>NC_137459.1:16355221-18928555 GCF_964235325.1 Thermobia domestica
TGGAAAGTTCAAATTTGGTATGATCGTAGCTTTTTGGGACTAACCAACTCGAAAATTGGCAAAATTTTTAAGTCTTAGAGAGTCTAAATGGGGTATGAAGAAATGGGCGTTTTTTGGACCTACAATTTTATTTTTAGGTACTTGGAATTGGAATAAGAACTTGAAATTCTATATACTTGTACGTTTTTGTTATCATTACCTAAGTAAATCACTAATAATAAAAATGTCCAACTTTAGAGCGGTTTTATGGGGAACTGATAAATCTTCCCCATGTTATTTAAATAGGACATCTACATCCCAAAATTATTGAAATAATTGGCCACTCCCTGTACGGCTACAAAGATTAAATTAAATATGATTGTGCTTTTCGGAACTAAACCACAGAAAAATTGCCAAAGTATGAATATTTTCTAATTTTTAGGGGTCTAACGGGTGGATGAACAAATTATCCATGTTATTTAAATTGATCTTTTTGGAGCTATAACCTCATATTTTAAGTACTTGGAATTGAAATAAAAAGTTCGGTATGCTTGTATGTTTTTGTTAGATTTACTCAAGCAAATCATCAAAAACAAAAATTTCCAGCTGTAGAGTGGTTTTATGGGGCACTGAAAAATCTTTCCTGTGTTATTTATATGGGACATCCTCTACACCCCAAAATGCTTAGGCACTTCCGGTAGGATTAGAATTATGAAATTTGGCATGATTGTAGCCTTCCGGGACTAACCCACAGAAAAATTGCCAAAAGTGAATATTTTAGTTTTTAAGGGGTCTAAAGAGGGTATGAAGAAATTCCCATGTTATTTAAATGGTCGTTCCCTTGGGATACAAAATCTTACATTTTAGATGAAATAGAAAAGGAAACTTGAAATTCCGAAGAACTTTGGTTTTAGGAGGTACGAGGCAGTAGGCCGAGCAAACGCGGACAGTCTGGGCAAACGCGGACCAGTCAAAATGTAAAACTAGATGAACTTCTTTGAAGACACTTCATTTTAAGTTCGACATTCTTTGATGTTAGTTTATAGAAAGTTTTGTTGAAATTGCCGTCACTTATACACACACCACCATGTGAGAGGGAAAAAAAGGTTACCACAAAGCCCTCGGAACATGTAAAATTGTAAATTGTCGGAGTGACCCCGCCTTCTCCCTCCCCCTTTTCAGTGTGTCACAAAAGAAAACAAAAAGGCCGAAAGGCCTACAATATATTTTTTCAGCTACTGGACTTACAACCTATATCTGCATCAGACTTTCTTTACAAACCTATGCCATATTTGGTACTGGTTAAGAATAACTTGTCAAACAAATAGTAATTTTACTGTTAAAATGTGAGTGCGTATGAAAGATGATTGTTTGGGATAACAATTTTCACTGTCGGAAAATGCTTGTGTAATGTAGGAAACTAGTATTTTATGCTTAGAAGTTTAATGTTAATAGTATCAAGTCATTACAAGGACTATAGTTGAGTTCAAATGAGTGAATACGATGTCAAGGGTTTGCTGCACTATTCTTATTTAAGCGGGACTGAAGTGAGGCTGCGATTCACAATCTAAAACTCACAACCTTAAACTTTTAGAAACATCTTAAAAACCTTGAGGTATGGAAAATTGACCTATTAACCTTCTCCTCCTACTACATGGTAGCAAAACAGATACTTTCTCCGAAATCCGGTGTTGCCAAGAAATTCTAGCTAGCTGACAATTCTCGACCAGAGGAGTGCGTACCGTATTCCTCTCTGTCACTTGAGAAAGGTTTTTGGCGAAAAAAAAAGGTAGCGTAGAAACTCCGAATGGTTTGTGTTGTTTTGTTGTTTGACACATTGAGTGGAAAAATCTTCCTTCTTCCTTTGGAGAGGAACAAACTTCGAACTGGACCGAAGCTCTCGGCGAAAATAGGGGGTGAGCAAAAGCTGATCTTCTCCGTCACATGAATAAGGAATGGAATGTCTTAAATGTTTTGGCGAACAAAAATGTAGTCTGGAAACTGCGAGTACTTGATGTTGCTTTGTTCTTTGACACTTTCAACCTGCTTTCAACAGAATATTTCTTTTTCCAATGAGAAGGAATGATCTATATATGCAGGCAAGTTGGTCAGTGTTTGTTTATTTCCCCTTTCTCTATATTGAAAGAAAGAAACCACATGTGTAAGCCATTAATCACAGTGTAATGGGGACCAAAGCTATGGCAACGTCGTTGAACATAAGTTAAGTTACAATGTCACTAGTAAGAGGATATGATTGTTCGGACAGTTCCGATTACCACCCACTAAGGTTTTTAAGACTCTACTAGTTCTTTACTTAACAATCGTGTGAGAAGTAACTTGTCCTTAGTTCAGGCTGAAATTTTCTGCTGTCCTTATTTTGATCCTGACTTGGAAGAAATAGAAGTAGATATGAGGCACTATGGCTGAAATTTGATCCCTCCCGTTCTTAGAATTCGGTATCATTTCCTGGAATTGGTAGGCAAGTTTCGACAAGCCTTTAGTTGCTATGGTCATAGCCTTTTACGGCTACCACAGAAGCCCGTGGGAAAATTTTGGTTTATTTGACCCCCCGTCAACCCCTCCTCCCGGAAAGCCAAAGAGCATAAGCGATTAAGCCCCTTGGTCCTATTCCCACGAGATGTCTGGAGAATATGAACTGAAAGCATGATATTCAAATGAACGAAGCTTCTCAGGAGATTGTATGAAATTGGTCTTAGTTGCTAAGGTAAAGATTATATGTCATGATTTTTTTAAAAGCGTGAGATGAGACACATTATATGAGTCTCAGAACGAAACACATACTCATGCAAAATCGTGTTGATTAGCCCCTTGGCCCTATTCCCACAAAGTGTCTGTAGAAGCCGTGATAGTCAAATGATCAAAGCCTCTCACGAAATTGGCTTAGTTGCTAAGGTAAATATTGTATTTCACAATTTTTTTAAAGACGTGAGACATGAAACCAGATATAAGTCTCATAACGAAACACATACCTATACACTCCTTTCCCCCACACCTCCTGCGAATGGATTCCATTGATTGAGCAAATTCTAATAATGGAAACTTCTCATAGCATATCATATTGTTTAAAACGTAGGGTGTGAAGTGTGTTATATGAATGTTCACATGATGATATCTGCTATGCTAAGTAAATCGATATCACTTCCTGTTTAGTTGTTATGTTCATAGCCTTTGAGAACATCATGTTGCTAGAAACAAGATGAAACATGCCTTTTAGGGTTACCATCAGCTATAGGTTCATGAAAAAACACGCCTTTTCTAGTCGCCTTGTATTGGTTAGCTAATTTGAATTCCCAAGCCCCGCCCCCCTCCCGCAAAGACTCTTGAACGTCTACCGGATCTTCATCAGAGTCCTTTCAGTTACCACGATTGAAACCTACCAATTGATTGTGTTTTCAGCTTAAACTGTAGTGAGTGTTTTGTGCTTTAAGTTCTTAGGATTAAATCCTATCAATTGATTGTGTTTTCAACCTAAAACTGAAGTGTATGTGTGTTTTGTGATACCGCTCGTTCTTATTAAAATAGGTAAGTAAAATATATATGTTCTTTCTTCATTTAGTTATAAAGGCAGTTGAAAGAACAAGTGTATTTATTCAAAGTTCCGTTCATGTTCTAACATTTTAAAAAAAAAAACACACAGACACATATGTGAATGTCTGTTTTGTTAGTCTCTTTCTTCCTCTGTTTTGCTAGTACATTGAACTACATCTTAAAATGGTTTAGTTTCAAAAGCAACAGATAAGATGCCATTGTCAAATGTTTTGATGATACGTACTACAACGAGATAACAAGACTGCCCTAGTTAAAAACACATAAGCGAACTTCTATGATGCTTCTAAGAAAAATGATAAGATGAAATTCTTGAATGTTTTCTGGTTCGCATTGCAATTGACGCAAGAAGTGTCTGTAGACTTGGTATTTTAATTTTGATAATATGATGTATACGTCTGTCTTTCTGTCTGTAAATGAAATCTTTTAAACAATGAAGAGATTTACGTCCAACAATAAAGCCAACAAGGTCTGTCTGTCTTTCTATGTCGGCTATGCTAATGGAGGCGATGGTGATGAGTTGAGTTGATTTTAGTTCAGCGTCCCTTTCAACAGCAAGGCTATATGAGACGTGGACCTACTGATTATCGTGGAATCTGAACCACTAAGTTTTACGTCTTACAGTTATGTCGGCTATGCTAATGCAGGCGGTGATGATGAGTTGATGAGTTGAGTTGATTTTAGTTTAGCGTCCCTTTCAGCAGCGAGGGTATATGAGACGTGGACCTACTGATTAACGTGGAATCCGAATCACATGAGCTCCCGCCGGGACGGTGGTGATGAGAATTGAATGAATGAAATGTTGCATTAAATTCACGTACACGGTGTTTGTCCATCGAGTTTTTACGTCCTACGGTTACGTCTACTAGGCTAATGAAGGAGAGGTGATAATGAAAAAATGAATGAAATGATGTAATGAAGAAAGTGGAAGGAAACTGATGAACTCCGAAGGGAAATCCACGCATACGATGTTTGTCCACCACAATGTTCATAGGGCACGAACTGGGATCGAATCAGGGACCCAAGCACTTGAGGTGAACGCTCTACCACCGAGCCACCGTGCCCTCTGGAACGTAAAATGAAATGATAAGGACGGTTTTCCGGGGACAGTCAATAGCATCTTTTCGTTAAGTTGTAAAGGAAGCAGGGAATTTGTGGTCGCTAAAATTAATGACAAGTATATAGAAAAAAAAAGACGTGATTTGAACACGGGACCTCATGCACCAGAGGTGAACACTCTACCACTGAGGCACTGAAGTTAATTTCATAATTTTCTAATGTTAATAAGAGTGAAATCTAACGTTAAATACACATACACAAGTCAACGAACTGAGAGAGAGTTTCTATATCTGCAATGTCTACTTGCAAAGAGCAGAAAAATAAGATAACAGAACATGTTTTGTATTTCAATGTTGTTCTCCAGCTGTCGCGTCAACATTATCGTAGGTCATGGTTTCAGACAACACGAAGCGAAGATATGTATGTGTGTGTTTTAGGTAATATTAAAACAGTATTTGAGATCTAAAACTTGACAAAACTAGTGTTGCTTATACATCTCGGATGTCGTTACTCATGTACACATGATGTTGATTGATTTTTGAGTTTAACGTTCCGTTCAGCAGCGAGGCTATATGCATCACAAAGTTCACACGACGAAAGTTAGGATTGAACCAGAGACCCCAATCACAGAAGGTGAACGCTTTACCACTGATCCACAGAACCCCACGATTTCATCATGGGGCACAAATCTTCAAGTTAAAACAATTGACTATTCTCAAATAAGAGAACATTTCTTCATTTCTTTAAGTGGATCTAGGAAGTTGAACTTTATACAGTTTTCTCCATATTATAGTCTAAGCTGTATGTGATATTACTTTAAAAGGACGAAAGTAGTTAAAATATTCCCTATTATTAACATCATTTCTTCTAAAATGCTCAGATTCCCGTCATAGAATTCGTATACTAGCTATGTACACAGGCATGCATTAAGAAATTTTTTGTTGGGAGAGGTCCAAGCTTTGGGCGACGGGGCTCAAACACTACAAGCCTCTGTGTAGTATCGAACGCGTATTATTTTGCACTCGAAAAGACAATAAGTACTTGTAAAATACTTTCATCTATATTGTCATAGCGTCCCTTTCAGCAGCGAGGCTATATGAGACGTGGACACTAAATCACCAAGGACCCCTATCGCATCACAAGTGAACGCTTTACCAATGATTCACCGAGACCCCCTAGTACTTGTAAAATACTTTCATCTATATTGTCATAGCGTCCCTTTCAGCATCGAGGCTATATGAGACGTTGACACTAAATCACCAAGGTCCCCTATCGCATCACAAGTGAACGCTTTACCACTGATTCACCGAGTCCCCTTAGTTCAAAGTACAGTACTCATGTAATAATATTATGTAACATAAAGTTTACTTGTCGAGGGGCTCCCTGGGGGTAATATTCATACACGTAAAATATTTTAAAATAAACAATATTAGTACCGATTCCATAGTTTTCGAAGGTGCTGTATTCAATAAAGACACTTTGAAAATAGTAACATGACATCTAAGGGGTAAAAAAAGTGGTGAGCTCACGGGGTCTCCCTAGGGGGTAATATTCATACACGTAAAATATTTTAAAATAAACAATATTAGTACCGATTCCATAGTTTTCGAAGGTGTTGTATTCAATAAAGACACTTTGAAAATAGTAACATGACATCTAAGGGGTAAAAAAGTGATGAGCTCACGGGGGATGATATTCATACACGTAAAAATAATTTAAAATAAACAGTATTAGTTTCGATTCCATAGTTTTCGAAGATGTTGTATTCAATAAAGACACTTTGAAATCAGTAACGTGACATCTAAGGGGTAAAAAGTGTTGAGCTCCCGGGGGTGATATTCATACACGTAAAATAAACAACATTAGTATCGATTCTATAGTTTTCGAAGGTGTTGTATTCAATAAAGTCACTTTGAAATCAGTAACATAACATCTAAGGGGTAAAAAGTTGTGGGCTCCCAGGGGGTGGTATTCTTACACGTAAAAAGGGGAGCATATGAATAAGACAAGTAAGACACATGTAGAAACGGTTTTCCGGGGAAAGTCAATAGCATCTTTTCGTTAAGTTGTAAAGAAGATAGCATTGAATTTGTGGTCGCTAAAATTAATGACAGTATAAAAGAAAGACATGTAGAGAGGAGGAGGAGGAAATATGGATTTCGCGTTCACTAAAATTAACGATAAAATTCTAAAACAGAATAAGTATAAAAGGACGTGTAATCTACATATCTTCATTAGTTAATACATTTGAAAGAGATTGTGAGCATACATTTGTTTCACTCCTCATTCCGTGGAATAGGAAGAAAAGTTAAAAATATTTAAAAGGTATGATGAGAGATTATTTCATTGCCATCATAAAGTTCTGTCTTATATAGTATATATTTATATATCTAATATATATTGATTTATAAGTAACAAAATTCATTTCTTTTTTATTTTAGGTTGCATACAAATAAAGATAAGTGTAATCCTTTTCCCTATTCCCGTTGATATTATTATTATTATTCCTTTTTAATTACTTATATATATCACATTTTACTTACTCGTATATTCTTTTAACGCTTATATACCCTTTCAAAATATTTACATACATATATATATTCCATTTAAATAAGATTTATATATCCTATTATATATCATATTCATATACCGTTTACATATATTGCATTACGTATATATACATCTGAGGAAGAAAAATGGCAAAAGAGAGTACGCAAGATTTACTGAAGGAGATTACGGTCTTCATTAATGACATTGAAGAAGAAGAAGAAGAAGAGGTAGTGGGCGTAAATAACGAAACGCAAGTTCTTTTAAGTGAAATAAATGCCATAATCGGGATAGAAGAAGAAGAAGAAGAAGAAATGCAAGAAGAAGAAGAAGAAGACGCAAAAGAAGAAATGGAAATAGATCATCATGAAAAAATGCAAGAAGAAGAAGCCGGAGAAGAACAAATGAAAATAGAAGAAAGAATAGAAGAAGCAGCAACAGAAGAAGAAGAAGAAAGAGAAACTATTGAAATTCAAATTCCAGTAGAAAAAGAAGAAGAATATGATGAAGAAGAACTATTACAAATATTGAACAGTGCTAGCAATAGAACGATAACAGAAGAAGCATCAGGCCGTATTAAAGAAATTATAAAGTGGTTACAAGAAGGAACAGAAGAAGACGTCGAAGAAAGGAGAAATGAAGAAGAAGAGCTGCTAAATTTCACGTTTTCCCAAATAATAGGAGAGGATTACAATAAGGAAGAGATGAAGATAGAAGAAGAAGATGATAAGTTTTACACGAATGAACTAGAAAATTGGATTAACAATTTGTTTCCCGATTCCAGAAAAGAAGAAGAAGAAGTAATATATCCCTCAATTATGGAAATATTAGCAGAGGCTAGTGCAGAACACGAAGAAATGGAAGTCGATTTAGACGACATAGAAAAAAGAATGGACGAATTGCTAGCCGTATTTGAAGCACAACGAAATTCAAATATACAAGTAGGATTCGGAAATAACAACCGTAATGATGGACACAATAGATTTCATATAATAGAAGAACGAAGAAGACAATACAGAAGATACAATATGGAGGGTAGAATGCTACGATTCCGTCTAGCCCCCGTGCGTGCAGATGAAAACCCTTTTACGGCAATTGAAGCAAGTCTACGGGCACTAATAGATTATTTGCTACGTAATGTGGACCAGCATGATTACGTAGGAATAACAATTACAAATGAGAGAGAAGGACACCGCCCTTTTTGGTTGTCATTCAGAGAAGCAAGAAATCTCTCAGCAGAAGTTCTATGGATAAGTTATGAGAAAGTACTGCAAAGTAATGCGGCTTTTCTTATAAATGAAGATTGCATCGTGAATTTTCATCATGTGCGCATGCCGAGAGGCCAAGGTCGTTTGAAACAACATATTATGAATACCGACGATTATGTAAAGGCAAAACGTGGTATTATCACAATTAAGAACACAGGTACAAGATGTTTAGCGCATGCAATCGTCGTTGCCATAGGACTGAAAAAATACAAGGGAAGAAATCAAACTGAATATAATAGATATGTAAAAAATCAAAATAAATATTTAATTCAGCAAGAAGTAGAAGATCTGTGTGAAGCTGCCGATGTAGATCTCAGTCATGGTGGTGGAATTCCTGAAATTCGTAAATTTCAGGAATATTTAAAGGATTATAAAATTACAGTGTATAGGGGATTTTCAGGAAGTGATGTTATGTTTGAAGCTCCACCAAGTGATAATGAGAGAACTGCTTTAAATTTACTGTTTATAGATAACCACTACAACGTCATTGAAAGCTTGACAGCATGTTTTAGCTGTAGTTATTATTGTGAAAGCTGTCATAAGAAATATGAAAAAAAACATGATCATTTGAAACATTGTACAGCTGTATGTTATCGTTGTCATCAGAAGCCTCCATGTGACTTTAAAGATACCCATATTACTTGCAATGATTGTAATCGAGAATTTTATGGTCAGTCATGCTATGACTATCACAAGTCAGCGCCGTATCAAAATGGAAAGCCTTTATGTTCCATTGTGAAATGCTGTGCCCAATGTTTGAAAATTTATGTAGTGAAAGAGAAGGGTTCTCACGTATGTGGAGAAACTTATTGCAACATTTGCTATGATATAGTACCACCCAATCATGAATGTTACATGAAAGTGAATGAAAGAAGAAAATCGAAAAAAGCCAATGAAAAAATCATCATGGAGAAGAAAGCTATGATTCTGTTTTATGATATTGAATGCACACAAGATACGAAAATAGAAGAGGAGGACGCAAACATATATGAACACATACCTAATGTCTTGGTTAGTCAACATGTATGTTACCAATGTTATGAAGATAACAACATCAAGAATGATTGTGTCATTTGTGGAAAGCGAGAAAATATTTTTGACGGAGAAAATGTAATAGAAGATTTTCTAAAACATCTTCAACAACGTCGACCAAACATTAAATCAGTAATCTGTGTTGCCCATAACTCAAAGGGATATGACGCACATTTCATCATTAAGACCATGGTTGAGAAGATGAATTGGACTCCAGAAGTAATCATGAATGGAGCAAAAATTCTCTCTCTTAAAATAGAAAACGTAACCTTCATCGATTCACTAAGCTTTCTTCCTATGCCCTTAAGTAAATTAAGTGGTGCATTTGGACTTCAATCGTGCAAAGGATATTTCCCACACTTCTTTAATCGACGTGAGAACCAAACCTATGAAGGGCCGCTTCCAGACATTAAATATTATGGAGCAGATACTATGAAAGTAGACGAAAGACGCAAGTTTCTCCAATGGTATACCGAACATCAAAACGACACCTTTAAAATGAAAGAAGAACTCATCAAGTATTGTGTACAGGATGTCGAGGTATTACGTCAAGCCTGTATTTCATTTATGAATACATTTGAATCTGAAACTAATGTCAATCCCTTACTTGAATGTATTACAATTGCCAGTGCATGTAATTTGGTATATCGTAGAAATTTCTTAAAGGAAAATACAATTGGTATCATACCAAAGAACGGATATCGATGGAGAGATGTACAATCAGTTGAAGCAGTACAATGGATAGCTTGGGAAGAAAAAACCAGAAACATCCAAATTACCAATGCTGCACGTAGTAAGGAAAAACGAATAGCATCAATGAAAGTAGATGGTGTATGGACAGATCCCAACACAGGAAAAATACACGTCTGGGAGTATGAAGGCGATTTCACACATGGTTGTATCTACTGCTACCCTAACGACAGAGATAAACCCATCTATAACAATGCTACAGATACCATGGAATTTCGATATGAAGCAACAAAGAAGAAAATCCAAAAATTAAAAGATTTTGGCTGTGAAGTGCATGAAATATGGGGTTGTGAATTTAAAAAGCAATTGGCAGGAAATGAAGAGATGAAGAAGTATGTTAGTAATCATCCGTATACAAAGAAATCACCATTAAATCCTCGTGACGCTTTTTATGGAGGACGTGTGAATGCCATACGTTTGTATCATAAAGCACAAGAATCTGAAGGAGAGACCATAAAATACAAAGATGTTATTTCCCTTTATCCTTTTATCTCTAAGACCAAGAAGTTTCCAATTCGTCATCCTACTATCTACCTGCCTGGAGATTCAAATATTCCCACCATTGAAGAAGTAGAAGGATTAGTTAAGCTCAGTATTTTGCCTCCAAAACAACTGTTTCATCCTGTCCTCCCTTATAAATCAAATGATAGATTGATGTTTCCACTCTGCCGTACATGTTGTGATGAATTAAACCAAGCACCTTGTAATCACAATGATGAAGATCGAGTTCTACATGGAACATGGGTAGCAGATGAAGTAAGAAAGGCATTAGAAAAAGGATACAAAATAATAGATATTCATGAAATATGGGCATATGACGTTGTTCAATATGATGAAAAAACAAAAAGTGGTGGCTTATTTGCAGAATACATAAACACCTTCCTGAAAGCAAAAACAGAAGCAAGTGGATGGCCAGCATGGTGTGAAACAGATGAATTAAAGAAGAAGTACATTCAGCGATTTTATGAAAAGGAAGGAATACGTCTCGATGAGAACAAAATTAAACATAATCCAGCACTTAGAAGTTTAGCTAAATTAATGTTAAATTCATTTTGGGGAAAATTTGGTCAACGTGAGAACATGGGTCATGTCAGCATTATTAATGAACCCAAGGAATTATATGAGAAATTATCATCTCATGATATAGATGTTCATCAAATATTCCCAGTAAATGATGACATGTTATATGTATATTGGCAATATACCGATGACGTTCCTGTTTCACTACCAACAGTAAATGTTGTCATAGCCGCATACACAACAGCACAAGCAAGATTAGAATTGTACAAATATTTAGATCAACTACAAGAAAGAGTATTATATTTTGATACTGATTCCGTCATTTATACGCAAAAACCTGGTGAAAGTACAATTCCAACTGGTGACTTTTTAGGCGATTTAACAAATGAAGTCCTCGAATATGGTAAAGAAGCCTATATTTCAGAATATGTATCGGCGGGCCCGAAGAATTACAGTTTACGTATTTTTGATCCCAGCACGAAGAAGGAGTTTCAAGTATGCAAGATACGAGGCTTTTCATTAAACTATGAATCTTCAAAACACCTAAATTTTGATGTAATGAAGAAAATGATAGTAGATAATGAAGAGGATGCAGAAGAAGAGGAAGAATCTCGTCCCACGGAAGTCAAAATTACCAATGAGAAAAAAATTTGCCGCAGGAAAGACCATACTATCGTCAGCATGCCCGAAACAAAAATTTATAAGATAAATTATATTAAACGACGTAGAATACCAAATTCATATGATACTCTTCCATATGGCTACACTACTTCCAACAAAAGAAGAAGAGAAATGTAATAAGGCCCTTTATAAATATACGTATGAAGAAAGAATGATCATATTCTTTAACATGGACACGACGTGGAAACATCCCTTTTCATGTATTGTTGCCGGACCAAGTGGATGTGGAAAAACTTCCTTTGTAATACGTTTCCTGTCCAATTTACCACGTATGGTTAATACATCGTTTCGTCATATTTATTGGTACTATGCAGAATGGCAAAATGCATACAGAGAAATTTCGACAAAAGTACAATTTATTGAAGGATTACCTCGAACAAAAGACTTTTTACCTGAAACTGGACCACATCTTATTATTATTGATGATCAAATGTGTGAAGTGAACCGCAATATAGTTGATTTCTTTACAAAGGGTTCTCATCATAGAAATCTTAGTGTACTATTTATTACACAAAACATATTTCATCAGGGAAAAGGAAGCAGAGATATGAGCTTAAATTGTTCTTATCTCGTATTATTTAAAAATCCAAGAGATAAATCACAAATTAAACATTTGAGTTATCAATTAACTCCTGAGAATCCAAAATTTCTTCAAGAAAGTTTCAACGACGCAACAAAGTTACCATATGGATATTTCTTTATTGATTTAAAACAGGATACGCCAGATGAACTTCGTTTTCAAACAAATATCTTTCCTGATGATATTTATCATTACGTTTATGTTCCATCGAAATAGAAGAAGAAGATGTGTTTATAATGTTTGTTTTAAACTGTGTTTCTTCATTCTGACAATATGTCTCCAAGAGTAAAACACGGAGATCTTCTTCGTACGCTGAGCAAAGCAAATCCTAAATTACGTAAAGCTATATTGGCCAATGCAGACTCTTCAGTGATTCGAAGTATTTGTGAATGTTGTTATAATGTATTAAAAGGGAATGTACCTCTTACAAAGACACAGAAAGCAAGATTAAAGCGATACAAGAGGACGCTTCGATATCTTGTGAAGAAAGGAAACTCCATCCAAAAGAAGAAGAAGCATTTATTAGTACAGCAGCAGGGTGGATTCCTACCGGCATTATTAGCTCCTATTTTAACTGGTGCATTATCAAGTTTACTATTCCGTTAGTACAATGGAACATGCAAAGAAGATGATTTTAGTTCCACCTGAAGTTCTGAATCGTATACAAATACCAACATCATCATCATCATCAGCCCTGGAGAAACGTGAATCTAATTTGGATCAAGAAATGCAAGAGATTTTACAGTTATCATCGCTTAGTGATGAAGAAAAGTGGAATCAGTATAATAATATTCTTCAAAAATATTTACATTTAATACGAAAACAAGAAGAACCTGTAACACTTTCAATTACGTCAACTAAATCAGAGAAGCCTGAAGTAGAAGAAGAAATATTATTATCTATACCCAAAATGTTTCGTAAAAGAGCTGAATTACTACTACATAGAATGAAACATGATGATAATATCACGTGGGATAATAAAGGAACTGTTTACATCAGAGGTGATAAACTAGAAGGATCTCACATTGTAGATTTAATTTCTGATGTGTCGCGACCCCGGAAACACACAAATCCACCGGGATGGGAGAAATTTTGTAATTATTTATCTTCTAATAACACACCTCAAGAACTTATTGGAAATCCAAAACGTTTGTCATATATTTTACGACGAACTAAAGCATCACCAACAGCATCATCGTCAAGGGAAAAAATACCTCTGAAATCGTTTGCAGAAGACGACGAAGAAGAAGCAGAAGAAGAAGAAGAAAAGGAAAAAGTAATATCTCCTATAAGGAAAAGGAAACGTGCCTGTAAACGTCCAGTATGGTCAAGGTGGAAACCGTAAACAAACAGTTAAGCAAGATTTACTACAACCCTTCACATCCTGCCTCGTTTTCAACTGTTAAAAAATTGTGGATAGCTACAAAAAAGAAAATTCCTATACACTGTATAAGAAGATGGTTACTGCAACAAACAACATATACGTTACACAAACCTGTACGTCGTCGTTTTAAAAGAGATTTCTATGTAGTGAATAACATTGATGATGAGTGGGAAAGTGATATTAATGATCTTCAATCTCTTCATAAATTTAATGATGGATATCGTTATATTCTTACAGTGATAGATGTGTTCAGTCGATATGCATGGGCTGTGCCATTAAAATCTAAAAGTACAAATGATGTCTTAAAAGCATTGCAAATTGTGTTCAAAGACAGAAAACCAATTACATTTCGAACAGATAAAGGAAGTGAGTTTACTAATAAAACAATACAGAAGTACTTAGTGGACAACAAAATAAAACATATTACAACTAAAAATCCTGATATAAAAGCTAGTATTGTAGAACGTTTTAACAGAACTCTAAAAGAAAAAATGTGGAAGTATTTTACAAAGTATCAAACGTATAATTATTTAAATGTATTACCTCTTCTTGTGAAATCATACAATGAAGGTTATCATTCAAGCATAAAGATGTCACCTGCAAATGTTTCTCAAAATAACCTATTACAAGTATGGCATAATCAATATGATAATAAAATAAAGAAGACGAAGAAAAAGAATCCAAATTTCTCAAAACATCTTAAGATTGGTGATACAGTACGAATTAGTAAAACTAAACGTACATTTGATAAAGGATATATGCAAAATTGGACTTGGGAAATATTTAAAGTGAAGAAGATAATACCAAGAGATCCATCTGTTTATGAAATTGAAGATTTAAACAAGGAACCACTGGATGGATTATTTTACAGAGAGGAATTACAACCTGTGACGTTATCAAAGACATTTTACATAGATAAAATCATACGTACAAGAAGAAAAGGCAGCAGAAAAGAATATCTTGTTCATTGGAAAGGATATCCTTCTTCTTTCGATTCCTGGATACCTGCATCATCCGTAAAGAAGATCGAGAAGTACAATGGAACCTGATGGAGATTTTTACGTTACGCTTCCCAGTAATAGTTCTATGGAATATTTTCCTGACAACACCTTAACATCATACACTACGAAACTTCATCAAAGAATGGAATTCCATGAAAAGTGGGAAGTGGCTATTGTTGAAATTCATTATCCTCATTCAATATTAAATATTAATGACGAAAATAATAAAATTTTTTACAAACCTGCAAAAAGTGATGAATGGAAATTTATAACTATTCCTGTACGTTATTACACTGACATATCAGAATTGATAAAGATAATAAATACGTACAACAGATTCACAAATTTACATATTTCTTATACTCGTGAGAGTAATACCTGTTTTATACGACGTCTTCATAAAGACATAGATGTAGACGTTGCATTATCACCAAGTGTTAGTGCGATGTTGGGGTTTGATCCAAGCGTTGATTTAAAGGATATGCAACAAGGTCAAAGCATTCCAAATTTACGTTTAGGACTTCCATCTACAATGTATGTGTATTGTGATATAATTCAATCTGTATTTGTTGGAGATACAGTAGCACCATTATTACGTATCATAAATATGAATCCTGTGAATCATACATTTGGAAGTAGTGTTATAGAAATTTTTAATCCTCCACATTATGTGCCTATAGAGAAGATGCATTTTGAACACATCAAAATAGATATAAGAGATAGTACAGGCTCTCCATTGGCATTCACTTTCGGAACTGTATGCGTTAAACTACATTTTCGACCAGTGCGTCAACATCGACAAATATGAATAATCCATATTTACAATATTATCAAAAACAAGCTCTTTCTGGAACTGGAAACGTTTATGTTGGCTCCCCTTATCAAGTTGGACATGGTATTGGAAGTTTCCTTGGAGGATTATTTCGTTCTGTCATGCCACTAGTAAAACAAGGAGCTAAAACAGTAGGAAAGGAATTATTAAAATCTGGAGCAAACGTTATTACTGATGTCATCATCGACAATCAACCTATTAACGAATCCTTTCATCAACGAATGGGTGAAGCGAGATCCGTCTTGCAAGACAAAGCAAAAAATAAACTGAAATCTATGCTAGGATCTGGATATCAACGAAGGAAAAGAAGAATTACACATCATTCCATCTTTAACCCTTCACCATTACACATCATCAAGCGCAAGAAGAAGAAGGAGAAGGGCAAGAGGAAACGTACACAGAAAACAAAGAAAAATCAGTCTTATAAGAAGAGGAAGTTATCACACGATATCTTTGATTAAATCATCACCATTATGGCTTTCTTACATCATCAATCCTGCGAGTGTGTAAAAAGTGAACTAGATATTTTTTCTACAAAACCAACGCAAACCAGTATATTGGATAATCATGTTGTTACATACAAACCAATCAGTTCACTAGCTGATAATGCTCCTATAGAGTTTGTCATCCCAGGAACAAGTGATGAATACATAGATCTACCACATACTCTTCTTTACATCGAAGCTCAAATCGTTAAGCCTGATGGATCAGCATTTGGTGAAAGTGATAAAGCTGTGGCTCCTATTAATGACTTTTTAAATTCTATGTTCAGTGAAGTGGAAGTGTATTTAAATAACAAACTGATTTCATTTCCATCTCATAATCATCCATATCGATCATACATTGAAAAACTGTTAAATTATGATGATTCTGCTAAAAATACTCATCTTCAATGTGCATTCTGGTTTCAAGATACTGCTGGACATATGGATGCAACATCTAGTGGTAATAAAGGATTTCAACAACGTTATGAATTAACAAAAAAAAGTGCAAAATTCGACATGCTTGGACATCTTCATTGTGATATTTTTAATCAAGATAAATTTTTAATCCAAGGAGTAGAATTACGTCTCAAGTTAATTCCTGCAAAGCCAAACTTTTGTCTCATCGCTAGTGATGCGTCTGTTGAAGCTAAAGTGAACATTTTAGACGCTGCTTTACATATTAAAAAGATTAATGTTAGTCCTACAATAAAACTAGCACATAACAAGCTTCTACAATCAACAACAGCCAAATATCCTCTCACAAGAGTGCAAATGAAGTCGTTCGTCATTCCAAAGGATCTTCAATCAAAAACAATAGATAATTTATTTATGGGAGTATTACCAACTCGAGTGATTGTGGCGTTTACACAAAATGATGCCTATACAGGAACAATAACTTCAAATCCATTTCATTTCAAACATTTTGACATCAATTTCTTCTCTCTATACATTGATGGAAAACCTGTACCTTCAAAACCATTACAACCAATTTTCGAAAACAACCTCTATGTTTCCTCATACCATACCTTATTCTGTGGATCAGGCATTCACTTTTCAAATCATGGCAACAATATTCCTCGCCTTGACTTTCCTCAAGGATACACTATCTTTGTTTTCGACATTACTCAAGATGGAGAAGCCAGCGCTGTGCAGCATTGGAATCTTATACGTCATGGGTGTGTTCGTCTGGAAGTTCATTTTACGAAGCCTCTACCAGCACCTATCTCCTGCATTGTGTATGGAGAATTCCAATCTCTCTTAGAAGTGGATCATCAGAGGAACATCATCATGGATTTTTAAAGGTACGTTATTTAAATATCATATCATATATGTACATGTCTGCATTTTTATACATGATGTCCTCTACACTAGATTTATTAAATGCTTTGCAAACAAATTCTTTATTTCACAATCATTTCGTTGGCGTATATGCAGCCAATGAATTACCAGCACATGTTCCACTACCTGCAGCTATCATCATAAATACAGATCCCTCGAACAAACTTGGCACACACTGGATTTCCGTATATATTCATACTGATGGCCGTGCCCACTACTTCGATACATTTGGATTTCCTCCATATGTAATGCATCATATTCAATTTCTACGTAGAAATTCCACTTCTTATACATTTAATAATAAACAAATTCAAAGTGTGAAATCATCCCTATGTGGACATTATTCATATCTTTTCCTATGCTTCAAAGCTAAAGGAAAGTCCTTAAATGAATTTCATTACACTTTCTCATCAACTCCAGAAAAAAATGATCGTCGTTTGCTGTATTTACTTTTACAGGTAATCATGTCTTCATTCTTCTTCTTCGTTTGTTTTGATTACTTTCTTTTCATATTATTGCAGGTAGCCATTTCTTCTTCTTCTTCTTCTTTATTATAATGTGTTTGTATGTATTATTATTTGTTCATGATTATAGATAAAATAAATTTTAAGTTTGTTTTTTTCATTTTTTTCATTTCAGAGAGTAAAAGATCGTCATCGTGTGTATGGACATCATCTTCAATGTTCAGATTGACTTGTATCTACGTTTCATCACCAACATCAACAGCAGTAGTATCATCAGTGAACAGTATATGACAGTTGTGAAGTTATCAACACATGGACAATGGAAACAAAATCTAACGTTCTTTTTTTTAAAATGTACTATACTTACCGGCGTTTTAATTGTGTAAATAGTTTCATCAACAATAAACACTTTGTATTATTTTTTCTCTTTGAAAACAAATGTTTTATTTCTTATTTTCTCCGTTTCCTAATAAATAAATATGTTTTATGATCAGTTATGTAATTAAATACACATATCATAAAACATATTTTTAAGTCATTGAATTAAAGAATTTCATAGTGATTTAAAAAAAAAATTCTAAAACTGATTTTTTAATTCAATGATGTAATCATATAACTACATAATAATAATAATGAATTCAAATACTTAATCAGTTATTCTTTCGTAAATTAAATCAAGTATGTGAATTCAATATTATTATTATTATTATGATAGGACTTTTGTTTTTAAAATTTTAATATTAATTATTTGAGTTCCTTTTTTAAAAATTAAAAAAAAGTCCTATCATACTTAAGACAAAGTTGTATAATAATAATAATTTCAAATACTAATTTTTATTTTAACATTCATTTCAAGAATTTGAATTCATTATGATTATTATTATTATTATTATACGTATCACTTATAATATACGAGGAAAAAATATGTTAGGATTTTTTTCTTATAAAAAACTTTAAAATCCTAACATATTGAGGTGTATGAAACGAACACAAAACACACACACACAAATAAAACATTTCACTTTCCACTATATATATATTTTTATTACATTTGATATTACGTTGTTTCGTATACATGAAAAAACAAATCAATTTCTCCTTCTTTATGAAGAGTCGTTCACTTCATTGATACCCTCCGAAGGTTGAGTTTCGGTTTCCCCCCACCATGGCTGTGTCGATACACTATCAAATAAATCAGCCATTATTGAATCTATGAGTTTTTGTTTGCAAAATACTTTCATTTCCAATTTTAATCGTTCACCATCAATGTTCACATCACTGTTCTTATCAAGAGAGACACTTGGAAAACTGATGTTCATACCATTAATAATACTCTGTTCATCTACACAGGTATGGATTCCGGCAAGTCCTCTGCATGTAAGACACTGTAATTGTACATGATTACGAATAGTATCTGTACACAAGTCAAAATATTCACGTAGCACAACACTACAAACTTTACTGTTTTTCACAGCATGTTCAATACACGGTAATATTTCCAAGAAATAAAGCCAATCACTTGAAGATAAGTACACAGTGTTTCGAGGAGCATGAAGTGTTCCTTTCTTCTCTAACATCACTAATTTTTCACCCATTAGTTTTCGTACCACCAGTTCGTTTTTTCGACCAAGAGATTTTATAAATGTAATTTCCACTTGAGAATTTAAATAGTCCGTAACAAATGGGGTTAAATGTACAAGTTTCTCCCACTCTGCCAAATTTAACTCCACTCCAAACACAAGTCCTTTGCCAACACGAATCACTGGTTCAAATGTATCACTATCCAGTCCAATGCAAATTAATTTGGTTTTCATTGAATTAAGTCCATATTCAACATTTAACAAGTACTCTTTTTTGATATCCATAGTTGACGCACAAGCACTCAAAGACATGTTACTCCAGTCGCTGGTCAGTACAGAATAACGACACTATGTATACAGATGACTGCGCATGCATGAAGAGGAGGGGCGAAGAGGAAAATTCATGTTTCATCTTGTTTGTACATGGCACCATACACTTACGATGAGTAAACCAGTTCAGTAAATTCAAGATCGTGCATGTTACGTCCAGATACATTAATCTTCATTCCTTTATATATTAAACAGACATTTCCACTTTGTAAATACGTTAATAATGCACCATTATCTGCTTCCAATTTTTCAGTACAACGTCCAGGTAAAATCACTTTTTCACCTCCTTCAAATGTCACACAGGCCTTCCTACCATATACCGTTGTAATTATCTCACAGTTTACAATACGAAATGGTACTCCAATCTCCAAATCTCGCATTTTTGTAAAGGGTACCATTGATGGCTTATTAAGTTTATCTAATAAACTCATTGACGATGACATCTTTAAAATTTTTGACGTTTCTTCCTTTGCAACAGCTGCTAACAGAATGATCTACACAAGCACATACGTTCCGCTTACGCTCTTCGCAGGAGGGGTGAGGGGTTTGGGGATTCAAATTATTAGCCAATAAACGACAAGAACACGAAAAAGGCATGTTTTATCTTGTTTTTACATCTGGTAGGCGTCCAAGACTATGAGCATAGCAACAGCAAACCAACATTTTCCCACGGGCTTCTGTGGTAACCGTAAAAGGCTATGAACATAGCAACTAAAGAGGAGGAGGGGTTGACGGGGGGTCAAATAAACCAAAATTTTCCCACGGGCTTCTGTGGTAGCCGTAAAAGGCTATGACCATAGCAACTAAAGGCTTGTCGAAACTTGCCTACCAATTCCAGGAAATGATACCGAATTCTAAGAACGGGAGGGATCAAATTTCAGCCATAGTGCCTCATATCTACTATAGAAGCAGTTTCTATTTTCTTCTGGACTTCCATATAACTACCAATCAGATAAGAATAGCACCTGACGACATTCAACTATTTCTTGCTGTAATTTCAAAACAATGCTGCCTGGACAAGAGAAGCAATAATGATATTAATAGAATCATATGAAAAATATGATTTTTTTGTATAACATGAAGCACGATTTATATTATTTCAAAAAACTGCAAGAATAAAGACCTTAGAGAAGGAATGCAGTGAAGTAAGTAGTGTCCGCCCGAACACAACAGGTGTGAGCAAATGTAATTACATCTTTTAAAAGAATAAAAATAGGTGATTTAAGTATATTGTGCAATTTGCATACCGAAAAATGTAACATGTTTTAAAAAAGCGTGAAGGTTTACTTCCGGCGCACTACTCGAAATAATTGTTCAAAAATTAAAATTCTTATGGGCATATGATCACATAAAGTTATGATTGATAGATTATTGACCCAAACTGCTCGACCAGTTCGTACGTCTTCTCTAAGCTTCTTTAGACTTTTGTGTAAAGGGGTTTGTTTCCTGCTCCACACTTTTTTTTTTGTTTATGTCGACACCACTATAAGTTTGTGCTGAATATTTGGGCGTTACAGGTCTTGCAATGCATAAAAGTATTTTTCGTATAAACTACATTCAATTTTACGTCCTAATAACTTATATAAAACAGGTTGAATCTGTGAAATGATTAGGGTTGGAGTGATCGTAAATGTTTTCATAGCTAGGAGCCTGGATATGCAAACCCGCTTAACGTGGGAATTTACTTCTGTGAAATTTGGTACAGTGTTGCACACTGTTGAAGCTACGTGTGCTGAAAATGTGCAATGAAGAAGTCTGATATTTGGGAACAAAGAGTAATAAAGGAATGAAATAGAAAAAAATAGGATTTTGCAATATAAGTCTGTAGCCCAGATGAATAAGCAGACAACTCGCGAGGAAAGAAACACATGTTTTCTAATTGTGTAAACTGGTTCTCCAGGTTATCTTATCAATATTTGGAAGAGTACTTTCTTGGTTTGTGTCTTTCGTGTTAAGTGAGATATTCTTTTACATCCTCTCCTACATACCATATGATTATGTTTGTACACTCCGCATGAAAAAATTGCAACAGCTAACATCATGTAGTTAGGCCACTCAATATACACCTTCTTACCCCATAATCGTGTCAGGTAAAGTGACCCCCTCTCTCTCTCCTCCTTTGTCCTCTCCGATACTAAAATTAGCTAACAACATGAGCACAATTCTAATTTCAAACTACAAATTGGAATCCAAACGTAGTAAAAAAAAAATGATCCTAACATCATAAAGTTCCGTTTCCCGATATCCAACAATAATATAGAAATAACGTTTTTACATTTTCTTTCAGAACTATTCGAATATATAGAGGATGCTTTAGACATTCATTAAGTCACTTTCATAAAGCATAGCATACTCAATTTCCAGTAGAACTGTAGACCTCCGAGACATATCTAGGATAATGTCAAAAGTTTAACACACATGCTTTGTTTCCGCGTGGTTCAATTGCAAATTCGGTAGTGTTCATTGGAACGTACTAATCCAAAATACATTCCAATAAACCCAGTAGGTAGCGTACGTCATATCCTATATTTCACACTTCTAACGCAAACTGAACTAAAAAAAATGAAAAGAAAAAGAAAGAAAGAAAGAGAAAATTGAATGAGTGCATTTTTACTGCTAAATTTCTATCAGAAATACCCTATATTAAAAGTTGAAACTGTATCGTCATGAAAAGTTAAAAATGTTCGGAAAGAAAAGTTTATGTTCCTCATAGATGTAGCATGTTTCAAATTTCAACGTGAATAAAACACATTAAATTATAGGATGGAAACAAATTTTGTGTCGAACTAGTGTAAATAAAATTTTGTTTACAAATAATAAAAGAGGTTACCATTTTCCAGTATTTTCCGACGATTTATCTGTTCCGAACGTCCAGCATCGATTTCCTCTCGCGGATATAACGTAATATGCACAGACAGAATGATCACGCTAGAGCTCAAACGGATCATCGTGTCAGTCGGATGATGTTGGTTGGGTTACAGACCACCACTGGGTCGAGGATCCAAACCCATAGTGACCCGGTAATTCGACTGAGACTCAGTAACCCAGAGGATGAAAAAGAGATTTTACTTATTCTCTTGCGTTGAAATAGTATTTCTGTTAGAGATGACCAGGGCTGGAGATGTTTCCCCCAGAACACGAAAAACACGACGCCGAAGTTCCCAGTTAATAAGATCTTCTTGCTGCGTTTTAACTTTCGAACACGCACATGCACATGAAGTACGTGTGTATGTGAGAGAGAGAGGGGGAGAAGTGAAAGATAAAAAGACACGATAGGGAAACGCCAAGAAAGAAAGAGAGGGGGAACGAATATAAATATGAAACATACTTATGATTACAGTGTATGATATAGAACGCACACACTGTTTACTCGGATTATAATCAGTGATGCCCTGTAAGTTCTCCAACAGAAGATGAATCTCTGTTTGCAGCCATTATTTTATGCTAAAAAATCATGCTACCTGATGGGGAATCGAACCTAGATTTTCCATTTGGACGTCTAGCACTTTAACACTACACCACCGAATGCTTTACCTAAACTTTATTTAACAAATGGTGTAGCGTTTCTTTCTGAGAACGATAACACGTAAAGTGTACACTGCAGATCAATGATGTGTCTGGAATGTCCTGATAATTCCCTTGCCCTTGCCCAACCAACATTCGTAAATCGTCTCTATCATGATAGAGGTGTTTGCTTCCACATTGTTATGTATTGGTTACCCAGTATGAGAATTTGATTCTTCACAATCACTTTGTATAAAAATCAAATTTGGCGTGAACAGGATTTGAACCTATGTTATATAGGTGTATTATTCATAAGGCAAACCACTACGTTACCCTTGCCCTATCATGACACCTTAAATTATATGCCAAATATTACATACTTTCATCCTGATCTTTGGAACGAACCGGCTTCTACCTGTAAGGTTATTTACACCAAAGTGTATAACGAAATTAATTTATTCGACGACCTGGAGAGAAATTAGTGTCCACTTATAAAGGAAATAACATACAATCCAGGAAAAATTACAGAAGTAAAAACATATTATGCAGTAATTTCAGCACGCAAGTTGAAAAGTACGTTAATAATAATAATAATAATAATAATAATAATAATAATAATAATAATAATAATAATAATAATAATAATAATAATAACCTATATTATAAAATTGAAAGTAACTAGGTTTGTGGCTCCTAATCTCTCGACCGATCTCGATCAAATTTTAAACATTGATAAGATTCGGGCCTGGGAAGCTTCTTATCATTTCATTTTAACGTTAAATCTTAGGGGAAAGAGAAGGTGAGGAGGGTTCATATATAAAAATGAATAAAACATAATAACTCTTGAACCACCAGACCGATCTCTATCAAACTTTCAACATAGATAAGGTTCGGATGTGGAACGACTTATATCATTTCCATTTTACGGTTTAACGTAGGGGCCGGAGAGAGGGAGTTATATGTTTTTAAAAAATGATAATGAAAGTGACTGTCTTTGTGACTGCATCACTCTTGAACAACCCGACCGATCTCGATCAAATTTTCAACATAGATTATGTTCGGGCCTAAGATGGTATTTATCTATTTCCTTTGACGATATAGCTTCGTTCTGAGGGGAGGGAGGAGTTCAAACAAATAAATAAAACTTGGTAACTCTTGAACCAAACCATCAATCTGGATCAATTTTTTAACATAGATGAGGTTCGGGAATGAGATTATTTTTATCATTTCACTTTCACGGGAGAACTTGGGGAGGGGAATTGGATATATATATATATATATATATATATATATATATATATACAGTCTGTTACAAAATAACTGCACCACCTAAGAAAAATCGATACGGTATTGCGAATTGTTATATATATTATGGCAGATATTAATTGCAATTGTTTCAAATTATTTCTATACATCGTTTGGTGTTTTATCTACTACATATGTAGAGACAAAAGATTCAAATACAACATATTATATAATAATAAGCTACAAATAGCCATTATTACAAAAAGTATGAAGTTATTTGTTTTCATGCACTTTGTATGAACACATGTTAACATCTCATTAATGAACAAGAAATGGATGCGAGTTTTCTTGAACAGTATTGTTAAGTGTATAAAACCCTTCACTGTGTATATACCCCATTCAGTACTTTGTATGTTTCCCATGTAACGCTTTCAGTGCTGCCAACCTACTTGGCATGCTGTGTGCGAGAGACTGGCACAAGGATTCGTTTAACTCATGGAACCAAACTTGCACAACAGCTTCAATAATCTCTTTCCTTGTTTAGAAGCACTTCCCTGAAAGCTTGCGAGACATGATATGCCATAAATATTTAACAGGATTCATGTCTGGAGAGATAGGTGGCCACCACAACCTTTGGATATGCATGCCTGGAAACCACTTCTTAACAACAGCAGTTGTGTAACATGGCGCATTATCATCTTGAAATGTGAAGTAATATAAGTTTTTGCCTCAGAAATGATTCCTTGCTGTTACTGGAAGTTTGCGTTTTAAAATGTCCATGCAATACTGCGCATTAACAGATCTGTTGCAAAATATCTAGTCTTCCGACATCTTTCGACGTGAAACAGCCCCACATCATTACACTCTCACCAAACTTCTCTGTCAGCGATATACAGTCGCTATTAAGTTCTTCCCCGCTTCTCATCCATAGTCGGACGCCACTGTCATTCCCATGCACCCTAAACTTTTTCAACGAAGAAAATCACCTGTTCCCATTCTTCAACACCCTACGCTTCGTATATGGTAAGAAAGTTTTTCCTTTCTTTTACGTAATTTGCGTTAAGTATCGACTTCTTTCTAGGTGTTTTCTTCCGAATTCCTTGTTCGTTTAGCCGTCTAACAACTGTTACGTTGCTTACACTAATACCAGTATCATCGGACACAGTTTCAGCAATTTGTCGTGAAGATGATGCTGTGCTTCTCAGAGCTAGGGCCTCAATTTTTCTGTCTATCCCTGGTCTTGTTTTTCGCTTTCGGCCACATTTGTCTCTCAAAGAGGACTTATTATACATTGTTTGATTTTTAGTAACTCTACCAACCGTTGTATGATACAGTTAAAGTTGTTTTGCAATTTGACATTGCGAAATGCCACGATAGTACAACGCCAGTATCTTCCCTTGTTTACGAGAGAATGTGTCGTTCAGTGTTTTACCCATTTCTAGTACGTAATCACACTAACTATAGAGGATCAATCACAAATATCATATGCATACAGTATCATAAACAATAACACACAAGCACAAAAGGTTACGTACGGAACAAATTTTCATCAACAACGCTCAGCGGATCACCATTCACTTGTGCACACATGAAGCAGCCATTTGCACAGTAAATGCACTGCCACCTGTTGAGCAAAGATCACACAAAATCTATGAGTAGCAATAAAAAAAACGTATCAAAATGCAATGGCGATCAATTGTATGATATGTTGAGCCCCTTTAGAGATGAAATTAATTAACGATTTTCTAAGGGAAATTAAAACCTTAACATTTTAGCAGGTGGTGCAGTTATTTTGTAACAGACTGTATATGAATTGCAATTTTCATATATACGAGGTGTATTCGAAAACTCGAGTGATTAATATATGTATTACTTAATGGTACAGGATCGTTTCCTTTTAATTGTAAACCCAATAAAAGAAAGTCCCAAAGTTCGGACGACATGATGTAACGACATTTTGTATTTCGATATCTTTTCTTATATTTCTGGGCAATGTATGATTTTAAACTATGCACTAACTAGTTTGAAGAAAAAGAAAAAAATACGAAAAGAGAAAGATAATAAAAATTGATTCTAATCTGATGATTTGTGATGAGTTTATGCTTTACGTTGAAATAGCAACGTTTTGTAAATAAACGATAATTTAGAAACCATCATATAAAGTGTGATACGCATAATTAGAAAAGTGTGTATTTATTTCCACAAGTGTATGCCACAATAAAAACAAGGAAAGCTAATAGTAACTTAATATAGGTATAATTATGACTGTTGACCTGTGTATAACGAGTTAGGTCATACTTTAGCCTGTTTCAAAAGTTTACCTCGTCCAGATTCTCTTGATACATTAAAAATCGGAAATTCTTGTTATGCAGCAGTTAATAGCAGCTTCAAAGCTGAATACGCAGCGCGTCCTCCTTGAATTAATCTTGCTGCAATTCCAGATGATGCCAATGCAAGCGCAATTTCTTTTTTGGCGCGTATTTTATCTAATATTAAACTTATCAAAAATGCCTTTCCTGTACCTCCTGGTGCATCCAAATAGATTACTCCCCCATTCCCCTGTTCACATGATCCATAATAAACTCATAAGCTTGGTTTTGAATGTCATTTACCAATGATTTGTTTTGAGCGATGTATTGCAATAATTCGTGAACATTATAACCTTTCTTTTTCAATATTTCGAAATTTAATGCATCGAATCCATCTCTATTTGGCGCTTCCATTCCAAGTGCAACAAAAGTTAGATTGCTTAATGCTAAGCAGTTATATTCCAAAAGAATAAGTGCTTGATTATATATATATCTTCATTGAACTCGCTGTTTAAATGAGGATGAGCTTGTCGCATTTGGTGCAGTACATCAACGCTCATACTTTCTTTGAATTTTTCCCATAATCTTTTTGGAATCGAAGGACTACATGTTGTTAGTATTACTGCAAATAGATCTCCTACTTGTTCTGCGGTTGCTGTTAATGCTGCTTCTCGAAGAGCCAATTCCCAATGGTTATCATTTTCTAGTAATCCTAAACGCTGGCATGCTTCTCTGTACGTTTCACATACATATCCATGGATTTTAAATCTATGAAACATGTTGGTCCACGAATTTACCTTTTTCCTTTCGCAATTTACTTTCACTTGTTACGTTTTAAACATATCACTGGCATACAATTAACTGCATGGCAATTTCACTTTTCCTTGATCCGATCTTAAATTTTAAAAGTTTCCCTGGCATGTATTTAATTTCCTATTTCTAGAGAGTAATTCATTTCCTATAAACGTATTTTCCTTATGCGAAGAAAGGGCATTTTAAGTACTTTGTGATAATTCTGAAACCATCATTGTATTTTCAACGATGTCTGTAGACATTATATCTTCTTCTTTTACACAAACTTGTAAATAAAAGTAATGGCTCAGACTCCGGTCCATCGTTGCCTGTTAACTTTCTTTGGTGCTATTTGAGCACACTGGTGCCAAAGAGCATTAAGTAATTTGAAGATGAAACTGACATGTATTTAACTTTCTGTCAATGTGCTTATTTCCCAGAAAAGTTATTTCTCAGTATCTATAATTTTATTTAATTATGCTTCTGAATAAGTAATTCTTACCGTAACTCTGAAACACGTTTCTTTGTGGAAATAGTGTTGCTACTCTATATATTCTTCTGTGTTGGCTCATGGCAATGCTCAACCTGGAACAGGTAAACATCAGGAGCGCCACAGAGATAATTGTGTTTAGATATGGGAGGCACCCGTTAGTAGAAATAGTAGTAGTAGTAATAGTACAAATAGTAATAGTAGTAGTTGGTAGTAATAGTGGTAGCAGTAGTAATAGTAGAACAAATAGTAGTAGTACTAGTAGTAGTATAAAAGTAGTAGTGGTAATTGGTAGTAGTAGTAAGTAGTGCTAGTAGTAAGTCAAATACTAATAGTAGCTCGGATTCTTTTAAGTTAGGTTAAGGTAGATTTTGTTATCTGGCTCCCATCATCTAGGCATAACCGCACCATTTTCGTTTCAAAACATTAAATAGGTTGAGAAGAACCTGAGCATAATGATAATGATACCTGTAAACTTTAATAAAAATAACCCCGTATTCTTAATGTGTACCTTCCTAGTGGTGCACATTCTAGAACATTTTCGACCTTATGGAAAATAATATAACATTCTGGTACATTCTACAACAATTTCGAACATTCTGGAACTTTCTAGAACACCCTGGATCATTCTAGAAGGTTCTAGAGCATCCTGAAGATTCTAGAACATTCTCGAACCTTTCGGAAAACTTCTATAACAGTCTGTAACATTTTCCAAGATTGTTGATAATTCCAGAACATTCTGAAATATTCGATCAATAATGATTTGTGTAGAAAGAAAATAACATTGAAATTGAAAATAAAGAAATGCACGCATTGTCGTTAAAATTTAACCCATTTTTTAAAGCACAGTAACACCGTTGCTAGGGCGTTTTCTCCCTCTAGGACCCTTGGTGGTCCAAACCGAAACCTTCTTCATGGATGGGAGATACAGGGCTACAATACCAAATAACTCCCATGGGGCTCCGGGTGTTGGTTTCGGAGCCTTTGTGGCACGCAAGGACATACCACACTTTTATTATATGTATTGATTTGGAATACGTTCTTTGCTTGTTTGCACGAGTGCTAAATCAGTTAGTGATATTTTATTCTATCATTTTTACATTGCTTTATGAGGGAAAGCTTAAGCTCCCTTCCAAAAAGAACCACCATTGAAACGAGGCGGCCTGAAAAGTAAATAAAAAAAAACTACGACTACGGTCTACTTACTTACCTGACGTTTGTAATTGAACTTGCAATTAGTATCCAAAGCAGTAATGATATCCCTGTGAAACTTTGCAAGTATATCAACGAAAGTGAATAAATGGATGTTTCTCCAGTGTAAAAAGGTATTAACACATGAGCAGTCCATTTGATAACCGTTGTTTCAAATTTAGTAATAAAATACCCTACATTTGAATAGGTAGTAAATCAAGCACTAATTATTTCTGTATTACAGCGACCCCTAGTGGATTTTCAGAAAGTATTCATACTTTTTGCTCTCTTTCTGTAATTTTATGTTGACTACAGTATTTCTTTAAGTGCTCAGTTCAAATAACACTGGTTTGCATAGATATTCTTGTTTTTAAAATTTCGGGTGGATTGCATGTTTTTGAGGTCGCTCATACAGAATCTGACATTGGTCTTTTTCTCTATCACCCTAGAATTACTAGAAATTCACTAGTTAAGACCGAACCAACTAGACTGTTTTCTCTTAATTTCATCAAAAGCTTGCTAGATGGCAGCGTTGTATTTACAAGCAATTGTACAGCAATATTAGGTATGTGGAAAGAAAATAAGTTATAAGTTAAACCATCGTACACTTCATTTATTTTTTCTGTAAAATAAAATTGTGTAATATGAATAGTAATGTCTCAATCAATCTCTGGTGTGAGTTGTTTTGTGTCTCACAAATTGCTTTATTCTGTTACGTATGAAGAAATAAACTTGCGTAAAATACAAATTTTAATCGAATTTATTTCTGTAATCCGATGATCATAATGTCCATGAATTTAGCAGACCACCTATGGCAGGCCAGAACTTCGACTTCACACATTGTTAGTGCCGCAAACTCCATCGTTAGTGCTACGAAAATAACGTCTCAATTTTAATAGTTACTATTGGCCTGCTAACTTCATGGGGTCTAGGATGTTTCGGTGTACGGATGTTTCGGCGTACGGACGTTACGGTGTTCGGGCGTATCGGTGTAAGGACGCTTAGCTGTAAAGGACGTTTCAGTGTATAGACTAATATTTGATTGCATTAATCATATGGTTGTAATGAACAGTCATGAAGTGTCACAGTGTAGCTACTCTGGAATAGTTTAAGCTGATGAACATTGTTATTGAGTCTCATTGTTATTGAGACAGGATGATAATACAACACCAATCCATTCGTAACAATAATTTCGATTCAGAGGTGTCCATATGCAAGTTTTATAGAATAATAATCAAATCTAATTCAAGAATCAAATTTACTGCAAAGTATTCAGCGTAATTTTTGAATAGAAATAAACATATTACACAAAGTTCCTGAGATACAGTAATAATATATACAAACTGAATAATACCTCAAAGCAATTTTGTTGAAAAAATAAAGATACATAGAATCACTCAACTCAGAATCTAAAATTGTACGCAATTCCTTTTAAGGATGAAATTACATCAGGTTTGTAATTTTCACAAACGTTGCTCAGTCTCTCCGCAACATCGGCATATTTTTTTGTTCTGCCTTTGTCAGCCAATTATTTGTTCCATTTGAACAGCACTAACAAGGAGACTTACGGAAATATAATTTAATGATTTGTATGAACTTTGCATACTTGTAGAATATTAAAAAATAATTGACAGGTATTTTTTATTTCGGCAATGGTGCGGATTTAAGGGTAAAAACCACCCTTTGAATCTTAGGGGTGGCCTCCAAGCATAAACAGAAAATAATCATTAAATTAGAAGATTAAATAATACGACCAGCTTACTGCCAAGGGGGTTTTAGGACAGATGAATCAGAACCAGACGTTAAAATTACAAAATTCAAATTGGCGGATCCAATACGATGACTACAATTACAAATAGTCCTCTGGTTTGAAATGCTCTGCAGTTAGCCAAGATAATTATAATTGGTAGGGGCTATTGCGAGAAGGTGCAGACTGATTTGAAACCCCTTTCTGTACTTATTTTAACAGGACGCTTGATTAAAGTAAATCTATTGTCAAATTATTTAGAAGCCAGACCCAATGCATTTGTCGCGAACGTGAAGCAACACATGTTCTTGGAAAAGAAATTATTTATAACTCTGATCAATACGGTTTAATTTGGAAATTCAGACGGGACGTAGTCTAGTATTTATAGGGACACAAACAGTAGAAAGTGTCGCACAGTCAGTAAATTCTATGTCTCGTAGCTACACCATACAGCCTTTAATTTCTGCAAATAGTGTTTTGTTATTATCGGTGTAAATTGTTTTGTAGGAAAACAATGGAACATTTGATCTTATAGTCCAAATCAGCTTCTTTAAATTTGTAAATATCCTTACGAAAGCATCAAATTCGAAAAAATTAACATCAAGTCTTGTGAGATCATGGTTTCAAGACATTTTTCTTCAAGCGTCTAATGAAAAGCCCACTTTGTTATTAGCTTCGTGGAATGGTCACAATTCATCAACTTTGAACCTATTTTAAGAACAAAACAGTAACTCATAATAGAAACCATTCCTGCAGGAACAAGTGATAGGATTCAGCTTCTTGATGTGTTCTTCTTTAGGCCTGGAAAAACTTCTTGAGACATTTTTCTGACAGTCCTTCTCTACAACTATAGCATAAATTTACATCTACGTAATAATATAATTAAGATCCCATCACTGATTCATAATCAGTTTTCTTCTCCTAGATTTGCTAATCCTATTTGGGTATGCATGATATAAAAGCGGTTATTTGAAAAAAAAAACGACCTGTGTTTGAAAATTTCCTTTCAAAGATTGTGCAGCATTTTGTAATTCGTGCACAGTTATTGCCGTAATAAGGTGTGTGTGGTGTAAACAATGTCTATGCAACACACACTTCTTTTTTACGGAATATCATTACGTTAAACATTTTCTCAATCAATTCATAATTATAACATTTGAGGATATATGATTACGTTAGGTCCCATAGTAACTTAAATCTTTTTATAGTATCATACCATGGTTTTCTTACGCAAGCAGCTCTCATTCCTTCATTAGTACTGTAAACAAAACCATTCGCTACAAAACAATTATCGCAAATATGTGTACTCCTACCTTTTGTTAATGACTTACCACCACAATTACTGCATTTTAATGGTCTAGAGCTATAATTTGACAACAACTCCTTTAAGGTAATTATTGGACGTAACTTTTCCAACTCTTCTTCCGTGTACAAAAATTTAGGTATTAACAATCTCCAAAAATCAATAACATCATATACGTTGTTTCTATCTTTTAAGTTTATTTTATTAATATTTTGAAAATATTGATAAAAATTAAATCTAACTAGTGCATCTACTTCATCCTCATGCTTCTCAAAATAATCTAAAAATCTACTGTGTATAGCTTCCATATTTATCTTAAAACAAAACTTTTATGGATATAAGCCATAAAAGTACTTAAACTTAATCATTTTTAATCATATACATAACATCACTAAAAGAATACCCTTGATTTAGAAGATTTAAAACCTTAACACAAAGGTGACCACATATAACTGAATTAAAATCTTGTATTCGTTCGTCATTGTAAAATAAATTTTCAGTACCAAGATATTGTGCCAGTTGTTTAGGAGGAACACCACCATAAGAATCGAACACGTACTTTATGTTGTTATCTTTCCAATAGCATATCCAATGAGTACCAATGTTTTCTGATTATCAAGGTTAACTATACCACAGTCATTTACATAAGGTTTTTGTGGAAGTTCATCACTCATAAATACACCTCTAAATCGTTTTATCTTTAATTCTTTAGCCAACCTCTCCATATCGAAGTTGGTCAATGGTTTTAGTTTTTTGACTTCTTTGGTTTACCTGCCCCCTGCTTTTCTTTCATAGCCATATTGTGTCTTTTTTATTCTTCAAGTTCTTGTTTATTCTTCTAGCATCCAGTACAGTTTTAGTAATCGCTGCCGCACCACCTGCTAATGAGCCAACTGCTCCTAAAGCTGCTAGAATGGCTGGAATTGTAAAAATAAAACAACCCAAATGCTCTTTCTTAATCTTTTTCATTTGTGCAGTAGATAAAGTTAAATCCATTCCTTTACCTTCTTTAATTTTCTTAGATTTATCACTAAGTTGTTTCTTTGTTAATACATGATCAATATTTAAATCCTTTAGTTCGTTGTAAGGAACACTAAACATACAACCTTTAATAGAACACATCTTCCTATTTATTTAAGAGAAAATCTTAGTTTGTAAAAGTACAGTTGTTGTAGCTCCACCAAAATCAATTAAGGAATCATTCTCATCTGTTATCCTTATCTCAAAATTGTCAACCTTGTCTTTGGATATAGGGAAAAATAATGGATAAGTAGGCTCATATATAATACTATGTTTAAACTCAGCATCTGTTTTGAATGATGCTATAATCCCTGTTTCTCTATGTGTGTATTCTGTATCTTTAACAAACATACCATCTGCTATATTACAGTGAACATTTATAGTATCGAATGGGTGACACTTTGGCAACTTACTTCCAATACGTGTTTTGTTTTTTTCTAAAACTTCAAGAACATTAAACCCAAGGACAGTACCTATACCCCCAATTGTAACATCATTACTATCAGTTTCTATTTTCACTCTGTTTTTTAAATGATCTTCTGATAATGTTATGTTGATTGACTGAGATTTTAAATACTAATTAAGTGATTTCAAATTGTATTGCCCTTCTGATATAAAGACTTGTTTATTACCATACGAGAAACTGTTTTTTCCTGTTGTTATGTTTGGAGTTAGATACGTACTGTAAAACCCAACTAGTCCTATACTTAAATAGTTGTTACTGTTGTCTAATTCGTAATGGAGTTTCTTCTTTAAAACAGAAGTATCAGTCGTTAACTTAAATACCTTAGCCATTTATTATATAATAAATGAATGAGTTTGATTTACCTAGAGATATTCCAAGCGAGAAAGTAATCAAGTTAATAGAAGATGTCATTCAAAAGTTAGAATACAGTTTAAAGAAGAAAAAGAGAAAACTACGAATTGTTAAATATGCATACTACACTTTGATCACGTTGTCGGTTATACTTTCTGCAACAACTGGATTTATTAATATTTTTATACCTGTAACAATTTACTCAATATTAACAACATCTCTTGCAACTGGAAGTGCTATAATAACAGGTTTGTCTTCTAAGTTAAACATAAGCAAAAGAAAAGATGAATATAAAACCATTATCACTTGTATTAACTCATTTAAAGAACAGTTAGAGATGATAATAACATTAAATGGTGAAATGGATAACGAATATATAAAAGATACGTTGCTTAAGATCAGAGAACAACTTAAAGATATAAAATCATAAAAGAGACGATTTTCTCTATAATAAATGAGTAAGAAAACTATTAATTGGGATGTAAAAGAGATGATAAAAGAAACAACAGTTAAGAAAAGAAATGGAGAACTTATACCTGATGATATTCGATGCCTTATAGTGGGTCCATCTGGGTGTGGTAAGACGTTTTTGCTATTTAACTTTTTATTACAGCCAGGTTGGTTAAACAATAATTACTTCTATATATATTCTAAAAGCATGAATCAGCCAAAGTATGAGCAGTTAAAAGATCGATTTGAAAAGGCAGAACTAAAGTTTAAGAAGCAAATAGCAACGTTCTTAAGCGGTAATGATTCTATTGTACCTATTGATGAATGTGAAGAATACTCTGTTGTTGTGTTTGACGATTACATTTTAGAGAATCAAGATACTGTTAGAAATTACTTTACGAGAGGTAGGCATAGACATTTAGACTGTTTCTATCTTGCACAAACATATTCGAAAGTACCTAAACAGCTTATAAGAGATAACGTTAACTTCCTATGCATATTCAGACAAGATGATACTAATCTTAAACATGTGTATAATGAGTTTGTTGGAGGAGATATGTTTTATGATAAATTTAAAGAGATATGTTCAAAATGTTGGCAAGAAGATTATGGTTTTATAGTAATTGATATGACAAGGAAGGTAAACAATGGTAAGTATAGGAACAAGATAAAACACTTCTTAAACGTTTGATGTTTTTTCACGTTTGTTCGTTATAACGTTTGACGTTTATTGACGTTTTTCACGTTTATTGACGTTTATTGACGTTTGTTCGTTTTGTATATAATAAATGGATGAGAAAGAAATTAATAAGAATATCAAGTTAAAGGAGTTCTTGATAAAGGGCTTCAAATCTTGGAAGAAAGAAAGAGCAGGTATATATGATAAATTTAAGACACAAGAACAACCTGTAATTGATGCTATTCAAAACTTGGGAAGTGAGATCAAAGAAGTAGCAGAATAAAATAAAAATCTAATAACTGAACTTGTTCCAGTTGTACATAAGACGGCTTCAATAGATCCTAGTCTACTAGAAACCTAAAAAGATAACTTATGATAGTTCTCCAAGTAGTAGTGATACACCTATAACGGGAGAAATAAAACAAATGAGAAAACAAATTAAAGACAAAGTGGAAGGAGTAGAGCTTTTAACAACAACCCAATCATTTGGTAAGATTGCGACGAAATATAATAGTAAAAGAAATGATAGTGTGTTTGGAATAAGAACTGTAGAAGAAGATGGAAAAATAATAAATAAGGTAGGAAATTCTGAAGTTAAAATGAATGACGATGATTTGATAATTAATGGTAAAACTTATAAAGGAACAGAAGATCTAGGGAATTGTTAACGATGAATACTAATAAAACCATTGAAGATTATGATGATGACGATTTTGAACAGTAAAAGGAAATAATAATAGAATCAGATGCTGCCTTTCAAAAATATAATCGAGATAAAAAAGTAGCATCTAGTAGAGGTTCTAAGTACATTAATATTATCAAGCCTATTTGGGATAATTATATTAAACCATCTTTACCTCCAACTCTTAAAAAGTACACGACACCTAAAAGGACTGGTGAAGGAATTAAACAATATACAGAGATACCTAAAGAATATATATGTATGGATGATGTGAGAAAGTTAATTGATCGGTTAATAGTTATAGATGGAGAAGAAAAGGCTGGTAATAATAACTTTTATAATGAGAAAGTAGGTATAATGAGTATGATTAATAATAAGCTTTCACAATTTATTCCTAATGATCCAAAAGGTATAGGTTATTTGATTAAGATCTTAAATACATTACCACCACGATTCTGGAATGATGAGAAGCTTGGAAAAGGACTAATGAATAAGATTTTAAACATGAAGCTGATGCCAGAGTTACATATACCAGGCTTTAGATTTTGCGGGCCTTTTACGAAGCTTCAAGAAAGATTAGAGAGAGGTGATGAAGGTATTCACCCATTAGATGAGGCTTGTAAAGAACACGATATATACTACAGAGACAATAAAGATACAGAGTCAAGACATATTGCAGATAAGGAACTAGAAACTAAAGCATGGAAAAGAGCATTTAGTAGTGATGCGTCAATTGGTGAACGATTAGCTGCTTTTGGAGTTGGTACTGCTATGAATGCTAAGGTTAAGTTAGGATGGGGGTTATAAGTTTTTAAATGTTATTATGTATGATTCTTTTATGGGTATATCCCATAAAAGCGTTGTTTCAAGATTTTCTTTATAATAAATGGATAGTGTTGAGAGTTACGAGCTACAGAGTTTTAAAGCTAACACAAGAACATTTAATAATTTGAATGAAGCTAACAAAGATATTGAGTTTGATTTCGATGTGGGGGATGGCTTCATACATCCACACAAAGCAGATTGTCATATGACTTTTGAAGTTGTTGGTGCATCAGTTGGAGGAACATTTGGTGCAAATGATACTATAAAACTTGTAGATAACTTCTTACCATTCTTCTTTTCTCAAATTGAGGTTAGAAAGCATGGAGTTGTTATAGATAAGATTGAACTACCAGGAATAACATCTACAGGTATTGGAACATTAAAGATTTCCAAACCAGAAGTTGAATATCTAAAACAAGCAGGATTTGAAACAGATGATAAACTTGGTCTAAGAAAGGACTTTAGCGTTTTGTACCCATTAAGATTAATTCCAGGCTTTTAAAGTGATTATAAAGAGGTTATGTGGAAAGGTGGATTGAGAATAACTTTTACAAAAGCTAACAACAATAACGATGTCTTGTACAAATGGACTGGATCAGGAGCAGGTGCAGCAGCTCCTCATGATGGAAAAATAACAATAGAAAGTATGGAGATAAGAATGGCTATTGTTGAATACGAATCTAATTATGAAAACAAGTTAAAGTTGAATATTCTTAAGGAGCCTAAAATCATGTTTTCATTCCATACTTATCAATGTGTTCAGAAGACTGTTGTAGGTTCTTTCTTGGAGTTTGATGTTACTACTCAATTTAATTCTAGACAATTTGATATGCCTGATTTCGTAGTTGTAATGTTCCAAACTGATAGAAGCGGCAAACAAACAGCAGTTGCAAGTAAGTTTGATCATTGTAAGGTAAAGAATATCTATCTTAAGAATGGAAGGAATGAGGTATTTCCAAAAGAATCAAGAAACTTAGATATTGCTAACAGGGATTATTTTAAGATGTATGAAGATTATACTGCATTTAAGAGAATAACATGTGGCAATACCAAAATGTACTATGACCCTAAAGAGTTTATAGATAACAGACCAATGTATGTGATTAATTGTAGTAAGAGGAAGAATGTATCGGCAAATGAGAGAACAAACATAAAGATTGTAGTAGACTTTGCAGAAGCTGTGGCTGCTAATACTATATGTTATGCGATTTTAATTGGACAAAAGAACTTTACATATGACCCTAAGAATGAGAAAGTAGTAGAAGAGTTTTAGATAGTTAAATGCATGTTTCTATTGTTTTATGGAAGCTTTTCCATAAAACGAAATTGATAAAAAATGATGAAGATTGTATGTGGTTGTGGATTAACGCGGGGTATTAATTCGATACCCCCTAACTTCAGAAAAAAAATTTTATCTTCTTCATCTACATGATCTTGAATGGCGTTTGCGGTCAAGTCCTTAAAGATAACGTAAGACCAAAGAGACCAGGCTCGTTAATGAAAATTGTATGAGGTTGCATGTTTGAAAGGGGGCCGCTCACGCTGGCCCCCACCTCTAGATCCTTAAATTGTTTTTGATATTTTTCTTTGACGTTGTTTTGAATTGCGTCTCTTGTCTTTTCATACTCTAAAATTTTTCCAACGTCCTTACCTTTGAACCATATTGCTCCGCTAACATCGGTCACAGTTAGAAGCTCTTGGTCTTGAAATTTAAACATGCTCATGGTAACTGGTTGTCTTATGGTTGTTTAGGCTTAAGCGATTCACTTTTGTGTGTTCGCTGAGAGGCTAGCCTAAGCACGTTGGGGGGCGCGCAAATGAAAGGACAAAATTGTCGGTAGTCTTGTGTAAACTTATAATGAGGTACAAAAGTTTGATTCTGTTAGAGTTGCCTCTTTATGATTCGAGCCTGGTCTCTTCTACTTTATTAGTTTGGGGAGAGGAGTTTTAAGCTTCAGAACATGGTTGAGTATGATGGTAATAGTATTGAAGTCTAAGTAGAAGCATCTTTTCAATGAAGGCAAACAATTGAACTCGTCTTTGGTTCCCAGGGACTATGCTGGTTCGATTGATTGGAAAGGAGAATCTCGTTAGGATGTCGATAGTTTTTAGACTGAACTGAGAGCCGGTTACTAGTTTGAGAACGTTGTTTGTCAATTGATGTACTTCGGTTGATCCATTTCTTAACTCTTTGGATTTGGGTAGTTTTGAACGTAGAACCAAAGAGTACAGCCCAGACTCGTTAATGAAGATTGTATGTGGTTGTGGATTAACGCGGGGCGGTGAATTGTCGCTCCTAACTTCTGAAAATTTTTCCTTATCTTCTTCGTCTACATGATCTTGGATGGCGTTTGCAGTCTTCAAATGATTAAATATTTTTTGTGTATTGTTTTATGGAAGTTTTTCCATTAAACGAAATTGACAAAAATGATTAAATATTTTTGGTGAAAATAAAAATTGAAAAGTGTTCATTGATTTTCTATATAATAAATACGATGTCGAGTCATATTGAGTTTTTAAATAAACTTGGAAGTCTTGAACAAAAACAGGTTATTGGATTAAGAGAATTAGAATTAAATACAGAATATAAGATTGTGAAAATGGAAAAGATTAAAACTAAGTTTGGAAAGAGCATTTTAGTTGAATGTGAAGAGTTTAAGGTATTTCTTCCACCTAGATTTACAAAACACTTAACAGATAAAATGCTTGATGAGATCGTTAAAGATGGAATAAAAATCAAATACACTGGTTTAAAAGATAATTATCCAACTGTTGAGTTCTGTATGTGAATTTCAAATGATGATCGGTTTTGCGAATCCAAAGAATAATAAAAATGAACAAAAATATGTCGTCAGAAGTAAAAAATGGAGTGGATAGAATGGATCCTCAAAAGAAATTTATACTTACTAATAATTTCAATGTAATTGTGAAAAATGTGCAGAACGAAGTTCAAGTTGTTTTTGATATTAACGGCTGTCTATTCAGCTTGAATTATGATCAGTGGACAGAGTTTAAGAAGTCATTGTTTCCTATTGAGAACGAGGTTAGCAGAAGATTCCATTATCAATATCCGAACTTGTAATTTTAAGTATGTTTTAAGTGTATAAGTGTTTTTATAGTATCAAGACTATAAAAACTAAGACCTTTGGATATACAGAACATAATGTCATTTAAGTTTTAAAGATATATGTATAAATAAGAGATTTATTTGAGTTTTTTGTAATTATATCCTTAGAGTTATGCAACCTACAAAACATTCGATAGATATTAAATTTATTTGCCTATTGATTGTGGTTTGAATTTTGAAAATCGGTTAGTATTTGATGAAGTTATAGCAAATTCGAAATTCGGGAATTTTTTACGGGTTTATTTTTGAATTTTCGGGAAAATGTTATTCTTTAAAAAAGTCTTAGAATTTTATTGTGATTATGATAGTATTTTTTATTTTTCAAAACTAACAATAATTAGTGAAGTTATTAAAAATTAAAATCATATCCTTACAGTTAGGCAACCATTATACATGAATAAAATAGTACTTTTACGTCTCTATTGATTGTCGTTTGAGTTTTGAAAATCGGTTAATAAATAAGGATGGTATAAGCATTTTTCGTTTTTGCCCCTGAAATTTCAGATGTTATGCAATCCCGCAGCATTTGCCCCTGTAAGTATGCAACCCGCAACACATATATGGGCTATCCAAAAATGCAATCAGATTGCCAAAATATTCAAGAGGAATCAAGATATAGATAATCTTATTGTTATATATTTTGAATTTACCGCTTCTATACTCATGCTCTCTCTAAAGGATTGTATGTTGGTAAGAGAACCAAGAGATTCAATGACGTCATGTATTACGTTTTCTCCCCGAAGGAGACTACGTCACGGATTCAATGACGTCATGTATGATGTATTCTCCTTCGAGGAGACTACGTCATTGTACAGCGCCATCTCACCATTGCTAGTTAAAAGTTGTGTTGAAGGAAGAGAGGCTAATGTGTATATATGTATGTTGATGTGAGGAGAAGAAAAGAGAATCGGATTGGACGGTCCTGTGCTGGTACTGGAATCGTTCAAATGAATCAGTGACAGATCACCTGTTCCGGAGTTGTATGTATTCCTTCTCATTGAGTTTTTAAAGCTAATTATTAACGGATTTTCACGGTTCAAGTGTCAAATGAAAGCTTATAAACTGGAGATTAAGATACAATAAATATATTTTGTGTAGGATTCCATTGTAATATTTTAGATGTAAGTTTTTATGATTTTAAATGTCATAAAAGCATATTCAATCTCATACAAACAAATACGGGTTCTGGAAAACGGGACCCACGTTAATGGGATCAATACCCTACCATGCGGTCATTATAAGTTAGAAGAGTTGTAGTTTTAGATGTAAGTTTAGGTGTAAAATTCTTTTATGGTTATATATCATAAAAGTAGATTGAAAATGTATCCTGTATGGATTCAATGTGGGGAAGATGTAATTTTCGATGTGTATAATTAGATTCTATGCTGGAGGATTTCATATATAAAAAAGCCTGGTTTGAGGAAGTGGCCCCAAACTGGTTTTATGAATACTACTGGTGGCCAGAGAAATGATTGATTCAAACATGCATTTATTTTTCTGCTGGAGTTGATTTTGGAATCACTGGAAGCATTTGCCGAAAATCTCCAGAAACCATAACTAATGCACCTCCTATTAATTCTAAATTACCTCGCAGATCTTGTAGTGTTCTGTGTAATGCTACGAATTATTTTTTTATGTGCCGTTGTACATTCATCCCAAATGAGTACTTTAGCCTGTTTCAAAAGTTTACCTCGTCCAGATTCTCTTGATGCATTAAAAATGGGAAATTCTTGTTATGCAGCAGTTAATAGCAGCTTCAAAGCTGAATACGCAGCGCGTCCTCCTTCAATTAATCTTGCTGCAATTCCAGATGATGCCAATGCAAGCGCAATTTCTTTTTTGGCGCGTATTTTATCTAATATTAAACTTATCAAAAATGCCTTTCCTGTACCTCCTGGTGCATCCAAATAGATTACTCCCCCATTCCCCTGTTCACATGATCCATAATAAACTCATAAGCTTGGTTTTGAATGTCATTTACCAATGATTTGTTTTGAGCGATGTATTGCAATAATTCGTGAACATTATAACCTTTCTTTTTCAATATTTCGAAATTTAATGCATCGAATCCATCTCTATTTGGCGCTTCCATTCCAAGTGCAACTAAAGTTAGATTGCTTAATGCTAGGCATTTATATTCCAAAAGAATAAGTGCTTGATTATATATTGTCAAGGAACATAGAATTATAATAGATTTATTTAAGTTTATTGTATGTAAAATCAGATTAAAAAGAAAACAGAATAAAATTACGTTTCATCGGTAGATAGTACAAAGAAATTATGTAAACAAAAACAATTCGTTGCACGTTGGTTTGTTATTGTTATTGATGTAACACTGTCGACACGCGAGTCGGCAGAATGATGTAAATAATAGAGTAAGAAAAGAACATGTAATTCTTAAATGAAGAAAGATATTTGTATCATGACATTGTTAACAGAGACACAATTTCGGATATGACATAATAGTCAGATTTGCAGAAACTGACTGTCTGAGAATTTCAATCATAGCGTGACAATGGAGAAAGAAGGGTTTGGCTAACAGTTGGGACAACAATCAACGTTCCAGACACGAGACAGCAGATTCCATCGTCTGGAAGATCATGATAAAAACCCAAATCCAAGATGGATCAAGATCAGTTGGAGACCAATCGAAGAAAGTCGGCGAGTAGTTCGAGAGAAGTAGTATTCTAGCTTCGACGCTAGATGTTCTGTAGTTGATTGAATAAGCTGAATTATCATGGTCTATTATCCTCCTTGTGTAAATCATTAAACCAAGGAGAAGTAACGCTAACCGATGGTTATCGGCTTACAACTAAGGCAGTAGTGGAGAGGACATTCCATTATAAATTCCAGGGAAGACTCCAGAGGGTGGACAGCTCGATCAACAGAACCAGCGACCCAAGACATCAACAGGTATGTGTTCCTCAACTGGTTGCCTGTGACTAGATTGTCAGACATGTTGGTACTGTGATCTGAAAGCTTATGTCATATCCACTTATACACACACATTACATTACACATCTTTCAAATAATGAAAATACACAGAGTTCATAGAATAGTTGGAGTGTTTAATTATCCTCTCACAACGTAATAATCAAAATAAGGTAGAAAATCCCGTTCATTACGGATAATGAATGGAAGGGACTTCCTTGCGTCATAACACACTCATCCCCGATTTAAGGCACGAGGCAAGGAGGTTATCATGGTGGAGACATGCTGTGAGGCTTACGCCTTATAAAGATCCCAAGAACCATTTTATGTTAACCATCATTAGCATGATGGAGGTATTTTAAGTTCGATATGAACAAAAACACCAGAGGTGCAAAAAGTGCAGCCAAGTTCGGCAGCCTCAAAAAGTGTTGAGATGAGGATGGATGAGCCAAGTTCCTTGGCCACTGCATCTGAAACAAACACTGGAACTTGGCGCGAGGTGTCTAACATATTCGAATACATTAAGATGTCTGTTCCTAGTTTTACGGCCGGGACATTTCAGCCCTAAGGCTAGTGATTCACCCAAATTCACCACGCTCGCAAACACCATCCTTAAGGCTCGTTAACTTCATTTACCTTAACACTTCGTGGAGGAATATAAGGTTTCCTTGTCTGGGTTTCGAACCATCAAATCTTACTGCAGTATAATGTATATGTGCCTTAGCGCCGTAGCATAGTTGATATTTCTAAGTTGGTGGTGGTCCTAAACCCACCACCACTATCCCTAAGGTTCCTTAAAATAATTTTCCTTGACACCTCGCGCCAAGTTCCAGTGTTTGTTTCAGATGCAGTGGCCAAGGAACTTGGCTCATCCATCCTCATCTCAACACTTTTTGAGGCTGCCGAACTTGGCTGCACTTTTTGCACCTCTGGTGTTTTTGTTCATATTTCACTTCTTTTTGTAGTTCACTATGTCAATATCATATATTGGGATTCTCAATTGTGGCATATTGCTGGATTTAAATTTAAAATTGTACATTTTTAAAGGAGTCATAATGTGTCACATGCAACATTAGTTCCCAAGGGCTCTCCCACCGGGAATCGAACCCAAGACCCTGTACAAGAAAGGCGCACATGCTAGCCACTAGAACAGCAGGGAGGATTTATTCTATTAAACATCTGTCAGAGAGTTATGTCCAAACGAGATTCTATATCATTTACCCGAACTACAAAATCACGATCGCTAATATCTCATTTTTCATTACCTAAATACGAAGAGTATCAACAGGGCCCAAAACCCTTGATGCTGAATCCTCGCTGCTACATCACTAGACATGGCTGGTGTTTCAATATACTTAGTTGTTCTCTACCCTTCCACATTGCGAAATTACGGAGTTCATACTGCCTCGGGTTTTCCTTCCAATGATATACACCTTTCAAATAACTTGTAAACTTAATAATATTTGCCACCAACATATCCTAACTGTATATAAAACTACATGAACTGACATAAATTAAAGGGGTGCTTCCGGTTGACGTGGAAAGTTGAAATGATGAAGAATTTTCCCATGTTATTTAAATGGTCTGGATGAAGAATTTTCCCATGTTATTTAAATGGGTCTTTTTTGACATATAATCTCATGTTTTAGGAACTTGGAATTGGAATAAAAAATTGAAATTCGGTATGCTTGTACGTTTTCATTAGTATTACCTAAGTAAATCAGTAAAACTAACAATTCCAACTTTAGAGTGGTTTTATGGGGAACTGAAAAATCTTTCCCATGGTACGTATTTATATGGGACACCTTTTACACCCCAAAATTATAGGGCACTTCCTGTAGGGCTACAATGATTAAATTTGACATGATTCTTCACCGAAAAAAGACAAAATATTGGCTTTTCTTTTCTGGGTTTCCAACCACGAAATTTACGGCAGTATATACGTGTCTTAGCCCACGTTTTTAAAATTAACTGATTCACAGAACGTGACTCATTAACTTGCTTAACTACTTATTACTAGCTTTCACTTATTTTACTCGCACACTGAGAAGAAACTGTATATAGCGTACGTAAAAACGTTGGTTACATGTGTAAATCCTGTAGTTTTTGGACTTAACGTACACTAAACGTGTAACTGAAAAAGTGTATTTTAAACATACTTTCCGTATAAGTGTTCCGAATAAACGTACTTTCCGCACGAACGAAAAGCCTGTATGTAAGCGGCCAGGATCTCACATACAGATGGCCGTATGTAACATAGCTGACGTACGTAATGTACGGAAGACTGTTAGATGTCAGACATCCTGCAGCGACATTGTCTAACATCTAAGCGGGAAAGAGGGCAGTACGTATGTACCATATGAATAACGTATATTAAGTATTGATTTATGTAGTAAACATAAGGATCCCGTATGTTTGTACACTATACCGCTGTCCGGATAACGGATTTTTCTCAGTGACCTTAGCTCGTTTTTCTATTAACCTAGAACGACAGGGACACGAACACAGAAACATCGAGGAGAGTTAAGATTCCAAAGGCTCTTCCACCGGGAATCGAACTCAGGACCCCATACACCAAAGGCGCACGTGGTACCCAATAGACCAGCGAGGAGGGCACCAACTCGACCACTCAGATGATTGTCAACATTATTACTATGCACATGATGTGTTCAATAGCGGAATCGTTCCAGATTTCTGATTGTAAGGACTGTTTTTTTGCCAATGAAAAATTTTTCATAGCAAATTCCTCAAATTTCATTTTCAAGCCGTTACAGTGTACCTTTATGGAGAGTTTCGCATCTTTATCTCATTAAGAAGTACCTAATGGCTATGGACAGTTTCTCGCCCATAAAAATTCCGTAGTACAGTCCTTAAATTTGGAACCTTTACTTACACAAGTCATTACGTAAGGTGGGTACCATTATGCAGAGTTTCAATTCTCTATCTCATTTGGAAGCACCTAATCAATGATGAGTGAGTAAATGAACCGATCTCTGAGTAAGGACAGTTTTTCTCCCATAGAAAATTCCATAGCACATTCCTTAAATTTCGGATATTTTTCATATTCAAGCCATTATAAGCTACCTTCGTGTAGACATTCACATCTTCATCTCATTGGGAAGTACCTAATGACTACGGACAATTTTTCGACTATAAAAAATTTTCCATAGCACATCGGTCCCATTTCGGACTTTTTCCATACTCAGGTCATTATAAGATATCTTTATGCAGAGTTTCACGTCTTATCTCATTCGGAAGTGCAAAATCAATGGAATGAGCGAGTGAATAAACCGATTTCTGCTTGACTAAGGACAGTTATCACCCATAAAAATTTCCCATAGCACATTCCTCAGATTTCGGACTTTTTGCATACTCAAGTTATTATAGGGTACATTTATGCAAAGTTTCACGTTTTTATCTCATTGGGAAGTACCTAATCAATTTGATGAGTGAGTGAGTGAAACGATTTCTTGCATGGCTAAGGGCAGTTTTTTGCCTATAAAAACTTTCCCATAGAACATTTTTCAAATTTCGGACTTTTCCGTACTCAAGTCATTATAAGGTACCTTTGTGCAGAGTTTCACGTCTCTGTCTCATTGGGAAGTACCTAATCAATTTGATGAGTAAGTGAGTGAATCAATTTCTTGCTTGGATAAGGACAGTTTTTTGCCCATAAAAAATTTCCCGTAGCACATTACTCAAATTTCGGACTTTTTCCATACTCAAGTCGTAATAGGGTAATTTTATGCAAAGCTTCACGTGTCTATTCCATTGGGAAGTACCTAATCATTTTGAGGCGTGAGTGATTGAATCGATTTCTTGCTTGGCTAATGACATTTTTTTGCCTATAAAAACTTTTCCGTAGAACATTCCTCAAATTTCGGACTTTTTCCACACTCAAGTTATAAGGTACCTTTGTGCTCAGTTTCACGTCTCTGTCTCATTGGGAAGTACCTAATCAATTTGATGAGTGAGTGACTGAAACGATTTTTTTCCTGGCTAAGGACAGTTTTTTGCCCATAAAAAATTTCCCATAGCACATTACTCAGATTTCGGACTTTTTCCATACTCAAGTCGTTATAGGGTACCTTTATGCAAAGTTTCACTTTTCTATCTCATTGGGAAGTACCTAATCAATTTAATGAGTGAGTGAGTGAATCAATTTCTTGCTTGGCTAAGGACATTTTTTTGCCTATAAAAACTTTTCCTTAGGACATTCCTCAAATTTCGAACTTTTTCCATACTCAAGTCATTATAAGGTACCTTTGTGCTCAGTTTCACGTCTCTGTCTCATTGGGAAGTATCTAATCAATTTGATGAGTGAGTGAGTAAATCGATTTTTTTCCTAGCTAAGGATAGTTTTTTGCCCATAAAAAATTTCTCATAGCACATTCCTCAAATTTCGGACTTTTCCCATACTCAAGTTATTTTAGTGTGCCTTTGTGCAAAGTTTCAAGTTTCTATCTCATTGGGAAGTACCTAATCAATTTGATGAGTGAGTGAGTGAAACGATTTTTTTCCTGACTAAGGGCAGTTTTTTGCCCATAAAAAATTACCCATAGCACGTTCATCAGATTTCGGACTTTTTCCGTACTCAAGTTGTTATAGGGTACCTTTATGCAAAGTTTCAAGTTTCTATCTTATTGGGAAGTACCTAATCAATTTGATGAGTGAGTGAGTGAAACGATTATTTTCCTGGCTAAGGACAGTTTTTTGCCTATAAAAACTTTCCCATAGGACATTCCTTAAATTTCGGACTTTTTGCATACTTAAGTCATTATAAGGTACCTTTGTGCTCAGTTTCAAGTTTCTATCTCATTGGGAAGTACCTAATCAATTTGATGAGTGAGTGAGTGAAACGATTTTTTTCCTGACTAAGGGCAGTTTTTTGCCCATAAAAAATTTCCCATAGCACGTTCCTCAGATTTCGGACTTTTTCCGTACTTAAGTTGTTATAGGGTACCTTTATGCAAAGTTTCAAGTTTCTATCTTATTGGGAAGTACCTAATCAATTTGATGAGTGAGTGAGTGAAACGATTTTTTTCCTGACTAAGGGCAGTTTTTTGCCCATAAAAAATTTCCCATAGCACGTTCCTCAGATTTCGGACTTTTTCCGTACTTAAGTTGTTATAGGGTACCTTTATGCAAAGTTTCAAGTTTCTATCTTATTGGGAAGTACCTAATCAATTTGATGAGTGAGTGAGTGAAACGATTATTTTCCTGGCTAAGGACAGTTTTTTGCATATAAAACTTTCCCATAGGACATTCCTCAAATTTCGGACTTTTTGCATACTTAAGTCATTATAAGGTACCTTTGTGCTCAGTTTCACGTCTCTGTCTCATTGGGAAGTATCTAATCAATTTGATGAGTGAGTGAGTGAAACGATTTTTTACCTGGCTAAGGATAGTTTTTTGCCCATAAAAAATTTCCCATAGCACATTCCTCAGATTTCAGACTTTTTCCATATTCAAGATATTTTAGGGTACTTTTATGCAAAGTTTCGTGTCTCTATCTCATTGGGAAGTATCTAATCAATTTGATGAGTGAGTCAGTGAGTCAGTGAGCCTGAAAAGTGCATATTTTGGGGGTCCAGTACTCGAACATGGTTGAAGGTGGGAATGTGAGATTTGGCATATGAGTACATCTCTCGGATATCTCCTTAAATTCTAAATTTCATGTTTCTACCCTTAATAGAATCGTTTTTACAAAGCCTCGAAATCGGCGATTTTACCCAAAACTCTTGTTCGTGTATAATATGCTTACGGCAGTGCAGGCCAGTTTTCATTTTCTCCGCGGAACTTGGCTGCCATGCACTGCCGTGCATGTTGATCATGGGTTTATTTAGAATTAAGTGGTAATTAATGTTCAATTGGAAAGTAGTTTAAGTAAAAGTATGAGGACAAGTACGTTAGATTTAAGTTTTAAAGGAAATGAAAATAATTGATGATAATAGCTTAACCCTCACCGCCCGCCCTTACCTTAGGTTAATGAATTGTGTAAACGTGGAAATAAATAACTAAATGAGTGAAGCGCGAACGAGAGCACAGAAAGCAAGTAAAGGTGTACGAGTTGAATTTGACAATTTGTTTAGTTTGGGGACACCAGAAAGGCGAAAACAAGTAAGAGTTAATAATCGGGATACCGAAGTAGAGCCAGCAAGCCCTAAGATTGAAGTACAGAAAGGACTTGTATTTAATTTTCCGACTAGTCCAGTGGTAAAGTCATTTTCGGAGGATTTTCCGTCGATTATTCAGTTAGATGAAACGCGAGTAAATAAAAAAGACGCATATAGTAGTAAGTTAAGAAATTCAGAACCTTTAAGTAATAATAGTACAGTTTATTCTAGTAAGGTAAACATGGCGTCAAATGTAACGTTTTATGCTGACGTGAATAAGCTTCCGAAGTTTGATTTAAAGACCGATGGTGATATAGTGTCCTTCTTCGATGAATTTGACGACACGTGTCAAATGGCTGATGTAGAGGAAAACAAACGGAAAGAATTACTCCCGAGCGTGTTTAAAGGTGTAGGGAGACAGTGGATAAAGTTGTTTTTAAAAGGGAAGAATATAAATGAAATAACGTACAAAGAATTACAAGAAAGTATAATTGAAGAGTTTACGCGAACAAATGTAACCTTAGATATAGAAGAGAGAATTCGGGAACGGTTGCATCAGGAAGATGAACCGATTATAAATTATGTTTACGATATGTTAGTAATGTGTGAGAGGTTAGATCCCAAGATGTCGGACAAAAAGAAAGTTGGAGTAATAGTAAGTGGACTACAGCGTTACCATATGGATAAAGTAGGGACGGTAGCATATTCGACATTAGATAAATTTGTGGAAGATTTACAAAAGATAGAAAGAAAGAAATGTAAAGTAGATAAACGAGTCAAGAGAGAAACGGGAAAACTAACAATTAAAGATTTAGTCAAAAAGATTAGAGAACAGGTAGAGGAAGACGATAGTGACGCGGAGATAGATAGAATAAGTAAGAATAAGGATGAAGTAAAGGTAAAGCAAATAAATATATATCTTCATTGAACTCGCTGTTTAAATGAGGATGAGCTTGTCGCATTTGGTGCAGTACATCAATGCTCATACTTTCTTTGAATTTTTCCCATAATCTTTTTGGAATCGAAGAACTACATGTTGTCAGTATTATCGCAAATAGATCTCCTACTTGTTCTGCGGTTGCTGTTAATGCTGCTTCTCGAAGAGCCAACTCCCAATGGTTATCATTTTCTAGTAATCCTAAACGCTGGCATGCTTCTCTGTACGTTTCACATACATATCCATGGATTTTTTTTTTAAATCTATGAAACGTGTTGGTCCACGAATTTACCTTTTTCCTTTCGCAATTTACTTTCACTTGTTTACGTTTTAAACATATTACTGGCATACAATTAACTGCCTGGCAATTTCACTTTTCCTTGATCCGATCTTATATTTTAAAAGTTTCCCTGGCATATATTTAATTTCCAATTTCATTTCCTATAAACGTATTTTCCTTATGCGAAGAACAGGCATTTTAGGTACTTTGTGATAATTCTGAAACCATCATTGTATTTTCAACGATGTCTGTAGACATTATATCTTCTTCAAAACAAACTTATAAATAAAAGTAATGGTTCAGACTTCGGCCCATTGTTCCCTGTTAACTTTCTTTGATGCTATTTGAGCACACTGGTGCCAAAGAGCATTAAGTAATTTGAAGATGAAACTGACATGTATTTAACTTTCTGTCAATGTGCTTATTTCCCAGAAAAGTTATTTCTCAGTATCTATAATTTTATTTAATTATGCTTTTGAATAAGTAATTCTTACCGTAACTCTGAAACACGTTTCTTTGTGGAAGTAGTGTCGCTACTCTATATATACTCTTCTTGTGTTGGCGCATTGCGATACTCAACATGGAACAGGTAAACATCAGGAGCGCCACAGAGATAATTGTGTTAGATATGGGAGGCACCCGTTAGTAGAAATAGTAGTAGTAGTAATAGTACAAATAGTAATAGTAGTAGTTGGTAGTAATAGTGGTAGCAGTAGTAATAGTAGAACAAATAGTAGTAGTACTAGTAGTAGTATAAACAGTAGTAGTGGTAATTGGTAGTAGTAGTAAGTAGTGCTAGTAGTAAGTCAAATACTAATAGTAGCTCGGATTCTTTTAAGTTAGGTTAAGGTAGATTTTGTTATCTGGCTCCCATCATCTAGGCATAACCGCACCATTTTCGTTTCAAAACATTAAATAGGTTGAGAAGAACCTGAGCATAATGATAATGATACCTGTAAACTTTAATAAAAATAACCCCGTATTCTTAATGTGTACCTTCCTAGTGGTGCACATTCTAGAACATTTTCGACCTTATGGAAAATAATATAACATGCTGGTACATTCTACAACAATTTCGAACATTCTGGAACATTCTAGAACACCCTGGATCATTCTAGAAGGTTCTAGAGCATCCTGAAAATTCTAGAACATTCTGAAACCTTTGGCAAACTTCTATAACAGTCTGTAACATTTTCCAAGATTGTTGATAATTCCAGAACATTCTGAAATATTCGATCAATAATGATTTGTGTAGAAAGAAAATAACATTGAAATTGAAAATAAAGAAATGCACGCATTGTCGTTAAAATTTAACCCATTTTTTAGCACAGTAACACCGTTGCTAGGGCGTTTTCTCCCTCTAGGACCCTTGGTGGTCCAAACCGAAACCTTCTTCATGGATGGGAGATACAGGGCTAGAATACCAAATAATTCCCATGGGGCTCCGGGTGTTGGTTTCGGAGCCTTTGTGGCACGCAAGGACATACCACACTTTTATTATATATATTGAATAGAATCTTTAATGATGACTTTCTTCTCAATTTTTTATTTTTAGGATTGACGAGGCTGCCAGTCATAAAGAAGATTCCACAGCTTGCTCATCTTGTGAGCCAACTTTTGCCGGGACTTCAAGGTCTTTCACCTTGGTTGACACTGCTTCATCGTCTACTGATCAATATTCTGAAATTGTTGTGCCATCATAAACATCTTGCCAATCAACTTCTGGAGAAACTTCATGTGCTACATGGAATTACAGTGCTTCATCGTCTATTGAGCAAACTTCTGATATCGCTGTGCTTTCAGTCTTGTTGGACACAGGCGAATGTGATACTAGGTCCTCAGATGTAAATATTTCCGGTAGTGAACCTACTTTATTTCCTACCAACATGCCCCAAAGTGTAAACAGTGAAGTCTGCCTTACACCAACAGTAACTGAACTTCCAATGGGTAATGAAGATTTATGTAAAAAAAAACAAAAAAAAAAAAAAACATTATAGATAGTATTTGTGATCCTTCTACTTTGAGTTTCATAAAGTTAATATCCAAAGATATAGAATACAGCCTCAGATTTGAAACTTCTGCATTTGATCCAACATATGAGTTTCCAACAATAGAAAATTCTGCACAAAGTGGAGAAGATATAAACTTCCTGATGGTACAGAAAAAGAAAGGACATGGTTAGTGTACACCAAGCAAACGATTCTGCCTATTGCTTGCATTGCGTTTTGCTTGCGTTACCAAATCAACACACTGTCTGGTCTTCGGGAAAAGGGTACCAAGGATGGAGCTTAGGTAACGCCTTGAGAGATATAGAGCTTCGTAAGTCATCTAGTTTTCACCTAAGTTCTCAAATAGCAAGAGTACAGTGGATATCGGGACGCCATGTGGACAGCTCCATGTGTCAAATACATAATGAAAATGTTCAACACCTAAGAGAAGTTCTTTCTGCGATTATTGATTGTTGTCGATATTTATCTGAAGAAATGCTTGCAAAAATCAGGTAGTTGAAGAAAAGCTCCCAAAACTCTTTAAGCTTTTGGTTAAGCACAACGCGGATACAAGAGATTATCAAGACAAGATTGAAAAAGCAAGATTCAAGTATGGAGACAGAGAGGAATGATTTATATACACAGATTTAGAATTGGGGAACAATGATCGGACAGCACTCGTATTATGACGAAAATTGTGATTTTGTGAAACAGAAGAAGAGAAGGAGGATCACATTAGGCAGTTGTCGAACTAAGGTGGAGAATTCTTTTTAGAACATCAGATGATTACGAAGGCAGGAATTAAGAATTTAAAAAATCTGAAGCTACCGAGACGGGTTTCAAACCACGAACCTTTTAGTTATCGAACCATGACTTTGTCCATTCTGCTACGGAGAACTCTATGTACTCGTTCACGTTTTCCTTTAGCTTCGTTGAAAACTAACTTAATGGGATATTCCAAAAGTTGACTCGATGGATGCGCCGTTCGGATAGGACGTAAACCTCTTGTAACTTAGTTACAATGTATCGTGGCGGATATAAATAATTGATCAGGTAATGGCGACTGCTTTGAAACAAATGCAAAGTATGAGAATTAAATCAGTCGTACCTGTGGTTTCGTGTGGAGAAGAAACGAACTTGTGAACCAAAGGTTTAAGAACAACTCAAAGTTATTAATATAAACTTTGCCGAACATTATAAACTTATATCAAAGAAACACGAAAGAGGTTCTAAAACGAAGAAATATAACATACAACTTTGCAAGCGGAGGCAAAGAAACCTGAAGTAACGAGACTAAAGACGAATCATTTACCGTGTAGTGAACGTGGTTCAGTGGTCAAGGCGGTGGATCAGTAATCTGGAGGTTCGTGGTTCGAATCCGCGTCGGGCATTTTTTTACTTTAGTTTTTTTGATCGATGATGACACGCGTTTTATTATATTCAGATATTTGTATACTCGGATGTTGCAATACTTGAACTAACAAATCTTCATGAATAATAATAATAGTAATAATAATTATAATTATCTCGTAGAAGATTAAACGCTAGGAGCTAATTATTGCTCAGGTCATACCACTACAAGCAGAAACGTGACATTTGGCAAGAATATTTTGGTATTGTTTAATGTTGCCCACGCGAAGAGGAATTTTTCATCTCTTTTCTAAAACAAACAAAAATGAGAATTAAGACTACATTCGAGACGGGACAAGAATAACTCGAATTATCGTCTCGCTTTGGAGATGAGAATCGAGACGAGACGAAAAGTATCGTAAACATTTCTCGTCTTGTCTCGATTCTCGAAATAGTGTATGTCCATTCTTTAAATAACAATTGCTCTGTAGACTGAATGTTATAGGCATTTTGTTACTTTGTATTTCAGAGCTCATTGAATTATGGTCTGTGTAGGTATTTTTGTAGCAAAGTTTTTATAATTACCTCTGCATATCCTAAAAATTAGTTTATTATATGGCTTAATGTTGAATGATATTTTTATATTTATTACAGTTATTTTCCTTAAAACATACAGTAGAATACTTTCTACATGAAACTTTAGTGGAAAGCCTTTGTTTAAAATGTGGGTAGTTGCACAGGTGTGTCTTGAAGCTACGGAACCCCTTCTCCGAAATCCCTACGTTTAAGTAAGTTTTGCCAAATATTAGGGTAACTTTAAAATTTTAACACCATTATTTCTTCTTCTTCTTCTTCTTCTTCTTCTTCTTCTTCTTCTTATTATTATTATTATTATTATTATTATTATTATTATTATTATTATTATTATTACTGAAATGTTATAAATTTAATGGTTCGCCCTGTTCCACTCAGCTCCTGCCTGTGGACATTGTGCTGAACAAACACCCTGTTTGTAGGTTTTCTCCGGATTCCTCTTCCTCCCACTTTCTTTATTCTAAAATTTCTTTTATTCTCATCATTCGACGTCTCCTGTAGCTTAGCCGGCATAATCATTACTTAAATTCAAATTTTCTTACGGCTCCTTGTGAGTTCTATATCCCTACTTTCTACATGAAATTTTCCTCGAAACTTTCCGTTTTAACATTTAGCTAGTTGTAGGGACGTATGCAGAGGGTATGTCTTGATGTTCCTGACACTTCTCTCCAATCCCGGCTATTTTGTAAATTCAGCCTAACGCTACGGGCGATTTTACAGATTTTAATATAATATGTCCTCATACAGAATTTGTCTTCTATATTATTTTTATTATCATTATTATTATTATTATTATTATTATTATTATTATTATTATTATTATTATTATTATTATTATTATTATTATTATTATTATTATTACTGTATATTTGAGACCACAATATTACGTCCTATTCCAATGCAAATAAGAATATTGAAGTTAAGAAAAATATTTTTTTTTGGATCCTCTATAAGGATGAATTACCTTACAAGAGATACTTTGAAAAGAAAAGAGGGGGGAAAAGAAGGTGTCAGCTAATGGACAATATGAAAATCGAACCTTCGGATGCCTTAAGAGAAACTAAGTAGGATTTGTCTTCATCACGATACATAGTAACACCCTTTCTTTGGGTAAAAGACATTGGATTATGTATGCGTTACATTGATATTTTAACAAAATGTACAAGCAAATATAAAAAAGAATAGTTCCTATTTACCAATTTTTGTTGAGCGAATATACGGAACGTGTAGGAAATGGCGAACGAAAATATTATTATTATTTCTAGTAAGAGTGGAAGAACTTAATAACAATTCCACAATGACGTTTAAGACAAATTTATGACATACTAGGCCTGAAGGATCACCCGTTTGGATTCATGAATTGTTTCCGAAACACGCGAAGTTTTCAGACAGTAGAAATCTAGATTGTAGACTGTGACGTCATGTTATTAGTCTTTCCCTTGTGTAGGAAGTCGTTTCAATTCTAAATTTTAAGAACGAGATAAATTACTATTTTTCATGTTATTATACATCAGAAATATCTACATTCTAAATTATAACTTTTTTCTGACTACTCTCGGAGGGATTCGAACCGCAGACCCCTAACTCACGAAATGAATGCTCAAGCCAATACCCTAAGACCGCTCTTCTAAGTAAGAGTCAAGAAACACTCGTCTATGTACGTTTGCGGTTCCAATATTTTATTAACGATGAAACACTGATTTCGGTCATGATAAAATGCTATAGTCCAGAGAATTCAAGTTCAAATTTTAAAAAAGACCGAAAGTATCTCCGTAAGTTATCTCTATTATATTCGGTTATTCTCGTTTTACAGGTATTTCCAGTAACCTTCAACGACAGGGACACGAACACGGATACATCGAGGACGTAATATTTCAAAGGCTCTCACACCGGAAATTGAAACTGAGACCCCGCCTACTGAACTATCTGATGGGTGGGGTGCCTGGTTCGTTCCCAAGGCAAGTAAGCTTCAGAGGGACAACATAGTGTTCGTGGGTTTTCTCGGGACAATCCCTCTTTCTTATTCCACCAATTCGTCCATCATAATTCACTTTTTAATCATTCTTCCTCAACCTAACAGGCATAATCGTTGGACATTAAACGTAAAGATTTCATTTTCATTCTGTAAACCAGTCCGAACCGAAAAGTATTTCTATTTTCTATTGCTCATTAACGTGTTTTCACAATATATATATATATATATATATATATATATATATATATATATATATATATATATATATATATATATATATATAACATGGGGATCGTAATTCCATTCAAAAGCGAAACAGCAGTCTCGTAATCAGAGATGTTCACCCTCGCGAGGGTGGCCCTCTCGAGGGCATCCTCACCCTCAAGTTCCCTCGCCCACAGTGACGCGAGGGCGAGGGAGCGCGAGGGCGAGGACAAGATTTGGCCGCGAGGGCGAGGGTGCGCGAGGGCGAGGACAAGCTTCGATGGCGAGGGTGAGTGTGCGCGAGGGCGAGGACAAGTTTTGGCCGCGAGGGCGAGGACAAGTTTTGGCCGCGAGGGCGAGGACAAGCTTCGATGGCGAAGGTGAGGGTGCGCGAGGGCGAGGAAAAGCTTCGACGAAGAGGGTGAGGGTGCGAGAGGGCGAGGGTGCGCGAGGGCGAGGACAAGCTTCGATGGCGAGGGTGAGGGTGCGCGAGGGCGAGGAAAAGCTTCGACGAAGAGGGCGAGGGTGCGCGAGGGCGAGGACAAGTTTCGGCAGTGAGGGTGAGGATCCGCGAGGGCGAGGACAAGCTTCGATGGCGAGGGTGAGGGTGCGCGAGGGCGAGGAAAAACTTCGACGAAGAGGGCGAGGGGGCGCGAGGGCGAGGACCAGTTTCGGCAGCGAGGGTGAGGATCCGCGAGGGCGAGGACAAGCTTCGATGGCGGGGGTGAGGGTGCGCGAGGGCGAGGAAAAGCGAAGGCGCGAGGGCGAAGAATTCAATAACGAACTTTTTAAATGAATTAAATGTAGACACCGTAAATTGATAACACTTAGTGTAATCCACTTCATCGAAGTCAGTTATTAGTTGATCAATAATTTTAATTGATGTTAAATTAGGATTATCTTATAAATCACTATTGTTAATGGTTTAATTGAATTGTCAATTTTGTAAATAAAATCTCATTCTAAGATAATTACGTTAAGTGTAGATCGCAACTATCTAGACCAGCCCACAAACTGTTTTTAATTGAAATCCTATCCGCTTGCAAGTACCCAGTTGCAAAACTATTAAGTCAATACTGAAAACTAAAAACGAAAATATTTATTGCAATTAAACGATTAACACGATTGGTATTATTGGACGGGAGCACGTTGGCTCAGTGCTACAGCCAATCTCTGGTTTCAGGGGTCACTCGTTCGATCCCAGGCCAAGTGAGTTCTTGGAGGACGATAGCGTATACTTGGGTTTTCTCGGGATTTTTCCGTTTCCTACCGTTTTCCCATTCCACCTATTCTTTCATCATCATTCACTTGCAATTCCATCAGTCTCCTTTAGCCATCGAAGGCATAACCGTTGGATGTTAAACTAAAGATTTATTTTATTTTATTTTATTTTTATTTTATTTTATTTTATTTATTTTTTTTTAAGATTGGTATCTCTGAAAGCGTTTTTAATATAGTGTAAGAATATGCAGCGCACAGTCTTGAAAAGGGAGACTATTTTGGGCGTCCAGTAGGCTTCTTTCTGTGATCTGTTACCCTTCATTATCGACGTTTTTATTATTATTATTATTATTATTATTATTATTATTATTATTATTATTATTATTATTATTATTATTATTATTATTATTTGCTAAATAGGATATTAAAATAGAATGATTTGGTTCTATATCGCAAGTTTTAAAGCTCCCTGACAACTGATATTTAGTCAGCAAAGCATAGGAAAACTTAGAAATAAAGAAGCAAAACTACCTGAAGTATTCGGCTATGGTTCATCTAATCATGGGCGTCGTAACGAGGGGCTTGGGTGGTCGCATTCCTCCGAGATTTTCGTCACACGTATGTAAGCAAACTAAGAAAATAAAAGCATATATTCAGGGGTGTAGTCGAGAGTATACGAAGGTGTATTGCTCAATCTTAGTCATTTGCGCATACTTTCTGCTTCAAGGCGTGTAGTACTATATTCAAAACTAGCATATATAACCTGTGAAATTTTTAAGACTAGCGTATACTCTGTGAAAATTTTAAGACTATGGTGTACGCCGTGTGAAATTTTAGGACTTGAGCAGGAAGTTTTTGATAGTCTATTATTGCAACACAGCCCCTGCCCGCTGCAGCCCCTAGTTATTCGCCTCTACTTTCTAAACATTTTCTATATATTTTACATCCCTGGAGTTGGTGGCCCCGCATCGTGGAGGTTGTGGGGACATTATCTAAGCCTTTGGTCAAGTGACCTTACATTTGGACCTGTCAAATGACCTTACATTTACATAGATTACTATTGGGATAAGTGGGTAAAACTGCATTCAGGTTTACACCTATAATTTCATGATTCTTAGTGTTCATTCTCCCGAAGGGGAACTTTCGAGGATGTCCTCAATTCTAACTATAGAGAAACGTTCTCACACAACAGAATAAACAATTTCAAACCGTTCATGATCTATATTTAGAAAAAAATAGCACTCTACTAACGTAATTTGCTGTTTTGGAAAATATAAGTTTTACTTATTAATATCTGGGAATCAGTCGATCTGTCTGTATTTTGACGTATTAGAGTTAATGTCCCTTTATAATTCATCACCGATGCCGATGCTAAATGGTACGTGAATCTATAGTTTATGGTAGGATCCGAACCACCATAATGCGTTCAAACTTCACTCAAGGGAATCGAACCTGAGACTTTTGCTGCAAAGCAGACATGCTTGCTAGACACTATACTAACTTCCTTTGTATATTTCAATATCATTAACTTTCAGTAATCACCGGTAATCGACCTATAACCAGAGTCGAAGTCTAAGAGGGAGTTATTGAAAATGTTTAATTATCCTAATTTTTATGTAAATATTTCACTTTAGAATATTAGCGTTTAAATACTCCTCTCCCCCATACAACCATTACACACGCTAATACTATGTAACAAGCAGTAACGACTACATATTATCAGGTGCAACATTTAATCAATCAACATATAACACATAAAGCTTATAAAATTTTAATTAGTCAGCTGGATTACATCTTATGAAAAAAGTTGAATAATTTCCACCTTATATGTTAGTTGTTTGACGTAACGTAAGCATGAAGATAAGCTTAGATCTTTGTTCGAAATTCACATTGAAATGATATTCGCAAAGAATCTTCAGTGGGCTGAATCTCTTTCGTTCCAGGTTGGCTACAGGACTGCGATAATCGTAGGACGTAAAAATGAAGATTTTATTCCCCAGTCAGAATTTTTAAACTATCCTATCTCTTCAAGTCAATAATTGTCTGTTTTGCATTATTACTTTTCAACCACAGAGCAAAATAATTCAGTCACTCTACTCCTGTTTTAATAATGTATGGCAGTGTGTAACAAATTGTTGCGAGGTCCTGGGCAAGAAAAGTTTGTGATCACCCTTTCAGTTTTTAATTGCTAATTATAATCAAAATTTCTGGAAATCAATTAATCTACACATTTAATTATTTGTGCTAAAGAAAATAAAGGTTTGTTCTCTTACTTTCCCGTTTCACCATTTCTTTCATCATCTTTCACTTGCAATTTCATCCACCTCCTTTAGCAGTTACATAACTCTGGGGCGGTAAACTAAAGATTTCATCTTCTCTTTCATTACTACAATCTTAAAGTTTGCACGTATTAAAGTTTGCACGACATTATTAATTGTTGAATTGGTGGATTTATAAAAGTCAGTGCTAAATCATTTTAGGCTCGATAATCTTTCCAAGGCCCCTGGAGGCGCTAAGCTCTGAGCGTGCCATTTAGGGAGGAACGGTGGCTCAGCGATAGAGAAATTACCTTTGTTTGAAGGGTCGCATGTACGATTCCCGTCCAAGTAAATTCGTGGTGGAGGACATCGTGTTCGTGGGTTTTCTGGGGATTCTCCAGTTTCCTACCACATTCTCATTCAACTATTTCTTTCATCATTCACTTCTGTCTCCTTTAGCATTTAGCTTGCATAATCGTGGGATCTTAAACTAAAGATTTCATTTTTCATTTGCCTTTACGTATTTGTAGTGTAAGGAATCCTTGAGACAACGTTTGAAAGATATCATTTCATAATTGTGGGAATTACTGAAAATAAACTTTCCAACAATGATAGCTGCCAAAAATGAACCAAGACCAAAGTGATAAAGTGCACAAATTGGCCCCTAGGGTAGTTTCTTAAGACAAAGTTTCATATTTATGGCAATTATTGAAAAAAAAATCAAAATTTTAACATTGTTAAGGTAGGACAAATGTATCTCTATTAGTGGTGAATATTAACAATATTTGAGCATCGAAATTAACCTTACAAGCACGTTGACACATTTTAGTTTATATTTTAAAATACCAATTAACTTAGATTCACATTCAAATCAATGAAGTCATTCATGTTATAGGTTAGAGTGGGTATATATTTCCGAGTGATAATTCAACAATAGTGTTCTGAAGTATTTTATTTGTTTGCTGACGAAGTTTCAAAATTAAGCTCTTTAGATCTTTCCCTTTGAATTTGTTCAAATTCCTCAGTTACGCTACATACATCAGGGATGGCCAACGTGTTGACTGTCAAATTCTGACAGATAGTCCGCAGCAGTCACTCTACCGCCACTCATCAAACCTTGATTTCACCCTCACCCTTATGAGAGCCGCCCTTGTGTGGCTGCATACTTATGCTTGCATCGTAGTTCAAGGAACATTTTGAAGTAAAGGCATTGGATACTGTTGATAAATGATGTAAACGTCACTATCGACCGAGATCTCCATTGTAACAGTTGTTCCATTTTAGGTGTTCCACAGTAAGTTATACGATGATATGTTTAGTTTCCTTTCTTTAGGACGTATGTTAAGCAAAGGCGGATCCAGGACGGATTTCTGGTGGGGATGATGGGTTGTAATACTGCTACTTAGAGCTACTTTTAAGAGCTCCAAACTCTGGGATGCGTTTTATTTGTATATATAAAATAAAGAAGTTTCCTCTTCTGGGGGGGAGCGATCGCCCCCCCCCCTGGATCCGCCACTGACGATAAGGAAATAATTCAACAAATAGGTTGAATAATTGATGCTCTGATCTTCACGAAGGAGGCCCTCTCGAGGTCTCCTCACCCTCAATTACCCTCGCCCTCAATGATATGAGGGCGAGGGTGCGCGAGGGCGAGGAAAAGTTTTGAGCACGAAGGTGAGGGTGAGCGAGGATAATGGACAACTCCTATCGCGAGGGCGAGGGTGCGCGAGGGCGAGGAAAAGCTTCGACGAAAAGGGCGAGGGTGTGCGAGGGCGAGGAGAAGCTTCGACAGCGAGGGCGAGGGTGCGCGAGGGCGAGGACAAGTTTCGACAGCGAGGGTGAGGGCGCGCGAGGGCGATGGACAAGTTTCGGCAGCGAGGGAGAGGGTGCGCGAGGGCGAGGACAAGCTTCGACGGCGAGGGAGAGGGTGCGCGAGGGCGAGGACAAGCTTCGACGGCGAGGGCGAGGGTGCGCGAGGGCGAGGACAAGTTTCGACAGCGAGGGTGAGGGCGCGCGAGGGCGATGGACAATTCCATTCGCGAGGGCGAGGGTGAACGAGGGTGAGGGCCAACTGCTACTGCGAGGGCGAGGGTGAGTGAGGTCGAAGTAAAATGAACATCTATGCTCGTAATACCTTAACTTAAAAGGAAACCATTACATATCGTTTGGAACTTTTCCAAAATATATACGGATTTTCTGAAAGTGGCAATATAGTGTCTATTTGACCTTGACCCACAACCCACTGACCAAACACCCACCGTGACCCACGACCGACCACCCACCGTGACCCAGTCTGACCCTTGACCCACCGTGACCCACTATGGCCCACCACCCACTATGAACAAACCATCCACCATGAACCACTGACCCACCAAAGCACATCGTCATCGCCTCTTTACCGACTAAAGAGTTTACACTTGTAATACAATCAGGTTGTGAAACTCTAACTAAATGGAGTTTGCATTTCTACCGTCAATCGTTCAAGCACCGCTGTTACAATGACGAATAATCTAACCTTTACGATATAAAATAGTAAAGTGTTTGTCATGGGTAAAATTACGAAGAATTTCAATTAAATTATCATGGTCTAATTATTTCTTTGTTGAATTATCGATACTTTTCAGTGGAAAAATGGATGAATTTTTTAAACTCCCAATTCAAGGTTAGTAGACCAACATACCGAAGCTTATATTACAAATTTTGTGTCTATTTTTCTCACAGCTTTATGGGTTGGTTGCCCTGTGCTTTAAGCGCTCCATATAATAAACAAACTTCAGCAATTATTATAGTAGAAAGCGCATGGTAATCAGGGGCGGATCCAGGGGGCGATAGCCCCTCAGAAGAGGAAACTATCTTATTTTGTATATAAATAAAACCCAGAGTTCGGAGCTCTTAAAAGTAGCTCTAAGTAGCAGTACTACAACCCACCACCCCCACAGAAGTGCGTCTTGGATCCGCCCCTAATGGTAAGCATATATGGATTTATGATGCGAAGCGCTGTATTGTTTGTGTCTCAACTAACATCGTTTGTTGTGGAATATTTTTACAAACTAACCCAATATCAATTTACCATATATAGAAAGTGCCGCCTTCCCCATAAAGGAGAAGTTTAAAAAATGCTAGTAGCCGTTCTGTTCATTTTCAATAAAGAGATAATATACTGAATTTCAACTCCGTAAGTTGGACGGCTTGTAAGGTACTCAATGTTTTTTTCCCCGCAAAAATTCGGAGCCCCACTATACCTTAGGATATTATTATAATGAAAACAATATGAGAACATCCAAGTTTGAATTAAGGCCTAACTATATACCAAAATTCATTTCATTTGACCAATTAGTAGTAGAATTCCTATTGCTATTATTACAATTACAAATACCAATATCCAAGAATGGCTTAGTAGTACTGGAGTAGAAGGTGGTCCCACGTAAGCAGATTATAAACTTATTTTTGAGGTTATACAACGGATGTGAAAGGAAATGACATTATTATTTTGTTTGTGGGTCACCCCTCCGCCCCTACAGGTTACTATGACATGTTAAATTTATTTTGGGATGACAAAACGGATTGAGAAGGATATAGAAGTGAATATTGACCTACTTCTGTTGAAAACATGATCCTACACGTTTGTTTAATTGAAATTATAACTAAAAATATGTTTTAGATTGAATGAAACATGATTTCTAGTCCCCATAAGCTTTTTCCCTAATATAAATGATTGTGATACGTTAAAATATATTTTAAATTGATTGAAACATGATTTGTAGCTCCTAGAAGCTTTTTTTACCTATTAATGAACAATTAATTAGTACGTAATTACATAAGAATAATATTAGTCGGTTGCAGAAATATGAAGGAATTACATTTGAAAAATTGTGAAAGAACAACATATTTTGAGTATATGCCCCTCCCGCGCCGTGCCACTGTGTAGTATTTTTAATAGAAGACGTATTGTTTTGTAATTGAGTGAAAAAAGACGTGGAGATTAGTTGAGTTGAATTTTAAGTTTAGAAGCGAGGCTATGTGAGACGTGAACCTATTGATTAACGTGGGAATTGAACTTGGGCCTTTTGTGTGAAATGTAAGTATGCTAACCGCTTAAAGGGATGGGATGAGGGGTTATTCATTTATTTAGTTGATGAAGTGGTTGAGGGAGGAATGACTATTTATTTATTTAGTTGGTGTATATTTCATTTTATTTCATTTGATTTATGTAGACTTTTGTTTTCATAGTTGCGAGACGTGAAAATCTTTGTTTGCAGAGTCGTTGAAACGTTTCTTTGAAATGCGAAAGAGAAAGTCCCCAGCTATAGTGCTGAAGTTTCAGTGACCTATTAATGAGAAGTTGAACGCGATTGGCTGTTCTTAACATAGTTCATGTTCTACAGATAGCAGGATGCATCTTTTCCCTCCTCAGTGTTGAATTCAGACATTCACTCGGGGGGAATGTGAAATCCCTGGGGGGGGGGGGTTTGGGTGAAGTAACGTCTACATTTTATGATTGAAACTGAGTTTCTCCGGAGGGAGATTCTGCCCGGGTTACCCCCTGAATTCATCCATGAAGCGAGTTTACGCCCTTTTTGCATCAAACGAATTTGTGGTTTTTGCCATGCTTGTTAGCCTCCTGGTAACATTCCAATTCAATATCAGAATATAATGCCTCATATTACATTGTTTTATGTAAGAAAAAAAAACTACTTAAATTTTCACCATCTTTTTTCTCCAACTGCATGTTTCAGACTTATGCCCTTATTGCATTCAACTCCTCAATTATACAAACATTTTACAATTCAAGATCTGCTGGATGAACTGACACCGATTTTTTTAGCCATACTTTCATAAAACGTCAAAAAACAACATATTTTGCTAACAACAAAGCAGACATTCCTCGTGGAACCATTGTTTTACAGACGGATTTTGCTGAAAATTTCCCCTGTAAAGAGCAGAATGAAATCCAGTCAGCTCATTGGGTTAACGAACAAGTGTCAATCTTTACGGCTGTGTCGTGGTTCCTGAATGATGGTCAGCGACAGCAAATGAATTTTGCTTTTGTTTCGGATTCTTTGGAATACAAAAAAATATGCAGTGCGTGTTTACCTTACGAAAAGAATTCTGCTCTTGAAAATCAGGTTGTATTCCGTGAAAGAGTGGCATCAACTTTGAAAATCTTCTCTGGCAGCGTATCTAGCCAGTTTCAGCAGAAGTTCGTGTTAGCAGATATAATGAGAATGGCTAAAACATTTGATGTCGTGGAATGGAACTTTTTTGCAACCTCCCACGAGAAACGAACTGTAGATGGTATAGGAGGTAATGTAAAGGGATTGCAGAAAGCCATGTTAAGTGAAAACTCTATTAGAAGTGCATATGATTTCGTGAAACAAGTTGAAAACAGGGTGAAACATATCAATGTTCTTGAAGTGCCAGTGGATGAAGTTGAAGCTGAGAAAGAGGATCTTGAACTTTTCAAGAATGCGTGAGAACCACTCCTTCAAGATAATAGGATATTGCCAGAGTGAATACGCCAGGTATTATGCATCAGAAAAGTGGATGAGGCACAAGTTTTTACGCCACATGCTGCCACAATACACTTCAGTAACATTTCAGTAAGTACCCCTTCAAGAACATCTTAATTACGCAGTGTTTTACGATCAGAAGTTCTACATCGGCAAAACTCTCCATTCCAGCAAACATGACAGTGTTGTTATAATTAAATTCTTGGAGTAGATAGGACAGAGTTGGTCGAAAAAAGATAGAGTTAAAACTGTAGCTCGGCAGTTTGCGTTTTTTGGTGTATTACAATTAACTGGTCCTGACCCTTTTAAAATGGAATAATCAGAAACTGTACAGAAGTATAAAAGAAAAAATGAAATCTTTAAGTTTAACGTACCAAGGTTATGCCGGTTAGGCTAAAGGAGACTGATAAGAAATGAGTGAAATTGTGGAATGAAGAAAGTGGGAGGAAACGGGAGAACCCCGAGGGAACCCACGAGCACGGTGTTTGTCCACCACAAAGTCCACACGGCGCGAGCTGGGATCGAACCAGGGACCCAAAGCACCGGAGGTGAACGCTCTACCACTGAGACACCACGTACCCCAGAAGAAAAAAGAATTACAATATTACACATTTGTAGTTAATATCGTCCTTCAGTGTAAGTCTCTTTTGTTTCTTTTTTTAAAAGGATTTTCTGGACAGTTTTGTAAGCTTAAAAGCTTATTAGCTTATGCACACATGTTTTAAATGCTGATATATGTAGGGGAAGGTAGTCGAATTCTGCGCGGCGGATAATTCTGCGCACACGTGTTTCTTGAACTTGGAGATTCTTTGCGATAAGTTGGTTGCTGCTGCCACGAAGGAACCATTACTAGCAACTAACATTAAAGGAGAGAAGCCATTATGTCAAATGTTTAGGCTATAAGTGGCCATTGAAATATTTCTTTCTTGTTGATGTTAAATTTTCGTGAAACAAATTAAGAGGTACGTTCTATACTTTATATATTTCTTGAAAAAAATGAAATGAAATTTTGAGTTTTACGTCCCACGGTTATGCCGGTTAGGCTAAAGGAGACGGTGATGATGAGTAATGAAGGAAATGGTGGAAGGAAGAAAGTGGGAGGAAACGGGAGAACCCCGAGAAAACCCACGCACACGGTGTTTGTCCACCACAAAGCTTACTTGGCGTGGGCTGGGACCGAACCCAGGACCCCAAGCACCAGAGGTGAACGCTCTACCACTGAGCCACCGCGGCCCCTTATATATTTCTTGGTAGTTACTTTTATGTTCCATTTATATTGTACAATGGACATCATAATCATGGCAATTCGTAGTGCTAATCAATATTTAATATGTCGTATTTTCGTGTTTTTTGTTAAATGGCGGAGTGGGGTAATTCTGCGCAAAATCGATGGGATATTCTGCGCAGTGCGCAGAATTGTACCTCAAGAATGTTTATGTTAATGACAAGCGTACGTAATAGATCCTCAAAATATCGTCACTCATTACAGATGCCGAAAAGAATAGAAAGATCAACTACGAGAGGTAGTTATGCAGAGGAACAACTAAGAGAAGTTGTCAGTGCTGTTAAAAGTGGGTGTGGGACTCGAGATGTTGGAAGATTGTACGGAACAGTAGGATATGCTATTCGTCTACGCATGAATACTGGAAATACGGTGCTATTCTAGGAAGGAAATCACTGTTCTCGCGAGAACAAGAACGCGAATTGGTGGACTATGTGATTATCGTGCAAATTTATTTTTTGGTATCACACCTACAGACCATTGGCATTTGGCATACGAATTTCTGAAGCAAATCGAATTGCCCATAATTTTGATGGAAATACCGAAGTTGCTAGTATGGACTAGTTAAAACTGTTTCTTTAAAGAAATCCACGAATAAGCCTAATGAAACCGGAGGGAGTAAGTTTTAATAGAATAAAGAGATTCAATGAAGAAGCCGTGACACTATTCTTCAATAACTTGGAAACAGTAATGAAAAAGCACAATTTTCCCCTAAGTAGAATTTTCAATGTGGACGAAACGGGTATTTCGAACATATAAAAACATGTGAGAATTTTAGCACCTAAAGGTCAGAAACAGGTAGGAACTTCTATTTCGTACGAGCGTGGAAAGACAGTCACTGTTGTGTGTGTCTGTAGTGCATGCGGAATCTTCGTCCGCCCATGTTTATATTGCCACGGCGTCGCGTGTCACAATTAAAAAAAGATGTCCAATAAGTGCAATCTATTTCTGCAGTAACAATGGATGGATTAATGAAGATTGTTGATGCAATGGATTAATAACTTCAGAAATGTTTTGCGCCCATCTACGACTGGTCCAGTACTTCTAATACTTGACAACCATGCTAGCCATATTTCACTCCTAATTCACATCTATTGTTGAGAAAGTAATACCATAATATTATCAATACCTCCCCATACATCTCATAGGATTCAACCGTTCGACATTCCTTTCTACGCACCACTGAAAACAATGCTCTCTGTTTTTGAAATCCCTTATCGTCATACGCTTATTGTTTCAATGCACTCAAAAATATGTATTTTTTTTTGTTATAAAACAAGTAGACAATAAAGCGCATAGTAAAATTTGTAGCCCCCCTTGTCGTTCTTTATCTGAACTCACTCCTTCCAGTGTTTCTTTCAGAAACAACGTTCCGGGGTGACACTTAGTATTCTGGGGGTCACTGCTTGCACTATTCTATTTATTATTACATTATAGATGTGTTATATTGGTCTCCTCCAGGGGGGGGGGGCACTCTCAGAGACCCGGGAGGGCAATGCACCCCAAAAATATGCCTGGAGGAAATACTGACTCAATCTAGATATATATCTAAGTATGTTATTTGTTATGAAAATGTTTTCTTGCTTTAAACATATATATTCGCTTCACGCAGAATTATCCCATATTACGCGCAGTATTACCCACCTAGTTGGGTAATTCTGCGCAAATGTATAGTTCAGGATTTTTGCCTATTGTCGAGTACTGGTGTGAGCTTTTATTAAACTTCGTCTTTATCTTGTCTACTACATAGCAAACAATGGCTGTGCAAATTTATGTCGTTATACTTACAAAAACAACGGAGAAATAACGATTTTCCCTTAAGTGCGCAGAATTCGACCACTTTCCCCTAAGTTTGTGCACAATACTATTGCTCATTACACTCGTGTTCCCAGTATGCTAATTTTATTTCATAAGAGTCAGTCCAGAGGATAGAAATTGATTTTCATAAGAGTCAGTACGGAACATGGCTTATAAATTTAATATCTGTTATTATAAACTACCTTCATACAAAAAATATAGTGTGATACTACACTTGTCTACTATAATTTGTGATATGGGACATTGTATGATTATCAGTACTTTCAGAGAATTAAAATAATAAGTTGTTTCAGATTGATACTAAGGCAAAACTGTCAGTCCGGAACAGTAACTTCAATAATTAATTTCTATTTAAGTACTGTCATTTTAGAAATTATATCCTAGTCAAAATGAGGGTCTTAAAATGCCTGATAGCTAAACAAACTTACAGCATCCTGGAGCTTTTATTTCAGAGAAGACATTCATTGGAAGTGCAAAATGTGTTCCGAACTGTCAGTCCGGAGCACCTGGAAATGCCCTTTATCAAATTCAAGGTTAAATTATCTTTCAAAATAAAAGAGAACGAAATCCGCTAGCAAGTCTTGGTCAAGGGAAGACCGTAATAATAGATTCTTGATAGTTGAAAGTGCTTTGACAAAATACTCGGGTGTGTGAAAGAATCAAAATAAATTTGTACGCCATATACAATGATGGACATTTTGAACTGTTGCATTGTTACCGGACTGTAGAAATTTAGTTCATAGAGTAATACTAACGCACAGAAGAGCCATCTTTTGCACTTCTTGGAACTTTGCATACCAGTGATTCATCATTCGTGTCTTCATTGTCTTTTCTTGTTCTCTTTCTCTTCATCGGATCCTTAATCTTCTATAACGTCTCCTCTTGCTTTGCCCTGGTTTGCTTTTTTGCTTGCACCGATATCTTTAGATTTTAGTAATGAATTGTTATAGTCACCATAATGTTGGGGAAAACTGAACAGTTGTTTTCAAATAGGCCTATATATTTTCTTTACTTTGAAATAAAAAGCTAAAACAACCATAGAGTATTCAGGAACTCAAAGAACAAATTGATTTCGTTAAAATATAGTGGATGTATCCATTCAATGTCTTTCATAAGAGCTCCTTTCGAATCAAAACGAGAAAATTCAAAACTATTTGAAATCATTTTAATGACGAAGGCGTAATATTTGCTTTTTCCTCACTGGAAGTTTCACAAAGTAGTAGAGTTGATTTAGAAATGAAATGAAATCTTTAAGTTTTACGTCCCACAGATATGCCGGCTAGGTTAAAGGAAACGGTGATGAGAAATTAATGCAATGGTGGAATTAATAATGTGGGAGGAAATGGGAGAATCTCGATAAAATCCACGCAAACGGTGTTTGTCCACCACAAAGTCCATTTGGCATGGGCTGGGGTCGAACAAGGGAAGGGTTGATTCAATGGAGCGCGGACAAAAGCCGACCGGACCAAAGATCATGCTCAATTTCTAAAGGCCCACGAAAACTTTTCTCAATTATGACAAAAGCCCAATTCCTTAAACTCGGAATGCTTTCCATACTCAAGTCATTACGTAAGGTAGGTGCCATTATGCAGAGTTTCACGTCTCTATCCCATTGGGAACTACTACTCAATGATGCGTGAGTGAATGAACCGATCTCTGTTTGGATCGCCCATAAAAAATTCCATAGCGCATTCCTGAAATTTCGGACATTTTTCATATTCAAGCCATTATAAAGTACCTTTATGTAGAGTTTGACACCTTTCTCATTGGGGCGTACTTAATGGCTACGGACAATTTTTCACCTATAAAAAATTTCCCATAGCACATTCCTCACATGTCGGACTTTTTCCATACTCAATTCAATATAACGTACCTTTATGCAGTTTCACGTCTCTATCATATTGGCAAGTGCCTAATCAATGGGATAAGAGTAACAAACGAGTTTTGCTTGGCTAATGACAGTTTTTCGTCAATAAAAAAATCACCATAGCACATTCCCCACATTTCGGAGTTATTCCATACTCAAGTTATTATAAGGTACCTTTATGCAAAATTTCACGTCTCTATCTCATTGGAAAGTATCTAATCAATTTGATGAGTGAGAGAATGAACAGATTCCTGCTTGACTGAGGACTGTTTTAGCCCATAAAAAAATCACATAGCACGTTTCTCAAATTTCGGACTTTTTTCATACTGAAGTTATTATAAGGTATCTTTATGCAGAGTTTCACTTCTGTACCCCATTGGGAAGTAGACTCATGTCCAAAATTATTGTCGCATGTCTATAAATATGTTGTTGTAGGAATATAATTTGACATACCCCAACGGAAGTCGATTTTTTATAATGTTAGTACGTGTATAATCGGCAAAGACATGTATGTGGCACATTTCATGTCAGAAGAGCAGTAAATAAGAAAAATAAAACTTTCTTGTCCATTTAGCAACATTTTGTTTTACTCATTCTAATTTTCGTATTTACAATTCTTTTCCTATGAAATTTACCACAAATATACGTTTCTCAATTATACGCATAGTATCAGTATTAAAATACCCTGCAAAATCATTATCAAATTATATTTTTTACAAGACAGTTATATGCGACAATCATTTTGGACATGAGTGTACCTAATCAATTTGATGAGTGAAACGATTTCTGCTTAGCTAAGGAGTTTCTCGCCTATAAAGAAATCACATAGCACATTCCTTAAACTTCGGACTTTTTCCATACTGAAGTTATTATAAGGTACCTTTATGCAAAATTTCACTTCCCTATTTCATTGGGAAGTACCTAATCAATTTGATGAGTCAGTGAATCAGTGAGCCTGAAAACTGCATATTTTGGGGGTCCAGTACTCGAATATGGTTGAAGGAGGAATGCGAGATATCTCCTTAAATTCTAAATCTCATGTTGCTACCCTTAATAGAATCGTTTTTACAGTCTCGAAATCGGTGATTTTACCCAAAACTGTTGTTAATGTATAACATGCTTACGGCAGTACAGGCCAGTTTTCATTTCCGACGAATTTTCTTCGCGGAACTTGGCTGCCATGCACTGCCGTGCATGTTGATTATATTTTAGGTTCTTTTGTAGCCATAACTCCATTCTATCACGGTGCTAACTTTTAAAGAGTTTGGATGCGTGGTGCACATAGGGGGATTCTTTATAGGGTTTACAACTTCAGCTATAATTCTTTATTGGAACCAGGGGGTAAAAGTGGATTTGAAAAGGTGGAGGGATGGTAGGTAGCGGCATGAAGTTACGCTTTCCCCGTGCCTATCTTTGCCCATTGTAATTTTTTATGAACTTGGGAGACGTCGTGCAAATCTTTTGAAGGTCAGGAGACGACGTCCTCCCGCGTTCCTCCTGATTAGAACGACATACAGACTTGATTTTTGTGTCATTATACTGCAAAACACTTCAAGTTTTTTGTGACAAATCCATTATGGCTCAATGTGTGCACCTGCGGTCATTCTGAACACACCCCAACGGAAGTCTATTTCCTGCCAAACAATAGCCAACATTTTGGGGGTAACGTCCGCGATGTGATGTTTCAGTTCATTAACATTATCAGGTGGGGAGGGGTGTACACCTTATCTTTCACAAACCCCCACAGAAAGAAGTCAAGTGGTGTATAATCTGGAGAACGTGGCAGGCAGACAATTGGTCCACCACGACCTATCCACTTACCTGGGAAATGCTGATGTAAAACTTGCCTTACGTCTATCAAGCAGTACGGCGGGGCGCAATCTTGTTTTCATCATAACCAGCCATCGTGGTCATTTTCATCTAACTGTAGAACAAGGAAGGAAGTTCTGGAGCATATCAAGATAGCCGATGCCGGTGATGGTGCTCTCAACAAAGAATGGTCCATATACCTTTGCTCTAAAAACAGTGCACCACGTACCAGCTCCACGTGCGCATGTGGATTTTCCGTGCCCCAAATATAACAATTGAGGAGTTTGATGCAATAAGGGCGTAAGTCTAAAACATGCAATTGGAGAAAAACTATGTTGAAAATTTAAATAGTGTTTTTTTTTTTTTTTTTTTTTTACATAAAACAATGTAATATGCAGCATTTTATTCCGATATTGAATTGAAATGTTATCATGAGGCTAAACAAGCATGGCAAAAGCCACAAATGCGTTTGATGCAAAAAGGGTGTAAACTCGCTTACGCCCTTATTACATCAAACTCCTCAATTGTGTGTGTTGACTCGGTCGGAAAGGTGAAAATTTGATTAGTCACTGAGTACCACATTGTTCAAGAATGACTCATCACTACTAATGCGATGCAACATGGTAACACAGAATTCATGTCAGATATGTTTATCCACTTCACTCAGTGCTTCGACCAAGAACAGTTTGTATGGCTTCATGGACAAACGTCTATGCAATACACTCCAAACAGTGGTCTGAGGGATACCAGTTTCTTGTGATGCATGTCGTGTAGAGTTCGAGAACTGCGGACACAACTCTCCCTAACTGCTTTCACCACATCGTCACGGGTGAGCACCCTGGAGCCTGTGTGTGTTGCACAGAACCTGTTACAACAAATGTCTGGTACCATTTGTACACTGTTGGTCTGCTGGGTGGTTCCTTGCCGCATTGTGTGCGAAACTTACGCTGTACACTCGTTGCTGACTTCGTTTCTTCAAACCAAAACATGCACTTAACTCTTTCCGCACCAGTGAGTCTCCATTTTCAACGACTGACCGGTGGCGATGCGTGTAGCCAACTCCGCAACCACTCACTACGTGAATCAAACTTGAAGTGTTTTGCAGTATAATGACATAAACCAAGTCTGTATGTGATTTCAACAAAGAATTATAACCGATTGAAGTTGTAAACCCTATAAAGTATCACCCTGTATTTTTTGCCACAAATTTTCTTTTTTCTAATACAAGAAACGTACGTACTCAATTAATTTAGCTGTAAACTAGTAAATATTAAATAGTTTTGATTTTAAAAGCGTAATGTAGTAAAATATTTTTTTAAAAAAAGACGTTTTCCAATTTTCCGTTTTCTCCAAGCTCAGGAAAAAACTTTTTTAATCAAAAATTTCAATTTTTTTTCCAGGCCTCCACAACACTAATCAAAATACATAACGTAGTATACCAAGCGGGGTCCCTCTGGGATCCTGCGTATTTATTTTTTTATACTTTTTTTAACGGACGCATCATGGATCTAATTATGTAATATATATATATCTTAAACAAATATAAATAAAAACCAAAAATAAATTGTTTCTTATAGTTGCAGCAGTATCACCGAAAATCACTGAGGGGTTCCCAGGACCCCACTTTGTATATTAAGGGTTAATGTGATTAACATTCTTAAGGAATGTTTTGTATTTCTAACAGATCGCTGCAAAAATAAACTTTCAGTAAAAGAAAAGGTTCCCAATAGTTTTGAAATACTCGACTTCTAAGAATACAGATTGGATTGGTGCACTTATTTAGACGATAACGCACGAATAGTTGACATATTTAAATATTAGATGCTACCTTTATGAATGGAACAAAAATTATTATTACTGGTTACTGCATGCCTGGATAAATCTCAATGCAGCATTTTTTTTTTTTTTTTTTTTTTTTTAAATACCACTCTGCAACACATCTCACTACACATCTGCACTATGCGAGCTCGAATTCCCGAAACATTTTGGGGCTTTAATCGGTAGTCTGTCCTTTAAAAACCTTCACAGAATACACGTCACAGTTATTTAGATAGAATCAGTTTAGAATGCTCCAACAGCCTTGCCAGAACGAACTTAAAAAGAATGGAGAGATGGAGCGGGAAGCATACTGTCATTGTTCTTAGATGCAGTTCATCAGTGGCCACCGGTTACCATTTGGTACCAAAATGTTTAGATCCTATTAGGTATTGTTCAACACCAATATGATCTCTCTCTGACTTACAATGCGCGAGCTATGGCTCCTTAAATCTCCCGAAATATGAACTATTTTTGGCCAGTGTCACGAGAATGGTAAACATTTTGGTACCGATATTAATTGGTGGCCACTGGCCAAACCAGTGACCAGTTGGACAGTGACCACCGGTTACTATTTGATACCAATATATTTACCATCCTCTTAGGTATTGATTAACACCAATATCATCTCTCTGACTTACGGTTCCCGAGATATGGAACGTTAAATCTCTGGAAGTCGGACAATTTTTTGGCGAATATCTCGAGAATGGTAAGAATGACGCGAAAAATGTAAACACTTTCTCAGATAGTTTGATGCTGAATCGAATGCAGGGTTCAAAAAAGCAAATAACAGACATACAGACAGAGAATTCAGTAACGAACTTTTTAAGTTCGTTGAAAATATAACTAAATTAACTAACTGTATGGCCTATGGATCACGAAGGTTCAATGCCGCGTTCATGAAAGCTCTCCACTGATTTCTATTCTTAGCCAACTGGATACAGTTTCTACTGTATATTCCTATTTCTGCGAGATTCATCTTAATATTCTCCTCCTATCTGCGTCTAGGTTTTCCTAATGGTCGTTTTCCGATTGGTCTGTCAGTTAAAAATTTGAAAGAGTTTCTACTTTTTTCCATTTTGGCTACATGACCTGGTCACGTGAGCCTCCCAGATTCGATGACCCTAATAATGTTTGGTAAACCGTATAAATTATGTAGTTCCTCGTTATGAAGTTTCCGCCATTCCCCATTTCCGTTCCTCTTGCGTCCGAATATTCGTATCAAGATCTTATTCTCAAATACTTTCAGTCTACGTTCTTCCCTCAGAGTAAGCGACCATGTTTCGCAACCATACAGACCAACAGGCATAATTATCGTTTTATATAAACAAAAACTTTCGTTCGCTGCAATACGGACAAACGTGCGTGTTCAGCCATTCTTTTCCTCGCAATGCAGAATTGCGATAAATTTTATTACCTAACGATAACTTTCCGTGACCTTGATTCCCGTATTTCGAGGAACTCCAAAAGGCGCTTGTTTGTCATTTTAAACTTAACAAAAAATATTTTTTCGTCATACTCTAACAATTACATGTGTCAACTATTCATGTGCCACCTGTATTAAACCTTATTCAAAAAACAAACAAATCAAGACATTCACTTTTGCACAAAAATAATTTTATTTAACTAATATTAAAATATACTCTTTCAACAACGTAATCAGATTACACTTAAATGACTTATCCCTGAGTTTTTGTTTTAACAAAAAAATGCCAAATAGATTCTTATTAAAGCTTTCCATTGCACATGACTCAGTAGTTTGCAATTTCTAATTGGCAATCCTAAAGTTTGTAGACAAAATTCACTGGCCGTCTAACTGGATAGATATACCCCTTCACATTCACACAGATACACGCTACAAACATAGAATAATTTTGTGTTTAACGCCACGTTTGTTGCACGTATATGTTAAAAGGAAAGTTTTTCTTACATAGATGTGATGTGTATTGCAGTTTGAGTACAGTGGTGAGATACAACACAAAATTACAGATGTAAAGAAAACGGAAACGATATTTACGATGCTATTCTCAATCTTGAATGAACGTACAGTAAATAAAAATGCTTCACAAAATCAATTACATATTACTGCAATAGTGCTAGATATTCTTCGAAATACAATAAATTAAAACAATGGCTATTCTTTTTAGATTTCTTTTGTAAACCCTGTAGTACATTTCACAATGACGTTCGTGTCAGTACAACTGAAACCGAACAATGGACTGAAAATGGTCATTTATTGTTGAAAGAAAGTAAAAAGTTCATGTGATTGTTCGCTGACAAAAGAAAGTAATACTGTATAATCAGTAACAGGTTCCATGCACTCCCTATCACTGGCAGATCAATGACTATGAATTGGAAGATCGAAGGGATTTGTAATTACTACAAATTGTACAAAGTTCACTGGGCTACTACGATCCACAGCATTCTTCTGTTTGCACAGAATAAATCTGATATGGTAGACCTCATGCCATGAAGACAATTCTGCTGGATTACAAATAATTGTAATACTCATTCGAAGCGCAGAAATGGCTAGGCTTTTAATCAGATCGCCTGCAGACAAAACGTGGATGCTCTCTGCAGGAAATATTTTTTTCTTTTTTTTTTAAATCATTAAAATGGAACAAGATGAATGAGCTTCTTTCCCATTGCAATAAAAAAATAAAATTTACTCCTTCGTAAGTACTAAAAACCGTCTTTTATATTCTGGAACTGACGAACAGACAAATCCAATGACAATTCGAAGTTGAACTGTGACAGTTTTTCAAGGATCCAAAAACTCCTGGAATCCTTTTTACAAGAAAAGGAACTACATTAAATATTACATTAAATTAAAATGAGCTTGGAACAAACCAGCTCACAATAACATACCATAGTGTGAAACTTAACAGAATAATGTTCATTCTGTTAATAAGGAACCAAATTCACTACCAAATGTCACAATTATAAATCGTTCTGTAAATATGGCGCAAACTTCGCCACGAATTACTTTTTAGTTTCACTTTATCCTCCTACACACCTCACCAATACTTCCGGCGCAATTTCCATCTATGAATTCTTCCGTAAGTCCTAAAACAAGAAGAAATAATCAACAGAATTACATACATGAACGATTCACTAGTATAATGCAGAATGAAGTTGCAAATATATTTTCAATTTAAGAAAGATTAGCTATACCTTCAAGGCATCAAGTCGTGTTCATAAAGACGTAGTGCTATTACAGAATTGCGTATACTCCTGATCCCGGAGACTCAACTTGCTAAATACTCTTGATTGCTCAGATTAACAGTTCCTATTAACGTTCAAATTAAAAATATATATATATTTTTAGAAAAGGACTGATTCAATTCCTTCTATGAGTAAGAATACATATTACTAGAAATGAAAAGGGATGAGCACGTTAACTATTACAAATTGTACAAATGTATACTACGCAGTCATGCTCGGGGAATTTTTCGTTCTTATAAGCTGAAATAATCTATGTGAGGAGATGGAAGCGGAAACAATCTGCCACTGCTGCCTTGCTAAAGGATTTGAGATCATTTTGCTCTTTCCTTTGGGCAGATTTTTCATAAAAGGAATTTCTGTGTACGAGAGAGACCACTTATCTTAACGGACAGAAAAGTTAATTCCAGTCCTTTCGTTTTTTACTCTTCCCTTTATAGTAATGTCGCCAGCGAAAGTAGACACCTGCCTTACAACTTATTTTAATAGACAGCTACGAGGGTCATTCAGAAAGTAATTACGTAAAATAAGTTGCGAGTCAATATTTCACTGAATTCATACCACACCTTTCTACTTATTTTTCCACACAGGAACCATAAATCACACATTTACTAGTTTCTCTAGATCAACGCTAAACTTGGTTGCCACAACGGTATTTACAGTCAGTCAATAACCGAGTTCTCGGCCCCTTCCACCAATGACATATGTGTACAACCAATTCCCCGACTCGTAGCCTAGTGTGAGACAAGCCATGAGATATTTGCTGAGTCAGAAGTTTTGAATATGTATGAGAAAATTTACAATCCTGCCAAGTAAAATACAAATTTTGAATACTAAAAAGTTAAGTCTCATTGAAATTCATAAAATGAATAATGATGAACATATTACGGATGAATAATTTGTAATTATACAGCAATCACTGGCTTGTGAACCTTGGCAGCAACCAAGTAAAATGATGGTATAGAGAAACTGATTTGCATGGAGTCTGAAAAATAGGTTAAAATTTGTGGTCTCGTAAACTTTAATCCTATATTCGTATGTTCTATGAACCCTTTTCAATCATGACTTGTTCTACACATATCACACGAAGTCTTTCTGGTAAACCCTCGTATTTGAATACATATACAGGTTGTTTCAAAACAACACCGACAACGTTTGAAAGGTGATTCCTGACATCAAGATAAGACGGAAAGTATAGACCAACTTGGATGCACAAATGCTTCCTTTCAGTTATAGACTGCCAAAAACATGAAAAAATGAAGTTTAAAGATCCATAGCTCCAATTCTATGGGACCTACCGTTGTCGGGTCAAGACTATTTAGGAACTACTACGTGTCCTATCCAAATATTTATGTTTCAGAATCCTGCGGTACTTCCGCAACAATTTTTAGAGAGGTAGTTGGTAACAAATTATATGCCCGTAGCCAAACTGTTTCCATAAAAATTGTTGCGTGAGTACCTTAGGATTCTGAAATATGTATTTTTGGAAAGCGCACATATTAGTTCCTAAATGAAATTTTGACCCAACTACGTTAGGTCCCATAGTTTTGGAGTTATGGACCTTTAAAGTTCATTTTTTCATGTTTTGGGCAGCCTATAACTCCGAAAGGAAGCATTTGTGCACCCAGATTGATCTATATTTTTAGTTTTATCCTAGTATCAGGAATTACCTCCCCAACGTTGTCGGTGTTATTTTGAAACACCCTGTATACACATTTATAATTTAGAAAACTAGTTTTTTCCAAGTTACACACACACACACCCACACAAAATTTTAATTTAACTTCCCATGGTTATACCCTTTAGGCTAAAAGAGATAGATGATTAATGAAAGTGAGTGAGTATGAACGAATTGGTGGAATGAGAATGTAGAAGAAAACGGGAAAACCTCGAGAAAACTCACTGACATTATGCTGGTTACTACAAACTCCCATGGCCTGGAATCAAACTAGGGACCCCTCACACCACAGATGGGACCTCTACTACTGAGCCACCCTGCCCCATCCTCCAAGACGAAAGATTTCATAGGCGGGTATCGACCTGACAACCATTAGTATGTATAGCAAATCTTTCGGTAACTTTATGTTACAATTAAAGGCAATTGGACAAGTGCTCCAAGGTGAAACTGTTCAAAGTGAATATGATCAAAATGTCCTTCAAGTATGCTTTGACTACATCTGTAAAGTACAAACATCATTTTCGATTTTTTTTTTTTTAAAGTGTTATACGACTGAATACAATTTATCAACTGACAACTTGAAAAAATACCTTATCAGGTGCAATCGTAATTAAAGATTTCTTGTGCAGACTATCAAAGTGTACTGAATTAAAATACATTTACTAATTCATCTATTTGCTCGAAAATGACCACAATTTTTTTTTTCATTTCTTGTGTGTGGTAGTGTGCTATGATAAAGTGCTATAAAACTTTTGAGTGCTGTGTGTAGTAATAAAGTGTTCAGAAACTCTGGACAGCTGCATGAAGTGACAAAGAGCTATAAATAATTTATTTAGTAAATATAATGGAAATAATTTCATGCCTCTTTCTTTAGAAGAATATATTCCTACAAGCATCAATCAGGTATGTTTCTAAATTACTTGAATACTATTTACCATTTTATTTCAGGTTTTGTGTGTCATTCAGTGGGGTAACTTGTGGAGGCAGAGGAAAACTTCCCATTTAAGCTCCCCGGGGAGGATAAGATAAAAAGTTCCTTACTTCATTTTTATATGTTACGAACATGAATGTATAAATGAAGCAAGGAATAGATTCAGCAAACGTAACATGCAATGAAAATGTGATGTCAGCCAAATTAGGAAAATGTCTACTATTAGAACTTCAGAAATGATTATTTCTTAAGACTTAAGTTATGTCAATCTCCATTAATTTACCTAATGAAGCATGGGATACAATTTCCAAAAGAAAAAATAATGAAGGTACAGCTGCTGCCCCCTTCGCCTGAACAAAATAAATGACCCTAACATGAAACATAAATGTAATTTTGGCTCTACTTCCAGCAAAGCGTCAACTGGCTCCCCCAGAAGTAAGAAAGATATTTATTAACGTTCTAAATTTTAGGGACAGGCAAATTTCATATTATTCTAGGGGAACACAAATTTTAATGCTTGCCGCGCCAGGAAAAGTTCCAAGCTACGGTGCTGATGTCATTGCATTAATTTTAGTTAGATTTTGGTGCCTATTTTTGAGTTGAGTTGATTTTGAGTTTAGCGTCCCGTTTATCAGCGAGGCTATATGAGACGTGGAACTACTGATTAACGTGGAATCCGAACCACATGAGCTCCCGCCGGGAATCGAACCCGGGTCTCCTGCGCCAAAGGTGAGTACGCCAACTGCTTAGCCACGAAGAAGCTCTGCCTATTTTTAAGTACGTGCACATTTTAGCCCCTATTCTCTGAATTATAAGTGCCTATTTTCCACGTTTTTAGTGCTTAAACATTCGGTCTCTAGTGATTACAGTAGACGGCTAAAGAGTATTAGTTTACGTGCGTACAAAAATAATGCAAACTCGAAGTTTAGTGCTATTCACTAGATCTAGGCAGTACAATTTAGGAGTAAAACTGTTATTATCACAATATCAGATATAACACTTGAAGTCTCTACTGTTCAACAGAAGCAGTCTGAAAGAAATAAGCAAATTAGTTTCTCTAGCCACATTATCAACATTCCGCCAGTTAACTATAAATAAAACTTGACAGAACTTTTCAGATTCCGGCTACCTCATAGGTAAATACTCCATACTCAATAGGTTTGAAAGTTACTGAAATTTGTTTGAAAGTTGAAGGGTAATACGATCAACAGTTGCCATTACCTGCTAATTTCTTCCACTTGTTTGGATTTTGACGTATGCCTTCACATCCGCTAAAATTTCCATTTCATTAAACAAAATTCGCAGTTTGCGCGATTATTCTCAGCAAAATGAAGCCCTCGACATACTATTTAATCTAAGCACACTTTGGTCACAATTGCAATATCTTCCAGCGAATACACGTATACGAAAGTGGGTTCTTTCAGATAAACCGGATAGTAACTTCATCCGGGTCATCTCTGCTTGTATGAACAACTTATTGCGATCTTTATTATGAACCAATTTTTGAGAATATACCTTTTAGTTTGTGCAGTGCATTTCGTTTCATTTCTGCATTTCTTTTTACATTATAATGGACTCATTGTTCACGTTTAAGTCTTACCCGTGGCAAAGGAGCTGACCCCATGCTCTTACAGACTCTGCTAATACATCATAATAAGGCTCCAGCCAATGAGAATACATGTGCAGGCGAAATGAATAAAAATTCGTATGTTATGAGGGGTTTGGGACTTTATTTTACGCCTCGGCTCTAGACCCGTGGGTGGGACTTATTAGTGAGAAAAGTGGGAAGAACGAAAGACTATCCTCAAAGATGGCCGGCCACGCTTTAGTTAAGACCTGCAATTAGCTCGTGCTTAAGTATTGATGGAGTAATTGGACTTGTCACTTTTTGTAGTTACGTACTACTCAATATATATATATATATATTTTTTAAATTTTGTTAAACAAGAATAACCACGTAAGTATGTAGCTATAACTTGTCAAATATATCAAATTAAATTGCAGATGCATTGGATTCTTTAATTTCTTCGTCATCTCTTGTGTGCGTAGTCCGCTTAGTATAAGTTTCTTTATACTATACTTTCTATAATAGAATGAATTGCTGAAGTATACCGTTTTCAATATAACCTGTAATATAGTGATTTATTGTGGTGAGGTTGGAGCAAAACTCCGTTTTATTTGAATCGCATCACAATTTGCGGGAGATAGCATTTGTGTATACATAGTTTTGTATGCATTCACGTTAACATTAGCGAAGCTGTCAATACACGGGTGCTGAACGGATTCCAAGTTCGATTCCCGAGCTTGGTTATCACGTTGGTTTCTTTTGCCATTCGCAGTAATCATTAAGTTTTGCACTGATATTCATGAGGATAGTAGGACCGCCTCTCACAGTGTTTAATCCTAGCAAATATGTTGGTTGACTCATGACTGTTCCAGTGCTGTCACTCTGTGGGTTGATACCAAAAGCACGAAGAGATCTAGAGACAACACTGGTGTCTTACAATATGTTAAAAGTGTGGTGCTATAATAACATATACATGGTGAGTACCAGCAGCCTTCGACAAAAAAGCACTGCCTATAACAGATCCGTTACTTCAATTAATAATAGCTTTGCATCACAAAAGTGGAAGACAAATACTGTAGCAAAACTAATGGACAGTCACACAATCAGTATGCACAAGTACCAATAGTACTCACAGAAAGTGCTTTGAAGCAAAAACAATAAAATTACACTTTCGTATAAGAAATACTTCAAAAACCTTTTTAGGGTCTTTAACATTCAATAGTGACTATATATGACAAGATTTTCAAGTTGCACAGTCACCGTCCAAAGTACTTATCTCGTGAGAATAGCCTTCAAATCGATGGATCGACTAATATTTTTGCAAATTAATCAAAACATAACTAATTAAAGTAGGTGATATCAAACATCTTAACATAATTCAGGCACAGCAAAGTCAATTATGAACAAGAATAGAATAATATTCAATCTTAACTACTTTCCAAAAACAGAAGTAAAACTATAAATCAATATACACAAACTCAACAGGTACTCAATTTGATCTTCTGTATCCTGTTACAGATTTAGTAAAAAAAACATGTAGTCGTCACACCATTAAAAACGATCTTTAGAATAATTCGTAGCAGATACAGATGAGCAAAGTGGTTCTGGTTATCTGTGCTATCACTAACAATAATGTTTCAAACCTGTTTGTTTGAGACTGCCGTTGCTCCACCTATGTCCAGATTGAAACTTTTTGACAGTTTCCGCGCAGGTGTGGAATTAAAAATATCCCCATTCTTCATTTCATAATACTTGAGAATCAATTCCCACACGTGCATCATCTTTCCAGCAGAATGACTCCCAGTTGGAAAGCATCCAATGAAAGGAACAACACTAACGCTTTGGCCAACCTGCAATTTCAACACCACAAACTTAGAACAGAGAGAGACAGAAAACCAACTCACAATTCAAGTTTTTAAAAAGATACCTGGAATAGTGATCTATTTTCTTCATTGACTACATTTTAATTCTTCTCTTATAAGAACTGAACTTCTCTTAGTTTTATAACATACCGGATCTCATCTTGTACATTGCAACTTCCCTTTTACCGAGCATAATGTTTATCCCCCAATTCTACTACTTTCATTCTTAGTTTTTATATGTTACACCAATACATTACTCTCAACGATTTGCAATCTTTACACTTGAACACTAATGAATCTAACAGCACACAAAAGAATACTGCAATTTCGATTTATTACACAAACTTATATTATTAAATTATCCCTTTACCAATATGTTAACTGCATACATGTAAGTTCCCTTCTTTACAGCCAAGTGGCTAAACACGCGTACCTTTTGAGCGTGTGATCCCGGTTCGAATCTCGCTAGGATTGCTTGCCTCGGATACAAACACGAATAAAGATTCGAGTCTTACTTTAAACAAGAGATTTCATGTAATATAGTCTTGCTGCTGAACAGGGACGCTAAACTTCAAAACAATTAACAAATAAATCCAAAAACTTGTCACCTAGTTCTCTCTACTGTATTCCATCTTTCGTAAACCATCACCAGGAGTCAAAATTTCACCGTCTACAAAACAAAAACACACACACGCGTACACACCCACGTGGGTTTGAACTATATTATATCCCACCAGGAATCAAATCCGGTCTCACACACCGAAGATTATTACGCTAACATTTAACTCTCAAGGATCTCTACAGAACGAATAACTTGAATAAAACCTTTAATACTGTATATTGCGTAAAAGACATCGACATTCGCCAAACAGCTTATTCTCAGCAACGAGGTTTTAAGAGCATTACTTACAGGCATAAGTCCATGTTGAAGCAGATCACGAATGCTGACGGCCAATTCCTTCCTCACTGCAGAGGTTAGTTTCTCGTTACACAACACTACAGGAACATCTTCAGAATCCGACGTGTAATCACTATCAACTGGGGTTTCTTGTACTGCAGCTAATTCTGCTACGTGATCGACTGCTAATTCGAGACGGGCTCGAAGATCCCTACGAAAATATTGATTACATTGAAATCATACGTCTGCATGATTTGCTCAAATAGGCATCGAAACAATACAATATACAAACATGTTAATTCTATAACATACATTACACACTTAATAATAAGGCTGTTGAGGGTTGAAAAGACAAAATTTCAAAAATTATTTAGAAAAAACAAACATATTATACAAGGATAAAGAACATAGGTCAAAAATGCTTTCAGAAACTACGTATACATCTTACAAACATATAACTAGATAAGAGATGGAGCGAGGAAATCATGCCCACAGAATCGATTCGCAGCAAAATTTACGGTAAAAATACATTCTTTTTCAATTGATTCTTTAAAAAGAACATGACTGATTTGCAGGTCGTTCTTCGTAATAAGTTTTATTTCATTTGTTTATTTATACATATTTCTGGGCATTATCGGCAACTATAGCCTTAAGCCCATCACATATGAGGGATGACGTCCCTCAGCGAGTATATTACCCAGGGAAGGGGGAAGAAAGAAAGAAATCGGCCTGGAACTTGTATGTTATCCTAGCATTTGCCTGTGTGAATGAAGAAAACACAGGAAAATCCTGTCATGATAGCAGGCTAGGAAAAGCTGTTACACTTTGTCGACCGAGTGTCTCTACTTGGAATCAAACCCGGGACCGTTCGTACTAAAGGCAAGAGTGTTAGCCACGCGGGGCCAATTTCAAATATTAATAACAAGAACAGAGTCCATGAATATGATATCATCTCTGTCGACAATTAGCGCATTTATACATTTGCTTATAAAGTATAATATCTATGACTTTTTCTTTTTTTCTTCGAATATTTCAACGCACACTTTGATTCCAATGAAACATTTGAAAACAGATCGTAAACGTTACTTCTGTATCATTCGAAAGTCCTAAACTTTCGTAGCCTATAACTGACTAATTTCGTGCTTCTATCGCTCACGTATGTAATTCTGAGGAGAGAGACTTGTAAGTAAATTATACAATAGATCGTCTCTCACATTAACAAACTGATAAACTACATATCGAAATAAATTAACTGAATATGTAGAACTGTATATGTACATCTTTCTGCCCGAAGGAGATGTTCTTTCCGACAAATTGGTGCGATTGTTCGTGTTAAACTAAAGATATACAGTGTTATTTATTTCAAATCGTGTTCAATTTTCCGGATAGTTGTAATGAAATTTAAATATATTAGGCATTTTGCCGGATTAAAATATTATGGGTTACAAAATATAAATGCCATCATTTTGAATAAAATGATGCACTTCGATCTCAAAATAAATTTTAAGACGGAAATACATGCACACACGCCATTATTAATTTATTTTTATTATTTCTATTATAAGGATTCTTTTTTATCTGTTATTAATTCCTCTGTGATTGACTGTACTTCTTGTTATTGGATGCTGGAATAATTGTGTAGGACTGGCAGCACTGCCGGTTATTGGAAAGCTGATTGACGGTAAGATCGCTGTTCGGAATTCGTCTGTTTTTGCAGTGACCTTGAGCTGCCATGCTACGTGCCGGTCACTATACAAGCCTTTTGGAGCTGAAAACAAAACGTTTCACAGTAAATATATACAGGGTAACACACGGGAGACGGATGGTTTTGAACTGCGTAGTACTGAGAGTGCAGTGGTGAGAGGTGGTCGTGGTGGGGATAGTTCTGCTCTACACAAGACGCCATTTCATTTACTCAGTCACTATGGAGCAGTGGGACTTGCAACGTCGATTGTTTGTCTATGACAATTTCGTGAGAAGTGGTGAGTATTACAGCTACGCAGGGATTGTTTCGTGCGCGGTTTAATGTCGGTCGACATGGAGCTGTTCCGAGCCGTAACAAAATCCTCAGATGGGTGAAAAACTTCAGATCGACTGGAAACATACTGGATAAGAAGGATCCTGGCCCGAGATGCAGTGTAACGACACCAGAAAATGTTGAAAGGGTAAGGGAAGCGGCAGTCAGAAGCCCAGGACGGTCAGCTAGACGTCATGCTAGTGAGCTACGAATCAATCGTGAATCGGTTAGACGAATTTTGCATAAAGAATTAAAATTCCATCCCTACAAAATGCTCATTGTCCAACAACTTAAGGCAACTTATTTTGCTGTACGCGAAGACTGCTTACAGAATGCAAGTGATTTTGGGATCAAATGAAAATGCAATTTTATTGATGAGCGATGAAGCTCATTTCCATTTAAACGGGACCGTGAATAAGCAAAACCGACGCTACTCGGCTCCAGAGCATCCACACCTTATTCGCCAGCGTCCTCTACACTCTGAAAGAGTAACAGTCTGGTGTGCTCTTGGATCTGTTGGCATTATTGGACCTTTTTCGAAGAGAACGGGGCCAGTTACTGTTAATTCGGCTCGATACATTCGTATGCTTGAAACGTTCTTGAAACCAGAACTAAGAAGACGACGAATCCCCTTAAAACGTGTTTGGTTCCAGCAGGATGGGGCAACATCACACACCGCGAACACTTCAATGACAGTTCTTAGACGCATGTTTCCTGGACAGATTATCTCACGTTTTGGCAATATTCCTTGGCCTCCCAGGTCTCCCGACTTATCAGTGTGTGACTTTTTTCTGTGGGGTACCTTAAGACCTGTGTCTATAACCACAAACCACGAACTTTGGGTGAGTTGAAGAATGCAATCATTCAAGAAATTGCTGCCATTCCTGCAGAGATGTTAGTCCGTGTGATGGAGGATGTTGAGAAGAGACTTTAGTCCTGCATTTGAAATGATGTACATCACTTTGACGACATTATTTTTCACAAATAACTGAAATGGTAGGTAATGAGCTTTGTTAACTAAAATGGCAAATAATGAACTTTGATTTTGTATAAATAAACATGCATTAATTTTCAAATTGGCTGAGTATTATTTCATTAAAAACCGTCCATCTCCCATGTGTCACCCTGTATTTTGAGTAACTGAAGATCAGTAAAAAGAAGACCTATCACAACTAAAAAACAACGAAATAAACGACAAAATTCATACCTAAGAATTTAAGTAGGATCTCGATATCCCTTCCCTAAAAAAGATAATGGCACATTTAAGATAAAGCCTCACCTATACGATGCAGGACGGCGTGTTTGATCCAAGATTTTCCATAGTAAACAAACACTTAAAGTTTTACGAAGTAGCCATACTCCATTTGTCCTCATTATTCTACCAAATTTTATTTTTCATTATACATATTTGATGAAAAACGACTGGGAGCTTTCGAAATGTAGGTGTGGAGAAGAATGGAAAGAATTACTTGGGTGGAGCGGAAAACGAAGGAGAGGGTGTTAGAAATGGTGGGGAAGAAAAGAACACTTTTAGATATTAAGAAGGGAAAGAGAAACTGGTTGGAACACTAAGAAATTGTATCATGAGGAACGTGCTAGAGGGTGTGGTGACTGGAAAGAGAAAGAGAGGGGCGAAGGAAGCTACAATTAATGGATGACAAAAGCAGAAAGATCATACGTGAAGACAAAGGGGTTAGCGGAGAACCGTGGAGCATGGAAGCTTCATAGCTGCGGCAAGTGATCTGCCAATAATGGCAGAATACTTATGATGGTGATGATGATACAAATTTGCATTCGCTCATATTTTGAACTACCTCACAGCAGATCACTCTACAGCATGTGTATAGCCTACTACTAGAACCTGGCGCATTAAAATACTAAAACAAAAAAAAATCGGCTTTCATGCTTCCAATACTTTTTAAATACTTATAAAAAAATCTTGAAGTTTAATATTCAGTCAACGGCTTCACTTTATCTAGATTTACGTACATATTAAAATATTCGATTCAAACTCCTATATTTGGTTGGTAAAAATTACATCCAAAGCTACTATTGCCTAGGGACGTGTCAGGAACCCCAAGAACACGTCTCAGCTGTGTTTGATGATCGTGCAGTAAAACAAGTTCTAGGATACCTGCTTCTCGTAAAGAGTTGCTTGCTTGCAGAGGCCAAATTCAAAAATTATTAATTCCATGTCCATCAGTCTCAAGGCTTTGAACAAAGCAAGCTGCGGGATAACTAAGTTTCTATATGTATATAGTGCATTATTAACAATTGGATGCTATAAAAGATACTGGAATGTCCATGAATTAGGGTATGCATTTAATACATTTACTTAGAGTTGAAGGTGTACAAAAATTACGGTGAAACTATACTTACTTCAAAGCAGCACACACGAATGCCTTGAAATGAGAGTCGTATGTCCTTTTGTACGGAGTATGGGTAGCAATAATGTTACCAATAGTACTTAGGAGATTCTGAAAAACAAGATAAGAAAAGAAGTAATCACATATGTGAAATTTTTGTACTGCTAATAAAGATAAAGCATAAATAAATAAAATCAAAACAGTATTCATCAATAGCATATTAATACATAAAACTTATAATCTAAAACGGGTATAAGAAATTCTGTTAGTCGAATAATTTGTATGCCTATAACCGGTACGCAATGATATGTTGAACCGATACCTATTTTGTGAAGTTTAAAAGATGCCATTCCTCTATCCATTTTTATTTTCGTAGTATAAGAGGAAATTTTCAGTTTAAATCGATCTAAAGACAGGAACAACAGTCTATTATATGTATTCAAAGTGTAATACAATCAACAGTTTCCATAACCTGCTTATTTTGTCCACTTGTTTGAATTTTTATGGTTGCTTTTGCAGTCGTTACACTAGACAAATTTCGATTACACTAGACAAGTTCACGGTTTCCGCCACTATTTTTAGCAAAATAAAGTAGCGGATATATTATTTAATCTAAGCACACTTTGGTCACGATTGCAATATCTTCCAGAAAATGCACGTATATGAAAGCGGGTTCTCTCAGATAACTTCATCCAGTACGGACAAGTTTTACACTGATATTTATAAGGATAGTAGGACCGTCTCTCACAGTGTTTAATCCTAGCAAATATGTGGATTAACTCATGACTGTTCCAGTGCTGACATTCTATGGATTGGTACCTAAAGCAAGAAGAGATCTAGAGACAATATGTTAAAAGTGTAGGTCTTACAATATGTTAAGTGTAAGTTGCTATAATAACATAGACATGGTGAGTACCGGCAGATTTTCTTCCACAAAAAAAAGGCACTGCCAATAACCAATTCATTACTTGAATTAATAATATTGCAAGAGTCAATATACCCAGACGTACTGCAAATCATGTTTTCAATACAAACACGTGCTTTTACAATTACAAACTGTGCGAGACGACAGAAAGAGACCATCTCCAGGAAGAAACGAAAAGGATTCAGAGAAATACGAAGAAAGCCGATAACTCCTTAATAGGTTCACCCTCCAAGGAGATGGCTATAAAAAAAGGACGACGGAACCAAGAAATTATCACTGCCAGTACACTCGTCTACCAAAACCTTCCCCGAGGCCTCCATGGGCTATGGAGACTTCCTTTAATACCTACTCCCAGGGTTGCTATGAAATACAGAGTATAACCGATCCCGTCTATGGTCGTTCTCGGCTACGGCAAATATACTTTATTTCCCGAGGCCCCGTCGTGTGCCGAGGGGCTTCGATATTACTATACACTGGAAACATTTAAAGAGACATATATTTACAAGAACTTTGTAAAATTTTATGACATTTTATAGCAAAAATGTGAAGAGTTAAATTCTCGAATACGTTATTTAGACTCTATACCTATAAAACATTGGAACATGCTTTGCACCACACAAGAGGAAGACAAATACTGTAGCAATAGTACTCATACAAAAATTACAAAAGCAAACAGTAAAATTACACTTTCGAATAAGAAATACTTCAAAACTCCCTTTAGGCTCTCTAACACTCAATATGAGATTTTCAAGTTGCACAGTCACCGTCTAAAGTATTTTCCTAGTAAGAATAGCCTTAAAATGGATGGATCGACATACTAATATTTTTGAAAATTAATCAAAACGTAACTTTAAAGTAGATGATATCAAACATCTTAACACAATTCAGACACAGCAAAGTCAATGTTGACCGCTTTCTAAAAAAAGCAGAAGTAATACTATAAATCAATATACATGATCTTTTTTTTTATCCTCTAGTCTAATTTGTCCAATAATGTAACATAGTACTCGCTAAGTATTATTTTTTCTTTCTTCATATAGTCGATGAAGATTATGCCATGCGCATCCCCAAATATTATTATTAGCCTTACTTTACGAAATTTGGAACACAAAAACAATGTTGTGGCAAAAATTGACTTACGACTGAATTCCCTGGCACCAAGCTCCGAAAGGCTTAAGTCGACTAGCCGGATTTTGTTTCCTTTAGTGCTTGTGTCTTAATCCTTACACGACACCGAAGTTATGAAGGACACACCCTACTATTAACGTGGATTCAGAATTCGGTGGTAATGGGTACAAAGCCCATGCCAGAACGATCCTGCGAGTATATGGCGTTCCCCTCCATACTATCTCGCATCCAAGAACATGCCACCTGTTTCGGCTGGGGAATGTGTGGTGAGTAGTCTCATCGTCTTTGTTAGATCACCTTCTTGTCTGCCACTTCTTTCATTCAAGTGGTTCCCCAATTGTCTTCAACACGTTGGGTGAACGCCGTACAGCCAATACTACACAATATATGGTTTTCCTCTCATGGTCAACAAAAATACTGGCCGGAGGGAGTGGTGGCTCAGTGGTAGAGCGTTCACCTCCGGTGCTTGGGGTCCCTGGTTCGATCCCAGCTTGCGCCGTGTGGACTTTGTGGTGGACAAACACCGTTCTCGTGGGTTTTCTCGGGGTTCTCCCGTTTCCTCCCACTTTCTTCATTCCACCATTTCATTCATTTCTCATAATCACCGTCTCCTTTAGCCTAAGCGGCATAATCGTGGGACGTAAAACTCAAAGATTTCATTTTTTTTCGAAAATACTGGCCAGACCCAGTACTGCTTGACTTCAGTGATGTCACGAGAAACTGTACAACAGCGCAGCAAAGACACTCGTAAAAAATGAAGTCTTTGAGTTTAACATCCCACAGTTATGTCTTTGAGGCAAAACAGACTGATTAATGCAAGTGAATGATGGAATGAGAAAGTGGGAGAAAATCCACAGATAAGATGTTCTCCACGACAAACTTACTTGGCCGAGATCGAACCAGCGACCCCACGCACCATAAGAAAGCGCTCTACCACTGAGATACCGTGCCCCTTGCAAAGACATTCGTGTGCATTAGTCTTGCCATATGATCTCATTTCCCTAAAGGCACAAATTTTTAATTTAACGTTCTGTGATGCTGTCTACAGAATAAAGCGAGATGAATCAATCACAATGCAAGGGAGTGACGAACAGTTGCTGGATTAAAGAAATAAAATGGAAAAACCCTGATCAAATCCCAGACACGATGTTAATCATCAACAAGCTTATATAGCATATGGCAACCAACTAATGGACCCTTTACAACAAAGGTACCCGTTCTAGTCTAACCATCTACTCAAATATCAATTCACGGAAAAACTAAATATTTCTTTAACTTAAAGTTATTTCCCCAGTAGTACAAGGCATCGCAGTTGAATCAAATAATAATAATAATAATAATAAAATTCCGCAGAAGCACTACTCACAGAGTCGGATTACACGAAAGATATTGTGGATATGGGGGATCAAAAATTTATGCCAAAAATACATTAGAGGGTTTTATCATCCCATTTTTATTGAAATGCGTATCCTAAGGGGGGGGGAGGAATTCAAATCATTCCACATACCTAATCTACCCGTACATAGAACAGCGTTTCAGTTAGTGAATAAATAAACATCTTACCTGACTTATGGCATAATCCACCTGACTACGCAGATCATCTACAGTAAGTTTGTCCATATTATCAACATTGAGATTCAATCTTCCCTTCAATTGATCTGAAAAAGGAATACGGAAGCAAAGTACTTAAATATTAGTAACACGAAAATATAGTTCAACTACAACGATTACTTGTACATAAATACTGAAAGCTTAAATAACTTCTTAACAAAAGGGGATGATACAGTGATACAATTCAACTCCATTTCATAGTTTCTATTCTACTCCTGCACTTATCTGCAAATAGATACTGATTTAGGCAACACAAGAACATCTGCCGGTATTCTACAAGCACAAAATTTTTGTTACAGTGAACACTTTGGCTACAACATAAATTCACCCAGTTCTTAGTGTGTAGTGACTATTCAATAGATTAAGAGATTTCTCTTGTTATAAATTTTAGTCAAATATTTTAGTCTTAGAAAAAGACAAGAAAAAACTGACTGCTGGATTCAGGAAAAAGCAAATTCGGTCTCTCGTTGGACAAATGGAATTTGTGACAGTAAGCTAATTGAAACATGATCGGTTTTCCATGTTGCTTATTCCTATAGTGTCAGTTAAGCACTTCCTGGGAAAACTGTATTCAGTCAGTCTACTCCACTGTGATTTCTGCTTTAAACAGTTTTTTTTCTTTCTTTTGATTTTTAATTGTTTTACTTGTATTCAATATGACTACGTATGGTACAATGCTGAAGAGCTACAAATCTAATCGTAGGTTTAACACAAAATCAAGAAGCTAATCTAATCGCGAGAAAAGAAAATTTTTCGATGGATTTGTTCCTATCATACACAAAACAAGATAGCGAATTTTGATTGTCCGTTCGATAATTTCATCTGTGGCAGAGGTTACTACCATAACGATAAAAGGGTCGGAATTTCCATTATGAATTTATCTTTGTTGGTTGTTTAGTGTTCCTTCCAGCACCGAGGTTATATGACACATGACCCTACAGCTCAACGTGGAATCCGAACCACTTGGGCTGCCAGTGGAAATCAAAGCGGGTTTCCCGCGCTGAAGATGAGTACGTTAACCAGATATCCAAAAAGCCCTATTCAACAGAAATAGAATTCGAGTTAGTGTTTTTATGTGATTCTTCAGAAACAGTGTATTTACGGTATTCACAGATACCAGCGACAAAAATTATATCTGCTGGATTACGCGCAAAACTTCTTTGCGTACTCTGAAATCTAAGACATTTATACCAAAGTAGTATATGAACGAATCACCTGAAACAACTGGCTTTTCTCAAATATGAAGTTTCTAAATTAGTACAGCATATTGTCCAGTGTATAGTATATTCTTGCGCATACTGAGTGTTTGAGAAGATTTTCGACCAAGGTTAACAACATTATCATCATTGTCGCGTACTGATAGATGCGTGTTATACACAATAGCTTAGTGATGTAGCTGATAGATTTATTTCGTATGTAACATGGACACAACTTGTTTGGGCTGAAACTTCAAATAAAAGTGTGTATTTTGTTCTCCACTTCCAAATAAAGATAATTAACTTATATGCTCGGGTTCGAATCCCAGGCGTTGGTTTCCTCACAGTGTGAGCTTTACTTACGAACGAAAATAAATAATGGAGACATTTTTGAACACAAACAGTATACTTATACAATATACAAAGTATTCTGCAGTCTATTGGTGCATTTTTTCTGTAAGATTTGTTTGGATACAGATTATTATCTAACAACAAATTGATAGTGCTCTAAATTTTGCATTTGTTATAAAAAGATGAAAAATTTATCATATAGTTTATTCTTGAGTGAAATTTGAAAGAAAATGTAGACACAGTACCAATCATATTACTGATAAAAGTGAGAACTTATTGAAAAATTTCGTTTATTTATAAGGATAGAAGATGTTTGGGAGATATATTGTAAGGTTCCGCATGTCTCCATAACATGCGATAACCATGTGTGTATTACACGTGTTAATAGTAAACAAAAACAACCCAGACGACGGACCCTAAGAAGAGTCGCCCGCATTCGCCAGCAGTCGGCAAGACTAAGATCACCGAGGGTAGCCGACACTCCAAGATAAAAGAAAGGAGCACGCATCAACAAGCATCAATCTATCCACGTTGATCAAACCACCTAAAGCAGTAAGGCGCCCGGCCCTCTCACGACGCTTGGTCGCTTGAGAGATACCTATCCTTAAGCCCTAAGACGCCCGGCTTTACCTTACCCTCTCACGACGCTTGGTCAATTGAGAGATACCTATCCTTAAGCCCAAAGGCGCCCGGCCATTGGGTTTACCTTGCCCTCTCACGACGCTTGGTCAATTGAGAGATACCTATCCTTAAGCCCTAAGGCGCCCGGCCATTGAGTTTACCTTACCCTCTCACGACGCTTGGTCAATTGAGAGATACCTATCCTTAAGCCCTAAGGCGCCCGGCCATTGGGTTTACCTTACCCTCTCACGACGCTTGGTCAATTGAGAGATACCTATCCTTAAGCCCTAAGGCGCCCGGCCATTGAGTTTACCTTACCCTCTCACGACGCTTGGTCAATTGAGAGATACCTATCCTTAAGCCCTAAGGCGCCCGGCCATTGGGTTTACCTTACCCTCTCACGACGCTTGGTCAATTGAGAGATACCTATCCTTAAGCCCTAAGGCGCCCGGCCATTGGGTTTACCTTACCCTCTCACGACGCTTGGTCAATTGAGAGATACCTATCCTTAAGCCCTAAGGCGCCCGGCCATTGGGTTTACCTTACCCTCTCACGACGCTTGGTCAATTGAAAGATACCTATCCTTACGCCCTAAGGCGCCCGGCCATTGGGTTTACCTTACCCTCTCACGACACTTGGTCAATTGAGAGATACCTATCCTTAAGTCCTAAGACGCACGGTCATTGGGTTCCCTTTCTCCCTCACGACGCCCGGTCACCGAGAGGAACCTCACCTACAAAAGCCCTAAGACGCTTGGTCATTGGGTACCTTTTCATGTATTAGATTAGTATTAGAGGAGCTACTTATTGTATGCATTTGTATTTAAGTGGATCATTTTATAATAAAAGGTGAAGGGGAAGTCCAAATTCCCGTGTACAGTAACTGCTCTACCTTACATAAACTGAGAGAATTTTACAATATACATATACAAACATTGCAACAGTAATACATTTAGTTATGGAAAGAGAAGTTTGGTAGGTGTTCGAATGATAATTATTCTTCGTATCTTCATTTGCATTAAAAATATTTTTGTATGACAAGTAGTTCTATTCCAGGATTATCCATACGATACTAATGACTGAAGTGAATCGAAGTATGTAGTTGTTAATTCCTACAAAGCTAAAATGTTTTACTTACCAATGATAACTTTCTGTCGCTCTAGCACTACGCTCTGTGGTAGCCCAGCTTCTCCTGTTTCATATGCATATTTCTCTAGATCTTCTAATTGTGTTTTTAATTGCTCGATCAACTCTTTTTGTCGTCTCTTTTGTGCTACCATTTTTTCTTCAATATCATCTCCACCCTTCAATGAACAATAAAATACATATTAACATAACAAGCAGCCAACAAACATTTAGCTGAGGGTAAGAATATCAGAGCAATTATCTTCATATTATTTAGTAAAACATGCTACAAAAAATATTATGAGTGTTCTCGTCTAGTTTAATTATTATCACATGTTCCTAGGTTTGATTTCTAGTACCAGCCACAGACTTTTTGAGAGTTGACCTCACTGTAAAGAAACTGCGAAGGTGGTTGAATTAAAAAGCAAACTCAGATCTAGAAGGCCACGGGAGCTGAAATGCTAACTACACATCATCACCCAACTAAAACCAGTTTGGCAGACTTCTCGTGGACTGGAACACCAGGAATTTTAGTTTGGTTTACAACAGTCCATTTCAATGTAACTTTTCAGCACATGAGACTTGGATCTACACTAAAACATGCCATTCGATCGTATGTGAAAATATTTTAATCCATCAACCTGGGCCAATAGAGATCACTGAATAATTGAGTCGCGGAAGATCTCCAATAAGTGAATGCATATAATAAATGAAACGCACAGCACAATGACAGTTCCATTCTGGATAATTGATTACTGTTCCCGCCTATAATACATGTAAGCCTTTCCAAATAGAAGTTTCCTACGAGAAAACTATTACTTTTGTTATTGAACACTATTATTTGGAACGATGGGTATACATTCTTTTTAATACAGCATTTCAGTGCAATTTCATAACACATCCTGAACCTTACATCCCCCGGTTACCTCTCAGTGCTAAAGTATTTTTGAAGCTTACACGATTTGAGACAAATTTCCACTACTCAATATGGAATGCTTGTTAACAGTAGCACGGTAAGAAGCAGTGGCTATGCATAAATCACACACACTAACTCAACCGATACATAACATTGTGTACCTTTACCAATTCACTTAAAGTAGACTATATATATATATATATATATATATATATATATATATATATATATATATAAAACTTATGGTAGCTAGCGCGAAACAAAAGGTAGTAGAAATTAAGAGACTGTGGATTAGTGGAACGGAACTCATCTCTGATATTTGTGAATTGGAACTAGGTAGTCATGAAATGAAAACACCAATTTATATGTAAGTTTTGTGGAAATTTTAGTTTCCCCCCACCAACATTCATTTGAGATTATCATAGTGTTCTTTATCCTCAAGAACATGATAGAAATAAATTCGGTATTTATTCGTGTACAGGGTGTATACAGGAGTTGATTTGGATATTTCCAGTAAATCTAATGTCCTGCTAGAAAAATTGCCAGTATAATACGGTGAAGTGAAATAAAACTGAGTGCCACATAGGACTGTATGCTGTGATATTAAACAGCCTACGTTGAAGAAAAAGCAAAGGCTTTTTCAATATTCTAATACAAAACGTGCATAGAAACTAGTGGATTAAAATCGAAAAAGAAAATAGAAGATCAAGTATTCTCTGGACTTACTCTCTTCTTCGGGAGTTATTCCTCTTATGTATTTATGTGTGTGTGTGCGCTCTTTGGCTTCCACTCTCAGCCAACTCTTTTCTCACGTGGTTCGCCGTATTACATATATTTAGACATTTTTGTTTAACATTTGGTACAGAAAACATTGTTAAGTAGAAGACCAGTTAATTACAGATATCAAGGAGTATCGTGTTTAATATTTATGCTTGTACATGCTACTGTCTTGACACTTCACAAAATACAAACTGCATATAAAATAAGTCAAAAGTTAACATTTGACTATTTCTCTCAACTTGTCCATTTCTGTTTGCAAAGCTTCTGCTTCTTCTATTGTTCCCTGAAGACAGCTTTGCTTTCAGTTCGTTTTCTGATCACATCAGTTTTTTTTGGAACCTTCCACAGTTGTGCTCTTCCTATGCAAAGAGTCAGTTCTGCTTCCTGATGAGTATCTCACTACCAATCATACTTCTGATTGATCTCGAAATTAAGGTTTTACATTATAAATACATTTTCTTTCTCGAACTAGCTAGTTTTTTTACTAATCGGCCACTTAGCGCTACCATCACCTACAACCTGATAATGGAACTGCCACCTTGAAGGGTCTTAAAGGAGACTTACTCTTTAATTTACTGCAAACCGGGCAATTTCCAGTATATTTTCAGTATTTCCAGTATCGATACTAATTTCCACTATTTCAAGTAAAAATAGACACCCTGGTGTATAATGTGCATCCTACTTTCGATAGTGAATATATATATCGGGTATTCTAAAACTGCTATGTGATTGTATACCCTCCGGAGCATCCTTCTGCCGCTACAGGGAATCAAAATTTCACTATGTGGCAACGTCACAGATTAACTTGGAATAATTAGCATTGCTCTATGTATTCATCAAGCAGTTACATCGATTGTTACGCTAATATATGGTGCTAGTCTCAACAGCTATCGACTTTAGCTGACATATGGAAACAATCGATATAAATATTTGATGGATTGGTAGATCTACTCTATGGTAGATCTACTATATATATATATATATATATATATATATATATATATATATATATATATATATATATATTTGCGACGTTGCCATATAGTGCAATTTGCGTCTCGAGACGAAGACCCGAAAAGTATACAAATACCTATCTATCTATCTATCTATCTATCTATCTATATATATATATATATATAGAGAGAGAGAGAGACAGACAGAGAGAGAGAGAGAGATAGATAGATAGATTTGGTTTTGACTTGTAGAATAGTGCTCTGTGGTCCATGGGAGCCATTTTCAGAACACCCGATATATATAAGTCCCATGTAAGATGAGCATACTAATTTAACGGCAGAAAATCGGTTTAACTATTTTCTTCGGTCATTTTGGCAGAACACGCGAAAGTAATTACACTGAATTTGATCACGATACACAAACTGGTCTCGTGAAGTGCAATTATTTCACACATTTTACCTACTACTTCTATATTCATGCACTTTTATCGTGAAATTCAAGTGCTGTCGCCAATGACTTAGTAAAAACAAAGTTTGATAGAGTTGTCAGAAATATTCCGTGTATACTGCGCCCCCTACAGATCTAAAATTTTGGATGAAAAAATTAGCATTATATATAAACGTAAATACGGTACCCGGGTAATTGAAACCTAGTTTAGAAATATGCTTTTGCGTAGCCGTGTGGTTAGCAGGCGTTGTGTCTAGGATTCGATTCCCAGTGGGCTCAAACTTTTTCAGTATTGCAATTGAGAAAGATTCAGAATTTTCGGTGTTACTTTTTGTTTTGATAAGAAGCAAAGATGATGGAATGATTGACTACTTACATAACATAGAGGTTCTAAAACTCTCTGGTCACAGATATCAGGAATTCCTCGGAATGCAAATTCTTCTAGATCTTTCAGTAAAGCTTCCTTCTCGTGTTGCGGAGCGTCTACTATTTGCCTCAATCTAAACTGAACCTACAAATCAAAAATAAACACCAATCTGGAAAAAAATAGTTTTAAAAAAGGCTATACAATAGACTATCCAATAATCTGGCTGTATACTACTTCAACCCATCCAATAATCGGGAATTTTCTGATAGTCACTTTGTCGTTTCAAGCGAAGAAACACAAGACTACTAAAAAATTCGGCGAGTTTTAACTTTGGCTCGGACAGTGACTGCAACCGATTCATCTGACCCGGTTCCCGGAGCAGTTTAGGAATCACACTGAAGTTGATCCACTCGATCGTGACGTAATGTCAGGGTGGTATTATCATATGGTTAAAGGTAGAATAAAACGAGTTCTGCGGGGTTTCTAACCCCCTTTGCTCGCTCAGCTGTTTCATAACATAAGTAAATCGTTTTTTTTTTTTTTTTTTTTTAATCAATAAAGTTGTGTGTGAAGAGTGGACTATATCCCACGTGACAGCACCAAAGGCACAAACAGTTCCGGGAAGTGACTGAAGCTATAAGAACTAATTGACGACACTGTCCGAGTCAAAGTAAAATCTTGTCAAAATTTCTACACTCCACATTACAGTTAGTATGTCATTATTATTATTATTTTTCTGAAAATCTTGTAATTCGACAAAAGCTTGTGAGCAGATTAGTGATAGTCTACTGTATTTAAAATAATATTTCAACTACTCACATCGTGAAATGACAAGAAAAATAAAAAGCAAACAAAGGATAGATGAAATAAAAATTTTCAACACGTAGATTAATTTTCAAATGGGGGAAAAAAGGTGGAGGCTGATTACTTGTCCAAATATTCTAAATGCTATTCGAAAACCTACCTGATAAACCCATTCCCACGTCAACTGAGTAAGTTGTAGAGTACTCCTTACCTGAGCAAAGTGTGTTGTTAGAGCAATAAGCGAAGAATTTAGAAGCTCTTGTTCTTCTTCCAAGTCCCTTAATCTCTCTCTTTCACAAGAATCACTGAAAAACAACAACAAAAACATTAACTAGAAAAACAAAAGCTTAAACAAATAAAAGGAACTAATATACAGTGCCGGTCAAAATAATAGGGTGCCTTCCATTTCAACTCAGGCAAAAAAAATAAATAAATAAATAAATAAATAAAATAAAATAAAATTGTACTATCACCATCTCAGATATTGTTGAAACTCTTTTACAGCAACTAGACATGTTTTTAAGAGACCCATATTTTTTGTTTTGGCGAAAAAAATTTTCCCGCCAAGTAATGGGCCATCAAAGACGGGGAGTACAATTTATGAATAATTGTAGAAGACATGGAAAATGGTCAACTTCGGAGCCCCACCATTCAGCTATGGAGACAGGTAGAGTTATAATTCTTGTTGTGGTATGTAGATAAGGATATAAATAAACTATATTTTATTATAGTTTGGTTTGCGCATGCGTATCTTTTTGTACATAAATTAACAAATGAACGTCAATTTATCTGAAAAGTCGAAGTTTGCGAATTTTTTTCGAGCGCTTCCGGTTCGAATTTTTAAATTATATTTTCACGGTTGGTAAGACCTAGTTGCCCGCTGTCACAATATATATATATATATATATATATATATCGCTTCTGTGTGCTACCGTTTCGTCGCAAAAAATTCGAGAAATTGTAAAATTTTCAAAAATCGCCATTTTCTCGAAAACACCATCTTTTAAAATTCTGAAATTTTGTCAGATGGTTCAACTTTACATCAATAATAAAAATACCAAATACCATTCTCGACCAATGCTTCATGAATTAACTACAGCCTTTTGAAGTTAGCAAAGTTTCGTTAACTCTGATGTTACAGGTGGCAACACTGGAAACAATAAAAAAGCAACGATTTGATGATGTTTGTGGTTCGCATTCATTAAATGAAGAATAAATGGTTCGATCACTGTAATGACATCGCACTTAATTGAGACTTTGGAGCACTCCAAATCATCACTGAGGTAATAGTTCAGGCTTTTTACAGATCATCTGGATTTATTGGATGGTCGTTTCAAGTAAAATTAAAATGTGTGTGTTTCGTTATCATAATTTCCATCTCAGATTACTTCGGTTGAAGAAACCGGAGGAGTAGGGGAGGCTCATTTTACTATTTCAGTGACTATTTTTGATCAAAATAATAAAAAGTAGTCAGGAAAACCTTTTATTCTTCATTTAATGAATGTGAACCACAAACATCATCAAATAGTTGCACTTTTATTGTTCCCAGTGTTGCCAACTGTAACATCAAAGTTAACGAAACTTCGCTAACTTCAAAAGGCTGTAGTTAATTCATGAAGCATTGGTCGAGAATGATATTTGGTATGTTTTTCATTCATGTAAATTTGAACCATCTGACAAAATTTCAGAATTTTAAAAATATGGCGTTTTCGAGAAAATGGCGCCCAAAAATGGTAATTTTTGAAAATTTTACAATTTCTCGATTTTTTTTTTTTTGCGACAAAACGGTTGCACATAAAAGCAATTTTTTTTTTTCTGAAAGCGGGTAACTAGGTCTTATCAACCGAGAAAACAGAATTTTAAAATTCGATCCGGAAGTGCTCGAAAAAAATTCGCAAACTTCGACTTTTCAGATAAGCCAACGTTCATTCGTTATGTACAAAAAGATACGCATGCGCAAACCAAACTATAATAAAATATAGTTTATTATATTCCTATCTACATACCACAACAAGAATTATAACTCTACCTGTCTCCATAGCGGAATGGTAGGGCTCCGAAGTCTTCTACAATTCATAAATTGTACTCCCCGTCTTTGATGGCCCATTACTTGGCGGGAAAATTTTTTTTGGACAAAACAAAAAAATTGGGTCTCTCAATAACATGCCTGGTTACTATAAAAAAAGTTTCAACAATATCGGAGATGGTGATGGTACATGCTCTGCCTGAATTGAAATGGAAGGCACCATATTACCTCTCGGTAGTTTTTAAGAAAAACTAAGTATGTATGTTATTACAAGTTTTACCCTTTTATTATATCGTCCAACATATCCTAGTTGCTTCTACATCATGTCTTGCTTTCGGCATCAACCGCAGAATGGTGACCTCGGAGCAGCTTTGAGTCCATGTATTTTCTGGAGTTAAATAGTGTGAGAGACAGTCCTATCCTACCATCTTGATGAATCTCACTGCACAATTTGTTCGTACAAGCACAAAGATCTAGATGAAGCTGCTATATGGTAGACACGAGAAAACCTCTTTCACATTCGCACAGTTATGAGCAAAGTGTAATTTAGAGGAAATAGCTTGTCCGAGACTATTTTCGTGAAGATATTCACGAAAACAAAGAACTGCTTCTCATTTGGGTGCTGCGTAATCTAAACAAGTGAAAAAAATTGGCGTCTGGTCGAAACTACTGATACTATTACATTTTAAACGCACATAATATACTGTTGTTCTAGTCTTCAAATAGATTTAAATTTAAAAAGTCATTTTATAAATAGAAAAATAAAAAATGGCAACAGGAATTGTACTTTTAATCAAGCAAAGTACCGGTACTGCACACCGGCAGAAAAAAAAAACTGCCTCCGAACTTACGAGCCTGGTATTTTTTTGAGTGCAGATTGCGCTCAAAATTTTAAACAAAGGCCAATTCTCCTTGCATTTTGGTATGTAACGACAATGGACAAGGAGAAAATCGTGAATGTTTTTACAGTTTTTCGATTTGGCGAAAAATCGAACAGGTTTGTGTTTGTATTCATATCTTCTGTCAATTTTACTCCTTATTTTAAATTGTAAATACTCCCTCTTAGATTTGGGACTACGGCAAAAACAAGAGACCTAAAACAACAACAGAAATAAGCCATCGTAACGGGTCACAAACATGGAACAGCGCCTCATACAGCGTTTGGTATCTCCAAAACGACAGTAACGAAGTTCCTGAAGCACAGGAAGTTTACAGTACAAATCTACACTAGAGCAATAAATCTATCTCACTTCCAAAGTACACTGCTGCAAGCGCATTTAAGAACATTCCAAATAAAGTCCTATTCGAAATAAACTTGCCGCACAGAATGTATGTGTGTAGAATGTATGTTGCTTGCTAGTAGTTGAGAGGTTGTCGAACAACGTGATTGTATTTGTGTGTGGATTACACACTGTGACTGCAACGACAGGGTGAACGCATATTGAGCAGCTAAGTGACTTGAAGCTTGGTTATACAGTGGAACTGCGAGAGGAAGAATGTTCATTACGGAGTCGTGAAGTGTCAATGCTCCATCGATGGAGTCCACAATGTCCTCCCTAAACACCGGGAAACTCCTGGACAGAACAATGCTCTTCGGGCCGCCAGTCACTCTGTCCAGATGCCCTCCATGTGAGCGTACGAGCATTACACAATCGATTGTAGAGACCGGTGTACGCGCACGATTATCAGACGTTCATGACGAAGAACGTCTTCGATGAGCCTGGAAAGACTGAAGTGGCAAGGCGAATAGGACCGATAGTATCCAATAACAAAAGTACCTTCTGTCTCGCACAGTGGAGGAGGCTTGTGTGTCCATAGACGTAAAGGTGAAGGCACTCGCTACACAGGATACATGTATTCTAATATGAAGTAATTAAGGTACACATCCCGCTCGAATTTAGTTTTTCTATACGGAGCATAAATAGTGCATCCTTCATCTACGACATCAATCCTCTTCTCGACATTTTGCAGTACTCCATACTCCAGTTGGATAACAGACAGCCCCATAGCACTAAGGGAAACACAACATACTCTATTCAGTACACACCTATCCTGGCCTACCGGATCTCCGTACCTTAACCGATGGTGGAATGGCACCTGATCGTAAGCTAGACTCGGGCAACAAACATCATCCAGTTATGCAAAATTTCCAGCGATTGCGTGATAGCATACCACAAACATTATGAACGTCTGCGATACGCTACCTGCTTGAACAGCTGCTTGTGTATAGCTCGAACTGGTTCCAGTGCTATTAAGATGGGTACTGTATGATTTGGGCACATAAATCCCATGTTGGGACCACTATCACCTCCCATCACCACCTTGTGAACTAACTTTGGGCCAGATCCGGGAATTCTTAAATTTATTTCCACCAGTAAGTATTCGAACACTACACAAACAAATACATAATTACAAATATTCTGAATTGTTTTAACCACACAAACAGAGGTCAATGTCAAAACACACTTGTATTAAGAAACACGTCGTAGAACATTACTTTCTCTTCTAACAAACAATCAAATCCAAACGATGGACTAACAACAGCTCTGACCCTGATCTGCTGTTTGGAAGTTGTTGTTCTGTACTATCTCATCCAGCCAACAAGTCAACTAGTCAGTAATCTTATAAAATAATTTACACTATTGTGTGCACATGACACGTGAAAGCATCCTCAACTAAAATGAAATGGGGGCTTGCCATTGACACGTTACCATAAAAGAAAGTAACTTCATTCACTTATGTTGTGGGTCCAGGTAAATGGCAACTTAGCATTTTCATTTAACACTGAGCACATAAAGAGTGTACAGCCCAAACGGCTCGTCCTATTTAAAAAGTTCCTTTACTTTAGATTGAAAACATCATATTTGGAGACGGTTTCCCCTCTTACATTTTGCTGTAACTCTGATGATAACAGTTACTCTATGTCAGGGGGACATTTGAGACACCCTGTATATTAGAGTTATCAAAAGAGACATAGAAACGCCGTTCCTCAGGCTTTGATAATACCTTTTATTGGAACACGCCTAAAATATGTGTCTGATGATGACACTGAGAAAAAGTGAAACGAGCAAGTTGTTTTATGTGCGACAGAAACCAGGATACAAAGTCAAAGATTAAATGTGAAAGCTGTAAAGGATGGATATGTAGGAGGTACAGAAAGACTGTAACAGCTGTTAAGTGTAACAACTGTGCATAAAATCTGAATGAAAAAAGGATAAATTGCGAAGAAGTTATGTAGCGAGATGTACAATATAGATATTAACACAAAAAATATATTACTAAATCTTTGTTATGAAAGTAATATTTGGAGTTGCATGTATATGTTAACAGTACATTATCAAGTCAAAATAGACATGTAGACACCGCAACAGAAGTTCTGTAAAGAAAACAAGGCAATAAGAACAAATTTGATACAATTTCTAATGGGATCACTTAGACCCTCACTTTACCGTTTATGTCATAATTTTGAGCTTGGCTGCTTGGCTGTGTGGGGGTTAACAAAGAATAAGTAATGAAGTTCCATAAAGATTAGTTTCTCTATAACTTTCATGTTTCTAATTTCCATGAAAAGAGAGAAACGCCTTTCTTCAGAGATGTGAATTTGACAGTTGTAGACAAAAGGAAACACAAGACAGTTAATTTTGAAAAAGGATCAAATGTGTTTCTTACTCATTAGTGTGATGACTCATGCACTGCTCATCTGTATCATTTGCGCCCAAAGGAGGCCATTGTTCGCCGGTTCGCTGGCCGTCACAGAACACAGGATCTTCAGCGCCGCTATTCGCTTCAGTATCTTCCATAACTCCAAATGCCCAGGTTCCTGAAAACAGAAGCAACGAATTTGAAGTGCTCTGTCATGCATTTACGTTATTTTTTAATTTTCCACCATTTGTGTTTACTTGCCTTTCTCCTTTAAGTTGTTCCTCAGTGTGGAAGAGAAGTCAGAAATATTGTATGTGACATTCTGTCCCTTATATACAGGAGGGGGGAGTAACATTTATTTTGATACGCCCTTAGCTTTTGAGCTAATGGACAAAAAACGCTGAAATTTTATAGTCTGCAAATATCGGAAGGGTGACATTGTTTGACACGTCACTTATTATATATTTCATGTAAAAGGAAAACATACAATACCACATATGTTATGCAGTGTTACAAACTAAGAAAGCTCAGGGTTCCTACTGATCTAGAGAAATCTATTTCCTTGACTTCACCCTGACCTTGGTGACAGGTATCGCATGACGTTAACATATAAATAAGGAATAAATAGCGGTGAATATTTATATATGAGAAAATTTATTCTATAGAGAAAAATAGTAATCAATTGCTCATACGTACATTCCACTTACCACCCACAAAAATAGGTATTATAATGGTTGATTAAGCTGAAATTGGTGTACCATTAATGTTAGAAAAAACACATTTTGTAAAATTTCCCTGATTTCCAGTCCTTTTCCCTAAGCTTCCCTGACTTGTAGGAACCCTTGACGTTAGGTTATCATAAATATTCAAATTTTGGAGGCCTCTGCAATAGTGGTGGCACAAGTAAGACACGGAGTAATGCACATCCAAGTACCTTGCTGTCGAATACTACGGTCATCATATGGCGTATTTCGATCAGGTGGAAACAAAGTATTATCTATAATTTTGTTGTGCTGAATATCGAACTTTTCACCTCATCGATGCTGGGTTGCTAGGGCTTTATAGGGATTTAAAATTTCGCAAAAACAGACTTAAAAACACTTCCAAATTTACAGTTAATATTCATTAATTTAAAAAGTATGTTTACAGAGTAAATGGGCTTATTTCTATGTGTAGTTTCCAAAATGTTAATTTATTGTTTGAATTTGAATACATATGATTATTCCCATTTCCTGAATGAAAATTTGAATGAAGAATATAAAAATAAAATTTGTACTTGGTAGGTCTTTACTATAGGCATTTCATCGTTCATTTGATTCTTTGATTCAGTGATTTGGTTGTTGATGTGAATCGTCTTTAGAACATGATTTCTCTGGTACGTCGTACCTTCGATCTTCTTGTATGGAATGTTGGGTGTGACGTCATGCGGTTGTGTGTTTGTAGGCGTGGTGTGTCAGTGATGTTTCTTCTGTTTTGCTGTAGGTTGTGCTCTCTTCCCTGCTGTGTATGGTTTGCGCGGGCGGTTTAATGGCAAACGGTGTTGATATTTTATATGAGGATGAAGAAATCGCTAATTTAAATTTGGGTAGGCTAGGAGCTTTGGTGGTTAATAGTGAAAAAAATAGCTACCGCTTTTGTTTCTCAGTAGGAATTTTAAAGTTAGATAAAGATTGATGGATGGCATCATTTGACAGTGAACCGTTCTTCAAACTTCGTTGACCCAGTAAGTTGTGACTACCCGCAAAATATAGAAAATCTTTGGTGTCATTTGAAAAGAAATTTAAGTTGTACTCATGGTTCTGAGTCCATGATATTGCAATTTGCATATTATCTATGGTGTCAAAAATTTTGTAAGGATGCGAGAATTGGTGAAAAATATTTAATTTTTATGAAGCATGCTGGTGAACTGTACACTTCAGTTTAGTCTCAGGTATGTTGTTCTTTTATATATTTGTTTAAGTTTTGATATGTAGGTAGTGGTTTGGAGGGGGTTAGGGGGCTTGCCCCCTTGTACAATTTACTTTAATATGTATTTTTTGGTTTAGGGGGGTTAGGGGGCTTGACCCTCTTGTAGTACAATGTATTTTAATATATAATTTTTGCTTTGCCCCCCCCCCCCTTGTAGTATGATTTAACGCGATTTCTGTTTTATATTTCGTGCAGATTTTTCTGGTATGTTTTTTCAAGAGTGGGGTATTGGTGGAAAGTTCTAGAACGCTGCTCTACCATATTGATTATGAAGCAAGTTGTTTCCTTTCTCTATGAAATTGCATATAGAAAGTAAACAATCTGGTTTGTAATCAGTGTGGTAGAACCTTTCCGAGTTTATTCTTTAGGAACTAGTTTTTCGGAACAGTTGGGAAACTGTTCCGTGGAATCAGTTTCTAAGGAATCGATTCATTGAATGAGTCAATTGAATGAAATGCCTATAGTAAAGTCTTGCCTTGTACTTTCTCATAATGTGTCCACACAATGTTTAAGAAAGGATTCGCCCACTTACGAGCTGAATATGAGACATGAATGTTTAATCTTCTAAACTATTCAAAAACATTATTATTATTATTATTATTAATAGAAATATTGTGAAATTTAAAAAATTCTGTTACCTTCAAGCAATTTGGTGCTGCGCTGAAGATCCCGATTGTCTGTTTCAATTTTAAAACGGCATACCTGAAATTAAAATAGAATTTTCATCAGATTTTAGTCTCTCTCCTAAATGCACATTGCAGTAAACATCCCATTATTCAATGTGATTTTTTATTTATTTTATTTACTTTTAGTTAAAAGAAATCAAGTATTTACTTAATTGATAGTGCAAAGTTTAGTATCGAAGAATACTACTTAGCAATTGAGGAATTTGATGTAATAAAGGCGTAAGCGAGTTTACGTCCTTTTTGCATCAAACGCATTTGTGGTTTTTGCCATGATGTTTAGCTTCCTGGTAACATTTCAATTCAATATCGGACTAAAATGCTGCATATTACATTGTTTTATGTAAGAAATTCATGTTACTATTCCAGGGTGGCCACTCATTTGGAATTTCAAAATTCCCTGACTTTTCCAGAAATTTTCCCGGTTTTCCAGAAAATTTCTAGAGATATCTAAAATTGGTATATATAGGAACCTTGGGCAACTCAGGAACACGAACCCCTAAATTCCAGTAAAATTATTGCTTTTAATTATTCTTTTGTGATTCCAGGCCCCCGGGCATTTGTCCCCTATTCCCCCTCCCCTGTCGCCGGCCCTGCAAACCCGTAAACCATTATTAAACACAAATCATGTGAGTTATACGGCAAAGAAGTCCATGTGTTAAGAAAATGAATTCCTCGAAAACATGATATTTTGATCCAGGCCCATAGCTAAGAAATGGCCAATGGAGGTGGAGCCCGCACCCTGCGACAATCCTCAACTTCCTTGACTGAAATTTTCATTTCTTTTTTAAACAAATATATGTTTAAAAAATAAGTAATCAATAATTCTTAAATTTATTTTCTTGGAAAAACACCATTACAGAATTTACATAAAATCGGTTTAAAATTGCAAAATTCAAATCAAGAAACTATTCTACTCATTATCTACTTATTATTCGTTAATTTGTAATCAAATATTTCTCCGGATTTAACAACAAATATACAATATCTTCACCAGGTGTGCTTATTAGCAACTCTGTCATGTTGCAGTACAAGGTTATGCTATCGTTCTTTGACGTCACAAATGAATGGAAAGGACAATTATGGAGCTACCTGTATTAAGAAGTAGCGGACTTCGGTCTAGAAAGCCGGCATTAACAACTTTAGGTAGGCCCGGGTCCCAAAGGTTTTGTCGTGCCAGCAGTGGCGTGCGGTGGTTATGCAACCGGGGAACAGGTCGACATAGATGGGAAATATTGTGTAACAAAACAACGGAACTGAAGTAAATGAGCACCATTAAAATGTGCTTTTAAGAAATCAGAAAAATTTGTTTGAAGCTGATTTTTTTTTTTAGAACAATAGTACATGCAGTAGCGGAATTGGGTGTAAAAACTAGGGGGAGGGGAATGCCATTACTTCAAATTGGTGATCAAAAGGTCAAATATCTGTAAAAAAGCATGGCCAATTAATCGTGTGGCGCAAAAAGTACTGATGCCACTGAGTACAAATGCATGTGGAATCCACACAGTTTTTGATTCCACATAGAAATACACGCATTAACCAAAATTCCACACATTTTGTGTTCCACACACTATCGTTCAGCCTTTATATTAATCACGTGACCACCAAAACGGGATGCAGGGGCGCAGTCCCGAGCGAATTCTGGAAATCAAGCAGCCATCGAACTAAACAAGTGTGTTAATTACAAAATGGTCCCGATTTCGCTCCAGCTCAATTCATGGGCAGCACTAAATGACAAAAGAATATGAAGAAAGTATGCGCAGCCCAAACCAGCAGAGCTAGATAAACGAAACCTGGGAGGAAGGAGAAATCTGGGGGCGAAGCCCCCAGCGACCAAAGCTATTTCGTATATAAATAAACCGGCTAAATGGCTAGGAATACAGCAGAACGTAAATTTTCTTCCGAGTAAAAATTCCATGTTTTTCATCAAAATTCCCTGACTTTTCCAGAATTAAAAAATTCCCTGACTTTTCACGGTTTTCCAGGTGAGTGGCCACCCTGTATTCGGTTCGAAATCTCTTGTCGTCGCGAATTCTGTCGAGGAATCTGAAGCTTAAAATATACAAAACGATAATCATGCCTGTTGTTTTGTATGGCTGCGTAACATGGTCACTTCCTCTGAGGGAAGAAAGACTGAAAGTATTTGAGAACAAGATTCTGAGACGAATATTCGGACCCAAGAGGAACGGGAATGGGGAATGGCGGAAACTTCATAACGAGGAACTACATAATTTATACGGTTTACCCAACATTGTTAGGTTCTTCAAGTCTAGGAGGCTTAGGTGGGCGGGTCATGCAGCTGGAATGAAAGAAAGTAGAAACGCTTTCAAAGTCTTGACTGGAAGACCAATCGGAAAACGACTATTAGGAAGACCTAGGCGCAGATGGGAGGACAATATTAAGATGGATCTCGCAGAGATTGGAATACAAAGTAGAAACTGGATGCAGTTAGCTAAGGATAGAAGTCAGTGGAGAGCTTTTGTGAACGCGGCACTGAACCTCCGGGTTCCATAGGCGATAGAGTGAGTGAGTCAGTTAGGTAAAACTTAAATGTCAACATCGCTTTTCTCCAAGTACGTGTTTCAGGTTTACGCCTTTATTGCATCAAATTCCTCAATTGACACATCTTAAATTACAGTGAAACTCTTACTTAATGGGAAAATTTATTGTTCAATGAATTTTGATATTATACTTACATATAAATTAACCTACATTACCGAAAATCATTTCGACATTGAGTAACAGAAAATTACTTTATGCATCTAGAACGTAGTAGGTTTATTTCTTCGTTTAAGCTGCATTTATTTACTGTTAAGGATCAAAATATCTTGTAAATAACAGAAACCACAGTGGATGATGATGCATATCTTAATGAAATGCAGGCTCGTATATTTCAGGCCCTGCATTGTTTTTTCGGATCCGGGAAACATGATGCAGACATGGCAGTTTTAGAAAATTAATCTTTTTTTTTTTTTTTTTTTTAAAAAAAAGTAAAAAGTAAAACTTTCTTAATATTGATTTAGTACTTTCAGTGTTCGTTTTTATTATATCCTGAGACAAGCCTACAAAATAGGTTATACCAGTAAGTAATAAACTTGCTACCTTATCAGCAGTTACATGATCACCATGCATCATCGTTTTCCCCACAACACTATGACTACGCAAAAAAGGAGAAAAATAGGTTGCTATCGAAAATATACTCTTTTTACAGCCACAATTTCTGCAATATTACTGATTGTCTATTATCACATGATCAATTTTTGTTGTTTTCTGTGTGATATAGGAAGTATAATTTATGAAACGCAAAGTGACATATAGCAACGATATTGAGCCAAGAGGATGCTAAACTACAATGTAGGAATATTCGGACGTAACTACCAATATTTACGTAGGTAAGGTCTGAAACAAAGAAATCGCAAAAGCGTAAAATCATCGTATTGGAAATATAAAAGCAATAATTTTCTGAATTAACGCAATCAAACACACATATTACATCACAAGGAACGTAAAGCAACCTTATACATTACTTTAAAGCTGACGTTCAATTAAATATTTTCAAAAAAACGTGAAATGAGATCTTTCCGTTTAATGAGGGTAAGGGAGATGATTAAGGAAAGTGAATGATGGAAAAATTAGTGGAATGAGAAAGTGGGAGAAAACAAGAGTACCCTGAGAAAACCCACCAACACGAAGTTCTTCACCAGAAATTTATTTGGCCGGGGATCAAACGAGGGACCCTACGAAAACAGAGATAAGCGCTCTATCACTGAACCACCATGCCCCCTAAATATAAAGAGAATGAATTTAAAGTGCTTTCAGCGTAGTGCTTTCTTTTAGGGATGGGCACGAGTCGAGATGAAACTCGACTCGACTCGAGTTTCGAGCCGAGTCAAAGGTAGTTTTCTCGAGTCCAGTTACTGTTTTTGAGATCGACTTTCGAGTCGAGTCGAGTTTGATACATGGCTCACTCGTTCAACTCGTTTTGAAATCATGACATGATTGAACTGGAAAGCGAAAGCCATGAAAAATGTGGAATACTTTTAGTGTTGCTCACGAGAGGACATTGCTTGCATCTAGTCTCGTCTCGATAACGAGACAACAATAGATTTTTATAAAGAGACAGCGTCAAATGTCGTGAGTACCAATATAAGTATATACTGTAGTTCTTACCATCAAGGCTGAGAACTGCACGGTCGAATTTCTGAACGTAAGAAGCAGCCCAACCCTGGTAGTGATGTCAATCGACTCGGCTGGGTTCAACTGAGTGAACAGCTCGAGCCGGCTAGGTTGGGATGAGCCACTGACTCGGTTCGGTTCGGCTCAGGTGAGAAATCGGCTTTTGCCGGCTCGGTTGGGTGAGGTGTTGGCTCGGCCCACTTCTTGGTTCGGCTCGATAGTAGATGAGCTGTGAGCCAAGACACTCGAGCCGCTGACAACCCTAAACCCGTGCCGAGCACCGCACTGATTCAGATAACTGCTGCCTCCAGAACAGAAAAATAACAGGGTTGCCGGGGCATTCTAAGATGGATATACGCCTCTACAGGATATGTCTCATGTAACTCCTCTTTAATCAAATTGATGTCGGTATCAATTTATCTCCTGGTATACACCTTTATACTATAGCCGTGTTGAAGCAGCTCTCACGTTATGAATAATTAATTACTTAGTTAATACGTAAACCTAAAATTTACCATATTTTCCAATATTTTATCATACATCTCGAATTACCCCCCTCCAACCATAATTATCAACATTAAATCTCCTTGTCTTCACCTTTGTGACTGTGCAAAGCTGTGTTGAAATGACTCCTATTATGAATGATTAATAAAAGTGATAATTCAAAATTGATCACTTTTCTGAATATCGTATCACAGGCCTATATGGCAGGGCTTGAAAAAACCCGGGCTCTTTTTGAAAAAGCCCAACCCACCTGGGCCTATATGGATTTTTTCGAAATATTTCAATATCTTTGGAGTAAAAGTGTTAAAATGTGATTTATATTTCAAGATTGTCATTGCCACAACTTGAAACAATTTTCTATTCACTGCTATTTTGGAAAAGTGGCCGCCATTTTGAAATTTTATATTGGATCGCCGAGAAAATATATACAGCAAATTTAGCATATCTCGTGCTTCCACCGTCAAAATTTCAACGTAAAAGACTGAAAATTGCGCTTTGTAGCGTGGATACTTTCTATTTTGAAAAAAATGCCGCCATTTCGAAATTTTACGTTGGTATGCCGCCAAAATCTATACAGGAAATTTAGAGTGTCTCGTGCTTGTACTCTGAAAATTTCAACTTAAAAGGCCGATAGTTGCACCCTGTAGTGTGTGTAGCAGAGGCAGACAAACGAGTTGAGTTGATTTTGTGTTTAACGTCCCTTTCAGCAGCGAGGCTATATGAGATGGGACCTACTGAATAACGTGTAATCCGAACCACATGAGCTTCCACCGGGAATCGAACCCGGGTCGCCCACGCCGAAGACGCGTACGCTAACCGCTTAGCCATGAAATGAAGGAGCTTGGCAGACAAATGAACAAATGTAGATCAAGTCATCCAGAAGCCTGACTGACGCTCCCCAAATATGAAAACCAAAAGGGGTCTATTAATTTAAAACAAAGATACAATTCATGTTGTATAAAATAAATAAATATTTCAAAATGTCTTATATGAAATAAACATCTTCCAGCGTAAAATAAATGCTTTTACTGTTGAAGTTCACTTCCGATAATTTGTCCGTTCAATTACGGGAATTTGCCGAGCACTTGTTGCAAGATGGTTCTTTCCTGAAAAATAATTTGAAACAATTAAAGATATAATTCATATTTTATAAAGTAATTGTTCCAAAATGTCTTAAATGAAATTATATATCTTTCAGCGTAAAACAAATAGCTTTATTGTTGAAGCATTCATTTCCGATGCTCCTGCGTTCAATTGCGGGAATTTCCCGAGCGCTTCTTTAACCAGGCAATTTTTTTTTTCGAATACATGTTTCTTTACTGAACATCGAAACTTCCACTAGTACGGAAATTTGAATTCAGCACTTGAAATAGTAAGCGTTACATAGTCTTCGGAACTCCGAGCATTAAGCTTCTTAAATTTGAGAAGAATTTTTACGCTATTGCTTGTGTTGACTCTACAGAATGCTTATTTGGAGAGTAGCAACAAACGACTGAACTAAACTGTTCTTGTTGGAAAACCAAATTGTACTGAAGAATACTTGTGTTTTACATCAGAGGTAAAAATAATACTAATGTATTTATATATTTACTATTAGTACTAGCACCTATGGCCTTAAACCCGTCAAACGTATGAGTGACAACGTCCCTCGGTGTCGCCGAGACCACGAGAACACTATTTGCGGAAAATATTTTCTGCAGTACAAAACTGCATATTTTACTTCGAATAGACTATAAGCATAATCCACACATTAATTTGTTCTATAACTATCTCAGGCTGTTTATTTTTTATTTTATTTTATTTTTTTTTAATTCATTCAGTGCATTCAGAGCTTTATAAAGGTCTCATGTTGAATGATGATGTATACCATAACGTGAAAGCACCTGATTCTCCCAAGGAAAGTCGAAAATCTGATAATCACTTTCAATGTGATTACCTTAGTTGTACCAATAATACACTAACAGAAAGCTCAAAAGCTCAGGTGGGTCCAACCCGAAAAAGACCACCGGGTTTTTTCGGGCTGGGCCCACTTGGGCAAACCCTGCTATATGGAGAAATCACTATTTTTTCAGTATTAACATGGGCCTATTGCTTTGTTAGTCTGTTTTTCTGTTAATATCAATCATTATAAAGAGTTCTAGTGACAAAAGAAGTCATACTTTAAATTATCTTCATAATACTCTTTCGTAATATCCCTATATTGTCTTTAGCTGTGTAATTTTCCTATGGTATTTTTAAATTCCTCATATTTAGAATTTCTTGCGAGAAGAATAGTTGTCATCTAGTTCCTAGATTTTTGAAGCCTACATATACAGTATTGTTATTTACTGGTTCTTAAGCTGGCCAAAAACATCAATATTTGCATTACTAATAGGATATATTATATCTGCGAAAAGCCTATTCCGGATAACAATGTTGTTATTTGTATACTAGTATGGGCAGCTCGTGGAAACAATGGTATGCCACATTTTCTAACTTTCGAGTAAGTATGAAAAGAAAGTTCATCATTCCCCTGCAATTCGATACAAAGATACACATCGAACAAGTTTCTTCTGTGGTTCGATGCCAATTCATTCCATTTAATAACTTAATTTTACCGGAAGTGACACTTATCGTTATGTTCGCTCAATCCTCTCATATCATGGTAAATAAAGTGCTGACTTCGTCCCTTAATATTTTGTATGGGCGGAAATTCTCTTTTATCTTCTCCATTGTAGGCGAACCTTACAGATTTAGACTGGACTACAACTGAACACGTGTGGTTTATTGTTCAACAATCCTGCAACTCTGCAAGTAAACAAGTTACCACCAAACTGAATCTGTAATCAGAGGTCCCTTCAAAGGTTCAGAAATAGTTGTATTTTATAGTAGGCAATAAAAAAGGAAAAGAACAATATTACTTTTCTGCGGCAGTTTGTCATTTATTTGAGCAAAGCTATGGTAGTCAGAATTTGCAGCTAAATACACTCCTCAAATAACCGGAAGAATCAAATAGGACAAAGGCAATTGGAAGAACAAGTTCATTTCTCTGCTTTCACGAAATATTGACATGTGTGACACTTTGCATGCCGAAGTTGTTACTAATAATAATAATGAAGAATATCTACAATGTAGAATAGTTTATCTTATTTTGGACAACAGTGTTATATACATAATTTTGCCTTCCTCAATCACGAGCCATTGTTGTGCTTATCCGAATCAGATCTCTCCTCCTATCGTTCTGCCTACTTACTCAGTAAAGCGCTACTAGACTAATATTTATTCATAACAATTCTTTGATACAATATTTGATCCAATTTGTTTGGCATATGCCCACATTCCTGTCCAGTTCCATATAAAGAAACTAAAAACAATTTTGTGCCCGAGCTAGATGTGTTCACGGGCTCGGGCCGTGAATTTTTAAATATACAATCATCATATTTCTCGGGCCTAACTTTGTAAATACTGTACAACGATAATATATTGCACAGTTCATTCTGGAGAACTTTTAAAGTACAACTGCAAAATTAAACTTCTAATTGTTGTAAATAAAAGGCAATTTTGCATTAATTAAGTTTCTGTAATTCGGGCTTGTTTCGGACTCACTTGATTATCACACGCTCGGGCCTAAATGCTAAAACATATTTGGAACTCGGGTCGGGCCTCATGTTGTAAATTCACGAGTCGGCCCGGGCTAAAAATTTCGGCAAGTGCAGACCTCTAGCCCGAGCGTTATAGTAGTGTATGATTGAATTCCGTATATATGAAGGCCCATAAATATGCAAATTACGTATGGGGCGTTAAAATGAGTACAATATGCATTGGGCCGCTGAGAACTTTGCATTTGAATCAGTTTTACACGAATTCCGAGAGAACACTTCGCGAATGTAGCATAGATTGTAAGTCTAAAGTTACTCATATACAGACCACGACGACAGTCTACGAAACAAAGTTTGGGCTGTCTCGTATCGAAGAAGTATCGTAAAAGCGGTAGTCTCTTAGGAGCCCAAAATCACCCATCCTTTGCAGAATTAAGTGAACGAGAGATATATTTATTTATTTATTACTAAGCTACCAGATATAATCGCAGAGGTCATTTTACACTGGAGCACTCAACAAAACAACAATAATAACATTGGGAAAGGAAGTGGAAGAATGGCGGCCAGGGCCTGTAGTTTAAGGAACCATTCCAACATTGACCTGGGGTAACTGAGGAAAACCCTGAAAAACCTCAGTCAGGATACCGAACTCTGGATTCGAACATGAGAGCTCCCGATTGCGAAGCAAAAACGCTGCAATACTAATAAATATTTGAGATTTACGTCCCACGCATATGCAGACTAGGCAAAAGGAGACGGAAATGATGAGAAACGAATGAAATGGGGGAAGTAGGAGGAAACGGGAGAACCCCGAGGAAGACCACGCACACGGTGTTTGTCCACCACAAAGTTCAGTTGGCGGGAGCAGGGACTGACCCCATGCACCAGAGGTGAACGCTCTACCACAGACACATGGCGGCCCATAATAATAATAATAATAATAATAATAATAATAATAATAATAATAATAATAATAATAATAATAATAATAATAATAATAATAAAGTTGTAGTGTCATTGATAACAATTGTATTGTGTATGTAAGATACTTGAAGAGAGTACTTGAACTACATACACGATTCGGCTCGACTCGACTCGAAACTCCAACCAAATTCGAGTCGAGTTAGAGGAAATTCTTCGAGCCGAGTTGAAAGATGTCTGTTTCGAGTCGAGTCGAATCAAAGAGAACTCGCTCGTGCCCATCCCTGTTTTCTTTGTGCAAATTAATGTTGTGCATGTTATAGCTTTAAGTGACACACACCTTGTTAGTAAAATAACATAATGCTCTTTAGGCTAAGGGGCACGGATGAATAAGGTAAGTGAATGATGATATAAGAACGTGGGAGGAAACGGCAGTATCCACAGAAAACCCACGGACCCGACGCTGTCCACCACAAAGTTACTTTCCCAGGGATCAAACCATGGACTCCACGCACAAGAGGTAAACGCTCTACCATTAAGCCAACGTGTTCCCCGAAAAGCAGCTTGTAATGGTAAGACTGATGCACAATGTGGGAAGTTCTTCTGATAGCTGAATTTTTTTTTATGGATATTTCAGTTCGTAAGTTCGATAATAAGTGATGTGACTCATCAAATCTGAAACTATACTGCATCACTGTGGAACATGCGATAGGGATGTTAAAATAATTATATATATCATTCATTTTCCTTTAAAGAAAGAATCCTTGGTGGTTGCTTTTTTTTTATTAAAAACAAAAAAAATTAAAGAATTATATACTTTTTAACGTAAATTCCTATATATTAATTGAAGTTTCAAAACAATGACGGTGCAATTTTATAATCTGCACTCACAGACCCGGGTTCGATTCCTGATAGGAACTCATGTGCTTTGGATCCCACTTAAACTGTAGGTCCTCGTCTCAAATAGCCGCGCTCTTAAAAGGGATACTAAGTTGAAAATTAATAATCAAAAATCAATCTGCAATCATATTTACTAGCATTAATAATATATTTACTTTATTTCAGGTTTGCCGTTGCTCAGTAGCAGAGCACTTATCTGTGTGGTGATCGTAGTCAGCGCTAAATGAACTCTGTGGTGGACAAACAGTATGTGTGGCGGACCCTTGGGTTTTCTCGGGTTCTTCCGTTCCTCCTTATGATTCCACCATTATCATCAATCTCGTCACAATCTCATATAACCCTGGCGCATACTCGTGGGATGTTAAAGTAAAAAAAAAAAAAAAAAAAAAAAAAAATCCTTTCTTTAAAATACATACTCTTCGTACTTTACACATTGTGTCTTATGGGAAGAGCTTCATTCCTGGACGCGAATCCACTGTAAAAGAGCTTAACCGTTATGGGTTACTAATATCACGTGCGGATACGTAAAAATAAATAAATAAATAAATAAATAAAAAATTCGAGAATACCAACGAACACGTGCTACGTATTTATTTTAAACAAGAATTGTATCTGACCCTAGCGACGACAGGGCGAAACTGGTGAGCCTACACAGGGGTTCGTCCATAGAAAGCAAGCAGGTAAATGAAACTGACACACAATCATAGTCAACGTCTTGCGAATAAAATCAGAAAAATAAACACACTGCTGAACAAGACTAAACTTATTTAATAAATGTGTTTTTATATTAAATAAGTGCAGTCTTGTTCAGCAGTGTGTTTATTTTTCAGGTAAATGAAGATAACACAAAAACAACACATGGGACACTTCTATCTTTACACATCATGACCCAACACCCTGCCCTCCTGTACCATTACAGTTCATCCCACCTTCCTTACGTAGTACTACGTAGTATTATTTACACCTTCTGACGCATGTCAGAGATAAGATCCTTATATATTTTGACTATTTATATAGTTCTATTCTTAAATGAAAATGTACATTTCTTCCGTAAATTTTATAAATGTTTGGTTCAGATTGTAAACGCAATGGCTCCAGGCCGATAATTATTCTAAGTGCCATTCCAGTTTGTGCAATTCATTATTCCGTCAAGCCCCGCCAGCTAATGACCAGAATTATCGGATCAAAAATTACAAATTGCCTGCCGAAAGCATCGCCAATTTTTGCTTATACCTTTCACTCATTGTACTATCCTACCTTATAGGAGCATATTTACATTCCCCAAACATTATCTTCTCTTCGCACGAAACACAATCTTACTCCCTTAAAAAAAAGATTCTCAAAGCAGGTGTTGCATTACGGATGGAGATTGACTTTAGGAGTGCTGACCATAAAGTAAGAACCAACTGTAAAACACCAAGCAACTTGTGCTAAGTGGCAACTAAAAAGCACGAATTCTAAGAGACCCAGGGCAGGAGTGCAATAGGGGAGCCCGAGCAAAATAGGTGGGGTGTCACAGCGTCGAGAGGCTATGCATAAACGAGAATACTGCAGAAACACTACATTTGGCATGAAATCACATGCCCTGCATGTGGGACAGCTTTGCGACACTTCCATTATCATTTTGTACACTCCCGTTACATAGCACTTTAAATCATCGCATCTTCCTTACAATACAGCATCTTTTACAACGGCAATCGAGTCGCTCGAAAAATGTTTTCTTTGTTGCCGATTTTTACCAATAACATTCACTGATCCTTGCCTAACATTTGACACTGTAATTTCCTTATCTGATCACTTTTCCTACACTTTCCACATTTCGCCCTTACAATCGCTAATCCATGCTTTATGCACAATTTCAACAAACTTTCCTCGTTCTTGATATTTAACTGGACAAACCTAAACACTCTTAAATCAGTCCTAACAGAATTCGCCATTTTCTCATGTTACTCCCTCCATAATGGAGCAACCTTCCGCTATAACAAAATAGATCCAATATTCATAAACAAATGCCAATTTCTACAATTTTCTTATTCCATCACACCCTATAACCATTACAGCAACCACTTCTTCCCAGGCAATTCTGCAAATTTTCAGTTATCGCGGCAGGGATTAATGGAAAGCAATGTTCGTGAAACTATAGATATGTAAAACTTACACAAGGAATATCCAATAAGAGGAACGTATAAGTACGTAATCAAAACATCATGATTTACAATTGACATTTGTAATACTGTTTTAAAACTTAACCAAAATGTATGCTTTACAGCACGTAATAGATCATAAAGAAGATAATGAAGTGAACTATGTGAAGGCAGTGTAATTCTACTATGTTTCTTTACATGCACGTGGCGTGACCAACAGCTCCGCTCGAGCCTTACGGCATGCTAGATACAAATTCCTGACCTTAGAGACCACCTAGGACACGTTTGTTTTCTAGGGTTAAGTGCCAGGTAATAGGCCCAGATATATGAAAAATAGGGAAGGTTCTAGAACACAGGTCCCTCCATATAGGTTAGTAGCTAGGTTGATTCCTTTCTGTACCAAAGTTTCTTATTTAATTCATATAGTATTACCGAGCGAGTGTTATCGAATGAAAGCGAGTTAGAGCCCCGCAGGCACGTTTTCTGTCTTTATTACAGCTAAATGGGAAGAGGGAGGTGTGTTCAAGAACAGTACCTGAAAAATACGTAAAATCTACAGAAAAAAAAACCTAACGTAACAGTGTCTTTAGTGACATCCTTGTCTATGCACACAACCACTAACGCCCACGCACCTGGTCCCTACAGACACATCCCCTTGTAACTGTTTCGGAACACCTGCTGCGCTCTTAGCACTCATGCTATTAGTGGACACCTAGCACAGATTGGTTTCTGGTTTTACACTAGTTTTTATGGCATATTCTTGCATGCAGTGTTTACACGCAAAACGGTCAAGTCCTCCTAAAGTAAATGTGCACAGAAGAATTTTTGTGTAACACTTTATAAATGTAGTGAAAGTGAATTTCTTGATAAATGACAAAGCGTATGCAGTACTATGAACGTGGCCTTCGAGCCTAACCTTATTGAATACTCTACTATACTCTAACAAATCATTAACTATACTATGACATCACAGCAGTATTGTAGCTCTAACCTAACTTAAAAATGTAAGAAATCTAAAACTTGGTAGGGGTTAACTTTACAACGCCTGCTCCAGCAGGCATACGCACTCAGAAACGAGAAGTTACACACTATTAATTTTATGAAAATGGATCAAAACTTACTTAACCTTAAGCTAACCCGTTCCTAACCCTTACCCTACTAATTTATATCTTACTCTACTCTACCCTACTCTACTCTACTCTAGTTCTACAAAGGGCCCCACTTATCTATGCGCAGCTGGAGTGTGTCTTGTAAAGTTTACCCTTTGGGCTCAAGTAATGCCCTTGTAAGAAACACATAAGAAAATTTGGCAAAAAAGTGTAGTTTGAGCAGAACATTCACACGAACCATGCCTAAACGAGCCCTGCGGGCCTTGTAAACCCCTTCGCTCGCTCAGCTTTGTTTTGTGAAGTAAGACGGAGACCCTATATTTGCAAGATAGGGGGAGAAATTGAAAGATAACCAAAATCACTTGTTCTGCTCATAGTGCATTCTTACCGGTAATTGTCCCATAAACTGAGCAATCACCTTATTTTAAACCCTTATCGATTTTTTTTACTCAACACTTTACTATAGGATTTATTACTTACAACGAGGGAAGAGATATATCGTCCCTCCAATGTCGCCGAGGCTCTCAATCGTCTCATGAAGGTTGACGTCTTTCCATTTATATACAAAACGAACACTGTGCGGAGAACAACCATAGTATCTACAAACAACCTGCATAATTTCCCAAAATTGAACACCATATTTTATTCGCAAACTTAGGAACTTTCCATATTCAAAGCTGTAAATCTGGTACCTGAAAAAGAAAGCCATTTTCGGACATAAGAGCAAAAACAACTTCGAAATTGTCTGCCAACGGTCACTATCGAATGAGCCTTGCCAGGTCAAAAAAACTAACATTATCAACATTCCCTAGGCTTCATTCCATAACAGTTTCAAAAGTTAGTTGATAAAAACGCAACACACACACACGGGAATATACCACGGGAATAATTTAGTTTCCGGGGGTGGGGTATAATCACCCACGAAACATATACAATCTATATATCTATCGATTAAGCTTCGTAAAAGAAATCGATCGATACCAATTTTAACTATTTATGGTTAACCACTTCCTTTTTACTGAGCCTAATTTAGTTTCCGGGGGTGGAGGGTATAATCAGCAAAGAAACATATTGGGCCTTATGCAGAGTCGTTTATTCTGATTAGGACGTAGTATTTGACGAAGTTAATCGCATGTGACTAATTAATCTAGAGCAGAGGCTAATCTTTTACCCACGGTGTAGCGTGTGACACAACATATCGCATTTCGTATTTCATGTTTTTTTTTTTCATTTTACTGACTACGCATGCGCTGATCTACTTTTCCGTACTTGCCACATTTATTTTTCTAACCCGATGAATTGGGGTGATATCATACTCAAATCATCATTTTAGTTGTACTTAAAATTGACTCTAAATACCAAAAAGTGCACATTCCTTAGTAAAGAGTTAGTATGATACTAACTAGACTGTGACTAAAACTCGATTAACAAATTCTCTCTGAATAGCTCCTATTGGGCCTTATACAGAGTCTTTCTGACGCGTGATTAGTACCATACTAAAGATTCGACTAAAATTTATTTCCTGCAGTAGCCAGACATTTAGTATGATGCTAATCATACTTTAAAACGGCTCTGCATAAGGCGGATACAATCTATATATCAATCGAATCAGCTTACAAAAAAAAATCGATTAATACAAATTTTAACTACTTCCGGTAAACCACTTCAGGTTTACAGAACCTAATTTTGTTTCCGGGGGTGGGGTATGTTGCACATACAGACCTAGTGATGGGTAAATTCCCGGGAAGATATTTTTCGAGAATATTCCCTGGGAATATTCCCGGGAATATTAGCAAAATGGGAATTTATGTACAATCAGAAAGAAAATTGCATTCTATTGCTATATTATGATTTCAAAGTTGAATTATTTTTTATATCACAGCATATTATTACTGTTGTCCACAGAGGATTATTTAAAAACTATATATTTTGAACGGTACTATGTTACTTTATTAACACTTTATTATATTTAGAGAGTACGCATAAATGTATATTTATTTACAACATGTTCAATCAATTAAATATGTGAAAAAATTATATAGTAAATTATATAGTAACAGTTTAAATTTATATGTAAGTAGATTTGCTTAACTTGACTCTATTACTGATGTCCACAAAGGATTCTTTAAAATCTATATATTCTGAACGGTACTATGTTAATTTATTAACACTTTATTATATTTAGAGAATACGGATAAATGTATATCTATTTACATGTTCTATCAATTAAATATGTGTGAAAAAATTATATAGTAAATTATATAGTAACAGTTTAAATTTATATGTAAGTGGATTTGCTCAGCTTGACTTTATTACTGATATTATAAACACATTAAATTTATAAATGTTATGAACCAATAATATTGGGTTAATGCTAGAAGATACATGTCTCACCAATTCATCAACATTTGCGCATACATATTTATTTTCATAAAATTTGCAAGATACTTACTTATCTTTATATTTTAGCACGTAACATTGCCATACACGACCTTTCATTCTAACTATTTCTCGAAATTTCATACGTTAATTCACATGTAAAGGAAGTCCGAGTACCTCTTCAGAAATTCGAGTCAGAGAGAGGAGACAGACCGGCGTCTATTACTAGTTGTGGTTCGGTGTTTATTAATAGTACTTCATCTCTATTTCTATATAATTCTAAATTACTTTACAAAATGGTTCCTTTTCATCATTTGTAAATTAGTACTTGGCTAATTTTGGCTGTTCTTTAGCATTGGGGTCAGCTTTTGCACCTACTTTTTTTGCGATATTCTATTCCGATTCGGTTGTTTTATGGTTTCATACGTTAAATTATGTTACCAACTTTAAATTCAGACAGCATTGCAGAGCGAGCGTTAGCGAATGAAGGCAGGTTTCTATCTTCGTTACCAACAATTCACTTTCTTTTCTTACATAAATCACTTCCACTTACCTTTCCGTTTTGTATAAATCCCCTACTGTCCTAAAAAAAAAAGTGTTCGATACTTTCTTGACTACTTGAACATCACTATCAACTCATTTCTTCCGTAAATCATCTTACGTTTTGCTAGTTTTGGCCCCCCAATACTAAACAATTACCTTACTTTTTAGTGCAAATGGAAATGGAATTTAAAAAATCATATTTTTAGTTATATAAAGTATCGTCAAATAATTTTAAATTTTTTAACCTCCAAATTCTTTAAAACATAGAAGTAAATCATAATAATTAAAGTAAAGTAATTAGTCATATGGTTCTTATAATTTGGATGATAAAGTAAAGAAATGGAAATAAATTTCTTCGCGGGAATTTATAGGCCAGGGAAAAAACCGGGTATATTCCCATTTTTAAATTTCTTCCCACCGGGAATATTCCCACTGCCCATCACTATACAGACCTTTTTATGTGCTTTTGTTTATCAAGTTTTCGTTTAGTGACGTCAGGGTGAGTGACGTGTATTACCTTACGCCCTGCATCTAGTGACAATACGTAAGGGCAGTTGTAGTAGCGAATATGCACACAAACACAGTTACAGTTCGTGATTTGTATGAGTGCTGTGAGCTGGAAGTTGCTGCTCTGTAGGAAGCAGTCGTATGCAACTATCGTAGAGTGCGGTCAACGCAGATCGTGTACCTGTCTAACACATGAGTTTAATAGTAAGTGAAGTGAGTATAATTACGTGCTCTGGTGTGATTTTTATAGCTACTAGAAGTTAGTGCTGCACGAAATTGGGACGTGTATAACATTGGACTCCAGCCAGTGCACAGGACTGACTGACAGTGTGAAAATCACGTTGAATCTTCTAGAAGATAGGAAGATCAAGGGGAGAATTACCTATAAGAGAAGTTTTTTTTTCTTCTTAACCAAGACGACGAACGGAAACCACGTTTGCGGAAATTGAGGTAAGGTACTCACGTATTCTATTTAGTTTTTTTTCTTTTTTGTAAAATTTCCAACATTCTGGTTATGGGCCCAGTGTGCTTAATAAGGCCCAGTGTGCTTACTGAAATTTTCCGAAACTGCTGTGTTTGGTTTTAAGTGCTTGAATAGTGCGACGAATAGCTTACGCATTATTTTTGGGCGTGCTAGTGACATATGCATATTCTAAGTGAAGTGCAACTGTTGTGGTGTGAAGTGCAAATAGATTTATTGCATTTTATGTTTCCTTGTACTAAAAGTCGAGACGCTTGTATTCAAATACACCTAGTAGGTTAGTTGGTCTGTGTCAGTTTTTTTTTCTTTAAACACGAAGATGGATTTCTTAAAGAATATAAAGCCGTTATCGTGTGAGAAAGAGTGGCCCGTATGGAAAAGAAAAATTAGGGACTTATTAGAATACCATGAAGGGACACTAGAAGTTATCGATGGCAAGTTGCGAAAACCGGACCGTTAGAAGATTCCGCTTCAGAAGCTCAAAAGAAGAAATATAGAGCAGAGGCTGATGTTTACCGGAAAGCTAATAGTTATGCCAAGTCGATGATAACGAGTGCAGTAACGGACGAAGTCTACCAGAAGATAATGGAGAAAGATACGGCTGAAGAAATGTGGTTAGCTTTAAAGAAGCTATTTGAGGCAAGTTCCACAGATCAATTGTTCAAGATTTGTATGGACTTTTTCGCTTTTTATTGGAGTGAAAGTGAAGATGTTTCCACACACATAGGTAAATTGAACAGTTTGTGGATGGAACTCAACAGTGGATTGAAGGACAAAGGACATACTCAATTACCAGATCTTTTGTTGATCTGTAAAGTGTTACATATCCTATCCAGTACCTTTGAAACTTTCAAATCAAGTTGGATGTTGCTGACCAAAGAAGTACAACGTACGTTTGACGAATTGACTACACAATTGTGTATGTTCGAAAGGAACTTTGTACAGCGGTCACCAGTAGGCAAGTACAAGGGTGCGCCTTCAGAGCAAGAAGCATTAGTAGTGAATTCTTCGAAGCAATTACAGAAGAAGGTCAAGAAAGATGATATTTGTAATTACTGCAGACGTAGAGGGCATTGGGTTCGAACGTGCAAAAAGTGGATTGCAGATGGGAAACCGCCTAAGAATGAGAAGAAGAAGAATCAGAAATCTAGTGAAACCAAGTTGACAATTGTTTATTCTGCTAACGAAGAATGTTCTACAGAAGAAAATGGACCTTTCGTTTGGTGGATTGACAATGGTGCAACGAAGCATGTAAAACACACACCCGATTTCTTCCTCAATTATCAGAAGTTTGTGAACCCGAGTAGTATTTCAGCAGCAGGTAAAGAGAAGCTGCTTGCATTAGGGAAAGGTGACGTCAAAGTGCTTTCAAAAGTGAAAGGCAAGAAAGTTGACTTAATCCCTACGGATGTGTGGTACGTTCCGAATATTACGAAAAATCTGTTCTCAGTTTTGGCCGCACAGGATAGGAATAGAAATAGTAAATTTACGTCCTCTACCACTGAGTGTTTGTTAGAAATGGACGGAGTTGCTATCGTTCATGGCAAAAGAAAAGTCCAAGGGGCGTTGTTCAAAGCGCAGTTTGAACCAATACCCTCAAGTAATTGTGAAGAAGTGAATGTTGTGATGTCTGATAAAGCTCTTTTACAATTGTACCATAGCAGATGGGGACATCAGGACAAGCAACATATCAAAGATTTAATGAAGAAAGAGCTGAATATTTCTGTGAAAGATGAAAATGTTCTCTGTGACTCTTGTGTTTACGGAAAAGCGCACAGACTACCGTTTAGTAGTAGAAAACCTTCATCTTCAGTGGGACAGTTATTATCAGCAGATGTCTGTTGTCCCTTTAGTGAATCGTTTCAGAAATACAAGTACTTAGCTATATTCAGAGACGATTATTCAAAGTACAGGTTTGGTGTTTTTCTACATCAAAAAACAGAAGTGAAAGATGCCTTGAAACAGGTGTTAGCCAGTGCCAAGGCAGAAGGAAATACCATTAGAGAGTTTCTTAGCGACAACGGAGGAGAGTTCGATAATGGCGAAGTACGGAAGATACTCAAGGAGTATGGCATCCATCAACGGTTCACAGCGCCTTATACACCGGAACAAAATGGGGGCAGTGAGCGTGAGAATAGAACCATTGTGGAAATGGCAAGAACATTCCTTTACTCTAACCAAGAAGTGCAATTTCCGCAAGAGATGTGGGCAGAAATGGCCTCAACAGCGATCTACATTCTTAACACGACCGGAAAATCTTCACAAAAAGGTGTCAGTCCATATGAACTCTGGAAGCAGAAGAGACCAAGGATTAAGCATATGAGACAGATCGGTTGCAAGTGTTACGTGCACATTCCGGTACAAAAAAGAAGAAAGATGGACAGGAAAGCCAAGCAAGGATATCTCATTAGGTACAATGGAGATGAAGCATATAGAGTCTGGATTAAAGAAAAAAAAGTTATTATCTCCAGAGACGTCATTTTCAAAGAAAGCACACTTGAAGAAACTTCTAGAGAAGAAGTACAGCTACGAACAAGGGACGTTCAGAGTAGAGAACCGGAAGAGATATCAAAACCTATAGTCAAGCAAGAATCGGCAAAAATGAAGGATGATAAACCGCTAGTGTTTCCCAAGCCGAGTTACGGAAGAGAAACTTAATGGTCAGGGCATAGTGTTGCGAGACCGAGCGACTCTGAAGAAACCTTCAAAATACGACGATTATGTGATGGCAGTAAGAGTTAGTTAATGACTTAGACAGTCCCAGTTCCTATGACGAAGCCATACAAAGCAAAGAAAGTTTTGAATGGAAGAAGGCAATGGACAAGGAAATGGAATCGTTGCGCGAGAATGAGACATGGGAACTATGTGATTTACCGCAAGGAAAAAAGGCAATTCCATGTAAATGGGTGTACAAGGTTAAGAATAACCCAGATGGAAGCATTGAGAAATACAAAGCGAGACTAGTGGCGAAAGGTTTTAGTCAGAAGAAAGACATCGACTACAAGCAGACTTTCAGTCCAGTGGCAAAACTTGGTACAATAAGAGCAATGTTGAGTGTAGCAGCGAATAAGGGACTACATCTACTTCAATTCGACGTATCCACAGCTTTTCTCTATGGAAATCTAGAAGAAGAAATATATATAAAGCAGCCAGAAGGGTACCAGGATGGCTCAGAAAAGGTGTGCAAACTTAAGAGAAGTCTGTACGGATTGAAGCAAGCACCCCGTTGTTGGAACAGACGGTTTGCTGATTTCTTGCTTAATCAGGGTTTTAAGAAAAGTGATGATGATCCATGTCTTTTTATTCGTGAAATAGATACGGATAAAATTCTCTTAATTATTTATGTGGATGATGGCCTGGTCGCATTTAGTAACAAAGAAAAAGTTAATGAATTCCTAGCGACGCTGAAAAGCGAATTCAAGATAACTGTTCAAGAAGAGACTCACTACTTCCTGGGATTGGAAATAGAGGGGCGTGACAATGGCGATATCAAGATACATCAGACAGCATACACCAAAAGACTGCTTCACAAGTTCCATTTTGATGCGTGTAGAGCAGTAACAACACCTGTTATTAAAATGAAAACATCTGAAGAAGAAAAGGTAAACAAAGACTATCCTTATCGCAAGGCAGTGGGTTGTTTGGTGTATCTCATGCTAGGTACGAGACCAGATATTGCCTACAGTGTGAGTGTGCTTTTGAAGAACGCTTGAACATCCTACAGACACTGATGTCATGAGACTGAAACGTGTATTTAGATACATAAGAGGTACTGTTGAGCTAGGAATTGTTTATCAGCATAACAAGAATACAGGTGTTCTTGAATTCTACAGAGACGCTGACTTTGCTGGTTGTGAGAAAACAGGGAAGTCAACCACGGGAGTTCTTGTGCTGTATTTTGGAGGAAGTATAAGTTGGTTGAGTCAACGTCAAAGTATGGTAACGACCTCAACTACAGAAGCTGAACTAGTAGCAGCTACAGAGGCGGCGAAGGAAGTCACCTGGCTAAAACGGCTTTTCCAAGAGATTACACAGCTGGAGAAGATGCCCGTCATTCAAGTCGATAACAGCGCAGCGGTGAGACTTGCAGAGAACCCGGAATTCCACAAGAGGACCAAACATATTCAGACCAAGCAGTTCTTTATTCGCGAAAAGGTGACTCAAGAAGAATTGTGTAGGGGAAATGGAAAAGGCTGAAAGTGCAAAAAAAAATAAAAAATCGGTTTTTTGCATGGAATGTGTTGTAAACGACATCGCCAATAATCTAGAGAAGGTCCAAAGTGGCAGAAAAATTCCTACTAGTTTCTAGAGCAGTCGCATTTTATACATTTTTAAAGGATAAAGTACAGTTTTAGGAAGTTTTTATTGAATACTGGAAATTTTACTTTATGGTACTTTCAGCCCTTTCCATTTCCATTACACAATTAGGGGTGAACCAGATCTCAACACAAGAACAGCTGGCAGATTTGCTGACAAAGCCTCTCATGAGAAATAGGTTAGTACTACTTTGTAACAAGATAGGCCTTGTAAATTAGAACATAACTAGTTGTACATTAATTGTATATATATGTAAGTAACTTTGATATTGTTATCCATGTATCATAATATTGACGAAAACTTGTCAACAAGGGCAAGTGTTGCCCATACAGACCTTTTTATGTGCTTTTGTTTATCAAGTTTTCGTTCAGTGACGTCAGGGTGAGTGACGTGTATTACCTTACGCCCTGCCTCTAGTGACAATACGTAAGGGCAGTTGTAGTAGCAAATATGCACACAAACACAGTTACAGTTCGTGATTTGTATGAGTGCTGTGAGCTGGAAGTTGCTGCTCTGTAGGAAGCAGTCGTATGCAACTATCGTAGAGTGCGGTCAACACAGATCGTGTACCTGTCTAACACATGAGTTTAATAGTAAGTGAAGTGAGTATAATTACATGCTCTGGTGTGATTTTTATAGCTACTAGAAGTTAGTGCTGCACGAAATTGGGACGTGTATAACATTGGACTCCAGCCTGTGCACAGGACTGACTGACAGTGTGAAAATCACGTTGAATCTTCTAGAAGATAGGAAGATCAAGGGGAGAATTACCTATAAGAGAAGTTTTTTTTCTTCTTAACCAAGACGACGAACGGAAACCACGTTTGCGGAAATTGAGGTAAGGTACTCACACATTCTATTTAGTTTTTTCTTTTTTGTAAAATTTCCAACAGGTTATAATCAGCAAAGAAACATGCAATGCAATCTATATATCAATCGATTCAGTTTGACAAAAATAAGTCGATCGATACCAATTTTAACTATTTCCGTAATCCAATTCCGGTTTAGTGAGCCAAATTTAGTTTCCAGGAATAGGGTATAATCAGCAACCAAACATCTAGGGCGGTGTTCAGAGACAATTCGTTAATCGATTGTTAGTCACCTACTAGTTAGTATTATACTAGCTGTTTACTAAGGAAAGTTAACTTTTTAGTATTCAGAGTCTACTTTGAGTACTGCAAAAGAGTTGATTTGAGTATGATTAACTACTATAAGTCGAATACATGAGATAAGAAAAATAAACGTGGTAACTACGTAAAACTGGATGTGCGCATGCGTAGCCTGTAAAAATGAAAATATATGAAACACGAAATCCGAAATCCGTGTTGTTCGTAAATATTTGTGAGGTGGATAGAATTATGGAGGGAATATGCAGAAGGCAATGTTAGCGACAACGTTTGCTATTAGAAAGGAGTCGGTTTAGTAGTTAAAGAGTAGGTAATTTACCAGATAACGTGGAAGGAACGAAAGAAAATAAAACAGGTAATGAATTGTTTACTGGTTTACTTCTGGCGCAGCAGTAGGAAGAATTGTTTTAAGATTTGCGTATAAATTGGCTTCCGGATGTGTAGCATAAGAACTACAGTGCAAAGAAAGACAAACCAATTTGTGCTGTTTCAAGTAGAAAGCACGATTGCTACCTAACCGAGGCAGAACAGGGCGAAGCTTGTGCACTCGCGCTAAGGCGCGTCCGAAGGGAATAGGCGCGTTAGTGATGATGGGTATGCGCATAAACGAGTGTAATCAAAATAAGAGATTCTCGCAGTGATACGAGTTTTAATAACACTTTTCATGGTTTCATCTAGTAACGCTCCACTTGTAAAGATAATGTGCAGAAATATACCACCGATGGAAGATACAATCTTATAGAGTCGTCTTTCCTATGCACTTAGTTATCCGTCGTAAAGCACTTGTAATGATTCTGACATACTAACCCTATACTTGTAAACTTTAAATACATCTATTTTGTATGGTATTAATTCCGAAGTTGGTCATCTCTCTAGTTTTTGGCCAAAAGGGTAATAGAGGTTACGAAAATTTGAAAATCGTCAGGATTTAGTTTAATTTACCTGACCAAAGATTAATTACCAATTAACATAATAATGCCGAGCGAGCGAGCCATGTTGGATATGTTACTTACCGTTACATTGAAAAGTACAACTTGTTTCTCGTTTCTTTGCAGTTATTTGGTTATCTTATTTTCTGCAATTTATTAAGCGATTACTTCAGCATACTGTTAATAGATTTTTTCTGAGTATCACTGCATTGTCTCAGAAACTGTAAATTGACATACAGGGGAACGTGTCTGTATACCTGCAGCCATGTGTATAAAGCCCGTTATAGACGAACCAATATCCCATCATATATTGTATCAAATATTTCATCAAAGTGGAATTTGAACATGTATGATACAAAGTTGTATGCAACTTTTGGGCTGGTTACAACATTTGATACATCTGTTCTAAATTAGAACTTGTTCTACTTAAATCCAACATTGTATCAAAGAAAACAAACGAAAATCGCTATGCGGTGGCACTAAAATCGAGTATAATGTGGACACGGAAAGTTGATATTCTTTGGATGCATACTAGCAGTAATTTGTGTTATGTAACTATAAAATTAAAGAATATTAGAGCTAAGTACCGCAGGTAACTTCCCAAAATTGGCGCAGGTTGAGAATATTCCATAAAATTAAAAAAAAATCTTTCTCTTTTTTTCGATTTAGATGATTTCTTAAGACTTTCTGGCATGTTATTGCTTTGGCGCATGCTCAGATTATTGCTTACAGATTGACAATATGCCTGCATACGATGTGTCTGGAATTATAATGTGCTATCTTATTATATGTGGTTCTTTCTTCCCGAAATTCATTCGTAATATCTTAAAGATTGTTTCTCAGGATAGGTGTTGAATTCATGAGTGCAGATTCACTTTATGAGGACTTTCTTTAAGGTATATACGCATCGGACGAATACCATTTAAAAAGAGACTGCAGAAAAAAAGCAACTTACGACAGGTGCTCATTAAAAGTGAGGATGATATTTAACCGATTCAGAGCAGGAGTACTGCATGGGACCTACGATTTAGCAAGGTGAGAGCGAAAATGAGTATAGTGTGAAAAACACTTGATGTTGGATAAAATCACATATGTTAGAGTGCGTAATATTTTTGCATTTCTAAATGTGAATTAGTAGTTTCCTACACTGAAAAATTCCTCCGGAAATTAGTATCCTACAGCACCCTCTTTAATATATACTCTCTCACTTTAGTTGTGAAACCTAACATTTGGTAATTGTTTAGTAATGGGGAGCCATTAGTAACGAAGAAAGAAAACAACGTGCTCTGCGGGATTCTAACCCGCCTCCACTCGCTAACGATCGCTCGGCAATAATGTCTGAATTAAATGTAATTAACCTAACTCAACCGAATGTGAACAGAATATCGCAAATACGTCAATTAAAAACCTGGCCCCAAAACTAAACAATAGCCTAACATTTTTATGACGGACTATTTATTCTTAATCAGTGCCCCAAAGTTACCCGAAAATTAACTGAATTAGACGAAAGTTAAGCATCGGGCCAATAAATAGAATATAAATTCTTTCGTATATACTGAACAAGAAAGGAAGCATAAAAATAAGATTTATTTGGGAATAGCAATAAAGGAGGGAAATGAGACAGAAGTAACTGTGAACTGTCATTCCATTTATTTCTACAGCCTTATTCATTATGGTTACATCAGCAGGTACTACCATAAAACTACACAGATACGTTTAATTAAATGACAATTGAATCAAGAAATATAAACAAATAAGCAAGTATATTCATCTTTATATTTGATCGTTTATAATGGTTGCGAAAGTTTTAGCCAACTTATTTGACCAAATTACCATCAAAGAAAAGTTTGATACAATATATGATGGAGAAGTATGACGATGAATAATACGCTTAAGACAAATACTTATTAGTTTCTCACAATCCTACCATGCGGTAACCTTGCGCCAAATAGTTCCCTTCGATTCCCAACTGCTTACATGTTTAGAACCACTTTTATATATAAATACAACCTTCGCTCTCTTTGCAAGGACACAAACGAGCAAATTATGCATTTTATTCCTATAAATTTTCAAAACTTTGCTAGAACCGGACTACCAACTTTGGAACTTAACCCCTTTGTATTTAACCCTTAATTGGTAACATCCAAAAAATGAGCTATAACGGGTCTAGGAAAATTCGGTGTAAGAAAACTCGGTGTAGGAAAATTCGGTGTGGGGAAATTTAGGCGTAAGGTAGATTCGGTGTAATAGATATTGAATATTACCACTTACGATAATTTACGACACTTCATATTGTGAAAACAAAAACCATAAAATGTAACGAATAAAATGTTATTTCCTATTTCAAGAAAAGCAAATTTATTTTTTTGCCTTCAGTCCACTACCTCTTGCATGTCTTTCGCGGGGTATTACTATAAACTACTTTTCATCACACAATGAAGCTGACATTTTTTGTCAGAAATAAAACAATTATAAGTTCAGAGAATAGTTATAGGAACAACTAAAAACATCTTTCCTATAGTACATCATAGGACATATACAAGGTGATTTTTTTAAAACTCACGGATTTAATTTGGGTCTAGAATTTCTAACTGAAGTCCGATTTTCTTACGGTTTGTGGCAAATGATCAAGGAACGTCGGAGACTTATGGAACTATGTTTACTGGTTTAAATTCATTTGGGGCAATATCGGCCACGTCTCTAGAAAAACAGCAAATATTCGCCACTGTATCGAATTGGAATTAGGTGAGGTGCGGTGTGGAGATTTGAGTTTCTTCCTTAGATGGCAATCTCGCGACGGTCAATAAGAAACAAGAAACTGGGCCGTTGTATTGAGAATTATGCTGTGCTACTGTATCAATATGATCAGGACACAGTTACAATAATGTACTCTTTGGAGCAACGTGATTTTATCGTTAAAAAGTTTTTCGAGAACTGGATCTGTTGTTGCTACGCAAAGGACATTTACACGCAACTTTGCCTCACTTCTGCCCCAGACAGGAACATAATATGGTCGTTAGTGAATGAATTACAGGAAACAGAATCGCTTCTGAGGAAGACAGGGAAGCATCGGACCTCGCTGGCGGATGTTGTGAAAGATGTCAGGTACCGACTCTAAGTCACCCAAGAAATCTCTATTCAACATGTGATTTCGCTTCAAATATGCAATATCTCATTCGAACTGTAACGTACAATGGCGAATAGTTGCTGTTTTTCTTGCGACCTGCTCATATTACCCCGGATGAATTTAAACCAGTAAAATAGTCCCATAAATCTCCCATCCCTCCTTGATGATTTGTAGCAAAAAGCATGGAAATCTGACTTCAGTTAGAAATTCTAGAGCCAAATGAAATCCGTGAGTTTTCAAAGAATCACTCTGTATATACATATGTAAGATGCAAAATATATTGATCAAAAAAGTCTTATTGGAAAGGGCAATATAAAGCAGGATGTTTTTTTAGATAATAGTTGTACAAATAGTTGACTTCTCCTCCAATCAGACACTTTAGTTTGTTTGCCTTAAAGTAAACAAACTAGAGTGTCTGATTGGAGGACTTTGAGGACTAAAGTGTCTGATTGGAGGACAAATTTCTCGTCATGTAAGGGCCATAAAATGTTAAAATCCCTCGAAATCTAGAATTCCAATAATTTCAGAAACACAATTCAATATAAAGCAATATAAAGTACACAGTAAACAGTAAAAATGATAGTAGACAGTAAAAGTACGTTCTACACAAAATTTGAACTTCAAACTAATACACTCATTTATCTCCAAAGTTGAGTTTTTAATAAATCCTACGGTCTACTTCAGTTTGAACTTAAAACTAATACGCTCATTTATCCTCAAAGTTGAGTTTTTAATAAATCCTACGGCCTATTACAACGAATCTTTCTTTACACCTAACATTCCCGACACCGAATTTTCCTACACCGAAATTTCCTACACCGAATTTTCCTGCTCCCGAGCTATAACAGTAACATCCGCCTAAAAGTCGGACACGCATAATTGAGACGCTTGAAGCCAAAGTGGTGTAAGCCAGTTTCTAATAAGGTTTAGTTACACCCAGAGAATTCATTCTACCTAACAAAATTCATAAACTGAATAGTAAAGCATGTCGTAATTCACTTGTGGATGTACCCACGAGTTCAACACAACGTGCTTCACCGCTGAGAATCCACTCCTATACACATAACTTGTACAGTTTTATCAACAAATCCAATAAAATATGCCTTGTGGCAATTAAAAATGAACTTATTGAAAACCTTAGACACTGCTGCTGGAGAATTCTTTCTTTTCCTTCGTTCACGAGTAGATGAATCATACGCAAGAGCTGCCAGCAAAACTTCTCACCTTTTGAGAGACATGGCTGCACGAAAAGCATGAACTCCAGTGCAGTCATTTGATAAAACTAACACCAAGCTCTCACGCCCCACCTGGAAAATGGAACACAAAGTCATCAACCCAATGAGCGCTTCAATTTTAGTCTTATCAGTATTCTTACAACTTGACGAAGAGGAACCATCGGATCCGTAACCATACTCAGTTTCCTCTAACTGTTCGATAGCCATTTGTAGTATAACCCTACTCCTTTCTGGTATACCTTCGCTACTTGCCATCTTAATATATTGAGATTTTCGAAACGAGAGAAACACCCAAATATTAATATTTGTCAGTGTAAAGTAATATCCGTCCCTTAGACAGACAAAATGTATTTCCTTTATAGTAATATTCGCTTGCGGGACGGCGTGGAATAACTTCATACACTTCGAAGTTTGCAACAATGAGCTAGATACGCAACCATCTGCACAAAACAGTAGAGTCAACCCGCAACTGAAGCATAGGCGAAATATCAATTCATAGCGCAAATATGCGTACCAACTCTGAAGAAAAAAATATCTGACATCCGCCTGGGAGACGGATATTACCGACTAAGGGTTAATTCTGTCGCGCAGAAATATGTTACTTATAAACATGTCTCTTAATGCAAAATATCTAATTTTACCTGTAAATCTTCCAAAATGTGGTGCACCAGAACTACACCAGCACCGTTAATTGCTTCTATTTTCATAGTGTAACTTAATTGTTTTCCACTAATTACAGTAATGTCAGACATTTATTTCAGTTGATAAATGATATTCGGACTCTCATAATTTTAAGTGCAATCTTTTATAAGGGTTAAGTTCCAATAAGGCCCTCTAGCCCAAACAAGTAAGTGAAAGGAATCAAATGATGCCTAACCTAAATTATCCTATTCACCAGTAATTATCATGTTGATTAGCTGGCGGGGCTTAGCTAAATAAATGCCTTTTTTAAGTTATGAGCTTAGTCTTTAACATTAGTAAAATATGTGATAATGAAATGCTCGGAATTACTCTAAAAATACTCACTCCACCTTTGTAAATATACCGGGCAGGAAACTATAATTTGCTCCTCTCGTACAGAATCTTGCCTTTTATACAACGATATCACATATTTATGATGAAAGTAGTAGTACTTGCAGCACCTGATCGAACTATTGATTATCCAATTTGGGGCCACCATGGACCATAGTGAATGAATAAGGAATGCTTTGGCCCGCGATTGCGTCACCTATTGAAATTTTGCTAATGCTTATTAAGGGGCCATGCACGCTGGTGTGAATGAGTCAGAGGTACCTTAGCCAGGCTATGACGTCATTGAATTGGGAATTTTGGATTAGAGGTTATGATGATTCTTTAGATTTACTAAAAATATGGTCTTGATGATTGATTACGTTATGAATTAGTACAGGTTTATGAATGCTTTTTTGATTTTCGTTTCCTTTTATGGCATAAAATTTGGAGATTGTTATCCCTTTGATGATATGGACTAACACTGGTACAAATGAAATCTTTAGTTTTACGTCTCACGCTATGCCGGTTAGGCTAAAGGAGACGGTGACGATGAGAAATGAATGAATGTGTGGGAGAAAATTGGAGTATTTCGAGCATAATGTTGCCCACCACAAAACTACTTTCGCGGGATTTGAACCAGGGACCCCATACAGCAGAGGTGAACGTTCTACCACTGAGCCACCACGTCACTACTCGTGCGAGCTAATGTGATTGTTTGACGTTGGGGTGACCCTATTTCACTCTTGATTATACAATTTGGGACCCCACATGGACCATAGCGAATGAGTTAGAGATGCTTTGACCCGGGATTACATTACCTATTGAAATTTTGCTTATGTTTACTCAGGGGTCAAGGATCACTCATGACACATAAGATCACCTTGATTTACATCAGGAGTTGGGGGGGGGTATAGGACCTCGTTCCCTTTGATGAGTATAAAAATATTAAAATTTGGACTTTTTTTTTACCTTATCCTATTATTTAGATGAGACATTTTCGTTATATAATAGAGTACAATGGTTTACTTTTTAAATTTGGGAGTCATCGTTCCCTTTGATGAGTATTGATTTTGGAGCCTTATTACGTTATATGGAGGCGCATTTAAAATTATTTCCTTAAATTTGATAAGTACTTTGTGATCCACTTTGTTCCGTTTCAGGAGTGAACATGGATACCTTACATGTGTTGATTACTACGTTATAGACATTCCAATCGTCCCGAGTTCGATTCTTGGTGCTAGTTTAGGAAATGTTGAATTTAACGTCCCCAGCGAAAACGATGGTGATGAGAAATGATAGGACGAAACAGTGGAAAACATGAACTTACTTGACTGAGGATTGAAGCAGGGACCTCACACATTAGAGACAAGTGCTAAGCGACCGTGCCCCATTGAGAAATTTTAATTTGTTGATTACTACGTTATAGACAATGTAATGGTCTGGAGTTTGATTCTTGGTGTTAGTTTCAGGAAATGTTGAGTTTAACGTCCCCTTGAAACGATTATGAGAAATAATAGGACGAAGCAGGTGGAAGCATGAACTTACTTGCTTGCGGATTGAAGCAGAGACCTCACACATCAGAAATAAGCGCTGAGTCACCATGTCCCATTGAGAAGTTTTTAATTTTCTGTGCGAGCAGGTTTTGCGTATTAAAAGAACATGAACAAATTATGTTACATTACACATTTCTGCTCGTTGTTACGCATAGAAGTTTGTTATTGTAAAATTGCAGAATCTGCTTATACTACATCAGCATTTTTTCTCAGCTGACGGGCTTTTAAAGCTCAACTTTACATTTATGTCAAAGACAGTTTCATAACTTATTGATGAGTGTTACATTTTTCAATCAAGTTCAAAGAAATGAATCACATTTTAGATGTGTAATTTGAGTTGAGTTGAGTTGATTTTAGTTTAGCGTCCCTTTCAGCAGCGACGCTATATGAGACGTGGACCTACTGATTAACGTGGAATCCGAACCACATGAGCTTCCGCCGGGAATCGAACCCGGGTCTCCCACGCCAAAGGTGCGTACGCTAACCGCTTAGCCACGTAGGAGCTCAGATGTGTAATTTGAATGTCGTAAGAAACTAACGAGTCAACGGTATGATGTCATGACCAGAATCGCGATACTAGATGTTGTAAGGATTGATGTGTAAGGAGAAAAACGTGAATAATGTCACAATCAATTAGATTGTTTCTTACATCACGTTTCGGCTCATGATACATGATGAAAGCTGTGTTTTCATTGGTTCTCCGTGATGTCATTGATTCATTTCATCGTTTCTGTTTGGCTGATAGTGATGCCACTTTATAGTTGAACACGTTTCAGACCTAAATAAAATTCTTAATTTCATTTTCAAGTCCTACTTCCAGGAAGATCTTGAAATTGAGCAGGTGTACCTCTTGTGTCAGCGTGACTTTACTCCGTTCCTTGAATTTGAGGTAAGTTATTAAGAGTTTATTAACCGCGTTTCTTAATATCAATGGAGTGTTTATTTTGAAAATGTATTACGCACGAGGATAACATTGTTATCACTGTTTTATTTTAGCATGAAATATTTAGCAAATGGAAGAATTAGTGGGAGTACCTTTACTTGACCGGGGATCGAATCAGGAATCCCACACATTTAGAAGTAAGCACGAGAAATTATATGATTTTTTGATTTTGGTTTAGCGTCCCTTCAGTAGTGGGGCTAAGAATACAGCTTAATCTTGAATTTGAGCGCATACTGGGTGTTGAACACGGACCAGAGGTGCGTAACGCTAACCACTTAGCTATGAGGAAGCTCAGTTTCTGAAAGTTACCATTAACGTATACAAAATTTTAGTTTTTAGAGGCACGAATTTGTTCCCCTACAACGTGCCTTTTAACAGTGAGACGTGGACCTTCAGTTTAATGTGGGATCTGATCTCCCGCCGAGAATCGAAATCGAGTCTTTCTTGTCTTAGCTCGAAAAAGCAAGCGCATGAGATTTTGTTTTCGTTTCATGTTCGTCATACGTTTAAAGTTCAGTGTGAGGGGAAAATGCTTACTACAATGATTCTCTCAGCACAGTTAGAAAAACGATTTCATTCATTCTTTTTATCACTACAGAAACTTAGGTCAATTACATGTTGATGTTGGTCCCGGGTTTGATTTCCAGTATGACGACAATAAAAAATTTTAACAGTAGAACTGTTTGAGATATGATCATTCTTTTACGATTGATCGTGTAGTCATTTTGATACAGTTAAACGTGTTAGCGATCTCTGAAATCAATTTTAATTCGTGCTTTTTTTCTCGTTTTAGATATTTGTTTTCTTTGTCTATTCCTTTTTGATTTACCTTACCTTTTTCCTATTTGAATATGGCTACTTCTGGCTTTACTCTCTTGCGAGAAATCAATAGACATTATCGGCGTTTTAATCTTGAAGGACGAATGCTGGAAATTCAAATTAATGCACCGACCAGTGACACTGATATTGTTGAGTGGGTTCAGACCTCCTTTCAACATATGCTGGATTATTTATTGGAAAATGTCGACGAATCATCGATGGTTGGATTATCGATTTTATCTCACGATGAAAAGAACAAGCCATTTTATTTATCTTTTCGGCGTGCAAGTAATTTGACACTGGAGACTTTATGGGCTTCCTTCGATCGCATCCTTCAAAGTAACGATAGTTTTCTCATGAACGAAGAGATCATTGTACATTTTAATCATGTGGATTTGGAAGAATGCGTCAAGGTCTTTTATCAAACGACGAGTTGCTAAAACGCAAGAATGGCATTTTACGTGTGAAAAACACCGACAAGAAATGTTTGGCTTATGCAATTGTGATTGCTATTGGCCTAAAGAAATATAAGGATACGAACAAGAAACTGTACAGACAATATCAGGACCAGAGCAAGTGTGTCGTTCTCCCTGACGTACAATAACTTTTGTCTAGATCCTCAGTGAATTTAGACCATGGGGGATCCGTGGAAGAATTGCGACAATTGCAACACCACTTGACCGATTATAAACTTACCGTATACACCCGCTTTTCCGGAGAAGATATTCTGTATGAAGGGCCGGGTGGCGAAGACAAAATTCCAATCAATTTAGTGTGCATCAATTCTCATTATGACATCATCACGTCATTATCGTCTGTTTTTTCTACCAACTATTACTGTGCTGATAGAGATATTGGACTTCCATCATATTATTAATATTCAGTATATAAACAAATCAAGATTTAATAACGATTTTACTTTTTTTATTTTTTTACTTTTTTTCTTCCTTTTTTAGTGGATGATGAGAGACAGTCACAACTTTGAACAATAAGACTGTCAGCAAACATTTCAAAATTCTCTTTAGTAGACAATTCCTCATTCTTCATTCTTGGTAAATTTATGTAACTTATGTAATCTGATGTAACCAAAGTGTTCTGTAACTGTTGACAAATTATTAAATAAGTCGAGAATACCATTTACCTTGCACTTTCCTGAATCCTTACACGTGCGTACTTTGGATGCTTTTTTCGTAATTTCGACGGCCATCTTCCTACTTTGGTTGATATAAAAACGTCCCAGGACTCGGAAGATGGGAGTAGCACACGAGAAGCGGAGTAGCGCGGAGAAGTATGCGAGAATCGAGTGTGAGCAACAGCAGGAGAGATCTATATCAAATCCCACGCCAATTTGATACGGAGGCCGAGACATGGAGACTACCAGTCGACGACCAGGAACTGAGGTACGGAATACTCATCCAAGATCCTAAACGCCCTAACAACCTTCCTTTTCTTACTACTTAAACTGACTCTCGACTCTCTTTTTTATAAATATTTGTTCTTATTTGTTTCTACCCACATGCCCTACAAACTAAAAACGCTCGTCGTCTTCTCAGTTACCTCTCAATTCTACCAGTGAGCTATATTTCCCAAATTAACGATTATAGTTTCTTTTCTTTCTTCAATACGACGACGAAAGCATTCCTACCGAATACACAAGCGTAAGAATATGATCATCCTATTGCACACGTTAAGAACTGTTCGGCCATGTGTGAGAAATGTTTGCAGAAACCGCCATGCAGTAAGACCAATACGGAGAAGCAGTGTCCAGAATGCAATCGTCAATTTTATGGTGAAACATGCTATAGAAATCATCTGACTGTACCATATCATAATGGCCAGCCTATATGCAAGATGGTGAAACATTGTTCCAAATGTCTACGCATTTATTCGTTTGTCCATACAGGGGAAAGATACCATCATTGTACAGATTATTTTTGTAATGTGTGTCGTAAACACGTTTTGTCGTCTCACCAATGTTATATGAAGCCTGATACGACTCAATTAAAGCCTGGAGTTCTATCAGTGTTACATGCCAAGAAGGCTATGATTGTCTTCTATGATATCGAAGCCACACAGCATACTTTCTTTGACGAAAACACGTTTATTCATAACCCCAATTTACTGGTGGCCCAACAAGTATGTTACAACTGTGTTCAAGATTAAGATATACATCACCCGTGTAAAGTTTGTGGACAGAAGGAACATATTTTTCAAGATGATCCGATCAATGCCTTTCTTGCGTATCTACGTCAACCACGACCTAACATCAAGCTTATTGTATCTTTGGCACATAACTCTAAGGGATATGATGGTCATTTTATTCTTAAATCCTTAGTGGAAGAACATGAATTGAAACCTACTTTGATCTTGAACGGAACAAAAATTTTAAGCATGAAAGTGAATCACTTATCGTTTATTGACTCCTTAAATTTCATGCCAATGGCTTTAAGTAAATTATCCAAGGCATTTCATTTACCAGCGACCAAAGGATATTTTCCACATTTTTTAATACTGCTGGAAATCAAACGTATGTGGAAAAATTACCGGACATCCATTATTATGGTGCAGATGAAATGAAAGTGGATGAACGAGAGAAATTCATGACATGGTACAACGAACACCAGAACGATACGTTTATTTTCCAAGAAGAATTGGTGAACTATTGTGTCCAGGACGTCAACGTACTTCGAATGGCTTGTATATCTTTCATGACCACTTTTGAACAAGAAACACACGTTAATCCTTTCCTGGACGCTATCACTTTGGCGAGTGCGTGCAATTTAGTATTTCGACGAAATTTCTTAAAACCCAATACTATTAGCATTCTTCCTGCACGAGGATACCGTCACAGAAATAATCAGTCATGGATTGCTTTGCAGTGGCTTGCCTACATGGAAGAAAAAGAGGGCCATCCAATTCTACATGCTGCAAGAGGAAAAGAAGTTTATGTTGCTGGTTTTCATCTGGACGGTTACTACAAACATCCCAACACTAAAGAGGAACACGTGTATGAATTTCAAGGCTGCAGAATCCATGCCTGTCCTCTATGCGTCCCTACAGGCCGTGATCAGCCCATTTATGAGAACTCCGAAGAAACGACGAACTATCGCTACGAGAGAACACAGCGTAAAATGAAATTATTACGATCCATGGGATCTAAAGTACATGAAATGTGGGAATGTGAATTTCGTCAAGTGTTAAAATCCAATCCAGCATTGGCCTCTTCTTTAAGCACACATCCTTATACTAATAAAACACCATTAAATCCAAGAGACAGCTTCTATGGTGGCCGTGTTAATGCCATTAAACTGTATCACGTCGGAAATGAAAATGAAGGCGAAGAAATTAACTTTTTGGATATCGTTTTACTGCATCCTTATGTTAATAAATGTGGACGGTATCCAAAAGGGCACCCACGAATATATCTACAGGGAGATCCAGAAATGCCCACCATTCAAGATGTCAACGGACTAGTCAAGTTAAAGATTTTGCCTAGCAGAAATGTGTTTCACCCAGTACTTCCATTTCGCTCAAATAAGAAGTTGTTGTTTCCACTTTGTGCTGCCTGTGCCACAGCACTAAATCAAGATTCTGAATGTACACATTCCAACAGTGAACGAAGTTTAACAGGAACGTGGGTGTCCTATGAAATTCAAAAAGCCATTGAACTTGTGTATCAAATCATTGAAATTTATGAAACTTGGGATTACGACATCACCGTATATTATGCTGAAACCAAGACTGGCGGATTATTCAGCGAATACATTAACACATTTTTGAAATCTAAGCTAGAAGCTTCTGGATGTCCCGCCAATTGCGTCACCGAAGAAGAAAAGCAGCAGTATATTCAAATGGTACAACAACGTGAAGGCATAACTTTGGATGCAGCAAATATAATGACAAATTCAGCATGTCGTATTCTTGCAAAACTCTGTTTGAATGCCTTCTGGGGACGACTCGCTATAAGAGACAATTTCAGCCAAACGACCATCATTAACTGCTCCAGATATAAATGTCAACCAAATTTTACCTGTTAATGATTCGTTGTTATACCTTTATTGGCAGTATGAAGATGATGTTCCAGTACAAAATCACAATGCTAATGTTGTCCTTGGAGCATTTACAACGTGTCAAGACGTCTGGAACTCTACAAATATTTAGAATTGCTGCAAGAAAGAGTACTATATTTCGATACAGATTTCGTGATATTCACGCAGCGACCATCAGAGCCCACAATAGAACCAGAAGTATTTCTTGGTTCAATATCAAATGAACTGGAAACAATTGGACAAAAGCATACATTAAAAATTCGTGTCTGGTGGCCCAAAACAGTACGCTTTAGAAATCTACGACCCCGACACGAAATCAACCAGTTATGTATGCAAAATTCGTGGATTCACACTCAATTATACAGCAAGTTAAAAGCTAAATTTCAATAGTCTGGAGCAAATGATCGTTAATTAATTCAGAGAAAAAATCTCCATTAGCACGCCATACAAAATTTACAGAACCCACGATCATCAGCTTGTCACAAAACCTGAATAAAAGAAATACAGTTTCAACTATAAAAAACACATACGAGACATTGCCCTATGGGTATAAAAAAGCCAAAACAGAATAACAGCCATATTTTTCCCTAATCCCACCAATATCATCTCCCAAAGATGGGCAAAGAATCAACCGCAACATGGGACATGCTTCAACGATGCACGAACGGAGACAAACTCAGATGACATTACCTTGCAGAAACCAGTGGAGAAAAAAAGGAATTCAGGTACGTCACATTTGCTTTTCTTTTTCTCACCTCACTCTCTCTTGATCAGTTAGTTTATGTTCTTGTTAGATGTTAATAGTCTGTTTTTCTTCTTTCACAGGAAACAAAATAAATATTTCCATGTATATTCATATATTTTATCTTCTCTTTACAGAATTTGTACCCGTCACGGACACGTCTTTCTTTGAAGAAAAATAAATGCACACAAAGATGGAGAAAAAGAAATTCTGCATTATATTTCACATGCTAAAAATAAATGTACAGAAACATAAAAAAAAGTAATTCTGTGTTTTATTTCACATCCTAAAATCAAATTCTTTTCCTGTACTGCGATTTCAATTTCTTTTTTCTGAATCAGTTTACCGGTATAATAAAATTTCTAAAGATGTTTAAATGTTTTACGGAAAAAAATCAAACTAAATTTTTGTTTCAGAACTTTTTTTTCCTGTACGAAATAATAAAATTTTGTGTACAAAATAAAATTGTTTCAGAAAAAAATTTTGTGTACGAAACAAAAACTGATTCAGAAATTTTTTTGTGTACAAAATAAAATTCTGTTTCAGGAATTTTTTTGTGTACGAAACAAAATTCGTTTCAGAAAATCTTTTGTGCACGAAACAAAACTGATTCAGAAAATTTTTGTGTACGAAACATAATTTTCAGAAAAATTTTTGTGTACGAAACAAAATTCTGTTTCAGAATTTTTTGTGTACAAAACAAAAACTGTTTCAGAAAAATTTTTATGTACAAACAAAATTCTGTTTCAGAAAAAAAAATTCTGTACAAAACAAAAATCAGTTTTCGTCACGAAACTGCTCCGACTAAATGAATCGATTCATTCTGATAGTATTGGCAAAATGGAAAATCTCGCTAAGTATCGCTCAGGCACTGAGTTAGAGCGAACACAACTAGATTGGAACCAACAACCCTAAACGTCTGATTCATCCCTAAATACAGCCAACTAAACAATAAGGTTATGTTTATACGTTTTAATGCCAATGCTTAGCATTGAGTCAGCAAGGTTTCCTTCAAGGTCAAAGTCGTACACGAAGTAAAAAAAAAAAGATGACAACACAGACCTTCTATCTTTCTATATGAAACATAAACCTAGTGTGAAAACTGCTCACACCGAATTATGTAATGTAACATAACCTGTCCATGTTCTTTTCATACGTGAAATTGCTCGCACCGAAGTTGGCATGGTGGCTCGGCGCTTATTTCTGATGTGTGAGGTCTCTGCTTCAATCCGCAAGCAAGTAAGTTCATGTTTCCACCTGCTTCGTCCTATTATTTCTCATAATCGCTTCAAGGGGACGTTAAACTCAACATTTCCTGAAACTAACACCAAGAATCAAACTCCAGACCATTACATTGTCTATAACGTAGTAATCGACAAATTAAAATTTCTCAATGGGGCACGGTCGCTTAGCGCTTGTCTCTAATGTGTGAGGTCCCTGCTTCAATCCTCAGTCAAGTAAGTTCATGTTTTCCACTGTTTCGTCCTATCATTTCTCATCACCATCGTTTTCGCTGGGGACGTTAAATTCAACATTTCCTAAACTAGCACCAAGAATCGAACTCGGGACGATTGGAATGTCTATAACGTAGTAATCAACACATGTAAGGTATCCATGTTCACCCCTGAAACGGAACAAAGTGGATCACAAAGTACTTATCAAATTTAAGGAAATAATTTTAAACACGCCTCCATATAACGTAATAACGCTCCAAAATCAATACTCATCAAAGGGAACGATGACTCCCAAATTTAAAAAGTAAACCATTGTACTCTATTATATAACGAAAATGTCTCATCTAAATAATAGGATAAGCTTTAAAAAAGTCCGAATTTTAATATTTTTATACTCATCAAAGGGAACGAGGTCCTATACCCCCCCCAACTCCTGATGTAAATCAAGGTGATCTTATGTGTCATGAGTGATCCTTGACCCCTGAGTAAACATAAGCAAAATTTCAATAGGTAATGTAATCCCGGGCCAAAGCATCTCTAACTCATTCGCTATGGTCCATGTGGGGTCCCAAATTGTATAATCAAGAGTGAAATAGGGTCACCCCGACGTCAAACAATCACATTAGCTCGCACGAGTAGTGACGTGGTGGCTCAGTGGTAGAACGTTCACCTCTGCTGTATGGGGTCCCTGGTTCAAATCCCGCGAAAGTAGTTTTGTGGTGGGCAACATTATGCTCGAAATACTCCAATTTTCTCCCACACATTCATTCATTTCTCATCGTCACCGTCTCCTTTAGCCTAACCGGCATAGCGTGAGACGTAAAACTAAAGATTTCATTTGTACCAGTGTTAGTCCATATCATCAAAGGGATAACAATCTCCAAATTTTATGCCATAAAAGGAAACGAAAATCAAAAAAGCATTCATAAACCTGTACTAATTCATAACGTAATCAATCATCAAGACCATATTTTTAGTAAATCTAAAGAATCATCATAACCTCTAATCCAAAATTCCCAATTCAATGACGTCATAGCCTGGCTAAGGTACCTCTGACTCATTCGCACCAGCGTGCATGGCCCCTTAATAAGCGTTAACAAAATTTCAATAGGTGACGCAATCGCGGGCCAAAGCATCCCTAATTCATTCACTATGGTCCATGGTGGCCCCAAATTGGATAATCAATAGTTTGATCAGGTGCTGCGAGTACTACTATGAATATTATTATTATTGTTGATTAAATTCCGAAGTTAATCGTTCGTTTCTTGCAAAGTTTTGAAAATTTACCGGGAAAAATGTATAATTTGCTCATTTATGTGCTTGATAATATGTAAGAAGAGCTCAAGTTGTGCTTATATTTTGTCTAAGCGGTTATGAGCATAGACTTATTTGTCGAGCGGAGGGAACTACTCGGTGGAAGGTTACTGAAAAACTTAACTTGCCTAGTGAATATGTGATAAGTTATGCTTTATTATTTTCTGTTTATTGTTTATCGAACATCCAGAAAGTGAATTAAGTGAAGAATAGAGGAGGGGGAACGTCTAATCTAACAGGTAATGGTCTCCTGCGCCAAACAGGCATGAGTAGGCAAGCATAATGTATCATGGATGGGACACTTCATCTGAAAGTTAGGTAATATTCTTGAAGAAATGTAGGAAGACCCATAAACAGAAAGGAGAATTGCTCATACATGTAAGTTTTCATCCGTGAACTCAAAATTGGTAATTCACAATATTATATATATTGTGTCATGGGTGAGACTAAGGGTTGAATTTCTCAATAATAATAATAATAAAATTAAATTAAAAGCGCACTTACAATAGGGCGTGCAAACGCCCCATTTTTAACGAGATTATTCCCTTTATCAGAAACTCGTCCGGTGTACCGAGAAAAATATAAACGAGAGTAAAAATGGTTAAGAACGCATAAAACAGAAAGAGTAGGTCTCAGCGTGAGAACCCTAAATCTGTGGAAATATGAAACAACAAACAGCTTACTGTGTGGAATGGTGTAGTCTTTTCTTGTGACTTACGAAGTAATTACAAGCCTCATAACATGAATAAACCGAGAGCCAAATCTAGGTCTCCGCCTTACCGTACTTTAACAACTATGCTATCTAATTTGCTTCTTGAACGACTACACATTCCGTCATGTTTGAAGTTTGTGCTCCGCCTGGATTGTACATTTGATGCTCTTTGACAACCCTGTTTCCACATTTTGAAGACCTCTGACGGTTGAGTTCATATTACGTGTCATAAATATTGACGAAACAATCAATAATATCTTACCCATATAGGTGAAAATTAAATTAAGTAGAAAGTAAAGCAATGAACGACTCACGGCCTCCGACTTCCCATGCTCTTGAGTTAACCGCTATGCTACCTGAATACCTATACATTCCTTCACTTGATATCGGAGCACATGGAAAGTTTCCCGGTCCATTTTTTCGCTCCTTGTATATAATTACATTTTCACCTACAGAAGACGGTTATCTAAAGTTGGTTGTTTCGTCTATACATCACATATAATATTTGCATATGCACTCTTGATAAGACACACACAAACTTTAAGCCTACAGGATACTTGTTTATATAAAACAAAAAGGTCTTTCTTTTAATATATAACTTTTATTTCATTTTTTTCAAAATGATATTGCTGACTTCATACACATGTTGTTTTTGCTTAATATACACAATTAAACATCGAAAGTAAGGTGATGGTAATAATGAGATGGATGGTAATGGAAAAATGACGAGTGGTAGTAAATGGAAATGGGAAAACCTCGAGAAAGCTCACGCATATGATATTTGTCCACCCCAAAATTCGCTTCACAGAAGCTGGGATGAAACCAGGCCTTCAGGTGTCAGAAATGGGCGTTTTACGATTGAGTCATCGCTGTTTCTGTATACAATTTAGAAATTGCAATAAGACAAAGGACATGCCAACTTGTTTTTGCCTTCAGTGGATGTAAATGTTTATATAACTGTTCAATATTTAACATTGAGAAGCAAAATAATATAAGAGATAATAATATTAATTTGAAATAATATTGTAAGAGTCATCAATAAAATTAGATCTGATACAAGGGAAGAAAATAAACACTTTAATGTATTTTAAAAATATCTTAACATTATCCACTTTTGCATGGAACAAATCATTGGAGTATAATTGAAAATTTTCTGTCATGACGTGTCAAGGTTGTGTTTTACTGCCGGTAGAATTCTGCATAAGAGGTGAAACTTTATGAAAACAGCGTTTGCATAGCTTCTATTATTCCAAACATAACGAATATTAATAATAATAATAATAATGTTTTAAAAAAGTAGTTTGTTTTTCCAAATTAATATGAAAATCTTGTGTAAAAGTAACTGCCTTACCTACACATCAATACGAGTGAGACTCGGGGTGTAAGGGGCGCTCCATTGTGGTTGCCCAAATGCCAACCTCACTTCCTCTTAGTGCACCCTGGAAACTGCATTCATTGTAATGCAGGCTAACGAGGCTCTGGCGACTGGCGACACCAGGATAAACATGTTATAATCTAATGGGTTGTGGGTGTTGTTTTCTGGGTACGTTTTGTTTATGGCCGTTCGTGTTTGTGTAGCTGTGTTTGTTGTGACGGGGACCGGTGGCCTCGATGCCCCCGTCCCCAATATAACATAATAAAAGTGCAACAAAAGTAAATGACAGTAAAAGATTATTATTTTATTCTGCCTTCTTGCTTTTCACTGTTATATGTATTCTTTATTCTCAATATTGATCGTATTTCTTGTTACTGTTCTGTTGTTTTTCTTTGTTGTTATTGTTGAATATTTATTTTTTGTTCCTCATGTACCCTGTTTGTTATTATTGTTCCACGTTGTCCATTTGTTGTTATATTTTCTTTATTGTTATTTTCTTCTATTTATTGTCTATTTTCTATTTTGCGGAAGTCCGTGTTTGGAGGAATCGAGTTGATTGGAACGGGGACAAATAGCCACGATGCTACGTCTCCACTAAACCTTACTCAATCAATCAATCAACAAGTAAGACTCGAAAAAAATGTTGAAACATTACATGAAGGATGGGAAAGTACATGGAACAATCCTCAATTTTACTGCGACGAAACATTGATCTTTTGCGTGTTAGCCTATTGCAAAACAAAGTTGATTACAAAGCTAACATGATTTTCAATAATTGCGTTACGGACGGCTACTACCACTTTACCTCCCACCATTAGACTCCGCTTGCGGGAACAACTAACTGCTTCCATTGTAGTATTCAACTGTTTCTTCAAAGCTAGCCAACAGCAGGAAATCTCCCACACCTCGTACATAAATTCTATTGCATCTTGTGTTCTTAATGAGAGAGTTCCCACTTGCTTGTCGAGCACTAATTTCCTGACTTTTCAAGGTCACGATTTACAGTCTTCCAGAGCTATACTGTGTGTGTAGGTAGAGAAGTTTTTCACAGCAAACTAATTTGTTTTGTAAAATATCCCATACAAATGTACCAAATAGCCGGGTAAGGCAAAAAGAGAAATGAGTTCTGAGAAAGAAAAATTCCCTGAAAATTTATGATTTTTAAGCTTGTCATGAAATTCTTTGACTTTTCCAGGACTTTTTACGAGAATGCTAATTCAATTTTCCGGGTTTTCAGGTCGTTGAGAATATTGTGTGAGCACCATTACTCGTACGTGGCGCTTCTCCATCAGATAGGATTTAAAATGTTAGTCATTGACACCAAAAAGAACATCGCCCTCTCGGATGCGACCAGTATCGAAAAGCATATCTTTTTACAATTTTAGAAAATGGTACTTTCGTGCTTTCTTGATTGTTCAATTCTAAAACTTCGCGATGTACTTTGTAGGACTGCGCAACCTACTGCTTGGAAATCACTGGATTAGAGTAGTCCCGGGTTCTATCCCCGGTGGGGCACTCGGTCGAAAAAGTGTAAAACGCTTTTTCAGGGCAGCCACCCTAAATGAGGTTTTCCTCATCCACACCAGGCAAATGCCTGGGTGGTACCTAACTTATAGGTCCCAGGTAATTTCCTTCCTTCCCTTTCCCCGGATTGTGTGTTCGCCGAGGGACGTCATCCCTCAAAACGTGAAGGGCTAAATGGCCTTAGATGCCGAAAGCCCAAAATCTAAATACAAACCTGAATTAGAGTACAGAGCTTTCCAAAGAAGAATCGGTAATTCACAGGACTTTGAACAAGACTACATTTATTTAATGTGTACAATTATTTACCTATCATTTCATTTTCCATATAAGTAAGACAAGTGATTAATGGAATTGTAATAAAGATCAAATTATTGTACAACTGGGACTTTGACTTACTCTTTGGTGAACATGGATGATGTGATATTATTTTGTGCTGTTCTGTGTGAAGTTTGTTGCTGAAAGAGACAGAATGAAAAATCATATTTGCTAGTGCTGAATCTCATATGTTATTAATATTCCAAAGAAATAAACAACTGTGATATTTTGTTGTATCAACATATAAGTATACACAGGGTGTCCCAAAGTTCTTGATATAGGGTAACTTTGTTATTATCAGAGGTACAACAAAATGTAAGAGGGAAAATCGTCTCCAAAGCCGTTTGGGATGTATACTCTTTATGCGCTCAATGTTAAATGAAAATGCAACGTTGCCATTTACCTGGACTCACAACAGAAGTGAATTTAATTACTGTCAGTCCTCATTTCAAACAGTAACTTCATTCACATATGTTGTGAGTCCAAGTAAATTGCAACATTGCATTTTCATTTAACATTGGGCACATAAAGAGGGTACAGCACAAGCGGCTCGTCCGATTTAGAAACTTCCTTGGCTTTAGATTGAAAAAAAATCTTTGAGTTTTACGTCCCACGATTATGCCGGCTAGGCTAAAGGAGAAGGTGATAACGAGTAATGAATGAAATGATGGAATAAAGAAAGAGGGAGGAAACGGGAGAACCCCGAGGGAACCCACGCACACGGTTTTTGTCCACCACAAAGTTCACTTGGCGGGAGCTGGCTTTAGATTAAAACATCATATTTGGAGACTGTTTTCTCTCTTACATATTGTTTCATCTCTGATAATAACAGAGTTACCCTATGTTAGAGGACTTTTGAGACACCTTGTATGTTTATTCAGAATGTCAACAATTTAAGGGTATATTTAAACTATGTTTTATGCGAGAAGATAGAAGAGGGACATATAACCAAAAGAAAAAGAAAATGTTAGAATAGTTGATTAAAGAGAATCCACATAAATAAAGCAAATTATTACAGTTTTACTTGACAGAAAATACAGTTCTAAACATTTTACTCAACAGTTTAATACAATAATGCATGTACCCAATATTATAGTACAATGTTTTTCAATATTATCTTTAAGGTAGCGAGGAATGTTAATACTTCACGAGTTTAGGAAATAGAAATAAACAGACAAACAAAGGCGTATGTTATTTCAGAAACAAAATCAGTATTATCCACTTTCTAAAATTTTAGTGTTAATTGACAAGCAATGCAACATACGACATGGACCTATAGCTTATATATTAAGTCAGAATAAATTGTACTCCTAGGAGCAGAATCTGGGTTTTCCATACTGACCTCTAGAACGCTATCCATTTTAACATTGAACAAACACATTGCTTTTGTTTGATGCCAAGCGTATTCACACACAACATGGATATCAAGATTACCATTAAATACCTAATGCTATATCTGAAATGTCATGTTCACATGCTACTGTCATCCAAAAGGTTAAAGCTAAGAGTATATATTGATACGAGAGCTTTTGATCCACTGGTCACTTGTAGTTTAAAGATTAAGAATCGCTGTTCTGGCATGATAAGAGTGAAGTAATAAGAACAAAAGAAAACCTAAGATTGGCCTCAATCCCCGTTATCCATAATTCCCTACTGCATACACACACGAAAAGTCAAACTTGGTAGTTTCGCCTTGCAAAATGAAGTTTTTTTTCTTCGCTTGCAATCCTTACTCCGTTTTAACTTATACTATAAATACTAACTACAATAGGCTTTCGTAAGTCCGGAATGCCCGATGGTCCGCCATCGGCATTATTGAGATTTTCGTTTTTACCTTTAGCTGTAAATGCATGTACACGAGTCACATCAAACGACCACGTCTTCAAACTCTCGCGTTCGACGTGATTCAAGACTAATTAGAAATTTTCGGCACGCACTATTAGAATGCTTAGTTATTTATTATGAATCAGTACGGTACAGTAATCAATTTGCAGAATAATCAATAATTATGCCGAATTCATTTATTTTTATATTATAAGGAATATGTTTTCTAAAAAAAGGAAATTGATTGTAGAAAAAAGGGCACTAGAGAATCTTTTAAATGAAAACCTTCTTAGTATACAAGCTATTGGCCTACAGTAATTCTGTATCAGTCCGCTGTCTTTTAAAATGTAAAATTAAAATTAGGTTTTGTTTATTTGAGTTGAAATTATTATACTATCGTTCCTGGTAACAATATTTGGTGCCAAATATTATGTAATAGCTATATTCAGTCTAGGATTTAATGTGTAGTGACCGCGGCATGTTGACCAAGCCTCGAACATGCCGGATTATCGGAAGTCTAATGTACTGAATGAATAGAAAAAATCTAAGTTAGGAGCTATCTCGGAATTTTGTTTTAACGTGAAGAAGTTTCTGGACAAATTCAGAAAGCTAGCAAACTTTAATATCAGACTTGCCTATTATTATATCCATAATTGACAATACTCATTGTTAATATTCATTCTATCAACAATACATCATTCACTGAAATGTATTAAATTAAATGATGAAAAATGATAACAATTAAAAGAAAATCCGTATACTTGTTACGTTATGGAATGGCAGTGAAACCACAATTGACATTTACATCACTTCGACATAAGAGTTGATTTGACTTACATATACACTCCGTATAAATCAAGAAATTATCATAAATCACTGTTGTTCTTCTAAGCATTTAACATTAAAGTATTAGTTGGTTGAGCGTTAAGCTAGTTACTGATCTAGTCTAATGTTTACAACCACAAATTCGAACGTTACCAGTCAAATAAAGGAAAGTAGTAAAAGTATGCTATACGTCTTCAAATTCATTTAAATTGCACTATACTTTATTACTTACAATTCCACAGCAAATTGAGACAAAATACACAAGTAATCAACAAGAAATGCGTAAAACAAAATTTGTACATTTATTCGTGAGTGACTACACTAATAATTATTTAATGTTAATTAACAACACACTTCTAGTGTATATTATATATTCATTGGGAATAAATATATAAAAATAAATACTTTTACATTGTTTGGAACAAAATGTTTCATGCGCTATGTAAAAAGTGATTAGCGTTATTTTTATCATCTCAACTAAGAAATTAAATTCTTCATAATTTACAAAGCCAGTAATTCACATATTAAACATAGTTATGAGTCTTTACACACACCGTATTTCGCTTAACCAGTGATAATTTGGTACCGGAAGGAGCAAAGAAAAATACACGACATTTCTAAATTTTATTAATGTCAACATGGACGCGTATTCACAATAAACTGACATCAAGATTTTAGAGCTTGAATAAAAGAAAGAGTATATATACACATTTGAATAGAAAATCCTTTACATTTCTAACCTGTCTAAAAAAACTTTCACTACTTCTAGGTACTTAGCTCAGAAGGAGGTGATAGTAGCTATTACTGAAAATCAACAGCAGTACCATATGGTAACTGAACTAGTACAGTTAAAGTAAAATCATTTATGTACACCTTATATTATACTTGCGTTTAGTTCGTTCTCATAAGGAATTCTAACCATATTTCTAGAGAATATTTGCTACCTGTATAAGTTTAGTAAGATGTTAAAATTAGGTGTAATATTACCGTGTTGTTTACCAAATTTAATGGATTTTGTAAAATAAATTTTAAGTATCATTTAACTACATCATAAATTAAAAGTGAGTAGCATGATTTTAGTTTTACATCCAGCGTTACGCTCTATAGGCTAAGGAAGACAGACGATCCATGAAAATGGATGATTATGAAATAGTTGGTGAAACGAGGATGTTGGAAGAAACAGAAGGATCGCCAGAAAACCCACGAACATATGTTGTCCACCACAAACTCATATGGTCTGAGATTGAACCAGGGACTCCTAGCGTCAGAAATGAGGATCTACCACTAAGTCACCATGTCACCACTAACTTAACCATATCCATGCAAAATTACTTTAGATTTGTTATCAATATGCACCATATATATCGTACAAAAAATCGTAAGGAAGTTTTCAATCAGGATTCCAAAATATCCATTTATGATTTCCGGAGTTGTTCAGTCGAGATTTCTAAATTGGCACAATTGTAGTTAGGTATTGTATCCTCGTCGCCAAAAGTGCCTTTACATCGCCGTGACGGGTATGTGACGGCGCAGTACACCAAGGAAGGGATGGTTGCATAAGAAATTGTGATTAATTTTGAAGAGTTTTTATTTTGACTAGGGAAATAACGTAGGTATAGGGAGTAAAGGCACAGATTTGAGCCGTCAGTACACTGCCATCTCTGAAAAGATTCGTATTCTCAGTTTTTCAATTTATTGTCTTATATGTTAAATTAATAACTGCTAACAATTGCTACTAGCGCTTTTTACTCTTCAGAAATTTCCTACGACATGTTCGCAGGACACTTTTCTAAGTCCTAAATTTGTGCGTGAATTATTTCATTCGCTTCATTGACCGTATTTGAGAATGAAATCTAATTACACTGAGCGTGAATATGTTTCGCTGTTGTCAAGCAAGGGCCGTAATAAACATAAATAAGGTTCTTATTATTAAATAAAACACAGAAGTATTTATTGTGTGTATAGCACAATATAATACAGTAACTAAGCAACATGATAATCACTAACACCAGCAGAATTTTTTCCAACGGGAGGGGGGACAAAAGGCCCACATAGAGTTTTTCGATTTATTGCCCTATATATATTGTTTAAATTCATAACATTTATAATTTGTAGCATATATCTTCTTACTTTTTAAAATCGCCGCTGTAGCCTATTAGTCAGAACATTCATCTCCAGACACGATGTAGAGGGAAGAGAAAGAAAGAGAAGGAGACCAGTAGCGTAACTAATTTTACTGCGCCAGGGATCGATTAATAATCAATTTACTCATACCCGCCGCCTGCCCCAGGAATTTCAGATGCTGCGTTATATATATGGTTCTATGTCAAAAGGGCCAGACAAAAGGGCGAGGAAAGGGTTCAAGGCAAAACGGGCCCATGTCAAAAGGGCCCTGCGTCAAATGGACCCGTGTCAAAACGAGACCCGCTACAAAAGAGCCCGAGTCAAAAGGGACCTGGTCGAAAGATCTCCGCAACAAAAGTGAACGAGTCAAAACGGCCTCGCGTCAAATAGATCCGGCTCAAAAGGGTCCTGCGACAAAATAGACCCGAGTCAAAAGGGTCCTGCGTCAAACTTTTCCGAGTAAAAACGGCCCGGCGTGAAAAGAGCCCAGGTCAAAAGGTATCCGGTCAAAAGAACCCGGGTGAATGTCCACCCGCGACATAAGGCCCCGACTAAAAATGGCCCCGGGTCATGAGATCTTCACGACAAAAGGCCCTGTGCCAAAAGGGCCCGTGTCCAAACTGCCCCGCGTCAAAAAGAGCCTGGTCAAAAGGGCCCTGGGTCAAAAGAGGCCCGGTCAAGAGGGCCCGCTCAAAAGGGCCCGAGTGAGAACGGCTCCGCGTCAAAAAGGCATGGGTCAAAATGTCTCCGCGACAAAAGGCACGAGTCAAAACAACCCCTGGTCAAAATGATCCAGCTCAAAAGGTCTCGAGTTTAAAGGGCACTGCGTCAAAAGAGCCCGGGTCAAATGGACCCCGCCTCAAAGGGTCCCGTTTCAAAACAGCCCAGCGTGAAAAAGACCTTGGTCCAATGTTCTCCGCGACAAAATGACCAGATTCAAAAGGGCCCCGTGTTAAGAGGGGTAGAGTCAAAAAGGCCCTACGTCAAATGGACCGTACCAGAAGGGGTACGCTACAAAAAGGCCCGAGTCAAAAAGGCTCGGGTCAGAAGGTCCCGCGACAAAAAGACCGAGTCAAAACGGCCCTGCATCAAACGGGCCCGAGTAAAAACGGCTCTGCGTGAAAAGAGCCCTGGTCAAAAGGTCCCGGATAAAAGGACTCCACGACAAAAGTGCCCTAGTCTAAACGGCCCGGGGTCAAAAGTTCTCGACGACCAAAGGGCTCGAGTCTAAAGGGCCCGGGTGAAAGGTTCTCCGCGAAAATAGGGCCCCCAGTTTAAACGGCCCCATCAAAAGGGCCCGGGTCAAAAGGACTCTAGTTAAAAGGGCCCTGCGTCGAAAGATCCCGAGTCAAAAGGACCCAGACTCAAAAGGGCCTTATGTCAAATGGACCCATGTCAAAATGGGCCCCGCTACAAGAAGGCCTTAGCCAAAAGGTCCGGGTCAAAAGTCTCCGCAACAAAAGTCGCCGAGTCAAACCGGCCCTGCGTCAAAGGGTCCCGGGTGAAAAGGGTCCTGCGAGAAAAAAGACAAGAGTCAAAAGAGCCCTGCGTCAAACGGGCCCGAGTAGAAACGGCCCCGAGTTACAAGAGCGCAGGTCAAAAGGGCTCGGGTAAAAGGGTCTCGCGACAAAAGGCCCTGAGTAGAAACGGCCCCGAGTCAAAATTGCCCGGGTCAAAAGGGCTCGAGTTAAAAGGGCCCTGAGTCAAAAGAGCCAGGGTTAAAAGGGCCCCGCCTCAAAACGGCCTGAGTCAAAACGGCCCAGCGTGGAAAAGGACCTGGCGAAAGGGCCCCGCGACAAAAAGACACGAGTCAAAAGGGCCCAGCGTCAAAATTGCCCGGTAAATACGGTCCACGTGTAAAAAGCCTGAGATGAAAGCAACAGTGGAAATCAGGCATGCACAAGGGGAAAGTATCCCCTTAGTAAGTTGAAGTGTTTGTGCAAAAGAAGGAAAATATCTGTAGTTATTAGTAACAAATAAAAAATTTGAATGGTGAAATTAGTTTTGTTTGGCTGTTGATTGTTCTGCAACAATCGCTATTGCTTAAGTCGTTCTCCATTAAAGTTTGTTTGCACTTCCGACTGTCTGAGTTGTATTCTTGATACATAGCCTAATCAAACTCTATATATTATTGACTTTCCCCTTAGTTCTAAAATTTCATTTCTACCCCTGGATCAAAGTATAGAATGAAAAATATTCTGTGGAAAAGATTAGCATAATGTTGCTGTGAGAAGACATATGTGGATCTGTATACAGGTCATTGGTACAGAACAATAATAACGACATGCGTAGACGCACTGATTTGGAGTGGATGTTTCCTTCTGAGTACTCATATCTTTATAGGGAATATATACTTGACACAGTGTATCATTTAAATCTGCAGTACGTGAATTCCGCCATATTGCATATCACACAATATTGTTTTAAATGTAAAAGGTTATGATTTTACACTTCAACCTAGGCTTGAATATTCTCCCAAATGAAAATGTGAACTCATTTTTTACACATCATCTATTTGGGACAGGGAATGCTATGTTTGACATATGTATCTAATAAAAAAAGTGTATTGTGACAGGGCAGTAACAAAGAGACGCATGAACGGAGTAAACGAAAATGTTACAATTTGGCATTGGTGTAGAAACAGCGTTAAATGATTTAGTGTACATCATGGCAGCCATCTTGAATTCCGTATATTGTATACCACACAGTGGGTGATATCAATAAAACGGAGAAGTTACTCATTATTCCCTAATTTGTAGTAGTTACTCGCATTGGTATCAATAAAAAGAGAACTGAGCACCACTCGTCTCGGCTGACCTCGGAGAAGCCCCGCCCTTCTGGAGAAACCACACCTCTATTCTCGAGCCGAGTAACTATTTCGCGTTTGATATCAATAAAAATCAAAGACTCCTCTGTGATGCTAGTAACTTCTCCAAATTTGTGGAGCAAGCTAAATAGGTGACTCCGTGCGAAATATGGCAGAGAATATGATTGTTTTACTACGTAGAAAAACTTATAAACTGCACAGAAATGTTAAAAATGGAGATTACAAAAAGCATTATAAATTTATGAAAGAAAATGTAGAGTGGTTAGCACGTTTTTTAAGGAGAATCAACCGAAATTCGGGGTGGTGCACTACTTAATGATGAAAAGATGCGGGTTTTCTTCAAGGGCGCCGATCCTGTGGGGGGTAGGGGGCCCGGGCCCCTCAAAGCTCATGTGGGCCCCTATTGTATTTATGAATATACAATATTTGGCATAATTAGAGTGCAATTTGTCTTAAAATCCTGATATATATACCTTCTGCATCTGAATGCCCCCCCCCCCCAAATTTACAGAGAAATCGGTGCCCTTGGTTTTCTTGCGTTACGTGAGTGATCCAGGATTCCAGGTCGGAATGTCAGGGGATTCTGGTGTGGCTCAAAGTACTGTGTCTATGACTACCTGAAAATGGATTGTTTCCGGAAGTGTGCGTAATATGCAAACAGCAAAGGCAGAGTGGCAAGAACAATATACATTTCCTGGTGCTATCGGAGCACTTGACTATACACAAGTGGCATTAAAGAAACCTAGTATTTTGGAGAGTAATACGTTAATAGGAAGAGCTATTTCGTGGCTAAGCGGTTAGCGTACATGCCTTTGGCATAGGAGACCCGCATTCGATTCCCGGCAGGAGCTCATGTGGTTCGGATTCCACGTTAATCAGTGGGTTCCGCCTCATATAGGCATGCTACTGAAAAGGACGTTAAACTAATAATCAACTCAACTCAACGTTGATAGAAAGGGTGTAACATGAGAATGTATTTGTTTATGTCAAGGCGAAAGGGGACAGGTATGGTGTGGAAAACGCAATCAGATGGACGTGATTTATGACTTGAGTGGCTGGACTTTTTTAAAAAGAAAACAAAGGAGTCAAGTGTCTGATTTCGTTCTTAAAGCCAAACAATCTACAAAGACCTTGGACAACACGTAATATGCGCTTGTCGTGTTAATCTTGATATTGTTGGATTCGAATCAACATCCATCAGCTCAAATAGGTTCATTCCCATGGTTTCAGTATTACTTTCTTCTATCCCGTTTTTTTATTTTTTCTTCTTTTTTATTTTTGTTTTATTCTCGCTCGAATATTAAAGATTCTCTTTTGAATTTGTATCTCAGTCGTAGATGTATTTGGTATTTCGTTGCATTTCACTGTAATTACCTTCAAAGTTTCGGCTTTTCTTCGTTTACTTTCTGGTAGCTGTGACTTTGAAAGTACCATTGGAAACTCTTTTATAATACAAACGCACTTTGACTGAAACTGTTGTTGCTACCTGCCCGTTCCATGGTATTTAGGATACTACGCCATAGATTAAAAACAACGAAATTACCGCGCGACGGATGGAAGAAATGGGTAATCACTTCTTTTATTGATACGACTCACCACTACGAGCAGAAGAAACGCGAGTGAACGTTCATAAATCTGGAGCAGTCAAGACCTGAGTAGTGGCTGGTTTTATTGATACGAAATTGGGTGATATCAATAAAAATAAGTAACTACTCCTGAGAAGTCCTGCTCGAGAATCGGAGTAACTACACCCGGAGTAATCTCCTCCTTCAATTTCGTATCAATAAAACAAGTCACTACTCAGGTCTAGTCTGCTCCAGATTTATGAACGTTTACTCGCGCTTCCTCTGCACGTAGCACTGAGTCGTATCAATAAAAGAAGTGATTACTCATTTCTCCCATTCATCGCGCAGTCATTTCGTTGTTTTTAACCTATGGCATAGTATCTTAAAAGCCATGAAACGGGCAAGTAGCAACGATAGCTTCAATCAAAGTGCATTTGTGGATATTGTAAAAGAGTTTCCAGTGGTATTTTCAAAGTCACAGCTACCAGAAAGTAAACGAAGGAAAGCCGAAACTTTGCAGGTAATTACAGTGACATGCAACGAAATATCAAATACATCTACGACTGAGACACAAATTCAAAAGAGAATCTTTAATATTCGAGCGAGAATAAAACAAAAATAAAAAAGATGAAAAAAACGGGAAAAAAGAAAGTAATACTGAAACCATGGGAATGAACCTATTTGAGCTGATGGATACTGATTCGAATCCAGCAATATCAAGATTAACCCGACAAGCGCATATCATGTGTTGTCCAAGGTCTTTGTAGATTGTGTGGCTTTAAGAACGAAATCACACACTGGGCTCCTTTGTTTTCTTTTTAAAAAAGTCCAGCCACTCACGTCATAAATCACGTCCATCTGATTGCGTTTTCCACACCACACGTGTCCCCTTTCGCCTTGACATAAACAAATACATTCTCATGTATACACCCTTTCTATCAACGTTGAGTTGAGTTGATTGTTAGTTTAACATCCTTTTCAGTAGCGTGCCTATATGAGACAGAACTCACTGATTAACGTGGAGTCCAAACCATATGAGCTCCTGCCGGGAATCGAACGCGGGTCTCCTATGCCAAAGGCATGTACGCTAACCGCTTAGCCACGAATTAGCTCTTCCTATTACAGTATTACTCTCCAAAATACTAGGTTTCTTTAATGCCACTTGTGTATAGTCAAGTGCTCCGATAGCACCAGGAAATGTATATTGTTCTTGCCACTCTGCCTTTGCTGTTTGCATATTACGCACACTTCCGGAAACAATCCATTTTCAGGTAGTCATAGACAGTACTTTGAGTCACACCAGAATCCCCTAACATTCCGACCTGGAATCCCGGATCACTCACGTAACGCAAGAAAACCAAGGGCACCGATTTCTCTGTAAATTTGGGGGGGGGGGGGGCATTCAGATGCAGAAGGTATATATATATCAGGATTTTAAGACAAATTGCACTCTAATTATGCCAAATATTGTATATTCATAAATACAATAAAGGGCCCACATGAGCTTTGGGGGGCCCGGGACCCCTGGCCCCCATAGGATCGGCGCCCTTGAAGAAAACCCGCATCTTTTCATCATTACGTAGTCCACCACCCCGAATTTCGGTTGATTTTCCTTAAAAAATGTTGTGCTAACCACTCTACATTGGGTGATATCAATAAAAATAAGTAACTACTCCTGAGAAGTCCTGCTCAAGAATCGGAGTAACTACACCTGGAGTAATCTCCTCCCTCAATTTCATATCAATAAAACAAGCCACTACTCATGTCTAGTCTACTCCAGATTTATGAACGTTTACTCGCGTTTCCTCTGCACGTAGCACTGAGTCGCATCAATAAAAGAAGTGGTTACTCATTTCTCCCATCTGTTGGGCGGTCATTTCGTTGTGGGTAACTTATGGCGCAGTATCCTAAACGCCATGGAAGGGACAAGTAGTAACGACAGCTTCAATCAAAGTGCATTTGTGGATATTATAAAAGAGTTTTCAGTGGTACTTTCAAAGTCACAGTTACCAGAAAGTAAACGAAGGAAAGCCGAAGCTTTGAAGGCAAGTACAGTGAAATGCAACGAAATATGAAATACATCTACAAATGAGACACAAATCCAAAAGAGAATCTTTAATATCTGAGCGAGCATTAAAAAAAAAAAAAAAATACTGAAACCACGAACCTCTTGGAACTGATGGATGTTGATTGGAATCCAGCAATATCAAGATTAGCACGATAAGTGCCTATCACATGTTGTCCAAAATTGTTTGGCTTTAAGAACGAAATCAGACACTTGGTCCCTTTTTTCCTTTTTTAAATAGTCCAGCCAGTCACGTCATAAAGCACGTCCATCTGATTGCGTTTTCCACACCATACGTGTCCCCTTTCACCTTGGCATAAAAAAATATACATTCTCATGTATACACCCTTCCTATCAGCGTTGAGTTGAGTTGATTTTGAGTTTAATGTCCTTTTCAGTAGCGAGGCTATATGAGACGGGACCCACTGATCAACTTGGAATCCGAACCACATGAGCAGGGCCGGCGAGAGGGGAGGGCAGGAGGGGCCAGAGCCCTGGGGCCCAGGGGCCCAAAGGGGGCCCGGCGGCCGAGGATAAAGAATTACTAAATGTATATTTTTACTCAGTTTGCTTCCAATCAATTGAGCATTAGGGGAGAACTTTTGCTATTATAAATAGATAAGTTACTTTTTCTCTATATTTTGATACCATAATATTTAAATATGAAATTTTTTAAATTCATTTTAGTTTTGAAGCCTTCAAAAATCTTAGAACCAACAAGTATAGGGTCTAAACAAAAACATAAATAGTGAATTAATGAGGCTTTTTTTTTTCAGCGAACAGTGAACATAGGCTAGGTTCAGAGTTTTTATTATTAACTTATTTGGAGATATAGCAATACTGTTTAACATGTAAATTAAACGCATTAATGGTCTAATAAAGAGTTCAAAATAAGTCTTAATGTTCGTTTTAGTTTACCTCCGTAAGTAAGTACGTAAAAGTCATAAGGAAACATGTAAGGGGCCCGGGATTGCTCAGCCCCGGGGCCCGCGACCGCTCTCGCCGGCCCTGCATATGAGCTCCCGCCGGGAATCGAACGCGGGTCTCTCATGTCAAAGGCATGTACGCTATGCGCTTAGCCACGAAGGAGCTCTTCTTATTAGCGTATTCGTCATCAAAATACTAGGTTTCTTTATTGCCACGTGTGTATAGTCAAGTGCTTCGATAGCACCCGGAAATGTATATTGTTCTTGCCACTCTGCCTTTGCTGTTTGAATATTACACACACCTCCGGAAACAATCAATTTTCATATTTCGCAATAATCGCATCCATTACACTTGTAGTAGTCGAAGACACAGTACTTTGAGCCACAACAGAATCCCCTAACTTTCAGACCTGGAATCCCGGATCACTCACGTAAAGCAAGAAAACCCGCATCTTTTCGTCATTACGTAGTGCACCATCTCAAATTTCCGTTGATTCTCCTAAAAAATGTTGTGCTAACTACTCTACATTTTCTTTCGTGAACCTGTTTTTTGTAATCTCCATTTGCAACATTTCTATGCAATTTATAAGTTTTGCTACATAGCAAAACAATCATATAGCTACTCTGCCATATTTCGCACGGTGTCACCTATTTAGCTTGCTCCACAAATTTGGAGAAGTTACTAGCATCACAGAAGAGTCTTTGATTTTTGTTGATATCAAACGTCGAGTAGTTACTCGGCTCGAGAATAGAGGTGTTACTTCAAAAGGGCGGGGCTTCTCCGAGGTCAGCCCAGACGACTAGTGCTCAGTTCTCTTTTTATTGATGCCAATGCGAGTAACTACTTCAAAATTGGGCGTAATGAGTAACTTCTCCGTTTTATTGATATCACCCATTTGAGGGAGGAGATTACTCCAGCTGTAGTTACTCCGATTCACGAGCAGGACTTCTCAGGAGTAGTTACTTATTTTTATTGATATCACCCAGTATTTCGAAATAGATAGAGGTAGATGCGTGTCACATAAATTGATGCTAGAATCTTCCTACAAAATTACCTTCATTGTCCGTTTCAAAAGCATCGGAGTCTACATTACTTATTATTTCCGTAATCCTTCGGGCGCGAAAATACGCCACTATCATAACCACGAGTTGTCCCGGTGTTATTCATACCCAAAGGTTAACTAAAAAGACGAAGTGAATCCTAACTAATTACAAGAAGGGTGTTCAAACAGCCATACACACTTCCACTAGCTAATAGAAAAAGGAGAACAAAAATAGCTACATGTTTTTTTTTTCCTTCTCAGTACTCATATCTTTATAGGGAATATATTCTTGACAAACATATAATTTAAATCTACGCAAGTACGTGACCCGTACCCACGAAGGTGACAAATATTCGTGAAAAGTAAACAGAAGGGAGTAGTTTTATGTTGCTGTTGTTTCCTTTCGTCGCAGGAGCTGACCTTGGTAGGTGCGAGGGAACCAAGACCAAAGTTGTCTCCCTGACTGAACGCCTTGTAACAAGAGAGCAACTATAGTTGTCCATGGGTCTCACGTCTCATAGTTCTAAGTATTTGCAGCTATACAGCGAACTGTGTGCGTTCTGTGCCACTCTATGTCCCCCAGCTGTGGCTGTTTGCGAAAATATTGTTTGATTTTCATTGGGGTAAGGCAAGACAATCTCAAGAGAAGCCCTTCACCGTAGCGAGTGACGTCACACAAAGTAGTGATAGGCAGGCGCACAATGTGCTGGGTGGAAACACCTAGCTCAACACGAGAGTTTTTTTTTTTTTTTTTTTTTAAGAAACAAGCCGTTTTACAGACATTTTTGTAAATCATGATATATATACAGGATGTTTCAAAACAACACCGACAACGTTTGGAAGGTGATTCCTGACACCAAGATAAGACAAAAAGTATAGACCAACCTAGGTGCACAAATGCTTCCTTTCGGAGTTATAGGCTGTCGAAAACATGAAAAAATGAACTTTAATGGTCCATAGCCCCAAACCTATGGGACCTACTCGGGTCAAGACTTCACTTAGGAACTAGCGTGTACTCTATCCAAAAATACATGTTTCAGAATCGTGCGGTACTTCCGCAACAAATTTTATGGAAGGAATTTGGCTACAGGCATATAATTTGAAACACTCACCAACAACCTCTATAAAAAATGTCGCGGAAGTACCGCAGGATTCTGAAACATGGATATTTGGATAGTGCACATATTAGATCCTAAGTTAAGTCTTGACCCGACTACGGTAGGTCACATAGTTTTGGACCTTTAAATTTCATTTTTTCGCATTTTCGGCAGTCTATAACTCAAAGGAAGCATTTGTGCACACAGTTTGGTCTATACTTTTTGTCTTATCTTAGTGTCAGGAATCAGCTCCCGAACGTTCTCGGTGTTGTTTTGAAACACCATGTATATAGTAATTTTGAATGATACGCACTAAGTGCTAAGAAGAGATATATATATATATATATATATATATATATATATATATATATATATATATATATATAACTTAAATCCTATCACATTAAAATTGATATTGTTCGCAGAATAATGGTAATAGAAAACATACGTATTATATATTAAAAAAATTCTTAGAAACTATATTTCTGACAAAAATTTCAAGAGGATAATAGGTTAGTAGGATTTATAACTATGGGTTCTTCTAAAATCTTTGCATCATGCTAGATCGCATAGAGAATTTTTCGTTTAAATAAAATATATCTGATTAGAAATATTTAAATTCAGTTTAACTTTTAAATACTTGATGAATCAAGCAAATAGAAACAAGTGGCATGAAAGGTAACTGAGAAATTTAGTATTTGGAGAAGCAAAAAAGTAATGTGCAGGATACAGAAATTTCTCGTGTCGTCTCGGAAACGAGACGAGAAGTGTATGTTCTAATAAGAGTTAAGACAAGAGGTGTATGTCCAAGTTAGAGACGATGCAAGAAACGACAATTCTTGTCTCATTTTCGAGACAAGAATTTATCAAGTCTCATGGGCAACAATTCACTTAGATTCCAGTGTTTTAGTATTACATGATTCATAGTAAAAGTTCATAATTTATAACAGTGGTTGTACGAACTCAATGAAGGGTAAAATGAAATCTTTCAGTTTTACGTCCCACGATTATGCCGGTTAGGCTAGAGGTGACGGTGATGATGAGAAATGAATGACATGCTGGAATGAAGAAAGGGAGGAAACGGAAGAACCCCGAGAAAACCCAAGAGCACAGACAATGAAGAGTATTTATCAACATTTTAAGATACGTAAGTTATTACATAATATACTTCAATACTAAATATGATTTAAATATTGATACATTACACTCTTAGTGGAACTCTCGTAACTCGGAAGCATTTTCATAATTTCTAGATAAAATTAAGAAGAAAGCCAAGGCATATATTTATAAAACGAGAAGAGAAATAATTCTTCGAGAATCAAAACCAGACGAGAATCCAACACTTAATTTAAGAGACGACAGGAGAAAACTTTATTTCTCGTCTCGTCTCGTGCGGAACAGTACACAAACGTTCAAATCAAGTCTTCCGTGTCACTAAGGAGGAAGAAGATTGATGGCTCAGTAGTACAGCCTTTAAATTTGATGTGAGGACCATAATTCAATCCCAAATATAGTATGTTCCTCACGAGAAGGACGAGAAATAAGATTTCCTCGTCTCGTCAATTTTTATAGAATTCTCGTCTCGTCTCGATTTTCGAAGACGACTATTTCTCTTTCGTCTCGATAATCTAAAAAGTTTTTCCCGTCTCCTCTTGTCTCGTAAAGTAGTTTCTGGTCTCGATTCAGAAGAAATACTCTGCTAATTTTTATGTCGCTTGATGGCAATTGAAGAGAGTACTACAAATCTGTTTTGAGATCAGCCCTATGTAATTGGGAGAGAGACGAAACCAAATCAAACAAAACATGAATTTTAGCTTTCTTCTTGAGAACCGAGATTATATGAGACGTAGATGGTAGATCTACAGTTTAAAGTGGAACTCGAACTCGAGCTCTCATACAGAAAAGGCTCATGCGCTAGTCGTTAGAGCAACAGTTACGGCTACGATAATAACATACATATCGTAGCGTTAATCACTGATATATATACAAGTATCAGTGATTAACGCGGACTTTAGTAAGATTGCGGTTTAAGTCAATAAAAATTACATGATGTAACCAACACTTTTAACAATTAGCGCGATCAACGCCAAATCATCATAATGGATTTGAGTGTAAAACTGAAAAGAAAGAAAAAAAACATTCTCATTGGAATACTTTGACAGATTCCACATATTTGGATGTTCGTAACTATTACATAATGTGGAATTATATATACAAAGTTGTCACATTATAATCACACTTTTTTTCTCTTTACACTGTGGAGTATGCAACGGAAGTTTTGGGATTTAACTTCTCGTAAGATATTATGTAAAAATAAATAGCTATGTATTATGTTAGGATATATATTCAAAACTCACACTTTGTATTTCATTATTGAACTTACTGTAATATGAACTTCTAACTTTATTATATACAGTATGTTACCTGTCTTTCCTTTCCGTCTTACTCTTATAAGTTCTTCTAGTAGAAGTTACATACACAAGATTCGTTCGCGATGCCCTTCCACTTTTCATGCCCTAACACGTTTGTGATACCCCCAATGAAATGAAATGAAATCTTTGAGTTTTACGTCCCACGGTTATGCCGGTTAGGCTAAAGGAGACTGTGGTGATAAATAATGAATGAAATGGTGGAACGAAGAAAGTGGGAGGAAACGGGAGAACCCCCGAGAAAACCCACGCACACGGTGTTTGTCCACCACAAAGTTCACTTGGCGGGGTCTGGGATCGAACCCGGGACCCCAAGCACCAGTGGTGAACGCTCTACCACTGAGCCACCGCGGCCCCCTCGTGATATATATACTACTGCGTTATATTCAGCTGCTGCGTTATATATATATATATATATATATATATATATATATACAAACAGTATACAAAGTTATTTTTATTAAGAACTCTAAGTTTTTACTTACCTTTTTCCTAAGTTATCACTACATACTTAACTCGTAACTACTATCGTGGGGTCAAATTTGACCTAGCACATTTCTAGCTGTGGACAATACATACATATATATATATATATATATATATATATATATATATATATATATATATATATATATATTGTTTCACTGAGGTTTCAGTCGTCTATTCTCAGTTGACCTTGCTAGGGGGCCGCGGTGGCTCAGTCGTAGAGCGTTCACCTCTGGTGCATGGTGTCCTCGGTTCGATCCGAGCCCACGCAAAGTGAACCTTATGCTGGATAAGCACCGTGTGCGTGGGTTTTCTCGGTGTCCTCCCATTTCTTTCCACTTTCTTCATTCCACCATTTCATTTATTTCTCATAATCACTGTCTCCTTTATCCTAGCCGGCATAATCGTGGGACGTAAAACTTAATGGAGGAAATTTTCAGCTGATCTTGAGATCTCGTAGCGACTAGGTGTTCGGGTCCATGCGCTTTGTTGTTTCGATGTTTTCGGACCTCTGGGGTCGAAATTTTCTCCAGGATAGTACTTGCGCTATCTGTTTTCTGCATTACATTTTTTTCTGTGGTTTTCTTGGGGAGTGTTACGGAGGTGTGTGTAGAACTCCGAACTAGCAGATCGTGCAGAAGGTGGTTTCTTGCAATTTTCTACAGAATATTGGACGTTGCATGCTTAAATATTCTTGTTTTTTACCATCTTTCCAAAGAACCAAGAAGGCTTCAGAGGCGAGACTTCATGAGGAGTATTCGGATGACTCTCATTCAAGATCACCTAAAATTAAGGGGCGAATGCGAGACACTTTCTCGTAGGCTTCGGCAGTCATTGTTGCGACTAACTGGTGGGAACATCAATGAAGACCGTCCGCAGACAGATTCTCCAGCTAAAAGGAGGAGATGTGCTATTTGTCCTCGAATTGATGACAAAAAAAAAAAGTCCTTGGAATTGTTCTGTGTGCAACCGAAATGTGCACAAGGGTCATTCAAGAAAAAACACTATATGTACTGACTGTCAGTAGAACAACTAAAATGCCTTTATTTGTTCTGTATCTAACGGATATGTGATTAAGACACATTTAGGGGTCGTCCACATATTACGTAACGCGGCAAAGGGGGAGAGGGTTCGGCCTTGCGTTACGAAGTTTGACAAGGGGGGAGGAAGGGATTTAGGTCTTTGTTACGTTACACTTTTTCCTGCTGTAATTTTTATTTTTATTCTCAGATTTATATGCAATCTTTTAAACAAATAATTTTATTCAGTCTTTTCTTTTTTTTATAAATTAGCTAGAATACTCGTCTTCACACGGGGAGAATACGTTTCATTTTGGATATAAATAGAACCAAAACTGTCACCGTCAACTTACGGACTCCACAAACTATGGATTCGACACAAATGTAAGTCATTTTCGATCATTTTTATATACATCTCCCCTTCCCCAAGTTGCATGGCTAAATTTTAATTTAAACGGCATCGAAAGTGTTACTGTTCATCTCAGCGACCCCAAACACCATGGAATCATACAGAAGAGATTCGAAGACGCACTAGACACTAGCATAAATGGTGGCGAAACCTGCATGTATTACAATACAATAAAACTCCGTTTTGTGGCTATCGCAGCATTGGATTTAGAGAACATGCTTTTTCGGAGCTAGTTGTTAGTGATCGTAACCACCGCCTGAAAATGCCCTCATGTTCCCACTCGTATTGCTATTTTTAAGAATGTTATCTGAAACCTTTGATTCGAATCATTACTCACTCTATTCTTCTAAGGGGTTTTGCATGGGAAACAGAAGCAATCCTTTTTCGTGAAATTATATTTTCCGCGATGGAACGTTCCAGGATTTGTAGATCAAAATAAGATATTAAAAACCTAATTCGTACTATTTTTTATATATATATATTTTTGAATTTGAATATTTCTGAAGAAATTGAGTTTATTCGCATTCTCGCTCTGATTTAGGACAAGAAGAATATGAAAAGAGGTAAACTTAAGTCCGAAGTCCAAAAAAGATGCTCAAAAGCTTGTTCACAAACGAGATGTCCCTCCTCCTCCACATTCACAGCCACTTTGAATCTGTGGTCGACGAGGAAGAGAACTTTGCATCGTCGACACTGGCGAACTTCAAATGCACGATCTCTGAAAAAGAGGTGAATGTTAGTTCTTTAGATCCTGTTCCACCTTCATCTTCCTTGTCAGTATTTCCTCATTGTCATCATCTGACCGAAAAGGATAGGTGTGATCTCCTTGGGAAAACGACAGTATGCAGTTTTGAAGAATTAGGACTGTTAATTAAGCAATCTTATCGGGTTAAAATATGATTACCATCCTACCATTTTCTAATACGTACCGGTATTTGATTTATTGGCGAAAAACACTACAAATATATTCAGAATAAAAGCATTTTGTAATAAAAGTTCTCCCATTAAAAATAGTGTTTCATTATAATAACTCCCAAAATAAGCAAGATTGGTGAAAAACAAAAATACAAAGGTGTTATGTAACGAACGGGGGAGGGGTTCAGCCTTGCGTTACGAAGTGTGACAAGGGGAAGGGAGGGGGTAAAAATTGGTCAAAAATAGCGTTATGTAATATGTGGATGGTCCCTTAAGACTAAACATTGTGTGTATTGATAGGTAGCCAAGCAGGCCCGTAGCCAGCCCAAAAATATGAGGGGGGCGGTAGAAGTTATGGGGGTGATCCAACCATATGATAGTTCATCATTATATTATAGTAGTTCATTTGCAAGCCTACCGTGAATATTTTAGGGGGACAGTAAAACTTTAGAGGAGCCCGGCCCCCTAGTCCCCATGTGGGTAGGGCCTATAGCCAAGCAACTGATGAAACAAAAAATACGTATTAGAAAGCACTCCAGCTCACATTTTTGGTTAGCGAACCACATATAGAAAAATGTCTCAAATTTATTTTTCAGACCTGCGCCCCTCCCCATCAAAAATTCCTGGATCTGTCCCCGATATCGGTTGTTGACAATTAACTGATAATAGTCATAGCATACCTTTTGAAATGTTTTCAAACGCTCTTTGCATAAGGAACAATTCTCCGTATTCTTTCTTTCTTTTTTCTTTTCTTTTCATTTTTTTCGTCCTTGCGCTCTTTTACTGTGCTGGAAAGGGACTCCAACTATGAGCAGTGTTTCACCAGGGCGCTTTAAATTAATAAGTTAAAGCGCCTTCGTTTGGCATACGCTATGTAGAACAGCGAGCAGAACTGAAGTTGAATGTTTTCAAGACCAAGGCCACCGTCGCATTTTGATAACTACACTGTCACGTGACACCCTTAGGGAGTGAGTATGCCACAGCAGTTGCACTGTTTCCGTATGATACTGAGATATTTCGTTGGCAAGGAAAATAGTTTTGGAAGGAACCAAAGACGACTGTATATAAAAACATTAAAAAGGTATACTAGGCCTGCAAGACTTACATGCCGGGCTTTACTTTGATGAATAAGGACAACCACAGTACATGTTGTGGCACGAAAGTTGTAGTCTACGTATCTGCTATGCGACGTTGCCAAGTGACGCCTAATATTTGGTGCGATCAGGAAAAGGAAAAAAAGGAAATGAAATCTTTAAAAAATGAAATGAAATCTTTGAGTTTTACGTTCCACGGTTATGCCGGTTAGGCTAAAGGAGACGGTGATAATGAGAAATTAGTAAAAATGGTGAAATGAAGAAAGTGGGAGGAAACGGGAGAACCCCGAGAAAACCCACGAGCACGGTGTTTGTCCACCACAAAGTCCACACGGCGCGAGCTGGGATCGAACCAGGGATCCCAAGCACCGGAGGTGAACGCTCTACCACTGAGCCACCGCACCCCCAATCAGGAAAAGGAATCACAGACTAGTGTTGGGCAAAATCAATTGAAATCAATTGCAATTGATCAATCAATTTAAAGTAATTGCTTTGAAAATTAATTGCAATTGATTTCAATTGCTAATGATTTCAATTTGTAATTGACAATTAATTTCAATTGCAATTGAATTCTATCATAAAATTTGCAATTAAATTTTCGTCAATTGTTAATTGTTAATTGGTCACCAGGCAATTGAAACTTTTTAATTGTTAATTGTCAATTGCAAAGGGTGCAATTGAAACATTTAATTGTTATTTGCAATTGACGATTGAAACTTGTAATTGTTAATTGCAATTGAACTCAGCAATTAAAACTGAAGATAAGAAGATGTGTTATATTGCGTTGTCCACTTGTTCCTGTTTTACATATTTCAAATAAGGTACTTATAAGAAATGCGGGATAACTACCATCCCTTCGCCCCCCTGGGAAGAAAGCCGTGAAACTAAGATTTTTTTAAAATATATTATGTTTATGGTTCTATCCCCCTCGAAAGAACTCTATATGCCCGTCATGCATACAATAGGAATGGGCACGAGCGAGCTCGAGCGAGTTTTCTTTAAAACTCGACTTGACTCGAAGCAGACATCTTTGAGCTCGACTCGAGAACTCGGCTCGAAACATTTCCCCCAACTCGACTCGAATTCGGATCGAGTTTCCAGTCGAGTCAAGACAATTTGAGCTAAATCATTTGTGTAGTTCCAAGTACTACTATCTTCAAGTATCCTACATAGACAATATAACTAACAATTATACTACTAGTACTACTTACTATAACTCATTATTTTTATAACACCGTGTACCTGTATAAACATGGAATATAGGCGGCTTTTATCTCAATACTAAAAATTAGTTGACTGTCGATCTCGGTCGTCAAGAAATCTTCAGGAGGCAATGACATCGGTCACGAGGTTCTAGGTTTGAGTTCAGGATGAGCAAGTATTCGGACTCGAGCCGAAAATTGTTAAAAGTTATAGGACTCCAGTCAAAAATGTTCAAAATTGCTCGACCCGGGTTTAGAGTTGTCAACGACTCAAGCGGCTCGCTCACAGCTCATTCACTTATCGAGCCGAACCGAGAAGTGAGCCGAGCCAACAGATCATCCAACCGAGCCAGCTCGAGCCGATGGCTCACACAAGCCGAACCGAACCGAGCTGATTGCTTATCCCAACCGAGCCGGTTCGAACCATCAGCTCATTTAAGCTGACTCGAACCCAGCCTATGGACGCGTTTCAACCGAGCCGAGTCGATGACTCGTTTCTACCGAGCCGGTTCAAGCCATTGGCTCAATTGAGCCCAGTCGATGGGTCATCCCAACCAAGCCAGCTCAAGCTGTACGCTCAGTTGAACCGAGCAGAGCCGGTTGACATCACTATCCCGGTTGGGCTTCTACTTTGGCTAAAAAATTCGACCGTGCAGTTCTCAGCCTTGATGGTAAGAACTACAAAAAAATTAAATGAAATCTTTAGTTTTACGTCCCACGGTTATGCCGGTTATGTTAAAGGAGACGGTGATGATGGGAAATGAATGAAATAATGTAATGAAGAAAGTGGTAGAAAAGGGGAGAACCCCGAGAAAACCCGCGAGCACGGTGTTTGTCCACCACAAAGTCCACACGGCGCGAGCTGGGATCGAACCAGGGACCTCAAGCACCGGAGGTGAACGCTGAGCCACCGCGCCCCCTGGTAAGAACTACAGTATATACTTAGGTCTATATTGGTGCTCACCGCGTCATTAACTTGTTCCGCGACCAACGAATTTCGAGGTACTTTGTTTTGCATCTTTTGTGCGAGTTTTGTGTCGCTTTATGCGCTTATTCCCACATTTTGTGCATCACCGGAAGTGAGTCAAAATGGACCTACAAATATGGCGGAACAAGTTATTGCTGTTCTGCCACCAATGAATTTCGAGTTCGTTTCCTTCACATCGTTTTGTGCCGTTTTGTGCGTCTACTTCCACGTTTTGTGCGTCATGGGAAGTGGGTTAAAATGAGTCCCCGTATTTTCACGTTTTGTGCGTCACCGGAAGTGGGTCAAAATGGGCTTCCAAGGTGGGACGAAAATGATCAAGAGTTCCGCCACTATCGAAATTCGAGGTCGTTAATTTTACATCGCGTAACCTTTTGTGCGTCTATTTCGACGTTTTGTGCGTCACTGGAAGACGGTCAAAATTTGCCTCAAAGGTGAGACGAAAATGACCCACTGCTCCGCCACTACCGAATTTCGACGTCCTAACTTTTGCATCGACTAGTGAATTTCGTGCCGTTTCGTGTCCTTATTTCCAAGTTTCGTGCGTCACCGAAAGTGGGTCAAAATGGGCTTCCAAGATGGGACGAAAATGATCAAGAGTTTCGCCACTATCGAATTTCGAGGTCGTTAATTTCACATCGCGTACCCTTTTGTGCGCCTATTTCGACGTTTTGTGCGTCACTGGAAGACGGTCAAAATGGGCCTCGAAGGTGGGATAAAAATGACTCACTGCTCCGCCACTACCGAATTTCTGGTCCTTCCTTTCACATCGACTAGTGAATTTCGTGCTGTTTTGTGCCCTTATTTCCACGTTTTGCGCGTCACCAGAAGTGTGTCAAAATAGGCCTCCAAAGTGTGACAAAAATGACCCACTGTTCCGACACTATCGAATTTCTAGATCGTTACTTTCGCATCGTTTAGTGCCTTTTTTGAAAGCTTTCTGCGCCTATTTCTCGTCTTGTGCATCGCCCGAGGTGAGTTAAACGGGCCTTTAAAGTGGGAGCTAAATGGCTCATTGTTCCGCCACTATCGAATTTCGGGGTTGGTTCTTTCGGATCTTTTAGTGCCTGTTTTGTACGTTTTGTGCGTCGCCGGAAGTAGGTCAAAATGGACCTACGAATATAATGAAATAAGTTAATGTTGTTCGACTACAAACGAATTTGGAGAACGCATCGTTTAATGTGTATTTTGTACCGTTCTGTTCGCCTACTTCCACGTTTTGAGCATCACCAGAAATGCGTCAAAATGGTCCATCAAGGTGTGAGGAAATAGAGCCATTGTTCCGCCACTATCGAATTTGGAGGTCGTTTCTTTCGCATCGTATAGTGCCTGCTTTGTACTGTTTTGTGCTCCTGTTTCCACTTTAGTGCGACAACGAAAATGGGTCAAAATGGTCTACAAGTATAGCGGAATAACTTAATGCTGTTCCGTCACCATCGAATGTCGAGGTCGTTTCCTTCACATTTTTATGCATGATTTGTGTCGCTTTGTGCATCAGTGCAAGTGGGTCAAAATGGACCTTGAAAGTGGAATGAATATGTCTTTTTCTGACATATTTGTAGGTCGTCTTTGACCCACTTTCGTTGGTACACAAAGCGTGAAAATATGCGCAGAAACGGTAAATACATGCACTAAACAATGCGAAATTCGATCTTGGTGGGAGAGTGGGTCATTTTTCTTCCCACATTGAATGCCCATTTTGACACACTACCATTGATTTACTAAACGTGGACATAGGCTTACAAAACGGTAGAAAACACGCACAAGACGATGTGAAGGAAATGACCTCGAAATCGTTCCTGACGGAACAGCATTAACTTGTTCCGTCATATTTGTAGGATAACATTGAGCCATTTCCGGTGACGCAGAAACGAGGAAATAGGCGCATAAAGCGACACAAAAATGGAAATTTAGCTTAATTACATGGAAATTTTAAGTTTGTAAGCTTAATTATATGGAAAATGTTATACATTTTTCCTTTACGTTGGTCTACTTTACGTTGATTTGGGACTTCCAAATTTTATTCTTTTTTCCACTGAAAAGTATCTATAATTCAACAAGGAAATAATTATGTATTATAATTATAATAATTATCTATATAATTGAATCCATTGTAATTTGGTTCATAAAAACACTTTACCATTTCGTACTAGCTGTTATGCCCGTTCTTCGCACGGATCAGATAAAATATCAATGTAAACAAACTGAACAACTGGAGAACAATTAAGAAACATTTCTAAAATTGGAAATATTTTGTGTATCCAACAACGTACATGTGTTTTCATTGGGAAGACCGATGGGGGCTGAATTTGAACGTAAACACTATCGGCGGTGTCACTATACATCTGAGCAACCCCGATAAATATGGATTCGACACAAATATTGGTCATTTACTGCTACTTTTACATGTCCCGGTGAACGCCCCCTCAGACCCCCTTGGTTCGAGTTGTGAAAAAAACCTCTGGTCCCCAACCAATACCGCGAAAACTATGAATGTGACACTAACATCTGCCATTTTCTACTACTTTTTACATATCCCGGTAAAAGCCCCTATGATCATCTGGTTCCAATTTTGAAAAAACAACGCCTCTGGTCCGCAGCCGATGGGGGCTGTATTTGGAAGTCAACGCCTGTGGAAGTATCACCATTCATCTCAGCGACAGCAAAAACTATGGATTTGACACTAATATCGGTAATTTTCCATTATTTTTACATGTCTCGCAATCCCCACCCCCGGTGACTCCCGACCAGCATACAATGGTGGCTAAATTTGAAAAAAAAATCGCTAATGAAAGTATCACCATTGATCTCAGCGACCGCGAAAACTATGAAATCGACACTGATATCGGTCATTTTATAGTACTTTTACATGTTCCGGTAGACGCCCCCCTGAGACCCCCTGGTTCGAATTTTGTCAAAAACGCTTTGCCTTGGTGTGGGACCTGGACCAAGGTATCTTTGATCAAAATTTGGTAACTCTCGGCCGTCAACTTGTCTGGTCCCCAGGCCGGTTCCGGTAAACGTCCCCCTGAGATCCCCTAGTTCGAAATTAGAATAAAAGCTCTTCGTCTTGATCTGGGGCCCTAGACCAAGCTACCCGTGACCAAATTTTGAAAAGTTTCGGTCCACTCGTCTGGTCCCTTTTGACGCGGATACTTTTTCACTCGGACCTATTTTACGTGGGGCACTTTCGACTCGAACCCTATTGACGCGGGGCCATTTTGACTCCGGCCCTTTTGACCAGGGCTTCTTTGACGTGGGCTTTCTTGTCACCGAGTACGGGTTCTTTTGACGAGGAACCATTTTAATTTGGACCCTTTTGACTCAGGTCCTTTGGTCGCCGAGCCCTTTTAACACGAGCCCTTTAGACGAGGGGCCGTTTTTGACTCGGGCAGTTTTGTCATGGGGCACTTTTGACTCGGGCATTTCGGTCCTCGCCCTTTTGTCCATGCTCTTCTGACATAGAATATTCAGCAGCTGAAATGCGTGGGGGCATGGGGAAGGTATGAGTAAATAGATGATCAACGATATACAGAGCGCAGTAAAATTTGTTACGCAACTGGTCATATCTCTCTCCTTCTCGTGATTTGCACTCCTAATCTCAGGCTTTTGAGTCGTGGAATTGTATTTACCGGGCCTTCTGTCGCTGGGCCTTTTTGACAGGGATTTTTCTGACGCAGGGCTTCTTTGATTCGGCCTCTTTTAACGCGGGGCCTTTTTGACTCGGGGCTTTTTGTCGCGGGGCCCTTTGAGTAGGGCCATTTTGACACGGAACCGTCTTAAGCCGTGCCCTTTTGAGGTGTCATTTTTTACCCGGGGATTTTTGAGATAGGGCCTTTTTGTCGCGTCGAACTTTTGATTCGGGCACTTTTGACATTGGGTCTCTTTTGACTCGAACCCTTTTGTCGCCTGTCCCTTTTTACTCAGGCATTTCTGTCTTCGCCCTTTTGTCCGTGCCCTTCAGACAGATATATATATATATATATATATATATATATATATATATATATATATATATATTCACCAGCTAAAATGTGGGGGGCAGGGATGAGTAAATAGATGATGAACGATCAGGCGCGGAATTGTATTTACCGGGCCCTTTTGACGCGGGGCTCTTTTGACTCGGCTCCTCTTAACGATGGGCCTTTTAACTTGGGTCTTTTTTACGGAGGGCCATTTTGACCCTGGCCGTTTTGGTGCGGAGTTTTCTTTGACCTGGGCTTTTTTTGACATAGGACCCTTTCGACTCGAGCACTTTTGTCGTGGGGCCTTTTTGACCGGGTCCGTCTTGACTCGGGCCTTTCCATTCTCGCCCTTTTGAGGGGCCATTCTGATATTTAACCACATAACACAGAAGCTGAAATGTGTGGGACAGGTGGCGGGTATGAGTAAATCGATTATTCAGGGCGCAGCAAAATTGTTACGCCACTGGTCATATCTCTTTCTTTCTCCTGATTTCCAGTCTTGATTTCAGGGTTTTTGGCCGTGGAATTGTATTTACCGGGCCCTTTTGACGCGGGACCGTTTTGACCAGTGCCCTTTCAAGGCGGGGTCCTTTTTGACATAGGGCCCTTTTGACTCGTCCTCTTTTCTGGTGAGGACCATTTGACCTGTGCTTTTTTGAGGCAGGGTCCTCTTTGACACGGGTTTTTGACATATGTCCCTTTTGACTCGGGCTCTCTTCCCGCGACGATCTTTTGACCCGGTACCTTTTGACGAGGGAAACCTTTTGACGAGTTTCGACTCGGCACTTTTCTTGCGGGCCAATTTTGAACTTGCTCTTTTGACGCGGGGTCTTTCTGACGGGCCATTTTGACTTCGGCCTTTCTATCCTCGCCCTTTTGTCGGGCCCTTTTGACATGGAATCATATATATATATATATATATATATATATATATATATATATATATATATATATATATTATATATATATATATATATATATATATATTATATATAAATATAACGCAGCAGCTGAAATGCGTGAGACAGGGGCGGGTATGAGTAAATCGATGATCCAGGGCGCAGTAAAATTACTTACGCTACTTTTCATATCTCCTTCCTTCTCTCTACATTATATCTGGAGATGAATGTTCTGACTAATAGGCTACAGTGGCGATTTTAAAATGTAAGAGGATATACGCTATCAATGATAAATCTTATGACTTTTAATATATGTAGGGCAATAAATCGAAAAACTCTATATCGTTCTTTTACCTCCCCCCCTTCCCGTTGGAAAAAATCCTGCAGGCGTTAGTGATTATCATGTTGCTTAATTACTTTATTATATTGTGCTATACATAGAATAAATACTGTTGTGTTTTATTTAATAATAAGAATCTTATTTACATTTATTGCGGCCCTTGCTTGACGACAGCGAAACATATTCACGTTCAACTTAATCAGTTTCCATTCTCAAATGAGAACAGTGAGGCGAATCAAGTAATTCACTAACTCATTTAGGACTTAGAAAAGTGTCCTGGGAAAATGTCACAGTAAATTCCTGAAGAGTGAAAAGCGCTAGTAGCAGTTGTTAGCAGTTATTAACTTCACATATAGGACAATAAATTGAAAAACTGAAAATACGAATCTTTTCAGAGATGACAGTTCGCTGATGCTTCAAATCTATGCCTTTACTCCCTATACTACGTTATTTCCCTAGTCAAAATAAAAACTCTTCAAAATTAATCACAATTTCTTATGCAACCATCCCTTCCTCGGAGTACTGCGCTGTCACATACCCGTCACGGCGATGTAAAGGCACTTTTGGCGACGAGGATACAAGTGTGTATGTGGGAACCTTAGATCACTGACATTGCATTACAATCCCAAAACATTAAGTCGGGATGCGGAAAGGGGTAGGCAAACGACGTGCTTTCGTTATTAATATACATCACAGGAATGATAATTCAACTCAAGCTCAACGGTTCGCATTTCACCACGACAATCCAGTTTCTGCAGATCATACAACGGATATCAAAGAAATAGAGTCTGCACTATTGGAAAAGCCTCAGGATACCTAAGAACATTATTGCAATGAGACAAGCCAACCGGCACAGTCTGCAATGCTCCATCCCTATAAAGTGTAAGGATGGAATGCAGGTGCATGCATTAACCAAGAATTATGTAAACAGAGTCAAATTTTGCCAAATATTACTACAAATGTTGGGGGGAAACAGATCCTATTCATAACAGAAGGGCCGCTTTCACTTATCGATATACGTGGATAAGCAAAATATTCGGTACTGGTGCAAGATTAACCTGAGGAACTTTTTCAAAGACCCTTATATAGTGAAAAAGTAAGAGTATAATGTTCTACCTATTTCTTCTTAGGGATTATTGTCTGTACGTCTTTGAAGATAACAACGAGAACTATATAGCGATGTTAAATACATTTTTGAAGTCATAGTAGGCAACTTTCTCTAAAATTAGCGGAGAAATATAGTTTCAACAAAACGAGGTTAAATATTCAGACGGTGTCAAGAGTGTTTCCAATCACATCATTTCAAAATATGGTAACTAGTCTTGGCCTGCGCGATCCCTGGGTATTTTCGCTCGTGACTATTTCCTGTTACATACTGTATGTTTATAAAGTTAAATGTTTAGCCCCCTACCATCAAGGGATGTTCCACTACCGAAACAAATAATTCAAAGACATATAGAGAAGATCCCTTTCAAATGTACAGTAATCGATAATTTGTAACCGAAATTCTAGAAATGTGTAGAGATTGTTGCCAACTGCAGGACATTGTATTCAATACTTGTTTTGTTCGTCACATATAACATGAATACCCTTACGTATTCCATACGCACAAGTTTTAAAATAATTTAAATTTATGAAATATAAACTTTAAACATTGCTTTCTCTTCTGGTAGACCCTGTACACGCAACTCAAGTCGTACTTTAAGCTGTACGTCTACAATCCCATAATAGCTGTAGCAGAAAAGGAACATTAAACTTCAAATATCATTACAGGTATATTCATCTATCATATAAATAAGGGATCTTCTAATTAGGGGAAATTTCTATCACTCTGGAATTGTTCCTTTGCATTGAAATCGCGTAAGTGGATGGCATACATTCTCTCTGTACAAACATAGCCATGAATACCAAATACTTTTCCTTAATTTTCAGTATCCCTCATCCAGTGGAGACTCCAGAGTCTTACAAGTGAGAAATCGGCAGTGGAGAAATTGTCTTCAATAATGTCTCGTTTAATTAATTGTAGCAGATACGGAATATCTAAGTAAATAACCATTTGTTCATGTAATGTAAACGACATAACTTTCTCGTAATATTAAAAGGACAGACTTCAAGTTTCTAATAAAAATACAAATCCAAACACCTTGTACGTTTTTAAAAGTAATGAAAACTTAATTATATATTAATGAATAAATAGTAAATATATAATTAAACTAACAAAAAATTAAAATCAGAGCTAGCGGCCTATCACACCATTCTCACCCAATATTATTAATAATAAATATATAAATTGGAAATAAATCAAATATAACAATAGTAACGAAACTAATAAGTAAGAAAATTTCGTTCTCACTGTGCCCCTTCGATAGACTACCAACCTATGGGAATTCAATACTCAAATTTGAAGTAGTACCTCTATAACTGATGGATGCATTAGAGCAGCGTTTCCCAACCTTTTTCAACTTGCGGCACACTACGGGTGCAACTTGAATTCTCGCGGCACATACATAGATATTATTATTATTATTTGTAGACATAAAATACCCTAGTATTTTTTCTCTGTGATTACTGTTCTCACAGGAAAGAAAGCTCGGTCACTGGTTTTCCTCTCAGTGTAAATCATTAAGCTTATTTTTCATTCTAATTTAAAAATAGAAAACAATTGCAATGAAATATAGGACTCAGGTTTTTAAAAATATACTTTCTTTTTCGAAAACTATATCCTACTTTTTACCTTTACAATTTTTAAATATTATATGAAGGTTAGAATTGTTCAATATTATTAGTAATGTAAAATTTTTGAATACTAGCTATTGAAGGTTGCAATTGTTTAATTATAATATACTATGAAGGTTACAGTTTTCCAAAAAATAAGTAAAACAAGTTGGTTCACGAAGCAAAATTAATGTTCAAATTGAGCTTGATGTTCTTTCATAATCTTCAATTGTGGACGGATAGTTGTTAAACACACCCTCATGTCGTGTTTCGGAGTTAACAAATTGTGACCCGTTCTTACACTTTATTGTATTCATTGCAGGAAATCCTGCTTTACTTAAGTAGGATGTAGAAAAGGGAATATGAACTTTGTAGAAATAGCTGGATATTCTCTCCGGAGAGAAATCTAGAATGATGCCTTGTCTTCTTGTGAGTGCAGGAGTTTCAAACCTCGGTCATTCCTCACATCGACCAATTAACTTTTTTCCTGTACATTTAATTCTGCTGACTACGACAGAAGGCTCAAAGGAGTCCCTCACCCAGTCAAATGAATTGAACTGAAGCGTAGGAAAATACTTCTCAACATTGCTACACAACAAAGACAATGTGTCTGAAATAAGTGTTGAGAGGTTTGTGTCAATTTTACATCACATTCTAATCTCAAATGTCACATTTGTTTGGTTTTCTAATTCTGTCCTCTCAAAGTGAGAGTTTCTCCCTAAATGAGAAACTTTTGTCACTTAAGGTTAGGATATTTTCCATTTTTCCCTGCATGCATTTGTTAAGCGTATTCAATGTTTGGAATATGTCAGTAAGAAAAGTAACTTTATTCCACCAAGAATCATCACTAAGGAAATCCACATTTTCATATTCTTCTGACAGAAAGAATAGAAGAAGTTCTTCTTTAAGTGCACAACATTTTGACAATACAAGACTACCAGACAACGATCTCGATTTTCTCGCGGCACACCAGCGGCCCATTCACGGCACACCAGTGTGCCGCGGCACACCGGTTGGGAAACGCTGCATTAGAGTAATAAGATTTAAGATACAACCTGTTACTCAAAACAGGAATCCATATCAACAAGCCATTACTTCCTATACCTTACTGTTTTTATTCAAATCTTTGAGTTTTACGTCCCACGGTTATGCCGGTTAGGCTAAAGGAGACGGTGATGATGAGAGATGAGTGAAATGGTGGAATGAAGAAAGTGGGAGGAAACGGGAGAACCCCGAGAAAACCCACGAGCACGGTGTTTGTCCACCACAAAGTTCACTTGGCGGGGGCTGGGATCGAACCCGACACCCCAAGCACCAGAGATGAACGCTCTACCACTGAGCCACCGCGCCCCCCTTGTTTTTATTCAATGGCGACAAATGTTGAAATCGGAAATTATAAATCTGAAACATTTCCGCTTTGAACCGAAAGTTAACGGAAAAGATTGAACCTATTCCTGGTAAGCTGAAACAATTGAAAAAATCCACATATCGATCTCTTACCGTTTTTGCTCTGTGTAAATCTTGAAATGAAATGAAATCTTTGTGTTTTACGTCCCACGGTTATGCCGGTTAGGCTAAAGGAGACGGTGATGATGAGTAATGAATGAAAGGGTGGAATGATGAAAGTGGGAGGAAACGGGAGAACCCCGAGAAAACCCACGCACACTCTGTGTAAATCTGTATTGAAACCCGACGTAATAGTAAATTTCAACTTCCGGTTTTAGTAGTGTTTTGGGTTGTGATGATACATTGTCTTGATTCCCTGACTCAATTGAAGAACACCGTTTTTCACTTTCTACTATATTTTTCTCTTCCGGTGAATGTTGAAACCGGAAATGGTTAATTAGAACCACTTCCAGTCTAATAGTTGGTTAATGGAGGGGACAGACACTATTCATGAGAAGCTAAATCTATTGCATAAAACAGCATCTCCATATCCCTTACCGTTTTTGTTCTATCGGAAGTAATAGTAAATTTGAACTACTTCTGGTTTTGTTAGAGTATTGTGGATAATCATGTTATATTGAGATGCTGAATCGTTGGCATAAACCTCTTCTCTCTATCTTTTATAGTTTTCGATCTATGATTAATGTTGAAACCATCCTACCAATATATCTCTTACCAATTTTTCTTTGATACCTGTCGATAGACGGACGAACGAACAAAGGCATTCTATAAGACTTGCGACACTTATGCATAGCATAGTTTGGAAGACTAATAATATAGCAATAAATGTTAAATAACAAAAAAATTACCAATAACATATCTATCGAAAATAAAATACAGTCATGAATACTATAGCAACAAATATAAATGAACAAATACATTTTACAAAATGCCAAGTTGCTCTACATGTATGCATGTCGTAGTATCAGCTCTGAGCGCTATACTGTTTAGCTACAGTGCCCATCGGCATAACAAAATAATTTGCAATTTATATATCAATATGGAGGCAATAAAGAAACATTGTGTACAATAGATTTCAACTGAAGTTTCGTATAATTTGCACTGGTAAATAAACATCTCTCTTTGTCTTTTCAAAAGTTCTTGCCTCAAAATCGATGACAATAACAAAGCACAGCAAAAAATCCTAGGAGATAATGCATGTTTTATTAATAGCATCATCTGAAAGGATTTCCAACTGGCTTGGTGTTCTTCGAGAAGCAGTGGCGACAATCTCTCAACTTGTGCAAACCAGCACTCATACTACCTTGCACAAAGGCCGAATCCAAACTCTGTGTTCCGTTACCATAACCTTCCAAGGAACTGCAGCAGTTTTCGCATGATGAGCAATTCATTATTCCACTGAACATGATGCAGAATTTTGCGTGTTCCAATTTTCAGCTAGTTGGACTGTTTTGGATGCCAAGAGTAGTATTAAGCATAACAACATTCTCTGTTTTACTAGATGTGCATGTAACATACATGAGCTGAACAAGTGTTCATTGACATATGTGCTGCGCTCTACAAGCACAACGTTGTGATACACTCCATTTGGTGATTTATCTACAAGTGGAAATATGTTTGGCTGACCAAGAAGCGGTAGTGTAATGTAGTAGTTAACCCACCGTTATAGTGAGGAGGAGGCCAGGCTTTAATTCTCAGTCCAGTCATACATTTTACATTCTTTAAATTTCAGTGGCATACGTTATCTATCTAAACAAATCACCATTTGCCATGGAACGTAAACGACAAAATTAAGACTTTAAAATCACAAAAGTTGTCTCTTAAATTCCAAAGAAGCTGTATATTTTAAAAGCTTTATATACAGGGTGCGGCACGTAAAACCGGCCCGTCGTAATATTCTGGTATATTATGTTTTTGGCAACACTTAAATAATCTACCTTCCTACCAAGAGATGGCGCGTCGAGGTCGGGTTGACTTACGTGACCTGCAGCAGTCACGTGCAACCGCAGCCAGTGAAACTTGTCGAAACCAGTTGAGAAAAAGGCCTCGTTGTGTTAAGCCGGGTGAGTGTCAGTGTGTGATAATGCCGTATTCGATACCCGAGCGTGTTGCCATTGTTGAAGGGTTCATTCTCACTGGATCTTTTGTGAAAACAAAGAATTTGTTTCGGGAGAAATTTCCAGGACGTTCTGTGCCAGCAAAAGGCACCATTCAGGAATTGATTGAAAAATGGCGGCGTACAGGATCGGTTCAAAATGCTCCCAGGAACAGACGACCATCTGTCTGCACACCTGAATTAAAGATGCAGGTGGAGGAGATAATGACAAGAAGTCCTCGAAAGTCAACCAGGAGATTGAGTCAACAGGTTCATGCGAGCGAGAGAAGTTGCAGACGTGTTTTAAGGGGACTGAAGTTGAAACCGTACCGGATAAGTGTTGTGCAAGAACTGAAGGAGCCTGACCTGCAGAAGAGGGTGCATTTTTGTTCATGGCTGTTGAGCAATTTTACCAGTGGTTTCTTTTATCCACTAATGCTCATCATGAGTGACGAGGCGTGGTTCCACCTGTCTGGGTACATAAATTCCCAAAACAACCGGTATTGGTCGACAGAAAATCCACACGCAATCCACCAGGTACCCTTGCATGATGAGAAGATTGGTGTTTGGTGTGCCATTTCCGCCACACGCGTTATTGGGCCCATATTCTTTGAGACGACAGTAAACAGTGACGTGTATATGGGAATCCTGGAGTAGTTTTATACACACTTGACCGAAGAGGAGCGTCAGTTATGTTACTTTCAGCAGGACGGTGCAACATGCCACACATCAGCTGCATCATTGTCCCTTGTGCATGAGATGTTTACACCAGAGAGGACAATCAGCAAAGGCTTGTGGCCTCCTCGGTCACCAGACTTGTCCACGTGTGACTTTTACTTATGGGGACTGTTAAAGGGAAGAGTATACGAAACAAATCCACACACAATTGAAGAACTCAAAACCAGGATCCAGGATGTCACCAATAGCATTACAACACAAGAACTGACAAGGGTATATATGAATCTCTTCAATCGTGCTCACATGTGTGTTGAAGTGGGCGAAGGACACTTTCAGCACCTGCTGTGAAGGTGAGTAGTCATATTCAATACATTACATTTCATTTATGTGTTGTAGTTAATCATATTCAATACATTACATTTCATTTTATGTGTTCACTTTACGGGCCGGTTTTACGTGCCGCACCCTGTATATATATATAAATGAGCGACAACATATACAGTAGAGCATCGATTATCCGAATATCGATCACCCAAAACAACGGTTAACTGAAAGCCTTCAAATTTATTCGATTATTTTTTCTTGTTATTCGAATTTTAACAGTCCTTTTCCAGTCGCCAAACTCACTGCCCTGACACGGCTATGAAGTGGTTATAAACAAGAAGAATATGATGTTGTCTTTAAAACACGTATGAGATTTAGCGGGGAAAAAATAAATAGAAGTGTCAGCTCTGAAGCACACTAAAAGTTTGAACTCCCTTTACTAAATTTTAGGTCTACTTTAATAAACTACTTTATGTAATATTGTGTTTTTTTGTTCCTTATTTCTTCTACGACACTGATACAAGTTTGTTCGTAAATTATTGGTTATCCGAACACCACTAGTCTTCAATTGTTTTTGATAACCGATGCTTTATGTATATAATTAAACAAAAAACAGCTGTCTATCAGGTTATTCTCACCCAGTATTAATAATAACAAACATATAATTTGGAAATACATAAAACACATCAACAGTAACGAAATTAACAATCAAATAATGTCAACAAATATTACATAACGAAAAATAAATATCAGAAGTAAAATAAAATATGGTTATAAATACTACAGCAGCAAATATACATGGACATATACATTTAAAAATAGCAAGTCACTGTACATTTATATGTCTTAATACCACATGTGTGAGCTCTACCACTGAGCTATAGTGGCCCCCTAAGTATAAGAAAACAATCTGTAATCCGTATAAAATTATTGAATCTTACAAAAAATAATAATAATAAATAAATAAAAAAACATCTCGCTGTGATATCAATGATCTCTGCCTCCAGCGATGAGGAAAACAACAAAGTACAGCAAGAAACCCTAAAAGATGGTGTATTTTCTATTAATAGCAGCATCAAAAAAGATTTCCAACTAAATCAGTGAAGCTTAATGTAGACGAAGAAATATTGTTATCTATACCTAAAATGTTATGTCCGTGAACCTGGCCCCACCTACATCGGCACTAATTTTAAAACATATGCCAAAAATTAGTGCCCAATTAGTGCTGACGACCTGTAATGTTAAAAAAATTTGTGCCGTTACACAGACTTCAAAAAACAAAAAAGATTCTGGGTGGGGCTAGGTTCACGCTAGCCCCACCCACTCAATCGAACGAGATGAAACCTATACTCAAAGTTAGTGTTAAATTAGTGCTGTCGATACCGCATAAAAAGAAAATTAGTGCTATTATCAGAAGGCCAAAATATATTCGAAAATGTTCAATGGCGGTATCTTCAAAGAAAACAAAAGATCCCTCATTTTTATGATAAGATATATAGCACTAATCTTCTTTCTATGCAGTATCGTCAAAACTAATTTAGCACTATCTTTTGGCATAGTTTACAAACTTAGTGTTCCATTATTAAAAGTGGCTGGGGCTGTCATCACGTGAACCTGGCCCCACCCACAGCGGCACAAATTTTAAAACATATGACAAAAGTTAGTGCCTAATTAGTGCTGACGAACTATAATGTTAAAAAAAATAGTGCTGTTACACAAACGTCAAAAAACAAAAACGATTCTGGGTGGGGCTAGGTTCACGCTAGCCCCACCCACTCAACCGATTGAGATGAAACGTATACACAAAGGTAGTGCTAAATTAGTGCTGTCGATACCACATAAAAATAAAATTAGTGCCATTATCAGTAGGCCAAATATATTCGAAAATCTAATATGGCGGCATCATCAAAGAAAATAATCGATCCTCATTTTTATCATACTATACATAGCACTAATTTTCTTTCTATGTGGTATCGTCAGCACTAATTTAGCACTAATGTTTGGCATAGTTTCCAAAATTAGTGCTATTAAACAAACGTCAAAAAACTAAGAAGTGGGTGGGGCTAGCGTGAACCTAGCCCCATCCACACAACCAATTGAGGTGAAACCTATACCCACTGTTAGTGTTAAATTAGTGCTGTCGATACCGCATAAAAATAAAATTAGTGCCATTATCAGAATTCCAAATATATTCGAAAATCTAATATGGCGGCATCATCAAAGAAAACAATCGATCCTCATTTTTATGATACAATACATAGCACTAATTTTCTTTCTATGCGGTATCGTCAGCACTAATTCAGCACTAATTTTTGGCATAGTTTCCAAAATTAGTGCTATTAAACAAACGTCAAAAAACTAAAAAGAAGTGGGTGGGGCTAGCGTGAACCTAGTCCCACCCACACAACCAATTGAGATGAAACCTATACCTAATGTTAGTGTTAAATTAGTGCTGTCGGTACCGCATAAAAATAAAATTAGTACCATTATCAGAAGGCCAAATATATTCGAAAATCTAATATGGCGGCATCATCAAAGAAAACAGTCGATCCTCATTTTTATCACACTATACATAGCACTAATTTTCTTTCTATTCTGTATCGTTAGCTCTTGTTTAGCTCTAATTTTTGGCAAAGTTTACAAAATTTGTGCTATTACACAAAACCGCAAAAACTGCACAAATGTTTCCTTTTTGCTTGAATTGGAGGTGCATAGTTATGTCACGAAACTCATATGAAATACATGGGGAATTTTTCATTGCGCCAAATCCTATCACATTCGAAAGCACTAATTACATCTAATAGTGCAATTGTTAGTGATTCGTAAGTGCTTCGTAGTGCACCAACAACTGAAGTTAAGCTTTATTAGTATAGGTGCTACAAATAAAATAGGTTTGAACTTTAGGGTGAAGTTGGTGCTCCCACTTCAAGTACTAACTAAAAAATGAGTGGCATTCGTTAGTGCATCGTTAGTGCTTAAAAAACTAACAGTTTCAATAATGTTAGAGTAGTAATCGCGGGACTTGAGGCCATTTTTCCACCCCTGGAGCAGGGCGCCCGCCGCCGCCGCCAAATTTTGCGCCCCGGGCGCCTGGCGCCCCATTTTTGGGGTTACGTGGCCCGGGGTCAATGACCTAGGGGGCGCCCGCCGCCGCCAAAATTTTGCGCCCCCTGGCGCCCGGCGCCCATTTTTTGGGTTACGTGGCCCGGGGTCAATGACCTAGGGGTACATAGGACCACCCCTTTTAGATTTTGGTAGGGGTACGATGGCCCACCCCTAAATTTTGGCAGGGGTACCTAGGACCACCCCCTTAAATTTTGGAAATTACCAAATCTAAAAATTTGGTGTGGTAGCCTAGGATCATAGTATGTACCTCTATCAGTATTGGGTGTCCATGTCGTTCCCTTTCATGGGTAAAACTGCCAAAAATTCAAATTTCGGGGTTTTCTGACCTAATTTATCCCCTTGGATGAGGTGTTATTATCCTATATAGTTATATGGTCATGTATAGGGGTTCATTACCTTTCATAAGACGTGGATATATTAATGCACCTCTTGAAAAATTTGGGAGGGGTACCTTGGCCCACCCCTTAAATTTTGGAAATTGACCAATTTAAACATTGGGTATTATAGTACTGCACCCTAATATGTATTATGATGAATTTGGGTGGTCCACCTCGTTCCCTTCTAGGGGTACAAAATTGCCAAAATATAAACGTAAGCAATACGTTATAGCACGTGTTTGGTTTTTGGTCGATTTTATCCCCTTTGATGAGGTGCTATTACCTTATATCGTTACAAGGGTCCATTCCCTTTCATAAGATATGGGTATATTTGTGCACCCCTTTAAAAATTTGGGAGGGTTACCTTGGGCCACCCCTTAAATTTTAGAAATTGCCCAATTTAAACATTTGGTATTATAGTACTGAATCCTAATATGTATTATGATAAATTTGGGTGGTCCATCTCGTTCCCTTTCATGGGTACAAATTTGCCAAAATATAAACGTAAGCAATACGTTGTACCACGTGTTCGTTCTTTGGACCAATTTATCCTCTTGGATGAGGTCCTATTACCTTATATGGTTATATGGTTATGTATAGGGGTCCATTACCTATCATAAGAAATAGGTACATTTGTGCACCCCTTTAAAAATTTGGGAGGGGTACCTTGGGCCACCCCTATAATTTTGGAAATTACCCATTTTATATATTTGGTATTATAGTATAGGACCCTAATAGAGATTACTATAAATTTGGTTGGTTCACCTCGTTTCCTTTCATGAGTACGAAATTGCCAAAAATTCAAATTTCGGGGTTTTTGACCTAATTTATCCCCTTGGATGAGGTGTTATTATCCTATATAGTTATATGGTCATGTATAGGGGTCCATTTCCTTTTATAAGACGTGGATATATTAATGCACCCCTTGAAAAATTTGGGAGGGGTACCTTGGCTCACCCCTTAAATTTTGGAAATTGACCAATTTAAACATTGGGTATTATAGTACAGGGCCCTAATATGTATGATGATAAATTTTGGTGGTCCACCTCGTTCCCTTCTGGGGGTACAAAATTGCCAAAATATAAACGTAAGCAATACGTTATAGCACGTGTTTGGTTTTTGGTCGATTTTATCCCCTTTGATGAGGTGTTATTATCCTATATAGTTATATGGTCATGTATAGGGGTCCATTACCTTTCATAAGATATGGGTATATTTGTGCACCCCTTTAAAAATTTGGGAGGGTTACATTGGGCCACCCCTTAAATTTTAGAAATTGCCCAATTTAAACATTTGGTATTATAGTACTGGATCCTAACATGTATTATGATAAATTTGGGTGGTCCACCTCGTTCCCTTCTAGGGGTACAAATTTGCCAAAATATAAACGTAAGCAATACGTTGTACCACGTGTTTGTTCTTTTGGACCAATTTATCCTCTTGGATGAGGTCCTACTACCTTATATGGTTATATGGTTATGTATAGGGGTCCATTACCTATCATAAGAAATAGGTACATTTGTGCACCCCTTTAAAAATTTGGGAGGGGTACCTTGGGCCACCCCTTTAATTTTGGAAATTACCCATTTTATATATTTGGTATTATAGTATAGGACCCTAATAGAGATTACTATAAATTTGGTTGGTTCACCTCGTTCCCTTTCATGAGTACGAAATTGCCAAAAATATAAACGTAAGCAATACGTTATACCACGTGTTTGGTTTTTGACCTAATTTATCCCCTTGGATGAGGTATTATTACCCTATATAATTATATGGGCGTATACAGGGGTCCATTACCTTTCATAAGACATGGGTATATTTGTGCACCCCTTGAAAAATTTGGGAGGGGTACCTTGGCCCACCCCTTAAATTTTGGAAATTGACCAATTTAAACATTGGGTATTATAGTACAGGATCCTAATATGTATTATAATAAATTTGGGTGCTCCACCTCGTTCCCTTTCATGGTTAAAGAACTACCAAAATTAAATTTCGGAGGCTATTGACCCCTATTTAACACGTTATATGGTTTATTACCTCTATATGTTTATGTTCTCTTTTAAATTTGGGAATTATAAAATAACAAAATTCGATAAACGTTTTCTAGGACCCATTGGTGTTCCTCTTATGGCCAAATATTCAAAATTTAAAGGTTATTGACCGGCTTTATTATTGAATAAGTACAGGATTTATTACTTTTTCATAAGACACAGGTGTATTTGTGTACCAATCTTAAATTTTGGGAGGGGTTCATTTCTTATTGTCATATCAATAATTGGTAATTGTTCTTTGGGTAAATCATTGTGAAATATTAGTATGATCACGTGATCAGTTATTGACCTATGATGGGATTAGGAGTCCAGGACATTGGTACATTTAAACTTTGTAGGATAATTTGAGAATGCGTCAGTGGTATTGATTATTACAGCCAAATATAAACGTAAGCAATACGATGTACCACGTGATTGACCTTGATGAGGTAGTGTACAGGGATACATAGCTAACCTTATTGAATCTTATGACTCATAGTCTTAAGGGAATACATGCTACATCACTGGCAAAGTTATTGTTGATGCAATTTGATTGGTTGATCACTATCTTTCGTGCAATCTGATTGGCTGATCACTATATTTCGTGCAATCTGATTGGTTGCTGATTTTCAAATCTTTGCTGCATTCAGTTTTAAGTTTTGTTTAACATTTAAAAATCTTGGTTTCGTTCAACATTTTGCACTCTCTGATAAATATGATCAAAACCGTTTATTTGTTAATCGAATAGTTAAAAACCGGATAAAGTTTGACGGTTAACCGTGAAACGTAAATTATTTTTTGTTTGAAAGTTTTTGTTTGAAAACTCTTGTTTCAACTTTGTGTTTGAATTTTTTTGTTTCAGAATTTTGTTTGAAATTTGTTTCAAAATTTTTTGTTTGAAAATTTTTTTGTTTGAAAATTTTTTGTTTAAAATTTTTTGTTCGAAATTTTTGTTTTGAAATTTTTCGTTTCCAAATTTTTTTGTTTAAAATTTTTTGTTTCGAATTTTTTTTTCAAAATTTTGTTTGAAATTTTTTTCGTTTCAAAATTTTGTTTGAATTTTTTGTTTCCAAATTTTTTCGTTTCAAAAATTTTGTTTCAAAGTTTGGTTTGACATTTTTAAAAGTTTGTGCACTCATTAGTAAAGAACCGGAACTGTTTAGAACAAAAACCTCTGGCAACATTGTGGTGCAATAGTACACGTCAGAACATGGGGTTGTACTTGACATGAAAAAACACAATTCATTGAAATGGATCATTTTATTACACTCCACATACATCCATACCAGATATATGATCTGGATATTGTCGATACAATGTATTTTGAACTTCTTGAACTAGTTTGTCTTTAGCGTATAATTTTAATTCCAATTGAAGTCTTTTAAGGTCTATTGCAATATCAATTGGTGGAAACTCAATGTCCATTTGATCACAAATAAACTGTTTATCAATACAGGTATGCACCCACGAACGATGTTGACAACCATCACAACATCTAGATACATGTTGTACAATATGCATAACACATTTTTCAAAATAGTACTTTTTCAGGAATATGCTTGTTTTGTTGCACACTTCCACTGCATGTTTAACACACTGAAATACGCTGATGAATTTGTTCCATTCAGTTTGTGTTAGATACACCATGTTGCGAGGGGCATGAAATGTACTCTTTTTACGTAACAGCACCATCTTCTCTTCGAGGACTGTACGCAGCACCACTTCATGATTTGAGCCTAATGATTTGACTATGGTCACATTTAGCTCATCATGAAAATAATCGTTCATTTGGTCGATTCGTGAACATAATATTTGCCACTCTTCACAGGTCAGTTGTACACCAAATTGTTCTGCTTTGCCCAATCGAATCACAGGTTCAAATGTTCTAGCACTGATACCAATCATCACATGTTTTGTTTGAAATATATTTATTGGATAATAGCTTGCGAAGATGAACTCTTTATCGTTAGAAGTACACATCTTTCCTGCTGAAACGCACTTGCTCAAATGATTTCGTGGGATGATAGTGTATTGGTTGATTTATAGTTATTACTGACGTCATAGGAAAGGAATGTGCTGACATTTGAATTCATGATTTCATCACAGTTACTGACGTCATGCTGACCAACCAAATTCATACAACTATGTCTGATGTGCTGACGTTTGAATTTATGATTTCATCACAATTGCTGACGAATCTGGCTGTGTACTAAATTCAAATTGATGACTTCGACCCAAGAATCCTTTGTAACATAAAGATACAGATCCAGTATTTAAGAAACGCAGCAGTTCTTCTTGTTTTGATGCTTCCATGGGTAAATATCTTGCTGGTAAAATTATATTCTTATCATTTTCAAGCTTCACTACGATTCTTAATCCAAACTTTGTAGGGATCATTTGGCTAGCTAAGATTCTGTAAGGTACATTCTGTTGTAAATCACTAATCTTGGTAAATGATTTCATCACATCACGTGTGTTTAGAAACTGCAGACAAGTAGCCATGATGATGTTATCATGAATACTAACTCGAACGATACTTATATATGATGCAAAACTGATGACGTTGCATTATCATGTTCTGACGTGTACTATTGCACCACAATGTTGCCAGAGGTTTTTGTTCTAAACAGTTCCGGTTCTTTACTAATGAGTGCACAAACTTTTAAAAATGTCAAACCAAACTTTGAAACAAAATTTTTGAAACGAAAAAATTTGGAAACAAAAAATTCAAACAAAATTTTGAAACGAAAAAAATTTTCAAACAAAATTTTGAAAAAAATTCGAAACAAAAAAATTTTAAACAAAAAAATTTGGAAACGAAAAATTTCAAAACAAAAATTTCGAACAAAAAATTTTAAACAAAAAATTTTCAAACAAAAAAATTTTCAAACAAAAAATTTTGAAACAAATTTCAAACAAAATTCTGAAACAAAAAAATTCAAACACAAAGTTGAAACAAGAGTTTTCAAACAAAAACTTTCAAACAAAAAATAATTTACGTTTCACGGTTAACCGTCAAACTTTATCCGGTTTTTAACTATTCGATTAACAAATAAACGGTTTTGATCATATTTATCAGAGAGTGCAAAATGTTGAACGAAACCAAGATTTTTAAATGTTAAACAAAACTTAAAACTGAATGCAGCAAAGATTTGAAAATCAGCAACCAATCAGATTGCACGAAATATAGTGATCAGCCAATCAGATTGCACGAAAGATAGTGATCAACCAATCAAATTGCATCAACAATAATTTTGCCAGTGTTGTAGCATGTATTCCCTTAAGACTATGAGTCATAAGATTCAATAAGGTTAGCTATGTATCCCTGTACACTACCTCATCAAGGTCAATCACGTGGTACATCGTATTGCTTACGTTCATATTTGGCTGTAATAATCAATACCAATGACGCATTCTCAAATTATGTTTAAATGTACCAATGTCCTGGACTCCTAATCCCATCATAGGTCAATAACTGATCACGTGATCATACTAATATTTCACAATGATTTACCCAAAGAACAATTACCAATTATTGATGTGACAATAAGAAATGAACCCCTCCCAAAATTTAAGATTGGTACACAAATACACCTGTGTCTTATGAAAAAGTAATAAATCCTGTACTTATTCAATAATAAAGCCGGTCAATAACCTTTAAATTTTGAATATTTGGCCATAAGAGGAACACCAATGGGTCCTAGAAAACGTTTATCGAATTTTGTTATTTTATAATTCCCAAATTTAAAAGAGAACATAAACATATAGAGGTAATAAACCATATAACGTGTTAAATAGGGGTCAATAGCCTCCGAAATTTAATTTTGGTAGTTCTTTACCCATGAAAGGGAACGAGGTGGAGCACCCAAATTTATTATAATACATATTAGGATCCTGTACTATAATACCCAATGTTTAAATTGGTCAATTTCCAAAATTTAAGGGGTGGGCCAAGGTACCCCTCCCAAATTTTTCAAGGGGTGCACAAATATACCCATGTCTTATGAAAGGTAATGGACCCCTGTATACGCCCATATAATTATATAGGGTAATAATACCTCATCCAAGGGGATAAATTAGGTCAAAAACCAAACACGTGGTATAACGTATTGCTTACGTTTATATTTTTGGCAATTTCGTACTCATGAAAGGGAACGAGGTGAACCAACCAAATTTATAGTAATCTCTATTAGGGTCCTACACTATACCAAATATATAAAATGGGTAATTTCCAAAATTAAAGGGGTGGCCCAAGGTACCCCTCCCAAATTTTTAAAGGGGTGCACAAATGTACCTATTTCTTATGATAGGTAATGGACCCCTATACATAACCATATAACCATATAAGGTAGTAGGACCTCATCCAAGAGGATAAATTGGTCCAAAAGAACAAACACGTGGTACAACGTATTGCTTACGTTTATATTTTGGCAAATTTGTACCCCTAGAAGGGAACGAGGTGGACCACCCAAATTTATCATAATACATATTAGGATCCAGTACTATAATACCAAATGTTTAAATTGGGCAATTTCTAAAATTTAAGGGGTGGCCCAAGGTAACCCTCCCAAATTTTTAAAGGGGTGCACAAATATACCCATATCTTATGAAAGGGAATGGACCCTTGTAACCATATAAGGTAATAGCACCTCATCAAAGGGGATAAAATCGACCAAAAACCAAACACGTGCTATAACGTATTGCTTACGTTTATATTTTGGCAATTTTGTACCCCTAGAAGGGAACGAGGTGGACCACCCAAATTCATCATAATACATATTAGGGTGCAGTACTATAATACCCAATGTTTAAATTGGTCAATTTCCAAAATTTAAGGGGTGGGCCAAGGTACCCCTCCCAAATTTTTCAAGAGGTGCATTAATATATCCACGTCTTATGAAAGGTAATGAACCCATATACATGACCATATAACTATATAGGATAATAACACCTCATCCAAGGGGATAAATTAGGTCAGAAAACCCCGAAATTTGAATTTTTGGCAGTTTTACCCATGAAAGGGAACGACATGGACACCCAATACTGATAGAGGTACATACTATGGTCCTAGGCTACCACACCAAATTTTTAGATTTGGTAATTTCCAAAATTTAAGGGGGTGGTCCTAGGTACCCCTGCCAAAATTTAGGGGTGGGCCATCGTACCCCTACCAAAATCTAAAAGGGGTGGTCATATGTACCCCTAGGTCATTGACCCCGGGCCACGTAACCCAAAAAATGGGCGCCGGGCGCCAGGGGGCGCAAAATTTTGGCGGCGGCGGCGGGCGCCCTGCTCCAGGGGCGGAAAAAATGGCCTTAAGTCCCGCGATTACTACTGTTAGACTATTAGTTTAGTTATGGCCAATTACGTGTCACGAAACTCACATCGAAATTTATGGGAAATTTTTCATTCCATCAATTTCCGCCAAATTCAAATGCACTGATGATCTCTTCTAAGGAAATCGTTACTGCATTTTTAGTTATTTGTGACGAACACCTAATGTTAGTGTTTCATTAGTATAGGCCGTGCGTGAACTTAGTATAGGCGCCCCCAATTCAAGCACTAGCGAAAATATTAGTACCATTCCTTTGTGCATCTTTAGTGGTTGTGTTAAACACTAACAATTTGGTGTTAGTGTAATTATGGCCAATTACATGTCAGGAAACACAGATAAGAAATGTTGAATTTTTCATTGCGTCAAATTTCCGCCAAATTCAAAAGCACTAATGATCTCTTCTAGTGTAATCGTAAGTGCATCATTAGTACTTCTTAGTACAGAAACCACTAACGCTAGTGCTTCATTCGTGTAGGTGTTAAAAGTAAAATATATTTGGAGGATTACTTGAATTTGCCCCGACTTCAAGCACTAGCGAAAAAATTAGTGATATTCGTTAGTGTATCGATAGTGCTTCCATTAAACACTAACAGCTTGTATGGAATTTTATGTTTCTGAAGTTGGCCCCCCAATAAAAATCTTCCATAAATCACAAAATATGGTAGCACTAACGTTAATACATAGTACGTTTAAATGCACTAACAATGCTATAACGATTGACGATAACCCCATGTTTCTACATCAATTTGTACAGATATGGATATTTCTGCAGTTGTTCTCCAACCAAAAATCTCCAATAACTCGTAAACTCTGATACCACTAACATTAGTGCTTAATGCGTTTACGCGTACTAACGATGCACTAAGGATTGCCATTAACCCCAAATTTCTACGTCAATTTATATGTAATTTGATATTTCCGAAGTTGACCCCCATCAACCCAAAATATGGTAGCACTAAGGTTAGTGCTTAGTGCGTTTAAGTGTACTAACGATTGCAATTAACCCCGATTGCAATTAACCTCTACATCAGTTTATATGGAATTTGATATTTTTGAAGTTAGCCCCCCACCGAAAATCTTCAATAACTCGGAACTCTGATATCACTAACGTTAGTGCTTAGAGCGTTTAGTGCACTAATGATGCACTAACAATGTGCGACGTTTGTTGTAATTTGGAAGGTGTGGGGCCAAACTTCAGACACGTCGCACAGAAAGAATATTAGTGCTATGTATAAAAGTGCTTGAAGTTGGCTCCACATCTCTTCCAAATTACACCAAACGTCGCACATCGTTAGTGCATCGTTAGTGCACTTGAACGCTCTAAGCACAAAGGGTAGTGCTATCTGAGTTTACGAGTAATTGAAGATTTTTGGTGAGGGGGTGAACTTCAGAAATATCAGATTCCATACAAATTGATGTAGAAACATGGAGTTAACGGCAGTCGTTAGTGCACTCAAACGCACTAAGCACTAACGTTAGTGCTATCATATTTTGTGATTTATTGAATGTTTTTGGTAGTGGGGCTGCTTCAGAAATATCAAATTCCATAGAAAGGAAACAGGGGGTTAACGGGAATCACTAATTCATCTTTAGTGGGGAGAATAACTTTATATGAAGTTAGCCCCTACCAAAAATCTTCAATATCTCGTAAATTGTGATTGCACAAACGTGTACTAACGATGCACTAACGAGGTACGACGTTTGTTGTAATTTGGTAGAGGTAGGGAGAAGGCAACTTCAAACACGTCGCATAGAAAGAAAAATATTGCTATGTACACACGTGCTTGAAGTTGCCCCCACTGACCTCTCCCAAATTATACTAAACGTCGCACATCGTTAGTGCATGGAAAGTGCACTTAAACGCACTAAGCACTAACGTTAGTGCTATCAGCGTTTACGAGTTATTGGAGATTTTTGGTGGGGACAACTTTATAAATATCCAAATCTATACAAATTGACGTAGAAACGTGGAGTTAACGGCAACCGTTATTGCATCGATAGTAGTTCACTTAAACGTACTAACCACTAACATTAGTGCTATCATATTTCGGGATTTATTCAAGATTTTTGGAAGGGGGCAACTTCAGAAATATCCAATTCCATATAAATTGACGTAGAAACATAGAGTTAACGGTAATCACTACTGCATCGTTAGTGACCTTAAACGCACTAAGCAATAACGTTAGTGCTACCATATATTAGGATTTATTCCAGATTTTTGGTGAGGGCAACTTCAGAAATATCCTAATCTATACAAATTGACGTAGAAACATGGGCTTAATGACAAATCGTTAGTGGACCGTTAGTGCACTTAAACGCACTAAGCACTAATGTTATTGCTACCATATTTTAGTATTTGTTCAAGGCTTTTGATGGGGACCAACTTCAGAAATATCAAAATTATACAAGCTGTTAGTGTCTTCTAGAAGCACTAACGATGCACTAACAAATTGCATTTTTTTTCCTAAATGCTTATAGTAGGGCCTAAATTCATATTATTTCCCAAAATATTTTACTTGTTGCACCTATACTAATGAGGCACTAACGTTAGGTGTTGGTGCATTAAGAAGCACCAACGATGCGCTAACGAATGGCACTCATTTTTTCGTTAGTGGTTGGAGTATCTGTAGCAAGAAGAAATTGTCCCACGAAAGGGTTTTCCTTCTAACACCTTGACTTAAGAAGCACTAACGAAGTCCCTGAACATAACCTCCACATAACGCACTAACGATAAATTTACTGTCAATCGCTAGTGCATCGTTAATGATTCTTAGTGCATTAACACCTATCGTTAGTACTTTATTACTATAGGAGCCACAAATAAAAAACTTTTGTGGCATCAAGTTCACGCTGCACCTGTCACTTGAAATACTAATGAAAAACTTAATGTCATTCGTTAGTGCTTCCTAGTCATTCGTTAGTGCTTCCTAGTGCACCGACAAATAACGTTAGTGCAACATTAGTGTAGGCTCTACAAGTAGAAAAACATTTAGGGACACTGTGAATTTGGCTCCCATTTTAAGCACTAACAGAAAGTAAGTGTCATTCGTTCATGCATCGTTTGTGCTTCTAGAAAACACACACAGTTTCATAAATGCTTAACTATTGATGTAGATATGGTTAATTACATGTCACGAAACTCCATAAGAAATTCATGGGGAAGTTTTCATTGCGTTAAATTTCCAGCAAAATCAAAAGAACTGATTTTGAAAACTATGCCAAAAATTAGTGCTAAATTAGTGCTGACGATACCGCATGGAAAGAAAATTAGTGCTATGTATAGTATGATAAAAATGAGGATCGATTATTTTTTTGATGATGCCGCCATATTAGATTTTCGAATATATTTGGCCTACTGATAATGGCACTAATTTTATTTTTATGCGGTATCGACAGCACTAATTTAACACTAACAGTGGGTATGGGTTTCATCTTAATCAGTTGAGTGGGTGGGGCTAGGTTCACGCTAGCCCCACCCACATATTCTTGGTTTTTTGACGTTTGTGTAATAGCACTAATTTTGAAAACTATGCCAAAAATTAGTGCTGACGATACAGCATAGAAAGAAGATTAGTGCTATATATCTTTTTTGTTTTTTGAAGTCTGTGTAACGGCACAAATTTTTTAAACATTACAGGCCACTTCTTTTTAGTTTTTTGACGTTTGTTTAATAGCACTAATTTTGAAAACTATGCCAAAAATTAGTGCTAAATTAGTGCTGACGATACCGCATAGAAAGAAAATTAGTGCTATGTATAGTATGATAAAAATGAGGATCGATTATTTTCTTTGATGATGCCGCCATATTAGATTTTCGAATATATTTGGCCTACTGATAATGGCACTAATTTTATTTTTATGTGGTATCGACAGCACTAATTTAGCACTACGTTTGTGTATACGTTTCATCTCAATCGGTTGAGTGGGTGGGGCTAGCGTGAACCTAGCCCCACCCAGAATCGTTTTTGTTTTTTGACGTTTGTGTAACAGCACTATTTTTTTAACATTATAGTTCGTCAGCACTAATTAGGCACTAACTTTTGTCATATGTTTTAAAATTTGTGCCGCTGTGGGTGGGGCCAGGTTCACGTGAAGACAGCCCCACCCACTTTTAATTATGGAACACTAAGTTTGTAAACTATGCCAAAAAAAATAGTGCTAAATTAGTGCTGACGATACTGCATAGAAAGAAGATTAGTGCTATATATCTTATCATAAAAATGAGGGATCTTTTGTTTTCTTTGAAGATACCGCCATTGAACATTTTCGAATATATTTTGGCCTTCTGATAATAGCACTAATTTTCTTTTTATGCGGTATCAACAGCACTAATTTAACACTAACTTTGGGTATAGGTTTCATCTCGTTCGATTGAGTGGGTGGGACTAGCGTGAACCTAGCCCCACCCAGAATCTTTTTTGTTTTTTGAAGTCTGTGTAACGGCACAAATTTTTTAAACATTACAGGTCGTCAGCACTAATTGGGCACTAATTTTTGGCATATGTTTTAAAATTAGTGTCGATGTGGGTGGGGCCAGGTTCACGGACATTAAAATGTTTTGTAAAAGAGCTGAATGAAACAAGATGATAACAGCACGTGGGATAATAAAGGAGCTGTTTACGTCAAAGGTGATAAACTAGAAGGATCTCACATTGTAGATTTGATTTGTGATGTGTCGCGACCACGGAAACACACAAATCCACCAGAATGGGAAAAATTTTGTAATTATTTATCTTCTAATAACACATCACAAGATCTTATTAGAAATCCAAAACATTTGTCATATATTTTACGACGAAACAAAGCATCACTAGTAACATGATCGTCAAGGGAAAAGCCTCTGAACTCGTTTGTAGAAGCAGAAGAAGAAAAAGGAAGAGTATTATCTCCTATAATTTAAAGGAAAGGTGCGTGTAAACATCTAGTATGGTCAAGATGGAAACCATAAACAAACAGCTAACAAAATTTATTACAACACTTCACATCCTGCTTCGTTTACAACTGTTAAAAAATTGTAGATAGCTACAAAGAAGAGAGTTCCCATACACTGTATAAAAAATGGTTACTGAAACAATCAACATATACGTTACACAAACCAGTACGTCATCGTTTTAAAAGAGATTTCTATGTAGTGAATAACATTGATGACGAGTGGGAAAGTGATACTAATGATCGTCAGCCTCTTCGGAAATTTAATGATGGATATCGTTATATTCTTACAGTGATAGATGTGTTCAGTCCATATGCCTAGGCTCCTCCAATAAAACCTAAAAGCATAAATGATGTCTTAAAATATAAAAAACTGTTTACAACAATTAGAGAAAACCAATCACACTCCGAACAGATAAAGGAAGTGAGTTTACTAATAAAACAATGCAGAAGTACTTGAAGGAAAACAAAATAAAACATACTACAACTAAAAATCCTGATCTAAAAGCTGGTATGATATAGCGTTTTAACACAGCTCCGAAAGAAAAAATGTGGAAGTATTTCACAAAGTATCAAACGTATAATTATGTTAATGTATTACCTCTTCTTGTGAAATCATACAATGAAGGTTACCATTCAAGCATTGAGATGTCACCTGCAAATGTTTCTCAAAATAACATATTACAAGTGTGATATAATCAGTATGATAGTAAAATGAAGAGGAAGAAGAATCTGGATTTTTCATAACATCTCAAGATTGGTGATACAGTACGAATTAGTGAAACTAAACGTATATTTGATAAATTATACATGTAAAACTGGACTTAGGAAATATTTAAATTGAAGAAGATAATCCAGCTGTTTATGAAATAGAAGATTTAAACAAGAAACCACTGGATGGATTATTTTATAGAGAGGAATTACAATCTGTGACGTTATCACAAACGTTTTACATAGATAAAATCATACGCACAAGATGAAAAGGTAACAGTGGAAGTGTATTTAAATAACAAACTGATTTCATTTCCATCTCATAATCATCCATATCGATCATACATCGGAAAACTGTTAAATTATGATGATTGTGCTAAAAAAACACTCGTCTTTAATGTGCATTATAGTTTCGAGATACTGATGAGCATATAGATGCAAGAACTAGTGGTATTAGGGGATTTCAACAGCTTTATGAATTAACAAAAACAGTGCAAAATTCAACGTGCTTGGGCATGTTCATTGTGATACTTTTAATCAGGATAATTTTTTAATCCAGGGAGTAGAATTTTGCATCAAATTAATTCCTGCAAAGCCAAACTTTTGTCTCATCGCTATTGATTCGTCTGTTGAGGCTAAAGTGAACGTTTTAAACGCTGCTTTACATATTTTTTAAAAACAATTGTGTAAGTCCTACAATATAACTAGCACATAACAAGCTTCTACAATCAATATCCGCCAAATATCCTCTCTCAAGAGTGCAAATGAAGTCATTCGTCATTCCAAAGAATCTTTAATCAAAAACAATCGATAATTTATTTATGGGAGTATTACCAATTCAAGTGATTGTGGCGTTTACTCGAAATGATGCCTATACAGGAACGATAATTTCAAATCCATTTCATTTCAAACATTTTGACATCAATTTCTTTTCACTATACATTTATGGAAAACCTGTACATTCAAAACCTTTACAACCAAATTTTGAAAACAACCTGTTTCTTCATATCACACCTCATTCTGTGGACCAGGTATTCAGTTTTCCAACCATGGCAACAACATTCCTCGCCTTGACTTTCCTCAAGGATACACTATCTTTGTTTCCGGCATTACGAAAGATGAAGAAGCCAGCGCTGTGCAGCATTGGAACCTCATTAGACATGGCTGTATTCGTCTAGAAGTTCGTTTTAAGATCCCTCTAACAGCACCTGTCTCATGCATCACAGATGGCGAATTTCAGTCTCTTAGAAGTGGATCATCAGAGGAACATCATCATGGATTTTTAAAGGCCCATTATTTTATTATTATTTAAATACCACAACATATATGTGCACTCGTGTCCAAAATCATTGTCACATGTCTATAAATATGTTGTTGTACTAATATAATTTGATAACGAATTCGCCCGGTATTTCTTATAATATTAGTACGTGTATAATCGGCAAACACATGTATGTGGCAAATTTCATGTCAAATGAACAGTAAATAAGAACAATAAAATGAAAATAAAACTTTCTTGTCCATTTAGCAACATTTTATTATTTTACTCATTCTAATTTTCGTATTTATAACCCTTTCATATAAAATTTATCACAACTATACATTTCCCGATTATACAAATAGTATTAAAAGTACCCCGCAAAATCATTATCAAATTATATTCTTACAAGAAGACAGTTATAGATATGCGACATTTTGGACATGACTGTACATGTATGCCTTTTCATACATGATATCCTCTACACTAGAATAATAACACGCATTTCAAACAAATTCTTTATTTCAAAATCATCATGTTTTCATATTTGCAGCCAACGTACTACCATCACATGTTCCGGTACTTACAGCTATCATCATAAATACATATTCGTCCACTAAAATCCATACCCATTGGGTATCCGTATATATTAATACTGATAGACGTGCTCACTACTTCGATACATTTGGATTTCCTCCATATGCAATGCAACACATTCAAAATTCTCTTTATTATAAATTCAATAATAAACAATTTCAAAGTGTGAAATCGTCCCTATGTGGACATTATTCATACATATTTCTATGCTTCAAAGCTAAAGGAAGATCTTTAAACAATTTTCATCATACCTTCTCATCCACATCAGAAAAAAATGATCTTCAATTATTCTATTACTGCAGGTAATAATTTCTCCTTCCTCTTCTTTGTTAAAACTTTTTTGTATACATATTAACATTTCTTCTTCATTATGTCTGTTATTTCTTGTTCTGCGTTTGTTTTGTATACTTATTTTTATCATTTCTTTATTTGTTCATTATTGTTATAGAGAAAATAAATTTTTAATTCTATCTATTACTGCAGGTAATTATTTCTCATTCTCTTTTTCTTTGTTAAAACTTGTTTTGTATACATATTATCATTTTCTTCTTCATTATGTCTGTTATTTCTCCTTCGTTTGTTTTGTATACTTATTATTATCTTTTCTTTATTTGTTCCTGATTATAGATAAAATAAAATCTAAATTATGTTTTCAATTTTTTTTTTAATTCAAAGAATAAAAGAACGTCATCGTGTGTATGGTCCCCATCATTGTACAGTATGACTTCTAGCTACGTTTCATCATCATCAGTAGAATGCAAACCTAACTTCTAGCCCACTTTTCCCCTCCAACTCCTAACTGCCAAAAATTACAAATCCACCACTAACCATTGAACTTTAACAAAGAATAATAGCACAAAGTAGATTGGGTATTGCACACTGCACATAAACTTTTATGACATTTAGAATCATAAAAACTTACATCTGGCTACAAAAAATCTAGTTATAAAATTACAAAAAATCACAATCTAGTTACAAAAGAATTTTCAGACGCATTTAAAATCATAAAACCTTATATCTAACTACAACTAAATTATTCTACGCATTTACAAATATAATCATATCCATAATGTTCACATCTACTACATCTTCCAAAGCTACAGAAGTCACTTGTACATTCCTTTTTAGTTTGCGTTGCAATTGATTTACATGTTGTGCAATAATATCGAAAGTAGTCTAATTTTATTATGTTTTGTTTAGGTATTTATTATATAAATGAATTGCATATATTTTATTTCTCTTCTATCTTATAATGACCCCATGGTAGGGTATTGATCCCGTCTTTTAAAACACATCTTTTATCATCTACAGAACTTAATGCTAACTTATTTACTTCTATACTAAATATATTATGCTTATAACTTCTAATTAAATTCATCTTTTTTATAATATTCTCTTTGACTAATCAAACAGTCCTTATATTCGTTAAATGTAAGTTCTTTATACACGACACTCTTCTTAACACCTTTAGCTTTTTTACAACACTTTTCTTTATCGAACTTACCTTTACAGTCTTTATCTGTTAAATCTATTTGAGGTGCATTTATACTGTACATCTTACTTCTTAAACCCACAAACTCTTCTATGATTGTACCTTTAATCTCATCCTTCATCTTACCAAGTATTTTCTTATTGATTTGTGGTATCTTATATTTGTTATCTTTAGGGTAATCACTCGTGTCGAAGTAATCAATGTAGTTTTTCATGTCCTCGTACACATCTTCTGTTTGAATATGGTATATATAGCTATCAGTATCTGTATAACATACTTCTATTTTGTCTTGGTATTTTGGCTTCATCACATTATAATGGAAGTCGTACATTAAATATTTCGATAGATCTAAGATACTCATTCCAACATATATTGGTTTATTAAAAGTTAATTTTGTTTTATTCATTATGATTGCACATAGATTCTCAGTATAAATAATTCTATCTTTAAAATTTGGTTTAGCAATTAGTTTTTCTACTCTTGTTGGATCACATTCTATTTTTATAGGTTTACATCTCTTTCTAATATTTTCCATAGTCTTTTCAAAAACTGAATTTCATTAGCTTATAAAAGTCTTTTTCAAAGTCATTTGTTGCTCTAGTTCTCATCTGCGTGTTTAAATCTATGTAATTCTTTAACCAATATGATTGCTCAAACTCTATTACACGATGAATTTTCTTAAGTTTTAATCCAAGCGATAAACATTGTTTTAAGTTTCGATAGTGAATTACATATTTTTCGTTATTGTACAGGGTTGTTAATAGCTTTGATTGTTTTGAACCAGGTGGACACGTGTTTTGAGGTGCTAATGGGTAGTCTTTGTGATAGTCATGCAATTCTTTAGGATATTCAAGATCAACTTCTAATATGTAACCAGTATCAGAATCATCAGCTATATTTGTGATATCTGTTTCTCTTATCTCGTCTTCACTTAACCATCTAAATCCCTTAAATGGCAAGTATTGGCTCATTGCTCACCCATACAAGTTGTTAGCATCCAAGTACATTAAGTAAGAATTTTCTTTGTTTCCATCGTAATCTTCCACATAATTATTCTTTGCTTTTACATATCTTTTACTACATTGTGAAATTCCACCTCTTATACCTTTCTCTATCATCAATACTGAGACATTTCTCTTAAGTTCATGAAAAAAAAAAAAGAACTTGAAAACTTGATCAGCTGATTAGTTAAATAAACTTGTATATGGAAACATTGGCTCTGTAGGTCAATGTCATGGTTCTGATATTCGTTTGTTCGAAGTGACTAAAACGCCATCTATCTTTTGTATTCTACCCGTACCTATTACGTTTCCTTTAGATTGAAACATGAGGTAAGCAGGGGTAGGAGCTTAGAAATTGTGTCCGTTAAATTGATAACTAGTTAAATGTGATTTCGGAATAGTGTGTGGATAATAATGCTCCTACACAGAAAGTAGCCGGATTAATTAAGTGTAATGTATGTAAGTGCCATTGATATGCAGCTCGTCAGGAAATTGTAAGTACAAAATTTTAATCTATTTTTTTTTCTTTCCATTTCGGCCCAACTGTTACAACTTTTTGGTGAGTGTATGTCTTTGGTCACTAATTTAATATATATATATTGTTATATTTGGGGATTAAATTTAATTTGTGTAGATATTTGATATATGAAACCTGTCAAAAGTACAACCAGTAAAATTAATTTAGAATATAAAGTAGTGGAATGCGAATGTATAAAAATTTCCGGACTACTATTCAAATTGGGAAAGGGTTCCAGTTAACATTGAGTGAAGTTGTTTTGTGTCTGCACAGTTATATTGTTATTGTTGAATTTACATTTATGTTGAAGAAATTATACAATAAATTGTTCGAGTTGAAGTATATTTATAATTTTCACGAAAAGGATTACTTGCCCAACCTACTCCGCATTAAGGGGAATCCTAAAATACCCTTTCATAGGTAGTGGATTACTTGGTAACAAGACTGCCGCTACATATAAATATAAATTACCTCATGTTTCAATCTCGGAACTTAAACCTTAATGCGTGAGGGCAATAAGAAGTGGATTTCGAATCTGGTTGTGATTAAAAACAAGAAAAACGAAAATAAAATTTGTATTAGTCTACTATTTGTAAGCTGGATAAAAGGAAAGAAATTAATTTCATTAAGTATATAAATCTTTCGGTTATTGGTACCATTAGAAAAGAAAAGAAAAATGAGTCATTGGCAAGCGGCATACGAAGCTAGGGGTAGTATGTTACGTAATAGCAGAGTCGCAGTAGCTGACCCTCCCCTTATTTCATTTGACGATGAGATAGAAGGTCGTAGGTGTGAAGGGCAGGAAAATCAGAGAGGGGGGAATTTCTTGTCGTTCCCACATGCACCTGTTCATGAAAATAGACAAGCAGTGTTGCGAGCTCCCATAACCTGTAACTTTCAAAAACAATTTTCGCAAAGTATTTTTAATTCTTTAGAAAAGCAAATATATGATATACCGGTAATAGATGGAACAGATGGTATGTTAGTATGTCATTTTCTTTTGAAACTTGATATGTTAATAGTAAAGGAAATTGCTCCCGTAGAGGCGATTTTAGTATCGAGTTTACAGAGGTGTAGGAAGCAAGCTTATGAAGAGTTGCAGCGCTTGTTAACAATAACTACAGATTGGGGTCATATCTGTCATTCATTATTATTAAAATTTGTCACACCCTTGATTAATACGGAATTTATGAAGGTATCATTATATAGAGTAATGCAAGAAAATGAAAATTTATTAAACTTTTTACAAGAGAATTTAAGTACATTAAATGTTTTAGAAATTAACATGCCTGAAGATGAAATTTGTAAATTAATAAGTAATTTAGTTACTCCCGAAATTCGTAATCTGTTGTTGATACTTAGTGTTCCAAAAACGGTAAATGAATATGTAGATTTTGCGGAAAGTTTCGAAATTAATGACAAATATAAACAAGATTATAAAAATGTAGTTAAAAGTGAAAAGGTTTGTTTACCACGGGTAAAAACTCCTCTTAGAAGTGCCAGGACAAATTATATGTCAACACCTTTTAATAGACAGAATAGACTGAGTTATCAAAATTTAAATGAAAATAAAACCGGAGTTCATAGTGCGTACTCTCATAGTGCAAGGGAAGATCATGGAAGCTTATTACAATTGCCCATCAGTATATGCCATACTTTATATCCCTGTATAATAGATACTGGCTCGACTCTATGCTTAATAGAAAACAGTGTTTTAGAAGAAATCCGTACGAAATGCAAGCCTAAAATAAAACAAGTAAATTATTCTGTGACCATCATGCAAGGGAATGAGTTGTTAGTGCGTGAGTTGGTGCAACTTATTTTCTTTATACACGGTGTCCGTTTTACGGCGTGGTTTGGAGTTGTTAACCATCCAAAATTAAAATTATTATTGGGTTTAGACTTTTTAAGGGATAATTACGCCCATATAAATATAAACGCTCGAGAACTTCTTTTTGAGAAATTGAAAATGCAAGTAAAGTTACAACCTTTTGAGAATAACCCAGTTGGTATGAACAGTGATCTGTGCGCTTTCCAATATCATTTCAGGCCTACTCGGAGAGATCCCAGACACCTTGGCGCCAGAGTTTGTGATCGATTCGAGGGGACTAGGTCTGAAGGTGCAGCTTTACAATATGGTGGCAGTTCTTTTTCCTGTAACCTGACAACACCAACCCAAACCAGCAAGGCTAAGCAGTTTCCAAGGAGGCCTCGACGTTATGGCAACCAGACCAAGCAGACAACCAGTGGCGTAGGCGAGTCCAGGAGTAGGGCGGAGAACCGTACTAAGGCAAAGACCAAGGAGACAGTTGCACTTGAGAATACTGATACTGCTGTTTATGAAGATGTTCCACCTGGCACGAGAATCTTTAATCCATTGTATAAGGAGGCAGATAAAGAGGGAGATGGAGGAGAAGCATTAAAAGGTAGTGTAAATTTTGAAAATATTTATGATGAAAATTTGATACCGTATGTTAAACAATTACTTAATGATTACAAAGAAGTAATAACCGATAAGTTAGGGCATGTTCGTGATTATTTATATGAAATTCAATTAACAGATCCTTCACCAAGCATTACTCAACCATATATGATTCCTAAATATAAAATGAAAGAACTTGATTTGTTTTTAGACAAATTAATAGAACAGGGTGTTATTGAAGAAATAAATAGTAGCCCATACATTTCACCCTGCTTCCTCGTTACTAATCGAGATCAATCCAAGAGATTAGTGATTAATTATGGCCAAATTAATTCTAAATTGTTATTGACTGGATTTCCGAGTCCGAACTTAGAATCTATTATTTCTAATATAGGTAAACACCATTTGTATACATTAATTGATGTTCGATCCGCATTTCATCAATTGGAGATTAAACCTGAGTGTAGGAATATAACTGCATTTGCTACACCAAATAGATTATTACAGTATTGTCGCCTACCGATGGGAATGGCAGTTTCACCATTCGTTTTGTCCAGTTTAATGCATAAGATCTTTCGTGATATAGAAGGGGATTATTTAGATATTTACTGTGATGATTTAATAATTCACTCGGATAGTGTTGAAAAACATAAAGAAATCTTAGAGAAAGTGTTAAAAAGGTTGAAAGATTGGGGGATTACTATTAGTCCACACAAAGCTCAGTTTATGAAATCAAAAGTGAAAATATTAGGATATGAGTTCTCTAATGGTCAAATGAGAATAGATGATGAGAGAGTAAGAGCGATTAAAGAAATACCCAGACCGAAAAATAAACGTGCCTTAAATAGAATGTTGGGATTTCTTAATTATTATCTTAGATATGTAAAAGATTATTCAGAACTTTTGAGTCCATTATATGCTATGAGATCACCCACAGTTCCATTTATCTGGGGGAAGGAGGAAGACGATTTATTGGAGAAAATTAAGGAAGCTATTATTAACCATATTGTTCTTAAAGTGCCAGATATGAATGCGCCCTTCGTTTTACATGTCGATGCTTCCACCAAAAATTATGGTGCTATATTAAGCCAGTACGATGGTGATGGAAAACTTAGACCTGTTTACTTTTTGAGTAAACGTGTTCCTCCATCAGATTGGTCGAAAAGCATTTTTGATCTTGAACTTTCTAGTTTAGTTCATGCCCTTGATAAATTTGACATGTATCTTCATAAGAAATTCACAATTTATTGTGATAATTCAGCCTTGACGTGGATACTTAAAAATCATAAACGTCAAAGAAAATACGGCTCTCTTATTGAAAAGGTGAGTCGATATCAATTTGATATTATTCATTTGCGGAGTGAGCGCAATATGGCAGATTTTCTAACTAGGATGCATAATTATATCGATTATACACCTCCTTCATCAGATATAGTGGAAATTGATAAGGTGGATGATAAAGAAGTACACTTGAATTTTGTTAATTTCTGGAATAATCCTTTCTTTCATAAGCCATTAGGAGATCATCAACGAGAGGACCCTAATTTAAATACTATAATACAAGAATTAGAAAGGGGACAGGTAAAGGAACCTTATGTTCTTAAAAATGGTATCCTTCTGAAGAAAACTAAAGGTAAACAATATGGAGGTTTAAGAGCTGTTGTACCAGAGTCTCTTAAGTATAGTGTGATTAAATTTCATCATCAAGACCCTGTAGGTGGAGGACATAGTGGGGTCCAACGAACGATAGCAAAAGTGGCTATACGTTATACTTTTCCTAATTTATTCCAAGAAATTAGAGATTTTGTTCAGAGATGTACGACTTGTCAGCTATGTAGGGATAGGAATAGACTTCCTTATGGTACCTACTATACTCAGAAAGAGAAATATCCTAATAATTCTCTATTTTTAGATGTAATGGGGCCTTGGCCTATCAGTAATGGGTTTAAATATGTATTAGTCTTAACCGATGGTTTTTCTAGATTTGTCATTATCGAACCTCTTAGGAATTTGAGTTCAAAGTCTATATGTTTGAAATTAGATAAAATATTTTATTCTTACGGATTTCCAAATAAGGTGATTCATGACAATGCTGGATATCTGCAAAGCGATTATTTCAAACATTATTTATTTAGTTTAGGCATTAAAAACATTTGTACTACTCCTTATTCCATGTCAAGCAATTTAACAGAAAGACAAAATAAAAATATAAAATTAATTTTGAAAACCTATATTTATAAAAATCAAACTAAGTGGTCTAAGTATATTTATCAAGTCCAGTACACATTAAATAGTAGTGAAAATTCTGTAACTCGTAAAACTCCAAGTGAGGTATACTTAGGAAGAAAGATGTTTAATCCTTTAGATGTAAACTGGATTTTAGATCTAGGAATTCTTGAAAGTACTCAAGATAAAGCTGAGATGAGTAAAACTATTGTAGATAATATTGAATTGGCCTGGAAAAGGAAAGAGAAATTGTATTCTAGAAAACATAGAGATATAGATTTACCTATTGGAGAAAAAGTATTAGTTAAGAAAGTAACTAAATCTTCTTTGGAGAAACGTTATCAACCTAAATTAGATAGCCAATATCAGGGTCCGTTCGAAATTATGAGCTATCCAACAAAGAACACAGTGTGGTTACAACTTGTAGCTGATAAGAAAGTAAAGATTAAACGTCATGTCAGTTTCATAAAGAAATTTTATCCAGCAAGAGAAAATAATAATGAAAATAATAATGGAAATTAAGAAAATATGTACAGATTCTGTAATAATTGTAATCCACTTCACTGTTAAAATATATGTTATGTGTTATATATATTTGTGTACTGTGCTCTGTTTGTACAATTCTGCAGGTTCGGAATTGGGTGTTTCTGGCCATGGCTGTGTTTGTTGTGATTGTCCGAGAGAACCTTCCCATAGAAGAATGGCAATAAATCAGGACCATCAGGTGGATAGGCAAGAACAATACCGTCATCAATCCTGTTATCTTTCTGCAGTTATGGTGCGTGCTTCGTCGATTGGACAATGAACTAAAAGGAGCTCCGAAACAACTAACGATTTGTTTGTGAAGAATTTCCATCGGTGAGTTCGTTCCATTATTCTTTACTGCATGCCGTGCATGGAAGATGAACTTACTTCGAAATGTTAAATAACTGTTTGTTTAATTAAACCACCCGGAGAGGTGGGGAATTTAATATGAGACATTTCTCTTAAGTTCATGAAAAAAAAAAAGAACTTGAAAACTTGATCAGCTGATTAGTTAAATAAACTTGTATATGGAAACATTGGCTCTGTAGGTCAATGTCATGGTTCTGATATTCGTTTGTTCGAAGTGACTAAAACGCCATCTATCTTTTGTATTCTACCCGTACCTATTACGTTTCCTTTAGATTGAAACATGAGGTAAGCAGGGGTAGGAGCTTAGAAATTGTGTCCGTTAAATTGATAACTAGTTAAATGTGATTTCGGAATAGTGTGTGGATAATAATGCTCCTACACAGAAAGTAGCCGGATTAATTAAGTGTAATGTATGTAAGTGCCATTGATATGCAGCTCGTCAGGAAATTGTAAGTACAAAATTTTAATCTATTTTTTTTTCTTTCCATTTCGGCCCAACTGTTACAACTTTTTGGTGAGTGTATGTCTTTGGTCACTAATTTAATATATATATATTGTTATATTTGGGGATTAAATTTAATTTGTGTAGATATTTGATATATGAAACCTGTCAAAAGTACAACCAGTAAAATTAATTTAGAATATAAAGTAGTGGAATGCGAATGTATAAAAATTTCCGGACTACTATTCAAATTGGGAAAGGGTTCCAGTTAACATTGAGTGAAGTTGTTTTGTGTCTGCACAGTTATATTGTTATTGTTGAATTTACATTTATGTTGAAGAAATTATACAATAAATTGTTCGAGTTGAAGTATATTTATAATTTTCACGAAAAGGATTACTTGCCCAACCTACTCCGCATTAAGGGGAATCCTAAAATACCCTTTCATAGGTAGTGGATTACTTGGTAACAAGACTGCCGCTACAATACCATATCGTAATCAGTTAGTAACTCTAGTTTTATATTTGTCATCTTTAACATTGCATCCCAAGCTAAACCTGGTGCTGTCATATACCAAGCTGGATCGAGGCCATAAGCTTTAAGACATGTTTCTCTAAAGTTCTCAAATACATCTGCTAATAACAACACATCAGTATTTAGATATAGATCATGGTACTGTCCGAGATTATTAATTTTAAATGTTTTCCACACTTTCTTTGCATGCTTATAAACCTCATCACTTATATTTGTTTTGTTTAGCTTGTTGAAAAATGCTTTCTTTGGAGGTAATTTTCTTTGTCTAAACTTATTCCAATCACTAACATAATCGTACGGGTAAACACCTTTTCTTGTTACAAGGTTAAATTGTTCTTCATCAGGATAGACGTGTTGTGTGTGAATCATATGTTCTCTCGTTAGGTTTGATGATAATTTGTCTAAACTACATGCCATAAATCTAAATGAATCTACGAATTTTAATTTGATAGTTCCAACTTTTTTACTGAATGATATGTAGCGTTGCTCGTTATTAGGTATTAATTCTATTTGTTCTTTATTACAACCTAGTTCTTTTATAAACAAGTGAGAGTCATATCCAGATAAGTTATGTATAATCACTGGTACAAACTTAGGTATTCTAACTTTTAAATTACAGTTGTTACATAATGCAGCTACAAACTCTCGTGTTATATGATCGTGATGTTTAACTTTGTGGTTTTCTGGTGTATATTTTACTTTACAGTAACAACAGGATTGGGATTTGTTGAAATCTTTTATTTGTTTATGTGTTAATGGTAATTCATTATTTTGACTATATATGTTTGATATTTGTTTAGCTTCTTTCTTTAACATTCTTATGAACTTTTTTGCTGCATCTTTACCTTTATACACAACAGGGTCTGTTTTACTTCCATCACTTTTTACAATATAGTAACAGAATCCAGATGGCTTGTGCTGTTGATATTTTTTGGTATATGACTCATCTTCTGGATAACATTGTTTACATCCCATAATCTTATGCAATAGACATTCAAAATCAGCGTAAATCACAAATGGCAACTTCATCGTATATTGGTAGTTTTGAAGTTCAATATATGTATCTTTTGATTGCATTTCTATCTTAACAGCTTCGTGAGTAGAACAATCTTTTTCGTGTTTATCTAATGCACTTTGCGAGTAAAAATATAACAAGCATCTATCACATAAGTATTTTCGAGCTCTCCATTTAGTTATTTGGCTGCTTACTAACCTACTTAGATCTTTAATCCAACAATAGTGTGTTTTTTTCTTTTTTATATATAATAAATTCACATCGGTGTCTTTTTTGTTTTTAGTATGATATAAAACGTACACTATATACTTTCTATCATCATCATATGTATAAACGTTAAATGATATATTAAGTCGTTTTTCAATTTTGAAATGTCACTTAGTTTTACAGGATAATTGATGTCTTTTAATTTTGTTTCTAAGTCTATAACAACATGTTTGTACTTTGGTGGTCGTTGTGGATGTTTTTCAACAGGATGCAATGCAGAGGCAATTGAATACAAGAAACATTTTTCATCTTTGTTCTTTACATTGATAACAGCTTTTTTCCATTTAATTTCATTTGGTAGTTCTATGTATGATGATCCTCTATATGGTGCATATTTATTAAGAGCTAACTCTAAGTAGTTTATATTTGTAAGAGTCCATCCAGAACCTCTAGCTTGGAACTCATCCATTCTTGCTCGTAATATTTCTTTAGCATCACTTATGAATTCTTTTAGATTGGTTGATTAGAATACCTCTTTGTTGTTAGTGTTAAAGTAAAAGTTTAGAATTTCCTTACCTTTCTTATATTGACAGTTTATTAAGAGATTAGCCTTTACCGATCCATGTTTTTGTAAGCTGATGTTCAATCTATTTATTAAAGCCTTTGATGTTGAATTGATATATTGTTCTAGAGGATCATGTTCTTTATAAGTTGTTGTAAATCTCCATGTTTCTAATCTTGATTTGAATGCCGTGTTTATAAGTTTTACATCGATTGGTATTGATTCAACTTTCATTCTTGGTTCTTCAAATACTTCTTGCTTAAATGGAAATATATTCTTTAAATGGTTACTTACTTTCGACTCTTCTTGTATAGGCTTATCTTTAGTTGTTTTTCTGTTTAACCTTCGTATAAGTTGGCTATAGTTTTTAATATGTTTTTCTTTAGCAATTTGTTTAAGCTGTGTTACATTTAACTCGCTATAGTTATCTACGTTGTAGAATGGTAGTTGTGTGAGATTGTCATGTTCAATAAGTTTGTCAATCAGTTCTGCTTTTCTTAATCGGGAATAGTCTTTTATTCCCTTTTCTTTACATAAGTTTTTTAATTCAACAACAGTATGTTTAATTAAACTCAAAATTACTCTATTGTTTTTTTATTATACAAAAAACAATAATCAATTTTGTTAACCAATACAACAGCTAATATTCATGTGACATAGGAAATCTCGATGTCTATTAGCATATTGTATTAGAACATTGCTTTAATGGTAATAACCCATCAAAGCTACTATTGATCTAATGGAAAACTAAATCATTTTTCCTCCTCATTTGTAGACTCAATCTCTTCGCCGCTATCCCAATTTGATTCTGATGTAAATATTTCTTTTAATAACATTTCTTGTTCTTTTACTAGCATCTGTTTTTCTAGTAGTGCTGTTAGGAGTTTAAGATCTTGATGAATTAGGGTAAGCTTATTTTGTATCAATTTACAATGTGCTTCCATATTTATTATATAGAAAATTAGCAAAAATGATTATTATTTTTTAAAATTTATATATAAAACGATAGAGTAATTATGAGTTTAATTAAACATACTGTTGTTGAATTAAAAAACTTATGTAAAGAAAAGGAAATACGAGGTTATTCAAAGCTTACAAAAGCAGAACTAATAAACTTAATCAACGAAAACAGAACAACTACTAAAAGTTCACAACAACTAACTGAACTTATAAAAGACATGGCTCAAAAATTAAATCCTGAACATATCGTAAACTACTTTGAAAATCCACTTTGTAAAAATATAGTTATAGATGTGCTTAATAATCGAAATGCCAAAGAATGGAGAGAAATTTCAGAAATAAAGGATTTATCCGATAACTTTCTACATACTTTCAAAAACAAGATAAATTGGTATTCAGTTACATTTAAGCATAATCTATCACTTTCTTTTATTGAAAATCACAAAGAACACATTGATTGGGTTAGATTATCAAGAAGAAAAGATCTGACTCAACACGAAAGCATTATTAATAAGTATGGCGATATGCTTTTCTGGGATAAATATTGTGAGCCAAAGTATGGTTCAAGGTATGGGCGATATTCTCATCTAAAACCAGAATTCGTATTAAAACATAAAGCACATACAAGACAACATATAAAATGGTATTACTACACTTATGAATATGCTCGACAAATGACGGAAGATTTTCTTAATGAGTTTAAAGAAGAGATTGATTGGCTTCCATTCACTGAAAAAAATAACTGGAGAAAATATACAGAGAAACAAGCTATTAATTTTTGTACACAATTCAGAGAATACTTACAATGGGATATAATCCTTTATCTTACAAATTTGCTCACACTTGAGTTTCTAAGAACCTTTAAAGATAAACTCTGTTGCAGTGTAGTTTCTAGAAAGTGTCATATTGAAAGAAAAGAACTAACAATCTTCTTGAGCGAATTTAATTCTCTTATCGATTGGCGAGCTATTACACCACAACTAGACGAGGCACATGTAAGAAAATACCAAAATAGAGTTTATTGACCAAATGTTAACTTAGATGATAAAAGCGAAAAATTCATTCTCGAGTTTGAAAGCAAAGGTTTAAATTTAAGTGAGATAGTATATGCTTGTTGGAATAGGAGTTTTTCTGAAAGCTTTATAATGAGAATCAAAGACAAGATCAATATAGTTCAATTCTTAAGAATAAATAGTCATGTTAGCGATCACCTTAGAAACAAACTAATGTTACTTTCATCAGGTTTACGCTTAACAAAAACTCAGAAGAATGTCCAATATGCAAAGAAACAAAAACTCAATTGTGTAAAACAGCATGCGAACATGTGTTCTGTGTTGAGTGTATGGTTACCTGGTTAGGAAATAATAACACTTGTCCTTTGTGTAGAACGGTTATACATAATAACAATTGACAATAATGATTTTGATAACCCGGTTTATTCTAGATATTGATAGCGAAGAAGAAGACTGGAATTAAGTTAGTGTAGATTAATGTTAAGCTTTTATGATCAATAATCATAAAAGTTATATTTAAAGCTTTTACATAGGATTAGATATTAACCGATTACCCTTTTATGGAATAATAACCATAAAAGACAACATTTATATTTACACTACAACATTACTTTTATCTATCCAACTATTATATGAATCATCAAATCCTAACCATTTAACGTATACTTTATCACCTTTCTTTCTCAACACTTTCTCCACCAAGTATTCATCTTTTTGTTTCGTCTTTAATAGTTCTGGTTCGTAAAATCTACCTTGTACATCCTCTTCTTTTAAATCTTTAATTCTATAGGTAGGTGGATTAGATGGAATAACTTTGCTAATAACAAATACTTCTGTTGACCAATTAGGTGTATATCCTTTCTCAAATAACCCTTTCGATTTACTTATACGAACATGATCACCTAATTTGTATTTTCGTTTAACACGCTTATATTCTTTTTGATACACTTTCTCCAATATTGTTCGCTCATTCTTTTTGTTAACTTCTATAGGCTTTAAACCAATTGTTCTATGAATTTGATTATTATACTCTTTAACTAGTGTTGGTAATATCTCTATCCATTTATAATTTCCTTGTGTTGTAAACTTCTTCCACATGTTCTGTTTAAGTGTTCTATTAAATCTTTCAACAACATAAGCTTTTTTACCACAATAGGTTGAGTAATGATTAATCTTATTTTCCTCCATCAACTTTTAAAATTCTTTATTGTAAAACTCTTTACCTTGATCTGTTTGTAAGTTATTAGGTGTTCTCGCTCTTAATATAGATTCAAATGCTTCTGTAACATTCTTTCCACTCTTATCTTTAACGGGAACAGCAAATGCATATTTGGAAAAGACATCTATAATCGTTAGCAAATACTTATAACCTTTATTTAATTTGGAGACACCTTTTAACACACCACTATCCATTTCTACAAGATCAGCTTGCCACAAATCATCTATGCCTTTAACAATAACATTTAGCCTAGGATAGTTCTTTCTAGAAGGTTTGTGAATTTCTTGTATAATGTCTTCTATAATACCTTTACCTTCTTCTAGTCAATCTTTCTTTTTAACGAATTGAGATTTAGTAATACCACATACAGAACAAATACCTTTCTTTAAAGTTTTTCCATTCTTTGTTCGTTCTATCCTAATGGTATCTTTCTTTGTATCTGTTGATTTCTTACACTTAACACAATACATCCTATTTATTGTATAGAAAATCATTTAAGTTCTCTTTGTATGTACATAATAACAGTTAATAATTGTCCTTCTTCGAAAGCTGAATTTTTATCTGCTTGAAACGTAATTACATCACTCTTTTTAACGTCTAAAGGAAAAGTTTCAACTAAAGTATCGTTCAAAAATATATGTAGATAGTATTTATCTAAACTTAATTCCATATACATTATTTTCCCATTATAGAGAAACTTGTAGCCATTCGACAGATTAAATATCCTAAAGATTGGGTCTTTAACATTTTTAGTTCTCAATCGACATAATAGATTTATAGTTTCTTTTTTCATAATGAACATATTTGCTTCTCTGTTTGATATTTGGAAATCTTCTTTAGTAACAAATTTATCTATATCGTCCTTTCTAACAACGTTCTCTAACTGCGATGATATTTCTGCTTTGTATTGATTGAATTCTGATATAGGAACCTTTGCCCTAAACAAAAATTACATTATTATTAGTCTTTTTAATTTCTTCCATATATTCTTTCCTAAAAGTGTTAATATCATCTATCTTTATATATATGTCTTGTAATGATTTTAATACATCTTCAAATTTGTTTCTATCACTTTCTAATTGGCTATTTATTGATTCAAGCTGGTGAAAAGTTACTACATCTTGTTGGTCAATAACATCAGCTACATTAACAAGTCTTTTGTTTTTAAAGTCAACCCATGTTGTATTATTTGTTGTGAAAACTTTATTCAAATCACTAAGGTTTTTGAGCTCTTTACTAATGGTATCATTCTTCCTACTTTTAACATGACCAAAGATATCCATACTTATTATATACAAAATTTATATCTATTTAACAGCGAGTAGAATAGTTATACGAGCTCCACCAAAATCAATCAAATCACCATTCTCATCTCGAATTGAAACTTTGATATTATTAAATTTGTTGTGGTGTATTGGGAAAAATATCTTCTCTTTAGGCTCATATATAATTGGTTCTCTAAACTCTGCATTTGTTCTAAACGTTGCTATTAAGTCTGTTTCGTTGTGTGTTGTATCGTTATCTTTTAAAATCATACCTTCTGCTAAATCACAGTGAATATTTATAGTATCGAATGGGTGAAACTTTGGCGGCTTATCTCCAACATGTTCTACGTTATTAACCAAGTCCTTCTCACTAAAGCCTAATACAGAACCAATAGTATCTAAGGTTATACCACACAACCTGATATATATTTTAACTCTGTTTTTCTTTCTGTCTTTGGTGATTTTAATGCTTCTATAAGATTCGTATTTGTTTGGAAGAATTGATTTAATATGTTCTTCTAATTCTTTTAAACAATATTGGCCAGGTTGAACTATGACTGTTTCTCTAAGTACAGGATTTTCGCTACTACAAAATGTTAGTTTATTATTTTTTTCTGTAATGTTTGGAGTTAAGTATGTGGTATAAAATCCTGCAACAGCTACTTCTAAATCGTTTTCAAGTGGATAATGCAAGTACATGCTTAGCTCAGATGAATAACCGTTTAAATTAAATATCTTCATTTATTATATAATAAAAGTTGAAATGAATAAATGGGATATTCAAGTAAGGTTATTAGATCAAACTGTAAAAAAAGAAGAAGAATGGTATATTGTTACCTGATGATATAAGATGTTAAATTATAGGACATAGTGGTGGTGGAAAAACGACGTTAATGATTGATAATTTTTTACTAGCACAAGATTGGCTTAAATACTCAAATGTTTATATCTATTCTAAATGTCTACATCAACCTAAACATAAAAAACTAATACAACTTTTCCAAGACGTAGAACGAGATACTAATAAGACAATTGCAATAGTAAAAGGAAACAACGAAGAGATTATTCCATTAGATGAGTATGAGAAGGATTCTGTAGTTGTGTTTGATGATTTCATTTTAGAACAACAAAATCATGTTAGAGAATATTTTACTCGAGGTAGGCATAAAGGTTTAAACTGCTTCTATCTTGGACAAACATATTCTAAAGTACCAAAACAGCTAATAAGAGATAACTTAAATTTTCTTTGTATTTTTAGACAGGACAATGTAAATTTAAAACATATATATGATGAATTTGTTGGATCTGATATGTCGTTTGAAAAATTACAACCACTCTGCAATAGGTGTTGGGAAGAAGAACATGGTTTCTTAACAATAGATATGACTAGGAAAACGAATAATGGAAAACACAGAAATAAAATTAAAGACTTTTTAAAAGTATAGAGAACGTGATCGAACGTGCACGTTATATTACGTTTTTATTTTTTATATAAAAAATGAGTGAGTTAGATGCTGCTGAAGCTAAGAAATATATAAAGTTAAAAGAAGAACTTGTGAAAAGATTTAAGGAAATTAAACGAACTAATCGAGGTAAATATGAGAAATATAAAGAACAAGATCAGCCTGTTATAGATGTGATTGAAGGCTTAGGACAAAATATAGCAAAAGTAACAGAAGAAAATAAAAATCTAATTCAAGAGTTAGTTCCAGTTGTAAAGAAAAGTGCAAGATTAGATTCTGATTTATTTGAAACACCTCCAAGAACAAGTTATGATAGTTCAATAGGTGAGGATGATTCGCCTGTGACTAAAGAAATTAAGCATATGAGAAAACAAATTAAAGATAAAGTAGAAGGTATAGAACCAATTGAAAAAGGAACACGATTTGGTAAAGTTGCTACAAGATATTATACAACAAGAGATGATAAGGTTTTCGGAATACAGGTATATAATGAGGATGGAAAAATAATAAATATGATTGGAGATAAAGAAGTTAAAATAAATTGTGATGACTTAATAATAAACAATCGACATTATACAGGAACAGAAGGTTTATGGGAACTGTTGACAAGAAACAATCCGACAAATTATGGCGAGGATGATTTACAAAAATATACACAGATAGTTATTGACTCTAATGTTGCATTTCAAGATAGCGATCCAAGTAGAAGAAAACAAAGGTCTAACAGAGGTAAAAAATATCTAGAAATCATTAAACCCATTTGGGATGAATATATAAAACCAACATTAGGATTAACACCACCGAAAAAGAAAACACCAAAGTCAGGAGAAGGAATAAAAATATACAACGAATTACCTAAAGAATATATATGGATGGATGATGTGAGAAAGTTAATTGATAGGTTGATAGTTATAGATGGAGAAGAAAAAGCTGGAAATGATAACTTTTACAATGAGAAAGTAGGCATAGTGGATATGATTAATTCTAAACTCACACAATTTATTCCAAATGATCCAAAGGGTATAGGTTATTTGATAAAGATATTGAATACGTTACCACCAAAGTTTTGGAACAGTGAGAAGTATGGAAAAAGATTCATGAATAGGATTTTAAACATGAAGGGTATGCCGGAGTGACATATTCCAGGCTACGAATTTTGCGGGCCTTTTACGAAGCTACAAGAAAGATTAGAAAGAGGAGGTAAAGGTATTAACCCATTAGATGAGGCTTGTAGAGAACATGATATTTACTACAGAGATAACAAAGATACAGCTTCTAGACATATTGCAGACAAAGAATTAGAAAATAAAGCATGGGAAAGAGCTTTTGCTAAAGATGCGAACTTCTTAACTGTACGATTACCTGCTTTAGGAACTGCTTTGTCTATGAATACAAAAGTAAGATTTGGTTTAGGTTTATAAGTATTTGTGTTTAATTTTTATGTTTTATAATAAATATATAAGTATGAAGTTGACTAGTTTTACATTTACAATTAATAATGAAGAAATTAATCAATTAAATATTGATCACATTTTAACTAAGAAACAAATTAAACAAAAAGAAGAGAAACTAAGTAAAGGAAAATGTATGTCTTTAACTCTTTCTATACCACAAGTTAAGAAAATAAACAAAGAAATAAGGACAAATGATAATGAAGTTCATTATGGAGGTTTTATATTTACAATTCCAACCATTTTAGCTTTAATAGGTGCTCTTGGTTCTGCTGCTGGAGGTGTAGCTACTATTGTAAAAGCGGTAGATGATGTAAAAAAGAATAAACAGGAATTAGAAGAACAAATGAGACATAACTTAGCAATGGAAGAGAAACAAGGTGGTAAGCTTTCAAAAAACGAAAAGCCCAAAAAATTAAAGAAAAAGAACTCAAACCTTTAAGTAATTTAGACCTAATACAACTTGTTAAGAAACTTAAGATAAAAAACTTTAGAGGTGTGTTTATGAGTGATGAATTGCCTAAACAACCATGGAAGAATGAGTGTGCTATTGTTAACTTTGATACATCTAAAAATATAGGAACACTTTGGATTTGTTATTGGAAAGAAGGAAATAGAAAGTATGCGTTTGATTCATTCGGAGGAAATCCACCAAAAGCACTCGTAAAATATCTTGGCTATAATATAGAGCACAGTAGCAATCGAATACAACATTTTAACGAAGTAATCTGTGGGCATTTATGTATTGTAGTATTAAAAATGTTTACAGATGGATATAGTTTTGTAGACATCACTAGCGAGGTAAATAGGAATAAGGATATTTGGAGAAGTTATATTTAAGTTGTTTTAAGTTGTTTTATGAGTTTAATTCATAAAACGATAATAATACTTTTTCTTTATAATAAATATGGATAAGATAGAGTCATATGAATTACAGACCTTTAAACCTAATCAAAGAACAATTGAAAACCTAAACAAACCAAATAGATCAATTGAGTTTGATATTGACGTTGGTGACGGATATGTGCATCCTTATTATGCCTATATGTATGTAAGTTTTGAAATTAGGGGGAGAGATGCAGGCGGTGAGTACAATGGTAAACCAAATATTAAACTCATTAATAATTTCTTTCCATATCTGTTTTCTCAAATACAAATCAGTAAGCATGGACAAATATTAGATACTATAGACCATCCTGGGTTAACATCAACAGCTGTAAATACATGTACGATTTCAAAACCAGAAGCAAATCATTATGATGAGAGTGGATGGGAAGGAATTAAATGGTGGAGAACAGATGAGGAAATATTATTTCTATTAAGACTTTAACCTGGTTTTTGTTCTGATTATAAAGACATTATGTAGAAAGGAGGATTGAAATATATATTTAAAAGAAGTGGATGTGATGATAATGCATTTTTGATTTGGAAAACTAAGAAACAAGATGGAACATTTGAGAATGATCAACCGCATCCAGGTAAAGTTAAGATTACAAATATGGAGTTGAGAATGCCTGTTGTTAATTATGAATCTAGCTATGGTACCTTGATAAGAACTAACATGTTAAAAGAAGGTAAGATTCCTATTTCCTTCAACCCATACCAATGTTTACAAAAGACAGTTACAGGTAAATTTTTAGAATTTGATTTAACTACACAATTTAACTCTAATGAATTTGATATGCCTGATTTCGTGATCCAAACTGATAGAAATGATAATCAAGGAAAAGACTCAAGCAAATTCGATCACTGTAAGGTTCAAAATATACACTTTAAGAATGGGAGAAATGAATGTTTCCTCTTAGAATCTTTGAACTTAGATTTTGAAAAACACAAATATCTTAAAGCTTACGAAATGTATACGGTATATAAGAGAGCTACAATTGGAAACACGGAGATGTATTACTATCCTAGAGAATTCCTAGAAAATCGACCAATGTTTGTAATTAATACAAGCAAGCACAAATCAGTAACTGTAAGTGATAGAACCAATTTGAAATTGACTGTTAATTTTGAAAGCGATGTTACTGATAAAACTATTTGTTATGTGGTTATGATTGGTAAGAAGAACTTTGAATACGATGTACAGAAAGAAAAGATGATTGAGAGAATTTAAAAAGCGATTATATGTTTTAGTTTGTAAATGTTTTTATGATAATTATCATAAAACCTTATTTAATAAAATGAATATTCCAGATAACATTCCAAGAGAGAATTTAGTTACATTAATTGAGGATACGATGTTAACACTTCAAAACTTACTAGCAAAAAATAAGAGGAAATTTAAAAGGTTGAAATGTATTTATGTTACTCTTATTGCATTTTCGATACTACTTTCTGCTTCAACAGGGTTTATCAATATATTTATATTTGTTACAGTTTATTCAATTATTACAACAGCATTTGCATCTGCTTCTGCAGTTTTCACTGGTCTATCAGCACGATTTAATATAGCTTCAAAGAAAGAGTATTATAAAAATATGGTTACTCAAATTGCTATGCTTAAGGATGAGCTTAATGTTATTAAAGTAATGAATGGAGAACTAACAGACGAACATATAAAAGACATTGTTGATAGAATTAACTATATATATATAACGAGATAAGACCAATACAAAAATGATTAATTTTGTTTAAAAAAGTTTAATATATGAGAAATGGCCTCACAATTAAATAAGAAAAACAATATTAACATTTTAAAGCTGGTTAAATTGCAAGATCTGGAGGAAGGAAAATTATACGAAATAACCTCATGGAAATTGATACAAACAAAATACACTGGTGAAAGGGTATTAGTGCATCTAAATGAGAAATACAAAACCTTATTACCACAGAGATATAACGAAGATATTGATCAAGTTTTAAAAGATATGAAAACTAAGAAACTGTTTATGAGATATGATGGAATGAAGGATCTTTCTAATGGTTACAAAGTACATCAACTGTTCTTTAAAAATGAGTCCAAAAAACAACAAAAATGATTGTTTTCAAAATAATCTTAGAAAAAAATCGAGTGGCTAGTATGGATCGTCAAAAGAAATTTATACTTACAAATAATTTCAATGTAATTGTGAAAAATGTGCAAACAGAAGTTCAAGTTGTTTTTTATATAAACGGGTGTCTATTCGGTTTGAATTATGATCAGTGGACAGAGTTTAAGAAGTCATTGTTTCCTATAGAAAACGAGGTTAACAGAAGATTCCATTATCAATATCCAAACTTGTAAATTTAAGTATGTTTTAAGTGTATTGTATAAGTGTATTGTATAAGTGTTTTTATAGGTTTATAACTATAAAAACTGTGATATTTAGATATACACAACGCTATGTTATTTGATTTTTAAAAATCCATACATAAATAAGAGATTTATTTGAGTTTCGTAATAGTATCCTTAGATGTATGCAACCTGTAAGACAATAAAAAATTCTAGATGTATCACTCTATCAATTGTCGTTTGAATTTTGAAAATCGGTTAATAAACAACGGAGATATAACAAATTCAAAATGTCGGGAATTTTTTACGGGTTTATTTTTGAGTTTTCGGGAAAATATTATTCTTTGAGAAAGTCTTAGAATTTTATGTAGATTATGCTAGTATTTTTTACTTTTCAAATATCTGAATTTTTATTTTTGCAGTGTGCCAACTCATTTTTCTGAAATTTGCCAAGTTTTTTATTTGTTGAGTTAGCGCATTGTAATTATGGAGGGATAAAACTATCCTCTTAAAAATATTTTGGGTAAACACTATAATATTTGGTGAGCGGGTTGGCAACACTGACATTTTTTCATTTTTGAACATTGATGTTTTAGATAAATTTGCTAGCTAGGTGGGCATCTTAAGAAGTTACTCACTGAGTAGATGACGCTGCATATCATTTAGTTTATCACTTTGCTAATAGATGGCGCTGCTTGTAGAAGTATTTGTTCATATATAAGGACCGATTTTCTCTTCATTCACAGCGCCAGCCAGTAGCTCAATTGGTTAGTGCGCGGCTCCATAAAGCTTGTGGTTCGTAGCTGATAACGTAAGTTCGAACTCTTGCCGAGGACTTGCGAATTTATATCTACGGCTGGGGTATAAATTTGTAATTTCTCAAGGAACTGTAAAGTGAATTGAGCTATACGGCTGTCTTTCATCACAGATGGCTACAGTGTCCTCACCTCTGAATCATGTGTGGGATATGGCTGGGCGTCTCTGTTACTTGGGACAGCAAAAATAAAAGGGAAGGAAGGGAAACCTGGCGCCATGGATGGGACGGGATGGATACAATAAGATTGTGAGCTGTGTGGGTGAATGTTGCGACTCGTATTCAGATAGGTAGCTATACCGAGGCTGGGTGGAAAGCCACAAGTTCGCTTACAGACCTCAAAGGAAGGAAGGAAAGAAAAAAAGAAAGGCACATAGAAATTGAACAAAAAATCCTAGGATCTATCTGGGATGGAAACAACAACAACAACAACATCAGCGCTGACCTCTCAGATGGATCCTAGGATTTCTGCGACGGCAGTTTTGCTGAAATAAACTGAATTTTTTAAACATATTTATTTAACCTATTTCTTACGATCTCGTGTTGTGGTGTTCCAATGTTAGTACTGGAATCGTTCAAAATGAATCAGTGACAGATCACCTGTTCCGGAGTAGATGTAGTATTTGTATGTATTCCTTCTCATTGAGTTTTTAAAGCTAATTATTAACGGATTTTCATGATTCCAGTGTTAAATGAAAGCCTATAAACTGTAAATTTAGATGCAATAAGTATATTTTGTATAGGATTAAGAGAGCTCTGTCAAAAAATGGAATACATATGTTGTTATGGGTGCATTATAGGATAGAAGAGAAGTAAGTTTTAGATGTATGATTTTATCATTTTAAATGTGGTAAAAGCCTATGTGCAGTGTGCAATACCCAATCTACTTTGTGCTATTCTTCTTTGTTAATGGTGGATTTGTAATTTTTGGTGGTGGATTTGTAATTGTTAGTGGTGGATTTGTAATTTCTGGCAGTTAGGGGTTGGGGGGGAAAAGAGGGCTAGAAGTTAGGTTTGCATTCTACTATCATCAATACGAAAATTAGTGTTGACTGTGTGCAGTCATCATCATTAATATGAAAGAATGTTATTATAGTGTGTGTGTGTAAAGTGACTATTTAAAATCATCCCCACAGTGAATATCAAATGTTTTTTTAAACTGTGTGTTAATTTAGAACTGTGTAAAAACTTTTTTTAAAAAAGATGTACTAACCATCATTTTTCTTGTGTAAATATTATCATCACCAATAAAAAAGTTTCTGTTGTTTTTTGTTTTTAAAAATGTTTTATTCGTTGTTTTCTTCCATTTCCTAATAAATGTGTTTTATAATCAATTATGTAATTATATATATATATATATATATATATATATATATATATATATATATATATATATATATATATATATATCATAAAACATATCTTGTAATTTTTAAAAACTCATTCAATTCAAGAATTTCATACTATTTAACCATAGAAAGACCAATGGAGGTCAATTTTGCTCACGAGTTCTTTTTCATTTAGTTTATGTGGATTAATATGTATTCAGAATAATCTATTTTTTGTTTCTTTTGATGAAAGGTTCATTTTCGTTTTTTTTCAACTGGAATATACCACATTCTTCTCTATTTGTAAAAAAAAAGTTGATATTGCGCGGGCAAATTTGACCCCCTCTTGGTCATAAGTACTACTCATCTTTGTTTTCCTCAAAACTCCTTTCATTTGTATTTTTATATCTAAAACTTATATTAATTTTTAAAAATATTAGTTTTCTCTATTACGTAAACACTTAAGCTTTCATAGAACTTGTTAGTTATAATACTAGTTTTCTGCATAGCATTATAAGAAATTATGTATAATATATAAGCAGTTTTAAGCACAAATAAAAAGTCCTTTTTTACAAATGAAAAGCACAACTCCTTGAAAAGTTTCTCTTTTGCAATTTAGTTAAAGACGTTAACTCAAATTGAAAAATATACTCAGTTAATTAAAACCAGTGCGGGCAAATTTCTCCGCACTTGGTCCTTGACGTAGCAGATGCGAGGATGGTCTTTCTCTGGATAAGGAAGAATCCACAACTGTTTTTTTAATTCAATGATGTAATCATATAAGTAAAAGTAATAATGAATTCAAATACTTAATAAGTTTTTCTTTCGTAAATTAAAACAAGTATGTGAATTCAATATTATTATTTTTATAGTTGTAGTAACATGATAGGACTTTGTTTTAAAATTTAATATTAATTATTTTAAAGTTTTTTGAAAATAAAAAGTGGCCTATCATACTTAAGACAGAGTTCTATAATAATAATGAATTCAAATACTAACTTTTTTCTCTTATTTAACAAACAATTCAAATGCGAAATCATTATTATAAATAATACTTATAGCATACAAAAAATATAGGATTTTCTTGTCGTGAAAACATTAGTAAACTAATAAAAAAATCCTATCGTATTTAAGTGTGTTAAACGAACACAAAACACATTTTTTGTAAATAAAACATTTCAATTTAACTGTTCTCTCCGGATTCTCTTCAATCTCCGGTTATTATCATGATCCAGCTTTAATTGCCATATCTCCAATGGGATCACCATCATTATTGGCAACAGCAGCATCTTCATCGTATGCTCTAACATCTTTAGATGGATCTCCACAACCAATACTTGGTCCAGCACAGGCTTCAATTGGGACAGCATCTTTAGATGGGTTAGCAGTAAGAACTTCAGCAGATGGTCCAGGAGCATTAGCAGCAACATCAGTAAAAATCCCAACAATCAAATGGAGTTTAGTGGAAAAAGAAGAAAGATCACCATCTCAAGACCTATTCAGTGTGGCGGAAGAAGAAGCAAGATCACCATCTCCAGACCTATTCAGTGAGGTGGAAGAAGAATAAGCAATACCATCTCCAGACCTATTAAGTGAGGAAGTGGAAGAAGAAACAGCGTCATTTGCAGATCCATTCAGAAAGGGAAAGGAAGAAGAAATTCTTCAATTATTTGAAGAACTGGACGAATACAAATCAAAGTCGCCATTAGCAACTGTCTCACCAGTGGATTTTGTATGTTTCCCTCAAAAATATCCACTAGATTTGTCAGTGCGGCGCAAAGAAGAAAAATGTGAGTGTGAATGTAATTGTTCATTGGTATTTGTAGATGAAAAATGTGTTAAAGAAAGTATTCTAAAGTGGGACCCTAATTACATCTCACTGTGTGAGGGCTGCGTTTATGATTCCGCCCAGCAAATAACTCATCGTTCTCTTTTTATTGACACTGAAACACTGGAAAGTGAGACATGGTGCATTATGGTGAAAGATAGTGTTAGAAATGAATTGTTTAATATATATATGAAATGACACCCAAAAGTTGTTATTAGATGTTTATTTGAGGAAATATATTTTAATTTGATAAAAAACCGAATATTTATCAATTTTAGTAGATATCTTATTAAGAAAAGACAAAACGTATTATTATACATATTATTGTAGGATATGTTTGTTTTCTTTTATATTTTATCTTTATAAGTAAATATTACTTTGATTTTTTATCTTTATATGTAAATGTTATTTTGATTTTTGATACTTGTATATATTCTATGTTTGTGTATTTGTATTTTTGTTTTGTTTCTTATACATAAATAAATATATCAAGAAATTTTATTTTTGATTTTTATTTAATAATAAAAACATTTTCTGAATAAAAAGGTAACATTAGTATTTTACAATTTTAATTGGTAACCTACCTATGCTATCTCATATGTACACTTACAGTGTGAACTTTCAAAAATTCTGTTTGTTCCACAAACTCTCCTAATGTATTCTATCGTTTGTTACACAAACTTGTTAAAAATTTAATTGTGGTCATATTAAAATTCGTTTGGAAATTCGTTTTTTACTATTACTAGTACTTTATATTATTTAAAAGTTTGATGAGTCTTGAAAATTTTTAATTATTTGACTGATCTCACTACAGTTAGCTGACAACGATGTTCTTCCAGAACTGAATGAATAAATAAAATTAAGAAAAATTTGATTGATTACACTACAAAAGATCTTTCAGAACTGAATGAATAAAATTTAAAAAAATATTTGACGGATCACACTCTACGAGACTTCTGTTAGCAAGTTGTTTCTCATATAAAGAGACACACACACAAGTTAAAGTTTTGTTGCACGAAGTCATTCTTCATAGAACGTTTTCAAGTTTGATACTGTAAATTGTATTCACACATAAGAAATTTTAAAAAATAAAGCCATGTAAGGAAATAATAATAAAACACGAAATATATAAAGTAATAAAAATTTTATTTAGAAATTTCAATAGCATATTCCTTAAAATATTGATTAATACATTCAATATTTATCATATTATATATTTCGTGATTATATATATACAATTTTATACTTGCCAGTTTAATGCCGAAAGTCTTTTACCTCTTAACTTACACATATTGATATCTAGTTGATTTACAGAAGAGTTTTTATTTTCCATTATTATTTACAACTTTTAAAAATGCATATTATGTTGTAAATCCTTTTGTAAGAATAACTCAGTTTTTAATTGAATATTTTCTCTGCTTAACAATGTGTTATATAATGCATATGTAAATGTCGAACAATCAATTTCAATATCACAATGCACTGATGCAAATTCTTCATATAACTCATCAAAGGATTGCATATTAACTAAAGTATGCCATGTGTTATAACATGGTATATCAAAATCTAAAGAAATACAATCATGTCCATCTAAATTACTGCGATTTGCAAAGAAAAGTTTACGCTGTGGTTTCCATCGTGCAATACACAGTAACACACATTGTTCATCTATAGAAGAAAAACTGCAATGATAATCGCAATTATCATATGTATTTAGTAAATCACACTGAAGATCACACTGTGGTTTGTTGAAACACATATTAATCCTGTTCAAGATACGTTTCTTGTAAATCAGAAATATGATAATCATTAAATGTAATTTCTTGATATGTATAGTTAAATTTGTTTATAAGATATGGTATGATATTTAGATCTATATATTTTATATGGATTTTCAGATATTGTTTTAGTATTTGATCACGCGTTGATTTTCTAATTAGGAAATTCCACACAACTGTATTTAATTCTTCATCACTTTCAGTTACAAATTTATGCACAGTTTCCTTCTCACTACGAATGGAACACCCTTCACAAAGTAGAGGTTCAGTAAGTTTATAATTTTCTAAAAATTATTTTACGCAAACTTCACTTGCTTCATTAGGACTAAATTCACACTTTAGTTCATTAAATATTAGAATGTCATTAGAAATTGTATTTTGATCTACTACCTCCTCTTCAAATGGTATTTCATATGAATATCTTAAATTTCGTCTAAACGCTACATCTTGCAGCAATTCTTGTTTAGGAAATTTAATTTTACATGTGTCATCTTCTTCAGGAATATCACGATCTTTTGGATGGACAAGAATATTTTTTTTGTTTTTCAAGTTGAAATCGTTTTTCACGTGGTGAGATATGCTTGGAGTTTACACGTTTATTTTGAGAGAAGGAAAAATTGGTTTGAATCTCACTTTTCATTTGCTTATTATGAGAAGATGAAAACGTTCTTATATGTAAAGCAGTATTTATTTCACGTTTTGCATTTGCTAAAACACCTGGCTTTTGATTGTACATCTTAACATTGCACAAACCACTTTATAGCACTACCACAACCACACCCACACCCACATCTTGATATATAGTCAGAGAACTTGCGCAGAAGATTGCACGTTAAGATATTTAATTCAACACGGACGTCACTTTTTTCAATGATTATAATAACTTAAGAAACATATTACCTTATGCAGATTTTATGTAAGGAAATAGGCGTTTGTTTTGCATTGAGGTAATAAATTACTATTTACATGTTATGAATATTGTCTTAGAAAAATAATAAGAATACACAAACTAAGGAAAACATTTCAGTACTTTACTCAGATATATGCGTGTAACAGTGGACTTGTATTTGTGTTATACAGTGAAGCTTTTACTTGTCACCAAACATTTGCAGACATTGTAATGTTTTTAATATACACGTATTCCACTCATGACCTGCACAGAGCACTAAAGACTGGATATAAAATACACAGAATAAAAGAAATTAGGGAATTTAAACTATTCGGTTCTGAAGAGTGAAAATTCAGATAGCCTTTTCCACGACTATATGAATTCCTTCCTTAAAAAATGAAAAAGGAGGCGTCTGTTTTTTTTTCTCACATTATGTCAAACTAAAGGAGACGAAAAATAATACATTGAAGAGGATCTTAATCAGGAAAGCATATAGCTAAATGAAAGCCATGGCCATAGCCAAGCTATTCCTCAATTCGCTCTACGACAAATGGAGAGAAAAGAACGGACAATCGTTAATTGTTGACACACCGAAAAAGCTTTACAACTACTTATGAATGTCATATTACAAAGTATATAATGTGCTAGTATATAATGTATAATATAATGTACTAGTATATAATGTATAATATACGTAGACACCAACAATTTATATTCTATTCACATATACACAAAAAAATGTTTTTCCCATGGGATGACCGTATTGTCAAGAAATTTCGAAGGGGTAAATGTCATACGTACTTAGGGAACAAATGAATTGCGTTGTTGTTATAATACAAATATACAAAGAAGTGTAACAAAGGTTTTGCTGCCGTCGTTAAGCAAGTTGTACTTGTTGGATCTGGCAACAATGCGTAAAGCTCAATCATGTGCCCACAATCCAATCACCTGATCATTCGACAGGCTGAAACTTGTTGGCGGCGTGTGTGTGTGTGTCCGCGCTCTCTTTTACTGTACTGTAATGTGTCTTGGTTGAGAGGTGGTTGGTGGTGAATGTATATACAGTAAAGTATTTGAATTAAACTGTGAGTGTTTGTGTTATATGAACGAGTGTCGGTCTTCATGAAAATGCCCCGCATCTGCAAAAACAATCCTGATAACTTTTGTTATATTTGTGCAGACTCTATTTGTGGTAATAGAATGCGACCACTTACTGATGCAGTAAGGAAAGCCTATTCATTGTATTTTGGTTGTCGAGTGGGAGACCAAGACAAATCTTGGGCTCCACACGTGTGTTGTACGTCGTGTTGTTCCGTACTGAATGTTTGGATGCATGGGAAAAACGTCTCCATGAAGTTTGGCGTGCCTGCTATTTGGTGTGAACCCACAAATCATGTGTCTGATTGCTATTTTTGTATGACACCGCCCTTGAAGAAAGGAATCAATACCAAAAGGAAGAGAAATATCGAATACCTTGACATCCCATCTGCAATTCGCCCTGTGCCTCATGGACAAGGACTGCCAGTTCCTGTTCTCCCAAACGCAACAACATCAAGCAGTGATAGCGAGAATGCTGATCCTACACATCCAGCCAAAGAAGTGCAGCCATCCACCAGTGTTGTTTTTCCTTCATTTACGCCATCTTCATCCAGCGAAACACACAAAATCACACAACGTGAACTCAGTGATCTGATTAGGGATTTAGACCTCCCGAAGTGTAAAGCTGAAGTGTTAGTCTCACGACTGCAGCAGTGGAACCTTCTAGCTGAAACAGTGCGAATGTCAGTTTTTCGGGATCGTCAGAAAGAACTTGAGAACCATTTCAGTACTGAAGGTGACATTACATTCTGCAGTGATATTGAAGGTTTGTTTCATGACCTACATATTTCATACAAACCGGACGAGTGGAGACTATTCATAGATTGTTCCAAAACAAGTCTGAAGGGTGTACTGTTACATAATAATAACGAAAGACCGTCCATCCCTGTCGCATATGCTGCTTTAGCGAAAGAAACGTACACTACGTTGAAATCTGTTCTACGCGTCATTAGCTACAATCAGCATGAATGGCTAGTATGTGGAGATTTCAAAGTAATTTCGATTTTGTTGGGTTTAAAAAGAGGTTATACTAAGTATTGTTGTTATATATGTGAGTGGGACAGTCGCGCAAGAGATAAACACTATAAACAAAAGGAGTGGCCTTTAAGAACAGCTCTGATTCCTGGCTCAAAAAATATTGTCAACGAACCTCTAGTGAACCCTCAGAAAATTGTTCTCCCACCACTGCATATTAAGTTGGGACTTATGACAGCGTTTGTAAAGGCAGTGAACACGAATGAAGCAGCATTCGGATATTCGTACATGAAGTTTCCACGATTAAGTACAGAGAAGATCAAACAAGGAATATTCATTGGTCCACAGATACGCCAACTCCTAAATGACCCTGACTTTGAGGCCACTCTAACCCCTAATCAGCTGCATGCGTGGCGTTGTTTCCGTAATTTGACCACATTGTTCTTGGAAAACAAGAGAGCCGAAAATTACAGGGACCTTGTGGATGAATTAATTCATGCTTATCAAAACATTGGCTGCAACATGACACTGAAAATGCACTTTCTTCACTCACACCTCAATGTCTTCCCAGAGGACTGTGGTGCTTTCAGTGATGAAAACGGCGAGAGATTTCACAAGGATATTTCTCTCATGGAACATCGATACACGGGTCGGTGGACAGCTGCAATGTTGGCTGACTTCTGCTGGACGCTACAGAGGGATGCTCCAGACACAACCTACAAGAGGAAGGCAAAGAAACAGCGCATTCATTGAAGGTGAGTACATTCATTTATCCTAGGCAATATATTTGTGAACAATTTACTTTTGTGCAGCAATAACGAAGGTCCGAGGACCAATTTATTTTTTTGGTCAAAAATGTAGTAGACAGGGGAAATTTGCGTTATTTCAGTTCAAAGGATAACATTTATTCTCAGTTCGGTCTTCTTGATGGCACATAATGTTACCAGTCTTAGAATAACTTTTCCAGCATTCTTTCCAGTTATTTATTGCATGATTGCCAGCTGTATGCAGAAAAAAGTCGGAATTTTGCACAAAAGAGAATTTTTCGTGCAATATTTCAGTACATAAAAACCCCCACCCCACTACAGACTACCGAAATGATAGTTACATTGGCTGAATGTATTGTCCTATAGTTCTGTTCGGCATACGGAAGTCAATATTACATTTTTAACGTACAACTCTGAGCAAAATAAATGACGCGTCTCTTTATTTTGAAGTTTTTTGAAAATATCTCCGTTTTCTTTATATGTTCGAAATTTCGGAAGGTTTTCCCCGCAGGACAGGTTAATAACAAACCCGTTTTTGGTATTTGTGTTAGATATTAGCTTAAAATAAATAAATTAGAAGCAAAAAACATTAAATCGACAGAAATCTCGAGAATTACCAACTCTGCTAAAGTGGGAAATTTTCAAGAACGCGAGGGAATTCTGCAGTTCAATACGAAGCAGCGACATCTATGTCATTGAGAGAAACGTGGATTAGATCTACAAACAAAAATTTTAACGAAATGTTTCTAATATGTCTTATTATATGCATTATCAGCGAACTCCAAATATATGAATATATGCTAAGTATTAACGTATAGATAGAGCAAATAGTGGAAATTACCTATGGAAAAAGACGAATTCTTAGCACAATCGTAATGAAAATCGTCTTTACTATACAACAGGTTCAATCCACGTAAAAGAACACATACCTCACTTAGTTAAAGCAACGAGTCTGTATGCCGAGGGTAGTGGGTTCGAACCCCATGGAAGTGCACTTGTCATTTTTATTACCATGGTTATTTTATTTATTTTTTTATGTGGGAAAGAATCAAATTGTAACATATGTGTAAGACTTATGACGATACCAAAAAAAGAGAAAATGTCGTTGTCGCACTTGCATTAGTGTCTCTAATTTTTGTTTGCAAACAGTTTCGTAATTATTTCCCCCTGTGCTCACTGCTCACTACATGCTCATTGGTGTATAACGAATGTTTTCCAGTAAATGTTAATTGTAATTTGGAGAATTTTTTAAAGTTTCACGATGTTTCTCACTAGATAGTCTTCTATCTACTTTTTTGGACACTTTGATAACATATTTCCCTATTAAATGTTTAATTTTCCCAATTACGGAAAAGTTTTACAATGTATTTGTCTTAAATTGAAAGTGTTTTGAATTTACCACATAAGGTAAGTAGCTCGAAGGAGAAGAACTGAAGTAAATGATATTCTACGTAAAAGCAACCTATTATAGAACGATGATGCTTCTTACCTTCAGCACATAATCTTTACGTTAGAGAGTCAGACAGAAAAATCCTGTTTTCTCCTCCCCTATGACCACTCATCTTAGAGATCTACATGTAATGATTCGTGTCTCATAATTTCGGCTCTCCAAAGACATTCATTATTATTATTATTATTATTATTATTATTATTATTATTATTATTATTATTATTATTATTAGTAGTAGTAGTAGTAGTAGTAGTAGTAGTAGTATTAGTAGTAGTAGTAGTAGTAGTAGTAGTAGTAGTAGTAGTAGTAGTAGTATTCCTGAATATGCCACCCTTAAATAATGTAGTAACTTGAGACATCTTAGTTTAAAGTGCTTTCTTAAGTAATAGTTTGAGCAACCACGTAACAAAATTTAAAATGTATGACGGGGCACGACGTTTTACTTCCCCCCTCTCTTTTCAGCTCTCCTCCAACAGAAAGTATATAATTTCTGACAAGCAGGGCAGACAAAATGAATAAGAAATATATTTAGAGTATCCTTTCCTCCTTCGTGAATAGAATATTTATTCTACCGAAGACGACCCTAGGCCGTTATGGTTAGGTAAGAATAGAAATACCTAATATATTTATAGCGCCCCTTGACTGTAATATTACCTCTTCTTCATTTGTTCGAGGCCGCCCTAGAAAACCAAGGGTGACAAAAAGAATAGGAAAAGTGTCTATAGATTACAAAGCACTTTATATTTTGGCAGAAACAAGGCAGTGTATACACAGCATTACTTTCGTTAACAAGTGTTTCACCATTGAGTCGCTTATAAAATTAGGCAGAATAAACTTTTGCTGATCATTGTTCTAGAGGGATTTGTCCAGGATGGTTTGGTGTCGGGCTAATAACGATGATTATGTTTATTCACATCACCGTTAAAGAAATAGCAAACTTTCTGAAAGGAACTTACTTAGGAAACATCAGATTCTCCTTCTACTTAGCCAGAGCTCATTCTCCAAAATTGCATCTGGCGTTCTGAGTGAAAGTTCTATGGGACTATTAGACAAATATATATTCCCGTTTCCACGCTGATGGTAGAAATTCTTAAGCAGTTATTGAATTATGTTCAAAGCGCAGGCGTATTAATTGTTTATTATTGTTATTGAAATTAAAATTAAATGGAATATCTAGTTTAACGTTGCGCGATTATGCACCTACGCTAAGGAAGAATGATGATGAATGAAATGGTGAAATGAAGAAAGTGGGAGGAAAATGGAAAATCCCAAGAAAACCCATACCCAAGCACACGGTATTTGCCCACCTCAAATTTCACTTGGCGCGAAGTGGAATCGAGCCACGGACCGCATACACCAAAGGTGAATGCTCAGTTATTATTATTATTATTATTATTATTATTATTATTATTATTATTATTATTATTATTATTATTATTATTATTATTAATTGAAGTGAGCTTAACGAGTTTCAACCGTCCGACTTAACCAACGTTTGGGTGCCTGTTCCTTCGTCTGCTCTATGAAAACTTCTCATAAAAGACATTTCATTTTAATGAAACTAGTAAGTGCCTTTTTTTAGCTTTGCGAAGTAACTATTGCTTGGAATTTGAATCTGCAAAATATAAGAGGTAAAATTAACCAAATGGTGCAAGTTTCCACTCAAGTATACAAAACAAATTTGCAATTTGAACCCCTACACCGAAGGGCCCTCCGAGATTTGATCATTGTCCACACGGACTGAAATTTTCATTTGAAGCTAAGACTTTAATATGAAGCCAATAATTTCTTTAAAATACACGAAAAATTCGAAAGTTATAAGCATTTTAATATTTTTGTGTATTTCCATAAGGGACCCGTAGCCTCTATACTGAAGAGTCCCCCCCCTTCGAGATTTGATCATTGTCCACTCGGACTGAAGTTGTCATTTGGAACCAACACTTTAATACGAAGCCAAACATTTCTTTAAAATAGACGAAAAATTCTAAAGTTATAAACATTTTAATATTTTTGCCTTTTCTCATAAGGGGGCCGTATTAGCCTGCACTGAAGAGTCCCACGAGATTTGATCATTGACCACTTGGACTGAAATTCTCATTTGAAACCAAAACTTTAATATGAAGCCAAAAATTAAACTTTTACATCAATTTAAACTGACTGGGTTCCGGTTCACCCCACTATTATGTTTAGTTTAGTTAAGTGGTAATTTGTGACAGATTCACATCATCAAAAGAATCTTTCACTTTTCCCCCCAGTAGTTCGTGCTGTATCCGCCACTGGAATCAATAGACACTTTTCCAATTCTTTTTGTCACCTTTGATTGTGTAGGGGCTCCCTCGTACAAATAAAGAAACGGTAATATTACAATCAAGGGGCGCTATATATTAGTTATTTCTTTAGTTTCCTACCCCTAATCGCGCATGGCCATCTTTGGTAGAATAAAAAATGCTACGTGATATTCCAATCATGAAAGGGGAGAGGATGCTGTAAATATATTTCTTATTCATTTTGTCTGCATTGCTTATCAGAAATTACTTTCTGTTGGAAGGGTACTGAAATGAGAGGGACAAAATAAAACGTCATACCCCCTCCTACATGGTTGCTCAAATAATTACTAAAGAAATAATTTTAAACTAAGATATCTAAGATTTAAACTAAGAAACTAAGATATCCTTACATTATGTAAGGATGGAATATTCAGGATTATTATTATTATTATTGAAAAAAATGAAATCTTTGAGTTTTACGTCCCACGGTTATGCCGGTTAGGCTAAAGGAGACGGCGATGATGAGTAATGAATGAAATGGTGGAATGAAGAAAGTGGGAGGAAACGGGAGAACCCCGAGAAAACCCACGCACACGGTGTTTGTCCACCACAAAATTCACTTGGCGGGGGCTGGGATCGAACCCGACACCCCAAGCACCAGATGTGAACGCTCTACCATTGAGCCACCGCGGCCCCTATTATTATTATTATTATTATTATTATTATTATTATTATTATTATTATTATTATTATTATTATTATCATATGAATGTTTTTGAAGCGCCGAAATTTTGTGAGACGAACAATGTTATGTAGAGGTTTAAGGGGTATGTAGAGGTCATAGGGGAGGAAAAACCAGGATTTTTTCTGTCTGACTCTCTAACGCAGCGTTTCCCAACTGGTGTGCCGTGAATGGGCCACAGGTGTGCCGCGAGGAATCGAAACAAAATTATTAATTTTATAGTAATCAAATTGCAAATTGAAAAATGTATATTTGTATTTCACATTACTATTAACCTCTACTATGAATCTACAATTTTAAGTTCCATACCGGGTTAGTGTTCTGTACATTTCTAATGTTGAAAAAAGTATTTGTTACCATTGTTATGACCATTATTGCTTCTTTATTGTTGCAGACTATTTCGTAACTTGAAAATTTAAAATATCCTTCAATCCTTTCGACAAATTACCTACATTTGTGTTTTAAAAGTAAAAGAGATTTATTTGTTCATTCGTTATTTTGTGATCTCTCTTCTTAGTAAAAGGTTGGATACAGTTTTTAAAAAGAAAGCGTATATTTAAAAACCTGAGTCCAATTTTCCATTGCAATTGTTTTCTATTTTTAAATTAGAATGAAAAATAAGCATAATGACTTACCACGGGGAAAAACAATGATAGAGCTTTCTTCTCTGTAAGAAGGAGATCTAATCACAGAAAAATACCACTGTGTTTTATATTTACAAATAATAATATCTATTAGTGTGCCCCGAGAATTCTAGTAACACCCGTAGTGTGCCGCAAGTTGAAAAAGGTTGGGAAACGCTGCTCAAACGTAAAGATTATGTGCTGAAGGTAAGAAGTATCATCATTCTACAATAGGTTGTTTTTACGTAGAATATCAATTACTTGAGTTTTCCTTCTTCGGGCTACTTATCTCATGTGGTAAATTCAAAACAATTTCAATTCTATAAAAATACAGTGTAAAAATTTTCCGTAATTAAACATCTAGGAGAAATTAAACATTTAATAGTGAAATCTGTTATCAAAATATCCAAACAAGTAGATAGAAGACTATCTAGTGAGAAATATTGTGAAACTTTATTAAATTCTCCAAATTACAATTAACATTTACTGGCAAACATTCGTTATGCGCCAGCAAGCATATAGTGAGCAGTGAGCACAGGGGAAATAATTACGAAACTGTTTGCAAACAAAATTACGGACGCTAATGCAAGTGCAACAACGACATTATTTCCTTTTTTGGTATCGTCATGAGTTTTACACATATGTTACAATTTGATTCTTTCCCACATAAAAAAATAAATAAAATAACCATAGTAATAAAAATGACAACGGCCGTACCATTCGAACTCACTACCTTCAGCATACAGACACCTTGCTTTAACTAACTGAGCTATTTGTTTTCTTACGTATTTGGAGTTTGCAGATAATGCACGTAATAAGACATATTAGAAATATTTCGTTTTAAATTTTCGTTTGTAGATTTAATTCACATTTCTCTCAATGACATAGATGTCACTGCTTCGTATTGAACTGCAAAATTCCCTTTCGTTCTTGAAAATTTCCCACTTTAGCAGAGTTGGTAATTCTCGGGATTTCTGTCGATTTAATGTTTTTTGCTTCTAATTTATTTATTTTAAGCTAATATCTAACACAAATATCAAAGACGGGTTTGTTATTATCCTGTCCTGCTGGGGAAACCTTCCGAAATTTCGAACATATAAAGAAAACGGAGATATTTTCAAAAAACTTCAAAATAAAGAGACGCGTCATTTATTTTGCTCATAGTAATACATCTTGTAAAGATATGTAAAATTTCGGCATTTCGGTAGAACGGATAATATTTTTTTTTCACAGTTCGGCTCGCTTCGATCATGACGACATTTGCAGAAAACATTCCCAATATTGACAGGTTACTTTTCAAATATAAATTATAATTTTACTATTGCAGGGTTGCCAGTAAAAAAATAAAAAATCGTATTTTCCTCTAAAAAAAGGGATATTTTCGAATATATGGGTATATCATTTCCCAACGGTACCGGTTACCGGAATGATTGTTAAATTTTCAGAAAGTATGGTCATCGGCGAATAGAAAGAGGTATAACACATTCCGCAACGATAAATAGGGACGTAATTATACGTTCCTGAGTAAAACCTAACAAAATAAATGTGAAAAACATGATTTTTTAAAGGTAAATTCCACATTTACTGGCAACCCTGAACTACCAGCTGATTTTAAGTGTGATATTCGTGTTCAGCACCTCGAAATCTATAAAAATTGGCTACTTTCGTTTCTGTAAAAAATCCACTGTAGACCAGTGTTATAGCTATCGGGTAAATTAGTGTATGTATATAAGATACAGAACATCATTTTGGATTATAGAACACGAGAAGAAATTCATTTGGACCATTTTTTATAATTTAGTAACAGAAAAATTGAGAAAAAAGTGATAAACATCCCAGGGAGGATTGCTCGTAAGAATGGATTTATCATTGTGTCCATACCCGAGACAAAGACACATTGACAAGTTAATAACAAAAGACATTGAGTTGTTGCAACTACATGAAATCATTAGGTAAGACAATTCAATTTATATGATGAGGTCGAAGCGAAAGTACTAGTTGAACCTAGCATCAGCAAGTTATCTGCAAGTTTCTAAGACATTGCTTAACACTTTAATTTCAAATACTAGATACAAAATTCTGAGAACATATATATATAAATATATATATATATATATATATATAATGTGAACAGCTAAAACTCATATTATGTGGACCCAATACATTAAATGCTGAACAACTACGTTGGTATTACTATCGAGACCATTGCCTCAACGATAAACAAACCAACATACTTGACATGGCATGCAAAAAAAATATTGAAACCAGAGGTCCTCTTCTTGTGTGAGAGAACATCAATTGAAATGAAAAATGTGAGAATCGAACTCAAAGGCATTCTTCAAAACATTAGAAAACATGTATATTAGTAATTTTAGAGCACACAATGTAAATTCTTGCAAGGGGAAAAAGTAATATGTGTACTACTACTACTAGAAGTAAGTAAGTAAGTAAATAAATAAATTGATCTTACTATTTATTGACAACAGAGTACCATCCCACCGAACAAAGATGTATGCTATTACCAGTGCATCTCAAAGAGCAATATTTTTGGAATGGGAATGGCTAAACAGTGTCATAAACAAATATATGAATTAAACAAGGCATAACAAATAACCACAAACGCAGATGTAAACATCTAAGAGCAGTACGACTGCACTATTGATAATGTGAATAAAATTCAGCAATACCTGGTACCAAACTACCAAAATCTCATACACGAACGAAACTGTCTTAATTGAAATCACAATATGAGAATGCTTACTACAAATTAATTAATGGTATTCCAACTCTGATGAGTAAACAGAACTGATGTAAGGATCGGAAGATTGTCACTAAAATACTTGGAATAGACTTAACAAGATAATTATAATTTTGTCCTCTGATTTTCATTATTTACATATTCGAAGACATTATTATTATTAATACTATTTATTGACCACCTCCTTTAAAATATATAAACACTTATTTATATTGATTGTTATTCAATCAATGTCTTAGGAAGACTCTATCTTCTATATGTACAATATTTACACATCCTCCTTCTTATTAAGAGCTGTCCAGTATTTTACAGTATACACAATTCATTTTAGGCAGCTATAACCGCAAGAATCACTTGTTATCAGTTGGAGTAAAAATATTAATAAAAATAGTCACTTCTTGGAATTGTACCAACCCCCTCCTATTCAGAAGAAGAAATGTTTATTATTATCCCACTGCACAGCACTGGCCACTAAACTTTTAAACAGTTATAACAGTAAGAATCACTTATTAACAGTTTTAAGATGTCAAACACTATAAGCATTGAAACATAGTTCTATCAATCATACACACACTTTATATTTTAAGCACATTGAGTTTTACTTATAAACAATATTTTCAAGTAAAACCTTTTAAAATCCTTTTCTAGGAATATTTTTATCAGTTCTTTAATAAAATCGTCGTTATTAATTGCCTGTTCATAAATATTGAAAAACTGTTGTAGTTTCGTAAATGTCTTTCCATGCGTCTTTTGATATTCTCGTAAAATATCATCTTGGATTTGAATATTTGTGATAAGGTATATTACATTTGTTTTTAAAATATCCTTATGGATGATCATACAATCATGTTTGATAGTTTGTTTATATCCGTTTGAACAAGCATTGCACAGTAACAAAGTCCTCTTAGGTTGCCACAAATTGAACGTCTTTATTAAACATTGAATGTTTATTTCAGTTTCATTGCAATGACAAATGAACACTGCTTGATCGGACATTTTCTATTCACCAGTACGTGAAAAAAGGCAGAAGCAGAAGTAGAAACAGTTTTTTTTTTTTTTGTTTTCAAAATAAAGTCCTTTTTAAATGCTGATTTTTTTCTTTTCTTTTCTTATTTACATGCATATACACAAGCACGAAGAAGAAGAAATCACCGGGTAAAACCATGGAACTATTTTTCAATGACTAAAAACGACGAATAAAGAAACGAGGAATGACTAGAATACACACACACCGTGTTCTCTTCCCTTTAGCGGTACCTTTATATGAAACGCAAAGTTGAAAACGTTTTTTCCTACAACCAATAGATTTCATTCTTTTAATGCCTGGTTTTAAAAGATAATCTTACGTTTTATTTTATGAATTTACTTTGTTTTCTAAAATTTCCATCACTTAACATTTTAAAAAAATGACTAATGGAAACTGAAATGAAGGCCTTACTATAATAAAAGTGTTACCAAGAATTTTTTTAAATAATCCTTACATTACGAAACTTATTTTTCAATTACTATTGAGTTTCCCAATTGTGAAGTAAATAAAATTATACTTCGTTGATTTTCACCAAATATTTCTTATAACAACAGAATAACTAACTCTATTGGTCCCGAAAATTCATTGCTGCCTTTACATAAAAAAAAAAAAAAAAAGCTTTCGTTGCTCAATTGGATCTTATTTATTCTATGTATTCCTACTTCTGCAAGATTCGTCTTAATATTATTATCTCTGATCTTCCTAATGGTCATTCAAGAGTTTGAAAAGCGTTTGTGCCTTTTTCCATTTTGAGTACATAATCTGACCGACTGACTTTCCTAGTTTGAAATCCTAACCCTGTTTGATGCATGATATCAGTTTATCAATATAAAAAATTTCAATTATTCCTCCTGCATCCGTCTTATGAGTCTATGTTCTTCTTGTTTCAAAGTAAACAGCTAATGTTTCGGAACCATATAGAAACAGGTATGATTATCATTTTACATATTTAAAGCTTCAAATTTTTTAAAAATTTATGACATCATTATATTCCGAACTGCGTTGCATTTAGTTGACATTTAATTTTTCGTGAACCAAGTTTTCCTAATAGTTATTTTTCTTACTTGAGCATTGGTATAATTTTTCTACTTTTGACTATCACATTTTAAAAAATATAATAATAATAATGTTTAGTGACACATAATACTTCGCATTCTTGCTTTTATTTCTGATTTTATTTCGTTATTGTTGTTGTTGTAAATTATTGTGCATAAATTTTTTTGAATTCCTGTACTCTTTTTTTTTTATATTTTTATTCTAATTACTGTAACATGATTCAGATATAAATTGCTAAGTATGAAAATCATCTTCGATAATCGAGAAGATATTAAGATTTTCTATAAAGGTTAAAGGGGGACACAATTGTTTAGTGGTAGAGCGCTTAACTCTGTTGCGTGTGGACATTGGTTCGATCTCTGCCCAGTGATATCGTCTCTGAGGGATTTCTCTGGGTTCCAACATTTTTTTTTTCATTTTTAAAGTGAACTTTTTAAAGTAATGTAATAAAATAAACAAACGGGCATTACCGTTAATGTTATACTGAAAGATTAGAAAGCAAAAACGGTATGCATATTGTCGTCAGGTTGGTAAAAAGAGAACATTCGTTGGTGACTTACACGCCATACATGTGGATATTTCCACGTAATTGTTCTACTATGTATTAATTTGCATGCTGTTATATATTAAGGCTTACTGCATACAAGTATCCTCCCTGTACAGAAGATGGTTACCTTATCGATGATACGAAAAAGATTTTTTAAAATGTATTATTTCAATAAAAAGAAAAACTAGTATTGAGTAAAATTAAGATTTGGACATTTTTCAATGAGAGCATAATTTATGTCTTGGAGATGTTTTCCCGTTCCCTACAGTGGGAACTAGAGGCTTGTTACATTTAACGCCAATGTTTTCTACTACCATGTGTTCTTCTACAGAATACAGAGTAGTCTAAAAGTTTATAAAGAGTTTTTCTACCTATTTTTTAAAAAAACTTTGCTTTGTTCTCACACATTTCTTATATTTTTATACTAGATTAAATGTTTTTATTAAACATTTGATTCTCTCTCTCTTTCTCTCTTCAGGATACATATTTGAATCTAAATGAAATGGAAAAACGCTTATCCAAACCGAAATTATAATTGTATTCAAAAAGTTATTTCAAACAATGCAGGTACTATTCTTTGTAAAACTTCTAAAAATGTTGGTCAAACGAAATGCTATTTTCAAAAATTTATTTCAAACTGTTCAGTGGTTTTCTCTTATGATGTAACAGATGATGTTTTTATTATTTTAATGAGTTTCGTTTACCAATAGTCAATGTATTACCAGGGTTATAGATGAAACGTAGCAGTATTTAAAAATTCAACTTGGTTGCATGCTATTCACTTACTTACTTACTTTCTGGGCTCTAATTAAACTCTCTCACTTGATGTTACTTTATATAATATGTACTAAGTTTTCAAATATATATATATATATATATATATATATATATATATATATATATATATATATATATATATATTTACATTACATTTATATTATATTTATATTACATTATATACATATTACATTATATATATTTATTATATTATATATATTACATTAATATTTCTCTTTGATGAATATCCACAAATTTCTGAGGCTAACTATTTATGATTTTGTTCGTACACATATTAACTCGTTTTTTAAGAGTTGTTAGTGTCTTGTAAACATTTATATATGTATTTAGCAAAAGTAGAAGCCTTTAAGGGAAAGGAAATACTATTTTCTAGGACTTTGAATAAAGAGTTGAGAAAACGAATCTCTCGTTTAAAGTATAGTACATGCATGGGACTGAAACATTAATATTACGAAAAAAAATGGATGGAAGTTTCGAAAATGTGGTTATGAGGAACGATAGGAAAACAATGAGAGGATGTTACACATGGTGGGTAAGAAAGGACAATTTTACATATTATTAAAACGAATAAGAAAACTGGCTGTGACATTGATTAAGAAGGTGGTGTACTATGAGGGAAGGTCAGGAAAGAAAGCTAGGGGGCAAAGGAGCTGTTTAATACTGTTAAAAAGAAGCTACCTGGGCCATGGAAGTTTTCAGTTGTCTGCAAATAATAATAATTTCAAAATACCGATAATGATCACTATATATGGGTTTGTATTACATGTTTACAACGTTTTACTAATATATATATATATATATATATATATATATATATATATATATATATATATATATATATATCATAAAGATGTTTTTAAGCATCAAAAATCCTAAGCGTATTGTACACAAACCTAGGTATAATTTACTCGAATGTATATACAAGCGAAACGTTCCTCTATCTATTAGCCTTGTGGTTACCGCGTTTGAGTTTAATGACAGTGGAAAAAACATTAAGATGTTTGGATTGACGAACAAAGTCTTGTAAGCTTATGCAAAATACAGCCTCGGTGCTGAAATCAATACGTACACTCTTCTGATAATATACGAACATATAACCACGGTTGTGAAAAGAGACGCTAACTGAATACAATCAACAAGTTGTCATTTATCGTGTATACCTATTCCTAATGCGTAAACTGAAAGATTTCTATTTTAAACTATACATCTTTGTAACTATACGAATGGTGGTAAAGTGGTCACCTCCTGTTTGGAATGCTATTCGTTTGTCAGCATTATTCGTCTGTCTTCGCTTAAAGATCATAATCATACGACGAGAAAATTATCGTGCAAAAAATGGTTTAATTCCATACACCATCAAAGTTCTTCCATAGCTAAGTGGTTAGAGTAGGTGTTTTAAGCATTAAAACCCATCCCAGTTCGAGGACAAAGGATATATTCCACTTTAGGGCCACGTCTCACAGCCTGGCTGCTAAAAGTACGTAAATCAAGTCAACCTGTTTAAAAAAACAAAATTAAGCTATTACCACCCGGTCCTTAGTATGAAAACACAATTCCAACGGTTCAAATCTTACATTATGCTGTAGGTCCACGTCTCACATAGCCTCGGTGCTGAACACCATCACGAACACTACCATTGAGTATCTTATCTGAAGTTTTCCTCAGTCCTACAACGCAAATGATATGTCAGTCTAGTATATCATATAAAATAAGATTGTTTTCAGCTTATGTACAACCGGTCACAAGTTCAAAAACCATGCCAAGTTTTCGTGAGTTAAATGCTAGAATGGGACTTAACATACAACTTATAGCTTACTTTTCTTCCTTCCTTTTCTATGAATACATATTTCAAAGTACATGTTTAAGTACAGTTCACCTTAGATGGTTGGGATCCCAGGTTCAATCCTTGGCCAAATAAGATTGTGGTGAACAATATTGTGCTCGCGGATTTTTTCTTGGGGTTCTCCCCTTTCCCCTCTCCTCACAAATTTTTCATACACTTTTCAACCTTAATATAGGTTCGGTACATAATCGTAGGATAATAAACTAAATATTTCCTTTCAATACACAGCCAACGGAAATCGAATCCGAAGCTTCAAAGCCATAGAAGATAGCTAATTGTTCAATCAGCTAATGAAAAAACATGATTTCAAATTTCAATATAGGGGCAGCAGTGGGCAGTGATAGTTTTCCGCGGTGCTGGGGGTCGACCAGTTAGACTTTGTGGCGAACAAAATTGTGTCCATAAGTTTTCTTGGAGTTTTCTCGTTTCCTTCCGCTTTCTTCATATACTTTTTTTCAAAAGCTTTTTATAAAGCGATACTACATAAAACCATCACTGTCTCCTTTAGCCTAACCATGACGTAAACTTCAAGGATTTCATTTCACTTTTCCTTTAAGTATACTGTATTTGAAACCAATTATTCACTTTACCAGTACTAAACAACCAAGATTAAGTTAAATTCATTTCATTACTAGAAAACAGAACATTTTTACAACGAACAAGAAATAGTAATGCTTCTGAAAAATCAAATAAGCATTCAGAAAATGCTACTTCAATTATCATTGTAAGTATATGATTCATATAGCCTCGATTTATTAAAAATCATAGTTTGTTTTCTACTGTAGAAACATATAAGATCTGTAAAACAAGCAACATAAAAAATATGTACCAAGTTCTTTCATGGCTAAGTGGTTAGTGCTCATGCATTTGGCTAAGTGGTTAGTGCACCAGCCTTTGACATGAAAGGCCGGGAGTTGGATTCCCGGTGAAAGGTCATATGGCTTGGATTCCATGTTAATCATTCAGTACCACGTCTCATAGACCCTCGGTGCTGAAAAGGGACAATAATCTAAAAAAATCCATCCACCCATGTTTCCTTCAAAAATATCATAATTTAAAGTAAACTTTACACTTTGCAGTCTATGAAAGAAAACCTTATGTGTTTTGCACAGAATGAATTTTCATTACAAGATATTTACTGATATAACTTCAATATGACCAGAAAATACAAAAGTTACATATTTTTGAATACTGTTAAGAAAGTTAAGAATGTTAAGAAAAAGTAGAAATTCATGCAAGAAAATCTTTTTCCCCAGTAGCCACAGAACAAATTATTTACATTTTATACATCTACAAATATTTTATAAACCAAGAATTACAATATCCCCATCCCATTTCTCCGCTTCACCCATCACTTCCATTTCTTGTCTCTCTTCCTTTTGTTTTTCTTTTTTCTTTTTCCGCACTTTACCCTCTAATTCCCATAACATCGCCAAAATTTCCCCACCACCACAGTCTCTGTCTTTTTCTTCTCTGTAAATTTGTAAATGTTCAATATTTATGCACTGGTTACATGAATGCCACTTTTCATTTCTAACATTTAAAGGGCACGAACTTGAAAGAAGGCGCAAGACCTTCTATTTCCTCTAGTTTTAATTTTGTCCGTACAATAATCCATTGCACTGATCGGGCTTCCACAGAGGGAGGGTATGGTCCTTTTCAAAATATATTTTCTTAAGCGTCTCCTCAAACCGAATCTACCAGTACTCTCCATGTTTCTAAAACAAAAAATAAATAAAGTGTTATTAGTACAACATATTTTCCACAAGCTAGAACAAGTTATAATTATTGTTTTTAATATGTACAATATGGAACTAACACCAAAAATACTTCTGTTATTCTAAACATGTACGAAATTAAAATATCAGTTTCTTTAGCTTGCAAAAACCTATATACAGCTCTGGGCTAAACTGTCGTAAGAAAGTTAAAGTTCTTGTGGTTCGTATTCCATCTTAGTCTGTGGGTCCACGTCTCATATAAACACGCTGCTAAACGGGACGCTAAACTGAAATCAAAGCTAATAGATGTCGCTACTACCACTTGCGTGCACGCCGCTATTAAATGTTGCGACGTGTAGGATTTTTGTGTTTAATAAAATTTTAATAACTGCATAAAGTATGAGATGTAGTCAGCCAATTCGTGGCTAAGCGGTTAGCGTGCACTCATTTTGCGTGGACGACCCGACTTCAAGGAAGCTCGTGTAGGTTGGATTCTACGTTAATCAATACAAGCAATATACACACACACACACACACACACACACACACATATATATATATATATATATATATATATATATATATATATATATATATATATATATATATATATATATATATACAGGTAAGTATAACGCTAAATTCAATCCCAACTGAAAAGTTTCGCTAATATGCATGATGCTTATGTCAAATTCCCAACATTAGTTCAATGAGATTACATTATATTAGTACAAACATTGTTTTATAAAAACCCAGACGTTATAGTTTGACTGCTAAATGCAACATTAAACTCAAAATCAGCTCAAGTCAATCTTAGCTAAAACTTATATTAATGGTAATGCCATGTTGTATATAACAACGCTGATAAACATTACATTAAAGTGAAAACCATGTTAAGTTACTACCAAGAAAAAAAGTCCAGCGCCAACTACTTCATGGGTGAGCAGCTAGCGTACAATCCTTTGACGTCGAAATTTTTATTCGCACAAACTTTGTTTTTAATCCTTCTCATTGAGGGTTCAATGAGATGTTGTTCTAATGAGATTCATATACAAGCAAAGAATAAAAAGATACAATGCATTAAAAGAATGAAATAAATGAATGAATAAAGATTTCAACCCTACTAATCCTCTATCCTTCACGAGTTCCCAACATCTTTCACCTCCACCTCATCCTTCTAATGCAATTTTCCATATGGAGTTTTTAAACAACTAGTTTCCAGTGGAAACGATCCAATTAACAAATAATACAAGAAAAACAAATAAAATATTGGTGTGCACGCCTCTGGCGTGAACTTCCCAGCTTCGATTCCTCTTAGGGGCTCCCATAAGCACAGCTTCCTGTGGAAGCAACTAATGGTGATCCCGGGTTCAATTCCAATTCTCAATATATTAGCAGAGGTCCTGAGCAATGCAGAGCTATAGGAAATCCATTGGAGAACATTCTTTACAGTTGCTATAAGAAATTCATTAGGGGCCATTCTTTATAAGGAATATAGGGACCATTCTTTACAGGGGCTATAGGAAATCCATTGGAGGGTTTCTGAGCAATACAGGGGCGATGGGAGGTCCATGGGGACCCAGGAGGAAATGGTCCCTACACAGGGACACTCTTCAGGGGCTATAGGAAATCCATAGGGACCGAAAACCATTGGAGGGGTCCTGAGCAATACAGGGGCTATAGGAACCCAAAACCATGGTCACTACACAGGGACACTCTTCATGGTCTATCCATGGGGACCATTGGGGGCCGTGCCCAGTGTGCCTAAGGTCATTCACTCCTCACATAAGTCATTCCACTTTCCAGGAAAACACTCACACCTACTTTCACATGTCAAAATTAACGTCACAAACTTTCTTAAATACATTAAAGTAACGGAACTTAAAAGTCTTTGACGAGCCGCTGCCATCATTCTACTCAAATATGTCCAATATTAGTATCAAATTTATAGTTTTCGGGGTCGCTGAGACTTCCGATCTCGTTTACATGTAAATTCGGCCCAGTAACTTGAGGAAGGGAGAGAGGGAAATGCATAAAACTCATTAAGAATGAACCATGTTAGTGTCGAATCGAAAGTTTTCAGGGTCGCTGAGATGAATTCCGGTGACAATTCCGGTGAAGAGATGACAATTACGATGCCGTTCCCCCAACCATGGAGGAGGGGGAGGAGGATATATATATATATGATCGAGAATAGGCGATATTAGTCTAATCCATAGCTTTTGGGGTAACTGAGATAAACAGTGACACTTCTGATCCCATTTAAAACCAAATTCAGCCCCTCAACTTGGGATATATATATATATATATATATATATATATATATATATATATATATATATATATATATATATATATATATTAAATATATATAGGGATTGGACACAAACCAAAATATTTGCAAAAGTGTCAAAATCATATCTAGTATGGTGTGGGGCATCCTTTTGCGTGGAAAACAGCTTGGATCCGACGTGGAATGCACGTAAACAGCTCCTGAATCGTGATGTGTGGAATTTTGTACCATTGTTTCTCCAAAACATGCTCCAGTTCCTTAAGGGATGCTGGTGAAGGGTAATGAGGCCGAACACGCCTTTCTAACTCAGACCACAATGGCTCAATGATGTTCAGATCTGGTGATTGTGGGACCCAGGGGAGGTGTGATAGCTCCAGGTCATGCTCCTCAAATAATGATTTCACAGATTTTGCAGCGTGACAGGGTGCCAAATCATCTTGGTAGATGCCATCACCATCAGGGAACAATATTTGGGCCATGGGTAGAACCTGGTCCCCCAAAATGGCCTCATACGCCTTAGCATTCATCATTCCATGCAGGGCTATGATGGGACCTGTAGAAAACCAAGATATCACTGCCCATACTGTAACAAAACCACTCCCATGTTTTACAGTTGGGAGCAAACAATCTGTATCATAGGCCTGCGACGTGTTCTCCATATGTAAACACGACCGGTTGTTGGAAACAAGGTGAAGGTCAATTCATCGGACCACATTTCGTGTTTCCACTGCTCATGAGTCTACGCCTTGTGGTCCTTGCACCACTGGTTACGCCTCTTCGCATTTATTGCTGTGACCAGGTGTTTGGCGATAGCGACCTTGCCATGAATTTTCATTTTATGAAGTTCCCGTCGCACTGTTTTCGATAAAACCGGGTTCTGTAGACCGGAATTGAGTTCAGACGTAATTTTCATTCTAGTGGTGTTTTTAGCTGCTACAATCTGTTTTTATGCCCTCCGGTCCCTATCTGATAGGATTGTTTTTTGACCACTGTTGTGCTTTGCAGACGTCGTTTGCCCATGAATTGTGTATGCCCTCGTGACATTGGACACAGTGCCTTTCGATACCCCCACAATTTCGCCACTGTTGCCACTGAAGCTCCAACCAGACGGGCACCAACGATCTGCCCGTCTTGGAAGTCTGTCAGGTCGCCCATTTTACCACACCACGACACTCACAGCTGAACAGGTTACTGCTGACGGAAGAGGAAGGTCCACATGACACATTGAAAACAAAAGAAAAAAAAACGGTCGGCAACCTCAACACGTGTTGTACAATGGAAGGTCAATATATATATAAATCATCGAAAATGACCAATAACGGTGTCGAACACATAATTTTCGGGTTCGCTGAGATGACCAATAATCTTTCCGATGCCGTTTAAATCGAAGAAGGACTAAAAATGAAAACAGCACATTTCAGGATAGCAAATACATGAGATTCGAAGTTGTGCATTTAAATTTTCATTTTAACCCAGCAAAGCGGGTAATCGGTAGCATTGTATATTCATAAAAAAATACATACAACAATAAAAAATACATATTCATAAAAATACGTGTAGAGTACATGAGCATTTGGGGCCCAGGCACCCAGCCCCCCAGGATCGGAGTCCTTGAGGATATGCACAGATTTTTCTTTTGGGTGCCGACATATTTTAATACACTTAGGGGGTCTTGAGCCCGATAGTCAAGCCTTAAATAGTCCATTGATTAACAGTATATTTGCTGTAGTACTTTTCACCGCCAGTGTGTTGAAAGTCCCCTTCCCCGGAGGAAATCTGAAATAACCACTGCGCGGAGTCCTCTATCGTCCACTTCATTGCCAAGCTTTCTCCCCACATGTCTACTGTTCTCTGCTTCATGTTATTACTTACGAATGGTTGAGCGTCAGTTCAAAAGGTCTGTAATAAAAAAACAAAAAACTAGCAACTGAAACGCTTTTCGTACTACTCGCAAAGAGACTTACGGAAGAGTCACTCACCGATTTGAATGAAACTTTGCACACTTGTAGAACATCGAAAAATAATCGAACCGTATTTTTTTTGTTTTGTTTTTTGTTTCGGTAGTGGTGAAGATTTAAGGGTAGAAACCACCCCTTTGAACGTTAGAGGTGGTCTCCAAGCATAGACAAGTAAACATTCATTTAATATAGAAGAACTGCCAGGGAAGGTAGGGAGGTATATAGAACATACTGCCAGGGAGGGTAGGACAACGGATTCAGAGTGTGGCGTCAAAGTTACAAAATTCAAAATGGCGAATCCAATATAGTGATTACAATTACAAAATCTCTTCTGGTTTGAAATTCTCTGCACTTAGCCAAGAATAATTATAGTTGGCAGGGGTTATTAGGAGAAGGTTGCAGATCGATTTGAAATCCCTTTCTATTGATTTGAAACCCCTTTATTTTAACGGAATGCTTGATTAAAGTGAGACTCTGCACCTCTCCCTATTCGGGATGCTTATGTATAATGAGTCCCCCGCCACTCACTGTGTCAGAACTTTACATATCTTCAATTGCTATAATTATGAATTTATTGAGAAAACGCTTCACAGTAATGATATTTCGTAAAATAAATAAATAAATAAATAAATAGTGTGTGATGCATAAACGTTGTTTACACCAATGTCACCTTATTACAGCAACAACTTTGACAAATCGCAAAATGCAAAACAGTCTTCTTCCAAGTAACTGTTTTTATATCACGCATATCTAATAAGATTTGCAAATCTGGGAGAAGAAAACTGATTATGAATCAGTGATTTGTATCTAAATTATATTATTACGGAGATGTAAATTGATGTTATAGTTGTAGAGGACAATATCAGTAAAATGTTTCAAGAAGTTTTTCCACGGCCTAAAGACGAACACATCAAGAGGCTGAATCCTACCAGCTGCTAGTGCCGAATGATTTCTATTTTGAGGTACTCTTTTGTTCGTAAAATAGGTTGAAAAGTTGAGGAATTGTGACCACTCTACGAACCTAATAACAAAACAGACTTTGCATTAGACGCTGGGAAAAAAAAACTTCTTGAAACCATGATCGCACACGACCTGATGTTAATTTTTCCGAATTTGATGCTTTCACAAGGACATTTTCAGATTAAAAGAGGTTGTTTAGGACTATAGGGCCAAAAATGTTCCATTTTCTCCTGCAAAATAATTAACAGTGTAGCTGTGTCATAGATCTATTGACTGTGCCACAATTTTGATTGTTTGTGTCTCTATAAATGCTATAGTGAGAAGTGCAGAGACTCACTTTAATCAAGCATCCCATTAAAATGAGTACAGAAAGGGGTTTCAAATTGGTTTGCAACCTTCTCGCAGTAATCTGTGCCAACTATAATTGTTCTTGGCTAACTGCAGAGAATTTCAAACCAGAAGAGAGTTTGTAATTGTAATCACTATATTGGATCTGCCATTTTGAATTTTGTAATTTTGACGTCAGATTCTGAATCAGCTGTCCTAAACTCTCCCTGGCCGTATGTTTTCTTCTAAATTAAATGGTTGTTTTCGGTCTATGCTTAGAGACCACCCCTAACGTTCAAAGGGTGGTTTCCACTATTAAATCTTCACCATTGCCGAAACAAAAAATACGTGTCGATTATTTTTCGTTGTTCTACAAGTGTGCAAAGTTTCATTCAAATCGGTGAGTGACACTTCCATAAGTCTCCGTGTCAGTGGTGGCGATTAGAGTGGACATGGGAGTAGTTGCTCCCCCACTTCTTGCCAAAACAAAATAAAATAACTTGGTTGATGTGGTTTTTACAGATATTTGACCTTATGACGATTATTAATGGCAAATTTTTGCCCCCTCCCCTCAGGGGCGGATCCAAGGGGAGCGATAGGGGTGATCCGCCCCCCCCGGAGAGGAAACTTTTTTCATTTTATATATAAATATGAAACCCATCCCAGAGTTTGGAGCTCTTAAAACTAGCTCTAAGTAGCAGCATTACAACCCACCGCCCCCTAGAAGTCCGTACTGAATCCACCCCACCTTCCACTCCAGTATTCACACCTAATCGCCGCTGCTGGCACTACTACCGTTTAGTTATATTGGTTTCTCTATTTTACTGACAATGTCGAATTCAGACATTTTTCTCCGGGATCAGGATTATTTAAAAAACAAGGTTCACCCATTATTAAACATGTAAGATTCCATATGAATATATAAAATTCCCTTCTTCTCAAGGAGGCTGAAATTCTAGTCAGATGGGCTATACTTGAATATTGGATCTGGTGCGAAGACTCGAGCTAGAATCCCAGTGGCAGTAAATATCACCGTTGCTCCAAAAAAAAAAAATCCTAGGCTTTTAAAAGATGGGATTTTGCGAAATGTGATCTCTAAGGGGAAAATAAACTTTTCTTTTTGTTCTCTAAAATTGTCAGGCATTGGAACTTAAAATTTGTGCATATATTGTGAGTGAACCTCCTTAGGCTTAGAATAAGACGGAGTTATCGAAATGCGGGCCCTTCGGTGGGAAAACGTCATAGCACTTCTTTCGGCGTCAGACCTCCGAAAGAGTTCGGTTTATTTTAGATAATTGGTATAGATGTTGTCCTCAGATTCTAGACTAGACAATAGGTAAGATCAAATTTTCTGAAATTCACCACCTTAGGACAGGTCCATAACCAGCCACTAAAGTTTGGGGTGGGCAATTGTAGAAATGGAGTCATTGTCAATAAGTCTAGAGGAAGATAGCAGGAGCTGTGATGAGTCAACAAGTGACGAAAGAGAATGAGTTAAATAGATTAAGATATGAGTTTTTGGATGTGTTACTTCAACGTTAAACTATTGCAAAAAAATCATGACTGATATGACATGGAGAAAAAAGTGAAGACATTAAAAACGCAAAGAGAGCACGCGCGTGACAATGGTCGTAGCCCGGAAAAATTTAAATGTTTTGATATGTTTCACGCTAGATCCCAAAAACTACGCATGGTTCAACAATTAGGTTCGCTTTTGTTTGTGTTCTGTTGTGCAAAAGCTTGCGAGTGGCGTTTGTTGCATCTTTCTAGCTTTATGATCATTGCCACGTCTATATGGTAAGGATGTTAGCTTTCTCTTGCATCCATGACATCCATCGTCGAACTGGAGTGCGGTATTAAGGAAATTAATGTATCAGCAAAATAGCAATGAAATCCAATTCCAGTTACGGGAGTTATTGTGTTCAAAAGGTTGCGTTACCTATCTAAACTATCCTGCTGAAAATGGCGTATTTGTGAAAAATAAAAAAAAAATATTTTTGTTTCTCTTCTCTCCTATAGCATTATAGCAATAGCTTTTAGTATTTGTAATTACAACAAGTTCTCGCAATTATACGATTTAAGCAGTGTTGCAAATTTCAGCAACGTTTATCATTTCTCGAACTTCCGATCTTACTAATTAGTCCTTGGCTTTCCTAGCGAGGCATCTAGGTGCAAAGTCTATATTCTGGTTATTACTGTACTGTGGACGCAGTCCAGGTAAACCTGAAGTTAGGGCGAAGTGCTGTTGAGAGAATCCAGAGGGTTTCACCCGATCGAGGACACCTTTTGAACCACATGTTTTCGTCGCAGCCTTTTTGCATCCATCTGGATGGCGTCAGGTGGCCATCCGGGACTGCCACAGCAGCCTCCTGAGCCGTCTCTCAACACCACGTCGATGGGCAAGGAACATGACTGACAACCCACATCAGCTTCTCAAAGCAAAAGTACTGGTAGATCCCGTTCACGCACACCGGACAAACATAACACTTCTTCAACTCAGCCACTGTCTAAGCGTCATCACACTGTTAGTGAATCAGAACAGTCTGTTTCGTCCATGAACCTCGACGACGCTAATAACTTTCCGACTCTACAGGAGTTCTCCAAACCTCGTCTACACTCATTCTTACTTACTAATTTTGATACAAAATTTGAGAACACCAAGCTGGCTTTCCAACAACTCTTCCAGTACCTAACACGCGCCTCAGTCGCTCAAATTGTTCGTACACACAATGGGATTATCTTCAAGTCCTACGATTCCACATTCCTAACCACCGTATGTAACAAGTGCAGTTTCGAAATTTTTGGCAAACATGCTCAATTGAAGCGACTTGAATCGAAGGCGTTCAAACAGACGCCACCTCCACGAAAACCACCGTCTCTCTCAGTGGTTATTAGGGGGTAGATCCTTCCCTAACAGACGGTGAGATTCAGGAAGAACTAATTCTCGAGGGCCACTCCATACTTAAATATATTCGCATTAAAAATGATCATGGAACCACATACATGGTACGAGTTCTAACCAATTCCGAGACTACCATCGATGAATTGCTAACTTATGGCGCTCTCACTTATAGAAAGAAACATCGTGTAGAGCCATCCAAATCACCCCCGCCTTTACCATTGATATGTGAGCGCTGTCAAGCGTACAACTCTCATCCGACTTCAAAATGTACCGAACCTAGCAAATGTGGTTACTGTAGTGATGCCACCTCAATGTTCTACATGTCCAGAGCAACACCCGACTTATAGTTATCGCTGCAAAGCAAAGCCTACAGCTGAGCCTCTAAGTCCGGAGCTAACTGTTCTGTTGCGGCCTGTTTTACCGCCCATTCAACAAGCTCTACCACCACCAACTACCGACAAATCTATTACTATCCAGCAACTACTATCTTTTTTCACTATCGCCATGCAAAACATCCATCCTTTTCTTCGCAACGTCGGAGTGGTCAACCAATGGGCTCGCCTGATCTTTAAATGTTCATTTCAAGCCACCTACCCTGGTCCACATTTACCTTTTCATGTCACCCCACTTGAGGAACATGCATCCCCCGAAACTTCCAATCCTGCTGTTGCACCTTAATCATGGGTATTTCGCTATTATTTGCTAATATCCGATCACTCGTCACTCAGTATACACTTTTTGAACAGCTTCTCTTAGAAGAAACCATCCAAGCCTTCCTCATAAACGAAACTCATCTCACTCCATCTATGTCGTTTAAAATACCTAGATATACATTACTTCGTTGTGATTCTACGGTAGCAGCACGCCGAGCGAATGTGGGAGTGGCCGTTGGCTTTCATCCTTCCATTAGTCATCGCCAGTATCATCCTGCCTTACATAACATACCAGAGTACCTCATTATCACCCTTTATTTTCACTCCCTTTATGTTACTTTAGCCACCATATATGTGCGCCCGGACACCCAATCCCCCTCTCCTTTTTTCCGTGTATCTCTAATAACTTTAAATATTATATCATGGCAGATATTAATATTTATCGCCGTTCAGATAACCAGAAACAACGTTTCATTAACTTTATCACCAGTCATACCACAGGCCATATCTTTGACATACCAAAACCTACTCGACCTATCACTGAAACCATGCTAGACGTAGTGATTTCATCTGTCAACCTTTCACAACGATGTACTCCCGAAGTACTAGATTCCATTGATAGCGATCATCTACCCATCAAACTACATGTTGATCAACTACAGGCTCATACTCCTCGAATCTCACCAGAATCTCGTTGAATCCCACGTCTTGACCAAGCAAAATGGGATAATTATCGCTCAACAATCATTCCCGATTTAGCTAATTTTGAGCCGCCTACCACAGAAGATGATCTGTATAATTGCATTTCTGACATCACCTACTCTATCCGACACGCATCTGAGCTTCATATCCCAAACACTGAAATATCACGATACCAACCACGCCTACCACCAAGTTATTTACCTCTTATACACCGCTCCCGTGAATATTTCCGCGAGTTTCAGCGCACTAGGGACTTGGAAGCTCTGCAATATCATCGCAAACTCCAGCGCACAGTCCGAAACTATGTTAAAGCATATAAACTCCCCAACTGGGTGAAGACCTGCAACACCTTAGCAGAAACTTCGCACCCAACTAAGTACTGAAAGTGCTGACGGCAAGCTTACCCGGACGCCTTATCCATTGCTTATCAATGACTGTCCACTACATACCGATGAAGAAAAAGCCAACGCTTTTGCCGACCACCTGCAAACTACATTCACCCCCATTTCGACAGACTTTCCCCTGAGGCATCCTACGGACATCTTAAACCTATCAGCACCTTACCTAAAACCCAGTGAAACTCACAGTCTTCCCGACAATAATCTTCTCACCGTTCCTATCTCTACTGACGATATCGCATCTGTTGTGAATCACAAGCGTAATACAGCTCCTGGTTTGGATCAGATAACTTACCGTCACATCAAAGAAGCACCTTACTGTCTTGTTCTTCTTATTTCTTATATCTATACATTTATTCTTCGCACCGGCTACTTCCCCCCAGACTGGAAAACACCCTCTACTCTAATGTTTCTAAAACCTAACAAACCCCCCGATTCCGTTGCATCTTATCGACCAATACAGCTAAACTCCGTATTTAGTAAAATTCTCGAGCGCATCATTGTCGCCAGACTTCATCTACATCTCTCTACCCATAATTTGCTACCTGTGCATAAAGGTGGATTTAGACCTAATTTTAGCATCACTGACCAACTGCTCAGACTCTTAAATCTCATTACAAATCAGCTTTTGATAAAGTTTGGCATTTAGCTCTCCTGTTGAAACTACGCCGCTTCCGACTTCCGCTTTCTTATCTCCGATACATATTTCATTTTCTTTCTAACCGCCTCTCTTATGTAACCATCAATAGCTCCTTCTCTCATCCGATTTTTTATTCACTCTGGTGTACCCCCAAGGCTCTGCTCTCTCACCCCTACTATATCTTCTGTTTGTAGTTGACATGCCGGCACTTCCTCTCAATGTGCACACTTTTCAATATGCCGATGATACTGCATTTCTCTGTACAGCCCGGACCATTCAACAGATTAACTCTTTTCTCAGTATAGCGAGTGATTCCTTCTTTCGATGGTGTAATAAGTGGAGACTCCACATCAACTCCACCAAGACGCAGGCAATAGTCTTTATTCCACCTCGCAAGCTCTCTCGAGTACAGAAATATCCGAATCTTCTTAACATCCGTGTCGACGGCACACGAATTCAACCCACCAAACAGGTCACTTACCTAGATCTCACTATCGATCATCATCTAACTTGGCGGCCATATTTGAAAGCAATTATTCGCAAGGCCTACCAACGTTTAAATCTACTTAAACGTCTTACTGGTACCACATGGAGATTACACCCTACTACAGTCCTGAATACCTATAAGGTATTTTTGAGCCCCATCTTGACGTATGGCCACCCTGCTTGGGTTAGTGCTTTGCCTTTCTTCTATGACAAATTGAAAGTACTCGAACGCCATGCTTTCCGCTTAGCTTATCGAATCAAGCTCCCGAGTCCAACGCAGGAGTTGTATGACCGCATAACTTTTCCTACCATACCTCATCACATAGAAAAGCTACGGCTCAAATTCATTACCACCCTATTTCAGCAAAAACATCCTCTACTTCTGGACACAATGGACATCGACCGTCACTACGATCTGGGATATAACTTCGTCATCTGCCCTCTATTTCTGCTTTTCTCCCTCTACCTGAAAACTCTTCCACCTGACCACCCCGATCATTTTGTCGCTTCTGCCTACTCTTCCGACATTCTTCCCCTTCATTTTTCACCCACATATGTTGCACTGTAAACTCATTATACCAACAGGGCTTCACTCGTCTTCATCACTGTCCAGAGTAGCCCCTGGACAAGAAGATAACCAGCATTCGTGCTTTTAACAACTTGTTTGTGTTTGTCCTGTCAAGTGCACCTCATCATCATCTCTTCCTGACCCAATGATTGTGATCACAAGATCATAATGTCCAATGGATACTATAATAAAAAGAAATAAAGTTGAAATATAATAAAGTGCTACTTAAATAAATGATGTTCCAGTTCTCCTACATCCCATAGACCAGCTCCAATCTCCTTACTACCCCAATAATTTCACCACTCATCTCGGATATAGGGCGTAACCCTCGCAAAGGAGTTAGCCTTCGGCTAACAAAAAATTCATTTCTCTGGAATGGTTTGAGATATGGAAGTGCTGTAAACGCCAAAATAATTTACACATCCATTAAAAACTATACAAGTAACTAGATATGATACTTATCTTAGCATTTTTTTTCGAAATGAATGCTTTCAAAAAAGAAATAATAAAATTTTCAATGTCAGATAACTTCATTCCTATTCGTTTGAAACAAGTCATACCATTACCATGGTATCCAACACTAAAGTACTTTGTATGTGTCTTATCCTGTGCATCTCCGTTATGCTGTATTTGCGTTAGAGGCTATCGAACTTTGGATGTTTGTGATACCATAGCATCCTTAGTTTGCCATACTTAATAATAAAGGTAGTATTTTGAGTTTATGTTTGACACGTTGATTTGAAATATGTAATAATCTGAGGTAGTGCCATTTGAAAAATATATCTTTATATTGGGTTAGCAATACTATTTCTTGAGTCTTTCTGTTTAATATATACAAAGATGTATTCTTTCTTATAGTTGCTTCGTGCAAAGTTTCGGTTTTGTCTCTCTTTTGGTTTGTCCGTTAGAGCGGATGGTCAAGATAAATTGTGCACCCTGTAGATGTGGCAATGATGATGAAGCTAGAAAGATGGAACAAACGCCACTCGCAAGCTCTTGCACAACAGAACACAAATAAAAGCGAGCCTAATTGTTGAACCATGCGTAGTTTTTGGGATCTATCATGAAACATATCAAAACATTTAAATTTTTCCGGGCTACGACCATTGTCACAGGCATGCTTTCTTCACGTTTTTATGTCCTCACTTTTTCTCCATGTAATATCAGTCATGATTTTTGTGCAATAGTTTATTCACACATATAATTTCTTTGTGGCTTAAGCAGCAACTTTTAGCACTTTGCCCTCCTGAGATATTACGCCCGAAACATGGCATTAAAATCAGAAACTTCAACTTTCGAATCCCCCATAAATCTATGGTGTCAGTGGTATCATCGCTGTGGATATTTCTTCAGACTCTTTACACATAATAGTATTCAGCACAAAACTTATAAACCCCCCGCTTTATGTAATTCCAAAATACACCCCCTTCAATAGTGCAATTTTCTGTACTTTTTCTTGTGATTTCATGTATTGGTTTGCAACCCTATATATTTATTTAGAAGCAAGAGTATATATATTCTCTGTGTACCTCAGTTCTTCCTCTAAACATTCGTTTTTGTTTGGAGTTCGTCTGATACGTACGTCCTGAGCAACTATAGTTTTTGTAAACGCTTGCAAATGCAAAAAAATGGCATTCCACCGACAACAAAGATGGCCGCCATTCAGGAACATTTGTACATATGACAACGTGAATGATGTTATTGACCTTCTCACACACAAGGTTATTTACACTCAAAGTTTTATAATTTTCGGAGATGGTCGAGCAACCACCTCTATATCACTTCGTATGGATTGACCCTATAGGAACATAATGTTTCTGTGCAATGTTTTCACTTCAGTATTTATGCATTTCACTTCCTACACAAAACTGGATGCAGTCTACGAATATTTGTATTAGACTGATGTTGCCGTATCAGTAATTAGTATGAATTCTCGATATTTGTAAAGAAAATTATGTATTTTCTGGTACTGGCACAGGAACCACATTCTGATAGTTTAGCATATGCCCCACAAAAACGCCAACTCAGGAACAGAAAAAAAATCCCCATGAACTAATTTGCCTTGGTTGCTCTTTGTGTCCTAGAATATCATCCCAAACGTAAACAGTTAAAGATTTACTGGGTTTGGGGCTTTCAGGCTGAAGTCCACCGAAATGGAATAATTTCTTTTCTTTTTTTTCTTAATCTAATGTTGGTCATTCCTATGCGTATAAGCTTCAAGCCCACCCCCCAAAAAAGTCTAGTCATTTCTAAAAAAAAAAAAAAAAAAAAAAAGAACTGAGCTTTTCTGAGTAAAGCCAATCTAAAACAATATTTTTGGATCCACCACTGTTCGTAATTTATTTTCCAACAAGAAATCCATTCCGACATCAACCTAAATAGAAAATATACCTAAAAATAGAAGGCAGTAGGTACTAGCAGCAGTAATTTCCTACCTTAGAGGTTACTTTAGACGGTTGTAACGTAACCCCGATTAGAACGTGAAACTGCTTTCTCCCAGTTTTTTTTTTTTGTATTACTTTAAAATGTTTCACACTTCAATTTCAACTATCGCTTCAGTCCTATTATACACATAACTATTCTACGAAACTAACTTTTACGGAAATTCTTGTAGGTAATATGTTTCAAATTCTGTCGATTGTTACAAATATATACTGCTTTCCATACTTCTACAACAACAAACACTCCGGGTAATTAGAACTGATGTTAACCGCCAACATTATAGCTAAAATACAGAAGATGTTCTGTCTTACGGTGGCACTTGAAACTTTCTCTTTATAGTTCATCATTTTACCGACAAAAGACTGCGTAACTCTTTTTATATTTTGTGCAAAGTTACCCCTGAAGTGCAATGTAACACCGTCTTACAGTACGTGTCTGATATATACACGTAGTTTGACAATGACTGTTCCTTTTTAAAAAAGATGGAAAGAGCCTTTATATTCAAGATCTTGAAGAGAATTTGGTCTTCACATTTCCTGAATATTATTTTGATAAGACTCAAAAAGGCCAAAGGAGGAGAATACTAACGTGTACGCAGGTTCTGACCGGCCAGGGCAGGAGGGCAGGGATCCCCCTCTCTCTCTCTCTCTCTCTCTCTCTCTCTCTCTCTCTATATATATATATATATATATATATATATATATATATATATATATATATATAATGAATATTGTTTAACATGGAAAGTAAGATAAAACATGTCTGCTGTGTTGGAGCATAGCTACTCGTATATAAAAGAAGATAGAACAAATCTCAACTCTCTATGATGACCCTGTGCAAACCGGCAACTGGTCAAAATGTCAATACAACCTACATCAGACAATATATGGCCACTCTTCTAAATCCGTTAAGTTGAGATTTGTTCTATCTTCTTTTATTTAACAATAGCTTCCATTCCATACAATATGATACTTGACCCCCGGTTCCATTTCCCAATTTTGAGTTGGACCCCGCCTGGGACCCTGCGAGTGCCCCGGGGGCAACATTTTTTCATTCAAAAGGTGGTGGGCACCCAACACTAATTTGATATGTATTCGCTGAGTTTCCTTACCTGACCGTTTCCGAAAAATCTGACCCGGAAGCTGACTTTGTAATGTATAGTATGGAGCTCACTTTCTAACTTTTCACGCTTATATCTTCGCAACGGTTGCGATCGAGGATGTATCACTTTTCGTGTTATGTTCTTTTGGGACAAGGTATCCAACGACCATAGTCTCGACTCGAAGTCAGAGTTGCACTTGGATAGGTTCCCTCGTAAGAGTGTATTGAGGCCCCGTGAATGCCGAAATGAGACTGACTTTTATAAAGTACTGCTGGGGACCTTTGTTAGTCGTTTGACAAGTTATTGCAACACCATAAAGAAACAGAACAGGTCACCACTGTAGGGTCCCATTACCCCGCGCAAATGAAGCTGACAGTTTTGTGAAGAAAAGCCACCCCCATCATAAAAAGGGAAGATGGGGCCCTCCAAGTGAGGCTCCTGCCGGGGCCCTATACCCCCCAGTACGAGACTGCGTGTACACACATACCTTTGGTATTTCAATCGCTGCTAACTTACCTGTAGGTCAGTAATTGCTACTGATATATATATGAATTAAGCCATATTCTAGGTTTAATAATGAAATAGTTATTAGAGTATATATATATATCCCTTTCCGGATTCCGGCTTTTTGGGCTATTTTTTAGACTTTCAGTCAAGCAGCTACTGCATCGTCACTATTTATCCTAGGATCATGGTTTATACCTCATTCCCTTCAGAATAAAGCTGGCTTTCAAATGGTATCACTTGCATTCTCATGCCATATACCAGGAGCGGGAAAATTGATGTCAAATGGAAAATTTCGGAGGGAAAATTTTTCTAGCACTTTGACACCCCCTGGAGCGGCCCTGTGTGAACGTAGCCATCTAAAAAAATCTGATAAAAAGTACTTGGTATACTAAATGTGTGTGCCAAATTTCAAGTTTCTATCTTGAATAGTAAGGGCGGGAGAAATTTTATCAAGAATTCCCACAATGCCCCAAATTACCACAAAACACTATGATCTCAGGTAAAAAATTTCCTGAGACATACCGAATTAACCTAGGGTCATGTTTCGCCCATCATTCTTTTTAGAATAGAACTGTCTTTCAGGCGGTACCATTTACATGTCTCCATCATGTATCTAAGGCGGGAAATTCCCGAAAAACGGGATTTTTTGGTTTAAATATCGCTTTTTTCAACTTTTAGCCCCTCTGGACCCCCCCTGTTTTAACGCATAAATCTGAAAGAAATCTGTTAAATACTACTCGGAGGACTGAATGTTTGTGCACAATTTCAATCTTCTAGGTGCAAAAATAATCCCACCATAAAATATATATATACCGACATTGCCCCATATTCCCCTATACAGAAGTACATTTTGATAAAAATTCCTTGACACATCCCTTATTACCCTAGGGTCATGTTTCGCACATCATTCTCTTCAGAATAAAACTGGCTTTTAGACGGTATGACTCAAGTGTCTCCATCATGTATATAAGGCGGGAAAATCCCGAAGAAAGGGATTTTTTTGTCTAAATATGCCGTTTTTCAACTTTTAGCCCCTCTGGACCCCCCTGTTTTAACGCAGATATCTGAAAAAAATCTGATAAATACTACTAGGTAGGCTGAATGTTTGTGCACAATTTCAATCTTCTAGGTGCAAAAGTAAGCCCGCCAAAAATATATATATAAAGACAATGTACCATATTCCCGTATACAGAGGGATTTGTTTTAAATTCCCTGAGACATCCCTAATTACCCTAGGGTCATGTTTTGCACATCATTCTCTTCAGAATAAAATTGCCTATCAGACGGTATGACTCACGTGTCTCCATCATGTATATAAGGCGGGAAAATCCCAAAGAAAGTGATTTTGGGGGTACAAATATCCCTTTTTTCAACCTTTTGACCCTCTGGTTCCCCCTTTGTTTTAACTCACAAATCTGAGAAAAAATTTGGTAAACACTACTCGGTGGACAGAATGTTTGTGCAAAATTTCAATCTTCTACGTGCAAAAATAAGCGCGCCAAAAATATTGAACATAGGCTTAATAAATGAAAAAATATATTTTAGACTTATGACGTCATCACCTCCTATGTCTGGACGCAGGAAGGTGTGAAACCATACGTAATGTCTTCTACAATGCCTCTGGACTTGAAAAACAAAACAAAAAAAAAACGGACGAAAAAGCTCAAATAGGAGAGTTATAACGCAATGTACCGTGAACCACCCGTATGGTACAAAATTGTACCATAAAATCTCCAAAGGGATATATATATTCTAATAACTATTTCATTATTAAACCTAGAATATGGCTTAATTCATTTATTGTTTTAAGAAACCAGAAGTGGTGTTTTAGTGAAATAGTGAGCTAAAGATTTTAGGAAATGCTTATCATAATTTTGTTTATGAGTAAATAATCCAGTAGCATTGCAATATAACATAAATTAAGAATTGAAACAAGAAAGATTAGTTGAACAGCTTATACTTTTTTTTTGTATTTGAATACGTTTCTTGCTTGTTTGTACGAGCAGTGGCGGCGTAAGGCGGCGTACTGGGGCCCGGGGCCAGTGAAGTAGATCGGGGCTCCTTTTCGAGCAATCGTGATTTATACACTTCTATTTTTGACATTCATTTACATAATAATTCTTTCTGTTTACTACTCCCCCCTTTCCCGTTGGTATGTGTGTTTAAACCATCTTAATTTGATATATTAAATAAATTTGGGTGGCATTCAGCATCCCTGTCTATTTTATTAATGCTCAGAACCGCTTTCATACTGGTATCTATTATAAAAATAAAACCGGACCAGAGCTATCGTCGCATATATTTTTTATTCATTTTTAAACAACGGACACAATAGGAAAAAGGTTAGAGATACAAGTTGAACGGAAGCTACAAAGAATCCAAAATTATTCTACATCTAAGTTATCCTAGTTTAGACGTGTACTGTAATCAGATAGAATAGTAGGAGTAATGCTCCTAATAATGCATTTAGAGGCAAATTTATGTGCAAAATGTAACAATGAGCTGATATTGAAAAAATTGCAAATAATAATATAACCGATGCGATTTTTAAATGTAAGCTCTAAGTTTTCTAGAATTTTCTTGTTCGGTTCTCGCCTTTGGTGTTCCTCCAGTGCAATTTCTCATAGCCTATAGTTAAGTTTATTCATGGTTTCTCGCCTGTCTGAGTTTACGCTATATAGGTTTTGTTTGATTAGATTTTTCTCCTACAATTAGCCCCATTCACTTTAATATTCGCTTTCTCTCCAGTGATCATAAGCGATACTTAAACACTTTTTTTTTTAAACTGAAGTATCAGTAAATAATGGCTAGAATAGATTTCTTTCCTGCCTGTCTTCTTCATTTATCTTTTACTAGGTTTCTCTTCAGCGATAATATACGATGTATTTAGTCCCACTGCGTTTGCCGAAATATCAGTGAATAGTTAAGCACTAGTACGTTTCTCTCCTGCTTGTCTTTTTACTATTGTTTCCAGATTTTACACTTGTATTATGATTACATCATTTTGTGTTTAATAATTCACTCATATTTATATTATGTCACTTATGACTGTTTCCATTACCATTTACTAACATCCTTAGTATTAGAATATATTATAACAAAAAATCCTGAATATATGGAATAATTGGGAATATATCATAGATTAAATATGTGAACACAGAATTCTACTATGGGTTGTACCATGCTACTTTTCATTACCCCCCATCACCAGTCAATAGACAGATCTTGACGGCTTTTTATTATTCCTTTGGTACTTTTGTATTTTTATTGTCTTAAGTTGAAACATGAAACTACTTTCAATGATATTTCCACTACCTTAATAGCATGTGTTCCACCAGCATCCAGAATGCTACCTTTCTTGCTTTGGTTGGTGTCGAAATCTCAACTATATTATCAAAATCCAAAGTAGATGTTATTTCATTTTCAATAGAAAAAAATGGCCAGATTCGTGAGTCTTTCTTGACTCATTGTAGAGTGCAAGTATGATTTTATCAGCTTAATTTGGTGAAAGACCGTTCACATGATGCGACAGATACGGGCAGCGTTATCAAAATCTGAAGAGCGGTTGCCAAACTTTTGTAAGCTTCATTCCCAATTGAAGATACACATTTCAGTATGCCTTGTGGGGAAAAGTCAAGTTCTTTTTAGCTTTCTGAGCACATCTTAGAGAATGGATTATATCCTTACAATCCAGAAATAATTCTACGTCATTCATGTCATTCGGGTAGAGCAAAGCCAAATCAGAGTAACATACTTTTAGCCTTTCCTCGCTCTCATCATCTAGCTCTGCATAAAGTTGGCAAAGCAAAAAAATAGTTCTATTTTATTTCCATCTAAATATAGAAGGAAGTAATATAACATATAATTCACGTATTTTTTTTCTTTTGAATATTTGAACATTTGTTTTTTTATTGAACATTTTCTTCAATCTAAATTTGTGGGCTGAAGTGTAAATTCATATGTCAAAAAACTAGAGCAAAAAATGGGAAACTATCTAAGCAAAAGGGTTTCGCTCGCTGAAAATTCGACTTGTAAAGGACAAAAGAAAAAAGACAAAAGGGAAACAAGTGAATCAGCGACTATATCGTCTACACCAAAGAGCTTTTAATTACTACAAGAATTCTAGAACCCTAATCAAGTATTATGCACGTTGATCCCTTCTTTGTGCCTTTCCCTTGAACTGATAAATAAATAAATAGATGAACGGTGGTATTCTAGGAAGCATGCTAGCAGACAGGGCCCCATTACTTGCATCATAAAACCTTAGAATGTAAACAACACAATATACTTCGACTTTTATTATATTTTAATCTACACTTTCCTTTATTTTATTCATATTTTAATCCACATACATTTTTTCCTTTAAGTTTCTTTTGACTACCTCCCCTTACAGAATTATCGTATTATACATGCTCAAAATTGAATTTCTTTAAATTTTGGTGGGGGTGATCGAAAAATTTTGAAAGTTTCATAGATTAAACTAACTAACTCTATGGCTTATGGAACCCGGAGGTTCAATGCCGCGTTCACAAAAGCTCTCCAGTGACTTCTATCCTTAGCTAATTGCACCCAGTTTCTACTTTGTATTCCTAGATACTATCTAGGTGTATATGTGCAATTGTTTTCAAAACAATCGATGCGTATTTTCTTTACTTTTTTTGCGTGTTGAAAATTTCAAAAAATGTAGAAAAAACTTTGTTTTGGTGGGGGGGTGCGTCGCAGATTTTTTGGTTAAAAAATTTGTTATACCCTTAGGTACAACATATATTTTTTTCGGGGCCTGAAAGTAATGGCAACATTGTCAAAAAGAAATAAAACTGAAAACAAACCTGTTTTTCGCGCAGAATTCTCACTGAGGGCCCCTTCAAACAATCCTTTGACAGAATTCACAATTTTCCCTTCTCTTGCGTCCCTTCCGATTATTTCCTTTTTCGGCTGCTTCGATTGTGTCCGTTTCGGAATAGAAACATCAAATATATCTCCGTAACAGTGCTTCCACTGCTACCGACTCTTGCACAACGAAGTTACACACACCTCGCGTAGGCTCCTCGTATCTATCAGTGCTTGCTTCACTGGCCACACACACACAGTGGCGCTCTCTATCGTAACACTGTCTACAGCAAGGATGTTATAAAATAGAGGATCTGCCCATACAAGAAAATCGTGAAGCCATACGTCACCGCTTCGCCATACCTACTCTGCCCACTCCTCGCCACTAAGATAGCAATGTTTCGAGCCAACAATCATGGCGGAAACGAGAGTAGCCAACCAGACGTGCCGCCTCAGACGATGCTCGGTTTTTTTTTTTTTTTTTTTGGCTTCACTGAGTTCATATGATGAAGATACGTATGGGCAGATCCTCTATTTTATAACATCCTTGGTCTACAGTGAGCTGTGTAACTTTGTTGTGCAAGAGTCGGTTGAAGTGGAAGCACGTGTTTCTATTCTGAAATGGACACAATCGAAGCAGCTGTAGAACGATAAAAGCGGAAGGGACGCAAGAGAAATGAAAACTGTGAACTTTGACAAAGGATTGTTTCAAGGGCCCCTCACCTTGAGGGCCCTAAAATGGTGGGGAAACTGTCCGAAAAACACGTTTGTTTTCAGTTTTATTTCTTTTTGACAATGTTGCCATCACTGTAAGGCCCCGAAAAAATATATGTTGTACCTAAGGGTATAACAAACTTTTTAACCAAAATGTCAGCGACGTGTCCCCCCAAAAATTTTTTCTACGTTTTTTTTTTTTGAAATTTTCAACACGCAGAAAAGTAAAGAAAATATGCATCGATCGTTTTGAAAAAAATGCACATTTACATCTAGATAGTATCTACAATCTATGAAATTTTCAAAATTTTTCGACCACCCCCACCAAAATTAAAAATATTCAATTTTGAGCATGTATGATACTATAATTCGGTAAGGAGATGAGGTAGGGGGTCAACATTTTTTGAGGTAGTTTTAGGTCAAGGGTAACCTTTTTGGGTCAATAGCGACCCAATTTGGATCAAGGGCCGATTTCACTATCTTACTAGGAAAAGCCCTTTCTTTGGGGTCCCCCAAGAGCGTGGAACGTTTATTTTATTTATTTTTAATCTACATTCAGTTTTTTCATTAAATTTCTTTCCAGGTCCCCAAGAGAGTGAGGCCCTACGCTATGGCTTGTTTAGCTTATACGTAATCCGGCACTGATTAGTTTTCAGGGTGTCTACAAAAATTCCGAACTGAAATTTCGTGACTTTTTCGTGACCTCTTCTTTATCCAATCATAAAATCTAACATTTTCGAGAGCTAATTTGGGTGTGAATTAAGCCTAATTTTCATCCATGTGATAGAAACGTCCTTTGCTTGCGATTTGGTATCGTCTAAAGCCGACCATAAACATTTTTGGTGGTGAAGTTTGTTTAACAGAACAAAATTTTCCAATCTGTACTTACATTAGCACAGTTTAAAAAAATCGTGACCCCAAAGCTAAATTTCGTGACTTTCATGATCGTTTTCTGATTTCGTGACATTCGTGACCAATAGACACCCTGGTTTTATTAGACAGATATTTCTGTTGTTTCATTTGTTATTTGGTGTAATATCGATCGACAATTAATTGCGTTTACTTTTAGGGAAGATGTGGATTATAAACCTAGATGGCTCTTGTACGGCTCATACTAACAAGGTTCTTTAGTAATTATTTTTTCCCAACCGTCCGGGGCCCCCCACAAAGTGGTGCCTGAAGCGGGGGCACCGCTCGCTCCGCCCTTACGTTGCCACTGTGTACTAGTGCTAAATCAGTTAGTGACATTTTATTGTATCATTTTTACATTACTTTATCAGGGAAAGCTTAAGCTCCCTTGCAAAAAGAAACTCCTGTGAAAAGAGGTGGCTTGAAAAGTTAATAGACAAAGGACTTCAATCTGGAATTAGTATCCAAAGCAGTAATGATATCCCTGTGAAACTTTGCAAATATATCAACGAAAGTAAATAATTGGATGTTTCTCCAGTGTAAAAAGGTATTAACACATGAGCAGTCCATTTGATAACCGTTGTTTCAAATTTAGTAATAAAATACTCTACATTTCAATAGATAGTAAATCAAGCACTAATTATTTCTGTATTACAGCGACCCCTAGTGGATTTTCAGAAAGTCTTCATGCTTCTTGCTCTCTTTCTATAATTGTATGTTGACTTGGTCCAAAGGGGTATTCTTGTTTTCAAAATTTCAGGTGGATTGCATGTTTTTGAGATCGCTCATTCAAAATCTGGCATTAGTTTTTTTCTATCACCTTAGAATTACTAGCAATTCACTAGTTAAGATACAACCTACTATATCTGTTTTCTCTTAAGTTGATCAAAAGCTCGCTAGATGGCAGCGTTACATTTACAAGCAAGTGTACAGCAAAATTAGGTATGAGAAAGAAAATAAGTTTTAAGTTTAGGCAAAGTAATCTACATTTATTTTTGTCTATAAAATAAAATTGCATGATGTGATTAACAATGTCCCATGCAATCTCTGATGAAAGTTCTTTTGTATTTCTGTTAACGTATCAAGAAATGAACTTGCGTAACAGCCGAAGTTTTGCTTCCAAAATAAAATAATATTAAAAAGTTATATAAAAAATAAAAATAAAAAAAAAACTAATGATTAAAGAAAACTACCCAAACCCCTCAACAAATAAACTATCTTCTCCTGATAATTCTTACTTCTCTAACCCGAAGAAAGGGTGTTACCCTTTAAACGGGATGACGACAAAAAAAAAAGAAAAAACACCCGAAGAAAGGGCGTTACCCTTTAAACGGGATGACGACCCCCCCAAAAAACGTTAAAATTTCAATCGAATTTACTTCTGTGGCCCGATGGTCATGTGTTCTCGAAAAAGAAGAAACGGTAAGCTGTGGTTTACCGAGCGAAGTAGATCAAGTGGTAGAGCGTTGGCTTCGCATTCGGGAGGTCGCGGGTTCGAATCCCGCTGCCGACCAACCTGACTGAGGTTTTCCAGGGTTTCCCTCAGTCCTACCAGGCAAATGCCGGGATGGTACCTACTAAACAGGCCATGGCCGATACCTTCCCAAATCCTTTCCGTTGTTATTGTTGTTGTATATCCAGTGTAAAATGGCCTCTGAGCTGTATCTGGTGATTGTTAAATAAATAAATAAAAATAGTCCGGATGTGTTTTATTATATTTGCCATGAGTTTGTTCCTAAAGGATAAAGACAAGTCATTACGGAATTTGTTAGAAAAGCATATTACGACTATTTTAACATAAAACTTGCTAACCAATCGAAACCATGGGCTCCACATAAAGTGTGCCGTTCTTGTGTAGAATTTTCGAGAGATTTGAGTAAGGGAGAACAGATGTCCATGCCATTTAGAATTCCTATGGTTTGGAGAGAGCTGAAGAATAATAGTGACGATTGCAACTCCAGCTTTTGTGAAATTGTAGGTCTCAATGCAAGAAATAAGAAGGGAGTTTACCCAAAAGTTCCATCAGTCAATAGGTCTGTGCGTTATGGTCCAGACATTCCTATCCCAAAATCTTCATCACTACTAGAATGTGTTAGTGATTCTAGTTGTCCAAGTCAGGAAAGTGCATACAAGATGACAATTTCAACCCAAGTTAGTGGTTCATCACAGCCTATACTTTTTTCCCACACAATCATCTTAATGATTTGCTTCGAGACTTAAAGCTGTCAAAGGAGTCAGCAAAAGTTCTTGGTTTTTGGCTTCACAAAAGGAACCTTCTGTCCTCTGGAACAATGTTTGCCCGTTACAGAAGTAGAGAAAGACAATTTTCACTCTACTTTGTGCAGGAAGAATCTCTTGTGCTGTTGTGATGTGTTGAATTTGCTTATCCTGTACTTTCACTAGCTGGAGACTGTTTGCTGATACTAACAAAACAAACTTAAAATGTGTATTTTACATAATCGAAATAAGTACCCATCAGGGATGAATTCAGGGGTAGCCCGGGGAGAATCTCCCCCGAAGAAAATTCATTCCCCCTCGGAGAAACTCCCAAAATTTCAGTCACAAAATGTAGAAATTACTTCACCCAATTATTTGCTTTTCTTTCCGTACACGTGCAGACGAAATCCAATCTCTCAATATACATATAGATGACTCAGACTCATTCTATATAAATATTAAACATATAACATCTAAGATAGAATACCAAATAGTCATTAAAACTTGTATTTCTTAACGCTATGACCGAGTTTATTGTCAACTGTTAAAGAAAGGATTGTATTTTAGTAGGTACTATACTCTCCCCCTATTATATATTAGTATGTAGCACTAGCACAGTTGAGATAGGAAAGATCTTTCGATCATTCCATATGATCTCTGATGTCAGCAGACTTCAGTTCTTGAAAATGTACAGTTCTTGCATTATTTGAAATAGAGCGCCTAAATCCCATTTCTAGGATCGGAAGTAACAGACGTAAATGTGTTTTACGATTGTAAGAGTAAACACACCTTTGTTTAACTAAATATAAGCCAGTTAAAGGGTGAGGTTCAGAGGGCTCATTTAGAGGGATCAGGGAGGAGCAGTTATCCCTTCTGGATTAGAGATTTATATAGAATTTATCAATATAATAGTAGTATATAAGTGAAAGGTTGCTATTGAAGGTGACGAAGATCCTGCTTAGTGCCGTGCCATGGGAGAGGAGCAAGCGGGGCAACGGCCCCGGGCGCCGAAGTAAGGGGCGCAAAATTCGGGAGGGGAAAAGAAAAAAGAAGAAAAAAAAGGGGAATGAAACACATGTGCACATGTGGGTATGTGCATATATATAAAATGAAAGGAAAAAGTCGACCTCACTCATACTGTATGTACGGGGGTGCCGTCGTATACTCTCGCTCCAAGCGCTGATTTTCCACGACACGGCATTAATTCTACTGAAGATTTTGTAAAGTAAACTATTGGTGTGTATGCAGTGAAGAAACCAAGGCTAATATGCTTGATTTAGAATCAGAAGTGTGAGAAAGAATGATAACTTTTTGTTAAGATATTCATATGTATGTTTGTTTTAAGACAAAAAATATTTGAGTTAATTTAAATCTTCTTAAAAACTTCTACATTAGTAACAAACAGTAACTAAGTTTAGTCTAAAATATTTTGCCAGTCTTTATTTAATGTTTTAGATAAAATTAAACGATTGTTTTTTTTTTTAAATTATAATCTTATATTGAATATTTATCAGCAATTAGTCTTAATATTAGGTAAGATGTGCATGTGAATGGAATTGTTAAATATGCTGCTTTCTTGCAAAAATGCAGAAAAACAACCCTCCCCCCCGAGGTGTTCACATTCCCCCCCCGGGTGAAAACGTCTGAACTCAACACTGATACCCATCTGTTCCTAATAAAATTTTGGACATTTTAGTAGGACAACAATCTGGATATACGAAGACACCAGGTTTCATTTGCGAGTGAGATAATAGGGCAAGAAATGAACATTGGGTAAGAAGAGAGTAGCCATTAAGGGTACTCTGGAATCCAGGATGTAAATAATATTGAAGATGAACGGTAAATTTATCAGGTACTTCCACCTCTTCACAATAAGTTGAAACTCATCACACAATTTGTGAAAGCACTTGACAAAGAAGGACAATGTTTCAAGTTTATGTGTAATACATTTCCATCTTTGTCCTGTGTAAAAGTAAAAGAAGGAATGTTTGTTGGTCCTAATATCCGAAAACTTATGGCAGACAGATATTGAAGCTACAATGAGAGAGAGATACCTGGATGGTATTCAAAAGTGTAACAGAATTTTCTCGGTTACCACAAAAGTCCAGACTATAAGAGCATTACAAAAACTATGCTGTTGAGATTTCACGAACTTCGTTGCAACATGAATCTTAAGGTACCAAATTTCACAGAAGTAAATCCCCACGCTGAGCGGGTTTGCATATCCAGGCTCCTAACTATGAAAATATTTACGATCACTCCAACCCCAATCATTTCACAGATTCAACCTGTTGTATAAAAGTTATTAGGACATAAAATTGAATGTAATTTATACGAAAAACCCTTTTATGCATTGCAAGATCTGTAACGTCCAAATATTCACCACAAACTTATAGTTGTATCGACATAAACAAAACAAAAAAGTGTGGAGCAAAAAACCACTTTACAACACAAAAGTCAAAAGAGGTCACTGAAGACATACGAACTGGTCGAGCGGTTTGGGTGACTAGTCTGTCAATCAGAAGTTTATGTGTTCAAACCCTGTAGAAAATATTCGTTTTGTTTTTTTTCTTAAAAGTGTGTTCCTATTTTCATCAGAGGACTGAGAACATTTCTTTGAATAAATCTTTGGAAATTACTTTTCTCTCAAATTCGATTAGAAGCGAACATTATATGAATTGCTAATCTAAAATCCACAGCTGAGAACAAAATATTAAGTATGTTCAATATGTCATTATTATCATTTGATTTGTAATTAAAAAGTAATTATAAGCATTGACGATTTCAGAAGATTCTCCCCGGTAATGGTCAAGATATGAATGAGAAAAAACTGATAAAACATTATTAGTCTACTTTGAGCATGATCGAAAATAACTTATGGCCACGAAGGGGAAATTTATGTCGACAGGGTCTCAAATTCTCCGACGGGTCATGACCTGAAATTATCATTGTTTGAAAGATTTCCTTAACAAATAGAATATTATATTTATTTCTCCTTCTACGTTTTGAAATGGAAAAATCATAATTTTAAATAGAATTATAATACGATAAGCATAAAGATTTATACAACTAATGAAGTAAATATCCTTGTGTAAGTTATCGATTTCTATTCGGATTAAAACTCGAATATTCGTTTGCATCACACTTTAAAGTAAATCCTCTCTATATATAGTTCCTACTGGAAAGCATGTTTAACTCCAATTACTTAATCAATATTTTTAATAATATATTTTTATTGTAATACTCTTACTATTCAATGTTGTATGCACTTAATTTCCCAAAGCAAAACCTCACAAATGTATAATTGACTAGTAAATATTATCAAATAAATTATCATTTAGTTTACGTAAACATTGCATCACCTGATTTGAAACTTCGTATTTTAAATAATAATAATAATAATAGTAATAATAATAATAATAATAATAATAATAATAATAATAATAATAATAATAATAATAATAATAATAATAATAATAGTAGTAGTAGTAGTAAAATCATAGCCATATCTTTATCAGAATTTCAGGCTTAGTCAATAAATGAATTCAACATAGTCTCTATTCGAAGCTCTATTTAATCGAATCAGATAGAAATACGAAGAGGAACTTCGAGAACAGGTAAAAGAAAAATGTTACTTTGGTGGGTTTGAAAGTAACTTTTAAGAGTTTTTTTTTTTTTTTTTACAATTACAGACAAATGCCTTGGACACTATTTTCTTTTCTTTAAGTTAACTGATTCACCGAACGTATCTGACATATGAGTAACTTGTCTCTATATTCTACTCGGTTATACACGTTTTACAATCTTTTCCATTAACCTTGAACGACAAGAACACGAACACAAAAACATCCACATAGGTATGACAGTTAAAATTCCTAACCTCCCCCACGGGGAATCGAACCCGGGACCACATACACCTGAGGCACACGTGCTAGCCACTAGACCAGCGGGAAGAGCAAATAAAATGTATTTTGTAGTGTCTGAAGTTTATAGCTATTTCACCCTGTTGTAGTATGTCTATTGATTTTTTAATGTTTACCGTATTCGTTACTTTGAGGAATGATATATATTATTGATATAGGTTTTATTACATATTCGGCCATAAATATTATATAAATTATCAGAATTATTCATGATCTTCCATGGAAATTCACTGGTGCATGCGCAGTAGACAGACAGTGTAATTGGAAGATGAGTTCAACAGAGATTATAGGGCTATATTCCGCCGATTATATTTTATTTAATAACTATTTAGAAGAGATAACGAAAACGAGTCTACATAATGAAGATGGAATTTCCGTAGAAGATAGAATGGTGAGGTGTATACGGTTTGGGGTTGATATGGTTGTTGTTGTAGAATCTAAAAAGAAAATTAATAAGATGTAGAAAACTTGAGAAAGGCTTGTGAAGAATATGGGATGAAAATAAATGTTAGAAAGACAAAATCCATGGTGATTGAAACGAAGCGATCGGTGTGAAATATAGAAGTAGGAGCGGGAAAAAACAACAAGTGATTAGTTTTCGATATCTGAGTACTATTACTAGTGATGATTTGACATGCGAACGTAAAATAAAAGCAAGGATAGAAATGGCGAAAAGAGCCTTTAGGATGGAGGAAATAGTATTTTGAGGGGTATGGTGGCAGGGAAGAGAGGGAGAGGACGAATTAGACTATATAGAAACAGAATTAGGCTATTGGCGATATCAAAACAGAAAAATCGTATGTGAAGATGGAGAGGTTAACAGAAGATCGTGGAGCATGGCAGCTTCTCAGCTGCGGTAAGTGACCCGCTGGTAATGGCGGAATACTTCTGATATAATGATACTGATGATGCACAGTAGGAACAGAAATATCCACTTTACTGTCATTGCTAATACGAATCACAATGCAAATTTCTACAGGTTGTCAAAATACCTCGCTCTAAAAGCTGTAGAAAACTATCTGTTACTATGCGAGGGAAAATCATAGGTCGAGCAACAATTAGACAAATTGCCATTCAGATAGCTAGGGGTATGAGCTGTGACGAGAAAACAGTGAAGAAATTGATTTAGCGGTATGAAGAAGGTAATGAATATTTCACATCTTGGCCAAGAAGTAGGAGACCAATAATAATAATAATAATAATAATAATAATAATAATAATAATAATAATAATAATAATAATAATAATAATAATAATAATAATCATCATCATCATCATCATCATCCCAGGAATTTATATTTATTTCCAGCAAAACTTTTGCATACCCTCCTAGTGCAATATGATGTTTTTGTAAAACGGCAATTATAAAATTGTCAAGCTGAATTTGAAAGTCATAATAAGTAGTGCTTTATTTACTTATTGCACAATTCTTTTATGCCAGTAGCTTTCGCCACCTTACTCGCTCTTCATGCTTACTCAGGAGGAAGCTGTAGGTCCCTAGGTTGGGAACTACTGCTTTCCACCAAGGAATTCAGACAGCCTGTTAGAAATTTGCGTTCTGACCAACATCAGAAAATTGTGTTCTTCTGTTTCTACTGCGCATGCACCAGTGAATTTCCATGGAAGATCATGAATAATTCTGATAATTTATATAATATTTATGGCCGAATATGTAATAAAACCTATATCAATAATATATATCATTCCTCAAAGTAACGAATACGGTAAACATTAAAAAATCAATAGACATACTACAACAGGGTGAAATAGCTATAAACTTCAGACACTACAAAATACATTTTATTTGTTCTTCCCGCTGGTCTAGTGGCTAGCACGTGTGCCTCAGGTGTATGTGGTTCCGGGTTCGATTCCCCGTGGGGGAAGTTAGGAATTTTAACTGTCATACCTACGTGGATGTTCTTGTGTTCGTGTTCTTGTCGTTCAAGGTTAATGGAAAAGATAGTAAAACGTGTATAACCGAGTAGAAAATAGAGACAAGTTACTCATATGTCAGATACGTTCGGTGAATCAGTTAACTTAAAGAAAAGAAAATAGTGTCCAAGGCATTTGTCTGTAATTGTAAAAAAAAAAAAAAAACTCTTAAAAGTTACTTTCAAACCCACCAAAGTAACATTTTCTTTTACCTGTTCTCGAAGTTCCTCTTCGTATTTCTATCTGATTCGATTAAATAGAGCTTCGAATAGAGACTATGTTGAATTCATTTATTGACTAAGCCTGAAATTCTGATAAAGATATGGCTATGATTTTACTACTACTACTACTATTATTATTATTATTATTATTATTATTATTATTATTATTATTATTATTATTATTATTATTATTATTATTATTACTATTATTATTATTATTATTTAAAATACGAAGTTTCAAATCAGGTGATGCAATGTTTACGTAAACTAAATGATAATTTATTTGATAATATTTACTAGTCAATTATACATTTGTGAGGTTTTGCTTTGGGAAATTAAGTGCATACAACATTGAATAGTAAGAGTATTACAATAAAAATATATTATTAAAAATATTGATTAAGTAATTGGAGTTAAACATGCTTTCCAGTAGGAACTATATATAGAGAGGATTTACTTTAAAATGTGATGCAAACGAATATTCGAGTTTTAATCCGAATAGAAATCGATAACTTACACAAGGATATTTACTTCATTAGTTGTATAAATCTTTATGCTTATCGTATTATAATTCTATTTAAAATTATGATTTTTCCATTTCAAAACGTAGAAGGAGAAATAAATATAATATTCTATTTGTTAAGGATACCTTTCAAACAGTGAAGATTTCAGGGCATGACCTGTCGGAGAATTTGAGATCCTGTCGACATAAATTTCCCCTTCGTGGCCATAAGTTATCTTCGATCATGCTCAAATGGACTAATAATGTTTTATCAGTTTTTTCTCATTCATATCTTGACCATTACCGGGGGAGAATCTTCTGAAATTGTCAATGCTTATAATTAGTTTTTCACTACAAATCAAAGGATAATAATGACATATTGAACATACTTAATATTTTGTTCTCAGCTGTGGATGTTAGATTTGCAATTCATATAATGTTCGCTTCTAATCGAATTTGAGAGAAAAGTAGTTTCCAAAGATTTATTCAAAGAAATGTTCTCAGTCCTCTGATGAAAATAGGAACACACTTTTAAGAAAAAAAAATGAATATTTTCTACAGGGTTTGAACACATAAACTTCTGATTGACAGACTAGTCACCCAAACCGCTCGACCAGTTCGTATGCCTTCAATAACCTCTTTTGACTTTTGTGTAAAGTGGTTTCCTGCTCCACACTTTTTTTTATTTTGTTTGTTTGTTTATGTCGATACAACTATAAGTTTGTGGTGAATATTTGGACGTTACAGGTCTTGCAATGCATAAAAGGGTTTTTCGTATAAATTACATTCAATTTTATGTCCTAATAACTTATATACAACAGGTTGAATCTGTGAAATGATTGGGGTTGGAGTGATCGTAAATGTTTTCATAGTTAGGAGCCTGGATATGCAAACCCGCTTAGCGTGGGGATTTACTTATGTGAAATTTGGTACGTGTCTTGCCCAGAAAATCTTGATCAAGTAAGTGAGGAGTAAGGTGAAAGATTTCACCAGGATATGAGAAATATGGGGCATAGATACCAGGGTAGGTAGAGTGTTGGCATGATGGCGGACTATGCTGGAGCATAAGCAAACAAACAGCAGAAGAAAAGCATAAGAAACTAATCAAAGCTTACAGGAAAAAGCGTGTGAAAAGCAACTAAAAGTATTTGTTTGTTTTACATGTTTATCAGATGTAGGTTTTTGTGTGTGTGTGTACTTATGTATATCTATCTAAGAATGAAAATAGGTTTGTGGGTGAATTTATTCATATTCATTCACATTTACTTATAAATCTGTGCAAAATCTGTATTGTTCTTTCGTATTTCTGTTTCCATATACAGGATGGTAAGAAACTTTGAAAAAACTTCGGAAGATGATTCCCAACACCGAAACCAAAAAAAAAAAAAAAAAAGTCCTGTGGAATTTGGTCAGTGAGGGGTTGTTTCGGCGATATAAAGTACCGAAAGCGTGGGAAAACGAACTTCAGAGGGTTGTAATTTAAAAAAACGCAACCTAGAAAGTGCGGTTTAGAACATGACACTCGAAGTCATACCTGCTCAATTGAAAAATGTTTCAAACCTCCGCAACATGTGTGTGAGGGATTCCCCACAGAAAGGTATTGATTACTTTCCAGGTTATAGGGAATCCCTACGTTCCTTTGGGGAATCCATCGCACACATCTTGCGGAGGTTTGAAACATACATTTTTCAACCGAGCAGGTATGACTTCGAGTGTCATGTTCTAAACCGCATTCTCTACGTTGCGTTGCTTTTGAATTACAGCCCTCTGAAGTCTATTTTCCCACGCTTTTGGCACGTTACATCGCCGAAACTATCTCTCACTGACCAAAGTTCCAAAGGACATTTTTGCTGGTTTCCGTGTCGGAAATCATTTTCCGAAGTTTGTTTAAATAGTTTCTTACCATCCTCTACAATATATACACATCGGGTTGGATTTTTAAAATCAATTTTCGGAAAAACCTAGGGTGGTGAGAGAAAATGGATATCATTTTCGGATTTAGCTCGTCATAAAGTATTGAATTCGCCTATCAACACGAAAACTAGTTTTAAATGGTTTTCATTTGCCCCTGTGCAATTGTTCAGCTTCGTGTTAATCCTTCATTTTGTTTCTATTAAAAACACAAGCAAATATTAAAACAGTGTTTAAGAAACTACAATATTTTGCTTTAAATAATTATAAAATTCTTATAAATTGGAGAAAATTAGCCGTAAGAACTTAACCGTAAGTTAAATATGTTGATTTTATATGTAAATATGAAAAGGAGCTTAAATTTAGACTAGTGACTGCTAGGTTTATCTTCCACACGGAAGCTTCCACATTCAATTCCTGGGGAGATCTTAAGATCTTTCGATATTGCTTCATCGTCGTGGTGAGAAATGTAGATGCACTTCAATAAAAAAAAATATCCGTATCTTAAGAGTATTCTACTACTACTTATAATAATAATAATAATAATAATAATAATAATAATAATAATAATAATAATAATAATAATAATAATAATAATAACTGACATTTTAATCTGTTGACTTGATTAGCACCTCAACTGGGTTTTAGTAATTAAGAAGGTTCCACTGACTATGGTACTCCATTAAGCTATTTGGCTTAGACGATGGAATTATGCTATTTTAATCTATTCTAAGGAATTGCTTACAATCTTCGTATTCTCCTCCCTATTTTATATTCTATTAGGTCTCCCAGGAAACAATTTCGTAGTTTATACTCGACCCAGTTTAGATGGATCTGGTTTGATTTGATATAATTTTTAATTTAGTGTCCCTTTAAGCAGCGTCGCTATATAAGACGTGAAGCTACAGCTAAACGTGAGATCCGAACCACACGAACTCAAGCCGGGAATCTAATCCGCGTCTCCCATGCAAAAAGCGCGTATGCCAACTGCTTATCCATGCATGAGCTTATAAATATGTTTATTTCCATTAGTGTTCTTCTCTTCCTCTTTCTCCATTCTGACAGCACTTTCTAATTGCTATTATCTTTCACAAACCTACGTTTTCTCATTCTTCTCCATAAACACATTTTGAAAGATACTGGTTTACTTTAAAACTCTTTCGTAATAGCTACGTTTCTTCCTCGAACAACACAAATTTGGTAACTGAGTAGGCAAACTACACTGAGAATCGTTGAAGCCTAAAAATAATAATATATCGAGTGAATCTACATGTTGAGCATGCAATTACCCAATTCAAATTTCATCATCGTTACCTTTATGGGCTGTAGCGCCAGAGCTTACTATAGCGTCAATCCATTCTAAGTGATGAAGCATATGCCGCTCGACCATCTCCAAAAAATCTATTTTTTTCATGAATGGCTATTCAATACCAGGATACTTCAAAACCACAATTAATTATTTTTTACAACGTCCCATGGCGACACAGTAGCTGCCGCCATTTTGCGTTTTTCCGATTTTAGGCGTTTACGTTGTTCTCAATATCTCAGCATGCATTTGTCCTACTAAATTAAAAATTGCTGAGCGCCTCCAACTCGTGTAGAGCTAAAGCTTTCATCTCCTAATATGTTTACCTAAAACGACTTGCAGGGGTGAAATTAGGGCCTACAGTAGCAACATTTTTGGACATTCAAGACATGTTTGGGAAGAGGAAACAACTGGCGTACAGGTCTGAATTTGTGTGTGTATGTAGTCCTTGGTCATAAGTTAATACACAAAAATTTACAGACCTTTAGGTGCTCCCAAAGGCCTGGAAAAAAATCATAAATTTGGGGAATTATGCAAATTTAGCATGTTTCACAGTCCAATATCTCCAATGGGCCTGCATAAAAAAAAATCTGAAATTTTGGGAATAAGCCTAGTTAGTCCTTTAGTATACAATAAAACACAACAAAGCGCGTTTTATGTTTTTGAGCAGAAGCGGATCAAAGTACTAAGTAATGACTTCATACTCTAGGAGGTGTTTCGTTCACAAATTCAACTGAAAATTTGTTGTCGTGAAGTAAAATAAAGTAAGAAGATTGGTTAATCCAGTCAAGGCTATCAAGCTCGTTTCTTTCCTCTAGTTGTAACACTGTCTTATCACAACCACAGGAGCACTGGTGAAGAATGCCGCTATCACCAAAAGGTGAGGAAAGTCAAAATGCACCCTTGACAAAATGTCCGTAAGTACTCCTTGTTCTTTCTGCTTGCTATATCAATGATATTCAATCATGTTTATTCTTGTTTTAATTGTCAACTCATGCAGAATATTGTAGTCCTTTCGTTTGATCTACATTCCGCAGTCAGTGTTTACAGCGAGTACGTGTTCACTGACTTGAAAATGTTAGACACATATTAATACTCAAAGCTAAATATGGTTAGTATCTTTCATGGTAGTATAGCTACTTCATGTGAGCTGGCCGGTATCATGTTAAATATTCCACTATTTTAAATTCAAACAGTAACAGCTTTCTGTAGTCTATATACTCTATTCACTTTGTTTAGTTAATATACTAGATATCCGCTCCTCACAAAGGAAGGATAGTTTTGTGAAAAGTATTTGTACTCTATTTCCCCCGCAGGATAAGCATTTCAATGAGGGAACATAGGTAGTGACCCAGTTGTTCTCTTACACAGTGTCAATTTGAGCCGCATAAATTTGAACCTATTTTCTTTCGTTTCTATACTTCCCTACAAGGTATATAAAACTTAGCGTTATCTTCCTTTGCTCAATAATAGAACAAATAATTTTTAGATTATAAAGGGAACCAAGAAAGTTCTGTCGCTTTTTCACCCACCATCTTCGAATATCGATATGTCACCTAAGACTACCTGGGAGATCAAAAATAGTTCGCATCAACATCGATGACCTTCTGCCAACGTCTGAAAGGCCATAGTTTCCATCACGGTAGAATTTGGTCGGCCGTGAAGCGAAGAAGGTATCAAGTGCATTTGGCACCTACTAGGGATTTGAACTGGCGTCCTCTAAGGCGATTGTCCAATGAATGGAATAGGTGATAATCAGACTGTGCAATGTCCGGGGAGTATGGCGGATGCAATAGTGTTTCCCATCCAAGGTGTATAATGGTGTCCCGGGTCATGCTAGCAACGTGGGGTTTATCGTTGTCCTGTACCAGATTCAGAAGTGCTGGCTCCAGAGTTTTGAGTTTTTCTCGAACACGACTGAACTGCTGACAGTACACAGTTGCTTTGATGCTCTGACGAGCTGGTAGCAGTTTTCGATGTATGATGCCGCAAGAAGTGCACCAAACACACAGGAGGACCTTCTTCTGGTGCATTGCTGGTTTTGGTTGTTTTAGAACCGGTTTATGGGATGCTAACCAATGATGACAGTGCCGTGGATCAATGGCTCCTTCCTCAGACGAGACAGCAAAGAAACACAGGTTTCTGCTCGCGTTGCCTTCTGGCCCGGAGTCAAATCATGTGGGACCCATCGACCCAACTTGTAGTGCTTCCCAAGTTGATGGAGGTGCTGCCGAATAGTTTCTCTACTCACACAGAATTGTAATCTCAGTTTCTCATATGTCTGGCCACTGTTCGCCTCAATTGCAGAATGAAGATCTTCATTTTGCACATGCGTTGGTATTCCGGCACGTGGTACGTCTTCGAGTGTTTCGTCACCGTCATTAAACTGGTTAAACCACCGCTGCACTATCTGCGTAGTGTAACGCCCCTTCCACCTAGCATACACAGAAAGCTCCCAGTCCGACAACTATTATCATTCAAATAATAATAATAATAATAATAATAATAATAATAATAATAATAATAATAATAATAATAATAATAATAATAATAATAATAATAATAATAATCGTCAGACCGAATGCAATCCGATTAACGCCTAGTCGATGGGACTTTGAACCGGAAGATTTAGTTCTCCATCGTACATCCAGTCAGTGTGAAAGTGAATTATCATTCCAATATTTCCAAACAACAGTAAATCCAAAATAAATAGGAGACAAATTATTAAATAATAAATAAATGACGACAACCAAAATTCAATTTTCAATAACAATTTTATTAACAATATTTGGTTGTATATTTGCACTATTGCGTTAGAATAGTGTAAATATACTATTGAAAAAAAATACAACCAAAAAAATTTATATTAAAAAAATATACTATCAAAATACCTGAGTGAATCTATAAGCAAAAAGTTTCTTTATATACTTGAATTCTAAGTAGTAATAATATCAAAAAAAATAATACTTAAATGAATCTTCTATTATCCAAGTAAATACAAAAGCAATACGTGAAGTTAATTTCCTCTAAATATCAATGATTCTCAATAATTCTCTATACGTTACTTATTACCTGAATTCATAAAGATAATCAAACTAACAATTTACAAGCGCGCATCTAAATATCTCTTTCTTTATGAATTCTAATAAAGATTTTTAATTACTGAAATATTCAATTTCAAGCAAAAAAGTCTTTATAATGTCACTTTATGCTGTAACAAACAATGCATCTATTATATGAACTCTCAGTCTCAATTTTATAAAAATGGAATGAAAATGTTGAATCTCAATTCTTCTTGACGTAAACATATAATATTCAACATTTCAAACAATTCTTAATCAATACCTTTTTAATTTCTTTCATTACTCTTTTCTATATAGTGGAATGAGAATGTTAGAGGAAAAGATATTTGCATTCTAGATTTTCTAACGGCCAAATACTCGGAACTATTCATATAACATGAAGATTAAATATATACTGTAAAAGAATCCAAATTAAACTGGAAATATTGGAATTCTTAAGGTTTTTCAATAATTGGTCACTTTTGTCCCCCGTACTACTTAACTCCGAAAGAATGAAAAATTCCATAAAATTCTAGAAATTTTCGTAAGGGTGAAAAAATGAAGGAATTGCCTTAGCAATACAACCTGAAGTGGATTTCAAATCGTACAACCTCACAAAACACAGAATAAGACAAGTCACAGTCATTACTTGTAATAAGTCAAAAATTACACTCACATTGACTTGTTTATAGTATGGATTACCTTCTATGTGTAACGCTCGCTCTCTTTCGGTAGTCAGGCTTCCGTCTGAGCTTTCTGATATTCGAGTGAAATCAGATTGGTGGAAAAAACTTCAGTTTTAGATAGTAAAGTAATTCCTTAAAATAATCTTTCTAAGCCTTATTTTTCAAAACGAAAATATAAAGCAAGAAAGAATAACAAAATTATATTGTACCTTCATTAATCGGCATTTGAAAACATCTGTTTACATTCATGTAAATAAGTTAATCCAATAATCGAGATTTGAAAGCAATTAGATACAACCATAAGTAATTACATAAGAATTGTAAAATAACAATGATTATTAAAAAAAACTGTTATAATGAAAATTTCAAATGAAACAGTAAATATCTATTCTTCGGTACTTTGTTCCCATGATGTTCGGCAGGTACTACTAAATCTTCTGCTTTCAAAGGCTCCAACCTGTCATGTTATGTCACTGTATAAACTTATGGACTGTGAGCTGTCTCTCCATATTCCTTGCTCGGTTGCTACATAAATTGATGCACCAATAATGTTTGTTTTTTCTCCTAACCTCCCTTCTCCGCAATTACAGAAGAAAGACTTCTTCTAGCTCTTTACTAGTGGGTAACGGTCCCATTATAGCCGACACGTTCCCACGTTGAATGGCTATGCTTATGCGTTGAATCAGGAAACTTTTTGCTCGATTATCTCCTGATTTAATTGATAGACGGTGGCCGATTTCTTTTATAAATTTGAGGCCTCCTTCTTCCCAAGAACCGCTAGACTCAATTGCTATTGCGACAAAGCAATAGTTATCGAGTAGATTGCTATATTTTTTCCTTTTTTCTTTCGCTCTTCGAGCAGCTACGAGTCCAGCTTGTACTGAGGCATATTGTAGGTTGGAGGGGGCATAGGTGTCTGAACATGTGAAGTCCCAAATCAATGCCTTTCCTTTCTTCCAAGGTACTAATGTCATACCATCGGGTCTTTTTCCGTCAGATCGGCTGCATCCAATCGGTTCCCTCACTGCTGGGATCCCTGCTGATATTAATGCTCTTAATATTATATCATTTACACTTGAATGACGTGAAGCAAGAAAGAATTATATCTGGTATTTAAGCTAACTACACCAGCTAGTGCCCGATAGGAATTACTAATAATGTGATCTAAGCGGGCTTTCACTCGGCACAATAGGCCCCACAAGCACTGCCCTTTAAAACTCACTATTCCTCTGCACAGAAGTAACAGAAAAAGAAAGAACAAGCTTACAAAGTAAATAACTCTCTGTGCTATTAATTCACAAGCATAAATATCACTATGAAAGAAAACTTTCACTCTGCTATTCACTTTCATTACTTAGCGGCCACAAAACGATGAAACAAAAAGAGCCCGTTTGACTTGCCACTAAGTTTGCTTGCGAGAATTGAATAGACGATGAATAAAACATTCCTTTTTCCACTGATCACTTCGTTATTTAACTGACTTAACACCAATAAGACTTCATCGACAATCGACGATAATACTCTCATCACACAAACAGGAATAACAACGGTGAAACAATTCTCAAAAGAGAAACCCTTCAGAAACGAAACAAAACTCCATTGACTGCACAATCCTCTCGTTAAACCAATACTCCGTTTTGACAATTTTCCAGCTATATAATACGAACAGAGTAATCATCCGGCAATACCACTACGAAACAGAAGGGTAACCTTCCGGTTAAATAAATACAACAGAGTAACCTTCCGGCTAGGTAAATACGAACACAAGTAAAGTAGGCACGGGACCCACTTTAGCTTGTAGATTCGGTTTTTATAGACCACGCCCACAATTCGCGACTGCAATCTTTCCTCTAACAGTCTTACCAACTCTCTTTCCTTAAAACAGTTTCAATATTTTTTCTTCCTTCCTTCCAACATTTTTTACTTTTTCTTTTTTTAAAAAGAAAACATAATATAACAATACCAATGAATCTAACACAACCCATAGTGACTCTTACCATGAAATATGATTAGCTCAATCTATTTTACATTGTATTACCCTTCATTGGATTGAATTCTTCTTGTGTCGTGTCCATACTCGTCGGCCTCATTCCACAGTCAGCCTCATTCCGAAGGCGACACGGCACAGTAGTCACGACATCCTCACCAAAGACCTAGCACATCTTTCGGTCCGCTGCAGGGGCGTTTGACTCCCGTTTGAACTCGTAGAGCGTACAGTCCCTTATGACGCTCTGTGGAGGTTCCATGTTCACTCTGTCCTTACGCAACTTCACGGTGTAACTGAACTGCCACAACCAGGTCGTGTGTTGGATATAACCACACCAACAACTGACCTTCGACTTAACTTCATTCCCATTCAATTCACTGTGTGAGAGCCGATTGAACACAGACCTCCACAAAAACTAGAGAACTTTCTTGGTTATCTTTACAAATATAAACTTGGGAGACCCGGGTTCGATTCCATGTGGTTCTCCATGTGGTTCCAGCGGGAGCTCATGTGGTTCGGATTCCACGTTAATCAGAAGGTCCACGTCTCATATAGCCTCGCTGCTGAACGGGACGCTAAACTAAAATCAACTCAACTCAACAAATATAAACTCTTGTATTTAGATGTAATCTGTTTTCTTGAAGTATATTTAGAAGCGACTTTAAAGAGACGAACACAAAACGCCACCTGGTATGTTTACATTTTCTATGCCAGCTTTTGACTCAATTTGTAGGGTGGATCTCAGAATTGGGTTGGGATACTAGAATTCTCACCAACAATTCTCAGAAGGTTGGGAGAAGGGAAGACTGATTCACAAAGCGCAAACTAGTAAAAGAATAAATACATGTCTGGTGGTAGTACTGCTACTTTTGGGCAAAATTTTCTAAATCTTTGTCCCCCCTCCCCCTCCCCGGAGCTGGACAGTTGTCCTCCCAGATCTAAGAAAAGTTAAATCATTATAGAGTCCAACCCGTTCTTACTTTGTATCCTGCTCCCGGGCAAAAGTTTCTGGAACGAAGCTTTGGTCGTAGAGAAGAAAGTTTATATTAACAGCGGGGTAACTTTAGGGCCAGCAATGCATAAGGGCTCATCTTTTTTAACGGTTCCGTACTTCGTCCTTTTCTGGTTGAGATACGCCAGAATACGTATTACGGACGTTCTACAGTATAGTCTAAAAACATAAATCAATCAAATTTAAGAATGTGCTTAAATAAGTAAATATACAAATAGACTTGAAGAGACCTTCATCTTCATATTCTCTGAATATTATTTGGATAAGACTCAAGAACGACGACTTGATTAGGAGGGGAATACTCGTGTGTATGCACATACACTCATGTCCAAAATGATTGTCGCATATCTATAATTCTCTTCTTGTAATAATATAATTTCAAATTGATTTTGCAGGGTACTTTTAACACTGATATGTATATAATCGGAAAAAGTATATTTGTGGTAAATTTCATAGCAAAAGAATTATAGATACGAAAATTAGAATGGGTAAAATAAAATGTTGCTAAATGAACAATAAAGTTTTATTTTCGTTTTATTGTTCTTATTTACTGCTCTTTTGACATGAAATTTGCCAGATACATGTCTTTGCCGATTATACACATACTAACATTATAAGAAATACCGGGTGAATTCATTAGCAAATTATATTCCTACAACAACATATTTAAGACATGCGACAATAATTTTGGACATGAGTGTACCTTTGATACTGCAACCGCTGCTAATGTAAACCACAATCGCTACTGATATATATATATATTGTTATTATAATATATAATATTATAATATATATATATATATTGTTAATCCTAAAATATAGCTTATATAATTTCTTTTAAGAACCTAAAAGAATGTTGTACCAAAATAACGAGTTTCCTTTAATCAAAGATTTCAGGAAATGCTTACCATAATTTTGTTTACGAGTAAATGTTGTAGTATTATCATCAACGAATATGAAAAATTGTATGATTTTCCAGTGTGAAAAGTATTAATACATGAGCAACGCATTTGATAACCGTTGTTTCTCATTTAGTAATTGAATACTGACATTTCTATAGCTAGTAAAACAAACGTTAATTACTTCTGTTTTACAGAAACTTTTAGTGGGTTTCTGGAAAATGTTTATGCTTCTTGCTATCGTTCTATAGTTTTGTGCTGATAGTATATCTATTTTTTCAGTTTAAATGGTTGTTTGGTTTCGTCTTAATCTTTCGGTCTCTACCAATTTGAAAATGTAACCAAATATTAAAACAGTGTTTAAGAGACTACAATATTTTGTTTTAAACCATTGTAAAGCTCTTACGTATTCTTGGAAATTATCGTTATGGTAAATAGCCATAGCTATACTTTGATTTGATTTGATTTTCAGTTTAGGAGTGAGGTATAGCCTGTACACCAGTGAGGCCATATGAGACGTTGACGTATAGTTCAATGTAAGATTCTCAAGACGTAAGCTCCCGCTGGGAATCGAATTCAGGTATCTCACCCCTATGACTATACTTGATTTCACAAAAGAAGTTAAAAACCATAAGTGAAATATGTTGATTTTATATGTAAATCTAACGAGGAAACGGTCTTAAGTGTAAAAAACCGATTTGGCTGGGGTCGGGATATGTGTTACGGGAGACCAAAGTAGGAGACACGTATTTTGGCGTTTGGGCCCATAGGCAGAAATTTCCGAAATACGGGACCCCAAAGTGGCCCTACATGCTATAACTAGGAAGCGAATGACGTTACTTGTACACAACCGATTTGGCTGGGGTCCTGATGTGTTACGGGAGACCAAAGTAGGAGACACGTATTTTGGCGTTTGGGCCCATAGGCAGAAATTTCCGAAATACGGGACCCCAAAGTGGCCCTACATGCTATAACTAGGAAGCGAATGACGTTACTTGTACACAACCGATTTGGCTGAGGTCCGGATATGTGATACGGAAGACCAAAGTAGGAGACACGTATTTTGGCGTTTGGGCCCATACGCAGAAATTTTCGAAATACGGGATCCCAAAGTGGCCCTACATGCCATAACTAGGAAGCGAATGACGTTACTTGTACATAACCGATTTGGCTTGGGTCCGGATATATGTTACAGGAGACCAAAGTAGGAAACACGTATTTTGGCGTTTGGGCCCATAGGCAGAAATTTCCGAAATACGGGACCCCAAAGTGGCCCTACATGCTATAACTAGGAAGCGATTGACGTTACTTGTACACAACTGGTTTGGCTGGGATCCGGATATGGCTATTATAAGCCCAAGTCGAAGACATGTAGTTTATCTTCCGACAAAATCTGACAGGGCGGCAAACTTTACTTCCGCCACTGTGCTCGGTTTCCTGACAACACACGCCATATCGATTAAATATTAATGTTCACTCTCTTGCACAGAAGTGTGCCGTCCGGTTTCCACACATCCTAGCCATAGAAATACAAGCGAAAAACGGAAACATTCTTTCGCTCCGTTGACACCCTCGTGGTCAGCAGATCCCCCTTGACGGCTCGTTCCACCTGAACATCTGTTCAGAATTGCATGGATACCACATACGCCAACTTCATGGCCTTATTGAAAATCTACCAATATCGGACCCTGTACATTCGACATTCCTTTTTGTGGGACCTAACAACAAACACAAGTCTCATACCTTTGGATATATTCCAACCCAGGCCAACATTCTGCACAAGTAACGCCATTCGCTTCCTAGCTATGGTATGTAGGGCACTTTGCGGCCCCGTATTTCGGAAATTTCTGCGCATGGGCCCAAACGCCAAAATATGTGTCTCCTATTTTGGTCTCCTGTAACACATATCCGGACCCCAGCCAAACACTACTCTTTTTTTGTTTTTTGTTACCTTTTTGTAAGGAAGATGTGGTGTTCTTGCTGTTCACAATTTCTGGGCATTAGTATTCATTGTTGCTATTATTTTGTGCAGAATGAAGAATCACAACATAAGATTTCTAAATTTAACGTAAGCAATTTCATATTTCTTCGTCAATTATCACTTTTCAAGTTTAAAAAATATTTTAATATTATAAAGTACTATAGTGACCGCAACGACTGCTGAAGCTTAGGCTATACACAAATCATAGAACTGCTTTTCCTCGTGTATGATGGATCGGGAAAATTCGGTACGATTCGTGGAGCTCCCTTCCGAACGCACACTTCAGCAAAAGTGAAACATCAGAAGTGCACTAACAACGTTGCCAATCAATGTTACAAAACATGGCAAACGAGCGATAAAAAACAGGACTTAAAGAACTGCAACACGAACACTAACAATTATTTGTATTAAATGGTGACAATAATAACAGCAAAAATATAAAAAAACAACAACAACAACAAAACGAAACTTAGCGGCTATCTGACACCCTCAGGAGATCTTCTCCGTACAGAACGAGAGATAACACTGGCAAAATTTAGGGATAGCAACAAAGTTTCGGGTCCGGCGGAACCGGTTCTTGGAGATCCGGTTTTCAGAACTGGTTCCGGAACAAGTTCCAGACCTCGATCTGAAAACCCGATTCCAGAACCGGATCTTAGGAACCGGTTCCAAAACTGAATCCGAAAACCCGATTCTAGAACCTGATCTTAGGAACCAGTTCCAGACCTGGATCCGAAAGTCCCCAAAGACCCGTAAAGGAGGCGCAAAGTTCACCTTCAAAACACTGCAAAGGGGACCACACGCTTGTGCTTTTCCCGCCCAGACCCGCTTGTGCCCCCCAGAAAAAAATTTTGGTCCAGCAGTGGGTGTTTAGCCAAATGAGTTTGCCAGTTTGCCTGTTTAGTCAACGAGTTTGCCAGTTACACTGTTTAGGCAAATGAGAAAATGAAATGAAATGAAATCTTGAAGTTTTACGTCCCACGGTTATGCCGGTTTGGCTAAAGGAGGCGGTGATGATGAGAAATGGATGAAATGGTGGAATGAAGAAAGTGGGAGGAAACAGGAGAACCCCGAGAAAACCCACGCACACGGTGTTTGTCCACCACAAAGTTCACTTGGCGGGGGCTGTGATCGAACCCGGGACCCCAAGCACTAGGCAAATGAGACAAGCGGTAGCCGAATGAGCGCCTGCCTGTCGCTTCCACCATTTCATCTAGCACACTGCTCAAAGCCTGGCAGCAGCTCGGGTTTAGCGTAGGGATGGCCACATAGTTTTGGAACCGGTTCCAGACCTGGATCCAAAAATCCGGTTCCAGACCTGGAACCGAAAATCTGGTTCCAGAACCGGATCCTAGGAACCGGTTCCAGACCTGGATCCGAAAAACCGGTTCCGGAACCGGATCTTCTAGAACCAGATCCGTTCAGAACTGAAAACTGGTTTCGCCTGGAACCGGTTCTGGCCATCCCTAGCAAAATTTCATGGGTGGCAGTTTACCGGGAAACACGCTTCTATTCTATTGGATGCTGAAATTGGTATATCTAGGCCAAGTTTCGTGAGTCCCTGCGATCACTATAAGCGCGTAACTGCAGGGAGTACCTGTGTCAATATTAGGTGATTGCGTTTCACTGTTGAAAAACAAACACCAAACTATACAAGCGTATTTGTTTGTGTGTATACAGTAATTATATAAATAAATAACAATCTTTTCCAACAGAATAAATACCCCCAATTATTGATCGTTTGCTGAATTTAACAAGCATACTATTAATGAAACGCCAATTGTCACAATGGATTACATAACTGATCTTGGAGTCACTCTGTAGTTAAACCTATCATTCGATATTCATGTTAACAGAGTAGTTGGTGAGTCCTTTAGGATCCTTAGCTTTGTGGTTAGCATAGGAGCTAATTATTCTAACGCTAATGCACTCAAAACATTACACTCCCTATAAGGTCTGAGGTGGAATATACAGCGATAAAATGGGGTTCTAATAGTAAGAAATATGTAAACAAAATCGAAAACATACAATCTAAATGTGTGTGCTTTTTGACATGTAAAGGAACAGGGATAAAACGATAATCATGTCTGTTGTGCTGTATGGTTGCAAAATATGGCTACTTACTCTGAAGGAAGAACACAGACTAAGAGTGTTTAAAAACAAGATCCTAAGATGAATATTTGGACCCAAGAGGAATGGAAATGGGGCATAGCGGAAACTTCCTAACGAAGAACTGCATAATTTGGTTTGGGTACAAAACCTCGCGGCCAGAACCTCGCGGCGACAACCTCGCGGACCAAAACCTCGCCTGGCCAAAACCTCGCCTCCCAAAACCTCGCGGCCCAAAATCTCGCCAGACCGAAACCTCGCCTGGCCAAAACCTCGCCGCCCAAAACCTCGCGGGACAAAATCTCGCCAGGCCAAAACCCCGCCTGGCCAAAACGTCGCCGCCCAAAACGTCGCGGGCCAAAATCTCGCGGGGCCAAAACCTCGCCACCCAAAACCTCGCGGGCCAAAACCTCGCGCCCCAAAATATCGCCATACCCAAAATCTCGCCTGACCAAAATGTAAATGTTCCAACAGATGATAAGGATGACGGTATAAAAGATGCTGCTTCAGAAGAAGTATCATGGGTATTTGACCAAGTCCCGCGATATCATATGAAAATTCTATTTCTGTATTAGAGGATTTCAATGTGAAGGTAGGGCAACAGGATATTTTTAAACTAGTTATAGAGAAAGAAAGTTTGCATAAGGAAAGTAATGACAACTAACGAGGTTAGTTTCGTGAACTTTGGAACATCCAAAAACTTAAAATTTTAACCAAAATCTAATAATATTTATGAAAGTATGAAATAATATATGAGTTTTTACGACGTCCCTTGATTATGTCCTATAGGTTAAAGGAGACGTAGATGACCAGGATGAAGGAAATGATCGATTAAAGAAAGTGAGAGGAAACGGGAATAACCCGAGAAAGCCCACGCACACGATGTTTTGTATCTTATTATTATTATTATTTGTAATGTGGAATTGCATATTAAGAAACACATTGGATAAATTTTAAAGAAAAGTTTCATTCGCGGCGAGGTTTTGGCCCGGCGAGATTTTGGGCGGCGAGGTTTTGGCCCGGCGAGATTTTGTCCCGCGAGGTTTTGGGCGGCGAGGTTTTGGCCACGCGAGGTTTTGACCCGGCGAGATTTTGTCCCGCGAGGTTTTGGGCGGCGAGGTTTCGGCCACGCGAGGTTTTTGGGCGGCGAGGTTTTGGCCACGCGAGGTTTTGGCCCGGCGAGATTTTGTCCCGCAAGGTTTTCGCCGGCGAGATTTTGGGCGGCGATGTTTCGGCCGCGAGATTTTGTCCGTATCCCGCATAATTTATATCGTTTTCCAAACATAATTAGGGTTATCAAGTCCAGGAGGCTCGGGTGGACAGGTCGTGTAGCCAGTATGGAAGAAAGCAGGAACGCTTTCTAAGGGTAGAAACATACGGAAGACACCTCGCGATCAAGGTCGAGGTTTAAGTCGCGGTCGCATCCTCGATATTGGCACAAACACATGGATTCAAATGGGTAAGCGCATGCCGAAGATGTACGATACGACGCGACCTAGAGGTCGACCGCGAGGGTGAATTAGTGGTCGCGATGATAAACAACCGAGTTTGTTTTTACATCGATGTTCAGCGGAAGCATTGCTGTAGCTCATGTTCTCATTGGTTTTCCCTGAAGATCTGCACGGAATAAAGTCTTCATTTGTTTAGAATTTCGTCTGCAGAGGATTGTGTGTGTCTATGCTCGAGAGGTTTTGCTGCACTATTAAATTTGATTATGAAAGACGTAGTAATAGAACTAGTGAGGAATATTCCAGCAATGTGAGATAAGAGGCACAAACATAAAAGGCACGTTTTAAATAGAGAATAGAAGAAAATAGCAACTGAAATCGGAATGTCAGATAAGTTATTGATATTTATTTGAGAGTTATACTGTATCTTATTGTTATATAAAACAGTGGCTGTTTCAGGGAGGGCGCTTTCGTGCTGAAGTCCGTAAATTGTGATTTTTTAAAGAAAAAAGAAGCTACTGTGAATCATATCTATGTTTAAAAATTCCATGCCCCCTCCCAATTCCGAGATTAATAAAACAGGGTTTCTTCCAAATTCGTTATTGATATAAGGTAAAGAAATACCTGTAAAGACAGACACGTATCCGTAGGGAGGAAACGTCGAATAATGAAATTGCAGTGACAAAATTTCATTTGCTGAAGTTAATACTTCCTCTACCTCGAAACCTGAGAACATATCAGTTTTTTTTTTTTTTTTTAATATTACTGGGAAATTATTTCTCGCCTGAGTGCTGAAAGAGGGTATTTTTTTCACAGAAAATTGAAAAAAATGTAAAAGTTTTTGATTTATTGATAGAGATGGACAAGAGATGAGATTCAAATATTTTTACGAAAAAAGATACGAGACTTTAGCATTTCTCATGTCTCGCGTCCATCCCTATTTATAAACTGTTGTGTTCTGTCAATTTCAAAATGTCATTTTGCAGTGATTTTTATGCAATAATTTCACACGCGTCGCAGTAATGTTTCTCCTTAAACTGAGAACTTACAGTGAGGGTGCGACTTTCTCGCTATGCGCGCCCTTCATCTATAGCGACCTAAACGTCGAGGTAGCGACCGCGACTTAAACCTCGACCTCGATCGCGAGGTGTCTTCGGTATGTCTTTACCCTTAGTCTTAAGTGAAAGTGCAATCGGAAAACGAAGTTCCGGTGCTTCCAGGACCAATCAAAGCCTTCCTCTTGTAGTCCAAGTTTCACGCTAAACTGTCAAAACTGTCAATATGAAATGAAATGAAATCTTTCAAAAAATGAAATGAAATCTTTGAGTTTTACGTCCCACGGTTATGCCGGTTAGGCTAAAGGAGACGGTGATGATGAGTAATGAATGAAATGGTGGAATGAAGAAAGTGGGAGGAAACGGGAGAACCCCGAGAAAACCCACGCACACGGTGTTTGTCCAACACAAAGTTCACTTGGCGGGGGCTGGGATCGAACCCGGGACCCCTCGCACCAGAGGTGAACGCTCTACCACTGAGCCACCGCGGCCCATGAAATCTTTCAGTTTTACGTCCCATGGTTATGCCGGCTAGGTTAGAACAGACGGTGGTAATGAGAAATGAACGCAATGGTGCATCAAATAAAGTGGAAGGAAACTGGAGAACCCCGAGAAAACCCACATGGTGTTTGTCCACCACAAAACTCACCTGGCGTGAGCTGGGATCGAACTAGGGACCCCATGCGCCAGAGGTGAACGCTCTACCACTGAGCCACCACTAACTGTCAATAATATTGTCATGTGTTCTTAACTTCCTATCATTCAGTTAAAAGTTTCAGAAAAAATATACCGAATTCATGCTCTGACAATAGGGTGGTTTCAACTATAAGTTAACATTTAGTCCCAAAGTGTTGATTTTTTGTGGTTTAATAGAGGAAAATGTAAGAAATATCTTCCTTTTTATTATTTTTTTTTGAATTGATTCATAATTTGTTTTCGATTTACTGGTCTTATTAAATAGTCTTAGAGTTATGTAATTTCAAAATATATAACACTAAATGTATGTGCGTACAGTGCATACAGTACATCTATTTTTGAATTTGAAGTAATAATGTTGGTGCTTATTAAAGAATAGTATTAATATAAAGGACTAAATTTAGAAAACGGAATCCCTTGAACCAAATATATTTACGACATAGTTCTTCTGCAAATACTACTACAGACTTTCAGAAACACGATCTAGCTTAAATTATCATCAATGATCTTGAATAAGGACATCTTGATAGAGAATCATGGTAGGGAAGTATGGTCCTTGCCCCTTCACAATTCATGATGCCAACTGCCCCTTCCCCCCAGTTACTACGCTCCTGTTCAGGTTACACCATATATTCACAATAGAGATGAAAACTTGTTTTGGCGTAACATATTTCATAATTAGGTGACACGCTGAAGTATGTACGGTTTACCAGAGAATCCTAAATCCACGCTTCTCACTTTCTTTATAGATGGAATTAACGGATTGCATTCTGCTTGGTGTTCCCTAATACTGTTTAAAATGTATTCGTACCTAAATTTGTACTTCAGCACTTTAATAAATTTTGAAATTGAAACACTGGACACCAGGGGCGCACACGCGGGGGGTGGTCCACTGGGTCTGGACCCCTCGCCTCCCAGAAAACTTCCTAACTTAACATATATTTCTGCACTTTCTCAGTAAAACCATACTTGTTTAACAGAGAAATGATTGACCCTAGAAAGTCCTTGCTCCCATCTTCTACGTGAAGAACCAAGGGGAAGGGGGTCAAATTTGCCCGAGCTGGTTTGGTAAATAACGGGCTAAATGCAGTGCGTAAGACTGCTTACGTATTATACCAAATTTCTTATAATACTATGCAGAAAACCATTATTACAACTAACAATTGACAAGTTCTATGAAAGCCTAAGTGTTTATATAAAGGAGAAAAGTAACATTTTTTTTTAAAAAAAATGGACACAAGTTTTAGATATAAAAAGCAAATGAAAGAAATTTTGGGGAAAACAAAGATGGGTAACACCTATGACCAAATAGGGGCCAAATCAGCTTGCATAACATGAATTATTTTTTTTTTACAAAGAAAAACAATGCAGTATATTCCAAGTGAAAAAAGGCGAAAATGAAACTTTCATCAAAAGGAAGAATAACAGAAAAAAGAGAATCCTGATTGTATATTAATCCATATAAATTAAATAAAAAAGAACTCGCAGGCAAAATTGACCCCCTTGGTCTTTCTAGTTTTAATGTAGTATAAAAATTTAATCTTACACTTGATATGTACCCTTTCTCTTATAAAAAACAATCTAGTTTTACCATTTTTTCTGAAAATATTTTATAATTACTTATTGTCTTTTCTGGTGCAGGATAATACCCGTTCAATACTACATAGACGTAGAAGAAGGGGAGGCAAAATGAATATATCAGGCAAAGCGAATAACGCAATTTACAGTCAACTGAATATAGATGACAGGAAATGATTGACCAAGCTTATGACGTCACTATTGAAAGAAGAGAAAAACGTTAATGCCTAATGTCTACGTGTTGTTGTTTCCACTAGAGAGAAGAAGAAAAGAAAATACGCAGTTTGCTAAAAAAAAAAATCACATCGTTAGGTTTTCAAAATCTTTTCTTACTATTCCGTAAAATGTTTGCCAACATGACATGCATGGATAGTGTGGGACAGGGCCGGCGCGAGGGGGGTCGAGCCGTGCCACCGCCCAGGGCGGCACATCTAGTGGGCGCCAAAATTTGAAAAAGAAAGAATAATATCAAAATATAATGGTTCATAATAGGCCCACATGGAAGAATAAAATTTTGTTCACCTGAGAATGTAATTAAACTTAATTCACTCACATTCAGGAAAATACTCACTCAGGAAATTCAAAGCATTCCCCCTCATTTTCAATGATCAAACTACTAGCCACAGCTATCTCGTTCAATATTTCCCTTGCAGCGGCGTAGATAAGGTTTTCAACTAGGGCGGATAAGATTATCAAGTGTCTTTTATATATATATATATATATATATATATATATATATATATATATATATATAATTTTTTCTATTCAGCAATATCCTAACGCTCCACTCCAAATATACAAAAGGTACAACCCCACTTGAGACAGGCGGTTCTAGCCTACAACACCTAGAGACATTTAGGTTCTAGCAGCGAGTTTTTAACCAATTTACAAATTTTTCATATCTTATCAACAATATATATTTTACAGAACACCTTATATATAATTGTTTTTATATTTAAGCAATATAAGTTTGACAGCGTCATGGCCGAACACATTAAAAGAACCATGAGAGGACAAAATAAATAGCACCATTACTAAGGAAAAGATGTTCAAAATGAAATTATTCCAATTCTTAGTGAGTGAATTGAAAGTAAAATATTGTCTTTGTTGAGAGCTGCAACATATTATAGTGTAATAATAAACTGTACACCAGATATTTCTGGTACAGAGCAAATGACAACAATCGTTTTGTACAAATTACATACAGTAATGAAGAGTGCTTTGTAAAAAATTGCGAACACTTTCTTGGTTTCGTACCAGTAACAGACACCACTGGTCTAGGACTGACAGAAGTAATAATTAAACAGCTAAAGGAAATGAACTTCCTATCGAAGACAAGAACGGTCAAAGATATGACAATAGTTCCAATATGAAAAGCAAACATTCAGGTATTCAGAAGAGGATATTAGAAATAAATTCCCAAGTCTTTTATGTTCCTTTACTAAACTTTGTCGTTAACGATGCAACCAGAACACCTCAGTCCACCGTTTCATTTTTTTTGTATAGTTAAAAAAGTTTATGACTCCTTTTCTGCGTCAGTTCAACGTTGGGCCATATTAAAGGAACATATTAGCAGCCTCACTTTAAAACTATTCAGCACCACACGGTGGGAGAGCCGAATTGATGCTCTAACTTCACTTAGATATCAAATAGGAGAGGTTTATGATGCCTTACTTCAAATAAGTAATAACAATAGAACAAACAGAATGGTCGCCTGCGATTCTCTATGTATAGCAAACCAGCTGCGTGGCTTTACTTTCTTTGCTCACTCGTTATCTGGTATGGCTTTTCACTTCACATAAACATAGTAAGCAAAAGTCTCCAAAGCACTGATTCGGATGCAGTCGAGTTTCTTCAAAATATATCTAAATACTTTAAGAGGAGCAGATATTATGCAAAGTTTCAACCTTACTTAGTTGATGCGATGGAGTTGGCATCAGTATGGATTATCCACAGATAGGTAATACAGTGCATGCTCGAAGTCGAAAGAAAAAGAGACAGTTTCAGTACGAGGCAGAGGATGAAGCTATTAAAGATCCGCAAAACAAAATACAAGATCGATTTTTATTTCAAAGTTCTACTTACTTCATTGTGTTAGCTTTAAGAAAAAGGTTTGGGCAACTTAAACATCACAGCGAGTATTTCGATTTTATTTATGATATAAGTAATCTGAAAGATTGCCACCTGAACTTTTGTCTGAGAAGTGCCTGCACTTTAATACGTGAAGAATCGAAAGATATTAACCCCAGTGATTTGAAAGACGAACTGAAACTATTATCGGCTATAATTAAGCCTAAAAGTTCAACAAAAGAGACTAAAATTAATTAAGAATATGGCTTTGCTCCCAATGTCAGTGTTGCAGTTATGATTTTGTTTACCTTACCAGTAACAGTGGCAAGTAGAGAAAGAAGTTTTTCGAAACTTACTCTAAGCTTGTTAAAAACTGTCTACGTTCTTCCATATCTGAAACACGCCTAGGTGGTCTAGTGATGATATCAATGGAACACGAATTGGCTGAAACATTGGACTACGCGAATGTGATAAAGGAATTTGCTCATATGAAAGCAAGAAAAGTTTTTTTTCAATTAAGATATGTAAAATTTGTGTATTTCTATTGTATTTTAGTACGCTATAAGACTTAGGCTAATCACTTACTTTTGCCGTAATATCTGATTCACTATATTATCTTCATGCTCCACATTATTGAAAATACCTTTTGATATAAACTAAGCTTAAAAATTAAAAAAAAAATTAAAATTCTTAGTCGGACTAAAGCATATATATATATATATATATATATATATATATATATATATATATATATATATATATATATAATTTTCTGTATGCCCTGCTGTATATCACGTACAGCGAAATCGATCATACTGAATATTGTGTCATGTATGGAGTCGTTTAAAATATTACGTAAGCATTCGAGAGAGGTAGTTTAATTTTTTTGTTTACTTTTCCTTTTCATACATATTTTTAAATATGTCATCTTACTTTTTCTTAATACCTGAACGTCCTTTGTCAAAATAAGGTTTGCAGATTGAAGAGGCGGCATTTGAAAGTACGGCCCAGGGCGGCAAAACTGCTAGCGCCGGCCCTGGTGTGGGATCTTACTTTCATTATCATATTTGGAAGTAATCGTAACTACGCAGTCCATATGCTGTAGATGTTCTTTTGTTTCTTGTGTCAGTGTGGGGCAAAGAGAATAGCGATTCACTGTCAAGAAATCTCTACAAAACAAGAGTGCGAAGAAGTATAGCATGTCTACTAAGTCTACCAAAGGAAGTACTAGTGCATTTTCCTTGAAAGAATTACCAGAAAAAGGGAAATGTACTGATCAAGATATTTCTGCAAAAAGAAATATTTTTTGCTGCTGCTATAGAAATACCAAGTGCATCTGGAATTACAAAGAAAAAAACTATTTCCAAAATTTTCAGAGGAAGACGGTAGTTACCAGTGCAAGTTTCATCATGAATGTTTTTCACACTCACCTATCGAAACTGGATCCAGTGCTCTATTTGTCTGTCATATTCTCACGAAAATTGCACTGATTATAAAACTCAAGACATTTACGTTTGTGAAAAAAATGAAATGAAATTTTTGAGTTTTACGTCCCACGGTTATGCCGGTTAGGCTAAAGGAGACAGTGGTGATGGGATATGAATGAAATGGTGGAATGAAGAAAGTGGGAGAACCCCGAGAAAACCCACGCATACGGTGTTTGACCACCACAAAGTTCACTTGGCGGGAGCAGGGTTTGAACCCGAGACCCCAAGCACCAGAGGTAAACGCTCTACCACTGAGCCATCGCGGCCCCCATTTACGTTTGTGATCTGTGTAAAGCAAGCATGTGATGTGATATTCTACGCCCTAATTTGTTTTCTTCAGTTTGTTTGCTGTTACGCAGATTGTTGTCATTAAGGTTACTTTAGATTAAAAGAAACTAGACGCATAGAACACTGCATATTTCATAAGAAAGTAGACCTATATGGACTTGAGCTCTTTGAATATGTTTAGGTCTAGTATGTATGTAAACCTAGTGTAGATCCAATTCCGTATTTAATTGCATTACACCAATACTCTCAAAATGTTAAGAACTTCAGTATTTTTGTCAAGCAGTTCATTTAGGTGATAGGTCTTTTATTATTATAGAATATATAGGCCTATATATTCTTATATAAAACTTATATTTTGCATATTTGTATTAAACTCTGGCCTTTAATATGTGAGTTTTTGCATATTCACTTTCCCCCACTATTATGATCCGCTTTACCCGACCATTGGGACAAAGTGAATAAATTGAAATAGTTTAGTTACTACGTAATATCAGTTATGTATATGAGATTCTAATTATTCTTATATTATTATTTGGAAGTTTAATAACAAAAAATATCTCTTCAAAGTTTTAGTTTCTCTTATCCTAATTTTAGTTGTCACTGCAGGGTGTTGAAGTTAACTGATTCGTTTTGCCCTCCTTTCTTTTAGTGGCTCGTATTATTGGATCCTACCCCAAAGCTTTACGCACCTGATGGCTGGACACATATCTATTACCTGGAACATTTAATACTAAAAATTGCCACAAGATGGGACCAGAGTTGCTTGTCGAAACTCTCGTTGATTTTACAACCACTAGATGTCACAAATACATGAACTTGTAAACAGGTAATGTCAAGGTTACTATAGAAACAGCGTTCCTAGCGTATACGATTATTAGATGGTATCTAAAAATCATGGAAATTTGCGAAAGAATTCCTGGACGTCCTTGAAAACTGAATGAATTGTTCATTGCATGAAGAAAAGTAATATCTAAACTTTGGGACAGACATGATAGATTTCTTCCAAACATTGGGAAACAAAACACTTAGATAGATAAATGGTTCAGAAAAATTAGTTTCTTTGAATATAAATTTTAATAAAAACTAAATCCTGTCCAGGTTTTCTATGACATTTTCAAAATATAGCTAAGCTTGTTTATATTGTATTTATCATATTTTAAGAATACTACTAAAATGTTACACATGCAGTTGTTATTACTTCCAGATGAATTGTTAAAAGAAAATGCACTAAAATGAAAAATGAAATCTTTGAGTTTTACGTCGTACGTCCCACGGTTATGCCGGTTAGGCTAAAGGAGACGGGGAAAATGTACTAGATAGGTAAGGAATTGACTCCTGGTTTTGTTTGATATACAGATGCTGTAACCAGGGGAAAAGTGCGGGGGCACGCCGTCCCCGCACCTTCAAATAATATGCATGGCATCCCCCTAGTTCCTAGGGATGCGCACGAGACGAGTCGAGACAGGATTTTCCTGACAAAATTCGAGTCGAGACACGCTCTTCCAATAGAGAAATATACATTTTTCGAGTCGAGACATTACTTTTACAGCACATTTTCGAGACGAGACAGCCACAAATCTTGTCTCGTGCGCATCTCTACCAGTTCCTAGAAAATACAATGGGAAAAGATAGGCAGGGAACGGCGTGACGTCATGCCGCTACCTACCGTCCCCCTAAAATTTCAGATCCACTTTTACTCCTGGCTGTAACACAATTGCGAGCAACATTTACAGCTTGTTGTAATTAATAATATCACTACTACTACTACTACTACCACTACTACTTCTACTACTACTACTACTACTACTACTACTACTACTACTACTAATAATAATAATAATAATAATAATAATAATAATAATAATAATAATAATACATATTGAGGAATAAAATGCAATAACAGCAATACTGAAAGCTGTGAGCGGAAACAAAAGATATAATAATTTTATATGTTATGTCCCATATCATCTTAGCAGATTGGCAACACTAACTACAAGGGACAGATGTAGTATTTTGTGTACAAAGTATAATTGTCGAAACACTGAACCGACGAAAAATACTTAATTTGTTCTACAACATGTTTCATTCGCTAAATGCTTACCTCATGTACGATCAGGGGCTTCATTCCGCATCAGTATTGGTATTTGCAGACACCAACGCAACGCAAAACAATCGTAAATGCTATGCAGATTGTCGCAAACTAAAATGCAAGATGAAATCCGCTACGAAACTAGGTCCCACTTTTACCATTATCTGATAATTTTTCAGTTTATTAATTGGAAGATATTACCAAAATAAATAAATAAACAGAAATTAAGAATATGATTGACAATATAATTTATATGTAAAATCTGTTACTTCTCACAGAAACAATAACGTTTCTTGAATTAATGTAGTTAAATGACCTATGGTGGACTGGCAAACTTTGGCCCACCCAGTTTAGCTAAAAGTAGGCCCACCATCAAAATTTATGGTAGTAGTTTCAGTTGCCAGAAGGGGGAGTTCTTCGAAAGTCAGCTAAGAACAATTAAGTTCTGTAGTAGCTTAAATCGCGTCCAATTGAATTTAGTAATGTGATTATCTATTTTTTTCCTAACATTGATTGACAGGTTACCTATTCTGGTTAACCTGTTAATATCTTTCGGTTTCTTAGCAAAACTAAAGGGCCACGTGCATGAAGAAACCCTCCAACATGCATGAAAAATGATAAAACCACAGACAAGTTGATCGTGTATGGTCTCGTTCATGCATGTTGAAAGTTTTCAAAATCTATAAACATGCATGATGGTGTTGACGTTTTTCAGGAATGTTTATCGTGTATGTTCTTGTTCATGGAAGTTTGTTGTTTTGTACGTATTTAGGTCTTCCAATCACAACAGCGGACAAAATCACGTGACCCTTTCCTCCGTAATGTCAACGTCGTTGGCAAGTTAGTACGTGTGTAGAAAAAAAATCGTCAAACATACATGATAAAACAAATCTTTCATGCATGTTGTTCATGGAACTGTGTGTGTCTATGGCTCCCTTAAAACAGCTCTTTCAATAGAACCGTAAGTTAACTTTTGCTTTACCAGCATATATTTGGTCTACTCTCTTCATAACTAAGAGAAACGAAGGATTCCAAAGGTAGGATCTACTTTAAATTGTTAATAAAAAACTCTACAGGTATATTTGCAAAATGAGTGAATAAATATTCACACCTTATTGATATTGTTGTGCTTTAGCGCTTTACAATAGGCTACTACAATTTGATGATAAAGCAAACCTATATTTTCTACATAATCCTAACAGCTTGAGCATGGGTAAATTTTCTAACGTTACACAAGCGATAAGATTTTCAATTTTGAAACAAAACTGTAAATGATTGAAAAATTTTAATATGTTACAAAATCACGTTTTTCAGCAATATGTTTCTTCTAATTAGCTATCTTGTACATTTAACATCATAATTTACACTGAGTGCTCACTGAATTGCGACCACCTATCTAGTAATTTGTTGGCCGATCTTTTGCTCAGAGGACGGCTTGGACACGGCTTCGCATGGATTCTGGTAGTCGCTGATATGTTCCTACGGGGGTCTGACACAATGTATTCATGATGGCATCCCACATTGAGCTCACATATATCGGTGCATGAGTCATGATGCGAAGAGCTCGTATCACAACATCCTATAAATGTTCTATAGGATTAATTTCAGGTGAGTTAGGGGACCAATTCATATGCTACAGCTCCGTGGAATGTTCCTTAAGTCAGTCCCTAGCTTGGTGACACCGTGCATTATCGTCCTGGAAAATGTCGTCTTCATGTGGATAGAAGTGTACGTGATCCTTTAACACATGCAAGTACACAACGGATGTCTCGCTGTGGTCCATGCTCACCAACGTTTCCAGTTCATACCAACAGAAGCATTTCCAAACCATATATCCGCCTCCTCCTGCCTGTATAGTACGCACCATGCACGAGGGGGTACATAACTTTGTTCTGTTCGCGTCACATATGCACACGCCTGTCTGAGAGGAGTAGCACAAACCGTAATTTATCGGACCAACAACACCCTTTTCCAATTATCTACGGTCCAGTTAGCGTGTTCTTGTGCCCAAACGCGACGAAGTCGGCGGTTACGAGTCCATAAGAGCTGGTGACAAGTAACCTAGATCGTCTACGCACTAACCTAGATCGTGCCACTGTAAGCTGTAAAGTTGCATGGGATATAGGTACTGCATAACCATGGGATATAGGTATTTGTATTGGTCACGTAATTCCTAGACACTGGTGGTTCATTTGGCTGTCACAAGCTGTTTGATGCTATGCTAACCTCACGATTTTAACTTCCCTACGCCCCTGCAGTTCCGTCTACTGAAGCCGTTACCCCCATTTTCTTCCCACTCCTTGTACACCTTCACTACACAGAAACGGGCCCATCCCACAAGTATTGCTGCCTGGGTTATTGACACACCTATTGCTCGGGTATAAAATCATGTCCTATTGGAATACGGATAAATCTTGAACACCTACTATTATAATAGTGTACTGTCTGCCAACATATAGCCTCGGGTCTGTTCTTTCTCTGCAATACTACTAGTAAGGGACGTCATGTAATCAGCTCGGCTGCTGGCCACATTTTCTTGTGTGGAGTAGTGGTTACAATTCAGTGAGCACTCAGTGTCCATAGATTATAAGTTTCCTTCTACGAGCGGCTCAGGGGAACATAATGGTAGTCTCATTTTCTAACTTTGGAGTAAGCTGGAAAAAATCGTTCAACATTCCCATTCAATTCAATGCAATGACACATACCAAACAAGCTTTCCTTATCATCTGCATATGTACATTTCCGAAATAAAATTACCTGCATACTCTTTTTTAGTTTGATCACAACCTATTCTACCTAATAACTCAATCTCAATGGAAGTGGCTCTTATTATTATTGTTCAACCGATCCGCTCATATATATAAGGTTCACAACAATTCAGAAACATTGAGAAATGCCTGTGACTCAAAATATTTAAACTTCTAGATAGCAGTGGAAAATGTGAAAATATTCATATCATAAAACGCAACCGCACTTTGTAGTTTATTTCAGTTATTGTCATTTAAGTTTCATTTCTTGATTAATAATTTAAATAACGGCCTAAGTCTATAGAAGTAGAAGAAAGTCTTCGATAGTTTTGTCAAATTCAAAGTTCAATTATCTTTCAGCGTAAAAGAGAATGAAATCCGCTAGTAAGTCTTGGTCAAGAGAAAATAGTAATAATAGATTCTTGATAGTTTTCATGATGGAGAGAATGCTTTCACACGATACTCGGGTGCGTGAAACAGTCCAAATAAATTTGTACACCATATACAATGACGGATACATTAAACTGTTGCATCTCTATTGCTACAGGACTAGAAATTTAGTTCATAGAGTAATTCTAACGCGCAGAACAGGCACCTTTTGTACTTTCTTCGAACTTCGCAATCCAGTAATTTATGATTCGTGTCTTCATTGTTTTTCCTTGTTCTCTTTCTCTTCATCGGATCCTTCATCTTCTATAACTTCTTCTCTTGCTTTGCCCTGGTTTGCTTTTTTGCTGACATCGATATCTTTAAATTTTAATAATGATTTGATATAGTCACCATGATATTGGAAAAAGCAGAAGCAGTTGTTTTCAAATATCTATTTCTGGCGAAATAAAAAGCTAAATCAACCATACAGTCTTCAAGAAGTCAAAAAACAAATTGATTTCTTTAAAATATAGTGGATGTATCCATTCAATGTCTTTCATAAGAGCTCCTTTCGAATCAAAACGAGAAGATTCAAAACTTTATTTGAAATCATTTTAATGACGAAGGCGTAATACTTGCTTTTTCCTCACTGGAAGTTTCACAAAGTTGTAGAGTTGATTTAGAAATGAAATGAAATCTTTTAAGTTTTACGTCCCAGGCTTATACCGGCTAGGCTAAAGGAGACGGTGATGATGAAAAATGAATGCAATAACGGAATGAATAGAGTGAGAGTTCCCCGACGAAACCCACGCACACGCTGCTTGTCCACCGCAAATCTCACTTGGCGTGGGCTGGGATCGAACCAAGGAAATATTGATTCAGGTAGGGCGCGGGCAAAAGCCCACCGAACCAAAGATCACTCTCAATTTCTAAACGGCAGACAAAAGCCCACGAAAAATTTTCTCAACTATGACAACAGCGAACTGGATATTTTACAAGAAAGAAAAGAGCCATTCTATATAAGTAAATCTACTAACCATTAGAAGGCAGGGAAAACTGAGCAATTTTCCAAATGTTAATTTTAATTGCGTGGCTATGTTAGTTTTTTTTTTTTTTTTGCTATGGCGTTGTTTTCTTTGAATTGTAAGTCATAGGTCTATTTCTTCATTTCTTTGAAAGGTGAAAATTTTTCACAATAACTTTTAAGTTGCAGTTTGTTTAAAAATAACTGATATTAAAAGAAAGTTCAGTAGTCAAAGGAAATATAGTTAGTATGAAGCATGAACAGATATATGGACATTTAGGGGAAGGACGTCAGTTGGGAAATACCAACACTTTTAAACGTACAACACTACCAATTCTACCTGGAAGTGAAGATGTTGGCGCAATTAGTACTAAATAGAACTGTGGGGTGTATGGAATGTATATCTGTAAAAGCTTAAGAATAAGTAGAATAATTTGACGAGAAAGGTCTAAATTTATGAGGTAAAGTGTGAGAGATATGTGAGAAGTCAAAGGTCATTGTAAAATTTGACTATGTTTTGTTAAGCTCTTGTTTGGAAGTAAAAGTTGCAATGTTCAGTACTCATGGTGGACAGCATACAGCTGAAAGTTGTGCAGTAACAGGTAGTTGAGGCATCAGTGTACAGTCTTTCAAACTTGCATAAAATATAGTTAAGTGCAACATATACATTCGGGGTACTTTCGACACTCACATTTGGAGCACTTTCGACAGATGCTGTTTTCCCCTTTCGTTGTGACTTTTAATAACTATATATCAAAAATATGACATTAGCGTTAACATGTAGATAATAGAACGTCTGTATCCTTTTTCCATTGCATCACGGTTCGAAATTACAGACGGAAAAGAATGAGATGCTGCTGGAATTTGAACAAAATGTCAGTAGTCATAGAGCCCGTTAAGAATGAAATGCTACTTGTTACTGCTGCAAGAGTTTTTGAAGTTCCTCGCATACATTACGTGACAGGTTATTCAAAGTTAACTGCAACAAACATTTTGATGAACATACATTTCCTGGGAAAGACGAACAAGCACTAGAATAAAACTTAATTATGTTAGACGCATATGGGTTCACCCAACAAAATAAGATGTGGTAAAGTGAAGGACAATAGTGCCAAACTTTTATAAAGGTAACCAAGAAAGTTCTGTTGCTTTTTCACCCACCACCTTTGAACATCGATATGCCACTTAAGACGTACCTGGAAGATCAAAAATAGTGCTCATCAGCATCGAAAAACTTCTGACTCAATCGCGATAGGAATTGATGGGCCGTGAAGCGAAGAAGGTATCAATTTTTTTTTTTTTTTTTTTGCACCTCTACTAGGGATTTGAGCTGTTCTTCTCTAGGGCGATTGTCCAAGGAATGGAAGAGGTGATAATTGGACCTAGCAATACCCGAAGAGTATGGAGGATGCAATTGTGTTTCCCATCCAAGGCGTAGAATGGTGTCCCGGGTCACCCAAGCCACGTGAGGCTTAGCGTTGTCCTGTAACAGGAGGACCCATTTGCTATTCAGAAGTGCTGGCTCCACAGTTTTGAGGTTTTCTTGAACACGGGTCAGCTGCTGAGAATACACAGTTGCATTGATTGTCTGACCAGTTGGAAGCAGTTCCCGATGCACGATGCCGCGAGCAGTCCACCAAACACGCAGGAGGAACTTCCTCTGGTGGAGTGCTGGTTTCGGCTGTGTTGAAACCGGTTTCATGGGATGCTAACCAATGATGACGGCGCCATGGAATTTCGTACAGGACCCAGTTCTTATCACATGGCAACACTCTGTCCAGAAATTGCTCCTTCCTCAGACGAGACAGCAAAGGAACACAGGTATATGCTCGCATTGCTTTCTAGCCCGGAGTCAAATCATGTGGGACCCATCGACCCAACTTGTAGTGGTTCCCAAGTGGATGGAGGTGCTACCAAATGGTTTCTGCACTCACACTGAATTGTAATCTCAGTTTTCCGTATGCCTGGCCACTGGTCGCCTCAATTGCAGAATGAAGATCTTCATTTTGTACATGTGTTGGTCTTCCGGCACGTGGTGCGTCTTCGAGTGTTTCGTCACCGGCCTTAAACTTGTTAAACCACCGCTGCACTGTTCGCATAGTCACGACACCCTCACCAAAGGTCTGGAATATCTTCCACCCCGGTCCAGCGGCGTCTGACCCCAGTTTGAACTCGTACAGCATACACGCTCTTATGACGCTCTGTGGAGGTCCATGTTCACTCTGTCCCTACGCAAGTTCAGGTGTAACTGAACTGCCACAACCACGTAGTATGTTGGATATGCCCACACCCAGTAAGTACGCCAGAAATTTTTACTTGGGGGAGTGTTCAAAATAAAAGGGGGTGTGCTCTCAGAATAGTGATATAATTTTTAAACAAACTCAAACAAGAAAACAGTATATTTTGTTACGCAACTATTGCAATACTACTACTACTACTACTACTACTACTACTACTACTACTACTACTACTACTACTACTACTACTACTACTACTAATAATAATAATAATAATAATAATATCAGCTCTTCGCAGTGGTAGGTTCAATAAAGTAAGTTCACACATTTGGGCATTTATTTTATTATTAAACTAAGTAATACAGTTAAACCTCTCAAAACGGACATCGGTGGAACCGATTATTTGTCCGTAAATGAGAGGTGTCCCTAAAAGGAAGGGTTCTCTCTCATAACACCACACCACACATATTTATGGCATGGAAGAATAAGAAAGTTTGTCCTCTTATGAAGATGTCCACTATTGAAAGATGCCCGTTAAGAGAGGTTTCACTGTAGGAATTATCCTCCACTATTTTACCCAGTAATTACATGTGAATTGATTACATACGAATTATTGTAATTATTTTGCAAAATTCTGCTATTATTTCAATTTATTCACCCCCAGCAAGTTTTAGTGGGTGATTTTTTCCAAAATATTAATTGGGAAAAAATTCCCTCATCCCATGCTGAAATCACATTCGTTTAGTAATTAATACTGTACATAGTTCCAATTTCATTATTTTAATATTCTAACCCTGTTGTTAACGTTAATTGTTGTAATATTATTTGACCTTTTAATCTCCGTTCCTGCCCTTCCTGGCTACGTTTGTCGCTCTGAATATCTTTCATAAGAAAATTATTCATTGATTTAGTTGTTTTCAAGAAATCCAGTTTTTCAATTTACAAATATTTTGTATCTTTCTGTTTTGTCTTCTCTAACATAACCTAATTTTAATAATCCCAGGGCTCATAGTGGTCTGGTCCCTTGTAAATAGTTGAAAAGTGACCAAAAATGGCCAAAAGCACACGAAAAAGTGACCAAAATCTTATCATGACCCTTTTTTCCTTTGTCAATTTCTCCATCACGTCTCTCTTTGTTAGTTGTTTTGTTTCTTCTTTACTTCTTCTTTTCGAGCTTCCTCCTTTCTTAGGTTTTCAAAGTATGCTTTGTAGTTACGGTAAGCAGACTTAGCAGATGTAAAAAGCTTCTGAGTAAGTGGAACCAGTTCTGGCCTATTTCCGAATTTCTTCATCCCAGACATTATATTTAACTTCGCATTAAGAGTTCTCAAAAACGTGAAATATTCAAATTCATCACCTACTCTTAAGAAAAACATACAAGAAGCATAACACAAGACGAACATGATGAACCACACAGACACACATACACAACGTTCAACGGAGCGTTAACTATTACGCGAGAAAACTAAAAGATTATTATGATGGAAAAAGGATAGATTAGAAGGGTTCTCAGCCCCACCGTGAGAGCATCCACCTACCGTCCACTGTGCTTTAGAAAGAATAAAAGCTGAAGTGAAAATAAAACTGACTGTTTCACATGTGGCAGCAAGTACTGCAGCTTTCAAAAGAAGTTTCTGCCTTTTTCCATTTGTTTTTATATTTTTCTTAGAAAACTGCCAATGCAAAACATAAATCACACGAAAAAGTCACTTTACCTCCCCCCAAAAAAAACTTTTAGTGACAAATTTGAAAAAAAGTAACTTTTAGTGACCAACTTGAAGAAAAGTAAAGTAAAAAAAGTGACTCGCTATGAGCCCTGTTCCACTCAATGAATTTACGTGAATAAAAATATACTTTACAAAACATTAAGCTAGCGCCAAATGCGTTCCTGCATAACACTAGACTCAGTCTAAAATATATATAATTCTTAATTCGACCGATCTCTTCATTTCTAAACACGTTTTTACTACACCCTTCTAACGTCCGTCCGTTGATACACCACTTGCAGAGCAGGCTCGAAACCAGCCACACAGCTTTGGGAGGCCATGAATATGTTAGGAGGGGCCAAGTCATTAAAAATTCTCTTACAAATATCTAAATTGTGCATTTTGTATTGAGGTCTGGAGGGGCCATGAAAAATTTAGGGAGGGCCTGGCCCTCCCAAGCCCCCCTCTGGTTGCGAGCTGTTGCAAAGTAGCACTTACCAACTGAATCTGGTATAGGCTTATTACTAAATTGTCACATTTTTCCTTATTGAGGAGGAGGTAGGTGAATGACCGCTCAAGACGTTGCCAATTTCAGTCATTCCATCTGTACATCAATCTCTATTTTCGGAAACGACCGCGGAGCCCAGAAGGGTAGATATCAGCGGTCTGTTTTGTCAATTGTTTCGATCGAAACACTGCCCGAAACAATGAGGCCATGTTCTCGAAGCCGTACATGAAAACGAGGTCGCTTCGTACTATTTTGAAGTGAAATAAAATAAGAATATTGCCTTCTTTCCTAAACGCTAAACCTTTTTTAATTTGATGTAATAAATAAGATATGTGATACTGATTGATACAATTGGATTTGGGGGAGCATTCCTTTTCCATCCAGGGGTGTGTGTAAAGAAATTTGGAGGGGTGTTAGGGGGGTGTTGGGGGGGTGTAGATTACTCCCTGCTCACACCAACAACTGACCTTCGCCTTATCTCCATCCGCATTCAACTCACGGTGCAAGGGCAAATGGAACACATTCATCCACAAAAAGCTATAGAACTTTCTAGGTTACCTTTATAATATTAGCACAGAAAAATAGTAAAATAAAAAGAATCAAAAGGTAGTGAAACACAGAAGAATGTGCAGATACATAAAAATATTTCAAAACACAGTGACAAAAATTAGAAAACTCCAAAAGAAAATTGTGCTATCTGGCGAGGTAGGTTTATACAGCAAATGCAATTCCACTGATCGGATGCAATGTACAAAATTGATTTCACGTGGATTGTGTTCCTCACTCAGAAAATCCCTTTCTTGTCTGTTAACAATGTGAAATCTCAGACAAAGACGAGTGATCTTTCTTGTATATGAACTAACACTAATATTTTGATCTATAACCATACTTTTGATAAAATATGATTAACATAAATTAGACTAATAAACAGTATTTTTTATGATGTACGGATTTTTTTATGATCTCTGCACTAGGTCAGATTTATCATATTATATTTTTAATGATTTTTCCCCACATAATTCTTGTAACTAAACACATCTTTGCGTTTATAAAGAAGCAGCGTTTCCACACAGAAAATTTTAATATCCAAATTTAGGGAGAAAATTCAGAAAAATAAAATTTTTCCCTCTGTAATTTCCTTCTTATTGAATACATTCAAAGAAACATACAAACAACTGAAAGCCTCGGCGATTACACAATGCACTAGGAGAGGTACAGTTGTGGCTTACAGTAGATCTTGTTTTCTTAGTTGAAAGAAAAGTGTGACTTTATTACGTAGAATGAGATATTTTCTGTAAAATAACACGCTCAGTTTGCTAGATATCGATATGATACTTCTACAATTTATTTGTGGGTACCAAAGTGTATTTCAGATGGTCTCTGCTTATATAGTAGCAGTGTTTCCAGCCACAAAGTTTTAATATCCAATTTTACGTTCAAAATTCCGGAAAAGTCCCATTTTTCCCTCTGTAGTTTTCTCTTATTTGCTACATTCATACAAATGTACCAGCAGCTAAAAGCTTCATTCCTAGCCTACATAATACACCAGAGAAAATTTCAATTGGATAATTATGGAAGGTACAATTGAGGTTTATAATAGATCTTGTTCTCTAAGTGGAAAGAAAATTGTGACTATTTTATGTAGAATGAGATTTTTAAAATTACATGCTTCTTTTGTTAGATATCGACCTCATACTTCTAATTCATGTTAGCGGGTACCAAGGTTTATTCTATGTTAGTTTTCGTCTATCTGAAGTAGTGTTTCCTTCGTAGTATATTTTAATTCCCGATTTCAGGTGAAAAATTCGGAAAATATCCCACTTTTCTTTTTATAATTTCCCTCTCGTTGGCTATATTGGAACAAACTTACCGGTATCCAAAAGCCTCGCTCTTGAAAGCACAACTCGCCATAGGAAGTTTCAATTCGATAATTAGTGAAGCTGCAGCACCTGCATAACTGTTGGTATGTACTGCTGAGGCATAAAGAGTGTCGATATTATGTATGTACGACGAGAGAATTTTTTTCTGTCTTTGTAGATCAGACAACGATTTCACATTTTCCCTCTGCGAAGTGGACGCACAGAAGGATTTTTTGAGGTGAGTTGGACCCATGTGGTAACAGTGATGCCAGCTACAAAAAAAATCTTATATTTCGGATTGGGATTTTTTTTTTATAAATCTTCGCCTCTACATTTCCCTCCTGGGAAATCCCTACCATAATTTTGTTCATGAGTAAATGTTTCGGTATAATTGCAATATAACATAAATTAACAAATGGCAACAAGAAGGATTAGTTGAGTGGTTTATATCTTTTCTTTTATTTTGTATTTGCAAAGCGTTTTTTTTTTTTTTTTTTTTTTTTTGCTCATTCCTCTGAGTGCTGAATTTACCAGTATTTTTTGTATAAAAATCATTTTAACAGGTTATTATAAAATAAATATCGCTGTTCAGAGAACTCTGGGGAGTTAACTTGGCAGAATGCAACCTAACTTGATAGGAATAGCCTATATTTGGAGACATGGAGAAGCGTTTGGTGTAGAAAACAAAAATAGTTCCAAGTTCAGCCCGCAGAGGTAATTGTGGCGCTGTACAACGCCAAGTAGTGCAGCATGCACGACAACTGTCACTAGTGATGCTATGAAAGGATATAATGACCTCTCATGTGGGCCTTGTGGCAGTGACTACTAATGTTATTAATACCCCGAAATCAGAGGGGGAGGCTGAAGCGTCCCCTTAAAATTCCAATGTATCTTACAACAACGAATTTAAATGTTAGTCTGTCCTATGCTCATAAACTGCAAGCTCTCCCCACAATTCCGAGAAAAGATTAGTTTGAAATCTCGCCTCCACAGGCTATTCTGGTGCTGTTCAGTTGCAAGTACGCAAGTACGATAAGTGCAATATGGAAGACAAATGAGGACATTATTGATGTTAAATGAAAGAAATGTAAATATCTCGCCCATAAGACGTGTGGCATTGACATGTAGTCATATTAATAACCCGGTTGTATAGTGATGTATTATGGGCGGTGATGATAATGTAGGTTTCTGTCCGAGGGGAGGTCTTTGACGTGAAGGTCTCTGGGCAATTTGAACCCATAGTGTGTTACTATTGCTTTATTATGAGATGATAGTGACGTTCTAAGGACAGGACCTACAGTTTAACAATGTCTTCACCGCGAATCGAACTCGGGACCCTTTTATCACAAGGCCAAGATTGGGGGAAGAAAACAGAAGCAAGCATGGGCATTAGCAAGGTCAGAGCAGTTCACTTATGACACATAGAGGCACTCGAGTCCATACTACTTGAACATATGCAGGCGTGAATAAGCACCTGCGTTGTAGTGTAGTGCAAGACCAGGTTACGAATGGTGTACGAAGAGAGCAACTATGGTGCTGACGTTGCCAGAAAGAACCTTGTTAGTGAAACTTTACCATACGTTGAACAATAGTTTTGGTGCCATTTGTGAATATCGCCGATGAAAGGAGTTACGTCGTGGTCCCATTACACCATGTGCGTTAACTAAATGGTGAGAAAGTTTGAAGAGACCAGCAGGAGCCAGAAAGAGATCGTAAGAGTGGAACACAGGAAGAAGTTAAAAATAATGCCCTTGTGGAGAAATCCATGTGTAACAGTGACGTGGTAAGTTCGAAGACAGTGTTAAAACATCTAGAAAGGTCCCATTCAACTGTGTGAAAAATTCTGCGGAAAGTTCTGCATTGATATCCTTAGAAGAGAACAATAAACATTAATTGTGTCTAGCAGATACCGATGCTCGAATGAATTTACATTGACATTTCGTGCACGCATGGAAGTGTACAATGGTTGGCCGTGTAATATTCTATGGAGTGATGAGGCTCACATTTACCTACAGGGGAGGGTGGGAACACCCACAACTGCCGCATATGAGCTAGCGAAAACCCTTGTGAAATACACGGAGTGCCCCTATATTCACCTAAAGTTACTGTGTGGTGTGGGTTTACTGCCCAGTTTATCCTCGGAGCGTACTTCTTTAAGGACGATGGTCAAAATGGGCCAGCGACAATATCCATCACTTCACAGAGGTATGTCAACGTGCTGCACGCATTTTTTATTCAACAGCTGCAGCAAGACAGGTGTATCCAATCAATTGTTTTCATGCAGGACAGAGCGATGCTATTTGTGGCGCGTAACGTTGCAGATTATTCGCGAAAACTTCACAGAAGACCGAATTCTTAGTTGTTGCTTTGCCTTTCATGACCAGCCTGATCACCCGACTAAATTCCATGTGATTTTTGGTAAATGTTAGTGTTGGTAAACATTATTCACTATGTCCAGGTTATTACTGCAGATCAACTGTGTTCTGCAATTGACCATGCAGTAGGTCGAATTCATGGAACATCAGGATGGAGACCAGCAGGTGAACAGTATCCTATTCCATATTCTGCACATATAGGTTAAGCCGTGCTTATACTGTGTTGATTGTGCTGTGTCGTAATTTGCTCAGTAAGGAGCTTCCATCCCAACTCTGGCTTTTGGCTTGCATTTTGCTTACGTTTCCCTTCTTACCCCGCCATTAAACCACAAATAGTAGTGGAACAACATTTTGGGAGGGTTTCTCCACAAGGAATTTTCCTTTTCTTCTAAATCCTGGGATTTGGAGCGGGGAGGGGAGATCGACGCTTATGAGCATAAGAAAGACTAACATTTACTTCCTTTGTTCTTTAAGAGATCCCGGAAGTTTAAGCAGAGCTTCAGATCAACATCCCCATCTATAAGTCCGCCACGGCCCACGGGATGTTCATAGTGCAACAATGTCACGAGACCCACAGCAGAGATAACCAGGAGCGTCATTTCAGACTTCGCTTGAGAGAGGCAAGAGCACCACAGACATAAGACTTTCACATTTTGTACTAGTATATTAGTAGACAATATATTGAAGTATATGTATTGCTCAAACTCTTAAAGGGGGCAATTGTCCCCTTCTGCCCCTCCTAAATGACGCCCCTGGAGATAACTACAGCCTATCTTATTTCGCATCACTAGTGTAGTTTTTCTTGCACGCTACATTTACTTCAGTTGTACGGCGCCATAATAGACTCTGGTGGCGAAAATTGGAATTAATTTTGTTTTCTACACCAATCGGTTCTGCATGTTTTCATATATACTCCTACCAAGTCTGTCAAGTGGATACGTTTCCAGAGCGATACTTATTTTATGATAAACTGGTATTATATAATTAGGGAAAACTTCAGTTCCCTTGCAAAAAGAATAGATGACACCATTTTTCTTTTTGGTTACTTACCTAGCGTTTGTCCCTCAACGTGGAACTAGTATCCAGTTAAATAATCACATTCCTGTGAAATGTTGCAAATAAATCAACGAATGTAAGAAATTTAACGCTTTGCAAGTGTACAAACTATTAATACACGAACAGCGCATTTGTTAACCGTTATTTCTTATTTAAAAATTAACATCTGACATTTCAATAGGTAATAAAATGAACGCTAATTATTTCTGTTTTACAGAGACTCCTAGTGAGTTTCCTGTAAATCTTTTTGCTTCTTGCTATCATTCTGTAGATTTATGCTGATTGAATGTCTAACAGTTTAGTTCAAATAACTGTTCAGCTTGGTCTTAGTCCTTCATTTTGTCGCTATTCAAAAATGGAAGCAAATATTAAATAGATTACGATATTTTGATTTCACAAGAGCGATCTTGAAAACGACCTACACCCTACACGACGTTCCCATTTGTTTAATCTTCTGCTGTGTGAACACTAATTACGATATCGGAAAGATTTTTTCTATGCCAAATATGGTTGAAGCAGTGGTTATCGTGTTGTTAATATTGTCTTCCTCAGTGTCGAATTTCCCTCTCAGATTTGACCTCAAATTCAAAAAATCGAAATCTTTCGATTTTAATTTTTTTGTTTTCAGTTTTTCAGTATACTTTCCTTCGTTTCATGCAAACCTAGTTCGGACTTATCAGAAATATACCCCATATTGATATCTAATTTATTTTAAAGCCAATTGAAAAACCCACGATTACTGTTGCCAACTACGGAATTTATTATTTTCCAAATCTTCGGTCAAAGAATTCAAAATTTTCGAAATTAATGTCTTTAAACCTGCGCCTATATGTACGAAGCAAGTCAACTTACGCCAGTCAAACATCAGTTCTTACTGAACAAAAGTAAGTACAGATAGTTATAATGGGGTTATTAAAGGAGCACGAAAAAATCGAATTTTGGTTCTAATCCTTGGTTTTCTTTAATTCCATGTTCATCATAATTTATTTTTTTTATTACAAGTAGGCCTATGTTTCCTTAGATATCGACACGATACATGTTCAATATATTAGAAGTTTGTCTAAGTTTATTTTGAGATGGTTTGCGTTTATAAAGAAGAAGCGTTTTCAGACATAAAATTTTAATATCCAAATTTACGGAGTAAATTCAGAGAAAGTCTCATTTTTCCCTCTGTAACTTCCTTGTTATTGAACACATTCCAAGAAACATACAAACAACTGAAAGCCTCGTCTGCGGATTACACAGCGCACTAGAGAATGTTTGTATAGGATTATTAGGAGAGGTACAGTTGTGGTTTACAGTAGAGCTTGTTTTCTAAGTTGAAAGAAAAGTGTGACTTTTTTAGTTAGAATGAGATATTTTCTAAAAAAATTACATGCTCAGTATGCTAGATATCGATATAACACTTCTAGCATTTATTAGTGGGTACCAAAGAGTATTTCAGATGGTCTCTGCTTATACAGTAGCAGTGTTTCCAGCCACAAAGTTTTAATATAGAATTTTATATTCAAAATTCCGGAAAAGTCCCATTTTTCCCTCTGTAGTTTTCTCTTATTTGCTACATTCATACAAATGTACCAGCAGCTAAAAGCTTCATTCCTAGTTTACATAATACACCAGAGAAAATTTCAATTGGATAATTATGGGAGGTACAATTGTGGTTTATAATAGATCTTGTTCTCTAAGTGTAAAGAAAATTGTGACTATTTTATGTAGAATTAGATTTTTAAAATTACATGCTTCTTTTGTTAGATATCGACCTCATACTTCTAATTCATGTTAGGGGGTACAAAGGTTTATTCTATGTTAGTTTTCGTCTATATGAAGTAGTGTTTCCTTCGTACTATATTTTAATTCCCGATTTCAGGTGAAATATTAGGAAAATATCCCACTTTTCTTTCTATAATTTCCCTCTTGTTGGCTATATTGGAACAAACTTACCGGTATCCAAAAGCCTCGCTCTTGAAAGCACAACTCGCCATAGGAAGTTTCAATTCGATAATTAGTGAAGCTGCAGCACCTGCATAACTGTTGGTATGTACTTCTGAGGCGTAAAGGGTGTCGAAGTATTGTATGTACGACTAGGGATTTTTTTTTTGTCTCTTTGTAAGGCAGACAACGGTTTCACATTTTCACTGTGCATTGTGGAAGAATGTTTTTAGGTGAGTTGGACCCATGTGGCAACAATGATGCCAACTACAAAAAGACTTATACAGAAGGTCGATCCGCGTATATGTGTCCAATTTTGAAATAGCACTAACCTTATAAAAATCCATGGGACCACCATCGGTTGGCCTCAGTGTGATGGCCATGTGTTCTGGCAATAGCCCTTCACCGTAATTTCCACTGTAGAAGACTACGACGAAGTACAGGAAGTGGAATCTTCTCCCATTCCTCTCGGCAGGCTTTCCACAGGCCCCCGAGAGTAGTGACACGACGAGAAGAAAGTGCCCTTTTCAGTAGACCAAACCCGCAGAAATCCATGGGACTGGCAGCTGGTGATTTTACTGGTATATCATGAAATGGAATAGCACGAATACCGCTGTCTGTCTCCATCTGCTTCAGAAAGTTCTGGGTAGAACGAGATGTATGTGAGGAGGCCTTATCCATATGCACAGACACTTGCTTTATGGCATGCCCATACAAACGAGGCCGATCTTCTGTATAAATTGGGGTCAGTATATGTTGCTGAAAGAATGCAGAGTTGATTTTACAGTTTTTAGGGACCTGACGAATTGTTAACTTGCCCTGACAAGAGTGACAACCATAAACCCTTTCGAGAAAGTTGCTTTGCGATGACGGATGAACGCAGGACGGCTTTTTGCATCTTGCGAAGTGTAAGTTATTGAGCGAATTTTGCCACAATCTGATAGATACACCCATGCTTCATCTAGTGTGGCCACAAACTTCCACTTTTCCCCAGATAGATGGCGTTCATAGAGGCCCCTGCTGTTGGTCTTTCTCCCACGGCGATGGGCCGCACTTAGGTAATGTCCATGATTTTTAAAGACCCTCCGGATGTTTAATTTCCCACTCAGGGCACGGTTAACAGTTGACTGTGGTATGTGGAGTCGAACTGCCATCACACGCTGCGGAGGGGGATTTTCTTGTAAGGCAATTCGCCGAAACTTCTGAGCTACTTGTGGAGCGACTGTGGTACACGCTCGCTTCCTCGGCCCCTTAGTGGGTGAATGCTTACCTGGTATGTCTTCTTTTTTATACTGCTTTATTATGTTCTTGATAGTCGTCGAACCCAATGCACAACCATTTTCTTTGCACTGCTTTTGAATTTTAGAAACCGAATATTTGGCGTGGAAAAGTCCAATTACGTAGCCCATCCAAAAACGGTTCACCTTTGGAGCCATGATGCACACGATATACAGTTTCGCTTGGCAGACGATAGAATGGACCTCCAGGTATAGCACACGCGTTCAACCACTTGGTTCGGTCGCTTCTGTGGTCAGGGGTACGGGTGAAATATTGGACACATATACGCGGATCGACCTTCTGTATTTCGGATAGGGAATTTTTTGTAAACCTTCACTTCTCCATTTTCCTCCTGAGAAATCCCTACCATAATTTTGTTCATGAGTAAATGTTCCGGTATAATTGCAATATAACATAAATTAACAAATGGGAACAAGAAGAATCAGTTGAGTGGCTTATACCTTTTCTTTTATTTTATATTTGCAAAGCGTTTTTGCTTACTCCTCCGAGTGCTGAATTAGCCAATGATTTTTTATAGCATCATTGTATTATTTGATTAGGGAAAACTTGAGTTCCCTTGCAAAAAGAAAAGATGACGTCGTTTTCTGTTTACTTACCTAGCGTTTGTTTCTCAACGTGGAAATAGTATCCAAATAAATAATCATATCCCTGTGATATGTAGCAAATAAATGAACGAATGTAAGAAATTTAACGCTTTGCAAAACTACAAACTATAAATGCACGAACAGCGCATTTATTAACCGTTATTTTTTATTTAAAAATTAACATCTGACATTTCAATACTTAGTAAAAAGGAAAGCTAATTATTTCTGTTTTACAGAGACTCCTAGTGAGTTTCCTGTAAATCTTTTTGCTTCTTGCTATCATTCTGTAGGTTTATGCTGATTGAATGTCTAACTGTTTTGTTCAAATAACTGTTTAGCTTGGTCTTAGTCCTACATTTTGTCCTTGCATTCAAAAATGGAAGCAAATATTAAATAGACTACAATATTTTGATTTCATGAGAGAGATCTTGAAAACGACCTACACCCTACACGGGGTTCCCATTTGTTTAATCTTCTGCAGTGTGAACACTAATTGAGATATCGGAAAGAATTTTTCTCTACGCCAAATGTGGTTGAACCGAAGTTTATCGTATTGTTATAGCACGGCCAAGGAGAGATGGTCTCTGACGTTTCTTAGCACATGCGGTGGGACATTGCAGCCCCCACTTTGATACCAGTGTTACCAACCACGATCAATCTGTCTTATACCATTAATTAAATTGCCACTACAATTGCACCGAGAAAAACCTTGACACGCGATTAGTGGCAATGTCACTGCGAGCTGCCAGAGACGTTCTCTCACTGGACGCACTATAATATGGTTTTCCTCAGTGTCGAATTTCCCTCTCAAATTTGATCTCAAATTCAAAAAATCGAAATCTTTCGATTTTTTCAGTATATATTCCTTCGTTTGAGAGACACCTAGTTAGAACTTATCAGAAGTATTCCTCATATTGATATCTAGTTTTTTAAAGCAATTTGAACAACTCACAATCAGTGTTGCCAACTACGGAAATTTTTATTTTCTAATTCTTCTGTCAAAGAATTCAAAATTTTCGAAATTAATGTCTATAAACCGGTGCCTATATGTACGAAGCAAGTCAACTTACGTCAGTAAACATCAGTGCTTACTCAACAAAAGTAAGTATACATAGTTACAATTGGGTTATTAAAGGGGCACGAAAAAATCGAAATTTAGTTCTAACCGCTAAGGGATCCGGGGTTTTGGGGGTACTTTTTAGACTTTCAGTCAAGCAGCTACTGCATCGTCACTATTTATCTTAGGATCATGGTTCATACCTCACTCTCTTCAGAATGAAGCAGGCTTTCAGATGGTATCACTTGCATGCTCATACCATATACCAGAAGAAAGAGAAATGATGTCAGAAGGAAAATTTCGGGGGAAATTTTTTTCGAAATTTAGGCCCCTATGGAGAGGCCCTGTGTGAACATAGAGATATAAAAAAATGTGATAAATAGTACTTGGTATACTAAATGTCTGTGCCAAATTTCAAGTTTCTATCTTGAATACTAATGGCGGAAGAAATTTGATCAAGAATTCCCACAATGCCACAAATTACCGCAAAACACCATGATCTCAGGTAAAAAATTTCCTGAGACATCTCTATTTACCCTAGGATTATAATCCGCCAATCACTCTTTTCAGAATAGAACTGCTTTTCAGGCGGTACCATTCCCATGTCTCCATCATGTATCTAAGGCGGAAAAATCTTGAAAAAAGGGATTTTTTGGTTCTAAATATCGCTTTTTTCAACTTTTAGCCCCTCTGGACCCCCTGTTTTGTCGCAGAAATCTAAAAAAATATGCTAAATACTACTCGGTGGACTGAATGTTTGTGCGCAATTTCAATCTTCTGGGTGGAACAATAAGCTCGCCAAAAAAATACCGAATATTTCCCATATTTCCCTATACAGAAGTATATTTTGATAAAAATTCCCTGGCACATTCATAATTACCCTAGAGTCATGTTTCGCTCATCATTCTCTTCAGAACAGAACTGCGTTTCAGACGGTAAGACTCACGTGTCTCCATCATGTATCTAAGGCGGGAAAATTCCGAAAAAATATGATTTTTTTGGTCTATATATCCCTTGTTTCAATTTTATAGCCCCTCTGGACACCCCTGTTTTAACGAAGAGATCTGAAAAATGTGATAAATACTACTAGGAGGGCAGAATATTTATGCACAATTTCAATCTTCTAGGTGCAAAAGTAAGCCCGCCAAATATATATATATACCGACAATGTACCATATTTCCGTATACAGAAGGATATTTTGACATCCTTCCCCTACTCCCTAATTACCATACGATCATGGTTTGCAAATCATTTTCTTCAGAATAAAACTGCCTTTCAGGCGGCATTATTCACATGTCTGCATCATGTATCTAATGCGGAAAATCCTGAAGAAAGGGATTTTTGGGTAAAAATATCCCTTTTTTTAAAGTTTTGCCTCTCTGCCCCCCCCCCCTTCCCTGTTTTAACTCAGAAATCTTAAAAAATCTGGTAAATACTACTTGGTGGACTGAATGTTTGTGCAAAATTTCAATCTTCTACTTGCAGAAATAAGCCTGCCAAAAAAATTATAATGAACATAGGTTTAATAAAAGAAAATATATTTTTAGAATTTTAACGTCATCACCTCCTATGTCTCGACGCAGGAAGGTGTGAAACCATACGTAAGGTCTTCTACAATGCCTCTGGACTTGGAAAACTAAAAAAAAAAGAAAAAAACGGACGATAAAGCTCAAATAAGAGACTAATAACGCAATGTACCATGAAACACCCGTATGGTACAAATTGTACCAATGGATCCCCAAAAAGCTAAAACTTGGTTTTCTTTAATTCCATTTTCATCAAATTTATTTTTTTAAATTACAAGTATGTCTTCTTAGATATCGAAAATGAAATGAAATCTTTGAGTTTTACGTCCCACGGTTATGCCGGTTAGGCTAAAGGAGACGGTGATGATGAGTAATGAATGAAAATGGTGGAATGAAGAAAGTGGGAGGAAACGGGAGAACCCCGAGAAAACCCACGCACACGGTGTTTGTCCACCACAAAGTTCACTTGGCGGGGGCTGGGACCGAACCCGGGACCCCAAGCACCAGAGGTGAACGCTCTACCACTGAGCCACCGCGGCCCCATTCTTAGATATCGACACGATACCTGTTCAGTATATTAGAAGTTTGTCTAAGTTTATTTTGAGATGGCTTGCGTTTATAAAGAAGCAACGTTTTCAGACATAAAATTTTAATATCCAAATTTAGGGAGAAAATTCCATTTTTCCCTGTGTAATTTCCTTATCATTGAACACATTCAAAGAAAAATACAAACAACTGAAAGCCTCATTTGTGGACTACACAACGCACAAGATAATGTTTGTATTGGATAATTAGGAGAGGTACAGTTGTGGCTTACAGTAGAGCTTGTTTTGTAAGTGGAAAGAAAAGTGTGACTTTTTTTAGGTAGAATGAGATATTTTCTGAAAAATTACATGCTCAGTTTGCTAGATATCGATATGATACTTCTAAAGTTTATTAGTGGGTACCAAAGAGTATTTCAGATGGTCTCTGCTTATACAGTAGCAGTGTTTCCAGCCACAAAGTTTTAATATAGAATTTTATATTCAAAATTCCTGAAAAGTCCCATTTTTCCCTCTGTAGTTTTCTCTTATTTGCTACATTCATACAAATGTACCAGCAGCTAAAAGCTGCATTCCTAGTTTACATAATACACAAGAGAAAATTTCAATTGGATAATTATGAGAGGTACAATTGAGGTTTCTAACAGATCTTGTTCTCTAAGTGGAAAGAAAATTGTGACTATTTTATGTAGAATTAGATTTTTAAAATTACATGCTTCTTTTGTTAAATATCGACCCCATTCTTCTAATTCATGTTAGGGGGTACCAAGGTTTATTCTATGTTAGTTTTTGTCTATCTGAAGTAGTGTTTCCTTCGCAGTATATTTTAATTCCCTATTTCCGGTGAAATAGTAGGAAAATATCCCACTTTTCTTTTTACAATTTCCCTCTCGTTGGCTATATAGGAACAAACTTATCGGTATCCAAAAGCCTCGCTCTTGAAAAGCACAACGCACCATAGGTAGTTTCAATTCGATCATTAGTGAAGCTGCAGCACCTGCATAACTGTTGGTGTGTACTGCTGAGGCGTAAGGAGTGTCTAAATATTGTATGTACGACTAGGGATTTCTTTTTTTGTCTCTTTGTAAGGCAGAGAACGATTTCACATTTTCACTGTGAATTGGGGGAGAATGTTTTGAGGTGAGTTGGACCCATGTGGCAACAATGATGCCAACTACAAAAAGACTTATATTGCGGATAGGGAATTTTTTGTAAACGTTCACTTTTCCATTTTCCTCCTGAGAAATCCCTACCATAATTTTGTTCATGAGTAAATGTTCCGGTATAATTGCAATATAACATAAATTAACAAATGGGAAAAAGAAGGATCAGTTGAGTGGCTTATACCTTTTCTTTTACTTTGTATTTGCAAAGCGTTTTTGCTTACTCCTCCGAGTGCTGAATTAGCCAATGATTTTTATAGCATCATTGTATTATATGATTAGGGAAAACTTGAGTTCCCTTGCAAAAAGAAAAGATGACATCGTTTTTTATTTACTTACCTAGCGTTTGTCTCTCAACGTGGAAATAGTATCCAAATAAATAATCCTATCCCTGTGAAATGTTGGAAATAAATGAACGAATGTAAGAAATTTAACGCTTTGCAAGACAACAACTATAAATACACGAACAGCGCATTTGTTACCCGTTATTTTTTATTTAAAAATTAACATCTCACATTTCAATAGGTAGTAAAAGAAAAGCTAATTATTTCTGTTTTACAGAGACTCCTAGTGAGTTTCCAGTAAATCTTTTTGCTTCTTGCTATCATTTTGTAGGTTTATGCTGATTGAATGTCTAACTGTTTATTTCAAATAACTGTTTAGCTTGGTCTTAGTCCTTCATTTTGTCGCTATTCAAAAATGGATGCAAATATTAAATAGACTACAATATTTTGATTTCACGAGAGAGATCTTGAAAACGACCTGCACCCTACACGGGGTTCCCATTTATTTAATCTTCTGCAGTGTGAACACTAATTGAGATATCGGAAAGAATTTTTCTCTACGCCAAATGTGGTTGAACCGAAGTTTATCGTATTGTTATAGCACGGCCAAGGAGAGATGGTCTCTGACGTTTCTTAGCACATGCGGTGGGACATTGCAGCCCCCACTTTGATACCAGTGTTACCAACCACGATCGATCTGTCTTATACCATTAATTAAATTGCCACTACAATTGCACCGAGAAAAACCTTGACACGCGATTAGTGGCAATGTCACTGCGAGCTGCCAGAGACGTTCTCTTACTGGACGCACTATAATATGGTTTTCCTCAGTGTCGAATTTCCCTCTCAAATTTGATCTCAAATTCAAAAAATCGAAATCTTTCGATTTTTTCAGTATATATTCCTTCGTTTGAGAGACACCTAGTTAGAACTTATCAGAAGTATTCCTCATATTGATATCTAGTTTTTTAAAGCAATTTGAACAACTCACAATCAGTGTTGCCAACTACGGAAATTTTTATTTTCTAATTCTTCTGTCAAAGAATTCAAAATTTTCGAAATTAATGTCTCTAAACCTGTGCCTATATGTACGAAGCAAGTCAACTTACGCCAGTAAACATCAGTGCTTACTCAACAAAAGTAAGTATACATAGTTACAATTGGGTTATTAAAGGGGCACGAAAAAATCGAAATTTAGTTCTAACCGCTAAGGGATCCGGGGTTTTGGGGGTACTTTTTAGACTTTCAGTCAAGCAGCTACTTCATCGTCACTATTTATCTTAGGATCATGGTTCATACCTCACTCTCTTCAGAATGAAGCAGGCTTTCAGATGGTATCACTTGCATGCTCATACCATATACCAGAAGAAAGAGAAATGATGTCAGAAGGAAAATTTCGGGGGAAATTTTTTTCGAAATTTAGGCCCCTATGGAGAGGCCCTGTGTGAACATAGAGAAAATAAAAAATGTGATAAATAGTACTTGGTATACTAAATGTCTGTGCCAAATTTCAAGTTTCTATCTTGAATACTAATGGCGGAAGAAATTTGATCAAGAATTCCCACAATGCCACAAATTACCGCAAAACACCATGATCTCAGGTAAAAAATTTCCTGAGACATCTCTATTTACCCTAGGATTATAATCCGCCAATCACTCTTTTCAGAATAGAACTGCTTTTCAGGCGGTACCATTCCCATGTCTCCATCATGTATCTAAGGCGGAAAAATCTTGAAAAAAGGGATTTTTTGGTTCTAAATATCGCTTTTTTCAACTTTTAGCCCCTCTGGACCCCCTGTTTTGTCGCAGAAATCTAAAAAAATATGCTAAATACTACTCGGTGGACTGAATGTTTGTGCGCAATTTCAATCTTCTGGGTGGAAAAATAAGCTCGCCAAAAAATACCGAATATTTCCCATATTTCCCTATACAGAAGTATATTTTGATAAAAATTCCCTGGCACATCCATAATTACCCTAGAGTCATGTTTCGCTCATCATTCTCTTCAGAACAGAACTGCGTTTCAGACGGTAAGACTCACGTGTCTCCATCATGTATCTAAGGCGGGAAAATTCCAAAAAAAATATGATTTTTTTGGTCTATATATCCCTTGTTTCAATTTTATAGCCCCTCTGGACACCCCTGTTTTAACGGAGAGATCTGAAAAATGTGATAAATACTACTAGGAGGGCAGAATATTTATGCACAATTTCAATCTTCTAGGTGCAAAAGTAAGCCCGCCAAAAATATATATATACCGACAATGTACCATATTTCCGTATACAGAAGGATATTTTGACATCCTTCCCCTACTCCCTAATTACCATACGATCATGGTTTGCAAATCATTTTCTTCAGAATAAAACTGCCTTTCAGGCGGCATTATTCACATGTCTGCATCATGTATCTAATGCGGAAAATCCTGAAGAAAGGGATTTTTGGGTAAAAATATCCCTTTTTTTTTAAATTTTGCCTCTCTGCCCCCCCCCCCCCTTCCCTGTTTTAACTCAGAAATCTTAAAAAATCTGGTAAATACTACTTGGTGGACTGAATGTTTGTGCAAAATTTCGATCTTCTACTTGCAGAAATAAGCCCGCCAAAAAAATTATAATGAACATAGGCTTAATAAAAGAAAATATATTTTTAGAATTTTAACGTCATCACCTCCTATGTCTCGACGCAGGAAGGTGTGAAACCATACGTAAGGTCTTCTACAATGCCTCTGGACTTGGAAAACTAAAAAAAAAAAGAAAAAAAACGGACGATAAAGCTCAAATAAGAGACTAATAACGCAATGTACCATTAAACACCCGTATGGTACAAATTGTACCAATGGATCCCCAAAAAGCTAAAACTTGGTTTTCTTTAATTCCATTTTCATCAAATTTATTTTTTTAAATTACAAGTATGTCTTCTTAGATATCGACACGATACCTGTTCAGTATATTAGAAGTTTGTCTAAGTTTATTTTGAGATGGCTTGCGTTTATAAAGAAGCAACGTTTTCAGACATAAAATTTTAATATCCAAATTTAGGGAGAAAATTCCATTTTTCCCTGTGTAATTTCCTTATCATTGAACACATTCAAAGAAAAATACAAACAACTGAAAGCCTCATTTGTGGACTACACAACGCACAAGATAATGTTTGTATTGGATAATTAGGAGAGGTACAGTTGTGGCTTACAGTAGAGCTTGTTTTGTAAGTGGAAAGAAAAGTGTGACTTTTTTTTAGGTAGAATGAGATATTTTCTGAAAAATTACATGCTCAGTTTGCTAGATATCGATATGATACTTCTAAAGTTTATTAGTGGGTACCAAAGAGTATTTCAGATGGTCTCTGCTTATACAGTAGCAGTGTTTCCAGCCACAAAGTTTTAATATAGAATTTTATATTCAAAATTCCTGAAAAGTCCCATTTTTCCCTCTGTAGTTTTCTCTTACTTGCTACATTCATACAAATGTACCAGCAGCTAAAAGCTGCATTCCTAGTTTACATAATATACCAGAGAAAATTTCAATTGGATAATTATGGGAGGTACAATTGAGGTTTCTAACAGATCTTGTTCTCTAAGTGGAAAGAAAATTGTGACTATTTTATGTAGAATGAGATTTTTAAAATTGCATGCTTCTTTTGTTAAATATCGACCCCATTCTTCTAATTCATGTTAGGGGGTACCAAGGTTTATTCTATGTTAGTTTTTGTCTATCTGAAGTAGTGTTTCCTTCGCAGTATATTTTAATTCCCTATTTCCGGTGAAATAGTAGGAAAATATCCCACTTTTCTTTTTACAATTTCCCTCTCGTTGGCTATATAGAAACAAACTTATCGGTATCCAAAAGCCTCGCTCTTGAAAAGCACAACGCACCATAGGGAGTTTCAATTCGATAATTAGTGAAGCTGCACCACCTGCATAACTGTTGGTGTGTACTGCTGAGGCGTAAGGAGTGTCTAAGTATTGTATGTACGACTAGGGATTTCTTTTTTTGTCTCTTTGTAAGGCAGAGAACGATTTCACATTTTCACTGTGAATTGGGGTAGAATGTTTTGAGGTGAGTTGGACCGATGTGGCAACAATGATGCCAACTACAAAAAGACTTATATTGCGGATAGGGAATTTTTTGTAAACGTTCACTTTTCCATTTTCCTCCTGAGAAATCCCTACCATAATTTTGTTCATGAGTAAATGTTCCGGTATAATTGCAATATAACATAAATTAACAAATGGGAAAAAGAAGGATCAGTTGAGTGGCTTATACCTTTTCTTTTACTTTGTATTTGCAAAGCGTTTTTGCTTACTCCTCCGAGTGCTGAATTAGCCAATGATTTTTTATAGCATCATTGTATTATATGATTAGGGAAAACTTGAGTTCCCTTGCAAAAAGAAAAGATGACGTCGTTTTATGTTTACTTACCTAGCGTTTGTCCCTCGACGTGGAAATAGTATCCAAATAAATAATCATATCCCTGTGATATGTAGCAAATAAATGAACGAATGTAAGAAATTTAACGCTTTGCAAAACTACAAACTATAAATGCACGAACAGCGCATTTATTAACCGTTATTTCTTATTTAAAAATTAACATCTGACATTTCAATACTTAGTAAAAAGAAAAGCTAATTATTTCTGTTTTACAGAGACTCCTAGTGAGTTTCCTGTAAATCTTTTTGCTTCTTGCTATCATTCTGTAGGTTTATGCTGATTGAATGTCTAACTGTTTTGTTCAAATAACTGTTTAGCTTGGTCTTAGTCCTACATTTTGTCCTTGCATTCAAAAATGGAAGAAAATATTAAATAGACTACAATATTTTGATTTCATGAGAGAGATCTTGAAAACGACCTACACCCTACACGGGGTTCCCATTTGTTTAATCTTCTGCAGTGTGAACACTAATTGAGATATCGGAAAGAATTTTTCTCTACGCCAAATGTGGTTGAACCGAAGTTTATCGTATTGTTATATCACGGCCAAGGAGAGATGGTCTCTGACGTTTCTTAGCACATGCGGTGGGACATTGCAGCCCCCACTTTGATACCAGTGTTACCAACCACGATCAATCTGTCTTATACCATTAATTAAATTGCCACTACAATTGCACCGAGAAAAACCTTGACACGCGATTAGTGGCAATGTCACTGCGAGCTGCAAGAGACGTTCTCTCACTGGACGCACTATAATATGGTTTTCCTCAGTGTCGAATTTCCCTCTCAAATTTGATCTCAAATTCAAAAAATCGAAATCTTTCGATTTTTTCAGTATATATTCCTTCGTTTGAGAGACACCTAGTTAGAACTTATCAGAAGTATTCCTCATATTGATATCTAGTTTTTTAAAGCAATTTGAACAACTCACAATCAGTGTTGCCAACTACGGAAATTTTTATTTTCTAATTCTTCTGTCAAAGAATTCAAAATTTTCGAAATTAATGTCTATAAACCTGTGCCTATATGTACGAAGCAAGTCAACTTACGCCAGTAAACATCAGTGCTTACTCAACAAAAGTAAGTATACATAGTTACAATTGGGTTATTAAAGGGGCACGAAAAAATCGAAATTTAGTTCTAACCGCTAAGGGATCCGGGGTTTTGGGGGTACTTTTTAGACTTTCAGTCAAGCAGCTACTGCATCGTCACTATTTATCTTAGGATCATGGTTCATACCTCACTCTCTTCAGAATGAAGCAGGCTTTCAGATGGTATCACTTGCATGCTCATACCATATACGAGAAGAGAGAGAAATGATGTCAAATGAAAATTTCGGGGGAAATTTTTTTTTTCAAAATTTAGGACCCTCTGGAGCGGCCCTGTGTGAATATAGAGATCTAAAAAAATCTGATAAATAGTACTTGGTATACTAAATGTCTGTGCCAAATTTCAAGTTTCTATCTTGAATACTAATGGCGGAAGAAATTTGATCAAGAATTCCCACAATGCCACAAATTACCGCAAAACACCATGATCTCAGGTAAAAAATTTCCTGAGACATCTCTATTTACCCTAGGATTATAATCCGCCAATCACTCTTTTCAGAATAGAACTGCTTTTCAGGCGGTACCATTCCCATGTCTCCATCATGTATCTAAGGCGGGAAAATCTTGAAAAAAGGGATTTTTTGGTTCTAAATATCGCTTTTTTCAACTTTTAGCCCCTCTGGACCCCCTGTTTTGTCGCAGAAATCTAAAAAAATATGCTAAATACTACTCGGTGGACTGAATGTTTGTGCGCAATTTCAATCTTCTGGGTGGAAAAATAAGCTCGCCAAAAAAATACCGAATATTTCCCATATTTCCCTATACAGAAGTATATTTTGATAAAAATTCTCTGGCACATCCATAATTACCCTAGAGTCATGTTTCGCTCATCATTCTCTTCAGAACAGAACTGCGTTTCAGACGGTAAGACTCACGTGTCTCCATCATGTATCTAAGGCGGGAAAATTCCAAAAAAATATGATTTTTTTGGTCTATATATCCCTTGTTTCAATTTTTTAGCCCCTCTGGACACCCCTGTTTTAACGAAGAGATCTGAAAAATGTGATAAATACTACTAGGAGGGCAGAATATTTATGCACAATTTCAATCTTCTAGGTGCAAAAGTAAGCCCGCCAAAAATATATATATACCGACAATGTACCATATTTCCGTATACAAAAGGATATTTTGACATCCTTCCCCTACTCCCTAATTACCATACGATCATGGTTTGCAAATCATTTTCTTCAGAATAAAACTGCCTTTCAGGCGGCATTATTCACATGTCTGCATCATGTATCTAATGCGGAAAATCCTGAAGAAAGGGATTTTTGGGTAAAAATATCCCTTTTTTTAAAATTTTGCCTCTCTGCCCCCCCCTTCCCTGTTTTAACTCAGAAATCTTAAAAAATCTGGTAAATACTACTTGGTGGGCTGAATGTTTGTGCAAAATTTCGATCTTCTATTTGCAGAAATAAGCCCGCCAAAAAAATTATAATGAACATAGGCTTAATAAAAGAAAATATATTTTTAGAATTTTAACGTCATCACCTCCTATGTCTCGACGCAGGAAGGTGTGAAACCATACGTAAGGTCTTCTACAATGCCTCTGGACTTGGAAAACTAAAAAAAAGAAAAAAAACGGACGATAAAGCTCAAATAAGAGACTTATAACGCAATGTACCATGAAACACCCGTATGGTACAAATTGTACCAATGGATCCCCAAAAAGCTAAAACTTGGTTTTCTTTAATTCCATTTTCATCAAATTTATTTTTTTTAATTACAAGTATGTCTTCTTAGATATCGACACGATACCTGTTCAGTATATTAGAAGTTTGTCTAAGTTTATTTTGAGATGGCTTGCGTTTATAAAGAAGCAACGTTTTCAGACATAAAATTTTAATATCCAAATTTAGGGAGAAAATTCCATTTTTCCCTGTGTAATTTCCTTATCATTGAACACATTCAAAGAAAAATACAAACAACTGAAAGCCTCATTTGTGGACTACACAACGCACAAGATAATGTTTGTATTGGATAATTAGGAGAGGTACAGTTGTGGCTTACAGTAGAGCTTGTTTTGTAAGTGGAAAGAAAAGTGTGACTTTTTTTTAGGTAGAATGAGATATTTTCTGAAAAATTACATGCTCAGTTTGCTAGATATCGATATGATACTTCTAAAGTTTATTAGTGGGTACCAAAGAGTATTTCAGATGGTCTCTGCTTATACAGTAGCAGTGTTTCCAGCCACAAAGTTTTAATATAGAATTTTATATTCAAAATTACTGAAAAGTCCCATTTTTCCCTCTGTAGTTTTCTCTTATTTGCTACATTCATACAAATGTACCAGCAGCTAAAAGCTTCATTCCTAGTTTACATAATACACCAGAGAAAATTTCAATTGGATAATTATGGGAGGTACAATTGAGGTTTCTAACAGATCTTGTTCTCTAAGTGGAAAGAAAATTGTGACTATTTTATGTAGAATTAGATTTTTAAAATTACATGCTTCTTTTGTCAAATATCGACCCCATTCTTCTAATTCATGTTAGGGGGTACCAAGGTTTATTCTATGTTAGTTTTTGTCTATCTGAAGTAGTGTTTCCTTCGCAGTATATTTTAATTCCCTATTTCCGGTGAAATAGTAGGAAAATATCCCACTTTTCTTTTTACAATTTCCCTCTCGTTGGCTATATAGAAACAAACTTATCGGAATCTAAAAGCCTCGCTCTTGAAAAGCACAACGCACCATAGGAAGTTTCAATTCGATAATTAGTGAAGCTGCAGCACCTGCATAACTGTTGATATGTACTGCTGAGACGTAAGGAGTGTCGAAATATTGTATGTACTACTAGGGATTTGTGTTTCCTGTCTGTTTGTAACGCAGAGAACGGTTTCACATTTTCACTGTGCATTGTGGAAGAATGTTTTGAGGTGAGTTGCACCCATGTGGCAACAATGATGACAGTTACAAAATGTCTTTTATTTTGTAAACTTTCACCTCTACATTTTCCTCCTGGGAAATTCCTACCATAATTTTGTTCATGAATAAATGTTCCGGTATAATTGCAATATAACATAAATTAACAAATGGGAAAAAGAAGGATCAGTTGAGTGGCTTATACCTTTTCTTTTACTTTGTATTTGCAAAGCGTTTTTGCTTACTCCTCCGAGTGCTGAATTAGCCAATGATTTTTTATAGCATCATTGTATTATATGATTAGGGAAAACTTGAGTTCCCTTGCAAAAAGAAAAGATGACGTCGTTTTTTATTTACTTACCTAGCGTTTGTTTCTCAACGTGGAAATAGTATCCAAATAAATAATCCTATCCCTGAGAAATGTTGGAAATAAATGAACGAATGTAAGAAATTTAACGCTTTGCAAGACAACAACTATAAATACACGAACAGCGCACTTGTTTCCCGTTATTTTTTATTTAAAAATTAACATCTCACATTTCAATAGGTAGTAAAAGAAAAGCTAATTATTTCTGTTTTACAGAGACTCCTAGTGAGTTTCCAGTAAATCTTTTTGCTTCTTGCTATCATTCTGTAGGTTTATGCTGATTGAATGTCTAACTGTTTATTTCAAATAACTGTTTAGCTTGGTCTTAGTCCTTCATTTTGTCGCTATTCAAAAATGGATGCAAATATTAAATAGACTACAATATTTTGATTTCACGAGAGAGATCTTGAAAACGACCTGCACCCTACACGGGGTTCCCATTTATTTAATCTTCTGCAGTGTGAACACTAATAGAGATATCGGAAAGAATTTTTTTCTATTCCAAATGTGGTTGAACCGAAGTTTATCGTATTGTTATAGCACGGCCAAGGAGAGATGGCCTCTGACGTTTCTTACCACATGGGGTGGGACATTGCAGCCCCCACTTTGATACCAGTGTTACCAACCACGATCGATCTGTCTTATACCATTAATTAAATTGCCACTTCAATTGCACCGAGAAAAACCTTGACACGCGATTAGTGGCAATGTCACTGCGAGCTACCAGAACATACTGGACGGACTATAATATTGTTTTCCTCAGTGTCGAATTTCCCTCTCAAATTTGACCTCAAATTCAAAAAATCGAAATCTTTCGATTTTTTCAGTATACATTCCTTCGTTTGAGAGACACCTAGTTAGGACTTATCAGAAGTATTCCCTAAATTGATATCTAGTTTTTTAAAACAATTTGAACAACTAGCAATCAGTGTTGCCAACTACGGAAATTTTTATTTCTAATTCTTCTGTCAAAGAATTCAAAATTTTCGAAATTAATTTCTATAAACCTGTGCCTATATGTACGAAGCAAGTCAACTTACGCCAGTCAACATCAGTCCTTACTCAACAAAAGTAAGTATAGATAGTTACAATTGGGTTATTAAAAAGGCACGGCAAAAATCGAAATTTGGTTCTAACCGCTAAGGGATCCGGGGTTTTGGGGGTATTTTTTAGACTTTCACTCAAGCAGCTACTGCATCGTCACTATTTATCCTAGAATCATGGTTCATACCTCATTCTCTTCAGAATGGAGCAGGCTTTCAGATGGTATCACTTGCATGCTCATACCATATACCAGAAGAAAGAGAAATGATGTCAAAAGGAAAATTTCGGGGGAATTTTTTTTCGAAATTTAGGCCCCTCTGGAGAGGCCCTGTGTGAACATAGATATCTAAAAAATGTGATAAATAGTACTTGGTATACTGAATGTATGTGCCAAATTTCAAGTTTCTATCTTGAATACTAAGGGCGGAAGAAATTTTATCAAGAATTCCCACAATGCCCCTAAATTACCGCAAAACACCATGATCTCAGGTAAAAAATTTCCTGAGACATCTCTATTTACCCTAGGATTATAATCCGCCAATCATTCTCGTCAGAATAGAACTGCCTTTCAGGCGGTACCATTTCCATGTCCTCATCATGTATCTAAGGCGGGAAAATCTTGAAAAATGCGATTTTTTGGGTTTAAATATAGCTTTTTTCAACTTTTAGCTCCTCTGGCCCCCCCTGTTTTGACGCAGAAATCTAAAAAAAATATGTTAAATACTACTCGGTGGACTGAATGTTTGTGCGCAATTTCAATCTTCTGGGTGCAAAAAAAAGCTCGCCAAAAAAAAAAAATACCGAAAATTTCCCATATTTCCCTATACAGAAGTATATTTTGATAAAAATTCCCTGGCACATCCATAATTACCCTAGAGTCATGTTTCGCTCATCATTCTCTTCAGAACATAATTTCGTTTCAGACGGTATGACTCACGTGTCTCCATCATGTATCTAAGGCGGGAAAATTCCAAAAAAATATGATTTTTTTGGTCTATATATCCCTTCTTTCAATTTTTTTAGTCCCTCTTGACACCCCTGTTTTAACGCAGAAATCTAAAAAATGTGATAAATACTACTAGGAGAGCAGAATATTTATGCACAATTTCAATCTTTTAGGTGCAAAAGTAAGCCCGCCAAAAATATATATATACCGACAATGTACCATATTCCCGTATACAGAAGGATATTCTGTAAAAATTGCATGAGACATCCCTAATTACCCTACGATCATGGTTTGCAAATCATTTTCTTCAGAATAAAACTGCCTTTCAGGCGGCATTATTCACATGTCTGCATCATGTATCTAAGGCGGAAAATCCCAAAGAAAGGGATTTTTTGGTAAGAATATCCCTTGTTCTAATATTTTGCCCCTCTGGACCCCCCCTGTTTTAACTCAGAAATCTGAAAGAAAATCTGGTAAATACTACTCGGTGGATTGAATGTTTGTGCAAATTTTCAATCTTCTACCTGCAGAAATAAGCCCGCAAAAATATAATGAACATAGGCTTAATAAAAGAAAAAATATTTTTAGAATTATGTGCTAGCCTACATAATACACCAGAGAAAATTTCAATTGGATAATTATGGAAGGTACAATTGAGGTTTATAATAGATCTTGTTCTCTAAGTGGAAAAAAATTGTGACTATTTTATGTAGAATTAGATTTTTTAAATTACATGCTTCTTTTGTTAAATATCGACCCCATACTTCTAATTCAGGTTAGGGGGTACCAAGGTTTATTCTATGTTAGTTTTCGTCTATCTGAAGTAGTGTTTCCTTCGCAGTATATTTTAATTCCCTATTTCCGGTGAAATATTAGGAAAATATCCCACTTTTCTTTTTACAATTTCCCTCTGGTTGGCTATATAGGAACAAACTTATCGGTATCTAAAAGACTCGCTCTTGAAAAACACAACGCACCATAGTAAGTTTCAATTCGTTAATTAGTGAAGCTGCATAACTGTTGGTATATACTGCTGAGACGTAAGGAGTGTCGAAATATTGTATGTACTACTAGGGATTTGTTTTTTCTGTCTGTTTGTAACGCAGACAACGGTTTCACATTTTCACCGTGCATTGTGGAAGAATGTTTTGAGGTGAGTTGCACCCATGTGGCAACAATTATGCCAGTTACAAAAAGTCTTATATTTTGGAGAGGGAATTTTTTGCAAGCCTTCACCTCTACATTTTCCTCCTGGGAAATTCTTACCATAATTTTGTTCATGAGTAAAGGTTCCGGTATAATTGCAATATAACATAAATTAACAAAAGGGAAAAAGAAGGATCAGTTGAGTGGCTTATACCTTTTCTTTTATTTTGCATTTGCAAAGCGTTTTTGCTTACTCCTCCGAGTGCTGAATTAGCCAATGATTTTTATAGCATCATTGTATTATATGATTAGGGAAAACTTGAGTTCCCTTGCAAAAAGAAAAGATGACGTCACTTTTGGTTTACTTACCTAGCGTTTGTCCCTCAACGTGGAAATAGTATCCAAATAAATAATCATATCCCTGTGAAATGTTGGAAATAAATGAACGAATGTAAGAAATTTAACGCTTTGGAAGAATACAAACTATAAATACACGAACAGCGCATTTGTTAACCGTTATTTCTTATTTAAAAATTAACATCTCACATTTCAATAGGTGGTATAAGAAAAGCTAATTATTTCTGTTTTACAGAGACTCCTAGTGAGTTTCCAGTAAATCTTTTAGCTTCTTATTATCATTCTGTAGGTTTATGCTGATTGAATGTCTAACTGTTTATTTCAAATAACTGTTCAGCTTGGTCTTAGTCCTTCATTTTGTCGCTATTCAAAAATAGATGCAAATATTAAATAGACTACAATATTTTGATTTCACGAGAGAGATCTTGGAAACGACCTGCACCCTACACGGGGTTCCCATTTATTTAATCTTCTGCAGTGTGAACACTAATTGAGATATCGGAAAGAATTTTTTTCTATTCCAAATGTTGTTGAACCGAAGTTTATCGTATTGTTATAGCACGGCCAAGGAGAGATGGCCTCTGACGTTTCTTACCACATGGGGTGGGACATTGCAGCCCCCCACTTTGATACCAGTGTTACCAACCACGATCAATCTGTCTTATACCATTAATTAAATTGCCACTACAGTTGCACCGAGAAAAACCTTGACACGCGATTAGTGGCAATGTCACTGCGAGCTGCCAGAACATACTGGACGCACTATAATATTGTTTTCCTCAGTGTCGAATTTCCCTCTCAAATTTGACCTCAAATTCAAAAAATCGAAATCTTTCGATTTTTTCAGTATACATTCCTTCGTTTGAGAGACACCTAGTTAGGACTTATCAGAAGTATTCCCTAAATTGATATCTAGTTTTTTAAAGCAATTTGAACAACTAGCAATCAGTGTTGCCAACTACGGAAATTTTTATTTTCTAATTCTTCTGTCAAAGAATTCAAAATTTTCGAAATTAATTTCTATAAACCTGTGCCTATATGTACGAAGCAAGTCAACTTACGCCAGTCAACATCAGTCCTTACTCAACAAAAGTAAGTATAGATAGTTACAATTGGGTTATTAAAAAGGCACGGCAAAAATCGAAATTTGGTTCTAACCGCTAAGGGACCCGGGGTTTTGGGGGTATTTTTTAGACTTTCAGTCAAGCAGCTACTGCATCGTCACTATTTATTCTAGAATCATGGTTCATACCTCATTCTCTTCAGAATGGAGCAGGCTTTCAGATGGTATCACTTGCATGCTCATACCATATACCAGAAGAAAGAGAAATGATGTCAAAAGGAAAATTTCGGGGGATTTTTTTTTCGAAATTTAGGCCCCTCTGGAGAGGCCCTGTGTGAACATAGATATCTAAAAAATGTGATAAATAGTACTTGGTATACTGAATGTATGTGTCAAATTCCAAGTTTCTATCTTGAATACTAAGGGCGGAAGAAATTTTATCAAGAATTCCCACAATGCCCCTAAATTACAGCAAAACACCATGATCTCAGGTAAAAAATTTCCTGAGACATCTCTGTTTACCCTAGGACTATAATCCGCCAATCATTCTCTTCAGAATAGAACTGCCTTTCAGGCGGTACTAGTGATGAGCGCAAGAGTCTTGGTCTTGCAGTTTTTGCAAGAGTCTTGCATGCAAGACCAAGACCAATACCAAGACCAAGACCAGGAATCCCGATGCAAGACCAAGACCAAGACCAAGGGGTGCAAGACCAAGACCAAGACCAAGACCATACCTGCAAGACCAAGACCAAGACCAAGACTCTTGCGCAAGAGTCTTGCACAAGTATGGTACTACTTGATTTTTTATAGAATGTAAAAAGGAAGGGGAAAAATCATTACATCTTTGACGTGAACTTCTTGGCTCCAGTAAAAATACCGCCGGAGTAAATGCGTTCCCAGTAGTTTATGCAATCCATGTGAGTCGATCTGCTCCTGTAACATATAACTACAGTATGTCGTTTTTTGAATCGGTTGTTCACGAGACGACTGACAGCATATTTCTATGAATTGTTACAAGCTATAATAACTTCAGTGTCTGATTTACTTTGGTCATCATTTGATCATTCACGACGGTCCATGATTGGATTTTGAGAAATCATACGAAGAATAGTTGTGTCCATAAGAAGTGGATAAGCAAAAATAAAGTAGAGCATGTTATGGACACGGTAGCTCAGTGGCAGAGCGTTCACCTCTGGTACATGGGGCCCTGGTTCGATCGCAGCTTGCGCTATGTGAGCTTCTTTGGTGAACAAACATCCTGTGCGTGGGTTTTCCCGTTTCCTCCTACTTTCTTCATTTCACCATTTCTCATCATCACTGTTTCCCTTAGCCTCAGTGTAATAATCGTGGGACGTTAAAGTAGATATTTCATTTCATTTCGAAACATATTAGTGGTGTTCTTCTTCCAAAACTAAAGAAATGTAGTATTGAACATCGGCAATTCCGTACACCATAGGTGCCGACTACATGGGTATGGCCTTGGCTCTGAGGTTCAAGCATCCATTGGAAATTTTTAATGTGTACTTATAAAATTAATATTGAAATAACATTTTCATGACATTGACAAAAACTTAGCGCATGTGACCGCAAGTTTGATTTCATAGGTGGATGCTTATACGTTGAATAATTGTTTATCAATATAACTTATAGCCCCCTTAGGTATACAGCATATCTAGGATTCAACGATATAACATTATACAACAATAAATAATCTATATTCACAACTGAGAGTGATTTCGTACTTATTTCAAATAACTTGAAGTTTGATGCCGTTATTATGTATTTCTAATGTAGGTCAAAAGTATTTATATAAATTGAGTTTACAGAAAAGACATAAACAGTTGAGTCGTTTTCAGTTTTCACTCAAATTATTCTAAAATATTGGGGCCGCGGTGGCTCAGTGGTAGAGCGTTCAGCTCTGATGTTTGGGGTCCCGCGTTCGATCCCAGCCCCCGCCAAGTGAACTTTGTGGTGGACAAACACGGTGTGCGTGGGTTTTCTCGGGGTTCTCCCGTTTCCTCCCAATTTCTTCATTACACCATTTCATTCATTACTCATCATCACCGTCTCCTTTAGCCTAGCCGGCATAATCGTGGGACGTAAAACTCACAAATTTCATTTCATATTCTAAAATATTAAGAGGTTTAATTATTATTATTTTAATTTCTTATCTCTTTTTTGGTGAATATTGCAAAACATATTATCATCGTCATAATAATAGCTATTCTGCCATTATTGGCAGGTCACTTGCTGCAGCTGAGAAGCTTCGATGACTGTGGTCCTCAGCTAGTCTCTTCGTATTAACGTAGCAATTTTCTGTTTTAATATCTTTCTTTAACTACAGTCTCCTTCGCCCCCTCCCTCTAGCACGTCCCTCATAATACGGTTCCTCCTCAGCCAATGTCCTCCTGTTAATTACATCTAAAATTCTTCTTTTCTCCCCGACTGCTACTATTTCTAACACCTCATTCGTTTTCCCTTCAACCAAGCTGATTCTCTCCTTTTTTGAGCATGCCCACATTTCGAAAGTCTAATTGTTTCATCGTTTTTGCGCAATGTCCTTGTTTCTGCCCCATACAGCACATATTAGAATCAGTAAAACAAAATTTCAATATTTAATCGGGAGTTTGTTCAATACAAAGATGAGCTAATCGTGGTTGGAAAGAAAAAAAATCTGACGCCTTTAGAGTGTAAAAATAATTTTGCAATTTATGGTATTTCAGTAATCTGTGAGGTCTTGGTTTTCTTTCACGCGTCTCACTGTCAGGGGTAGCCTCCCCAGTTTGGGAATCAGTGGAGTATTGGATCTGTTAAACATATTAAATTATTACGAAATGTTGTGATTTATCTTATAAGTAGTGAAGAGTGATCACCCATTGAAAAAAAAGTAAAGGTCATCGCCTATGTTGTACAGTATCATCACACTTACACGAAGGTAAAATATATTACATTTAGAAACATACATTGTATTTCCCTCACTATTGACGCAATGTAGGATTTATTATCCCTTATATCCAGAGTAAAATTTACTTATGAAAATCATGGTTTTCTTAAAAGAAAAACTTGCAAGACTCTTGCAAGCAAGACCAAGACTGGGTGTGCAAGACCAAGACCAAGACCAAGACTAGGTGTGCAAGACCAAGACCAAGACCAAGACCGAGGGTTCCAGTGCAAGACCAAGACCAAGACCGCATGTGCAAGACCAAGACCAAGACCAAGACCACCTGGGTCTTGGTCTTGGTCTTGCATTTGCTCATCACTAGGCGGTACCATTCCCATGTCCTCATCATGTATTTAAGGCGGGAAAATCTTGAAAAATGCGATTTTTTTAGTCTAAATATAGCTTTTTTTAAACTTTTAGCCCCTCTGGACCCCCCTGTTTTGACGCAGAAATCTAAAAAAATATGTTAAATACTACTCTGTGGACTGAATGTTTGTGCGCAATTTCAATCTTCTGGGTGCAAAAATAAGCTCGCAAAAAAAATACCGAAAATTTCCCATATTTCCCTATACAGAAGTATATTTTGATAAAAATTCCCTGGCATATCGATAATTACCCTAGAGTCATGTTTCGCTCATCATTCTCTTCAGAACAGAATTTCGTTTCAGACGGTATGACTCACGTGTCTCCATCATGTATCTAAGGCGGGAAAATTCCAAAAAATATGATTTTTTTGGTCTATATATCCCTTGTTTCAATTTTTTAGCCCCTCTGGACACCCCTGTTTTAACGAAGAGATCTGAAAAATGTGATAAATACTACTAGGAGAGCAGAATATTTATGCACAATTTCAATCTTCTAGGTGCAAAAGTAAGCACGCCAAAGATATATATATACCGACAATGTACCATATTCCCGTATACAGAAGGATATTCTGTAAAAATTGCATGAGACATCCCTAATTACCCTACGATCATGGTTTGCAAATCATTTTCTTCAGAATAAAACTGCCTTTCAGGCGGCATTATTCACATGTCTGCATCATGTATCTAAGGCGGAAAATCCCGAAGAAAGGGATTTTTTGGTAAGAATATCCCTTGTTCTAATATTTTGTTCCTCTGGACGCCCCTGTTTTAACTCAGAAATCTGAAAAAATCTGGTAAATACTACTCGGTGGATTGAATGTTTGTGCAAATTTTCAATCTTCTACCTGCAGAAATAAGCCCGCCAAAATATAATGAACATAGGCTTAATAAAAGAAAAAATATTTTTAGAATTATGTGCTAGCCTACATAATACACCAGAAAAAATTTCAATTGGATAATTATGGAAGGTACAATTGAGGTTTATAATAGATCTTATTCTCTAAGTGGAAAGAAAATTGTGACTATTTTATGTAGAATTAGATTTTTTAAATTGCATGCTTCTTCTGTTAAATATCGACCCCATTCTTCTAATTCAGGTTAGGGGGTACCAAGGTTTATTCTATGTTAGTTTCCGTCTATCTGAAGTAGTGTTTCCTTCGCGGTATATTTTAATTCCCTATTTCCGGTGAAATATTAGGAAAATATCCCACTTTTCTTTTTACAATTTCCCTCTCGTTGGCTATATAGGAACAAACTTATCGGTATCTAAAAGACTCGCTCTTGAAAAACACAACGCCCCATAGTAAGTTTCAATTCGATAATTAGTGAAGCTGCATAACTGTTGGTATGTACTGCTGAGACGTAAGGAGTGTCGAAATATTGTATGTACTACTAGGGATTTGTTTTTTCTGTCTGTTTGTAACGCAGACAACGGTTTCACATTTTCACCGTGCATTGTGGAAGAATGTTTTGAGGTGAGTTGCACCCATGTGGCAACAATTATGCCAGTTACAAAAAGTCTTATATTTTGGAGAGGGAATTTTTTGCAAGCCTTCACCTCTACATTTTCCTCCTGGGAAATTCTTACCATAATTTTGTTCATGAGTAAAGGTTCCGGTATAATTGCAATATAACATAAATTAACAAAAGGGAAAAAGAAGGATCAGTTGAGTGGCTTATACCTTTTCTTTTATTTTGTATTTGCAAAGCGTTTTTGTTTACTCCTCCGAGTGCTGAATTAGCCAATGATTTTTATAGCATCATTGTATTATATGATTAGGGAAAACTTGAGTTCCCTTGCAAAAAGAAAAGATGACGTCACTTTTGGTTTACTTACCTAGCGTTTGTCCCTCAACGTGGAAATAGTATCCAAATAAATAATCATATCCCTGTGAAATGTTGGAAATAAATGAACGAATGTAAGAAATTTAACGCTTTGCAAGACTACAAACTATAAATACACGAACAGCGCATTTGTTAACCGTTATTTCTTATTTAAAAATTAACATCTCACATTTCAATAGGTGGTATAAGAAAAGCTAATTATTTCTGTTTTACAGAGACTCCTAGTGAGTTTCCAGTAAATCTTTTAGCTTCTTGTTATCATTCTGTAGGTTTATGCTGATTGAATGTCTAACTGTTTATTTCAAATAACTGTTCAGCTTGGTCTTAGTCCTTCATTTTGTCGCTATTCAAAAATAGATGCAAATATTAAATAGACTACAATATTTTGATTTCACGAGAGAGATCTTGAAAACGACCTGCACCCTACACGGGGTTCCCATTTATTTAATCTTCTGCAGTGTGAACACTAATTGAGATATCGGAAAGAATTTTTTTCTATTCCAAATGTTGTTGAACCGAAGTTTATCGTATTGTTATAGCACGGCCAAGGAGAGATGGCCTCTGACGTTTCTCACCACATGGGGTGGGACATTGCAGCCCCCCACTTTGATACCAGTGTTACCAACCACGATCAATCTGTCTTATACCATTAATTAAATTGCCACTACAGTTGCACCGAGAAAAACCTTGACACGCGATTAGTGGCAATGTCACTGCGAGCTGCCAGAACATACTGGACGCACTATAATATTGTTTTCCTCAGTGTCGAATTTCCCTCTCAAATTTGACCTCAAATTCAAAAAATCGAAATCTTTCGATTTTTTCAGTATACATTCCTTCGTTTGAGAGACACCTAGTTAGGACTTATCAGAAGTATTCCCTAAATTGATATCTAGTTTTTTAAAGCAATTTGAACAACTAGCAATCAGTGTTGCCAACTACGGAAATTTTTATTTTCTAATTCTTCTGTCAAAGAATTCAAAATTTTCGAAATTAATTTCTATAAACCTGTGCCTATATGTACGAAGCAAGTCAACTTACGCCAGTCAACATCAGTCCTTACTCAACAAAAGTAAGTATAGATAGTTACAATTGGGTTATTAAAAAGGCACGGCAAAAATCGAAATTTGGTTCTAACCGCTAAGGGACCCGGGGTTTTGGGGGTATTTTTTAGACTTTCAGTCAAGCAGCTACTGCATCGTCACTATTTATTCTAGAATCATGGTTCATACCTCATTCTCTTCAGAATGGAGCAGGCTTTCAGATGGTATCACTTGCATGCTCATACCATATACGAGAAGAGAGAGAAATGATGTCAAATGAAAATTTCGGGGGAAATTTTTTTTCAAAATTTAGGACCCTCTGGAGCGGCCCTGTGTGAATATAGAGATCTAAAAAAATCTGATAAATAGTACTTGGTATACTAAATGTGTGTGCCAAATTTCAAGTTTCTATCTTCAATACTAATGGCGGAAGAAAGTTTATCAAGAATTCCCACAATGCCACAAATTACCGCAAAACACCATGATCTCAGGTAAAAAAATTTCCAGAGACATCTCTATTTACCCTAGGACTATAATCCGCCAATCATTCTCTTCACAATAGAACTGCCTTTCAGGCGGTACCATTCCCATGTCTCCATCATGTATCTAAGACGGGAAAATTTTGAAAAAAAATGGATTTTTTGGGTCTAAATATCGCCTTTTTCAACTTTTAGCCCCTCTGGACCCCCCTGTTTTAACGAAGAGATCTGAAGAAATTTGATAATTACTACTAGGTGAGCTGAATGTTTATGCACAATCTCAATCTTCTAGGTGCAAAAGTAAGCACGCCAAAAATATATATATACCGACAATGTACCATATTTCCGTATACAGAAGGATATTCTGTAAAAATTCCATGAGACATCCCTAATTACCCTACGATCATGGTTTGCAAATCATTTTCTTCAGAATAAAACTGCCTTTCAGGCGGCACCATTCACATGTCTACATCATGTATCTAAGGCGGAAAATAAAGAAGAAAGGGATTTTATGGTAATATTATCCCTTTTTTCAAATATTGCATCTCTGGCCCTCCCTTCCCTGTTTTAACTCAGAAATCTAAAAAAAACTGGTAAATACTACTCGGTGCACTGAATGTTTGTGCAAAATTTCAATCTTCTACCTGCAGAAATAAGACGCCAAAATATAATGAACATAAGCTTAATAAAAGAAAAAATATTTTTAGAATTATGTGCTAGCCTACATAATACACCAAAGACAATTGAATTGGATAATTATGGGAGGAACAATTGAGGTTTATAATAGATCTTGTTCTCTAAGTGGAAAGAAAATTGTGACTATTTTATGTAGAATGAGATTTTTTAAATTACATGCTTCTTTTGTTCCATATCGACCTCATTCTTCTAATTCATGTTAGGGGGTACAAAGGTTTATTCTATGTTAGTTTCCGTCTATCTGAAGTAGTGTTTCCTTCGCGGTATATTTTAATTCCCTATTTCCGGTGAAATATTAGGAAAATATCCCACTTTTCTTTTTACAATTTCCCTCTTGTTGGCTATATAGGAACAAACTTATCGGTTTCTAAAAGCCTCGCTCTTGAAAAACACAACGCACCATAGGAAGTTTCAATTCGATAATTAGTGAAGCTGCAGCACCTGCATAACTGTTGGTATGTACTGCTGCGACGTAAGGAGTGTCGAAATATTGTATGTACTACTAGGGATTTTTTTGTCTGTTTGTAACGCAGAGAACGATTTCACATTTTCACTGTCCATTGTGGAAGAATGTTTTGAGGTGAGTTGCACCCATGTGGCAACAATGATGCCAGTTACAGAAAGTATTATATTTTGGATAGGGAATTTTCGGGAAACCTCCTCCCCTACTTTTTCCTCCTGAGAAATCCCTACCATAATTTTGTTCATGAGTAAATGTTCCGGTATAATTGCAATATAACATAAATTAACAAATGGGAAAAAGAAGGATCAGTTGAGTGGCTTATACCTTTTCTTTTACTTTGTATTTGCAAAGCGTTTTTGCTTACTCCTCCGAGTGCTGAATTAGCCAATGATTTTTTATAGCATCATTGTATTATATGATTAGGGAAAACTTGAGTTCCCTTGCAAAAAGAAAAGATGACGTCGTTTTTTATTTACTTACCTAGCGTTTGTTTCTCAACGTGGAAATAGTATCCAAATAAATAATCCTATCCCTGAGAAATGTTGGAAATAAATGAACGAATGTAAGAAATTTAACGCTTTGCAAGACAACAACTATAAATACACGAACAGCGCATTTGTTACCCGTTATTTCTTATTTAAAAATTAACATCTCACATTTCAATAGGTAGTAAAAGAAAAGCTAATTATTTCTGTTTTACAGAGACTCCTAGTGAGTTTCCAGTAAATCTTTTTGCTTCTTGCTATCATTCTGTAGGTTTATGCTGATTGAATGTCTAACTGTTTATTTCAAATAACTGTTTAGCTTGGTCTTAGTCCTTCATTTTGTCGCTATTCAAAAATGGATGCAAATATTAAATAGACTACAATATTTTGATTTCACGAGAGAGATCTTGAAAACGACCTGCACCCTACACGGGGTTCCCATTTATTTAATCTTCTGCAGTGTGAACACTAATAGAGATATCGGAAAGAATTTTTTTCTATTCCAAATGTGGTTGAACCGAAGTTTATCGTATTGTTATAGCACGGCCAAGGAGAGATGGCCTCTGACGTTTCTTACCACATGGGGTGGGACATTGCAGCCCCCACTTTGATACCAGTGTTACCAACCACGATCGATCTGTCTTATACCATTAATTAAATTGCCACTTCAATTGCACCGAGAAAATCCTTGACACGCGATTAGTGGCAATGTCACTGCGAGCTACCAGAACATACTGGACGCACTATAATATTGTTTTCCTCAGTGTCGAATTTCCCTCTCAAATTTGACCTCAAATTCAAAAAATCGAAATCTTTCGATTTTTTCAGTATACATTCCTTCGTTTGAGAGACACCTAGTTAGGACTTATCAGAAGTATTCCCTAAATTGATATCTAGTTTTTTAAAACAATTTGAACAACTAGCAATCAGTGTTGCCAACTACGGAAATTTTTATTTCTAATTCTTCTGTCAAAGAATTCAAAATTTTCGAAATTAATTTCTATAAACCTGTGCCTATATGTACGAAGCAAGTCAACTTACGCCAGTCAACATCAGCCCTTACTCAACAAAAGTAAGTATAGATAGTTACAATTGGGTTATTAAAAAGGCACGGCAAAAATCGAAATTTGGTTCTAACCGCTAAGGGATCCGGGGTTTTGGGGGTATTTTTTAGACTTTCACTCAAGCAGCTACTGCATCGTCACTATTTATCCTAAAATCATGGTTCATACCTCATTCTCTTCAGAATGGAGCAGGCTTTCAGATGGTATCACTTGCATGCTCATACCATATACCAGAAGAAAGAGAAATGATGTCAAAAGGAAAATTTCGGGGGAATTTTTTTTCGAAATTTAGGCCCCTCTGGAGAGGCCCTGTGTGAACATAGATATCTAAAAAATGTGATAAATAGTACTTGGTATACTGAATGTATGTGCCAAATTTCAAGTTTCTATCTTGAATACTAAGGGCGGAAGAAATTTTATCAAGAATTCCCACAATGCCCCTAAATTACCGCAAAACACCATGATCTCAGGTAAAAAATTTCCTGAGACATCTCTATTTACCCTAGGATTATAATCCGCCAATCATTCTCGTCAGAATAGAACTGCCTTTCAGGCGGTACCATTTCCATGTCCTCATCATGTATCTAAGGCGGGAAAATCTTGAAAAATGCGATTTTTTTGGGTTTAAATATAGCTTTTTTCAACTTTTAGCCCCTCTGGCCCCCCCTGTTTTGACGCAGAAATCTAAAAAAAATATGTTAAATACTACTCGGTGGACTGAATGTTTGTGCGCAATTTCAATCTTCTGGGTGCAAAAATAAGCTCGCCAAAAAAAAAATACCGAAAATTTCCCATATTTCCCTATACAGAAGTATATTTTGATAAAAATTCCCTGGCACATCCATAATTACCCTAGAGTCATGTTTCGCTCATCATTCTCTTCAGAACATAATTTCGTTTCAGACGGTATGACTCACGTGTCTCCATCATGTATCTAAGGCGGGAAAATTCCAAAAAAATATGATTTTTTTGGTCTATATATCCCTTCTTTCAATTTTTTTAGTCCCTCTTGACACCCCTGTTTTAACGCAGAAATCTAAAAAATGTGATAAATACTACTAGGAGAGCAGAATATTTATGCACAATTTCAATCTTCTAGGTGCAAAAGTAAGCCCGCCAAAAATATATATATACCGACAATGTACCATATTCCCGTATACAGAAGGATATTCTGTAAAAATTGCATGAGACATCCCTAATTACCCTACGATCATGGTTTGCAAATCATTTTCTTCAGAATAAAACTGCCTTTCAGGCGGCATTATTCACATGTCTGCATCATGTATCTAAGGCGGAAAATCCCAAAGAAAGGGATTTTTTGGTAAGAATATCCCTTGTTCTAATATTTTGCCCCTCTGGACCCCCCCTGTTTTAACTCAGAAATCTGAAAGAAAATCTGGTAAATACTACTCGGTGGATTGAATGTTTGTGCAAATTTTCAATCTTCTACCTGCAGAAATAAGCCCGCAAAAATATAATGAACATAGGCTTAATAAAAGAAAAAATATTTTTAGAATTATGTGCTAGCCTACATAATACACCAGAGAAAATTTCAATTGGATAATTATGGAAGGTACAATTGAGGTTTATAATAGATCTTGTTCTCTAAGTGGAAAAAAATTGTGACTATTTTATGTAGAATTAGATTTTTTAAATTGCAGGCTTCTTTTGTTAAATATCGACCCCATTCTTCTAATTCAGGTTAGGGGGTACCAAGGTTTATTCTATGTTAGTTTTCGTCTATCTGAAGTAGTGTTTCCTTCGCAGTATATTTTAATTCCCTATTTCCGGTGAAATATTAGGAAAATATCCCACTTTTCTTTTTACAATTTCCCTCTGGTTGGCTATATAGGAACAAACTTATCGGTATCTAAAAGTCTCGCTCTTGAAAAACACAACGCACCATAGTAAGTTTCAATTCGTTAATTAGTGAAGCTGCATAACTGTTGGTATATACTGCTGAGACGTAAGGAGTGTCGAAATATTGTATGTACTACTAGGGATTTGTTTTTTCTGTCTGTTTGTAACGCAGACAACGGTTTCACATTTTCACCGTGCATTGTGGAAGAATGTTTTGAGGTGAGTTGCACCCATGTGGCAACAATTATGCCAGTTACAAAAAGTCTTATATTTTGGAGAGGGAATTTTTTGCAAGCCTTCACCTCTAGATTTTCCTCCTGGGAAATTCTTACCATAATTTTGTTCATGAGTAAAGGTTCCGGTATAATTGCAATATAACATAAATTAACAAAAGGGAAAAAGAAGGATCAGTTGAGTGGCTTATACCTTTTCTTTTATTTTGCATTTGCAAAGCGTTTTTGCTTACTCCTCCGAGTGCTGAATTAGCCAATGATTTTTATAGCATCATTGTATTATATGATTAGGGAAAACTTGAGTTCCCTTGCAAAAAGAAAAGATGACGTCACTTTTGGTTTACTTACCTAGCGTTTGTCCCTCAACGTGGAAATAGTATCCAAATAAATAATCATATCCCTGTGAAATGTTGGAAATAAATGAACGAATGTAAGAAATTTAACGCTTTGCAAGAATACAAACTATAAATACACGAACAGCGCATTTGTTAACCGTTATTTCTTATTTAAAAATTAACATCTCACATTTCAATAGGTGGTATAAGAAAAGCTAATTATTTCTGTTTTACAGAGACTCCTAGTGAGTTTCCAGTAAATCTTTTAGCTTCTTATTATCATTCTGTAGGTTTATGCTGATTGAATGTCTGTTTATTTCAAATAACTGTTCAGCTTGGTCTTAGTCCTTCATTTTGTCGCTATTCAAAAATAGATGCAAATATTAAATAGACTACAATATTTTGATTTCACGAGAGAGATCTTGGAAACGACCTGCACCCTACACGGGGTTCCCATTTATTTAATCTTCTGCAGTGTGAACACTAATTGAGATATCGGAAAGAATTTTTTTCTATTCCAAATGTTGTTGAACCGAAGTTTATCGTATTGTTATAGCACGGCCAAGGAGAGATGGCCTCCGACGTTTCTTACCACATGGGGTGGGACATTGCAGCCCCCCACTTTGATACCAGTGTTACCAACCACGATCAATCTGTCTTATACCATTAATTAAATTGCCACTACAGTTGCACCGAGAAAAACCTTGACACGCGATTAGTGGCAATGTCACTGCGAGCTGCCAGAACATACTGGACGCACTATAATATTGTTTTCCTCAGTGTCGAATTTCCCTCTCAAATTTGACCTCAAATTCAAAAAATCGAAATCTTTCGATTTTTTCAGTATACATTCCTTCGTTTGAGAGACACCTAGTTAGGACTTATCAGAAGTATTCCCTAAATTGATATCTAGTTTTTTAAAGCAATTTGAACAACTAGCAATCAGTGTTGCCAACTACGGAAATTTTTATTTTCTAATTCTTCTGTCAAAGAATTCAAAATTTTCGAAATTAATTTCTATAAACCTGTGCCTATATGTACGAAGCAAGTCAACTTACGCCAGTCAACATCAGTCCTTACTCAACAAAAGTAAGTATAGATAGTTACAATTGGGTTATTAAAAAGGCACGGCAAAAATCGAAATTTGGTTCTAACCGCTAAGGGACCCGGGGTTTTGGGGGTATTTTTTAGACTTTCACTCAAGCAGCTACTGCATCGTCACTATTTATTCTAGAATCATGGTTCATACCTCATTCTCTTCAGAATGGAGCAGGCTTTCAGATGGTATCACTTGCATGCTCATACCATATACCAGAAGAAAGAGAAATGATGTCAAAAGGAAAATTTCGGGGGAATTTTTTTTCGAAATTTAGGCCCCTCTGGAGAGGCCCTGTGTGAACATAGATATCTAAAAAATGTGATAAATAGTACTTGGTATACTGAATGTATGTGCCAAATTTCAAGTTTCTATCTTGAATACTAAGGGCGGAAGAAATTTTATCAAGAATTCCCACAATGCCCCTAAATTACAGCAAAACACCATGATCTCAGGTAAAAAATTTCCTGAGACATCTCTGTTTATCCTAGGACTATAATCCGCCAATCATTCTCTTCAGAATAGAACTGCCTTTCAGGCGGTACTAGTGATGAGCGCAAGAGTCTTGGTCTTGCAGTTTTTGCAAGAGTCTTGCATGCAAGACCAAGACCAATACCAAGACCAAGACCAGGAATCCCGATGCAAGACCAAGACCAAGACCAAGGGGTGCAAGACCAAGACCAAGACCAAGACCATACCTGCAAGACCAAGACCAAGACCAAGACTCTTGCGCAAGAGTCTTGCACAAGTATGGTACTACTTGATTTTTTATAGAATGTAAAAAGGAAGGGGAAAAATCATTACATCTTTGACGTGAACTTCTTGGCTCCAGTAAAAATACCGCCGGAGTAAATGCGTTCCCAGTAGTTTATGCAATCCATGTGAGTCGATCTGCTCCTGTAACATATAACTACAGTATGTCGTTTTTTGAATCGGTTGTTCACGAGACGACTGACAGCATATTTCTATGAATTGTTACAAGCTATAATAACTTCAGTGTCTGATTTACTTTGGTCATCATTTGATCATTCACGACGGTCCATGATTGGATTTTGAGAAATCATACGAAGAATAGTTGTGTCCATAAGAAGTGGATAAGCAAAAATAAAGTAGAGCATGTTATGGACACGGTAGCTCAGTGGCAGAGCGTTCACCTCTGGTACATGGGGCCCTGGTTCGATCGCAGCTTGCGCTATGTGAGCTTCTTTGGTGAACAAACATCCTGTGCGTGGGTTTTCCCGTTTCCTCCTACTTTCTTCATTTCACCATTTCTCATCATCACTGTTTCCCTTAGCCTCAGTGTAATAATCGTGGGACGTTAAAGTAGATATTTCATTTCATTTCGAAACATATTAGTGGTGTTCTTCTTCCAAAACTAAAGAAATGTAGTATTGAACATCGGCAATTCCGTACACCATAGGTGCCGACTACATGGGTATGGCCTTGGCTCTGAGGTTCAAGCATCCATTGGAAATTTTTAATGTGTACTTATAAAATTAATATTGAAATAACATTTTCATGACATTGACAAAAACTTAGCGCATGTGACCGCAAGTTTGATTTCATAGGTGGATGCTTATACGTTGAATAATTGTTTATCAATATAACTTATAGCCCCCTTAGGTATACAGCATATCTAGGATTCAACGATATAACATTATACAACAATAAATAATCTATATTCACAACTGAGAGTGATTTCGTACTTATTTCAAATAACTTGAAGTTTGATGCCGTTATTATGTATTTCTAATGTAGGTCAAAAGTATTTATATAAATTGAGTTTACAGAAAAGACATAAACAGTTGAGTCGTTTTCAGTTTTCACTCAAATTATTCTAAAATATTGGGGCCGCGGTGGCTCAGTGGTAGAGCGTTCAGCTCTGATGTTTGGGGTCCCGCGTTCGATCCCAGCCCCCGCCAAGTGAACTTTGTGGTGGACAAACACGGTGTGCGTGGGTTTTCTCGGGGTTTTCCCGTTTCCTCCCAATTTCTTCATTACACCATTTCATTCATTACTCATCATCACCGTCTCCTTTAGCCTAGCCGGCATAATCGTGGGACGTAAAACTCACAAATTTCATTTCATATTCTAAAATATTAAGAGGTTTAATTATTATTATTTTAATTTCTTATCTCTTTTTTGGTGAATATTGCAAAACATATTATCATCGTCATAATAATAGCTATTCTGCCATTATTGGCAGGTCACTTGCTGCAGCTGAGAAGCTTCGATGACTGTGGTCCTCAGCTAGTCTCTTCGTATTAACGTAGCAATTTTCTGTTTTAATATCTTTCTTTAACTACAGTCTCCTTCGCCCCCTCCCTCTAGCACGTCCCTCATAATACGGTTCCTCCTCAGCCAATGTCCTCCTGTTAATTACATCTAAAATTCTTCTTTTCTCCCCGACTGCTACTATTTCTAACACCTCATTCGTTTTCCCTTCAACCAAGCTGATTCTCTCCTTTTTTGAGCATGCCCACATTTCGAAAGTCTAATTGTTTCATCGTTTTTGCGCAATGTCCTTGTTTCTGTCCCATACAGCACATATTAGAATCAGTAAAACAAAATTTCAATATTTAATCGGGAGTTTGTTCAATACAAAGATGAGCTAATCGTGGTTGGAAAGAAAAAAAATCTGACGCCTTTAGAGTGTAAAAATAATTTTGCAATTTATGGTATTTCAGTAATCTGTGAGGTCTTGGTTTTCTTTCACGCGTCTCACTGTCAGGGGTAGCCTCCCCAGTTTGGGAATCAGTGGAGTATTGGATCTGTTAAACATATTAAATTATTACGAAATGTTGTGATTTATCTTATAAGTAGTGAAGAGTGATCACCCATTGAAAAAAAAGTAAAGGTCATCGCCTATGTTGTACAGTATCATCACACTTACACGAAGGTAAAATATATTACATTTAGAAACATACATTGTATTTCCCTCACTATTGACGCAATGTAGGATTTATTATCCCTTATATCCAGAGTAAAATTTACTTATGAAAATCATGGTTTTCTTAAAAGCAAAACTTGCAAGACTCTTGCAAGCAAGACCAAGACTGGGTGTGCAAGACCAAGACCAAGACCAAGACTAGGTGTGCAAGACCAAGACCAAGACCAAGACCGAGGGTTCCAGTGCAAGACCAAGACCAAGACCGCATGTGCAAGACCAAGACCAAGACCAAGACCACCTGGGTCTTGGTCTTGGTCTTGCATTTGCTCATCACTAGGCGGTACCATTCCCATGTCCTCATCATGTATTTAAGGCGGGAAAATCTTGAAAAATGCGATTTTTTTAGTCTAAATATAGCTTTTTTAAACTTTTAGCCCCTCTGGACCCCCCTGTTTTGACGCAGAAATCTAAAAAAAATATGTTAAATACTACTCTGTGGACTGAATGTTTGTGCGCAATTTCAATCTTCTGGGTGCAAAAATAAGCTCGCAAAAAAAATACCGAAAATTTCCCATATTTCCCTATACAGAAGTATATTTTGATAAAAATTCCCTGGCATATCGATAATTACCCTAGAGTCATGTTTCGCTCATCATTCTCTTCAGAACAGAATTTCGTTTCAGACGGTATGACTCACGTGTCTCCATCATGTATCTAAGGCGGGAAAATTCCAAAAAATATGATTTTTTTGGTCTATATATCCCTTGTTTCAATTTTTTAGCCCCTCTGGACACCCCTGTTTTAACGAAGAGATCTGAAAAATGTGATAAATACTACTAGGAGAGCAGAATATTTATGCACAATTTCAATCTTCTAGGTGCAAAAGTAAGCCCGCCAAAGATATATATATACCGACAATGTACCATATTCCCGTATACAGAAGGATATTCTGTAAAAATTGCATGAGACATCCCTAATTACCCTACGATCATGGTTTGCAAATCATTTTCTTCAGAATAAAACTGCCTTTCAGGCGGCATTATTCACATGTCTGCATCATGTATCTAAGGCGGAAAATCCCGAAGAAAGGGATTTTTTGGTAAGAATATCCCTTGTTCTAATATTTTGTTCCTCTGGACGCCCCTGTTTTAACTCAGAAATCTGAAAAAATCTGGTAAATACTACTTGGTGGATTGAATGTTTGTGCAAATTTTCAATCTTCTACCTGCAGAAATAAGCCTGCCAAAATATAATGAACATAGGCTTAATAAAAGAAAAAATATTTTTAGAATTATGTGCTAGCCTACATAATACACCAGAAAAAAATTCAATTGGATAATTATGGAAGGTACAATTGAGGTTTATAATAGATCTTATTCTCTAAGTGGAAAGAAAATTGTGACTATTTTATGTAGAATTAGATTTTTTTAAATTGCATGCTTCTTCTGTTAAATATCGACCCCATTCTTCTAATTCAGGTTAGGGGGTACCAAGGTTTATTCTATGTTAGTTTCCGTCTATCTGAAGTAGTGTTTCCTTCGCGGTATATTTTAATTCCCTATTTCCGGTGAAATATTAGGAAAATATCCCACTTTTCTTTTTACAATTTCCCTCTCGTTGGCTATATAGGAACAAACTTATCGGTATCTAAAAGACTCGCTCTTGAAAAACACAACGCCCCATAGTAAGTTTCAATTCGATAATTAGTGAAGCTGCATAACTGTTGGTATGTACTGCTGAGACGTAAGGAGTGTCGAAATATTGTATGTACTACTAGGGATTTGTTTTTTCTGTCTGTTTGTAACGCAGACAACGGTTTCACATTTTCACCGTGCATTGTGGAAGAATGTTTTGAGGTGAGTTGCACCCATGTGGCAACAATAATGTCAGTTACAAAAAGTCTTATATTTTGGAGAGGGAATTTTTTGCAAGCCTTCACCTCTAGATTTTCCTCCTGGGAAATTCTTACCATAATTTTGTTCATGAGTAAAGGTTCCGGTATAATTGCAATATAACATAAATTAACAAAAGGGAAAAAGAAGGATCAGTTGAGTGGCTTATACCTTTTCTTTTATTTTGTATTTGCAAAGCGTTTTTGTTTACTCCTCCGAGTGCTGAATTAGCCAATGATTTTTATAGCATCATTGTATTATATGATTAGGGAAAACTTGAGTTCCCTTGCAAAAAGAAAAGATGACGTCACTTTTGGTTTACTTACCTAGCGTTTGTCCCTCAACGTGGAAATAGTATCCAAATAAATAATCATATCCCTGTGAAATGTTGGAAATAAATGAACGAATGTAAGAAATTTAACGCTTTGCAAGACTACAAACTATAAATACACGAACAGCGCATTTGTTAACCGTTATTTCTTATTTAAAAATTAACATCTCACATTTCAATAGGTGGTATAAGAAAAGCTAATTATTTCTGTTTTACAGAGACTCCTAGTGAGTTTCCAGTAAATCTTTTAGCTTCTTGTTATCATTCTGTAGGTTTATGCTGATTGAATGTCTAACTGTTTATTTCAAATAACTGTTCAGCTTGGTCTTAGTCCTTCATTTTGTCGCTATTCAAAAATAGATGCAAATATTAAATAGACTACAATATTTTGATTTCACGAGAGAGATCTTGAAAACGACCTGCACCCTACACGGGGTTCCCATTTATTTAATCTTCTGCAGTGTGAACACTAATAAAGATATCGGAAAGAAATTTTTTTTTTACCAAATGTGGTTGAACCGAAGTTTATCGTATTGTTATAGCACGGCCAAGGAGAGATGGCCTCCGACGTTTCTTACCACATGGGGTGGGACATTGCAGCCCCCCACTTTGATACCAGTGTTACCAACCACGATCGATCTCTCTTATACCATTAATTAAATTGCCACTTCAATTGCACCGAGAAAAACCTTGACACGCGATTAGTGGCAATGTCACTGCGAGCTGCCAGAACATACTGGACGCACTATAATATTGTTTTCCTCAGTGTCGAATTTCCCTCTCAAATTTGACCTCAAATTCAAAAAATCGAAACCCTAAATTGATATCTAGTTTTTAAAGCAATTTGAACAACTAGCAATCAGTGTTGCCAACTACGGAAATTTTATTTTCTAATTCTTCCGTCAAAAAATTCAAAAATTTTCGAAATTAGTGTCTATAAACCTGTGCCTATATGTACGAAGCAAGTCAACTTACGCCAGTCAACATCAGTCCTTACTCAACAAAAGTAAGTATAGATAGTTACAATTGGGTTATTAAAGGGGCACGAAAAAATCGAAATTTGGTTCTAACCGCTAAGGGATCCGGGGTTTTGGGGGTATTTTTTAAGACTTTCACTCAAGCAGCTACTGCATCGTCACTATTTATTCTAAGATCATGGTTCATACTTCATTCTCTTCAGAATGGAGCAGGCTTTCAGATGGTATCACTTGCATGCTCATACCATATACGAGAAGAGAGAGAAATGATGTCAAATGAAAATTTCGGGGGAAATTTTTTTTCAAAATTTAGGACCCTCTGGAGCGGCCCTGTGTGAATATAGAGATCTAAAAAAAATCTGATAAATAGTACTTGGTATACTAAATGTGTGTGCCAAATTTCAAGTTTCTATCTTCAATACTAATGGCGGAAGAAAGTTTATCAAGAATTCCCACAATGCCACAAATTACCGCAAAACACCATGATCTCAGGTAAAAAAATTTCCAGATACATCTCTATTTACCCTAGGACTATAATCCGCCAATCATTCTCTTCACAATAGAACTGCCTTTCAGGCGGTACCATTCCCATGTCTCCATCATGTATCTAAGACGGGAAAATTTTGAAAAAAAATGGATTTTTTGGGTCTAAATATCGCCTTTTTCAACTTTTAGCCCCTCTGGACCCCCCTGTTTTAACGAAGAGATCTGAAGAAATTTGATAATTACTACTAGGTGAGCTGAATGTTTATGCACAATCTCAATCTTCTAGGTGCAAAAGTAAGCACGCCAAAAATATATATATACCGACAATGTACCATATTTCCGTATACAGAAGGATATTCTGTAAAAATTCCATGAGAGATCCCTAATTACCCTACGATCATGGTTTGCAAATCATTTTCTTCAGAATAAAACTGCCTTTCAGGCGGCACCATTCACATGTCTACATCATGTATCTAAGGCGGAAAATAAAGAAGAAAGGGATTTTATGGTAATATTATCCCTTTTTTCAAATATTGCATCTCTGGCCCTCCCTTCCCTGTTTTAACTCAGAAATCTAAAAAAAACTGGTAAATACTACTCGGTGCACTGAATGTTTGTGCAAAATTTCAATCTTCTACCTGCAGAAATAAGACGCCAAAATATAATGAACATAAGCTTAATAAAAGAAAAAATATTTTTAGAATTATGTGCTAGCCTACATAATACACCAAAGACAATTGAATTGGATAATTATGGGAGGAACAATTGAGGTTTATAATAGATCTTGTTCTCTAAGTGGAAAGAAAATTGTGACTATTTTATGTAGAATGAGATTTTTTAAATTACATGCTTCTTTTGTTCCATATCGACCTCATTCTTCTAATTCATGTTAGGGGGTACAAAGGTTTATTCTATGTTAGTTTCCGTCTATCTGAAGTAGTGTTTCCTTCGCGGTATATTTTAATTCCCTATTTCCGGTGAAATATTAGGAAAATATCCCACTTTTCTTTTTACAATTTCCCTCTTGTTGGCTATATAGGAACAAACTTATCGGTTTCTAAAAGCCTCGCTCTTGAAAAACACAACGCACCATAGGAAGTTTCAATTCGATAATTAGTGAAGCTGCAGCACCTGCATAACTGTTGGTATGTACTGCTGCGACGTAAGGAGTGTCGAAATATTGTATGTACTACTAGGGATTTTTTTGTCTGTTTGTAACGCAGAGAACGATTTCACATTTTCACTGTCCATTGTGGAAGAATGTTTTGAGGTGAGTTGCACCCATGTGGCAACAATGATGCCAGTTACAGAAAGTATTATATTTTGGATAGGAAATTTTCGGGAAACCTCCTCCCCTACTTTTTCCTCCTGCGAAATCCCTACCATAATTTTGTTCATGAGTAAATGTTCCGGTATAATTGCAATATAACATAAATTAACAAAAGGGAAAAAGAAGGATCAGTTGAGTGGCTTATACCTTTTCTTTTATTTTATATTTGCAAAGCGTTTTTGCTTACTCCTCCGAGTGCTGAATTAGCAAATGATTTTTTATAGCATCATTGTATTATATGATTAGGGAAAACTATAGTTCCCTTGCAAAAAGAAAAGATGACGTCGTTTTTTATTTACTTACCTAGCGTTTGTCCCTCAACGTGGAAATAGTATCCAAATAAATAATCATATCCCTGTGAAATGTTGCAAATAAATTAACGAATGTAAGAAATTTAATGCTTTGCAAGACTACAAACTATAAATACACGAACAGCGCATTTGTTAACCGTTATTTCTTATTTAAAAATTAACATCTCACATTTCAATACGTAGTAAAAGAAAAGCTAATTATTTCTGTTTTACAGAGACTTCTAGTGAGTTTCCTGTAAATCTTTTTGCTTCTTGCTATCATTCTGTAGGTTTATGCTGATTGAATGTCTAACTGTTTATTTCAAATAACTGTTCAGCTTGGTCTTAGTCCTTCATTTTGTCGCTATTCAAAAATGGATGCAAATATTAAATAGACTACAATATTTTAATTTCACGAGAGAGATCTTGAAAACGACCTACACCCTACACGGGGTTCCCATTTGTTTAATCTTCTGCAGTGTGAACACTAATTGAGATATCGGAAAGATTTTTTTCCATGCCAAATGTGGTTGAACCGAAGTTTATCGTATTGTTATAGCACGTCCAAGGAGAGATGGCCTCTGACGTTTCTTACCACATGCGGTGGGACATTGCAGCCCCCACTTTGGTACCAGTGTTACCAACTACGATCAATCTGTCTTATACCATTAATTAAATTGCCACTGCAATTGCACCGAGAAAAACCTTGACACGCGATTAGTGGCAATATCGCTGCGAGCTGCCAGAAACGTTCTCTTACTGGACGCATTATAATATTGTTTTCGTCAGTGTCGAATTTCCCTCTCAAATTTGACCTCAAATTAAATAATTCGAAATCCTTCGATTTTTTCCGTATACTTTCCCTCGTTGGAGAGAGACCTAGTTAGGACTTATCAGAAGTATATCCCATATTGATATCTAGTTTTTTAAAGCAATTTGAACTAGTTATCAGTGTTGCCAACTACGGAAATTTTTATTTTCTTATTCTTCTGTCAAGAAATTCAAAATTTTCGAAATTAGTGTCTATAAACCTGTGCCTATACGTACGAAGCTAGTCAACTTACGCCAGTCACCATCAGTCCTTACTCAACAAAAATAAGTATAGATAGTTACAATTGGGTTATTAAAGGGGCACGTAAAAATCGAAATTTGGTTCTAACCGCTAAGGGATCCGGGGTTTTGGGGGTATTTTTTAAGACTTTCACTCAAGCAGCTACTGCATCGTCACTATTTATTCTAAGATCATGGTTCATACTTCATTCTCTTCAGAATGGAGCAGGCTTTCAGATGGTATCACTTGCATGCTCATACCATATACGAGAAGAGAGAGAAATGATGTCAAATGAAAATTTCGGGGGAAATTTTTTTTTCCAAATTTAGGACCCTCTGGAGCGGCCCTGTGTGAATATAGAGATCTAAAAAAATCTGATAAATAGTACTTGGTATACTAAATGTGTGTGCCAAATTTCAAGTTTCTATCTTCAATACTAATGGCGGAAGAAAGTTTATCAAGAATTCCCACAATGCCACAAATTACCGCAAAACACCATGATCTCAGGTAAAAAAATTTCCAGAGACATCTCTATTTACCCTAGGACTATAATCCGCCAATCATTCTCTTCACAATAGAACTGCCTTTCAGGCGGTACCATTCCCATGTCTCCATCAAGTATCTAAGACGGGAAAATTTTGAAAAAAAATGGATTTTTTGGGTCTAAATATCGCTTTTTTCAACTTTTAGCCCCTCTGGACCCCCCTGTTTTAACGAAGAGATCTGAAAAAATTTGATAATTACTACTAGGTGAGCTGAATGTTTATGCACAATCTCAATCTTCTAGGTGCAAAAGTAAGCTCGCCAAAAATATATATATACCGACAATGTACCATATTCCCGTATACAGAAGGATATTCTGTAAAAATTCCATGAGACATCCCTAATTACTCTACGATCATGGTTTGCAAATCATTTTCTTCAGAATAAAACTGCCTTTCAGGCGGCACCATTCACATGTCTACATCATGTATCTAAGGCGGAAAATAAAGAAGAAAGGGATTTTATGGTAATATTATCCCTTTTTTCAAATATTGCATCTCTGGCCCTCCCTTCCCTGTTTTAACTCAGAAATCTAAAAAAAACTGGTAAATACTACTCGGTGCACTGAATGTTTGTGCAAAATTTCAATCTTCTACCTGCAGAAATAAGACGCCAAAATATAATGAACATAAGCTTAATAAAAGAAAAAATATTTTTAGAATTATGTGCTAGCCTACATAATACACCAAAGACAATTGAATTGGATAATTATGGGAGGAACAATTGAGGTTTATAATAGATCTTGTTCTCTAAGTGGAAAGAAAATTGTGACTATTTTATGTAGAATGAGATTTTTTAAATTACATGCTTCTTTTGTTCCATATCGACCTCATTCTTCTAATTCATGTTAGGGGGTACAAAGGTTTATTCTATGTTAGTTTCCGTCTATCTGAAGTAGTGTTTCCTTCGCGGTATATTTTAATTCCCTATTTCCGGTGAAATATTAGGAAAATATCCCACTTTTCTTTTTACAATTTCCCTCTTGTTGGCTATATAGGAACAAACTTATCGGTTTCTAAAAGCCTCGCTCTTGAAAAACACAACGCACCATAGGAAGTTTCAATTCGATAATTAGTGAAGCTGCAGCACCTGCATAACTGTTGGTATGTACTGCTGCGACGTAAGGAGTGTCGAAATATTGTATGTACTACTAGGGATTTTTTTTGTCTGTTTGTAACGCAGAGAACGATTTCACATTTTCACTGTGCATTGTGGAAGAATGTTTTGAGGTGAGTTGCACCCATGTGGCAACAATGATGCCAGTTACAGAAAGTATTATATTTTGGATAGGGAATTTTCGGGAAACCTCCTCCCCTACTTTTTCCTCCTGGGAAATCCCTACCATAATTTTGTTCAAGAGTAAATGTTCCGGTATAATTGCAATATAACATAAATTAACAAAAGGGAAAAAGAAGGATCAGTTGAGTGGCTTATACCTTTTCTTTTATTTTATATTTGCAAAGCGTTTTTGCTTACTCCTCCGAGTGCTGAATTAGCAAATGATTTTTTATAGCATCATTGTATTATATGATTAGGGAAAACTATAGTTCCCTTGCAAAAAGAAAAGATGACGTCGTTTTTTATTTACTTACCTAGCGTTTGTCCCTCAACGTGGAAATAGTATCCAAATAAATAATCATATCCCTGTGAAATGTTGCAAATAAATTAACGAATGTAAGAAATTTAATGCTTTGCAAGACTACAAACTATAAATACACGAACAGCGCATTTGTTAACCGTTATTTCTTATTTAAAAATTAACATCTCACATTTCAATACGTAGTAAAAGAAAAGCTAATTATTTCTGTTTTACAGAGACTTCTAGTGAGTTTCCTGTAAATCTTTTTGCTTCTTGCTATCATTCTGTAGGTTTATGCTGATTGAATGTCTAACTGTTTATTTCAAATAACTGTTCAGCTTGGTCTTAGTCCTTCATTTTGTCGCTATTCAAAAATGGATGCAAATATTAAATAGACTACAATATTTTAATTTCACGAGAGAGATCTTGAAAACGACCTACACCCTACACGGGGTTCCCATTTGTTTAATCTTCTGCAGTGTGAACACTAATTGAGATATCGGAAAGATTTTTTTCCATGCCAAATGTGGTTGAACCGAAGTTTATCGTATTGTTATAGCACGTCCAAGGAGAGATGGCCTCTGACGTTTCTTACCACATGCGGTGGGACATTGCAGCCCCCACTTTGGTACCAGTGTTACCAACTACGATCAATCTGTCTTATACCATTAATTAAATTGCCACTGCAATTGCACCGAGAAAAACCTTGACACGCGATTAGTGGCAATATTGCTGCGAGCTGCCAGAAACGTTCTCTTACTGGACGCATTATAATATTGTTTTCGTCAGTGTCGAATTTCCCTCTCAAATTTGACCTCAAATTAAATAATTCGAAATCCTTCGATTTTTTCCGTATACTTTCCCTCGTTGGAGAGAGACCTAGTTAGGACTTATCAGAAGTATATCCCATATTGATATCTAGTTTTCTAAAGCAATTTGAACTAGTTATCAGTGTTGCCAACTACGGAAATTTTTATTTTCTTATTCTTCTGTCAAGAAATTCAAAATTTTCGAAATTAGTGTCTATAAACCTGTGCCTATACGTACGAAGCTAGTCAACTTACGCCAGTCAACATCAGTTCTTACTCAACAAAAGTAAGTATAGATAGTTACAATTGGGTTATTAAAGGGGCACGTAAAAATCGAAATTTGGTTCTAACCGCTAAGGGATTCGGGGGTTTGGGGGTATTTTTTAAGACTTTCACTCAAGCAGCTACTGCATCGTCACTATTTATTCTAAGATCATGGTTCATACTTCATTCTCTTCAGAATGGAGCAGGCTTTCAGATGGTATCACTTGTATGCTCATACCATATACGAGAAGAGAGAGAAATGATGTCAAATGAAAATTTCGGGGGAAATTTTTTTTTCAAAATTTAGGACCCTCTGGAGCGGCCCTGTGTGAATATAGAGATCTAAAAAAATCTGATAAATAGTACTTGGTATACTAAATGTGTGTGCCAAATTTCAAGTTTCTATCTTCAATACTAATGGAGGAAGAAAGTTTATCAAGAATTCCCACAATGCCACAAATTACCGCAAAACACCATGATCTCAGGTAAAAAAATTTCCAGAGACATCTCTATTTACCCTAGGACTATAATCCGCCAATCATTCTCTTCACAATAGAACTGCCTTTCAGGCGGTACCATTCCCATGTCTCCATCAAGTATCTAAGACGGGAAAATTTTGAAAAAAAAATGGATTTTTTGGGTCTAAATATCGCTTTTTTCAACTTTTAGCCCCTCTGGACCCCCCTGTTTTAACGAAGAGATCTGAAAAAATTTGATAATTACTACTAGGTGAGCTGAATGTTTATGCACAATCTCAATCTTCTAGGTGCAAAAGTAAGCTCGCCAAAAATATATATATACCGACAATGTACCATATTCCCGTATACAGAAGGATATTCTGTAAAAATTCCATGAGAGATCCCTAATTACCCTACGATCATGGTTTGCAAATCATTTTCTTCAGAATAAAACTGCCTTTCAGGCGGCACCATTCACATGTCTACATCATGTATCTAAGGCGGAAAATAAAGAAGAAAGGGATTTTATGGTAATATTATCCCTTTTTTCAAATATTGCATCTCTGGCCCTCCCTTCCCTGTTTTAACTCAGAAATCTAAAAAAAACTGGTAAATACTACTCGGTGCACTGAATGTTTGTGCAAAATTTCAATCTTCTACCTGCAGAAATAAGACGCCAAAATATAATGAACATAAGCTTAATAAAAGAAAAAATATTTTTAGAATTATGTGCTAGCCTACATAATACACCAAAGACAATTGAATTGGATAATTATGGGAGGAACAATTGAGGTTTATAATAGATCTTGTTCTCTAAGTGGAAAGAAAATTGTGACTATTTTATGTAGAATGAGATTTTTTAAATTACATGCTTCTTTTGTTCCATATCGACCTCATTCTTCTAATTCATGTTAGGGGGTACAAAGGTTTATTCTATGTTAGTTTCCGTCTATCTGAAGTAGTGTTTCCTTCGCGGTATATTTTAATTCCCTATTTCCGGTGAAATATTAGGAAAATATCCCACTTTTCTTTTTACAATTTCCCTCTTGTTGGCTATATAGGAACAAACTTATCGGTTTCTAAAAGCCTCGCTCTTGAAAAACACAACGCACCATAGGAAGTTTCAATTCGATAATTAGTGAAGCTGCAGCACCTGCATAACTGTTGGTATGTACTGCTGCGACGTAAGGAGTGTCGAAATATTGTATGTACTACTAGGGATTTTTTTTGTCTGTTTGTAACGCAGAGAACGATTTCACATTTTCACTGTGCATTGTGGAAGAATGTTTTGAGGTGAGTTGCACCCATGTGGCAACAATGATGCCAGTTACAGAAAGTATTATATTTTGGATAGGGAATTTTCGGGAAACCTCCTCCCCTACTTTTTCCTCCTGGGAAATCCCTACCATAATTTTGTTCAAGAGTAAATGTTCCGGTATAATTGCAATATAACATAAATTAACAAAAGGGAAAAAGAAGGATCAGTTGAGTGGCTTATACCTTTTCTTTTATTTTATATTTGCAAAGCGTTTTTGCTTACTCCTCCGAGTGCTGAATTAGCAAATGATTTTTTATAGCATCATTGTATTATATGATTAGGGAAAACTATAGTTCCCTTGCAAAAAGAAAAGATGACGTCGTTTTTTATTTACTTACCTAGCGTTTGTCCCTCAACGTGGAAATAGTATCCAAATAAATAATCATATCCCTGTGAAATGTTGCAAATAAATTAACGAATGTAAGAAATTTAATGCTTTGCAAGACTACAAACTATAAATACACGAACAGCGCATTTGTTAACCGTTATTTCTTATTTAAAAATTAACATCTCACATTTCAATACGTAGTAAAAGAAAAGCTAATTATTTCTGTTTTACAGAGACTTCTAGTGAGTTTCCTGTAAATCTTTTTGCTTCTTGCTATCATTCTGTAGGTTTATGCTGATTGAATGTCTAACTGTTTATTTCAAATAACTGTTCAGCTTGGTCTTAGTCCTTCATTTTGTCGCTATTCAAAAATGGATGCAAATATTAAATAGAATACAATATTTTAATTTCACGAGAGAGATCTTGAAAACGACCTACACCCTACACGGGGTTCCCATTTGTTTAATCTTCTGCAGTGTGAACACTAATTGAGATATCGGAAAGATTTTTTTCCATGCCAAATGTGGTTGAACCGAAGTTTATCGTATTGTTATAGCACGTCCAAGGAGAGATGGCCTCTGACGTTTCTTACCACATGCGGTGGGACATTGCAGCCCCCACTTTGGTACCAGTGTTACCAACTACGATCAATCTGTCTTATACCATTAATTAAATTGCCACTGCAATTGCACCGAGAAAAACCTTGACACGCGATTAGTGGCAATATCGCTGCGAGCTGCCAGAAACGTTCTCTTACTGGACGCATTATAATATTGTTTTCGTCAGTGTCGAATTTCCCTCTCAAATTTGACCTCAAATTAAATAATTCGAAATCCTTCGATTTTTTCCGTATACTTTCCCTCGTTGGAGAGAGACCTAGTTAGGACTTATCAGAAGTATATCCCATATTGATATCTAGTTTTTTAAAGCAATTTGAACTAGTTATCAGTGTTGCCAACTACGGAAATTTTTATTTTCTTATTCTTCTGTCAAGAAATTCAAAATTTTCGAAATTAGTGTCTATAAACCTGTGCCTATACGTACGAAGCTAGTCAACTTACGCCAGTCACCATCAGTCCTTACTCAACAAAAATAAGTATAGATAGTTACAATTGGGTTATTAAAGGGGCACGTAAAAATCGAAATTTGGTTCTAACCGCTAAGGGATCCGGGGTTTTGGGGGTATTTTTTAAGACTTTCACTCAAGCAGCTACTGCATCGTCACTATTTATTCTAAGATCATGGTTCATACTTCATTCTCTTCAGAATGGAGCAGGCTTTCAGATGGTATCACTTGCATGCTCATACCATATACGAGAAGAGAGAGAAATGATGTCAAATGAAAATTTCGGGGGAAATTTTTTTTTCCAAATTTAGGACCCTCTGGAGCGGCCCTGTGTGAATATAGAGATCTAAAAAAATCTGATAAATAGTACTTGGTATACTAAATGTGTGTGCCAAATTTCAAGTTTCTATCTTCAATACTAATGGCGGAAGAAAGTTTATCAAGAATTCCCACAATGCCACAAATTACCGCAAAACACCATGATCTCAGGTAAAAAAATTTCCAGAGACATCTCTATTTACCCTAGGACTATAATCCGCCAATCATTCTCTTCACAATAGAACTGCCTTTCAGGCGGTACCATTCCCATGTCTCCATCAAGTATCTAAGACGGGAAAATTTTGAAAAAAAATGGATTTTTTGGGTCTAAATATCGCTTTTTTCAACTTTTAGCCCCTCTGGACCCCCCTGTTTTAACGAAGAGATCTGAAAAAATTTGATAATTACTACTAGGTGAGCTGAATGTTTATGCACAATCTCAATCTTCTAGGTGCAAAAGTAAGCTCGCCAAAAATATATATATACCGACAATGTACCATATTCCCGTATACAGAAGGATATTCTGTAAAAATTCCATGAGACATCCCTAATTACTCTACGATCATGGTTTGCAAATCATTTTCTTCAGAATAAAACTGCCTTTCAGGCGGCACCATTCACATGTCTACATCATGTATCTAAGGCGGAAAATAAAGAAGAAAGGGATTTTATGGTAATATTATCCCTTTTTTCAAATATTGCATCTCTGGCCCTCCCTTCCCTGTTTTAACTCAGAAATCTAAAAAAAACTGGTAAATACTACTCGGTGCACTGAATGTTTGTGCAAAATTTCAATCTTCTACCTGCAGAAATAAGACGCCAAAATATAATGAACATAAGCTTAATAAAAGAAAAAATATTTTTAGAATTATGTGCTAGCCTACATAATACACCAAAGACAATTGAATTGGATAATTATGGGAGGAACAATTGAGGTTTATAATAGATCTTGTTCTCTAAGTGGAAAGAAAATTGTGACTATTTTATGTAGAATGAGATTTTTTAAATTACATGCTTCTTTTGTTCCATATCGACCTCATTCTTCTAATTCATGTTAGGGGGTACAAAGGTTTATTCTATGTTAGTTTCCGTCTATCTGAAGTAGTGTTTCCTTCGCGGTATATTTTAATTCCCTATTTCCGGTGAAATATTAGGAAAATATCCCACTTTTCTTTTTACAATTTCCCTCTTGTTGGCTATATAGGAACAAACTTATCGGTTTCTAAAAGCCTCGCTCTTGAAAAACACAACGCACCATAGGAAGTTTCAATTCGATAATTAGTGAAGCTGCAGCACCTGCATAACTGTTGGTATGTACTGCTGCGACGTAAGGAGTGTCGAAATATTGTATGTACTACTAGGGATTTTTTTTGTCTGTTTGTAACGCAGAGAACGATTTCACATTTTCACTGTGCATTGTGGAAGAATGTTTTGAGGTGAGTTGCACCCATGTGGCAACAATGATGCCAGTTACAGAAAGTATTATATTTTGGATAGGGAATTTTCGGGAAACCTCCTCCCCTACTTTTTCCTCCTGGGAAATCCCTACCATAATTTTGTTCAAGAGTAAATGTTCCGGTATAATTGCAATATAACATAAATTAACAAAAGGGAAAAAGAAGGATCAGTTGAGTGGCTTATACCTTTTCTTTTATTTTATATTTGCAAAGCGTTTTTGCTTACTCCTCCGAGTGCTGAATTAGCAAATGATTTTTTATAGCATCATTGTATTATATGATTAGGGAAAACTATAGTTCCCTTGCAAAAAGAAAAGATGACGTCGTTTTTTATTTACTTACCTAGCGTTTGTCCCTCAACGTGGAAATAGTATCCAAATAAATAATCATATCCCTGTGAAATGTTGCAAATAAATTAACGAATGTAAGAAATTTAATGCTTTGCAAGACTACAAACTATAAATACACGAACAGCGCATTTGTTAACCGTTATTTCTTATTTAAAAATTAACATCTCACATTTCAATACGTAGTAAAAGAAAAGCTAATTATTTCTGTTTTACAGAGACTTCTAGTGAGTTTCCTGTAAATCTTTTTGCTTCTTGCTATCATTCTGTAGGTTTATGCTGATTGAATGTCTAACTGTTTATTTCAAATAACTGTTCAGCTTGGTCTTAGTCCTTCATTTTGTCGCTATTCAAAAATGGATGCAAATATTAAATAGACTACAATATTTTAATTTCACGAGAGAGATCTTGAAAACGACCTACACCCTACACGGGGTTCCCATTTGTTTAATCTTCTGCAGTGTGAACACTAATTGAGATATCGGAAAGATTTTTTTCCATGCCAAATGTGGTTGAACCGAAGTTTATCGTATTGTTATAGCACGTCCAAGGAGAGATGGCCTCTGACGTTTCTTACCACATGCGGTGGGACATTGCAGCCCCCACTTTGGTACCAGTGTTACCAACTACGATCAATCTGTCTTATACCATTAATTAAATTGCCACTACAGTTGCACCGAGAAAAACCTTGACACGCGATTGGTGGCAATGTCACTGCGAGCTGGCAGAGACTTTCTCTTTCTGAACGCACTATAATATTGTTTTCCTCAGTGTCGAATTTCCCTCTCAAATTTGACCTCAATTTCAAAAAATCGAAATTTTTCGATTTTTTCAGTATACATTCCTTCGTTTGAGAGACACCTAGTTAGGACTTATCAGAAGTATTCCCCATATTGATATCTAGTTTTTTAAAGCAATTTGAACAACTCACAATCAGTGTTTCCAACTAGGGAAGTTTTTATTTTGTAATTCGTCTGTCAAAGAATTCAAACTCTTCGAAATTAATGTCTATAAAGCAGTGCCTATATGTACGAAGCAAGTCAACTTACGCCAGTCAACATCAGTCCTTACTCAACAAAAGTAAGTATACATAGTTACAATTAGGCTATTAAAGGGGCACGAAAAAATCGAAATTTGGTTCTAACCGTTAAGGGATCCGGGGTTTTGGGGGTATTTTTTAAGACTTTCACTCAAGCAGCTACTGCATCGTCACTATTTATCCTAGTATCATGGTTCATACCTCATTCTCTTCAGAATGGAGCAGGCTTTCAGATGGTATCACTGAACTGAATTTTATCGTATTGTTATAGCATGTCCAAGGAGAGATGGTCTCTGACGTTTCTTAGCACATGCGGTGGGACATTGCAGCCCCCACTTTGATACCAGTGTTACCAACCACGATCAATCTGTCTTATACCATTAATTAAATTGCCACTACAGTTGCACCCAGAAAACCCTTGACACGCGATTAGTGGCAATATCACTGCGAGCTGCCAAAAACGTTCTCTTACTGGACGCATTATAATATTTTTTTCTCAGTGTTGAATTTCCCTCTGAAATTTGACCTCAAATTCAATAAATCGAAATCCTTCGATTTTTTCCGTATACTTTCCCTCGTTGGAGAGAGACCTAGTTAGGACTTATCAGAAGTATTCCCCATAGTAATATCTAGTTTTTTAAAGCAATTTGAACAATTCGCAATCAGTGTTGCCAACTACGGAAATTTTTACTTTCTAATTCTTCTGTCAAAGAATTCAAAATTTTCGAAATTAATATCTATAAACCTTTGCCTATATGTACGAAGCAATTCAATTTACGCCAGTCAACATCAGTCCTTACTCAACAAAAGTAAGTATACATAATTACAATTGGGTTATTAAAGGGGCACGAAAAAATCGAAATTTAGTTCTAATCCTTGGTTTTCTTTAATTCCATGTTTATCATAATTTAGTTTTTTAATTACAAGTACGTTTTCTTAGATGTCGACACAATATATGTTCAGTATATTAGAAGTTTGTCTAAGTTTATTTTGAGATGACTTGCGTTAATAAAGAAGCAATATTTTGAGACATAAAATTTTAATATCCAAATTTAGGGAGAAAATTCTATTTTTCCCTGTGTAATTTCCTTCTTATTGAACACATACAAACAACTGAAACCCTAATTTGTGGACTACACAACGCACTAGAGAATGTTTGTATTGGATAATTAGGAGAGGTAAAGTTGTGGCTTACAGTAGAACTTGTTTTTTAAGTGGAAAGAAAATTGTGACTATTTTATGTAGAATGATATTTTTAAAATTACATGCTTCTTTTGTTAGATATCGACCTCATACTTCTAATTCATGTTAGGGGGTACAAAGGTTTATTCTATGTTAGTTTTCGTCTATATGAAGTAGTGTTTCCTTCGCAGTATATTTTAATTCCCGATTTCAGGTGAAATATTAGGAAAATATCCCACTTTTCTTTCTATAATTTCCCTCTCGTTTTCTATATTGGAACAAACTTTCCGGTATCCAAAAGCCTCGCTCTTGAAAGCACAACGCGCCATAGGAAGCTTCAATTTGATAATTAGTGAAGCTGCTGCACCTGCATAACTGTTGGTATGTACTGCTGAGGCGTAAGGAGTTTCTAAATATTGTATGTACGACTAGGGATTTTTTTTTTGTCTCTTTGTAAGGCGGACAACGATTTCACATTTTCAGTGTGCATTGTGGAAGAATGTTTTGAGGTGAGTTGCACCCATGTGGCAACAATGATGCCAACTACAAAAAGACTTATATTTCGGATAGGGAATTTTTTGTAAACTTTCACTTCTCCATTTTGCTCCTGAGAAATCCATACCATAATTTTGTTCATGAGTAAATGTTCCGGTATAATTGCAATATAACATAAATTAACAAATGGGAAAAAGAAGAATCAGTTGAGTGGCTTATATTTTTTCTTTTATTTTATATTTGCAAAGCGTTTTTGCTTACTCCTCCGAGTGCTGAATTAGCCAATGATTTTTTATAGCATCATTGTATTATATGATTAGGGAAAACTATAGTTCCCTTGCAAAAAGAAAAGATGACGTCATTTTCTGTTTACTTACCTAGCGTTTGCCCCTCAACGTGGAAATAGTATCCAAATAAATAATCATATCCCTGAGAAATGTTGGAAATAAATCAACGAATGTAAGAAATTTAACGCTTTGCAAGACTACAAACTATAAATACACGAACAGCGCATTTGTTAACCGTTATTTTTTATTTAAAAATTAACATCTCACATTTCAATAGGTAGTAAAAGAAAAGCTAATTATTTCTGTTTTACAGAGACTCCTAGTGAGTTTCCAGTAAATCTTTTTGCTTCTTGCTATCATTCTGTAGGTTTATGCTGATTGAATGTCTAACTGTTTATTTCAAATAACTGTTCAGCTTGGTCTTAGTCCTTCATTTTGTCGCTATTCAAAAATGGATGCAAATATTAAATAGACTACAATATTTTGATTTCACGAGAGAGATCTTGAAAACGACCTACACCCTACACGGGGTTCCCATTTGTTTAATTCTCTGCTGTGTTTAAAGACATAATATACTAGCATCAAGTACCCGCTTTGCTGGGTTAAATAAGAAAAAAAATAATATGTTTCGTTAGTCAGTCGCTTTTTATTATTACAAACGCGCTCCTTGATAGTGGTCATTTTCGATGTTTTTTATATATCCCCTCTCCTCCCCATGTTACGTACCACGGCATCGGAAGTGTCATTGTTCATCTCAGCGACCCCGAAAAGTATGAATTCGACACTGATATTGGTCATTTTGATTATATACGTATATATATATATATATATATATATATATATATATATATATATATATATATATATATATATATATATATATAATCAAAATACCAATATCAGTGTCGAATTGTATATCAGTATATGTATCCCCTCCCTCCCACAACTTTTGTGGGGCTCAATTTGGATTTAAATTGTATCAGAAGTGTCACTGTTCATCTCAGCGATCTCAGAAAATATAGATTCGACACTAATATCGGTAATTTTCGATCATTTCTAAATGTCTTTCCCCTCCTTTAAGCTACATCGTCAAAGTGATATGACAAAAATCATTCATCTTCGAACTTAATCTAGGTTTAAAATTTGATTGAGATCAGTCCCGTACTTAGTTATTAAGTTTTATTTATTTTTATATATCTCCCCCTCCTACGTCCCCCATAAGCTCTATTATCAAAGTGAATAGATAAATGCCATTCCAGGCCCAAACCACATCTATGTTGAAAATTTGATCCAGATCAGTCAGTTGGTTTAAGAATTATTGAGTTTTTATATATTTGTCCCACCTCTTCCCCCTCCGCTAAGGACTACCGTCAGTGACATGATAAAAACCACCCCAGGTCCGAATTTAATCCCTATTGAAAATTTAATGAAGATGGGTCCTGTGGTTAAGGCGTGATGAAGTTACAAAGACGGTCACTTATATTTTTATTATTTTTACTTATATATCTCCCCCTCCCTTAAGATCCACCGCACAGAGAAAAATCCGTTCTCCGGACAGCGGTATATTGTACAAATATACGGTATCCTCTTGCTCACTATAGAAATAAGTACGGAGCATAAGTTATCCGTATGCTACATAGGCACTGCCCTTAGATGTTACATCATGCCATTGCAGGATGTCTGACATCTAACAGTTTTCCGTATATCACATGCATATACTTATGTTTCCTTCGTCAGCTATATGTTATATACGTCCACTTGTATGTGAGATCCTGACCGCCTATATTGTTTCATACGGAAAGTACGTATAGATGGAACACTTATACAGAAAGTATTATAAAACATGCGTTTTCAGTTATACGTCTAGTGTACGTTAAGTCCAAAAACTACAGGAATTACGCATGTAACCTATCTTTTTAAGTATGGCACCTACATTTTTTTTTCTCAGTGCGTAAAAGTGAAATAACGAAAACATCCCAGGCCCGAACCTTATCTATGTTGAAAGTTTGATCAAGATAGGTCTGGTGGCTCAAGAGTTATTAAGTCTCATTTATTTTTATAGATTTCTCCCCTCCCCTTCCCCTCTTCTAAGTTCTACCATTAAAATGATATGATGAAAACCACCTCAGGTCCGAACCTCATCTATGTTGAACGTTTTTTAAGATCAGTTGGGTGGTTTAAGCGTGATGAAGTCACAAAGACAGTCACCTTTATTTTTACTTTTTCGACATATATACCTCCCCCTCCCCTTCGTTGCACTGTAAAAGTGAAATGAAGAAAACATCCCAGGCCCGAACCTTTTCCATGTTGAAAGTTTGATCGAGATCGGTCGGGTGGTTCAAAAGTTATTAATTCACGAACATAGTCACTTTTATTTTTATATTTATTGATTTTTGTATATCTCCTCCTCCACCCCCTCTTCTACGTTCCTCCGTCAAAGTGAAGTGATAAAAATCATCCCACTCTCGAACCTCATCTACATTGAAAATTTGATGAAGATCGGTCAGGTGGTTCAAGAGATTAAGAGTAACAAACATAGTCACTTTCAATTTTATAATATAGACTAGCCTTTGCCAACCTGGGGGCTTCGCCCCCAGACCCTCGGGTTTGCTCAGCCTACGGTCTCGCATTTCTTATCTATCGGCCTTTGCATCAACAGTGAATTTCGTGAAATTGCTCTTCATAGTTCCTGACTCTGCCCATCCGGGGTGTTCACCCCCACACGTTGTCTTTGCTCGGCCTACGGCCTCGCACCTCTTGAACCTACAATACTATCGTTTCTTTTCCTATTTCAACTATCTAAAAGATAAGATTTTGTATCCCAAGAAAACACCCATTTAAATAGCATGGGAATTTGTTCATCTCCCTTTAGACCCCTAAAAAATTAAAAATATTCACTTTTGGCAATTTTTCTGTGGGTTTGTCCCGAAAAGCTACAACCACGTCAAATTTATTCATTGTAGCCTTACAGGAAGTGCTCAATAATTTATGTCAGCTCATGTAGTTTTATATATAGTTAGGATAGAATTTCACACATCTCAAAATAGCATTTGCCAAATGCTGGGTAATTGTACTAAAGTATTGAAATTTCACCTGACCATTCTGGTAAAAGACCTGTCAAATTTACGGTGTTTTCTGTGTGAAACCACTTGAATTTTTAAGATTGATACAGTTTTTATTCTATGGTAATTACTGTTGAAACTGGAAATGATTCACTTCTGTAACTACTTGTTAGACTAAAGCAATAATGGGTATTTTTTTAGGAGGAGGCCAAAGCATAAATTAGAAACTTTAGGCAAGTCAATAAAATTTATTTAAAGAAAACAATCATGGTACATTTTACAAAATTCTTATAATACTAAGTTCTATTAATGATTGAAAAATCATGAAGAACAATGAAATTAATGAAATTGTGACTGCTTTTCTAAACTTTTCTCATAATCTGGTTCCAACTGGAACCTACTGATTCTCAGAGATCAAGGGCTTATCTGTTTGTCTGTTTCTATTCAAAAGTTTATATTCTTTAATTCTAATTCCAAAGATTAGCAAAAATGTAGTAGGCCGGATAGAACGTTTTCGGGGACCGCGTCTGGTCCCCAGATTGTAATTTGGCTATCACTGGACTAGAAAATTAAAGGTAGGTTTCCATTTTAAATGAATCTTGTAGCTGCCATAAAAAAAAGAGAAGAAAAGAAACTTGCAAACCGATCTTTCTATTTTCTGTTTGCATGTTACAACTTCCTGAAAGCAAAAAAGGTATTTCCACCCATGCAGCACTGCACTCTAGTGGACAAATAGTGAATCTCCTCATTAAAAACGTGTATTTTGGCGAACTTACCCCTCTTGTCCAAAAGAATCTGTGGTTTCGGAAGCGCCGAAACTGTTTTTTCCTTTATGTCAGCGGGAGGGCGATAGCAGGTAGCAAGCAAAACGTACCACAAAGTTGCACGTGGTTCAACTCCTTGCTAGGTGGAAAAAAATGCTGAATGTCCCTCTCAAGATTATGTTTACATGGAGAAATATAGTAAGGTTGCAAGGTTCTTTTTTATGACAGCTACAAGATTCATGTAGCGTGACAACGTACCATAAGAATCTATTCTTCGATACTGAATTCATATATATAGGGCCGGCCCTAGGTAATTTGCTGTCCCATGAATTGGCATTATTTGCCGCTCCCTACTATTCTCCGGAAAAAACAAATCTTAAAAGCCACGAATTTAAGTAGCTATGCTACCCCATCATGAACAACGAAGGGAAGGGATACAGCACTCGCACCCGGAAAGGCCTAAACACTGCAAATACAATATCGTTGTGTCTGTTTTTTCTTTAAATAATAATCTTTTATGTTAGTGAAAAATAAAGCAAACACACCTGCTGAGGAAAGATGGTAATGCTTCATATAGAATTCAATATCAAATTTCAATCTGAATAAATCAGTTTGCAATTCCAGTGCAACTAGCTCCTTTATTTCTTGATTTTTCTTCTACATATGTTAATTTTTTTGAAAAAAAAAAACAACTTGTTTTTACCTTCAATGATAAGGAACTTGTTTGTGACAAAGACAAGACTAGTTTTCATATCAAAACTGACAATAGTTAACTAAATGGAACAGATATTCGATACTGTTCGAGAATTGAGTTCTTGCATCTAACAACAATCAAGTAATTCATGCTGGGATTTGTTTGACCATTTGCTTTAGCACTGTCCATGTGACCTTAAACTAATGCGACCTAAATATGATTTATGAATGTAGAATTCAAATAGGTCAGCTTAGTTAATTTAACTACCATCATCACGAAGTCTGTTTCCAACAAGAAATATTTATTTTAAATAATATAGTTATGACAAATTTTGCCGCCCTGTGCAAATGCACGTGTTGCACATATGGTAGAGCCGGCCCTGCATTCAAATTTCGTGCTATATTTTACACTCACACTCGTCGACAGACAGACGGGTGGCCATAGTCGTTCTGTAAGACTTTCCGTGCTTATGCATAGCATGATTTGGAAGACTAAAAGCAAACCAACTCTTCTCATCCAAAGTAGCATGTCGCCGAAGCTAAAAACTTGTTCTGTTTTCTGTCAGGTCTCTATGTCTTGTGTAGATAATCCACTGACGAAAGCAGTTACGTAACTGAGCAAGTTAGGGAAATCGATTAATGAAAGAGATTTTGATGCGTATAATGAAACCATAATTTGTGAATTGAACTATGTAGGGTGTCACAATGCTCATTTTAGTCCTTCGTTCCAGTTGGTTAGTATTCAGGTTTTCTTATATCTAAAAATAAAAATAAAATAAAAAAAACTTGCCACAGAGAACCTGTTGTACTGGTTTATTCAGCCCACTATCTGTTGCGGGTAAGTAGTTTAAAACCTGTCTTCAGGCAGGTTTTACAAGACAGTTTACAAAAACAAATTTTGCCCCTTTTCACAAGTCTGTAGTATGCCTTTGTTTATCGTAACTGTAAATCTACTAGGAATATCAATATTAAAAATAAGGTGACCATAATTTCAACAGATAGAAGTATTATTTTCAAAAATCAGCAAAAGCTTATGCTACATTAAGATAATAATTGCACGGTAAAGTTTTACTGCAAAATGAACATGCGAAATAAAACAGTCTTTGCTGTGTAATCAGTTGATTGATTGAGTAAAACGTCATCAGCGACGCTATTTGTGCTGTGTAGTTGGAAACGTAATAAAGCAGTGTTATATAATGAACATATATTATTACAATAAAACTTTGTGGTGGTATATCACAGTGAATATACTATTACCACAGTAAACAGTGATTATATTACAGTAAAAGAGACGATAAACGTATGACAAAATACTATTATTAGCTCATTAGTTTCTGAATTTGATTAGTCTGCATTTAAAAAAAAAAGATGGAGAGATAATATTTTGTGTTCTCAAAATGGGATACCCCGATTAACAACTACTTAAAATGTATTTTCATTGTGTAAAAGTTTAAAAATTGTGAATCTTTTCAAATATTTGTGGTAAATACTAAAAAAAAAGAAAAGAAAAAGATGAAAAAACAAATTGTAAAAATAAACTATAAAATAGAATACTCTAAAAGTTTATTCGTTTGTACTGTGCAAGAAGTTACAACCTGTAGTGCAGAAGATAAGTGAAATTTTCACTACACATATGAAAAGAAACAACACACACAGAAATGAAGAAACTCATACAAAATAACATTCCTACACTTAATTACATATGGAGTCATTACATAATTTCACGTTATTAGCATTCAACAATAACAAAAAATGTCCAAAGATGAGATAGATTCCATTGAGCTAAACAGAATTATATTGTTAAGTGTGAGTTCTCATGCGCAGTATTTGATAAAATCTAGAAAAATGAATTTTTGTAAATCTAGAAAAGTGATGGTGTAACCATTACCACACTACCTATTAAGACGAAAATGATTCTCCAGTATGTCCTCATCAAGGTTTTCTTTATCAACTGAGCAACATGAAAGTACGCAGCATGGTTAATAAGATATAGCCCGACATTATGATCAACCCTTACATTTTAATATTTTCAACTGTAATGTTGTGCAAATAGGGTATCCAACAAGACCGTAACTATTTCTGGGAAAGTGAACTTAAATTAAAATGAAGTGTTTATAATATCAAAGAAGACACCGTAAGTCAAAGAAATCACAAAAGTTCGACATGACCATTCTTCACATCCAAGCAAAGTTGCCATCTCTCCACAGTACACCTGAACACAGGAATTGCAAGATTGGACGAGCCTCACCACGGTTCTGGCCAGCACGCTCGTCTGATCTAATGCCCTTAAGACTTCTTTGTATGGGGTCACATCAAGAGTTAGGTGTACAAGGTGAAGCTTAGGAAATTAGCGTACTTGTATGAACGCATATCGGCACTGGTGCGTACAATTAATACCCCAGCAATGTTGCAGCGTGTGTTCAGTTACACCGCGGAGAGATGTCAACTCTGTTTGGATATTGAGAGCGGTCATGTTAACTGTTGTGGTTTCTTTGACTTATTTTATCTTCTTCGATATTATACACACTTCATTTGAATTCTGCTGCTCCTTCCCAGAAATGGTTAGGGACTTCTTGGGCACCCTTGATGGATCGCAGCGAGGTAAACAAAATGTGATACTTGACAGAAAAATCTCATGCGTGGTTTTCGAGAAAATTGTACTGTGTATATGTAAAAAGTAGCACTGTTAAGCCGCAGATTAGTATATAGTAGTATTGTTTCTGGTCTTTCTTGTTTAACGATGACACACCCTAACAGTATCACACATACTCCTAACAAAGCTGCACATGCTAATTGAATCTGTCATTGTTAAAAGGTGATACACGTACAATGTATTCCAAAATGAAATATATATATCCCCTTTTAACAATGACCGATTCAATTGTAAACTTTGTTTACCACATTACATTCTAGTGATGTTTCTTATTAAACTCTAAATAGGAACTCAATACGCACAGGGTATGAACAAGTGCTTCATGTATAAAAGAGCTTAATAATGTTATGTCAGGGGCACACCTACTGGGGAAGAGGGGCTTACTGGGTCCGAACCCCCCTATAAAATTTCCAAACTCAATACATATTTGTACACTTTCTCAATTTAAAACTATGCTTGTTTAACACGGAAACGATTGATGTAGCATGAAATTTTGATCTTCCACTTCATCTGTACTCCTTCTCTTATAAAAATAAGCAAGCTATATCATTTCTTTCTGAAAATATAGGTGGGAACACTTTACAATTACTTATCAGGTACAAAATTATCGCCGTTCTCTACTACATAGACGTAGTGGCTTCTAGTATTGGACCTTCCCCCCCTTCCCCCAAGCCTTTTTTTGTCCTTCGAACAAGAATTTCTGGATGCGCGCCTGAACGCAAACATAAAGCTTAGGACAAAAAATGTTGCATAATATTTACGAAATGAAATATGCCAAATTACACCATCATTGAAGTAACCGCACAATGCATAATTACGTTATCAAAGTACAGATGTTACTTTGAGATCAAACAGAAACGTATAATACACTATTCTGGTCTGAAAGTTATGCAACATAAGCATTTTTTAAATACATGAACACCGTACAATAATGTGTTTTTTTAGTGTTTGATTGCATAATCCATCGAGGGAAATATTGTACTTTCTTTTCTTTCTCAAACATATTTTGTATTTATTACAGTAATATTTATTTCGTTTGTGAAATAAAATGTGTTGATTGCAAAATCAAAAAGTTGTCACTGAAGAGGGGAAGAACGGGACAAACTTAATTTTTATTTATTGCAATGCTAATAGAAACAACAATTACTGTACATGATTTGATTCCATGTAAACAATACATGTAAACTAATATGCATGTGTAGTAATTCTCAATTCCATGTTATTTTGTGTTTTCCGTCGTAACGCCCCCTTTGTTATTACGAGAAAAGGGGTGTCACTTCTTACTCTAGGCTGCGCAAAAGCACTAACCCCTTCATATTATCGATTACGAATGGCTCTCTTTTTGCGCAGCAAAGTATTTCACCCCGGTTAGATCCAAGTGCAAGGCTTTCACTCAGTTTAGAAATTGTACTTGCATCTCGCTGTAAGCGGCAAACAATATCACGAATTTGGAGAGCGGGAAAAATGAGATGTGAGCTTTTGTCGTTCTGATGCACTTGATAACGAACGCCATCTGGTGACAATAAGCTCCGTAATCATGACTGAAAGGAGGTGGCGCGTCGAAATGCAAAATGTAATTTAGGAAATAATATTTATCTAAATTTAAAATATACATCTATATTTAAGCTAATAATTAAATGTCAATTTTAATTTTTTATTTGTAAATCTATAAATTCTTCTTAGTTACCTGAGTGATAAATTATAAATAAAAATTCACTTTTATTTTCACTATTCAGTACTATCAGACACGAAACATGTGTCAAAACTATTTAACTAGTTTAAATGTTTCATTATAAACAAAAGTATTTTACAAAAGTAGTCATATTTAAAAATAACAGTTTAAGTAACATTTGCCAATTTGAATTATATTTTTATTCATTACAACCGCTCTCCTAAGTCTACCGACGCAACTGTGAAATTAAAAACATTTCAAAATGGCGGATATCCACTTCCGATTTAAATATAAGAACAGTTCGAGTTGATTTTTAAACAAGTATTTAAACTTTCGTTAGTGTAATACGCACAAAAGAAGAACGGTTTTTATTTCTTTTAATTTTTTCGCGTATTTGCTATACTGATCTTAATTGAATGCGCTGGAACGTTAACTAATCAAATATGCATTGTAGCTAGCATGTTCTAACTAATGACATTGATTCCGGTTATTAGTTGTAGAATTATATTTTATATTACATACTATTGCTAGTGAAAGTTTTACAGCACTGATGCAACATTTTATTTCTTTCACTGCATGGAATTTGTTACTAGATTTATTTAATAACATTTTAGATACTGTTACTAGATCTAGATAGTGCTACTAGAGACTAGGGAGTGAAGAGAGAAAAAGTGCACTCTATTGTATACATAACAGTCACACTGAGGAAAAAAACAGATGTGGCGTACGTAAAAATGTAGGTTACATGTGTAAATCCTGTAGTTTTTGAAACTTAACAAACACTAAACGTATAATTGAAAAAGTATATTTTTTACGTACTTTCCGTATAACTGTTCCATCTATACGTACTGTCCGTATGAAAGAAAGAACTGTATGTATGCGGTCAGGATCTCACTTACAGATGGACGTATATAACATATAGCTAACGTATGAAACATACAGATACGTATGTAATATGTAGAAGACTGTTAGATATCAGGCATCCTGCAACGGTATGATGTAACATCTAAGGAGGAAAATATGTAGCATATGGATAATTCTCCGTACCGATTTCCGTAGTAAACATAAGGATTCTGTACATTTGTACAATATACCGCTGTCCGGATAACGGATTTTTCTCAGTGCAGGTTTAACGTTCTATAAAATATTTTATAGCCTGAGACTGAATGATAGAACGATTTCGATATTACTTTGATAATCATAGAAAATTTGAATAAACCTCATAAAGAGTAAAATATTCTTTTACAGTGTTTTGCAGTTAGAATTTAAACTGCTCTTTTAAACAATGAAGCTATACTGATCCTTTAAATGGAATCTGAAGCACTACCCGCATTTGTATCCGAAACATGCATTCCCATCGGAAATCGAACCCAAGACCAAGCCCTAAGAACCACGGTTATAAACCTTTTCCCGACGAAGGGGCATGCCCTGTAGTAATGCCTGCCAGAAGATTTTAGAAGGACTTAAACCATCGCAAACAAACTTGGCGCGAAAGTTTATATCTAGGCCTTGGCTAAAGTATTTGTTGTCAGAATTAGCATAATTAATATTAAAGGCGGATTTACTATACCAAGAGGTTAGATTGCTTATTTCAAGTACTGTTCAAAATATATGCTTAATAATAATAATAATAATAATAAAATAATAATAATAATAATAATAATAATAATAATAATAATAATAATAATAATAATAATAATAATAATAATAATAATAATAATAATAATAATAATATAAGGTGAAACAGTAATCCGCAAGAAACAAATCTCTTATACACTAAAATTTAAATGAAATAAATTAGAGCACCACGATATTTTTCAGATCTCTTAAGTTATTATCCGGTAGATGTTTGGTGTGTAACTTAAAGCATTGATTCAGGTTTTGAAGTACTCATATGTGTTACTTGATACACTTTTAAGCATAAAATATAATATTACTTTCATCTACGTTCGAAATGAAATGAAATTTTTACTTTCACGTCCCACATTTATGCACCGAGACCAATGAAGACATGATTATTATAGTCGAATCAATAAAATGAGAGAACGTCGATAAAATCAGATAACACGGTGTTTGTCCCCCACAAAGGCCACTTGGCATGAGCTGGGTTCAAACCAGGGACTCCTGCATCAGATCACTAAGTCACTTGATTTTTATAACTTTGATCATCTTTTTCGATCAATTACGAATTTGCAAGTTGGCCATTCTAGGGAGCAACATTGGTACTGTGACAGCACTTTAACACTGTCCCTCTACGTTTGAATTCATTAATACTATTAATATCAATAAAACAAATTAAAAGAAGAAGAAATGTTTCCAGAATAGTATGGCACTGAACTCTGTAAGTTTCTTCTCCTGTTTGTTACTGAGGCTACAGAAGACATGGACTTCGCATTTAACGTGCGATTCTAACCACGTGTACTAGATTGAATATTCGGTCTCTCGTTTCAAAGGCAAGAACCTCTTAGTCACGATGGATAAATTTAGCTTGTTTGTGTAGTGTTATTTAACAGAAAAGATAAAGTTATATAAAAAAGAAAAACAACCACTTTCGGCATATCATTAGCACCAGCTCAGAAAGAGAAAATGTAATCTTTAAGTTTTATGCCCCACGATTATGCCGGCTAGGCTAAAGGAAACCATGATGATGAGAAATGAATGAAATGGTAGAAGGTGGGAGGAAACGGGAGAACCCCGAGGAGACCCACGCACACAGTGTGCATCCACCACAAAGTTCACTTGGCGCGAGCTGGGATCGAACCAGGGACCCCATGCACCAGAGGTGAACGCTCTACCACTTTTTTTTTAAAAAAAAAATAACTGATTCATCGAACGTGCCTCATTAACTTGCTTATCTACTTATTACTAGTTTTTACCTAATTTTTCTCGCTTTGTACTTGTTTAGCTTGCTTTACCAGTAACCTAGAATGACAGGGACACGAACACAGAAACATCGATGACAGTTCAAATTCCAAAGGCTCACCCACCGGGTATCGAACCCGGGACCCGGTGCACCAAAGGCACACGTGCTAGCCACTAGACCAGCGTCGGGCACCACTGATGAGCCACCGTAGCCTTCTAGCACCAGCTCAGCTTCGAAAATACACACACATACGTGTTAAGACCTGCAGCTACTTTGCCGCGTAAGAAAATCAATACAGAAGTAACCATGGTTATTTTTACAGGATGCGGGGGCACAATCATTGTGGTAATTCTAACGGTTCGAAAATGACATTATCATTTTACAAAGCTGATACATGTTCAAATTCGCGACTCCAGTTCTTGGGTTCAATCAATCTCAAGCTCAGTAGTTTAAGGACGAGTACGTGTGAGCACAAGTCTTATAAGTAAGAGCGTGAGTCCGAGCAAGCGAGAGCCCCAACAAGTTTCTGGGCGCGAGTCTGACGTAGCGTGAGCCTCATTCAAATTTGTGAGCACGAGCCATTTTGAGAATAGTAAGCTTGAGCCCCGATTGTAAAATAGACACATGTACTGATTTCAAATAGAGAGCACAATGGATCACTCGGTTATAGACCGCGGATCACTCGAACGAAGAATATCTGATTGTATCCCAGGTGTTGTGAGTATTTTATGAACAACATTGTGTCCGTGTGCTTTTTTCATTTCATCCCATACATTCTTACATAAACATTCATCATACTTGTACTCCGTGGCTAAGCGGTTAGCATACGTGCCTTTGGCATGGGAGATCCGGGTTCGATTCCTGGCGGAAGCTCATGTGGTTCGGATTCCACGTTAATCAGTAGGTCCTGTCTCATATAGCCTCGCTGCTGAAAGGGACGTTAAACTCAAAAACAACTCATTTATCATACTTTCTCTGTAACTACAGAGCGTAAGTGCCGCGATAGTCCCATTTCAACTCGTTACAAATGAACGTACTGGTAAAAATTTTCATTGAAATTGCATCACCTCTATTGTACTGTGTATACTGGGACGGCTCTACCATATGTGCAACACATGCATGGGGCGGCAAAATATGTCATAACTATATTATTTAGAATAAATATTTGTTGTTGGAAACAGACTTCATAATGATGGTAGTTAAATTTACTAAGCTGACCTTCTATTTTAATACTACACTCATAAACCATGTTTAGGTCGCATTAGTTTAAGGTCACACGGACAGTGCTAAAGTAAATAGTTAAACAAATGCCAGCATGAATTGCATGATTGTTCTCAAGTACAAGAACTCAATTCTCGAACAGTAGCGAGCACCTGTTCCATTTAGTTAGTTATCACAGTTTCGATACGAAAACTTGTCTTGTCTTTGTCACAAACAAGTTCTTTATCATTAAAGGTAGAAATAAGTTTTTTTTTTCGTAATTGTAACAGATGTATAAGGAAAATCAAGAAATAAAGATAAAAGAGCTAGTTGCACTGGAATTGCAAATTGATATATTGAGATTGAAGCTCGATATTGAATTCTATAAAAAGGATTCCCATTTTTCCTCTGCATGTATGTAGATTATTATTTAAAGAAAAAACACCCAACCAGATTGTATTTGTAGTGTTTAGGCCTTTCTGAGTGCGAGTACTTTTTTCCTGCCCTTCGTTGTTCATCATGGGGTAGCATACTTAAAATCGAGGCTTTTAAGATTCGTTCTTTCTGGAGAAAGGGGGTGGAAATGATGCTATTGCACGGGGCGGGGGAAGCTCATGTGGTTCGGATTCCACGTTAGCTAGTAGGTCCCGTCTCATATAGCTGAAAGGGACGTTAAACTCAAAATCAACTCAACTCACAGGGCGGCAAATTGTCTAGGGTCAGTCCTGTGTGTATATATAGGATATGAGCACATTACTTAATTAAAGTAAAAAATATGTGCCAATACACATTGTGAATAAGTTATTATAGTAGCTTGCTCACTTTAAATATATCGTCCGATATACCTTCAGATTGTTTCTTTCTTTTGGTATCAACTGCAGAATGACGACCTTTGAGTAGCCATGGCTCTACAAATTTGCTAGGGTTAAATTGTAGGAGACGCGGTTCTAGTAGACAGATGAACATCAGAATAATATTTTGTGTACAAGAAGGGGTAACCTACAAAAGTCGTTCCAAAACAACTGAGAAACTCCATATCGACGATTGATAACACTGCATATAAGATTGACACGTTTTTCAATGTGTGGACCAGTTATTCTAGTAGCTATACAAACAGAGGACAGGTGTGTATCACGCGCATTTTGATAGTTAAATGAACTAGACTGAGCGTTGTTTTCTGTACCCTCTACAAGAGCTTATACTATCACGATGAAATGGATGTGAAGAAAGAACGAGGCTTCCATTAAGTTTAGTTCCCTATTTGACACAGAAGTCTTCTGCAGAAAGCTTACAAACAAAAAGTCCGAAGAAAATAAGCAGTATATAGGTTGTTCAAAGAGTTTATTAACAATTGTGAATCCCCCGCTCTAATCCTGCACAGAAAAAGGATGCAATTACTGTAACAGTCGTAAATATCAGCATTAAAAGTGATATCATGTGGAAATACAGACACTTTACAATTACAGGACGATAGAACGTACAGCAGATATTGAATAATCTTATGGCACGAAAAGAATCAGATATGAAAACCAATTGTGCGTTGCACCATGATAGCGCCAGGCCACATACGGCTAGTCCATTATTTATTACTTTCAGGAAATGAATGTCATTGTAATGCCACAACCTTTATATAGTACAGATTTGTCAGCATGTGACTTTTGTATATTTGCGTTTTTTTTTAAAGCAGTTACGTGGAACAAAATTTGAGAGTGATCAACAACTCATAAGAGCTTGTCAGAAGGTTCTTAGACAGCATGCCACAAACATAATTCCAGAAGACGTTCAAGAATAGCAGGAACGCTGGGAGACTTGCATTCAATTTAAGAAGAATGATAACTTTAATTATTAATTAAGACACATATTTTTCTTCTTTTACCACTCTCTCAGTTGTTTTGGGAAATCTTTTGTAAATCAAGTTACTGTTATTTCACATTCACTGGAAAATATTCAAATTGTGGTCAAAGTTAGTTTTAGAGGAAATATTAAGCCCAGGACTATATTTTTCTAAAGATACTTCCGGAAACCACAAACTGTAACTCTTTCACTTAACAACTGTGAAGTCAAGCGACAAAATCTGAAGAACTTCAATAAATTAGCATGTGCTGCCGATTATTCATTGTAGTACCTTTTAAAATGTATAGAATATACTGTTGTTGTACTCTTGAATTCGATTCAAATTCAATTTTCATTTCATAAATGTAAAAAGTGACAAAATGGCAAGAGAATTTGCATTTTCACTTCATAAAAAGTCCCGGTACTTACTAACCGTTGCGTACCGCCAGAAAAAAAGCATTTGTTAATTTTTCGTCTTCACTGATTTTATTCTGAAAAAAAAAGAAACAAAAACAAGGACTATAACATTATAACTAGTACAAATTCACCAGAAATCATTCGATCCATATCAAACACGGTATGCCGATAGACTTTGAGCTGCTATACAAGCTTCTAAAATATTGTTTTCAGAAGGCTTTTAATTCCCGAGTTACTGACCATCAAATTTGCAGTTTCATATTTTCGAAAAGAACAACAACAAAAAATTATCAATCGAATTCATTCGATATAGATCAAACTTAGCATGGTAGTAAAAATTGACCTGTTATACAAGCTTGTAAAATATTACGATGTGTAAGCTTTTGATTACGGAGTTATGGGTCACTAAATTTGGAGATCTTGAACAAAACAATTTTAACAAAGATTTCCTTGAAAATCAATGAAGAAGAACCTTTATTCAAGATTCGCACTCATATTAGTAGATTATCGTGGAACAACATTTTTTATGCGTTTATATACATCAGCTTGTTAATTCCAATAGCGTTGTCTATGGATTTTAGTTATACATTAATTACTTATGCTAGGTTAAAGTCCTCAGAAAATTTAATGCCAAACATTTATGTTAGCCAAACTAGGAACCAAAGGCATATTTGGGGTACGGTGGCTCAGTGGTAGATCGTTCATCTCTGGTTTCCTCCCATATTATCATTCCACCAATTATTTTCTAATCGCTTACTTCCATAAATCACCCTTCTCCTAAACCAAAGGGCATAATTGTAGGGCGTTAAGACACATACATCACGGCGAAATTAAAATACCGCTAATTTTACAGTAATTATGTGATATATTCAAGTAGATAAAAGATAATCGAAATGTGAAACAAGAGCTCGCTAGAAAATATTATTTTACATGAGATACCGTTATCACTACTCACTTATCTGCTTTCGATTTCCAGTCATTTAGAAAATCGGCATTTATTTTCGTGTTTATAAATGGCTGCAAACGGAAAAGTGCTAAGTGACTCTTGCGTGATAACGGTACTTCATGCAGAATAATATTGTCTAGCGCGCTCTTGTTCCACATTTCGATTATCTTTTATCTATTTGAATATATCACATAATTATTCTAAAATTAGTGGTATTTTTAATTTCGCAGTGATTATGCCTCTTAAACTATAAATTCCATTCCATTTCATTTCATTTCAAGGACGTATCACTAAACAATTAAAATAATTCTGAGCAACTTCGTTCTATAAAAATAACCTTTAAAAACTCAAAATTTAAATAGGGTTTCTGCTCATGCCAATGTTAGCCAAAACATTATACTATATGATCAATTAATTATTTTTTAAAAAAATGTTGCACAGAATAAGAAATTAATTTACAAAAAAAAAGCCACTAAAAAATAGACATTGTCACAAAATTCTGTAAATGAAGATAACCCTGACATCTAGTGATAGGTTTGGATACTTTTCTGTTGGTTGTTACAAATAGTTGACAAGTATGATTTCAGTATGTAACCATTAACCACTGCTCAGTCTTGTGAAGGATATGAACACCCACATACAGAAACTGATCCTAGTAAGACCCATCTTCACGTTCTTCCTTATAGGATAGGGTATATATATCAGGATAGAGAGGAGGATATGTATCGAAATGTCACTGTGGAGATACACGTTCAGTGTTAGGTATCAGCAACATGTAAAGAGGTTCTGCAAATAAAGAAAAAGTAATAGCTAATCAGATCATTATAATTACATGCATCCATACTCTAAAAATCAATCCATGCAGCTGCACTAAGTATAGAATTAAAAGGAATAACATGAGTCAGAAAACAAACAATTTACTTTTTGCCAATAGTGCTCACTAACATACATGCAAATGGCGTCACCAGTTTTTCACAAGAGGCTTAAGCCCTTACAAACAATTTTGAAAACCTTTCCTCAATTTTCACTGAAATAGAAAATATTAAACTAAGTACAGGGTTTGTCCAAGAAGTAATGAGACTGTCTATAAACAGGAATTTATTCATCCGATTTTAACAACTTCTCAAAATTCTTCAAAACAGTCCCCTTGGGTGTCGATGCACCACTGCCAACGCGATTTCCATGATTCATACGCTCCCTGGAAGTCAGCTTCCGAAGTGCCCTTTAAAGATTTGGTGACGGCCTTCTGGATCGCGGCAACGTCATCAGAACGGTGACATTTTAGGGTGGTTTTCACTTTGGGGAACAGGAAAAAGTCTGCTTTACCTTTCACAACCTCCACTATTTCACCGCACACGTCAACTAGTCATTGTTTTGTTCATCACTCAACACTTTTGGTACCAATTTTGTACAAACTTTTCTCATATTCAGATTCTTGGTTACAATGTTGTGTATCGTTGACTTGCATGTTAAGCTCTTCCTCTATTAATCTCGAAGTCCAAGAGTCAGAGTCCAAGAGTTCTGTAACCTATGACACCTTTTCATCCGAAGAACTCGTCGAAGGGCGTCCAAATCGATCTTTGTCTTCAATTGTCTCCCGCCCGTCTTTGAAGTCCTTATGCCAGCGAAAAATCTGGGCTTTCAACATGTCCGTAGGCCTGCTCGATCAAGGCAAGAGTCTCTGAAGCAGTTTTGCCCAACTGAAGGCACAATTTGATGGCGTATCGCTGCTCTATCGTAATCTCCAATTTTCGCTTTTTGTCTCGTGATCAAAATGAAAAACACGCTTTGCTTAACTATCGATCTTCATTCTCTTACTGCTCAAAAGCGAATGCCGCGAGGTAAGACCCCCACCACCGATACCACCCATTGAGAGCGTTCTAGTGGCGACTAGAGCGCTACGCAGCGGCCAGTCTCATTACTTCTTGGACAAACCCTGTATAATACACACTGGATGGAAGTTTTAACATTCAACTTTGGTTTTCAGAAGGTATATATTTAGGTATATTGTACAAATAGGATTACAACTATTCTGATTTACAAACAAGCAAACAAAAACATTCCTGAATTCAAAAAAAAATGTATGTAAGAAACTTTCTCAATGTTTTGTTTCTTAAAACCAACATATCTAAAGGAAGAGGCGCATTTACTTACTACTTCGATAGAAGAATTGCTTAGTTTCAAAACTGTTCAAATTATTATTATTATTGCTAAATAATTTGAACATTATTGCTAAATAATTTGAACATTAATAGCTAAAATGCCTGTTCTTCGCACGAGGAGAATAGGTTTATGGGATGTATTTCAATGCCCTTCCGCATAGGATATTTATTTCAATGGAAGTGTATTTCTAGATAATATGTATTTCTAAACAAAACCATTTCTTATGTATTGCTCTTGTAACAAAGTAAGTTTTCTGTCCCAATCTTACATTTATAGCTAATATATTAGAATGACCTAGGCGCCTATGATTGAATTCCTTTAGCTTTTTCACATAATAGTACACATTGACCTTTTTTCCTTTCAGAAGAGGAATTTTCGAAAATGCTGAAATGTGTGTTCCCCTATTTTTAATTGAGAGGTTTTATAACAAATGTGATAAATGCGAATCCCTCACAGTCGCCACTTTGTGAATAAATAAAAGTAACTTTTACTATTATATAAATTGTCCTTCTTCTCTCCTCCTTTAGGAGCGTATCTGCTGAAACACGTTTTCTCTTATTCTTAATTAAGAGTTTATGAACTGAATTTCACAACTTTAACTTAAACAAATCCCCACACTGGGCACTTTCTTGACAAAGAAAGGACAATTTAGATATTATATAAATGACCCCTCTTTTCTCTTATAGAAACGGAATTTTCGAAAAGGTTGAAACAGACTTTCATTATTTCTATTTAACCCTTTTCTTGGCAAGGAGACTTCTGTTGCTCAGAAAAAATACTGGATGCGACTTCCGTGCCATTATAAAATAATAGATAATTGCACATTTTAGTTACATGTTTTATTTAGACAAGGCTGTGATGTAATGTATCCCATAGGATGCATTGCCAAAATAGGTAGTCAAGGAACGAAAAATGTTCAAAAAAATACGTATCCCAAAGGATACATTGTCAAGAAGAGGGTTAAGAATTTATACACCAAATTTCACATTTCTAACTTAAGTGAATCCCCACGTTCCCCGTTGTAAATAATAAAGAGAATTTTCAATAGTATAGAAAGAAGTGAAATTTATTAAAACACTGAAACACGTGTTATGTTATTTTTATAACGAATTTTACATCTCCAACTTAAGCAAAACCTCGCATTCAGCAGTTTGTGACTACATAAAGGGAAATTTTAATATTATTAAAATTGCCCTTCTTTTCCCTTTAGGAACGGGGGTTTCAGGAACACTGAAATACGTGTTTCCTTATTGTTAGTTAAAATTCTACAGCTATACCGAATAAACAAATCTCAGACTTAAACGAATCCTTATATTTGACACTTTCTGATTAAACAAAAGGAAATTTTAGTATTTCATAAATGTTCCCCTTTTCTTCTAGGAGCGAAATTTTCGAAGACGCTTAAACTAGTGTAACCTTACTTGTAATGAAGAGTTATATACCGAGTTTCATTTCTCCAACGTTATGAATTCTTGAGATACACCTTTCTTGAAAAAAAAAAAAAATCCTTTACCCTTCTTTGGACACATGTTTCCAATAATCCTTCCTTATCCCTTCCATTTGTGACAAAAGGAGTATTCTCTCTCAATTTCACGTTTATACTTCTAGTGCCATGTCCTGAGCGATGATGAGTCACTCACTTCTATTCTTCTATAGAATAGTGTAAATAATGGTGTAATCCTACTTCTCATGTGTTTTAGAGAGATAAATGGATACGTGATATAAAATAAGGTGATATATACATATAAAATTTATGTGTAAAATTTCTTATTATTATATATTTTTGGACTTCTCATTTTCATAATTTCTTACTTTGTTTCTTCATACTTTGCCTTTCCATAGTTATCTTTCCTTTTAAAAAAAAAAAATAGAAGAAATACCCTTGAAAAGCGTAAAAAAAATACATGCCGAAAAATGGCGCCAGTGGCACTTCAAGATGTACGGTTTGAATCAAATCTTGCAGATGTACTACATTCATCCTTAGACAACTTTTGCGCACTAAGCTATTCTCAATTGAAAGTGTCATTTTCGATCGATCTTAACTCTTTAACCGTCATGAGACATCAGCGCTATGCCTAACTGTTTTTATAAATTTGTGCTGCGTGGCACTTATGGATACCTCACACTTTTTTTTGTTTTCGAAGATTATACACATGTAGTACGCAGAATCGGTCCAAATAAAATAAGAAAAATCAAAATTACGTTTTTGCCCCAGGGATATAGTTTTTGCTAATACATTATGGCAGTTAACGAGTTAATCTTCAGCCGGGAGTTACCTATCTTGATTACTTTGCAAACTGGCATCCATTGTCAGCAACTGTAAGTTATGCAACCAACATACCACAGCTGCTGTTTCGGTTGCCAAATCACGGGGTTCGTATAGGTCTTGTATTTTACGGAATGGTCCTATACTAAGAGGTTGTGCCCTGGTATCCCGATAAAATTCTTCAGAGTACACAATTGCCTTATAATATATGTTTAACATTCTGATTCTTTAATTTAAAACGCAATTGCCAAGAAATTGATAGCTTTCGTCTAAATTGATAATACTGTTATGTTGCGAGCATAGTGCCACTAGAAAAAAACGATAATGTAGACTTAAAATGTAAAAATAAAAATCAATATTCTAATTTTATCAAAATTTTATGTTTCTTTCATGCACGTGGATATCTCAGTTTTTTCTATCCGCTTGTTAAATTGTCCAGACAACCCGAAATAAAATAGCGTTATGTTACATGTATAAATTATGTTGTATGTCTCTTTTGTATAGCTTCCTTATTACGATATATAAAACTATATATGCAACAAACTGTAACAATCTGTAAAAACTTCTTAGTTAATCATGCTATTAAACATATTTGTCTCAAACTAACATTTTTCTGCACACGTCAAAATTTTAAATTTAAGGCACCACAAATAATAGTTTTCCACGTTTCAGTACTACCTCTTACGTGACATATAAACTAAAAAACTTCCTAATTTCATTCAATTCGGTCTCTAATATAGTCACTCGTAAGTAACAAACCAACATTTTAACTTTTCAAAACTAAACAGCCAAGTCCGCAACGCTAACTCTAAACTCAGCCTATCCTATAAAAAATAACACTCTCAGTTTACCATCTATCCTAATTCTCTGTTGCACTAAGTAAATAGTAAATCCAGTAGATTTCGCGTCTAATCTCAGTCATCAATCGGCAAAAACAAACCCTTTCCAGGTTCACAAAAAAGAGCCATCTACATCATTAACAAGAGGTTAATAAAAAAATGTTATTTACATACACAAATTCACTACACTACATTAAACACACTACATTTCCTAAATGTTCAACAAAAAACTATTAAACTCATAACAGATACTTCCGTGTTAAGCAATTAATTTCTATTTAAAAAAAACTAAAATTACCAATACAATATCGGTAAAATAGAAGGGTTTTTACGGCACTAAATATAGCGGACTCACTCTAGTTCGAACTTGGATAATTCGAATTATTGGATAATTCGAACAAAAATTTATTCCCTTTAAAAACTGTATTAAAAACAATAGTAAAAAATCGTGGGTAAATCGAACTTTTGAACCTCCTGTTTGGATAATTCGAAGTATTTACAGTGGGAAAATGTGCAGTGTTCGACAGATTGCAAACGTAGAAATGCAATTTCAACTGGCTTTTATCTGTTATCTTATCCAGAGGCGGCCGTGAAAAAGAGAAATCTTTGTTTGTTGATATCACTTCCGCTGGATTCCTTCCCGCTATACAGAATGCGAAAGAAGGTGATTGGTTGCATCTCCCCTCCTCAATAACCTGGAAGTGTCCATCCATTCTGTAGAAGTGTGAATAATCTTGAACCCTGTACTCCACTAGCAGATGACTTGTAAGAACAACACACTTGTGCAATTCTTTTTAACTGAAATAAAACAAGTGACAAAAAGGTAAACAGATTCGTTTCCGGTCTATTGACGTTTATTATGCATAATGTCGAAGCGCAGCGCATATACGTTAACGTTAGAGAAAAAAGTAGAAATTCTACGGAAAGTGGAAATTGGTGTAATGAAGAAAGGTGACATTGCTAAAAAAAAAGTATGGGTTACAGCCGAATACATTATCACTTTTATTAAAAATGAAGGAAAAATTTTCGAGAACTGGAGTCTACAAAGTGGAGGACACAGGAAATGCATAAGAGGCGGTGAATTTCTTGACGTAGATCAGTGAGTCTCTAAGTGATTCAAACAATCTCGTGAGTAAAATGTACCAATAAGTGTAGTCCACTAATTCGCATCAAAGCCGAGGAATTTGCTGAAAAACGTAAAATTAAGAACTTCAAAGCAAGTTCTGGTTGATTTGCTGGCTTTAAAGAAAGAAATAGCATTTCTTTTAAAAACGTGTGTGGTGAAAGTGCTTCGGTGGATGTAGAAAAAGCTGACGAGTGGTTTCAGGGATTATCTGAAATCATGAAGGAGTATGAACCAAAAAACGTGTTTAATGTGGACGAAACAGGATTGTTTTTCAAAAGAAAGAAATGAAATCTTTGAGTTTTACGTCCCACATATATCCCGGTTAGGCTAAAGGAGACGGCGATGATGAGAAATGAATGAAATGGTGGAATGAGAAAGTGGGAGGAAACGGAGAATCCCGAGGAAATCCATGCACACGGTGTTTGTCCACCACAAAGTTCACTTGGCGGGAGCTGGGATTGAATCCGGGACACCATGCACCAGAGGTGTACGCTCTACCACTGAGCCACCGCACCATCACGATTGTTTTTCAAGTGCATGCCGAATAAAACATTCACATTCAAAGGGGAGAAATACAGTAGAGGAAAAAGTAGCAAGGAAAGACTGACTGTTTTAGTTGGCGCGAACATGGATGGCTCTGAAAAGTTACCATTACTAATAATCGATAAATCTGCAAACCCAACGTGTTTCAAATTTGTGAAAAATCTTCCAGTGCAGTACGAGGGTAATAAGAAGGTGTGGATCACCAGCAAACTGTTTGCAAACTGGCTTACAAATCTTCACAAAAAACTGTACACATCTAACAAGAAAATACTGTTGTTTCTTGATAACTGCACGGTTGGACCCTAAACTCAAGTGCATAAAGATAATATATTTTACTCTCAGCATGATATCAGTGGTGCAGCCTATGGATCAAGGGATGATACAAAATTTGGAGCATTTACATCGACGGCAAGTTGTTCTCAAGATCTTAGACAATGTTACATTAATTCGTTGGATGATAGTCGTATGCTGGACAAAGCATGGAGGCGGGTTAGTCAACAAACAATTACGAATTATTTTCGGAAAGCTGGGTTTTATAACTAAGAATCGAATGCTGAAGTCTTTGCAGAAGAATCTGATGCTGTGGTTTTCGAACACTGGCGAGAAGTGGCACCTGATATCAGTTACGACGAATATGTAAATGTCGACCGTGAAGCGACTGTATGTGGAGGCTTGACAGAAAGATAAAATTGTGCAGGAAGTGTCACAAAAGTACGATTCATCTGATAATGAGAAAGAAGAAGAAAACGAGATCGGCGATGAAGTAACGAAAGAACGTGTACCTATATCATGAGAAGCTTTCGAAATCGTTGAAAAATTAAGACGATTTATTGAATTTCAACCAAATGTAACTAACGACGTGTTTCATTCAATTAATGTAATTGAAGATTTTGTAGGTGGCGTGAAAACAAACAATAGAAAGGAAACGAAAATCATATTTTTTTTTAAAGTGAGAGAATAACAGAATCAATGTTGTTAATTGTGTATTTGGTTTTATGTGTGTATGTGGTACTACTGTATATATAAATTCATTTTCCATTATACGTTTGCTTTAATTTATGTGAGTATAGTAGATATAAGTTTCTTCTTGTGCATCAATATTGCATCACGCAGAAAATGTGGTGCTTTAGAGGTAAGATGCATTGCATGTTAATTAGTTTTTTATGTACAGTACAGTTATTTTGTTCCCTTGAATTTACTGAAAAATGAGTGTGTTTGGTTAATTCAAATTTTGGATAATTCGAATTTTTTCGTGTTCTCTAAGATTTCGAATTAAAGAGATTCCACTGTATTACAGTATTTAAACTCTTCTTTCATTTGTAACTTCCTCCATGTTCACTCTGGAATTATTATTTAAATTTAGGAACTTAGCAAATTAACTAATATTTGGGAATAAGAAGAGAAAGAGAAATATGATAATAATAGTGATTATATATATATATATATATATATATATATATATATATATATATATATATAGTTATAATATGTATATAAACTTACATGAAACGGTAGATTATAATAATATCGTATTTTTACATAATTTAAATTTAAAATTATAAGCAACAATGAATATTAACAATTTAATATTATGATATCTTTATTAGCTACATTAATATGAACATACATATTAACGTCTGAGGAAGATAACGTTACGTTATGGAAACTGTTACGAAATAATTTATTTTTAATAAAGAAAAACATACTCTGCTCAGAAAAATATCTACTTTCATCTTTATAATAGTGCCATTAAGACATACCGTCAACAATAATTAAGCACGCCTTACTTGATATGAGACTGATCTACTATGAAATTAAATTAATTTTATTATTTCATTTGCTTCCAATTTCCGAAAAAATGTATTTTTACAAAAAAAAAAAAAAAAAAAATAAGGAGTAAAGAGGAAAAAAAGCAATAAAAACAATTGTTGATTGATTCAAACTAAGCGTGTACCGTTTTTCTTTGCAAGAACATGGCAAGAAAAATTAGCATAAAACAAGAAACTGATACAAAATCATGTTTGGTTTTATTAATATTTCGGTCATGTCTCGTTCCCCTTCGGAAAGCATTTTATTGTAAGCTGATAATCTATTAGAACCTAATATGAGTTGAATTTTAAGAAATAAAGGTATAAACTGACAGTTTTGGAGTGTGTTAGTTTTACACGGTAGTGAAGTTTATTATTAAGAGAATTTCTTTATTTTATTTATTTTGCTGCATTGTATCAATATGTTTGAAATAGGAAACGTGTGGACAGTGGTTTTAAGTTTCTCCAGTTCGGGCTTTAACGGCCTCAATAAATTAGGGTAGGGACAAGCCGAAGATACCTCGCGATCGAGGTCGAGGTTTAAGTCGCAGTCGCACCCTCGATACTGGCACAAACCCATGTATTCAAATGAGTAAGCGCATGCCGAAGATGTATGCTACATCGCGACCTACGTAGAGGTCGACAGCGAGGGTGAATTAGTGGTTGCGATGATGAACAACTGAGTCTGTTTTTACATTGATGTTCAGCGGAAGCATCGCTGTGGCTCGTGTTCTCATTGGCTCTCCCTGAAGCGTTACACGGAATAAAGTCTTCATTTGTTTAGAATTTCGTTTGCAGAGGATTGTGTGTCTTTATGCTCGAGAGGTTTTGGTGCACTATTATATTTGATTATGAAAAACATATTAATAGAACTAATGAGGAATGATCCAGCAATATGGAATAAGAAACACAATCATCATAATAGACACATTTTAAATAGAGAATGGAAGAAAATAGCGGATAGAACTAAAATCGGATTGTTAGATAAGTTATTTGAGAATTATACTGTAGCTTAGTGTTATATAAGACAATGGTGGTCACAGCGAGGGGGCTTTTGGGCTTAAGTTCGTAAATTGTAGAATATTTAAAGAAAAAAAAAAGCTACTGATAATCATATTTATGCTTAAAAACTCCATGCCCCCCTCCCAATTCCGAGATTAATAAAAAGATTTGTTTGAAGTTTGTTCTAAATTTGTTATTGATGTAAGGTAAAGAAATACCTGCAAAAACAGGCACGTGTCCATAGGGAGGAAACGTCGAATAATGGAATTGCAGTGCCGAAACTTCATTTGCTGCAGTTAATACCCCATCCACCTCGAAACCTGAAGACATACCTTATTTATTTATTTATTTATTAAATTTTACTGGGAAACGATTTCTCGCGTGAGTGCTGAAAGAGGGCATTGTCTTCATAGAAAATTGAATACAAGGTAGAAGTCTTTGATTTAGAATATTGATAGAGAGGAAGAAGAGATGAAACTCAAATATTTTTGCAAAACAAGAGACGAGACAAGACTTTGGTATTTCTCATATCTCGTCTCGCGTCCATCCCTATTTATAAACTGGTCCTTTCAATTTCAAAATGTGGTTTCGCAGTGATTTTTATGCACTGACGGAATAATTTCACAAGCGTCAAACCAGCGAGGGTGCGACCTCCTCACAATGTGCGCCCTTCATCCATCGCGACCTAGACATCGAGGTAGTAACCGCGACTTAAACCTCGACCTCGATCACGAGGTATCTCTGGCATCTCCCTACCCTTAATATTCTTATTTTACGTATCGTTCTACATAAAATGTATCTGTAGCTCCTAAAACTTTTTTGTTAATAAAGGTTCACTTTATGAATAAATTGTAAATGATAGTTTTGTTCCATTAAATCTAACTATAACACTAGTCAGCATTTTTTATTTATTTATTTATTTATTTGTTTATTTTTTGTTTTGAAATTAAGAGATATATTGAAATTGATTTTTGCCACAGATTCTGAAAATGACCTTCAAAATTACATATCACGTAAGGTTTTTATACAAACCACAGCAACGTGAAAATTGAATAATAAATAAATAAATAAAAGTGTTTAAAAATTGTTTTATTATTATATAATATTAACAGCCATCTATCCATTTCACTTACACATTCTCTCACTCGAAACGAAAAACTTGAATTTCTGTTGGAAAAATTGCAGCACGAGTATCATGAATGGTTTGTGTGCAGGAATTTCAGACTGATTGGAAAAATGAAATGAAATCTTTGAGTTTTACATCCCACGGTTATGCCGGCTAGGCTAAAGGAGACTGTGATTATGAGAAGTGAATGAAATGGTGGAATGAAGAAAGTGGGAGGAAACGGCAGAACCTTCCCATGAATGTGCTCGAACTTCGAGTGTAAAAGATAGCGTCGATTCATAGAACACGACTCTGAAAGAACCAGAGTGGTCAGATGTACCGTTCCTGCGTTACCGCGTTCCAAAGTGTGGGATGCCAGGAGATGGCGCCAGTATCGAGGCGCAGCTGCGAGATCACCTCTTAACGCATCGAGGGTATTTGTATAAAGTGTGAAGCTATCACGTTATAGTGGTCACAGATATAACTCCGTATCGTATTAAACTTGTTGTAGCGATTCTGGAGCACGTACAGAAGGATGTTCACATATGGCCACCATTATTTGATACTTCTCTTACGGCCACAACTATGAGTTTGTTGTGCCCGATCATTGATAGTCCAACGTTTCTCTTCGCATTGAAAATGCTTCCGATAATGAGGATGTTTCTGATTGAGTTTCATAAACTTAAAGTACCACGTCGATCTCAACCTCGATGCTGGCGCCAACTCATGGCATCCTACACGTTTTTAACGCGATATCTCAGAAACGGTGCAACTGACCGCTCTGGTTCCTTCACGGTCGAGTTCTACGCATCGGAAACTATCGATTACAATCACGTTCGGGCAGATTCATGGGGAGACGAAATTAGGATGCACTCTTTCCTTTTATATTGTGCGAATGAGACCTGACCAGTCGAAAATTTCTTCACACTTGGCGATAAAAATATTGTTTGAGTTCCACTCATCGATCCCTCGGAAGCACTGTTAGAACCGTTTTAGGAATTTGTGACAGTGTTAAGCATGAATGGAACGAGCTTTCCGCATCTGAGTGTTACGTTTCCATCAGTCACATCCGAAAACATCAAAGCTGGCATATTTACAGGCCCACAGAAACGAAAATTAATGCTGAACAGCATACCAGAAACTATGAAACTTCGAGAAAACTATGAGTGAGTGTGAATTGCAAGCATGGACTGCATTCAGAAATGTGGTACAAAACTTTTTTGGGCAACACAACGGCCTATAATTACATCATTTTAGCCGATGAGATGTTGGAATCATATAAACTATTTGGTTGCAACATGAGTGTCGAAGCTTTCTTTCTTCATATTCATCTAAATTAATTTCCTGGAAAACTTGCTGATTTTACGGAAGAATATGGAGAATGTTTCCATCAGAATATTAAAGTGATGGAAAAGAAATACCAAAGAAAGTGGCTGTACATACGATGCTTGAATATTAAATTGCAAGGAAAGCCCAGTGGTGAATGTCAGGTATGCTTGCTTTCAAATATGTATTCCTCACACATTCAACTCATCCCTCCAGAGCATATTTTCACACGTTAGAAACATTGCCATATGAATGTCATTAAAAAATTACGTATTTTGTTTTCAATTTTCACATTTTCCTGATTTGTGGACATCTTACGTGGCACGGAATTTTGAAGGTCATTTTCGGAATCTGTAGGGAAAGTCCATTGCAATACTTCAAAACAACAAAACCTTGGATATTGGTGTAATGTTCTCAGAACAAATATTGAACAGAACTCGATTAAACTTTTTACTAGAACATTTTTACCATTAAGAGTTACTTTTAACAATTTTACAATCAATTCATTGGAATTAGAAAACCCACTAAGTGAACCTAACTGCCCTTTTTCTTTCCTAACGAATGACCAATTTTCTTTGATTTTTTAATCTTTTAATGTTTTCTTTTTCTCCTCAGAATACAGTACTCAATTTTTCGTGTTATAATCAGAAAGGAAAGATAGGACGAAGGAATATCTTAATTAAAATTCAAAGGTTGAAAAAAAAAAGCCGAAAATTTTCCAGGCACAAAAGCAGTGGAGAAAACTTATTATTTTTCGAAAAGAAGTTCTTCAAACTCTTGCATCTTTAGTCAACGAACTTAAAAAGTTCGTTACTGAATTCTCTATGTCTGTGTCTATCTGTTATTTGCCATTTTTTCAATTTTGAGAGCTCCTTTCGATAGAGCATCAAAAAATATCTGAGAAAGTGATGGAATTTTTGGCGTTACTCTTGCCGTTTCCGAGATATTGGCCAAAAAATGGCCGATTTCCGGAGATTTAAGAAGCCATATCTCGGGAACCGTAAGCTACAGAGAGACGATATTGGCGTTGATCAATACTTAAGAGGATGGGAAATATTTTGGTACCAAATAGTAACTGGTGGCTTTGGCCAACTGGCCATCGTTTCCCAGGAATTGGCCAAAAAAGTTCGAATTTCGGTAGATTTAAGGAGCCATATCTCGGGAACCGTAAGTCATAGAGAGATGGTATTTTGCGATTTTTTGTGAGAAACAGAAGAAGGTGTGAATAGAAAGATTTACATGTAGGAACAATGACAGTTATCCTTCCCGCTCCATATCTCCATTCTTTTTAAGTTCGTTCTGACAATGCTCATGGAGTATTCTTAACTGGTTTTAATTCTATAACAAGACAAGTGCGATTGTTTAGAAACAAAACGTAGTCGTCACCACAGTAATAGAGTACCTAGGTAGATGTGACATACCACTTTCTCAGTGTACCGTAGGAAGAGAGTGTTTCTAGCTATTTTACAGGAAACGAAGTGCACTAAACGAATATTTGTTGTGCTGGTAACTGATATATGAACGGCTCAGGTAAGCGCCACTTTCGCTGAAATTGAGTTATTAAGTGAAATGGTTTGTGATGGAACCACAGAACAGTATGTAGGAAATTTAATTTCAGGAATGTACCTGCAGGGGAAGGTTATTTGGTATGTGTAATTGCACTCAATTGTATGGAAATGGTCAACATTTTTTGAAACTTTACTTCGAAGTTAGAAAATGTGGCATACCATTACGTTCTCCCAAGCCCCTCATATCACTTGGTACGCTGTGTAAAACGAAGAACCTTTGCCTGTAACCTAAGTTTATGCCGCACATGGGGGAGGGAAGGGATATATATATGTAAATCATCGAAAATGACCGAAATTAGTATCGAAGTGATAGTTTTCGGGGTCGCTGAGATGAACAGTTACACTTCCGATGCCAATTAAATTCAAATTCTGTCCCGCATTTTGGGTTAGGGGAGATATATAAAAATGATGGAAAATGACCGATATCAGAGAGCGCTTATGTAATAGTAAAAAGTGACTGACTAACGGAATATATTACTATTTTTTCATAATTTATCTCAGCAAAGCGGGTAATTGATGCTAGTTTTTAATAATATCAAAAAGTCAAAGCGTTTACTTACATGTGGGTTGGATATGTACATCTTATGAAGCGTCTGTTGCAAATGTTAATTATACATTAGACTATACAGTGGCGTAGGCAAAGAAGGTGTTTCGGGTTTTTATCGCCTCTCTTCAACAAGATATTACAGAGAAATATGCATTTACTATATTAAGGTAGGTATACAAAAATCGCGAGTGTCCTAAAATGATATTCCCTTGATAAAATTCTGAGTTCACCATCGGAAGTGTATAATAAATATATAAAGTGGTAATCGGGTACCTGTTTCATCCTCCATGATTTGAACCGAAGTCGGTATTCCATTTTTCAAGCAGTGCTCGATCATCAGTCAGTGGAAGCAGGCTTACGGCTTAGAAACATCAATTCAAAAATTATATCTTCATGTGTAGGCCACATATATCTGAAACAAATGATATATTACACAATTATACTATTGTCGCACCATAATATAGAAGTAAATATACAGACAAACATATATGACAGGAAAGTGACTTCTATAGCGTTAAATTCCTTTAAAAAATAAACACAATTCAGTTCCATTTATTTTTATATAAAAATATGGGATATTTTCATGTTCTTATGAATAACTCTGAAATTACTATTAATCTTTATCCAGTAGAATTTTCTAATTACAATTTATTTATTTATTTCGGAAAACAACAGCCAAATACCCAGTTACGTAGTGATAAGTACAAATGAGCCGTCCACTTCGAAAACGGCTCTTGTCCATTTGCAGAAAATCACATAAAATCGAGAGAAACTGCAGGATCGACGCGTTTTGTAGAACTGAAAATACTTGAGGATGTTCAGAGGTTTCACATGAACACACTGAAGTATTCCCAGTTCTACGAAACATGCAGATCATACGTTTTTTTAAAAAAAGGTTTCTGGGATTTTCTGTAAATGAACAAGAGGCGTTTTGAAAATGCACGACTCAATACTAATGACTCAAAGTAAACTTGATATACTAAGAAAAATACTGTTTCAAGGAAAGAAAATAGAACACACAAGTCTCTACTAACATGTTCTTTGTAATATTGTCCTTGTTTAACTGAAAGAAGAAAAATATCAACGAAAGAGAAAAATATAAACTGTAATCAATCCTCAAAATTCACCTCAAAATGAATTAAATAGTTTCTGCTTTATCCACTCTTTCTAAAGATGGTGCAGCGTAAATTGGGGCAATTTTGAAGCATTGCTTACTGAATCCTTGTTTTAATTTCAGTTCTGTCGATGAAGGACTTTTAGTTTTCTTTTTTCTAATCCGGTTCACAAATTTCCGTACTGCGCGTACATTTACATTTAAAATTAACTTAAACCACAGAAGTTTCAATTCCTTTAGAACACTTGCTGGCGATGCACAACGTGTCTCTTGTACTTAGTTCTATTATTCTGACAACAATGAAGCTTTTATTTATTTATTTTAGTGTCTAAGTTTTTCGCACCGAAACTCAAACGGATTCAGAGTAATTAACACAGACGCATCGTTTAATAATAATAATAATAATAATAATAAAAACTACATAAGACCTTAATGGTTTACCTTTCACCTACGACTGACCACCCAACATGTTTCATAGGAAGAAGTAAATTATTTTCTCATGTCCATCTTTTTCTCCTCTAGTATTTTGCAACCTGATGGAAAAAAGTACACTTGACCTCGTCTAAAAAAATAAATAAAAATAAAATTATTTTCTTCGTAATATGTTCCGAACAATATAGCTTCACCTTGTCCTTTTTACACACATATATTTATACTTTGCTACGAGCTTTAGAGTAATTATACCAGGTTTAATGGAAATGAAACGAAATCTTTGAGTTTTACGTCCCACGTCGGTTAGGCTAAAGGAGACGGTGATGATGAGGAATGAATGAAATGGTGGAAAGAAGAAAGTGGGAGGAAACGGGAGAACCCCGAGAAAACCCACACACACGGTGTTTGTCCACCACAAAAGTCACTTGTCGGGGACTGGGATCGAACCCGGGGCCCCAAGCACCAGAGGTGAATGCTCTACCACTGAGCCACCGCGGTCCCACCAGGTTTAATGGGGACGCCGCAGGCGAGACTATTTGTTTCCGTCAAGATAAGGCCAATGTTACTAGCTTTTGATTCATTAAACCAGGTTTAATCTGGACCTCAATGATGAGAATATTTGTACCCCTTATAAGCTGTTCAATCATGGAACACTTCTTCACTTGTAACGTATCCAGGGCTTCTTTCAGAAAAGTCTTTCTCGGGGTTATTTTCAGTGCGTGAGGGGGATGATCGGAATTACAAAGACGTGTATTTACAAAGACCTGTAGGGCGTGAAATATCTCCTACCCCCAAAAATCTGAAGCTACATTTTTTTTTACATTTAATAGTTAATATGTAATGTTATAATAAAAACATGTTCATAGCTATTTTGGATTTAGCTAACGTGTCTGAAAATCCTGAATATTACAGTGGTGTTACTTTTTGAAATAATGTACTTCATAAAATAATACAAGATTAAAAATTATTATATTTTTTACTGTTTTATTTTATTTTTTTTTAAAAAAAACGAAGAATATGCCCATGTGTTCAAGTGATTACTAAATAAATTTGTAAGTAGTAAATAATTATAAATCTTATTATGAACCAAAAACACCTAATCTACTGTTATTTTAAACCTTCACTTTAAAAAATACTCAGAATTTCTCTAAAGGAACAGCAGACAAAGAAATTTTAGTTTGAACCAGACCTAATATCAAAAGCTTTTCAAATTACCGCTTCCGTACAAACCGTGACAGAAGTGCAATATATTGTTTGTGTATGAAAAATCTTACACGCGGCGCTGCAGGGGAGAGCCGTATGTATGAAATTCCATACACACGGCAGTCTACGTGTTAAGAAGTATTTTCAAACATTTTTCTTCTTCTATAGTCTTCTTTCACTACATCAATCACAGATTTAACAATTTTTTGTGGGGTAAATTTAGAAGTTTTTGGGTTAATACCCCCGATCATCCCCTTAAAAGAAGCAGTAAACTTATCACATTCTCTCCGTATTAATAAGCTTGATGAAATGGTTGCTACCTTAACAGCGAATTTTTGTGCTTTTAATATAGTATTAGGTTTAACCTTTATTAATTCCAACCTTCCCCTTTCTTAGTAAACATTTTTGCGCAATGTTTGCATGTCTTGTGCAGTCAGTTTTCATCCTGATAATAAGATTTGATGGCGGGAGCCTCATAACGAATAATTGCATAATTTATACCGTTTACCAAACATTGTTAGAGTCATCAAGTCTAGGAGGCTCAAGTGGGCAGTTCATGTAGCCAGGATGGATTTTGATTTGAAGTTGAACGTCCTTTTCAGCAGCGAGGCTATATGAGACGGGACCTACTGATTAACGTGGAATCCGAACCACATGAACTCCCGCCGGGAATTGAACCCGGGTCTCCCGCGCCAAAGGCACGTACGCTAACCGCTTAGCAACGAAGGAGCTCATAGCCAGGATGGAAGAAAGCAGAAACGCTTTCAAAGTCTTAACTGGAAGACCAATCGGAAAACGGCCATATGGAAGACCTAGACTCAGAAAAGAGTACAATATTGAGATGGATCTCGCAGACATAGAAATACAAAGTAGAAACTGGATCCAGTTGGCCAAGGATAGAAATCAATGGAGAGCTTTTGTTCAACGCGGCATTGAACCTTCGGGTTCCATAGGCCATAGAGTTAGTTAGTTAATAATATTTGATTATTCTTTCAGAATTAAATGTCTTCTATTTATTATTTCTCACATGTTGAATTATTATTATTATTATTATTATTATTATTATTATTATTATTATTATTATTATTATTATTACTATTTTGCTTTTAACAGTCAATTACCAGTTCCCGCCCCGGAAGAGACATTTGAGCAAGTTCCCGTCATATTTTGACCAATATAACACTTACTTGTGATCGACTATGGCAAGATATACAACTAATATGTTTGGCTTAGCTTGCATAACTGGTATTGGGATTTTCCCACAATTTTGAAATTAAACTGACACATTGTTCTTGGCATACTCTGATGTAAATTTTTTGTCTCTCTCTCTCTTAATGGACATCGTATTGATGGATAACATCTTTTAATTGTACAGCTGCCTATTAATAATAAAAACTAAAATATGTTTGTGGGTAGTATTTCTTTAAATATTATTTTCCTTAGTGTACAAGTCTTACACTGAGTTGAAATATGTTACAAACACTTTTATAATATTGAACTATGTTATATATACCTATCTTACACGTTAAAGATTTAGAGCTCCTTCGTGACTAAGCGGTTAGCGTACGCGCCTTTGGCGTAGGAGACCCGGGTTCGATTCCCGGTGGAACCTCATGTGGTTTGGATTCCACTTTAATCAGTATGTGCCGTCTCATATAGCCTCACTGCTGAAAGGGACGTTCAACTCAACTCAACGTTAAAGATTTATTCATATGGGGTGTTCAGAACACAAGGGAACCAAACCAAATTATCAAAGTTGTAAGGAAAAAATACACATACATTTTGTACAGCACGTCTAACTACATGGAAAAATTAAGACTGTTCTTTACGTTATAAAAGATATTTACAATATCTGGGCATGAATCTTTTAAACTCTGTAAGTAGCATCGGATAGAAATCTTAAAGGTAAAATATATCCATTTTTTTTTTTTTTTTAAGGTGGAGTTGATTCCCTTCAGCACTGAACGTGCTATATAATATGTCGTCAACATAGCTAACGAATCTATTAAGATGTTAGGGTTCATAAGTAGCACTGGAAAAGAATTTAACAATATACCATCAAATACTTAGCATACAAGAGAACTGCAAACTACACATCTTACGAAAACTATCTTAACATTAATAGACAACTTCTGTACACCCACACTTGAACAAAGGCGAAATGTGATAGATCTGTTTTTTCTCCATAAAATAATACAAAATGAGTTCAAGTATATGGATCTGATATCAACACTAAATGTTCGTGTCCCGTCACTTAAAACTCGTGTTGACAACTCTGGTTTGTTCTGTTCTAAAGAAAAGCAAGGACCAATCTGGAGAATATGCTCTTCTTACAAGCAAGGGGCGCGATATCGAGACTCGAATTGCGTAATAAGAGTTACATATACTGAAAGAGCATCAGGTAGTTAGTAAGTTACCAAATTATTAGCTGCAGTCCGCCAGTAGGGAAAAAGTTATGGGACTGTAAAGTTCAGAGCCTGGCGTACGAAAACCACACAAAACATTTGGCTTGTTCCTCTTGGTATTGACAAGAGATAATGTACTCTAACGTATTCCCACCACAGAACATGATGTTTGACAAGAAAATCTGTATGAAAAGAATTGCCAGTGTTGCCATCCATAGAAATTACAGTGTTGCCAGAATAAGAATACCTCGAAAAGCTTGCAAGCAAATAGTACGTGATCGGGACTTGCGTTGCACAATACGGGTTATAAAGTATATTCTGAAAGAGCATCAAGCATGAAGTGACCACGTTATTAGCTGCAGTCCGCCAGTAGGGCCAAATTATGGCGCTGCAAGGTGAACATGAGAGACTATGGCAAACCAATAACTATGGCTAAGGAATAACCTGTTTGTGTGTGCAATAGCAAATGGTATTTGTTTGGGAAGGGGAGATAGCTATGTAAATGACAGTGTTAAGCCACACAATTGATATGAAGAGCAGAAATATTGAGTGATCCAAACAAAAACAGTTAGTACAATATGCACATTGGACGATAGCCAGCGACGCGCAGTGACAACACATCATCTATAGACATACAGTGTTGCTAGAATACTCTACATTTTTCGTTAAGGCACGGACTACAAGAATGAATTGAACGGCGTTGGATGATATATCACTGACAACACGAACCGAGTTTTACGATTCGCGATGCTCGGCATTTGTGTTGTCTGTCTGTCGGTATGCCTCACGATAAATGCCCAACGAACAAACCGATTCGAACCCGAATGACATTTTCACAGGTTTATCGTGAGGTCTACTTTGCGAAGCACCTTCATACTAGTGTTCTCTTGGTAGCTTTTGCACTTCTGTTTAAATAATATTCTGTAATGTTAATACAAGTATATTATAACTACTTTGATTCTTAAAAACTAAATAACGTATTATGTAAAACGTAGTTCCGTGCGAACCATGAAAACATGATGTCACAGAACACTGTTGTGTTCACTGTTTCATTCGCTGGAAACCGAGCTTTTCGCGGTATTCTTATTCTGGCAATACTGTAATTTCTATAGATGAAAACACTGACAATTCTTCTCATACAGATTTTCTTATGTCAAACATCATGTTCTGTGATGAGAATACGTTAGAGTTCATTATCTCTTGTCAATACAAAGAAAAACAAGCCGAATGCTAAGTTTTGCGTAGTTTTCGTACGCTAGGCTTTGAACTTTACAGTCCCATAACTTTTTCCCTACTGGCGGACTGCAGCTAATAATTTGGTAACTTACTAATTACCTGATGCTCTTTCAGTATATATAACTCTTATTACGCAATTCGAGTCTCGATATCGCGCCCCTTGCTTGTTAGAACAGAAAATGTATCGAACACAAAAAAGTTGACATCTGTAGTATGAACTACAATATGTTTAAGAAAACTGTTGTAAATTTATTTTGTAATACACCAACACCGTTATTGGGCTTACGCCTGTTGTGTTGATAAATAAATAAATCATCAGAGACATTACCAAGCAACAAGAAACAATGAATACTACGATTGTAACACTGAAAATCAGAGATGATTTCAGGAGATCTAGCCCCAGGGGGACCTTCAATACACAATACGTTAAGGTAGTACTATGAAAATATTGACAACCCACGTTAAACACGAACGGAGGTGTGGCCCTGCGAAATTTTCCCTTGAATGTACGAAATTCCCTGCACGGCACATCCTGAAATCATCACTGCTGAAACAATATTGACTTTTATTTATTATATTAAATTGAAATGATGCAAATCCTACCACCCACCAGGGTTCGAACCGGGCCATCTTACTGATAGGTACCCGTCTTACCGCTGCATAGACGCGGCTAGACCTAAATCGCTCCTTCATTAGAAAATGGACACAATTGAAAATAAAGCTTTCAGGTGATTTTAATATTCACACTGTTGCAGTTAATAGGGACGGACAAACGGTACAGTTCTTCTCATGGGGAGGGTGTACTTTCATCTCCGATGTTTTCACACAAGACCTTTGGCCTCTAGGACTACTTTCAATATCGTGTCTAAATAGGGTTCATTTTTGAGTTGAGTCATTTTCCTATTACAAAATCAACATTGACTTATTCCCCTTTCCCTATTCTGATAAAGTACACGTGGTAGCTCAGTGGTAGAACTTTCACCTCCGGTGTTTGGAGTCTCTGGTTTGATTCCAGCATGCGCCGTGTGGACTTTGTGGTGGACAAACACCGCGCTTTTGGGTTTTCTCTGGGTTCTCCCGTTTCCTCCCACTTTTTCATTCCAACATTTCATTCATTTTTAATCATCACCGTCTCCTTTAGCCTAACCGGCATAATCGTGGGACGTAAAACTGAAAATTTCATTTCATTTCATTTTCTGATAAAGTACATGTTTTGTGTCTTTTTGTATGCCATAATACTTAAGCGTCAAAGAAACAACGCTGTACCTTAGGTATAAAGGCACCACAGCTTGGAATAAATACAGACAAAATTGAGTGCTCGTCATACAAAGCCAATTATAAGGAACAAATTTATGTAGGGAACAAAAAGTTAAAAAAACAATAAAGGAAAAATGATATTTAAACATATGTCATATCTTCCAAAACAATAGTGTAGCGAACATGCAGCCAGAATGGGCTAAATTAAACGTATAATTTAGCCCATTCTGGCTGCATGTTCACTACAATTAACAACAAATTTCTGCAGATGATAATATTACATACAAGGTAATAGAGTTGTATGTTAGGTTTACAAGTGTAGGGTTACTAGTGGAAAATCATTACAACTGCTTTACGACGAATAAAATTAGTGAGTGCATATGAAAGATGACTATTAGATACTATTTTCCACCGGCGATGTATTTCTGTAAAATGTGCAGAAGCTGTATTTTATGTTTACAAGTGGAGCGCTACTAGTATTAAACCATCAAAAGTGCTATTGAAACTCGTATCACTGCCAAAACCCACTTGAATTCACTACTATCTCTTACGAGTATACCCACCATCACTGAAGCGCCTGCTTCCTTCGGATGCATCCACGCGCTTTACTACCAACCCACCAGCCTCACCCTGCCCTGACTCGGTTAGATAGAATTTGTGCTTTCTAGTGATCTGCTAGCACAGGTTGGTTCGTTTTATTGTATTGTAGATTTTTGTAATACATCCGGACGTCATATTTATACGCAAATCGTAAAAGTATTCTAATTTTCAAAAATTACTTCTGATGATTCCCTTGATTTTTATATATGCCAAGTGAAATATTTTCATGTCGTCCAGTTCCAAATCATTTAGGAGACAATAACAAGGAAATTAGTGAAAGAATTACAATTTTTCAACGAATATTTAAAGTGGAGTGCCAAAAGTAAACCTGCACGTTAATATCTAATATAATCCTCTATCATAAGCATTGACTTATTTTAACCATAAAATTTCAATTTTGGAGAACTATTGTAAATCAGCACCATCAATTGAGATCTAAGCCTTCTACTGTCGTTTACATTGCATCACGATCACAGAAAGTGTGAAGAAAATTCACGGATTGCAACTCATCTTTCAGCTAGAATCAATACATTCACACATTGACAATTTGTGTGTGTCACTGATTACAGACGATTTCATTCAAATTTCTGTGCATTTTAAAATGTGGGCAGCAGCTGAGACCTTGAATAACGCTTGCCTCAGTGCCTTCGGCGCAGCAAGTTTCTATGCTACTTAACTGCTTCCGTTCACTGTCACTCCCACCCAACCAACGCTTCTCAGTTGGTTACATAACAAATCCTTTCTTGTAAGCACACCTAGTAGTGTAAGCACCCCGTATCTGATGATTTAAAAGAGAAACTACTGTATTTATATTCATATTTGTGAGGCCAGTAGGCCTAACGGTTTCCAGATGCGGGGCCACAATTAGTAAAAAAAAAAGAAAGAAAAAAGAATGATTTACAGGAGTAGTTAGTTGATATTCCTGTCTCGATGTTCAATTACTCAAGAAAATATCGTAAGGGACCTTAAAAACCGTAAAAGTACGTGGAAGTGACTTATGTGGGAAAAGAAAGTAAACAAGTTGTAACAAAGACAGAAAACAACGTGCCCTGCGGGACTCTAACGCTTCACTCGCTAACGCTCGCTCGGCAATACTGTGCGAACATTATATAGTGGTAACCTTACCGGTAGGACTTTACTTTGTACCGACCAGTGACTCTATAGTAGAAGTAATAGTAGTAGTAGTAGGAGGAGGAGGAGGGGTAGGGGTAGGAGTAGTAGTAGTAGGAATGGGTTAGAAGCCCCACAGGGGTTGGTTGGGTTATGTTCTTCGTGAACTGTTCCGGAAACCAGGTCAGATGAATCGGTTCCAGTCACTGGTCGGCACAAAGTAAACTCTTGCCACTTAACATGATCTAATTTAATGCATGGAGCCATAAAGCGACCAAATCTGAGGAGAATATCGCAAAAAAGAAAAGATGAAAAAGCTGCCCCACCCCCCGGGAAACAATATCCGTCAGGCCTACTAAACTTCACTTAAAACTGATATAAATGGAACATCTAGTAGAATACGAATTTGCAAGTCTTTAGTTGCCAAGTTTTTTTTTTTTTTTTTTTTTTTTTTTTAGCCATTTTGCTGAGTACCAATGTATTCCACCAATAGGCTACCATTTACGTTAATGTCGCCTAAAGCAAATATTTTGTAATAGGGTAGAGAGATGATGAGTCTAACTATTTAAATGTTCAACATAATCTGCACGGAAACAACTTACATATGCTACGATTAATCATAAAACATTACGTCAGTCAGCCATATTTCTGCTATTGTTTCCTGGTCGTGTTTGTAAATTCCAACACCAGATGGAAGCGGTTCCAAGTTGCATTTTGTAATTCTAGGTTTAATCAGACAACAGACAATCATGACTTTCTGCTGTGTTGTTGTTAAACACTTTGTTCTCCAGGAATTCAAGAGATGGCTCTCGAAAACATCACAAGTGTTCAAGTTGACTGTCTTGTACAACTGATTATTTTGTGAATATAGAACCTAATTTCAAAAGAAATAGAATTATACTTGCGCTTCCTGTAACTGATTTAAATAAAAAAATAAGTTGCATTCGTTTAAATTATATAAAAAATTAGCATTATTCCACAGAAAATTAAATATCTTCCTGGCACTTACGTTAAAAAAAATGATACCATCATCTCATCTGATTCTTATGTATTAATGGCAATAAATCAATAAATAATTCCTGATACCCACTCCTAATACCATTTTACTACACATAAATTGATGTTACTGGTCCAAGAGAAGGCGTTGCCTTCTGTGGCCCGCCCATCAGTTAATGGGAATGAAACTGCACTTTGAAAAAATAAAGAAAGGAAAATTCTTCTGTATGCCTAACCAGATAAATATATCAATAAATAAATAAATTCTGATCCCCATCTCGCAATGAAACCTGATTGCCCCACAAAAAAGACGTTACCTTCTGCCCCTAATCCATCTTCGGATGGGAATAAAATTGCACAGAAAAATATATAGTACGTAGCACATATAATTAGCTGTCATACACACATTTTTGAAGAAAATGTTTTGTTTATTCAAATATCTTGAGATTCTAAATGTTTTTTAAATTCTTAGAGACGAGGGCCGCGGTGGCTCAGTTGTAGAGCGTTCACCTCTGGTGCTTGGGGTTCCGGGTTCGATCCCAGCCCCCGCCAAGTGAACTTTGTAGTGGACAAACATCGTGTGCGTGGGTTTCCGCGGGGTTCTCCCACTTTCTTCATTTCATTCATTTCTCATCTTCACCGTCTCCTTTAGCCTAACCGGCATAAACGTGGGACGTAAAACTCAAAGACTTCATTTCATTTTCTTAGAGACGAGTAAAAAGTTCGAACTATTGAAATAACTGAAAAGTGTTGTTTATTACTTTTGATCGATAATTAATCATATTATGCTTTCTATCCTGGACGCTTCAAATTTTCTGAACATTAGTTATTACACAACTATTTTTATTTTAGAGCATGAGCTCCTGAAAGATGTTGGGGCCGCGGTGGCTCAGTGGTAGAGCGTTCACCTCTAGTGCATGGGGTCCTTGGTTCGATCCCAGTTCGCGCGAAGTGAGCTTTGTGGTGGACAAACACCGTATACATGGGTTCTCTCGGGGTTATCCCGTTTCCTCTCACGTTCTTCATTTCACCATTTTACTCATTTCTCATTATCAGCATCTCCCTTAGCCTAGCCGTCATATCCGTGGAACGTCAAACTTAAAGATTTCATTTGATTTTCTTTTTCCATTAAAGATTTTCCAGAGAAATTCAGTTTACAAACACACAAGAATACCTTGCGTAACAGGGTTAGTTGGTTCCAAGAAAGGTCTGAGCTCTTTTGTTGAGGATTAAGATTAGGAATTATATTTCTGGGCATCCGGCTTCTATTGCTATTGAAACCCGTCACGTATGAGGGCTGATGTCCCTCGACGATCTACGCTCTACCACTGAGCCATCGCGGCTCCAACGCCTTTAAGGAGCTCATGCTCTAAAATAAAAATATTTGCGTAATAACTAATGTTCAGAAAATTTGAAACATCCAGGGTAGAAAGCATAACATGATTAATTCTCGAACGAAGGAAGTGCCGTGAAACTTTTGTTAGATAACTCAGCACTCAAAGCTGCTGTTTATTAGTTTGGATGAAGGAAAAATCTTGAATGAGAAAAACCCGCTGAAAATCTCACTCAGTATGAATTTTCTGAAAAGGCTTTTACTTTTACAACTTTCCGACCAAGTGTCCCCAGGGCCGCGTTCCTTCGTGACTATATGGTTAGCGTACACGTCTCCGACCCGGGAGACCCAGGTTCGATTCCGGCGAAAGCACACGTCGTTCGAATCCCACATTAAGCTGTAGGACATGTCGCATATACTTGCTGGCGAAAAGAACGCTAACGTTAATGCAGTCCAATTCAAGAAATGTCCTCTCTATGCAAACCGACGTTGTTCGAGAACTATTTGCAACGGATTTCAATTGAATTATTTAATCACAAAAGTTGAATAAATGAAATGAAATCTTTAAGTTTTACGTACCACGTTTATGCCGGTTAGGCTAAAGGAGACGGTGATGATGAGGAGTGAATGAAATGGTGGAATGAAGAAAGTGGGAGGAAACGGGAGAGCCCCGAGAAAACCCACGCACACGGTGTTTGTCCACCACAAAGTTCACTTGGCGGGGGCTGGGATCGAACCCAGGACCTGAAGCACCAGATGTGAACCCTCTTCCACTGAGCCACCGCGGCCTGCTAATGAAAGAATTGGTGGAATGAAATGTGGGAGGAAACGGGAGTACCTCGACAAAACCCGTGGATACGAGGTTCTCCACCACAAACTTACTTGGCTGGGAATTGAAGCAAAGACCTCACGCACCAAAGGTAAGAGCTCTAAGACTGAGGCACCGTGTCCCCTTATGCTTTTTAGACTGAAGGATTAGGAAGGTTAGGGAAACCGAAATATTATGAGGAATTAATGGAATGAAAAATGTGGAAGGAAACGGAAGAACCTATAGAAAACCTACGGACAAGATGTTGTTTATCATAAACTCACACGACTTGGGATTGATCCAGGATCCTCTGACAACAGAGATAATTGACCTACCACTTAAAAAAATAGCATCACCAGGACAAAAAAAAAACAATAGCACCACCCAGGACATTTGCCACCAAGGCCCTTTAAGTAAACGAATTCAACATCAATACTCAATCCACTACGACAGGGCGAACACAGAAAGTTCGAGAGCAGTTATTAAAGGTGTCCATTCTGTTCAGAGGGACTTGAACCCACTATGAATTGCGCCTCGTGAATTGAAGCCGAATACCCGAGAACTTTCGGCTCTTGTTGTCGACTACTAAAGCACAGTGACCCTATCTTTGAAGTAGTAGGTCACGGAGGATCAGTCATAGAACGCTTACCTGTGGTTCGATTCCCGGCCAAGTAAATTTGTGGTTAACAACCTTGTGTATGTGGGTTTTCTCGGGGTAGTCCCACTTCCTTCCACATTCTCATTCCACAAATTCTTCCATGATTATTCACTTCCCTTAATCGTTGTCTCCCTTAGCCTAAAGGGCATACACATGGGACGTTAAAATAAGCGTTCGAAGTGGAAAAAAGCAGAGGCGGTATGTTTTATTACAATTTTTACTTGACATACCGGCTATCTAAATGTTGAAATAGGCCTACAGTGTAAGTATGTTGTTCTAAAAGATTGCATTTCTATTTACATGTCTGAAAATCATTGGAGAGTTTCTCTGTAGTTAGGGGGGCATGGAGAGATTTTAATCCCCCGCCAATAACTTTCTGAAAAATATATACGTATCCCCTTATGTTGTATTAGAGAGAATTATGCGCGAAAGTGCTCAAAAACCGAGTTTTAATCTTAACAATTTCCTTCGGGAAAACTCCCAGACCCCCCTCACTCGACTGAGGGATATTCCAAACCCTCTGAAGATCCTCCCCCACAGCAAACAACCCCTAATCAGCCCACGCTCAAAATACGGCATTTAGACCCATGTATTAAGGCAAGAAGACACACACACACACATACTTAAGAAAGAAACAATTTAATATGGAAGATCAAAACAGTGGCGGATACAGCGGGGGGCGATCGCCCCCCCCCCCCAGAAGAGGCGACTTTCTTATTTTATATATAAATAAACCCATCCATAAAAAGTTTGGAGCTCTTAAAAGTAGCAGTATTACTACAGACCGCCCCCCCAGAAGTCCGTCCTGGATCCGCCCCTGCATCAAAATATAATCTAGGTAAACTTCTTTGAAGACGCCTAATGTTAAAAACACAGGTAGGAAAAAGATTAAAATGTCGATGTTGTCAACTAAGAAATAAAATTCTTTTACGTACAAAGGTAGTCGTCAATTACTGTGTATAAAAATGAATTTATTAAAGGTATTTAGCATCTACATGTACTCTCCAGTGACGACGGTATGTCTTGTTCACTGAAAGACCAGAGACGGTATGCCTTCATCACTGAGAAACCAGAGGCGGTATGGCATACCACCGCATACCGTCTCACTTCGAGCACTGGTTAAACTGCAAAACTATTTATTTATTAGCTTGCAAGGCATGTTCTCTGATTTCAGTGGAAAGCTACTTATGACAACGTGCTAGTACAAAATGTATATTCTATTCTTCCTAATATAAATAAAATAAAGAGTTTGTTTCTGTGTCTGTCTGTGTGTGTGTGTGTGTGTGTGTGTGTTTGTGTACGGTCCGGAGTCCAAATGAGTGGACCGAGAGTTACCAAATTTTGGTCATGGGTATCTTAGTCCAGGCTTCAGACCAAGACGAAGCGATTTTTCAGAATTCGAACCAGGGGGAGGGCGTTTACCGGGACATGTAAAAGTAGTAGAAAATGATCGATATTAGTGTCAAATTCATAGTTTTCGCGGTCACTGGGATCAATGATGGCACTTCCATTAGCGATTAGGGATGGGCACGAGCGAGTTCGAGCAAGCTTTCTTTAAAACTCGGCTCGACTCGAAACAGACATCTTTCAGCTCGACTCGAGAACTCGGGTCGAAAAATTTCCTCCAACTCGACTCAAATTCGGGTCGAGTTTCGAGACGAGTCGAGCCAAAACGAGCCAATTCGAGCTAATCCCTGTGTATAGTTCCAAGTACTCTCTTCAAGTATCCTACATAGACAATATAATTATCAATGATACAACAACAACAACTACTACTTCTACTACTACTAAAACATTATTATTATTATTATTATTATTATTATTATTATTATTATTATTATTATTATTATTATTATTATTATTATTATTATTATTATTATTATTATTGTTGTTGTTGTTGTAACAACACAGTGTATAACCATGAAAGTTAGGTGGTATGTATCGGAATACTGAAAACTATTTGACTGTTGATCTCGGTCGTCGGTAAGTCTTCAAGGGGCAACAACATCGGTCAGAATGTTCTGGGTTTGAGTTCCGGAGAACCAAGTATTCGGGTTCGAGCTAAAAATTGTTAAAACATATAGGGAACCGGCCAAACATGTTCAAAACTGCTCTGCCCGAGTTCAGGGCTGTCAACGGTTCGAGCGACTCGGCTCATAGCTCATTTATTATCGAGCCGAACCGAGAAGTGACCCAAGCTAACACCTCACCAAATCGAGCTGGCTCGAACCGATGGCTCATCCGAGCCCAACCGAATTGAGCTGATTGCTCACCCAACCGAGTGAGATTGATCCATCGAGTCAATTGAGCTGTATCGATGGATTCGTTTGAACGAAGCTGGCTCGAACCGATGGCTCACATGAGCCAAGTCGGTGGCTCATCCCAACCGAGCCGGCTCGAGCCAAGACGATGACTTGTCCCAACCGAGCTGATGGCTCATCCCAATGGAGCAATTCGCTCAGTTGAATCGAGCTGAGCCGGTTGACATCACTACCCGGGTTGAGCTTCTGCTTGGACTAAAAAATTTCGATCGTGCAAATCTCAACCTTGATGGTAAGAGCTAAACACTTATATTGGTATATACTTATATTGGTGCTCATTTCATTTGAGGCTGTCTGATTATGAAAATCTATTGTTGTCCCGTTATCGAGACGAGACACATTAAATTTAAATCACAAGATGCACTAAAAGTACGAGACGAGATGCACCCCTGTCATGAGCAACACTAAAAGTATTCCACATTACTGCTTACATTTTCCATGGAATTTGCTTTCCACTCTAATCAGGCTATGATTTCAAAACGAGTTGAAACGAGCTGACCGAGCGAGCTAGTTATCAAACTCGACTCGAAACTCGACCTCAAAACAGTGACTCAACTCGGAACGCGACTCGAGAAAATTATCTTTGACTTCACTCGAAACTCGAATCGAATCGAGTTTTAGGTCGACTTGTCCCATCTCTATTAGCGATGGCTTTCAATTCTAGCCACTGTTCTATGCGGGACGGGGGTCACCCGCGGTGGGGGGGGGGTCATTACCGAGACATGAACAAGTAGTAGAAAGTGAGCGATATTTTTTCCTTTCGTTATTCAGTTTGTTTACAGACATATTTTTATCTGATCCATGCGAAGAATGGGTGTTTCAGGTAGTCTTATATATCTATCTAAATAAGAATTTTACCTAAATTTAGAATGCAGGAGATTCCAGTAGTAAGATTTCCCATCTAAGATGTATTTTGGACTATGCAAAGTAACCCCGATTTTTTATGACTTTAAAACTTTTCACATTTCAATTCCAACTATTGCATCCAAGTCCCATTATACATTATTTATAGTAGTATTCTACGAAAATGACTTAACTTTGACGGAAATTCCTGTAGAAGATATCTTTTAAACTTTCGCTGTCTTAACAGTAACTGCTTTCCATACCTCTATAACAACAAACCTTCCCGGTGATTAGAACTGATGCTAACACCCCAACATTATAGTCAAAATACAGTTAGATTTTCTATCTTACGGTGGCAGTCGAATTTTTATCTTTACAGTTCATGGTTTTACCTACAGAGGACTCTGCAACTATTTTCATATTTTGTGCAAAGTTAGCCCTGATGTGCAAAGTTTTACGGTATAAGAAAAGTAGTCTATGAAACAAGTGTAAATTTCTTATCTTTACTGGAGATGTTTTACACTTCTCTCAACTTACGTAATACACAGTAGCCTATCACTGAAAAAATATTTACCTCCAACGGCGATGAGAAGAGCAAATAATTTTCGGTACTAACTTGTGAGACATCTTGCAGTGAAAGTACAAACCAATGACGTCATTAAAAGCAACAGTGCGACTTGTGTGTATACAGATGGGAACAACTCACTGTAATCAAGATCCTTGCAGCTTTACATTCTTGCTCGCAGATGGCAGCACCTGAAGCATAAAAATAGGATGTAAATACAAGCCGCAAAAATTATATTCAATAAGGAAATTTAGTTTAATTTTATGAAGTATTTCCTATATTATTATTTTTCGGTTTGTTTATTATCTACAATGTCATATTTAATCGTCACTGGTATTTAAAAAAAAATATCCAAGCTATTATACACAGCCATACGCTTTCTTTCAATGGCGGATCTACCCGGAGCCTGAGGGGTCTAGGTACCCCCAGTTTCTTGAGTAACAAGAATAACTGAAGCTACTATTTATATATTTTTAAAACGTCCATGAACTTGCACCCCCCCCCCACACACACACTTTGAGCACTAACGATAAAATTAGTGTCAATCGTTAGTTCATCGTTAGTGCTTCTTGGTGCACCAATGCCTAACGTTAGTGCTTAATTAGTGTAGGAGCTACAAGTAAAAAACCTTTGGGGGGCAGGTTCACGCTGCCCCACCACTTCAAGCACTAACGATTGCACTACAAGAATTCATTAATGCTTTTGAATTTGGCGGTAATTAAACGCAATGAAAAATTCCCCATGCATTTCTTATGGGAGTTTCGTGAGTTACAATTGGCTAGATCTACACTAATAGTGAAGCACTAACGAAACTATTAGTATTTTCTAGAAGCACTAACGATACACTAACGAGTGGTACTAATAATTTCGTTAGTGCTCAAAGTGGGGGGCCAAGTTCACGCTAGGCCCAAAGTGTTTTTTACTTGTAGTTCCTGTATTAATGAAGCACCAACGTTAGGGTTGGTGTACTAAGAAGCACTAACCATGCACTAACGATTGCACTAAAATAGATCATTAGTGCTTTTGTATTCGGCGGTAATTCGAGGCAATGAAAAATTTCCCATGCATTTCTTATGGGAGTTTCGTGACATGTAATTAGCCATAACCACACTAATATTAAAGCACTATCAAAACTATAAGTGTTTTCTAGAAGCACTAACGATGCACTAACGAATGGTAGGCCTACTAATTTTATCGTTAATGCTTGAAGTGGGGGAGGAGCGTGAACTTGGCCCCCCCAAATGTTTTTATTTATAACTCCTACACTAATGAAGCACTATCGTTAGTGTTTTTTGCAGTAAGAAGCACTTACGATGCACTAACGATTGCACTAGAAGAGATCAATAATGCTTTTGAATTTGGCGGTAATTTGACGCAATGAAAAATTCCCCATGCATTTCTTATGGGAGTTTCGTGACTTATAATTGGCTATATCTACACTAATAGTGAAGCACTAACGAAACTTTTAGTATTTTCTAGAAGCACTAACGATGCACTAACGAATGGCACTAGTTATTTCGTTAGTGCTTGAAGTGGGGGGCAGCGTGAACTTGCCCCCCCCAAAGGTTTTTTACTTGTAGCTCCTACACTAATTAAGCACTAACGTTAGAGGTTGGTGCACTAAGAAGCACTAACGATGCACTAACGATTGACACTAATTTTATCGTTAGTGCTCAAAGTGGGGGGCCAAGTTTACGGACGTATTTTTGAAAGTTTATAGTAAACTCACACTTATCATAGTCTGGGTTCTGGTTGCACATCCCCCAGTTTTTATCTTCTAGATCCGCCTCTGTACTCAAAACACTTCATTTTGGCTAAAAGAAGACATAAAACTGCATGTGAACAGAAAAAAAAGAGTACAACTTCATTTGTTAATGGTTTTCTTACACAGTATGAAAAAAGGCTTAATACACTGCTGGATGGATCTGAAGGATAGGAGCTACTGGGCTTCAAAATTTAAATATCCAAATATTATATATATAACGGAATTATGTACGTTTGAAGTAAATATCTTGGAAACCGTTAAAACAATCAAAACAAAAGTTGCACAATATAAAGAGAACAAAATTCCTTATCGAAAACCGCAACCAGTCTTGCCATAGATAAAGCAGTGTTGCCAACTCAGGATAAACATATTTTGTTTGAAAAAGCATTATATAGGTATACAAGTGTGCACAGATTTAAAATGCACTATTATTACTAAACGTAACAGTGAAGTGTAGTGAAGCTACGTGTGCTGAAAATGTACAATGGTGAAGTCTGATATGCGGCAACAAAGGGTACTAAAAGAATGCATTAGAAAAAAGTGAGGGCTTAGCATTATATTTCTGTAGCTCCGGTGATTTAGCAGACAACTTGCGAAAACAAAATGATACACGCGAGGAAAGAAACACGTATTTTCTAATTCCGTAAACTGGTTCTCCACATTATCTTATCAATATTTAGAGCTCCCTCGTGGCTAAGCGGTTAGCGTACGCGCCTTTGGCGTGGGAGACCCGGGTTCAATTCCCGGAGGGAGCTCATGTGGTTCGGATTCCACGTTAATCAGTAGGTCCACGTCTCATATAGCCTCGCTGCTGAAAGGGACGCTAAACTAAAATCAACTCAACTCAACTTATCAATATTTCGAAGAGTACTTTCTTGGTTTATGTCTTTCGTGTTAAGTGACATATTATTTTACTTCTTCTCCTACATAGCATATAATTATGTTTGTACAGGGTAACATTACCATATTCACATTGAAAATATAATTATTTTATTACTATCTCATTTTGTTTTTATCGGCCCGAATAGAAGTGGGTCTAGAAGGCTAGACAACCGACATATTAGGGACCGCCGATTCCAATTTCGCTTCAGACATATTTTTGTAGTATTTTCCATCTTACATTTCATTTCTATCTTTCTATTTCATAAAATCCCAATTTATACTATAGGTCCCGTCCTATATAGCTTCGAAACTGACACAGAACGAAAAAATGGTATCATTTACTTTCGTTTTTCAAAAGCATCACTATTTTGTGACACTGCTGACATTTTGCTATGTTATACTATCAGTGATATGCATTTGAACTAAATTCATAGTATGAGATTCAGATTTCTTTATTACCATCTGTTCTATATATCAGAATTCTTCAATCTACATTTTCAGCACATGTAGCTCCAACAGTGTGGAACACTGTATCACTACATTTAACTGTTATGTTTAGTGATAATAGTGCATTTTAAATCAGTGAACACTTGTATATAGTGCTATTTAAAAAAAATGTCTATGCTGAGTTGGCAACACTGCTTTACCTATGGCAACCCTGTCTATGGTTTTCGATAGGGCTTTCTGTTCTCATTACATTGTGCAACTTTCGTTTTGATTGCTTTAACGGTTTTCAAGATATTTACTTTAAACAAACATAATTCCATGACATAATTTTTTCAAATTTTGAAGTCTCGTAGCTCCTATCCTTCTGGTCCATAGCACCTCAAATTTTCCTCATGTTCATTTCTCATGATGCTTTATCAGATGTGCTATGTGGCAATGAGATTTTAGCGATATCTTGTGGGACCTTAACGTGTGAGCTCTTAGGGAAACAGTCAACACAAAACTATAGAACGAAAGCAAGAGACATAAAGATTTTCGGAAAACTCACTAGGAGTCTCTGTAAAACAGAAATAATTAGCGTTTGCTTTACTACCTATTGAAATGTCAGTACTTAATTACTAAATCAGAAACCACGGTTATCAAATGCGTTGCTCAAGCGTTAATACCTTTCACACTGAAAAACCATACAATTCTTCACATTCGTTGATGTAGTTGCCACATTTCACAGGGATATGTTTACTTCTTTGAATACTAGTTGCACTTTAAGGTAGAAGTGCTAGGTAAGTAATAACAAAGGGTGTCTTCGCCTATTCTTTTTGCAAGGGAACTGAAGCTTTCCCTGATTATATAATACAATAATAGTAATGAAGTAAAACCGAGCCAGCACTCGGAGAAAAAAAATAAGAAACCGTGTCAATAAATAAATAAATAAATAAATAAATAAATAAAAGGCATAAGCCACCGAACTAATCTTTCTCGTTCTCATTTCTTAATTTAAGTTATATTGCGAATTACTACAGGAGTATTTACTTATAAACAAAATTGTGGTAGGCATTTCCTTGAAACTTTGGCTAAAGGATACTCAGTATTTTAGTAAAACACGCCTCTGATTTCTTAAATATATATATAAATCATACTTTAGGCTTATCAATTTCGGGCCCTATACATTTTTGGCGTTAGTTAGTGAATTATAACTAAAAGACCATAACCCGATGGATATGATTGAGACCTTTTTTGGGGGGGGGGATGTGGCAATTTTATGGCGTAAGTTTGTTTGCAGTGTTGCCAACGAGAGGGAAATTATGGTGATATATATAGGGGTGAAATTATGAAAAAATCCCTAACCGAAATTTACGATCTTTTGGAGCTGGCACCACTGTTGTTACATTGGTGCAAGTAATCTCAAAAAAATCTTTGGTGTGTCGACAATACACATTAAAACTAAAATATTGGCTGTCATAGAGAAACATAAAGAAAAAATTCTTTCACATCGTACAAACGAAATTTAGACACTTCTTCCGCTCAGAAGCAAAGATCAACAGTTATGCAAGTGCTGTAGCTTCCCTAATTACCCTGTTGAATCCTTCTATAGTGCGTTGTGGTGCCCAAAGACGGGGCTTTTAAATATTGGTACGTTTGTTCGAACGTAGCCAAAAATAAATAAATAAATAAATAAATAAATAAAAATGTAGTTATAGAGGGAAAAGTAGGATATTTTCCGAATTTTTGACCTAAATTCGGGAATCAATATTTTCTGTGCCTGGAAACACTGCTACCAGAAAGACGCATGCTATCTTAGAATAAACTTTGTTACACCTCTAATATATCCAAGAAGTATCGTGAATTCTGATAAACTAAGCATGTCATTTAAAATAAATATCTCATTCTACCTTTAAAAAATCACAATTATATTTCCACTTAGAGAACAATGTCCATTATAAACCTCAACTGTACTTCCCCTAATTATCTAAGTGAAACTTTCTATGGTGCGTGTTGTAGGCCAATGAAGAGGATTTCAGATACTTGCACGTTTGTTCCAATCTAGCTTAGAACAGGGAAGGTTAGCTATAGAGTAGTTTTCGAATTTTCCCCTAAAATATGGAATGAAAATTTTTATGGCTGGAAACGTTGCTACCAGACAGATGAAACCTACCTTAAATAAACTTCGGTGCACCACTAATATAACAAACAAGTACTATGTTGAAATCTAGAGAAGGGAGCTTGCAATTTAAAAAATTTAGAAAAGTAAAAAAAAAAACTAAATTCGAATTTTTCGTACGCACCCTAATAACGCATTAGTAAATGTACTAGCTTTTCTTCAGTAATACCTGACGTTCGACTGGCGTAAGTTGATTTGCCTTCGCACGTATGGGTACCGATCTATAATTGTAATTTAAAAAAAAATGATTCTTTACCGACAAATGTAATTTCCCTAGTCGACATAACTGATTATGAGTTGTTGAAATTGGTCTAAAATATTAGGTATTCATATGAGGTATACACCTGAGTGTTTCCATTTCTTAATTAATGTTATACTAGCTGAAATACCCATTCATTTCGTGGGTCATATAAAATGTCTATGTAAACAAACTGAACAGGGAAAGGAAAAAGTATCAGTCATTTTCTACTACTTTTACACATCCCGATAAATGCCCCATCAAACCCGTGGTTTGAATTTTAAAAAAATGCCTCTGTCCCCCTGCCTCTGGAGGCTGTATTTGGAAGTCAACGCCTGTGGGAGTATCATCATTCATCTCAACGATCGCGAAAACTATGAAATTGACACTAATGTCGGTCATTTTGGATTATTTTTACATGTCTCGGTACCCCCTCCCGCAGGTGAACCAAGGCCCGCAGCAAAATGGGATGAATTTGGACGTTAATGCGATCGGAGTTTCACCATTGATCTCAACAACTGAGAAAACTATGAATTTGATACTAATATCAGTCATTTTCCATTATTTTCTACATGTCCCGGCAAACTCACCCCGAGAGACCCCCCTTGGTTCGAATTTTGAAAAAGGAAACGCTTCGTCTTGGTCTGGGGCCCTGACCAAAATTTGGTAACTCTGGGTCCACTCATCTGGTCCCCAGGCCTCACAGAGACACAAACAAACTCTTCATTTTATTAGATTCCATTGCAAAAATGAAAATGAAATGAAATCTTTGAGTTTTACGTCCCACGATTATACCGACTACGTCAAAGGAGACGCTGATTATGATAAATGAATGAAATGGTGGAATGAAGAAAGTGGGAGAAAACGGAAAAACCCCGACAAAACCCACGCACACGGTGTTTGTCCACCACAAAGTTCACTTGGCGGGAGTAGGGTTTGAACCCACGACCCCATGCACCAGAGGTGAACGCTCTACCACTGAGCCACCGCGGCCCCTAGATTCCATTGCAGTTACTGCTAAAACAATACTCATAAACAGAATCATGGTAGACATTTCCTAAAAGCTTTGCTCTAAGGAAACTCATTATTTTAGTAAAACAAATTTTGGGTTCCTAAAAAGGAAATTATATAAGTAATATTTTAGGCTTAGTAATGAATTCTTTATTTGAAACTATATATATCAGTAGCGATCGTAGTCTACAGTAGCAGCTGTTGCAATAGCAAAGGCACGTGCGTACACTAGAGACCTGCACGGGCCAGGCTCTGGCGGGCCGACTCTGTTATTTCTTTGGGCCGGGCCGGGCTTGGGCGGGCCGACACTGTTATTTCTTTGGGCCGGGCAGGGCTTGGGCTGGCCGACACTGATTTCTCTTCAGGTCGGGTTGGGCTGGGGCCGATCAATTGCAACTCTTTAATAATTATTGACTTTCGTTAAACGATAATTGGAATAAAGCCAAACGTTGAAGAAGCGTGTGTGTGAAAAATGTTACAAAGAAAGCAATAGCTATTTACAGTTTGTGCTGCTTAGCGGCTCCACTTTCACTATAGAGGATTGCAGGCATTATGCGGTAAATTGAGCTCTGACCTAGGCCTTCACTGAACTCAAAATATAAAAAGAAGGGGTGGGAATGTTTTGCCTGTCGCTAAACAATATTGCCATCTTCACTTTATGCTAAAAATCAATTAAGTTAGATTTTTGTTACAGGGAATGGAGTTTTTTTTTTCTCTCGATGATAGGCAAAGTTCTAGGAGGCAATGGTACGATTTGGGAGGCAAGCGTCAGGTTGTGAACCAGAGTTTAGAAAATGTTTCTTAGGGTTAGGTCAAATTTAGTACTAAATTTTGAGAAGGACTCGGGCTCGAGCTAATTTTTTAAAAAAATTAACGGGCCGGGGTCGGGCCAAAAATTTTAAAATTTATCGGACCCGGACCGGGCTTGGGCCAAGAATTTTGAAAAACTTATCGGGCCAGGCCGGGCTCGGGCCGAAAATCTCCAAAACTTTTCGGGCCCGGGCTCGGGCCGAAAAATTCGGCCCGTGCAGGTCTCTAGCGTACACACGAGTCTTCCCCTCCACCGTGGTTCTTGGGACTTATTCAAATAATATTCAGGGAATATGAAAAGGGAAGTCTCATATTTGTATTTGTATTTGTCTCAAGCTGTATTTGTTTATTTGTTTATTTAAATACATTCTTAAATTTAATTGATCTATATTTCAGACTATACTATAGAACCTTTTTAATACATAATGTAGCGAATCTAATCAGAAGAGGACGAAGTCTGGGAGCCCGCAAACTTTAAACAACTACGAGCCTACATGCATTGGTGGCCCAAAAGTTACGTCGCTGCTAAAATAAACTTTCTCCTCTACCAACAGAGTTTTGTTTCGGTAACTTTTGTCCGCAGGCAGGATCAAATTACGAAGGAGTTGGATTCGATAACAATTTACCTTTTCTTAGATCTGGGGGGGGGGGGCGCAATTGTCCAGCTCCGGAAGAGCAAAGATACCCAAAATTATGTGTGCAAGCAACACTACTACCACTACACGTGTATTTATTGTTTGCTAGGTTTTTTTTTTTTTTTTTTTTTTTTTAATCAGTCTTCTCTTCTCCCAAGCTGCTTAGACTCCTCTATCGTACCAATTGAGTCAAGCACTACCGTGTTTATTGCTTTGAAAGTCACCTCTGAAGAAACTTCAAGAATTCAGATTTCATCTAAATACAAGAACCCACACTTAATTTAAAGATTATTGAGCAAAGGAAGGTAAAAAACAGTAAGTTAGTTCGTAAGAAATATTTCGAGTTGTTAGGTTGTGTGTACTTTGTAAGAAAGTATAGAAATTAAAGAAAAGAGAAATAAATTTATGTAGCTCAAATTTACACTTTGCAAGAGAAGAACTGGGTCACTATCTGTGCTCTTTCATTGAAATGCGTATTCTGTAGAGTAAAGAGGGTTCAAATACTTTCCGCAAACTAATTCTTCACGTGCGAGGAGCGGACAGCTAGTATATAAACTAAACAAAATGAACAGAGTATATAAACTAGGGAAATGCTGTTACTGTTTGACTTCAGGACAGTGCAATATGCTTTACCACCAGCTGACATTACCATTAAAGACCATAATCATATTTATAAAGGTGACCAACAACGTTCTGTTGCTTTTTGTGGAGGTCTGTGTCCTATTCGCCCTCACACCGTGAGTTGAATGTGAATGAAGATAAGCCGAAGGTCAAATGTTGGTTTGGGTATATCGAGCATACTACCTGGTTGTACCAATTCAGTTACATCGTAAACTTCCGTAATGACAGGGCGAACATGGGACCTCAATAGAGCTTCCATAAAGGCGTGTACCCTGTAGAAGTTCAAACTGGGGTCAAACGCCGCTACAGCGAGACGGAAGATATACCGGACCTTCGGTGAGGGTGTCGTGACTACGCGGACAGTGCAGCGATGGTTTAGCAAGTTTAAGGACGGTGACAAAACACTCGAAGACGCACCACGTGCTGGAAGACCAACATATGTACAAAATGATCTTTAAACAGCAATTGAGGGGAACAGTGGCCAGACTTGAGGAACTAGGACTACAATTCAGTGTGAGTGGGGAAACCATTCGGCAGCACCTCCATCAACTTGGGAACGACTACAAGTTGGCTTGAGGGGTTCCATATGATTTGACACCGGGTCAGAAGGCAATGCGAGCAGACACCTGTGTTTCTTTGCTGTCTCGACTGAGGAAGAAGACATTTCTGGGTGTTGACGTGTGATGGGAAGTGGGTCTTGTACGAAGCTCTACAGTGTCGTCATCATTGGCTGGCATCCCATGAACAGGTTCCAAAACAGTTGAAACCAGCACTGAACCAGAGGAAGGTCCAACTGTGTGTTTGGTGGACTGCTCGCGGCATCGTGCATTGGGAACTGCTACCAGCTGGTCAGGGCATCAATGCAACTGTGTACTGCGAGCAGTTGAACCGTGTTAAAGAAACTCTGGTGCCAGCACTTCTGAATCGCAAAGAGGTCCTCCTGTTACAGGACAACGCTAAGTTCCACGTGGCTAGGATGAGCCGGGACCCATTCTACGCTTTGGATGGAAAATACTATTGCATCCGCCATACTTCCCAAACATTGCACCGTCCGATTATCCTTGTTCAATTCCTTGGAAAATCACCTTAGAAAATGCCAGTTCAAATCCCTAGTAGAGGTGAAAATTGCACTTGATACATTTTACGGCCCACCAAGTTCTTCCGCGATGGAATCCATGGGCTTCCAGAACATTGGCAAAAGGTCAGCGATGCTGATGGGGACTATTCTTGACCCCAGGTACGTCTTAGGTGACATATCGATGCTCGAAGGTGGTGGATGAAAAAGCGACAGAAATTTCATGGTTATCTTCTTAGATTCGATCATTAATATTTGCCTAATTGCAATTAGGGAAACAAAAAAGAAGATTAAGCGCAAAAAATTAGAAGTTTTAATTAAGCATAATTTTAGCCTACAGTGTGCAGCGAGTTGAGAGCCTCGGGAAACAGCAGGTTTTTCATAAAAAAATTTTACGAATTTTTCATGCATCATATTTCTAATGGGAAGGGGAAATAAACTGACTCAATTATTATCGACCAGTTGTAACCGCAAACAACGGAAATTATGTGAAAATCTCCTGGAACATATAGTGTATATGAAGTCAAATAATTTTTTACGGAAGCTATTCTCAAACATATATCTTACATCAAAAATGAAATGAAATGTTTCAGTTTAACATCCAAGGAGCGTGTCCTTTAGGCTAAGGGAGACTGGTGATTAAGGCAAATGAATAATGATGGAAGAATTGGTGAAATGAAAATGCGAGATGAAACGGGAGTACCCCGAAGAAACTCACGGACACGATGTTGTGCACCACAAACTCGCTTTGGTAGTGATCGCACCAGGAAACCCACGCACTATAGTACCGAAGGTCTAACGTCGTTGGCTTCCCGCGAAAAGTTGTAGTGACGTTTATGCGGAGTTGTCAGCTTGGTTAATCGTGGCTCGCTGAGCGCAGTAGACGGTTGAGGTTGAGTGACCTTGCGATGAGTAAGTTAGGCAAACCTGAAGGGTGGTGATTGGCTATCCTCTTACCCCACCTCCAGTGACGAGCACGTCAAAGCGCGGGAAGCCAACGACGTTATAATTTCCGTACTATAGAGATAAGCGTTCTACCATTGACCCGCAATGACCCCATAACGTAAATCAATGAAGGAGTAAAATTCACTTTCTCATTCTCGACTGATTCTAAAGCCATACATCAGCAATGATTAGAAATCGTCCAAATTTACGCCTTTTTTCGAAAAAAAAAATGCGAATATTGTTTTATAAATTTTTATGGGCATATTTTTATTTTATGGAGGGGATAAATCCATCCCCTTGTTCTTGTGAATTTTAACTTCAACGAATACAGTTCACTGGGAAATATGCTGTATACTTTCCGAAATTGGGGCTATATTCTCCAATATTGACATCAAAAATTCCGACGCTACAACGCGCGAAGGTATCGACAGCGCAATTTCAGCTGTTAATGCAGGGTCAACATGTTGGTTCACTCGACACCTTATTATTTCTGGCTTTGAGTCATCTTCAGTGTTTGTTGCATACATAGAGTAACTAAACTTGTTTTGTTGTAATAAGACACGTAGATATTACGAGAGAGTTTTGAAAATAAACCACTATCTTTGAAAATGTGTTTATGGAGAAGTATGAGGAAACATAGCTTTGCGAAATCTAATATCATAGACAAAGTTGTATCAGAATGGAGGAAAAGGAAGAGAAGAACTGTATTGGAAATAACTAAAACAGATCTCTCAGCTCCTGCTTGGCTAAGCGGTTAGCACACGCGCCTTTGGCGTGGGAGACCAGGTTTCGATTCCCGGCAGGAGCTCATGTGGTTCGAATCGCACGTTAAGCTGTAGGTCCACATCTCACATGGCCACGCTGCTGAAAGGAACGCTGAGCACAAAATCAAATCAAATTAAACCAAACAGATTTATCTAAACCGAGCTGAATATTACCTACGATATTGTTTCGTGGGAGACTTAATAAAATATAAAAGAGGGAGGAGAATACGAAGATTGTAAGAAATTGCTTAGATTAGATAAGATAGTATAATTCTAACGTCTAAACAAATTGGTTAATGGGAGCCATAGCCAATGCAAGCATCTTAAGTAGTAAACATAAATGACGCGCTAATCTAGTCAGCAGATTGTTATTACTATTACTATTATTATTATTATTATTATTATTATTATTATTATTATTATTATTATTAGTAGTAGTAGTAGTAGTAGTAGTAGTGGTAGTAGTAGTAGTAGTAGTAGTAGTAGTAGTAGTAGTAGTAGTAGTAGTAGTAGTAGTAGTAGTATTTGTTTGCATTTTTAAATAGCGACAAAATGAAGAATTTAGACGAAGCTAAACAGCCATTTATACTGAACAATTAGATACCTTCAACACAAAATTATAGAACGATAGTAAGAAAGATAAAGATTTTGTGGAAATCCACTAGGTGTCTCTGTAAAACATAAATAATTAGTGTTTGTTTTACTACCTATTGAAATGTCAGTATTTAATTACTAAATGGAGAAACAACAGTTATCAAACGCTTTGCTCATGTATTGATACTTATCGCCCTGAAGAAATATCCAGTTATTTACATTCGTTGATATATTGCACTGGTTTGGATACTAGTTCCACGTTGAGGGACAAACTTTAGGTAAGTAAGTAGACTGTAGTCGTACTTTGATCTATTTACATTTCAGGACTCGACTCCTTGCATCGATGACTACTTTTTGTAAGGGGGCTTAAGCTTTCCCTCATTTTACAATGTAATGACGGTATAGTAAAATAAAACTGACTAATCCACCACTCACGTCAGAGAAATAAACCAGAAAAATTTTACAAATCTAATATAAATAAAATAAAGTGTTTGTTTGTGTGTCTGTCTGTCTGTGTGCGGCCTGGGGACCAAACGAGTGGACCGAGAGATACCAAGTTTTGGTCAAGTACCTTGGTCCAGGCCCCAGACCAAGACGGAGCGTTTCTTTTTTAAGCTGAAACCAGGGGGTCTCAAGGGGGCGTTTACCGGTACGTGTAAAAGTAGTAGAAAATGACCGATATTAGTGTCGAATTCAAAGTTTTCGCGGTCGCTGAGATCAATGGTGAAACTCTGATTGTACTAACTTCCAAATTCACTCCATTCGGTATGCGGGCTGTGGGTTACCTGCGGGGGGTTACCGATACACGTAAAACATCCAAAATGAACGATATTAGTGTCAAATCCATAGTTTTTACGGTTGCTGAGATGAATAGTGATACTCCAACGTGCATTGACTTCCAAATACAGCCCCCATCGGCTGGAGGCCAAAAACGATTTTTTTTTTAATTCGAACCAGGGGGTCTCAGGGGCCGTTTACCAGGATATGTAAAAGTAGTAGAAAATGACGATATATTTTTCCTTTCGTTGTTCAGTTTGTTTACATAGATATTTTATCTGACCCATGCGAAAAAATGGGTAATTCAGCTAGTTGTAATACATGTTCAGAATTGCTTTCAACATGTGTTTCTGGACATTGAGTAATGTATGTGGAAGAAATAGTGTTGCGTACAATTGCATTCTATAATTATATAGAATGGAAGATTTAGTTGAAACAATTATTTTATTTCAACATTTTGGTTTCTAATTTGAGCATAATAATTTTGGATTGAACTCATGATGCTGCATATTTTTAAGAAGGCAAACAATGGAAGAATTATATGAATACATTGAAAGAAATTACCGTATCATTGCAAAGTTCTTAGATAACATATGAATGAAGAAAAGAAATAGCTATTCTATTGTGTAATAAACAGCAACATAGCATATAATAACCAAATGACTAGTTCCTGATTATTAAACCTAAATATCACTAATTTATAATGTAGTTAAACTCCTTGTCATCATACAGAAAATAATGGCTTCCTTTTGAATTTTGTAAAAAAAACAAATCATAGTGAAGGTGTGGTCTTGCAATGTATCTAGTATTCAATGACCAATCAGAAGGATGCTTGGATCAGGTTTATTCGCATCCGTCTGCCCCGCCTCCAGCGTCGAAACGCAAAAGACAAACACAAACACATACGCAGCGCGTTGGCGTCGTTCCGACACTCGACTGACGAGATATGTTCATCTGACAAGTACGTAAGTAGTAGATCTTTTACGGGCCAAGGCATCGTAACACAAAATGTATCCTTTGATTTCATAGAACTTAATTCTCGACGTAAGATAATTAGTTTAATATGCAATAGTCGAATCATGCAACTTACGTTTTTCTCTATTTCGATTTCAATAGAAACAAAACCGCTTTGATTTGCGCACTTTTTAGGCAACATATAGTGTTCACATAGTATAACTAATAATGTCAATGAATCATTTATACTAACTACTTACCATTACTTCTTCAAGCTGTAAGATTACAATAGCATAGCATATTCTCTATGGCTGTTATTTACTTAACACAAGGAAAAAAAATTATCATTGTTTAATATATATATATACGTATATGAACAGAAACAAATATAAAATAATCTTAGTTTATAGCTGCAGCCATTGTGTATATACGTTCAGACAAGCACCAAAATTTTTGTTGTTGGGAGCGGTCCAAGTTTTTTTTTGGGGGGGGGGAGGTGTACAATTACGTTTATGTAGTACTAAACGGGTATTATTCTGCACCTAAAAACACGATAAGTAATTGTAAAATACTTCCACCTATATTTTCAGAAAACAAGAATTTTAGGAATGATCCAAAAATATGGATCAAAAGATTGCAATCTTGACCAAGGATTTTAGGAATGATCAAAAAAATGCATCAAAAGATTACGATTTTGGCCAATAATTAGTTTTTAGATCAGGGGCCATAAAATTTTTGAATGACCCCTAAATCAAGTTTTCGTATTTTTACGGAATAAGCACATCATACTGAGTTAAGTGATAGTTTGGGTTTGGCTACGCTATTTGTAGTTCTCCAGATACAAGGTCTATAAGAAAATGTTTGCCTGAAATATATTGGATCTTTTGATCCAAAAATGATAGATCTAGATTGTTTGTTTAAGAGAAAGAGTAAAGATGAAGTGTAAGATCAAGTTTTCACTAGTTTTATTGAGAAAGTGTACAAACTTATGTTGAGTTAGGAAGTTTTAGACAGGTTCGAACCCAGTAGGCTCTCCGACCGTACCGGATGTGCCCCTCTCATGGACAATGAGTACTACGGCCAAAATATGTCAAATTAAGTTTTTATGCATTGATTCGTGTTGTATGACTTTCCTTCACTGTATTCTTAAATTCGTTAATTTTCCTATAGGCGCATTTCTCACTAAAGTAAATAATTTCATACGTGTGGAAACTATTGTTAATTACTTTTATAAAAATCTCTGCGATTTTTTATGCAGACAAAGAACTAAAACAGGAGAAATTTCGCGAAAAACGCCAAAGTTCAAACGTGGAAGCCGGTGAGTGCTATTCGGACATTACAAAATTTCATAGAACAGTGACAAATGGAAGGTTAGAGCAGAAGAATAAACGAATCTTACTGAAGTGTTATCATAGAATCCACTATATATTATAAAATGTTAATTGTCGTGTCAAGTAAATAAAACACAATGGTCGTGTTATATGCAACAGAAAGCACTACTTCAGAATATTATAACTTTATCTTATTAATTGACATACAATGCTATACATGTAACGCCAAATGCGACTCTTAGCTTTCATTGTGTTGTGTACTAAATCATTTCTTCAATTTGGTAAAAGTATGGTGTCAATTATAAAGATTTTATTTTATTTTATTTTATTTTATTTATTTATTTATTTATTTATTTTTGAAAAATGAACTTGATCACTGAATCAATTATTTTTTGTATATAAAGAGTAATAATGGGTGTTGATTTATAACAATTCTTAGCAAAATAATATTGGCGTTACTACATTCTAATTTGAAATGTAAATATAAACCAGGTACATAAATTTGAAAGTTGAACTGCCTTTAGTTTAACGTCCCACAATTATGCTCTTTAGGCTAAGGGAGAAAAGTTTAATTGTCGTGTCCTTGGGATTTCTCGGGGTACTCCCGTTTCCTCCCATCTTCTCATTCCACCAATTCTTCCATCATTATTTACTTACCTTAGTCATCGTCTTCCTTAGCATCAAGGACATAATCGTGCGACGTTAAACTGAAAGATTTCATTTTCATTTTCTTGAAAATCGTAAATGAAAATCGTTGTAGTCTTTGTGATTATCTGGCGTTTGGTTGCTCGTATTTAACACCAAATACCGAAGCTAACTGGGGCAAACACGATTTTACAGTTTAACACGAGATTAGAACCAGAGGTTCTACGAAAGCATTAGGATTGCTCACGAGACGAGACTAGTCTCGAAAAGGAGATAAGAATTAAACTAACTAACTAACTAACTCTATGGCCTATGGAACCCGGAGGTTCAGTGCCGCGTTCACAAAAGCTCTCCACTGACTTCTATCCTTAGCTAATTGCATCCAGTTTCTACTTTGTATTCCTATCTCTGCGAGATCCATCTTAATATTGTCCTCCCATCTGCGCCTAGGTCTTCCTAATGGTCGTTTTCCTATGGGTCTACCAGTCAAGACTTTGAAAGCGTTTCTACCTTCTTCCATTCTAGCTACATGACCTGCCCACCTAAGCCTCCTAGACTTGACGACCCTAACAATGTTGGGTAAACCGTATAAACTATGTAGTTCCTCGTTATGAAGCTTCCGCCATTCCCCATTCTCGTTCCTCTTGGGTCCGAATATTCTTCTCAGGATCCTGTTCTCAAATACTTTCAGTCTACATTACATATAAAAATTCTAGACGAGACAACAAACATGATAATTAATTGTCTCGTCTTCAGGATGAAAAGAGAAATTTCTGGAGTCTCGTATAGAACACAAATTCACCCAAGTCTTAAATCTGAAAACACTGTTTCAGTGCTACACAGTTCATGGTGTGAAAGTTATCAATTGCTGAAGTGATAGTACAAACACAAAGAAGAGCATTCATTTATCAACGTCTGAAGATACACAAGGCATTACACAATACACACCAATAATAACAAACATGATTTAAATAAATATACAGTAGGAAGTCGAAAATCCGAGCTAATTGGAACCACAGGTAGTTCGGATTTTCAAATTGTTCGGCTTTTGGAAAATGACCAAGAAAATGCGATTTAGTCTTAAATATACTGTACGGTATGTTCTTTTATCGATACAGTGGTTATACAGTACATACGGTAATTACAATACTCCACGAAATGCTACTTACATTTAATGTTTCTGAAGAACCTATTCGTACACTAAATTACACTGTTCTTGTAACTCACACTTAAAACTAAACTTTTATAGGTCTAAGGGAAAATAAAAATATGTATGACAAACAACTATATATGAATGAACTTTTCTAAAAACACTGACTCCACACAACGCCAATGAGCAACCCTATTGTTTGTTTATCCCTAGCACTAAGACAAAATGTGAAAAGCTTCTCGAGACCGCGTTCGGACTTTTGACGTTCGGATTATCGACGTACTACTGTAGTTATACCACACCCTTCGTGGACCTCTCGTGACTCGAAAGGATCCTGATAACTTCATAATGAAATTTTAAAAAATCAGAGGATAAATTTTACACATAAATTTTAAAAGAAAACGAGATGAAGGAGAAAAGCTTTCTGAGAATCAAGGCGACACTACAATTCTTCAAAATTTTTGAGACATGACGAGAAATCTTCATTTGTCGTCCTGTCGTGTCTTGTGGGTAACACTAGAAAGTATTTTTCGAGCATACACCCGAAGTGTACAAACTCAAGAACCCAAATTCCTGCCCAACCATTGAGCCCCAGCCAGTGTGAGAAGGAGCCCTGAAAGTAGATAGTAAGTCAGAGCTCTAGTCCAAGCAAGTACAGGTGAGTGTGAGCCCCATTCACGGTAGCAAAACCTAACTCTTATCTAACGTGTGCTTCATTAAGGATTGCGAAGTCAATAGAGTGTGTGAGCCTGAGTGAGAGAATGCCTCATTGAGGATACCTAGTCGCGAATGCAAAATGTAATCTCTGGCATAAAGCTTACCGCTTACCTATAATCATGATTAGATTCTAGGAAGCTGATCGAAAGCGTAAACAGTTTACGAAAAAATGAATACCAATTATTATTCTTAGATACACCTTTTACTCTAATATGTAATGAAATACACCAACTTTACTTACAAAATCCTTTAATTTCGTATGCTGTTTCATTCAATTGTTTGGATTGCCGCAGTTGAGCAGACTATTAACAGAAATCTTGTTTACAATGCAAACATTAATTGTACTGACAATGTTATGAACAGTGGCGAAGGGTGGTAAGAGGCCCTGAGGCCCGGCCTACCCATTTACTTTCAGAAATTATAATTTATAATTAATGTGAAAAAAAGGATATCTGCTGACTGACTCACTGATTCACTCATAAACAGATCTCAGAAACTACTAGGCGTAGAAAATTTACTACGAATGTTCCGGTTTGCAATGTAGGTTCTAGATGATACTGGGTTTTGCAAAATACACGTCCTAAGGGGGGAAGACGATCTTTTTTTTTATTTTGTGCCGTTATTCGAAATTATTAAACGTGGAATTTTGAAATTTTGTATAAATGTTCTTTTTGAAACCTAGACTGCAAATACAAGGTTTTGAGAATTACGTATCCTACTTAGATATGCGGGGCTTAAGCATTCTTTATCTTTTCTACGCTCTCCAGAACTCCGAAATTATTGGACGTAGTACTTCGAAATTTTGTATAAATGTTTTCCTTGCATCTTAGGCTGTAAATAAGGCGAAGTTTTGGAAATTGGATATCCTAAGGAGGGATGCGTCATATATATATTTGCGTGACCAGATCTCTAAAAGTAGAAGACGTAGAACCTTGAAAGTTTGTAGAAAAGTTTTAGTTGCTCTCTAGACTCTAAATAAGGCCAGATTTTGGGAATTGCATATTCCAATAGAGGATAGGGCTTAAATGATTTTTATCTTTCACTAGACCTCCAAAAGTGTAATGCGGGGAACTTTGAAATTCTGTATGAACATTCTTTTAACAACTTAGGTTGTAAATAACTACAATAAATCCCCGATTATCCGTGATAGCGAAAATCACGGATAACCCGAAAAATGACCTAAGAATGAGATGCAAACACGAAAAAAAGTACAGTATTTCAGCATAAAAACTATGTTCTATTGTTTGTATTGTTCATGTCGTGAAGGCCAGTCATCAGAAAATGTGAAAGCCATGACCAAAATAAAAGAACAAGAGCCTGCCACTCATCCACAAATTCCGAGAACACCTATAGGATTACGATGCACTGGGGGGCCCACAAGGGGGGTCTATGACGCAAACTGCGTCATTGAAATATTTGGGGGGGGGCTAAAATCTATATAAATATGTTTGAAGGGAGGTGTAAAAATTAATCGAAAAGAATATTTTATTTTCATGGAAGAACATCTACGGATAACACAATGCATACATTTTTTCTTCTGTCCTTTATATCACGATACTGACCATTTTGGTTAATGGTTGAAACGGTTTTAAGGTTTTCGGTTGCATTCCTTACCTGAAAATCATCTTGTCTACGCCACTTCAATCTCCACTTTTTCTGAACTTTATTACATTAGGGGATATTTACGAATTTTTAAAAAATTAGCTGATAGTTTAATTTCGATGTCAAAAGCCCTGTTAATTAAGTAACTAATCATGCAGTTCACGTGTGTTTTGTCCAGAGTTTGGAATATGGAAAGTGGTATTTAGATAGCAGATCCTTGACCAGTCATTACTCTTGTCCATGTTTAACCAGAGTCATCAATCCTCTTTGATTAAAGCGTTGTTTTGATTTATATTGTATATGCGTTAAAATTCGTTGCATCAGATCAGATTGATATTTGAATTAGTCGGTTATAGTAGCTTTTTTATGTAACAGCATTTTAAATGTTTTATAGTGACGACAACTTCCACGTATCAGTAGCCTCAGATAAGATATTTGTTATCCTGGGCCGCTATCTTGAAACTGTTTCAGGATTTCCTTTTTACTTTTGGCATACTGTAGTTGAGCCTGAATTTTAGCCAGTATTCTCTGGATTTTGCTTGCTGAGAACTGTTTGTGGTTCGCAGGAATAATTTTGTATTTGAACTTAAAATTATGGATAGTAGAACAGACGATTTGGTGAGAGAAAGTGTTTGTATATACATAACATTTAAATTTGAATTTTCATAATTATACGATCAGGCTGGGAGGGGGGTAAGTCAGACAGTTGGGGGGTGCGTCATGAACATAAGGGGGGGGCACCACTGCGATGCACAACAAAGCTTTCGGTAATTTTCGACCTTCGAACTGTAGGGCCTATTGTATTTTTCCGCTTGTTGGCTTGGATTAAAATCACTTTCTTCTGAGGTTCGTAATTAATCCTCCAGTGGTTGTCTGCGGACTCGAACAATGAATGTAATTTACTACCACGGAAATCACTCTTCCCAATTCCTGTTTCTCATACCTTACAACATTTGGAAATATTTATTTTTACAATACAATTTATTTTTATGTTTTAGAAGAGTACTTATTTACATGTGGAGTCAGTCCGCACGACTATTTATGAAAAATAATTGGGCGCGAATGCAGCAGAGTTATTTTTTTTTCACAGCACTTGTGAATACCGCTCGCGGATAATCTGGGCTTTCCTGTGTGGTCAAAATTTCCCGGTGGTTCAAAATTCTCGAAAATTTTACACCACTATGCAGAAACGATCCTTCAAAGAAAAAAAGTTTCAACGATCCTTCAAAGTTTCAACACTGATTTCGGTAAAGCAAGAACGATAAATCATATCAAATAGGTTTTTTTTTTTTTTTTTTTTTTTGCATTGATTCAGCGTCCAAATCATTCATTAGCCTTCCATTCAAAACGGAAATGTTGCAAATATTCCACTTCCGGTTTCAACATTTATTGCAATTGAACAGAAACGGTATCAGAAAGCGACGAACTTTGCTCTGCAACCGATACAGTGTCAAGGATATTATATCATCACAATTTGCAACACTATACCGAAACCGAAAGTAGTTGAGTTAACTAGTACTTCCGGTTTCCATACTAATATCCATAATAGAGCAGAAACTGTTCCAAATATCTAAAAGCTGTTATTCAGAATCAATTCAGCGTACCAAGAATGGCTTGTATCTCCTTCCTTAACTCTCTAGTCAAACCAGATATAGTTCAAATTATCGATTTCATGTTTCAGCCTTTACCACCATTGAACAAAAGCAGTAAGGGATAGGAAACTAATAGCTTTTTGAAACGGATTCAGCATCCGAGAACTAGATTCTATCTTTGCCCTGATTCATCTATTGCAACCAGTAGTTCCAGATACACTACTTGAAGTTTGAGTATTGAATTCGCATAGTTTGGAAGTCTATCGTAAACGAAACTCACTTATCTCACGATATTACCAATCGTTCCCCTACAAGCTATGATATGAATTGCAAAAGAGGTAACTAGTGCTGCCTACGATATAAGATTTAGAGAATTTTATTTTGTAAATGTTATCGCGATAGTGCTGTTTCGTCTCGTATCGTATCTTATCATGAAAATTCTATGTTGTGTCGTCTTTTGAGAAACACTAGTGTCATCTGCCGTCCAATCAGTAAAACATGAAATGAAATGGTTAACTTTTACGTCCCACGTAATGGCGGCTAGGCTAAAGAAGACCATGATGATGAGAAATGAAGGAAACGGGAGAAACCCGGGAAAACCCAAGTTTATGGTGTTTGTCCATCACAAAGCTAATTTGGCGCGACCTGGGATCGATCCAAGGACGTCATGCATAGGGATGCGCACCACACGAGTTGAGACAGGATTTTCCTGAGAAAATTTGAGTCGAGACACGGCTCTTCCAATAGAGAAATATACAGTTTTCGAGTCGAGACATCACTTTTACAGCACATTTTCGAGACGACAAAGCCACAAATTTGTCAGGTGTGCATCCCTGCTCATGCACCAGAGGTAAACACTTTACTACTCAACCACCGTGGCCCTCAAATCAACAACGATGCCCACCAGAGACATGAAATATTTGTTTCGTTCCTTGTGAGATCCATAACTTGTCTTAAGCATAAAATTAAAATGAAACCCAGAACTGAATTTGAAATTATTGTGTGGGGTGGGACCTTTCTACTACAAATCAAACGCTCAACTATCTACGTCGTTCTGTAGACTTATTCTTTTGTTTTAAAGTTCTTTTATTTTTCTGGGACACGAACTTACTTCGTCCATGAGTGCCCATTTAAAAAGTTTAAATCACTCAGGTTAAAGTGGAGTTAATTCATAAAATTCTATAATTTCTGTATCTATACGTCCGCCATGCAAAAGAATAACTATAAGAACTAAGATATCTATGGCAAAGAAAGCTGTAGGGAATTGCTAAATCCAATTGATCTTCATCTCGTTTTAAATTTTAACAAGTATAAGAAAAAATATAAAAGATAATGTTCTATAGTTAACGCCTATGAATAAAATAAAACAAGATAAATGAACTGAGTCGTGCGCCATCTGTTAAGTAAGTTTTTAAAAAAAACATTTGTAAAGTACATTCGTAACTTGCAAAACACACAAACCCTACTACAGTTGATTTTGATTTAGCGCGGTAATACAAGGGAATTACCCACAATTTATTAAAAATAAGGGTTACTCGAAAAGTAGGAAGAAAAATAAGAAAGATGATTAAAACCACATACAGGGTATCCACATGAAACCTACCTGATTACAAATATTATTTGCATGGAAACTATTAATGACAAAGAATAACGGTTTATGGCATTTTGAAGAGCAACTCAAAGAGCTTTTTGATGTTGATTGTTAATTGTTCTTATTTGTTGCTGGTGTTCAGTAACAAAGTTTATATGAATTTTATTTATTTGATGGAGGTGCTTATGAACAAAGATGACAACAGCACAAGAGAGAGCGCAGTGTGAGGTGCGTTTGGTTGAGACTAAATCACCAATTACCGTGCAAAGGCACTTTAGACGAAAGTACCAACGGAACCCACCGGATGCCAAGACCATTAAAACAAGATTTGAGAAGCTTTTAGCCACGGTGAGTCTCAAAAGACAGCCTGGCTCGGCTCGGCCAAAGCACGAACATCTGAGGAAACTGTGGATGAGGTCAGGGATGCGTTCACTAGAAGCCCAACAAAGTCAATTCGCAGAGTGGGATGCGAGCTGAACATTCCACGTGCAATGGTCCATAAAGTGCTCCACGAAAGACTGCGTTTGCATGCATATAAGGTGCAAATCGTTCAGGCGCTACAGCACATGGCGGAAGATTGAATATCGATTGGACATTCTGAGAGCTATTAACGGGGCCCATATGGAAGTGCATACATAGACCAAAATAATACTGTTTGAGTTGCTCTTCAAGAAGCTGCAAACCGTTATTCTCTGGCACTAATAGTTTCCATACAATTAGACTATGTATAACAATCAGTAAATGATATAAAATATCACGACCCATCAATACGGGACAGCATACCTACTTTTAGGCCACTCTGCAGTCAGTTTAGGCAATTTTACTATGTGTTAGTCTTGGAAAGCTACAATCATGCCAAATTTAATTATTGTAGCCCTACAGTAAGTGAATCAACATTTTAAAATGAAATGAAATGAAATTTTTGAGTTTTACGTCCCATGGTTATGCCGGTTAGGCTAAAGGAGACGGTGATGTTGAGAGATGAATGAAATGGTGGAATGAAGAAAGTTGCAGGAAACGGGAGAACCACGAGAAAACCCACGCACACGGTGTTTGTCCACCACAAAGTTCACTTGGCGGGAGCAGGGTTTGAACCCGAGACCCCAAGCACCAGAGGTGAACGCTCTACCACTGAGCCACCGCGGCCCCTGAATTCAACATTAGGCACTAGAGCAATTATTTAGGCAGTGAGGGGCGAAATAATCAAAATGGGCAAAATAAAGTTGGCTTAAATTGAAACTGTAATCCCCGATATAAACTTTAAAACTTCTTTTTTTATCATATCTTTTGCATTAAAGAATTGGCATTTTGCCTAACATCCGGTCTCTAGTTATAGGTATATTATTTAAATTAAATATTTCTTGTTGAAACAGACTTCATGATGATGGTAGTTACATTTGATAAGCTGACCTATTTGAATACTACATTCATAAATTATGTTTAGGTTGCATTAGTTTAAGGTTACATGGACAATGCTAAAGCAAATGGTCGAATCAATCCGAGCACAAATTGCTTGATTGTTTTCAAATGCAAGAATTCAGTTCTCGAATAATAGTGAATATCTGTTCCATTTAGTAAGTTATTAAAGTTTTGATATGACAACTAGTCTTGTTTTTGTCAGAAACAAGTTCCTTATCATTGAAGATAACAACAAGTTTTTTTAAAAAATGTTTACAGATGCAGAAGAAAAATCAAGAAATAAAGATAAAAGAACTAATTGCACTGAAATTGCAAGCCAATACATTGAGATTGAAGTTCGATATTGAATTCTATAAAAAGGATTACCATCTTCCTTCTGCAGGTGTGTTTGCTTTATCTTTCACTAACATAATAGATGAATATTTAAAGAAGAAAAAAAAAACAGACACAACGGGATTGCATTATTAGTAAGTACTTAAGCTTTCTGAGTGCAACTACACTTACCCTCCCCTTCGTTCTTCATGCTGGAGTAGCATACTTAAAATCATGATTTTAAGATTTGTCTTTCTGGAGCAGTGGCGGAGTAAGGGCGGGGCGAGCGGTGCCTCCGCCCCGGGCCCCACTTTGTGGGGGGGCCCCGACGGTAGGTAAAAAATAATGACTAAGGAACTTTGTTAGCATGAGCTGTACAAGGGCCGGCAAGGTTTATAATCCACATCTTCCCTAAATGTAAGCGGAATTAATTGTCAATCAATATTACACCAAATAACGGATGAAACAACAGAAATATCCGTCTAATAAAGCTAATCAGTGCTGGATTTCCGTATAAGCTAAACAGACTATAAGCTTCGGGCCTCACTCTCTTGGGGACCCGAAAGAAATTTAAAGAAAAAACAGTGTAGATTAAAAATAAATAAAATAAAAGTTTCATTATCTTGGAGGCTCCCAAAGAAATTTAAAGGGAAAAGCCCTGAATATAGGTGAAAAATAAAGTAAATGTTTCATACTCTTGGGGGCCCCCCAAAGAATTTTAAAGGAAAAGGCTGAATGCAGGCGAAAAAATAAAACAGACGTTTCACTTTCTTGGGACCCCCAAGAATTTTTTTTAAAGTTGAATGTAGGTGAAAAATAAATAAAATAAAAGTTTTACTCTCTTGGGGCACCAAAGAAATTTGAAAGGAAAAGATGTATGTGGATTAAAATATAATGAAAGTCAAAGTATATTGTGTAATTTAAATTTTAAGGTCTTATGATGCAAGTAATGGGCCGTCTGCTGGCCTGCTTCCTAAACTATCACTGTTTATTTATTTATTCATATATCAGTTCAAGAGAATGGTAGAAAGAAGGGATCAACGTATATAATGCTTCATTAGGGTACCAGCATTCTGTTCCTAATTAAAAGCTCTTTGGTGCAGACGCTATAGCCGCTGATTCACTTGTTTTCCTTATGTCTTTATTTTTTTGTCCTTTACAAGTCGAATTTTCAGCGAGCGAAACCATTTTGGTTAGCTGGTTTCCCCATTTCTGCTCTTGTTTTTTGGCGTATGAATTTACATTTCAGCCCACAAATTTAGAGTGAAGAAAATGTTCAATAAGAAAACAAGTGTTCAAATATTCAAAATACTTCAGCATTATATTTAATTCAACTCCTGATTGTTCTCATATGGAAAACTTGTCACAAATCATTCGATTTGTTGACATACAACGTGATTCTGTTCAAGTTCGGGAAACATTTATTGATTTCATTTCTGTCGAAGGAAAGACTGCTAAGAGTATTTCTGCTGAAATACTGAAGAAACTTCAATGTGATAGGCTTGGTATTAAGATTCCAGAGACCAGTCTTGTGATAATCAGGCTACAATGGCCGGGCAATATTCTGGAGTTCAAACTTTCATACGGAATATAAGTCCTTTGGCCATTTTCGTTCCTTGTAACAATAATTCATTGAATCTTGTGGCTTACATGCTGCGCACGTTAACGTTCTGGCGGTGACTTTGTTGGGAGCAATGGAACGTTTCTCGGTATTCTTCTCTAGATCTACTCACCAATGGAATGTGCTGCAAAATCACGTAAAGATTGGTCTGAAACGTGAAAATAACACTAGATGGAGTTCAAAAGCAGAAGCTTTAAAGGCACTTTCTAGTCAATTGGATAAAGTAATTGATCCGTTGGAAGATCTGCGTGATACTTCGATTGAAACGCTTGATACTACAGGAGATGCTGGTCTTCTTCTTGCAAACATCCAGTCATTTAACTTCATCGCTTTACTATATTTCTGGTCTGCAAATCTCTCATATATTGATCGGATTCAAAAATGCCTTCAATCTCAGGATATGAGTTTCAATCAAACTCTTATTCAGTTACAGAGCCTGGTTAACACCATTAAAATCTGGAGACTTGAGCTGGACAAGGAAATCATATCCACAGCTGAAAGAAGTTGCAAGGCATGGAACATAATTGTGGGTACACACAGTAGAAGGAGATGCATACCTGGAGAAGCAAAGAATGAACCCCTGACTGCACAGACCGAAGTGAAGCGCTCTATCAATGAAATTCTAGATGAGATGAGAAAACAAATGATCATTTCACTCAGATGCATGACTTGAACGACAGATTTGGATTCTTATGTTCTATGGCCAACTTTGTGCAGCAGCGAGATTATGAGAGTGAGGAAAGGCTAAAAGCATGTTGCTCTGATTTGGCTTTGTTCTACCCGAATGACCTGGATGGCTTATTATTATTTCAGGATTGTAAGGATTTAATCCGTTCACTAGGGTGTGCTCAGAAAGCTAAAGAGCAACTTGACTTTTCACCACAATGTATCATGAAATATATATCTTCAATGGGGCTTGAAATTTACTAAAGTTTGGGAATTGCCCTTCAGATTTTGATAACACTGCCCGCACCTGTCGCATCATGTGAAAGGTTTTTCACCAAAATGAAATTGATAAAATCATACTTGCGTTCCACAATGCCAGGAAAGATTCAAGAATCTAGCCATTTTTTCTATCAAAAATGAAATAACATCCACTGAATTTTGATAATATGGTTGAGACTTTCGGTGCTACCAAAGCAAGGAAGGTATCATTCTGAATGTTGGTGGAACATAGGCTAATATGGTAGTGGAACTACTGTCGAAAGTAGTTTCATGTTTCAAGTAAAGGCAATAAAAATACAAAAGTACCAAAAGAAAATGAAATCTTTGTTTTACGTCTCATGGTTATGCCGGTTAGGCTAAAGGGGACGGTGATGGTGAGAAATGAATGAAAAGGTGGAATGAAGAAAGTGGGAGGAAATGGGAGCAAACCCCGAGAAAACCCACAAGCACGATGTTTGTCCACCACAGAGTCCGGGACCCCAAGCACCGGAGGTGAACTCTACCACTGAGCCACCGCGCCCCCAAAAGTACCATAAGAGTAATAAAAAACTGTCAAAATTTGTCAGTTGACTGGTGATAGGTGGTAATGAAAAGTAGGATGGGATAACCCATAGTAGAATTCTGTGCTCACATATTTAATCTATAATATCCCCAATTGTTCAATATATTCAGGATTTTTTTTTTTTTGTTATAATATATTCTAAGTATGTTAGTAAATGGTAATGGAAATAGTCATAAGTGACAGAACATGAACATGACGGAATTATTAAATATAAAACAAGTGCGAAATCGGGAAACAGTAGTAAAAAAGACAAGCAGGAGAGAAATATTCTAGTGCTTAACTATTCATTGATATTTCGGCAATAGCAGCGGGACTAAATAGATCGTACATTATCACTGGAGAGAAACCAAATGTTAAAGTGAATGGAGCTAATTGCAGGAAGAAAAAATAATCAAATAAAACCCATATAACGCAAATTCAGACAAAGGGAGAAACCATGAATAAACTTAACCATATGAAAATTTGCGCAGGAGAAACATCAAAGGCGAGAACCGAACAAAAGTATTCTAGAAAACATAGAGCTTACATTTAAAAATCGCATCGGTCATATTATTATTTGCAATTTTTGCAATGTCAGCTCATTGTTACGTTTTGTACGTAAATTTGTCTCTTAACTGTATTATTAGTAAGCGTTGATACTACGATAGTATAGGTGTAGGATAAATTCTGGATTCTTGATTGTTACATTTTGTTTGTTCTTAAGATTGTTATTTCTGTTGTAGGTTGTAGCTTCCGTTACACTTGTATCCAGGCCCATATCTAGGGGGGAATTTTTTCTTTCCCACTTTGAATGGAAGCCAGCGACTTCAGGATTTCACTGTACCTTGTCAACACACCAAATATTTTTTTAGGTGACTTGAACCCATATAGCAGCAGTGGTGCTAGATACAAAAAAAAAAAAAATGCAATTCGGTTAGGGATTTTTTTGTTGTAAATTTTCACCCCTACATTTCCCTCAATAATTTCCCACCCGTTGGCAACATTGCAATGCAACTTACACCAAAAAATATCCACATCCATTTTCTAAAAAGCAAGGCCTTAACCATATCAATCGAATGAATGGTTTTTGAGCAATAAGTCACTAACTGAAAATGTAGGAAAACACCACGAATGACCTGGGTCCGAAAGGAATAATCACAGAATTTTGCTCGTATAGGTACAAAGAAACAAACGATTTGTAAGTTACGAGGGCTTCGACTCAAGTTCTGTTGATTATTTTAATAATCTGCAACATAAATCAATAAATAATAGTTGCCATAAAAAAACAGGCATATGAAGAAAAACATGAAAAAGAACGATGTTTTTTATTGAAAAGGAACTTCATAGGGAAAAAAAACGTTTTTTTACAACACTAATTCCCCTAAAAAGTAAAAAGTTTTGGCAATTTTCTTGCCAGTTATTCTCGGAAAGCTACAATCATGCCAAATTTCAACTTTCCACGTCAACCGAAAGTAGGTGTTATTTTATATGTGAGTGAGTGAGTTTCTGTATTTTTATATATAGTTAGGATATACATACAACCCTTTCTTATTAAGAATTTCTGCTATATCTGCTGGTCTGGTAGCTAACGCACACGCATTTGGTGCACGTGGCCCTGGGTTGGATTCCTGGTGGCAGAGGAATGAACGCATTCTTGTACTACCTTATATAGCCTGGTAGCTGAAAAGAGTCACTGAATTTAAGCAAACTTATAGGTCAGCTCCTAGCATTGAATATTATTAAGAATTATTAGAGACGCGGGCTTAAAATACCTATATTTCTCTCAAAAAAAATATCTCTCTAGAGGAAAATAAGCTTCAAGGTTACGTCCGTTTGACGTTCAACTGTATTTCTTAGTTGGTTGTAACATATTTTTATTGAGAACTGCTGTTTTAGATCCTAGCGTGATCTACCATAATCTAATATTAGTTAATTCATAGCTTATACCAACAGAATTATTATTATTCTATTTGCTTCAGAGATAATACATTTATGTTAATTTCTGATTATTGCGTTTGTTTTCAACAGAACGGGAAAAGCTACATCTAGCAACAAATTCGAAAAGGTCTGGGATGTATTCTGAAAACGTTGCTGCGCCTCTATGGGCAAACGAGTAAAACTAACGACAAAGCATTTTTATTTCGAACAAAATATATTGTGTTTACAGTTACATGTATGAATATATTCATATCCTAAAACCCACTGATTAAGGCATTTATAACTGAGTAACAGCTTAATTACTAACAAAGAACATTCGCGGAGTGTCTAGCGGGTATGTACAGGGTGTCTGAAAAGTCCCCTGACATAGAGAAACTCTATTATTATCAGAGTTACAACAAAATGTAAAAGGGAAAACCGTCTCCAAATATGATGTTTTCTATCTAAAATGAAGGATTTTATTTAAATCGGACGAGCCATTTAGGCTGTACACTCTTTATGCACCCAATGTGAAATGAAAATGCGATGTTGTCATTTACCTGGACTAACAACATATGTGAATCAAGTTATTGTCTTTTACCTAACTTGTCGATGGTCATCCCCTATTTCAAACAGTAATGTCATTTATTTATGTTGTGGGTCCACGTAAATAGCAACGTCACATTTTCATTTAATATTGGGCACATAAAGAGTGTACAGCCCAAATGGCTCGTCCGATTTGAAAAATTCCTTCACTTTAGATTGAAAACATTATATTTGGAGACGGTTTTCCCTCTTACATTTTGTTGTAACTCTGATAATAACAGAGTTACCCTGTGTCAAGGGACTTTTGAGACACCCTGTATATCTCGTCCTTTGTAAATAGTGACTAATTACTCACTAGATATCAGGAAGAGCTCCCCTATGGCTAAGCGGTAAGCGTGCGCACCATTGGCGTGGGAGACCCGGGTTCGATTCCCGGTGAGGGGTCATGTGGTTCGAATTCCTCGTTAATCAGTAGGTCCCCTCTCACATAGCCTCGCTGCCTAAAGGGACGTTAAACTCAAAATCAATTCAACTCACCTAGATATCAGGAACACAAGTTTTACCTGACCATATGGACTCTTTCGCTAATAAACACTTTAAGATAACCGTACGTGAAGCAAAATTGTTTTGTATTGCAGTAAAAAGCTATTGATTCTGACATCATACCATTGGTGTAGACTACACAGTGTTTTCCAACCTTTTTCTACTGACGATACACTTTAATAAACTATCTGTGACATCGTGACACGCTTCTTTGATATATTATTAGTAATCATATACTTTATAGTAGTGTATGACTGTAAGTTTCTTTAAAGTGGAAATTCTGGGTAGTACTGAGCAGTATTGCTGCGTTCAGACATTAACTGGTACAGTTAGTTATTAAAAAAAATAATAATTTCAACAAATTATTAAATTATAAATTTTCTATGGGCCACGATGACCCATCTTAACGAGGGGCGTGGAATCGGAGTAGAAATTGATTGACATGGAAAAGTAGTAGAATACGACCAAATTTAGTATCCAGTCTATGGGTTTCGAGGTCGCTAAGATGAATGGTGAAACTACCGATATCGTTATCCCCCATTGGAATGAGGTTTGTGGAATAAGACTGCAAATTGATTGAAATATAAAAGTAATCGAAAACGACCAATATTAGTACTCAATCCTTTATTTTTTGGGATGGTTGAGTTTAACAGTGGCACTCTCCATATTAGTTTAGTTCAAGTCCAGCTCCCATTGACACGGGGAGGCAAGGAGTCAGGGATCAAGGTGTGAAGGGATGACGTTACATCTTTTTGTCATTATGCTTTCATTTAAATAAGTACCATAAACGCTGAAGAGGATTAAAGTACAGGGTGTTTCAAAATGTATATCGATGTTTTAAGGCTTTGTAATATGTATTACATTTAACGTACAGCTACAAATAAAACATTAGATGAAAAGCAACTCATGACGTTTTTGCTACAAGTGTTCAATATGAGCTCCATTCGTAACACGGCACGCACCGAGTCCATAGGCGAGGAAGGCCTATAAACTTTCCGTCGGAATATGACACAAAAAGCATTCAGGAGCTCCTCCGTGGCTAAGCGGTTATCGTACGCGCCTGTGACGTGGGAGACCCGGGTTTGATTCCCGGTGACGGCTTATGTGGTTCGGATTTCACGTTAATCAGTAGGTACACGTCTCATATAGCCTCGCTGCTGAACGGAAGGTTAAACTCAAACAACAACAACAAAACACATTCAATTTAAGAAAGTTTCGTTTCAACTATACCATCTCGTGGAGATTTGCTCACCACCAGATGCAAACATTATGAATGTACACATTGCCACTTAGGTGAAATGTCGATTCATCACTGAAGAGGACACAATTCAGGTAATCTTCATCGTTATGTAGCAACATTTCGTTTGCAAAGTTGGCACATAAAACGTAGCTTTTAGGCTTTAGCTGTTGTAGCAACTGCAAACGATAGGCACGTAATTGTAAGCGTCTCCTTTAAATTCTCCACACAGAGGGTTGCACTGTAACTACAGATTCAGTCTTTGCAAAATGTAAACACAAAAGACTGCCTGCTCACTAGTCGCCATCTTTGCTACTAGCACTTTCTAACGGAGACAGAGGAAACGGTTTATGCACATGCGTGCGAACAAAACTATTTGAGTTGTTCTTTCATTTGATGGATCCATCTTCTAATATAAATAAAATAAAGAGTTTGTGTGTATGTCTGTCTGTGTGCGGCATGGGGACCAGATCAGTAAACCAAGAGTTACCAAATTTTGATCACGGGTACTTGGTTCAGGCCCCAGACCAAGATCAAGCTTCTTTTCTTTTTTAATTCGAACCAGGGGGCTCATTGGGGACGTTTACCGGGATATGTAAAAGTACCGGTAGTAGATAATGACCGATATTAATGTGGAATTCATAGTTTTCGCGGTTGCTGATATCAATGGTGAAACTCCGATCGCATCAACTTCCAAATTCATTCCATTGGGCTGTGGGCCGTTGGTCACCGGAGGAGGGGATACCGAGACAAGTAAAAGCAATCCAAACTGACCGATATTAGTGTCAAATCCATAGTTTCCGCGATCGCTGAGATAAATGGCGATAATTCCACAGGCGTTGACTTCCAAATACGGCCCCCATCGGCTGGGGGCCAGAAACGTTTTGTTTTTCAAAATTCGAACCAGGGAGTCTCAGGGGGCGTTTACCAGGATATGTAAAAGTAGTAGAAAATAATCGATATATTTTTTTCTTTCCTTGTTCAGTTTGTTTACATAGCTATTTAGCTAACTCATGCGAAGAATGGATATGTCAGCTAGTTTTAAATAAATGTGAAAATGGAAAAGCACGGAAGCAGATATCATGATTGGGGCTACTCTCTTTTATTTCTCTAATAATGAAATATGATTTTTTCTATATTAACGAAAGTTCATTTTTGAATCATATCAGGAGCTTCTCACTGTATCATATCAGGAGCACACACATTCACTTTCAACTTTATCTCAACGTATATCTCACTGTATCATATCTTATGGTATCAGGAGCACACACATTCACTTTCAACTTTATCTCAACGTACGGGAGGTTCTGTATGAGTTATGAAGTGGTAGGAATTGGTGTTTCAGTTGCTTCTCCGCCCTGATGCCATCTTGCCGCGATATTTTCAGCAAGATGGTGCCCCACCGCACTATGCGCTGTCTGAGCGGGAATGCTTGGATCTACATTTTTCTGGACGTTGGATCAGTCGCCGAGGCCCTGTGGAGTGGCCAGCCCGGTCGCCAGACCTCACTGTCTTGGATTTTTATATGGATTTTACACTTAAAACACCTGCTGTATCAGAAGAAGATTCGGGATGTTGCACTCCTACAGGGACGTATTCAGGACGCCTGTGATAGCATCCATCCCTGCTGTGTTGTTACGGGTTCAGGACGACTGGATTAAGAGACTCCGGTGTGTGCTGTAATGCACGAGAAACATCTGAAGCACATCCTGTAGGTGGGACTTTCAGGCGTCACAACTTTTGAACGGGACATAATAACGCATTTCTGCTTACGGGACTGCATTCCCCTGCAACAAACAGTGTTAATTGATGTGTCACATGCCCTCCTTCCCATTAAAAAAACTGGGTCCAAGATGGCCGCCATTCATCATGCGTGCATCAATCGGTAGTTCCTTTAACCAAGTCTGCCCTCCACTAGTCAGATTTGCTTGACTCGTGTTTGTTTCCAAAATAATCCACTGTTCAAAGACTTATGGACCACCCTGTAGTTTATCAATACGAGTCTTCCAGCTCAATTCAAACACCAAACTGCGGCTTTTTGCCCCCGTTTACTCTAATATTCATAATCAGGGGGTTTTATGTGGGTACCCTGCAATCAGGGAGGTTTCATGTATAATGAATAGAAAAATGCTACATAGCAATTTACCTGTTTTGTATTTTCAGTAACTGTGCTTGAAAAATGTTTCAAAACAACTGTATCGACAAAAGAAAAAGAAAAGAAAAGGAAAAGGAAAGAAAGAAAGTAAGAATAAAGAAAGAAGAATAAATTGTACACAAAAGTACTCTGGAGAGGGGAGATTGTTACCCCTTTAAAATCGAACAGGAATGCACAGAAACGCGATTGTAATGCTGGCAGTAACATGGACTCTAGATGGAAGACAGGACAGAGGAAATGCTGTGTTACAGAGAAAGAAATTTACAATTGCACGCAAGTTATTAAGAAACATTTGTTTAAGAGGAAGAATGGGTAGACCTAAAAAGTCGTTGTTAACGTGAGTCTCATTATCAAAATCCGTGTGTGTTCTCTATATCTCTTTCTCAAAAGTCCATATTGATGATTGATGTTTTCTGACGAGTACCGATTTTTTCTAACGTGCAGACCCTATAACCATAACGCGGTAAATTCGGAGCAGCTGGATGGGGTTAGCGTATGCGTCTTCGGCGCAGGAAATCAGATTACATTACCACAGGAAGCTCATTTTCTTGGGGTCGCACAATAAATTGTAGGACCATGTATCATTTACTATCTATTCTGAAGAGGGCGCTAAAATCCATATCAACCGATCTAGACTAGTGGTGGTCATAAAAAACGGTTTTTTGGTTTCCAGTTTTCTCCAAAACCGGTTCGGTTTTCTAAAAAACTAGGTTAGTTTTTCATCCAAAACCAGTTTCAGTTTTTCCAAAACTGGTCCCATTTCCCACCAGAATAGTCTTTCGTTGTTCTCCGGAAACCGATTCCGTTTCCACAACTGGAGAAAACTGAAACGGGTTTTGTAGAAAATCGAAATGTCTGTTTTCTGATTTTAGAAACCGGTTTCTGGTTTTTATATAAAAAAAACGGTTCTGCCCATCCCTAATTTATACATTGAATAGAGAGAACAATGGCTTACTGGTGGTTGTTCTGCTTGATGAATGGACTTGGCTCTCTTATTAGATTTATTTAGATTTCCACCTATGCTATGCATATGTGTCGGAAGTCATAGAGAAATGCTGTTTTTCCCTCCGTCTCTTGACAGGTACTACAACAAAAACGGTAAGAGATATCGGAAAGCGGCTTCTTAAAATCGATTCAGCGTCCCAAGAATACATTATATTTCTTCCTTTAACTTACTATTCGAACCGGCCACCGATCACTCGCGAGATCACGTTCATACAGCCTTTAGCAGTTCATTTTTCGCTCAGCCACATGACACGGTTTCAGGGCAAGCACACTTCTCTTGCAAACAACCGTGAGGTGTAAATCCGTGAGTATGGCATGGTTGATTGTCGCTGCGATCTGCGGCATTTGCCAGTCATTACACGCTGTGTGATAGGAGTTTTGGAGGCCGCCGAATCACACGCAATAGCGGCGGGGCCTACTCACAGGAAGCTGGTTTCTAGATCGTCGCGTAGATGTGGTCGGCACAGGACTCCATGCCGCATATCTCTCTATAATACAATTCACAGTAGAAAGACCTACACGAAAATTACACACTTATACGTATTTCTATGATGCGAAAAGCCGTGTACTTAGCGTATGTAAGGGCCTCAATGAACCTCTCCTTCCTATAATCTGTTCAGTTTCGCCGGAATAAGGCTACGCTAGACAAGACATCACTTCTCGTGACTAATGAGACTAACGAGATAGTGTTGCTTGCTCTATGACGATGGGTTGTGCATTGACTTCGGCTCAATATATATGAATCGACATCTGTATAAAATTAAAATGAATAGGAAATTAGAACTGAATAGGAAATTAATCTGCGGAACCTTTTTACTACAAACCAAAAGCTCGAAATTTCGCATCATTCTGTATATTTATTCTTTTACTTCAAAATTTGATATTTTTTTTTCTGGGACACGAACTTACTTCGTCCATGAGTGTCCATTTAAAAAGTTTAAATCACTCAGGTTAAAGTGGAATTAATTAATAAAATTCTATAATTTCTGTATCTATACGTCCGCCATGCAAAAGAATAACTATAAGAACTAACATATCCATGGCAAAGAAAGCTGTAGGGAATTGCTAAATCCAATTGATCTTCATCTCGTTTTAAATTTTAAGAAATATAAGAAAAAATATAAAAGATAATGTTCTATAGTTAACGCCTATGAATAAAATAGAACAAGATTAATGAACTGTGTCGTGCACCATCTGTTAAGTAAGTTTTGGAAAATACAACCATTTGTAAAGTACATTAGTAATTATTGCTGTACACTCAAGCTCTTAGAAATGACTATAGTTGACTCGGACTTACTAGGGTAATAGAGAGGAGTTATCCACGATTTACTAAAAATAAGGGTTAATCCAAAGGCAGGAACTAAAACGAGAAATATACACTACCTGTATATAATGAATAGAAAAATGGTGCATGGCAATTACCTGTTTTGTATTTTCAGGAATTGTTCTTTACTAAGATTTCATTTTAACTGTATCAACAAAAAAAAAAAAAAAAAAGGAATATTATACTTACGCAAAAAACTTATCGCTTTAAAATCGAACAGAAATCATCAGAAAAACATTTTTAACACCGAAAGTAACAGGGACACTACGTAATGGACGGGACACAGAAAACGCTCTGTTAGGTGAGGACAGGGGCGGATACAGGGAGATCGCGGCTATCGCCCCCTCAGAGGGGGAAACTTTCTTATTGTATATAGAAATAAAACCCATCCTAGAGTTTCGATCTCTTAAAAGTAGCTCTAAGTAGCAGTATTACAACCAACTGTCCCCCCCAAAAGTCCGCCCTGGATCCGCCCCTGGGTGAGGAAGGGATTTGTAACTGCAGCAGGTTTTTAAAACTGTGGGGGAGGATGGGGAAGACATCTGAAAAATTATTGTCAACTCGAATCTCATTCTCAAATTCCAAGTCTGTTCCCCCTCTCTCTCTAGTGTGTCTGTTGATGATACTTGAAATAGGTGTAAATCTCTTTTTTCTTTCTCTCTTTTTGCGAGCACCTTTTAAGCTGCAACCCGGATAAGCCGCCACAGGTAAACCGTAGCCAACTGTATACGGTTATACTCCTTCGTTGCACGGGACCCCGAATAGATTCCCGGTTGGAGCTCATATGAAGGGTAAGGGGAAAAAACAAGGAATGTCCATGTATGTGCTTTTTCGAGTGCTTTGTCCTATCTGTTGGTGACTCTTGTTACTATTTGACTGTATATGCCATGCATACGTAGATGTAAAAATATCCATGTTAAAAGAGGCAAAAGATGTAACTATCCCTATTCTTCTTAAGCGGTTTTCAATATTAAATCGCAGTTTTCTCGAAAATGCAGTTTTGTGACATTCCTTCTTCTTTCCCCTTATCCTTCATATGTTTCGGATCCCACGTTAAGCTGGAGGACGACGTCTGACATATTATCAGTTCTGAACGGAATGCTAAACTCGAAATCAACCAATCTAGGTAACGAATAGAGGGAACAATAGCTCAGTCGTGTTTCTTCTGCGTGATGAATGAATTTGCAACTGTTATGACTTCCAAACTATACTATGCATAAGTTAAGTATCAGAAGTCTTTCAAAACGAGTACGTCCGTCCGTCTATCGACAGGTATCAGAGGAGAAACTGTAAGAGATATCGAGTTGTTTTCTGAATCGTTTCATTAGCCAAAGAATATACTCTATTTCTACCGTTAACAATCTATTTGAACCAGGTGTGGTTGAAATTAACTATTTCCGGTTTCAACGCTTATCCTCATAGAACAAAGACGCTAAAAACATCGAGAAGCGTTTTTTTTTTCAATCGGTTCAGAATCTCAACAGAACATACCATCATCATCCGCACGCTCTCCAAAATGGAGTGGTTCAAATTTACTAGTGCCACCAGTATCAATCTTGATTTTCATAGAAGTGCCGCGGTGGCTCAGTGATAGAGTGTTCACCTCTGGAACATGGGGTCCCAGGTTTGATCCCAGCTCGCGGCAAGTGAGCTTCGTGATAAACAAATATCGTGTACGTGGGTTTTCTCGGGGTTCTGTTTCCTCCCACTTTCTTCATTCCACCATTTTCTTGATTTCTGATCATCGCCATCTCCTTTAGCTTAGCCGGCATAATCGTGAGACGTAAAACTTAAAGATTTCATTTTATTTTATTTCATGCCGGCTAGGCTAAAGGAGACGGAGATGATGAGAAATGAATGCAATTGTGGAATGAAGAAAGTGGGAGGAAACGGGAGAACCCCTAGAAAACCCATGCACTCGGTGTTTTGTCCACCACAAGGTTCACTTGGCGAGAGCTGGGATCAAATCAGGGACCCCGTGAACGAGAGGTGTGCGCTCTACCGTTGAGCTCACGCGGCCCCCGCTAATAGATAGCGACAAGTGGTTTGTAACCAATTCAACGTCTCAAAAGAACATACGATCAACACAACATTCTGCCAAAATCAGAAGTGGTTGAAATTTACTAATAAATGAAATCTTCCAGCTTAACATTCCACAATTATACTCTTTAGACTATGGGAGTCGGATGAATTATGATGGAATAATTGGGGGAATGAGAAGGTAGGAGGAAACGGGAGTACTCCGAGTAAACGTATAAACACGATGCTGTCCACCACAAACTTACTTGACCGGGGATCGAACCAGGGACACCACATACCAGAGGTAAGCCCTGTACCATTCAGCCACCGTGCCCCCGAAATTTACTAGTGTTTCTGGTTTCAATACTTATTTCCATATTATTATTATTATTATTATTATTTTATTATTATTATTTTATTTTTTTGCAGGTTCTGCGTGCAAAGAATGAGCTTTGTCCCGACTTTTTTTTCTTTCTGTTGAAATCAGAAGTGAGGTGAATCTACTGTTTCTCGGTTACTACACTGATCGATTAGTTAATGAAACGAAAGTAGAAAAATACAGTTTTTTTTTTTTAAATATGGACTCAGTACCGCAGGAATTTGTTTCACCTCTAATTTTATTGCTTTATTGCAATAGAAAGCGAAAGACATCTATTACCACTTCCGGTTTCAATGTGCCAATCTCCATAGAACAGAAAGCAGTGTTGAATTCAGACATTTTCACCCGGAGGGGGAATATGAACTCCTCGGGAGGAGGGGAGCTTGAGTGAAGTAATTTCTACATTTTGTGATTGAAATTTTGAGTTTTTCCGGGGGGAATGAATTTTCTTCGGGGGAGAGATTCCCCCCGGGCTACCCCCTGAATTCATCCCTGACAGAAAGAGCCAGAAACATTGGGTAATGGCTTTCTGATATGGATCCAGCTTCCGAACTACTTCAAGCTTGATAATTGAACTTGCATAATTTGGAAGTCCGTCCGCCCTGTCGTCTGTCTGTTATATCATAAGAAAAACTGTAACAGGTACCGATAAGTGATTTCTCGTAATCAATTGAGAGTACCAAGACAGGTCCCCAACTGGTCAAATGCTAGTTTGCAATACAAGAATAATGAGAGAAATTGCAGAGAGGGTCAGTGGAACAACAAAGTAGATGGAAACATTGTCTCCAGGGCTCAAAAGATAAAAGTTTCAAGAGAATGTACTGACTATTTCGTTATAATTCTTCCTTTACTATTATTCTTGAGCATTGTTGTTTACTTAATTGATTGTATATACACAGAAAGCTGTTATCTTTGATTTATAGATTTATTTGCAGATAAGATAATGTCATTCATTTTTCTACGCTTGAAATTTCAAGGGTAGAAAAAGGCAAGTGCTAATTCGGTTGTGGTAATTTTTCTTCTTTTCTAGATCTTACCAACTGATAACAGTTTGGTTGTGGTAATGGAAAGAGAGATTTTTCTTTGTCGAGATCAAATCTATTGATAAGCGATTTAACGCTCGTTTATCTTCTTCTTCTTCTTCTTTTATTTGTTCAACAATGTAGTTTTCATTTAATTCCAAGAGATTTTATGAGAAAAGAAAACAGTATTTTATGTTTAAACTTGCAGTTATATAACTTTTATTAATCATGTATTATTTTGAGTATTTTTGTAGTGCATTCCTTGTGTAGATGCTCAAGAATTTATTTCAGTCAGAAAGAAGAAAAAAAAAGAGCTTATTCTTCATTCAATACAGTGCTTCATTCATTCTAAATAATCATCTCTTTTTCATCAAAGTAGCCAATAAAAATTAAGCATATAGAGAGTACATCCTTCATAAAATTACGATTTCGGCTATAAACAGTGTTGCTAGTTCTGAAGATTAAAAAGTAGCGAGGTTGAGCTCCAAAAATAGCAGATTAAACTATTTGTAGCCCAAACATAAATCGAATCATTTTGCATCTATATACTTTTACTGATTGTACATATAGCCTTATTAATTGAATGGAAACACCTGTAGTTGGAAATACGTCAGATGTCTGGGTTAACAACGGTCAGGCGGCGACCACAGTTTATATTTTATTTATTTATTTAACAATCACCAGATGCAGCTCAGAGGACATAGAATTGAGGAAGGCCTGTTTGATGGGTACCATCCCATCGGTCAGGACCTGTTTGGTGGGTACAATTCCGGCATTTGCCTGGTAGAACTGAGGAAAAGTCTGGAAAACCCCTGTCAGGATGGTCGGCAGCGGGAATTGAACCCACAACCTCCCGAATGCGAAGCCAACGCTCTATTACTTAGCTACTTCGCTTGGATTGTTGGAGGTGGTGTGTTACAGAAAACTCCATACTAAGTCAGGAGCAGTAGAACTGTGCAATCAACTGGGCAGACGGTGATAGTATACAATAGACGGCCTTTCTTATTTCCAAGGAGACATGTTTGCTTAAGTCAGTTTTATGGGCTCGGAAATACACTTTACGCCGTGTTTTTTTCAGTATTATTCCTTTAATTCATTTGCTAAATTCTTTATCTGGGAGCCATAAATATTAGAAGTTTTTACTGTAGCTCCACTTACTCATTATGTTAATATGGATAATACAGTAACATAATTAAATTTGCGATGTTCACGTTTATAGAGCTCTGTACAAGTATTAGGCGTAGATATGAACTAAGGGAGTCACACAGCCAGTGATAATTGCAGCAACGCAAATTGAGCAAAAGCTTAGTGTTGTGAGATCTGCAGACTGAAAAATACTAAAACAGTCTAAAACGTGACGAAACTATTTCGTAGTTCTCTCATATTCACTTTCCAATGATCAGCGACAGTTGCCATCTAAATTCATACAAGTGTACACACCCATCTAAAGGTTTTTCACTTCGAGATATAGAGGTAGGGGTTACTCTTGACCCCCGGAGCTCACTTGAGAAACAATTCGACAGGAAAAAGTAATATATAATATTAACCGCATGCACATGACTGACGATAGTTCGTGTTGGTCCCTTCGCGGTTCTCCGCGACGAATCGAAGGAGCGTGGACCGAAATGAAGTCCTCGCTGCTACGCAGTGGTAATTTCAATACGCCGACTCTAGATATATGTTTCGTCTCTACGAAACTCTGCCACCAGAGCTAAAACAGCGGTAATCCTTCGACGCGTCGCTATATCGACGATCGACATTTACCGTAAATTGGGCCACTAGGTGTTGGCGACGTTTAGGGCATGGGGTATAATATAATTATCGTTCATTGTGTAATAGAATACTCCACAAACAAAACTTTTATTGTATTATCTAAAAATAATAATGCGTGATTTCATATATGAACTAACATTTGGCTAGCTGGGGGCTCCTGGGGGAAACCCCCGGATGATCAGTCTTTGCATCAACAGTGAATTTCGTGAAGTTATTCTTCATATTTTCAGAATCTGCCCATCCGGGGGTTTCGCCCCCACACACTGTATTTCCTCGGCCTACGGCCTCGCACCTCTTCAACCCACAGTTCTATCGTTTCTCTTCCTATTTCAACTATCTAAGAGATAAAATTTTTTATCCCAAGAAAACGCCCATTTAAATAGCATGGGAATTTTTTCATCCCCCTTTAGACCTATAAAATTAAAAATATTCACTTTTCGAAATTTTCCTATCGGTTAGTCCTGGAAGGCTAGAATCATGCCAAATTTCATCATTCTAATCCTGCCGGAAGTACCTAAATATTTTCGGGTGTAGAAGATGTCTTATATAAATAACACGGGAAAGATTTTTCAGTTCCCCATAACAGCGCTCTACGATTGGAAATTTTTACTTCTGATGATTTACCTAGGTAAGGCTAACAAGAACGTACAAGTATACTGAATTTCAAGTTTCTATTCCAATTCTACGTACCTAAAACATGAGATTATATGTCCAAAAAAAGTCCATTTAAATAACACGGGAAAATTTTTCATCCCCTCTTTAGACCCCCTAAAAATTAAAAATATTCACTTTTGCCAATTTTACTGTGGGTTTGTCCGAAATGCTACAATCGTGTCAAATTGTAGCTCTACTCGAAGTGCACAATAATTTATATCAGCTCATGTAGTTTTATATATAGTTAGGAAATACACAAGTAGCATATTTTTAATGATAGAACGTACAAGCCTACGTCCTTCCGGAAGGCTCTTTCGGGAGGACTTTTGTACAGAGTAGCCGTCTGCCAGTCGTATCAACATGATTTTTTCTGTGCTAACACTAGAGTTCATGCTCTTTCCAGCAGAACTTTCTGTCCTGCTGAAATACACAAAGTACTCTAATTTATAGAAAAACATGGAAGGCCTTTTAGGACATTACGTATTTCCGGAAGGACATTAAGAGATATAGTCTGCAAATAATGAAAAGTGGCCCAAAAAGTATCATGTCGCCCAATTTGAAGTTTTGTTAGCAAGGGCACTTAAAAATAGCCCAATACGCTACTTGAAACCCAATCTGGCAGAGCTGGTTGTAAATTTAACATTTCTTTGGTTGGTTTTCTAGATTTACTCTAAATATTTTCCCTCGTAAAATTCTTCTCGGCCATATTTTCTATATTATTGTATTTTTTTTAGTTAAAACGTTATTTTATCTTCATTTTATAAAAAAATCTACAGTTTGGGAACAACATGGTGACATTCAAAGTTCATCTAAAGCCTTTATTTGAATTCGGATAGGGAAACGTTTAAGATAAGAGCATTCTTTATCCAACGCTTCTCAAAATTCAAGATAATTATCTTTACGGTTCTCTAAGTTGAACTGGCTATAGATAGGTGTGGTAGTTGTGCCAAACACATCTTCCAGATTTCAGATATTTAGTTTCAAAATTTCACGGAATAGACATGGTAATTTTCCTTTCCCCCATCCTATGTTTTTTTCCCCTCACAAATCCTCAATAAGATGTCAAAATTTAATTGGCTACTATTTCTAAATTATGCTTTTTGATTGGCCAAATCATCTTAATCACATTTTGGCCTAGCAGCTGTCCGCTGAATAGAGCCGAACAGCTAGCTATCTTCCCCTCGGAGCAGGCTTGCCAATCATACGATAATTTTTCGTCATATACAATAATGGAAGCCTTAATGCTATATACGATAATTCCCTTGCAATAATATGTGAATATACGATAATTTTAGAACGTACACTTTTTTTTCAGTTTTTCAACGAGCAAATAAATTTTAGAGGTACATTAAATAATTATAAAACACATACACTGAGCTTATTAACAGCCATTCCCGGGAAAATAAATGAATAACGATTTGAAAATCGGCAAATGGCAACCCTGAATCCATTGTTCAAATTCAATTACCTTTACAAGTGGTTGGAAATATTTTTATTGTCCAGAGTAATGTTAATAATTATTTTAAAAATGATGAGGATAGTGATGCAAATTTGAAGTTTGAAACTGAAGATTTCTAGATAAGTTTATTACATATTATTGCTATTATTACTAGTATTATAATTGTTCCTACAATTATCACGTGCATAACGAATATACGATATTTTATTTGTAATATACGATAATTTTAACTAGGAATGCAATGTATATACCCGATTGCAATGAAATGAGCTGAGCGAGCTTAAACTACGTAATCAGCAAGCGTTTTTCGGTGATTATTCCTCGATGGTACATCGGATTTTTGATTTCAACCTATGTTGTCACTCAGCACGACATACTCTATCAGCGTGCTAAGTTTGGTTGAGATCGGCCAAACGGTCTAGGAGGAGTTCGCGGACAACCAAACGGCTAACCCGAGTATAAGAGCTTCGCTTCGCTCAGCTCAAAAATGAAAACCGACAATTTTGTTCTCTGAGGTTGGCAACTCTGCCTCGGAACTTTTCCAAGCATTCGAGTTTTAGCCTTCCTGAAATATGGAAGCACAATCGGCGTCGGGATTGAAGTTTAACAGAAAAGTGAATTTTCGACTTTCCTCTCTACTAAATGTTTAGTTGGAAAACGGTTTAAAGTCATTACTAAAACAGCGACGTCTACACTTATCACTGTAAGACCGTACCATTTTGAAATTACGCTAGACTTACCAGATTTGTGGTTGGTGTGGGGCCGGTGCACACCCAGAAATTTTTGTTGGGAGGGTTCCAAGCTTGAGGTGAGGGGGAACCCCATACTTACAAGCCACTAAGTCTATGTAGTATTGAACGGGTATTGTTCTGCATCCGAAAAGACGATAAGTAATTGTAAAATACTTCCACCTATATTTTTGTTAGGAGAGGTCTAAGCTTTGGGGAGGAGGCTCTAATACTACAAGCCACTACGTCTATGTAATATTGAATGGGTATTGTTCTGCATCCGAAAAGACGATAAGTAATTGTAAAATACTTCCACCTATATTTTTGTTAGGAGAGGTCTAAGCTTTGGGGAGGAGGCTCTAATACTACAAGCCACTACGTCTATGTAATATTGAATGGGTATTGTTCTGCATCCGAAAAGACGATAAGTAATTGTAAAATACTTCCACCTATATTTTTGTTAGGAGAGGTCTAAGCTTTGGGGAGGAGGCTCTAATACTACAAGCCACTACGTCTATGTAATATTGAATGGGTATTGTTCTGCATCCGAAAAGACGATAAGTAATTGTAAAATACTTCCACCTATATTTTCAGAAAAAAAAGATAGAACTAGATTCATTTTATAAGAGAAAGGTTACAGATGAAGTGTAAGATCAAATATTTGTGCTACATCAATCATTTCTCTCTTAAACAAGTACGGTATATTTTTTGTTGAGGAAGTGTGTAAATGTGTGTTGAGTTAAGAAGTTTAGTGGAGTTTTGGGACCGGTGGACCTCCATGGCTGCGCCACTGGTGTCGGATCCAACTTTGTCCCTCCGCAATTTTACAAAGACAAAACCATATACATCAAGCAGTTTTACGATCGTCTTCAGTTATTAGGACTAATGACGATATTTGTTGAAAATATTTTCTCGCCGTTTAGTTATTGATAGAAAGTGCAATGAAATAAGCCTGGTTAGAACCAATTTAAATGAGTCAAAACTTAAGAACGAAGACAGGAAGAAGTTGATTTTCTTGACCAGTTTTTCACAGAGAAAAATCCGTTCACTGGACAGCGGTATATTGTACAAATATACAGTATACTCTGCTTACTATAGAAATCAGTATGGAGCATACGTTATCCGTATGCTACATAGGCACTGTCATTAGGTGTTACATCATGCCGTTGCAGGATGTCTGACATCTAACAGTTTTCCGTATATCACATGTATATACTTATGTTACGTTCGTCAGCTATATGTTATATACGTCCATTTGTATGTGAGATCCTGACCGCCTACATTGTTTCATAAGGAAAGTACGTATAAATGGAACACTTATACAGAAAGTATTATACAACATGCGTTTTCAGTTATACGTGTGCTGTACGTTAAGTCTAAAAACTACAGGAATTACGCATGTAACCTATCTTTTTAAGTACGCCACTTACAATATTTTTTATCAGTGTAAATTTCCAAAGTATTCTATGTTACGCAAAGCCTTAAAGAATGTCTCTCTTGGACAAGTAGGCTATAATACCAGAAATAGTAAAACAATATTTAAAAAAATCCTTCTTACCACTTTTCTGAACCAGGGATAAAAGTGGATCTGAAAAGGTGGGGGGACGGTAGGTAGCGGCATGACGCCACGCCTTTCCCCTGCCTATCTTTGACCATTGTAATTTTTTTATGAACTGGAAGGATGCCGTATATATCTTTTCGAGGTGGGGGAGCGGTGTCCCGAGCGTTCCCCCGCACTTTTATCCATGCTCTGAACAACAACAATATTTCCACACCGCTAAACGTAATATAATTTAAAGATTGGATGCATGGTAGCCATTTGCCAATTCTCAAATCGTTATTGATTTATTTTAGCGGGAATAACTGTTAAAAGCCTCACTGTGTGTGTTTTATAATTATTTAATTCTCATCTACAATTTATTTTCACATTTAAAAACTGCAAAAAAAAGTGTGCGTTCTAAAATTATTGTATATTCACCTATCATTAAGACTTAAATTATCATGTATCACGATAAATTATCGTATAGTTGGCAAGCTTGGCAAGCATTGAAACCCTCCAACTTCAAGTCGAATAATATTTTTCAATACACTTTTTCCTGAAGGAAAATAAGGAACTCAAAGAATCTGCCGCACATAGAACATAAAATACTAGGCCTCTAATTTCTAACCGTGACAGTTTTCAAGATAGAAATAATTTCTTGTTATGTTAAGAATTTTGTTAATTTACAAATTGCGATCACTACGAATACATTTAATCCAATTTTGTAATTCATTGTTAATCAACGAATTACAACAGAATTAAACTTTTTTACGTTTTGCCGAACTTGATGTGACAGTGCCATCTACTGTGTTACTTGAGTACGACTTAGATGCAAACAGTACTTACACGTTAGCAGATGAAAGGGCTAGGAACAATTTGAGTAAACCACATTTCTATAACCATACCATCAAGCAGTAATGCCAACTCGTGGGAAAAATCCACTTTTATGAGATTTTTACATTAATTTCTCGAAAACAGATAAAGGGAATTGTAGTCGCGATTGGCAATTATATTGGATTTTACATATAGTCCAGTTGAGTTGAGTTGATTTAATTTTGAGTTTAACGTCCCCTTTAGCAGCGAGGCTATATGAGACGTGGACCTTCTGATTAATGTGGACTCCGAACCACTTGAGCTCCCACCGGGAATCGAACCCGGGTCTCCCGCGCTAAAGGCGCGTACGCTAACCGCTTATACATGTAGTCCAGTCAATGAAGATGGTATAGAGGACATTGTCGGGAACAGAATTTTTGACTGGGGGGCTGTATTTGGAGTAGTTAGGAGGTAAACATACTAAAAGCCCCCGGACCTACAAGATGAGCGGGGGGCAGGAGGGGCGGGAGAAGGTCACTTTTTGGGAGCTTTTCGCTTATATCTCGAAAGCGCTGCGTTGTAGGGATTTTTATAAAAAAGAAAGCTGAGAAAATTTCCGACAGAATTGTTTCTACTCCTTTTTTCCCTATTCCTAATAGTTTTCGAGATATCCGCTTGCGAAAATCGCAAATTTTCAAAAACGGCCTTTTTAGGCAAACTTTGCCTTTTAGTACCTCATCCCTTAACTTCAACCAATCGATTCCCGGCGGGAGCTCATGGGGTTCGGATTCCACGGTTAATACATTTACAATCCCGTAATAGTAGATCCCGTCTCATACGCCCTCGCTGCTGAAACGAACGTTAAACTCAAAATCAACTCAACTTTGGAAGGGTGGAGAGTGGAGGAAAATTTTCCTTTAAAGGCCCCTTATATTCAGGCATTAGGACTCGAGTCCAGTTTTTAACGCGAACTGTGTGACATTGCTAAAGAATCTGTTTAATTATAAGAGTGCTTTTATATTTCCTTAGAGTGATTCACTTTCGCCGTGACTACCGGTAATACTTGTGAGTGTTTTGTGTGTGATGGAGACATCCACGAATCTGCTGATGACGTTTTGAGAGTGTCAGAAAACGAGAACTCTTTTCGCTTATAAAAGCAAGTAAGGAAAGGAAGGACAACAAGATCTCCCAGATACATGGTTTGAAATCCCTCCTAGTTCACACTTCATGTCGGAAAAATTACACAACGATCCAAACCATTGTCGCTGATTTGAAGAGACATGTTGCATCAATAGCATCACAACCAACTGAAATAGTGAGTTTGAGATCTTTACTACCAGATTCTGATTTCAAAAACAAATGTTTTCTATGTGCTGATACTGTTGAGAATAAGGTAAAGAAACCCTGTGACAATCACACTGTCACGCAGAGATAGAACACTCCCTCTTTCCTCTGTCAGTTCATCCATAAAGATCAACGATGAAAAAGTTACAGTAGATCATTTCCTGCTTTTTCAAAGGATTTCAGTAATGAAAAAAGGAATGAAGATTTTGAAGATTTTTTTTAGAATATGAATTGGCCCCGTTTCCATTAGCCTTGTTCAATGAAGGTGGAACTAGAAAAACCTGGGAGCGCAAGACGGTCAACCAACTCACCTCTGTTCAGACTAAAGACCTCTTAGCACCAGAGAAACTTTTGAAGATTATTTTCTGCGAGTGCACCAAATACTATAGTGTCGAATGTAGGTGCAGAAGAGCCTCAAGGAACTGTTCTCTTTTATGTCAACACTGTCTGGGAAATTATTCCAATGGTGTCCCCGCGTTGGACAATGAGGACGATGACGCTGAAGAGAGAGAATCCCTACGCATCTCTGAAGAGACAGAATCCCTGGAAGACATGGAAACTAAGGTGGAAGAAAATATAGATGAAGATATAGGTGAAAATATAGATAAACGATACGAGCCACCTCGTGAGCCAATTACCGGATCTTCCCGTCCCAAGAGAGCCAAAACAACAAAATTCTCGTATGAATACTTTTTCTATAGTTTCAATGAATAACTGAAGATAAAATATTAAATAATAACTCACTTCAAAGAAACGTTAATGTTCTAAGATCTTTTTTCCTGAGGATTTGACTGAAGTTAAGGGATGAGGTACTAAAAGGCAAAGTTTGTCTATAAAAGTGAAGGAAAAAAGCGATTTTTGAAAATTTGCAATTTTTGCAAGCGGATATCTCGAAAACTATTAGGGACAAGGAAAAAAGGAATAGTAACAATCTTGTAGGAAATTTTCTCAGCTTTCTTTTTTAACATAAAAACTTTTTCGCTACGACGCACTGTTTTCGAGATATAAGCGAAAATCCGAAAAAAAAGTGACCTTCCCGCGCCCCTCATGTTTCCCCTGACCTTGTAGGTCCTGGGACTTTAAGTATGTTTACCTTCTAACTACTTCAAACACAGCCCTGAAGTTAAAAATTCTGTTCCCGACCTTGTCCTCTACACCCCGGTTTTGAGCGTTCAATTGACTGGACTAATAGTTCATCGTCAGACAACAGAATTCTCTATGGAGGCGAAGCAGACTAATGACTCCTCAGTAGCTTGAAGTCAGTGTTAATTGTCAAATTTTGTTACCGGAAAACGTATGCACGTTACTGTAGAAGTTACTCGTGATTCTCAAAAAAAAAAAAAAAAAAAAAAAAGTTCCAAGTCAGGTAAATAGTGTTCTGGTACTTAATAAATAAATTTTAAAAAATACGGAAGAAGTAAAATATGAGATTAGAAACAATCAACTTAGAACTGACTGACACAAACTGATTGTAGAGTAAAATTCTTCCAATATCGTTACGTTCATTAAAAGATGATCTCACAAAGGTATGATGTAAATGCTTAATACTGCCAAAAATATACTTCTTTTCGCCCATATTTTAAATTTTCTCTTTCAATTAAGGAAAATACTTAATCAAAAACTATTTGATAAATGCGGATTTCGAAATTTACAAATAGGCTAGTTCACTCATATATTGAAAAAAGTGAGTGACACAATATTTTTCATATTTTATATTAAATTTTGTAATTAGTTTAACGTGGGAAATTCAAGAACAAAATGAGAATTTCTGCCTCTCGAGACGGGATTTTGTAATTTTTTAGGTTGGCATCAGTGCCATAAAACAGTGCAGGTTAAAGAGTTAAGGGTGCAAGAACGGAGACAGTGACAAATACAGCTGCACTTATTCCTTGCGGGAGTGAAAAGGAGGGGCGGAGAAGTTTTCAGGAAGGCGGCTTCTTTTTTGATACACTGAAAGAAATACTTCCGTATTATTTGAACTACAATAGAGCACAATAAGTCTGCGGGGACATTCAGGGAGCACACCAACACCGAGGGAAGCTCACCCTCTTGTCTCCTGTGGTGTTATCAATGGACAGAAGAGATGTAAAAGACTGTTCGAAGAATAGAAAATAAAATATATACCTTACGACGCTGCTGTGGCTATTCCGGCATAAGATATGAAGAGATCTACTCGTAATACGTATATATTTTCATATACGTATATAAAAACGTCCCAAGGTAACTCTGGAACGCCTGGAGAAATTTCCATCAAATTTGATATACAGATGACTTACAATCTGAAAAAAATGTAGTGGGAATAAGACAATCCTAGCACCGTTAGAAAATCTGGTGAAAGGGTGGCATGTAAAGATAATGGAAAACGATCGATATTAGACTCCAATTCATAGCTTTTGGGGCCTTTGAGATGAATAAAGACATTTCCGATGCCATTTCAGTCCAAATTCATTTCTCATTGGTATGGGGGGGATGAAGGAGTGACATGTAAAAAAAATAATAGAAAACGACCGATATGAGTGCCGAACCCAAAGTTTTCGTGGTCGTTGAGATGAACAGTAACATTCTTGATGCCCTTTAAGTTCAAATTCATATCTCATGCCTATTCTAAGGGGAGAAAGAGTTCGGTAAATCTATTCTCATGCGAAGGACAGACATTTCAGCTAGTTTATGCATAAAATAAAGGTTGAGTCAGTATTATGTTTTAGAGAACAGAAAAATATCCACTCCAAACAAACTGACACGGTCTAAAAATAAAGATAAAATTCTGTGAATAATGAACTTTCACTACCGCTTTAATCTAACTTCTGCCCAAAATGGTCGTTTGTTGCATCAATTTTACAATGTGATCTCATATTAGGTTTTAGTAGAATATCTGGCGCTCGCAGTAAAGTGCTTCCCGAACGCAGAACGAGATGGAAGCGTACTTTTATAGGAAAATAAAAGAGGTCTTACAATTAGATTCGTTTCTTGATTTTGGTTTGTTCTTGTCTGCTACTGTGAATTAAGGCAACCCGCAATATTTTGAGGCACTTAGCAGGTGGTTAGGCAACCAAATCAACAGGGTGGCATGTTGGGTTGCATACCCTACAACCGCATAGGAGCAATGTGATAGCTTGAAAACCGATCAATATAGCCAGCCCGAAGAACTCACAAGTGCTGTGTTATGAAAGTTGTCTCTTAATTATAGAATCCAGTACAAGAAAACGAAGGTGGTAGTTGGATAAGAAAATCATATAAAGCGTAAAAAAATACGAACATTTCCGTAATTTACATGAAAAAACTCATCTCCCCGCCTTATTACGAGAAGGAAATTTCGTCTAAAAGAGTGGCTATATTTATAACAATATTCATTTAAAAATACAATATAAGCCCATTAATTTGTACAACCTCTGTAATTTGCCATGAAGTGCATGTTAGTTTTGGAACAAAAACAGGAAATATAGAACCAAAGATTAGGATAGGAATTAGATTTCTGAGCTTTCAGCATCTATGATTATGTTAGGCTCTCAGACATATGAGGGTTTCAATCGACGATCACAGTGCCGGGAGAATTGAAGAGTAAGAAAGGAATGGGGAAGGAAGGAAGCGGTCTGTAACTATTATCTTAAGTGCCATCCCAGAATTTGCTTGGTGTGATGAGGAAAACCAAGATAAAACCTCACTCAAGATGGCTGGCCTGAAATAGCTGTTACAACTTCTCGATTGAGTGTCCCCACCGAGAATAGAATCTGGGACCTTTCTCACCAAAGCCGAGAGCATTAGCGACCACGCTATGCGGAGTCACCACAAAGCATCAAATAATTGTAACAATTTTATCCTTAAATTAGCTCTATATTTAAATTAATTTAAATTAATGGGACATAGTGCCTCAGTGGTAGAGTGCTTACCTCTTGTGCGCGCGATACTTGGTTCGATCCACGGCCAAGTAAGTTTGTGGCGAACAACATCGTGTCAATGACTTATCTCGGAGTACTCCCGTTTCTTCCCACTTTCCCATTTCACAAATTATTCCTACATCATTCACTTGCATTAATCAACCCGTCTCCCTTAGCCTAAAGGGCATAAACGTGGGACGTTAAACTGAGAGATAAAGATTTAAATTCAATTAATATTTTCCCTAACAGATGTGCTTTAAGAATCCTATTTATAATGCAGAAACCTCTCAATCTGTGCGCAACGCTAATATGCAAACTTCAAAACAATTAAGAAGTAAGGGTTGAATAAATCTTTATTACAAACGCAACACGCCGCAGTCTATCAGTCATTCCCATTCTTAGTAGTTCGGAATGAGGCTAATAGTTGTCGCTAGCTGCTCTGTCTCCTACCTAACGCCAAGAGATATTGCTAGCGTTCAGGCATTTAATATATGGATTGAAGGTTTGGGGAAAGGAAATTAGTTTGTCTAATTGAAGAATAAAGTGAAAGTGCCATTGTATTTAACTAGTAACACCTCCATAAGCATAAATAATAATAATAATAATAATAATAATAATAATAATAATAATAATAATAATAATAATAATAATAATAATAATAATAATAATAATAAATTTATATTCCATTTTATACCGTGTATGCTAAAGGAGGCAAATGATTAACGAAAGTAAAATCTTATGAACGGATTCATATGTGGTAAGGAAACTGGGAGGAAACGGGAGATATCCGAGAAAACCCACGCATAATACTGTCCACCTCAAACACACATGGCGCGGTGGCTCTGTGGTAAAACACTCACCAATGGTTCATGAGGTGCTTGGGTCAATCCCAGCTCGCGCCAAGTGAGCTCTGTGGTGGACAAACACCGTGCGCGTGGGTTTTGTCAGGGTTCTCCCGTTTCCTCCCATTTTCTTTATTTCACAATTTCATTCACTTCTCATTGCCGTCTCCTTTAGCTTAGCCGGCATAACCATGGGACGTAAAACTTCACGATTTCATTTCGAACTAACATGACATGGGGTCGAACCAGGGATCTCTCGAACAAAAAGTAATCTGAGGTGCTGTATCCCCTGTTCTTTAGCCTAAATAGTTAAACTGCATGGAGTAAATAATAATAATAATAATAATAATAATAATAATAATAATAATATTAATAATAATAATTCGAAACATAGACCTAAGTTATCAGAAGTAATATGTATAATTCGAAATATTGAAATATCTTACTTGATTCAAGAAATTGTCAAAAATTTTACTGTTTGCAATCTTATTGATATCGTAAACGTTATACTGAAAATTCAAATCAGAAATATTGTCTACTGAATTTAATTAATGACAATTCTAACATTCATACACTCATATGTAGTATTATTTGCTTGTATTTTTTAAACAAAAGTAAAATGAAAACCTGTAATTATTTATTTCCCCCAAGAGATGAGTTAAAATTTTATGTTTACAACGCTAGACGCTCGTACGCGCCGTCCTCGTAGCCGTAGTGACGCGTCAACATTAAAAAGTTTTTACGTGAAATCGAACTCCCATTCAGAGTTTCCAGACAGACGTTGGCGAGACGCTATGGATCGATCCGTCGAGACAAACGCAGCTTCCCGCGCTACATAGAGATGATGACACCTGTAGCCACGTGAATTTCAACAACGAACGACCAAGAGAAATAGATGAAACTGTCACCAGAAGTTTCTCCTAGATTTTCCACACTCAATCTCATCCTTCCCCTTCCATATCTATCTAGGAATCTCAGTCTCTACTATAGGAAATAGAAAGCAAACGAGAATAGATTTGTTAAGGTACCTTCCGTAAAAATAAAATAAGCGAGAGAAAGAAAGAAAGAAAGAGAAAGAGAGAGTGAGGCGAGATGAGAGAACTGCTTCAGCTATTGTACAAAATAGTAAATTTCTAGTGTTAGCTCTAGGACTAGTTTCATAGTAAATTTAGAACTACAAACTAGAGCTACTGTAACAGGAGAACATATTTCTGGAGCCGTATTATCCTGACTTAAATTTTATGCTAATCAAAAATATAATAAAATGAAACCTAAAATCAATAGCAGTGATGCTAATCTCCAATTAATTAAAATTGAACTAAATTCATATTTAGATCTAGTATTCTCTTTCCATTCTTTTACTGCTAGTACGTTGTAAAATATTGTTATAAAGAATTCAAAAATGTAAAATAACATTCATACTTTTATACTCAATATGTCCCCATTGCTATTTAAGAAAAAAATAATTGAATCACAAAATAATGTATTAATGGAAGATTTTTTGAATAAATGATTCATAATTTTTGCCAGATAAGAAACCTAGTGTGAAAATGTATGAAATTTTGGTAAATGTGGAAACAATTGCGAATGTCTGCCATAGTGGAGAATATTGTAGTTAAGGGGGGCGTGTTCAAGTGTACAGTGGGCGGTGCGTCTGGGCCACGCGTACTGGAGACGAAAAGGATGTGGAATTACATCTTGAATACTTATCATCTCCTCATCATATTCTCTATTTCTAGTTACTAGAGCACTAGTTTACCTCACTATTACATCCTAGACAAAACTATTACACGTGTAAAAGCATCTAATAGAAATAGCAGAGACTACACTGCACATTGGAAAAGGAAAAAAATATCTGGTTGAATAATGTAATGGAACTAGTTCTCGTGGGGTAGCACGCTCCGTACTATACATAAAGCTTTGCGTAGAACTATCCGTTTTTTGCGCTCTTCTAGAAGAAACTGAAAAAAAATATGAGGGATGCCTAGCCTAGAATAAAAAAAAAACTAGTGACTAGTGTAGTTACTAGACTAGTTGTAGAAATAGCTATTTCATATTCTGTCAAATAGTAGAGACTACAATATACTATTTTCTATAATAATCTAATAGGGAAACATCGAAGGAGAGAAGGTTTCTGTGACTAGGAGAAACGGGCTAGAATTACAGATATCCGACAACTGTTAGTTGAGTGGTTACTGTATCTTAAACACATTCATATATGCACACACTTCAAATGTCATTTGTATTTCATTTGTATTTTTTTACGTATATATCTGTCTAATTCTAGAAAAGAAATTTTCGTATTAAATATTCTGGAGATACAGTAGTTCTGATTCTTTTAATTACATTTTTTAAAAAATATATTATATATGAAATGTATATATATATACGCATATTATCGCAGACGTTTTCAATGGAACGAGGACATATAAATGACCTATTTACATGTTCTGACTGAACATGTTTCTTTCCAATTAGTTATTACGTAGTTATGAATTAAATACCTTTTATTTAGGCTATTTCTACAGTAACCCTTCTCACGCAAGTGTATTGGAGAGAGAAGTGGATGTTGGTCAAAGGCAGTGTCGTTAACTGAAGCGTTGTCTCTCCCGTGAAATAAAGGTCATTTTGTGAAATCGTAGTTGCCATGGTTTTGTACACAGCTGACAAGCAAGAGAGAGAGGGCGGGACCGGAGGAGCAAAACAGATCGAGGAAGGGATATATTTACATCAACTTAAAACTGTAATACATATATATGTCTATATTTGTGTTTCTTAACTGAAAAGCTATAGAATTGATTTCAAGAAGGTGTTTGTACTAATACTTTCATTGAAATCTCTGAATATTACAGAACATCTATAATCACACTAAGCCTCCATTAAACTAAATAAATATCATGAAAGGTGAGGAGAGATCTGTGCAAATTGTAATAACTAGTTTGTATAACAACTTTCATGGAATGAAATGAATCTGCAGTATTTGGAGCGAAAAAGCAATATAACTAGATATCGGCTTTGGAAAAGATAATTTACGAGCGCGTTTCTCGAGGTTCATTCAAGAATTTAACCCTCGAGTAGATGAGTTTGTGTAGTTTGAAGGGGAAGCTTTAAATAAGGGGTAGAAAAGAGTAATCAAGACGAAATCTGTTTACTTCAGCTAATTATAATTTCGTCTAATACTTTATCAGCTGAGTCATTCACAGATAAGACTCTATGTCGCACTCAGAGTAAAATCTAAATATTTATTTACATAAATAAAAATGAAAGCGACTGTTTGTGACTTAATAACTCTTCAACTACCCGATCGATTTCGAGCAAATTTTTAACATAGATGCGGTTTGGGCCTGGATTTTTTTTTTATCATTTCACTTTGACGGTGAAACTTAGGGGTGGGGGAGGGTATATATATGATCAAAAATGACCCATATTAGTGTCGAATCCATAGTTTTCGGGGTCGCCAAGATGAACAGTGACACTTCCGATGCCGTTTAAATCCAAATTTAGCCACGCAACTTGCAGGAGGGAAGGGGCAGAAATATAAAAATGATCGAAAATGACCGATATCAGAGAGCGCTTCAATAACAGTAAAAAGTGACTGACTAACGGAACATATTACTAATTTTTCTTATTTTAACACAGCGAAGCAGATAATTGACGCTAGTTTATTTTAAATACATAATTATATTCTTCACATTATTTTCCTTGGGATCTTGATATCAAAACGAGGGCACTAATGTATTTACTGCATCCGCCTACAAATAATCCGAAATTAATACTTATATTAATTTTTCCCTTGTGTCCTTATCAGCTCGAAAGGAAGAAAAGGAAAGTATGACTAATTGGTAAATTGTGAGAACAATAATTCATAGTTTTCATTTAAATGTGTGCATTAAATTTCAAAACTATGGTATGCACATGTGTCGGAAGTCTTATAGAAAACTGTGAATTATTGTTGAATATCATAAATGAAATAAAATGAAATCTTTAAGTTTTACGTCCCACGGTTATGCCTGTTAGGCTAAAGGAGACGGTGATGATGAAAGATGAGTGAAATGATGGAATGAAGAAAGTGGGAGGAAACGGGAGAACCCCGAGAAAACCCACGAGCACAGTTGTTGAATATCATTTGCTTTGTCCACCCGTCTGTCCGTATATCTGTCGACAGATATATGAGAGCAAAAACGATCAGAATTAATAAGAATTGGCTTCCTGCAATCGATTCAACGTCCCAACAATAGGTTCCATGTCTGTCGTTGACTCTGTGTTCAAACGAAAAGTGATTCAAATTGACCATTCTCGGTTTCAACAATTAATGTCATGGAACGTAAAGGGTAGCAGATAGCGAAAAAGGTTTTTTTTCTTTCTTTCTTTCTTTTTTCTTTCTTTTTCTTTCTTTTTTTTTTTTTTTTTTGCGCTCAGCGTCTCGAGACAAGTGTAATACTCCTTTATATGCAGCAAAAACCAGTAAGATATATCGAGATGCGGATTTTTGCAATATATTCTGCGTCCCACAAATAGGTTCTTGTATTTAAATCTTAACCCTTGGAGTACCAAGATGGGGTCAATTTGACCCCAGCGAGACATCTTCCATTTTTTATTGTATTAAAAAAATATATACTGAAATGTCTTCTAGAAATGCTTTTATAAGTCTCTTGAATAATTTTGTACACTTAACAAGTACCGTAGTCTAATTTTTCTTTTTATTCACAGAAATGGAAAATGGGGTCAAAATGACCCCATCTTGGTCATTCATAGAATAAAAGAGTTTTCAGTCATATTCCGAGAGAAGGGAAGAAAAAATTTCTCATCCCGCCAAATGTAGATGGCGCTGAGGGCATGGCATTTTCGTGCAAGCGAGTTTTGGACGCCATAATCATTTTGTTAGTTTCTCTTATGTGGTACTTTTTCCTCTTTACAATAAATGTTCATTGCTTGTATTGTAACAACAGAATATCATTTGATCTCTTTGCTGGCCTTAGACTCACGGAAACATACGGGGTCAACTTGACCCCATTTTGGGCATTTAAGTAAAATTTATATCTTGGTACTCCAAGGGTTAAGGGGTTAAAATTAGTCGTTTCCCGTTTTGAGACTTATCACCATAGAACAAAATTTGTCATATATAACGACAAAAGGTTTTCTGCAATTGAGTCAGGTTTTCAGGAGAACACCTCGTCACAGCCCTCAATGCTCTACAAACCGGAACTAGTTGAAATTTACTATAACTGATTCTGAATTTGAATTTAAATGGGATCGGAAGTGTCACTCTTCATGTTAGTAACCCCGAAAACTATGGATTCGACACCAATATTCTTCATTTTGGTTCATCTTTATATATCTGCCGCTCCCCTATTGCAAGCTAAGGGGCTAAATTTATATTTAAACAGCATTGGAAGTGTCAGTGTTCATCTCAGTGACCCGAAAAACTATATATTCGACACTAATATCAGTCATTTTTGATCATTTTTAAATGTCTCTTCCCTCTGCTTCCCCTAAGTTGCACTGTCAAAGTGATAAGACGAAAACCATCTCAGGTTCGAACATCATTTATGTTGAAAATTTGATCGAGATCTGTCGGGTAGTTGAATAGTGATGAAGTCACAAAGACAGTTACTTTCAAATATATATATACCCTGCAATCCCCTAAGTTGCACCGTCAAAGTAAAATAAAAATCTCCCCAGGCCCTTGTATAACGATATTACCAATCTTTACCCTACGTGCCATGTTATGGATTGCAAATGGCCACTAGTGTTAGCTACGAGAGAAGATTTAAAGAATTCTCTTCTCGAAATGGTGTCGCGACAGTGTTGTCTCTTCGTGTCTCGCATCTTATCATGAAAATTTCATATTCGGTAATGTCTTGAGCAACACCAGTTCTCACCTACCACCAAATCCGCAACGATACGAGCCAAAGACATACGAACGACCTGTTTCGCTAATTTGGAGCTCCGCAATTTGTCGTAAATACAGAATTAAAATGAAGCCTAGGACTGAATATGAAATTAATGTTTGGAACCCTCTTGCCACAAATCAAACTCACAACCGTCCATATCGTTCTGTATACTTATTCTTTTATTTGAAATTTCGAGTTTTTCTGGGACACGGACTTACTTCGCCCATGGGTGCCCATTTAAAAAGTTCAAAGTTCCAAACATTAAATTAAATAATTAATTTTTTACCAAAATCTGTACCTATACCTCTGCCATGCAAAGAAGTAACTACGGGAAGTAACATATCTTTGAAAAGGGAAGCTGAAGGAAATTTCCAAACTTGAATAACCTTTCACCTCCTTTCATATTTTAAGAAATATAAGAAAAAATATAAAAATGAGTGTTTTATAATTAACACATATGAATAAAATAAAACAAGATAAATAAACTGAGTTGTGTACCATCTGTCAAGTAAATTATGGAAAATAACATCATTTGAAAAGCACATTCGTAGTTAATGCTAAATACAAAAACTCTTACAAATGAGTACAGTTGAAGAACGAGTTATGGGAGTAATACAGAAGATATTCACGGTTAACCCATACCCTGCTAAAACCGGAAGTGGTTCAAATTTACTATTATTTTCCGGTTTTCGTACTGATTTCTACACACCAAAAGCGGTAAGAGATATCGAGATGCGAATTTTTGTAATTGATTTAGCTTGCCAAAAACAGATTCCATTATTTACATTAATCCTGTATTCAAACTGGAAGTGGTTAAAATTTACCATTTCCGTTTCCAAGGCAGTTCCTAGATCAATCTGCGACCAAGTAAGTTTGTGGTGAACAACATGGGGTATCCGTCTCCGTTAGTCTATCGGGCATAATCGTGGGACGTTAAACTGAAAGATTTCATTTTTATTTACATTTCCGGAAGTCGTCGAATTTACCAGAACTTTTGCTTTCAATAGAGATTTTCATAGAGTAAAAACTATAAGAAATGTCGAAAAGCGGTTTGTTTACAATCGATTCAGCGTGTCAAGAATAGGTTCCAACGTCTCTGTTAATCCTCTATTCAAACCGAAAGTGGTTCAAATTAACGTTTTCTGTTTCAGCCTTAATCCCCATAAAACAAAAGGCGTAAGCAAAAGCAAGTAGGAATGTTTATATATATATATGGATTTACAGGGGCGGACCAAGGCAAAATTTTCACTCGGACTAAGTGACTTTTTCGCCCCCCCCCCCTAGTCCTAGCCTATATTTTACATTTTATTACAGTCATTTTAATATTTTAAACCCATTTTTCATAAAGAAAAATTAATACTTAAATCTATGATATAGCTCCATTCTTTCTTCTACATGTCATGTCTTCATTTGCCGATACAGGTCCCCCCTAATAATATGAAACTCCCTTCTTCGATTGTAGAATAGAAAAAAGACGATGTAATTGATGCTACTTTACAAGAATATAAACAAAAGAAAGTGGGTAGAAAAAACGTTATAAAATTTACTTTTTGAGGCTCTTTTTGACGCCCCTCTGACTGTGGCGCCCCAGGCAGACGCCCGGGTTGCCCGGCCTTTGGTCCGCCCCAGAGGTTCTATCTTTAATCTTATTCCTCTATTGCAACCAGTAGTTATAGGTATATTACTTCAAGTTTGAGTATTGAATTCCCATATTTTGGAAGTCTACCATAATTTAGATTCGTTACAATTTTGACCACATGTATGTATAAGGAAGATGGGTATCTAATCCAGTTTTTTTTTCTTTTAATCGGTTGAAAATATTTATTCAGAAGATATTGCAATTAAATTTTAAGAAGGTCTGTCAATTAAGAATAGATTTAAGACAGTCAAATTTAGATTCTATTTTATCGATATAATCGGCCATACACTGAGAATGTGGAAGCAAAAGCTTTACAGGTGCACCGCATGGCGCTGCAACTGTCGATACGAAAATCAAATGGTCAAGACTTACGCCGCATGTTGTCACTAGAATCGGTAGTAAATATAAATTGTTCATACTTATATAGACATTTTCCATTTATTCCAACAGAGGCGCTGGTAATTACGATTGATTCTGAATTGTTACAATTCCTTATTTTTACAATAATGAATGATTACGTGCATATGGTTATTTAAATATGCTTTATTCAGAACTACAGCGTTTGTTCAGAAGGTACTAGAACTGAAATTTTCCCGTCAAAACGTGGTGAAGGAAGGGGATGTTACAACGATGGTTGGATGGGTGGGGGGTCTTATATACCAGCGAACAGTCGTTAGCAGTGATGCCAACTTGTGGGAGCTTTTGACCCTATTTTCTCGGAAAGGGATAATAAGCAGCATATATGGGATTTTTCGAGAAGATCGAAATTTACGGCTTATTCATTTAGATATTGTAAAAAGTGACTAACACAAAGAAATTTAATTTTTAATATTATAGCATACTTTTAATTAGTATAACGTGGGAAATTCACACGTAAAATGGGATTTTTTTTGCCTTTCGACATGGGATTTCATATTGCTTTAGGTTGGCATTACTGGTTGTTAGTCGTCTCCAAGTCTTCGCGGAGTTTAGATCGAGTTTAAGGCGAACCCGTTTCAAGGTGCGTTGTTATCTCCACAATGAATCGTTTGTTAGAGCAGCGTTACGCAGTAAAGTTTTGCGTCAAACTGGTTAAAACTGCAAGAGACAACCATGACATGATCAAGACTGCTTATGGAAATGATGCCATGGGTCGGCCAAGTGTTTTTGAGTAGTACAAATGGTTTCGTAATGAAACTAATGTTGATAAAGTTTTTTGATTGCAAAGGAGTGGTTCCCAGATAGTTTGTACCGCCTGGTTAGACTGTGAATGCTGCATTCTACGTGAAAGTACTTGAAAGACTCAGAAAACGAGTCGCCCGCGTCCGTCCAGCAATCGCTGGATCATGGAAATTTTATCACGATAATGCGCCGAGTTACACTCCTTTGCTGTCATGGACTGTCTGATCACACAGCTTTCCCAGCCACCCTAAAGCCCAGATGTCGCTCCAGCAGACTTCTTTGTCTTCCCTCGAGTAAAAAGCGTCATGAAAGTACGGCACCACGGATCGGTCCAGGCCATTCAAGAGACCGTAACGAGGGAGCAGAAGAGCTTTCAGTTTCTATGTTCCAGGGAGCCTCCAGTGATTGGCAGAGTCGCTGGAAACGCTTTGTGGATGCAGAAGAAGCATATTTTGAAAACTATTAAGTCAATGTGTCAAAATTGTGAATACGTTTTTTGAAAAAATATCAGTCGTACTATTTTCCGAATAAACTCTGTATCACATTACAGTTAAGTTAGAATTAAGAGCATATTTGAAGTAGGGGATTCGTAGCTTTGCATCCCTTGAAAGACTAGATTCTTTAGAACGGTGGTTGGTGCATCTTTTCGAGGATAACGGTCCCTTGAATAAATGCGTATGTCCTAAGCGCCTCTCGTCAATTTACTCCCTCTCCCATCCATGCACAAGGTGAACGTAAAACTTGGATGGAGCTGTCTAACAACCAGAGAAAAAAATTCGACTCCCAAAATCAGCCTATATATGAGGGACTCGGGAAAACATAACGGTATATCACATTTTCTAACTTTCGAGTAAATTGGAGAAGAAGCTTGACCATTCCCATTCAATTTAATGCAATAACATACATCAGACAAGCTTTTCCTGCAGGTACGTTTCACAAATAAAACTACCTAACTACTATTCAGTGATTCGATCGCAACCCATCTTACGTAACAAGCCAACCTCAGCTAAAGTGACGCTTATCATTATGTTTTTTCCGTGTCGCTCATATATATATATATATATATATATATATATATATATATATATATATATATATATATATATATATACTTACTTACTTATAAAGGGAACTGTTTTCCATAGTTCGTCTTATCAGGGGCCCACCCACGTTGGAGTGCACCAGGTCCAAACCACCCAAACAACTTCCAAACTCAACATAATTTGTACACTTTCTCAATAAATTTATACTTGCTTAACATCGAAATAATTAATCTAGGATGAAATAATTGTTGATCTTACGTTTCATCTGTACTGTTTCTCTTCTAAAAATATTCTAGTTCTATCATTTTTTTCCCTGAAAATATAGGTGAAAGTATCTTACAGATATTTATCGTGTCTTTAGATGCAGAATATCGTGTCTTTAGATGAATAGTACATAGACGTAGTGGCCTGTAGTAGTCGGCCTTTCCTCAAAGATTGAACCACTCCCAACAAAAATTTCTGAGTACGCACCTACCCAAAGAAAACAAATAAAGAAACCAGGGGGAGGTTAATCGATTTATGATTTGTTTTCCGAAAATCATTAGAGAAACATTGGATAACTAACCATACAGGAATATAAATCCATTTTGGACGAATGATTTTAACTTGGAGGCAGGGTATATTTTTATATAAAGCTAACCAAGAAAGTTCTGTCGCTTTTTGTGGAGGTCTGTGTTCAATTGGTCTTCACATCGTGAGTTGAATACGAATGGAGATAAGATGCTCAGTTGTTCGTGTGAATATATTCCTAACGTACTATTTGATTGTGGGAGTTCACTTAAACCATGAACTTACGTAAAGACAGAGTAAACGTGGGATCTGCACAGAGCGTCATAAGGGCGTGTATGCTGTATGAGTTCAAACTGGGGTCAAACGCCGACAGTGTAGCGGTGATTTAACAAGTTTAAGGACTGTGACGAAACACTCGAAAACGCACCACGTGAGGGATGAGCAACACATGTACAAAATGAAGATCTGCAATCAGCAGTTGAGGCAAACTTGGGACAAACAAATCAGGAACTGCGACTATAATTCAGTGTGAATGAAAAAAAAAAAACATTCGGCAGCACCTTCATCAACTCGGGAAGCACTACAAGTTGAGTCTATGGGTCCCACATGATATGAGTCCGGGCCAGAAGGCAACGCGAACAGGCACCTGTGTTTTCTGCTGCCTTGTCTGAAGAAAGAGCCGTTTCTGGACAGGTGTTGGCATGTTATGAGAAGTTGATTCTGTACGAAGCTCCATGGCGCCGTCATCATTGGTTAGCATCCCCATGAACCGCTTCCAAAACAGCCGAAACCAGCACTTTATCAGAAGGAGGTCCTCCTATGTTTTTGATGGATTGCTCGCGGCATCGTGCATCGGGACCAGGTACCAGCTGGTAAGAGCATCAATGCAACTGTGTACTGTCATCAGTTGAGCCGTGTTCAAGAAAAGGTCAAAACTCTGGAGCCAACACTTCTGAATCGCAAAGGGGTCCTCCTGTTACAGAACAACGCTAAACCCCACGTGGCTAGGATGTCCCGGTGCACCATTCTACGCCTTGGATCTGAAACACTATTGCATCCGCCATACTCCCCGGACATTGCACCGTACGATTATCATTTGTTCCAATCCTTGGACAATCACCTTAGACGACGCCAGTTCAAATCTCTAGTAGAGGTACAAAATGCACTTGATACCTTCTTCGATTCACAGCCCATCAAGTTCTACATCGATGGAATCCATGGCCTTCCAGAACGTTGGTAGAAGGTCGTCAATGCTGATGGGGATTATTTTTGATCTTCCAGGCAACTCTTAGATGACATATCGATGTTCGAAGGTGGTGGGTGAAAAAGCGACAGAATTTTATTTTTGTACCTTTCTAGTTCTAAAAAACTCGATTTTTGTTTCAAAAGAATAACACTAATGAAGAATAATTTCGGTGTATTTCAACCAAATATTCTATTTGTGGGAGGGAATAGTATCATAATGTTATATAAAGGAACGAACAGATAGTCATGAATACAAACACCCAAAAAACATATTTTCGATATTAAAAAGTTTACTCCCATCTTTTATCTTTGTTCGGAAGTATTGAAATTAACAGTAGTAGCACGATGTTATGAAACCTTCCATGCTATTGTGTATTGTTGGTTGCATAAAGGCATGGCGTTCAAAAATTTTACTCCATAAGTGCGCTCACTCGTTGTAGTTCAATGGGTTGTCCATTAGTAAGAGATGCATTACTTTAAATTCGTTTAACAGGGGGTTGCCCACGATTAAAAAATGTCGACTTTCACTGATCTCCCGAACAACGCATTTAACCGGGGTTATGTCCCGATACATTGCTGGCAACACTGAGGCCTGTACTTAATAACAGTACCTGTATGGCACGATGAATGAAACGGTGAAGGTAGAAGTGGTTTCTTTCAGGAAGGGGTTTATGGACTTTTCACCACACGACGATGTGACCAACAGGCCTCCTGCAATAGGTGGCCAATCGGAATTGTGAATAGAACACGACCCGAGGCCCTTCGAATTCCTATACAATGCACGCCATCAGAGCAGCAATGACATAGGACAATCCCTCAATGGAGAGAAGTTTGGCCACAACTTCGGTATCTGAAAAGCAGCTTCCAACATCATCTGGAAGAAGTTTACATTGTAAACGCGTAACAAAGCATGCTGAAATCAGAAAATTCTATGAAACATAATTCGACTATTTTTATTGTTGGCAACGTTCTGTGGTCCATTTAAAAAAATATGTGTGTAAAAAACGAGCTACGAACGTGTGATAAATAGAGAAACGTCTAAAAGCTAGCACGTGAAAATAAGATTGATAACTCAATGAGATGTAACAGAGAAAATATATTTTTTTAAGAGTGTGTTCGTGTATTTTTATCGAATCAAATGAAATGTAATCTTTATGTTTAAGGTCCCACGATTATGTCTATTAGGTTGAGAAAGACTATGATCAAAGCAAGTGAATGATGATGGAAGAATTGGTGACATGTGAAAGTGGGAGAAAACGGGAGTACGTCGAGAAAACTCAAGGGGAACGATGTTGTCCACCACAAATTTACTTGGCCACAGATCGAACCAGGGACCACACGCACCAGAGGTAAGAGCTCTACCACGAAGCCACCGTGCTCCCATTGTGTATTTTTGTTTTTTCTATTACTAGAGAAAAGATAAATGGATATTATTCAGTTTTAGATTTAATCGAGGCTACTGTCAAACATGGGATCACAAATTTGGGCTATTGCACTATAGTTGAGTAGGATGATATGACTAAAAAATGCATGATTCAGGAGAAATTATACAATATTGTGATTTCCTTACTTTTTGTAAAATAAATAAAAGGGATATTTTTTACTACCTTTTATATGCCAGGGGGCACGGTGGCTCAGTGGTAGAGTGCTTACCTACGGTGTGTGTGGTCCCTGGTTCGATACACGGCCACGTAAGTTTGTGGTAGACATCATCGTGCCCATGGGTTTTCTCAGGGTATTCCCGTTTCCTCCCACAACCTTACTCCACCAAATCTTCGTTAAAACGAAAGAATTTTGTAAGCTCGATATCCTTTTATATGCTGTTTTATTAATGCTTTTGAGAAAACAAGAAAAGATAGTGATCGTGGAAATAATCGACTTCCATATGTCAACGATTTACAATTTTTCATGGCTCCTATATGCTGACACAATGATTTCCGAATGCCTATTCGTCTGTTCACTTATCCATTCGTTCGTTCCGCTGTATACACTAAAGGCCATAGCATTCAATAAATCTAGCCCGAATTTTAAATTTAAGGCTTTATAGGATTCTCTAGAAGCATTTTTCGAATATTCTTTCTACCATCAAGACCAAGTACCGAAGGGTGAAAAACAAAATTTACAATTTTCTTGAGAAAGGCTGTACGGATTTTGTTCATATTTCATTACTTACTTCATAATGTGGCATAAACCATTTTTCCTGGGAAAATCAGATTTTATCGGACGTTTCTCTTAGAAACTTCAGTGCATTTCATAGATAGATATGTCTTTAACAACGTTATAATATGGCATAAACCGTTCCACTTGGAAAGTCCACAAGAGGTACAACACTCTTGTAGATGAGATGTTTTAATCAGATGATTTTCTCAAAAACCTCTCAGCCGATTTTGTTCACCTACATAAATGTATATAGAAATGAAAGTTACTATGTTTGTCACTTCGCACCTCTTGGACCACCCGATCGATCTCCGTCAAATTTTCAACTTAGATGAGGTTCGGTCCTGGGATGGCTTTTATCATTTCACTTTGACGTTGCAACTTGCGGAAGAGGAAGGGGAAATATTTTAAAACGATCGTAAATATCGGATATTAGTGCCGAATCCATAGTTTTTGTGTTCACTGAGATGAACAGTGACACTTCCGATGGCCTTTAAATCGAAATTCAACCCCGCAACTTGGAGTAAGGGTAGGGGCAAGAAATAAAAATGATCGAAAATTACTGATATTAGTATTGAATCCATAGTTTTTGTGTTCACTGAGATGAACAGTGACACTTCCGATGGCGTTTAAATCGAAATTCAACCCCGCACCAGAGCATGGGGAGATAAAAATGATGGAAAATGAGCGATATCAGAGAGCGCTTATGTAATATTAAAAAGTGACTGACTAACGGAACATATTACTAATTTTTCTTATTTTAACACAGCGAAGCAGGTAATTGACGGTAGTCAATATCGAATATTGCCGTCGTTCCCATACAATCCCTCATTTTCAAAGTAAAACTACCATTTTTATGATGGCCCATATTAAAACTACGCACAGAATGAAAAGTATTTTTTTTATACTATCCTTTCTGTGATTCATATTTCCAGTAATTTTTATTTACTTTTTTAATTATTAAATACAGTTTATATAGGTGGCGCTACATTCCCAAGATTCTGGAAGAACAATCATATAGGAATCGTTTGCATTTATATATTTTCGTTCCTTCTAGAAACTTGCAGGTCTAATGCACTGTTGGGAATTTCGCATTCGCATTCGCATTCGGATGAGATGGAAGCACAACTGATTATTTTGCATAGGAATTGCATGACACAAGCAGCCAGTAGTACGGAGACTAGTGTTTCTCGACTGTCTAGTTACGACTTTATTTTTGTTAGTAGCAAGACACCGTATATTGTTAATTTAAGTTTGAGATGGATAAAAATATCTAACATTAAAAATTATATTTAGCCTCATTCCAGAGCAGTTTGCGTCAACACAACGACATTTTTGCGTTTTACTTTGCTATAATCATGACAGGGGCTATAATTGTTTGTTGCATGTTTTGCATTATGTTAAGATACGCAAATTTTTGGAGGACCAATATGGAATGAGGTACATGCTATCCTAATTTCGTACGAGGCAAAAAACGTAATCAGCTAGCTTACTGTAACATTTAAAATTTTCTACGCAACTAGTGTGTTTACAATAACACAATAGTTTGGAAATAATTCAAAATAATCCAAGAAAACGCCAATGAAAATATAAAATGGTTTTAGCAATACAATATCCAATGTTAAAGCTATGTATTAATTTTGTTTGGAAGGATCAAAAATGGCGGATAAATTGACCGTTAGTTTTCTCTATATAAGTATTTCTTAGTTTAAGTCGAACAGAGGGTTTCAAATTCACATAAAAACACTAAACACATAAAATCAATAGTATATTCATTTATTGAAAACAAATAATTGCAACTAAAATTTGCATTTGTTCAGTCCGTATTTGATTTATCTTATTTAAGGCGTTGCACAACACTGTAACTCTCAATAAGATCACAGAACATGTTAGTTATAAAAGTAGAAATGGCGATATAGATTTATAAAATTCTAATCCGATGTCAATATTTCCTTTTTAATATTTATTATCAATGTTATTGTATATTATAAAATCTAACTAGAATATTTTTCAAAAAAGTACAGGGAAGTGATGAAACTATGAATATGTCAGGCCGGAAGTAGAATGTTCGGGAATGATGGTGGGCATATCTTTCGAGATCCAAATCTACAAGAATCAGATAAATAAACTTGTCACTGGGTCTTATAAGATATTTAGGCCTATATGTATAATTATTGTAAGTTGCTTTTATGTGAACCAGTAAGATTAGTTAATTAATTTTCACATTAAAATACTTTTACCAATCCTGTTAAATGTACTCTGTGTTCATAATTGCCTTCAGGTTTTACAACTGCTGAATAGCAGATTGACATGTCCTAGAAGAGGCCACGGTGGCTCAGTGATTGAGTGTTCACCTCTAGTGTGTGGGGTCCTTGCTTCGATCTCAGCTTGCGCCAAGTGAACTTTGCGGCGGACAAACAGTGTGCGCGAGTTTTCTCGGGGTTCTTCCGTTTTCTCCCACTTTCTTCATTTCTCATCATCATCATCTTCTTCTTTAGCACACAGGGCATAAACGTGGGACGTAAAACAAAGATTTCATTTAATTTCATGTCCTAGGAGTATCATCCTCTGAACCACAGTTAACCACGAATATAGATCAGGACGCTGCAAGAGGATAACCTAGTTTTTCACATATGTTGTCGGTGCCAAAATGTGTTTTCATTACTATTAGTGTATGACATCCTGTCTTCCCCTAGTGAGTTTCAAACACACAAAAAAGAACAGCTACAAGCCATGCATAAACACCACAGAACAATAATGTTACATTCTGCAAACTTAGTTGTTAGGGTCGCTAAGATGTATAGTGACAATCACGATGACGTTTAAGTCCAAGTTCAGTCCATTGGCATGGAATGAAAAAGGATGCGGTGCGAAGAGTGTGATATTGCTGATTTTTGTCATTACATTTTCATTGAAATGCGTACCCTAAGGGAGAAGGTAATTCAAACACTTACCAAAAAATCTTATTTGCTTCTTTTATACCTATTTTCTTTGCGTTCCCTGATAAAACATGAAAATAATCTAAGTTTAATATCCCATAACCATACTCTCTACACCAAAGAAAATGTCAATGAGTGAAAGGAAGTGAACGGTAATAGAAGAAGTGGTAGAACGAAGGAAATGAGGAACCACGATACTAAGGCAGGGTCAGCCCCTTTCTGAATACACCACTGACTCAGAGTGTTAGTTGTAATCTCTGATTAGTTTCTGCTGGTGTTGAGAGGGAGAGAAACTGTGTGCACAACACTATTTTTTTATTTATTTATATTTACGAGGAATTACACTTGTTTCAATTTCATTTTCAGTCAATTCGCTAACGCCCTAGCGCTTGGTGCGAGCGGTCCCGCTTTCGATTCACGGTGAGGGCACTCGGTCGAAAAAGTGAAAAAAAGTTTTTCCCATAGCATCCATCCTGAATGAGCTTTTACTGGGTTTTCCTCATTCACACCAGGCAAATACCGGGATGGTAACTAACTTATAGGTTCCAGGTCGCTTCCTTCTTTTCCCAGTCCTTCCTTCCTTCCATTTCCCCGGATTTTGTGCTCGCCGATGGACGTCATCTCTCAAACGGGACAGGCTAAATGGCCTTAAATGCCGAAAGCCCAGAAATATAAATCCTAAATCGTAAATACCTAAATTTTATTTTCTTACTCACTACCTTTCTTCTACGTAAAATCCTTATTTTCAGGCTTTGCTAATTCGCATTAATACACATTTTGCACAAATTATATAACTGTCCGAAGTCTTACCTTTCAAATTTTACTTTTTTTTTTTTTTTTTTTTTTTTTTTTTACCTCAGGCTTTCTTCCAAATGTAATGGGGCTGCAGTGAGGCACTATTTGTTAAGGACATCCCATAAACAACAGTTACATATAAACGCAATTTATTTTTTTTTTATCTTAGCACAGAAAACGACAAATTCCCTTTGAAGCATACCTGGAAGGAACACTGTTTCAACCCCATACTTGTAAAAGAAATAATAATAATAATAAAATAAGAGCATATAGAGAATCATGCTTTATTCGTAATTACCAGGGCCTTACTTAACTTGTTTGCCGGCCCGAGGCATTATAAAAATGACCCTTCCTCTCGTCAACAAATACCGATAATAAAATTGATTTGAGACAGTAGCTGATGATGACACCAAGCTGATGGTGAGAAAATAAGCCAAGCTCAAGAATAATAATGTTTTCCACTACAATGAAACACTTATAATTTTCTTGCGTTGGCAGCTGGGTTGACAAACTTTAAGAAATTGAATGTAAACCTGTAAGTTAGTCAACATTGGAAAGATTTTCAAATTATGATAAAAGAACGTGGTTTCAACAATAAAAGAAAGGCGAGAAATAATGATTATAAATGCATAAGTAAAATATTAATTATACGTTCTTGTCATTTGGATATTGACAAATATTAAAATCACATGACATATTCACATCTGCATTCATAATGAATTTCTAAAATTTTCTGAAGAGTGTGAAAAAAAAAACTGGTCTGAAAAAAATTGTCGCCTTCCGAAACTTGCCAACCCCGGCCATGCTCCATGTTGGCGATGAATAAATACGGCTCTGTAAGTTGGGATACGGACAAAATCTCGCGGCCGAAACATCGCCACCCAAAATCTCGCCGCCCAAAACCTCGCGGGACAAAATCTCGCCGGGCTAAAACCTCGCCTGGGCAAAACCTCGCCGCCCAAAACCTCGCGAACCAAAATTTCGCTTCGCCAAAACCTTGCGGGATATGTCTCTTGAAAACGGCTCTTATTTGCAAAAGAATGCATAATAATCGCTTTTGGCTGTTGGAATGCTCTGCCCAAGCAGCTTAATAAAAATTCAGTGTAATATAACAATACTGCTGCTTTTCTTATAAGTAAAAAGAAAAAAAGCTTGGTGTGGTGAGAGTAGGGGCGCCGAAATCTCTAGCCACTCCCCCTCCCTTTTGTTGTGCCGTCAAAGTGAAATTATTAAAGACATCCTAGGCTCGAAACTCATCTATGTTGATGTCAGGTTTTGGTCAGGCGAGATTTTGGGTATGGCGATATCTTGGGGCGCGAGGTTTTGGCCCGGCCAGATTTTGACCCGCGATGTTTTGGGAGGCGAGGTTTTGGCCAGGCGAGGTTTCGGCCCAGCGAGATTTTGGGCTGCGAGGTTTAGGGAGGCGAGGTTTTGGACAGGCGGGGTTTTGGCCAGGCGAGATTTTGTCCCGCGAGGTTTTGGGCGGCGAGGTTTTGGTCCGCGAGGTTATCGCCGCGAGGTTTTGTACCCAAACACTGTAAGTTACCGCTTCTTGTAAAGTCAACAAAGTCAAGCAGTGCCAAGTCTGGTCAGAGAAAAGATGACTGACTTTTTACACTCACTGTAGATACTTTTGCGTTTCGGCATTCATCCATCGTCTTAGAACACATTGGGAGCCACTTGAAAGAAAGAAATGGCGAGCTTCTCTTTAGAAAGCAAGCATTAACAACGACTGGAGCAGATGCCTTGACCACACATCATTCCAAAGGCATGGGTGCCATAAGTTGACTGGGAGGCACAGAATCCTAAAGTTATTTTTGAATGTCTCCATCCATAGCTCCACATTCCTTGTCCATTTTGCGTTCATGCCTTTGGCATTTTTCGACGAAATAAGATGCTCATCAAACCTAGATGGATCCCTTACATATCCTCGTCTACATCCCGACTCGAAAGGCTGTCGGGAGCCTTTGGAAGGCTTTGGGTGCTCTTACAGAAGACAGTTGGAAGTCACTTTAACAGTTTCACTTATTAGCTGGTCATCGGAATCACCGAGACTTGGTTACGTCAAGAAGTCAGCAAAGAAGAAACAGACACGGGCAAGATAATTTTCTGCAGAACCTGAATTCTTTATCTATTTCTATCCAACAACCAGTCTTTCTCAAGGAATACTGCCTACCCTTCTCTTTATATGTCTACAAAGTAGCATGAAAATACAGGGTGTAATCAAAGTCCCTTGTCATTGGACAACTTCGTTATGATCGCAGGCAGAAAATTTTAAGGTAGTAAAGTTTCTGGAAATGGTAGGTTTTCAATCTAAAGTGTAAGAATTTTTTTTAAATCGGACCAGCAGTTTTGGCTGTACATTGGTAGTCGTTCCAATGGTAATTGATAAAGCAATGTTGCCAGTCATAGGGTTACAATAGAAGCATTAGTTCACGCAATAATTGAATGGAAAGCGGACAAAAGTTATATCGCAGAGAAGAAATAAAAATACTACAAATCTCAGTTGCGATCATTTAGCATCGGGGATGCAAAGGCGGGCCGGGGTAGGAGAGATGCAATTTGCAACGATCTGAAAGTTGATTTTAGAAGTCATGGTTAAGATGCGAAATACATAAAGCAGTTAAAACTACATCTGATACTGTTGTTTACGAAGTTTACTGGACAGATTGATTCCAGTTTACTGGAGAGAGTTCCAATGTGAATTCAAACTCTGGAGCAATTTCATCCAAACTTGGTAGACATATAATTTTTCAATCTGGAAAAAATACCGTGGCAGAAATACAATTGAAAGGGTGGGAGTTAAAAAGAGTGATATGTGAAAACAATGTAAAATGACTGATAGTGTGCAGTCCATAGTTTCCGAAGTTGCTGAAATGAATAGTGACGCTCACAACTTCTTATAAGTACAAATTCATCCCAATCAACAGACGGTGAATGGGAGGTGAAAATAAAATGTCAAAAATGAGATTTGTGTCGAATTCGTAGTTTTCGGTGTCGAATAAGCACATGATCCTTTTGAAATGACTTTTGAAAAATAGTATCCACTTCAAGCTGGATTCTTTAACCACAAAAATTTGTTTAAAGGCGTATACTGTGTGATAGGATGTTTCAATATATTAAAAGTAGAGTATATTCTGAATTTTTATTATTACTTTTTATTGAAATATATATTCTAAGAAGGAAGGGGATTCAAATATTTCCCATAAATCTATTCTTCCCCTGCGAAGAACGGGCATTTCAGCTATAAATGTAACCAAGAAAGTTCAGTCCCTTCTTGTGGAGGTTTGTGTTCAATTGGCCGTCACACCGTGAGTTGAATGCAAATGGAGATAAGACGAAGCTCAGTTGTTGGTGCGGGTATATCCAAAATACTACCTGGTTGTGGCAGTTCAGTTACACCGTGAACTTGCCTAAGGACAGAGTGAAGTTGGGACCTCCACAGAGCCTCACAATGAGTTTAAACTGAGGTCAAATGCCGCTCCAGAGAGTATAAGATATGTCAGGCCTTTGGTGAGGGTGTCGTGACTAAGAGGACAGTGCAGCTGCGGCTTAGCAAGTTTAGGGACGGTGACGAAACACCCGAAGACGCACGACGTACCGGAAGAACAACATATGTACAAAATGAATATCTTCAGACAGCAATTGAGGCGAACAGTGGCCAGACATGTGAGGAACTAGGACTACGATATAGTGTGAGTGGACAAACCATTCGGCAGCACCATCATCAACTTGGGATGCACTACAAGTTGGGTCCATGGGTCCCACATGATTTGATTCCGGGCCAGAAGGCAACGCGAACAGACACCTGTGTTTCTTTGCTGTCTCGTCTGAGGAAGAATCCATTTCTGGTCAGGGTGTTGACATGTGATGAGAAGTGGGTCCTGTACGAAGCTCCACGGCGCCGTCATCATTGGTTAGAATTCATGAACTGGTTCCAAAACAGCCGAAACAAGCAATGCACCAGAAGAAGGTCCTCCTGTTTTGGTGGACTGCTTGCGGCGTTGTGCATCGGAAACTGCTACCAGCTGGTCAGAACATCAATGCAACTGTGTAGTATCAGCAGTTGAGCCGTGTTCAAGAAAAACTCAAAACTCTGGAACCAGCACTTCAAAATTGCAAAGGTGTCCTCCTGTTACAATCAACGGCAAGCCCCACATGGCTAGGATGACTCGGGACACCATTCTATGCCTTGAATGGAAACACTATTGCATCCGTCATACTCCCCGGACATTGCATAGTCCGATTTTTATCTGTTCCATTCTGTTGACAACCACCTTAGAGGACGCCAGTTCAAATCCCTAGTAGAGGTGCAAAATGCACTTGATACCATCTTCGCTTCACGGCCCACCAAGTTCTACCGCGATGGAATCCAATGGCCTTCCAGAATGTGGCAGAGGGTCGTCTTTGCTGATGGGGACTATTTTGATCTTCCACGTATGTCTTAAGTGACATATGGATGTTTGATGGTGGTGGGTGAAAAAGCGACAGAACTTCCTTGGTTACCTTTAAAGTACATATATAAGAAAATTAATAATATTGTACCTTTGATTTTTTAGAGCAAATTAAAACATATTGCTTACCTTTAGTTGGCCATCCTTGTAAAGAGATCAACAGTCAAAGTAGCACAATTGTTTGCTATCTTTGCCAGCACACATACTTCACGAAAAGTGTATAGAACGAATGGTGAACTTTGAAAATAATGCACTTCACTTACAAACACAGAGCAACCAACTGCATCCACTAGAATCACTTACACTTATACAAAATACGTAAAGATGAAACGTAATCACTCAATATTAAACTTAGACACACTGCACTATATGGTGATGCCATTTTCAGAACCCCTTCGCTTTAATCCTGGAACACAAATATTAGAACGACCTGAAAACAATGAACATATATCAGTATTTGTTAATAAGATTCTGAAATTTTATTTTAAATCATAGACATATTTCAGATTCAGTATTTCAAGAGTTATTTTCTTAAAACACTCCTTTGTTTAAAAAATGTTAGGTCAATTAAATTACATATAGTCATTAAACAAGAAATTTATAGGGTTGTTCGAAAGTATGGAAACAGGAATAAAACGTTACCTTGAAAGCCACAATATTAGATTCGAAACATTAGAAAAAGGGTTTAAAAAAGTACCGTTTTCTGGTAGAGTATGCTCTCAAAACCAATTACAGTTAACTATTAATAAAAACAGAATAAAAAATAATTACACTGATATATTTCTGAGAGCATATGCTATCGGGAAAATAGTGCCATATTTTATGGTTCCAGTTTAGAATTTTTGACTCAGTTCAATAATGGAGTTTTCAAGACTGCCCCTAAGAACCTAACGTACCCTGCCATGCTTGTCCCCTTTACCAAATCACATTCAAAGACATTGATTTTATAATTTGTACTCCGTTCCGGTATAATTTACGTATTTCAAACACTTTCGAACCACCTTTTATAATCTCTTGGCGGGAGCTCACGTGGTTCGGATTCCACGTTAATCAGTAGGTCCACTCTCATATAGCCTCGCCGCTGAACGGGACGTTAAACTCAAAATCAACAACAACACCTTTTATAATCATTTTCCCTGAATCGTGACATGAAGTAATTGTAACAATTTTGATCTTAAAGGATTACTTCTTCTGGATCTATAGCCATTTTTTGTTTATATATTTCTTTCCACCAATATGTCTAATTGCACTGTATGCGTATTAGAAGTACCTGGTCTCAATTCACGGTAGAACAAGTTCTCCTTAGTGAGATCTTACTTAAGTTCTGTTGACAGTAAAATTCTTGAATGGAGACCAGAGTCGCTTCCTTCCCAAAACCTCTGTTTTATGTTTAATAAAGAAAATAGTTGCCGACTAGTATGATCAATAGGCTTAGCTCACTAAACAAACATCACAAAACGTATCAGCTTTAAACTTCACTTTTGGGCATGAAACGCAGCTCCCTCGTAGACAAGCGGTCAGCGTACGCCTCCTGTGGCGTGGACGATCTGGGTTTGATTCCCGGCGGAATCTCATGCGTTTCGGAGCCCGCGTTACCTATATGCCTCTTATAGCCAGGCTTCTCAAAGGAACGCTAAACTCAAAAACAAAACAAATCAAGACGGATGACCACATAACGAGGAAACGAGAGAGCCCTGAGAAAACCCACGCACAGGTGTTTGTTCATCACAAGGACCACTTGGTGGGCGTTGGGATAGAACTAGGGACTCCATACACTAGAGGTGAGCACTTTACCACTGAGCCACGGCACCCACGTTCCGAAGGAAATGCATGTTTGTAACACTGTAGAGTCTTTAGTTTGTAACACTCTGTAATAAATGTTTCGCCTGACATGCAGATTTTAAATACGGTATCATCTGACAGTACAGTTTGAAAAATGTAACTTCATATTGGGTTAACATAGTGTTGGTAGGTTTCCTTAAGAAAATTTCCCTCGACTGAGATAAAACGTTCCCTTTCCTTTCCAAATTCTCTTTAGTTTGTTGACTGTCCAATTCCCATGACGGAAATTATGTGATAATATTAATTTAGTTATATTACAGGAAGTGCCAATCACATTTATTTATTCATTTGCTTTTTGTTTATATATTGTTTACATTTTCCTTAACGTTTTTTTTTTATTTTTACAAAAAATACAAATACACCCAGCTAACAATGAGTGCAAATTATGCTACTTTGAACTCATACACACCAATTATTATTATTGTATTTGTTTATTTCTAAAGAACGAAGGCAATTTAACCATTTATATTGGTCAAATAGCAAGCGAGAGAATTCCCCCGGATTTTTACGTTTTATGGAAAAATTTCCCTTTTTGCTAAATTTATCTACGAAATTTCCATAGATTAGGGAAATTTCCCTCAAGCTGCGAACACTGGGTTGGCAACGCTGTACATCTCTTGGTGTTGCTGGGTATCTTAAACAATTTTTACCTGTTGATGTTTGCTTTATACAGAATTTCAGCGTTTTCTATCTATTAGTTTAGATGTAACACGGTTGTCTCAAGCTTCAAAAAAATATGGTCAATTTAAATAGTATGTAGTCCAGATATAGGCTTATATGCTACAGTACATACCTAGATACATACCTGCCTGTCTGCTTGCGGGTATTATAGGGTTTTCTCATAGTTCGAATGCTTTGTATAATAACGTGGAAATTCAATTCCAATCACTAAATATGAACGTCGACACATTTTAAAGTCCTGACAGAGCGCTGTCGGGAAGCAGAGCATTTTCTCCAAATTCGGGATTGATCAGGTAGTAACTCTGGAGCTACTCCATAGATACCTACTGTTAGCATAGGTCACTATGCGCCTTTGGTGTGGAGGACCCGGGCCATGTTCTCCGGAGACCTGCCCTGGTTTAGTAGCTACTACGCGGGTTTTTTATGAACAGTCCTGTGTTCGATTTCCAGAAAGATAGACTTGAAATATTGGAAAGTATTCACTGATTTGGATTCCATCTTAAATTGTGGGCCCAGAGTGAATAGGATTCCATATTAAACTGTACTTATGAAACACGAACATAATTACATGAGTAGTCTCTCAGAAGATAGTCCAAAAGGAAATCAGCCTCCAAGAGTAAACATTTCCCTTTATTGATTTTTCCCAGGGAAATTACTAATGTCATACTGTTAGGTTGCAAATAAAATATTGACATCTCCTCCATCACCGTAACATAAACGTAATATAATCACATTTATATTTTTCTACTTAACATATGGCCTAATTATGTCATTTTTAAAGAATAGTGAATTGGAAAAAGAAATCTTGAACGTCCCATGATTATGACCTTAAGGCAAGTGAGTAATTATGGAAGAATTAGTGAAATGAGACTGTGGAAGGAAACCGGAGTACTCCGAGAAAACCCGCGGATACGATGTTCCACCGCAAAACTTACTTGACCGGTGATCGAACAAGGGACCGCCCGAACCACAGGTAAGTGTTGTACCACTGATCCACTGTTATCCCACAATAATAAATTAGAAACACTATTATATAATATGGCAGCTTCGTATTAGGTTAGAATACGAGTAAACTTTAAATTAAAAAAAATAAATGTATTACAGAAAATATGCAAGTAACAAGGAAAATGGGAACAAGTGTAATTATCCGTAAAATATACGAACATAACTGTTGTTGTTCAGAAATACAATGTACTACACTGTGAATTTTCTACCTACAATTTCCTCCCCCCTCCCCCTCCATTCCATTCAACTGTAACCAAAGCCTCTCTAGGAAGTATGTTTTAACCTTAAAACAAAGAACAATGCATCATACGTATACAAAAATACACTTACATTAATAATAATTTACGTAAATAATATATATATAAAATTATTAAATGAAGATGGCGTGCAGAAGCAAGCATTTGAAATTTATCTTCTACTTTCGCAACCTTTTACATTTTTAGTTCTTATGGAAGATAAAACAGAGACAGAAAATTCATTAAACTGATAACTGTATTTTTTAAAAATAAATTTGACCTACATAGCCATTCTTTACCTTCAATAACGTATTCTCCTACTGAATGTAGTCTTCCATGATTTATCTAGGCTAAGCAGTTGCGCAGAGGTCGTCAGAAATCTGCTTTACTTACTGGTTGGAAATGATAAAAACATTTTAGTTATCAATATTATCCACTCTGAAAGTAATTTAAAACAGAAAACAGCTACAGTCTGTAGTTGTATGTACACAAAACAATAGTAACACTCAAACTGAATTTGGTCCAGTGATGCCAACCTGAAACTTTATAAAATCCTTTCTCGAGAGTCAGAAATTCATATTTTACTCTAGAATTTCCCACGCTATACTAATTACCAAAAGTTCAATAATATGAAAATAAAAACTACTCTATGTCACTCACATTCTTCAATACAGGGTGTTTCAAAAGTACAATACCGTCTCTTTTAAAACCCGCACTGATGCATTTATATTGAATTTGATGTAAGAAATATACAACATGGCTAGGAGCACACCTTTTGGATGATGATTCGCGGACGGCCGCCATCTTGAACTTCAGTTTTTTTTTATTTCAAACGATAGGTAGGTCATGTGATACACGACCTTAGGCTAGAATTTGCTCAGGATGTTAAATCTGAAATCAGATTTCATGTATCTTTATTTCGTGAGAAGTTATGGAGAACGATAATTGATGTTCACCTGTTACACAATGTGCTCTACATGTGCTCCGTGCTGGACAATGCACGTGTGCAGACGCCTCTCCCAATTGCTATGAACACGGAGCAGAGTAGCTGGGGAAATTTGCTCACAGGCAGTCATACGGATGCCATTTGTGCCTCTGTAGCACCCTGTACACTAAACTGGGATTCATATCACATTGCACGAAGAGACGAAGTGTGTTCGAGAAGGATGCCAACACTACCGTAGCTATTGTGTCCTCCGTCCGTCGTCCACTACGCGGTCTGTCCCCGACCGTGCATGTCACTTCAAATTTGGTTAATAACTGTGTCACTGCAACATGTGACACAGAGTGACGTGGATGACGCTGATTGAAATCGGCTGCTACTGCACGAGCACTTCACCCACCCCACAGTTTGACGATCTGGATGCGTTCCTCAGTTGTTAACGATATGGTTCACCACCTGCAAAGAGAGGAATAATCACCAAATAAAGAGGAAATGAAATGAAATCTTTCAGTTTTGAGTTGAGTTGAGTTGATTTTGAGTTTAACGTCCCGTTCAGTAGCGAGGCTATATGAGACGTGGACCTACTGATTAACGTGGAATCCGAACCACATGAGCTCCCACCGGGAAACGAACCCGGGTCTCCCACGCCACAGGCACGTGTATGCTAACCGCTTAGCCACGAAGGAGTTCTTTTTCAGTTTTACGTCCCACGGTATGCCGGTTAGGCTAAAGGAGACTGTGATTATGAGAAATGAATGAAATGGTGGAATGAAGAAAGTGGGAGGAAACGGGAGAACCTCGAAAAAACCCATGATGTCCACCAGAAAATCCACACGGCGCGAGCTGGGATCAAACTAGGGGCCCCAATCTTCGAAGGTGAACAATCTGCCACTGAGCCATCGCGCTTCCCCAAATAAAGATGAATAACTTCTCACCAAATAAAGACAAATGAAATCTGATTTCAGATGGCATCCTGAGTAAATTCTAGCCTAAGTTCATGTATCACATGGTCCACTTATCGTTTGAAATAAAAAAAAATGAAATTCAAGATGGCGGCATTCAAGGTGGCAACCGTCCACGAACCACTATCCAAAAGGTGTGCCCCTAGCCGTATTGTATATTACCTACATCAAGTTCAATATAAATACATCCGTGCGAATTTTAAACGGGGTGTTAGGAGACTTTTAAAACACCCTGTATATGAGTAAATTATGCGTAAATTCCGATTATCTACGTTTATAAAAATCATCTTCCTTAAGTCAAATAGGTAATTACAAGTGTTGAGGAAAACAACTACATTTTGATGTCAGAATTTAGCTTCTTCCATCTCAATTTTGTATTGTAATCTTCTACTGAACCTAATGAAAGTAGACCAGTTTCAGTCTTCACTTATTTCATATGGATTGGAATGAATGTTTCCGAAATTGGCGGTCGATTGATTCGTATTTTACTTTCTTCCGTAGAGAACCATTTACTGTATGTTCTCTAATGCTTTTTTGAGCTTTCCAAGTCATGGTATAAATTACTTCTACACTAGCATGCATTTTGCAGTAACAACATTTGATAATAAGCGTTGATTTCATGTTTGCTGAAGACTCATTACTTTACTCGATGGTTATAGAGAATTTTTGTTGACACTGATGAAGTAAATGTGAGAAAAATCCAATATATGATGTCAATTTCTAGGAAAATTCCCTTTCCCCTATTCGATAAATTAGTGCCAAAAAATCCCACAAAATGCTATTTTTCCTATGGGTTGGCATCACTGGTTTGGTCCAATAAATGTACGCCTATACAAAATTTTAAAGAAAAGAATGAAAGTAAGGACCACTGCATTAAGTTTTCTCGCTCTTAATTCTTAACTTAGCGCGTTTAGCCCGGACGTGCGCCACCGGTCGCGCATGTTCTACAAAATAAGGTAATTAAAGTAACGCAGTTGGAAAAGCGTTACTTTCATAATTTTTTTAAAAAAAGAATTCAAATTTCAGGGAATTTTGGGATTTTTATGAAGCAATCCATTCTGAGGTGCCTCTTTGGACATAAAATACTATTTTTCTGGAATTTCCATGTATTTGGATTCCTTTGACACCGGTGGCTCATGGCGACCAGTGTTTATTGTACCATAAGCCTAGTGTTTCACCAGTGGCGCACAATAATTTTGTCAAATCTTTTCGATTTGAAGGTTAGGTAGTTTGATGAATGCCTGCATAATGGCATTACTTGTCAAAGAGTTGGGAAAGTTCAAACTGCGTATACTCACAAAGAGCAGCTTTATTGCAGAAAATGTGTGTTAGTTCGTTTGTGTTTGTGTTCGGAGATTGTTTGCAGTAGCATTGTTGCAGAAGCTGAAACTAGTGTAATAACCTGTGCTATTGTGGTTCTTTATCAGCCTTAGGGAAATACTTGTAAATGTGGTAGCAGATACTTGATAATAAATCCAGGTGAAATTGAACAAACACTGTTTGGGGACGAAGACTTCTCAGAATGTAGTGAACTACTAGTAAGTGGAAGTGAGTATGTTCCAGCAGATAGTAAGAACTATAGTGACTCTGATGTTTTCGAAGAAAGTGAAGATGATGTTAGTGAGCAAGAAAGGACAAAAGAGGCTGAAGAAGATGAAATAGAAATGAATGATCCCGTGGTTGATATAGTGAGTTGTATTCACAACAATGTTCTACAAAAGATTTTGCAATGGACTGATTGTAAGGCAACATGTAGGTAATTTCCTTTCTCTGGAAAACATGTTTCTCTCTGTCGGTGCTCTGACATCGTGAGTTTCTCAGTTGTAAATCATGGGAACCTCCTTCAAACACGTGTTCTATGGAAAACTACTGGATATAAAAACCAGTTGTTAGGTCAAGAGAAATCAGTACCGTTTGTTCAACTTTTACTGAAATTGGTGCTATTTGCAGTAGTGAGTGTACAGGAGAGGTGCACCACTGGGTCCCGATCCATCCATCCCAAACACTTCCTTACTCAACACACTTTCTCAATAAAACAATGCTTGTTTGACAGGAAAATGATTGATGTATCATGAACATTTGATCTTATACTTCATCTGTACTCTTTCTTTTATAAAATCAATTTAGTTCTATCATTCTTCTCTGAAAATATAGGTGGAAGAATTTTAGAGTTACTTGACGGGTGCAGCATAATACCCGTTCAGTACAATATAGACATAATGGCTTGTGGTATTGGACAACTCCACGAAGCTTGGATATCTCCCAACAAACATTTCAGGATGCGCACCTGGTGTACAATAAAGAAACTACGGATAATTAAACACATAAAATATATGCATTCGAACCTAAGTTTAAGCTGTAAAAATTTTCACATACATCGAATAGAAAGAATAGAAAAAAATATGTATGATTGACAAAATGTTTTAAAAACTAAAAAAGAAAAAATACAGTAGACTCTCGAGTACCCAGCTTAATGTGGCGGAAGGGTAGGCCGAATAAGAAAAAAGCCGGATAGGCTGGACTCATTTCTTTATGAAAATTAAGAATACCCCCAGAATTTACGAATACAGTAATAATCAGGAACAGCGGCAAGCGTACTGTACTTAGGCCCGTTATACACTGATGAAACAATGAACAAGGAACAAAACGCTGCTCTTTTCCTGTCACAGCTTGTATTTTGCACACGACACATAGGAGAATTGTAGCAGACGCTCGCTTCCAATGCCTTGGCAATGTTGAAACGCCTTGCCTTCCTCAATTAATTACGATAAAAGAAAACTAGGACGAATAATCGCGAGCCGGATACTCGGGAGTCTACTGTAGTTCGATTTCATTTTCTCCCCCAATTAAAAATTTACTGACCTTGTGTGACTGAATGATCACTGTAATATGCAGTGATAGGTTGGATTCCCTGTGAAAGAAAGCTTCTCCAGTGTTGACCTAGTATTTTGACGCAATTAGTGACAGCTATTAAATGTAGAAATCTCAAACACCAATTACAAGGAAATCCAGAATACCGTTACCTTCTCGTTTAACCTTTACAGGACGAACGGCTTAACGGTTGAGCCAGCAGTTCAAACCTCCATCACTTCGCTCCTAATAAACCTAAAGAGATGATTTAGAAGTCTATGTCTTTAGGAAGGATCAAACTTTCCAACGGTGTGCATTTCATCCTCATCGGAAGTCCAGCAGCGGAAGGGTGGGGGAGAAGTTGGATGTACTAGTTCCCCCTCCCCCTCAGCATTTGGGGGGAGGGAGACTCTCCCTCCAAAGGAGCTACAAGCATAAAAAGTGGTATCAATAAAGATAAACAAACATTCTAAATAATGATTCCTTGTGTATGGCCATTCTTGCGCACAACAAATAACAGTGTTGCCAACTTCAAGAAAATGTATTCTTTATTTCATTTTTTAAATTTCTTCTTCTTCTTCTTTTACGGGTTGGGCACGAGGGGCACAAAGGTTACCTCGTTGAAATTTGTGTCTCATAAGCTTTCAAACGAGGTATGGCTTATATCTCTGTGCCAATTAGGTACGTCAGGGTAGACCAAAATATTTCGAAAAATATGTACAGAGTGATTCTCGTAGGAAACACATTCGGATTTTTTTCTCACTTGGTATTGAACTTTCGCCCTTCACTTTTTTTTACATGATTGTACCCAATGTCTGGCGTACACGGGAAAATATTTTTTCCTGCGTGCGACAAGTAACAGTGTTGCCAGCTTGAGACAAATTTTCAAAAACAAAAAATATCATTTTCTTCAAAATTTTCATCTTTTTTTCTTCTACGAGTTTGGCACGAGGGACACAAAAGTTTGCTCGTTGGAATTTGCATTTTATAACCTTTACAACGAGCTATAGTTCATGTCTTTGTGACAATTAGAAGGGTTACTAGGGCTGCCAACGTAAATGTCTACGATTTTCTTGAAATCCCTATCCGTCCTGTAAAAATGTGGCCCTGTAGTGGCCAGCGGTCAGTGATATTTGGTTGTGCCCATTGAGACTTTTTCTCAGGTACACAATATCTACAACATATCACGATTTCAAGCAATTCCACCGAAATCTAATTTTCGTAAGGATTGTGCGTGGTTATTTGTCATTTAGAAGGGAGCCATTGCCCCCTGAAACTCTTTTTTCGCAAGATCGACAAAACCCGTATTTCCTACTTTGAATTCATCTTTGCACCTGGAGAGTTTCGTTTCTTTAATGTGGCCCTTTTAGTCAAGGGGACCCTTTTTCGAAAAGGGACCCTTTGCCCACTTAACTTGTTTTCCGAAAGAAACAAAAAATTCGTGTCGATATATTTCCGCTCTAGCATATATGTGCTAAGTTTGAAGAAAATCGGACGACGAGAAACCCTTGTGAAGCTACCTCCTTTACACTTTCACTTTTTGGACTTAACGGGCTTTTGCCCCAAAGCCTTCAAATACTTCTACAATTACTTTTCCCTTCCAATTTTATTGCGTTTAATCAACTACTCAAAAGCAAGAGCGTCTTCTTAGAATAGCTTCTTCTATGTTTTTGAGAGTATGCGCTCCCACAAAATAGTATCACCTTATATGGATCCAATTTGAAAATCCTAACATAAATCCTGCCATTTTTGTCCCTCTGACAATTACTCCTTATATTACATTTTACATTTTCTACACTGTTCCAATGTTGTTTAGCTGCTTATAAACTTTTTTTTTTAATGTCGTTTCTACAATGACTCCTATTTAATTCTATGCCCTCTGGAGTCCGAAGGCTTACGAAAGAATTCACAGAATCTCTCAATTGGTTTTATATTTAGCCAACTGGAACTATTGTGTATGCCAAATTCTGACGATAGGATTTTCAGTTAAAATTTTGAAAGCGTTTTAATTTTTTATTTATTTATTTATTTATTTTTCATTCTGACTGTATGACCTGCACACCTAAGCCTCCTGGTCTTAATGACCTTAAGAAAGTTAGTTAACCAGTATAACATATGTGGTTGCTCATTATGAAGTTTTCAACATTCCACATTTTAGTCCTTCTCGGGTCCAAATATTCGCCTCAGGATTATGTTTCCAACTACTTTCAGTCTGCGTACTTCCTTCAAAGTAAGCCTTCGTATTTCCCAACTATGTAGCACAACAGCATAATTATAGTTTTATTAATTCCCAGCTTAAGCATGCGGGTACTTATAGTTTCATTCTAAGTGTGTGTGTGTAGTGTGTTATACTATATTTCTCGGCAATAGCTGACATTAACTATTTCAATACGTTTAATTGCTGGTATTATTCGTTAGTGATCGAAAAACTCTGACCTCAGTTGGTAATTTGTATTTCCTTCCGGGAGGCCACAGTGACTCAGTGGTACAGCGTTCACCTCTGGTGCATGGAGTCGTTGGTTCGATCCCAGCTCGCGCCAATTCAGCTTTGTGGTGGACAAACACCGCGTCCTTGAGTTTTCTCAGGGTTGTACCGTTTCCTCCCACTTCCTTCACTCCACCATTTCATTCATTTCTCATCATCACCGTCTCCTTTTGCCATTTTATTTCCTTTCCCATAAAAGAAATGTAAAATTTCCGGTCTACACTGCTCCCTTTCCTTCCCATCTAACTTTGTGAACTTCTACTAGGTCCATCCTATATTTCTCGCATATAACTGTTGTTTACTTGTTACGTATTTTAATGTGTCTGTCCTGTAAAGACTTCTTATAGTCCGTGCGTCAAATTTCATGTTCATTTATTTTTGTTATGTCGTACCAAGTTAATAGTCCCGGTTCGAGGCTTCTGTGAATATTCCTGACTAAGTGCCCTTTTACAGCATGAGGTTGTTAGCCCAGCGCCAAGCCCTCAGGCTAGAGAACTACCAATTTTAGTCCATCCGCGAATCTTTATTTAATATATTCGCACCTACCCTTCATATCTTGATGCCTTGTCCTCGATCCACAACCTGAGGACTTGCCATGCTATGGTGCTAGGAACCTACGTATCACGGAAAATACTTCCAAGTACAAATATATCGACAATGACTTCTATTTAAGTTTTTTTTAACCCGAATCCAATAGGGTGGTTCCAAAATGGCCGTCGATGTCCTCATGTGCCCTACCATGTTTGCTTGGTCGATCATATTACAAAGGCGTTATCAAAAAACAGGATGAATGATTTTTTTCTTTTAGCAACAGCTGCTCACGCTACAACCATTTGATGTAATTTGTCCGATACCCTGAACCATTAAGACAGGCAACATCAGGTTGGAACATGTTATAACTTGTTAGTCACCGTCCAGTGCCACTAGAGTGTGGTTGTATTTACCGTGTCTGTCGCGTTTCAACTGGTCGGTTTACTGGTCTGGTCCCCATGCCGCACACAGACAGACAGACACAAAAACTCTTTATTTTATTTATATTAGAAGATGGATCCATCAAGTGAAAGAACAACTCAAACAGTTTTGTACGCACGCATGCGCATAAACCGTTTCCTCTGTCTGTCTGTTAGAAAGTTCTAGAGCAAAGATGGCGACTAGTGAGCAGACAGTCTTTTGGGTTTACATTATGCAATGACTGAATCTGTAGTTACAGTGCAACCCTCTGTGTGGAGAAATTTAAGGATACGCTTACAATTACGTGCCTATCGTTTGCAGTTGCTACAACCGCTAAAGCCTATAAACTACGGTTTTTGTGCCAACTTTGCAAACGAAATGTTGCTGTATTACAATGAAGATTATCTGAATTGTGTCCTCTTCAGTGATGAATAGGCATTTGAGCTAAGTGGCAATGTGTACATTCATAATGTTTGCATCTGTTGGTAAGCAAATCCTCACGAGATGGTATAGTTGCAACGAAACTTCTCTAAATTGAATTTGTTTTGTTGTTGTTATTGTTGTTGAGTTTAACATTCCGTTCAGCAGCGGGGCTATATGAGACGTGGACCTACTCATTAACGTGAAATCCGAACCACATGAGCCGTCACCGGGAATCAAACTCGGGTCTCCCACGTCAAAGGCGCGTACGATAACCGCTTAGCCACGGAGGAGCTCCTGAATGCTTTTTATGTTATATTCCGACGGAAAGTTTATAGGCCTTCCTCGCCTATGGACTCGGTGCGTGCCGTGTTACGAATGGAGCTCATATTGAACACTTGTAGCAAAAACGTCATGAGTTGCTTTTCATCTAATGTTTTATTTGTAGCTGTACGTTAAATGTAATACATATTACAAAGCCTTAAAACATCGATATACATTTTGAAACACCCTGTACTTTAATCCTCTTCAGCGTTTATGGTACTTATTTAAATGAAAGCATAACGATAAAAATATGTAACGTTACCCCTTCACACCTTGATCCCTGACTCCTTGCCTCCCCGTGTCAACGGGAGCTGAACTTGAACTTATGCAGTGCCACTGTTAAACTCAACCATCCCAAAAAATAAAGGATTGAGTACTAATATTGGTCGTTTTCGATTACTTTTATATTTCAATCAATTTGCAGTCTTATTCCACAACCCTCATTCCAATGGGAGATAACAATATCGGTAGTTTCACCATTCATCTTAGCGACCTCGAAACCCATAGACTGGATACTAAAATATGTCTTCTTCTACTGTTTTACCATGTCAACCAATTCCACACCCCTCGTTAAGATGGGTCACCGTAGCCTATAATAAATTTAGAATTTAATAATTTGTTGAAATCTATTTTTTTAAGACAGACTGTACCACGCAATGCCTCAACCACATGAGCTCAGTACTACATACAATTTTTACCTTACAGAAACTTAGAGTCATACACTACTATAAAGTATATGATTACTAATAATATATCAAAGAAGCGTGTCACGATGTCACAGACAGTTTATTAAAGTGTATCGTCAGTCGAAAAAGGTTGGAAAACACTGTATCAGTCTTCACCAATGGCATGGTGTCAGAATCAATAGCTTTTTACTGTAATACAAAAGAATTTTCCTTCACGTACGGCTATCTTAAAGTGTTTATTAGCGAAACAGTCCATATGGGCAGGTAAAACTTGTGTTCCTGATATCTAGGTGAGTTGAGATGATTTTGAGTTTAACGTCCCTTTAGGCAGCGAGGCTATGTGAGAGGGGACCTACTGATTAACGAGGAATTCGAACCACATGAATCCTCACCGGGAATCGAACCCGGGTCTCCCACGCCAATGGTGCGCACGCTTACCGCTTAGCCATGGAGGAGCTCTTCCTGATATCTAGTGAGTAATTAGTCACTATTTACAAAGGACGAGATATAGAGGGTGTCTCAAAAGTCCCCTGACATAGGGTAACTCTGTTGTTATTAGAGTTACAACAAAATGTAAGAGGAAAAAACGTCTCTAAATATGATGTTTCCAATCTAAAGTGAAGGAATTTTTCAAATCGGACGAGCCATTTGGGCTGTACACTCTTTATGTGCCCAATGTTAAATGAAAATGTTACGTTGCTATTTACCTGGACCCACAACATAAGTAAATGAAGTTACTGTTTGAAATAGGGGATGGCAAGCGACAAGTTAGGTAAAAGACAGTAACTTGATTCACTTATGTTGTTGGTCCAGGTAAATAGCAACGTAACATTTTCATTTAACATTGGGCACATAAAGAGTGTACAGCCCAAATGGCTCGTTCGATTTGAAAAATTTCTTCACTTTAGATAGACAACATCATATTTGGAGACGTTTTTTCCTCTTACATTTTCTTGTAACTCTCATAATAATAGTTACCCTATGTCAGGGGACTTTTGATACACCCTGTACATACCCGCTACACACTCCGCGAATGTTCTTTGTTAGTAATTAAGCTATTACTCAGTTACAAGAGACAGTAATCAGTGGGTTTTAGGATATGAATATATTGATACATATAACCGTAAACACAATAGGTCATATGCAGAGTCGTTTAGAGCTACGATTAGAGACATAGTAAAGGCCTCTGTACGCAGGAAACATATGTTAGTCGAACTCTTTAGTAGGGCACAAATCACTCGTCAAAACGTCTCTGCATAAGGCCCAATATATTTACTGTACATTATATTCAAGTGTTTAAAATAAAAATGCTTTCTCGATAGTTTTACTCGTTTGCCGATAAAGGCGTAGCAACGTTTTTAGAATACATCCCAGACCTTTTCGGAATTGTTGCTAGATGTAGCTTTTCCCGTTCTGTTGAAAACAAACACAATAATCAGAAATTAACATAAATTAAATGTATTATCTCTGAAGCAAATAGAATAATAATTATTCTGTTGGTATAAGCTATGTATCAACCAATATTATGTTATGGTAGGTCATCCTAGAATATAGAACAACAGTTCTCAATAAAAATTTGTTACAACTAACTAAGACCTGAAATTAAACCTGAAATGGATGTAGCACAAGAAAAAGGCATTTTTGATTTCTCTTCTTTTTTATTATTTTTGAAGAGACATATGGGTATTTTAAGCCCGCGTCTCTAATAATCTAACGTAATATAAATAAAATAAACAGTTTGATTGTGTGTCTGTGTCTGTGTGCGGCCTGAGGACCAGAGGAGTGGACCTAGAGTTACCAATTTTGGTTACGGGTACGTTGGTCCAGGTCCAAACCAGAACGAAGCGTTTTTTTTTTTTTTTTTTTAATTCGCACAAGGTGGGTTTCAGAGGGGTGTTTACCGGAACAGTACAATTACTAGGAAATGAACGATATTAGCGTCAAATTCAAAGTTTTCTCGGTCGCTGAGATCAATGGTGACACTTCCATTAGCGATGACTTTGAAATTCAACTACCATTGTATGATTACCGGTGGGTGGGGGTTACCGAGACAGGTAAAAATAATCCACAATGACCGATATTAGGGTCAAATCCATAGTTTTCGCGGTCGCTGAGATGAACGGTGATACTTCTACTGGCGTTGACTTGCAAATAAGCCCCCATCGGCTGGGGACGTGAGGCTTTTTTTATTATTTCGAACCAGGCGGTCTCAGGGGGCGTTTACAGGGATATGTAAAAGTAGTATAAAATAACCGATATTTGTTTCTTTCGTTGTTCACTTTGTTTGCATAAATATTTTATCTGATCCATGCGAAGAATCCGTATTTCAGGTAGTTCTTAATAATCTTCAATGCTAGAAGCTAACTTATACGTTTCTTTAACTTCAGTTACCCTTTTCAGCTACTAGGCTATGCAAGACATAGACATATAGATTAAGGTAATACCGGAATGCCTTCATTCCTCTGAGCCAGGAATCGAACCCAGAACCACGTGAACATAACGTACGTGCGCTAACTACCAGACCAGCAGGTAGAGCAGAAATTCTTAAGAATGGGTTGTATGTATACAATAATCCTAATTCTTTCTATATATAAAACTACACGAATTGACATAAATAAAATGGTACTTCCGGTTCATATGGAAACTTGAAATTTGGCATGATTGTAGCTTTCTGGGACTAACCCACAGGAAAATTGCCAAAACTGAATAATTTTAAGTCTTAGGGAGTCTAAAGGGGGGATGAATTGAGTTGGTTTTGAGTTTAACGTCCCTTTCAGAAAAGAGGCTATATGAGACGTGTACCTACTGATTAACGTGGAATCCGATGCACATGAGCTCCCACCGGGAGTCAAACGCGGATTCGCCAAGCCAAAGGCGCGAACTATAACCACTTTGCCACGAAAGGACTCTAAAGATTGTATGAAGAAATTCCCCATGGTATATAAATAGACGTTATTTTAGACATAATATCAGGTTTTTGAATATTTGGAATTAGAATATAAACTTGAAATTCGGTATGCATGTAGGTTCTCGTTAGAGTTACCTGCACAAGTCACCAAAAATAAAAATTTCAAACTTTAAAGGGGATTTTATGGGCAATTGAAAAACCTTTCCCATGTAATTTATATGGAACATCTTCTACATCCTAAAATTTTCAGGCACTTCCTGTAGGGCTACAAAGATTAAATTTGGAACGATTGTAGCCTTCAGGAAGTAACCCACAGAAAAATTGCGAAAAGTGAATATTTTTGGATTTTTAGGGATCTGAAGGGAAAATGAAAAATCTCCCTGTTATTTGCATGGACGTTTTCTTGGAATATAAAATATTATCTTTTAGGTAGTTGAAATAGAAAAACAAATTTGAAATTCGATAGAATTTTGGGTCTGAAGTGCAAGGCCGTAGGCCGATCAAACACGGGGGTCTGGGGGCAAGATCCCCAGCTGGTCAAAGGCGAGTCAAAGCTCATAATAATAGTTACCCTATGTCAGTGGACTTTTGAGACACCCTGTACATACCCGCTACACACTCCGCGAATGTTCTTTGTTAGTAATTAAGCTATTACTCAGTTACAAGAGACAGTAATCAGTGGGTTTTAGGATATGAATATATTGATACATATAACCGTAAACACAATAGGTCATATGCAGAGTCGTTTAGAGCTACGATTAGAGACATAGTAAAGGCCTCTGTACGCAGGAAACATATGTTAGTCGAACTCTTTAGTAGGGCACAAATCACTCGTCAAAACGTCTCTGCATAAGGCCCAATATATTTACTGTACATTATATTCAAGTGTTTAAAATAAAAATGCTTTCTCGATAGTTTTACTCGTTTGCCGATAAAGGCGTAGCAACGTTTTTAGAATACATCCCAGACCTTTTCGGAATTGTTGCTAGATGTAGCTTTTCCCGTTCTGTTGAAAACAAACACAATAATCAGAAATTAACATAAATTAAATGTATTGTCTCTGAAGCAAATAGAATAATAATTATTATGAATTAACTAATATCAAATTATGGTAGATCACGCTAGGATCTAAAACAGCAGTTCTCAATGAAAATATGACAACCAACTAAGAAATGCAGTTGAACGTCAAACGGTTGTATTTCTCGTTCTGTATAATTTTCTTTTTGGAGAGACATATGGGTATTTTAAGCCCGCGTCTCTAATAATTCTTAATAATATTCAATGCTAGGAGCTGACCTATAAGTTTGTTTAAATTCAGTGACTCTTTTCAGCTACCAGGCTATATAAGGTAGTACAAGAATGCGTTCATTCCTGTGCCACCAGGAATCGAACTCAGGGCCACGTGCACCAAATGCGTGTGCGTTGGCTACCAGACCAGCAGATATAGCAGAAAGCCTTAATAAGAAAGGGTTGCATGTATATCCTAACTATATATAAAAGTACAGAAACTCACCCACTCACTGATATAAAATAACGCCTACTTCCGGTTGACGTGGAAAGTTGATATTTGGCATGATATTTGGTAGCTTTCCGAGACTAACCGACAAGAAAATTGCCAAAAGTTAATATTTTTAATTTTTAGGGGGAATGAAGAAATTCCCCTTGGTATTAAGATATACATTACTTTAGACATATAATTTCATGTTTTAGGTATTTGTAATTAGAATAAAAACTTGAAATTCGGTATGATTGTACGTTTTTGTTAGAGCTATTTAACTAAATCAGTAAAGATAAAAGTTTCCAATTTTAGAGTGGTTTTATGGGGAACTGAAAAATTTTTCCCATGGTATTTGTATGGGCATCTCCTACACCCTAAAATGTTCATTCACTTACTGTAGGTCATGATTGTAGTCTTCCAAGACTAACACATAGCAAAATTGCCAAAACTGACTGCAGAGTGGCCTAAAAGTAGGTATGCTGTCCCGTATTGTTCGGTCGTGACATTTTATATCATTTACTGATTGTTATACATGGAGTAAGCGGAAGCAAAAAGCCGCAGTTTGGTGTTTGAATTGAACTCGAGCAGAAAGATATAACGGCAAAATAAGGAATTTAAAACTTCAATCTTTTCACAATTTTCAAATGTTGTTTTAGATAACACTGGTTATACTTGGTAAAACAATTATGTCTTGTTGTATCTGAAGTTTAATTCGATTCTCCCCAACCACTGGGATTCCGACTTCAGCTACTAAATAGGTATATTAATAGAAAATTGTTGATGTAGCATTCAATTTATTTCATCTTCATACTACCTCAAGTAACAGCGTTGTGTATCCTCCCGATAATGTGTTTTTCTAGCACCAAGAGAAACATTTAAAAATTGGAACAATTCTTAACTCATGATTTAAAACAATTGATACAAAACTGAGAAGCAAAACAAGTGTTTTAATAATGTGTCTGAAGTGGCCCCCACCCCACCACTCCCAAATCACACCAAACGTTGCACATCCTTAGTGCATCGTTAGTGTACATTAGAACACTAAGAACTAACGTTAGTGCTATCAGAGTTTACGAGATATTAAAGATTTTTGATGGGAAGGGCTAACTTCATATGATGGAAGTAAAGAATGGGTATTTCAGGTAGTAATATATAAATAATGAGCTTCTATTATTTTTGTCACTCAAAAGACCGGGAATGCCTCGGCTCAACCGGTTCCGGGCTAGGTCCCCCACTGTTAAACACAATATTTGTTTGTATTTTTGAACACCAAAAATTGAAAGACTAGGATGAAGCTTTAGATTTCCTTGAACTGAACGATCCAATAAATCATCATAAAGAACCCTTAACTTTCCTAGAAACCCACTAGGTGTCTGTGTGAAAACCGAAATTCTTAGTGTTTGTTTTACTATTTACTGCAATGTCAGTAGTTAGTTATTAAATAAGAAATAACTGTTAAGGAATCTATTGTTCGTGTCTTAATACTTTTTAGTCTTGAAAAGCGTTCAATTCCATACATTCGTTGGTGTACTTGCAACATTTCACAGGGATATGATTACTTCTTTGGATACTAGTTCCACTTTGAGGTAGAAGCGCTAGGTAAGTGATAACAACAGAGCTTTTACCCTATTCTTTTTGCAAGGAAACTGAAGCTTTCCCTGATTATATAATACAATAATAGTAATGATGTAATCATATCGCTGATCCAGCATTCGTAGAAATATGTAAGAAACCGTATCAAAAAAACAAAATAAAATTAAAAGGCACTGAACTATTTTTTCTTATTCTAGCTCTCTCATGAAAAATCTGAAAGGAAAATGTCCACGAAGAGAATTTTTGAAGTTTGGGAACAATCAAAAATCACTCGGGGCTAAATATGGCGAGTATAGTGAGTGTGAAAGTAGTTTAATGCCATGGTCAACCAAGAATAAATTCAAAATATTAGCATGATGTTGCGGTAGATTGTCGATGTGAAGGATGAAATTGTCATTTGCCATTTGTGGTTGTTTCTAGGTCAAATTTGGCATAAATTCCTTATCAAACTCTTTATAATCCTTTCTGAACATTCTCTGCACGGCAGTGTACGACTTCTTTTCTGTTCCGCCGTTAAAAACTTACCATTTTGAAGTATGTATTTTCAAGTGTTGCCAGAAATCAAAACAAACTTTGGACTCCAGTGCACATGACAATATCACTAAAAGCTCTCGTCGTCGTATATGCCCGTTATACTAAGGGAGACGGATGTTTAAGGCAAGCGAACAATGATGGAAAAATTGGTGGAATTTAATTGTAGGAAGAAACGGAAGTACCTCCATAAAATTCACAAACACGATGTTGTCCACCAGAAACTTACACGGAGATCGAACCAGGGACCGCACGCACTAGAAATAAATGCTCCGCAACTGAGAAGCCATGCCCCCTCGACGATTTCTGGTCTCAGTATAGAGTTGTATGACATTCTTTAGACGGTGTATCAATTGAAAACAGTTTCCCGCAATCTATTACCGTTACTCCTCTATGGTAATAAATGTAGAAACAAAAATTGGTTAATTCGAGCCACTTCCGGTTTGAATAGAGGGTTAGTAGAAATGATAGACCCTATTCTTTTCAAGATAAATCGATTGCACGTAACCACATCTGAAAATTGGTTACCGTTTCTGCTTTATTGAAATCAATATTGAAACCAGTGGTACTAATAAATTTTAACCATTTCCTGTTTTTGAAGAGTGTTGCGGATGGTGACGATATGTTCTATTTAGACTCTGAATAGATTCCAGAAAACCGTTTGCCGTATCTATTACAATTTTTGTTCTATAGCGATAAATGTTGATACAGAAAATGGTTAATTTGAACCACTTCCGGTCTGAAGAGGGTTAACGGAAATGATGGAATCCATTCTTGGCAAGTTAAATATATTGCAAAAATTCGAGTATCGATATCTCTCATCGTTTCTGCTCTGTAGAGATTGGTACTGAAACCGGAAATAATAGTAAATTTGAACCACTTCCGGTTTTAGTAGAGTAGCAGTTAACTATGGACAAGTTAAACTGTATTACTCCGGTAAACCGTTCTTCAATTATAAATTTCTAAAAGCTTGTGTGTTTAACAATAACTACGAATGTGTTTTCGAAATGGTTGTATTTTCTAAAAATTACATTATAGATGGTGCACAAAACTGTTCATTTATCTCCTTTTATTTTACACATATGTGTTAATTATATAAACACTTATTTCTTTTATTTTTAATTACATTTCTTAAAACCTAAGGGAATACAAAAGACTAATCAAATTTAACAATTCCATTCACTTTTCTTTTTCATGGATATGTTAATTCTTATAGCTACTGTTTTGCATACCGAGCTATAGGCACCGAATTTGAGAAGCTGGGATAAATATAAATATGGAAGAAATAATTTGAACTTTTTACATGGGCACTTATGAACGAAGTAAGTTCGTGTCCCGGAAAAAAAATCAAAATTTAAAACAAAAGAATAAGTATACAGAAAGATATAGATGGTTGAGCGTTTGGTTTGTAGTAAAAGGGTTCCAGCCATTAATTTTTTTTTATCCAGTCCTAGAGTTCATTTTAATGTTAAGTTTAAGACAGATTATGCAACTTGCAAGGAGCGAAACAGATAGTTCATGTGTTCTTGGTGCGTATTATTGCGGATTTCACGGCAGATGAAAATAGTGTTTCTCGAAAGAGGAGACAACATAAATCTATGACGAGATATGATACGATACGAGACAGCACTATCAGAATAACTTTTCGAGACGACAATTCTCTAAATCTTATCGCATAGACAGCAGTAGTTACGATATATATATATATATATATATATATATATATATATATATATATATATATATATATATATATATATATATATATATATATATATATATGTGTGTGTGTGTGTGTGTGTGTGTGTGTGTGTGTAAATGGTCAAAAATGACCAATATTAGTGACCAATATCGAATTCAAAGTTTTCCGGTTGCTGAGACGAACAGTGACACTTCCGATGCCATTTAAATCTAAATTCAGCCCTTTGTGTCCAAAATTAAACATATTCTCCCTGTGCGAAGAACGGGTATTCTGCTAGTAAAATATAAAAGGCAATGCTTGCTATAAACTTTCAAAAAATATATAAATAATACTTTAATTATTCTTGTCACCCAAAAACTGAGGCGCCTAGGGCCCACGGTCTCGGGCTAGATCCGCCACTGTTGTACTGTTTTTTGTCCTATGGCAATAAAACTTGAAACCAAAAACTGCTAATTATAGAAGGTTAAGGGGTGAGATAGAACCTATTCTTAGTACGCTGAATCAGTTGGAAAATTCCGCTTCTTGATCTTACAGGTTTAGTTAGCTATATGAAAAACAATATTGAAACCAGAAGTACTTGTAAATTGAATCACTTCAAGTTTCTATATAGTGTTACAGGTTGTGATGATATATAGGGTATACTATTGAGACGCTGTACCAATTGAAAAAAAGAAAGATATTTCCCCTATCTATTACCATTTCAGTTCCATGGCGATAAATGTTGAATGTGTGGAAATCAGTATTGAAACTGGACGTAGTAGTAAATTTGAACCACTTCCGGTTTTGGTACAATGTTGTGGGTTGCGATTATATGTTCTCTTGAGACCTTTTACCGAATGCAGAAACCAACTTGTCGTTCGTTATCTATTACTATTTTAGTTCTATGCCGATAAATGTTGGATTCGGAAATGTTTAATTTGAACCACTTCCAGTTTGAATAGAAGATTAATGGAGTAAACAGAACCTATTCCTGGGAAGCTGAATTTATTACAAAAACCGCAACTCGATATCTTTTCCGTTTTTGCTCAATAGATACCAGTATTGAAACTGGAAGCAAAAGTAAATTTGAATAATTTCCGGTTTGGTACAGTGTTGCGAATGGCCATGTTATGTTTTCTTGAGATGCTCAATCGTTTCTTACAAATTGCTTCTTACTATTTAACGTTTTTGTTTTCTAGTGATAAATGTTGAAACCGGAAATGGTTAATTTGAACCACTTGAATTTGGAGTTAAACTAAAACAGAGAAGACGGAACGTTAAGTCGATTTGAAAGAGCCGCTTCTTGATATTTTTCATCGTCTTTGCTCTACGGATATCAGTATTGAAATTGGAATTAATATTGCATTTGAACCACTTCCGGTTTTGGTAGTGTTGTGGATAGTCATGATAGAAAGCTTCTGCTTACTTTTTCCCGTTTTTGTTACATGGCGATTCTATGGAAATTATGAGCTCTTTCGTGGCTCAGCAGTTAGCATACACGAACAATGGAACTTGGCGCGTGGTGTCAAGGAAAATGATGTTAACAAGCCTTAGATATGTTGCTGGTGAGCGTAGTGGATAGAGCAATGCTAATTATTCAAATTTAAGATACAATGTTGCCACATATGAAATTTTTGGTTCTCCATAGCTGGTGAAGGAGGCCCTGAAGGGTATACCATTATGGAGCATTTTCACTTTATTATGACTTGTAGAATAGTGTTCTGTAATTCATGGGCGACATTTGTGTGTGTGTGTGTAAAATACGACATCCGATCCAAGTATACACGCTTCTCCGTCAAAACCTCAAACGTCTAAATAACAGCGTTTGGCTTATTAAGCTAGAAATCCTCCATTGTCCTGTTTGAGGCAGCTCTGTATCAGGGACGGATCCAGGACGGACTTCTGGGGGGCGGTGGGTTGTATTACTGATACTTAGAGCTACTTTTAAGAGCTCCAAACTCTAGGATGGCTTTTATTTATACATAAAATAAGAAAGTTTACTCTTCTGGGGGTGATAGGCCCGATCGCCCCCTGGATCCGCCCCTGCTCTGTATACTCCCCAACACCCACCATAATCTTTAATGCACACTTATATACCGTCGATTAGATTAATTAAATAATCGAATTAACTTTAATATTCCTTTTCGATATATAGAGTATATGAGACAGGATTGTCCGCTTTAAGTGGGATATGAACCATTTGTTAATTTTCTTTCTGCGGCTTAGTACATCAGCTGGGATCTAACCAGGGACTACACGTGCTGGGAACAAAAAAGTTATCCACTTCGGTATGAAAGGGCAAATACTGTCCTTTAGCATTGAAGCCTTCGGAGGAACAATGGCAGAATCTCTTAGAAAGCTGGAATAGTCAGTTGAACGTCGAGATACTGGTAAAGAAAAGGACTTTGTTTGTGCGAAGTTAAGTGGAACAACGAAGTGCATGAACAGAAGGTCCTAGTTTATTTGCAAATTGAGGTTAAATCTTTTAAATTACCTCTCTTGTCGTCCTAGGTGAGTAAAAAAAACTACCTGAAGCTCTTTTAATTGACCTTTCTGCCGTTTTAGGTGGTTGCAAAATCAGCAAGAACCTTTGAAATCGCCTCTGCTATCGTCCTAGGTGGGTGTTAAATGAACTGAAGCTTGCTAAATTGCCTTTTCTATACAATTTATTCAGAAGTGATTGTCTTGTTGTTCCTCCGGAGACCTTAATATTATAAAGTAATACGGATTCTATTTCTTAAGTAATAATATACCTATTTATCAGGGACGTAATATTTTCCTGTAACCAAAGATAAGAAAAGGATTTGGGGGGCATAGAGCATATATGTAACGTTACTCTGTATTTGTCATGTAGGGAAACCTTCAACTGGTACATCCTCAAGAAAATTAACAGGAAACAAATGAAAGAAAGGAAAGAATAGAAGTTGATTTGAAGTAATTTAGCCGAAGGATTCTACAGAAAATTACGATAACTTTTTTCTCATTTTTAATTATTTAGTCCTAAGAAAGACCTCCTTATTAGGTAAGAGAAATTATATCGTTCAATAGTTACAATTTCATGCCTTCAATGCACAGCTCGTTAATTCTTCTTTTTGTTTATGTATTTTAATAATAAACATGTTGGGTCTGTTGAACAGTTGAGAAAAAATTATAACTTTAGTTGAACTTAGATAACACATTCCTTAGGTGTTAAAGAAATATTTAAATTGTGTTTTCTTACCTTGTCAAAAATTATAATAATTGTTTCTGAACCCAATACCGGCTGCTAAATGTAAAGTGTGAAAATGTAAGAATCTAGTGAGCATCCAGAGAATTAAATTCACATTTATCACAAGAGGCATATCTACCATCATGCTTATAAGCTAACCCATCAGTTAAAAACGGAACGTATCTAGAAGTATTAAAATAAGTTGTTTCGTGGCCAAATATATTATATTATTATATAATAATCGTAGGGGCGTACCAGTAAATTTATCTTGAGGGGACCCAAGACTTTCTCAGAATAACCAGAATTTAACATACTAAAAGAAAACCGAAAGTTTTGTTTCAGAATGTGAAAGTAATAATAACTCACCATGGATAGACTAAATTTATTATTATTATTATTATTATTATTATTATTATTATTATTATTATTATTATTATTATTATTAGTAGTAGTAGTAGTAGTAGTAGTAGTAGTAGTAGTAGTAGTAGTAGTAGTAGTAGTAGTAGTAGTAGTAGTAGTAGTAGTAGTAGTAGTAGTAGTAGTAGTATTACTTGAACCATTTATTTTGAGAGTGGTCAAAATATGAATCTTACGTCGAAGGAGATGTGCAAGTAAATCACTCACAGAAAAAGAAAAAGTATTTTAGGAAGTCCATTTGTTTGACTTTGTCTTCACGTATGTAAATAAAAGCCACGGACTACAGCACTAAACTTTCTCGTTCTAAATTCTTAAGCTAAACCATGTTATGTTGCAGTTATTACTGAAACATTTATTTATAAAATAAGAACAACATTCTGCCTTCGAAAAACTTCAATCAAAGAAACAACTTCAGAAGTAAACTACAGTTTTTGTACCCTTTTATGAAAATGACTACCATGTAATAGAATTATTTATTAAGCATTAGTTTATGAGTTACCAACAAAATCGTATGAGTCGTATTTGAGGAAACAGTAGATAATAATAATATTACTAAAAATGAAGCTACTATTGTAAACATTTTCGTGACAGGTGATTTGTGCAACATTATAGAGTAAGCGGGAGCAAAAATCCGCAGTTTGGTGTTGCGCTGGAGCCGAAAGATATAACGGCGAAATAACGAATTTCGCACAGAAGTATAAGTAAACATTCCTCTATATTTTGAAGGTGCTAGAAAACCAATTTATTACTTAATAAGATACACCAATTTAAAAAAGGATGGACAAATTCTGACTTTTACCCCAGTATAGGGGACTAAAGTCCTATCGCAATGGGGCAAAAATCCTATCGCAATGGGACAAAAGTCCGCTGAAATACACGAAGTAGGAAATCGACATACAGGCATTTTTATTGAATTATTTTGCTTTCTACAAGAATCTTAAGTTAAACAAAGAGCATACGAAACATGAAGTGATTCTTCGTATTTTAAAAAAAAAGGTAGACTAAGCAAAAAGATAAGTTTATCTCACTTGAGAAAAACTCAATAAACATACAAAGTATGAAGTTATTCCTCGTATTGATAAACTACAGGGTGGTCCATAAGTCTTTGTACAGTGGATTATTTTGGAAACAAACATGAGTAAAGTAAATCTGACTAGTGGAGGGCGGACTTGGATAAAGGAACTACCGATTGATGCACACATGGTGAATGGCGGCCATCTTGGATCCAGTTTTTTTTTTTTAATAGGAAGGAGGGCATGTGATACATCAGTTAACGCTGTTTGTTGCAGGGGAATGCAGTCCCGTAAGCAGAAATGCGTTATCATGTCCCGTTCAAAAGTTAGGACGCCCCCAAAGTCCCACCTACAGGATGTGCTTCATATGTTTCTCTTCCATTGCGGCACACACCGGAGTCTCTTAATCCAGTCCTCCTGAACCCGTAACAACACAGCGGGGGTGATGCTACCACAGGCGTTCTGAATACGTCCCTGTAGGTGTGCAACATCTTGAATCTTCTCCTGATACAGCAGGTGTTTTAAGTGTCCCATAAAAAAAATCCAAGGGAGTGAGGTCCGGCGACCCGGCTGGAAACTCCACAGGGCCTCGGCGACTGATCCAACGTCCATGAAAATGCAGATCCAAGCATTCCCGCACAGACAGCGCATAGTGCGGTGGAGCACCATCTTGCTGAAAATATCGCGGTAAGGTGGCATCAGGGCGGAGAAGCAACGGAAAAACCAACTCCTGTAACATGTCCAGATATCGGACACCATTTAGGGTACCAGGAATGAATAACGGTCCTATGATCGACGTGTTCCATATGCCACACCACACCATGATATGAGCAAGGGTAACCCTCTTGCAAGGATTGATCCCATGTGAGTTTGCATGCGACCAATACCGCATGTTCTGGCGATTCACTTCCCCATCCAAATAAAAGTTTGCCTCGTCTGTGAGGAGAACGCTGGCTGAGAAATGCGGATCTCGGTCATATTGTAGCAAAGCCCAATTCGCGAATTCCATGCGCCAGTCTGGATCATCCTCTGAAAGGTTGTGGACAAGCTGCAGCTTGAAGGGATGCCACTTCTTCGTATGGAGAATCCTCATCACGGAAGCACGCCCTACGCCTGTTATCGACTTGTGCTGCGCTTCGGACTTCTCACACTCCCAGCAAGCCCCATTGTGAATGTTTCCCCATTTGTCGCGATTCGTGGAGGACCTGACCGTGGTATGTCGGCAACATTACCAGTTACACTGAATTTCCTAATGAAATAGCTAACGGTGTTGTGGCTTGTTGCAGGTCTTTCGGGGTGGCGCGCGTTGAAGTCCTGAGCAATCACACGACTGTTTCTTTCAAAAGACATTAGGATGTTCTCAATTCTTTCCTGCTTCGTCAAAGCCATCTCGCTCTACGTGCAACGAAAAGAAAAACTGTCAAATTTAGGGCATCACGTCTTTTTTGCAGCGTTAGTGCCATGTCGCTCTCCCTGCAAGGAAACAGAAAACCGTCAACTTGGGGCGTCATAACTTTGGAACGGGACATGATAACGCATTTCTGCTTGCGGAACTGTATTCTCCTGCAAAAAACAGTGTTAAGTGATGTGTCTTATGCCTACCTTTACATTTTAAAAAAATAACCTGGATCTAAGATGGCGCCCATCAAGATGGCCGCCATTCACGACGCATGCATCAATCGGTAGCTCCTTTACCCAAGCCCACTCTCCGCTAGTCAGATTTGCTTTAATCGTGTTTTTCTTTTTTCAAAATAATCCATTGTACTAAGACTTACGGACCACCCTGTAGAAAAGAAATTATACAAAGGTTCCTTGTTGACAAGAATCAGAAAATAAACGAACACCACTCCAAAAAAAAAAAAAAACACGTGTATTGTAAGTTTAGAGCCAACCATGGCACATTCGTCCAACTAAAGCGACAACGCATTTTTTTCTTTTCTTTTCTTGACATTCCGAAAAAGATGTGGTATCTATTAAAATTTAAACCATATTTTTTCGTAGTGTTTCTGATAGGGTGTGTTCGGAAGGTAATGAGACTGGGCACCGCCCGGCGCTTCAGTCGCCAGTAGCATGCTCCGCGTGTAAATTGTGGTGGTGGGGTTCAAAATAAGAAACGCACTGGGTGGTGGTCGCATCCGAGCTCTGACGCAGTGAGGATCACGCGTGACGGAAAAGCTGCTTTTCAGTTTTTGTCACGGCAGAGAATGTGAAAAAGGAAAGCGTTAGCTGAAGCAGCGCTACGCGATTAAATTGGTTTCACCTGAGCAAAACCGCTTCCGAGACACTTGCCTTTGTCAAGGAGGCCTACAAAGACGACGCCTTGCCAAAAGCCCAAAAGTTTTCCGGTGGTTCAGTGAATTCAAAAACGGACGGGAGGCCGTTGAAGGCATGGAACGAACGGTGGTTGAAGTCCTGGAGATTTTCTCACTTTGGCCACGTTTCTATCGAAACCACTCATTGAAGAGCTTCCAGAGCAAAATTTCATCTTGTAGTGCTGCTCCAACAGAAATGTGCCCCATTTCGCATGTTCTCTGCCACGCATGATCCTCACTGCATCAGAGATTGGAAGCGAGTACCACCCAATGCGTTGCTTAGCTTGGCTCGCCCACCACAATTCCCCCGGGGAGCGTAGTACTGGCCTCTAGAGCGCCGCGCGGTGGCCAGGCTCATTACTTTCTGGACAGACTCTGTATGTGAGCACAGTGCTTCAGTGCGATGTATAGCTTAGATCCCCCACCACAATCCCCCGGGGCAGCTTGCTTCTAGCGACTGGAGCGCCGTGCGGAGGCCAGTCTTATTATTTTCTGGACACATTCTGTATGTGAGCACAGTGCTTATCCGCGACCAATAACGTTAATATTTATGCGTTGTAGTTCCAATATGGACAAACACAATCTACAAAAACAGCAATCATTGTTGGAGGTTTCTGATGAATGCGAATAAGAACTTCAGTTCAGATATATTTTTACATAGCACTGACGGCAATGGTACGCAGTCGGAAGATGAAGGCCAATGATCAGGGGCGCATCCACCGGAGGATATTTATACACTTTCCCAATAAAAGCATACATAAATAACAGGGAAATTATTGATGTAGCATGAAAATTTGTACTCTTTCTCTGTACTCTGTACTCTTTCACTTTGTCTGTACTCTTTGTCCTATAAAAATGATCTAGTTCAATCATTTTTCTAAAAATGTAGATGGAAGAATTTACAATTACTTATCGTCTTTTTGGGTGCAGAATATTTACCGTTCAAAACAATATAGACGTAGTGACTCTTGTTGTTTCGGAGTCCCCTAAGATTGGACACCTCCCAACAAAAATTTCTGGGTGCCCGCCTGCCATTGATGATTTCAGCGCATGACACGGAGAAAAATCCTTCCTCCTCCAGAGCTACGATATTTCTTCCCTGGGTATTTCTCCGACCGTCTTCAACCTGGATTCCTAGTATTTTCGCACTACTACTTTCACCCCCGTTTAATCAAAATCCCCCCGGAAGAAATCTGAAATCATCACTGATGTAGGGTTACTGTATGACAGATATGAAAAATTAAATCTTACAGCTTAACGTCCCACTTTTATGCAGTTTAGACTAAGCAAAAAGGATGATTAATGCAAGTGAGTGTTGATGGAAGTATTGGTGGAATGATAATGTAGGAGAGGACGGGAGTGTCCGAGAAGAATCACGGACATGATGTTGTCCAGCAAAAACGTCGAACCAAGGACCCCAAGCATTAAAGGTAAGCGCTCCACTGCGGAGCTACATGACAAATATGAAGAAAGAGGACAATAATCGATTTTATTCGGCAAATCTCTTAATAGCATACGAAAACATATAATTTATATGATGCCGATTACGGAAATATAAACGTCTTTCTTGGTGCTTACAACTGAATACAATAGCGTATTCAGAATATACTTGAAGCGGGGATTAAAACTCGGAAACCTCTCTCTTACCTACGTCAAAACTGAATAAGTTTTATTTACTTGAAAATTGGACAAAGCAGATGATTAATTAATTTCAATGATAATAAAAGAAGTCGTGGAATGAGAGTGTGGGAGAAACGAAGACATCTCCAGAAAACTCATCCACATGATGTGATCCATCTGAAACTCATTAGGCCTGGAGTCGAACCACGAACTCCTAACGTCGAATATGAGAGTATACTACTGAGGCAATTCGCTCCCGTTTCAATATAGTTAAATATAGCTAAATATATAATAAATCTAAAATACTTTAGAAGCAAATTCCTTTCGCCTACATTTCCTTCACTTACTCCGTGTGTTCGGAATTACAATTTATTTTTAAAATTCATAGAACTTCTCAGAATTGTTGGTTGAGGTAAATGATTCTGTTCTGGGAAATGAAAAAAAAAATATAAAAATTGCACATTTTTTCCTGAATTTATTCTAAAACAAACAAAATAATTATTATTTTGTTAGTATAGGCTACAATTAGAGCAATATTAGCGACCTATAGAAGTTCTCAATCACCGTATATACAATAAATTTATATATCATCACAGGACCGGCCCTAGGTATTTTTTACTACGCTAATTGCCATCATTTGCCGCTCTCCCCCTTTCTCCAGAAAGAACAAATCTTAAAACCCACGATTTTAAATATGATACCCCATCATGAACGACGAAGAGGGCGGAAATAGCATTCGCACTCAGAAAGGTCTAAACGCTACAAATACAATCTTGTTGTATCTTTTTTCTTTAAATAATAATCTGTTATATTAGTGGAAGATAAAGCAAACACACCTCCAGAGGAAAGATGGTAATCCTTTTTATAGACTGCAACATCGAGCTTCAACCTCAATATATCATTTTGAAATTCCAGTGTAACTGGCTCTTTTATCTTTATTTCTTGATTTTCCTTCTACATCTGTTAATAAATTAAAAATAAACTTGTTTCCACCTTCAATGATAAAGAACTCGTTTGTGACAAAGACAAGACCAGTTTTCATATTAAAACTGTGATAACTAACTAAATGGAACAGGTGCTCGCTACTGTTCGAGAATTGAGTTCTTATATCTGACAACAATCAAGCAATTCATGCTGGGATTTGTTAGACCATTTGCTTTAACACTGTCGATATGACTCTAAACTAATGCGACCTAAACACGATTTATGAATGTAGTATTCAAATAGAAGGTCAGCTTAGTGAATGTAACTACCATCATCATGAAGTCTGTTTCCAACAATAAATATTTATTTTAAATAACATAGTCATGATAGGTTTCGCTACCCCTCAAAACATGCCGCCGTCCAAATGCATGTCTTACACATACGGTAGAGCCAACCGTGTATCTTCCTGCGGTTCAATTTGAAAATAGTTCGTTATTAGTTTCAGCTGTTCGCCAATAGAAGAAGAAAGGTGTTTGTGATAATTTCTAGAGCTTTTTAAAATTGTCACTAGATGTGACCAATACTTTCTTCTTAGATTAAAAAGCTACCAACAGAAATTAACATCTATTTTTTGCATAGTGTCTGAGGCAAATGTCAAAATTATTGTTCTGTTAACATAAGCTTTGACTGGGGTTAGGTTAAGCCATATTAGACCAAATAAAGATACACAAAAACAGTTCTCAATTGAAATATGGTGCAATCAACTTAGAAATAAGTTAAGGTTGAGTTGAATGTTGCTTTTTGTTTCTCCATTAGCATTTTCTTTTTGGAGAGACATATGGGTAATTTAAGCCCTCGTCTTGTTATTCTTAATTATCTTCTATGATATTAAACTAATTGATGAGTATGTTTGTTTCTTCGAAGTTTAGTGCTCTTTAGGGCTGCCATATTTCAAAAATGAAAATCCTGGACGCTACTAAATTACGAGAATCTTTGAAACGCTTAAAATGAAAAGAAATGTTATATACTAATTTACTTTCTTCCATTAGCAGGGTTAAAAGTGAGGAGGAACGCAGGAAGACGCCGTACCTCCGCCTCCAAAAATTATGTGCGGCGTCTCCCCAGTTCCTAAAATATTACAATTGGCAAAGATAGGCAGGAAAACGGCGTGACGTCATGACGCTACCTACCTTCTCCCTATCTTTTCAGATCCACTTTTACCCCCTGTCCATTAGATACAGTTGTTCAAGTATTACGTAATAACAATTTCAGTCATTTTAGTAGACCTCCTCACTAACTAAGCAGATGATTTATCCTCTCCTCCTGGTAATCACTTTTTTTTTTTAATTTCTGAGGATCTGTTATTTTCGTGGCTTTCAGAGTCTGTTTTAGCTCATTCAAGGTATGATGAATCCTTTCACAATATATTTTTCTTCCTGAATGGGCATCGGAAAATCACCAAATGTATCTGTCAGGGATTATTGATTAAAATATTTCAGAAGCAAGATGCAGATTGAAACAAAAGTACTAAAGATAACAATAAGATTGACTGGTAAAGCCTTTTGTCCCTGACCCAATGAAATGAATGCTTCGTTCAATGTCAAAGTAGTGAAATCGTGAACTTAATTAATTTCATGTTTTGTGTATTCTTTATTTATTTTCAACTGTTGAATTGTCATATTCAAAAGTTGAAGAAAATAATTGAATACCTAACCCTGTGGGAAAAATTAACTATAACATTCCCTTCCTTTCTTCTTCGCTGAAATCCAGAACATTTAAGCGTACCGAGAAACATTTTCGGGACGCCTTGATGCAAATCTCGGTTCCTTGACGGTCCCGGATTTTCCGAGATGAACAGCAACTGTAGTGCTCTTTCCAGAACAGAGGGTATATGAGACGTTGACCAACAATTTAAGGTAGACTCTAAACCACATGTAATGAGATCAATGCTTTCCCATCGGATATCGAACCCTGGCCCACTTCAACCAAAAGCATACAAAGAGGGACACTACCATGATCATGACTAAACAGCGTACGTGCCTTTCGCGTGGGAGACCCGGATTCACTTCCCGGTGGGAGCTCATCTGGTTCGGATTCCACGGTAAGTGGATTCCAGTAGGTTCCTTCTTATATAACCTCGCTGCTGTAAGGGACGTCAAACTCAAAATCAACTCAACTACCATGATATTTCAAAGGGAAAAGGGGCTAAAAAATCAATACGCCTTACGCACAACTTAGAGTAAGTATTAGCATAATACTTAGAGGTTAGTGTAGAACAACAACTCTTTATTCATTTCCATAAATTTATTAACTACAATAAATATTCTATGGCGTTTAATATAAATATGTATTTTGATTACTGCTTTGTATGAATAAGCAATTTAATAAGTATTGGCATATATTTAAAAGAACTGAATCCCTTTCGAAAATCCAGGGGTAGGCAATTGCTCCCTTACGGGCATCGATGCGCGAATGCCAGAAATAGTACGAGCGTCAGTTAACCTCGCTTTTGTGCCCCTCCGTACCCTGTTCAGGGGCTATGATCCAGAGGTGCATAGGCCACTTTCCAAGGCAATGGTTACCTTTACCCACTCCAGAAGGAATGTATAGGACTTCTATCTGTTTGGAAGTTCATCTCGTTTTCTTTTAGGGTACAAAATTACTAAAAATTCAAATTTAAGACATTTTAGACCTTCTGAATCATATTTCATGATGCCTCATTAAATTATATGATTATCTGATTGAGTACAGGGGTTCAGGACAAGAGTACGTTAACGCCACTCCTGGAGTGTAATGTATAGGCCCAGCCTTAAATTTTGGAAATTGTCCAAATCTTAAAATTTGGTATGGTAGTATAGGACTATAATATGTACACTCATGTCCAAAATTATTGTCGCATGCCTATAAATATGTTGTTGTAGGAATATAATTTGATAACGAATTCGCCCGGCATTTCTTATAATGTTAGTATGCGTATAATCGGAAAAGACATGTTAGTATGTGTATGTGACAAATTTCGTCTCAAAAGAGCAGTAAATAAGAACAATAAAACGAAAATAAAACTTTCTTGTCCATTTAGCAACATTTTGTTTTACTCATTCTAATTTTCGTATTTATAATTATTTTCTTATGGAATTTACCACGAATATACATTTCCTGATTACGTAGTGCCAGGAAATGTAAAATACTGGTACACGTAGTACCAGTATTAAAAGTACCCTGCAAAATCATTATCAAATTATATTCTTACAAGAAGACAGTTATAGATACGCGACAATCATTTTGGACATGAGTGTACCTTGTGATCCATCTCGTTTACTTTCATGAGTATAGAATTGTCAAAAATATTATAAGGATCCCCACCTTCTAGTGTATGTTACTTGTACGAACACACGTAACAACTGTAAGCACATGCTATTGTTTAACAACACAATTACAAGCAGACGATAGTAGAAGCAGGACGCTTTGACTTACTAAAGCACCCTGGTAAGAGGAAGCAGGGAGTTACGAAGCTGATCCGGAGGAGACCAAAGATGGAAAAATCTCCAAGAGGACACCAATTAAAGTGGACCGCAAGAGGACCACTTCTCCTCAGGCCGTTTCGGTCGAGGGAGTCCCTAAACAAACCCTATTTCTGAGGCCGCCCTGGCCAGAGGATATTTCCTAACTACCTCTCGAGGCCACCGTGGGCAAAGGAGGTTCCTAATAAACCCTCTGCCAAGGTCGCTACGGATTCCTTTAACAAACAAACCCCGTAGGCTGCCGTGAGCGGAGGGATTCCCATACAAACCTAACTATAAATTAAGAGTCTTCATCCCGTCGAAATTAAAATGCCGCTAATTTCACAGTAATTATGTGGTATCTTCAAATAGATAAAAGATAATTGAAATATGGAACAAGAGCGCCCTAGACAATATTATTTTGCGTGAGGTACCGTTATCACAAGTCACCTAGTGGCTTTCCGTTTTCAGCTGTTTAGAAACGCGAAAATAAATGCCGATTTTCAAAATGGCTCGAAATCGAAAGCAGATAAGTGAGTCGTGATAGCGATTTATCATGTAAAATAATATTGTCTAGGGTGCTCTTGTTCCACATTTCGATTATCTTTTATCTATTTGAAGATATCACATAATTACTGTAAAATTAGCGGTATTTTAATTTCGACGGGATGAAGACTCTTAAATATCCGAAGCCACTGCTGTGTGCAAAGGATAGCTATAAATAAACTTGGAAACGCTTTTATTAATATTACAAACAAATTTTGTAAATCGTTTATAGAAACTTATTATTATAATAAACTAGCATCAACTCTCCGCTTCGCTGGGTTAAACATTAAAAAAATAGTACTGTAATATGTTCCGTTAGTCAGTCACTTTTTACTATTACTAAAGCAGTCTTTGATATCGGTCATTTTCGACGACATTATATATCCCCTCCCCTCTCTATGTTGCGGGGCACGGCATCGGAAGTGTCACTGTTTATCTCATTGACCTGGAAATATATATATATCGCTCCCCCTCTTCCAACCAGCGGGGCTGAATTTGGATTTAAACAGCATCGAAAATGTCACTGTTGATCTCAGTGACCCCAAAAACTATGCTTGTGAAATGTTTTGAAATGAGTAATACAAATTTTATAGCAAAAGTTCGGTCTTTTTCTTGAACACACCTATTATAAGATTTTTTTTCTCTCATTTTAAGTTTAAGAATACATTTTTGCAAGTTTTAAATTCATATCAATATGCGAAGTAGATAAAATAGAAAATAATTTCTTCTTATATGTTTTCTACAGGAATAAGGGTGAAATTTCCTCTTGAGGCGAAAATAAATGTTATTAACATGTATAGCACTCCAAACTTTAAGGGAAGAATAACGTATATTCTCGGATGCACTTTGAAGCATGTCAGATAATCAATCGATGACTAAAGTGAGTCCAAATACGCAGTGAGAGAAGTGTTCTTTGTACATTTACGAAAAACACTTTGTCCGTTCTCTGAAACTATCGATGATAGAATGTCGGCAATAATTCATAAACTGATAGAGTAAAGAATCTATGTGTAAAAATGCAGATATAACAAATAGTTTGTCTTAAACTGCTTCTTTATCCCTTTTTGGATCAAAAGATGCAATATATTTCAGGTAAAAATTTTCTTGTAGGCTTTATATCTAGAGAACTACATATAATGTAGCCAAACAAAAACTATCACTTAACTCAGTATGATGTGCTTATTCCGTAAAAAAAATACGAAAACTCATATAAGAGGCCCTTCAAAAATTTTGTGGCCCCTCACTCAAAAAATCCAATATATTTGAGTCAAACAAAAATTTTCTTGTACAGCCACCAACAAAAGTATCCCCTCCCCCCCCCCTAAGTGCACTAATTCCATTACTTGGGGTCCAGATAATTTGCAGTTGTGAGAACGCCTGGACAGATGCAACCTAACTTACCCGAATTTTTTCTCGACACTGACAGCAGTTGGTAGCTCTGACCCAGGTGTTTATGCAGCTAAAATCGTAAAGTAGGTGACTAACGAAACAGTTCTCCATTCTGACATGAATTTCTATGGTTCAGAGCATGTTGTCCAATGAAAACCAAACATTACTCTCAGTATTGCTGCGTATGTACTATATTATTTCGTTACATACTGTTCGTTCAAAGGAATTAAGAAAGCAAGAGGATTTAGAAAAGATAAAGGAAAAAACAACGTTGCACTTTTATTTCGCCAACCATCAATTTTAATGCAGAACAATACTATGACATGGATGATTGAGCTTCATGCTCCCTCCACGAAACTCCGTTGACCAATTATGTTACAAATGAAGAAGTGGAAGACTATATTAAAAATAATAAAAAATAGCGGAAATTTAAGAATCATCCTGCCACACTCAGGAATTGGGAAAATCATTACAGAAGTTGCTTCTTCCGTTTTCGGTGTCAGCACATGTGATGGCCACATCAGAGCGAAATTGAAATCTGGAGGATATACGCCATTTGGAACAAAAAGTGACTATAAAGTCCAAGGAGAAAACTAGAAGAAAATCTTGGCCTACCCCTTAGTAAAATCATGTTTGCCAACATAATTTGGGGTGGGTGGACCTCGCAGATTAGACACCTTCTTGTGGTGAGCTCTGGGTTATTTTCAGAGCATAATAAGCTATGAAAATAAGCGAAGTACTGGGCAGTAATTGAGGAAGTGTTAGCAATTAGATAGCTAAATCTTTTATTTAGTCTTTTATCCCGAAAACTTTCGAATAAAATTCAAAGTCAAATCCAATTGGAAAACATCAATAGAAAAAAAGGCATTTTAGCCTAAAATTGACAATTTTTGACAAAAGCATAAGTAAACAGCACAGGAAACCAACGTTGATGCACGAGTTTATCATTTGTCATAAACAAAACCATAAACGACCATAATGCAGAAAAAAAAATAGAAAAATAGCCAAATAATGACATTTTTGTGAAACTGTTGTGCGTGTTGCATAACCTAAGCACACTATCTAAACGACCTCCAAAAGATCTGAAAAATTCAGACGTCTTTTTGGTCACAAACGGGCAGTTTTCCGCGCTACCCGTCTTAACATTTCGATTTTTTGTACACCATATTGTTATGTATTTACTTAGTTAGCAATATACAAAATATTCTGTTTTGTTTTTCTCATGTTATTTTTATTATAGGTTGTATTATGTCTTTATGGAAACTTACGTTATTCATAGTATTTGAATATTTTTCTTACTTAGTACCATATTTTTCTATAGATGAAGAATTAGTTGGTAAAAATGATTTTATTTTGTAATTGTTTGTATTCTTTGTATATTTCAGAAACAACGTGTACGACGTTAAGAGCTTCAAGACTTGCAGAACCTGAACGTCGCTAGGTAAAAGAAAGAAGAAGTAAATAACTTTACGAGGATACAGCTTCACATGATGTTTATTTTGAGAAGCAAGTGACAATAGAATGCTAAGAAATCGAGAAGGACCGTCTAGAATGCCTTTAAAGCACAGCCAGTTTGCGTTTCGTTTTTCTTCGGCTTATGCTGACAAGAAAACGATTTAAAAAAAAAATGCTATTACGGTAACCAAGCCTTTTCTACGTATTGGGAATTTAAGCTTGAAAAAATTAAAATATGTCAAAGGTATCACATAATTTACAAAGCTGACTACTTGATTTTAAAATGCTATGATTTTTACTTTTAAAACAACTAAGTTCCGCTTCTGTGCTAGTACCCCACCCGATATGTAACGATTTCAAATTCTAATTTATATATAGATCTTGTTCATGGCTGAGCAGTTAGCGCATGTGCCTTTGGCGTAGGATGTTTGGGTTTGATTCCCGGCGGGAGCTTATGTGGTTCGCATTCCACGTTAATCAGCAGGTCCCGTCTCATATAGCCTCGCTGCTGAAAGGGGCGTTAAGCTCACAATTAACTGAACTCAACTCTAATATATATATATCGTCCCTCTGGAGACGAAGGGGCGTATCTCATTTTTCAACTTTTCCAGGATACAAGTTTAAATATGTTTTGATAAGTTTATTTTATTGTGTGTGTCAAAATTTAATTTGATCTCGTAAGTTACATACCTGACAAGAAGGATGTATATATATACAGGGCCGGATCCAGGGTTGCCCGGGGGGGGTGCACCAATAACTATCAAAATAACCAATCATACTGAAACTCTTCAAAGTGACATGTGACAGTGTTCTTTACCCCTGACAACGCTGATACATAGAACGAAGGGGGGAAGTATTTTAAAGAGGGTCGCAAGTGGAATGGAGGACAAAAATGTCCTTCTCTGCTTCTGCCTTCTGTTTTCTTTCCTACTTTAAAAATATTATATTGTTTTGCTTGGTGAATCCTTTTGCTTGAACCTTCAGAAAATCAACTTAATCTTTCTTTTGCAAAGCTCTGCTTTCTTTTAAACCCCAAACGGAAATATGATGGAAGAAAGTTTCGGAATGTGTTGCTATTTTCACTGCTAGCTTCTCATTTTAGATAGTGTATATTTACAACAAAGGGGAGATGCACGTGCACCTTTGCACCCTCCTAAATCCGGCCCTATATATATACCAGGGAAGCAAGAAAGTTCGTGCGCTTTTAAACCACTCCCGCTTCCATTTGGCTGCTGCGGCGACATCTGTCCCCGTAGCATGAAAGTTTTGACTGTTTGGGAAAGCTTATTCATTGACTCATCAGCCACGGTGAATATAACAACGCATTTGTCAGTGTAATGTGTAAAAATCGCTCGTGATCATGTCAGTGTCAAATAAAGTTTTTAGAGCTTGTTTGCTTTACGAGTTTAAATTGGGGACAAATGGTGCAGAAGCAGCTAGAATAATATGTGTTGCGCTCGGAGAGGGTGTAATAAGTAAATGTACAGCACAAAAATGGTTCCAGATCTTTTCAACTGGTGACGAGACCTTTCAAGATAAGTCTCGCTCTGGGAGACCTAAATCAGTGGATATGGACCACCTGAAGGCCTCTATTGAAGATTATTCCAGTCAAACATGCCAGGAACTTGCTCACCGATTCGAGGTAAGCAGGAAAATTATTCGGGTAAGTCTGCATCAGTTGGGGAAGACCTGAAAACTGGGTCAGTGGGTCTCTCACGAGCTGACCGCTATGAGCCAAGTTCTAAGACTGAATATCTGTTCATTTTTGTTGACGAGACACAAAATCTGTCCAATTTTGGACCGTATAATAACTTGTGACGAGAAGTGGGTCATGTATGACAATAAAAAAGGTCATACCATTGGCTATCACCGAATGATCCGACGCCTTTGACTGCAAAACCGAACATCCATCAACACAAGGTTTTGCTCTGTGTTTGGTGGACTACAAACGGTATAGTGCACTACGAATTCTTGGAACGTGGTAAGACAATTACCAAAGATGTGTACTCATCACAACTGAGAACGGTAGCCACCAAACTGACCCAGAAACAGCTAGCATTAGTAAACAAAAGAGGTGTGCTCTATAACAAGGACAACGCGCGCCCTCACACCGCAAAACAGGCGCTGGAAGTAATCTCAGAACTTGGTTGGGAGCTTGTATCTCATTCTCCCTACTCCCCAGATGTCGCCCCTTCGGATTGCCATTTATTCTTGGCCATAGACAACTTTATGCGTGGCAGGCAGTTCAAGACTGAACAAGACGTCAAAAATGCAGTTGCTGAGTTTTCCGAGTCTCGGGAACAAATATTGTACAAAACTGGCATTTACAAGCTTGTTGAGCGCTGGGAGAAGGTTGTAGAAGCAAATGGAGGCTATTTTGCCGAATAAACAAACCGTTAAAACCCTGTAATTGACAGTTTTCTTCCATAGTATAAAAGCGCACGAACTTTCTTGCTTCCCTGGTATAAATGAAAATCACTATGTAATTATGTGACTTCGTACTTCTTGAACCACCTGACAGATCTCAATCAAATTTTCAACATAGATGAGATTCGGCCCTAAAATGGCTTATATCATTTCACTTTGACGGTGCAACTTAGGGGAGGTAGAAAGGGAGATAAATATATATAAAAATGATTGAAAATGGTCGATATTAGTGTCCAATCCATAGTTTTCGAAGTTGCTGAAATGAAGAGTGACACTTCCGATGCCGTTTAAATCCAAATTCAGTCCCGCAACATGGGTAGGGGAAGATATATAACAATGATGGAAAATGGGAGGTTCTATTGAGACTCTGAATCGATTGCAGACAACCGTTTGCCGTATGTATTACTATTTTTGATCTATAGCGATAAATGTTGATACAGAAAATGGTTAATTTGAACCACTTCCGGTCTGAAGAGGGTTAACGGAAATGATGGAATCCATTCTTGGCAAGTTAAATAAATTACAGAAGTTCGAATATCGATATCTCTCATCGTTTTTGCTCTGTAGAGATTGGTGCTGAAACCGGAAATAATAGTAAATTTGAACCACTTCCGGTTTTAGTACAGTAGCAGTTAACTATGGATATGTTAAACTGTATTACTCCGGTAAACCGTTCTTCAATTATAAATTTCTAAAAGCTTGTGTGTTTAACAATAACTACGAATGTGTTTTCGAAATGGTTGTATTTTCTAAAAATTACATTATAGATGGTGCACAAAACTGTTCATTCATCTCCTTTTATTTTACACATATGTGTTAATTATATAAACACTTATTTCTTTAGTTTTTAATTACATTTCTTAAAACCTAAGGGAATACAAAAGACTAATCAAATTTAACAATTCCATTCACTTTTCTTTTTCATGGATATGTTAATTCTTATAACTACTGTTTTGCATACCGAGCTATAGGCACCGAATTTGAGAAGCTGTGATAAATATAAATATGGAAGAAATAATTTGAACTTTTTAAATGGGCACTTATGAACGAAGTAAGTTCGTGTCCCGGAAAAAAAATCAAAATTTAAAACAAAAGAATAAGTATACAGAAAGATATAGATGGTTGAGCGTTTATTTTGTAGTAAAAGGGTTCCACCCATTAATTTTTTTATCCAGTCCTAGAGTTCATTTTAATGTTAAGTTTAAGACAGATTATGCAACTTGCAAGGAGCGAAACAGATAGTTCATGTGTTCTTGGTGCGTATTATTGCGGATTTCATGGTAGATGAGAACTAGTGTTTCTCAAAAGAGGAGACAACATAAATCTATAACGAGATATGATACGATACGAGACAGCACTATCAGGATAACTTTTCGAGACGACAATTCTCTGAATCTTATCGCATATCGATGGAAATGATCAAAAATGACCGATATTAATGTCGAATTCATAGTTTTCCGGATCGCTGAGACGAACAGTGATACTTCCGATGCCATTTAAATCCAAATTCAGCCCTTTGTGTCCAAAATTAAACATATTCTCCCTGTGCGAAGAACGGGTATTCTGCTAGTAAAATATAAAAGGGAATGCTTGCTATAAACTTTCAAAAAATATATAAATAATACTTTAATTATTCTTGTCACCCAAACATTGAGGGGCCTAGGCCCCACGGTCTCGAGCTAGATCCGCCACTGCCGTACTGTTTTTGTCCTCTGGCAATAAAATTTGAAACCAAAAATTGTTAATTATAGAAGGTTAAGTATTTCCGAAGTACAAATTTCCGATTTTGTACTCATAAAATGTACAATGTGGCGAGTATGCTGAACAATTTGAAATATATTTTTCAATAAAGGACTTGGGTCGAGCTCGGTTTATGTAATTTCACTTCGATGAAAATACACACCGTGAGGAAAGAAAGTTTTAAAAAAAATCTTTTGCCAAGAATAGAGTACCGAATCTTACAAGTCTCTGAACTTCAGGTGACTCAACTTGGTATATAGAATCCTCATTAAAAATAAGTAAAGAGCATAGTTATAAAATAACCACAAGAGGCAAAATTGGCGCTGCAAACACGTTGCCCTTTCAGCCACGACCCGCTCGGGAGAGTAATACTCCTGCAAGTACGTATTTTCGCGCGCTACTCTAGCCAGCTGTTTCATGCGCTATCCTAGGCAGTTGTTTTAAGTTGGTCACAAAATTTATATCATGGGGGTCAAAGTGGAACAAAATGAACCCTGCAGGTCTTCTAACCCGTTCCTACTACTACTAATGCTAATACTTATCTGGACAAAAGTAAGTAAATTACTTTTTAAAGTATTATTTTCATTTTATTTTATAAAAAAAGTGTTATGAAAATTTAAAAAACTTTCCATGGGCCGGGTTTGAACCCGCGCCAAAAGCTATTTCTGTTACTAGCACGTAGCGCTAGCACGCTCGGCCGCGAGGGCAGACAGCAGCAAGTGTTTGATTTCTGCTATATGCTTGCTACTTGGCAAGAAATGAATATCGCCAACCAATCAGAACCGTATACTTCGTTCCTACTTCCGGGGGAATTACTCTTCCGAGCTAGTCCTTTTCAACCGCACTGTTGTATGGCAAAAGCGTGCTTGCATGGCATTGTGTATTATGAATGGCGTTTGTTTCAATGAAGAAAACTTAAATTTCTTGTGCGTCTTATCGTTGTGTAGAGAAATTTAAAAGAGAAAATGATACATCGTTTCACGCTTAAGTTACATCTTTAGATATCGGAAATTATTTATCTAAAAAGTATTTTAATCTGTAAAATCAAGACTACTGTCGTAGCCCACTTACTGGCTCTTCGAACTGCAGCAACCTTGCTCAATTGCCTTAAAAGTTAATGTTCGTATTATTTTAATCATATATGAGGGAGGTTTCTAATTCTCTAGAAAACTTCAAAGCAATTGATAACTTATCTACTGAAGATTAGTTACAGTTAGGGATGTATGCAGGTCGTGGATTCTGAGCGTTTAGTCTCCCCAAAATCCTACTTCTCTGTAAATTTAGTCTTTAATTTCAGGGGTAGTTTTACAAATTTTAGTATAATTTATACTCACATTGAGTTTGAACCTCACGAAAAGCATTGGAACTCCCAAAATAACTTCCTTGTACGTCCTTGGTGACAGTAACCACATTAAGTTGACAGGAAGAGTAAGAAAGACCATAGGTTGAATGCATGTTTGCAGATATGAATAAATATGTTTAAGACAGCGATCATTATTTATTATTAATTAAAATATTTAGTGCATTTTTTTAAATACTCGCATGACATCAGAAACTGATTAAAACCATAATATGAAGCATCGATATGCTACAGTTTAATCTTTGTTGTCATTTCTCATTTTACTCCAGTTGATCTACATACAATCAAGTAGTACAATGTTTTATTAAAGCATAATATACAAGTAGAAATGTTTATGCATTAATCATGCTGCATAAAATAATACACACTAAAAGTATGCATCAAACAGCGTCTTTGATATATGCATTTTCAATTGATTGATTGATTGGACTTAAACAGTTTACAGCAAGGGGAATTAGGGACAAGACATTAAAGATGATATTCCTGGAAGCTCATGTACCACGATTGTTTCATTCAATAGACAGAAGACACTTTTCTATGAAGGCTTTTCAACATGTTTTCTCACAAAGGGGATTTTCCTTTTGCAATCTATATGACCACTGGCAATTTCAATCTTGGCTATTCCCGCCAGCGTTTTCATTTTCGAGACACGAGACATTTCACGAGACGTCTCGTCTCGTTTTCGAGACGGGACAAGTAGTCTGTCTCGTCTCGTGTCTCGTCTAAAAGGGTTCTGTTTCGTTTACGAGACGAGACACGAGAAATGTCTCGTCTCGTGGCAACACTACTGACGTCAGTGTTTAGTACGTTTAAGTGCACTAACGATGCACTAACGGTTGCCGTTAATCCCATGTTTTTACCTCCATTTGTATAGAATTTGATATTTCTGAAGTTGGCCCCCCACCAAAAATTTTGAATAAATCCCAAAATATGGTAGCACTAACGTTAGTGCTTAGTGCGTTTAACTGCACTAACGATTGCCGTTAACCCCATGTTTCTACCTCTATTTGTATAGAATTTGATATTTCTGAAGTTGGCTCCCCCACCAAAAATCTTGAATAAATCCCAAAATATGGTAGCACTAACGATAGTGCTTAGTGCGTTCAGGTGCACTAACGATTGCCGTTAACTCTATGTTTCTATCACTATTTGTATAGAATTTGATATTTCTGAAGATGGCACCCCACCAAAAATCTTGAATAAATCCCAAAATATGGTATCACTAACGTTAGTGCTTAGTGCTTTTAATTGCAATAACGATGCACTAACGATTGCCGTTAACCCCATGTTTCTACCTCTATTTGTATAGAATTTGATATTTCTGAAGTTGGCCCTCCCACCGAAAATCTTGAATAAATCCCAAAATATGGTAGCACTAACGGTAGGGCTTAGTGTGTTTAAGTGCACTAACGATGCGCTAGGTTTTGTGAAAATCTGTCTGCAAAAAGATGGGTGGGGGGCTAACTTCATGTGAAGTTGGCCCCCCACCAAAAATCTTCAATATCTCGTAAACGCTGATAGCACTAACGTTAGTTCTAAATGCACTAACGTGCACTAACGATGCACTAACGATGTGCACCTTTTGGTGTAATTTGGGAGATGTGGGGGGGCAACTTCACGCACGTGGAAAAAAGTGTAAAATTCAACTCTTTTGAAAGCCAGGAAGTCCTATTGCTATTATTACAATTACAAATATTAATATCCAAAAGTGCCTGAAGTTCGTTTGTCATTTAGATATACTCATCTCAGATAGCAAAGAAAAAAGGAAGAAAAAAACGGTCGCCTTGAAAGTAAAACATAGACAAATTCACCAATGTTCAGAAGATGCTGTCTAAATGCGCTGAGCAGAGTGGGTCAGTGGGTCACGGTAGGTCGTAGTTCGTCATTTCCTGTTCAGAAACGACTCACTGACACACAAATTTTGACCAACTTGACCCATGACCCACTTCATCTCTGGCTGAATCCAATCAAAAACCATTACACGCTTTCGTTTAACGGGGATAAAGGTTGAAACATAAACAGTTAATTTTAACCACTTCCGTTTCAAAGAGAAGATTGAGGACGAGATTCTATTCTTGGTACGCTGAATCGATTGCGAAAAACAGATTATCTCCTATAAATTTTGCTCTGTAAAAATCAGTACTGAAACCAAAAGTATGTGAATATTCGACGACTTCCGGAAATGAAAATGAAATCTTTCAGTTTAACGTCCCACGTTTATGCCCGTTATACTAAGGGAGACGGATGCTTAAGGCAAGCGAACAATGATGGAAGAATTGGTGGAATTTAATTGTAGGAAGAAAGGGAAGTACCTCCATAAAATTCATAAACACGATGTTGTCCACCAGAAACTTACTCGGAGATCGAACCAGGGACCCCACGCACCAGAGGTAAATGCTCCGCAACTGAGAAGCCATGCCCCCTCGACGACTTCTGGTCTCAGTATAGAGTTGTATGACATTCTTTAGACGGTGTATCAATTGAAAACAGTTTCCCGCAATCTATTACCGCTTCTCCTCTATGGTAATAAATGTAGAAACAAAAATTTGCCGTAAAAAGTAACCAGAAGCTTTTTTTTTTCTGTCTCGTACCATATAATATCTTGTCATAGATTTATGTTGTCTCCTCTTTCAAGAAACACTAGTTCTCATCTGCCGTGAAATCAGCAATAATACGCACCAAGAACACATGAACTATCTGTTTCGCTCCTTGCAAGTTGCATAATCTGTCTTAAACTTAACATTAAAATGAACTCTAGGACTGGATAAAAAAAAATTAATGGCTGGAACCCTTTTACTACAAACCAAACGCTCAACCATCTATATCTTTCTGTATACTTATTCTTTGGTTTTAAATTTTGATTTTTTTTCCGGGACACGAACTTACTTCGTTCATAAGTGCCCATTTAAAAAGTTCAAATTATTTCTTCTATATTTATATTTATCCCAGCTTCTCCAATTCGGTGCCTATAGCTCGGTATGCAAAACAGTAGCTATAAGAATTAACATATCCATGAAAAAGAAAAGTGAATGGAATTGTTAAATTTGATTAGTCTTTTGTATTCCCTTAGGTTTTAAGAAATGTAATTAAAAATAAAAGAAATAAGTGTTTATATAATTAACACATATGTGTAAAATAAAAGCAGATGAATGAACAGTTTTGTGCACCATCTATAATGTAATTTTTAGAAAATACAACCATTTCGAAAACACATTCGTAGTTATTGTTAAACACACAAGCTTTTAGAAATTTATAATTGAAGAACGGTTTACCGGAGTAATACAGTTTAACATATCCATAGTTAACTGCTACTCTACTAAAACCGGAAGTGGTTCAAATTTACTATTATTTCCGGTTTCAGTACCAATCTCTACAGAGCAAAAACGATGAGAGATATCGATATTCGAATTTCTGTAATATATTTAACTTGCCAAGAATGGATTCCATCATTTCCGTTAACCCTCCTCAGACCGGAAGTGGTTCAAATTAACCATTTTCTGTATCAACATTTATCGCTATAGAACAAAAATGGTAATAGATACGGCAAACGGTTTTCTGGAATCTATTCAGAGTCTCAATAGAACATATCGTCACCATCCGCAACACTCTTCAAAAACAGGAAATGGTTAAAATTTATTAGTACCACTGGTTTCAATATTGATTTCAATAAAGCAGAAACGGTAACCAATTTTCAGATGTGGTTACGTGCAATCGATTTATCTTGAAAAGAATAGGGTCTATCATTTCTACTAACCCTCTATTCAAACCGGAAGTGGCTCGAATTAACAAATTTTTGTTTCTACATTTATTACCATAGAGGAGAAACGGTAATAGATTCCGGGAAACTGTCTTCAATTGATACTCCGTCTAAAGAATGTCATACAACTCTATACTGAGACCAGAAGTCGTCGAGGGGGCATGGCTTCTCAGTTGCGGAGCATTTACCTCTGGTGCGTGGGGTCCCTGGTTCGATCTCCGAGTAAGTTTGTGGTGGACAACATCGTGTTTATGAATTTTATGGAGGTACTTCCGTTTCTTCCTACAATTAAATTCCACCAATTCTTCCATCATTGTTCGCTTCCCTTAAGCATCCATCTCCCTTAGTACAACGGGCATAAACGTTGGACGTTAAACTGAAAGATTTCATTTTCATTTCCGGAAGTCGTCGAATATTCACATACCTTTGGTTTCAGTACTGATTTTTACAGAGCAAAATTTATAGGAGATAATCTGTTTTTCGCAATCGATTCAGCGTACCAAGAATAGAATCTCGTCCTCAATCTTCTCTTTGAAACGGAAGTGGTTAAAATTAACTGTTTATGTTTCAACCTTTATCCCCGTTAAACAAAAGCAGTAAGGGAAAGCGTGTAATGGTTTTTGATCTTCAGCCAGAGATGAAGTGGGTCATGGGTCAAGTTGGTCAAAATTTGTGTGTCAGTGAGTCGTTTCTGAACAGGAAATGACTAACTACGACCTACCGTGACCCACTGACCCACTCTGCTCAGCGCATTTAGACAGCATCTTCTGAACATTGGTGAATTTGTCTATGTTTTACTTTCAAGGCGACCGTTTTCTTCTTCCTTGTTTTCTTTGCTGAGATGAGAATCTCGTTTACGAGACGAGACGAGACACGAGAAATGTCTCGTCTCGTGGCAACACTACTAACGTCAGTGTTTAGTACGTTTAAGTGCACTAACGATGCACTAACGGTTGCCGTTAACCCCATGTTTTTACCTCTATTTGTACAGAATTTGATATTTCTGAAGTTGGTCCCCCACCAAAAATTTTGAATAAATCCCAAAATATGGTAGCACTAACGTTAGTGCTTAGTGCGTTTAAGTGCAATAACGATTGCCGTTAACCCCATGTTTCTACCTCTATTTGTATAGAATTTGATATTTCTGAAGTTGGCTCCCCCACCAAAAATCTTGAATAAATCCCAAAATATGGTAGCACTAACGGTAGGGCTTAGTGTGTTTAAGTGCACTAACGATGCACTAAGTTTTGTAAAAATCTGTCTGCATAAAGATGGGTGGGGGGCTAACTTCATGTGAAGTTGGCCCCCCCCAACCAAAAAACTTCAATATCTCGTAAACGCTGATAGCACTAACGTTAGTTCTAAATGCACTAACGTGCACTAACGATGCACTAACGATGTGCAACGTTTGGTGTAATTTGGGAGATGGGGGGAGCAACTTCAGACACGTGGAAAAAAGTGTAAAATTCAACTCTTTCGAAAGCCAGGAAGTCCTATTGCTATTATTACAATTACAAATATTAATATCCAAAAGTGCCTGAAGTTCTTTTGTCATTTAGATATACTCATCTCAGATAGCAAAGAAAAAAAGGAAGAAAAAAACCATCGCCTTGAAAGTAAAACATAGACAAATTCACCAATGTTCAGAAGATGCTGTCTAAATGCGCTGAGCAGAGTGGGTCAGTGGGTCACGGTATGTCGTAGTTAGTCATTTCCTGTTCAGAAACGACTCACTGACACACAAATTTTGACCAACTTGACCCATGACCCACTTCATCTCTGGCTGAAGATCAAAAACCATTACACGCTTTCCCTTACTGCTTTTGTTTAACGGGGATAAAGGTTGAAACATAAACAGTTAATTTTAACCACTTCCGTTTCAAAGAGAAGATTGAAGACGAGATTCTATTCTTGGTACGCTGAATCGATTGCGAAAAACAGATTATCTCCTATAAATTTTGCTCTGTAAAAATCAGTACTGAAACCAAAGGTATGTGTAAATTCGACGACTTCCGGAAATGAAAATGAAATCTTTCAGTTTAACGTCCAACGTTTATGCCCGTTATACTAAGGGAGACGGATGCTTACACTGTAAAAACTGTATAGTTGGAATAACCCAGAATTCTGGGTTGAAAAAGTGACAACCACGCCGTATTGTCTTAGAAATCAGAAAATATGGTTATAATAACAATACGAGAAGTCAAAACTAGTAAAAAATAAAAACCTCTGGCATGACCTGGATTCGAACTCACACCGCGCGGCTGTTAAGCGCGTGCGTTATCCACCAGACCAACCGGAATCTTAGTTTAGACTGTGTGATAACAAGAATTACAGCATACTTTGGAAGCAATTGTTTAGTCACTGAATTTAAAACAAGTCAATTAAAAAAACTAAACCAAACCAAACATCACCCGGAATATTGAATCAATGCCATTAAAAGCTAGTTTAGTACAGCAGCTATTTATCAATGTTAACGTATGTTTTGAGAGAAATTTTCTTCACTCTTGGCGAAGTGCACTGCAGTTCACTCAGTACACTTCGCCAAGAGTGAAGACAATTTCTCTCAAAACATACGTTAACATTGATAAATAGCTGCTGTACTAAACTAGCATTTAATGGCATTGATTCAATATTCCGAGTGATGTTTGGTTTGGTTTAGTTTTTTTAATTGACTTGTTTTAAATTCAAAGTGACTAAACAATTGCTTCCAAAGTATGCTGTAATTCTTGTTATCACACAGCCTAAACTAAGATTCCGGTTGGTCTGGTGGATAACGCACGCGCTTAACAGCCGCGCGGTGTGAGTTCGAATCCAGGTCATGCCAGAGGTTTTTATTTTTTACTAGTTTTGACTTCTCGTATTGTTATTATAACCATATTTTCTGATTTCTAAGACAATACGGCGTGGTTGTCACTTTTTCAACCCAGAATTCTGGGTTATTCCAACTATACAGTTTTTACAGTGTAAGGCAAGCGAACAATGATGGAAGAATTGGTGGAATTTAATTGTAGGAAGAAAGGGAAGTACCTCCATAAAATTCATAAACACGATGTTGTCCACCACAAACTTACTCGGAGATCGAACCAGGGACCCCACGCACCAGAGGTAAATGCTCCGCAACTGAGAAGCCATGCCCCCTCGACGACTTCTGGTCTCAGTATAGAGTTGTATGACATTCTTTAGACGGTGTATCAATTGAAAACAGTTTCCCGCAATCTATTACCGTTTCTCCTCTATGGTAATAAATGTAGAAACAAAAATTTGTTAATTCGAGCCACTTCCGGTTTGAATAGAGGGTTAGTAGAAATGATAGACCCTATTCTTTTCAAGGTAAATCGATTGCACGTAACCACATCTGAAAATTGGTTACCGTTTCTGCTTTATTGAAATCAATATTGAAACCAGTGGTACTAATAAATTTTAACCATTTCCTGTTTTTGAAGAGTGTTGCGGATGGTGACGATATGTTCTATTGAGACTCTAAATAGATTCCAGAAAACCGTTTGCCGTATCTATTACCATTTTTGTTCTATAGCGATAAATGTTGATACAGAAAATGGTTAATTTGAACCACTTCCGGTCTGAAGAGGGTTAACGGAAATGATGGAATCCATTCTTGGCAAGTTAAATATATTGCAGAAATTCGAGTATCGATATCTCTCATCGTTTTTGCTCTGTAGAGATTGGTACTGAAACCGGAAATAATAGTAAATTTGAACCACTTCCGGTTTTAGTAGAGTAGCAGTTAACTATGGATATGTTAAACTGTATTACTCCGGTAAACCGTTCTTCAATTATAAATTTCTAAAAGCTTGTGTGTTTAACAATAACTACGAATGTGTTTTCGAAATGGTTGTATTTTCTAAAAATTACATTATAGATGGTGCACAAAACTGTTCATTCATCTCCTTTTATTTTACACATATGTGTTAATTATATAAACACTTATTTCTTTTATTTTTAATTACATTTCTTAAAACCTAAGGGAATACAAAAGACTAATCAAATTTAACAATTCCATTCACTTTTCTTTTTCATGGATATGTTAATTCTTATAGCCACTGTTTTGCATACCGAGCTATAGGCACCGAATTTGAGAAGCTGGGATAAATATAAATATAGAAGAAATAATTTGAACTTTTTAAATGGGCACTTATGAACGAAGTAAGTTCGTGTCCCGGAAAAAAAATCAAAATTTAAAACCAAAGAATAAGTATACAGAAAGATATAGATGGTTGAGCGTTTAGTTTGTAGTAAAAGGGTTCCAGCCATTAATTTTTTTTTATCCAGTCCTAGAGTTCATTTTAATGTTAAGTTTAAGACAGATTATGCAACTTGCAAGGAGCGAAACAGATAGTTCATGTGTTCTTGGTGCGTATTATTGCTGATTTCACGGCAGATGAGAAATAGTGTTTCTCGAAAGAGGAGACAACATAAATCTATGACGAGATATGATACGATACGAGACAGCACTATCAGAATAACTTTTCGAGACGACAATTCTCTAAATCTTATCGCATAGACAGCAGTAGTTACGATACATACATACATATATATATATATATATATATATATATATATATATATATATATATATATATATATGTGTGTGTGTGTGTGTGTGTGTGTGTGTGTGTGTGTGTGTGTAAATGGTCAAAAATGACCAATACTAGTGTCGAATTCAAAGTTTTCCGGTTGCTGAGACGAACAGTGACACTTCCGATGCCATTTAAATCTAAATTCAGCCCTTTGTGTCCAAAATTAAACATATTCTCCCTGTGCGAAGAACGGGTATTCTGCTAGTAAAATATAAAAGGTTAAGGGGTGAGATAGAACCTATTCTTAGTACGCTGAATCAGTTGGAAAATTCCGCTTCTTGATCTTACAGGTTTAGTTAGCTATATGAAAAACAATATTGAAACCAGAAGTACTTTTAAATTGAATCACTTCAAGTTTCTATATAGTGTTACAAGGTTGTGATGATATATAGGGTATACTCTTGAGACGCTGTACCAATTGAAGAAAAGAAAGATATTTCCCCTATCTATTACCATTTCTGTTCCATGGCGATAAATGTTGAATGTGTGGAAATCAGTATTGAAACTGGACGTAGTAGTAAATTTGAACCACTTCCGGTTTTGGTACAATGTTGTGGGTTGCGATTATATGTTCTCTTGAGACCTTTTACCGAATGCAGAAACCAACTTGTCGTTCGTTATCTATTACTATTTTAGTTCTATGCCGATAAATGTTGGATTCGGAAATGTTTAATTTGAACCACTTCCAGTTTGAATAGAAGATTAATGGAGTAAACAGAACCTATTCCTGGGAAGCTGAATTTATTACAAAAACCGCAACTCGATATCTTTTCCGTTTTTGCTCAATAGATACCAGTATTGAAACTGGAAGCAAAAGTAAATTTGAATAATTTCCGGTTTGGTACAGTGTTGCGAATGGCCATGTTATGTTTTCTTGAGATGCTCAATCGTTTCTGACAAATTGCTTCTTACTATTTAACGTTTTTGTTTTCTAGTGATAAATGTTGAAACCGGAAATGGTTAATTTGAACCACTTGAATTTGGAGTTAAACTAAAACAGAGAAGACGGAACGTTAAGTCGATTTGAAAGAGCCGCTTCTTGATATTTTTCATCGTCTTTGCTCTACGGATATCAGTATTGAAATTGGAATTAATATTGCATTTGAACCACTTCCGGTTTTGGTAGTGTTGTGAATAGTCATGATAGAAAGCTTCTGCTTACTTTTTCCCGTTTTTGTTACATGGCGATTCTATGGAAATTATGAGCTCTTTCGTGGCTCAGCAGTTAGCATACACGAACAATGGAACTTGGCGCGTGGTGTCAAGGAAAATGATGTTAACAAGCCTTAGATATGTTGCTGGTGAGCGTAGTGGATAGAGCAATGCTAATTATTCAAATTTAAGATACAATGTTGCCACATATGAAATTTTTGGTTCTCCATAGCTGGTGAAGGAGGCCCTGAAGGGTATACCATTATGGAGCATTTTCACTTTATTATGACTTGTAGAATAGTGTTCTGTAATTCATGGGCGACATTTGTGTGTGTGTGTGTGTAAAATACGACATCCGATCCAAGTATACACGCTTCTCCGTCAAAACCTCAAACGTCTAAATAACAGCGTTTGGCTTATTAAGCTAGAAATCCTCCATTGTCCTGTTTGAGGCAGCTCTGTATCAGGGACGGATCCAGGACGGACTTCTGGGGGGCGGTGGGTTGTATTACTGATACTTAGAGCTACTTTTAAGAGCTCCAAACTCTAGGATGGCTTTTATTTATACATAAAATAAGAAAGTTTACTCTTCTGGGGGTGATAGGCCCGATCGCCCCCTGGATCCGCCCCTGCTCTGTATACTCCCCAACACCCACCATAATCTTTAATGCACACTTATATACCGTCGATTAGATTAATTAAATAATCGAATTAACTTTAATATTCCTTTTCGATATATAGAGTATATGAGACAGGATTGTCCGCTTTAAGTGGGATATGAACCATTTGTTAATTTTCTTTCTGCGGCTTAGTACATCAGCTGGGATCTAACCAGGGACTACACGTGCTGGGAACAAAAAAGTTATCCACTTCGGTATGAAAGGGCAAATACTGTCCTTTAGCATTGAAACCTTCGGAGGAACAATGGCAGAATCTCTTAGAAAGCTGGAATAGTCAGTTGAACGTCGAGATACTGGTAAAGAAAAGGACTTTGTTTGTGCGAAGTTAAGTGGAACAACGAAGTGCATGAACAGAAGGTCCTAGTTTATTTGCAAATTGAGGTTAAATCTTTTAAATTACCTCTCTTGTCGTCCTAGGTGAGTAAAAAAAAACTACCTGAAGCTCTTTTAATTGACCTTTCTGCCGTTTTAGGTGGTTGCAAAATCAGCAAGAACCTTTGAAATCGCCTCTGCTATCGTCCTAGGTGGGTGTTATTGAACTGAAGCTTGCTAAATTGCCTTTTCTATACAATTTATTCAGAAGTGATTGTCTTGTTGTTCCTCCGGAGACCTTAATATTATAAAGTAATACGGATTCTATTTCTTAAGTAATAATATACCTATTTATCAGGGACGTAATATTTTCCTGTAACCAAAGATAAGAAAAGGATTTGGGGGGCATAGAGCATATATGTAACGTTACTCTGTATTTGTCATGTAGGGAAACCTTCAACTGGTACATCCTCAAGAAAATTAACAGGAAACAAATGAAAGAAAGGAAAGAATAGAAGTTGATTTGAAGTAATTTAGCCGAAGGATTCTACAGAAAATTACGATAACTTTTTTTCTCATTTTTAATTATTTAGTCCTAAGAAAGACCTTATTAGGTAAGAGAAATTATATCGTTCAATAGTTACAATTTCATGCCTTCAATACACAGCTCGTTAATTCTTCTTTTTCTTTATGTATATTAATAATAAACTTGTTGGTTCTGTTGAATAATTGAGAAAGAATTATAACTTTAGTTTAACTTAGATAACACATTCCTTAGGTGTTAAAGAAATATTTAAATTGTGTTTTCTTACCTTGTCAAAAATTATAATAATTGTTTCTGAACCCAATACCGGCTGCTAAATGTAAAGTGTGAAAATGTAAGAATCTAGTGAGCATCCAGAGAATTAAATTCACATTTATCACAAGAGGCATATCTATCATCATGCTTATAAGCTAACCCATCAGTTAAAAACGGAACGTATCTAGAAGTATTAAAATAAGTTGTTTCGTGGCCAAATATATTATTTTATTATATAATAATCGTAGGGGCGTACCAGTAAATTTATCTTGAGGGGACCCAAGACTTTCTCAGAATAACCAGAATTTAACATAGTCTACTAAAAGAAAACCGAAAGTTTTGTTTCAGAATGTGAAAGTAATAATAACTCACCATGGATAGATTAAATTTATTATTATTATTATTATTATTATTATTATTATTATTATTATTATTATTATTAGTATTAGTATTATTATTACTTGAACCATTTATTTTGAGAGTGGTCAAAATATGAATCTTACGTCGAAGGAAATGTGCAAGTAAATCACTCACAGAAAAAGAAAAAAGTATTTTAGGAAGTCCATTTGTTTGACTTTGTCTTCACGTATGTAAATAAAAGCCACGGACTACAGCACTAAACTTTCTCGTTCTAAATTCTTAAGCTAAACCATGTTATGTTGCAGTTATTACTGAAACATTTATTTATAAAATAAGAACAACATTCTGCCTTCGAAAAACTACAATCAAAGAAACAACTTCAGAAGTAAACTACAGTTTTTGTACCCTTTTATGAAAATGACTACCATGTAATAGAATTATTTATTAAGCATTAGTTTATGAGTTACCAACAAAATCGTATGAGTCGTATTTGAGGAAACAGTAGATAATAATAATATTACTAAAAATGAAGCTACTATTGTAAACATTTTCGTGACAGGTGATTTGTGCAACATTATAGAGTAAGCGGGAGCAAAAATCCGCAGTTTGGTGTTGCGCTGGAGCCGAAAGATATAACGGCAAAATAACGAATTTCGCACAGAAGTATAAGTAAACATTCCTCTATATTTTGAAGGTGCTAGAAAACCAATTTATTACTTAATAAGATACACCAATTTAAAAAAGGATGGACAAATTCTGACTTTTACCCCAGTATAGGGGACTAAAGTCCTATCGCAATGGGGCAAAAATCCTATCGCAATGGGACAAAAGTCCGCTGAAATACACGAAGTAGGAAATCGACATGCAGGAATTTTTATTGAATTATTTTGCTTTCTACAAGAATCTTAAGTTAAACAAGGAGCATACGAAACATGAAGTGATTCTTCGTATTTAAAAAAAAGGTAGACTAAGCAAAAAGATAAGTTTATCTCACTTGAGAAAAACTCAATAAACATACAAAGTATGAAGTTATTCCTCGTATTGATAAACTACAGGGTGGTCCATAAGTCTTTGTACAGTGGATTATTTTGGAAACAAACATGAGTAAAGTAAATCTGACTAGTGGAGGGCGGACTTGGATAAAGGAACTACCGATTGATGCACACATGGTGAATGGCGGCCATCTTGGATCCAGTTTTTTTTAATAGGAAGGAGGGCATGTGATACATCAGTTAACGCTGTTTGTTGCAGGGGAATGCAGTCCCGTAAGCAGAAATGCGTTATCATGTCCCGTTCAAAAGTTACGACGCCCCCAAAGTCCCACCTACAGGATGTGCTTCATATGTTTCTCTTCCATTGCGGCACACACCGGAGTCTCTTAATCCAGTCCTCCTGAACCCGTAACAACACAGCGGGGGTGATGCTACCACAGGCGTTCTGAATACGTCCCTGTAGGTGTGCAACATCCCGAATCTTCTCCTGATACAGCAGGTGTTTTAAGTGTCCCATAAAAAAAAAACCAAGGGAGTGAGGTCCGGCGACCCGGCTGGAAACTCCACAGGGCCTCGGCGACTGATCCAACGTCCATGAAAATGCAGATCCAAGCATTCCCGCACAGACAGCGCATAGTGCGGTGGAGCACCATCTTGCTGAAAATATCGCGGTAAGGTGGCATCAGGGCGGAGAAGCAACGGAAAAACCAACTCCTGTAACATGTCCAGATATCGGACACCATTTAGGGTACCAGGAATGAATAACGGTCCTATGATCGACGTGTTCCATATGCCACACCACACCATGATATGAGCAAGGGTATCCCTCTTGCAAGGATTGATCCCATGTGAGTTTGCATGCGACCAATACCGCATGTTCTGGCGATTCACTTCCCCATCCAAATAAAAGTTTGCCTCGTCTGTGAAGAGAACGCTGGCTGAGAAATGCGGATCTCGGTCATATTGTAGCAAAGCCCAATTCGCGAATTCCATGCGCCAGTCTGGATCATCCTCTGAAAGGTTGTGGACAAGCTGCAGCTTGAAGGGATGCCACTTCTTCGTATGGAGAATCCTCATCACGGAAGCACGCGCTACGCCTGTTATCGACTTGTGCTGCGCTTCGGACTTCTCACACTCGCAGCAAGCCCCATTGTGGATGTTTCCCCATTTGTCGCGATTCGTGGAGGACCTGACCGTGGTATGTCGGCAACATTACCAGTTACACTGAATTTCCTAATGAAGTAGCTAACGGTGTTGTGGCTTATTGCAGGTCTTTCGGGGTGGCGCGCGTTGAAGTCCTGAGCAATCACACGACTGTTTCTTTCAAAAGACATTAGGATGTTCTCAATTCTTTCCTGCTTAGTCAAAGCCATCTCGCTCTACCTGCAACGAAAAGAAAAACTGTCAAATTTGGGGCATCACGTCTTTCTTGCAGCGTTAGTGCCATGTCGCTCTCCCTGCAAGGAAACAGAAAACCGTCAACTTGGGGCGTCATAACTTTGGAACGGGACATGATAACGCATTTCTGCTTGCGGGACTGTATTCTCCTGCAAAAAACAGTGTTAAGTGATGTGTCTTATGCCTACCTTTACATTTAAAAAAAATAACCTGGATCTAAGATGGCGCCCATCAAGATGGCCGCCATTCACGACGCATGCATCAATCGGTAGCTCCTTTACCCAAGCCCACTCTCCGCTAGTCAGATTTGCTTTAATTGTGTTTTTCTTTTTTCCAAATAATCCATTGTACTAAGACTTACGGACCACCCTGTAGAAAAGAAATTATACAAAGGTTCCTTGTTGACAAGAATCAGAAAATAAACGAACACCACTCCAAAAAAAAAAAAAAAAAAAAAAAAACACGTGTATTGTAAGTTTAGAGCCAACCATGGCACATTCGTCCAACTAAAGCGACAACGCATTTTTTTCTTTTCTTTTCTTGACATTCCGAAAAAGATGTGGTATCTATTAAAATTTAAACCATATTTTTTCGTAGTGTTTCTGATAGGGTGTGTTCGGAAGGTAATGAGACTGGGCACCGCCCGGCGCTTCAGTCGCCAGTAGCATGCTCCGCGTGTAAATTGTGGTGGTGGGGTTCAAAATAAGAAACGCACTGGGTGGTAGTCGCATCCGAGCTCTGACGCAGTGAGGATCACGCGTGACGGAAAAGCTGCTTTTCAGTTTTTGTCACGGCAGAGAATGTGAAAAAGGAAAGCGTTAGCTGAAGCAGCGCTACGCGATTAAATTGGTTTCACCTGAGCAAAACCGCTTCCGAGACACTTGCCTTTGTCAAGGAGGCCTACAAAGACGACGCCTTGCCAAAAGCCCAAAAGTTTTCCGGTGGTTCAGTGAATTCAAAAACGGACGGAAGGCCGTTGAAGGCATGGAACGAACGGTGGTTGAAGTCCTGGAGATTTTCTCACTTTGGCCACGTTTCTATCGAAACCACTCATTGAAGCTTCCAGAGCAAAATTTCATCTTGTAGTGCTGCTCCAACAGAAATGTGCCCCATTTCGCATGTTCTCTGCCACGCATGATCCTCACTGCATCAGAGATTGGAAGCGAGTACCACCCAATGCGTTGCTTAGCTTGGCTCGCCCACCACAATTCCCCCGGGGAGCGTAGTACTGGCCTCTAGAGCGCCGCGCGGTGGCCAGGCTCATTACTTTCTGGACAGACTCTGTATGTGAGCACAGTGCTTCAGTGCGATGTATAGCTTAGATCCCCCACCACAATCCCCCGGGGCAGCTTGCTTCTAGCGACTGGAGCGCCGTGCGGAGGCCAGTCTTATTATTTTCTGGACACATTCTGTGTGTGAGCACAGTGCTTATCCGCGACCAATAACGTTAATATTTATGCATTGTAGTTCCAATATGGACAAACACAATCTACAAAAACAGCAATCATTGTTGGAGGTTTCTGATGAATGCGAATAAGAACTTCAGTTCAGATATATTTTTACATAGCACTGACGGCAATGGTACGCAGTCGGAAGATGAAGGCCAATGATCAGGGGCGCATCCACCGGAGGATATTTATACACTTTCGCATACATAAATAACAGAGAAATTATTGATGTAGCATGAAAATTTGTACTCTTTCTCTGTACTCTGTACTCTTTCACTTTGTCTGTACTCTTTGTCCTATAAAAATGATCTAGTTCAATCATTTTTCTAAAAATGTAGATGGAAGAATTTACAATTACTTATCGTCTTTTTGGGTGCAGAATATTTACCGTTCAAAACAATATAGACGTAGTGGAGACGTCCCCAAAGATTGGACACCTCCCAACAAAAAATTTCTGGGTGCCTGCCTGCCATTGATGATTTCAGCGAATGACAGAAGAAAAATCCTCCCTCCTCCAGGGCTACGATATTTCCTCCCTGGGTATTTCTCCGACCGTCTTCAACCTGGATTCCTAGTATTTTCGCACTACTACTTTCACCCCCGTTTAATCAATATCCCCCCGGAAGAAATCTTCCGAAATCATCACTGATGTAGGGTTACCATATGACATATGAAAAATTAAATCTTTCCGTTTCATGTCCCACTTTTATAGACTAAGGAAGACGGATTATTAATGCAAGTGAGTGTTGACGGAAGAATTGGTGGAATGACAATGTAGAAGACGAGCGGAGTATCCGAGAAAACCCAGTCCAGCACAAATGTATTTGAACGGGATCGAACCAAGGACCCCAAGCATGAAAGTTAAGCACTCTACTACGGAGCTACCGTGGCACCATCACAAATAAGAAGAAAGAGGACATTTCTAGATTTTATCCGGCAAACTTCTTAATAGCGTACGAAAACTTATAATTTATATGATGCCGATTACGGAAATATTAAACGTCTTTCTTACTGCTTACAGCTGAATACAGTACGTATTCAGAATATATTTGATGTGGGGGTTAAAACTTGGAAACCTCTCTCTTACGTACGCTACAAAATGAATAAGTTTTATTTACTTTAAAATTGAACAAAGCAGATGATTAATCAATTTCAATGATAATAAAAGAAGTCGTGGAATGCAAGTGTGGGAGAAACGAAGACATCTCCAGAAAACTCATCCATCTGAAATTCATTAGGCCTGGAGTCGAACCACGAACTCCTAACTCCTAATATGAGAGTATACCACTGATGAGAGAATACTACTGAGGCAATTCGCTCCCGTTTAAATATAGTTAAATATAGCTAAAGATATAATAAATCTAAAATACTTTAGAAGCAAATTCCTTTCGCCTACATTTCCTTCACTTACTCCATGTGTTCGGAATTACAATTTATTTTTAAAATTCATAGAACTTCTCAGAATTGTTGGTTGAGGTAAATGATTCTGTTCTGGGAAATGAAAAAAAAATCAGTATAAAAATAGCACATTTTTTCCTGAATTTATTCTAAAACAAACAAAATAATTATTATTTTGTTAGTATAGGCTACAATTAGAGCAATATTAGCGACCTATAGAAGTTCTCAATCACCGTATATACAATAAATATATATATCATCACAGGACCGGCCCTAGGTATTTTTTACTACGCTAATTGCCATCATTTGCCGCTCTCCCCCTTTCTCCAGAAAGAACACATCTTAAAACCCACGATTTTAAATATGATACCCCATCATGTATCTTTTTTCTTTAAATAATAATCTGTTATATTAGTGGAAGATAAAGCAAACACACCTCCAGAGGAAAGATGGTAATCCTTTTTATAGACTGCAACATCGAGCTTCAACCTCAATATATCATTTTGAAATTCCAGTGTAACTGGCTCTTTTATCTTTATTTCTTGATTTTCCTTCTACATCTGTTAACAAATTAAAAATAAACTTGTTTCCACCTTCAATGATAAAGAACTCGTTTGTGACAAAGACAAGACCAGTTTTCATATTAAAACTGTGATAACTAACTAAATGGAACAGGTGCTCGCTACTGTTCGAGAATTGAGTTCTTATATCTGACAACAATCAAGCAATTCATGCTGGGATTTGTTAGACCATTTGCTTTAACACTGTCGATATGACTCTAAACTAATGCGACCTAAACACGATTTATGAATGTAGTATTCAAATAGAAGGTCAGCTTAGTGAATGTAACTACCATCATCATGAAGTCTGTTTCCAACAATAAATATTTATTTTAAATAACATAGTCATGATAGGTTTCGCTACCCCTCATAACATGCCGCCGTCCAAATGCATGTCTTACACATACGGTAGAGCCAACCGTGTATCTTCCTGCGGTTCAATTTGAAAATAGTTCGTTATTAGTTTCAGCTGTTCGCCAATAGAAGAAGAAAGGTGTTTGTGATAATTTCTAGAGCTTTTTAAAATTGTCACTAGATGTGACCAATACTTTCTTCTTAGATTAAAAAGCTACCAACAGAAATTAACATCTATTTTTTGCATAGTGTCTGAGGCAAATGTCAAAATTATTGTTCTGTTAACATAAGCTTTGACTGGGGTTAGGTTAAGCCATATTAGACCAAATAAAGATACACAAAAACAGTTCTCAATTGAAATATGGTGCAATCAACTTAGAAATAAGTTAAGGTTGAGTTGAATGTTGCTTTTTGTTTCTCCATTAGCATTTTCTTTTTGGAGAGACATATGGGTAATTTAAGCCCTCGTCTTGTTATTCTTAATTATCTTCTATGATATTAAACTAATTGATGAGTATGTTTGTTTCTTCGAAGTTTAGTGCTCTTTAGGGCTGCCATATTTCAAAAATGAAAATCCTGGACGCTACTAAATTACGAGAATCTTTGAAACGCTTAAAATGAAAAGAAATGTTATATACTAATTTACTTTCTTCCATTAGCAGGGTTAAAAGTGAGGAGGAACGCAGGAAGACGCCGTACCTCCGCCTCCAAAAATTATGTGCGGCGTCTCCCCAGTTCCTAAAATATTACAATTGGCAAAGATAGGCAGGAAAACGGCGTGACGTCATGACGCTACCTACCTTCTCCCTATCTTTTCAGATCCACTTTTACCCCCTGTCCATTAGATACAGTTGTTCAAGTATTACGTAATAACAATTTCAGTCATTTTAGTAGACCTCCTCACTAACTAAGCAGATGATTTATCCTCTCCTCCTGGTAATCACTTTTTTTTTTAATTTCTGAGGATCTGTTATTTTCGTGGCTTTCAGAGTCTGTTTTAGCTCATTCAAGGTATGATGAATCCTTTCACAATATATTTTTCTTCCTGAATGGGCATCGGAAAATCACCAAATGTATCTGTCAGGGATTATTGATTAAAATATTTCAGAAGCAAGATGCAGATTGAAACAAAAGTACTAAAGATAACAATAAGATTGACTGGTAAAGCCTTTTGTCCCTGACCCAATGAAATGAATGCTTCGTTCAATGTCAAAGTAGTGAAATCGTGAACTTAATTAATTTCATGTTTTGTGTATTCTTTATTTATTTTCAACTGTTGAATTGTCATATTCAAAAGTTGAAGAAAATAATTGAATACCTAACCCTGTGGGAAAAATTAACTATAACATTCCCTTCCTTTCTTCTTCGCTGAAATCCAGAACATTTAAGCGTACCGAGAAACATTTTCGGGACGCCTTGATGCAAATCTCGGTTCCTTGACGGTCCCGGATTTTCCGAGATGAACAGCAACTGTAGTGCTCTTTCCAGAACAGAGGGTATATGAGACGTTGACCAACAATTTAAGGTAGACTCTAAACCACATGTAATGAGATCAATGCTTTCCCATCGGATATCGAACCCTGGCCCACTTCAACCAAAAGCATACAAAGAGGGACACTACCATGATCATGACTAAACAGCGTACGTGCCTTTCGCGTGGGAGACCCGGATTCACTTCCCGGTGGGAGCTCATCTGGTTCGGATTCCACGGTAAGTGGATTCCAGTAGGTTCCTTCTTATATAACCTCGCTGCTGTAAGGGACGTCAAACTCAAAATCAACTCAACTACCATGATATTTCAAAGGGAAAAGGGGCTAAAAAATCAATACGCCTTACGCACAACTTAGAGTAAGTATTAGCATAATACTTAGAGGTTAGTGTAGAACAACAACTCTTTATTCATTTCCATAAATTTATTAACTACAATAAATATTCTATGGCGTTTAATATAAATATGTATTTTGATTACTGCTTTGTATGAATAAGCAATTTAATAAGTATTGGCATATATTTAAAAGAACTGAATCCCTTTCGAAAATCCAGGGGTAGGCAATTGCTCCCTTACGGGCATCGATGCGCGAATGCCAGAAATAGTACGAGCGTCAGTTAACCTCGCTTTTGTGCCCCTCCGTACCCTGTTCAGGGGCTATGATCCAGAGGTGCATAGGCCACTTTCCAAGGCAATGGTTACCTTTACCCACTCCAGAAGGAATGTATAGGACTTCTATCTGTTTGGAAGTTCATCTCGTTTTCTTTTAGGGTACAAAATTACTAAAAATTCAAATTTAAGACATTTTAGACCTTCTGAATCATATTTCATGATGCCTCATTAAATTATATGATTATCTGATTGAGTACAGGGGTTCAGGACAAGAGTACGTTAACGCCACTCCTGGAGTGTAATGTATAGGCCCAGCCTTAAATTTTGGAAATTGTCCAAATCTTAAAATTTGGTATGGTAGTATAGGACTATAATATGTACACTCATGTCCAAAATTATTGTCGCATGCCTATAAATATGTTGTTGTAGGAATATAATTTGATAACGAATTCGCCCGGCATTTCTTATAATGTTAGTATGCGTATAATCGGAAAAGACATGTTAGTATGTGTATGTGACAAATTTCGTCTCAAAAGAGCAGTAAATAAGAACAATAAAACGAAAATAAAACTTTCTTGTCCATTTAGCAACATTTTGTTTTACTCATTCTAATTTTCGTATTTATAATTATTTTCTTATGGAATTTACCACGAATATACATTTCCTGATTACGTAGTGCCAGGAAATGTAAAATACTGGTACACGTAGTACCAGTATTAAAAGTACCCTGCAAAATCATTATCAAATTATATTCTTACAAGAAGACAGTTATAGATACGCGACAATCATTTTGGACATGAGTGTACCTTGTGATCCATCTCGTTTACTTTCATGAGTATAGAATTGTCAAAAATATTATAAGGATCCCCACCTTCTAGTGTATGTTACTTGTACGAACACACGTAACAACTGTAAGCACATGCTATTGTTTAACAACACAATTACAAGCAGACGATAGTAGAAGCAGGACGCTTTGACTTACTAAAGCACCCTGGTAAGAGGAAGCAGGGAGTTACGAAGCTGATCCGGAGGAGACCAAAGATGGAAAAATCTCCAAGAGGACACCAATTAAAGTGGACCGCAAGAGGACCACTTCTCCTCAGGCCGTTTCGGTCGAGGGAGTCCCTAAACAAACCCTATTTCTGAGGCCGCCCTGGCCAGAGGATATTTCCTAACTACCTCTCGAGGCCACCGTGGGCAAAGGAGGTTCCTAATAAACCCTCTGCCAAGGTCGCTACGGATTCCTTTAACAAACAAACCCCGTAGGCTGCCGTGAGCGGAGGGATTCCCATACAAACCTAACTATAAATTAAGAGTCTTCATCCCGTCGAAATTAAAATGCCGCTAATTTCACAGTAATTATGTGGTATCTTCAAATAGATAAAAGATAATTGAAATATGGAACAAGAGCGCCCTAGACAATATTATTTTGCGTGAGGTACCGTTATCACAAGTCACCTAGTGGCTTTCCGTTTTCAGCTGTTTAGAAACGCGAAAATAAATGCCGATTTTCAAAATGGCTCGAAATCGAAAGCAGATAAGTGAGTCGTGATAGCGATTTATCATGTAAAATAATATTGTCTAGGGTGCTCTTGTTCCACATTTCGATTATCTTTTATCTATTTGAAGATATCACATAATTACTGTAAAATTAGCGGTATTTTAATTTCGACGGGATGAAGACTCTTAAATATCCGAAGCCACTGCTGTGTGCAAAGGATAGCTATAAATAAACTTGGAAACGCTTTTATTAATATTACAAACAAATTTTGTAAATCGTTTATAGAAACTTATTATTATAATAAACTAGCATCAACTCTCCGCTTCGCTGGGTTAAACATTAAAAAAATAGTACTGTAATATGTTCCGTTAGTCAGTCACTTTTTACTATTACTAAAGCAGTCTTTGATATCGGTCATTTTCGACGACATTATATATCCCCTCCCCTCTCTATGTTGCGGGGCACGGCATCGGAAGTGTCACTGTTTATCTCATTGACCTGGAAATATATATATATCGCTCCCCCTCTTCCAACCAGCGGGGCTGAATTTGGATTTAAACAGCATCGAAAATGTCACTGTTGATCTCAGTGACCCCAAAAACTATGCTTGTGAAATGTTTTGAAATGAGTAATACAAATTTTATAGCAAAAGTTCGGTCTTTTTCTTGAACACACCTATTATAAGATTTTTTTTCTCTCATTTTAAGTTTAAGAATACATTTTTGCAAGTTTTAAATTCATATCAATATGCGAAGTAGATAAAATAGAAAATAATTTCTTCTTATATGTTTTCTACAGGAATAAGGGTGAAATTTCCTCTTGAGGCGAAAATAAATGTTATTAACATGTATAGCACTCCAAACTTTAAGGGAAGAATAACGTATATTCTCGGATGCACTTTGAAGCATGTCAGATAATCAATCGATGACTAAAGTGAGTCCAAATACGCAGTGAGAGAAGTGTTCTTTGTACATTTACGAAAAACACTTTGTCCGTTCTCTGAAACTATCGATGATAGAATGTCGGCAATAATTCATAAACTGATAGAGTAAAGAATCTATGTGTAAAAATGCAGATATAACAAATAGTTTGTCTTAAACTGCTTCTTTATCCCTTTTTGGATCAAAAGATGCAATATATTTCAGGTAAAAATTTTCTTGTAGGCTTTATATCTAGAGAACTACATATAATGTAGCCAAACAAAAACTATCACTTAACTCAGTATGATGTGCTTATTCCGTAAAAAAAATACGAAAACTCATATAAGAGGCCCTTCAAAAATTTTGTGGCCCCTCACTCAAAAAATCCAATATATTTGAGTCAAACAAAAATTTTCTTGTACAGCCACCAACAAAAGTATCCCCTCCCCCCCCCCCTAAGTGCACTAATTCCATTACTTGGGGTCCAGATAATTTGCAGTTGTGAGAACGCCTGGACAGATGCAACCTAACTTACCCGAATTTTTTCTCGACACTGACAGCAGTTGGTAGCTCTGACCCAGGTGTTTATGCAGCTAAAATCGTAAAGTAGGTGACTAACGAAACAGTTCTCCATTCTGACATGAATCTCTATGGTTCAGAGCATGTTGTCCAATGAAAACCAAACATTACTCTCAGTATTGCTGCGTATGTACTATATTATTTCGTTACATACTGTTCGTTCAAAGGAATTAAGAAAGCAAGAGGATTTAGAAAAGATAAAGGAAAAAACAACGTTGCACTTTTATTTCGCCAACCATCAATTTTAATGCAGAACAATACTATGACATGGATGATTGAGCTTCATGCTCCCTCCACGAAACTCCGTTGACCAATTATGTTACAAATGAAGAAGTGGAAGACTATATTAAAAATAATTAAAAAAAAATAGCGGAAATTTAAGAATCATCCTGCCACACTCAGGAATTGGGAAAATCATTACAGAAGTTGCTTCTTCCGTTTTCGGTGTCAGCACATGTGATGGCCACATCAGAGCGAAATTGAAATCTGGAGGATATACGCCATTTGGAACAAAAAGTGACTATAAAGTCCAAGGAGAAAACTAGAAGAAAATCTTGGCCTACCCCTTAGTAAAATCATGTTTGCCAACATAATTTGGGGTGGGTGGACCTCGCAGATTAGACACCTTCTTGTGGTGAGCTCTGGGTTATTTTCAGAGCATAATAAGCTATGAAAATAAGCGAAGTACTGGGCAGTAATTGAGGAAGTGTTAGCAATTAGATAGCTAAATCTTTTATTTAGTCTTTTATCCCGAAAACTTTCGAATAAAATTCAAAGTCAAATCCAATTGGAAAACATCAATAGAAAAAAAGGCATTTTAGCCTAAAATTGACAATTTTTGACAAAAGCATAAGTAAACAGCACAGGAAACCAACGTTGATGCACGAGTTTATCATTTGTCATAAACAAAACCATAAACGACCATAATGCAGAAAAAAAAAATAGAAAAATAGCCAAATAATGACATTTTTGTGAAACTGTTGTGCGTGTTGCATAACCTAAGCACACTATCTAAACGACCTCCAAAAGATCTGAAAAATTCAGACGTCTTTTTGGTCACAAACGGGCAGTTTTCCGCGCTACCCGTCTTAACATTTCGATTTTTTGTACACCATATTGTTATGTATTTACTTAGTTAGCAATATACAAAATATTCTGTTTTGTTTTTCTCATGTTATTTTTATTATAGGTTGTATTATGTCTTTATGGAAACTTACGTTATTCATAGTATTTGAATATTTTTCTTACTTAGTACCATATTTTTCTATAGATGAAGAATTAGTTGGTAAAAATGATTTTATTTTGTAATTGTTTGTATTCTTTGTATATTTCAGAAACAACGTGTACGACGTTAAGAGCTTCAAGACTTGCAGAACCTGAACGTCGCTAGGTAAAAGAAAGAAGAAGTAAATAACTTTACGAGGATACAGCTTCACATGATGTTTATTTTGAGAAGCAAGTGACAATAGAATGCTAAGAAATCGAGAAGGACCGTCTAGAATGCCTTTAAAGCACAGCCAGTTTGCGTTTCGTTTTTCTTCGGCTTATGCTGACAAGAAAACGATTTAAAAAAAAAAAAATGCTATTACGGTAACCAAGCCTTTTCTACGTATTGGGAATTTAAGCTTGAAAAAATTAAAATATGTCAAAGGTATCACATAATTTACAAAGCTGACTACTTGATTTTAAAATGCTATGATTTTTACTTTTAAAACAACTAAGTTCCGCTTCTGTGCTAGTACCCCACCCGATATGTAACGATTTCAAATTCTAATTTATATATAGATCTTGTTCATGGCTGAGCAGTTAGCGCATGTGCCTTTGGCGTAGGATGTTTGGGTTTGATTCCCGGCGGGAGCTTATGTGGTTCGCATTCCACGTTAATCAGCAGGTCCCGTCTCATATAGCCTCGCTGCTGAAAGGGGCGTTAAGCTCACAATTAACTGAACTCAACTCTAATATATATATATCGTCCCTCTGGAGACGAAGGGGCGTATCTCATTTTTCAACTTTTCCAGGATACAAGTTTAAATATGTTTTGATAAGTTTATTTTATTGTGTGTGTCAAAATTTAATTTGATCTCGTAAGTTACATACCTGACAAGAAGGATGTATATATATACAGGGCCGGATCCAGGGTTGCCCGGGGGGGTGCACCAATAACTATCAAAATAACCAATCATACTGAAACTCTTCAAAGTGACATGTGACAGTGTTCTTTACCCCTGACAACGCTGATACATAGAACGAAGGGGGGAAGTATTTTAAAGAGGGTCGCAAGTGGAATGGAGGACAAAAATGTCCTTCTCTGCTTCTGCCTTCTGTTTTCTTTCCTACTTTAAAAATATTATATTGTTTTGCTTGGTGAATCCTTTTGCTTGAACCTTCAGAAAATCAACTTAATCTTTCTTTTGCAAAGCTCTGCTTTCTTTTAAACCCCAAACGGAAATATGATGGAAGAAAGTTTCGGAATGTGTTGCTATTTTCACTGCTAGCTTCTCATTTTAGATAGTGTATATTTACAACAAAGGGGAGATGCACGTGCACCTTTGCACCCTCCTAAATCCGGCCCTATATATATACCAGGGAAGCAAGAAAGTTCGTGCGCTTTTAAACCACTCCCGCTTCCATTTGGCTGCTGCGGCGACATCTGTCCCCGTAGCATGAAAGTTTTGACTGTTTGGGAAAGCTTATTCATTGACTCATCAGCCACGGTGAATATAACAACGCATTTGTCAGTGTAATGTGTAAAAATCGCTCGTGATCATGTCAGTGTCAAATAAAGTTTTTAGAGCTTGTTTGCTTTACGAGTTTAAATTGGGGACAAATGGTGCAGAAGCAGCTAGAATAATATGTGTTGCGCTCGGAGAGGGTGTAATAAGTAAATGTACAGCACAAAAATGGTTCCAGATCTTTTCAACTGGTGACGAGACCTTTCAAGATAAGTCTCGCTCTGGGAGACCTAAATCAGTGGATATGGACCACCTGAAGGCCTCTATTGAAGATTATTCCAGTCAAACATGCCAGGAACTTGCTCACCGATTCGAGGTAAGCAGGAAAATTATTCGGGTAAGTCTGCATCAGTTGGGGAAGACCTGAAAACTGGGTCAGTGGGTCTCTCACGAGCTGACCGCTATGAGCCAAGTTCTAAGACTGAATATCTGTTCATTTTTGTTGACGAGACACAAACTCTGTCCAATTTTGGACCGTATAATAACTTGTGACGAGAAGTGGGTCATGTATGACAATAAAAAACGGTCATACCATTGGCTATCACCGAATGATCCGAAGCCTTTGACTGCAAAACCGAACATCCATCAACACAAGGTTTTGCTCTGTGTTTGGTGGACTACAAACGGTATCGTGCACTACGAATTCTTGGAACGTGGTAAGACAATTACCAAAGATGTGTACTCATCACAACTGAGAACGGTAGCCACCAAACTGACCCAGAAACAGCTAGCATTAGTAAACAAAAGAGGTGTGCTCTATAACAAGGACAACGCGCGCCCTCACACCGCAAAACAGGCGCTGGAAGTAATCTCAGAACTTGGTTGGGAGCTTGTATCTCATTCTCCCTACTCCCCAGATGTCGCCCCTTCGGATTGCCATTTATTCTTGGCCATAGACAACTTTATGCGTGGCAGGCAGTTCAAGACTGAACAAGACGTCAAAAATGCAGTTGCTGAGTTTTCCGAGTCTCGGGAACAAATATTGTACAAAACTGGCATTTACAAGCTTGTTGAGCGCTGGGAGAAGGTTGTAGAAGCAAATGGAGGCTATTTTGCCGAATAAACAAACCGTTAAAACCCTGTAATTGACAGTTTTCTTCCATAGTATAAAAGCGCACGAACTTTCTTGCTTCCCTGGTATAAATGAAAATCACTATGTAATTATGTGACTTCGTACTTCTTGAACCACCTGACAGATCTCAATCAAATTTTCAACATAGATGAGATTCGGCCCTAAAATGGCTTATATCATTTCACTTTGACGGTGCAACTTAGGGGAGGTAGAAAGGGAGATAAATATATATAAAAATGATTGAAAATGGTCGATATTAGTGTCCAATCCATAGTTTTCGAAGTTGCTGAAATGAAGAGTGACACTTCCGATGCCGTTTAAATCCAAATTCAGTCCCGCAACATGGGTAGGGGAAGATATATAACAATGATGGAAAATGGGAGGTTCTATTGAGACTCTGAATCGATTGCAGACAACCGTTTGCCGTATGTATTACTATTTTTGATCTATAGCGATAAATGTTGATACAGAAAATGGTTAATTTGAACCACTTCCGGTCTGAAGAGGGTTAACGGAAATGATGGAATCCATTCTTGGCAAGTTAAATAAATTACAGAAGTTCGAATATCGATATCTCTCATCGTTTTTGCTCTGTAGAGATTGGTGCTGAAACCGGAAATAATAGTAAATTTGAACCACTTCCGGTTTTAGTACAGTAGCAGTTAACTATGGATATGTTAAACTGTATTACTCCGGTAAACCGTTCTTCAATTATAAATTTCTAAAAGCTTGTGTGTTTAACAATAACTACGAATGTGTTTTCGAAATGGTTGTATTTTCTAAAAATTACATTATAGATGGTGCACAAAACTGTTCATTCATCTCCTTTTATTTTACACATATGTGTTAATTATATAAACACTTATTTCTTTAGTTTTTAATTACATTTCTTAAAACCTAAGGGAATACAAAAGACTAATCAAATTTAACAATTCCATTCACTTTTCTTTTTCATGGATATGTTAATTCTTATAACTACTGTTTTGCATACCGAGCTATAGGCACCGAATTTGAGAAGCTGTGATAAATATAAATATGGAAGAAATAATTTGAACTTTTTAAATGGGCACTTATGAACGAAGTAAGTTCGTGTCCCGGAAAAAAAAATCAAAATTTAAAACCAAAGAATAAGTATACAGAAAGATATAGATGGTTGAGCGTTTATTTTGTAGTAAAAGGGTTCCACCCATTAATTTTTTTATCCAGTCCTAGAGTTCATTTTAATGTTAAGTTTAAGACAGATTATGCAACTTGCAAGGAGCGAAACAGATAGTTCATGTGTTCTTGGTGCGTATTATTGCGGATTTCATGGTAGATGAGAACTAGTGTTTCTCAAAAGAGGAGACAACATAAATCTATAACGAGATATGATACGATACGAGACAGCACTATCAGGATAACTTTTCGAGACGACAATTCTCTGAATCTTATCGCATATCGATGGAAATGATCAAAAATGACCGATATTAATGTCGAATTCATAGTTTTCCGGATCGCTGAGACGAACAGTGATACTTCCGATGCCATTTAAATCCAAATTCAGCCCTTTGTGTCCAAAATTAAACATATTCTCCCTGTGCGAAGAACGGGTATTCTGCTAGTAAAATATAAAAGGGAATGCTTGCTATAAACTTTCAAAAAATATATAAATAATACTTTAATTATTCTTGTCACCCAAAAATTGAGGGGCCTAGGCCCCACGGTCTCGAGCTAGATCCGCCACTGCCGTACTGTTTTTGTCCTCTGGCAATAAAACTTGAAACCAAAAATTGTTAATTATAGAAGGTTAAGTATTTCCGAAGTACAAATTTCCGATTTTGTACTCATAAAATGTACAATGTGGCGAGTATGCTGAACAATTTGAAATATATTTTTCAATAAAGGACTTGGGTCGAGCTCGGTTTATGTAATTTCACTTCGATGAAAATACACACCGTGAGGAAAGAAAGTTTTAAAAAAAATCTTTTGCCAAGAATAGAGTACCGAATCTTACAAGTCTCTGAACTTCAGGTGACTCAACTTGGTATATAGAATCCTCATTAAAAATAAGTAAAGAGCATAGTTATAAAATAACCACAAGAGGCAAAATTGGCGCTGCAAACACGTTGCCCTTTCAGCCACGACCCGCTCGGGAGAGTAATACTCCTGCAAGTACGTATTTTCGCGCGCTACTCTAGCCAGCTGTTTCATGCGCTATCCTAGGCAGTTGTTTTAAGTTGGTCACAAAATTTATATCATGGGGGTCAAAGTGGAACAAAATGAACCCTGCAGGTCTTCTAACCCGTTCCTACTACTACTAATGCTAATACTTATCTGGACAAAAGTAAGTAAATTACTTTTTAAAGTATTATTTTCATTTTATTTTATAAAAAAAGTGTTATGAAAATTTAAAAAACTTTCCATGGGCCGGGTTTGAACCCGCGCCAAAAGCTATTTCTGTTACTAGCACGTAGCGCTAGCACGCTCGGCCGCGAGGGCAGACAGCAGCAAGTGTTTGATTTCTGCTATATGCTTGCTACTTGGCAAGAAATGAATATCGCCAACCAATCAGAACCGTATACTTCGTTCCTACTTCCGGGGGAATTACTCTTCCGAGCTAGTCCTTTTCAACCGCACTGTTGTATGGCAAAAGCGTGCTTGCATGGCATTGTGTATTATGAATGGCGTTTGTTTCAATGAAGAAAACTTAAATTTCTTGTGCGTCTTATCGTTGTGTAGAGAAATTTAAAAGAGAAAATGATACATCGTTTCACGCTTAAGTTACATCTTTAGATATCGGAAATTATTTATCTAAAAAGTATTTTAATCTGTAAAATCAAGACTACTGTCGTAGCCCACTTACTGGCTCTTCGAACTGCAGCAACCTTGCTCAATTGCCTTAAAAGTTAATGTTCGTATTATTTTAATCATATATGAGGGAGGTTTCTAATTCTCTAGAAAACTTCAAAGCAATTGATAACTTATCTACTGAAGATTAGTTACAGTTAGGGATGTATGCAGGTCGTGGATTCTGAGCGTTTAGTCTCCCCAAAATCCTACTTCTCTGTAAATTTAGTCTTTAATTTCAGGGGTAGTTTTACAAATTTTAGTATAATTTATACTCACATTGAGTTTGAACCTCACGAAAAGCATTGGAACTCCCAAAATAACTTCCTTGTACGTCCTTGGTGACAGTAACCACATTAAGTTGACAGGAAGAGTAAGAAAGACCATAGGTTGAATGCATGTTTGCAGATATGAATAAATATGTTTAAGACAGCGATCATTATTTATTATTAATTAAAATATTTAGTGCATTTTTTTAAATACTCGCATGACATCAGAAACTGATTAAAACCATAATATGAAGCATCGATATGCTACAGTTTAATCTTTGTTGTCATTTCTCATTTTACTCCAGTTGATCTACATACAATCAAGTAGTACAATGTTTTATTAAAGCATAATATACAAGTAGAAATGTTTATGCATTAATCATGCTGCATAAAATAATACACACTAAAAGTATGCATCAAACAGCGTCTTTGATATATGCATTTTCAATTGATTGATTGATTGGACTTAAACAGTTTACAGCAAGGGGAATTAGGGACAATGGAATTGAATTGAATTTCAGTTTAGCGTCCCTTTCAGCAGCGAGGCTATATGAGACGTGGACCTACTGATTAACGTGGAATCCGAACCACATGAGCTCCCGCCGAAATTAGGGACAAGACATTAAAGATGATATTCCTGGAAGCTCATGTACACGATTGTTTCATTCAATAGACAGAAGACACTTTTCTATGAAGGCTTTTCAACATGTTTTCTCACAAAGGGGATTTTCCTTTTGCAATCTATATGACCACTGACAATTTCAATCTTGGCTATTCCCGCCAGCGTTTTCATTTTCGAGACACGAGACATTTCACGAGACGTCTCGTCTCGTTTTCGAGACGGGACAAGTAGTCTGTCTCGTCTCGTGTCTCGTCTAAAAGGGTTCTGTTTCGTTTACGAGACGAGACACGAGAAATGTCTCGTCTCGTGGCAACACTACTGACGTCAGTGTTTAGTACGTTTAAGTGCACTAACGATGCACTAACGGTTGCCGTTAATCCCATGTTTTTACCTCTATTTGTATAGAATTTGATATTTCTGAAGTTGGCCCCCCACCAAAAATTTTGAATAAATCCCAAAATATGGTAGCACTAACGTTAGTGCTTAGTGCGTTTAAGTGCACTAACGATTGCCGTTAACTCCATGTTTCTACCTCTATTTGTATAGAATTTGATATTTCTGAAGTTGGCTCCCCCACCAAAAATCTTGAATAAATCCCAAAATATGGTAGCACTAACGTTAGTGCTTAGTGCGTTCAGGTGCACTAAAGATTGCCGTTAACTCTATGTTTCTATCACTATTTGTATAGAATTTGATATTTCTGAAGATGGCACCCCACCAAAAATCTTGAATGAATCCCAAAATATGGTATCACTAACGTTAGTGCTTAGTGCTTTTAAGTGCAATAACGATGCACTAACGATTGCCGTTAACCCCATGTTTCTACCTCTATTTGTATAGAATTTGATATTTCTGAAGTTGGCCCTCCCACCGAAAATCTTGAATAAATCCCAAAATATGGTAGCACTAACGGTAGGGCTTAGTGTGTTTAAGTGCACTAACGATGCGCTAGGTTTTGTGAAAATCTGTCTGCATAAAGATGGGTGGGGGGGCTAACTTCATGTGAAGTTGGCCCCCCACCAAAAATCTTCAATATCTCGTAAACGCTGATAGCACTAACGTTAGTTCTAAATGCACTAACGTGCACTAACGATGCACTAACGATGTGCACCGTTTGGTGTAATTTGGGAGATGTGGGGGGGGGGCAACTTCACGCACGTTGAAAAAAGTGTAAAATTCAACTCTTTCGAAAGCCAGGAAGTCCTATTGCTATTATTACAATTACAAATATCAATATCCAAAAGTGCCTGAAGTTCTTTTGTCATTTAGATATACTCATCTCAGATAGCAAAGAAAAAAGGAAGAAAAAAACGGTCGCCTTGAAAGTAAAACATAGACAAATTCACCAATGTTCAGAAGATGCTGTCTAAATGCGCTGAGCAGAGTGGGTCAGTGGGTCACGGTAGGTCGTAGTTAGTCATTTCCTGTTGAGAAACGACTCACTGACACACAAATTTTGACCAACTTGACCCATGACCCACTTCATCTCTGGCTGAATCCAATCAAAAACCATTACACGCTTTCGTTTAACGGGGATAAAGGTTGAAACATAAACAGTTAATTTTAACCACTTCCGTTTCAAAGAGAAGATTGAGGACGAGATTCTATTCTTGGTACGCTGAATCGATTGCGAAAAACAGATTATCTCCTATAAATTTTGCTCTGTAAAAATCAGTACTGAAACCAAAGGTATGTGAATATTCGACGACTTCCGGAAATGAAAATGAAATCTTTCAGTTTAACGTCCCACGTTTATGCCCGTTATACTAAGGGAGACGGATGCTTAAGGGAAGCGAACAATGATGGAAGAATTGGTGGAATTTAATTGTAGGAAGAAAGGGAAGTACCTCCATAAAATTCATAAACACGATGTTGTCCACCAGAAACTTACTCGGAGATCGAACCAGGGACCCCACCCACCAGAGGTAAATGCTCCGCAACTGAGAAGCCATGCCCCCTCGACGACTTCTGGTCTCAGTATAGAGTTGTATGACATTCTTTAGACGGTGTATCAATTGAAAACAGTTTCCCGCAATCTATTACCGTTTCTCCTCTATGGTAATAAATGTAGAAACAAAAATTTGCCGTAAAAAGTAACCAGAAGCTTTTTTTTTCTGTCTCGTACCATATCATATCTTGTCATAGATTTATGTTGTCTCCTCTTTCAAGAAACACTAGTTCTCATCTGCCGTGAAATCAGCAATAATACGCTCCAAGAACACATGAACTATCTGTTTCGCTCCTTGCAAGTTGTATAATCTGTCTTAAACTTAACATTAAAATGAACTCTAGGACTGGATAAAAAAAAATTAATGGCTGGAACCATTTTACTACAAAATAAACGCTCAACCATCTATATCTTTCTGTATACTTATTCTTTGGTTTTAAATTTTGATTTTTTTTCCGGGACACGAACTTACTTCGTTCATAAGTGCCCATTTAAAAAGTTCAAATTATTACTTCCATATTTATATTTATCCCAGCTTCTCAAATTCGGTGCCTATAGCTCGTTATGCAAAACAGTAGCTATAAGAATTAACATATCCATGAAAAAGAAAAGTGAATGGAATTGTTAAATTTGATTAGTCTTTTGTATTCCCTTAGGTTTTAAGAAATGTAATTAAAAATAAAAGAAATAAGTGTTTCTATAATTAACACATATGTGTAAAATAAAAGGAGATGAATGAACAGTTTTGTGCACCATCTATAATGTAATTTTTAGAAAATACAACCATTTCGAAAACACATTCGTAGTTATTGTTAAACACACAAGCTTTTAGAAATTTATAATTGAAGAACGGTTTACCGGAGTAATACAGTTTAACATATCCATAGTTAACTGCTACTGTACTAAAACCGGAAGTGGTTCAAATTTACTATTATTTCCGGTTTCAGTACCAATCTCTACAGAGCAAAAACGATGAGAGATATCGATATTCGAATTTCTGTAATACATTTAACTTGCCAAGAATGGATTCCATCATTTCCGTTAACCCTCCTCAGACCGGAAGTGGTTCAAATTAACCAATTTCTGTATCAACATTTATCGCTATAGAACAAAAATGGTAATAGATACGGCAAACGGTTTTCTGGAATCTATTCAGAGTCTCAATAGAACATATCGTCACCATCCGCAACACTCTTCAAAAACAGGAAATGGTTAAAATTTATTAGTACCACTGGTTTCAATATTGATTTCAATAAAGCAGAAACGGTAAAAAATTTTCAGATGTGGTTACGTGCAATCGATTTACCTTGAAAAGAATAGGGTCTATCATTTCTACTAACCCTCTATTCAAACCGGAAGTGGCTCGAAATAACAAATTTTTGTTTCTACATTTATTACCATAGAGGAGAAACGGTAATAGATTGCGGGAAACTGTTTTCAATTGATACACCGTCTAAAGAATGTCATACAACTCTATACTGAGACCAGAAGTCGTCGAGGGGGCATGGCTTCTCAGTTGCGGAGCATTTACCTCTGGTGCGTGGGGTCCCTGGTTCGATCTCCGAGTAAGTTTCTGGTGGACAACATCGTGTTTATGAATTTTATGGAGGTACTTCCCTTTCTTCCTACAATTAAATTCCACCAATTCTTCCATCATTGTTCGATTGCCTTAAGCATCCGTCTCCCTTAGTATAACGGGCATAAACGTGGGACGTTAAACTGAAAGATTTCATTTTCATTTCCGGAAGTCGTCGAATTTACACATACCTTTGGTTTCAGTACTGATTTTTACAGAGCAAAATTTATAGGAGATAATCTGTTTTTCGCAATCGATTCAGCGTACCAAGAATAGAATCTCGTCTTCAATCTTCTCTTTGAAACGGAAGTGGTTAAAATTAACTGTTTATGTTTCAACCTTTATCCCCGTTAAACAAAAGCAGTAAGGGAAAGCGTGTAATGGTTTTTGATCTTCAGCCAGAGATGAAGTGGGTCATGGGTCAAGTTGGTCAAAATTTGTGTGTCAGTGAGTCGTTTCTGAACAGGAAATGACTAACTACGACATACCGTGACCCACTGACCCACTCTGCTCAGCGCATTTAGACAGCATCTTCTGAACATTGGTGAATTTGTCTATGTTTTACTTTCAAGGCGACCGTTTTCTTCTTCCTTGTTTTCTTTGCTATCTGAGATGAGAATCTCGTTTACGAGACGAGACGAGACACGAGAAATGTCTCGTCTCGTGGCAACGCTACTAACGTCAGTGTTTAGTACGTTTAAGTGCACTAACGATGCACTAACGGTTGCCGTTAACCCCATGTTTTTACCTCTATTTGTACAGAATTTGATATTTCTGAAGTTGGTCCCCCACCAAAAATTTTGAATAAATCCCAAAATATGGTAGCACTAACGTTAGTGCTTAGTGCGTTTAAGTGCAATAACGATTGCCGTTAACCCCATGTTTCTACCTCTATTTGTATAGAATTTGATATTTCTGAAGTTGGTCCCCCACCAAAAATCTTGAATAAATCCCAAAATATGGTAGCACTAACGGTAGGGCTTAGTGTGTTTAAGTGCACTAACGATGCACTAAGTTTTGTAAAAATCTGTCTGCATAAAGATGGGTGGGGGGCTAACTTCATGTGAAGTTGCCCCCCCCCCAACCAAAAAACTTCAATATCTCGTAAACGCTGATAGCACTAACGTTAGTTCTAAATGCACTAACGTGCACTAACGATGCACTAACGATGTGCAACGTTTGGTGTAATTTGGGAGATGGGGGGAGCAACTTCAGGCACGTGGAAAAAAGTGTAAAATTCAACTCTTTCGAAAGCCAGGAAGTCCTATTGCTATTATTACAATTACAAATATTAATATCCAAAAGTGCCTGAAGTTCTTTTGTCATTTAGATATACTCATCTCAGATAGCAAAGAAAAAAAGGAAGAAAAAAACCATCGCCTTGAAAGTAAAACATAGACAAATTCACCAATGTTCAGAAGATGCTGTCTAAATGCGCTGAGCAGAGTGGGTCAGTGGGTCACGGTATGTCGTAGTTAGTCATTTCCTGTTCAGAAACGACTCACTGACACACAAATTTTGACCAACTTGACCCATGACCCACTTCATCTCTGGCTGAAGATCAAAAACCATTACACGCTTTCCCTTACTGCTTTTGTTTAACGGGGATAAAGGTTGAAACATAAACAGTTAATTTTAACCACTTCCGTTTCAAAGAGAAGATTGAAGACGAGATTCTATTCTTGGTACGCTGAATCGATTGCGAAAAACAGATTATCTCCTATAAATTTTGCTCTGTAAAAATCAGTACTGAAACCAAAGGTATGTGTAAATTCGACGACTTCCGGAAATGAAAATGAAATCTTTCAGTTTAACGTCCCACGTTTATGCCCGTTATACTAAGGGAGACGGATGCTTAAGGCAAGCGAACAATGATGGAAGAATTGGTGGAATTTAATTGTAGGAAGAAAGGGAAGTACCTCCATAAAATTCATAAACACGATGTTGTCCACCAGAAACTTACTCGGAGATCGAACCAGGGACCCCACGCACCAGAGGTAAATGCTCCGCAACTGAGAAGCCATGCCCCCTCGACGACTTCTGGTCTCAGTATAGAGTTGTATGACATTCTTTAGACGGTGTATCAATTGAAAACAGTTTCCCGCAATCTATTACCGTTTCTCCTCTATGGTAATAAATGTAGAAACAAAAATTTGTTAATTCGAGCCACTTCCGGTTTGAATAGAGGGTTAGTAGAAATGATAGACCCTATTCTTTTCAAGGTAAATCGATTGCACGTAACCACATCTGAAAATTGGTTACCGTTTCTGCTTTATTGAAATCAATATTGAAACCAGTGGTACTAATAAATTTTAACCATTTCCTGTTTTTGAAGAGTGTTGCAGATGGTGACGATATGTTCTATTGAGACTCTGAATAGATTCCAGAAAACCGTTTGCCGTATCTATTACCATTTTTGTTCTATAGCGATAAATGTTGATACAGAAAATGGTTAATTTGAACCACTTCCGGTCTGAGGAGGGTTAACGGAAATGATGGAATCCATTCTTGGCAAGTTAAATATATTACAGAAATTCGAATATCGATATCTCTCATCGTTTTTGCTCTGTAGAGATTGGTACTGAAACCGGAAATAATAGTAAATTTGAACCACTTCCGGTTTTAGTAGAGTAGCAGTTAACTATGGATATGTTAAACTGTATTACTCCGGTAAACCGTTCTTCAATTATAAATTTCTAAAAGCTTGTGTGTTTAACAATAACTACGAATGTGTTTTCGAAATGGTTGTATTTTCTAAAAATTACATTATAGATGGTGCACAAAACTGTTCATTCATCTCCTTTTATTTTACACATATGTGTTAATTATAGAAACACTTATTTCTTTTATTTTTAATTACATTTCTTAAAACCTAAGGGAATACAAAAGACTAATCAAATTTAACAATTCCATTCACTTTTCTTTTTCATGGATATGTTAATTCTTATAGCTACTGTTTTGCATACCGAGCTATAGGCACCGAATTTGAGAAGCTGGGATAAATATAAATATGGAAGTAATAATTTGAACTTTTTAAATGGGCACTTATGAACGAAGTAAGTTCGTGTCCCGGAAAAAAAATCAAAATTTAAAACAAAAGAATAAGTATACAGAAAGATATAGATGGTTGAGCGTTTGGTTTGTAGTAAAAGGGTTCCAGCCATTAATTTTTTTTTTATCCAGTCCTAGAGTTCATTTTAATGTTAAGTTTAAGACAGATTATACAACTTGCAAGGAGCGAAACAGATAGTTCATGTGTTCTTGGAGCGTATTATTGCTGATTTCACGGCAGATGAAAATAGTGTTTCTCGAAAGAGGAGACAACATAAATCTATGGCGAGATATGATACGGTACGAGACAGCGCTATCAGGATAACTTTTCGAGACGACAATTCTCTAAATTTTATCGCATAGACAGCAGTAGTTACGATATATATATATATATATATATATATATATATATATATATATATGTGTGTGTGTGTGTGTGTGTGTGTGTGTGTGTGTGTGTGTGTGTGTGTGTAAATGGTCAAAAATGACCGATATTAGTGTCGAATTCAAAGTTTTTCGGGTCGCTGAGACGAACAGTGACACTTCCGATGCCATTTAAATCTAAATTCAGCCCTTTGTGTCCAAAATTAAACATATTCTCCCTGTGCGAAGAACGGGTATTCTGCTAGTAAAATATAAATGGCAATGCTTGCTATCAACTTTCAAAAAATATATAAATAATACTTTAATTATTCTTGTCACCCAAAAACTGAGGGGCCTAGGCCCCACGGTCTCGGGCTAGATCCGCCACTGTTGTACTGTTTTTTGTCCTATGGCAATAAAACTTGAAACCAAAAACTGCTAATTATAGAAGGTTAAGGGGTGAGATAGAACCTATTCTTAGTACGCTGAATCAGTTGGAAAATTCCGCTTCTTGATCTTACAGGTTTAGTTAGCTATATGAAAAACAATATTGAAACCAGAAGTACTTGTAAATTGAATCACTTCAAGTTTCTATATAGTGTTACAAGTTGTGATGATATATAGGGTATACTCTTGAGACGCTGTACCAATTGAAGAAAAGAAAGATATATCCCCTATCTGTTACCATTTCTGTTCCATGGCGATAAATGTTGAATGTGTGGAAATCAGTATTGAAACTGGACGTAGTAGTAAATTTGAACCACTTCCGGTTTTGGTAGTGTTGTGGATAGTCATGATAGGTATATTATCGTGAGAAGCTGAATCGTTTGCAAAAAAAAAAAAAAAAAAAATCCTTCTGGTTACTTTTTCCCGTTTTTGTTACATGGCGGTTCTATGGAAATTATGAGCTCCTTCGTGGCTAAGCAGTTAGCATACGCGTCATTGACGTTGGAGATCCGGGTTCGATTTCCGGCTGGAGCTCATGTGGTTTGGATTCCACGTTAATCTCTAGGTCCATCTGTCATATAGCCTCACTGCTGAAAGGGACGCTAAACTCACAATCAAATCAAATCAAAAAAATCTGTGGAAATTATTAATTTGAACCACTTCTGGTTTGAGCAGCAGATTAACAGAGGAGATGGAATGTAGTAGAAATGGCCAATTCCGCAATTTTTATTTTTCGGAATCCAGAAAGTAACATCGGAAAAAATCCAAAATTTGGAAATATCCGGAATTTAAACAATACTGGATTTTGGAAAAATCCGGATTTTTCTGAATTCCGGAATTTTCCGATTTTTTCTGATTCCGGGATTTTTCCAAATTCCCAATTTTTCCGAAATACGGAAAGTGAAATTTCCGATTTTCCGGAATCCGGATAATTTTGGCCATCCCTAGAATGTACTCTTGGTACTAAGAATCAATTCCATTAAAACTGCTGATGGATAACACTTAGCGTTTTTACTTTGATACCTGTCAACAGACAGACGGACATAGCCGTTCTACTCGACTTGCGATACTTATGAACAGTACACTGGCCATCATAAATTAAGCAACAAATGGATACTCAGGTACATAAGGAATCTGCGCGGTGGCTCAGTGGTAGTGCGTTCACCTCCGGTGCTTGAGGTCCCTGGTTCAATCACAACTCGGGCCGTGTGGACTTTGTGGTGGACAAACACCGTGCTCGTGGGTTTTCTCGGGGTTCTCCCGTTTCCTTCCACTTTCTTCATTCCACAATTTCACTCATTTCTCATAATCACCGTCTACTTTAGCCTAACTGGCATAACTGTGGGACATAAAACTTACAAAAGTAAACGAATGCTGGTGAGCAAACTGTTATTGAAATTAAAGCAGCACCCATTTTACGCCATACAGTAAGGAAAACTACCAAATGAAATTATAGTTGTGAGCCAAAATGATGCTGGACGTAAGTGGCACTGAAACTGGGAAACACTGAAGGCACAAAAGGATGGTTTGCTGACACTAATAAGGGATATGATCACGCATAGCAATACAGGATTCACAACGTCGTCTCATGCTGGTAATAAGTGTTTGTACCAGCTCATTTGATATTTGGGTCCGTTGTTAACAAAGAGCCAGTTAAAGATCTTGGAGAATTCGTGGAGGGGGTACAAGGCTTGCAATGCATCGCCCTAGAGCATTCCACATGTGTTCGATTGGGTTAAGGTCCAGGGACCTCGATGACCACTCCATTCGTTAAATATAGTATTGCTCCAAGTACTGACCAACCAGTTGTGCTCTATGGGGACGATTGTTATTGCCCTGTAGAATGAATTCCTGACCTCCAGTACGTGTGAAGAGCACAACGTGACGATCCAGAATATCATCCCTATAGCACTAAGCTGTCATTGTACTACAGGGGAGAACATACAGATCAGTATGTCCTCCAAGAGAGATGCCACTCCACGCAAGCTCATCTGCACCACCATACCTTTCCTTTTCAAGAATATTGGACGGATGTTAACGGGTTCCTGTTTCTTGCCAGACCAATCTGCGTCGAGAATCACTGTCCAGAAAAAATCTAGACTCATCAGTAAAGATAACTGACTGTCATTTCTCTTTGGTCCAATTCAAATGCACTATTGTCCAATTTAATCACTGCCTCTTGTGCCACCGGGTTAAGATACATATAACATTGGTCTTCTGGCATACAACCCATTCTCATAAAGTCGGCTACGTACTGTATTTGTTGATAGAGGACTCCAGCGGCAGCAACAGCCTCCACGCGCACTTGAGTTGTTGTTGCAGACCTGTTTCTTCGATTAGTCAAACGGATATATCGAACATCCCTGGCTGATATCACACACGGTCGACCGCCACTGTAACTTCTGAAAGCATTTTGCGTTCTCTGGAACTTGCTCCATAACCTACTGACAACTGCTCGATCGACATTGAGCCACCGGGCCACGTCGCCCTGACCTGCCCTGCTTCCAATCTACAGATGGCACACCAGCGTAATTCATCCGGCAAATGACGCCTCGTTGCCATATTCGCCTATTTCACTCCATTAGACATGTCTCTGCACTCTACACAGGGGCGGATTAAGGCTTTTGGGGCCCTGGAGCCTAGTATTTCAAGGGGGCCTTATGTCTATGAAAAATTCCAAAGCATTAATTTTTTTGATGCCTTTAATTAACAGTTAAACGCTCATATGCTGAGTGTACCACATAAATGCCAAATACAAGCCAAATAGTCAACAGTCCCTGCAAAAACACTAATAGAGTAAAAGGAGAAAAATCATATACAAATTGGTAAAGCTGTACAAGGCTACAATGTTAGAAAAGTTTTCTTCCTACATTTTTACTCTGGAAAGGATTCTATTATGTCATTAGGCGACATTGAAATGACAGAGATATATCAAAGAAATTGGCACTACAAGCTAACAATTTGGTTTGTAATAGAGGCCCAAAATACCTCACTCCCTCACAAAATAAGTATTGTGAAGACGCTGGTGGAAGAAGACTTAAACTCTAGCGATACCGCGAGTGTGGCGAGTGGAAAAAAATTAGCATGGGTCTGAAGCCTATAATATAATAAGTTGATTGCTATATTTTAGTATTAAAGGGAAGGATTTTGGGGGGCCCCTGAGCCTGGGCTCCATTGGATCCGCGCTTAATCCGCTTCTAACTCTACACACACACACACTGTCAGCCAACAATTCCGTAAACTCATGTAATCGCCCATAACTAGTACTTTGCGAAGCCGTGTAAGGCAAGCATAATAGCGAGTTCTTCCGCATAATCTTTCCCCGATCATTCGACAATGCTCGTTCTATTATTACATCCATTTTTTCTGCATTTCACCATGCCATTTTTTTATTCCACATTTTGTCTTTGTTTCTTAATTTATGACGGCCAGTGTAGTTTATGGCCATGTGATGGCAAAGGGTCTTTCCTAGTAAGATAGTGAAATCGGCCCTTGATCCAAATTGGGTCGCTATTGACCCAAAAGGTTACCCTTGACCATAGGCGCCGACTTTGGGGGGCAGGACACTTCCCCCCCCAATATTTAGAGGTGGGATCCTCGCCCCTCCAATATAATCCGACCGAGGAAGAATTAACAAAGAGGAGCAAGAATTTCTGTTGTAAACTTCGTCATTCCTTTAATTCAACGTTAGGAATATCCTTCTAGGAATGGGTACGAGTCGAGCTAAAACTCAACTCGACTCGAATTCGAATCGAGTTCCGAGTCGAGTCAAACGTAATTTTCTCGAGTCGAGTTCCGAACCGAGTCGCTGTTTTTTAGGTCGAGTTTCAAGTTGAGTCGAATTTGATAAATGGCTCGCTCGTTCAGCTCGTTTTAAAATCATGGCATGATTAGACTGGAAAGCGAAAGCCATGAGAAATGTAAGCGATAAAGTGGAATACTTTTAGTATTGTTCACGAGAGGGGACACTGCTTGTATCTCATTTCGTCTCGATAACGAGAAAACAAAGGATTTTATAACGAGGCCTCAAATGTCGTTAGCACCAATTTAAGTATATACTTTAGTTCTTACCATCAAGGCTGAGACCTGCACGGTCGAATTTTTGAGCCCAAACAGAAGCTCAACCCGGGTAGTGATGCAAACTTGCTCGGCTCAGTTCAACGGAGAGAAATGCTCGAGGCGGCATAGTTGGGATGAGCCATCGATTCGCCCTAACTGAGTTATCAACTCTGTTCGTCTCGGTTTGGGTGAGCCATCGGCTTAGATGGCTCACCCAGGCCGACAACCCTAAACCCGAGCCGAGCAGTTTTGAACATGTTTGGCCAGCGGCCTATAACTTTTAACAATATTTGGCCTTAGCCAAATCCTTGCTTCTCCGGAACTCAAATCCAGAATCTCGTAAACGATGACCATGCCTCCTAGACTTCACGACTACCTAGTTCGCCAGTCAATTAGTTTTTAATATTCAGATAGAAACCACCTATCTTTCATGTTTATACACGGTGTTATAATAATAATAATAATAATAATAATAATAATAATAATAATAATAATAATAATAATTTGTAGTAACAGTAGTATCATTGATAATAATTACACTGTCTATGTAGGATAATTGAAGAGAGTACTTGAAACTACATAAAATTTAGCTCCATTTGGCTCGTTCTGGCTCGACCTGAATTCGAGTCGAGTTGGAGGAAATTTTTCGAGCCGAGTTCTCGAGTCGAGCTTAAATATGTCTGTTTCGAGTAAAGTCGAGTTTCAAAGAAAACACGCTCGAGGTCTCTCGTGGCCATCCCTACAGTCTTCTTATTCGATAGAAAAGGCGGTTTTCAGACTGGTGTTGAATAGAGCACTGAAGCTTCAACCAACACTCTGGCAACACTGACCTGAAAAGTGAAGATCAATGCAGTGTGAATTTTGCAGCGGAGTAGCGGATCGAGACTTGGGGGGATGGGGCCTTTATCAAGCAGTTAATTGAAAACGGTTGAATACGATGATGATATATTTATTCATTGCTTGGACCCCCCAATATTTTCTTCAAGTCGGCGCCTATGCCCTTGACCTAAAACTACCTCAAAAATTTTTTGACCCACACCCCCTCCCCTTACCGAATTATCGTATCATACATGCTCAAAATTGAATATTTTGAAATTTTGGTGGGGGTGATCGACAAAGTTTGAAAGATTCACAGATTGTAGATACTATTTAGATGTAAATGTGCATTTTTTTTCAAAACCATCGATGCATATTTGCTTTATTTTTTTGCGTGTTGAAAATTTCAAAAAGTTGTAGGAAAAAATTTGGGGGCGGGGACACGTCGCTGATTTTTTTGGTTAAAAATTTCTTATACCCTTAGGTACAGTGGCGGATCCAAGGGGAGGGCTATAGCCTTCCTCCCTTGACGCTCAGGTATACACTGGATAAAATGGGATTCAATCCTGCTTTACACTGGACAAAACGGCAAAATATGGTTTAGCCTCTCCCTTGATCATATCCTGGATCCGCCCCTGCTTAGGTACAACATATATTTTTTTCGGGGCCTGAAAATGATGGCAACATTGTCAAAAATAAATAAAACTGAAAACAAACGTGTTTTTTGCACAGTTATTCCACCATTTTATTGCCCTGAAGGTGAGGGCCCCTTCAAACAATCCTTTGCCAAAGTTGACAATTTTCCTTTCTCTTGCGTCACTTCTGCTTCTGTTCTTCTTCGGCTACTTCGATTGGGTCCATATCGGAATAAACACCAAATATATCTCCGTAACAGTGCTTCCACTTCAACCTTCAACGACTCTTACACAACAAAGTTACACTCAGCTCGCGGTAGAGAGCGCTACCGGTAGATAGCGCCACTGTGTGCGGCCAGCGAAGCAAGCACTGATAAATACGTTCAGCCGACGCGAGGTTTTTTGAGACCGAAAAAACACGTTTGTTTTCAGTTTTATTTATTTTTGACAATGTTACCATCACTTTCAGGCCCCGAAAAAATATATGTTGTAGTTAAAGGTATAACAAATTTTTAACCAAAAAATCAGCGACGTGTACCCCCAAAAATTTTTCCTACATTTTTTTGAAAGTTTCAACACGCATAAAAAAAAGAAAAAGAAAGAAAATACGCACCGGTGGTTTTGAAAAAAAAATATACATTTACATCTAAATAGTATCTACAATCTGTGAAACTTTCAAAATTTTTCGATCACCCCCACCAAAATTTAAAAATATTCAATTTTGAGCATGTATGATACGATAATTCGGTAAGAGGAGGGGGTGGGAGGTCAATTTTTTTTAGGTAGTTTTAGGTCAAGGGTAACTTTTTGGGTCAATAGCGACCCAATTTGGATCAAGGGCCGATTTCACTATCTTATTATGATAGACCCTTTTTAAAGCAATTACGATACAAAGTGACAAAACTCCTGTGGGGGGGCGCGGTGGCTCAGTGGTAGAGCGTTCACCTCTGGTGCTTGGGGTCCCGGGTTCGATCCCAACCCCCGCCAAGTGAACTTTGTGGTGGACAAACACCGTGCTCGTGGGTTTTCTCGGGGTTCTCCCGTTTCCTCCCACTTTCTTCATTCCACCATTTCACTCATCTCTCATCATCACCGTCTCCTTTAGCCTAACCGGCATAACCGTGGGACGTAAAACTTAAAGATTTCAAAACTCCTGTGTCCCCCTACCCAGAGCTTCTCTTATATGGCGCCCACAGATTATAGCCCCAATAGGATTATAGTCCTGACTATTAATCATGAACGAAGATTTTATGACTTTAATCGAAGTTTGTTACTCGTATTTGCAGTGCTAACTGTAATGTAACGAATAAATCCTAACTTGCTCACTAGGTGGTAGGTAGCGTTGTGCATTTAAAGAGCAACTTCGAAATTAACTCACATTTGATGGAGATCGTTTATTATTTCTAATAATTGTAACATAGGACACAGTATACTGTTTATTATTTATTTATATGTTAAAATATTTCGTTGTCATTATTATTAATAAAATCAGAACATAGCTCACTGAAAATTTGTGACTCACCGTGCAGAAGAGTTCTGCCGAGTGGCGGTTTGTTGAATACATAGACATTAAACACTGTAATTTTATGTTTAAAAAATTATATATTTTTTATTACAGTCTTTCATGCATCATATCTGTTAATATAATTAAATACTATATGATCAATTCCCAATTTATAATAAACAGGTAGGTCTGTGTGCATTTGGCCCCAACATTGTTTGGGCTAAAACTACATAGGTTTTTGGTTTAGGCTTTGGTTTTCTGCGCTTGTTTCAACTTTTGATATTACGTAGTTATAGGTCACCAGACTGAAAAAAATCCTTCAATAGCGCATGTGCATATGTTAATAGAAGAAGACTGGTTAATAATAATAATAAAAGGATGACATTTAGTATCTCCACCAACTCGTTTAATGGCTCCAGAACCGAGTACCTTGTTTTTGTCTACAATTGTGATAAAGATAGAGGGGGAAAAAAGGGTCCTGCGGAGCTTCTAACTCTCTTCGCTCACTCAGCTATATTTTGTGAAGTAAGTAACACTGGAGATGTTATATGTGCAATATTGGGGAGATACTAAATATCAGCCAAAAAAAGAAGGTGGTAAACTTTACAAGACACGCTCCAGCTGTGCATTGAGAAGTAGAGCCCTTTGAAAAAGTATAGTAGAGTAGGGTAGGGTAGAGTACAGTAAGATAGAAATAAGGGCCTATGTTTAGCAGAAGGGGTCCAGCTATTTTCTCGGAAATAGTATACATGAGAACTCCATGATCTGCGTTTCTTCTGTGTTCTATTACCACTTCTACATGAAATACCATAAATTTTCTACGTAGTGCAATAGTAAGAAGTATCCATGTGCACAAGACATGCGATATGCGTTAAATTCCCCCCCCCCCCCACACACACACATAATCATAGATAAAGTACAAGGGCACTACACATGCAGATATAAAGTACAGGTACGTTCTTTTTTATTTTCGTATCAGTCGATAAGTAAATAAAATTCGCTTTGTTAACACCTCTTTAAGTTCGTACATACTCAATGAATAATCCCGAAAAGTATGAGCGTCCTGCTCCTTTGGGAACTGATGCAGCTTCAATTATACTATATCCCTTTTCTCTAAAAAATGTTACAATTTTGGTAATTTCTGTTCACATTCGGGAAGTTTAGGGTAGATTATGTTGGTTTAGGATAGCTTAGCTTAGTTTAGTTTATGTTAAATTAGTGTAGGTGTCCCGCATAATTTTCCCCAAAAATGGTAGAATTTCGCTTATTTCTATAATATTATGTAAGTTTAGGTTAGTTCATGTAAGGTTAGGTTAGATTTGGTTACGTTATGTTACGTCTAAGTACTTGCATCATTCATTTCTCCCGTCCGTTTTTTACGTGCTTCTGGACCCATTGTACTAAACATACTCCGAAATAAGTAGGGTAGGGGTTAGGAACGGGTTAGCTTAACGTTAGGTAAGTTTTGATCCATTTTCATAAAATTATTAGAGTATAATTTATCGTTTCCTAGTGAGTATACGTGCTGGAGCGGGCGTTGTAAAGTTAATCCAAAAAAAAAAAAGAGTTGTATTAAGTAGGATTCCACCTAAATGTTCCTTTTTTTTTTAAGTATGGGGCTTACCGGAAATTAACCCTGAATAACTATGCAGGTATATTGTTTATGATATGTGTATAGACATGTTGTTTGCGGCATATGAGTTTGCAGGCATGTTATAAATCTGTACGCAGTTGGTAAGCAGGCGCAAAGGAAATGGACCCTAGAAGGCATTAGGACATTTGTAATTTTTGAATAATTATTTCTGATGACGCCCCCTTCCGAATGAAATATGGATATTCTCGAACGAAAGAAGATGCATGAGGATATTATTTCCAAGAAGAAATGTGAGTTTCCGTCTTTTAATAAAATGTTCCCGCATTCTTATTCTGCACTAGGATTTGGTATGATCGCTCCAATCGTTGACCGAAGATGGTGGAGCATTTACCCTTTTATATATAGTATAAGAAAACACGCATTGCAACATTTGTAGTTGCACCTATTAGCTAATTGAACAACTTGTTACCAGATAACACTAATTGCGCCAAATTATGACTAAATTATCAAGTTTTTGCATTACGAATGTCCTGTTTGATCAAACTTCGTACCGTTGATTAGGTTGAAACCAAATTACGATATTATGATTTTTGTGTTTAGAATAAAGTGTATAGTATTATCATAGGTGCACATTCAGAATACTTTTTTTTTTAATTTACAAGTATAATCTGTTACTTTACAAAAAAATGTTTAAGGAACTTGTTTATGTAGGTTGAAAAAACAAGATCCTTCCCTAAACAAGAAAAACATTGGTTTAATACTTGGCAATTGAACGCGTAGTTTCCTTTCCTTTTATATGTACCCACCATTGCTGACGCGCCTGCTCCTTATGTCCCGTGCGAACCCTGCAACTTTATACTGTTTTAAACAGGAATTGATATTATTTTGACTTGAAGTAACTACCTAGCACATGTTAGTGTGTGTATTTCTCACGTGATCGTTTTAATGGCACACAAATATGTACGCAGTTGATAAGAAGATAGTCCTACAAATGGGTTAAGTGCTGTATAGCCAGACCAATTTTAGGAAATTTTCCGGGTGAATTGGAGAAATTAATTTGGTTTGTGAGGAAGAGCAGATGAAAGACAGATGAGGGGAATAGTTGAAGTTAAGAAGGCAGTGGTTGTTATAGTGTATTTTTGATGTTGTAAGCAGCGCTGTATGTGAAGGTGCAAGCAGGGGTAAAAGTGGATCTGAAAAGGTTAGGGGGACGGTAGGTAGCGGCATGACGTCCCCCTGCCTATCGTTGTCCATTGTAATTTCTTAGGAACTGGGGGAACGCCATACATATTTTTTGGAGGTGGAGGGACGACGTCCCCCGCGTTCTCCCGCACTTTCACCCCTGGGCGGAAGGAACTACTTGACGGAGAGGTACACTTGTTATAACTTAGGTGTGAGAAAGGCAGTGTGGAAATGGGGCCTATATGTTAAGGTTGTGACACATTGTGTTTGAGTTTTATAGAATTATACAAAAATAACGAGTGTGTAACCTAACCTACTAGGTGGCCACTATAGCGGTGCATTTCTGTATTTTATGTTTACAAGTGAAGTGTTACTAGTATGGAACTATGACAAGTGCTATTAATACTCGTATAATTGCCATAGCCTGCTTTTTTTTTACTTTTTTTTACTACCCTCTCTTACGCGTATAGCCACCATCGCTGATTCGCCTGTTCCATTCGGACGCACCCCCGCGCTGGCTTCGCTCTTCCCGTAGTCGGTTAGATAACATTCCTGCTTTTTAGTGGCCACACGGCACAGGTTAGTTCGTGTTTTTATGCCGAAAATCCCGATACCGTATTTATAAGCAAATAGTAATTTTTCATTCCAAATTATAAAAGTTTATACGATTCTTTTTTTGTGAACTTAATGTAATGTCGCCTCACGTAATTTAACCAAATGTAGTACATTTTATTACTTTTTTTCACATTTTAGTGTGACCCGACGATACTGTACAAATGCCGTACAAATTAATACACGGAGACCGCGATGGCTCAGTGGTAGAGCATTTATCTCTGGTATATGGGGTCCTAGGTTCGATCCCAGCTTAAAGATTTAATTTAAATTTCAAATTAATAGAGACAATTGTATATAACAGGAAACTAAAATTTCTTCCATGAAAATAACGTCATCATTCCTTTTATTCTTCTTATGTTGCTACATGCCGATAACCTACTTGAATTGGTAACATTGAGGAGCGCCAAAAGAAATAATTTCTCAGCTTGTTTCCTTGACACCAGCCCAGCAGCTGCGAGCAGATTTCTACTGTATTAAAACAATTACTCATGAGAAAACAATGCACCAACCATGAGAAGGTCACTACAAAGTATAGTGCTGCCAAAATGTCTTGAGCCGTGGCAAAAATGTTAACTAAAGCTCTCACCCACGCGTTGAGCCAATAACAGTTCAGTTGTTGCTAAGCGAGAGAACGTTAGCGAAAGGGAGTGGAATTTCTTCAGCTGATAGCAGAGTTCAGAACGGAAGACTAGGTGTCAAGTCAATGTGGTATGTCTATAACGTTGCATCTATTCTGGGTCAGGGTAGGTAAAGGAGCGTAAAGATTAAGTCTCTGACAGCTCGCAGAGGCGTTGTAACTAGTCACGTGTCAAGGCTTATAAGGATCAATAGAAAAAGACGTCTAGAATAAACACGCCTGCCTACTTACACAAAGAGGCGGGCGTGCATCACCTAGACCAATGATAGGCAACTACAGCCCGCGGGCCAGACGCGTCCACTTTGAAAGTTATGTGATAAATGACACGATTCCTAATCTGACTCATGGAGTCACTGGCTGCCAGTGTTTTTTTTTCTTTTTTTTTTTAATAAATTATATTGAACAAAGTGAACTGTTTTCTTCTCTGGCTCGCCCCATCCAAAGTTTGCCTATCACTATCACTATGAAATTATGACAGAATGAAAAAACATTTTGAGTTATACGCGACTATACTATACAGAAAGTGAGAAAGCCTAAGGCAATACTAATAAATAATAATCATTATCATACAGAGCCCATTGCTGTTATTTGTAAGGAAAAAGCATTTCAGCATCTTTCGTTGATTTTATCTAGTAACTTATGTTTTCATACATTGGCTACTAATGCTTATGGACACGAAAGGGACGAAAAAAATGAGGAAAGATACGGCCACGGCCTTTTATCAATACGTACCATCCCGGCATTTGTTGATGGGACTGAGGAAAAGTAACTGAAAACGCCCACTTATGATGTTGGTCTCGATTTTTGAACCAGGACCTCCTGAATGCTAAGTCCATACTCTACTACTTAGCCAAGCCTCTCGATGTAACAGAATTCTTTGTGTAAATGCAAATAAAGATACACTCTTGCAATTTACTTACCTAATTGATTGATTGAAATAGCATCTCGTAATAAATTTGCTCTATTTATTATTAATAAAAAAAATCAAATGAAGTCTGAGTTTTACGTCCCACGATTATGCCGGTTAGGCTAAAGGAGATTATGATGATGAGAAATGAATGAAATGGTGGAATGAATAAAGTGGGAGGAAACGGGAGAACCCGAGAAAATCCACGCACACGGTGTTTGTTCACCACAAAGTTCACTTGGCGCGAGCAGGGATCAAACCAGGGGCTCCATGCACCAGAGGTGAACGCTCTAGCACTGAGCCACCGCGACTTCATAGGGAGCATTGCCGCACCCGGCGCCATGGATCATCTTAACTACTTGGTAAGTACAATTTGGTCAGATATACGTAAAATATACTGTAATAGAAATTTAATCGATAGAAATGATGAAAAACCAACTAGGACGGAAAAGACCGGTTACTGAACAAAATAGTTTGAAAACTTGGTCAGAACAGTGAAAACAAATTATATTTAGAGTGATTTGGTATTGTTAGATGTTTTAAAAAAATGAACTCTGCTACGAATATGCCCTAGGCTAAAGAACTTGCGATTATTTTTTTTATAAATTCTGGTGCCTATTTTTAGATACTAGGGTAGTGTCTTCATTATTGGATTACAAAAGTACCAATAGTTTTTTTTTTTTTTTTTTTTTTTTTTTTTTTTTTTTTTTTTTTTACAAGCTTGGAGGCATTGTAAAACACGTTACGTATGGTTTAACGCCTTTCTGCGTCGACACAGAGTGTGATAACGTCTTAACTTTTTTTTTTGTTATGTCTATTTTTATTATCTTTTGGCGGCCTTATTTTTGCACCTACAAGATTGAAGTTTTGAACACACATTCAGTGCATCCTTTAGTATTTTCCAGATCTCTGCGTTAAAACAAGGAAGGGGGGGGCAGAGGCAGGAAAAGGGATATTTTTTTAACAAAAACTCCTTTCTCGCGATTTTCCCGCCTCAGATTCATGAAGGAGGCATGTGAATGGTACCATTTGAAAGGCAGTTCTATTCTGAAAAGAACGAGGTACGAACCATGATCCTAGGATAAATAGGAATGATGCTGTAGCTGTTTGACTTAAAATCTATAATTTACCTTTAAAAAGCCATAAAGGATTAATCAAACTGAATTATTATTGTGGGGTGATAATGGAGAGGAAACGGGATAACCCAAGGACAAGATGTCCATCACAAATTCACATGGCGTGAAAGTGAAATTGGGACCAGAGGTGCGCACTCTTCCACTGAGCCTTTTTTCTCCCTTGGATGTTTTGGAGTTCAGTGTCCCTTTCAGCAGCAAAGATATATAAAACACGGGCCTACAAATTAACGTAGGACTCAAACCACATGAGCTCCCACTAGCGATCGAATCAGGGTCTGCCACATCAAAGGCAGTAACGCTAACCATTTAGCCACGGAGGGAAAAAAAATGGACTACACTTGATAAGAGTACTTTCAAGCGGATAACCTTTATACTTAGAGAATGGAAACTGATGGTAAGTTTAGTTTTGGTTGATGCTTTATTCTTGGCACAATATTACAAGAAATTGGAAATACAAAGTAGAAGAAAATATGTTGCTTTTTAAAATGACAGAACAAACTAAGCAACATGCTGTTAAACCTTAAATGAATACTGTACAAAGTGTGGTCCACAAAATTAACTGTAGAACTGATAATTATAATAAATTCATTTAAGAAAAAATTGACAAATATAAATATTTAAAAATATACATATATAATATATATATCACAGCGTGACTTGTATATAACAGACTGCAATTGTTTTTTAATTCCATCACACCACTGTGACATACCAAACTAAATTGTCAACAATACCAAAAAAATAATTCTTATTATTTGATCTTCTACAAACTCTTCTGATTGTATAAATTTACCAATAAATGCTTAAGAAATACAGTTAGACTATACATACTCATCAAAATCCATGTATAATGTTCTTTCACTTGGGCCATTTCACATCAGATCAATCACACCACAGCTGATTATGCAGATCATCCGTTCTCTCAGCATTTTCAGAACAGGGCGTGGATTGTGTTGAATAATTTTTGGTGTGGAATTACTTTCAAGATGAAGACCATAGCCAAATGAGAAGTACGGCACGACAGTCCCACAAGAAATTACATGGTAACTTTGGGACAAAGAGATAAAAGCGCTATCTCGTAAACGTTATCGAAAGGAAGCCTTATTTTGCGCAGCTGGCTTAAATTGGGTGTTTAAACGATTTCTTTTCTTTTCTTTAACAAATGCAAACATCTCAAGCGTTAGGAGGTACTGTTCCTTGTTATGCACGGGTAAGTCCGTATCAACCAATGATAGTTGCTCACCAAATTTATTATTTTTAAATGTTAGTGCAACAAGTTTCATTATCTTTAGAGAGTTGAAAACAAGCATTTAATCGCTTTTTAAATGTTTAGTTTCTCTTTTAACGGCCATTTTGTATAGGCGTAAAAGCCTATTTTGCACTTTACAAAGGTTTGCGGTAAACTTTCTGGGTCCGTTATTTTTGAAAATATTGATTTCAAACGACAACCATTTGAAAGAAAATTAAATGTACAACTTTTTATGTTCAGTGAATATTTAAGCCTACTAAACTACAAATGTCATTTAAAAAAATCGTTGAATGTTAAAATCTGAAAAACGCAAATTGTCATTGTTGAAATTAAAACAACCTCACTACTAATTTTCTTTCTAGGCATAGAATTTGTAGTATACTACTTCCTAAAACGTTTGATACCTGAGAGCCCCATCCTATTTCTGTTTTGTGTCCTCAAATACTGCGATTTTTAGAAAATTGGCTATTTTCAACCTAAAATATATCAAGAGGGACACGCTTGAAATATCTCAAATTTTCATGAAACTATTGTTATTTGTGTAGCAACCAGTGTTTAAAATTTGATCACTGAGACTTGACTAATTTTTCAGTTGCAGTTTATTTTATGTGCCTAAATTCGGTTTATTTGTATTTTACGTGCAGCTAAATTGACGGTTCGTTCTACAAGTAAACTATAAATGTTAGATATTAAAACACACAGTTCAATTGTACCTAGTGTTTTATTGTAAGAATATTTTACTGTGCAAAACTAGTTGCTGATCATGTTTAGAAAGAAATAATTATTAAAAAATAAAGACTGTTTCGTCTTAACTACTTTTTGAGCTTATGCAATTTATAAAAAAAGTGGAAACCATTTTGTCAACAGGAGGTCCTATTTAGCTTACTTTTTAAGCAAAATGCAAAAGAATATAAAAGAACATCTTTTTAAAGTCCTTGCTCCGCTGGCTTTAAAAAAAAAATAAAAATAAAAAAGGCTAAATGGTCCCCGATCGACTGCCTTTGTATTGAAGGTAAGACATCTTCCGTTGACCGCATCTTTCCCAACAAACCATAAAGGGCACATGCTGTGTTTTGGTGGCGCGCTGTTACGGAAAAGAATACTGGAAACGAATGACATTGGCATGATCTTTCTTTACAACACCTTGGCCAACTCCTGTATTGTCATCCTTTACGTGCCATCAAGCATGATATTTATATTTGGGATGTTTCTGGGAATGCGGTTTTGGCAACCTTTTCCTATTTATGGACAATTTCTTTACTGAAGGCTGCTAATAAACTTGATTTCATCTGCAATTGATTTTGAGGACGTCATAATCTGATCAAAGCAAGCATCTATTATGACTAATCTATATTACAGTTTCGGCAATTTATCATACTTTGTTTTATTGTAATGTTAATAGAGTGGATACTATTAGTGAAAAAGTTCTAGATGCTATTCTATTCTGAATACTCTACACCTCTAGTATGATTCCAGTTTTGAGGCTCTTACTACATTCACTGGATGAAAGCATATTTTCTACTTGTCAATTTTGGAGACGATAATAAACTGAGTGAAATTACAGAACGGTTCTTTGAAATAGTGAGAAAAACTTGCGAGTTTTCGCCGTTGCTACAGACTAATAAATGTGTAATTTTCAGAATATTCATGCAAAGCTTGGTACTTGAGTACTTAAAAATGCTAGGGTTGACATAGAACCTAAAAATGGTGAAGTATCAAGCACAAACGAAGAAACAATTAATAAATTGTAAGTAATTGAGAGTGTCTACTATTACTACTACTACTAAGATAGTATCTACTATTCTTTCTTGTTCTTCCTAATGTGATGAGGGAACCCTGCGGAGTAAGCTTAATACGTTAGCATGATTACAGAATAAATTGTTTTCAGTAGTATTCGTGCTTCAGTGCTTGAATCTGATGCTGACAGAACTAGGAAGCGGCGTACGAAAGTGGTCTTATTAAAAAGATGTGTCTGACAAAGGCAATGGTATATGCCGAAACTATAATACAGTTTAGTAATAAATATTTGTTTTGGTCAATTTTTTTAATTTAAAATAATAATAAAAAAAGAACTACTCCTTATATAAGCTATTTTGGACGGCAGTATTTATCGGAAGGAATTGTATGTCGCGAAATAAGATCGAAGGCTATGAGCGGAAGTAAACATGGTTCGTATGGGAAATATAATCAGGATGTTTTAAGTTCTCGTAGCTAATTCTTTAGAGAAAAGACCTTTAGGTAGACCAAAGAGATGCAAGGACACTATAAAAAGGATGTTACGAAGGTGAGTATAACTATCCGGACAGGATTAGCTTGAGATGGGTTACGATCCAATTGATAGCGGTTGCTTTTGCAGCAATGAGCCTTCGGGTTGTTTAGATATGCTGCGAAAAATGTCATTAAAATATGTAAGATAGCTGTTAATGTTTTAAACAATGGCGTTCGCATAAGCATTTGTATTGTTACAGTCGGGATCTGAACGGTTGGGTTCAACAGTAATAAATAGCATGTTAAATATAAAACTCCAAAGACGTACTGTTGTGTGAAAACAATTTTTACACGTGAATTTGTTACGTAAAGAGAAAAAAAAATGTGCAAACGTTATAGGGTGCACCTTAAGTTTAGGCACTTATGAGAAATACTTATGTAAAATTTCAAATTTAGCTTAAATACTGTTTCTCCTTGCTAAAGCATTTTCAATGTAAAAGAGAAAGGAAATCTTTGCCTTTGCTGTAAGATGTCACTAGCATTTTCTGCGTTTTCGCTTTGACGTAAAAACTGACGAAACTGTTTCCACATTTTAGTACACTTTCTGCAACTTACTTCAAAACAAATTAAGACTGGTTAAGTTAGGCCATGTTGGTTGCTCCACTAGTACTAGCATTCCTTCGTTGTTTTATACCCAATAATTCGTGGTCAAGATGTACATGACACCATGCACAGCAGCAAGAAAATACACTGATTTTCTAAAGATCTTTACTATTTTCATACAGGCGTAAGCTATTCTCTCTTACAATAACAGCTACTTAATCGTGTAGCAACAAATGCGTTTTCGAAAAGGCATACTTTCAGATTTGCTTTCAATTATATAAAGGGTGTTTCAAAACAACACCGACAACGTTTGCGAGGTGATTCCTGACACCAAGATAAGACAAAAAGTATAGACTAACCTGGGTATCCATATGCTTCCTTTCGAAGTTATAGGCTGCAGAAAACATGAAAAAGTGAACTTTAAATGTCCATAGCTCCAATACTATGGGATCTACTGTAGTCAGGTCAAGACTTTTAGGAAATAAAATGTTCGCTATCCAAAAATACATGTTTCAGAATCGTGAGGTACTCACGCAACGATTTTTATAGAGGGAGTTTAGCTATAGACATATAATTTAAAGTACTCACCAACTATCTTTATAAAAATTGTTGCGGAAGTTCTGAAACTTGAATATTTAGATAGGGCACATACTAATTACTAAATGAAGTCTTGACCAGACTACGGTAGGTCCCATAGTATTGGAGCTGTAGACCTTTAAAGTTAATTTTGACATGTTTTCGTCACCCTATAATGGATTTCTGCACTCAGGTTGGTCGATACTTTTTGGTTTATCTTGGTGTCAGAAATCACCTCCCAAACGTTGTCAGTGTTTCGAAACACCCTGTACGTATATTTGTTGCACATAATTGGTTCCTAACCGAAAATCTACTTCAAATTGTGACTTACCTAAACTTTATCAGCATCCACTCGGGTCTTAACGATATTATGAGTGCAAAGCATATATTTTATGATCAATCTGAATATTTATGTCTCCCCATAAAGCAATACTTATTGCTGATTCGAGTTTAATAGTTCCACTTTAACATCTAAGCGATATATGATACGATACTTAGTGCTTAACATGGGATCTAAACCTCTACTCGGACTCCAAAGTAATTACATCCTGTAATCGAACCCTCGACCACGTGTACAGCAAGCACACAAGCCGGAAAGGGACACAGCACTCAATATGTTGAATACACTCATTAGTGTTTGAAATGAAATGAAGTGAAATCTTTAAGTTTTTCGTCCCACGATTATGCCGGCTAGGCTAAAGGAGACGGTGATGGTGAAAAATTGATCAAATGATGGAATGAAGAAAGTGGGAAAAGACGGGAGAACACCAAGAAAACCCACGCAAACGGTGTTTGTCCATTACAAAGCTCACTCGGGGCGAGCTGGGATGGAACTTCCTAGTACTTGATTTTTCTTGGAATAACATTGGTTCAACATTTAATTTCCTTTCATTTGAGAACAGCCTCTTCAAAATTTTCCCTCCCCTAATTCTTTTTTGACGAAGGTGTGCGTGTACAACAAATGCATTCGACATACCAAATGTTCGTTCTCGCATATTCTGATTGATTGATTCGTTATATTTAGAATGAGAGGTTCACAGTACGACATTCAATCGAACGGAGAAATACTCTAATTATGTGTCATGGTTTTTAAAAAAGGTGTCATTTAGCGTTCTCCACGGTAGAAATTCTATGATAAAATACTTTCGTCTAAAGCTGTCCTTAACTGTTATGAACGGTAACCAAATCTGTAACTACCAATGTTATTTGTAAGCTCGAACTGACATGAAATGACCCATCTCTATAAATATCACGCACCACTCAAACATAACCGAAAACAAATCAACAAATACAAAATAATAAATACCGCCTTAAAATACGTCAACAACCATATCGAAACGATAACACTGATACAGTGTTAAAGAAGAAAAAAAGATCAACAATTTCATATTTAAGAGTCATCGAATGTTATCCTTCCGGGGCCGTGAGTCTTCATGTATCTTCTGTACTGCTTGTACCTTGAGCTTTCGGCTAACTGTTTCCGCATCTCTTCTTCCTTCTTTTTATGCCAAACCTGGAAAACAATTTAACTATATATTAACAGTTTACTACTATTGATCTGAATGCAAAATACAGAAAACGAATGAGCTTAATATACTACAATCATATTTTTTTATGCTGAAGGACACGGTAATAAATGCACGCAACTGTTCACAAAGTATTATATTAACACACTTTTTTTTTTTTTTTTTTAATGATTTTGAAACATGAAGAAAGGAGTCGTGATCTAAAGAATCAAAAGTTAGGGATTAGATTTCTGGGCCTTCGGCATCTAAGGCCATATTAGCCCGTCACGTCTGAGGGATGATGTCCTTCGGCGAGCACATTATCCGAGGACAGCAAAGGAACAAAGGATTGGGGAAAGAAGAAAGCGGCCTGGGACCTATATATTAGGTACCACCCCGGCATTTGCCTGGTATGAATGAAGAAAACCAGGAAAACCTCATTCAGAGTTGTTGGCTTGAGAAAGCGTTTTACACTTTTTCGACCGAATGCCCCACCGGGAATCGAACCCGGGACCGCTCGTACCGAAGGCGACTACGCTACGCGGGGCCACAAAAATCTAAAGTTTTTAGTAGTACAATTCACTAAAATCCGTGAGGAGTCAGACGGTATGTGCTACTGACGCAATGGGATTTTTCTAGCTTTGTAACTGAAGTACTTCCCAAAACCACGTCATGAGTTGGATCAGCACCGAAATTTCTGTACTGTCAGCGGGAATCAAACCAGAGACACGTGCACTAACCATTTTGATACAAATAAGGTACGAAATCCTGGGGGAGCGGGAAGTAAACAAAGTGACACTATTGTCAGAAACTAGCAAATTAATTACAATAGCTCCTATGTAATTAATATTCAATTTATGTTCTTCACATTTTTCCGTACTGTGCACCACCCTCTGTAACACATAAGATAGTATCAAAAAGCCGTACACTTGCCGAATCATGTCAAGTGTCTCTGGCGGATTTATCCAGTTTCACACAGAATTTCACGTTCACTTGTTATTCTAACTTGCTGTCCACGTTACGCACACAACTGAACAGTTCCCGATGTACAGAGGACGATGTCTCTTGGCACACTGACTTATGAAGATTGGTAGTCCCTGTGCCTGTGCATGCAGCTTTGCGCCATCATCTGTTAGCGTATTATAGAACTAGTCTCGAAACTTTTTGATATTATTTCGTATGTTAGCGGTATCCGTAATTCTACTTAGTTTATGGATGTTCAAAAATGCGAACTCTTATGTCGAAGTATTCGGTACAGAGAGTTCCTTTTTTTTTCCACTTCTTCTCCCTTCCTCCTCTCTCACACAGCAACTTCAACTACGATGATTTCGCACCCTGGATACAAGGAAGTATTTTACAAGGTTTAAAAATCATCTTATAAACGATAAATATTATACTAAATAATACAGCGTTCACCATATTGATGAGACATTTAATTTTTAATTTACATGAATATGAGGAATCTTTCCCATCTATATTTTAGTCTTTCGTGATGTCATGGACTCCAGTCAAGGCTCCATCACCACAATACAAATGCGATTCAGAAAGCATTTCAGGAAGCAAGATGCACCATTCCGGTAGGTGAATTATCGTGCACTTCGGAACTATCGTGAGGCAGAAAAAAAAACTAGGCAATCTAGACAATCTCCGTGAAAAGAGACAATTCAACATGTTGCAAAAGCCACAAACAAAGTCCACCCGTCGATTGTCTCTCTCGCAGCAGTGTCCATGGGGTTCTAAAATAAGACTTGTAACTGTATCCGTATACGGTACTGGCAGCCAGAATTGCTCCCGATACATAGGTTGAATCGGAAGACTTTCTGTGATGCGTTCCTGCACAAGTGCAACGAGTATCAAACATTTCTTGAGAACCTGATCGCGTCACATGGGGCTCATTTTCATTTATCTGGATATGTTTTTCAAGCAAAATTATAGATTTTGAGGTACACAAAACCCTCATGCTCTGAACAAAAAAAACATTGTACAGTGCCAAACGGACTACATCGTGACTCATGTGTGTGTAATCAGTCCCTTTTTTCCTTTCTTTGAGAGTGAACACGGTTCTGCTATTACACTCACTGCTGAGTACTACAACCACATGCTCAACATGTTTTTCATTCCTGAGTTAAAACGCCTTAGTCTGTCACACATGTGGCTGTAGTATCACGGTGCCACTTGTCATACAGCACAAGAGCCCATAGCAACCCTTAGCTAGCAATTTCGAGATTCGGTGACATTCATGGACCATTAAGATCACCGGATCCACTGACCATCAGGGCACTTCCTTTTAGGGTTACCTGAAGGAAAGAGTGTAAGCCAAAAAGCCCGAACAGTTGATGAACTGAAAAGCATGAGCAGAAAAATTTTAGGGATTCCAACTGAACTGCATCGTATTGGAGATGAGAGATAGAGACTAGGAATGTTCTCGGCACAATGGTATTCCCTACATAACATTCAAAACTTATGTTCTAATTAAGAAAATCCCAAAGTAATTTATATTATCACAATTCAGGACAGTACAAAAGAAATCAAACAGTATTAATGTAACAGTATTTGCTAATTTACTAAACTTTTTTTTCTTCAAAATATTATAAATGGGTGAAAGATTTTCAGGGATATGTTTACTTTTAATTTCGTGATTGTTTTAAGCGTATTTATTACGTCAGTGAATGTGATTATTGGTGGAACGAAAATCTGAGGGGAAAAAGAAAAATGAAATGAAATCTTTGAGTTTTACGTCCCACGGTTATGCCAGTTAGGCTCAAGCAGACGGTGATGATAAGAAATGAAGGAAATGGTGGAATGAAGAAAGTGACAGGAAACGGGAGAACCTCGAAAAAACACGCACACGGTGTTTGTCCACTACAAAGCTCACTTGGCGCGAGCTAGGATCGAACCACGGACTCCACGCAGCAGAGGTGAACGCTTTCCCACTGAGCCACCGCGGCCCCTTGAATTCTTGTTGTTTGTACTTCGAAGCTAAATTCTAGGCCTATGTTAACTGTTTTCATACTTTATTCATTTATTTAAAACAGGAAAAAAGTCTCCACGTTGTTAATTCAGAATATTCTCACAATAAAGAATGAAAAATCCGCCGTCGATCGCAATGGTGGGTTATTGTAAGTTCTTGGCTACTAGATTTGGTTGGTTGATTGGTTGCTATTCTTTTCAGCGTAAGTTTAGTGTCGGCTGAAGTTTAGTGTTTTTTTCAGCATAAAGACTGCATGAGACGTGGACCTAGAGATGAAGAGGAAATCCGAATCACAGCAATGCGTTTTTATTTCAAAGCTCCCCCACCGGAAATGGGACCCAGGCACCCGTGCACCAAAGATCCACGCGCTAATCACTAGACCAGCGTAGAGGAATAGCAATTAGGATTTGATTTTCCGGGTTGTCGGCATCTAAGGCCATTTAGCGCGTCACATATTTTAGGGATGACGTCCCTCGGCGATCACATCATCCGATGAAAGAGAAGGAAGAAAGGAAGCGTCTTGCGACCGTTATGTTAGGTACCATCTCTGCATTTGCCTGGTGTGAATAACGAAAACACAGGAAACACCGCACTCAAAGATTTGGTGTTACACTTTTTCGATCGAGTGGCCCCACCGGGAATCGAAACCGGGACTGCTCGCACCAAAGGCGAGACCGTTAACGACTACGCCATGCAGAGCCACACTAGCGTAGAGGCATGAAAGTTATGTGACAGTAGTAAAATTAGTATTACTCATCTTCAAGCTTTTGTTAAGGACAAGTACTTTAGGCACTTACCGGAAATAAAATGGAATCTTTCAGGTTTCTGTCCCACGGTTATGCCGGCTAGGCTAAAGGAGAAAGTGATAATGAGAAATGAATTCAATTGTGGAATGAATAAAGTGGGAGGAAACGGGAGAACCCCGAGAAAACCCACGCACACGGTGTTTGTCCAGAGGGGGGAGCACCGAGGCAACTCACGAACACGATGTTTGTCCACCACAAAGCCCACTTGGCGCGAGCTGGGATCGAACCTTGGACCCCATACAGCAGAGGTAAACGTTCTACCACTGAGCCAATGTACCCCGGCACTTATCGGGATTATTGATGCAACAATTCTACGACGTCCATGGGTTTCCTGGTTAGGAAAGTCACAATGCTACAATGAGTGATCCATAGCTAGAATGACTGATTCAGGTTGCTTCACCCTACCCTATGTGAATACGGAAGTCACTAGTTTGCCTTAAGTGCTGATATCCTCATACTCTTTACTTATTAACCCTATCCAATCCAACTTCTCTACCGCCCACATCCTTACAGTATTATTTATTTATTTTGTACGGGAAAGAAAATTGTAGATTAGTTGTCATATCTTGAGCGAAAAAAAAGGCACACCAATGTATTGTAGGTTTCATAATTTACGTACCTCACTTCTTCAAAAATCCACAATGTTCTCGTCACTTACACGCCTTCTCCCTGCCATTTTCCGTACAAGCACAACCGCGAGAATACAACTGTTTACACCAAAACACATTACTTGCCGAGAACAGGAAGAGCACAATTTACGCTGTATGTTGGCTAGGGTCAGTAGAACATGAGGAAAGGTGTTGGACAGACTCACACAATAGAGTGGCTGAGCAAACGCAACAAAGAGTGTCGGATGTATTCCGACATCGGAGCAGAACAGCAAGAACATCATGTCGGACCAGGTCCGACATAGGATCGGAGAGTGTTAATGTGTAACCTTATTTTATTTTTATTTTTTTATTTTTGTTTTAATTAAGTACGGCTTGTAGCAAAAGCGTGTAAACAAAATAGCATATAGTCAGTCATATCTGTAGAATTTATGACTCGTAATCGGGGGAAGTCGTGCACGCCCGTACAACTGCTGCAGTAACATTTGCCCATGAGCAGGGTATAACTGTCTATTTGGTTAATCGTTCTATTGCAGCAGTGAACCTACAGCTTTCGAACATGAGATTCGAACGGAAATGAAACTAGGACCTCCCGTACAGAAAGGAGAACATTAGAACTATTTAGCTGAGACGGATACAGGATACAGTTATATGAGTAGCAAATCTACACGATAACCAAAGAAGCTCTTCCCGTTTTTGACGTCCCATTAATCATGCGCTCACAGAGAGAAAATGAAATGACGCACGTTCCTGCCAAGCGATCGGGGGTTAGACTGATAATCGGGCTTCAGTAATACAGGCACGTTGGTTCACACATAGTTCGTCTAGTGTCGAAAAGAAATCGAGGTACCGAAACAGCTTGTTCACGTGTGTTTTTTGTATTATTTTAAAGTTGACCTGTCAGCTGCCGCATATGTCAAGCATTTGAGGAGAATGCAGTAAACGAACGTACTGCCAGCCATTGGTTCCAGAAATTCCGTTCTGAAGATGTGAGCCTTTCAGATGAACTTGCAGTGGACTTCCACATGTGTTGGATGACGAGGCCCTGGAAGCAGCCATCGAGGAGGACAGTGGTCTAACATCTGGCGAAGTTGCAGAAAGGATCCATATTTCCGCTGATACAGTCAGTCTGCACTTACATGGGATAGGGAAGTCATACGAGCAAATGGGTACCCTACATGTCGGCAGCCAACAAGGAACAGCGAGAGACAACCTGTTTGTCCTTCCTCATTCGGGAGCTGAACATACCCATCTTCGATCGCTTGCTCAATGATGACGAAAAGTAGTCCTTTATGACTCTGCCAAGCGTACCAGACATTGGTTGTCGCCATGTGATTTCTTTTCCTCACATCTCAAACTACCTCTGCACGCACGAAAGATTATGCTCTCTGTATGGTGGAACTATCGGCAAGTGCTGCATTACGAGCTCCTTCCACCTTGTCAGACCATCACTGCTCACCTCCAATCTCAGCAATTATAAAGGGCGCACCGTGCACTGCGGTAGGAGCTGGCAATCGAAAGGGTGTGCTGTTCCTACACGACACTGCCAAGCCACACGTGGGGAAAAAGGACCGGGAGAACCTTCAGCAACTTGGCTAGGAGAGATTGTGCCATGGTCTATATTCACCGGACCTTGAACCAATAAATTAACATCTTTTTTTCTTTCCCTCCACAACCACCTCCGTGGGAGATCCTTCACTAATGAGGGAGACCTGTGGAATGCACTTACGAATTTCCTTGCATACACAACCGCCGAGTTTTATTACTAGGGTATTATGCAGATACAGGAACGCTGGCAAAGTGTGCTGCATGCTGACGGAGATTACCTCCAAAACTAAAGGTACGTACCGTTCACTGTATTGCTCTTTGTTCATCACTGCTCTAGAACGGCAAGAAATTTTTTGGTCACCTCGTGTAAAGAGAAAAAAAGGTCTGCCTGCCTTTTACTTAAAGAGATTTTAACACGTTCGCTGCGTTACGAGTCACCGGTGGCTCGTGCAATACTTCATTTCTGTGTGGTGCCGTTTTATGTATTCTATTATCTCTGTGCATTTGTTGTATTTTCTTTTGTACAGATTTTAAAAATTACTAGCATCCACGTGCTACACGAGTCACCGTTGTAACTGTACCAAAATTCTGCTTATAATATTTTTCGTATAAACGCAAATTCTGCGTTAGAGCGTGATGTGACGTTCGTCTGAATTCGTACACTTTGTGCAGTGTATGCTTCTTGTTGATTGTGCTGCCGCCTAGTGGTGTTAAAAGACAGGATAGAAGAAGAGGAAGAAGAAAGTTATGAGAGGACAACTAGTTTTTCGTCGTGTTGTGTTGGTGTGTGTGAATATGAGTGACTCAGCTATTTTGCTGATCACTACAATATCTCGTCCTCAAACGTTTTTTTTAAGTGGAATATTAGTTACCTTGTAATCTAGATATCTATCACTGTCTTCAAATATGTAGAAATTATTAACGAAAACAGTATTATTAACTTGAACATTTTGGCAATTCTTATGCTACTCATTATCAAAACAAATTAGCCCCAAGTGGTATTTTATAACAACGAGGGGGCGTGTTGGAGACTAAAAAGAGAGCACAAAGGACTTGGAAGGTGGTACAAAAACGCAACGGACATGTAGTAAACGACCAACACAAAAATATCCCAAAACTGGTCAACTCCTGATCAAAACCACGACATAATGTCATCATTGTGTTCACTTGCAATAACCGTCTACTAAATTCTCAATATTGGAAGAAAGAACGATCTTGGTCAGTGGATTCGACGGATATATAGTGTTCCAACCTAAAATGTGATCACGTCTTTCACCAAGCCATGGCGGACAATATAACGAAGTGAGTAATAAAGTGCACTTACAAACTCATTACGTAAACGGGGCGAATAATATAAGGGAAAGTTTGTTTATCTCAGGTACGTTTATTCATTTTAAATAAATGGCACAATAAGATATAAATTTGTCAGTTTTTCTTTTACAGATTGCATGACGTAATAAGAAAGTGATTGTTGGATAACCTGTGTACAGTTCTTGAAAGTAGGTGATGCTCTCGTCTATTTTCGCAATGCACATTAGATCTTCGCCCAGGTGGTTCCCGTCCGAATCTGGACCGTAACGGTGAGGTGTATCGCACCTTCCTCAAACGATCGTCGGGGGGACGAACTTTCCGTACCCGTGAATAAAATAGTGCAAAGCTGTATTATTGGCGGGCAGGGAGTAGGGAGTTCTTCACGGAGGCCGGTTTAGGATGGTGTGCACTCCGCAGCGCAATGCTGCTAGAACCCCGGAACCACAATAGAACGACTGAGCCCTTCACTGGGACCAAAGTCTCAATTGAAAAGGTACACGGATCGAACCCTTCACCGTAATAGAATGGCGCCCGAACAGGGACGGATCAATTAATAATTATTCACGTTTTTATTAATTGATTCGTAACGGATGTAACATCTGGGAGAAGATCTGGGTGTAATATTTGACAGGTTTTATTTCTCATGGTATGCTATATGCGCTAACTTGAAGATATTATTGGTGTTTGTTGTGTTTGTATATTTGTAATTTGCAATCATGGCAGAAAGTGAAAATTTGAGTTTGCAAACTTTGCTTGAAGCTATTAATAAAATTAATGACAGTGTAAATGACACTAAGCAATCACTTAATGGTGCTGTGAATGAAACCCAAGCTCAGATAGAAAAGTTTTCTAACGATCTTACAGGTAAATTAGAAATGTTAGAATGTAGGATGGATGGGCAAATTCAGACACTGTCGACTGAGTTAGTGCAAATGAGAAATGAAATAGACAGGGTTAGTCGTACTTGTACGGATAACTTTGAAAAACTGTCAGCACAGTTTCAAGAGAAATTAAATGTACAAGAAACAAAAGTTGATGAAGTTAAACTTGACGTGAAAAATAACGAAGACAAAATACATTTTGTCAATGCTAAAGCTAATCAGTTAGGAGATCAAGTCAGAGACACTGAGGAACGTATTATAATGATTGGGAATAAAGTTAAGGATTTAAGTTCCGATGTTGATTTAGTGAATGAAAAAGCTGAGCGAGCGCAGGAAAAAGTGGGTGAACACGAAGGTAGAATCGTGAAATTAGATCAAAGTGTTCGTGAGATTTATGATGTAAGTATTGCAACACGAGAAATAGCACATCATACTCAAACGATAATAGATGATGTTAAGGGTGAAGTAGAAAGTAAATTCGAGATAGTAAATCAAGAGGTCAGAAACTTGCGCGTGAGTATGATTGAAAGTCAAATTAGGTCATCTACGTTCGTGGGAAATGTAAAGCCCGAGGTAGAAATTAAAGAAGAAAAAGTTGATACCAGTGTACGTAAAAATACCAACCCTTTTCTTAACTATGATGTTAGTTCGGTGTTAAGTGAAAACGATTCTTCGGACTCTCACAGTGATAATAGCTTTGTTGGGATAAAAACAATCAAACGGAGGAAAAAGCGAGAAAGAAAAGTAGCTTTGAAATTACGAGATTTAGAATCTTTCGAGAAATTCTCCGGTCACGAGAATGAATTGACTGCCACTGCGTTCTTACGTAAGTTTGAAGATCAAGCTTCGCTTATGTCAATTACTCGTAGTCAATATTTAGACATTATCAAATTTTTGTTGACTGGTTCTGCACAAAATTGGTACATAAACAATTGCGGGTTTTTCACTTCTTACGATCGTTTTGCCGAATTGTTCAAATTAGAGTTTGAGAATGAACAGGTTCGCGCTAACAAGTTAATGGTATTGCAATACAAACCCTATGATGCAAAAGTTGACGGAAGTGTGTACAATTTCGTGTCATATAGATGTAATAAGATACAAGAAATCAATCCCGACATAAAAGAATCGTTAGCTATCAGTATGATTCTTAATTTGATTCCACCTTACTACCGGCGTCAGTTAACAACTTTGTCTACTATGAATTTGTCTTCTGTATTGTCTGTTATACAAAGATTAGAAGCAATTCCCAGGTCTGATAATCGTATCAACAGCAACAATCATAAGTTTCTGAAAGTCAACCAGGTGTCCGTTAATAAGAATGGTAAGCGTGAAAGTAATCAGAATAATGTTAATGATTGTGATGAGTCGGATCAGGTGTGTTCGAACGAAAATTCAAATAACAGAGGTAATCGGAAAAGAAAAAATTCCTTTCGTAGAAACAAAAAGAAAAAATGGAATAACAATAGTAGTTCTGATAGGCATGAAGAAAGAGTGTGTTTTTGCAATCATAGTACGAATGTAAGTAATAGCAGTGCTAATGTAAATCAAAATGAAGCCACTAGTGATATGACTAATAGGTCAGTGAATGGTAATTCCCAAACAAGAAATTCACCTCAGACCGGTTACAGTAATGGAAATTTTGTAAATTCTTCGAATTTTGGTAATCCTACTGGCTTTAGGCCACCAAGACCGAATTTTACGAACGTCACTGCAGGTAATTTTGGGTTTCAAAATAGATTTCCTCCCCCAAACTAGAAGCACCCTGCCTGAAGAGTGCTCATAGCAGGGAATTGATTCAAACGTGTAGTAATGAGTTAAATAATGCACTCCTTCCAAGTAGTCAGACTGTTTTTGTAAAGCTTGATAAAAATCTGATAAATGTAGTACAGTGGGATGATGTTTTCTCGTCTGATGAAGAAGAAACTAAAGATTTTTGTAAAACTAATGTAAATTCATGTGCCACTGCTGAAATTCTTGTCAAAATCATGAATGAGAACATGTACGCTCTGTGCGATTCAGGTGCTTCGGCTAGCTTGTTAAGTTATAATGCGTGGAAAAAAATATCTAATATAGTGTCAAATGCTGTATTGCAACCCGCTCCTCAAATTGTTCTAGTAGATTATAGTGGTAAAAGAACAAAATCAGTTAAGGGCGAGGTTACCCTCTGTGTAGAAGTTGGTCCTGTAACTTGTGATGTTAGATTTATTGTTGTCAATGACCTTAATTGTAATTGTCTGATAGGCAGAGATTTCCTATCGCTAGTTAATGCGAAATTAGACTTTGGCGAGAAATCCGTTACTGTAGGTTATGACCCTAACACTTGTAAGGTACCAATGAAAGAGTATGAACACGGATTTGGTAGTGACCCCCTTCTGAGTAATGAAAGTAAAGGTAAAGTAAAAATACTTACTAGAGAGAGTGTTAATAAGGTTGGTTTTCATTTAAATAATGCGAATTGTGTTGACGCTAATTCCACTATTGAAAGCGAAAACGAAGATGTAGTCGAACCTGTGCTAGAGTGTCCGATAATTCAGAGTTTAGAAATTCATAAGAAACAGCTGACGCAGGAATGGACGGATAGTTTGTTAGAAAATAGTAAAGCATTTGAACATGTAGATAGGTACACTACCAACAATGATTTAAACATAGAGCAAATAAAACAAGCACGTTTGAACGAAGCTGCTGAAGTAAATTTTTTGTATCATTTTTATGGGGAACAAATACATAAATTGGATGAGGAAATTCAAATGTCTCATAACTATGTAAAAATAAATCTGGATGTTTGTAATACAAGTAAAATTACTCGTAATACCCAAAGTCACTTTCCTTCTGTTACTGAAATTAGAACAAAAGTTCTTGAAATTGAAAATTTGTCTAATGTTCAAAAACAGCAACTATATGATTTATTGGTGAAACATAGATTGGTTTTTAGCGACTTGCCAGGTAAATGTAATAAGTTTGAATACACCATCGAAGTTGAAACAGACCAACCAATTGTAAAACGTCAGTACCCATTACCTTTTAAGTACAAAGAAAATATTGAACAACAAATAGCTGAATGGCTAGAATGTAACGTAGTGGAAGAATGTGTTTCTGTGCATTGTCATCCTTTATTGTGTGTAGCTAAGAAAAACACTAGTAAACTTCGTACTGTCGTAGATTTGACTCAATTGAACAAATTTGTAAAATTAAAGCAGTTAAAAGTCAATAAGATCGATGACCTTCTTATCAAATTTCAAGGAATCCAATTCGTGTCTTGTTTAGATTTTGTGGGAAGTTATTTACAAGTATGTTTAAGTAAAGAAAGTAAACAATACACAGCATTTTGTTGGAATGGAAAAATGTATCAGTATACTCGAGTTCCGTTTGGTTACATAAACGGAGGAGCTGCTTTTATGTTGTGTTTGCAAACTGTCCTTGGGGCAGGTTTATATGAAAAAGTAGTCTCGTACATCGACGACGTCTCTGTAATTTCTATGACTTTTGAAGAACAGTTACAGTTTTTGGATCAAATATTTCAGAAAGTTTACGAGGCTGGCATGACGTTAAATCTACAAAAGTGTACTTTTTGTAACACGAAATTTAGTTTTTTAGGGTTTGACATCAGTCCGCAAGGCATAACAAAAAATCCTTCTTATGTACAGTGTATTAAAGACCTACCAAGGCCTAGAAATTTAAAAGAATTGCAAAGAGTTTTAGGTTTGTTTCAGTGGTGCGCCAAATTTGTTGAAAATTTCGCTCAAAAATCTGAACCTTTATTTGGTTTGTTAAAGAAAAATAAAAAATGGATCTGGGATCAATCTTGTGATGATAGTTTTAACCAATTGAAAAGTGATTTGGTTCAAGAGGTAATGCTTGCACATCCTTTGTTAGATCATGATTTTTGTTTAATTACCGACTGTAGTTCAGTTGCTTTAGGAAACATTCTTTTTCAAGAAGTAGATGGTAAGAAACATATTTTAGGATTTTATAGTAGAACGTTAAAACCTGCTGAGAAGAATTATACTGTGACTGAACGTGAGTGCCTTTCAATAGTAGTCGCGCTCAAACGTTGGTCTCAATTGTTGTATGGAAGGCATGTAAAAATTTACACGGATCATAACTCATTGGTATACTTGCACAAAATGAGACAGTGGAACTCTAGACTTGCTCGTTGGAGTTTGCAAATTCAGGGATTTGATGTACAAATTGTATATGTTAAAGGTCAAGATAATCAAGCTAGCGATGCATTGTCACGTATTATTCTGTTCCCTGAGGTTGAAAAGTATGAAGTTAATAAGTACGAAGTGTTGCCATCTTGTTTTAAAAATTTAACTGTTCAAGATTTAATTAGCAAGCAAAGAGAACATCCGGAGTATGAAAATATCATGAAGTACTTAGAGAATCCCAACGATCCTTATGTTAAGGTTAAGAATCGAAATATTGGTGAATTTTACAAAATCGAAAATGGAATTTTGTTGAATCGTAGTTACCATTTTCCTAATCAATGGAAAATTTGTATTCCTCCTTCACTTGTAAACGATGTAATTCAAAATTATCATGAACAAGGTCATTTTGGTTTTGAAAAGGTTTTAGGCTTTGTAAGTGATTGTTGTTATTGGAAGTCCATGCGTAGAGATATCAGCAATTATTTGCGTGACTGTGTTGTTTGTAAACGTACGAAAGTTGAAACTTCGCCACCAGCTAGACCTTTACAAACTGTGGCTGTAAAGAATGTAAGAGACATGGTCTCGATCGATTTGTTAGGACCTTATCCACCTTCTCATACTGGAAATAAATTTGCATTGTCAATTTTAGATGTATTTAGTAGATATTACACAATGTTCCCAATCAGAAATGCAACGACTAAATGTGTTTTGAGATGTTTAGAATATTACTATTTTGTAACAATGGGAATTCCGAAATCCATACTAGTAGACAATGGTGGATGTTTTGTATCAGCAAAATTTAAATCTAAAATGGAAGAATATGGTATTAAAATTCACTATGTAACTCCTTACCATCCAAAGAGCTCAATTGTAGAACGTGTCCATAGAGAGACGAACAGATTGTTCAAATTGTTGTGTAACGAAGAACATACTTCTTGGGAAAGATACATACCTCAGATTGTCATTTTGTTAAATTATTCTGTGTGTAGTAGTTTAGGTGTCAGCCCTGCTAGTCTTCATTTGAATGTAAAAGCAAATTATTCTGTGTTGAAGCATTTTGGCATTGTAACAAACGAAAGCTATGATGAAAGTGAACCTGTAAATTGGGAAAATAAACTCATAATGGCTGACTACCGTAGAAGTGAAAAAGTTAGAAAAAGAAACGAGAAATATAATGCGTCCCAAGAAAGAAAATACAAAATAAAAGAAAACGATTTGGTATTTTTGTTGCAATCGCATTTGAGTTCGGCAGTAGACAAAAAAATCCGCAAGTTTTTCATGCTTTACAAAGGTCCACTGTTTTGTAAAAATAAAATTTCAGACAAAGTTTTTGAGCTTGTAGATCCTTTAACTGGAGAATCTTGTGGTGTACATTCTATTGATCGTATGAGAGTGTGGAGACCCACTCAAAAAACTAGGAACATCTGGTTAGAATTAGCTAAGAAACATATTCATGAAAAAGAATTTGATTCTTTAAGAGAAAATAGTGAAAAAACCGATTCTTGTGAGCCAGAAACTTTAGTAAATGTAAATTCTTTGAATATAACGAAAGTTAGTTTGTCTGTTTTCAACGAGAGCGAAAGTAATAAGTTTAATGTTCAGTTGTTGTTGAAAGAACTATTGAAATGTGATGCATATTTGCAATATTTAAACGACAAGCTAGATTGTCGATATCGTACTCTTGTGTTAGCTTTAAATCATTTGCTGAATCCTAAGCTAAACAGACGTGACATGTAAAAAAAAAAAAAAAAAACTCATTTACATGAATAATGTATTGTCTTGTTGATGCTTTGTGATAAGTCGTCAAGGCTAACTGTAGAATTTTAAAACACCTTATGTACGAGGTGAATTGTATAGCATTCATGTGTTAGTAAGAATATAAACGATGATATGCTCTGATGTAGTCAGAGTAAAAATAAGTTTTTATGTGTCAGTGGAACACTGTGACACGAGAAATGAATTATGAATGGCAACCTCCCCCCCCCCTTTCATTTATTTTTAACCTTTGGGTACATTTTTCTATGTTGTTTTATATTCCTACCTCACTAGAAGGTCTTGTTGCCATTCCAAAGGGGTGGGATAATAATATAAATGTATAATGGGGAAGGGAGACTTAAAAACTTAAGTGGATAGGCGCTTATTAGCGTAAAAGTGTGGCAGACTTACTTCTATCTGGCCTCACTCTTATTGTTACAGTACAATAGAGTGGTAATAAATTTGTTTCATGTAGTTATTTGTTTAAATGATGTGTAATCTTTGTATTTGTGAATAACAATTTTGTTTTCGTAACTTTTTGTCAGAATAGCTTGAGAAACGCAAGTATGTTTTGTCATTTATGCAATTTAAATATCATGTGTGTAGAATAAGTTTGTTCATTTACTTTCGTGAAATATTGAAGTATATTATTCAAATAATATTTGTTTTATCTGTTTGTTGAAAAGTTGAGTTGTCCATGATAATTATTTGTTCGTGTTCTATAGTTTTCGTATAATATCGTAAAGTAAGTAATGTGAATATTTTACTTCTAAATAATGCCATGATTTCATATAATGTTTGTGTTAATTTTTAATGGTAAGAGCGCATATAGCAATATAATAATTTGCATATTAAAGGTATATCATGAGAATTATTTGAATGTTAATTGTGAGTCATGCACTTATAAATGTTTAATTTAGTAGCAGTGCCGAATGTAAAAAAAAAAAAAAAAAAAAAAAAAAAAAAAGAATTTTAAAGACTTTACATATTAAAGCCCCATGAAACTATTATGTAAGAGTATAAATGCCCCACGCGTTTGTCGTTTTTCTACGTTAAATGAAACTTAATGAAACTTTTTCATCTGATGAAGTGTAACTCGACGAAAGTTCTTATAAACTTCATTGTGAACTAATGCTCGTCTTCACTTTGGAACAGTGGTGAGTGTTGAAGTGGAATTACAGTCAGGGTTCTTGAACGTTTACCATTATCCAATGGCGCACGTACATTCCTTTCGACCGCCAATGTAACTGTACCAAAATTCTGCTTATAATATTTTTCGTATAAACGCAAATTCTGCGTTAGAGCGTGATGTGACGTTCGTCTGAATTCGTACACTTTGTGCAGTGTATGCTTCTTGTTGATTGTGCTGCCGCCTAGTGGTGTTAAAAGACAGGATAGAAGAAGAGGAAGAAGAAAGTTATGAGAGGACAACTAGTTTTTCGTCGTGTTGTGTTGGTGTGTGTGAATATGAGTGACTCAGCTATTTTGCTGATCACTACAATATCTCGTCCTCAAACGTTTTTTTTAAGTGGAATATTAGTTACCTTGTAATCTAGATATCTATCACTGTCTTCAAATATGTAGAAATTATTAACGAAAACAGTATTATTAACTTGAACATTTTGGCAATTCTTATGCTACTCATTATCAAAACAAATTAGCCCCAAGTGGTATTTTATAACAACGAGGGGGCGTGTTGGAGACTAAAAAGAGAGCACAAAGGACTTGGAAGGTGGTACAAAAACGCAACGGACATGTAGTAAACGACCAACACAAAAATATCCCAAAACTGGTCAACTCCTGATCAAAACCACGACATAATGTCATCATTGTGTTCACTTGCAATAACCGTCTACTAAATTCTCAATATTGGAAGAAAGAACGATCTTGGTCAGTGGATTCGACGGATATATAGTGTTCCAACCTAAAATGTGATCACGTCTTTCACCAAGCCATGGCGGACAATATAACGAAGTGAGTAATAAAGTGCACTTACAAACTCATTACGTAAACGGGGCGAATAATATAAGGGAAAGTTTGTTTATCTCAGGTACGTTTATTCATTTTAAATAAATGGCACAATAAGATATAAATTTGTCAGTTTTTCTTTTACAGATTGCATGACGTAATAAGAAAGTGATTGTTGGATAACCTGTGTACAGTTCTTGAAAGTAGGTGATGCTCTCGTCTATTTTCGCAATGCACATTAGATCTTCGCCCAGGTGGTTCCCGTCCGAATCTGGACCGTAACGGTGAGGTGTATCGCACCTTCCTCAAACGATCGTCGGGGGGACGAACTTTCCGTACCCGTGAATAAAATAGTGCAAAGCTGTATTATTGGCGGGCAGGGAGTAGGGAGTTCTTCACGGAGGCCGGTTTAGGATGGTGTGCACTCCGCAGCGCAATGCTGCTAGAACCCCGGAACCACAATAGAACGACTGAGCCCTTCACTGGGACCAAAGTCTCAATTGAAAAGGTACACGGATCGAACCCTTCACCGTAATACCGTGATGCGTCCTGCTTTGGCGTAATAGCTTCAGATTCTGTCAACAGATGTCTGAAGTGGGAATTTGAAATACCGGGTTGTCACAAAGAAGCTCTAAGTAAGATCTGTGCACGAGTCACTGCTGATTCGTAACGCACCGACGGACAAACCTTCAACGAGACACACCGTGACTCGTATAGCACTGAGATTCAAATTCAGTTTTACACTGCCGCAGCGAACATGTTAAAAAATCATCAAGATGGACGGCTTTGCAAGATACATTATAGTAGCTTGCAATTTATTTCATACTATATGTGTTGGAGTCTGGAACTTTATTTCAAAAAGAACATGTATGAATCTTACCTCATATTTGTCTTTCTTCCATAACTCCTCCTTCAAATACTGAGCTTTCTCGCTTTCCTCTATAGCCTGCAATTGAAGAAATATATAAAAAAAAAATATTCATATACAAAAAAAAAAAAAAAAAAAAACTATAACAAACTGTAAGTTTACTTCAAATTATTCACACTAATTAATGGTGTCTACGAAATATAGGCCCATGTCTGAACAAATGCAAAATGGTTAATAGATGAAAAGTATGAAGACTAGATAAGTAAGTTGGAACTGTAAAGTGTAACAAACGATAGTATATTTAGTAATGACAAACTTATTGACAAATAAATAAATAAATAACAAGGACTATACATCAAATTCTTGACATACACTATGTGATCAAAAGTATCCGGACACCCCCAAAAACACACATTTTTCATATTAGGTACATTGTGCTGCCACCTACTGCCAGGTACTCATTATCAGCAACCCCAGTAGTCATTAGACATCGTGAGAAAGCAGAATGGGGCGCTCCGCGGAACTCACGCACTTCGAACGTAGTCAGGTGATTGGGAGTCACTTGTGTCAGAAGTCTGTACGCAAGATTTCCACACTCCTAGACATCCCTAGGTCCACTGTGTCTGATGTGATAGTGAAGTGGAAACGTGAAGGGACACGTACAGCACAAAAGCGTACAGGCCAATCTCGTCTGTTGACTGCCAGAGACCGCCGACAGTTGAAGAGGGTATTAAAGTGTAATAGGCAGACATCTATCCAGACCATCACACAGGAATTCCAAACTGCATCAGGATCCACTCCAAGTACTATGACAGGCGTGAGGTGAGAAAACTTGGATTTCATGGTCGAGCGGCTGCTCATAAGCCACACATCACACAGGTAAATGCCAAACGACGCCTCGCTTGGTGTAAGGAGCTAAACATTGGACGATTGAACAGTGGAAAAACGTTGTGTGGAGTGACGAATCACGGTATACAATGTGGCGATCCGATGGCAGAGTGTGGGTATGACGAATGCCTGGTGAACGTAATCTGTCAGCGTGCGTAATGCCAACATTAAAATTCGGAGGTGGTGGTGTTATGGTGTGGTCGTGTTTTTCTTGGAGGGGCTTACACCCCTTGTTGTTTTGCGTGGCACTCTCGCAGCGTAGGCCTACATTGATGTTTTAAGCATCTTCTTGCTTCCCACTATTGAAGAGCAATTCGGGAATGGTGATTGCATCTTTCAACACGATCGAGCACCTGTTTATACTGCACTGCCTGTGGCGGAGTGGTTACACGACCATAACATCCCTGTAATGGACTGGCCTGCACAGAGTCCTGATTTGAATCCTATAGAACACCTTTGGGATATTTTGGAACGCTGACTTCGTGCCAGACCTCACCGACCTACATCGATACCTCTCCTCAGTTCAGCACTCCGTGAAGAATGGGCTGCCATTCCCCAAGAAACCTTCCAGCATCTGATTGAAAGTATGCCTGCGAGAGTGGAAGGTGTCATGAAGGCTAAGGGTGGGCCAACACCATATTGAATTCCAGCAGTACCAATGGAGGGCGCCACGAACTTGTGATTTTCAGCCAGTTGTCCGGATACTTTTGATCACATAGTGTATATATATATATTAAATTCAAGAATTTTACTAATAATTTTACTTCTAATTCCTACAAAGATATATAAAATCCTACGTTCAGCCCTCATTTAGAGCACCGGTCAGAGCTAATGTGAACTACAATTTTAAAAAGATCAATGGTGTGTAAGGTCTTCACGTCACTGCATTAACAAATAATCTGTCAAAACGTAAACCCAATACATCAAATTGAATAGGTATGAGCATGATTTAACCTGAATATTATCACATAATCATCTCTAGTAGAAGGCAATGGTCATGCAAACATGGCAACGCTGTTCTCAATGGATAATTACGGAGGATGCCACCAATTGTTTATATACAGAGCAAGTGAGAGGTCTTCTGTGTTCGTTGACATCATACGTAATTCTTGTATCGTGCCAAAGTAATTATGTGTCTTCATTAAATATATGGTATTATGTGTATTTTTTTTTTCTGATTCCCCAAAGACAGTACTCAACGACGTCAATGGATTCAAGACACCTGAGAAGCAAATGATTGGTCAATTGTAAGTGTAAAGCATTTGTACGTATGTTTCTGACTTGGTAACACACACACACAAGGAAATAAGCAGTGTGAATAAATTACAGAGAAACCTATATTACATATAGTCTACAAGCAACTTCACACTGAAATTATCTACAACCAATAAAAATAAAGAGTATGAACCAGGGGCGCCCGAAGAAATTTTTCTGGAGGGGGTCCATCTCCATGGTTGCTATATTACGTATGGTATAACTGGTATTTAATATACGTGGTTTGCTATATTACGTATACATTTTCATGAGCCAGGGGGCCTGGGTCCTACCCTGCTCCCACCTTTGTGTGCCCATGGTAGGAACCACCACACTAATCTTTCTTGCTCCCACTTCTTCAATTAAATCAAATGAATCTGTGGTTATTACTGAAATATTTATTTAGGACACGTAGACGAAATTATAATAGACGTTTTCGGAAAACTTCGATGAACCCATCGCAAGGCTAAACCAGTAAATACTGACCTTTTTCTTTTATGAGAAATACTTATAAAGAAATCCCCTGAACAGTTATTGATATATATTTATAAAATTTACCGACCATTTAACTATACTTGTTCTGTAAACTATTATTACTAAATCTCTAGAACCGCCCCAATCCATTTCTTCCCATAAGAATTAAATTTTGTAAAACCTGTTTGTTTAACACATTGATCGCCATGTGTATTACAGGTGATACATACGGCGTGTTCTGCCTACGCTTCGTGTATCATTTCCGATACACAACAAACGTTCTTTTCGTTTCCACGTGTATGCGATCTGATACACATGCTGGTATATTTAACACATCTGACCTGAAGTTAGGGCGCTGGAAAATCATATTGCAGCAGTAATTCTGGCGCAGTTGAATACTTTTCTTTAAGTGTATTCCGCCTAAACTTCCAGTATCATTTCTGATGCACATCAACTTGGCGCTGACAGTAAAATTTACAAAACATACTCAGGCGATCAATGTGTTAAGTAAGTATTGCGTACTTTACATCCGAATTTCGTCTTAACTTTAGCCCCTTTCACTCGCCTTGGAAGTTTAATTTCATTTTTTTATACACACACACACACACACAAAGATTTTTATGTACTAAATTTCACATCTCTAACTTCCGTATCTTATGGGATTCAGCGTTATCAAAAAGAAAAACATGTTTTGGATTTACATTAAAAAAAAAGAAAAAAAAAAAAAGTTTTTCAAGACGATTATAGCTGAGTATTCAGTAACGAGTTATCTAAACCATTTAATATTATAGGTATGTAAATTACGATATTTATACTAGAAGGTGAATCAAAAGTAAGGTTAGGGGAAAGTCGGATAGTATCGGACAGCGTATAGTATCGGACAGTGTATAGTTCACTATTTTTGGAATAGGATGGCGACACTCTTTAACCACGTGTTAGTAGTTCTTTGTGGGGGAAGCGTGGCGCCAACATTCTGAGATAGTACGTTGAAAGGTGTATATGTGGTGCGACGATTTGTAGTTTTTATGCGGTTTGTGGTTGCACGTACTTAATTTTGTCGGCTAATTACAGAAACAAAGGTAAATGAAATATGAATTTAAGTAGTTGTACATTTTTGTTGTAGTTTTGTATCCTAATTGGCATTATATCATTGCCTACATTGCAACACAAATTATTTCAGGACTCTTTATTATCATGCACGTTGGTCGGGTGGTATCGGACAGGGTGTTGGCGGCCAATATCGGACAGCAATATTCGAAGTTTCAATGCGAAATCTTATAGTTTTTCAGGTAGAAATGGACAAAAAGAGAGGTAAATGGTCAGTGGAAAATATGAAAACAGCAATTGAAAAAGTAATAAGTGGTGGGATGAGTACAAGAGAAAGAAGTAAACAGTCTTCCGCCCTGAAAAGCACTTTAGGTGACAGGGTAAGATTTCTTTCCTTGGGAAAGGAAATTCAAGTAAAACCGCCAATGGGTAAATTTCAAAACACTTTTACGAATGAACAAGATAAGTTACTGTATAATCTTGTCAAATATCTGGACAGCCAGTTGATGCCTCTCAACAAGAAATAATTTTTGAAACTAGCATTTCAGTTCGCTGAACACTTTAAACTGAACCATAAATTTAACGGAAATAAAGGACTAGCCGGGAAAGATTTTTATTGTTTTTGCATGAAGAGAGATCCCGATTTAAGTTTGAGGTGCGCGAAGTCCACAAGTTTGCAGCGAGCTATAATATTCAACAAGGAGCACGTTGGTATTTTTTTTTTTTGACAAACTCTCTGAACTTATGAATAAATATTATTTTAAACCATCGAGAATTTTTAATGCTGATGAAACTGGTGTGTCAGTAGTTCATCAAAATCAGTAAAAAGTTGTGTCTATAAAAGGGAAAAAGCAGGTAGAGAAATTTAACATCTGGAGAAAGAGGCAAAAACGTAACAATTCTTCTGTGCATAAACGCGTCAGGTGATCAATTTATCCCTCCATCATTTGTGTTTCCAAGAGTAAGAATGAACAACGAACTTACGAAAGATGCTCCCGAAGGAAGCCGTATTTGATGCTCAACCAAGCAGTTGGATCAGCAAAGAAGTCTCTGAAATTCGACGGTGAAACAAAGACTGATTGCATAATTTGTGGGGAAAACTTTGATGAGAACTGGATACAGTGTAATTCGTGCAAAGGTTGGGCACATGAAAACTGTGTAAGTCTTGAGAGAGATGCATTTTATTATAAATGTGATATTTGCAATACCGTACAACATAACAATCTGCAGTTTGTAAGGTATGTAAGAAGACATGTAAGGAATCTAAGAAGGTAATAACAGATCTGTCCGATATAACCCGCCAGTTTTTTATATCTTGAAAAATTAGACTTTTACATTTTTTTCAGTTTCTCTAAATTTTGTAGTAAAAGTAAAATATGGTTTATATAGTGTTATAAAGATATGTATGAGGATTGCACATATGAGGTTTTTATTTAATTTCTGATTATCATAAAGTTGTTACATCACATGTTCCTTAAGTGTCCGATACTACCCGACCTTCCCCTACATAGAAATTTTTCCTTTTTCTCTTTTTAGTCCATCTGCGTGATCACAATAGATGCTAATGTAAAACGTAAGGGTGTGGTGATTTTTTTGGTAACTAGTCGTATTTATAGAGGTCAGCACTTGAATTTAGCCAAATACCAAGAAAGGACGCCAATGACGCACAATGCAGTGGCAAAATTGGTACAGCAATTCAAACTGAAACTGGTAGCGTGCACGACAAACCGCATAACCGAGTAATTAACTGCCACATATGAAAGGTTATCAACCAGTATTTAGCAGCTGTGTGCATACTGACCAACGAAGAGTATCCAACTTCTGTCAATAGAACTCGGTGTAAGGCAATTATGTGTATGTCGCATTTTGCACAAGAAGTGGCATCCATACAAGATCCAAATGCTGCAAACACCTCAGTCAGAATGACCCTGATCGTCGCCTACAACTCTATAAATGGGCACACGACCACATCAGTGGAAACATTGACTTTGAACTAACTGTTCTGTTCAGTGACGAGGTATTTGCTACATTAATGAGGAAGTTAGGCAAAACTGGGATAGTAGAATGATAAAAATCCTCATTGATCACATTCCTAAAAACCGCAGGAAGGGGATAAGATCATGGTGTAGTGCTAGATTTCGAGGCAGGGAATAACAGGTCCGTTTATCATCGAAAGTACTCTTACCTCGGAGGGTTACAAACACCTTCTTGAACACAGTATTCCCGAGCATGTTAAATGAAGCTGGAGATTTCCCAGCACTGTTTCAATAGAATTATACATCTCCTTGTTGCAGGTTAACTGTCCGTGAATTGTTTTATGTTGAGCTTGTCGTCTTGGTCCCGTTGACTGGCCACCGAAGTCTCCAGATCTGACACCGATGAATTTCTACCTTTGTAGTTATTTAAAGGCGGCGGTTTAGTCAGTTAAGGTTCATAATATCCAGCATCTGAAGAAAGCATTGTGTAACGTATAAACGTGGTTAAGCTGGATGTTCTGTGAACGTCTCTGGAGAACTACAAACGTCGCTTACATACATGCACTGATGTTGGAGGTGCATATATTACACATATGCTGTAAATCCTTATTTAATCTGACCTTTGAATCACCCTGTAGTACTTAATTAGATTAAAAATGGTGAATATTACTGATTAATTAATTATCCTAGACATTCTACATTTAAATACACAACAGCGAGCAAAATTCTAAACAATATTTCGCGTAAAAATGGAAGAAAATAGAGCAGCAGCTTACGCCTTGCTACAACCACTCCGAGCTGAAGTAAACGCTGCCTTGCCCACCCGAACGCCGCGCCTTCTACCAGAGATGTTACGCTCAATAAATGTGGATGAATAGGGCGGAAGATAGAGAGACACAGAGAGGACAGGAGAAGAGAAAGAAGCATCTCAAGAGGTCTTGAACGTTCAGTACTGATTTATCTTAATACATAAAATCAAATTTGGAGCCTCGCACTTCAGAAGCCCTTCTAAGCCACTATGGAAGTCCCTACTAACATATATACGTATATAGATCATGATAAGAAAAAATGTTACATGTTATCAGTTTCGCTACTATTTTCTACGTATATTTAGATAATATCTCAATATTTTGTTCACAGTTCTTACTTTTTCTTTTCTTTTTTTTTTAATGAACTATCTTTCCAATTGGAGCGGTAGAAGATATACAGAAAGCAGAAGCAAAACAAACCACTACGGAGAATTACATTGTTGTTTACTGGTACACAAATACAACTACACATTTTCTGTGCACAAATACAACTGATCTTGATGGTAACCAAAATCTTCATGCTTTTATATGCAACTTCAGTACGTATTTCCATCTTTGTGATTTTTTGTTTTTAATCTAGGCTTCCCCCACACAATTTGCGTGCTATTTATTACTGCCCAAATCATACATCATACTGCAGTACATAATAAGTAGGAAACATGCTCTCTACTTACACAATTTTCCAATAAGGTTGCTTCTTTCATCTTCTGTCAAGCGTTGAGTATCCACTTTGGAGAATGTATTCTGTCTGCAGCGCAAGAAGTGATCTATTTATGAAGTTATGTTGTCAACAAGACTCCTCTTTACTATTCGATGTATGTTTCCATTCCTTTAATGCCGTCAGCATTTTCATTTCATAGTGATATGCAACGATATGGATTCTTTTATCTTGTACTATGTAGAAGTCACGACGATTTTTTTCTTTTCCAGAATGGTGAATGAATTTTATTCATATATGTGATCCATTGTTATATTTGATTTATGTAAGAGTATAACATTTCGTAATATATCCTTTACAGAATTTCTACATTATTAGGTTGAATGTATTATGTAAATCGCAACATACCATGAGTATTTTGTAAATATATAAATCGCAACGTAACAAATATACTATGTTAATTATTTTATTGTGTATACATTTTTGTTTCCAGTGAAAAGATACGGAAAGTGATTTAGTGAAAATTACTATGATCCTTGAAGACTGTTCGATTTTACTACGGTGAATTCATCATCATGTTTCAATGAAATATAACAAACAATTTGCAACATCATTAGCAAGGTATACGGTCTCCAACATCATATACGCATTCATGTTTTATAAAGTTATGGCCGGTCAAAACTATATGATTTAAAGGCGTATTCACAATCGACACTACTTCAAAAAGGTTTCAATTGTTCTTAATTTTCTTTCTTGTATTATGCTTTCATACGCAGCTAAATTGTTTACACAGGAGTTATTAATATTTCGACAGGAAATAAATTCTGAAAATATCCTAAACACTGAATAATGAATCAAAGAAACATTCTCAGATACCCTGATAAATGAATGTTGTAACAATAGGTGCAATAACTTTCAGCTTGACTGCCAAACTTAAACACTGTCAAAGAAAAAACTAATGCTGCAATGAATGAAGAACTAACACACTGGAAACATTCATAAAGATATATATCTATTTTTGTCCTGTTTCAGACTATTTGCTATTACTATACAGTAGTAAAGAAATAATGTCATGTAAAATTGTAAAATATTTCCAAGTCAGCTATTACGCACCTAGGTGCTAGTACATAAAGAATATTTAATTCATTATAGGTACACCGAAACATACTACACCCCTTCATAGAGTCTTTCTTCTTCTTTTTATGTTGTCTGAGTTGAAGTATTCCTTACTTCATAATTCATTTGTGATTGTGTGAAGTCAGCATATTTTTCTTGTGTTTTACATTAAATAACAACAGTACATACTTTGCATGATTATTTTAGAACTAAATTTTTCATTCACTAAGAAATAAGTTAAAATTTTACTGTACGATCAACACTGTGTTGTTTTTAAAGGTGTCTCTTTCAATTTCATATCCCACTATTATGCCCTGTAGACGAATGAATTTCCACCGGCATTGAACCAGGGACCACGCAGAATAGAAATAGATCTTGAAACATTTATATGATAGTAATACGCTCCATTCATTATTCAATACAATGAGTATAAACTATTTGTATATAGATATATATATTAATATGACATTTGTTTCGTACATAAAATTTCTCTTTTCAGTTTAGTTACTTTATGGTAAACATCCCTTGAGTAAAATTACCACTCTACTGGATCTGAAACTTTTAACATAAATCAACAATCTTGATATAAACGATCTTTCTTCTAAACAGTATTTTTATTAACATATATAAAATCAGATTCTGTATAACGATTCATTTATCTTCATTGTCATTTTTGACCACTAACAAACGATTGAATTACGCAATAATAATGTTGATGTCGCATTCTGCCAAACATATTGCTGTACTCGAATGCAATATTATTTATGACTGTAAATTCTATTAAACATTACAATCCTTCATATCTGGAAATAAGAGTGAAGGAATAATGCTACAGGGTCGTTAATGTCAATAAATAAATCTGTGCGTAAATCTGGTACTTCTGGAAAGTGTCTGTATGTAGAAGAGATTTACCTCCAAAAATTCCACAAAATTTCTTCTTTTGTCTTTTCTCATTTGCATGATTTTTGTAAATTTTCTTCTAGTTGGAAAATGTAGAAGCTACCTGTATACAACTTAACAAAATATTAGATCTTCAGTTCCACGAAATTTACAATCATGATAGTACACCCACTTTCCAATTATTCTAAGTAGTGGAACATCGAAGGAAGCGCTCAGATGGGAATTTATGAACATCCTTTGGTCACCTTCCTATTCAGTATTGACTTAAACGCAGATCTCTATCTCTATCTGCTATTTCAAACTATCAGTCACTAATGAATTACTTTCTTTCTTAAAGGAAATCAAAGTCATTCTTAGTTTTAATTCAAATTTTCTAAACATCTCGGATTACCAAAAAACAATTAACAACTGGATGCTCTGTGACGTCACAGCTTGCTGCTCGGATTTTCAGTAAACCACTCGCTCACACAGAGAAAGAGGATGGCACCGCACTTAGCGTTGATAGAAGACAGTGGTGGCGGGCAAAGAATGCGCAGTCGATGGTTTTGCAGATATCTACTCGAAGATTCATGACTAATTGAGCACTGGCAACACTTCCATTCCGCCTACCTCGTTTCTTCCCCTTTTTTGTTCAACCTGTTCTCTTTCTTCTGGTGCTAACTGTAAAGCCTGCTTCTACGTCATACATCGGCGAGTTGGATACGACAATTTCAGCTCAATATTTGTGAAATTATAGTACTACGTTCAACTTCAAGTACAGAAGAATACTTCTTACTGATAGACATAACTGTTCCCTTCTTTCCATATCTCAGTCTCATTTTTGGACGCATCTATCTTTTTCACTGTAAAACTTGACGGTCATATGAACGCTTATTTGTTGATTTCCCAAGCCTGTAATGATTTACTTTCATATATATGCAGTTGTAAGCATATAATTCCTTAAATCCCACATAAAGCAACTTGTAAAATTATCTTTTCTGACATACTTTTATTACCACTTTAATCATATCAGTTGTAGTATGTACTTTTTGCAATGCGTATATGAGTACAGTAGCACATACCATAAATTTAAAAACATCTTATAAAGATTTTTATTATTTAATCCTGAAGATGGTCCTTTCAAATCTTACGTCCTTTCTTCTGGTAGAACTGAATATTTGTAATTATCACCTCCTGAAGTTGAGCCGTATTTTCGATTTATAGCAAGTTAAACTTGTACTTCTCATTCCGAAAGACCAGCGTAGTTTCACATTGATCTCTGACAAACCTGAATTTTAACGTCACACTTTGTTTCTTTTGTTAACATTTTGGTAGACTGTTTAATCAGTTGCAAAACGCTACTATATATGTCACGCCATCTATTAGCATAACAAATTAAAAAATGGCCACATTGTCTCACATCACTTAGCAGATGACTCAAGTAGATCATTATAATGTATAATAAACTGCTCCTTTCTTTTTAACTTGTTAATTTCTATTAAACAATCTCAATACAATTGTAAAATCAAAGTGAATTAGGCTCTCCAAAAGCGATTTTTCTTCTTTCTTGCTTTTTTTCTTTTCTTTTCTTTTTTTTTTTTTTTTTTTTTTTTTACAAATTACAAATTTATGTAATTGATTGTATTAAAAAAAAAATTATGAAACTTCAAAATAACTAAACTGTTAGAAAGCTTCCTGTCGGTGTATACGCTTCTAGGTTCAACGAATGTCAGTTCTACATTTTTATGTGTATCTTCTCTCCTCCATTGTGTGAGACATGTTACTTAAGTGCTAATCCATGATTTGATATCGAATCCTTTAGAAGAACGTTGCCATTGTTTCTTTAAAAGTTGAACGTCCCTTCGCAGCACGTGAGATTCGAAGCACATGACTCTCCCAACGGAAATCGAATTCAGAGTTTCTCATATCAACGGCAAAAATGTCAGTCACTATGAAATACTCACTGTGTTTCCCCAACTTTCCGATTTTAGAATTTTAGTGAATAACTGAAAAGTAATGAAGAGCATCTAAAATTTACAAAGTGAGCCACATACTTAAGTGCTATTAAAGAAAGTAATAACAGTGTATAGCTCTTCTCTTTTTTAGTTAGGCATCCAAATTACTTCATTATACGAAACATTTTAAAAACAACTAGCTGAACCTGCGCTATTTCCACAGCGCACAGTTCTAATATGAGCGTAAATCTCCTTCTCACTTCTCACTACAGTATATCTGTGCAAATCCCTTTACGAAAACAAGTAAAGGACAGGAAGACTTTCATAGGGAGTGAACTCTATGGACAAATATACAAATGTAGTATTTTTTTTTAATATATAGAATGTTTGGATAAGTAATAAATGATACCAAATGTAAACATTTTTTTTTCTTCTAATTCCATATCCGAGTACGTCTCATTGTGGGTCAACAAGCCTTCGAAGTTACCGCTTGCAATAGGTTTTGTCATTCAGATTAAAACGCCTGGAATGTCCATCAACCTGCTATACGTAGCTTGTCTACTGGTTGCCTTTCACAACGGTATCAACCTTAATACCTTAGTTGCAACATTAAACTAATAGGGCCAAAAGGACGAATAAAATGTGGAATAGAAAACTGAAGAATTTTTTTTTTTTTTTTAATTTGAATGCAAACTGGCAAATCTACACAAAATTTGGAATCGACCAGTGAAAATAGCACGTTTCTAGTACTTGTGGTTACGAGATCTCATTGTCGAAAGAATTGGCCACAAACATATAAATTTTTCTTGAGCACGAACATATAAACGTAGCATTTTAATAGATAGATTTTCATTTTATATAATAGCATCAGGCTCACTTTTCTAACTTTTGATACTGTTCAGTGTCTTTAATTTATTCACTAAGATTCAAACACGTGGGAGTGAAGTGAAAACCTTTAAGTTATGAGGAACTAATGGTTTCATCCATCATGCATCTAATGTTTGGTTTTAAAAACTTTCCACGCTTAGGTTACTTTTTTTGTTTTCCCCTACACTCACTCGTTGATTCACTTTTTTCTCTTTCATTTTTTTTTTTTTTAATTTTTCATCGATTCAAATGATCTGCACTAGAAAAATGTTTCATTACATCTGATATTTTAAAAGACAAATGTCTATAAAAGTACGTAGAACTTTTCTTTTTTGACTTGGCAGACATAAACTCCGTTGTATTTATTCCGTGATGTCCAGCTGACTTCTGGGTAGTCTTTTTACAGAGATCTTATTGGAAGAGCAGCTATCAAATGTCCACATAGTACGGTTTCTCTTTGTGTACCATGAAAACGGTATTGCCATGTTCAAATAACATTTAAAATTATAATACTTGTATTGTCTTAATAGATTTTTTTATTATTATTGTAAGTTTATTTCCAGTTCACAGGTAACTTGTTTCACTCAAGTTTTTCTTCTTTTTTTATATATATAGAATTTTAATTAGTCTTGAATCAATGATCTTTATTATCTTTTGACTAACTTGCTGACTTCTATTTAACAAAGAAGTGACCATATTATTCTACTCCACAGTAGTACTTCTTTTTTTCTTAAATCAAGTCATTATATCTCACAAACACACTGCTGAGAGTGCAAACTATGATATTTTGAGTTATATTTTTTTATATATATATTCAGATACTTAAAAGACAGTAAATTTTAAAATTCTGTTTCACTCACTTCGTTAAACTGTGTGCAATAAGAAATTACTTTAAAACCTTACCGTAAATTACACAATTCGTAATAGAATAATATTTGATATGTATTTTACATTAAAGATGATGATCCCGAACTTTTTTTTTTTTATTATTTTCGAGTACTTTTTTTTCTGATTTATTATTCAAATAGTTCAGAATTCTTGGTTTATCTAATCAAAAGTCGTGTTTATTTAATCAGTAGATTTGGGTGAGTAACAGATTCTTGAAAATCTCGTAGCAAATTATATTATGTTCCTTGTACTGGTCCATTTGCTAGTGACTCACCAATTAATTTTACATCGGTCTCTCCTATTTTTTATTTATTTTTTATTATTTCCATCATCCACATATGAGATTACAAAATGTCTCAGAAAATCAAGCCTTAGGTTAGCACATTTCGTAATTTCTTAATTTTGAGAAACAACTTTATTTTGTAACAGAACTTTACATGATGTTCTCTGGATAAAATGCTACTATATCAAACGTTATCTGTGTAATATTTAATGAATAAAATTTTCAGTAAAATTATTCAATTCAGTAATTCAATTACCTTTTTACTGAAGAAAATGCAGCGTACTACACAAATATCAGATACAGTAACTATTGCATATCCTTCAATTAATGAATGTAGCAGCGCATTATCCAATGTTGACGAAAAAATATTACGCTCAATTATTACTAACATATATGCTCATTATATTAAATCATTCCTTGTGATGTATGAAAAAAAAAAAAAAAAAGTCTTAAAGGCGAACTCAAGATATTTTCAATGAACCCTTGCTAACAACTGTTCCGCGTTGAGAAAAGTCTGCCAAACTATCCTCTGATACAACAAATAGATTTTTGCATTGTTTCATAAGTTTTTTTTATAATGTTCTACGTTATTCACTTACCTTGCTTCGCATGCTTTGTAACATTTAAGTAATAAATATAATATACACGAAACCTTTCCAGTTTGTTATAAATGTGGGAAAATCTTGTCAAATTTTAGAGGCTTCTTGTAGCAGAGACTTACTAACATAATTCTACGAAATACACTGATATTTTTTTCCAATATAATAGTTCTCTTAAATATTCGCACATATTGCTATAAAGCACGGTACACACTGTCTATATTGATTTCACAATCACCAAATAGTAACTGTTACTGAATGTTGACAGGTTCAACAAACAACGTACTAAAATGGACTTCATCTTCACAAAATTCTTTTAAACTTTCGTGTAACAAATTGAATCCAACTTCATACACACATGTTATTGTTTATAGTAGTTACCTCTTTTTAAGAAGGTAAATAAAAAATATATATTAAACCGTCTCATTTAAATAAGTGCAAGATTGTATGAATCAGCGTTATATTGCTTTCTTTCTGCTAAACTATTTTAATTTTAGTTAGAAAATTTCATCTTCAAGACCAACGTAAAGTACATCTATATATATAAAAGAGAACGTACAAATCCTTTGTTAGCTCATCACGCTAATACGGCTGAACCAATTTCTTTCATTTTTGGGGGGTTATTAAGATTTGGACCCTAGATGGTTTTTATCATATCACTTTAATTTTCAATTACCAGTGTCTTGAGATAATTGACCATTCAAGTGTCCATAACGTAGAAATCCTTTGTTAGCTCATCATAGCTAAATCTAACCGTATTTATATGCAACCCACATGACCGTGTCACTCGGCGGGTTAACATAAATGACAGGCGATATAATGTTAACATTTACTGCAATCTTCTATGGTTTTTATCATATCACTTGAAAGCGAAAAAGTAAAAATTATCTAAGTAACAAAGTTTATTGCGTTCCGGGGTGACCCCAGCGAAGCGGGGTGAACGCTGCTAGTATATATATAAAAGAGAACGTACAAATCCTTTGTTAGCTCATCACGCTAATACGGCTGAACCAATTTCTTTCATTTTTGGGGGGTTATTAAGATTTGGACCCTAGATGGTTTTTATCATATCACTTTAATTTTCAATTACCAGTGTCTTGAGATAATTGACCATTCAAGTGTCCATAACGTAGAAATCCTTTGTTAGCTCATCATAGCTAAATCTAACCGTATTTATATGCAACCCACATGACCGTGTCACTCGGCGGGTTAACATAAATGACAGGCGATATAATGTTAACATTTACTGCAATCTTCTATGGTTTTTATCATATCACTTGAAAGCGAAAAAGTAAAAATTATCTAAGTAACAAAGTTTATTGCGTTCCGGGGTGACCCCAGCGAAGCGGGGTGAACGCTGCTAGTCATTGTATATAATAAATTTTAAACATATTTCCGAACATTTAAAACTCCACTTTGTCTTGCACCATTTTCATGCTAACATTAATCGTTACATATTGTTTGAAAAGGAACTTCGTAGTTGTCAATCTTGCGTATTCCATTTCGACAAATAAATTATTCTTAAAAAAACGATGTGCACTTCAGGACCTGTACTACGCTTCAGCCAAGTTCTCCTTATTTTTTGAAAGTACCAACAAACAGGATGCTATTTACTGACCTAATTGTTGGTTTCAAACCCCTCATACAGTACAGTAGCTTGAATGCTCGATAAGTATGACGTCATACAATAGGTCCCCCGATTTGTGGCCTACACGAAGAAGTCTGAAAGTACTCATAGTATTATATATATGCTACGTGGTACAGTTTCTAAACTTTTGATATTCTTACGTTATTCAATAACATTTTTTCTCTTTGTTTTAAAGAAAAAAAGTAGTGGCATCGTAGATAAACAACGACTGCAGATCTGAAATATGTCGTTACAAATTCCAACTCCATTAGATATCGGGGTGCGACCAACAACAGTAAAGCATTAAAAGAGCTTTGTGTTGTATTAAGAGCCATCGAACTAAACTTCTTGCAATTTGGCACTCTGAAAACAATTGGCAGTGCTGTATTAAAATTCATAATGTAGCGTCCTGCAACACGATAAATGCTTTTAAACACAGTGGTAAGTACCTTTAATATGTTATTTTCAACTGAAAAATAAAATACCTGCCGTCACAATATCGTGAATATTTCTCACTCGAGGATACCTTGTCCAAGGTCTTCGCATTACATTTCATAGTATTTGCTATGTTCTAGAGTTCTGTGTCCTCCAACTGTTAATACTGTGTTTTGGTACACGATGGTAAGGGCATGATATAGCGGGAAATTAGTAAGCAGAAAATTCCCTAATATCTCCAACCTATATGTTCTACGACAATTGCTGTAATATTATTTGGAAGCGTAGTCAATTAGGAAAAAACGAAATATAAATTGTCTTTAGATTATAATTATAGAGATGATACCACTGATTCTCTAGAATTGTCCTCAATTTGGCCAGAATTTTGAGTGTGACAATAACCAAAGACGTGTTCAACTCTTTCAAAAATCCCGTTGGATAAAATCATTTTCAAATTAATTTACGTACCATGCAGTACATACAGCTTGTGTATTCTGATATTTGAAAGGGTTAATGAAGAAAGAAACACAAAGGACCACCTAAACTTTATTTTGGGTCGCTCCCGATCGTCTAATGGAGTTAAGCCTTCACAGTACGCCCAATTGATTATACAATGCTAAGATCGGATTTTACCAGTTATTGCTTTAGTGTCACGTTAAGAGTACTTACGTCAAACTGCGTCTCTCCCAGCTTCATATTCTTTCTAATCAAGTATAATTTTTCTTTCTCGCCGTATGGTTTTCTTCGGATGTCGAACACCCACACCCAATGAGCATACCATCCAACGTATAGCGCTATGCTGTATGGAAGTTTGAAGAGCTGAATCCACAAGATGTCCGTGACCTTTGGCTTAGCGTAACCTCCTCTGCAAATACATCATTATCATCATCATGAGATAAATAAGTAAAAATCACCATACATTTGCAGAGGTTAAATATAACTATATATTCGAAATTAATTATAGGGTTATTGTAAAAACTAACATTTCCTCCAATTGTTTTATAAGTATTATATGCGTAAAGAGTATCTGTGTCAACACTAGGAAAAACAATCTGACAGATAACAATCTGGTTTGCTACATATACGGTACACAAATAAATAACAGAAAATAAAAACTTTTTATTACTATTGTAGTATACCAAATTTTTAAAACCCCAAAATTATTGTAAATATTTAAACTTTTGTAAAAATCTATGTAAACAGTTCAAGGCTGGCTTGAGTACAAAATATTAACTGTCTGAATTGAATGAATTAAGTCAGGGTTGTTTCCAGGATCTAGTTTGCTTTATTGCAATAAGCCCAAAACTTATTTTATTCTATCAGACATACACGTGGAACTTCCAGACAAGAAAATATGAAGGAATGCGGATTGTATTCCGCAGTTTTATATAAAAGGACCACCAACGTTCACTCAACAAACACCTCAAGTCTATACTTCAGTTATAGACGTGTCATTCGCTTAGAAGTTACGTAAGCTACAGAGGAGACGGAACCTTCGAAGTTTACTACAGCTACCTCAAGGATCATAATGTGCCTTTTCATATTACCTTATCTGATAGTTTCAGATTCCCTGATTCGTATCTCAAGCACAGCCTTTATTTTCATTATAAGAACGAGTAATGAAATTAAAACCTCTTTATCACTTTCCTATTCTCTTCAACTCATGTTTGTCTCTATCTCTTGCACTATTCTGAGAGAAATCGACTTAAGATTTAGATAGACGGAGAACCTATAGACAAGGGTTCGATTCTCAGTTCACGCCCCAATATTAAGTATTCTTCACAGAATGACACCATTGGCAACAAATGACGTATGTTTATACGATAACCATTCTCGTTTAGCACTTCTCCACAGAGCAATGTCAAGTTTTCGCTCTCATAACTAAGAGATGCTCCGATTGAAAATGTATACAACAGGGTTATTACAAATGATTGGCTCGATTTCAAAAATTCACTGTAGATTTATTATTAAACAAAACTTCGCAAACATATTGAAAAACTCAAAGTTCTTTAGAGACATATTATAAGTGCTTTATATATACACCATCTAGCAATTCTGCAAATATTAAGTTCTTCCATAAGCTATTGTAACTGTGACAAAAATTCAGTGCGTCTCATCAGGCACCAGGGCTTGTAGCAATTGCAAGCGGTAAAGCTTCTGCTTCAACCATTTTCGTAAGATTTTTCAAACGGTAGGTTGTGGAATGTTCAGCTCTCTGCATGCTCTGTTTCAGTGGGTTTCATACAAAAGTTGCTCGCACGCGTTCAACCGTTTCTCACTGTAGGCAGACCAGTTGATTTCCCCTTACAGGGGCATTCAGAGGCTGTAAATTGTGCATACCATCGCCGAATTAACTTGGCAGTTGGTGGATCTTTTTTTGAACTTCGTTTGGAAGTGTCTTAGACTGTTACGACGGACTGATGTGAATGAAACTCGAACACAACATAAACTTTTTCTGCCCCTATCACATCTTGAATAAGTACTTTGCTGGGCTGTGGTGGCAGAAAACAGGACCAAAACTACAAAATTAAAAAAAAAAAAAACTTTTTTTTTTTTTTAGTTTTTCAATCTGTCTGCAAAGTTTTGTGATAATATGTCCAACAATAAAGTTACAGTGAATTTATGAAATCGGGTTAATCATTTGTAATAACCCTGTACATAATTCGCAAACGGGTTTCTATGAATTTCGGTGTGAAGTTTTATCTTTCTGGTATAGTAATTTTGGTATAAAAATTTAAAGCTATTGTTTTCTTCTTTTACAGTAATCTTAATTTCGGACTGGATATTATTAAATATTTTTTAATAAATAAAGAGAACATCACACATGGCCTTGTAACATTTGGTAAATTTTAAAATAGATTTAAAAAAAAAATCCCATTCAAACTGATGGAAAACATTACTGACTAAAAATGTTGACGAGGATTGCCATGGCCAAATCGTCTTGATAGACATATATACTGTTTCCAGATTCAAAATAATTGTTATGTACACACTTTCAGAAGTGTGAACACCCGAATTTTATGTGCATCCAACAATTTCTGTTGTCACTTTCCCAAATATACAAGTGGTAAGTGCAATAAAAATTCCATATTTGATTATGGGGTATCCTCATACGTAATAAAATAATCAACGCTTTTGACTTTTGGATTGTGTCCCTGATGTGAGCAGTGATGAAAAGCGTTCAAGTATATATTTACACTTAATTAAAAAGCCCATTTAATAAATAATAACACAGTACGACACAGATCAAAGTAGTCGACGCGTTGGCCGCTCCTGGTATACAAAGTAATGTTCAACTGGACCAAGAACCGAAATCGATTCTCCAGCTTACTGCGCCGATGTGTTGCTCAATCATCACACTACCCACTCTGCACAATAAACCAGAGACCCAGTTTCGGTTTCAGTCGTGCAAAAAATTAAATCTTCAAGTTTAACGTATGCCCTTTAGGCTACGGGAAACGGATGATTAAGGCAAATTAATGATGATGGAAGAATTGGTGAAATGCGAATGGGGGAGAAAACGAGAGTACTCCGGAAAACCCCATGGACAGAACGTTATCAACTACAAAATTAATTGGACGGGGATCGAATCAGGGACCCTACGCACTAGAGATAAGCGCTCTGCCACTGAGCCACCGTGCTCCCTCCAGTCGTGCAGTTTTGCACTCTTTGTACACACTGAATTCGCACTTATGGAAGAATCAGTGCGATATGGAATCAGTTATTTCTTATATTTATCTAAAATAATATATAAATGATAAACGTTAAAAAAAATATTCTAATATCAAATAACACTACTCACATTGTTTACTTGTAAAGAATTAATCATCCAACATTTGTGTAAATACACACACAACCTAACTTTCAGTTTATATTTCCTAGAACTAGTTTATATTTCCTGGGATTATTTCTACGAACTTCTGCTAAGTCTTCAGTTTGTTAAGTACGAGAAAATTATCGAAGTTTTATACCCGATATCTACTACTATCAGAAGACCGTAGAACACATATTCACAACTTACTCCTCTGGTTAAGTTTATCAATGAATTATCAAAAGATTTGAAACAAAAGTTATGGGAGTCCGTGATGCACTAATTCTATCTTCCAACTTATATTTTGGGACATAATGAGGTGCAAACGAAATGAATTCAAGTGCACAGAAATACCAACAACATAATAAATATGGCTGTGATTTTATTTTCTCCATTAGTCCAGGAGAAATAAGCTGAAATCACTACAATATTTCGAAGCATGCTTCCAACTTCGATATTGTCTATTCTGAAGGAATACTCACAATATATGTAAGACAAAATGGCTAATGAAAGAGAACCTCAAGAAAAGATGCCAGTACTAGATTCTGCTTATTATTATTATTATTATTATTGGGAAAAAGTGCCAGTACTATCTCATTTTACTTTATTTATTTATTTATTTATTTATTTTATGCTTCTTTTTCAGCTCCTAACCTTGTACTGAATTTGGGAATAGTCGATCACCTCTCAAAAAGAAGTGTAGTGCATTCGATGGTAGGGTTTTGGCGACGGAAATAATGTATAAAAAACGACAGTCCAGGAAATCATAGTGCGTTCGACAGGGTTACCAATAATAGGGACAATGGTTGTACCTGAATTTGTCGAATTTGCTTTTCCTTTGTTTTGTTTTTCTTTTTTCTTTATGTTTGTTACAGCAATATGGAAAATGGTAAAACGACAAGAGTTGATGATAATAGAAACATTTAAAGAGTTTGGAGCACGTTTACTTCTGGACCCGCGGGGATTTAGTTCGAATTTTGGGGCGAAATTATTGCTGGGAGTGGAATACATGTGTTTGGGAAGTTGTATGGATTAGGATTAGGAATCAGATTTCTGGGTTTTCGGCAGGTATGGCCATGTGACGTCTCTCGACCATCACACTATCCGAAAAAACGGAAGGAAGGAAGCGGACTGGGACCTGTATGCTAGATACCATCCCAGCATTTGCCTCATGTGAGTGATGAAAACTTCACTCAGGATGGCTGGCCTGAAAAAGCTTTTTTACACTTTGTCGACCAAGTATCTCTACTGGGAATCGAAGGTGGGATAGCTTGTACGCTACGCGGGGCCGTATGCTGTACGGCTCAGACAGGTTGTGTCAGTAATGTATTACTACTATGGTGGTCCTTATGTGTAGGGCGAATAACGAAAATGAATCAGAACTCATGACGAGATAATCTTGCGTTTGCAGGGTATTCGTGAAATGGTGATCAACAATTTGGATAGAAAGATATGTATATTTCACAGGAACAGCAACTATGGAAAGGGGCACAGAAACTTTTGAACTTCGTCGGCGGGGGAGACGTGAGCTCGTTTCCCGGTGGGAGCTCATCTGGTTTGGATTCCATGTCTCATATAGCCTCGCTGCTGAACAATTTTTGAGTGTTAGGATGGATCCCTGTCAGAGACGTTGAGTATATTTTGAATGAACAGACCTGTAAAACCGACAGCAAAGGCTGAAGATGGAGGCGGTAATAGAGAAGACGTGAATATACAGTTTGGCTTGGTTCACCGAAAAGGACAGTAGGCGTCATAAGATAGGACTTCTTCTTCGTTCGGGGTGAAAGGGTCTGTTGAGAAGTTGAAGTATTTCCTCTTGTGTGGGTGATGGACAGAATCATCAGGAACCCCAGGTTGGGTTTGTGTTCATTCAACGGTGTTGCAAACAGAGCCAGGGTGATAGGCTGCTATTCTAAAAGAAAAGAGGTGAAGGAAAAGAGTAGTAAATTTAAGTATTTACTTTGAAGTTCAAGACAGAGGCAAGAAGTTTCCAAGTTAAGCATACAATCTGGCAGAAGAGGGAAGTCGAGGCAATAGAATATTTCTAAGAGGGATTATATTAGTAAAAAGATTTTAAAAATTACACAAGATTAAAAAAGTAGTAACAAGATTAATTTACACCACATACTGAAGTTCTCGACTGTCTTAACTATAGACTATTGCTGTGTTCTAAGTTACAATGGAAAAAATGAAATGAAATCTTTAAGTTTAACGTCCCACGCTTATGCCGGTTAGACTAAAGGAGGCGGTGATGATGAGAGATGAGTGAAATGGTGGAATGAAGTAAGTGGGAGGAAACGGGAGAACCCCGAGAAAACCCACGAGCACGGTGTTTGTCCACCACAAAGTCCACACGGCGCGAGCTGAGATCGAACCAGGGACCCCAACCACCGGAGGTGAACGCTCTACCACTGAGCCACCGCGCCCCCCTATGTTACAATGGAGTATCATCCCTGTGATATACGAGAAACAGATTGTTGCCTGCTTCTTTATATTACTACCATCTTCCAAATTACCTTTATAAATCCTGATCTTTCTGTGACGTACAACGTACCCGTGGGAGCTAACTAGTCGAGTCGTCTATTATGTTTTGTCCTTCGTATATTAATCATCCGATTTCCAGCCACCCGTATGTACCAAATGAAGCATATCCGGAAGGAAAAAAGTAATGGAGGGAAATATGTTGTTGATAAAACCAAACATATATCGATGGGATTCCTTGTGGCTAAGTGGTTAGAACTTCGCTGCCTATGGAGGAGGCTCTTTCAGTTTAACGTCCCACGATTATGCCCTTTTAGGCTAAGGGAGACGGGTGATGAAGGCAAGTGAATGATGATGGAAGAATGGTAGAATGAGAATGTGGGAGGAAACGAAGTATCCCGAAAAAAACACGGACACGATGTTGTCCACCACAAACTTACTTTTTCGGGAATTGAATCAGGGACACTACGCACAAGAGGTAAACGCTTTACTAGTGAGCCATCGTGTCCCACTACTGTGGTTTGAAGGCCACGGATCTACGTCTAATATAGCCTACTAGTACCTAAATGTTATGTATTTCTATATATTTCTCATGTCCTGGCAACCCCGCCCCACTACAGAAAAAATACGTGGGTGTTGAAAGATAAGATTAAAAAAAAAAAACAGTGTCTGCTATCAGTTGCTTGGTTTATATTTCCGTTCATACTAGTGGCGCAACTCAGTGGCTCCGTGTGAAAAGGACATTAGGTCTTCAGGAGTCAGTCCCGGACCTAAGTAGAACTTTAGAAATTCAACATAGACAAAGGTTGGTTGAATCTATGATGTATGTATGATAACGGTTTGCTTGTTTTTGTTTTTTTTCCCTTGAAGTTTAGCATCCGTTGTCTGCACCAACGCTATGAGACGTGGACGTACAGTTTAATATGGAATCCGAACTACCTTAAAGCGTTCAAATGTCACTGCCGTCTCATTGAGAACTGAACCCGGGATCCTGTGTACCAAAGGTGCGCACAACACTCATTAGACAAGCAATGAGGGTTATGATAACGGGAAAGTCAGAATTCCACAGTAGTAGTAGATATGTTCACGAGTATTGGAAAAATAGAATAAGAGATAGTATGAACTGAGGAACAAACTTAAAAAAAAAAAAAAAAAAAAAAAAAAAAAAAAAAGTTGAGAATGGTCCAAGAGCATTGCCAGAATGAACTTAAAAAGAATTGAGAGATGAAGCGGGAAGGGTAACTGTGATTGCTCCTACATGAAAAAGTAAATATTTTTATCCGAACCTTCTTCTCTTTCTCGCAAAAATTAGAAAAATATCATCTCTCTATGACTTACAATTTTCGAGATATGGCTACATAAATATCTAGTAATTCGAACTTTATTGGCTAATATCTGGGAAACGGTGACCAGTTGGCCAGTGACCACCAGTTACTATTTGCTACCAAAATGTTTACCATCCTCTTAGGTATTGATCAACACCAGTATCATCTCTCTATGACTTACGGTTCCCGAGATATGGCTCCTTAAATCTCCTGAAATCGGCCATTTTTGGTCAATATCTCGGGAACGTTAAGAGTGACGCGAAAAATTCCATCACTTTCGCAGATAGTGTTTGATGCTCTATCGAATGGAAAACTCAAAATTGAAAAAAAATCGCAAATAACACAGACATAGAGAATTCAGAAACGAACTTTATAAGTTCGTTGAAAATACAAGAAAATGTACAAAGAATGGATGAAGTGACTAATCCTGGAACGGGTATTAAAATAATAATAATAATAACAGAAATCGGAGAGAAACATTATAACACAGCTATAGATAAAAGTAAGCTACAAGCGCTTTCGCTGATACATCATCACATAAGCCGGACCTAATGCTCTTCAACTACCCTGCTTTTTTCTTGACTTTATTTTAATTATTTATTCTAATCCTTCTTACTGTCTGCTGAAGCGTCAGTGGAAGTGCTTAAGGTTTAAATAAACTCAAAAGGTGCTTACCTTGTTTCTGTATATCTTGTTACTGATTGGTTCAAAAAATCATATTAAACTTCGAATTATCGTTCACAGCTATCAGCATTGTCAAGACATAGGGAAGAAAAAAATTCAGAGTAGATGGAATGCATGGGAATTAATTACAAGGTAATAATTAAAAGTATTTACATACATATACATACATAGTCGTAAACACTAAATTCTTGAAACTTCACAGTATACAAACTCTAAATCCTTAAGCTTCTTTTGTGGTTGTAAATAATATTATGAAGTGAAAGTGCTAATAAAATTACTCCAATTGATTCTTTTGTTCGAATAAAAAAGGTGCCGTGTTTTGTCTTTGCATGAAAGACGATTTTTTGATCGTTTCTATTTCTCGATGTTATGTTTTGTATCTTTTAAAGTGTTGGGGTACGAGTATATTCTCCGAGTCTAGTAAGTGTGTGTTCCTTTTTCTATCCATCCAAGCTAAATAACACTGTGCTCTCCTTTCTTTTTCCTAATCTATCTATCATCCTCTTAACCTCTCGTGCATTCTCTACTCTCCTACTTTCCTGTCCTTCTCTCAGGATGTTAAAAGTATATTCCCGAGCCTTAAGAGAAAAGAAATACTGAGAATAATAGAAGAGGAAATGGGTGAAAAGAAAATAGAAAACTGGGACAGTAAGAAGGTAAGAAAAGGAAAAGAGGCATTGTGGGAGAATGGGTACTGTATAATCAGAGACAGGATTGTTAAAATGAAGGAAGGACTTAATATAGGATCTTGTTTGAGTCCAGTACTATCAGATATAATAATGAATCGATGGGAGGAGACGATAGAAAGAGGAGGAGAAAAGACTGCTTCTTTATTGCTGTTATGTGGACGACTGTATAGGAATATGGAAGGGAACGAAAAGGCAACTAGTGAAATTCATACGGGAAGTGGAAGATGAAAAGAAAGGGATTAGACTAGAAAATGAAATAGAAGTAGACAAGGAGATAAACTATTTAGATACGAAAATAAAGAAGTTGGAAGGAGGAGAGTTTATTACATCCTGGTACCAAAAAGAGTGTGCAGCGGGAGTGTATTGTCACAAACGAAGTGATGTGGATGAGGGTACAAAGAAGAATTTCATAAAAACATGGAGAAAAGAATAGGAGATATAAACACAAATGAAGAACAGAGGAAAAGGAATTTAAGGAAGTTCTGGACACAACTAAGCAGAAATGGATGCAACGAAGAGGACAGGGTAACAAGAAACATAGCAAGAGAGAGGAAGAAAGAGGAAGAAGACAAGAACAAAAAATGGTTTGGAATAGAAAGTCTAGGCAAAGAAACAGAGAAGATAAAGAGAATGCTTCGGAAAGCAGGAACAAGGACGTACAGAAAAGGAGGAAGAAGAATAATTGAACTGGTCAAGAAAACCAAGAGAAAAGCAATAGCGGACCAAGACGAAAAGGGGGTAATATATAAAGGAGGGTGCGCGGAGTGTAACAAAATTTACATAGGAGAAACAAAGAAGATGGGAGAAAGGATAAAACAGCACAAGGATGATGTAAGATTAAAAAGGGATAACAATGCGATATATAAACATCAGAAAGAGACAAACGACAAAATAGGGTGGGAAGGAGCAGAGGTCATAGAAGTAGAGAAGAGAACTTTGGTGAGAAAATGGAAAGGAGACAAGGTGATGAATTGGAATGCAGGATTCTCGATAAATAAAGAGTGGAAGAAGATTCTGCTTAAAGAAGAAAAAATGAAAAGAAAGAAGAAAGAAAGACAACAAACTAATAAGAAAAATAAGGATAATTAAAGGCAGAATGTATCCAGCGAAAAATGTAAACTTTTAATTGGACACGTGTGCAGCTAAAAAGTGAAAGTGAAGACCACACAAGTGTTACTTTTTAAAGATGGGGCGGAGCCTAATTAAAAGTTGATCTCCGGAGAGTATATAAGAGGTGACCAACTCCCAAACAGCCAGAAGGAGTGGAAGGCTGATGAAGACACAGTTATTGTGTCGAAACTGTTACGTGATTGTGTTTTTTTACATATTATCACATAGCCTTGCTCAGTGTATTGTTTTAGTACAAAATGGAAGCAAGGCCGAATAGAATAGTTATGTAAATTTAATAGGGGATGACAGGAGAACAATAGAAAGACATGCACAGATCTTATTAAACACTTGCAAGAACATGGTTTTAAAAGTAAATGCAGAGAAAACTAAATACATGGAAGTGCGTCGGGACCGTAATACGGCAAATTATGGATGCGTTAAAATATTATATAATACTTTTGATAAAGTGGATAGTTTCAAATATCTAGGATCAATATTAACAGACGAAAATCATATTCACGAAGAAATTAAATGTCGACTAAAAGCAGGGAATTCATGTTATTATTCAGTTCAAAATCTCTTGTCGTCGCGAATTCGGTCGAGGAATTTGAAGCTTAAAATATATAAAACGATAATCATGCCTGTTGTTCTATATGGTTATGAAACATGTCGCTTACTCTGAGAGAAGAATATAGACTGAAAGTATTTGAGAACAAGATCCTGAGACGAATATTCAGACCCAAGAGGAACGGAAATTGGGAATGGTGGAAACTTCATAACGAGGAACTACATAATTTATATGGTTTACCAAATATTGTTACGGTCATTAAGTCTAGAAGGCTTAGGTGGGCAGGTCATGTAGCTAGGATGGAAGAAAGTAGAAACGCTTTCGAAGACTTGACTGGAAGACCAATCGGAAAACGACCATTAGGAAGATCTAGGCGCAGATGGGAGGATAATATTAAGATGGATCTCGCAAAGATAGGAATACGAAATAGAAATTGGATCCAGTTGTCTAAGGATAGATGTCAGTGGAGAGCTTTCGTGAACGCGGCATTGAACCTCCGGGTTCCGTAAGTTACAGAGTTAGTTTTAGTTAACCACAGAATTTGTTAATTTTAGTTATAACTCCGAAACTATCCACTTTTGAGCACAGGTACATATGAACTTCTGTTGTTATTTTGATATACGTAATCTAACACCCTGTATAAGTATTCTAGCATATACATGAGACTTCAGAAAAACATGCAGAATTTGTAAAGAAGCTTTTATAACCTGTTAATTTTCACTGTGCTCTTTAGAGACAAGGCTGCTATTGTGTTAAAATTACATTTCCTAAAAACGTTTTTGCAATTGTTTGAAACTGAACTACATAAAGCATACTTATGCATTTGTTGGTATCATCTTTTGTATTAGTACTCTCCATTTTGAGCGATGTTTTAAGATCATATGATTATTTTTTACACAATTTTCTCCTCGATGTTTAGTAAAACACACTGATTTCAGTTACTTATTTCGTGCAACGTTTAACATGATTTTTGGAACCAATCTGTAACAGTATACAGAATATTGCATTCATACTGTGGTGGTTCTATCGATATACAGACGCGATCAGAATAAAGAAGCCCAGCGTGGGCATACACACACAAACACAATTAAATGTAAGTGTAGATTGTGTCGCACAATAATGAACTTTCTTCATCTATGCACAGAACACAACCTGTATTTTTCTTTCCCGACTAACAGAGTGCAGTCGAACTTCTGAAGTTGGATACATCTACAAACTGGTCACATATCAGAAATCATGTACCAAAGGCCATTTGTGTTATTACTTCGCAAATCGTCCTTTCCTACAAGTTGAACATTTTCTGTAGATCCAACTGTGGCCAATTTAGACAGCTGCTGTTCACATTCTATTTAAAAATTCACAACTACATTGATCAATAGGCGGAGAGGTGAAAATGAAAGAAAATAGAAAAAGTGTCTACGAACCTGATATCCATATTCTCTTCTAACACTTTCCTTATAATCGCTTCCTCTTCCTCCTTTATTTCTTCTTTACTTTTCTTGCGGCCTTTTTTATTTAAGTTGTCTAACATCCCCTCCCGTCTTGCTACATCTAGGGCTTTCAGTCTATATTTAGGAACTTGTTGCAGGTATTTGATAGCAGACTCATACCTAAGTTATAACAACAGTAAAGAGAAAGATTAATTATATCATACCATAATTTTACAATAAAGTTTTTTTTTTAAAAAAAAAAGAAAGAAAGAAAAAGCACCAGATTTTACTTTTTCATTGCTTCTTTGACCTTAACATAATATCTTTAAGAGCTAACAAAAAAAGGGTTCAGGTAAACGAATAATATTCTGTTTAGTTAGTTATATTTGAGGGTGGCGGAGGGGAGATCCCTTGTGGCTAATTGTTAGCATACACGTCTTCGATGCGGGAGATCCGGGTTCCATTCCCAGCGGAAGTTAATGTGGTTTGGATTCCATGTTAAGTTCTAGGCCCATGTCTCACATAGCCTTCGTGATGAAAGGAACACTAAACTCTAATTGAACAATCAATTATATTTTGGGATAAGGGCTTCTGAAAGAGAGGTACATATTATTATTACTATTATCCACACAACTGTATAAGTTCTCAAGTAGTGTAATCCTCTTCTGTTCTTTTACAAACTTTTACGCTAATTTATCAGTAAAAAGAAAATAAATTTGCATTAATACAGAGTGTCCCACTCGTAACAGGCCCCGGGAAAAGTGTTATAAAAATCTTAAAAAAAGAGGATATGAAACCAAATTTCTACATGACATACCTTTATGGTTGAGAAATGAAGGTACATTACAACAGGTACTGGAAATGACCCCTCCAACTGTATATATAGTTCAACACGGCGCTGCATGTTCCTGAATGTTGCTGCCAGAGTATTAGGCGTGACTGTCTGGATTTCACGGCGGATGTTCTCATGTAACTCGTCTACGTGGCAGCATTGTAATTCTGTGAAATGTGGCAACAATGAGATTCCGCGAGCTGTGTATAGGTCTCGTGTTTCAGTGTAGCCTGGCTTACTGTTCGTGGTGTTTCGTGCGACCTGCTTCTTCCAATGCTGTTTGATTCCGATGTATTTATATTCTGTGGTAGAGCGTGTGTTTCTTGTGAAACAGTATTGGACAAGTAATTCCTTTAAAACATGTCAGAATACGTGAACTCACAAAACATACGTTTATGTGTAACAGTTTAATAATAAATCATATTTTTCTTACTTTATACGTAATTTTCTCTTTTATATGTCACATTTATGCCCACAATTCGAATACGATAAGTCACCACTATCATGCACCACAAGAATTAGCAATTGCATAGCCTGGAAATTAGACACATCTAATACACTTCACAAAAACCTTTTATTCTCTATTCTCCATTAATAATATTTTTTTTCAGTTGTTATAGCAACTTTTAAACAAATAACTATATCTTGTTACTGTAACTACCATTACATGAATATCTATCTGATATCGACATCTATATATATAAAAGAGAACGCACAAAATCCTTTGTCCGCTCATCACGCTAATACGGCTGAACCGATTTCTTTCATTTTTGGGGGGTTGTTAGGATTTGGACCCTAGATGGGTTTTATCATATCACTTTAATTTTCAATTACCAGTGTCTTGAGATAATTGACCAATCAGGTGTCAATACGTACGAAAAATCCTTTGTTCGCTCATCACGCTAATACGGCTGAACCGATTTCTTTCATTTTTGGGGGGTTGTTAGGATGTGGACCCTAGATGGTTTTTATCATATCACTTTAATTTTCAATTACCAGTGTCTTGAGATAATTGACCATTCAGGTGTCCATACGTACAAATCCTTTGTTATTAGTTCATCATAGGTATAAAAATAAACGTATTTATATGCAACCCGCATGACCCTGTGACTCGGCGGGTTAACATAACTGACAGGCGCTATAAATCACTTGAAAGCGAAAAAGTAAAAATTATCTAAGTAACAAAATTTATTGCGTTCCGGGATGACCGCAGCGAAGCGGGGCGGGTTGGGGTGACCGCAGCGAAGCGGGGCGGGTTAACATAAATGACAGGCGATATAATGTTAATATTTACTGCAATCTACTATGGTTTTTATCATATCACTTGAAAGCGAAAAAGTAAAAATTATCTAATTAACAAGGTTTATTGCGTTCCGGGGTGACCCCAGCGAAGCGGGGTGAACGCTGCTAGTATCTATATATATAAAAGAGAACGCACAAAATCCTTTGTCCGCTCATCACGCTAATACGGCTGAACCGATTTCTTTCATTTTTGGGGGGTTGTTAGGATTTGGACCCTAGATGGTTTTTATCATATCACTTTAATTTTCAATTACCAGTGTCTTGAGATAATTGACCAATCAGGTGTCAATACGTACAAAAAATCCTTTGTCCGCTCATCACGCTAATACGGCTGAACCGATTTCTTTCATTTTTGGGGGGTTGTTAGGATGTGGACCCTAGATGATTTTTATCATATCACTTTAATTTTCAATTACCAGTGTCTTGAGATAATTGATCATTCAGGTGTCCATACGTAGAAATCCTTTGTTATTAGTTCATCATAGGTATAAAAATAAACGTATTTATATGCAACCCGCATGACCCTGTGACTCGGCGGGTTAACATAACTAACAGGCGCTATAAATCACTTGAAAGCGAAAAAGTAAAAATTATCTAAGTAACAAAGTTTATTGCGTTCCGGGGTGACCGCAGCGAAGCGGGGTGAACGCTGCTAGTATATATATATATATATTATATATTCTTTTTTTCTTCTTCTTCACAACAGATTGTGTACTTTTAACCACCGTTGCCCAAAATAACTACAAGATTAAAATGAAAGTAATTCACTGATATATAATATCGTTGTATATATGGCTCCCGACTAAGACTTCTTAAATTGGTTACAATTGAAGAAAGATTCCTGGACCGTTACATATTTGTACATACTTGGTTACCTTACTTTTCGGAAAAACCCTCACGTATATAAATTATAATAAATATATATTTCTTATATTCTCTCATATATTTTTATATTCACTGAATAATATTATTCTTATATTCACTGAATAATTAATTACATTTTAATTCTATAAAATTATCGACGAAGAAGACTTATTCAAAACGTGATCTGTTTATTAATTATTCAGGTCCTAAAATAGATTCTTTGACTCAACATCATTCGGGCTCATTGGCAAATGAAATTAGAGTATATTGAAATACTACATAACCTATTACTTCCATTTGGGCATCATTAAGATGATTATAGAAGACTTTGAAAGCACAATACTGATAAGTGAAGCGAATTGCAAAATAAATCATAACAATACTCAAAAGTGAAACAAAACAAGAATTAATCAATATCATATCAAAGAATAATACAAATAAGGAAAATATCATACTAAGAATCAATTTGGAAGCTCGACATTATCAATGTTAATCTAACGACAATTATTTAGGGGCCGCGGTGGCTCAGTGGTAGAGCGTTCACTTCTGGTGCTTGGGGTCCCGGGTTCGATCCCAGCCCCCGCCAAGTGAACTTTGTGGTGGACAAACACCGTGTGCGTGGGTTTTCTCGGGGTTCTCCCGTCTCCTCCCACTTTCTTCATTCCACCATTTCATTCATCACTCATCATCACCGTCTCCTTTAGCCTAACCGGCATAACTGTGGGACGTAAAACTCAGAGATTTCATTTCATTTCATTTCTAACGACAATTACTGATGGAAATATATTGAAAATTATTTCTAAAGTCTAAAGTCTTAAGGTTAGTTTCATTTACAGGAAATCACTCTTGCGAATAAGTTGCTGGCGTGGCTTTAACCCGTCCCATGTCAGCCACATCTAGTTTAAATTAACATTACCAAATGAGTCGGTTAGGTTACATTGAATGGCACAATCCTGTGTACCGTCCTGTATGTTATTTATGTCTCCAGTTCTTTGATTTTTGTTTTGATAATTTCTGCCCTCTATGAAATTACTACGAAAGCCATTTCGATGAAAATTGGATCTATTGTTTGTCCGATTTCTAAATGTTGTACGATTACTATTTCTGTTTCTTCTAAAATTAGGTTCGGTTCTATTACCGGTGTTGAATCTATCATTACTTCTTACATTTGGATTACACTCTTCTCTTACACTGATATTTCGAACATGAATAGGATTAACTTGGTTTCGGTTAGTATTAGCTTGGTTTGGGTTATTATTACCTTGCATCATTGATTGGCTCTCAAAATTTTGCACTATCATAATTAAATGATTGAAATTAACGCATTATGCAGAGATCAGTATTTGCTGTAACCTAAAAGGTAACAATATTCGAATCGATGCTATAACTCGTGATTCCTGTTGGTATGGATTAATTAATTTCAACTCATTATAAACGGAAATCACAAAATCAGTAAGACTCTTATCAATTTTTAGATCATAACGTCCGTTTCGAACTAAGGCGTCTCGGTTTGCCAACATAAAATCATTTTCAAAATTTGAAAGCAGTGTGTTTTTGAAATCTAAGTAGTTACGTAAACTACCCCTGATCGCTTTGAACCATACTGAGCAAGGTGGTACTAAAACATGAGGCAAAATTTTCAGAAATTTGGATTTGTCTACGCCAATTAGATCGCACTCTTCAAAAATGTACTGGCTGGTATGTCTTCCGATCGGCCACTAAATTTGGTTAAAGATCTTATTTCACTAAATCTAAAATGACTATTATTATTAGAATGTTTCAAAAGTTTAGACTTTACGTATATATGATTCCTACGATGCGATGAATGTGGTCTTCTCTCCCGATACTAGAATGACTATCATCCCTTTCCGAATAGCTTTCAGGTATATCACTTTCTTCTATAGCTAATCTGGGTTCAGCTGGCATATTGTCTATGTTGACGACCGGATCAGATTACCATTTACGGTACTAATCTTTTCCTTGATCGAATGTATTTCTTCCTGTAATTCTAAAATTTGATTTGTGTGCTCATTAACTTGAGTTTCAACCACTTCCACAGAACTTTGTACCATTGAAAATCTGTGCACAATTTGTTCCATCCTACAGTCTTTGTTCTAGTTTAGTGTTTATTTGCTGTGTGATTTTTTTCAATTTATTATCCATTTGCTACGTCATGGACTGTTATTTGCTTAAATTTAGTATCCATCTGCTGTGTCATTTGCTGCATTGTAGAATTTACCTGTTCGAATTTAGTATCCATTTGCTGTGTTAATTGTTGACCTTGCTGTTTTGTAAGATCAGCCCAGTGTTGGGTAAGTTACTTGTAAAAATGTAACGCGTTACAAGTTATTTTACTTTCCCTTAAAATGTAACTGTTACCCTACTTCAAAAGTAACGCGTTAATAACGCGTTACTTTTAGGTCCGAAACTTTGAATATGTAAAAAACTTCAATGTTCCGTATTATTATTATTATTATTATTATTATTATTGCAGTTTCCGATTTTCCCCAATCATCGTAAATGTTTAGAACTGTAGGTAGGTAATAGTAACGTTGCTCTATTCTTTCACGTGGACAGTTACCTTATTGGAAATCTGATGTGCTTCGCTGACTTCATAATTGCACATTCAATATTGCACATTCTGAATCGCTTTATGTAGATGCAAGAACAAATTTTTACTTGACAGCTATACTACGAAAATTTTCATATAATGCAACACTGACTAAAATGCCATACTGCATTAGAAAAAATGACTGCTTATTATTATTCTGCTAAATTAATTATAAGATTGTTATGTAAAAATTAAAGATACAGAATATATAGCAGCATTGCACTATAACTAATAAAATAACACAAGAACTGGGGGTGAATCAAAACTTGCCATTATCTCTAAAATCGATACATGCTTTTTAAAGCTAGTTGTTTTAAACTCTATAATCAACTGGATTTTAGGATATGCAAACTGATCTGAAAAAACTCCAATATTATATACCATCAACAAACTATTTTCTAGTAATAAGATAGGCCTGCTCATCAGAACAGAGTTTATTCATATTACCCTCTTACTGTATATCGTTAATTATTGCACCTTAGCTGTTGATAAATATTTCTCGCTTCACTTCAGACCAAGGATAAAAGTGAGGGGGAACGCAAGGGGGAACGTACCGCTACTTTCAGATATCTAGCGTCACCCACTTTCTAAAGAAATATCAATGTGCAAAGATTGGTACGGAGACGGCGTGACGTCGTGCGTTCCCTTACCTTTTCAGATCCACTTTTACTCCTGCTTCAGACACTTTACTTTTAAACTCTGTACACCATCTTCCTCAGCTTTTAAGAAAAATATTATTTCAAATGTTCAAACTAAAATATTTTCATTCTAGATCTTTATGAAAACAACATCAATCAAAGTAAAATAGACCACTATTGCACTTGTGGTTCACTCGCTGAATGTATTGATTTGGAGCTGTCAAAATCTATGACAAAATCTTAGATGCTTGTAATCACTACATATGATTTTCCTGAGGTTGTACTCATCTTCCAAAAACAGCAAGTGGCACTAAAATCTTATCTGTTTCTCTGTATGTCGGTGACTGACTGTCGGTCACTGACATAGTTCATGCTCCATTTTACCGTTCTGATTAATTCACTTACAAGAAAGAAACATTTGTTTCCGAATTTAATTTTTATTCGAAATGTAACGCAAAAAAAGTAACGCAAACTAGGTACGTTACTTTAAAATTTGTAACGCGTTACCGTTACATTTACTTTGGGAAAAATGTAACGCGTTACTAAGAAACGCTACTTAAAAAGTAACGCTAACGCGTTACTTGCGTTACGTTACTTCCCAAGACTAGATCAGCCACATTGGTTGATGTGTCAGATCCTGTTGCTTCAACATCACCAACTTCATTATTAATACTTTCACCTCTGTGAATATCCATTTTAAGGTTCCGATAAATTTTCTTTTTACTTCTTAATAAAGTATACTCCGTGGTGACTATATTGATGAGACTGCCTACTTAACTCCTACCAAATCTCAAGATACTCCTGGGCGGAAAACACCATCTAAAAACGTAACAGTTTACTAATAAATAATATTTTTCTTACTTTATACGTAATTTTCTCTTTTATACGTTACATTTATGCCCACAATTTGAATAATAAGATAAGTCACCACTATCATGCACCACAAGAATTAGCAATTGCATAGCCTGGAAATTAGACACATCTAATACACTTCACAAAAACCTTTTATTCTCTATTCTCCATTAATAATAATTTTTTTCAGTTGTTATAGCAACTTTTAAACAAATAACTATATCTTGTTACTGTAACTACCATTACATGAATATCTATCTGATATCGACATATATATATATATTATATATTCTTTTTTTCTTCTTCTTCACAACAGATTGTGTACTTTTAACCACCGTTGCCCAAAATAACTACAAGATAAAAATGAAAGTAATACACTGGTATACAATAACGTTATATATGAAATAGTGACAAACAGCATGCAGTCATTGAAGAACCCCTTCATTCAGAGATGGGTGTGTTCCGTGTGTGTATCACAGCAACGCATCATCGGGCCATTTTTTTTTTCTTTCTTTGGTACTACTGTCACCAGTGAAGTGTACGAGGTATTGTTTCATGAATTTGTGAACCAGTTGGGAGACGAGAAAGTGACACTTGGTTTGTATCAGCAAAATGGGGTAACATGCCATACTTTTAAGGCGAGTATGGTTGTGATGAAATCATTTTTCCCTGCCAGAGTGATTTTCAAAGGATTATGGTCCCAGGTCACCTGACTTGACCCCTGACTTTTCCTGTAGGGTTACCTTAAAGGTAATGTGTACAAGAACAAATCATCGACGAGTTACGTACGAACATCCACCATAATTTGATTTCAATATCCTCTTTTATTAAAATTTTTATAACACTTTTCCCGGGGCCTCTTACGAGCGGGACACCCTGTATAATGATGACACATTACACTATGACTTTTGTATATAAACAGAAAAACTGTAATTGTGTCTTCTTGTAGAAACAAACTACCAACAAACTAATTCTCTCTAGTATATTTTATTTCCCGTTTTTTAAAAGAATTTGACGTGTGAATTGTTTTTGACAAAGTGTGTTCTAGCACCGCTCTTCACAGGTAAGTCCGTTCTTTTATTATTTACCCCTGATATTTTCTTCTTCTTCTTGTTTTTATCCTCCGTAACCAAGACTCCAGCGGAGAGTCGAAAGCTTTGAAGTGCAAGTAGTATTTAGGAACCGCAGAAAACTGTGAATAAAATGATTAAAAGAACCTGCTTCAAATTGATTAATAACAGTAACACACACAGAGTGAAAAAGTGAATGAGTGGACCGGGACTCAAACCCGGGACCTCCGGTAAACTGTGCCGATGCGTTAACCACTACACCATCCAGTCCGCTTCCCAGAACAGCCACACACTCTCACACTCCTGAAGTCGATGCTGTCCTGAAGTTCCTGAAGTACAAGCCATGTCGTCTGAGTAGAGAGCAACGATTTCAGAAGTGAGAGAGTGTGTGGTTGTTCTGGGAAGTGGAGTTGGTAGTGAAGTGATTAATCATAGGTACGGTATGTTGGAGATCCTGGGTTTGATTCCTGGTCCAGTCATTCACTTTTTCACTCTGTGTGTTATTGAATTCACACCTACGGAGGATCTGGTGTGTAAAAATAAGTTTAAAACGGTTGTTTCCTCTTTTCATTAATATATGATTAATAACGATGTTCATAAATAGGTGGAGGCAGCAAGAGAAATCCTTCCAGTTTCTTGTACATTTAGGTCTTCTAACGTGATCTAGTTTGTACCTAAGCATATTCAAATTTCAAACAGATTTACAAATTTGAACATTTATTAAAGGGAAAGGCAGATGGAGAAATTTTAAGGGAATATAATTGCTAGTTTTATATTGAAGTACTACAGAGCCAATGGAACCAAAGGGCATGTGAATGACACTTCCAGACGAATCGCTGGTGTTGATGTTGAAGTCTGCGTCTTACTTCTACACTCTTGTTCACTACAAACTAAAATTTACAGAAGTAGTTTGAAATATTATTATTATTATTATTCTGCTAATATTATTCCTTCAACTATAGTTAAGATCAGGAACAGTGTAAAATCATGACGCCCTACAAAAGTGTAACAAATTAAATATGCATTCACTAAATGAAACAGATTTTCCAGCAAAAATCAAGTAGAATCTATCTCACTACACCACATTTTACTGATTTGGAATGTAAGTTATAACTTCTGATAAAAACAACACTAATTCTTAACTGCAAATTATTTTCTCAATCAATATTAAATAATTTGCAGTAGAAAAGTTCAAACTTTCAAAAACATCAGTGGCTAATCTACTTTCACGACAAAATTTCCATTTCTTGTGCAATATAACTCAATACAAAGGCGAACATTTTTCTTTCAATAACTCAATAGATACAAAACCAATAACAAATTCTGATCAGGGTTTTATTCACATTAACATTTTTTTTCAAAAATTTTGTTTCCTGAGCAACTCCTTCAACCAAAAAATCAAATTAAGAATGCCATGGAGTTAGCTGTTCCAGAAACTACTCTGCTCTAACAGAAACACTTAGAGCTAACTGAACATCCTATAGCAATATTTGTTAATGGTTTTGTGCGCACAAACGAATGTCAAAAATGTTTCAAGCTTTAGCTAAATTTGCACCGTATTCCCTCTTTCTACTTTGAAGTTCAATAATAATGCTTAAATTGGATGTCCAAAATGTTTTATCATCCAATTTTCATTCACATTCCATTTTACACAAAACACTTTAATTATACAAGGGTAAATACATGTATCAGGATAACTGTTTATTGGTAATAACATTTCCATGCTAGCAATATAGAATTTAATAATAAACAAATAAATAAATAAACTGTAGTTATATTGAAATATGGAAAGATAGCCAAAATAATTTAAGAGTTGTCTTTTGTCTTTATGTCGATCGGAACGTCTATTACTTAAATCTTTAGCTTATGTTATGTGTAAGTTTCCCTACATTTACTCCTCAACGTAAATATTTTCTATAATTTTCTTTGGGTTCCCAGAACTTACGATTATCATTCATAATGACACTATTACATAGAATGTAAGTTTTTTATTATTATTATTTATTTATTTATTTATTTAAAGAACCACCTAAATCTTAAACTCATAATTTTAGCAAGTAAACTTTAACGCTACTTCATAAGCACCACACGCGTAAGGTTTCTGTACTCGAGCTTATATCATGTCAATGGCATTAATATGTATGCTTCATTTTTCGTTAAAATTTTGCTTTTAAAGAGCGGACATAGGTGAATGGTTAATGTCCTTATCTCATAACAAGGTGGTCCCAAATTCGAATCCTGCGACAAGCCATCGCGATTGGTTTCTTTTCTCAGTCCCGAAATATATCCTGACGCCACGATACCCCTCCTTCTCAAATTCTTTTCTCTTTGAATTGTAAACAGGTGGGTTGGCCATAACATCTCGAACGTTATAAGTCAATAAATATATACAATACTTTAACTGGTAAGTCAAGAGACTATCCTTACTTTTATTGTATGTTCTTAGGTATTTGAAATCCACTTCCTTCCTAAGCTGAAAATTAATCGTCAGAACCTTCCTTGTCAATGTTGCAATTCCTTGAAATACTTATTGCTAATTTACAAAGATAACGGTTAAGGTTCAGTTTGTATTTTTTGCTGAAGAGTGTACATGAATGGATCATCTGAATATTTTTTACACTGCCTTCCTTTATAGTACACTTTATTTTCAAATCAAATCAACATAGCAACATTGAAGCAGCGGGGATGTCTTGAAGTGGAGTACACGCACGAAGAAGTAAACAATTTACTTAACTTCTAGATATAGATGCGAAGACATGTTATATTAATTATCAACAAAAACAATGAAAAGGACAGTAAGGACACCATCCCAGTACTTGCCTGTTGAAACAAATAAAAAACGAACAAAAAAAAAAAAAAAAAAAAAAGCTAGAAAACCCTTAGGTTGGTCGAGATCCGAGATCTCAGGATTGTGAAATAAGGACCAGCTTGCACCCTCTCGCTCGCAACTCTCACCCTTAACTTCAAGAGATTGGACAGACTATTATGCATGGACATACTAATTACAGTTGTAACACATAAATATTTCTGGTCCCAATAAATATTTGTAACCAGACACACAGCATAGGTATAGTTCTGGGACCATATTTTAAGTTTCAAATGTATGCTTGACAATTATATACGTAACCATAAAGTTGGCTGGTTCATTTATTTATTATTATTTTTAACAAAAGAACAAAAAAAAAAAAAAAAAAAAAAAAAAAAAAAGACACCAATATGACAAGCATTTGCTATTTTAGGATTAAGACTCTAATGATAATGCATGTTTGTGCCTGCAAGAGCAAGATAAGAATTATTTATATAACAAGCTTCCAGATACAGCATACGAGACTAGTTTACAATGGAATAACTAACAACTAATACCACTAACAATAACAACAATGAGAAAAGAAGTGAGAGGAAATCGGTCAGGACCTATAGTTAATGGTATCACTACAGTATTCGGCTGGTGAGCATGAGGAAATCTTTCAGTCACGATGGCTAGCCACTGGATTCGAACCTAAGTCCTACCGACTGCGAAGCCAAAACACTAACCATTAGTCTACCCCATTCGGTTTACACCACTGAGAACGTGCCCCGCGTGGAGTAATCGCTAACGCTCTCGTCTTCGGTGCGAGCGATCCCGGGTTCGATTCCCGGTGAGGGCACTCGGTCGACAAAGTGTAAAAAGCTTTTCTCAGGCCAGCCACCTTGAGTGAGGGTTTCCTGGGTTTTCCTCATTCACACCAGGGAAATGCCCGGGTGATACCTCACTTATAGGTCCCAGGCCGCTTCCTTCCTTCCCCAATCCTTTCTTCCTTCCGTTTCTTCCGATAGTGTGCTCGTTGCGGGACGTCATCCCTCATACGTGACGGGCTAACATGGCCTTAGATGCCGACAGTCCAGAAATCTAATTCCTAATCCTAACCACTGAGAACGTGTCGTTTTTCGACTTCTGTGAAGATTGTATTGTTGAATTTTATACAGTTTCGATATATTTCAACATATAAAAACAAATTATTCCTGTCCACTCTATGTGAAGATATGTTGGAAGAAAGGAAAAGTAAATTGAAAGAAAATGATACAACTTTTGATACCAGCTGTACAAATGTTTCAAACAATAATTAGTATACACCACTAGGAGTGACTTAATTCACTTGGCTAATCATAATCTAGTAGAAAATGTAGTACACGATACTATACCTTTGCCATGCAGTAAAATACTGGATAGCTGAAATAACAGTAATTGTCGCAGCAATTACAATCCGAACATCTACCTTCGGGGCCATTCGTCGCCGGTAGTACCGATAATAGTGGCTATAGAATTCCTCGGGGTGGTCCAACATGTAATCATAATCGTTTCTGGTTTCTTCGTCTTTTAGAATTTCGTACCTGAAAAAAGAGACCAGTTCTTTTATAATTTAAAAAGCATGTCATGTGTTAACGGATTTTACGCTCACTTAACCATGATTTTAGAGTTGTACAGTGGAAACAATCAGCAACTAGCCAAGAAAGTGCATTTTTGACAATCACAAATTTTAAATGTCCACAGCTTCACGTACATGCAATTGACCAATATACACTTTATTAAAAAAAAAATGAAATCTTTAAGTTTTACGTCCCACGGTTATGCCGACTAGGCTAAAGGAGACGGTGATGATGAGAAGTAAATGAAGTGGTGGGGAATGAAGAAAGTAGGAGGAAACGAGAGAACCCTGAGGAAACCCACGCACACCGTGTTTGTCCACCACAAAGTTCACTTGGCGCGAGCTGCGATCAAACCAGGAACCCCACGCACCATAGGTGAACACTCTACCACTGATCCACCGCGGCCCATTACAATTTATTGTTGTACAGCTCACTTTAAAATAGAAGATCATCGTTATATCTATGTTTTTTGTCTGTAGAAAATTAGCCGATTATTAAGAGTATTGTCAAATCGTGAATTACGGAGTCTTCTTTTGTGATCTGAAATTTAGAAGGAACTAGCGTCAATTATCCGCTTCGCTGGGTTCAAATACGAAGAATTATCAATATCCGTTAGTCAGTCACTTTTTACTACTACTGAAGCGCTCTCTGATATCGGTGATTTTCGATCATTTTTATATATCTTCCCCTCCTTCAAGTTGTGGGGCTGAATTTGGATTTAAACGGCATCGGAAGTGTCACTGTTCATCTCAGCGAACCCGAAAACTATGGATTCGACACTAATATCGGTCATTTTCGATCATTATTATATATCTTCCCGTTCCGTAAGTAGCACCGTCAAAGTGAAATGATAAAAACCATCCCGGGCCGAAACCTCATCCATGTTGAAAATTTGATCGATTGAGTGGTTCAAGAGTTATTAAGTCACAAACTTCATTTTTATTTTTATAGATTGAATGTTTGGTGCAGTGTAGTGACTCAATGATTGATCATTTCTTTAAAGCCCAAGGAGAATGCTACTCTGAAGTTTGTCAATATACGCTCCGTTTCACTTCTTTCTGGAAATTATTTACCCTTTCATTGTGACAAGTCATTTATTAAAAAAAAACAATTGTATCCTACCAATCAGAAAAATGAATAATGTGTTCTGTACATTCGAAATTCCTATCTTTAAAGATATTAAGTTGCATTCACCGAAGACTGCTTAATTTATATTGTGAGACTGACACAGACATTAGAAATACAGTATAAAGGCAATGGGTCGCGGCTATTCTTAAGCAAGCATTAAGTGTGTCCTCCACAACGGTAAAACTTACCCTTCCATTCCAGTTGGATATTTAGTAAACATGAAGGAAACTTATCAAAATTTGAAACTCATGGTACAGAAAGTGATGTATGATAAGTTTACGTAAAACGTACGTGGTGACTTGAATGCGATTAGTTTGATATTAGGCTACTCATAGTACTGTTGTTTTCTTTGGGAGTGGGGCAGTAGAGCAAACAAAATGCAGTACACACACAAAGGGAATGGCCTATTAGTGCATCTCTCACTTCCGAATCAAGAATGTGAAAGAGTAACCTCTTGTCGATCCGAAGAAAATTCCCCCTCCCCGACTCCCACACACACATATCAAACTGGGCCTTATGAAGGTATTTGTAAAGGAGTGAAAAAGGATTTAAGTACATTCAGGAAATATTCCCAAATATATATCATACGCTAAACTAAAAGAAGGTGTGTTCACTGCCCCCCCCCCCTTTCGAGATACGCCAACTGATGAAAGAGATTATGTATTTCATGGAAAGCTGACAGAAGTGGAGAGGCAGACCTCAGATTTCTCTTAGAGTGTCTCAGAAAACTTTCTGGAAAATAACAAAAGTGCTAAGTATGTGCAACTCGTTGAGGAGTACGTATTTGCACACTATGCGATTTAATCTGTCGCTGAAAGTGTATTTCCCATATTAGCCACCCGTCTTTCTTTCTCGAAAGCCTAGGACCTGTGTCTGATGAGAATGGTGAGAGGTTTCACCAATCAATTCAGGTCCTGGAGCAGCGATACAAAGGAAAATATGCTGTGTCAATGTTCGCAGATTATTTTGGAACTTGGCACGTGACATGCTTCTCACATCACACAAGAGGAAAGCTGTTTTTTGTATTCTGTAGCTTTTTAACATACATTAATTTATGTCTATGTCTTTGCCACTTTCCTTCCTTGTCACTTGACTATCATTTTTATTTGGTTGGCAATGTATAAATGCACGATTTCAGTTGCATCTTTATGCGTATACAGGTTGTTTCATACATGTGGCATTTTACTGGTTTTCATTTTATCGCCAATCTATTATTCATGCAAAACTGCACGGAATATTATGTTATAAATATTTCTTTATCCTTCTAATATTCGAATGTCCCATGTACACTCATGTCCAAAATGATTGCGGCATATCTATAATTGTCTTCTTGTAAGAATATAATTTGATAATGATTTTGCAGGGTACTTTTAATACTGACACTATGTGAATAATCGGAAAATGTATATTTGTGGTCAATTTCATAGGAAAATAATTACAAATACGAAAATTAGAATGAGTAAAACAAAATGTTGCTAAATGGACAAGAAAAATTTTATTTTAGTTTTATTGTTCTTATTTACTGCTCTTTTGACATGAAATTTGCCACATACATGTCTTTGCCGATTATACACATACTAACATTATAAGAAATACCGGGCGAATTCGCTATCAAATTATAGTTCTACAAAATCACATTTATTAGACATGCAACAATAATTTTGGACATGAGTGTACATAATTTTTTTTTAAATGTACATAAAAACAAGAATATTGGGAATGATAAAAAAATGGATCAAAAGATTGCGATCTTGGCCAATAATTACATTTTGGGTCAGGGGCCACAAATTTTTGAACTGCTCCCAAATAGAGTTTTCATATTTGTACCTCTAAATAAGCTTTTCGAGATCATTTAAAAATTTCGCTATTGGCCTAAACTTTTTTTTTTTCTCGGTAGATTGGACTGCAAATTCATTCGACTTGTCTTCTGTTTGTATGTAACATAATTCATACGTACTCCAAGAGCTAAATTGGAGGGGGGGGACTTATTCTTGATTTTTGTTTTTACTCTGATTTTTTGACTTTTTTCGAAACCGGTAACGTATTAAAACTGAAACAAAGGTTTGTCAACTGTGTAAGAGTCCTTTGAAGCTAAATTAGTAGTGATATCTTGCGTTGCAGATAAGGACTGTTTCCATAACAATCAGTCGTAAACATGTTCTGAGTGTACAACTGCATTCTGTTCTCAAAAATTTCATTTTACAGTAATTAATGGAAAAACCCAGCCTGGGAGCAGATAAATTATTGCAGTGGTGCCCACAAGGAAGGGTCATGATGCAAATTTTAGAGACGGGTGAAAAATGAGACATTCAAACTACTTGGCAAATAAATTGCATAGAAATGTGCAAAATTTACGCAGAACAAAGCTATCAATTTAGGCTATATCTAGCCAAGAGAGGGTTACTGGAGATCAGACCATTGAGACTAGAGTATTCTAGAGATTGCTTTTATAAGGATTTTTCAGAAGAATTTAGAGTGGGTGCGTCTTGGAGTTTCGAGAATGGGCTCCCTAATTTACTGTACTGTCATAGGGGAGAAGCATGACACTGGGTGTGTCAAAAGTCCGAGGCCATAGACGAAGTCCGTTATGAGAAAAAATACGAAAAAAAAAAAGAAAAAAACAAGTGATTTACAATCTAAATTGTGGAATTCTTCCAATCGCTTCAGCTAGTCTTTATTCATTCACATTGGTAAGGCCCCTATGTTAAATGAAAATGCTATGTTCCCAGTTCAGCAGTCTGTTCCCTTTGCACCTCACCGTAGCATTGTTGGGAAACTGATTTTGAGGTGTTCTAAGTTCCCACACATATCAATATGCACGTTGACCGTATCATTTTAGCATGCCTTTCCGTTCCTTCGGTTTGAACAGCTTCCTAAACTGGAAACGCTACTTGTTCATTTAAGATAGGGCGCCTTTCCACTGTGGAGCCAAAATGGCTGGAGCGATTGGAAAATTCCACTTCTATTTCTTCTATGGCCCCGAACTTTCGATACACCCGGTATTTACAGAAAAGTGGGTGAACGATGGATTGAAAAATCTGACGCAAAGAGAACGAAACAGAGAAGGCCATTTAATGAGATAATGTAACGAAAACATTTCCCTGTCAATCACACTTTATTCAGTGTTGCATAAAGTTTTACGTTTTTAAACGTGGACATAATGGCATATTTTTTCACTATTTTACATATAAACCTTTCCAAATTCAATAGTTCGTTTACTCTCGAGGGTATAGTTTCTCTTACAATCTTGTGTCATAATTCAGTAATTTACTCAATTATTCATGCAAATAGATGTAATAATATATAACGACTCTATAGAAAAGCGTCGTCAACCTGGTCCGTCTTGTAAAATATAAGTTACGAAGCGATAATTACTTTTCTTTATGCAAGAATCAACTCAGATATTCAAAGATCATTAGTCTCACCTTTATTGCTTGATATGTCTTAAATATTCCTTTTTAAAACCGTGAAATACATAAATTCACTTGACTAGGTCAACACATAACATGTACATAGCCACAACTATCCCATAATAATCTCCTACATATATTAAAAACATTCTTCTTTTCTGTTAATTTAAAATGAACATTCTACTAAGTATATTACATATTTATGAGCACTTTTTGCCCACGGTACAGGTAAATATTATACAAACTAAAGTATTTCGTTATAGAAAATGTCGCCCGACAAAGGGACTGAATATAAAAGTCATGAGTAGGCTTGGCTTTTATATTCAAGAACCACTGGTCTGATTAGATTAATGTTCGTACATTACATATGTTCTTTATATTTTGATCACACCTCGTATATATCTTCATTACTTTTTGGTTAACCCTCATATATATATAAAATATTAGTTATTATCATTCACATAAATACATTCACAATAAATCTTTGATTTCATTAATATTTATCTTTTATCACATTATTATTTATTCTTTATTATTAAAAACATCGTCGCTTATAAATATAATTAACGAGGGTGAAACACAAATTATCAAGATTACTAGTTTCGATCATTATTACAAACGATGATGTGACAAATAATATTTATTCTTTTCGGGCGCATTGTATAACAAATAAGTTAGATGTTGCAATTGTAATGTATACATAGTAGCACTAAGATGTCATAAATAAAGAAGAATTTCATTCAAGGTAGTTATTGAATAATTGATTTTATAGAATGGATCTTATTCTTAACATAATCTTTGACAATTAAACACAAATCAATCTGATATAAAATAATTTTTGCCTTTAACTAATTATAAACTGAATTATGATTCTTCACATTAATAAGAAAGAATAAAAATTAAACATAACCTACGTTTGAATAATCAAATGGAAGTAAATAAATTTATTTTACAGAAACAAAAGACACCCTTTTGTTATTACATAAACACATTCTTCATTATTATTATTCTTTTTCATTCTTATTTATTTGAGCATTTCAAATACTTATAACAATCGTTTTCATTATTAATATTAACACAAACTTTAAAACGAAAATTCATAAGAATCTATAACCAACATGGGTTTAACCTAATTTCGTTAACGGTAATCATGTTACATTCGCACTGGCATATGAATCTAATAAAGTGCACTGTACCGCACAATCGTGATTATGTTCTACATTAGGTTGTACATGTCTTTCATCGTGATTTGAATTTTGATACGAAGTACCATCTCGTGAACACTGATTATGTCTATACATAGGATTGGTAGCATCTCTAGGATTTCGACATCTATTTCTATTGTTTTTGCGTCTACTTCGGTTGATTAGGTTAGGCGGATTCCCTACATAACCTTGTCTATTTTGTTCATTTTGATTGCTAGAGTATACTCGTCTTAGGTTCGGTTCAGTATTATTCATACTTCGGATATTCAAATTCCGAACAGGGACCAAATGATCTGAATTATTCTTACTTTTACCCATTCCTGATTGTGTTAGATTCATAGCATGGTATTGAGTTTCGTAGCATTGTACAAGCATTAATAAATGACTGAAACTCATACACTGAGTGGAAAATAAGATCTGCTGTAATTTAAATGGAAGCAAATTGCGAATCGATGCAATTATTCTTGATTCCGATTGCAAGGGATTAACAACCTTTAATTCATTATAGACATTTACAACAAACTCTACAATAGATTTGTGCAATCGAGGATTGAAATGTTGATTTCTAAGAGTGGCATCTCTGTTTGCCAGCAAAAAGTCATTTTCGTAATTCGCGATCAATGCCGCTTTAAATTCCTCATATGTACTAATGTGATCACGTATTGCCTTAAACCATAAGGAACAAGGTGGGAGTAATACATGGGGTATTAATTTCATGTATTGTGATCGGTCGATAGACATTATATTGCATTCGTCTTGGAATTGCTCTAAGAAGGAACTAGCATTTTCATTACACTTACCACTAAATTTACTCATGGCTTTGATTTCGCTCATCTTGACACTTAACTTTACCTTTCTTTTCTCACTCCTTGTTCTTGTGGTGTGATTGTTCCGGTCCGTAGCGTGCTGTGTCATGATACCATTTATATTTCGTTCATCAGTGATCTTCGGACAATTTTCCTCTAATATAATATCCTCCTCAGATTCCGGCGAAGGCGTATTTATATCCGGTGATTGGGGAAACTCGAAGCGATCACTGCCCAGATTATTGCGATAAATGGTGTCTCTAGCCTGTAACGTTTTAATTTCTTCCTGCATAGTAGCCAACTGGATCTTTTGATGTTTAACGGAAGATTCTATTAACGTTAAATCCTTTTTTACAGCACAGATTTCATGATTTTGATGATCGTGCTTTTCTTGACACTCATCGGCTATCCTTTTTAACTTCTCTTCAAACTGCGAGGATATGTCGTTCATCACCTGGACGATTGTTTGTTTCGTATCGTCTGATTTCAGTTCTATCCGTTCTATTCGTTTACTTAATTCTTCATACTGCTTGCTAGCTTCGTTAAATTTCAGTTCTATCTTCTTTTCCATGGTCTGGTTAGCTTCATAGAACTTCAGTTCTATCTTCTGTTCCATGGTCTGGTTAGCTTCATAGAACTTCTGTTCCATGGTCTTGTTAGCTTCGTTGAATTTCAATTCTATCTTCTGTTCCATGGTCTGGTTAGCTTCATAGAACTTCTGTTCCATGTTTGTGTTAGATTCATTGAGCTTCTGTTCCATGGTTTGTTTTATCTCAGTCGTCATTTGCATAATTTGTCGCTGCACAGCTAACAAAAGTCGATCCTCAGATGACAAACTTGGTGTTGCACTAATTTCACCTGGATTACTGGTATTAGATTCCTGTTGCACTATTTCACTATCCATTTTTCTTTTGATGACCTTACCGCTTCGTAATACGGTTAAGTTCGTATTCATAAATGGTAATATCCAAGTAAATTCAGCCTTACTTTCCTTCTTCGGGAACTGAATTTTCAAAAGTCCCGGGTTTGGTAAACCAAATTTTTATAACGACTCTATAGAAAAGCGTCGTCAACCTGGTCCGTCTTGTAAAATATAAGTTACGAAGCGATAATTACTTTTCTTTATGCAAGAATCAACTCAGATATTCAAAGATCATTAGTCTCACCTTTATTGCTTGATATGTCTTAAATATTCCTTTTTAAAACCGTGAAATACATAAATTCACTTGACTAGGTCAACACATAACATGTACATAGCCACAACTATCCCATAATAATCTCCTACATATATTAAAAACATTCTTCTTTTCTGTTAATTTAAAATGAACATTCTACTAAGTATATTACATATTTATGAGCACTTTTTGCCCACGGTACAGGTAAATATTATACAAACTAAAGTATTTCGTTATAAATAATTCGATTTCTTAAAAGGTTATACAGCTACAGTGTTGTCTTCGAGATAAATGAAAATAAAACAAACCCGAGTTCACAGTTTTTGAAATATGACAGCATTGACATAGCTGCTGACGGCACTAAACATAAATACCACTTCCGAGGTTACTGAGTGCTTCAAAATATCCACAAAGTAAAAATGACTCAACTACTCTCTGTTCCTTCTTACTTCTAAGCGTCAGTAAACAAAACAATATTTTAATCCTTACGCTATTCAGAAACCTGATTGGCTACTGGTGATTCACTCTCACGCTTACAAAGTGATAACATTCTACAGTGCTTTTTCGTGATAAAACCTGAGTCGGCACCAAGAAAACAGTACATACTTCGTAAAACAATTATATTCTTTTGTTCTTAAATAGTTTAGAGGGGTCAGTAATTATACTGACCAACATGTTTAGAACATGTGGTTCTTGTCAGTACATAAAATAGCTCTTTCATCGTTTCACCACAGAACTCGCAGAAGCAGGAGTTAGCCAGCCATTTTCCCGACTTAGAAGCAAAACACAGACTTTTTAACTAAGTTGAACAGAAAGTTCATCACTGCGTATGGTTAAACAAAATACTTCTTATTATTCCATTAGATATACTTGATTGCAGTATTGTAATTTCTACCGTGTTGGTGTCTCTCATTATAGCGTATGGCACTTTATGTGGTGGTTTTATAATAAAATTAAATTCCTACTGATTGGCTGATATTTCTAAGAGTACATACGTCAGTGTAACATCAACAAATCAGCGTCCTTTTGTTACACATAGCTTTGTTTATGGTCATTAGGAAGTAAAGTGGAACAGATAATAATTTGGAGAAATTTATATTTACTTTCACAAATTATAGAAAATAAACGAATTTTATTGCGATGAACACCAAGAGTCATTACAAGAAAAAAACAAAATATCTTACTGCAGCCAATGAACAGTCATTTTATACTTTTGGGTCGAATGTTAACACGGTTTACGGTGATAATGGTATAGATGAGACGCGACACTTACGCTGTAGCTATTAGTTTGAACTTTTCTTCCGCCTGCAATTTGGCTTCTTCACCCTTATGCATATCCGGGTGATACTTCCTCGCCAACTGTCTGTATGATTTGGAAATATCATGTTTCGACGCTCCTCGGTCAATACCCAAGACTGCAAAAGAAAGAAGAAATCATACATTAATGCGCATACGTGATAGATATTAAATCATATATTAAATTTCCATGACACAATAAACATGATACGGTTATGGACTAAAAATAATAATAAAAGAAAACTAACAATAAATACTAGAGCCTTTCTATTTGAACTGTGCCCCTTCTCTCACTGCTGTCACTGTGTGTTTTCCCGTTCCTCCCTCAAAGGAGGAGAGACAAGTTGCTGCGGCCAAGATCTTTCAATTGTTGAATGAGGAAGCTTTGGCACAATGAATTACTTCACGGACTTTGCTGTGCTCTCTCTTGCTAGCCACTCTAAGTAGTCTACGAGCTTCACTCAGGACAAAACGACTAAATAAATTGGCAACACTGCTGAGATCATCAACTTCTTTTCCCTAAGCAAAGAGAAAGTTTCCTCCGTCAGAGGGCGGCGTAGGTGGGACAGAAATATGTTTCGCATATTTTCCGAGGGCACACCTGAAATAGACAGGCTCTAGTCATGTACAAGAAATTATTGTACATGAAGTGATTGCTGTAGACACTTAAATGATAAATAAAAAAAAAATCGTAATTTTATTTTCCACACGGTAAAACTGTATGATTAGTTAATGATCATGTGATTCTGATAAGCACGTAACCACACTTATCTAGTGTTTTCAAATAAACAGATATTCAACTTCTCAATTTAACACTTTCACTCTGAAACTCAACGGGTTTTCACTTCTACTGTTAAGAGGTTAACATACAGTAAATTACTCTCAGTGGAAAGCCAGTCTCCTAGATAATCTTGTGAGATATGCAAATAGACAAACAAAAATAAACAAAACCAGATTGTAAGACTATTTATGCCACAATATTCAACAACTATATTTATACACAATACCCAACGTATGAAAAGCTTCTTTGTTAGAAGTATTTAGTGAATGAAAGATTTCTCATTCACCAGAAGCTGTCTATTAATGCTTAACTCCACCAGTCAACCGGGAGCGGTCAAAGGGCAAATGATCATTTTGTCTTCAACAGCTCAACACAAAAGATTTACTTACTAATTGACCTCTCTGGTCACCTGGTGGAGTTCAGATCTTAGTATTTCCATTGGAATTGATGTTTCATAACGAGAAATGTCTAGTTAAGGCCTTTACAGGAGCTATACTAACTGAATAACTACAACTTAACACACATTGCCAAAACTGAACTTAAGCAAATACCATTGAATCAATCTAATACGTAACTTATGTTTATGTAATACAAAGCTGTCACTACAAAAGTATGACAAAATCATTTTGAAACCGAAGATTCAAAGTTTTACCTTTTTCCTTTCAACGTTTATATTTATTTTTTTCTTATACATACAGATATGTTTGGAGAAAACCTATTCACTTATATACTTGAGCGCTCGGGCAAACATAATGATAAACGCCATTTCCGGTAAAATTAGTTATTAAGTGGAATGGGCTGGGATTGAATCATAGAACAGTATGTAGGTAGTTTAATTTCGGAAATGTGCCTGTAGATGGCAGGGAAAGCTTGTTTGGTGTGTGTTATTGCATTGAATTCCATGGGAATGTTCAACTTTTTTCCCAGTTTACTCGAAAGTTAGAAAAAATATGACATATCATTATGTTCGCCCAAGCCGCTCATTTAACAACATGTATTATTGAAAAATTGTTTACAAGTCTATGCAGAGAGCACAAAAAGTTAAAGAAAAAGAATAAATGGATATATTTCTAGAGCAAGAATCAACAACAGCCTAATGCTATTCTATACAACATATCAAGAATGAACGGCATATTGATAATGCTACAGATTATTGTTCAAGAACGGGGGACAAAGTCCACATGTCGTTTAGACAGATAATTTAACGGTGAAAGTCATAAATATTTATTTGCAGAAGTACAATAAACAGAAAGATGCAGTTACTGATTTTATTAATTTTTGTGTATTGTTCCAACCCGCTTCGAACTTTGTGAATGTGTGTTCCAAAGAATGAAATTTCGATTTTTTGAAAAATACTTACACACATCTGTTGATTTTCGTGGAACATGCAAACAATCCATGTTTGCCGCATCTCTCACAAGTAATAAGTTACAAAGGTGGCATTTGGAGTTGGGAGAATATAAAAGCCAGCACAAATGGAACCCAAGTACAATAATTAAGCAATACTTAAGGTACCACATAGTTAGCAGTGAAGGTGATCTGATGCTTCTGCCTGCACAGTCTTCCAATAACTAAGTGTACTTTAGCTTTATTACATGTCCAGTATCATTCCTCCCCCACACAACGTTGCCAAGTTGGTCTTACCGACAGGTATTGTTCTTTAGTGATACTCAAACTACATCATAATTATTGTAAGAAGACATCCTGTTCCCACTAAGCAAATAAATGACCAATTTGTAATTATCACTGTAGAGACCGGATGTTCGGCAAAATGCCCATTGGAGATTTTTACAGGATGCCCCATAATTATATATATGATGTTTCAAAAACTGCGATAAAGAAACTAGCAACATAACTTGAACATAAACACATTATTCTCATAACGAAGAGCAACGTTGTCACAAACAGCTTGACAGACCCCATACTGGTATCCTGTGGAAATCTTTTGTGGTATAGTTGGTTCGCTATCCTCTTATACAGTTTCAGAAACTCAAAGGCATGGTCCCTTTCTCCCAAAAACCACAAAACAGCACTCAAATAACGCCAGCGGACAACCCTCCCGCTGGCAAAAACGATCCATCAATGCTTGTACGACGTTGCCTTATGTCTTTCCAAATTGTCAAGAAAGGGATGGTCAGTGACTATTTTTCCTCTTTTATTTTTTTAATTTTTTATTTATTTATTTTTTTGTTGTCAATTTTTAAAAATCTTTTTCGCAACACACTTTTATTTTACCGTGACTCAGATAAAGTAAACATTTTGCTACGAAACTAGAGCAATGTAGTACAGCAAGCATAAACAGCAATAGAATAATAAGCGCTATATAAATAGTACGTATTGACTACAGCAAAACCAAAGAAATGTACTGTAATGGACGCACTCTCCAATTTTGATAAACACTGAAGTCTATTGTGTAACACAGTTTGAATAGTATTACCAATATAATAAGAAATACGTCTGATATAGTGATGTTCACGAGTCGACACGAGAAATAGGGTTTCCTTATCTAAATTTTGTAAGTCACATCTCGTCTCTACTCTCGAAGAATTTTTTTCTCGAGTTTCGATTATCGAAAAAGATGTCCTCGTCTCGTTTCATTTTGTAAAATCACATACAAAATTTATGACCTGATTTTTTAGATTTTCAAACTATGCTATGCATAAGTGTCGGAAGTCTTACAGAACGGGTTTGTCCGTCTGTGTCGGGTATTACAGCCAAAACAATAGGAGATATCGAAATGTGGATTTTGCAATCAATTCAACATCCCATAAACAGGTTTTGTCTTCTCCATTAAACCTCTATTCAAACGAGAAGTAATTAAAATTAATCATTTCGTAATATAATATTTATCGCCATAGAACAAAAATGGTAATAGATGGCTAAAAGCATTTTTCTGCCATCTATTCATGGTCTCAAGAGTATATATATTATTACTACTTTCAACACTCTATCGAAACCGGAAGTGGTTCAAATTACAGTACTTCTGGTTTCAATACTGATTTTCACTGAGCAAGAACTATAAAAGATATTGAGAAGCACGTTTTTTGCAATCGATTTAGCGTCCCATGAATAGGTTTTATACCCTTCCTTAACCCTCTATTCAAGTTGAAGTGGTTCCAAATTAACGATTTTTGGTTTCAACATTTATCGCCATAGAACGAAAATGGTAATGAATAGAGAGAAATGTATATATATATATATATATATATATATATATATATATATATATATATATATATATATATATATATATATATATGTGTGTGTGTGTGTGTGTGTGTGTGTGTGTGTGAACTCAGAAACAGGTTCTTTCTTTGATATTATTTCTCTATTACAACCAGTAGTTGTAGATGTAACCTACTACTTCGAAGTTTGAGTATTGTATTCAGATGTGGTTTGAAAGTCTTTCGTAGTTTCAAAATCACTTGCCTTAACATTCAAACCATATTTATCATTGGAGTATATGGCGTAAGACTTGCGTATCTTTATAAACATGACAAACGTTCTACACTGTGTTCGTACAATCATTCTATCAACTTATGATTTTATGTTATGATTCATGTATCAATAAAACGAAGTTTGAGAACTAAAACTGGGATAAACTAGAGTTGCCCGCCAGCCTCGGGAAATTTATCGTCTCGTCTCGAAAATGAGACGAGAATGGCCATTTTTCTAATCTCGTCTCGAATTTAAAAGATATTTCTCATCTCGGGAGCAACACTAGTCTAATACTATATATCCTAACAATAAATTACGCTTAATTAGCCGTGTAGGAAAGACGTAGAATTACAGCAACCCTAGGAAAAACTACGAACTAGTGAAAAAATAAAAACGTTCCAGTAGCATTTGGCTGAATTATAAATTAGAAATGAACATCTGCGTGAATTCATGTCATTGTGCTTTTGTTATAATTATGAAGGTTTATTTCCTGGTCTGCACAATTCCAATTGCTTGTTTTTCTTAAATCATTACGGATTCAGTAGTTAATTTTAAAAAAAAAATTATATGGGCTCATTTAAAACCTACTTAGGCAGTCTGCGGGACAAACGTAATACGTAAATAATGATAATAATTATTATTATCCCTTACTAATCACTTATGTATATATATATATATATTGGCAATTTTGCAATCGTTTCCTTGTATACCAAATTCTTAGGTATTATGTTTTAATACCGTGCATTTTTTTTTAAAGAACTTTAGAAATAACACAAAAAGAAAAATGTGGCAACTACAGATCTGTCACTCTCACACACTTTCTTTCGACCAGCCATAAATAAGCCCTCATACTGTGTTTGGTGATATCCTCCACCACTCGCGATGTGTCGGCATCGGACAGCAACTGTATACCAGGATAGCGAACGTACTATAGCTTCTCGTAATTCGGCCAAATTGTGTATCTGATGTTGATACATTTTGCCCTTTAAGACACCCCATACGAAAACGTCAGGTGGTGTCAAATCGAGAGATCGAGCTGGCAACTCCACACACCCACGTCGACCGATCCAACGGTTCGGGAATGTTTCGTTCAGCCATTCTTGCACTGGTATGGTTGTAAGGTTATAAGTTCAGTGACTGTTATCCCCATTCTCAGGCTACACAGTGTTGCTATGTTGAAACTTTTTGTCCAGAATTATAAATACTATTAGTCAAACATCATATACATAATTATGGGATATAAGTTGTAATTTCTCTAACTTTGCCTGATTTTAATATAAGTTTTCCCCAACTTTTTGTCGGCCTTTCTTTCCCCTTATAGCTGACCACATCTCACCCTTATGTTCTATGTTTTCAAGCTAATTTTAGTATTACAATTTAATGTTTAGTTACAAAGAAAGAAATCTATATATATAAAAGAGAACGCACAAAATCCTTTGTCCGCTCATCACGCTAATACGGCTGAACCGATTTCTTTCATTTTTGGGGGGTTGTTAGGATTTGGACCCTAGATGGGTTTTATCATATCACTTTAATTTTCAATTACCAGTGTCTTGAGATAATTGACCAATCAGGTGTCAATACGTACGAAAAATCCTTTGTTCGCTCATCACGCTAATACGGCTGAACCGATTTCTTTCATTTTTGGGGGTTTGTTAGGATGTGGACCCTAGATGGTTTTTATCATATCACTTTAATTTTCAATTACCAGTGTCTTGAGATAATTGACCATTCAGGTGTCCATACGTACAAATCCTTTGTTATTAGTTCATCATAGGTATAAAAATAAACGTATTTATATGCAACCCGCATGACCCTGTGACTCGGCGGGTTAACATAACTGACAGGCGCTATAAATCACTTGAAAGCGAAAAAGTAAAAATTATCTAAGTAACAAAGTTTATTGCGTTCCGGGATGACCGCAGCGAAGCGGGGCGGGTTGGGGTGACCGCAGCGAAGCGGGGCGGGTTAACATAAATGACAGGCGATATAATGTTAATATTTACTGCAATCTACTATGGTTTTTATCATATCACTTGAAAGCGAAAAAGTAAAAATTATCTAATTAACAAGGTTTATTGCGTTCCGGGGTGACCCCAGCGAAGCGGGGTGAACGCTGCTAGTACTATATATAAACCTTCATGCAAATGTTTATATCGTATTTTAATATTCTTGTATCAGTTTCTAGTTTTAATTCCATATGTTTCTTTGACTAACAGTATACGTAGTCCATGTTACTAATTATATGAAATTATAATTGCATGTACAGTAACACTAACAATTCGACCGATATACACTACTTACGAAATTAATAACTCCTATAATTTTAAATGCTACTTTCAAATTTAAAAAATATAATTTTTATAACTATGCGTTTTCTGGCTACTATAGTGCTGCCAAAATGTCTTGAGTCGTGGCAAAAATGTGAACTAAAGCTCACACCCTCGACACACTCACGCGTTGAGCCTATAAGGGTTCAGCTGTTGCTAAGCGAGAGAGGTTTGGCGAAAGGAAGTGGAATTCCTTTAGCCGATAACAGCGCCTGGAACGGAAGACTAAGTGCCAAGTCAATGTGGTATATCTTGAGTAGCATGCTGTAGCCTATTTTGTTTGTTTATTCGTAAGATATATGTACAGAGTGTATCAAAAAGGACTTTACATCTTTGAAAATTCCTTATTGATTTATTTATTTAGGTTACAGATATTGTTTTAGTATCATTTTGTAGCAAAATTCTTTTTTTTTTTTTTTTTTTTTTTTTTTTAGCTTACACCTAACGAGATTTAATGTTGCTTCCATTGGTGATGCGGCACACATCCCATCTGAAGTCTTTTTCTTGCCAAACCCTTTTTACGAGCAATTCAATTAGTGTGTTTTAATTCTTGCTCCATTTGTAATTTTTATGCTTTGAGATGCAACCGTTTTCTCATCACACGCCAAACTGTCATGTGTGGGACGCCCAGCTGTTGAGAAGCACTAACTAACTCTATAGCCTATGGAACCCGGAGGTTCAGTGCCGCGTTCACAAAAGCTCTCCACTGACTTCTATCCTTAGCCAACTGGATTCAGTTTCTTCTTTGTATTCCAATCTCTGCGACATCCATCTTAATATTGTACTCCCATCTGCGCCTAGGTTTTCCTAATGGTCATTTTCCGATTGGTCTTCCAGTCAAGACTTTGAAAGCGTTTCTACTTTCTTCCATTCTAGCTACATGACCCGCCCACCTAAGCCTTCTAGACTTGACGACCCTAACAATGTTGGGTAAACCATATGACTTATGTAGTTCCTCATTATGAAGTTTCCGCCATTCCCCATTCCCGTTCCTCTTGGGTCCGAATATTCGTCTCAGGATCTTGTTCTCAAATACTTTCAGTCTATGTTCTTCCCTCAGAGTAAGTGACCATGTTTCGCAGCCATACAAAACAACAGGCATGATTATCGTTTTCTATATTTTAAGCTTCAAATTCCTCGACAGGATTCGCGACAAGAGATTTTGAACCGAACAGTAACACGAATTCCCTGCTTTTAGTCGACATTTAATTTCTTCGTGAATATGATTTTCGTATGTTAATATTGATCCTAGGTATTTGAAACTATCCACTTTATCACAAGTATTCCTTAATATTTTAACGCATCCATAATTTGCTGTGTTAACGGTCCCGACGAACTTCCATGTATTTAGTTTTCTCTGCATTTACTTCTAAACCCATGTCTCTGCAAGCGTTTAATAAGATCTCTGCATTTCTTTCTATTGTTCTCCTATCATCCCCTATTAAATTTACATCATTAGCATATGCCATAACCTGGTGAATACCATTCAACTTTAGGCCCTGGTTGCTATCTTTGATTTTCCTTATAGTGTATTCCAGAACAGGGTTAAATAATAATGGCGACAACGCATCTCCTTGTTTCAGGCCATTTTCGACGTGAAAGCTCATGGACAAAAATTTTCCTACTAGGATTTTATTTTGGGATTCATTTAAACATATTTTAATTAATCTAATTAGCTTTCTCGGTATTCCAAGTTCTGTAAGAACGTTGTATAATGTTTCTCTCCTAACCGAGTCGTACGCCTTTCTAAAATCAATAAATAGTTGATGTACCGGGGTATTTTATTCCCACTTTTTTTTTCGAGTATTTGGCGAATGGTAAATATTTGATCGATAGTTGATCGATTTCGTCTAAATCCGCACTGATAATCTCCAATAATTCCATCTGCGTATGGGGTCAGTCTTGCTAATAGAATATTTGAAAGGATTTTATAGGATGTTGACAGAAGAGAAATGCCTTGATAATTATTACAGTCAGTTTTGTCGCCTTTCTTGTGAATTGGAACAATGATGGATTCTTTCCACTCTTGTGGCAATTCTTCCTTGTTCCAGATAAGGAGAATGAATTTGTGTATCTTGTTCCACAATTTTTTGCCTCCAGCTAAAATTAACTCAGCCGGAATTTCATCTACACCTGGAGATTTGTGTTTCTTTAATTTCTTTATAGCGGTTTCTACTTCTATTCGGTTGGGTTCTGGAATATACGGTTCTGCGGTGTGTATCTCCTTTTCTCCACGCACACTAGTTTTTGGTTGCGTGTTAAGCAAATCGTCAAAAAAATCTTTCCATCTATTTAAGATGCTATCTGTGTCAGTGAGAACTGTACCGTCAGATTTCTTTAATATATAAGCACGAGGTTGATAGCCTTTCTTAAATTCATTGATTCCCTTATACATGTCCCGGATGTTTTTATTTTTACTATTATCTTTAAGTTCCTTAATTTAACTTTCAGAAAATCGCGTTTCTTTGTTCTAAAAGTTTTGGAATTTTCCCGCCTGATATCTGCGAAATTTTGTTCAGTTATTTCATTCGGATTTTGTAGCCACCGTAATTTTGCCTGTTTTCTCTTCTCTGCTAGTTTAATGCATTCCTGGCCGAACCATGGTTTGTTCCTACGTATTTCCGCGTGTCCCAATTTTTCTTTTGCTGAAATTTTAACGCTATCTCTAATTTCAATCCAGGTATCCTCAACACTAGTGCACTCCGAATCTTTTAAAGCCGAGAATCTATTCGAAACTTCAATCTGGTATTTCTCTCTTCTAATTTTTTTTTAAACTGAATCTCTCCGTTTTCGGACAATGAATATTACCTTTATTCAACGATAATCTCTCTCGTATTATCGCTGCTACTAGGTAGTGGTCAGTGTCACAATCAGCCCCTCTAAACGACCGGACATTAATTATGCTAGATTGCCTTCTTCTATCTACTAAAACGTGATCAATTTGATTATGTGTTTTCCCGTCTGGTGATGTGCAAGTGTATTTATGAACGTCGCGATGTGGGAATTTTGTACTCTTCACGATTAGGTTTTTGGATGTTGCACGAGTCTAACACCGTTGTCATTACTTTCCTTATGCAGACTTTCGTTCCCTATAATCGGTTTGAAAATATCCTCTCGTCCTACCTTCGCATTGAAATCCCCTAATAGAATTTTCATATGGTATCGCGGGAGTTGGTCAAATATCCGTTCCACTTCTTCGTAAAAACTGTCGTAAATACATTTTTTTATAACACTAATCTCTGCTACGAACTCTCTTCAGTCAACGCTGAAGAGGAATTCGGATCACTGTCAGGGACTGAGTTTGCTAGAATGAATCGTTCGCAATAATCTAGAAAAAAATATTTAGTGAATCTACAAAGCTTCTGAAATTAATATTAACTGTACCTATGGCGTCAGGAAAAGACGAAAAGTTTTTTTTTTTTTTTTCTTTTTTCGCATCAAAAAGAATTGACACTTTCAAGGAATTGAATGTCCCAAGAAAGGTTATCACCATTGGTTATGCTTTCCATCGAAAAAGACCTGACAATAAGAATACTAGAGTTCAACCAGCATGTATTAGACAGATTTGCTCTAATCAAAGAGAGGAGAATGAACTTACTAATTAAATAAAGTGATTAATCGGATAAAATGTTCTGCGTTTTTTTATTTTTAAAAAACAGAATTTTATTTAATTTCACATGTCACATAGCGTTTGCATCTAAAGTTCTTCTCATTAGTCAATGAGTCCACTTTATATCTTCTGTCTCCGATCGTTCGTACTGCAACACACGAAACCACAATCCACCGGCCGCCCCTGCATTCGATTAAAACAATGTGCACTTGTATATATTCAAATTGGCAACGTATGGAAAGGGTGGAATATTTACCATTGTAGAGAGAGAGAGAGAGAGAGAGAAATGAGCCATTATAATTGGCTGAACGTGTTGTTGCCATAGAAACAGTTCTTCTTGGCTGATTGTTATGACCACGTGCAGGAAGGAAAAACAGGGGAAAGCAACTGTCAGAAGGGACAAGTTGTATCAAACGGACTGCAGTTGCTGAAGAAATTCTAAATTAAATATAGACATGAAAACAAGCAATAAACGCCCTTTTGGGAAGGACACTGCTAATGAATGTACAGTGAAACGCTGGCTTAAGGAAGTTTGTTCAGGGGATATGGCCTTAGTAAATGAACACCGTAGGAGACTTGAAAGAGTCATCTGTGATTATAACCTGAATGAACTAGTTCAAGACAATATTTCAATAATTGTCAGAGAACTTGCTTTTTATTTGCTGCCAAACTGAGAGGAGGCATAGCCGCAGTTTTCAAGACACCTTGTAGTTCTTGAGAAAGTGAAAGAACTTGACAAATGGGATCGTCATGAGTGACAGAAAGGCACAAACTGCAATATTTGGAAATCTGTACATCACTGAGTTTTACGCTAAAAATCGTCCCTTTCTGGCTCGTCTAGTAACATGTAATGAAAAGTGGATACCCTATGATAATCGTGAACGTTCAGCATAATGGATCGATGCAGACCGAAAGCTAGATAATGCTGACAGTTTGGCGTAATCAAAGAAAAGTTAACCATTACAGCTTTCTACAAGTGGGTGAAATCATTGCTGCAGAGTACTGCTGTCAACAAATTAATATTGTGCATGAAAAATTGTTGTTCTCAGAGCCAGCTTTGGTAAACAGAAAAATACACAATTCTTCTCCATAAAAATGAACGATCACGTGCTCCGCGTGTGACTACAGAAGCTGAATAAGTTGAAATTTGAGGTTCAGAAATCTGTCAGAACAGCCTTTAAAGAATTTGTTAACTCTACGACTAAGGAGTTCTTTGAAACTGTAATTTCAGAAACCTTTGCAGTCAATGAGAAAAGTGTATCCATACAGATGGAGCCTATTTTGATTGAGTATTTTCAAACATTATGTTTGTGACGTTAAAAAAAAAAAAAAGTGTTGAAACGGTCATTTCATACGGGACAACCTAATAAATAGCCTGTATGAAGCAGCGTACTCTCTTTGATTTTCCGTTCATTTAGAATGAGGAGAAGTGAATATTTTCTCCCGTATTTCAACAGATTTCATGTCTTACTTCTGCTTATTTTTAATCCTATCTCTGCAATTCTTACCCGTTACAAATTCTCTGCGGTTCTCATACTCGTTTCCGTACAGCACAATACCTGCAGAAGTCTGTATGGATGAGAATGTTTTTTCTTTGCGAATGGCGGATACAATTGCGGATGTTTGTAAGAAAGAAAATCTCGTCATTATTTTTCCTAGCACTACTTATTATTGTTACTATTGACTTCTATATAAAAGAGTGCTTAGTGTCCCTTGGGACAAATAACCACCAAACAAATTTGTGCTTTGTTGAACTTCGTGGTTTTTTTTCTTTTCTTTACTACATTAGATTTCAATCGAAAACAAAAGGAATAATTAATAATCTTCAAAGAGAGAGAGAGAAAAAATATGCACCACAAAACTTAAACACTTTTCACAAAAGTTATCACGAAACTTATTACTATTTTTTTTTTCAAGTTGCGAGTGTATAACTCTTTCTGATTTGAAGGTATAATCATATCCAAATTGTTCAAGCCGTCACTGCATGGTTATGCTAAATGTGAATCGAACTCCCTCTTCCTGTCTTGTGTTCCTCTCTGCCACTGTACTGGATCCCTCGACATTAGAAATACAACACCAAAGAGACATCGTACAAAGTTCAAATTTGCAGAATATGTAGAATATGCAAGGTGACCAGACGTCCCGTTTTAGCCGGGACAGTCCCTTTTATCCAACCGTTGTCCCGTTTTTTTCTGATTCTCGAACGGGACGCCTAAATGTCCCGTTTTTAAGTAAAAATGACCAAGTTGTCCCCTAATCATTATTCAAAATATAAATCGTCAATGCAAATTCTACTCTCTTCCATACCAACACTCGTTGTCAAGGTTCAGCCGTGTCTGGAACTTCTGAATTTTCAAATGGGAATTGAGTGTTCGTGGTTCAAGTGGGAATTGAGTGGGAATTCTGAGTGTTCAACTAGTTAAATGAATTGTTGGGTAGAACTTGCAATCGGGAACCATTATTTGTTGTGTGGTACACAGTGTTCGAAGTGGGAAAAAAAAGCAGAGGCGATATGTTTTATTACGATTTTGACTCGACACACCGGCTATCGAAATGTTGAAATACAATGAGGGTATGTTGCCCAAAAGATTGCATTTCTATTTACATAATGACTGAAAACCACTGGAGAACTTCTGTTTAGTTACGGGGGGAAGGGGGGGCATGGAGGGACTTTGATCCCTCGCCAACAACGTTCTAAAAATAATTAAAAATATCCTCTTATGTTGAATTATAGAGAATTATACACGAAAATGCTCAAAAATCCAATTTGTATATTAATAATTTCCTGCGGGAAAGCTCCCGGACTCCCCATCTGTTTGAGAGGTATTTCAAACCCCCGGAAGAATCACTTCCACAGCAGACACCCCCTAAATCCGCTCATGACCAAAACATGGCATTTATATGAATTACGAGAAGAAGACACACACATATACATACGAAAGAAACAATTCAATATGGCATATCAAAATATAAACTAGATGAACTTCTTTGAAGACACTACATTTTAAGAACAAAAGGTAGGAAAAAGACAACAAAAATGTCGATGTTGTCAGCTTAGTAATTATTTCTACAGAAGAAATCTACTCTCCCGTGACAATATGTCTTGATCACTTAAAATCCAGAGACAGTATGCCTTGATCACTGAAAAACCACAGGCGGTATGGCATACCACCACATACCGTCTCACTTCGACCTGGTGGTACACGTAAAGTTAGAAACGGTGTATTATCACTCTTGTGTATTTTGTAAATTGAGAACACTGCTGCGTCCCAAAATTCAATCTCGAAGTCAGATAACCCCCCTCCTCCCCGTAGCCGATTCGTATGCGTCCCGTTTTCGCAAGTAAAAATTCTGGTCACCTTGAGAATATGCAACGATGAACAATTGATTGCCACAATAGAAAGATGTGAAGCAGCACATGTGCCGGGTTGTCATCTAGTGACAACAAGCGAAGGCCGGCCACAGAGCCATAGCTCAGTGCTAAACGAAAAAGTTGGTGTAACGTGAATGTGCGCACATTGTCAATAGACGCCTCGCAGTCCAATAAGAAAGTTTTTCCAGCAGGTTTCGACCTTTGACCGCGGACGAACAGTGGCGTATCGCGAGTGTGGTTTATCCTTCCTCTACATTGGTACCCGTATTGCATAGAATACGGCCACACTGCAGCGCATATGGACTCGATGGCTCCACAAATGTACTACGCAGCGACACGTTGGATCCCAACAACCCGCTATATCAGGAGGCGCGAGAACAGAGAGCTTGTGCATATTTATCTGGCAAATCGGACAGTCATATCCGCACACTGAGTATTTATTAGTTTCACGTTAATAGGTGGGGTGCTTATTGTACAGCATCGCTTGTCTTAATCGTTCGTCTCCGTTAGACTAAAAAGCATAAACGAGAGACGTTAAACTGAGAAATTTTCATTTTTTTTCTATTTTCTCGAAAACTACTCATGACAATCTCCAGTCACCTGTATCATCTTATTCACTTTAATGACTGGCACATGTCTCATTTTTGGATATTTTTTTCGTTAATCACTAATAATGTGAAATATGGATATTACAAGTAGTATGTACGTATTGAGTATGCATATCACCATTAGGATAACACAAACAATAGGTTAAGTTCCAAAGTTGGTCGTTCGTTTCTACCAAAATTTTGAAAATTTACCGGGAAAAATTGGATAATTTGTTCATTCGTGTGCTTGATAATATGTAAGGAGAGCGGAAGTTGTGTTTATTTTTCTTTATAAGCGGCTGTAAACATAGAAACATTTGGCAAGCGGATGGAACTATTTCGCGCAAGATTACCGCATGGCTGAATTGTGGGAAAGTAACGAGAATTTGTATTCTGAACATGGCAGCAGGTGTACAGAGACGCACCAGTTACTATCCTTATACAGAGACGAGAAATTACACTCTAATAATTTTAACAAAATAGGTCCAAACTTCTCTAAACCTAAGCTAATCCGATTCTACCCTATCCTACTTATCCCTACCTTACTCTACTCTACCCTACCCTACTCTATTATACCCTTTTAAAGCGGTCCTAAAAATTAATGATTTTTAAAATTTTCGTAGCGGTTATTACGCTTCTGGTAGAAAACCAGGCGGACGACCAACTTTGGAATAAATGCCCAAACAATAATAGACACGATCTGCTACTCAGAGCTCATAGTGGTCTGGTCTCTTGTAAATAGTTGAAAACTGACCAAAAGCACACGAAAAATTGACCAAAATCTCATCATGCCCCTTTTTTTTCTTTGTCAATTTCTCCATCACCTCTCTCTCTCTATTTATTGTTTTGTTTCATCTTTTCTTCTTTACTTCTTTTTGAGCTTCCTTCTTTCTTAGGTTTTCTAAGTATGCTTTGTAGTTACGGTAAGCAGACTTAGCAGATGTAAGAAGCTTCTAAGTGGAACAAGTTCTGGTCTATTTTCGAATTTCTTCACCCCAGACATTATATTTAACTTAGCATTGGGAGTTCTCAAAGCCATGAAATATTCAAATTCATCACCTACTCTTAAGAAGAACATACAAGAAGCATAACACAAGACGAACATGATGAACCACACAAACACACACACACAACGTTGAGCGGAGCGTTAACTATTACCAGAGAAAACTAAAAGACTATTATGATAGAAGAAAGAATAGACACAGAAGGGTTCTGAATCCCACCTTGAGAGCTTAAGCATCCACCAACCATCCACTGTGCTTTAGAAAGAATAAAAGCTGAAGTGAGAATAGAGCTGACTGTTTCACATGTGGCAGCAGCAAGTACTGAAGCTTTCAGAAGAGTAATGAGTAACAAGCTTCTGCCCTTTTGCCCTTTTCCATTTATTTTTATATTTTTCTTAGAAAACTGCCAATGCAAAACATGAATCACACGAAAAGATCACTTTTTAACTCCCAAAAAAGTAACTTTTAGTTTAAAAAAAAAAAGGTGACTTGCTATGAGCCATGGCTACTTCATACTGTATTTTGCTACATTTGCAAATGAAATTAAATGAAATTTTTCTTTAAGTCCCAAGTTTATGCCCTTTTTGCTAAAGGAGACGGATGATTCAGGCAAGTAAATGATTATGGGAGAATTGGTGAAATGAAAATGTGCGAGGAAAGGGAGTGCTCCGAGAAAACTAACGGACACGATGTTGTCCACCACTAGAACCAGGGACCCCCACGCATCAGAGGTAAGCGTTCTACCACTTGCCACATTTGCAATGTAATGACAGCAAATGACATACACTTTAGCGCCACAGAAGTTGTTTACTTCGAATGTCTCAAAAATTAGACATGAGAATTTACTTTGAAGCATATCTTCTTCAGGACGATGTAATCTATCTTATATTCGGACAATGTTTTAATTAAACGGAAATTAAAATTTAAGTGAGTTTCGTTTCACGTGTAAGGTGGACAAATGTCCTGCTTTTATCCGGACAGTCCGGCTTTTGGAGGTCCTGTCCCATGTCCGGCTTAGTAGTCAAGCCGGAGTTGAGTTGATTTTAGGTTAGCGTCCCTTTCAGCAGCGAGGCTATATGAGACGTGGACCTACTGATTAACGTGGAATCCGAACCACATGACCTCCCGCCGGGAATCGAACCCGGGTCTCCCACGCCAAAGGCGCAAGTCAAGCCGGACGCCCATTTGTCCTGCTTTACACAGTTGTCTCATTATAAATGTTTAACATTCCATTATTCTTATGACCCGACGGCTCCAGTCCAGCCCGTGGCCAGCCCAAAACTGTTGGGGTGGGCGATCCAATGTATTATAGTTCATTTGCAAGCCTACCGTAAAACATTTAGGGGGCCAGTAAAAATTTAGAAGGGGGGCGTGAATACGGGCCTGCTCCAGTCTCAGACATTTCAGAATTTGCAAATTATCATTAGTACATTTTTGTAAGTTGTAAAGTAAGAAAAGTTTAGAATTCCAAAATTTGGTAGGAAACCCATTAGATTGGCAACCCTGGCCAGGCCATACTAATTATAAATATCCATCTGCTTCATAAGCCTTCAATTGTCCTAAAGTTCGGCTTTCTAAGTCAATGTGTCCAGTTTTTTAATTATTGCCTTCTGGCCACTCTATTCACGTGTGAAACTATGACAGACTTCCAAACAATGTGAAGTGAATACTCAAACTTGAAGTAGTACATCTATAAGTACTGGTTGCAATCGATTAATGAGATCGAAGACAGAACATACTCCCCGGACGTTGAATCAATATCAAAAAGCAGTTACTCGCTATGACTTATTGTTTTTGTTCTACGGCGAGAAAGGTTGAAACTGGAAATCGCTAGTTAGAACCTCTTCTGGTTTCAATAAATGGTTAAGGAGAGAGAACGTACTCTTGGGAAGATTAATCGATTGCAAAATATTGCGTCTCGGTATCTCTTAATGTTTTTGCTCTACGGAAATCATTAAAACGGAAAGAAGTAAATTTCAACAACTTCTCGTTTTGGTAGTGTTGCGGATTTGATGGTATGTTCTCTTGACACGTTGAATCGTTTGTAGAAAACCGATCGCTATCTAATACCATTTCGTTCTATGACCATAAATGTTGAAATCGCAAATGGTTTATTTTAACCACTTCCGGTTTGAATAGAGGGCTATGAATTAATTGCAAATAACCGCATCTCGGTGTTTCTTACCATTTTTGGTCTGTGGAAATCAGTATTGAAACCGGAAATAGTAGTAAATTTGAACCACTTCCGGTTTCAGCTGTATGTTCGGAATTGTCATAGTGCGTTGTCTTGAGACGCGCAATTGTTTGCAAGAAACTGCATCTCGCTATTTTACCGTTTGCCTTTTAGGACGATAAATGTCAAAACCGGAAAAGAAAAATGTGAAGCACTTCCAGTTTGAATAGAAAGTTAACAGATGAGATGACACCTATTCTTAGTACGCTGAACCGAATGCAGAAACCCACATCTCAATATCTCTTACTGTTTCTGCTGTGATATCTGTCGATAGACGGATAGCCAAAGCCGTTCTGTAAGACTTCCGATAATAATGCAAACGATATGTATATTTCCGAAAACAAACCTCTGACTCTTCAAAGGAGAACACGGTAGATACGGACCTCAGTAAAATTTATCTCCCTTGTTACGGAACACGGAAGCAACCAATAAATACACCAATCAGCGTTTCTTAATATGTTAGTGCATAAATAGCATAATGATAGCATAAGCGGAAATTGAAGAAACCTAAAGGACTTAAAGAATGTTTGCCTTAATGCATTAGGAAAAAAAAAAAAGGAAAAGAAAATTACAAAGTGCTCTATGAGCCTTGATACTAGGGTTGCCAACTTTTCTTTTATAAAAATCGGGACGGGACAATCGGTGTTGGAGCTCCCCCCCTCCCCGGGGCGACTACACGTACAGCGAGTCGTTGAAAACAATGTAAATAACCAACTGAATAACACGAACCTAAATGAATGCGGCATATTATTATTATTATTATTATTATTTTCCCACGCACTGCTAATCACTAAGTATAAGCAATATATGCAACAAATTCAAACCAAAACAACTGTAATTTATTTAATATAAACAAAGGTTAGAGAGAAATCTATATTGATTTTTTTAATCACAAATGATTGCATAACACTGTTAAGGAATTCTGACAAAAAGTATTACTGAAATCAAGTCTTATTCTTTGGCTATCATCATACAACAAATCCAAACCAAAGCAATTAATTTGTTTAACATTAACAACGTTTAACAAGAAAACTATAGAGGATGTTTAGTTTTTATCACAAACAAATGAATCCCTATAAGGAATGACTGAAACAGCCTATTATTCAGTGTAACTAATCAAGTCTTTTCTTTGGATATTGCCTTTGGTAAATTTAAATAGCTGACTTGAGCGCTAATGTTACTGCCCCTACCGTAGCAGTCGCTTTTATGTAGAGGTTACAAAAATAATATTTTTAGCGCTGCATGGAATACACTATCATCATAATCGGCTGGATTGTGAACTCAAAACAATTAGAGAATAACTATAAATTAAAGATGAGCTGCTATTTTTTCATGAGTCAAATTAAAACACAAATTTGTTAAATTGATTCTAAATATAAAACTGTGCGTGTAAAACAATAAGTCGTTCCTTTCTAAAAATGGCCCAGTAAAATATGAATTATCTTTGAAAACCGATAAATCGGGACAATATGCGTCACGACGAGTGTCCGGTCGGGACGTGGGACAAATAGGTCAGAAATAGGTACAGTCTTGACAGAATCGGGACGGTTTGCAACCCTGCTTGATACTACATAATCATGATTTAAAAAATAATAAAGTTTTCCTGCAATTCATGTTTTAGTGGAAATCGAGCGCAGGATCTCCAAGGCGACTTCTTCAATAGTATGTTTTTTGTTAATTTCTGCAATATTTTTGAGAAAATAAAAAATAGGATAAACCCAACACCCGGCATTGAACGTCTGCAACTAGTTATTCAAGCTATGAATAATTTTACACAGGTCTAGCATTCTAATAAATCACTAACATTCTGAAAAAAGCAGAGATCTATGCAAAGAGATCGAGAAAAAAGAAAAAATGCCACTCGACCTTTTCAAAAAAATCTAATTTTTTCATGAATGTTTAACCTATATCAGGGTACTTCAAAACCACAATTAATTATTTTTACATCTCATGACGACGCAGCGGCTGCCTCCATTTTGCGTATTTTTCGATTTTAGGTGTTTACGTTGTTTTGTATATCTCAGCATGTATTTGTCCTACCAAATTGAAAATTGCTGGACGTCTCCAACTCGTACAGAGCTAAAACTTTGATCTTAATATTTTTGTCTAAAACCACTTGAAGAGGGTGAAATCAGGGCCTACAGTAGCAACATTTTTGAAAATTGAAAACATGTTTGGGAGGAGGAAACAATTGGTGTAGAGGTCTGAATTTCTGTGTGCATGTAGGCTGGGGTCATAAGTTAATACACAAAAGTTTGCAGACCTGTAGCTGCTTCCAAAGGCTTGAAAAATATCGTGAAGTTGGGGAATTATGCCAATTTGACATGTTTCACTGTCCAATATCTCCAATGGGCCTGGGTAAAAAAAAAAAAAAAAAAAAAATCTGAAATTTTGGGAATAGTTAGTCCTTTAGTATACCATAACACATAACAAAGTCCGTTTTGTGTTTTTGAGCAGAGAGGTCAAAGTATTAAGTAATGACGCCATACTCTTGGAGGTGTTTTATTCATTAATTCAACTGGAAATTTGTTGTTGTGAAGTAAAATAAAGTAGGGTGAATGGTTAATCCAGTCAAGGTTATCAAGCTCGTTTCTTTCCTCTAGTTGTAACACTGTATTATCACTATTATCACTGTCTTAGCAATGGTGAAGAATGCCGCTATCAGCAGAAGGCGAAGAAAATCAAAATGCACACTTGACAAAAAAAAAAAAAAAGTCCGTAAGTACTCCTTGCTATATCAATGATATTCAATCATGTTTATTCTTGTTTTAGCTGTCAACTCATGCAGAAGACTGTTGTCCTTTCGTTTGATCTACATTCCCAAGTCAGTGAACACTTACTTGCTGTAAACACTGACTGTGTACAATCTAAACGTCTAAAATCGAAAAAACGCAAAATGGCGGAAGCCGCTGTGTCACCATGGGATGTTATAAGAGATAATTAATTATGGTTTTGAAGTACCTTGATATAGGATAAACATTCATGAAAAAATTAGATTTTTGAGAGATGGTCGAGCGGCGCATGCTTGATCACTTAAAATGGATTGACTCAAGATATAAACTGCAATGAAGATGGCGACCAAAGATTTGAAACCTAAATCTTCTTATTGCAAGACAAAACCAGGTATAAAGTAACTACCTTCGTTCTGTGTTGATCCAATAATTCTTGTGATGATATATTACTTCCTGTATAGGTATTATTATTAAAAAAAAAAGCAGAAAATCAGATACACAAATCTCCACGTAAAGCAACACCTGTTGTTTCAGTTGTTTACGTGAACAAACTATATTAGGTAAGAAAGCAATAAACTTGATTACGTAAGCAATCAGAGAACTCTTATTCAAAACATCATGGGGGTCGCAGTGGCTCAGTGGTAGAGCGTTCACATCTGGTGCATGGGGTTCCTGGTTCGATCCCAGCTCGCGCCAAGTGAACTTTGTGGTGAATAAACACCGTATGCGTGGGTTTTCTTGGAGTTCTCCCGTTTCCCCCCACTTTCTTCATTCATTTCTCATGATCACCGTCTCATTTAGCCTAACCGGCATAACCTTGGGACGTAAAACTCAAATATGTCTCTTCATTTTCAAAACATCCTGTATGCTGCTCAATGTTACACAGCAGTACTAGAATTTTCATTACAATAACATTATTGAAGGATTCGGATTACTCTTCCCGTGACCATCTTAATTCTTTCTATGTATAAGAAACTTCCACTTTGCTTCCCACTTGCCTTCAAACAGGAAACATATTCAGGGTGACCATAAAATTTTCAGCTGAAAACGGGACAGGTTACGGCTTTTTTTAAAATCATGAGAAATAGCTCAGTGCGTAAATTAGTTCCTGTTTACCTTAGCAATACCTAATACAGTTATATTGTAATATAACATAAGCGTTAGCAGAAATTTGGCGTTAAAAAATTTCGCGTTTAAATTTCCTCTACCTACACACAATTTACTTATAATGACTATATTTTTAGAGACGTAAAAATGAATATGATAATTGGCTATAAAATGGCTACGAGTGAAAAGAATATGGTTAGGATTGCTACTGGTGCTGAATTAGCAACCCTGGACTTTTAGGCCTACCTTTGTTCTTATCAGCGCCCTCCTTCGTCTCTTTCTCTCTCTGTTAGAGCGGGATCAAGTAGTTCGATACTTATGAAAAGGGAAAGACACATTGAAGTTTGTTCAAAAACAAACAATTGCTAAAACCTCTGCTGCCTTTGGAGCAGTACTACGAACTACATATCATGTTTAATATAGGGAATTTCAGTTCAATTCTTGCCTCTTTGGTATTACTTTTCCAAGGAGTAAAGGTACTTGGTTTGTTATTTACTTCTTTCACTCGCATAAAACGGGACATATACTACTATTTTCTATTTACTGACGGGACGGCCTGTCGCCCTAAACATATTTTCATTCTTAACTTTAATTTATGAACATTTATTATCGCTGAAATTATGAAAACATAACATACTGTACTTCAACGGCTTTGTTGAATTTTAGAGGAACTTCAACATTTTTCAAAATAGTGAATAATAATATTTTAGTTGGGACCAGTAGCGTTGTTCTGTAATCCAGCTCTCTCGGATGCGAGATAATATGATGGGGAACGGCATACACTGTGAGGATTATCTTGCATTATGGTCTGTGCAAACACCAGTACTTTTCAGAAGTGTCTCATTCATTAGACAGCAATATGTCAGGTAACTGTAAGATGTCACAACAGTAAAGAAGTTACGGATCTATTATATTCTTAAACGGCTGCCATTTTGTATCTACCACGTAACCAAAAAAGTTCTTGCTCTTCTCAAGCAGTGATAAACAAAGAGCAATACAGTGGATGACACATACCTTTAGGTTTCCAAGTAGTCTCCTTCAACATCCGACACCTTTTTGCAAACGTTCTTGCAGATGCACAATATCCTAATGATAAAATTCGGCAGCCATGGATGCGCAAAAGTGACTGCGTCCCGCAGGTCTCCCTCATTTGTGAAGGATCTCTCACGGAGGTGGTTGTCGAGAGAATGAAACAGGTGGTAATCTGTTGGCGCAAGATCCGGTGAATATTGTGCATGGCACAGTATCTTCCAGCCAAGTGGCTGAAGGGTCCCCCGGGTCCTCTTTGCCACATGCCATTGTCGTGCTGGAACAGCACACCGTTGCGATTCACCAATGCTAGCTCTTTCTTTCTAATGCACGGTGCTCTTTGAACTACTGAGAGTACAGATTAGCAGTGATGGTCTGATCAGGTGGAAGGAGCTCGCAATGCACCATTTGCCGACAATTCCACCACACAGAGAGCATAACCTTCCATGGGTGCAGAAGTATCTTCAGCTGTGAGGATCAGGGTCGCGTGGCGACAATCAATGTCTGGTACGCCTAGGAATATCATAGAGGACCCACTTTTCGTCATCATTGAGCAAGCGATCGAAGATGGGTATATTCAGCTCCCGAATGAGGAAGGACAAACAGGTTGTCACTCGCTGTTCCTTGTTGGCTGCCGACATGTAGGGTACCCATTTGCTCATATGACTTCCCTATCCCATGTAGGTGCAGACTGACTGTATCAGCGGAAATATGGAACCTTTCTGCGAGTTCATCACACGCTAGACCACTGTCCTCCTCGATGGCTGCTTCCAGGGTCTCGTCATGCAACACATGTGGTCGTCCACTGCGAGGTTCGTCCGAAAGGCTCACATCTCCAAAACGAAATTTCTGGAACCAATGCTTGGCGGTGCGTTCGTTTACGGCATTCTCCCCAAATGCTTGGCATATGCGGCAGCTGACAAGCCGAGTTTAAAGTCATACAACAAACATACGCGAACAAGCTGCTTCGATACCACCATTTCTCTTCGACACTGGACGAGCTATGACTTGTGTGCACGCAACGTGGCTGTATTACTGAAGGTCGATGGTCAGACTAACGCCTGATTGCTTGGCAGCCACGGTTACCCGACCTCAGATGTGCTGATTTCTTCCTTTGAGGGTATCTCAATCAAGAAGTAATCCGAGCACGCTGCGCCACCGTGCCTGAGCTGAAGGGCCGCATCAGAACTGCGTCGGCAATATGTTACGACAACTTATAAACAGCTACCAACGCCGCTTAGATGAATGTATTGTGGAGGGGCCATAATTTGAATACAGTTATATTCAAATGATAATTAACCCAATCAAGCACTGATTTGCAAATTAACAAATGGCTTACTTATAACTAATATTTGACAAAAAGGGTAATAAATAACCATTAATTTGCATAAGGTGTGTTACTATGTTAAGAACGCTTCCGCACCCTGCAACCTTCTAACTTTTCCTTATGTACCAAAATCCTAACATTTCGGACTTTTTCTGTAGGTTACACCGCAAACTCTAAAACCTCACAAAATTTTACGATTCACAGCTGTTGGAAATACCTAAACATTTTGGGGTGTGAAAGTGGTTCCATTTAAAATATATAGAGTCGAATAAAAACACACATAGCCCTCTTAAAACAGAACCTTTTATTTTTGACGATTCTATTGCTTCTCACTTTCAAGAACCTACGATCATACCAAGTTCTGAGTTTCTAATTCAATTAGAAGTACTAGTACCTAAACTTTTAATTTTTCATTGACAAATAACCCCATTTAAATAACATAGGGAAATGTTCCTTCTCTCCCTTTGACTCCTTAGAATACAATATTAACTTTTGGTTCGTACCGGAAGGCTACAAACATGCCAAGTTTCATTATAGCCCTACCGTAAGCAGGGTTTCAAAAAACCCGGGTATTTTTGAAGAAAGAAAAAAAAAACAACCCACCTGGGCCCATGTGGGTATTTTCGGGTTTAATTGGTTTTCTTCGAAATATTTTAATGTCTTTGGGGTAAAGATGTTAAAACATGATTTACATTTCAAGATTGTCATTGTCACAACTTGCAACAATTTTCTATTCACTGCTGTTTTGAAAAAGTGGCCGCCATTTTGAAATTATATACTGGATAGCCGAAAAAATCTATACAGAAAATTTAAAATGTCTTGTGCTTCTATCCTCAAAATTTCAACTTAAAAAGTCAATTACACCCTGTAGCATGGATACCCGCTATTTTGAAATTTTATGCCACCAAAATATATACAGGTAATGTAGTCTCTCGTGCTTCTACTCTGAAAGTTTCAACTTGAAAGACCGAAAACTGCCCTTTGTAGCTTGGATATCCGCTATTTTGAAAAGAGCCATTTTGTAATTTTAAGTTGGTATGCCGCCAAAATCTATACAGAAAGTTGAACACTGTGTGGTACAGGCAGACAAATGAACAAATGTAGATCGAGTCATCCCAGGAGCCTGAGTGGCGTTCGCCAAATATGAATACCAAATAGCTATATTAATTTAAAACAAAGACATATTTAATCAAAATGTCTTTTATAAAATAAATATTTATCAACGTAAAATAAATGGTTTTATTGTTGAAGTTCGCTTTCAATGCTTTGTGCGTTCAATTACGGGAATTTCCTGAACACTTCTTTCACGACGGGTTTTCCCTGAAAATGCAGCTTGCTTTGCTGTACATCAAAACTTTTATTAATACTGAAGTTTGAATTCAGCACTTAAAATAGTAAGTGTTACGTAGTCTTGGAAGCTCCGAGCATTAAGCTACTTAATTTTGACAATAATTTTTTACGCTATTGCTGGTGTTGATTCTACAGAATGCTTATTTGAAGAGTAGCAACAAATGACTGAACGAAACTGTGTTGCTGTTGGAAACCCAAATTTTACTGAATACTTTTGTTACGATCAAAGATAAGAAATAATACTAATAGTTTTACTAATGTATTTTTACTAATGTAATTTTACTAATATATTTACTGTTAGTACTGGCACCTATGACCTTAAACCCGTCAACGTATAAGGGATACACCAAGTCAGGAAGTACACCATTCACGGAAAGTATTTCCTAAAATATAAAATTGCTTATTTTTCTTCAAATAGGCTATAAGCATAATCCAAACATTAATTTGTTTTAAAATTATCTCAAGCTGAGTTTCTTTTTCATTTTTTTTAAATTCACTCATTCAATGCATTCAAAATTTTGTACAGGTCTTATGTTAAATGTTGTTGTCTACCTTAACGTGAAAGCATATAATTTGCCCAAAGAAAGTTTAAAATCTGATAAAAATAAAATGTAATCACCTTAGTTGTACCAATAATATACTAACAAAAAGGTCAAAAACCCAGGTGGGTTTTAAAGTGTTTTTTTTTTTCACTTGAGTTTTTTCGGGCTGGGCCCACTTGGGCAAACCCTGACCGTAAGTGGCTAATAATTAGGGGTGTAGAAGGTGCCCCATTTAAATAACATAGGAAGGTTTTTCAGTTCCCTATAGAACCTCACTAAAGTTAGACATTTTGAGCTTTATACAGAGTCGTTCTGACGCGTGATTAGTGCCATAGTAAAGAGTTCGATTAACATATGTTTCCTGCAGTAGTTAGGCCTTTAGTATGACACTAATCATACGTCGAAACGACTGTGCATAAGGTCCTTTATTTCTGGCAATTTACTAACATATCGATACGAAAAACCATAGCATACATAATTTCAAATTTTTATTGCAATTTCCTAAAGTATGACATTTTCTGTCTAAAGAAAAATGCACATTTAAATGACGATGAATTTTTCATTCCCCTATTTACTTACTGAAAATGTGAAAGATATACTTTTATCAATTTCCCCCTCTCTAAAGTTACAAGTATGCCGAATTTCAACTTTCAACGTCAACCGGATAATAGAAATTTTATGTCACAGAGTCACTTCGTTCTATAGGTTTATGTATCATAGAACAGACTGGTGGCGACATACAGAAAACTACTGAGGCTACGTCAGTAAATACAAGAACTGCTGTCTTTTCAATGCATAAATACAATGACAACTCTGAATTCTATTTATTGCAATAGACAGCTACAGCGATTATCTCGGCATAAATCTCAATAGAGTCAATCCGTTAACATAATGGATAAGGGTTACTTTAACGGTGGCCATCATAGCCCATATTAATACATGAAGGCCAATTTCTGAATTCTATTTATTGCACTACGCAGCTAGAGCAATTCTCTCGGCTGAGCTCTTAATAGATTCAATCCGTTAAAATGGATACTTTAACGGTAGCTATCTATAGCCCATATTTATACATGAAGGTCAATTTCCACCGTCAAAATTTCAACTTAAAAGACTGAAAATTGCGCTTCGTAGCGTGGATACTCGCTGGTTTGGAAAAATGGCCGCCATTTTGATATTTTACGTTGGTATGCCGCCAAAATCTATGCAGGAGATTTACAGTGTCTCGTGCTTGTACTCTGAAAATTTTGGACGAAAGAAGTACCATGTAGTGTGTGTGGTAGAGGGAGACAAATGAATTGAGCTGATTTTGTGTTTAACGTCCCTTTCAGTAGCGAGGCTATATGAGACGGGACCTGGAATCCGAACCACATGAGCTCCCTCCGAGAAGCAAACCCCGGTCCCACGCCGTAAACGCGTACACTAACCGCATAGCCATGAAGGAGCTCGGCAGACAAACGAACAAATGTAGATGAAGTCATCCAGAAGCCTGACTGACGTTTGCCAAATATGAATACCAAAAGGGGTCTATTAATTTAAAACAAAGATACAATTCATGTTGTATGAAATAAATAAATGTTTTAAAATGTCTTATATGAAATTAACATCTTCCAGCGTAAATAAACTTGCCATATTTTCTCCATGAGAATACGGGACACCTCAGATCACCCCCCCCCCTCAACTTTCCAACACAATGCAATGAACTGTAGTCTGGTTATGAACAATATGAACAAAAGTATAATAGGCCGCGGTGGCTCAGTGGTAGAGCGTTCACCTCTAGTGCATGGGGTTTCTAGTTCGATCCCAGCTCGCGCCAAGTGAGCTTTGTGGTTGACAAACATCTTGTGCGTGGGTTTTCTCGGGATTCTCACGTTTCCTCCCACTTTCTTCATTCCATCATTTCATTCATTTCTCATAATCACCGTCACCTTGAGCATAGCAGAGATAACCGTGAGATTAAAACTAAAAGATTTTTTTTTAAAGAATATAATAGGCGAAAGTTCACTAAGCAGCAGCTGCTTTTCTCTGTTCGTACCCTGCAATTAATTGTACAGACTGAAGATGCCTAAAAAACTTCAGATGTACTATAAAAATGCTTTACAGGAAAACAATATGCAAATTATTTAAATCAGTGGTATAATCTACCTTCAATATTCTTCGCGCCTTTAGCAATATTTATTTACATGGCTGTATTTGCCAAAATTACGTTCGTCAGTTTAATCTGATGAAAAGCTGATTTTTCTCCTTGTGTCGTGTGTAATTGTCAGGACCAGATTTACGCTTTTCTAAATCCTGGACCAAAGCACAATTCTGTGCCTCTAGCCTCTGTAAAAGATTATAATTCTTGTTAACTTATCTAATGTGTTGTTGGAGAAAAAGTCAGTCATCTTCCCTGTGTTTGTAAATGTAGAAACACTCAAAGCCATCCTTTTTTTAATGTTCCGGAGAGTATCTGAGTTTCCATCAAGTGCAATGGAAAAAGTAGCATTGCAAATTTCGCTCGCTATCAAGTCGAACAGGGTGGTGTAATAACATTCTCGAAACTGTTACATGCAACAGCGTTTTGTTCATTCACTAATTACAGGATTCCCAGCCAATGTCAGAATTTCTTGTTTTTCACTTTTCGAATAAGATGATATTGATAGCAGAAATGAAACGGAGTTAAAATACGGGACATTTCCCTGTCCCGACTAAATTTACGGGGACGCGGGACACTCGGGCCCAAAAACGGGACTGTCCCGCTTTTTACGGGACGTATGGCAGGCTCAAGCGTAAAATAAATGGTTTTATTGTTGAAGTATTCATTTCCGATCCTTCTGCGTTTAATTCGGGAATTCCCCGAGCATTTCTTTCAGGGTGTGTACGTCAAAACTTCCACTAGTACGGAAATTTGAACTCAGCACTTGAAATAGTAAGCGTTACATAGTCTTCGGAACCCCGAGCATTAAGCTTCTTAAATTTGACAAGAATTTTTACGCTACTGCTGGTGTTGATTCTACAGAATGCTTATTTGAAGAGTAGCAACAAACAACTGAACTAAACTGTTATTGTTGGAAAATCAAATTTTAGTTGAAGAAACTTGTGTTTTACATTAAAGGTAAGAAATAATACTAATAGTTTTACCAATGTATTTACATATGTACTATTAGTACCGGCACCTATGACCTTAAACCCGTCAAACGTATGAGTGATAATGTCCCTCGGTGTTGCCAAGTCGACGAGCACACTATTCACGGAAAATATTTTCTAAAGTACAAAATTGCTTATTTTACTTCAAATAGGCTATAAGCATAATCCATACATTAATTTGTTCTATAACTATCTCAAACTAAGGTTTTTTTTTTTAATTCATTTAGTGCATTCAGAATTTTATAAAGGTCTTATGTTGAATGTTGTTGTATACCTTAACGTGAAAGCCTCTAATTCGCCCAAGAAAAGTCTAAAATCTAATAAAAATCACTTTCAATGTGATCGCCTTAGTTGTACCAATAATATACTAACAAATAGCTCAAAAACCCAGGTGGGTTTTAAAGTGGGTTTTTTCAGGTGGGTCCAACCCGAAAAAACCCACCGGGTTTTTTCGGGCTGGGCCCACTTGGGCAATCCCTGCCTACCTCCAACCTCAACGACGCAACTAGGATAGTTGTCACCCGGGGCAAGACAGGGTTTTTGCCCTATGGGTTTTTTCGGGTTGGACCCACCTGAAAAGACCCACTTTAAAACCCACCTGGGTTTCTAAGCTTTTTGTTAGTACAACTAAGGTGATCACATTGAAAGTCATTTTTATCAGATTTTGGCCTTTCCTTGGGCGAATTAGATGCTTTTGCGTTGAAGTATACAACACCTTTCAACATAAGATCTTTATAAAGTTCTGAATGAACAAGAAACCTTACCTTAGCTTGAGATAATTATAGAACAAATTAATGTATGGACTACGCTTATAGGCTGTTTGAAATAAAATATGTGATTTTATGTTTTACAAAATACTTTGCATGAATAATATGCTCGGCGACGCCGAGGGACGTTATCCCTCATATGTTTGACGGGTTTAAGACCATAGATACCGATACTACCAATAAATATGCAGTGCATTAGTAAAACTACTAGTATTATTTTTTAATACCTTCGATGGTAACACAAGTATTCTTCGGTAAAATTTGGTTTTCCAACAACAAAAGTTTAGTTCAGTTATTTGTTGCTACTCTTCAAATAAGCATTCGGTAGAATCAACACCAGCAATAGCGTAAAAATTCTTGTCAAATTTAAAAGCTTAATGTTCGGAGTTCCGAAGACTACGTAACGCTTACTATTTCAAGTGCTTAATTCAAAATTCCGTACTATATAATTGATGTTTCGATATACAGTAAAGAAAGCAAGCTGCACTTTCGAAGGGGAAAACCCCCGTCGTGAAAGAAGTACTCGGGAAACTCCGCAATTAAACGCACAAAGCATTGGAAGTGAATACTTTAACATTAAAACCATTTATTTTACGCTAGAAAATATTTAATTTCATTTAAGACTATTTGAAACATTTACTTTATAAAATATGAATTATATATTTAATTGTTTTAAATTAATTTTCTGGAAAGAACAGTCTTGCAACAAGTGCTCGGGAAATTCCCGTAATTCAATGCACAAAGTATCGGAAGTGAACTTCAACAAAACATTTGGTGAATGTCACTGAGGCTCCTGGGATGATTTGATCTACATTTGTTCATTCGTCCTTTAGATCATTAGACGAATATTTCACCTCCATCAGCTCTCCCCCCCCCCTTGGAGGCTATCCGCCCCTGGTGTACCACACATACTACAGGGTATCACTTTCGGTCTTTTAAGTTTAAATTTTCAGGTTACAAGCACGAGTTACTCTAAATTTTCTGTATAGATCTTAACGACATCCCAACGTAAAATTTCAAAATGGCGGCCATTTTTTTTCAAAATAGCTGTTATCCACGCTACAAAACGCAATTTTCGGTCTTACAAGTTGAAATTTTCAGAGCAGAAGCACAAGATACTCTAAATTTGCTGTATAGATTTTCTTGGCGATCCAATGTAACATTTCAAAATGGCGGCCATTTTTCAAAACTGCACTGAATTGAAAGTTGTTGCACGTTGTGACAATGATGATCTCGAAATATAAATTACATTTTAACACTTTTACCCCAAAGACACTGAAATATTTCGAAATAAAAAACAATTATACCCGAAAAACCCATATGTGCCCAGGCGGGTTGGGCTTTTTCAAACCCTGGAGCAAGAACTCGCATACCCCCCCCCCCGACCAACCAAATCAAAACGCTCCCCAAAAAATACCTGATATTGGCATCACACAGTAATCCTCCCATTCCATTTTTTCTTCAAGTGGTAAAGCTTGATTTCAAAATTGCAGTACATAATTTGATTTTTTGTACAAGATAAAGCACCAAACTAATTAGCATTTGATTGGCAAATAATCTGAAAAAAGCATGTTTGACATATTCTTATAGTCTTATCGTAATAACTGCAGCTCACGATTTTTTTGGAATTATATCGGGATGCCCATATGTGTAGAATGAATCAAGAATAGAATAGAATATGTTGCTTTAGAATAGAATATTTAATTATGACAGTCAAGCTGCTGTCTCGAGTATTATACTCAGAAATTTTGCAAATCTTTTAAAAACGATGTTTTGCAAATCTTTTAAAAACGATCTAAGTTAAATGAAAAAAAAAAAAAAAAGCTCGAACTAAAATTTAACTTTGCGGGCTCTTTTGACTGCCAAGTTTTATTTTACGATATCCTCTAAAGATAGCATTGAAGCTAACTTATGCTCTATGGATATGATACTAAGGTTGGTGAGTCGTTGTTGTCCTGTTAAGTTTCTGAAATATCTTTGTTATGATCTTTAGTTTGCTAAAACTCCTTTCCTTGCCTTATAATGAAAATAAAGATTTGCGCAGTTTTGCGCCCCCGCAATCCAGCGCCCGAGGCACAAGCCCCGTTTGCCCTTCCCCTTTGTTATGTCACTGTCCAACCTCTACACTTCCCGAACAGTTATTTATAGCCATGTTTACTTTGTCTCTCCTCAGCTTAACCTACGTAGTAACATAGTACAAATGGAAAGAAATTAAGAGGATACGTTGTTTGTAAGACGTTAGCTGATAATTCTTACAATAAAAAAAATATTAAATGTAAAATAATGCTTCTGGTAGTCCCCTTCAAAACGATCTGTACCAATTACGAATAATGAATTTTGCTTGGTAGAAACTTTTGCGAAGAGATGAAGAGCTAATTAGTGAAAAATTTTTAAATAACATATATCTAGTAGTTTAATCATACGTGTTAAATTCATTAGATTGTCTGTCTAGAACTTTATGTAAACTGAACTGAGGTTACCGTACATAAAGAAAAGAAATCAGCGATTATTTGAGAAGCTACTTCCCCAGGAAGTCTTAAAATACACGAAGGTGGAAAGTAGTACTGCAAAAATACCGCTAATCCACGTTGAACACAACCGGAGATATTGCCCCGGGAGAAACTTCCCCTGCCTTGCATGGCCAAACCTTACATTATTACTAGAAGAAATATAAGTTTCCAGATAATAATAATAATAATAATAATAAAGTATTTAACCCAACAATTTCCGATTTCTTGACTCACTTACAATCACCTTCATCACACATGTTTGATTACAAAAAAAAAAAAAAAAAAAAAAGACCCGGTTTCGTCTACCCACTACAAGAAAAGATAAAGTTGATGGGACAATGATAGACGCAGGTGTACGGGATACAAAGTCAGGAATTTACTTAAACATTACACAATGATTCCGAGAGATGCAATTATTTCAATAGATCTTTGCACCGATACATAATGCAACATAATTCACGACTGAATAGTGCTTATTCAGAATTCTACGTACCGAGCAGTAAGACGTGGAAGCTCATGCATATTCTATCCACAACATAACACCGACAACATAATTTTCTCGTGGAAGTTTATAAATAATAAAACTTACCTTCATAACAATCGAGTTTACCACAATATAGGCCTTCAATCATTGCACTTACATCGTATTGTTGCAACAAAATAAAAAAAATTACCAAAAATAACTTCATTTTTATTGATATTTACTTCCTACCACCGTACACAAACAACGCAACTACGCCATGTTGATCTTCTTTTGAAAGATGTGTGGTGTGACAGCGTGTGCCTTACCATTGTAAATAATATTCCATTTTGTATCTGTATGTTGGGAAGCAACATTGGTCTGAAACAGATCTTCAGAAAATACAAAAATAATAATAGGAGAAGGTTTTGAATGAATTCGCGAATTGAAAAATGTAATTATATTATTTCACGCGTGATATTTACACAAAAAAATGAGTGATGTCCAAGGTGACCAGACGTCCCGTTTTAGCCGGGACAGTCCCTTATTTTCAACCGTTGTCCCGTTTTTTCTGATTCTGAAACGGGACACATAAATGTCCCGTTTTTAAGCAAAAATGACTCAGGTGTCCGGTAATTATTAGTCAAAATATAAATGATCAATGCAAATTCTATACTCTTCCGTATCAACACTCATTAAGAAGGTTCAGCCGTGTCTGGAGCTTCTGAATGTTCAAATGGGAATTGAGTGTTCTGTAGTTCAAGTAGAAATTGAGTGGGAATTCTGAGTGTTCAAGTAGTTAAAAGTATTGTTGGATTGTACTTAAGTTAGAAACGCTGTGTTATCATTCTTACTTGTGTATTTTGTAAATTGAAAACATTGCTAAGTCCCAAAATGCAATGTGGAATCCCGTTCCTTCCCCCCCGTCGCCGATTCGAATGCGTCCCGTTTTTAAAATAAAAGTTCTGGTCACCTTGGTGATGTCTAGGAAACTCAGTGGGACATCGGGGCTTAAGCAGGGGGAAAAAGCGCAGCGGAACGCGAGGTACGTCATCCCCCCACCTCCTTAAAATATGTGCGGCGTCCTCCCAGTTCCTAAAAAAATACAATAAGCAAAGATGGGCAGGGGGACGGCGTGACGTCATGCCGCTACCTACCGTCCCCTTCCTCTCAAGATCCACTTTTATCCCTGGGCTTATAGTCCAGTCAATATAGGCCTACATTAACCCGGAAAAAAATCATAACAAGCTGAAATTTTGTACATACATTTGGAAAGTGTATATAACAACATACTAAAAGTCTGGAAATATCCGGTGAAGGGTTTGGCCGCCATATTGGAAAATGTCCGACAAACCGTTTTTTTAAAGTAATAACTGGTTTTCACTTTAATAGCTATAACTCACGTTGTATTTCTACTATTGATGTTATTCTTACTTCTTTCGAATAACAAGGGACTACGCTTACAGATCATGCATCACACTTACCAGTTTACTCCACATGTGGGAAGTGACGGAGGGATTTCTTTTTTAAAAACGCAAAATTTCCCTTCTTTCGATAAGTTTTCTTATACATTGACTTAGAAAAAAATCACAAGAAGCTAAAACTTTGTACATATCTTTGAGAAGGTGTATATATCAACATACTAAATGTCCGGGAAAATCCGGTGAAGGCAAGGATGCTATAAATAGAGGATCTGCTCCTTTGTATCTTCATCCTATTACATCGGTGAAGCCAAAAAGCAACCGAGCATCGGCACGTCTGATTGGCTACTCTCGTTTCTGCCATCGTCTGATTGGTTACTTTCGTTTGCGCCATAGGGGCCGCGGTGGCTCAGTGGTAGAGCGTTCACCTCTGGTGCTTGGGGTCCCGGGTTCGATCCCAGCCCCCGCCAAGTGAACCTTGAGGTGGACAAACACCGTGTGCGTGGGTTTTCTCGGGGTTCTCCCGTTTCCTCCCACTTTCTTCATTCCAGAATTTCATTCATTACTCATCATCACCGTCTCCTTTAGCCTAACCGGCATAACCGTGAGACGTAAAACTCAAATATTTCATTTCATTTTTGTTTCCGCCATGATTGTTGGCTCAAAACATTGCGATCCTATTGGGCGGAGTGGGCAGAGTAGGAGTGGCGAAACTGTGACGTATGGCTTCAAGATTTTGTTGTAAGGGCAGATCCTCTATTTTATAAGATCCTTGGGTGAAGGGTTTGGCCGCCATATTGGAAAATGGCCGTCAAAGTTTGTTTTTTTAACGTAATGACTGATTCTCACTTTAATAGTAGATTCACGTTGTATTTGCACTATTGATGTTCATTTTACTTTATTCGAAAAACAAAGGACTATTCTTACAGATCACGTATTTCACTTACCAGTTTATTTCATATGCGAGAAGTAACGGAGAGATTTCCTTTTTAAAATTCCCAAAATGTCCTTTCTTCCAAATAGTTTTCTTATATATTAGCCCAGAAAAAATCATAACAAACTGAAATTTTGCACATACCTTAGAGGACGTGTATATAACCACATATTTCATTTCATTTCATTTCATTTATTTGCCTGCTTCATTAGCTTACAAAGCATGAGAAATTCTCATGTAAGCATTAGAGTTGTCAGAAAGAAAGAAAGAAAAAACATACAATATTGTCAAGTACCAGAGGTATACATCATGCAATCTTTCTAAAATACAAAACCACATAATAGGATATATTAAGTATAAAAACATGACAATTTACATCTAATTAGGTAACTGTTTGTACCACACCAGGCATGTACTCACGGGTAAGTATATGTTACCAACTCTTCAGTTAATGAGTCATTTAAATCATACTAAAACTCCTGAAGTATCTGATGACGGATTTGGACGGCATATTGGAAAATGGCCGCCGAATAGTGGTCTTTCAACGTAATAACTGTTTCTGACTTTGATAGGTATAACTCACGTAGTATTTGCAATATTGATGTTATTTTCACTTCATTCGAATAACAAAGGGCTACGCTTACATACCACGTATTAAATTTAACAGTTTACTTTACACTCGGGAAGTAACGGAGGGGTTTCTTTTAAAAATCACAAAAAAAAATCCTTCTGGACATGAGTTTTCTTATACATTACCCCAGAAAAAAAAATCATAACAAGGTGAAATTTTTGCACAATACCTTTGGGAAAGTGTGTATAACAACATACTCAAAGTCCTGAAATATCTGGTAAAGGGTTTGGCCGCCATCAGGGCCGTGCCGTCAGGGGGACGAGTGGGGCGATAGCCTCGAGCGCCGAAGTAAGGAGGGCGAAAAATCGGGAGAAAAAGGGGCAAAAGAAAGGAAAAATTACTTGGAATATATGTATGGGGGCGCCGTCGTATACTATCGCCCCGGGCGCTGATTTTCCACGGCACGGCACTGGCCGCCATATCGGAAAATGGCCGTCAAATATTGTTTTTTAAGGTAATAATAGGTTCTCACTTTAATAGCTATAACTCACATTGTATTTGCAATATTTATGTTACTTTTAGTTCATTCGAATAACAAAGTACAACGGCTACAGACCCTTACCAGTCTACTACACACATGAAGGAAGTTGCGGAGGATTTTTTTTTTAATCCATAAACTTTACTTCGTCAGATTCCTTTTCCTTAATCAGTTAAGAATCTCGTCCTCTGAGAGTAGCAATTAATCTTACATTAAATACACCATAATACACACAATATAACATCCAAGTTTCATTCAAATCATAGTGATAGAATCGGAAAAACAAATAAAACTTCGTTCATACTACTCCTTGACTGCACATAGAGCGAATAAAGCATTCTGTCAAGCTCCATTCCCCAACTGTTATGTTTACTTCTTCAACGTTAGTTGTCACATCTCCAGAGAAGTTCTTTGTGAATCTGAAAAGCAAGTCTAGTTTTATTGGAATACTTTCTAATCATCTCACGGCTGCGCCCACCAGTGTTCTTCAAGCCTCTGGAGATGCACATACCCAGATTTGCGTATAACAATAGAACTCTTTCTCAAACAGCCACATCCAGTATCAAGATATAGATTTGCTTGTACTTTTGGCCTCATTAGCAAGTGTGGAAATATAAAAGGAATCAAGAAAGTTCTGTCGCATTTTGTGGAAGTCTGTATTCAATTGACCCTCACACCGTGAGTTGAATGCGAATGGAGATAAGGCGAAGGTCAGTTGTTGGCGTTGGTATATCTAACATACTACCTGGTTGTAGAAGTTCAGTTATACCTTGAAGTTACTTAAGGACAGAGTGAATATGAGACCTCCACAGAGCGTCATAAGGGCGTGTATGCTGTTCGAGTTGAAACTGGGGTCAAATGTCGCTGCAGCAGGGAGAAAGATATGCTGGGTCTTAGGTGAGTGTGTCGTGACTATGCGAAGAGTGCAGCGGTGGTTTAACAAGTTTAAGGATGTTGACGATACACTCGAAGACGCACCATGTGCCAGAATACCAACACATGTACAAAATGATCTTCAGGCAGTAATTGAGGCGAACAGTGGCCAGACATGTGAGGGACAAGGACTACAATTCAGTGTGAGTGGAGAAACCATTCGGCACAATCGCCATCAACTGGGGATGCACTACAAGTTGAATCATATATGGATCCCACATGATTTGACTCCTGGCCAGAAGGCAACGCAAGCTGACACATTTTTGTTTCTTTGCTGTTTCGTCTGAGCAAGGAGCCATTTCTGGACAGGTGTTGACATGTGATGAGAAATGGGTTCTATACGAAGCTCCGCAACGCCGTCATCATTAATTAGCATCCCATAAACCGGTTCCAAAACAGCCGAAGTCAACACTGCACCAAAAGAAGGTCCTACACTGCTCACGGCATCATGAATCAGGAACCACTACCAGCTGGTCAGAGCATCAATACAACTGTGTACTGTCAGCAGTTGAGCCGTGTTCAAGAAAAACTCAAAACTCTGGTGCCAGCTCTTTTCAATCGCAAAGGGGTCCTCCTTCAACAGGACAACGATAAGTCCCACTCGGCTAAGATGACCCGGGACACCATTCTACGCCCTAGATGGGAAATACTGTTGCATCTGCCATACTCCCTGGACAATCACCTTGGAGGACGCCAGTTCAAATCCCAAGTAGAGGTGCAAAATGCACTTGGTATACCTTCTTCGCTTCACGATCCACCAAGTTCTATCCAAGTGATGGAATCCATGGCCTTTCATAACATTGGCAGAAGGTCGTCAATGCTGATGGGGACTATTTTTGATCTTCCAGGTACGTCTTAGGTGACATATCGTTGTTCGAAGGTGGTGGGTGAGAAAGCGACAGAACTTTCTTGATTACTTGTATATTTCCTCGCTTGCTAATGATTCCAAAAGTACAAGCAGATCTATATCTTACCCAATAGTTGACACTGGATGTGACTGATTGGGAGAGAGTTGTATTGCTGTACGCAAATCTGGGTATGTGCATCTCCAGAGGCTTGAACACTGGTACCAGCAGCCGTGAGATAATTAGAAAGTATTCCAAAATAATCTAGATTTGCTCTTCAGATCCACAAGAAACATCTCTGGAAATGTGAAACTAGCGTTGAAGAAGTAAACATAACAGTTGGGGAATGTAGCTTAACAGAATGCCTTATTCGTTCTATGTGTAGTCAAGGAGTAGTACTTAACGAAGTTGATGTCGTCATTTCCTCTTCGTTACCATGGTGATCGCCATGTTGTTTTCTAAACAAATGCATGAAGTGATAGAAATACTATGAAATATACTGTTAATAAGAACACATTTAATAATAATTTTAGAATATTTTGAGGACAAAGTAAAGTTGACAGGAAAACATACAGATTAAGAATATGGGTCCACTATTTAGAAAATTTATGAGTAAAATCTAGTAATTAACGAAGTAACATATAAGGAACCTTTTTCTATAGGGGGCACATCTCTAGGTAATCTGATTAAAATAGAAATTGCATAAGTGATGCCAACGCCATTACCAGGTAATGCACAATGAACAAAAGCAACTACACGCAATGCAAATACTCGTAAGGTACAGACTGATGAGCTGTCGGCACAATGAAAATAGAACAAATACTTTATTTGTTTGCAAGGGAAAATATAGTCTACTTTGAAATCTTTGATGTTAATTATACTGGCATATTCAGATATTTTACGCCCACCCTTTAAAATATGAGTACATAGTTACAGTGGCTACAAAATAAAGAAACAATCAATCAAAAAAAAAAAAAAAAAAGACACGAAGCTTGTAACCATATGCGTTCTGAGAATTTTTAATCTGGACCAATTTCTGGTCGGTTAGCATGCATCGGATCTTTCCTTATATTTCGTTCTTACGTTAAAAATATAACAACAAGGAAACATCCAATTATGAGTGGTTCAGCACAGGGCCGTGTCCGGGGGCGACGGCCCCGGGCGCCGAAGTAAGTTGGGCGAAAAATTCGGGAGAAAAAAGGAAAAAGGATAGGAAAAATTGGTTGGAATATATTCTTGCTGTACTGCACTGTGGGGTTACAACCACAGTTATTTGTCTCAATTATCAGTTCTTTACTAAAAGAATGTGGGGATAGCACTTCGCATGGCAAGAGAGAAAGTACGTGAGTGATTCCATTTCAAATCGTCCAGGGTGGTCCACACGACCGTCTCAGATTTAGTTCATTTTTTAAAATAAGAAACTACATACAAAATTATTAGACCCATATTTTTTTCTTTTTGCTGAAAAAAATTTTTTCTTCGATATACAGCCTTCCTAAATGGCCGCCCTCCTCTCGGATTGCTCGGAAAACTGAAAAACATGTCAAATTAAAACTTTCATTGTAGAGAAACGAGTGTACTTAGTAACGTAATCGCAATAGCAGGAAAAGTATAAAGTTGTATGTTTCGTTGGAGGGCCAAAATTTGTCTACTGGTCCAATAGGAATCGCGCAATTCACTCGCAATGTTGCCAACTTTGATGAAATTTTTGCTAACTTCAAACATTTTTTTTCTGTCCTCACGAGCAATATCAACCATCTGCTTCTAGCATCGAAATCTACTCCATAAGGTCTCTTGAAAATGTAAAGGACTTACGTTTCTGATTATTACATCCCACGTTATAGCATGATGAAAAGCTGACAATTTCATTAAGACGCCATGTTTGGACGCCATTTTCTCAAAAACCCCACCTTTTAAAAATCTGAATTTTTTACATGTATTGGAGAAGTACCTAAGAATTTAATATCCGTTAACCGTTTATGCGGCTGCAGCCCCTAACATTCGCAATTAATTATTGAAATTTCGATTTTTGTATTTGCAATGTAAATATTTCCAATGGGCATTTAGGTCCTATACACAAGGCGATTTGAAAGGGAGTATGAAAATTTTGAGAGATGAATCCTGGCATCAAATCCAGTAGAAAAGTTCCTATAAACATGAGTCGAATTCCGCTTCGTTTTCGAGTTACAGGGTTTCCAACTCGGGACCCAAAATCGGTTCGGGACAATACAAAATGAATATATATATTTCGCGTTAAATCAGAAACTATGTGATAAAGCTTTGGTAAAGTTCAGAAAGTTGATTTGTATCAATATTATGATTTTTACGTGCGTTGCAATTCAGTTGGCAGTGTTGCCAACTTGCTAGAATTTTTATTTTTTTTTCTTTTCAAATGACACTACGTGGATTTTATTTGATATTTGGTATTCATTAATAATTGCAAACATCACACGAAGCACAATTTTCCCTTACATCACCACAGTTTTCGAAAACTTACATGTATTTCATTAAAAGGTTTTATCTTGTGCGTTATTGATAGTTTGTGTGATTCGGTGTCGTGAACCGGTTAGCGTACGCGCCTTTGGCGCGGGAGACCCGGGTTCGATTCCCGGCGGGAGCTCATGTGGTTCGGATTCCACGTTAATCAGTAGGTCCACGTCTCATATAGCCTCGCTGCTGAACGGGACGTAAAACTCAAAATCAATCAATCAATCAATCGGTGTCGTGAACATCGTCCTAGTGTTCTCTGGAACCATGAAAATTGTTTTCACTGGTAACATGACATTGTAGTGCACTAGTTACAGTGTTTGTGTGAATAACAATGGGGAAGTCCTATTACAGTAAGGACCGTATTAAATGTGTTGATTATGCTTAAAGCCGTAAGATGATTGTGCGCAGAAAGAATTCTAAACAAAAAATTTATCTTGCGGTAAAATATATGGATTGCGTACTGCGTGTCAGCCCAAACGTACTATTAGGGGAGGATGATTATTTGTGTCTTGTACACAAGGCGATTTGAAAGGCAGTATGAACAATTTTGAGATATGAATCCTTCACCGTAGTCTAGATGTCACCGATAACGGCCGTTTTAATGGGGGCACATTCATGGTTAATGGTTTCCAAATCTACATTCAGAGGAACAAATTCTTTATCTTGCTGGTGCATAATTTCATATTTAAATCTTCTTTCGTGATCAGCAATATATCACACACATTCACGCTGTTCACGGTAAATATTCAAAGCACCCTTTACACGAATAATCATCCTCCCCTAATACTACGTTTTGGCAGACGCGCTGCACGAAATACATATATTTTATCGCAAGACAAAATGTTTGTCAAGAATTCTTTCTGTACACAATTATCTTATGCCTTTTAGAATTATCAACACATTTAATACGGTCCTTACTGTAATACAATGAGAAAAAATGATTTCTATAGTAAGCAAGAGGATACCGTATATTTGTACAATATACCGCTGTACGGAGATCGGATTTTTCTCTGTGTAGGACTTCCCCATTGTTATTCACACAAACACTGTAACTAGTGCACTACAATGTCATGTTACCAGTGAAAACAATTTTCATGGTTGCAGAGAACACTAGGACGATGTTCACGACACCGAATCACACAAACTATCAATAACGCACAAGATAAAACCTTTTAATGAAATACATGTAAGTTTTCGAAAACTGTGGTGATGTGAGGGAAAATTGTGTTTCGTGTGATGTTTGCAATTATTAATGAATACCAAATATCAAATAAAATCCACGTAGTGTCATTTGAAAAGAAAAAAAAAATAAAAATTCTAGCAAGTTGGCAACACTGCCAACTGAATTGCAACGCACGTAAAAATCATAATATTGATACAAATCAACTTTCTGAACTTTACAAAGCTTTAACACATAGTTTCTGATTTAACGCGAAATATATATATTATTTTGTATTGTCCCGAACCGATTTTGGGTCCCGAGTTGGAAACCCTGTAACTCGAAAACGAAGCGGAATTCGACTCATGTTTATAGGAACTTTTCTACTGGATTTGATGTCAGGATTCATCTCTCAAAATTTTCATACTCCCTTTCAAATCGCCTTGTGTATAGGACCTAAATGCCCATTGGAAATATTTACATTGCAAGTACAAAAATCGAAATTTCAATAATTAATTGCGAATGTTAGGGGCTGCAGCCGTATGAACGGTTAACGGATATTAAATACCTTGGTACTTCTCCAATACATGTAAAAAATTCAGATTTTTAAAAGGTGGGGTTTTTGAGAAAATGGCGTCCAAACATGGCGTCTTAATGAAATTTTCAGCTTTTCATCATGCTATAACGTGGGATGTAATAATCAGAAACGTAAGTCCTTTACATTTTCAAGAGACCTTATGGAGTAGATTTCGATGCTAGAAGCAGATGGTTGATATTGCTCGTGAGGACAGAAAAAAAATGTTTGAAGTTAGCAAAAATTTCATCAAAGTTGGCAACATTGCGAGTGAATTGCGCGATTCCTATTGGACCAGTAGACAAATTTTGGCCCTCCAACGAAACATACAACTTTATACTTTTCCTGCTATTGCGATTACGTTACTAAGTACACTCGTTTCTCTACAATGAAAGTTTTAATTTGACATGTTTTTCAGTTTTTCGAGCAATCCGAGAGGAGGGCGGCCATTTTGGAAGGCTGTATATCGAAGAAAAAATTTTTTTCAGCAGAAAGAAAAAATATGGGTCTAATAATTTTGTATGTAGTTTCTTATTTTAAAAAAATGAACTAAATCTGAGACTATGATGGGGACCAATCGTGGTTTGCCTGGACGATTTGAAATGGAATTGGTCACGTGGGGATCTGAGCAGTACAGCGCTGAAGTAATTAATTGGGGATGAATGAAATGAAATGCATGTTTTCTAATAGAAGAGATCACAGAGACGCAAAGGTTAGGAAAGGAAAGGGTTTTACTGTACCTCAGCCATTTCGATGTGATGAGCCTCTTCAAATATCGGGTGAAGCCTTATCCTCCAATCCGTTGAGTGTTTCCGTCTGGTATCGATCCCGGACCTCACGTTCGAGAGTGAAGAACCTCTCGACCTCAGGGCAACAACTTCCAGATGTCCTGGCCTCCTCGGAATGACACCTCTGTCATGCAGTGGATGGTGAGGGCCCAGGCGTGCCGACCGTCTCTCAATTGCTTCTACGACGACTCTTCTGAATAGGGGTCCAAAGTGTGTTTCTGGCGGTTTCTGTCACACTTCTCACCGCGAGGGTCCCGTGTTTCCTGGTTTTGTTCTACTTCCTTGCTTTCGATTCTTCCTGCTGCTCCGCACGTGGATGACTAGCTCATCACAATTAACTTGGTCAATAGGGAAGTTTGTTAATTACTGAAACGGCGTGGCTGAGTTTGTTTTGATGAAGTTACGGGAACTAGGAAAAGAATGGTAAGCATAAATTTGTATTGGGATGAGGTGACAACATAGGAAAGTCTCTTCTTTATTATTTAATAATTACAATTTCTTGTTTGAAGAACAATAACAACATACAGGGAGAATTCAAAATAGGCGCTAAGCCTGATATCCTCTACACTTCCTGCTCTATTTCTCCACGACGATTTTGAAAAAAATTCGGAGTGTCCTCCTGGAGACGAGTGTTGTTGACCAAAGGATGCTGTAGTAATTCTCCAATGTCCTTAAGATGGCGGTCAGGTATGAATTAATTATAATATGTTGCCGAAGGTTGCCCTCTGGTGGACGCTCTCATTACTACGTAGAAACTGAAGATGTAGAAGGATAGAATTCAAGGTTGCGCTGATTCAGATTTTTTTTACATGAAAGAAAAATAAAACGAATTAGTTCATAGTACATCAGGAAGTGTGGTGTTATGCAATCTTGATGGGAGGTAAGTGTAATAATTTTAATATGGGATTATTAATATAGATTATGGCTGATACAAGTGAGGGGTTAAGTGGGAAGGAAAAAATGACATTTGAAAGAAAAAATTAATTGTAACTTGTTTATATACAATAATTATATGATTCCTTAACCTAATTGTGATATGAAAAATAAATATATGAATATATGTAATATAATAAGATAAATTATAAATAATGAATAACAAATAAGATAAATAATATATGTTTTATACATATGCAAAGTAAAATCTCTCTAAGTTTAGGTAGTCGTAAAAGTTTGTGTTAGTTAAAATTGATATTCGTGGGAGTGTTAGAATATGGGAGGATACAATTAGATTAACTAATTTGGTTAGTAGCATTTCCTCTACTAAGTGCCTGAAAAGTCCGATATACCGCGGACTACTCGGTAACGGTATATGAAGAGTAGCACTATTCCAGATTAGTTAAATGACTGGGATACCACGAGATAAAATACGTTACACATAAGGGATATAATTTATTTATTTATTTATTTCATTTTCCGCCGTAAGAACTTAGCGTTCATGGCTTCGTCAAGAGATACAGTTACTATTACAAATAATAATAATAATAATTACAAGAGAAACGCTACAATTAATAATACAATTATTTAAATATATATATATATATATATATATATATATATATATATATATATATATACAGGGTGACCGCGTGACTATGTTACAAAATTTAAGGTATGATTCCTGACACGGAAACAAGAAAAAAAGTTCAAATAAACTTTTGTCCAGCGTACATAATTTCGGAGCTACAAGGTGCCGAAAGCGTGGGAAAATGACATTCAAAGCTCTATAGCTCGACTATGGTGAATGATAGAGCTAATGCGGCATGGTCACGTCAAAGACACCGAAGCTGCTGTATTCAAAAATGCTTAGGTCGAGATCGTGCAATTCGTGCACAAGGGATTCCCCAAAGGAGCGTAGGAATTCCCGGATAATCTGTCAAGAAAGATGGGTCGAAAAGGATACGGATGAATAGCTGTCCCAACTGCTAGCAATAATGCGTCTGTACTAAGTCGATATCTCGCACAAAAACACAATGGCGAACAGTTTTATACGTGCCATGTGTGGTTGCATAACGCGCACTAAATAATAGTGGGAAAATAAAAAGGAAAATGTGAATAAATTGGTACAAATGGTAAATACATGATAGTACACTGTCCTGTTCATTGTACGTATAGACGCGTTTAATAAAGGGAATAATCATGAAAAGTACTAAAATGTTATACAAACATCACACTAACATTGTTTTCTTCCATGTAGTTTTGTCATTGAAAGCAAGTAAAACTAAGGGGAAAAACCGGGGGATATGGGTGCTTTCTTCCAGGCAGAAATCTTATTTTATTTGATGATACGAGCCGAGGATACTTTTTACGAGAGGGGGATTGTTCCGCCATCCCATGTTAATGTGACCACTGCCAGAGAACAACAGTAAAATATCCGTTTCTTATCATTAGCCATAATGTGCGTTACCCGAACATTGAAAAAGAACAAGGAAAAACAATTTATCAGGACGTTTGTTTTAGTCGCTGCTTCCGATGTTTTGCAGGACTGATTCCGAGATTTTGTCTAGAATGCTTAACATGTCGTCATATTGTTATCGTTTAGAAGATATTTTGTTTTCACAGACGGTGTTATCACCTGAAGTACGCCACAGTTTTCAGGTTCGATCACAAGCATTTGTTCTTCCTTCTGTCGTAGAAAACAATCGAAGGTAAGGAAAGTATAAGACAACCCTACTAGAAGGCATTGTGGAAGGTGGAAGGTCATTCTTCATGTGGTTTGTTCGTAGCGTACGAGTTCCTTAGTGTAGTTTGTGCTTTGCTTGTTCGAATGTGAGATCAAATGGAGTATTCGATAGCAGAGCTTGCGGACATGATATTTGTATACGGTCAAGCAAATGGCAACAGTCGAGAAGCTGATAGGTTATATCGACTGAAGTATCCACAAAGAAGACATCCAGCCCATACTATGTTTACCAGACTTTTTCAACGCTTACGAGACACGGGGAATTTACAACTTCAATACTACGACCAAGGAAGACGAAGAACCACAAGGACTCCGGACTTTGAAGAACAAGTGCTTGATCGTTTCGCCCAAGACCCAACAGTAAGTACCCGGAAAGTAGCACGTGAAATGGGAGTAGCACAAGATACTGTTTGGAAAGTAGTACACGAGCAACAGTTACAACCCTATCATCCGCAGAGGGTTCAGGCCTTACGTCCAACTGACTTTCAACCTCGCGTTCAGTTTTGTGAGTGGTTTCTGCAACGCTCTGTAATTGATCCGCAGTTTGCTTCCTACGTGCTTTTCACCGACGAAGCTTGTTTTACGAAAGGCGGGATATTTAATAGTCACAATAGTCATGTATGGGCAGACGAAAATCCTTATGCAATTGTGGAAAGGGGTCACCAAGACCGATTCGCCATAAATATGTGGGCGGGTATTATCAGTGATCAGATAATAGGTCCATATTTACTACCACCACAATTAACTGCACCAGTGTATACGAGATTCCTACAAGACATACTTCCAGAGTTATTAGAGGATGTCCCTCTCGGTGTTCGTCAACGGATGTGGTTTCAACATGATGGCGCCCCAGCCCACTTTTCAGCTAGTGCTCGAGAGTATTTGAATCAAATGTTTCGTGACAGATGGATTGGAAGAGGCGGTCCTTGTAATTGGCCTGCACGTTCCCCAGATTTGACTCCACTTGATTTTTTCTTGTGGGGTCATGTCAAAACACTTGTCTATGAAACGCCTATAGTCAACACAGAAGAACTATTAGCACGAATACTCGCTGCCTGTGATACTATAAGAACAGCTCCTGGGTTGTTACAGCGGATGCATCAGAACTTACTGCGACGCTGTAACGCCTGTGTTGAAGTAGAGGGACGCCATGTCCATCACCTATTGTAGGATAATTGGGAGATTTGTCTCGTTTACAGGTAATTGATGATGTTCTTGGCTGCATTCAATCCTGCTGTAAAATGTTGATTGAAGACATTATTCCCATTCTTGTGACTTTTGTTTTTAGGAAACAACCTCTTTTGCATTATGGTTGTTTCGCTCAGTTTTGTTTATTTGTTTTCAATGACAACAATACATGGAAGAAAGACTTTAATACTGTGATCCTTTTACAACATTTTAGTAAGTTTCATGACTATTACCTTTTATTAAAAGCGTCTGTTCAATAATAGGACAGCGTAATATCACGTATTTACCATTTGTACCAATTTATTCACATTTTCCTTTTTATTTTCCCACTATTATTTAGTGCGCGTTATGCAACCACACATGGCACGTATAAAACTGTTCGCCATTTTGTGTTTGTGCGAGATATCGACTTAGTACAGACGCATTATTGCTAGCAGTTGGGACAGCTATTCATCCGTATCCTTTTCGACCCATCTTTCTTGACAGATTATCCGGGAATCCCTACGCTTCTTTGGGGAATCCCTTGTGCACGAATTGCACGATCTCGACCTAAGCATTTTTGAATACAGCAGCTTCGGTGTCTTTGACGTGACCATGCCGCATTAGCTCTATCATTCACCATAGTCGAGCTATAGAGCTTTGAATGTCATTTTCCCACGCTTTCGGCACCTTGTAGCTCCGAAATTATGTACGCTGGACAAAAGTTTATTTGAACTTTTTTTCTTGTTTCCGTGTCAGGAATCATACCTTAAATTTTGTAACATAGTCACACGGTCACCCTGTATATATATATATATATATATATATATATATATATATATATATATATATAATACATTATATATAATAATAATTCAAAATATATACGTAACCATAAAACAAAGTGTATTTTTAGAGAAAATATAAATTGTATCTTGTTTTATATATTTCAAAATTCAAGTAAATCTTAATATGTACATTACAAAGAAATATCACACTGAAGATATTATTCTAAACCATAGAAAAGATGTTTAAGTAACAGTAACTTGAGGTGCCTTTTAAACTGCAAGTTTGGCATTCGTTTGACACGGTCTGGTAATTTATTATAAAGTTTTATTCCTATGTGGTGTAACGAATTTTGAGTTCTTGTTAGGCGGAAATTTTGTATATGAATATGATTGGTTGTTCTTGTGTTGTGTTGGTGTAGGTCCGAATTGAGTTGAAAGTTACTTTTATTCATATGTATGAATGATGTTGTTTCGAGAATGTATATACACGGCAATGGTAATATTTTAAGTTTCTGAAACAGTGGTCTACTTGGTGTATGAAATGGAACTGATAACATTATTCGTAACATTTTCTTCTGCATTGTAAATACTTTTTCGCATAGCAGGTATTACCCCAGAAAATGATTCCATACGATAGAACTGACTGGATCAATCCGAAATAAATTGTTTTCAAGGTTTCTGTAGTTAGAATCTTACTAACTTTACGTATAAGATATATTTTCGCGCTTAGTTTCCTCAACAAATCATTCACGTGATCATCCCATGTTAACTTAGAGTCTAATTTTAACCCTAAAAATTTACAAGTTTCAGATACCTGTATGAGTTCCCCGTCTATACGTATTTTATGTATATTTAGAGAGTTCAGTTTTCCTTCATTGAAACTCATTATAGTTGTTTTCGCTGTATTTAAGTTAAATTGGTTTGCTTTTATCCATTCTGTAATTTTGTCTGTCGTATTCTTAAATATGAAATCCGCGATGCCAATGTTATTTGGAATTTCAACTAAAATGTTTGTATCATCCGCAAAAAGTACGCTTTTGTTTGGAACTATATAATCGGGGAGATCGTTAATGTATATAAGGAAAAGTATAGGACCTAATATTGATCCTTGTGGAACTCCGTGCCTAATGTGTCTTACCTCTGATTTGGTTGCACCTATTTCTACATATTGCATGCGGTTAGTCAAATACGATTGGAACCATAAATTAGCATGACCTCTAATATCATAACTACGCAATTTATTCAATAAAATTTTGTGATTAACCAGGTCAAAGGCTTTTGTGAGATCCAGAAAAATTCCATATATTTTATTTCTTTGCTGAGATATTTCTCGGAGTGAGTTCTAGCCTGGAGTGATGCAAGTCCTCGCGTGTCTCCGTTGAGGCGTTGTTTCTAGCAGTAGCAGGCAAAAATCTTGGAAAAGTACGATGAAGAGATGGTGGTTTCTTTTGTAATAATCGGAAGAGTTTTATTAACACAAATAACATGAGAGCTAGGGTTGTAAAGATGAGCAGGTCAGTAATTCCTAAAAAGCTTTGAAACGCCGAAGATAATTCCATTGCCCTCACAGGCTTGGAGCAAAATGGCAGAATTAACATTTTGTTTTGTTTGAGAACATAAATTACGTAAATGGTGAGTATCAGTTGCCAAAGAAAAATGATTCCGGCAACAAACCATTCATGTTCAAAGATAGGACGTTCAAATGATGTTTCAACCAATGAAAAAGGTGTTACATTCATGTGGCTAACAGATGAAATCCATAAATCATTCACTAATGTATTGACATTAAAGAAATCATTGGGTTTGAATTTTTGTCCAACGAGAAATAAACCATTGTTTACGATCATTGCCGGGAATAAATGTAGAAGTTTAGGTTTTGATAAATCATTATCGAAGTAGGGAAATTTTATTTTTACAAAGAGATGCTGAGTGACTTCCAATTTGATGTTACACGGTAGAGTTATTTGTACAGCACCAAAATTCAAGTGATCAGGTAATGAGAGGTAGGTTGGGATACTATTATTCCATAGGGTAACAAATTTTGGAGGGTGCGTTAATAAGTATTGGTGGTCATCTAATTCCATTATTTGAACTGTTGTGACTGATTCACATCGAAAATCGCAAGTAGAAGTAATATCCTTTACAGTTTGTCCTCTATATCCATGCGTAATACATTCTGTTTGGCGAGAATTTGTAATAACATAGTTGGGAATTTTACATAAGCGAGTAGTTCGAAACTGGCAACCAAGTATATCAGATCCTATTATGGGAATTATAGTCTTTTTGTTTTGTACTCCTACAATAGCAGGTTCCAAATTGACGATACATGTTTGGTTTCTAATTGCGAACGGTATACTTCTTACAGAAAAAAATTCAAAGCTAGAATCTTTTTCCAGGATAGGAATTTTCAGTTGCAAATATATGTAATTTTCTGTTATAGAGCATGACAGAGTTGAAATAGTGTAATAAATTTCTAATAGGTTTCTATCAATGGCTAAAACGAACCCAGGTTTAATAAGAGTAGATTCTAAAGTTAATAGTTGTGCATCAAGAACATCATATGGTATAGTATTGGCATTGAGTTTACCATCTCTACAGCTTTCTACTAATAAATCATATTTATAAATTTCCAAAAATTTCAAAAATTGTGCCGTGATTTCATAAAATTCGGAGATAAAAGCATACGATTCAGCCGTCACTTTAGAACCTAGCGTGTTAAGAGATTTGTCTAATCTTTTTTCTTGTTCTACAATGTGTTAGGAAAAATTTCTAATTCTCTGGAAGTTGTTTTGAATTTGAGCCTGAAAATTTGAAAGTTCTTGAGATGAGTTCTGTAAAAATATGTTATTTTTCATTAATTGTTTCTGAACTTGCAATACAGTTTCTTCTGACTTTTCTTCCTTTCGATGCAAAGCATCTACAGTTGATGATTCAGCTACATCACAACAATATCCTAGAAGATTGCCAATAAAACCCAATAACGCTCTCTTAGATTTCTTAGGTGCCGGCTTATGAAACATAGGTTTCGGTATATGCAAAAAATTTTCCAAAATGTGATCATGTAATTGTTTAAGCGTATCTGCGGCTTTACATACATCAATGTGATAATATTGTTGTGTATTGCAGTGTAAGAATTTATACAACGTAGAAGAGTTTAATTTCTCCGGGAACACAAAACTGATATTGAAAGTTAATGGTACTGAGTGTTGATAGGTGACCATATTACTTAACTTTTTAAAATAAAATCCAGACGAAATACTGAATTCTAAAGTTGCTACTGTAGTGACAGCAGTTATCGTCACAAAAAGCAGAATGAGATATTTTGCCTGCAACAAAGTGAAAAAAGTGGAGCATTAGACACGCCAAGTGAATAGAATGATGCCTATTTCTACAAAAAATAATGCCTATTACAGTGGTGCCCACCCCCCCTTATGTCCATGACGCACCTTCCCTCAATTGTCTATCCGTAGGTGTTCTTCCACGACAAAAATCTTCTTTTCGATTAATTTTTACACCCCCTTAAACATATTTATACAGATTTTTAACCCCCCAAATATTTCAATGACGCAGTTTGCGTCATAGCCCCCCTCTGTGGGCACCCCTGCCTATTAAATATAGATTTGAAGCAGTATTCCTGTGTTTACTTCTTAACTTCATGGTGAAGAGCTATGAGCAATAATAAAATAATATTAAAATTATATACTATATACAGCACTAGAAAAATTTGAGTGCTTCTTTCCCTTATTTTCGTCTAATATGTACATATATATTTTTATTTATTTATTTATTTCCATGTTACTTGAAGGTTCACTGACAGTAAAAAAAACGACCAACAAAAAGGTCAAGAAAGAGTATGAAACATATTCAAAGAACACTTGTCATGCAACCCACTACTCATACACAATAAATAATACTCAAATGAAAGGACTATAAAATATCCCACAGAAACTAAAAAGTAGTTTCAAAATTATCAAAAATAGAGTATCAATACTTCACTATACATTACTAACGTATCGTAATAATAAGATTAGCTTATTCACTCATATGCTCAAGCTCACTTTTTTTTTTACACCACAGGAAAATATTTATGCATCAAATGTTCGTATATTCGTTTATTCTGTACATCGTAAACACAAAAAATAATTTTATCTATGGAATCCAAATTTTCCTCCAAGAAATTTCTCACAGTTCTTAAGGCTATGTGACATGCTGGTGTTTTATTATATAAAAATGCACCTGTTGAAATGGTGGGCAATGCAACTGTACGAAAATCGTTGTTTAAAACACTAGATAAAATTTTCTCGTAACAAGTCTGTAATGATTTGCTATTTTCATCTTTAGGTCCACAAGTGTGTATTACGTGTTTAGCTGGAAGATTGAAGCCTTCTGTAATTATGCACGAACCTTCTTTTAATTTCCCAATGCGTGCACATTCTTGAGTTAATTGTGGCCCTGCTGCTAAGTGTATTGCCCTGTCTGCGCCCCCTATGGGTAATAAATCCGTGTTGCTTGGGTTTACAATGGCGTCACCCTGGAGTTCTACAATGCTTCCATGGTACAAAGCTACTTTAGCATTGATCTCAGTGTTCACACCAAATTTTGAAGGAACTTTATTTGCATTATGTAGCGTAGTCTGGCTGTGACATCCTACGCCGGTAAATGGAGCATAGGAATGGCATTAACGATATTTAGGCACGTGTAATTGTCAGTTTGATCATTTTTTTCTTCCTTTCCTTCTTTCCTTCCAGTGAATTCAATAATAAACCTAGATGTTGGTAAGCCTGTTTCGTCTTCGTCATTTCATAGAGACAGCTGATTCCGTTCCTCCTCATCTTCTGCACAGTTATCCTCAGGGGGTACGTTCTCTCCTTGAATGGCTGAGTCTTTGGCTTCAATATCGTCACTGGTGGGAGGCTTCTTGCGTTGATGGTCGTGATCTCCTAACTCGTCCAGAGGTGACGGAGGGTAATATTTCTTAAGACGGTCAACCGTAATAGAGTCTATTTTCTGTCTTACTGTACCAGTAGTGAATTTAACGAAGTAACTATTTTCATTATTCTGGCCCTGTATCTCACCTGGTCCAATGTATTCCCCAGTGAAAGCGCGTGTCTGGCCCCGTTTCATGTTATCTATATATATCCAAACAAGATCTCCCTTCTGAAATTGCACTTGTTTATGACGCTTGTGATATGATTTTGCAGAAGTTTGGAACCTTTTGAATAATTTTTCAGCAGCCTGCTCTCGAATATCATTAAAATGAGATAGCCTGACTGCGTTGTCTTGAAATTGACACTGTGTGTCAAACATAGCTTGATGTATTAACCTTGGTTTGAAACCATGGAGTAATTCAAAACTGGAGTGTCCCATACTTGTGTTAATAGAAATATTATGGCTAAAGGTAACCTTGGGAAGTAACTACACCCAGTTTTCTGAATTATCTGGGTCAATTTTGAACTTCAATTTTTGTTCCAAATTACGTATTGTTACCTCAGCAAGCGCAATAGAAAAATGTGCATCACGTCTGCAAATTTCAACGTAACACCACAAATATTGCACAACTCCTTAAATATGGCGCTTGTAAAAGCAGCTGCCCGGTCTAGGCAAAGTTCATAAAATAACCCATATTTTAAAATGACGTCATTAAGAAGGAACGATGCCAAAGTATTGGCAGTGTTGTCCGGAATACTAGCTGTTATACAAAATCTTGTGGCTTCATCCACACAGACCACAAAATATTTGTTTCAAAATATTGTTAGTGCAATAAGGCCCAGCTACATCTAAATAAAGCCGGTAAAAGGGCATAACAGTAGGGTGAGTTTGCAGCTTTCCATAACTCAAACCAACTCTTTTCTTTAAGATTTGACAGTGAAGGCATTCTCTACAGCGTCTATATACAAAACGTTTCATGTCAGGAAAATATACACTGTTAACTAATAATTTATATGTTTTACTAAAAGCAGAGTGATTGGCTCCCAAAATCTCCTCATGACACTTCTTAAAAACTGTTTCCCGCAATGACAAGGGAATGGCAAGCAAGCAGTTCATACCCATAGGTGTTTTGTTTTTTCTGTAAAGAATGTTATTGCACAATTCGTAACAGGAAGCTTGTCTTTCATACTGATTGTCTTTAGATTTGCCCTCAAGCAAGTCAATAATGTGCTTAAGAACATTATCTTTTCTCTGAGCTTCGCTAATATTAATATCGGTGTTATCTTCTAGAAAAAAAACACAGGGGTCCTCTGAACTTAACTTTTCATCTTCGAGATCTCTTTCATTGGAAGCAAAACGACTGATATTATCAGCTTCTATATTGGCGGTTACTGAGACATGGGATATTGTAAAGTCAAATTGCTCCAGTTGAGAAAGCCACCGAGCTAGCTTGCCACTAACATTTGTAGATTGTTTCAGGAACGTGATCGCTCTACAGTCCGTTTTTAGAAAAAATTGTCTTCCGATGAACCAGTAACGAAGTAGTGCATACAGCACCCCAAGAAGCTCAATCTCATATATTGAATAATTGTTTACTGTGGCGTTTAGAGACCGGGAACAATACCCAATAGGAACTAATTCACTGTCAAGGTTTTCATCAATTAGTTGCTTAGCGACCGCCCCCACCCCTGATTTTCATCCATCCGTGTACAAAAATAATGGTCTGTTGGGGTGATCATTAAAGTTGGTGAATTTATTATTGCTTCTTTGAGTTTTTCAAAAGCATCCTGTTGTGGCTTTTTCCAGCTATATTTAGCATCACGCTTAAGTAATTGTAAGAGAAGAGCTGAAATTTCACTAAAATTCTTTAGAAAGCGTCTCACAAAACTATAAGTGCCGAAAAATGACTTTAGTTGTTTTTTAGTTTTAGGACGTTTGTAACATTTTATAGTGTCAATCACTTTGTCAGACACAGAAATACCATATTTATTTACTTTATGTCCAAGAACAACTACAGAAGTCTGTGCAAACTTGGTTTTCTTTGGAGGCAATTTTAAACCTCGCTTGCGAAAAGCATCAAAAAGTAATGTGCATAATTCTAATATTACTGGTATGGTGTCAGCTACTATAAAATAGTCATCTACATAATTCAATATATGGGGCGATGGAATATCGGCTAATGTCAGTTTTATGAGCCGGTTCAACGCCGCAGAAGAACAAAGTAATCCTTGGGGAACCACATTATAATGAAAGGATCCCTCCCCCGGAACAGAGAATGCTGTGATTGGTTTGCTATCTTCTGTAATACGGATTTGGAAGAAGGCATCTTTTTGGTCACAGGTTGTAATAAATTTCTTTCCAGAAACACGATTTAACACGTCCTCCATGCTAGGAATCGGAAAAGAATCCACCCTACATTGGATATTTACAATCAATGGATATTTAAAATCAGAAACAAAACGTTAATCACCGGTTCCTTTTTTAACTAAGAGAATGGGTGAGTTCCATGGGGATATATCCCTCTTTGTAATAATTTGTCCAGCTGTTTTTTAAGTACAGCGCGCAAATGATACGGTATAGGTAGGACTGGTTTGCAAATAGGCGTGTGGTCTTTGAGTTGGATTTGATATTCATAATCCTTAACAAAAGAAAAATCTTGATCGTGCCACATGAAAATATCACTATAACGATAAGCGAGATCACAAAACTTCTCTTTATCACTTTTAGAAAGTTAGGGGTTAACTTGAATTTGTGACCTATCAAACAGTTTTCTTTATTCTAAAATTTCCGGTGACAATTCCTCCTGAATTTGACCTACTAGATAAGCAGAGTCTTCCTCTGATATTTCTTCAAATTCTTCGGCTAACCCTACTTCTTGACCCTCATTTAACGTTATGTCTTTAATAGTGGGATTCGTAATCCATACACAAGACTGAGATGGTGACAACACACAAAAAGGAATAAAAATTTCTAATTTATTCTGCAAAGAAATATTTCGCACTAAAAGGTTCTTATTCCCTTCTATGTCATAACGTTTAGTGAGAGAAACTCGAGTATGAGTTTTCGCTGGAAGCACTATTCGTTCAGAAAGTGTGTAAAAAGCTTTAGAAAGAGATGCTAATTCCTCTTTTAAAGTTTCAGAAATTACACCCTCATTGTTATTACGTGGAAGCTGGTTTAGAGGTGGTTTCCCAAATCTATTAACTGAAAAAATATTGTTTTGAAAATCCAGGAAAACATTATGGGATGTTAAGAAATCCTGATCAAGCAGGGGCTTAAATGGAAACCGAGGAATTATTCTGAACGGATGCGTAAAACTCTTTTTTCCTATTAAGAAACGCAAAAAACAATATGAGATACTTCAATTGTGTTGCCCGTCACTCCCTTAATTTTGTAGTAATTGCTATTTTCCTTTCTCCTTTAGGAACTAAATTTTCAGGGAGACAAGAAACTTGTGATCCTGAGTCGATTAACAATGGAGTGTACACGCTCCCTGCTCTAATATTAATGTATGGTAGTTCTGATTCCTTGAATATAGGGACTTGTAGCACAGAATGACGAATAGTTGTGTCCCGACCAACTATTCTGTTTCTTCGTTTAAAAATGCGCGACAATCTCGGGCTATATGGTTTAATCCTTGGCAGCGCCAACAGACAATGGGAGAACGTGGTGGTTTAGAAGTTCCCGCAGCGGGGCTTGAACCCTGGTCACTCGAGCTATTCTCAATCGCGTTACCCCAGTCACCATTACTCCCTTGATTTTGAGCATAGTTGTTGTAGTAGCGAACTTGGTTTCCCCCTCTACCTCGGCCTCTTCTATCTCTGTTATTACCACGAAAAGATGAACTTGTATTTCCTGTGTTTGTCGATTGACCTTGATTTGCAGTGAGAGACGTAATATTTAAAGAAAGTTTCTCTAACTGTTGCTGTATTTGCTGCAGTGCATTGGAGTAAGGGACCTGAGAGTTTATATGCGCGTCAGCATTTCTCAGAGCGGAAATTTTCTCAACTGCTCTGGACTGTGTGGTAGGCTGAGAGCAAGAATGCGTATTCATCGGGTCAACATTCGTATTGCTATAAACTAATGAAGACTGCAATATTGACGAATTATTCTTAATGTATTTCTCGATGGTTTTCCGTTCTAATAAGATCTTTGTTTTTTCCTCAGTTATTAAGTCTGATATCAGTTTTTCAACTGAATCATATTCCTTGCGAATAACGGCCCTAAAATACTCAGATTGCAACCCGTCTATGATTAATTGTGTTTGTTTCGCTGGGGGCGGGGGGGCTTGAGGGTCTACCATCAAAATGAGGTTGAGTTTAGAATAAACATAATCAGATATGCTCTCAGTTTCTCCTTGTTCCCGAGCACGCATTTCACTTTCTGTCAACTGAGGCATGGTGTTACTCCCAAAAGTTTCTATTAATTTTGCTTTGAACAGATCGTAAGTCCAATTGGCAAATTCGGGATTTTTGGAAGTATTGTCCATCCAAAATTCAGCCAGACCCTTCATCAATGTACATAGGATTAGCTTTTATCTTATGCCTGTCCAATTATTGATGGAGGCAATAGCATGTTCTCATTCCATGATTGGGGAAAGATCCATCGTCGCAGAAAAAAAAGAAAACTTGTCACGCCTCTCTTGCGGCGACTCCTATTTTAGTTAATGCAAACCAAGTTTTCCGGTGGATAAATTGTCTTCGTTGGTTTTCCGTTTACTCTCCTTTGCACTCACGTTCTCGTTGCATGATTGTGAAAATAATCACCTTAAAAAATGAGAAAATTTACCGTACCGGTACCTATGGTGCTCGTGCTTCCTAGTTCGATTCCTGGCCAAGTAAGTTTGTCGTGGCTACCTTGTTCCCTTAGGTTTTCTCGGTTATCTCTCGTTTCCTCTAATGTATTCATTCAATTATTTGGCAAAGGTCCATCACCGCAGAAAAAAAGAAAGCTAAGTAAGTTTGTCTTTCTCTCTTTATTTCTCTCTCTCTCTCTCTCTCTCTCTCTACCTTTTATCTCTTTTTCTCTGAACATGTCGTTTTGAATTTTATCCTTTTTTCTATTAATACATTTTTCATTTTAAGTACACATTTAAGCACCTTAGGCACTTACTTTTTTCGAGCAATGAGTTATTCTGTCCCTCTCTGTATCTCTCTCGGCGTCTCTCTCTGTCTCCCTTTGCCTTTGTCATTCTATCTTCTTCCACATGTCTTTTTGTGTTCCCATCTTCTTTTGCATTTCCGAACATTCATTGTAAGAACACATTTACCCACTTTCTCTCTCTCTCTCCGTCTCTCTCTCACTCCTTTCTGATTTATCATTCTCTTTTCTTACATATGTCTTTTTGATTTTATATCCATTTTTGCATTTCCGAACTTTGATTGTAAGTACTCATTTACCCAATTTTAAGAACTTGGTTTTTGTAAGCAATAAGCATGTCTCTTTCTCTTTATTTCTTTCTCTCTCTATCTCTCTCTACCTCATTTTAATTCTCTCAGCATATCGTTTTTCATTCCATCCCTATTTTCTATTAATATATTTTTCATTTAAATACACATTTAAGCACTTTTGTTCACTTAATTTTGTCGAGCAATAAGATCATCTGTCCTCCTCTTTCTCTCTCTCTCCTTCTTTTCTGCTTTATCATTCTCTCTTCTTCCAGATATCTTTTTGCGTTTCCATCCATTTTTGCATTTCGAACTTTTATTTTAACAAAATATTTAACCACTTTCCATCACTTCATTTTGACGAGCAATAAGTTTGTCTCTCTCCCTTTATTTCTTTCTCTGTCTCTCTCTCTACCTCTTTTCTCTTCTTCCCTCAACATATCGTTTGCATTCCATCCCTTTTTCGATACTAATATATTTTTCATTTTAAGTACACATTTAAGCACATTTATTCACTTAATTTTGTCGAGCAATAAGTTACTCTGTCCCTCTTTTTCTCTCTCTCTCTACACCTCTCTTTCTCCCTTCTGCTTTTCCATTCTCTTTTCTTCGAGATGTCTTTTTGCGTCTCCATACATTTTTGCATTTCCGAACTTTCACTGTAAAAACACATTTAACCACTTTTAAGCACAGCATTTTCACTACTAATAAGTTTGTCTCTCTGTCTTGATTTCTTTCTCTCTACTTCTTATGTCTTCCTCTCAACATATCGTTTTGCATTCTACTTTTTTTCTCTATTTCTCTTTATCTCTCTCTCTCCTTCCGCTTTACCATACCATTTTCTTCGAGATGTCTTTTTGCGCTTCCTTACATTTTTGCATTTCCGAACTTTCATTGTAATAACACATTTAACCACTTTTAAGCACTTCATTATGCGACTAATAAGTCTATCTCACATTCATGATTTCGTTCTCTTTACTTCTTATGTCTTTTTCTCTCAACATATCGTTTTGCATTCTATTTTTTCTATTAATACATTTTTCATTATAAGTACACATTTACGCAATATTAGACTCTTATATTTGTTGAGCAATAAGTTACTCTGTCTTTTTGTTAATCTCTCTCTCAGTCTCTCTATCTCTCCTTTCCGATATATCATTCTGTTATCTTCCAGATGTGTTTTTGCGTCTCCATCCATTTTTGCATTTCCGAACTTTAATTGTAAGAACACATTTAACCACCTTTATGCACTTCATTTTGACGAGCAATAAGATTGTCTCTCTCTCTTTATTTCTATCCTTTTCTCCCTATCTCTTATCTCTTTTCCTCTCAACATCTCGTTTTCCATTCTACTTTTTAGATCTATTAACATCTTTTTCATTTTAAGTACATATTAAAGCATTTTTAGGCACTTAATTTTGTCGAGCAATAAGTTGCTGTGTCCCTCTCCTTCTCTCTCTCTCTGTCTGTCTCTCTCTCTTCTATCTGATTTATCATTCTCTTTTCTTCCAGATGTATTTTTTGACTCAATCCATTTTTGAATTTCCGAACTTTCATTGTAACAGCATATTTAAACAAATTTATGCACTTCATTTTAGCGAGCCGTAAATTTTTCTCCCTCTCTCACCCTTTATTTCTTTTTCTCTCTCTACCTCTTTTTTTCAATATATCGTTTTGCATTCAATTACTCTTTCTTCATTAATATATTTTTCATTTTAGGTACCCATTTATGCATTTTTAGGCACTTACTTTTGACCAGCAATAAGTTACTGTGTCCTTCTCTTCATCTCCCTCTGCGTCTCTCTCTCTCCTTTCCGATTTACCATTTTCTTTTCTTCGAGATGTCTCTTTTCATTCCACCCACTTTTTCATTTCCAAAGTTACATTGTAAGAACACATTTTTCGAGCAATGAGTTACTCTGTCCCTCTCTGTATCTCTCTCGGCGTCTCTCTCACACCCAATTTATCATTTTCTGTTCTTCCGGATGTCTTTTTGCGTTCCATCCATTTTTGCATTAACGAACTTTCATTGTAAGATTACATTTTATTACGTTTAAGCACTTCATTTTGACGAGCAATAAGTTTGTCTCTCACTCTCTTTTTCTTTCTCTCTCTCTACCTCTTATCTCTTTTTCTCTGAAGATAGCGTTTGCATTCTCTCTGTTCTTCTGTATTAATATATTTTTCATTTTAGGTACACATTTATGCACTTTTAGGCTCTTACTTTTGTCGAGCAATAAGTTGCTGTGTCCCTCTTTTTCTCTCTCTCTCTTTCCGTCTCTCTCACTCCTTTATGATTTATCATCTTTTTTATTACAGATGTCTTTTTGCGTTTCCATCCACTTTTGCGTTTCCGAACTTTCATTGTAAGAACACATTTAACGACTTTTAACCACTTCACTTTGACGAGCAATAAATTTGTCTCTCTCTCTTTATTTCTTTCTCTCTCTCTCTCTACTTCATATCTCTTTTTCTCTCAACATATCGTTTTGAATTCCATCCCTTTTTTCTATTAAAATATTTATCATTATAAATACACATTTAAGCACTTTTATTCACTTAATTTTGTCGAGCAATAAGATCCTCTGTAACCCTCCTTATCTCTCTCTCCGTCTCTCTCCTTCTTTTCCGCTTTATCATTCTCTCTCCTTCCAGATATCTTTTTGCGTTTCCATGCATTTTTGCATTTCCGAACTTTTATTTTAACAAAATATTTAACCACTTTCCATCACTTGATTTTGACGAGCAATAAGTTTGTCTCTCTCCCTTTATTTCTTTCTCTCTCTCTCTCTCTCTACCTCTTTTCTCTTCTTCTTTCAGCATATCGTTTTGCATTCCATCCATTTTTCGATACTAATATATTTTTCACTTTAAGTACATATTTAAGCACTTTTATTCACTTAATTTTGTCGAGCAATAAGTTACTCTGTCCCTCTCTTTCTCCCTTCCAATTTTTCCATTCTCTTTTCTTCGAGATGTCTTTTTGCGTTTCCATACATTTTCGCATTTCCGAACTTTCACTGTAAAACACATTCAACCACTTTTAAGCACTTCATTTTCACGACTAATAAGTTTGTCTCTCTGTCTTGATTTCTTTCTCTCTACTTCTTATGTCTTCCTCTCAACGTATCGTTTTGCATTCTACTTTTTTTCTCTATTTCTCCTTATCTCTCTCTCTCCTTCCGCTTTACCATACCCTTTACTTCGAGATGTCTTTTTGCGTTTCCATCCATTTTTGCATTTCCGAACTTTCATTGTAAGAACACATTTAACCACTTTTATGCATTTCATTTTGACGACTAATAAGTTTATCTTTCATTCTTGATTTCTTTCTCTCTACTTCTTATGTCTTTTCCTCTCAACATATCGTTTTGCATTCTACTTTTTTCTATTAATACATTTTTCATTATAAGTGCACATTTACGCAATATCAGATATTTATATTTGTTGAGCAATAAGTTACTCTGTCATTCTCTTAATCTCTCTCTCAGTCTCTCTATCTCTCCTTTCCGATATATCATTCTGTTATCTTCCAGATGTGTTTTTGCGTCTCCATCCATTTTTGCATTTCCGAACTTTCATTGTAAGAACACATTTAACCACCTTTATGCACTTCATTTTGACGAGCAATAAGTTTGTCTCTCTCTCTTTATTTCTATCCTTTTCTCCCTATCTCTTATCTCTTTTCCTCTCAACATATCGTTTTGCATTCTACTTTTTAACTCTAATAATATCTTTTTCATTTTAAGTACATATTTAAGCATTTTATTCACTTAATTTTGTCGAGCAATAACTCGCTGTGTCCCTATGCTTCTTTCTCTCTCTCTGTGTGCCTCTCTCTCCTATCTGATTTATCATTCTCTTTTCTTCCAGATGTATTTTTTCACTCCATCCATTTTTGATTTTCCGAACTTTCATTGTAACAGCATATTTAAACACTTTTAAGCATTTCATTTTAGCGAGCAATAAGTTTGTCTCTCTCTCTCTCTCTTTATTTCTTTCTCTCTCTCTCTACCTCTTATCTCTTTTTCTCTGAACATATCGTTTTGAATTTTATCCTTCTTTCTATTAATAAATTTTCCATTTTAAGTGCACATTTAAGCACGTTAGGCACTTATGTTTCTCGAGCAATAAGTTACTCTGTCCCTCTCTGTTTCTCTCTCGGCGTCTCTCTCTGTCTCCCTTTGCCGTTCTCATTCTATCTTCTTCCACATGTCTGTTTGCGTTCACATCTTCTTTTGCATTTCCGAACTTTCATTGTAAGAACACATTTACCCACTTTTAAGCACTTCACTCTGACAAGCAATAAGTTTGTCTCTCCCTCTTTTTTCTTTCAGTCTCCCCTTCGTCTTATCTCTTTTTCTGAACATATCGTTTTGAATTTTATCCTCTTTTTTTAAATATATTTTTCACTTTTAATACAAATTTAAGCACTTTTAGGCACTTAATTTTTTTGAGCAATCACTTACTCGATCCCTCTCTCTCTCTCTCTCCGTCTCTAATTATCCTTTCTGATTTATCTTTGTTTTTTCTTTGAGATCTCTTTTTGCGTTTCCATACATTTTTGTATTTCTGAACTTTTATTGTAAAAACACATTTATATATTCGTAAGCACTTCATTTTTGGGAGCAATAAGTTTGTCTCTGTTTTTTTTATTTCTTTCTCTCTCTCTCTCTACCTCATATCTCTTTTTTGATCAATATATCGTTTAGCATTCTATCCCTTTTTCTATTAATATATTTTTTTTATGTACAGATTTAAGGACTTGTAAGCTCTTAATTTTGTCCAGCAATAAATTTCTCTGGGCTCCTTTTATCTCTCTCTCTCTCTGTCTTCGTCTCTCTCTTTCCCTCCTTCTTTATCATTGTCACATCTTCTTGATGTCTTTTAACGTTTCCATCCATTTTTGCATTAACGAACTTTCATTGTAAAATTACATTTTACCACTTTTAAGCACTTCATTTTGACGAGCAGTAAGTTTGCCTCGCATACTCTCTTTCTTTCAGTCTCTCTACGTCTTCTCTCTTTTTCTCTGAACATATCGTTTGCATTCTATCTGTTTTTCTGTATTAATATATATTTCATTTTAGGTATACATTTATGCACTTTTAGGCACTTACTTTTGTCGAAGAATAAGTTACTCTGTCCCTCTCTTTATCTCTCTCTCCGTCTCTCTTTCTATCCCTCCCTCTTTATCATTTTGTCTTCTTCCAGATGTCTTTTTGCGTTTCCATCCACTTTTGCGTTTCCGAACTTTCATTGTAAGAACACATTTAACGACTTTTAAGCACTTCTCTCTGACGAGCAATAAATTTGTCTCTCTCTCTTTATTTCTTTCTCTCTCTCTCTCTCTACTTCATATCTCTTTTTCTCTCAACATATCGTTTTGAATTCCATCCCTTTTTTCTATTAATATATTTATCATTTTAAATACACATTTAAGCACTTTTATTCACTTAATTTTGTCGAGCAATAAGATCCTCTGTAACCCTCCTTATCTCTCTCTCCGTTTCTCTCCTTCTTTTCCGCCTTATCATTCTCTCTTCTTCCAGATATCTTTTTGCGTTTCCATGCATTTTTGCATTTCCGAACTTTTATTTTAACAAAATATTTAACCACTTTCCATCACTTGATTTTGACGAGCAATAAGTTTGTCTCTCTTCCTTTATTTCTTTCTCTCTCTCTCTCTCTCTCTATCTCTTTTCTCTCCTTCTTTCAGCATATCGTTTTGCATTCCATCCATTTTTCGATACTAATATATTTTTCACTTTAAGTACACATTTAAGCACTTTTATTCACTTAATTTTGTGGAGCAACAAGTTACTCTGTCCCTCTCTTTCTCTCTCTCCCTCTACACCTCTCTTTCTCCCTTCCAATTTTTCCATTCTCTTTTCTTCGAGATGTCTTTTTGCGTTTCCATACATTTTCGCATTTCCGAACTTTCACTGAAAAACACATTCAACCACTTTTAAGCACTTCATTTTCCGACTAATAAGTTTGTCTCTCTGTCTTGATTCCTTCTCTCTACTTCTTATGTCTTCCTCTCAACGTATCGTTTTGCATTCTACTTTTTTTTCTCTATTTCTCCTTATCTCTCTCTCTTCTTCCGCTTTACCATACCCTTTACTTCGAGATGTCTTTTTGCGTTTCCATCCATTTTTGCATTTCCGAACTTTCATTGTAAGAACACATTTAACCACTTTCATGCATTTCATTTTGACGACTAATAAGTTTATCTTTCATTCTTGATTTCTTTCTCTCTACTTCTTATGTCTTTTCCTCTCAACATATCGTTTTGCATTCTACTTTTTTCTATTAATACATTTTTCATTATAAGTGCACATTTACGCAATATCAGATACTTATATTTGTTGAGCAATAAGTTACTCTGTCATTCTCTTAATCTCTCTCTCAGTCTCTCTATCTCTCCTTTCCGATATATCATTCTGTTATCTTCCAGATGTGTTTTTGCGTCTCCATCCATTTTTGCATTTCCGAACTTTCATTGTAAGAACACATTTAACCACCTTTATGCACTTCATTTTGACGAGCAATAAGTTTGTCTCTCTCTCTTTATTTCTATCCTTTTCTCCCTATCTCTTATCTCTTTTCCTCTCAACATCTCGTTTTGCAATCTACTTTTTAACTCTAATAATATCTTTTTCATTTTAAGTACATATTTAAGCATTTTAGGCACTTAATTTTGTCGAGCAATAACTCGCTGTGTCCCTCTGCTTCTTTCTGTCTCTCTGTCTGTCTCTCTCTCCTATCTGATTTATCATTCTCTTTTCTTCCAGATGTATTTTTTCACTCCATCCATTTTTGAATTTCCGAACTTTCATTGTAACAGCATATTTAAACACTTTTAAGCATTTCATTTTAGCGAGCAATAAGTTTCTCTCTCTCTCTCTCTTTCTCTCTCTCTCTACCTCTTATCTCTTTTTCTCTGATCATATCGATTTGAATTTTATCCTTCTTTCTATTAATAAATTTTCCATTTTAAGTGCACATTTAAGCACGTTAGGCACTTACGTTTCTCGAGCAATAAGTTACTCTGACCCTCTCTGTTTCTCTCTCGGCGTCTCTCTCTGTCTCCCTTTGCCGTTCTGATTCTATCTTCTTCCACATGTCTGTTTGCGTTCACATCTTCTTTTGCATTTCCAAACTTTCATTGTAAGAACACATTTACCCACTTTTAAGCACTTCACTCTGACAAGCAATAAGTTTGTCTCTCCCTCTTTTTTCTTTCAGTCTCCCTTTCGTCTTATCTCTCTTTCTGAACATATCGTTTTGAATTTTATCCCCTTTTTTTAAATATATTTTTCACTTTAAATACAAATTTAAGCACTTTTAGGCACTTAATTTTTTTGAGCAATCACTTACTCGATCCCTCTCTCTCTCTCTCTCCGTCTCTAATTATCCTTTCTGATTTATCTTTGTTTTTTCTTTGAGATCTCTTTTTGCGTTTCCATACATTTTTGTATTTCTGAACTTTTATTGTAAAAACACATTTATATATTCGTAAGCACTTCATTTTTGGGAGCAATAAGTTTGTCTCTGTTTTTTTATTTCTTTCTCTCTCTCTCTCTACCTCATATCTCTTTTTTGATCAATATATCGTTTAGCATTCTATCCCTTTTTCTATTAATATATTCTTTTTATGTACAGATTTAAGAACTTGTAAGCTCTTAGTTTTGTCCGGCAATAAATTTCTCTGTGCCTCCTTTTATCTCTCTCTCTCTCTTCGTCTCTCTCTCTATCCCTCCCTCTTTATCATTGTCTCATCTTCTTGATGTCTTTTAACGTTTCCATCCATTTTTGCATTAACGAACTTTCATTGTAAAATTACATTTTACCACTTTTAAGCACTTCATTTTGACGAGCAGTAAGTTTGCCTCTCACACTCTCTTTCTTTCAGTCTCTCTACGTCTTCTCTCTTTTTCTCTGAACATATCGTTTGCATTCTATCTGTCTTTCTGTATTAATATATATTTCATTTTAGGTATACATTTATGCACTTTTAGGCACTTACTTTTGTCGAAGAATAAGTTACTCTGTCCCTCTCTTTATCTCTCTCTCCGTCTCTCTTTCTATCCCTCCCTCTTTATCATTTTGTCTTCTTCCAGATGTCTTTTTGCGTTTCCATCCACTTTTGCGTTTCCGAACTTTCATTGTAAGAACACATTTAACGACTTTTAAGCACTTCACTTTGACGAGCAATAAATTTGTCTCTCTCTCTTTATTTCTTTCCCTCTCTCTCTCTACTTCATATCTCTTTTTCTCTCAACATATCGTTTTGAATTCCATCCCTTTTTTCTATTAATATATTTATCATTTTAAATACACATTTAAGCACTTTTATTCACTTAATTTTGTCGAGCAATAAGATCTTCTGTAACCCTCCTTATCTCTCTCTCCGTCTCTCTCCTTCTTTTCCGCTTTATCATTCTCTCTTCTTCCAGATATCTTTTTGCGTTTCCATGCATTTTTGCATTTCCGAACTTTTATTTTAACAAAATATTTAACCACTTTCCATCACTTGATTTTGACGAGCAATAAGTTTGTCTCTCTCCCTTCATTTCTTTCTCTCTCTCTCTCTCTCTACCTCTTTTTTCTCCTTCTTTCAGCATATCGTTTTGCATTCCATCCATTTTTCGATACTAATATATTTTACACTTTAAGTACACATTTAAGCACTTTTATTCATTTAATTTTGTGCAGCAATAAGTTACTCTGTCCCTCTCTTTCTCTCTTTCTCTACACCTCTCTTTCTCCCTGCCAATTTTTCCATTCTCTTTTCTTCGAGATGTCTTTTTGCGTTTCCATACATTTTCGCATTTCCGAACTTTCACTGTAAAAGCACATTCAACCACTTTTAAGCACTTCATTTTCACGACTAATAAGTTTGTCTCTCTGTCTTGATTTCTTTCTCTCTACTTCTTATGTCTTCCTCTCAACGTATCGTTTTGCATTCTATTTTTTTCTCTATTTCTCCTTATCTCTCTCTCTCCTTCCGCTTTACCATACCCTTTACTTCGAGATGTATTTTTACGTTTCCATCCATTTTTGCATTTCCGAACTTTCATTGTAAGAACACATTTAACCACTTTCATGCATTTCATTTTGACGACTAATAAGTTTATCTTTCATTCTTGATTTCTTTCTCTCTACTTCTTATGTCTTTTCCTCTCAACATATCGTTTTGCATTCTACTTTTTTCTATTAATACATTTTTCATTATAAGTGCACATTTACGCAGTATCAGATACTTATATTTGTTGAGCAATAAGTTACTCTGTCATTCTCTTAATCTCTCTCTCAGTCTCTCTATCTCTCCTTTCCGATATATCATTCTGTTATCTTCCAGATGTGTTTTTGCGTCTCCATCCATTTTTGCATTTCCGAACTTTCATTGTAAGAACACATTTAACCACCTTTATGCACTTCATTTTGACGAGCAATAAGTTTGTCTCTCTCTCTTTATTTCCATCCTTTTCTCCCTATCTCTTATCTCTTTTCCTCTCAACATATCGTTTTGCATTCTACTTTTTAACTCTAATAATATCTTTTTCATTTTAAGTACATATTTAAGCATTTTAGGCACATAATTTTGTCGAGCAATAACTCGCTGTGTCCCTCTGCTTATTTCTCTCTCTCTGTGTGCCTCTCTCTCCTATCTGATTTATCATTCTCTTTTCTTCCAGATGTATTTTTTCACTCCATCCATTTTTGATTTTCCGAACTTTCATTGTAACAGCATATTTAAACACTTTTAAGCATTTCATTTTAGCGAGCAATAAGTTTGTCTCTCTCTCTCTCTCTTTATTTCTTTCTCTCTCTCTCTACCTCTTATCTCTTTTTCTCTGAACATATCGTTTTGAATTTTATCCTTCTTTCTATTAATATTTTTTTTTCATTTTAAGTGCACATTGAAGCACGTTAGGCACTTACGTTTCTCGAGCAATAAGTTACTCTGTCCCTCTCTGTTTCTCTCTCGGCGTCTCTCTCTGTCTCCCTTTGCCGTTCTGATTCTATCTTCTTCCACATGTCTGTTTGCGTTCACATCTTCTTTTGCATTTCCGAACTTTCATTGTAAGAACACATTTACCCACTTTTAAGCACTTCACTCTGACAAGCAATAAGTTTGTCTCTCCCTCTTTTTTCTTTCAGTCTCCCCTTCGTCTTATCTCTTTTTCTGAACATATCGTTTTGAATTTTATCCTCTTTTTTTAAATATATTTTTCACTTTTAATACAAATGTAAGCACTTTTAAGCACTTAATTTTTTTGAGCAATCACTTACTCGATCCCTCTCTTTCTCTCTCTCTCTCTCTCCGTCTCTAATTATCCTTTCTGATTTATCTTTGTTTTTTCTTTGAGATCTCTTTTTGCGTTTCCATACATTTTTGTATTTCTGAACTTTTATTGTAAAAACACATTTATATATTCGTAAGCACTTCATTTTTGGGAGCAATAAGTTTGTCTCTGTTTTTTATTTCTTTCTCTCTCTCTCTCTACCTCATATCTCTTTTTTGATCAATATATCGTTTAGCATTCTATCCCTTTTTCTATTAATATATTTTTTTTATGTACAGATTTAAGGACTTGTAAGCTCCTAATTTTGTCCAGCAATAAATTTCTCTGTGCTCCTTTTATCTCTCTCTCTCTCTGTCTTCGTCTCTGTCTTTCCCTCCTTCTTTATCATTGTCACATCTTCTTGATGTCTTTTAACGTTTCCATCCATTTTTGCATTAACGAACTTTCATTGTAAAATTACATTTTACCACTTTTAAGCACTTCATTTTGACGAGCAGTAAGTTTGCCTCTCACACTCTCTTTCTTTCAGTCTCTCTACGTCTTCTCTCTTTTTCTCCGAACATATCGTTTGCATTCTATCTGTTTTTCTGTATTAATATATATTTCAATTTAGGTATACATTTATGCACTTTTAGGCACATACTTTTGTCGAAGAATAAGTTACTCTGTCCCTCTCTTTATCTCTCTCTCCGTCTTTGTCTTCTTCCAGATGTCTTTTTGCGTTTCCATATACTTTTGCGTTTCCGAACTTTTAGGTATACATTTATGCACTTTTAGGCACATATTTAACCACGCTTAAGCATTTCACTCTGACGAGCAATAAGTTTGCCTTTCTCTCTTTATTTCTTTCTCTCTCTCTCAAACTCTTATCTCTTTTTCTCTGAACATATCCTTTTGAATTTTATCCTCTTTTCTATTAATAAATTTTGCATTTTAAGTACACATTTAAACACCTTAGGCACTTGCGTTTTTCGAGCAACGAGTTACTCTGTACCTCTCTGTATCTCTCTCGGCGTCACTCTCTCTCTCCCTTTCCCTTTGTCATTCATCTTCTTCCACATGTCTTTTTGCGTTTCGATCTTCTTTTGCATTTCCGAACTTTCATTGTAAGAACACATTTACCCACTTTTAAGCACTTTACTCTAACAAGCAATAAGTTTATCTCTCTCTTTTTTTTCTATCAGTCTCTCTCTTCCTCTTATCTCTTTTTTGAACATATCGTTTTGAATATTATCCCTTTTTCTATTATTGTATTTTTCATTTTAAGTACACATTTAAGCACTTTTAGACACTTGATTTTGTTGAGCAATCACTTACTATTTCTCTTTCTCTCTCTCCGTCTCTCTCTCTCTCCTTTCTGATTTGTCATTGCCTTTTCTTCGAGAAGTCTTTTTGCGTTTCCATCCATTTTTGCATTTCCGAACTTTCATTGTAAGATTACATTTTACCACTTTTAGGCACTTCATTTTGACGAGCAGTAACTTTGTCTCTCGCTCTTTATTTCTTTCTCTCTCTCTATCTCTTTTTCTCTGAACATATCGTTTGCATTCTATCTGTTTTTCTGTATTAATCAATTTTTCATTTTACGTACACATATATGCAATTTTAGGCACTTACTTTTGTCCAGCAATAAGTTGCTGTGTACCTCTCTTTCTCTCTCTCTCTCCGTCTCTCTCTCACTCCTTTCTGATTTATCATTCTCTTTTCTTACCGATGTCTTTTTGATTTTACATCTATTTTTGCATTTCTGAACTTTTATTTTAACAAAATATTTAACCACTCTCCATCACTTGATTTTGACGAGCAATAAGTTTGTCTCTCTCCCTTCATTTCTTTCTCTCTCTCTCTCTCTCTACCTCTTTTCTCTCCTTCTTTCAGCGTATCGTTTTGCATTCCATCCATTTTTCGATACTAATATATTTTTCACTTTAAGTACACATTTAAGCACTTTTATTCACTTAATTTTGTGGAGCAATAAGTTACTCTGTCCCTCTCTTTCTCTCTCTCTCTACACCTCTCTTTCTCCCTTCATATTTTTCCATTCTCTTTTCTTCGAGATGTCTTTTTGCGTTTCCATACATTTTCGCATTTCCGAACTTTCACTGTAAAAACACATTCAACCACTTTTAAGCACTTCATTTTCACGACTAATAAGTTTGTCTCTCTGTCTTGATTTCTTTCTCTGTACTTCTTATTTCTTCCTCTCAACATATCGTTTTGCATTCTACTTTCTTTCTCTATTTCTCTATATCTCTCTCTCTCCTTCCGCTTTACCATACAATTTTCTTCGAGATGTCTTTTTGCGTTTCCATCCATTTTTGCATTTCCGAACTTTCATTGTAAGAACACATATAATTTTTTTAAGCACTTCATTTTGCGACTAATAAGTTTATCTCTCATTCTTGATTTCGTTCTCTCTACTTCTTATGTCTTTTCCTCTCAACATATCGTTTTGCATTCTACTTTTTTTGTATTCATACATTTTTCATTATAAGTACACATTTACGCAATATTAGACAGTTATATTTGTTGAGCAATAAGTTACTCTGTCATTCTCTTAATCTCTCTCTCAGTCTCTCTATCTCTCCTTTCCGATATATCATTCTGTTATCTTCCAGATGTGTTTTTGCGTCTCCATCCAATTTTGCATTTCCGAACTTTCATTGTAAGAACACATTTAACCACCTTTATGCACTTCATTTTGACGAGCAATAAGTTTGTCTCTCTCTCTTTATTTCTATCCTTTTCTCCCTATCTCTTATCTCTTTTCCTCTCAACATCTCGTTTTGCAATCTACTTTTTAACTCTAATAATATCTATTTCATTTTAAGTACATATTTAAGCATTTTATTCACTTAATTTTGTCGAGCAATAACTCGCTGTGTCCCTCTGCTTCTTTCTGTCTCTCTGTCTGTCTCTCTCTCCTATCTGATTTATCATTCTCTTTTCTTCCAGATGTATTTTTTCACTCCATCCATTTTTGAATTTCCGAACTTTCATTGTAACAGCATATTTAAACACTTTTAAGCATTTCATTTTAGCGAGCAATAAGTTTCTCTCTCTCTCTCTCTTTATTTCTTTCTCTCTCTCTCTACCTCTTATCTCTTTTTCTCTGATCATATCGATTTGAATTTTATCCTTCTTTCTATTAATAAATTTTCCATTTTAAGTGCACATTTAAGCACGTTAGGCACTTACGTTTCTCGAGCAATAAGTTACTCTGACCCTCTCTGTTTCTCTCTCGGCGTCTCTCTCTGTCTCCCTTTGCCGTTCTGATTCTATCTTCTTCCACATGTCTGTTTGCGTTCACATCTTCTTTTGCATTTCCAAACTTTCATTGTAAGAACACATTTACCCACTTTTAAGCACTTCACTCTGACAAGCAATAAGTTTGTCTCTCCCTCTTTTTTCTTTCAGTCTCCCTTTCGTCTTATCTCTCTTTCTGAACATATCGTTTTGAATTTTATCCCCTTTTTTTAAATATATTTTTCACTTTAAATACAAATTTAAGCACTTTTAGGCACTTAATTTTTTTGAGCAATCACTTACTCGATCCCTCTCTCTCTCTCTCTCCGTCTCTAATTATCCTTTCTGATTTATCTTTGTTTTTTCTTTGAGATCTCTTTTTGCGTTTCCATACATTTTTGTATTTCTGAAATTTATTGTAAAAACACATTTATATATTCGTAAGCACTTCATTTTTGGGAGCAATAAGTTTGTCTCTGTTTTTTTATTTCTTTCTCTCTCTCTCTCTACCTCATATCTCTTTTTTGATCAATATATCGTTTAGCATTCTATCCCTTTTTCTATTAATATATTTTTTTTATGTACAGATTTAAGAACTTGTAAGCTCTTAATTTTGTCCGGCAATAAATTTCTCTGTGCCTCCTTTTATCTCTCTCTCTCTCTTCGTCTCTCTCTCTATCCCTCCCTCTTTATCATTGTCTCATCTTCTTGATGTCTTTTAACGTTTCCATCCATTTTTGCATTAACGAACTTTCATTGTAAAATTACATTTTACCACTTTTAAGCACTTCATTTTGACGAGCAGTAAGTTTGCCTCTCACACTCTCTTTCTTTCAGTCTCTCTACGTCTTCTCTCTTTTTCTCTGAACATATCGTTTGCATTCTATCTGTCTTTCTGTATTAATATATATTTCATTTTAGGTATACATTTATGCACTTTTAGGCACTTACTTTTGTCGAAGAATAAGTTACTCTGTCCCTCTCTTTATCTCTCTCTCCGTCTCTCTTTCTATCCCTCCCTCTTTATCATTTTGTCTTCTTCCAGATGTCTTTTTGCGTTTCCATCCACTTTTGCGTTTCCGAACTTTCATTGTAAGAACACATTTAACGACTTTTAAGCACTTCACTTTGACGAGCAATAAATTTGTCTCTCTCTCTTTATTTCTTTCTCTCTCTCTCTCTACTTCATATCTCTTTTTCTCTCAACATATCGTTTTGAATTCCATCCCTTTTTTCTATTAATATATTTATCATTTTAAATACACATTTAAGCACTTTTATTCACTTAATTTTGTCGAGCAATAAGATCTTCTGTAACCCTCCTTATCTCTCTCTCCGTCTCTCTCCTTCTTTTCCGCTTTATCATTCTCTCTTCTTCCAGATATCTTTTTGCGTTTCCATGCATTTTTGCATTTCCGAACTTTTATTTTAACAAAATATTTAACCACTTTCCATCACTTGATTTTGACGAGCAATAAGTTTGTCTCTCTCCCTTCATTTCTTTCTCTCTCTCTCTCTCTCTACCTCTTTTTTCTCCTTCTTTCAGCATATCGTTTTGCATTCCATCCATTTTTCGATACTAATATATTTTTCACTTTAAGTACACATTTAAGGACTTTTATTCATTTAATTTTGTGCAGCAATAAGTTACTCTGTCCCTCTCTTTCTCTCTTTCTCTACACCTCTCTTTCTCCCTGCCAATTTTTCCATTCTCTTTTCTTCGAGATGTCTTTTTGCGTTTCCATACATTTTCGCATTTCCGAACTTTCACTGTAAAAGCACATTCAACCACTTTTAAGCACTTCATTTTCACGACTAATAAGTTTGTCTCTCTGTCTTGATTTCTTTCTCTCTACTTCTTATGTCTTCCTCTCAACGTATCGTTTTGCATTCTATTTTTTTCTCTATTTCTCCTTATCTCTCTCTCTCCTTCCGCTTTACCATACCCTTTACTTCGAGATGTATTTTTACGTTTCCATCCATTTTTGCACTTCCGAACTTTCATTGTAAGAACACATTTAACCACTTTCATGCATTTCATTTTGACGACTAATAAGTTTATCTTTCATTCTTGATTTCTTTCTCTCTACTTCTTATGTCTTTTCCTCTCAACATATCGTTTTGCATTCTACTTTTTTCTATTAATACATTTTTCATTATAAGTGCACATTTACGCAGTATCAGATACTTATATTTGTTGAGCAATAAGTTACTCTGTCATTCTCTTAATCTCTCTCTCAGTCTCTCTATCTCTCCTTTCCGATATATCATTCTGTTATCTTCCAGATGTGTTTTTGCGTCTCCATCCATTTTTGCATTTCCGAACTTTCATTGTAAGAACACATTTAACCACCTTTATGCACTTCATTTTGACGAGCAATAAGTTTGTCTCTCTCTCTTTATTTCCATCCTTTTCTCCCTATCTCTTATCTCTTTTCCTCTCAACATATCGTTTTGCATTCTACTTTTTAACTCTAATAATATCTTTTTCATTTTAAGTACATATTTAAGCATTTTAGGCACATAATTTTGTCGAGCAATAACTCGCTGTGTCCCTATGCTTATTTCTCTCTCTGTGTGTGCCTCTCTCTCCTATCTGATTTATCATTCTCTTTTCTTCCAGATGTATTTTTTCACTCCATCCATTTTTGATTTTCCGAACTTTCATTGTAACAGCATATTTAAACACTTTTAAGCATTTCATTTTAGCGAGCAATAAGTTTGTCTCTCTCTCTCTCTCTTTATTTCTTTCTCTCTCTCTCTCTACCTCTTATCTCTTTTTCTCTGAACATATCGTTTTGAATTTTATCCTTCTTTCTATTAATATTTTTTTTTCATTTTAAGTGCACATTGAAGCACGTTAGGCACTTACGTTTCTCGAGCAATAAGTTACTCTGTCCCTCTCTGTTTCTCTCTCGGCGTCTCTCTCTGTCTCCCTTTGCCGTTCTGATTCTATCTTCTTCCACATGTCTGTTTGCGTTCACATCTTCTTTTGCATTTCCGAACTTTCATTGTAAGAACACATTTACCCACTTTTAAGCACTTCACTCTGACAAGCAATAAGTTTGTCTCTCCCTCTTTTTTCTTTCAGTCTCCCCTTCGTCTTATCTCTTTTTCTGAACATATCGTTTTGAATTTTATCCTCTTTTTTTAAATATATTTTTCACTTTTAATACAAATGTAAGCACTTTTAAGCACTTAATTTTTTTGAGCAATCACTTACTCGATCCCTCTCTTTCTCTCTCTCTCTCTCCGTCTCTAATTATCCTTTCTGATTTATCTTTGTTTTTTCTTTGAGATCTCTTTTTGCGTTTCCATACATTTTTGTATTTCTGAACTTTTATTGTAAAAACACATTTATATATTCGTAAGCACTTCATTTTTGGGAGCAATAAGTTTGTCTCTGTTTTTTATTTCTTTCTCTCTCTCTCTCTACCTCATATCTCTTTTTTGATCAATATATCGTTTAGCATTCTATCCCTTTTTCTATTAATATATTTTTTTTATGTACAGATTTAAGGACTTGTAAGCTCCTAATTTTGTCCAGCAATAAATTTCTCTGTGCTCCTTTTATCTCTCTCTCTCTCTGTCTTCGTCTCTGTCTTTCCCTCCTTCTTTATCATTGTCACATCTTCTTGATGTCTTTTAACGTTTCCATCCATTTTTGCATTAACGAACTTTCATTGTAAAATTACATTTTACCACTTTTAAGCACTTCATTTTGACGAGCAGTAAGTTTGCCTCTCACACTCTCTTTCTTTCAGTCTCTCTACGTCTTCTCTCTTTTTCTCCGAACATATCGTTTGCATTCTATCTGTTTTTCTGTATTAATATATATTTCAATTTAGGTATACATTTATGCACTTTTAGGCACATACTTTTGTCGAAGAATAAGTTACTCTGTCCCTCTCTTTATCTCTCTCTCCGTCTTTGTCTTCTTCCAGATGTCTTTTTGCGTTTCCATATACTTTTGCGTTTCCGAACTTTTAGGTATACATTTATGCACTTTTAGGCACATATTTAACCACGCTTAAGCATTTCACTCTGACGAGCAATAAGTTTGCCTTTCTCTCTTTATTTCTTTCTCTCTCTCTCAAACTCTTATCTCTTTTTCTCTGAACATATCCTTTTGAATTTTATCCTCTTTTCTATTAATAAATTTTGCATTTTAAGTACACATTTAAACACCTTAGGCACTTGCGTTTTTCGAGCAACGAGTTACTCTGTACCTCTCTGTATCTCTCTCGGCGTCACTCTCTCTCTCCCTTTCCCTTTGTCATTCATCTTCTTCCACATGTCTTTTTGCGTTTCGATCTTCTTTTGCATTTCCGAACTTTCATTGTAAGAACACATTTACCCACTTTTAAGCACTTTACTCTAACAAGCAATAAGTTTATCTCTCTCTTTTTTTTCTATCAGTCTCTCTCTTCCTCTTATCTCTTTTTTGAACATATCGTTTTGAATATTATCCCTTTTTCTATTATTGTATTTTTCATTTTAAGTACACATTTAAGCACTTTTAGACACTTGATTTTGTTGAGCAATCACTTACTATTTCTCTTTCTCTCTCTCCGTCTCTCTCTCTCTCCTTTCTGATTTGTCATTGCCTTTTCTTCGAGAAGTCTTTTTGCGTTTCCATCCATTTTTGCATTTCCGAACTTTCATTGTAAGATTACATTTTACCACTTTTAGGCACTTCATTTTGACGAGCAGTAACTTTGTCTCTCGCTCTTTATTTCTTTCTCTCTCTCTATCTCTTTTTCTCTGAACATATCGTTTGCATTCTATCTGTTTTTCTGTATTAATCAATTTTTCATTTTACGTACACATATATGCAATTTTAGGCACTTACTTTTGTCCAGCAATAAGTTGCTGTGTACCTCTCTTTCTCTCTCTCTCTCCGTCTCTCTCTCACTCCTTTCTGATTTATCATTCTCTTTTCTTACCGATGTCTTTTTGATTTTACATCTATTTTTGCATTTCTGAACTTTTATTTTAACAAAATATTTAACCACTTTCCATCACTTGATTTTGACGAGCAATAAGTTTGTCTCTCTCCCTTCATTTCTTTCTCTCTCTCTCTCTCTCTCTCTACCTCTTTTCTCTCCTTCTTTCAGCGTATCGTTTTGCATTCCATCCATTTTTCGATACTAATATATGTTTCACTTTAAGTACACATTTAAGCACTTTTATTCACTTAATTTTGTGGAGCAATAAGTTACTCTGTCCCTCTCTTTCTCTCTCTCTCTACACCTCTCTTTCTCCCTTCATATTTTTCCATTCTCTTTTCTTCGAGATGTCTTTTTGCGTTTCCATACATTTTCGCATTTCCGAACTTTCACTGTAAAAACACATTCAACCACTTTTAAGCACTTCATTTTCACGACTAATAAGTTTGTCTCTCTGTCTTGATTTCTTTCTCTGTACTTCTTATTTCTTCCTCTCAACATATCGTTTTGCATTCTACTTTCTTTCTCTATTTCTCTATATCTCTCTCTCTCCTTCCGCTTTACCATACAATTTTCTTCGAGATGTCTTTTTGCGTTTCCATCCATTTTTGCATTTCCGAACTTTCATTGTAAGAACACATATAATTTTTTTAAGCACTTCATTTTGCGACTAATAAGTTTATCTCTCATTCTTGATTTCGTTCTCTCTACTTCTTATGTCTTTTCCTCTCAACATATCGTTTTGCATTCTACTATTTTTGTATTCATACATTTTTCATTATAAGTACACATTTACGCAATATTAGACAGTTATATTTGTTGAGCAATAAGTTACTCTGTCATTCTCTTAATCTCTCTCTCAGTTTCTATCTCTCCTTTCCGATATATCTTTCTGTTATCTTCCAGATGTGTGTTTGTGTCTCCATCGATTTTTGCATTTCCGAACTTTAATTGTAAGGACACATTTAACCACTTTAAAGCACTTAATTTTGACGAACAATACGTTTGTGTCTCTCTCTTTATTTCTATCTCTTTCTCTCTATCTCTTATCTCTTTTCCTCTTAACATATCGTTTTCCATTCTGCTTTTTAGCTGTATTAATATCTTCTTCACTTTAAGTACATATTTATGCATTTTTAGGCACTTACTTTTGTCGAGCAATAAGTTGCTGTGTCCCTCTCCTTTTCTGTCTCTCTGTCTGTCTCTCTCTTTTATCTGATTTATCATTCTCTTTTCTTCCAGATGTATTTTTTGACTCCATCCATTCTTGAATTTCCGAAATTTCATTGTAACAGCATATTTAAACACATTTAAGCACTTCATTTTAGCAAGCAATAAGTTTCTCTCTCTCTCTCTCTTTATTTCTTTCTCTCTACCTCTTCTTTTTCAATATATCGTTTTTCATTCCATCCCTTTTTTCTATTAATATATTTTTCATTTTAAATACACATTTAAGCACTTATATTCACTTAATTTTGTCGAGCAATAAGATCCTCAGTCCCCCTTTTTATCTCTTTCCCCGTCTCTCTCTCTTTCTTTTCCACTTTATCATTCTCTCTACTTCGAGATAACTTGCGTTTCAATCCATTTTTGCATTTCCGAAGTTTTATTTTAACAAAATATTTAACCACTTTCCATCACTTGATTTTGACGAGCAATAAGTTTGTCTCCCTCCCTTTGTTTCTTTCTCTCTCCCCTCTCTCTACCTCTTTTCTCTTTTTCTCTCAACATATCGTTTTGCATTCTTTGCCTTTTTCTCTATTAATATCTTTCTCCTTTTAAGTACAGATTCAAGCACTAATATTCACTTAAGTTTTCGAGCAATAAGTTACTCTGTGACTCTTTTTTCTCTCTCTCTCTCCGTCTCTCTTTCTATCCCTCCGTCTTTATCATTTTGTCTTCTTCCAGATGTCTTTTTGCGTTTCCATCCATTTTTGCATTTCTGAACTTTCATTGTAAGAACACTTATAACCACTTCTAATCACATCTCTCTGACGAGCAATAAATTTTTCTCCTTTTTTATTTCTTTCTTTCTCTATCTACATCTTATCCTCTTTTCTCTCAACATATCATTATGCATTCTATACCTTTTTCTATTAATATATTTTTCATTTTAGTTACACATTTAAGCATTTTTTCATTTAATTTTTTCAGCAATAATTTACTGTGTCCCCCTCTTCATCTCTCTCTGCGTCTCTCTCTCTCCTTTCCGATTTACCATTCTCTTTTCTTCGAGATTGTAACGAAAAAACACCCTTAATCCCCCTTCTTTTTCAGAATGACCACCCCGGGCCAAAATCCATACTTGAATAGAATGAAAAAGAATAGCACACATCTAAACATTCAAATACAGACCCGCCCATCAGGGAAATAATCCTGAAAAAAAAGCGAGGAGAGCTTTCGCCGGTACTGTATTAAAAGGCCGCGTAGCGCACCCAGAATATGTATAGGTATGACCCTCTCCTTTAATTTACGAAAAATGCAAGCAAAAATTCTCAGTTGTTTCAAGGAAGTTAATTAGCAATGACAAAACCTACTATTTCAATTTTAACAAGGATAAACAATTTATTATAACAAAAAGAAAAAAATAATAAAAATAAAAAAAAAAATTGTACACAAACTATTAACAGTTCGATATTAATAGTAATAAGAAGAATAAACAATCTTACTGTTTCTGATGGAAAAACAGCCTAGCACACATTAAAAAAAAAGTCGCCATTCCAACATGGCTTACACCAACCACTATGTTTCGTCTTTTCAGTAATCTAACTTTTAATCAGCAATATTTTACACTTGCTCGAGACTAAATAAGACAATTCAGAAGTATTTATCATTTTTCAAATACCATTATGAGTATACTCACGAAATTTCTGAAGATAAATTTACACCAATTTTCACAAAAAAACAATAATATAATTTAACAGATTTGAAAAAGAAACACTACGTACCTCGAAGAGTGACCAACTGACGATCTACGTCAGTTGATCCATGGCTTCCATTCCGGGTTCAAAACCAACCAATCACAATCCGGATTTTACATCACGAGGACCTCGTCATATTACCTTACCAGCTGGTACCAGATCTTCATATATATATTCTTACTACAACACAAACCTGATTTTGAGACCAAAAAGGTAGGATAGAAAAGGGTGAAGGGAGAATAAGGTCGCAAGTCTCCATATTAATAATAGATGGCGCCATCTATTTCTAAATAAATCCATAATAACAAGTGACCCACATATTCGTGACGATCCACGTCGTCACACATTCCCCTCCATAGATGAAAAATTTTACCCAAAGAAATTTTTCATTACTGACCAATTTTCAATAAAATGAACAAATTAAATCATCTTAACCAGATTTGAGGAGTACCTTACACATTTTTCAATGAAGATGAAATGAAATGATGATGGAAAAAAGTGTTAGTAGATGATTGATTGATTATGAAAGTGAACAATAACAACAAAATATACACACAAAATCGGTACCCTCAATTCTCATTATGCCTTTCAATTATCACTGATGTTATTAACATTTCTATGTTCTCTATATAATTTTGCTAAACTTGTATGGGTAACAACCATCTTACCATCTTCAGTCTTACATTGAAGTGTGTTGGCAGTAGGTTTAGATACGACTGTCATTGGCCCCCACCACTGTGGCATCAATGACTTTGTTACTTTATCTTTCAAGGAAGATTTTAACTGAGACTTCACCAACACCCTGTCTCCGACAGCAAACGTGACTGGAAGCATCCGCTTATTATACAACCGACGCCTTGCTTCCCATGCTTTATCCATATTAACGAAAGCTTGCTCCCATATTTGGGCATTATTAGGACCCTCCAAATCCTCCGGTGTAATACTCCACTTTACCATCAACGTATCCACCAGTTCTCTCCCAAAAAACAGACGAAATGGACTAAACTTAAGCTCCGCATGTTCCGCAGCATTAAGACAAAATTGGAGCTCATTCAGGAAACGCACCCATTTCTCCTGCTTACCATCCAGATATGCCCGAAGGCTCGTTTTAACCAGTCTCACATATTTTTCAACTGCGTTCCCTCCTGGAAAATACGGAGAACAGCGTATGTGCTTTATCCCATTACCAAACAAAAATTGTTTGAAGTAGGCAGAAGAAAAACAAGGGCCCCGATCCGTGGAAATAGCTCTAATAAATCCATATTTACAGAAAATATCATATAGCGCCTTAACTACTAACTTACTAGTAGCATTGCGTAAGGGAACTAAATGTAGATAACGACTCGCATTATCTAAGCACAGAAGGACATACTGATACCCGAAACTAGACGGCAACGGCCCCGCTAAATCTGCGTAATAGTGGGCGTTAACTTCCTTACAATATTCCGAAATTAGTTGTCCTTGCGGAAGAGTATTTCGTGCCTTTACTAATTGACACTCATGGCACGAGCGAACGAAGTCCCGCACTTCGTTGAATATATTTGGCCAAGAAAAATATCTACAAATCTTTTTGTATAGCTTCAACAAACCTAAGTGCCCGCCATTGGGCAATAAAGTATGATAATAGCTTAGTAGTAGAGGTCTCAATATACGTGGGACGAGTATTTTATAAGACGACACCTTGGCCTTGGTTTTTATGTATAAAGTATCTCTCATTAACTTATATTGTTCATGCTCTCCGCCATGGCTCTTTACCATCTCATAAATATCCTTAGTATCTGCCTCTGATTGCTGATACTGTTTAATGTCCTCATGTGCTAGCGGTAAATTCCACAGACTATACATATATCCCTCTGAGTCATTAAAAGGACAAGGATCAACATCAATATCATTCGGATTTATCTCATAAATCCTTGAAAGAAAATCTACCTGATAGTTCTTATAGGACGAGACATGCACTATTTTAAATCTGAACTCAAATAAGTTCTGTACAATATTGGCATATCTTCCTAAGTTCTTAGGGTTTCGCAGCATATTAACCAAGGCACTATTATCCGTGAAAATAGTAAACTCCGAACATAAAAACGGGCGAAATCTCATTACCGCATTATATATAGCAAGAAGTTCAAGTTGAAAAATAGTGCGAGTAAAATCAGCTGGTTTCAAAGTTTTACTGTAGAACCATACAGGACGCAATAAACCTTGCTCATCCTTTTGTGACAAAATAGCCGCTTGGCAACGTAAAGTTGCATCGGTATGTAAGTAAAAGCGCTTACTCATGTCTGGAATCCGCAAAATAATTTTTTCTGAAAAAGCCTCTTTTATTTGTGCAAGACTCTCATCCTGTAACGGACCCCACTCAAACTTCACCTTCGGAGATCTTAATCGATTCATCGGTTCTACGATACCTGCATAATTATCGCAGAATTTAGCGTAGAAATTTAAAAATCCTAACATTTTACACAACCCCCGGCGATTTACAGGCGGACGGAGATCCTGTATAGCTTGCAACCTATCTGGCAACATAGATATCTCACCATCTTTAATAAGAAACCCCAAAAATTCAATACTACTCCTCAAAAGTAAGCATTTATCTGGTGAGATGGTTAAGCCCCTTTTCGCAAAACGCGATAAGACTTCTTCTAATAACCGATTATGTTCTTGGATTGTAGAACCAAAGATGACAATGTCATCTGCATAGTATTCTACCCCGCGCCCACGTAAGTCTCCCAGGATCTCATCCAAGGCCCTCATAAGTGCTTGTACTCCGACACAAATACCCATGGGGATTCGCCAATATTCATATAATTTATCCTGTACGGCGAATGCTGTGAGCTTACGGCTATCGGGAGTCAACTGTAACTGGAGAAAAGCTTTTTTTCCATCTATCTTGCTTACATATTTAGCTTTAGCGAGCGAACTAATACATTCCTCTATATTAGGACATGGCAAGCCGTCCCCACAAATGAGCCGATTCAGTTTAGAGTAGTTGACTACTAATCGAGGTGACCCATCTTTATTACGCACTAGGAAGCACGGAGATCTATATTCAGACTTAGAAGGTTGCATCACACCATTTTCTAATAATTGTTCAATTAAGTTCGATAACTCTTGTTGCTGACTTTTCGAAAAAGGATATTGGCGCTCCCGAACTACTTCATCGGACTTTAATTGAATAGTGTATTCAAAGTCACTGATAGTACCAATTCGGTGGGTAATGACATTCGCATATTTATCTAATAAATATTCTACATACTGAACCAAAGTAGGATCTTGTTTCACCATATCCTCATCAATACCATTCAAAATCTTAACCTTTTCATCTGTACTAATTTCCCACTTACCGCTTTTACATTTGTTAAATGCTAATAGTAACGGATCCCCTTCCTGACCCAAAACATCAGAAGAATTATAATCTTCTTTACTATAACAAGACGTTACATCATTATTAACACACTGTTTTTCTCCCTCTATTGACATAGAACTAACAGAGCCACCTATATCCGCGACACTTTTTCGATTAGAATTAAAGCTGGAATTCTCTTTTATTTTCGCAACCGAATGTTTATTGTTTCTCCGACCATTTACTGTTTTATGTTGTTTCTTCTGGAATGAATGCTTTTTGTCAAACCTGTTCTTTTCCTCTCCATTACCAAACATCCTTGGACCACCAGACGAAGTTCCAGTGTCGCTCTCCCTATCAGCAGTAGTTTCAGGAAAACTCGAGCGAGCGAAGATCAATTGCCTATTTACTCCACGTTTGTTCTTTCTTTTGCTCCAGGGCGTACCATCGGGACTAGAGAGATCTCCCAAAAATAGCCTAGCGGATGACCCTCCGTCGCTAGGACCCCTGGAATGACAAGAAGCCGCAGAAGAATTCGTTTGGAAAGATGAGGGGGAGGGGAAGTCAACAAGAGGGGTTGTAACATTTCCTTTGCTAAAAACAACCTTAGATTCATTGAAATCCACTAAAACTCCTTCCTGACGAAAACAGTCTAGTCCCATCAAAATGGGAAATTCCAATTCTTTAAACAAAAACAGTTTGCATTTAAAGGTGTAATCATTCACCGTAAATGGAATCAAAACTGAAGGTCTCAACACCATAGATTCGTTATTTATAGTCTTTCCTTTAAAACACTCTTTATAATTTACTTGCACATCACTAGAGTTTTTAATTTTATTGAAAAGCTCCAAATTCAAAAGATTAGTCACACACCCACTATCTAAACAACTATTCACTGCAGTTCCACATACTTTAACTTCAATACACGCTGCATCATCTTTTTTATTTAAACGATTTAAGTTCCTATTAATCTTATTTGAAAAAGAAGAAAATGTTTTCGAACTTTTGTTTTCTGGGCATAGTCTCACTGGATGTGGACCCTGACACTTGTAACAGCTTATAGTTCTACGAGAATTCTTAAAGTCACTCCTTACCGGAGCATCCGGCAACCCTGTTTGGGACGTCGTTTTATAACTAAACTGCTTCATATAAAGTTCATGATATCTGTATTCACTAACTAGTTTATTAAGTTCATCTATTGTCTGGGGTTTTCTTTGGTAAAACAACCGCTCCCTTATGTTCGGAAGAACGCCACTGGTAATAAAACTAATCAGCTTTTCGTCCCCACAACGCAACTTCAGAAGTTTATCAACAGTAGTTACACGCTTTACAAAAGCTTTTAAATCCTCGTTATTTTCTTGATGGCGATACATATATTCTACTATTATTCCCTGAATAGCACATTCTGATAATAAATTATGAAAAACAAAGTCACGTGCAAGATCCCAGCTTTTACATGTATGTGGCAGCTCGTTCAGAATTTCCTGCAGTGGACCCGTAACTTTCCCACGCAATGAATACAAAACCGCCGAAAAAGGAAATCGCTCAATATTACAAAACTCATCAATCTTTTGAATAAACTGATACAATTTTAAGGGATCCGTACCATCACAATTCTCTAATGATTCCATGAATGAACGTAAAACCAAAAATGCTGATGATTGTTCCATCTTATTAAAACAACTATTTTGTGTCAATCCAGATAGAGTTTCAGTTCTAGCTTTATCGTTCGAGCTAAAAGGTAAATGACCTGGCTGACTGCCAGCTGTTTGCACACACACACTACCATCCGGCTGTGTGGTTGTGTTATCAGTGCCTCTACCTTGACCTACTACAACACCCGAACCAACAGGTGCAGACTTGCTGTTAACAGTTGTTATGGACAACAGCAGTTTCTTAGCATCACTTTCATTCATAGAAAATATTTTCGATTGCCTTTCTTCTATAGTCATATTCAAAAACGCATTAACATCCACAGGAATTTCGTCTATAAACTCTTCATCAAGAAAGAAACTAGAATCACCACCTACAGCCATTGTTTTTATTTTTGGATACGATTCTATACTTATATACCAGATAGTATGGGTTCGATCCCCGGAACCAATTCCTTGAACTGTCGTACAAAGACTTCCTACAAGGTACCCAATTAATATATACGAGCAAGTAATTACATGCACACCACTGACTTTATATGCCATTAACATAAAAGTAAACAACTGAATTTAAATTTAAATTTAATAAGTGAGAGTATTCTAACCGAGTTGGTCACTCTTCTGTAACGAAAAAAACACCCTTAATCCCCCTTCTTTTTCAGAATGACCACCCCGGGCCAAAATCCATACTTGAATAGAATGAAAAAGAATAGCACACATCTAAACATTCAAATACAGACCCGCCCATCAGGGAAATAATCCTGAAAAAAAAGCGAGGAGAGCTTTCGCCGGTACTGTATTAAAAGGCCGCGTAGCGCACCCAGAATATGTATAGGTATGACCCTCACCTTTAATTTACGAAAAATGCAAGCAAAAATTCTCAGTTGTTTCAAGGAAGTTAATTAGCAATGACAAAACCTACTATTTCAATTTTAACAAGGATAAACAATTTATTATAACAAAAAGAAAAAAATAATAAAAATAAAAAAAACAAAATTGTACACAAACTATTAACAGTTCGATATTAATAGTAATAAGAAGAATAAACAATCTTACTGTTTCTGATGGAAAAACAGCCTAGCACACAATAAAAAAAAGCCGCCATTCCAACATGGCTTACACCAACCACTATGTTTCGTCTTTTCAGTAATCTAACTTTTAATCAGCAATATTTTACACTTGCTCGAGACTAAATAAGACAATTCAGAAGTATTTATCATTTTTCAAATACCATTATGAGTATACTCACGAAATTTCTGAAGATAAATTTACACCAATTTTCACAAAAAAACAATAATATAATTTAACAGATTTGAAAAAGAAACACTACGTACCTCGAAGAGTGACCAACTGACGATCTACGTCAGTTGATCCATGGCTTCCATTCCGGGTTCAAAACCAACCAATCACAATCCGGATTTTACATCACGAGGACCTCGTCATATTACCTTACCAGCTGGTACCAGATCTTCATATATATATTCTTACTACAACACAAACCTGATTTTGAGACCAAAAAGGTAGGATAGAAAAGGGTGAAGGGAGAATAAGGTCGCAAGTCTCCATATTAATAATAGATGGCGCCATCTATTTCTAAATAAATACATAATAACAAGTGACCCACATATTCGTGACGATCCACGTCGTCACAAGATGTCTCTTTCCATTCCACCCACTTTTGCCTTTCGAAACTTACATTGTAAGAACATATTTAACCACCCTTAAGCATTTCACTCTGACGAGCAATAAGTTTGCCTTTCTCTCTTTATTTCTTTCTCTCTCTCTCAAACTCTTATCTCTTTTTCTCTGAACATATCCTTTTGAATTTTATCCTTTTTTCTTTTAATAAATTTTGCATTTTAAGTACACATTTAAACACCTTAGGCACTTGCGTTTTTCGAGCAACGAGTTACTCTGTACCTCTCTGTATCTCTCTCGGCGTCACTCTCTCTCTCCCTTTCCCTTTGTCATTCATCTTCTTCCACATGTCTTTTTGCGTTTCGATCTTCTTTTGCATTTCCGAATTTTCATTGTAAGAACACATTTACCCACTTTTAAGCACTTTACTCTAACAAGCAATTAGTTTATCTCTCTCTTTTTTTTCTTTCAGTCTCTCTCTTCCTCTTATCTCTTTTTTGAACATATCGTTTTGAATTTTATCCCCTTTTTTTAAATATATTTTTCACTTTAAATACAAATTTAAGCATTTTTGGGCACTTAATTTTTTTGAGCAATCACTTACTCGATCCCTCTCTTTCTCTCTCTCTCTCTCTCCGTCTCTAATTATCCTTTCTGATTTATCTTTGTTTTTTCTTTGAGATCTCTTTTTGGGTTTCCATACATTTTTGTATTTTTGAACTTTTATTGTAAAAACACATTTATATATTCGTAAGCACTTCATTTTGGTGAGCAATAAGTTTGTCTCTGTTTTTTATTTCTTTCTCTCTCTCTCTACCGCATATCTCTTTTTTGATCAATATGTCGTTTAGCATTCTATCCCTTTTTCTATTAATATATTCTTTTTATGTACAGATTTAAGCACTTGAGCTCCTCCGTGGCTAAGCGGTTAGCGTACGCGCCTTTGGCGTGGGAGTCCCGGGTTCGATTCCCGGCGGGAGCTCATGTGGTTCGGATTCCACGTTAATCAGTAGGTCCACGTCTCATATAGCCTCGCTGCTGAACGGGACGTAAAACTCAAAATCAACTCAAGATTTAAGCACTTGTAAACTCTTAATTTTGTCGAGCAATAAATTTCTTTGTGCCTCCTTTTATCTCTCTCTCTCTCTCTCTCTCTTCGTTTCTCTCTCTATCCCTCCCTCTTTATCATTGTCTCATCTTCTTGATGTCTTTTAACGTTTCCATGCGTTTTTGAATTAACGAACTTTTATTGTAAAATTACATTTTACCACTTTTAAGCACTTCATTTTGACGAGCAGTAAGTTTGCCTCTCACACTCTCTTTCTTTCAGTCTCTCTACGTCTTCTCTCTTTTTCTCTGAACATATCGTTTGCATTCTATCTGTTTTTCTGTACTAATACATATATTTCATTTTAGGTATACATTTATGCACTTTTAGGCACTTACATTTCTCGAAGAATAAGTTACTCTGTCCCTCTCTTTATCTCTCTCTCCGTCTCTCTTTCTATCCCTCCCTCTTTATCATTTTGTCTTCTTCCAGATGTCTTTTTGCGTTTCCATCCACTTTTGCGTTTCCGAACTTTCATTGTAAGAACACATTTAACGACTTTTAAGCACTTCACTCTGACGAGCAATAAATTTGTCTCTCTCTCTCTTTATTTCTTTCTCTCTCTCTCTCTACTTCATATCTCTTTTTCTCTCAACATATCGTTTTGAATTCCATTGCTTTTTTCTATTAATATATTTATCACTTTAAATACACATTTAAGCACTTTTATTCACTTAATTTTGTCGAGCAATAAGATCCTCTGTAACCCTCCTTATCTCTCTTTCTTTTCCGCTTTATCATTCTCTCTTCTTCCAGATATCTTTTTGCCTTTCCATAAATTTTTGCATTTCCCAACTTTCACTGTAAAAACACATTTAACCACTTTTAAGCACTTCATTTTCACGACTAATAAGTTTGTCTCTCTGTCTTGATTCCTTTCTCTCTACTTCTTATGTCTTCCTCTCAACATATCGTTTTGCATTCTACTTTTTTTCTCTTCCTCTTTATCTCTCTCTCTCCTTCCGCTTTACCAGACCATTTTCTTCGAGATGTCTTTTTGCGTTTCCATCCATTTTTGCATTTCCGAACTTTCATTGTAAGAACACATTTAAATATTTTTAAACACTTCATTTTGCGACTAATAAGTTTATCTCTCATTCTTGATTTCGTTCTCTCTACTTCTTATGTCTTTTCCTCTCAACATATCGTTTTGCATTCTACTTTTTTCTATTCATACATTTTTCATTATAAGTACACATTTACGCAATATTAGACACTTATATTTGTTGAGCAATAAGTTACTCTGTCATTCTCTTAATCTCTCTCTCAGTCTCTGTATCTCTCCTTTCCGATATATCATTCTGTTATTTTCCAGATGTGTGTTTGCGTCTCCATCCATTTTTGCATTTCCGAACTTTAATTGTAAGAGCATATTTAACCACTTAAAACACTTCATTTTGACGAACAATACGTTTGTGTCTCTCCCTTTATTTCTATCTCTTTCTCTCTATCTCTTATCTCTTTTCTTCTCAACATATCGTTTTCCATTCTACTTCTTAGATCTATTAATATATTTTTCATTTTAAATACACATTTAAGCACTTATATTCACTTAATATTGTCGAGCAATAAGATCCTCAGTCCCCCTTTTTATGTCTTTCTCCGTCTCTCTCTCTTTCTTTTCCACTTGATCATTCTCTCTACTTCGAGATATCTTGCGTTTCAATCCATTTTTGCATTTCCGAACTTTTGTTTTAACAAAATATTTAAGCACTTTCCATCACTTGATTTTGACGACCAATAAGTTTGTCGCTCCCTCTTTTTTCTTTCTTTCTCTCTATCTCTTATGTCTTTCTCTCTGAGCATATCTTTTTGTATTTTATCCTTTTTTCCATTAATAAATTTTTCATTTTAAGTACACATTTAAGCACCTTTAGGCACTTACTTTTTTCGAACCATAAGTTACTCTGTCCCTCTCTGTACCTCTCTCGGCGTCTCTCTCTCTCTTCTCCTTTTTCATTCTCTCTTCTTCCAAATCTCTTTTTGCGTTTCCATCCACTTTTGCATTTCCGAAGTTTCGTTATAAGAACACATTTAACCACTTCTAAGCACTTCACTCTCACGAGCAATATCCTCTCAGTATATCCTTTTACATTCTAACCTTTTTTCTCTATTAATTTATTTTTCATTTTAAGTACACATTTAAGCACTTTTAGGCACTTAATTTTGTCGAGCAGTAATTTACCCTCTTCATCTCTGTGTCTCTCCGTGTCTCTCTTTCTTTTCCGCTTTAATATTCTCTCTTCTAGCAGATATCTTTTTTCATTTCCATCCAGTTTTGCATTTATGAACTTTTATTTTAACAAAATATTTAACCACTTTACATCACCTTATTTTGACGAGCAACAAGCTAGTCTCTCTCCATTTTTTTCTTTCTCTCCCTGTCTCTACCTCTTTTCTCTTTTTCTCTGAACATATCGTTTGCATTCCATCCATTTTTCCATATGAATATATTTTTCACTTTAAGTATACATTTAAGCACATTTATACACTTAATTTTTTCGAGCAATAAATTAATCAATCCCCCTCTTTCTCTCTCTCTCTCTACCTCTCTCTTTCTCCCTTCCGCTATTCCATTCTCCTTCCTTCGAGATGTCTTTTTGCGTTTCCATACATTTTTGCATTTCCGAACTTTCACTGTAAAAACACATTTTACCACTCGTAAGCACTTCCTTTTGACAAGCAATAAGTATGTCTCTTTTATATTTCTTTCTCTCTCTATCTCTACCTCTTATTTCTTTTTCAAATCGACATATCCTTTTGCATTCTATCCCTTTTTCTCTATTAATATCTTTTTACTTTTAAGTACAGATTCAAGCATTTATATTCACTTAATTTTGTCGAGGAATAAGTTTCTCTTTCCCTCTCTTTTTCTCTCTCTCTCTCCTTCTCCTTTTATCCCTCCCATTTTATCTTTTTGTCTTCTTCCAGATGTCTTTAATCGTTTCCATCCATTATTGCATTTCCGAACTTTCATTGTAAGAACACAGTTACCCAAATTTAAGCATTTTATTTTCACGAGCTGTAAGTTTGTCTCTCTCTTTTTATTTGTTTCTCTCCCTCTACCTCTTATCTTTTTTGCTCTAAATAAATCGTTTTGCATTCTATCCCTTTTTCTATTAATATAATTTTAATTTTAAGTACACATTGAAGCATTTTTAGTCTCTTTTTTCTCGAGCAATAAGAAACTCTGTTTCTCTCTGTATCTCTCTCTGTCTCTCTTTCCCTTTGAAATTCTCTCTTCTACCACATGTCTTTTTGCGTTTCCACGACTTTTGCATTTCCGAACTTTCATTGTAAGAACACATTTACCCACTTTTAAGCACTTCACTCTGACGAAGAATAAGTTTGTCTTTCCCTCTTTTTTCTTTCCATCTCTCTCTACCTCTTATCGCTTTTTCTCTGAACATATCGTTTTGCATTCTATCTGTTTTCTGTAGCAATTTATTTTTAATTTAGGTACACATTTAAGAACTTTTAAGCAGTTACTTTTGTCGAAGAATAAGTTGCTTTCTCCCTCTCTTTATCTTTCTCTCCGTCTCTCTCTCTCCCTTCTCCTTTGTCATTTTCTTTTCTTAAAGATCTCTTTTTGCGTTTCCGTTCACTTTTGCATTTCGAACTTTCATTATAAGAACACATTTAATCACTTTAACCACTTCACTCTCACGAGCTATAAGTTTTTATCTTCTCTTTATTTCATTCTCTCTCCCTCCACCACATTCTCTTTTTCTCTCAACATATCCTTTATCATTTAATCCCTATTTCTTTATTATTATATTTTTCATTTTATGTACACACTGAAGCACTTGTATTCACTTAATTTTGTTGAGCAATAAATTGCTCTATCCCTGTCTTGGTCCCTTTCTCTTCGTCTCTCTCTCTTTTTTCTGATTTATCATTCTCTTTTCTTCCAGATGTCTTTTTGCGACTACGTCCATTTTTGCATTTCCGAACTTTCATTGTAGGAACACATTTAAACACTTTTAAGCACGTCATTTAACGAGTAATAAGTTTATCTCTCTTTCTTTATTTCTTTCTCTCTCTCTCTCTCTACCTCTCTTTCTCTGAGCATATCCTTTTGCATTCTAACCCTTTTTCTCTCTTAATTTATTTTTCATATTAAGTACACATCTAAGAAGTTTTTGGCACTTAATTTTGTCGAGCAGTACTTTATCCTCTTCATCTCTTTATCTCTCTCTCCGTCTCTCTCTTTCTTTTCCGCTTTAATGATCTGTCTTCTACCAGATATCTTTTTCATTTCCATCCATTTCTGCATTTATGAACTTTTATTTTGACAAAATATTTTCCATCACTTTATTTTGACGAGCAATAAGTTTTTACCTTCTCTTTATTTCTTTCTCTCTCTCTCTCTACCACATATCTCTTTTTCTCTCAACATATCGTTTTGCACTCCATCTTTTTTTCTCTATTAACATATTTTTCATTTTAAGTACACCTTTAAGCTCATTTATTCATTTAATTTTCTCGAGCAATATGTTAATCTGTCCCTCTCTTTCTCTCTCTCTCTCTACACCTCTCTCTCTCCCTTCCGCTTTTGCATTCTCTTTTCTTCGAGATGTCTTTTTCCATACATTTTTGAAATTCCGACCTTTCATTGTAACAAGACGTTTAACCACATTTGAGCACTTCTTTTTAACGAGCAATAAGTTTGTCTCTCTCTATATATATATTTCTCTCTATCTCTCTCTACACCTAATCTCTTTCACTATGAACATATCTTTTTGCATTCTACCCCTTTTTCTGTATTAATATATTTTTCTCTTTAGGTTCACATTTAAGCACTTTTAGGAACTTAATTTTTTCGAGCAATAAGTCACTCTGTCCCTCTCTTTAACTCTCTCTCCGTTTCTATCTCTCAAATCCCATTTATCATTTTCTGTTCTTCCGGATGTCTTTTTGCGTTCCATCCATTTTACATTTCCGAACTTTCATTGTAAGATTACATTTTACCACTTTTAAGCACTTCATATTGACGAGCAGTAACTTTGTCTCTCACTCTCTTTTTCTTTCTCTCTCTCTCTCTACCTCATATTTCTTTTTCTCTCAACATATCGGTTTTCATTCCATCCCTTTTTTCTATTAATATATTTTTCATTTCCGATACAAATTTGAGCACTTTTATTCACTTAATTTTGTCGAACAATAAGATCCCCTGTCCCCCTCCTTATCTCTCTCTCCGTCTCCTTCTCTTTCTTTTCCGCTTTATCCTTCTCTCTTCCTGCACATATCTTTCTCTTTCTATTATCTCTTTTCCCCAATATATCGTTATGAATTCCTTCCCCTTTTCTCTATTAATATATTTTTCATTTTAAGTACAAATTTGGGCACTTATAATCACTTTTTTCGAGCAATAAGTTTCTTTGTCTCTCTCTTTCTGTCTTTCTCCTTGTCCCACTCTCTCTCCCTTCCGCTTTATCATCCTCTTGAATTCCAGATCTCCTTTTGCGTTTCCATCCACTTTTCATTTCCGAACTTTTAATTTAACAAAATATTTAACCACTTTCAATCACTTGATTTTGACGAGCAATAAGTTAGTCTCTCTCCCTTTATTTCTTTCCCTCTCACTCTCTCTCTACGTCTTTTCTCTTTTTATCTCAACATATCGTTTTGCATTCAATGCCTTTTTCTCTATTAATATCTTTCTCCTTTTAAGTACAGATTCAAGCACTTATATTCATTTAAGTTTTCGAGCAATAAGTTTCTCTGTCACTCTTTTTTTTCTCTCTCTCTCCGTCTCTCTTTCTATCTCTCCCTGTTTATCATTTTGTCTTCTTCCAGATGTCTTTTTGCCTTTCCATCTATTTTTGCATTGCCGAAATTTCATTGTAAGAACACATTTACCCACTTTTAAATACTTTATTTTTACGAGCAGTAAGTTCCTCTCTCTTTCTATTTCTTTCTCTCTCTCTCTCTAACTCATGTCTTTTGCTTATATAAATCGTTTTGCATTCTATCCCTTTTTACTACTAATATAATTTTAATTTTAAGTACACATCTAAGCACTTTTAGTTACTTAAATTTGTCGAGAAATAAATTACTCTGTTCATTTCTTTATTTCTCTCTCTCCCTTCCCTTATTATCATACTCTCTTTTTCCAGATGTCATATTCCGTTTCCATTCATTTTTCCATTTCCGAACATTCATTGTAAGAACACATTTAACCACTTTTAATCACTTCCCTCTGACGAGCAATAAATTTTTCTCTCTCTTTATTTCTTTCTCTCTCTATGTACATCTTATCCTTTTTCTCTCAACATATCATTCTGGATTCTAAACCTTTTTCTATTAATATATTTTTCATTTTTGTTACACATTTAAGCATTTTTTTCATTTAATTTTTTCAGCAATAAGTTACTGTGTCCCTCTCTTCATCTCTCTCTGCGTCTCTCTTTCTCTTTTCCGATTTACCATTCTGTTTTCTTCGAGATGTCTCTTTTCATTCCACACACTTTTGCATTTCCAAACTTACATTGTAAAAACACATTTAACCAATCTTAAGCACTTCACTCTGACGAGCAATAAGTTTGTCTCTCTCTCTTTATTTCTTTCCCTCTTTCCCTACCTCTTATATGTTTTTCTGTGATCATATCGTTATGAATTTTTTACTTTTTTCTATTAATATATTTTTCATTTTAAGTACACATTTGAGCACCTTAAGCACGTACTTTTCGCGAGCAATGAGTTACTCTGTCCCCCTCTGTATCTCTCTCGGCGTCTCTCTCTGTCTCCCTTTCCTTTTCTCATTCCATCTTCTTCCACATGTTTTTTTGCGTTTCCATCTACTTTTGCATATCCGAACATTCATTGTAAGAACACTTTTAACCACTTTAAGCATTTCGCTCTGACGTGCAATAAGTTTGTCCCCTCTCTTTATTTCTTTCTCTCTCTCTCTACCTCATATCTCTTTTTCTTACAATATATCGTTTACTATTCAATCCCTATTTTTTATTGTTATATTTTTCATTTTAAGTACACATTGAAGCACTTTTATTCACTTAATTTTGTTGAGCAATAAGATGCTCTGTCCCTCTCTTTGTCCCTTTCTCTGCGTGTCTGTCTCTCCTTTCTGATTTATTATTCTCTTTTCTTCCAAATGCCCTTTTGCGACCACGTCCATTTTTGCATTTCCGAACCTTCATTGTAGGAACACATTTAACCACTTTTAAGCACCTCATTTTAACGAGTACTATATTTATCTCTTTTATTCTTTATTTCTTTCTCTCTCTATCTCTTTTTCTCTGAGTGTATCCTTTTGCCTTCTATCCCTTTTTCTCTATTAACAAATTTCTCATTTTAAGTACACATTTAAGCACTTTTAGGCACTTAATTTTGTCGAGCAGTAATTTACTCTCTCCACTTCTTTATCTCTCTCTCCGTCTCTCTCTTTCTTTTCCGCTTTAATATTCTCTCTTCTACCAGATATCTTTTTTCATTTCCATCCAGTTTTGCATTTATGAACTTTTATTTTAACAAAATATTTAACCACTTTCCATCACTTTATTTTCACGAGCAATAAGTTTGTCTCTCTCCATTTTTTCTTTCTCTCCCTCTTTTCACTTTTTCTCTCAACATATCATTTTGTATTCCATCCCTTTTACTCTATTAATATATTTTTCATTTTAAGTACACATTTAAGCTCATTTATTCACTTAATTTTGTCGAGCAATAAGTTAATCTGTCCCTCTCTTTCTCTCTCTCTCTACACCTCTCTCTCTCCCTTCCGCTTTTGCATTCACTTTTCTTCGAGATGTCTTTTTGCGTTTCCATACATTTATGCATTTCCGAACTTTCACTGTAAAACACATTTAACCACTCGTAAGCCCTTCATTTTGGAGAGAAATAAGTATGTCTCTCTCCTTTTATTTCTTTCCCTCTCTCTCTACCTCTTATTTCTTTTTCGATCAACATATCGTTTGGCATTCTATCCCTCTTTCTCTATTAATATCTTTTCTTTTTTAAGTACAGATTCAAGCACTTATATTCATTTGTCTGGCAATAAGGTTCTCTTTACCTCTTTTTTCTCTCTCTCTCTGCGTCTCTCGTTCTGTCCCTCCCTCTATGTCATTTTGTCTTCTTCCAGATGTCTTTTTGGGTTTCCATCCATTTTTGCATTTCCGAACTTTCATTGCAACAAAACATTTAACCACTTTTAAACACTTCATGTTCACGAGCAGGAGTTTTGTCTCTCTCTTTTTATTTCTTTCCCTCTCTCTACCTAATATCTATTTCTCTCTTTTTCCCTGAACATATCGTATTGAATTTTATCCCTTTTTGTATGAATATATTTTTCCTTTTAAGTACACATTTAAGCACTTTCAAGCACTTAATTTTCTTGAGCAATAACTTAAACTATACCCCTCTTTCTCTCTCTCTCTCCATCTCTTTCTCTCTCCTTTCTGATTTATCATTCTCTTTATTTCCGGATGTTTTTTGCGTTTCCATCCGGTTTCGCATTTCCGAACTTTCATTGTAAGATTACATTTTACTACTTTTAAGAACTTCATTTTGACGAGCAGTAACTTTGTCTCTCGCTCTTTATTTCTTTCTCTCTCTCTACCTCTTATCTCTTTTTTTCTGAACATATCGTTTTGCATTCTTTCGGTTTCTCTGTATTAATATATTTTTCATTTTAGGTACACATTTATGCACTTTTAGGCACTTACTTTTGTCCAGCAATAAGTTGCTGTGTCCCTCATTTTCTCTCTCTCTCTCAGTCACTCTCTCTCGTTTTTCTGATTTATCATTCTCTTTTCTTACAATCGTCTTTTTGATTTTACATTCATTTTTGCATTTCCGAACTTTGATTGTAAGTACTCATTTAACCACATTTAAGAACTTGGTTTTGGTAAGAAATAAGTTTGTCGCTCTCTCTCTCTTTATTTCTTTCTCTCTCTCTCTCTCTCTACCTCATATCTCTTTTTCTCTCAACATATCGTTTTTCATTTCATCCCTTTTTCTATTAATATTATTTTCATTTTAAATACACATTTAAGCACTTTTATTCACTTAATTTTGTCGAGCAATAAGATCCTCTATAACCCTCCTTATCTCTCTCTCCGTCCCTCTCTCCTTCTTTTCCGCTTTATCATTCTCTCTTCTTCCAGATATCTTTTTGCGTTTCCATCCATTTTTGCATTTCCGAAATTTTATTTTAACAAAATATTTAACCACTTTCCATCACTTAATTTTGACGAGCAATAAGTTTGTCTCTCTCCCTTTATTTTTTTTTCTTTCTCTCTCTCCCTCTCTCTCTCTACCTCTTTTTCTTCTTCTCTCAACATATGGCTTTGCATTCTATCTCTTTTTCGATACTAATATATTTTTCACTTTAAGTACATATTTAAGCACATATATTCACTTAATTTTGTCGAGCAATAAGTTACTCTGTCCCTCTCTTTCTCTCTCTCTCTCTCTACACCTTTCTCTCTCCCTTCCGCTTTTCCATTATCTTTACTTTGAGATGTCTTTTTGCTTTTTTGTACATTCTTGCATTTTCGAACTTTCACTGTAAAAACATTTATCCACTTTTAAGCACTTCATTTTCACGACTAATAAGTTTGTCTCTCTGTCTTGATTTCTGTCTCTCTACTTCTTATCTCTTTCTCTCAACATATCGTTTTGCATTCTACTTTTTTCTCTATTTCTCTTTATCTCTTTCTCTCCTTCCGCTTTACCATACCATTTTCTTCGAGATGTCTTTTTACGTTTCCATTCATTTTTGTATTTTCGAACTTCCATTGTAAGAACACATTTAACCACTTTTAAGCACTTCATTTTGCGACTAACAAGTTTATCTCTCATTCTTGATTTCGCTCTCTCTACTTCTTATGTCTTTTCGTCTCAACATATCGTTTTGCATTCTACTTTTTTCTATTAATACATTTTTCATTATAAGTACACATTTACGCAATATTAGACACTTATATTTGTTGAGCAATAAGTTACTCTGTCCCTCTCTGTAACTCTCTCGGCGTCTCTCTCTATCTCCCTTCCCCTTTGTCATTCTCTCTTTTTCCACATGTCTCCTTGCGTTTCCATCCACTTTTGCATTTCCGAACTTTCATTTTTAAAACACATTTAACGACTTTTAAGCACTTCACGGTGACGAGCAATAAGTTTGTCTCTCCCTCTTTTTAATTTTACTCTCTCTCTGCCTCTTATCTCTTTTTCTCTGAACATATCGTTTTGCGTTCTATCTGTTTTTCACTAGCAAAACATTTTTCATTTTAGGTACATATTTAAGCACTTTTAGGCAGTTACTTTGTCGAAGAATAAGTTGCTTTTTCCCTCTCTTTATCTCTCTCTCCGTCTCTCTCTCTCCCTTCTTCTTTTTCATTCTCTCTTCTTCCAGATCTCTTTTTGCGTTTCCATCCACTTTTGCATTTCCGCACATTCATTGTAAGAACACATTTAACCAATTTAAGCACTACACTCTGACCTGCAATAAGTTTGTCTTCTCTCTATATTTCTTTCTCTCTCTCTACCTCATATCTCTTTCTCTTTCAACATATCGTTTTCCATTGAATCCCTATTTTTTATTATTATATTTTTCATTTTAAGCACACATTAAAGCACTTTTATTCACTTAATTTTGTTGAGCAATAAGATGCTCTGTCCCTCTCTTTGTCCCTTTCTCTCCACGTCTCTCTCTCCTTTCTGATTTATCATTCTCTTTTCTTCCAAATGCCCTTTTGCGACTAAATCCATTTTTGCATTTCGGAACTTTCATTGTAGGAACATATTTAACCACTTTTAAGCACCTCATTTTAACGAGTAATATATTTATCTCTTTCTTTCTTTATTTCTTTTTCTCTCTCTATCTCTTCTTCTCTGAGTGTATCCTTTTGCCTTCTACCCCATTTTCTCTATTAATTTATTTATCATTTTAAGTACACATTTAAGCAGTTTTAGGCACTTAATTTTGTCGAGCAGTAATTTACCCTCTCCACCTCTTTATCTCTCTCTCCGTCTCTCTCTTTCTTTTCCGCTTTATTATTCGCTCTTCTATCAGATATCTTTTTTCGTTTCCATCCATTTTTATATTTATGAACTTTTATTTTAACAAAATATTTGACCACTTTCCATCACTTTATTTTCACGAGCAATAAGTTTGTCTCTCTCCATTTTTTCTTTCTCTCCCTCTTTTCACTTTTTCTCTCAACATATCATTTTGTATTCCATCCCTTTTACTCTATTAATATATTTTTCATTTTAAGTACACATTTAAGCTCATTTACTCACTTAATTTTGTCGAGCAATAAGTTAATCTGTCCCTCTCTTTCTCTCTCTCTCTACACCTCTCTCTCTCTCCCTTCCGCTTTTGCATTCACTTTTCTTCGAGATGTCTTTTTGCGTTTCCATACATTTTTGCATTTCCGAACTTTCACTGTAAAACACATTTAACCACTCGTAAGCCCTTCATTTTGGAGAGAAATAAGTATGTCTCTCTCCTTTTATTTCTATCCCTCTCTCTCTACCTCTTATTTCTTTTTCGATCAACATATCGTTTGGCATTCTATCCCTCTTTCTCTATTAATATCTTTTCTTTTTTAAGTATAGATTCAAGCACTTATATTCATTTGTCTGGCAATAAGGTTCTCTTTACCTCTTTTTTCTCTCTCTCTCTGCGTCTCTCGTTCTGTCCCTCCCTCTATGTCATTTTGTCTTCTTCCAGATGTCTTTTTGGGTTTCCATCCATTTTTGCATTTCCGAACTTTCATTGCAACAAAACATTTAACCACTTTTAAACACTTCATGTTCACGAGCAGGAGTTTTGTCTCTCTCTTTTTATTTCTTTCTCTCCTTCTACCTAATATCTATTTCTCTCATTTTCTCTGAAAATATCGTTTTGAATTTTATCCCTTTTTCTATGAATATATTTTTCCCTTTAAGTACACATTTAAGCACTTTCAAGCACTTAATTTTGTTGAGCAATAACTTAAACTATCCCTCTCATTCTCTCTGTCTCTCCATCTCTTTCTCTCTCCCTTCTGATTTATCATTCTCTTTGCTTCCGGATGTCTTTATGCGTTCCCATCCATTTTTGCATTTCCGAACTTTCCTTGTAAGATTACATTTTACCACTTTTAAGAACTTCATTTTGACGAGCAGTAACTTTGTCTCTCGCTCTTTATTTCCTTCTCTCTCTCTACCTCTTATCTCTTTTTCTCTGAACATATCGTTTTGCATTCTTTCTGTTTTTCTGTATTAATATATTTTTCATTTTAGGTACACATTTATGCACTTTTAGGCACTTACTTTTGTCCAGCAATAAGTTGCTGTGTACCTCTCTTTCTCTCTCTCTCTGCGTCTCTCTCTCACTCCTTTCTGATTTATCATTCTCTTTTCTTACAGATGTCTTTTTGACTTTACATCCATTTTTGCATTTCCGAACTTTGATTGTAAGAACTCATTTAACGACTCTTAAGAACATGGTTTTGGTAAGGAATAAATTTGTCTCTCTCTCTGTATTTCTATCTCTCTCTCTCTCTCTCTCTCTCTCTCTACCTCATATCTCTTTTTCTCTCAACATATCGTTTTGAATTCCATCCCTTTTTTCTATTAATAAATTTTTCATTTTAAATACACATTTAAAGACTTTTATTCACTTCATTTTGTCGAGCAATAAGATCCTCTGTCCCCCTCTTTATCTCTCTCTCCTTCTTTTCTGCTTTATCATTCTCTCTTCTTCCAGATATTTTTTTGCGTTTCCATCCATTTTTGCATTTCCGAACTTTTATTTTAACGAAATATTTAACCACTTTCCATCACTTGATTTTGACGAGCAATAAGTTTGTCTATCTCCATTTTTTCTTTCTCTCCCTCTCTCTACCTCTTTTCACTTTTTTCTCAACATATCGTTTTGTATTCCATCCCTTTTACTCTATTAATATATTTTTCATTTTAAGTACACATTTAAGCTCATTCATTCACTTAATTTTGTCGAGCAATAAGTTAATCTGTCGATCTCTTTCTCTCTCTCTCTCTGTCTCTCTCTCCTTTCTGATTTATCATTCTCTTTTCTTCCAGATGTTTTTTTGACTCCATCCTCTTTTGCATTTCCGAACTTTCATTGTAACAGCATATTTAAACACATTTAAGCACTTCATTCCAACGAGCAATAAGATTTATTCTCTCTCTCTTTATTTCTTTATCTCTCTTTTTCTATACGTCTTTTTTTCAATATATCGTTTTGCATTCAATACCTTTCTCTTCATTAATATATTTTTCTCTTTAAGTTCTCATTTAAGCAACTTTAGGCACTTAATTTTGTCGAGCAATAAGTTACTTTGTCCCTCTATTTATCTCTCTCTCCGTTTCACTCTCTCCCTTCCCGTTTATCATTTTCTGTTCTTCCGGATGTCTTTTTACGTTTCCATCCATTTTTGCATTTCCGAACTTTCATTCTAAGAACACATTTAACCACTTTTAAGCACTTCATTTTCACGAGCAGTAAGTTTGTCTCCCTCTCATTATTTCCTTCACTCTATATATATCTTATTTCTTTTTTTCTCAACATGTCTTGCATTTTACTTCTTTTTTCTATTTATATATTTTTCCTTTTAAGTACATATTTGAGCACTATTTGGCACTTAAATTTGTCGAGCAATAAATTAGTTTGTCCTCTTAATGTCCTCTCTCCCTTCCCCTTTTCATCATTCTCTCTTTTTCCACATGTCGTTTTGCGTTTCCATCCATTCTTGTATTTCCGAACTTTTATTGTAACAACAAATTTCTTCAGATGTTTTTTGAGACTCCTTCCATTTTTGCATTTCCCAACTTTCATTCCAGGAACACATTTAACCACTTTTAAGCACTTCATTTTAACGAGCAATAAGTTTGTTTCTCTCTCTCTTTATTTCTTTCTCTCTCTCTCTACCTCTTATCTTTTACTCTGAACATATCGTTTTGCATTCTATCTTTTTTCTCTATTAATATATTTTTCGTTTTAAGTACACATTTAAGCACTTTTAGGCACTTAATTTTGCCGAGCAATAAAATAAGTTACTCTGTCCCTCTTTTTATCTCTCTCTCCCTCCCTCTCTCTCCCTTCCGCTTTATCATCCAATTAAGTGTAGAACGTAGACGGGGTGAGGGAAATTTGAGAAACCTTTCCTGTAAAAAGAATATGCAGGTGAAATTAAGTACAAAATTTATGAAGTACATTGGATTATTGGGTGCAACTTCGCAAGTTGCATTTAAGTATGAACTAGATAGGAAAAGCCAAAAATTACATGGTGGAAGTAAAGGTAAAGAGTTCGGTACATGTAAAGAGATGTTCAAGTCTTTGCGAGAAAATTAATGGAGTGTTTTTCCAGAACTTGAAGTAGTCTTAATTGCAGCAGAAAAGTTCGGATGAATCTCAATCGGTTCAGCAACAGATAAGGGAGAGAATGAAGTAAGGCAAAAAGGTGAAGACAGGGAAGAAACTGAATTAATTGAAGAGCGGATGGGTGACGAAAGCAGAGTAAGGGACGAAACCTGATGTTTTTAGAAGGCCATAAGGGAAAGAAGTTTTATGTGGTGTTTCGGGAGAAGCAGATCCGATTGTAAAAATTTTAATAGGAAGAAAATTGTGTCCGCAAAGGACAAAAAAAGGATGGGGAATGGGGTGGGAGAAAGACGACAGTATGTGAAGGGAACGTCGACAAAGCAAGAGTAGAATGTAAAGGTGTATGCACTAGGGCTTTGGCTTCTTGAAAGGAAAGATTTTTGATAGTCATAATCTGTTGTATTTGGGTTTATAAGGAACGCTCGCGACAGGTACGTGACGTTATCATGTGATTGCCGTAACAATGTAGACGATCAGGATTTTCTGTACAGGTGAAGGAAAGATACCCTTCCGAATCACAATTTGCACAGTGGGGTCGCCCTTTACAATTTGGAGAGTAATATCTATAATGGAAACATATTTTTTAATTGATGTGTATAAGTGTCCGGCAAAATATTAATATTGAAAGCAAGGATGACAGTATCAGTGGGTGTTTTCGTATGGGTGGAAGAGGAGGTAGACGGGAGTCGAGGAAATTGTGGCAGAAGGACCTCTTCAGCCTCAGTTGTGGGAGGCTTAGAAACAGAAGGAGACGAGCAATGGTGCGAAATATACTATGGACATGGGTTACGTGAGTAATACCTTGATGTTTGATAGAAGTTCCCCATTAGAGAGCGATGGGTTCACGTTACGAATCACTCACTCACGAGAGACTTGGTAATTAGGCATATATCCTTTCCAATTATGTTTCTAGAGTAAGGAATTGCTAAGAAACTTGTTCGCAGCAGAATCAGTACGAAAGCAAATTTTCATCAAACCACTACCAATGTGTTTGATATCCATAATATCTTCGACTCGATTTGTGTGAAGTAGTTCAGTTTCATGGGACCTTGATGTCCCAATGTACCAGAGTCAGTAACATGAACAAAATATGGCTCCAGATGATGTGGCGCATAAACATTAGTAGGAATTGGAGATACTGGAGATGTAACTGTAGGGTAAGTATCTAGAACCATAGTATCGGCTTGAGGAGCCACATGACCATCAGAAGTCTTCACCATTATAACGGAGCACAAAAGAAAAAGGAAAGAAGATAAGTGCACTACACAAAATTCCAGTTATAAAATCATCAAGCATTTGCAAGTAGGCACATGGAAGTAAAGCGAACATTTCATTCTCTATAACTAAGACACTGAAAGCACGATGTTAACTCTAGCGCAGTTTAAACCGAGCTCAAATTTGTTTCTTTAAAAGCTATAAAGATACAAGCTATAAAAGCTATAATTCGCTTTCCCAGATTTTTGGTTCCAGTGTGGGCAGTTGTTCGCAAACGCATTCGGATGCAATGGAGGTGCGGCCTAAGTTTAATATATCAAAGTGAACACGCATAATTGAATATTTTGATCAAATTTGTGAATAGGAATCGTATATTTAACGAACTGCTGGTCACTTTGTTCATTGATGTCTTCTTTCGCTCAGTTTGTTGCTTGTTGTCTGCTTTGTTTTTTACATCAGTATTTATGTTTTACACCGGTTGTTTGATCAATTGATTCCGGAAATTCACAAAAAAAAATAAATAATAATAAAGAAGCTGTGGATGTTAAAGCGATAGACAGTGTTTGAGTATTTCGAAGAAGGAACTTAAACGAATTTTGAAGCTGAAATTGAATATTCAGGAATGAAAGACTTCCTTAAATCATTTCTTAGATTGATATGTGATTACGCTTATGTCGCAAAGCTCAGTGGGAAGGTTAGCCCTTATATAGCAAAATAAGTGGTGCAAATTAAGAATAGGGGAACACGTTATATTAAGATTGCAGGTAGAATCTGTTAATACAAATAGGAAGAGTGCCAATATTTCAGAGCAGTGGTCGTCACACAAATGGTTATTTTACGTCTTGATCTTTTCTGTGAGCCAGTCTAGAAAGACTAATATTGGAAGTGGTAGTCTACAATACATGCTTCAGCTGCGCATCGATAGTTAGGACCGTTTTAAAAGGATATTGTAGAGCAGAGTAGGGTCGGGTTAGGGAAGTTAGAACCCATTTTATTAGAGATAATCAAATATCATTTCTCGTGCCTGTGGTACTAACTAGAGCGGGCATTAGGAACTAATTTATATACGCGGAGAATGTAAGTTACCTGTGTGAACACAGAAACAGCTTTAAAAAATGTGGTCATTCTAGGCAATTGTAAAGTCAACTTGCAGTGATCACCTAGCACATGTTGGTGCGTATTTTCCTCAGCTTAATCGCTTTAATGGCATATACATTTCCAGGCATGTTATAAATCTGTACTCAGTTAGTGAGCGGGCACCAAGAAGATAGTCCAAAAGTCATTAGGAGGTAATTATAGCGAAAGAATTGTAATTAATTGAATAATTACGTTTGGTCACACGCGTCAGTTTTACTTGTTCAAAGTGTAGTATCGGCAAGTGCCAACAAAGAAGGGTATAGAAGGCATGAGAATACTATTTCTATGAAGAAATGTGAGTTGTACTGCTATATAAATATGCCCCCGTATTCTTAATCCAAACGAAATTTTGAAAAATGAAATTGATAACTAAAATTTGGCGAATAACAATATTGACTAGGGGAATGATAGCCAAGCCGAGGCACAAGAATATGGGGAGAGAGTGACCTGAGTGCATTGACTGTGTATTTCGGTCACAACGTTGGAGGGGCCTTTGCTGCATTCCTCGCAGTGTCAGTGCTGAACCTCAGCTCGGCTGGCCTGCTCTCTACTCTGGTTAGTGAACGCCAGCCTTAAAGTGAACATTTCTAAGGATTTATGAAAGCGACAAATCTATAATATTGTAGTGACAAACTAGAAATAAGAAAATATAAGATAGCATAGAACGAAAAAAGAAAATCATCTAAAGTCCAGTCAAAGTTCTCATTGAGTTGAACAATATCAGGCGATTATTCCGTTCAGGCCCACCAGATTTTCAACACAGGAATAATGACTTAAGAATAAAATAATTTCAATTAGGTTAAGTGTCGTTCACTTACCTTAATTCATTGATTAGGCAGAGCGGACCTTATCGAAACTTAAAATGACATGGGTGAGTGTAAATCCTCCAAGAAAAACTAACTCTCGTCTGAACATAAAAATTGACGCAAGTTAAGGATGGGCCAAACGACACCCTAGATGTATTTTGGAACCGGATGGTCAACTTGGCAGCTCCAGGTGGGGACGGAGAGGCGTGATTGTTTTTTTCTTAAGGCAAATTTCAAAAAAAAAATTCAAGCCCTTATTTCTCAAGATATCAGATTGAAATTTTGCGTACGGATTGTATGCGCCTTTGTGTATTTCTCATTTGAGATCCCTGCGTGAAGCCGGGCCCGAAGGGCGCAGCTATTCCGAGGGGGTGATTTTTAAAGAAAATTTCCAATTTTTCCCGAATGTCGCGGTTCAGGTGTATGATACGGACATGTGAGTGATATCGTTGGAAAGAGCGAGTAATAATGAAAAAGTGGCGTTTGAGCCATGACCCTAGGTCAAATAGTAATGACGGAGTAAAATTCTAGAATATATATATATATACATATATATATGAATGGGTCACCTTCAGATTTTCAAAAAAAAAAAAAAAAATTCTGCCCTTTTCAAGATATCAGATTGAAATTTTGCACACGCATTGTATACATAAGTATGCATTTTTCAAGAGATTTTCAGATCCCTACGTGAACCCACGCCTGGGCAAGAGGGATGGTGCAAAAATTTTGATTTTTTTTTTTCAAAAAAAAAGTCCCGATTTTCCCGTTTATAGTGTATAATACGGAGAAGCGAGTGGTACCGTTGGAAAGGATGATCTATTCTTTAAAAAAAAAAAAGTGTATGATTCATGATTCTACGATAAATAGTAAGGAAGCAGTAGCTGTCTGACTGAAAGTCTAAAATTTACCTCAAGAAGTAGAAATCCTAAAAGGGATAATCCCCACCTATTACAATGAAAGTGATACTAAAGTATATGCCACTCAAAGTTTTCATTATGATACGAGCAAAACTACAGTATTGTGCGTAGTATGATTAATGAGAAGTAGCCCAAAATTTTCAACTCTGAAACTTCAGTCTTTTTTGTTAACTACAATATTGTCCAATAAGATTGGATTGGATTTGAGTTTCGTTTCCCGTTCAGCACCGAGGCTATTCGAGGCGTGAGTCTACAGCTTAACGTGGTATCCAAACCACATGAGCTCCCACCAGGAATGGAACCGAAGGATAAAAGGTTTTCTTGACTGTTTTTTTTTTTTTTTTATTTTGATCAAGAAGTCTCTCTGAAATAGTAAAATGAGCCTCCCCCTACTCCTCCGTTTTCTTAAACCGAAATAATCTGAGGTGGAAATTACGATTACGAAACACACAAATTTCAAGTTCACTTACTTAAAATGGTTTTCGGAAACAAAATTTCACTGATTTTTTTTTTTTTTTTTTTCACATGGACCAATCATTTGCTTGCTTGGTGTCTTCTTCGCTAATAGCATGTAACCGTGTATGTGCTCCAATAGATGTTGGTTCACTCACAACTCATCCAGAAGTGGATCTAGGGGGACGATTGCCCCCCCCCCCCCAGAAGAAGAAACTTTCTTATTTTATATATAAATAAAACCCATCCTAGAGTTTGGTTCTCTTAAAAGTAGCTCTAAGTAGCAGTATTACAACCCCTCCCCCCAGAAGTTCGTCCTGGATCCGCCTCCGTAGCACATTGTCGATAGTCACAAAACGTTTCTCTTATGCTCTTCTGGAAACCTGTACCCTGCTTAAGGTTCATGTGGAAGCATAAACAGTACTTCAACTTCACGTAATTCGTGATTTATTCATAATATTTCTGCTACGCACCACTGGTTACCATACATATGTAACAAAAGTTTTGTATGTAACAAAAGTTCCTTTTTGCAGATTTCTTAAATCTACACTTTGAATTGCAGAAGTTCAATTTTGGGGGAAGCATGAAGTTAGTTCATGGTGACCCGTTACTGCCATAAAAACTTCGCCATTTTCCGAAAACCAAAGAGGACTTCGTTGAATACCAGTCATCAGTTGCATACTTTACCTTTTTTTTCTTCCGGAAGTCGTCGAATTCAGTTCCAGGTATCAAAACGAGAGTAATACTCGGAATTTGTACTTGCACTATACTCACGAATTCTTCTGCGGTTTTAGTGGGGGCGTGGTGGCTCAGTGATAGAGTGTTCACCTTCAGTGCTTGGGGTCCCTAGTTCGATCCCAGATCGCGCCGTGTGGGCTTCGTGGTGGACAAACACCGTGCTCGTGGGTTTTCTCGGGGCTATCCCGTTTCCTCCCACTTTCTGCATTCCTCCATTTCATTCATTTCTCATAATCACCGTCTCCTTTAGCCTAACCGGTATAATCTTGGGTACATAAAACTTCAAGATTTCATTTCATTCTTTTTTCTTCTGCGGTTTTAATACTGTGTATCTGTTTTTGCCTAAGACTATGCCGCGTTGCCGCATTCTTTACCGCCCCCCTACCGTCGCAGAGACCCTTGCATGGCCGGTTTCAGTGCAAAAACACTGCTTTGTCGCACCTGTCTGCATCTCGAACATCTGAAAGCGATTTTTAAAGTGGGATGCAGCACCATCAGAAATCAATGACACGGTTTGGGAAATTGTAGACACTTATTTTCACGTATTCAAACCTTCTTCTATAAAATATATTTTCTTTATATTTCTTCCTTCTTCTTTTCTTCGAGTATTTTTAGAATCTTGTCTATGGCTATGAGTACATGAGCTGAATCGTGTGTTTTATCGTCGTTTATTACAACAAAACTGTCAGTTGTTTCATATTCCGGTGATAACTCTGAATTTCACTTTGCAGAATAACAGTCCAGTTTTCAACGAAGTCCACATGAAGTAAAATAGAATTTGTATCTTGAAATTTTATACGGTGCTTTTCGGTAGCAATTAATTCTCTTTGGATTATCTTGACGTAGTCATGAATTATAATTCTTACAGTTAAACCAGCAATGTACGATACGAAAACAGAAAGTGGCACAGTTTTTTAACGAGATCATTGTTTTCCCATATGGCATACGTAACACTTTCATTTTCATCAGGATCAATAATTAAAGACTCCATACTTATTCCTTCCACTCCAGGACACTCACCACATTCCTGAAGAAGACAGCTGTCATTTTCTATGGATCATACTACTAAAGGAAATAGGTCACTCATGACAGCTTCAATACAGGCTGCACCTTTGATTTGTAGCAATGCAGTAGCAGCTAACTTAAAATTTGCACAATGCACACACACACACTTCCCTCGCAGGTTGCGGACTGACCCACTTTAGTCGAATACTATAAAATTCCGAGTGATCCATTCTTATGCTGGGATTGTTCTGTTTAAAAAGTCAGTAAATTTGTTTGGAACGAGTAAGAAAACGTTTCGATTTTTTTTTTTTTTTTAACTTTTTGTCCTTTTTCGATCACTGTAATGACATCGCACTTAATTGAGACTTTGTCTGGAGCATTCCAAATCATCACTGAGGTAATTGTTCAGGCTTTTTATAGATTATCAGAATTTATTGGATGGCCATTTCAAGTAAACTTAAAATTTGTGTGTTTCGTAATCGTAATTTCCAGCTCAGATTACTTCGGTTTAAGAAAACGGAGGAGTAGGGGGAGGCTCATTTTACTATTCCAGAGCGCCTTTTTGATGAAAATAATAAAAACCAGTCAAGAAAACCTTTTATTCTTCATTTAATGAATGTGAACCACAAACATAATCAAATCATTGCATTTTTATTGTTCCCAGTGTTGCTAACTGTGACATCAAAGCTAACGAAACTTTCGCTAACTTTAAAAGGCTGCAGTTAATTCATGAAGCATTGGTCGAGAATGTATTGATGTGTTTATTATTCATGGAAAGTTGAACCATCTGACAAAATTTCAGAATTTTAAAAGATGGTGTTTTCGAGAAAATGGCACCCAAAAATGGTGATTTTTGAAAATTTTACGATTTCTCGAATTTTTTTGCGACAAAACGGTTGCGCACAGAAGCGATACAATTTTTTTTTTTCGGAAAGTGGGTAAGTAGGTTTTACCAAGCGTGAAAACAGAATTTTAAAATTCGAGCCGGAAATGCTCGAAAAAAATTCGCAAACTTCGAATTTTCAGATAAACTAACGTTCATTTGTTAATTTATGTACAAAAAGATATGCATGCGCAAACCAAACTATAATAAAATATAGTTTATTTATATCCCTATGTACGTACCACAACAAGAATTATAACTCTACCTGTCTTCATAGATGAATGGCGGGGCTCCGAAGTTGACCATTTTCCATGTCTTCTACAATTCATAAATTGTACTCCCCATCCTTGATGGCCCATTACTGGCGGGAAATTTTTTTAGACAAAACAAAAAAATACGGGTCTCTTAAAAATATGTCTAGTTGCTATTAAAAAAGTTTGAACAATATCTGAGATGGTGATGGTACATGCTCTACCTGAATTGAAATGGAAGGCACCTGTATCACATTTGTTACCAATAATAAATGAGAGCTTTTATTCTGTTGCAACTGATGTAAAAAATAATAAAAAAAAAAAGTTACGCATCATTTTAGTTCTTGGAATACTTATTGTTTTATTTGAGAACAAGATCCTAAGACGAATATTCGGACCCAATAGCAACAGGAATGGCGGAAACTTCATAACGAGGAACTGCATAATTTATACCGTTTACCAAGTATTGTTAAACTGATCAAGTCTAAGAGGCTCAGGTGGACACGCCATAATTTATACGGTTTACCCAACATTGTTAGGATCATCAAGTCTAGGAGGCTTAGGTGGGAAGGTCATGTAGCCAGAATGGAAGAAAGTACGAACGCGTTCAAAGTTTTACCTGGAAGTCCAATCGGAAAATCAGCGTTAGGGAGACCTAGGCGTAGATGGGAGGACAATATTAAGATGGATCTCGCCCAAATAGGAATATGAAGTAGAAACTGGATCCAGTTGGCTAAGGATAGAAGTGAATGGAGAGCTTTGCGAACGCGGCATAGACCATAGAGTTATTGTTTCTCTTATTTGAACAGGGACACAAACACACACATGTAAGCGCGACTTGCTTATAAGACTCTGTAAGAAAATCACTGCATGTATTATATACACTCCAACACCTTATATACAATTGTCTAAGGTAATGTAAACATCAGTAACTTCTTTACTTCAAGGATGCACGATGGCTCAGTAGTATGGCTCTTACCTCTGGTGCATAGGGTCCTTGGTTTGATCCCCTGCCAAGTAAATTCGTGGTAGACAACATTGTGTCTGTGAGTTTTCTTGGTTTACTCCCGTTTCTTCCCACTTTCTCATTCCACCAATTCTTCCATCATCATTCACTTGCTTTAATCATCGTCTCCCTTAGCCTAAAGGGCATAATGGTCAGACGTTAAACTGAAGGATTTCTTTTTTTCTTGACTTCAAATAGCTACTGCCGCAGGATCATCAGCGCTTTAACCCCTGCTCTTACATTTTTTCTTTGACAGATATACATCGCAGTGGAATGTGAAAGGAATTTTCTCTGTGAACATACCTAAAAAACATAAATCCACAAAATAATAATAATAATAATAATAATAATAATAAATAAAGGTACTGAAAGACGAACTTCGAACTCCCCCAAATTTATATTTTTAGCCAGTCTATGTGAAAGTCACTTTTAAGATACGAACTTGTATGGTCATATACCGTATGGGATTCTTCCATACCTCATAGCCTTCTGTTTAGCCGCTTTAGTTTACTGAATGCATGAAAAGTGAGTTCATTGGAAAATGCACGTTTCACAGGTTCATTGTTACCACCAATGCAAGGTAGCATTTCAATAGCAGATACGATTCGAGATCTGTCTTTCGCCTGGAGGTTTTCAATTAACTGCTCCGCAAACTTTATGTGTATAGTAGAGACATTTACCTCATGTACAGTTTCAGGTTTCAAAGCATCGTTCCCCTTCCGTCATAACTACAAAAAGCATAGGTACAATGTGTCCTAAGACATTCCCTAATATCCGAAATTCCCGGAAGCAGTTGAAACTTCTTTGAAAGTAATTAGTCACATAAATTTCATAGCTCATTTCGATCTAACACGAATGGGAACACGGTTTAAAGTTCTGTAAAACAGTAAAGAAAATATGATTTAAAGTATGAAAGAGTATGTATTCTTGTTTACATTTTGTAAAAAACGGGGCCGCGGTAGCTCAGTGGTAGAGCGTTCACCTCTGGTGCATGGGGTCCCGGGTTCAATCAGCTCCCACCAAGTGAACTTTGTGGTGGCCAAATACCATGTGCGTGAGTTTCCTCAGAGTTCTGCCGTAAACTCTCATTTTCTTCGTTCCACCAATTCATTCATTTCTCATCATCACCGTCTCCTTTAGCCTAGCCGGCATAGCCGTGGGACGTAAAATTCAAAGATTTCATTTCATTTTCATTTTGTAAAAAACATGATTTTGTCAGATGTGCTCTGTTTCACTTCATTAAATTTGATAACCCTGAGTAGTGCGATGTTGCAGGTGAACATAAAACTTAACTTTCTGTTTCAGAAAAACAATTTTGTCACAGTTGGCTGCTGAGATAATAATTTTCTTGTTGGCAGATATTTATTCGTATATCCCATACAGCATGTAATGTTTTATGCAAGATGTTATTGCATATATTAATCACACTAATATTTTTATTTTCTCTTCTCCCTTCAAGGGTCTATTGTCGTGTAGAATTGCAAAGAAGTAAGGAAGAAGATGGAAGTGCTAAAAGTTCCGCGATCAGTGTCTTCGAAATATAGAAAGCGTACAGGCATTCGGAAATGTCCAGTGAAGGTAACAATGAATTTTAATATGTTATTCTTAACCTTAGAAAATACTCAGATGTGTATTTTGGATAAAATCCAGTTTATTGGTTATGCGTTTTTTTTAATCCTGTATATTTGTTGATAGTTCCTAGACTTTTTTTAAAAGTATTTATTTATTTATTTATTTAAAATTGTTTCTGCCGACCATTGCTTCGCTACTTCCTCTACTAGGTACCTCAGCAATGTAATATTACATCACACTAAACTTTCCATACAGCAGTCTGTAAGTCATCCCTTTCTGTTTACCGTCACCACTTTTGTATTCACAATACTGTCATAGGTATACTGAAAACGCAACTGGATTTAATTCCAAAGGAACATAAAGAGTTGTTTATAACGTTAGATGTTCTTTTTTCTTTCTTTTTTTTTAACGTATAACTGTCACCATCTCTCGACATATGTTCAAAGTTAGAAATGAACATTGAAGTATATAACGCCTAGAAGTAGTTGAATTTTGATCCTTGTGTATGGAAAGTTTCAATAACTAAATTTAAAAAGAAGGTTTTAGGTATCTGGGTTTCGTTGGAAGTGAAGCGTGAGTTTAGTTCCTATTACACAAAAGTAGTGAATGACTGACATTAGTTTCCTTATTCGTACAGGTTTATAATGAAGATGGAGAGGATGTTACACCCAAGCCTTTGTATGATCCACTAACGTTTATTCTCGAGAGTGAAGAAGAGGTATGATCGTTTTGCTACATACATTTTCATTTCGGTTCTTTAGTTGTCCTAATACCAGTGTTTGGGTTAGGTACTCATTTTGTGTACAGTCCGCAGCAAAAAATCTGCAACATGAGCATGTAAGTTTATTGTAAAACGACAAAGTCTTTCGCTCCAAAGTAAGTGTGCAGGGGAGGACGCTGAGGTTTCTTCTGGCGTGATTCGTGCCACTTGGACGTTATGTTGATTCCCTGTGCTGTTAGGCGTAGTTTCACAATAAACTTACATGCTCATGTTGCAGGTTTTTTGCTGCGGACTGTACCTAGGTACAGATACACACGGAAAAGAAAGTATTTGACAGTTGACAAATTTTCTTTTGCCAATAACTCGGGAACAAGTGAATTAATTTGGATCTTTTTGTTGTTATTCTTAGAATAGTTATAACTTGACAACTTACCATTGTCGGTACTCTAATAGGTTAATTTATTGTTGAGTTATTATGAAAATAAATTTTGTCAACTGAAGAATACTTTCTTTCGTGAATGTACAAGGTACTGACCAAAATTGTACCTAGGTTCAGGTATTAGGTACTAGCTGGCCAATGTACCTAGGTACAGGTACTGATCAAAGTACCTAGGGTACTTTTCTAGGTACAAGTTGCTACCCAAGAATTTTGATATATAAATAAACAGTCGTCTGTCAAATGAAGTTAGAATTATAGTAATAGACCATGGGGAAGGGGGGGGCTTTATTGTACATTAGATAAAGACAGTTGAGTTCTGTAGATTAAGAGTGCATCTCCACTTTGGCGTTCAGCGAACATATTTGTATTTCCTTAACACAAATTCTATTCCAGGATTTCTCCTACGCTTGAAACCTTAAGTACAACATTGACAGCAAATGGTAAACACAAATAATTTGTAGTAGGTCACTGTTTAAGAAGTGATCTATTTTATATTATTTGAAAATGACTACAATAAACGCAATTTAGGGTTATGGAACTATATATCGAACACTTAAGGACATTCCGATGAATATTTAATCATTATTTTCTATCAATGAAGAACAGGGCACTGTTTCAGCGATAAAACTGTAAATGTGTTATTTATTGGTTGAAACTTGCCTACTATGACAATTATAATTAACAATTTTGAAATTTGAAGAACATTTAAATAGCAAAGTTGTATTACTTCTTGTATCGAACGGGTTGTGCTATATATCGACCAATGAGGTTTTAATTATCGAACAGGATGTTTTATATATTGAACAGCGGAGTTTAAATATCGAACAGAATATTTTATTTTTAAACAAGTTCACTTCAAGGATAATATGGATATAGCTTCATTGTAAACACATTGCAATAATTCTAAAATATAAACTAAGATAGCAAACACAAAGAGAAATACATATTAAAATGTTCTATGCTACAAACTATTTGTTTCATATCGTCACTCTTCAGCACAGAGGAGCATCTTCCGTTAATGTTTTTTGTTACCTTTCTTCTTCTTCAGTTCTTCTCGGTATTCCTTGGAAGATATTGCATACATTTTCTTCAGACTAAATTGATGGGGTTTCTCCGTGGTTTCAGGAAGTTTGAGAAACTCTTTGAAAAATCATCACTACTACCTGAGGAAGGCGAGCATAATATTCCGAAGCAATCTCATCTTGATGCAATAATTTTGACTTGTAAATATTTACTCCAGTTTTCGAAATGACGGCACCTAGAAGATCCTTCTTGGGTGAAGGTGCGTACACATTTAAGCGTTCATTATTCCATGTGAATTCACAATCACTTTCTTACTCCTCGATTTCTTCTTCTGAGCTTGAATCATTTGTTGTTTAGCTTTTATCCGCCAATTTAGTTTCATATGTTACACTGTACCGGGTTTTAACACTTTTCCAATAAGCATCTAAATCTGAATCACCATCATTCTGTTCCTCTACGTCACGTCTTAGTTTGTCACGGAACATTTTAAGAACACGAGATGACATGAATTCTTCCAGATCATCAAGCACGAACTTCAGTTTCTGATGAGGAGTAGGGAACAGTTGTTGATAAGATGAAGGGGTACTCTAGTCACTCTCTTGCTGTGGTTCTCCTACTGGGATCTTCAGAAAATCGACAACAGACTTGCAGTTGTCCACAGCAGTAGAACTCAATGGATAAAGACCACACTTACGAAATACGCTTTTCACAATTTCTGGTTTGACGGCATCATCCCAAACTTTCTTCAATTGAGGTGAAAAATTTACCTTCGTTACCCATCCTCCGAGAGTTTTGATCTTCTCGTTCTAAAGAGCATTCAGTGCTCGTTTCAAGGGTGAAAATATGCCTACGTCTGCTGGTTGCAGAAGGTGAGTGACACTGGGGAAAAGACAATACACCTGTATTCGATGATCGTGACAATATCCACTGACCTGAAGTGATAGATGATTCCTGTGCCCATCAAGAAAGCGAATAACAGGAAGTGTGAGTTTCTTAGTCTCTATCCACGGACTAAACCGTTGGAGGTAAGTCAAAAATGTTGTAGTCTTCATTCAGCCATTTTCTGTTTTCTCGTAGATCCATAGCTCAGGTAATTATTCTTCATAATTTGCTTAAGTCATATGTTGCTGTAGATGATCATGGTTTGAGCGCAACGCCCATCAGCACAGAATTGGCCAAGCACTGTTATGCCCTCTTTTCTTTAGATGTTGCTGTAATTTTAAGCTGTACTTCTCTCACACCAAGGTACTTTCCTGAAACCATGTGGAACAGAAAGTTTGTTTCGTCTGCGTTGAGGATCCTTCTTGGGTCTTCAATAATTGCACTTAATCTCTCACATTCAAGCTAGCTCTAAAGTTCAAAAAATCAGCCGCGTATTCTCTCTTCCAAAACTGCAGCCCTGTCCTTGCTAATAGTTTCAGCCTTCTGAGACTGGCAAGGATGTCGTCCCATAAAACACCTGAACCAAATTTTCCTGGTCTCCATGTTTGAACGATGTGCTTCTTCCTAAAGACTGTAAAATTTCCTGAACAGTCCCGTAAATTAGTTTTCTTAAACGGAAAACCTCTCTTTGCCATGTTCATTGCCCATTCAGAAATTTTCTCTTCTTTTTGTGGGCTCAGGAACGGCTTTCGGCCAAGAGCAATCTCAGTCTTCTGACGCCGAGATAATTTATCATTTAAACTGTTATAGGAACCTGAAAGGTTCTCGATGCCTGCCTTTGGGACATCATACCGGACATCACGTGCTAAACAGCTTGTCAAGGCAGATAAAGAATACTGGAATAGTTTCACTATATGACAAGTTTGATTGTGATTTTGGGGACACCTTCCTTGTTGGGGTTCTTAATTTTGCCCATTGTCGAATTCTGAGCAGTAGTTAAAAATACTCAACAAAAAATGTAAACAATTATTATGATTAACTTCAACTGTGTTTACTGGTCTATACATTGAGGAGAAGAGCTCGGGTCAAAAGTGTGAAATAATGCGATCAGCACGACGTAAGACCTCGATTAGATAGGCTTTCTATGATAAAACATTACTATAAATGTACCACATTGACTTGACACCTAATCTTCCGTTCCGAGCGCTGCTATCGGCTGAAGGAATTCCAATGCCTTTCGCTAAAGCTCTCTCGCTTAGCAACATCTGAACCCTTATTGGCTCAACGCGTGGGTGTGTCGAGGGTGAGCTTTAGTTCACATTTTTGGCACGGCTCAAGACATTTTGGCAGCACTTTAAAATGGTAAATCTAAATATTTTTATAACGGTTTTAATTCAAGAACTATCAGTACAAGGTGGATGGCTTGCAATTCAGTGTAAAACTCGGTATTCAGTGCAAAAGAAATCAACAACTTAGTTGAATTAATATTTAAATAACCAATAGCCCTTCCAATTACAATAATGTTCGATACAAAAGAACATTTTTCCTTAAAGGAACTTCTTTTATCGAACGGCATTTCGATATTATGAAATGAGTCTCGAATATCGAACACTATTTTCTTTTCTCTTCAAATAAGATGATAGCTGAAAAGTAACACTGTAACAAATAAATATACATATATTGATATTAACACATCGTATTATTAAAAGGATACCTTATAATGACACCATCACACATGGGAAAAAGAATTATTACTGCGGTGCTGCACCTTACAAAATATATAGCAATTTCTCCAATCTCCCACCAAAACCACAGACTAGGAAACTTTCCCGCGTTCGCTAATATCGAAACGTATCCACCTATTGATTTTCATAAGGCGAGGTTTGAAAGGCTGTGTTCGCAAATTTCAGATAGTACGCAACGTTTTTGATATTCTTATTTCTTAACGAAATGACCAAGGTGTTCGATATTTAGGGGGCGTTCGATATTTACTGCCATTACCCTACATTAATAAAAAGTGAGCAGTTTTTTTTTTTTTTTGTTTGTTCAAAGACTTATCCCCCTTGTTCCCCATTGCAGCTTTTACTAATACACTTCGAGGCTAAATGAAGCAATTCGAGTTTCACCAGTAGTAAAATTTCTTCTCCTTAACGTAACTTAATTTTAAAAGTAATAAAGTTTCAAACATATCTCAGTTAGACGGTTTCTTTTCGCAGTCAAAATTTGTCCTCTGGTGCTGAAAAGCCGCTCGACTGGGACAGATGAAGGCAAAATTGTATTATATTTCAAAAAGATCTGTTTCACAATTGGGAACGAATGAAATGCTGACAGATCTTTGCTTTTGTCCTAAAAATAGGCCAGTACTTGCATTTTGGCTATATTACCTGCCGATGAAAGCGTGTCTGAGAAAGGTTTTTGATTCAGAAAATCAAAAAGTTACCAGAATCGCAGTCAGAAGGCTCTGAAATTGCTCCTAAATCACTGGTTTTAAGTTCTGATAACTTTGAAGCTTCGCTAAACAATAACTGCTTGCACATGTTGAGCTTCTCGGGATCAGAGTCGATCCATTTTAGTTTGAACTTCGGGATAGTGCAAGTTGCAAGAACGTACGCCTTTCTTGAGGAAGAACTTATGTCAATCACTAACGCGAAGCGACTCTCCAAGCCATCCAAGATAGAGCTTACAAGAGGAGAACAGAATTCCAAATGTGTGAAGTTTCGATTTCACTTGATACACTACAGGTAAAACAAACCCCAAATAACAGTTGTCACCCTGTAGTTTGTTCAGCGCTGACCCCAAAGGATTCATAACTGTGATATATTCACTCAAAAAATCAATGTCAGATGTTTTGAACCTGCCTATGTTCAATCGCTCGCATAGGTCTCCTAGATGAGTTTTGAACGAAACAGTTTTTGTCATCGAGTCGAATGAAGAATTCCATCTTGTTGGACATGGGACTGGAAGACAAAAGCCACATCCTCGGAAACACCCGCTGATTTTGTAGATCTGCTGATAGTGTTCCATAAAGCACAACACTTAACTAGTGCAGAATTGTACGCTTTTTTCTACTGTATATCCAGGAGAGCTTTTTCGGAGTCCTTTGTCGCCACGAAAACTCTTAACCGTAAATATGGCTTTCTTTCTTCACGTCGTTCCACATTTTCTCGTTCGACCTTTGAAGCATAGAAATTGAGTAGTTTGAAGCCACACAATCGTGAGCTAAAGAAAGCACTGACCAGTTCTTACCAAATATGACCAATCGAACCAAATGAAATTACAAGCCTCGACTTATTTGTGCTTTAGATTTGATACTAGCTCAAACTAAAACCAAGAATAACATAAGCTAACAAATAATGATATAGCTTTACTTTAATCATTGATGATTTGTGTGCGACATTCATAAAAATGTACCTAAAAAATAGGTACTAGGTACAGGAAAATCGTACCTAGGTACTTCCCAACACTGCCTAATATTTACAAGTACATACAGTACATATAATTTCAAACATGAACATTCTAAACGGAAGGCATTTAGCTTCCGAGTCTCTAATTGCTTGCGAGCAGAGCGTAGAGAATGATTGAAGAAACTTAAAATGTTTGAGATAGAAATTTGGTCGTATATCATTCTATATGTTGTTAAAAGATTACATTTAATGTGGTTGGCTTCTCTCCCTAGTATTACTTTTCCTTTCAAGAGCCGTTTGAGTCTTCAAAACTAAGTATCAGTGTTTAAGCTCTTTCTTAGGTGTTTGTTTATAACTGTTATTTAAGTGCTTTTTAAGTGATATATACAGTACTTATCTGAAAATAGTATAAACAATAAACACTAAGAAGATATACTATAAGCACTTTCGTTAAAATGCTTCATCAAATAGGGAAGGGAAGAAGAAAACAGAAAGGAAAACTAAATTAAAGAACAGAGGAAAAACTGAAAAGCATACAGGTGGGTACCAATAGTAAAACTATCACATGATGACGTAACTCTGTATTCCAATTTGACACTGCTGTGGCCCCGCGTGGCGTAGTCGCTAACGCTCTCGCCGTCGGTGCGAGTGGTCCCGGGTTCGATTCCCGTTGGGAACAATGGATCGAAAAAGTGTAAAAAGCTTTTTCAGGCCAGCCATCCTGAATGAGGTTTTCTTGGGTTTTCCTCATTCTCCCCAGGCAATTGCCGGTCTGGTACCTAATATATAGGTTCCAAGCCGCTTCCTTCCTTCCCCAATCCTTTCTTCCTCCCCTTTCCCTGGATAGTGTGATCGCCGAGGGACGTCATCCCTCATACGTGACGGGCTAAATGGCGATAGATATCGAAAGCCCAGAAATCTAATTCGTAACTTCCCCCCCCCCACCCCCAAAGTTCAGTTTGGCACCCTCCTGGAAGCTTCTGAGCCTTTTTTCCTTTTCTTTCTGGCTACTTCTCTAGGGCTCCCAGTCGTTCCAGTTTGGCCGGGACTGTCTGGATTTACATCTGGTGTCTCCCTAAAAATTGTTTAAAACTCCAAATGTGTGGTGTATCGCCAAAATATAAATTTTGCGTGATATTTAAAAAAATACTGCTTCTATTAGTCATCGATATTCAACGAACATGGAAAATCTACTCCCTGTAACTCATTTCCGGCTAGTGTTGACTCATTATGTAGTTAAGTGTGCTATTTCAGAAAAATAAAGTGTATAATTATGACTGTTGTAGAGATATTAGTTGCCACCCCGATATCGAACGGGTGGCCAGGCAGTATATCAAACGAGGAAAGAAGCTCATAAGGCATTTAGCTACTCTGGGAATTTCTGGTACATAAACTTATATAACTTGAATGGAAATAACAAACATCGCAGAAAGTTTCCTTGCCACGTATTGACCATAAACATCTTGCCCACTTCCTTATATTTACTAGAATTCTATTTTTTTAAATTTTCCCTTATATCAGCATGCTTGACGCAACAGCTACACCCTCTTGTAGATTCAAAGAAGTTAAGTGACTAAAATTGAGAAGGATATTATAAAATAGATGATTTGCCATAGCTATATTTATTTCCGTAACTCGGTGAAGCAGAACGAGCATCGATAAACCTGATTCACTTCTCTCTTTTCCACCATTAATGTTCGCTCAAATCGTTAAGTTCTCCGCGAGTGAACATGTAGAGTTTATTGCATTTATTTTTATTTATATCTTCGCCTTAACGTTCAAAATGGTTACATGTGCAGCTTACGGACTCATGTTCATTACCTTCGATGGGGATCGAGTTCCTACTCTCGTTGAGGCTCACTCTTACTGGGGCTCGGACTCACTATTCTCCTTGGAGCTCACGCTCACTAATTTCGTTAGGTTCTGCATTTTCTTGGACTTGGGCCCACTACACTCAGTGAAGTTCAGGCTTACTAATCTCAACTAGGATCGAGCTGACTACCATCAATAGGCTCGTGTTCATTACCTTCAGTGAGACAGGTGCTCACTATTCTCGTCGGCTCGCACTTACTCGGACTCGGCCTCATATTTCAATGAGGCTCGCACTCACTAGCTTTTTTGAATTCGCGCTGGCTAATCTCTTTTTTAGCATTCGTCTATTTGGCCTCAGGCTTCTACACTCAGTGGGACTCGAGTTCACTGGCGTCAGTGGGGCTTGTACTCGTTTGTGCTCGGGCTCAAATCCTTCTGGAGGCTCGCGCTTACTTGGGATTGGTCTGAGATTCTTTAATGAGGCTCGCACTCACTTGGCTCCTTGCAGCTTGCCTTCTCTAGTTTTTTTTTCATTCACGAGTTTACTTGGGATCGGGTTCATTAATCGGAATTAGACTCGTGCTCCCTCGCGAGGGCTTTCTTCCGTCAACTGAACTCGAGCTCAGTATTATGAATTAGGTTTGAGCTCATTGTTACCAATGGATCTTACACTCATATGAGCCTTCAGTGGAGCTCGTACTCACTATTCTCGTTGAGACTCCCGTTTACTCGGACTTGGGTTCACATTCTTTAATGAGACTTGCAGCCACCAGCCTCACACTCACTAATTTTATTCGGGCATATGCTCATTTCGACTTAGGCTTACCACTGCTCAACGGAGCTCACCCTTACTAATCGCAGTTGCAGCTCGAGCGTACCACCCTCAGTGGAACTTGCACTCAATTAGGCTCATGTTCAATTTCGTTCGGACCTCTGGCCATTACCTTTAATGGAGTTCGGGCTCATTACTTTCAGTGGGGCCTGGGCTCTCTTCTTGCGCTCACTTAGGCTTGGGCTCCGTAGGTTCAAATGGGTTCGCGCTTTGGGTCACTTTCCTGAACGGGGCTCGCTCTCACTTGGAATTAGTGGCTCAATGGTAGAGAGTTCACCTCTGGTGCATAGGGTCCCTGGTTCAATCCCAGCTCGCGCCAAGTGAACTTTGTGGTGGACAAAAACCATGTGCGTGGGTTTCCTCAAAGTTCTCCCGTTTCCTCTCACTTTCTTCTTTCCACTATTTAATTCATTTTTCATCATCACCGTCTCCTTTAGCCTAGCGGGGATAAGCGTGGGACGTAAAACTCAAAGATCTCATTTTTTAACCTGCAATTAGGCTTGCAAATAATAATTTCGTTCAGGCTTAGAATCATTACCTTTAATGGAACTCGGACTCAGTACTTTCTGTGAGACTCATGCTCACTCGGACTCGGGCTCACTAATCTCAATTGCTTTCGTGATCGGCTTCACTTCCGATTGTTTGCTTAATTTTCAAGAAATAGCACGTAAAATATTCTAGTTTCTAGTTCTAACTTGAACTGGCACGCAGTTTCTAACTCGAACTTAGGGGACATTGATCATGAGTTAAGTCAACAAAGATGGCATGGCGGAGCTGTGTGTATGGCTTCATGAATTTGCAGTAAGTCCACATCCCCTATTTTATAACATCCTTGAATATAACGTACGTCACATCAGTAAAGATTCTTAAAATTGAGATCAACAAACATCAACAAAAAATGACATATTTTTGCTTTTTAATAAAAACCCTTTTTTTGGGTGGAAAAATACGATTTGAAAAAAAAAAAAAAAAAAACGGGTTTAAACCTAAAATATATTTTCCCCTTCAGTTGGATTTTTTTCCCCTCGCCCATCTCTAGGCTACAGGATTCTGGTTCCAAGAGCGCAGCATGACAGTAATGATAGATATCAGGCAACCCTCGTAATTCTTTCCTCGCAACCACCTCATCTGTCTCCTCTTTCTGCTTTGTTCAATTTAAGTTCTTTGTGTTTCATTTCTGAGCTGATAGTAGCACATCACCTTGAAGTCGACACTATACTATAAATTTTCATAGTGTCTCCCGGTTTTGTAGTCTGAAAGTCTAAAAAACCTATACTTCTGCCGTCTCTGAAAAAGCAATTTAGCGAAAGTTTCAGTAGTATATTGTTTAGTGTTGAGATTATTATTATTATTATTATTATTTTATTTTATTTTATTTTATTATTTTTTTTTACTATTATCTGGTATATAATTCACTTTCTATCCTCACTTCATGATTTTTTTCATTCTAATTATATATATTATTTTTAATTATTATTATCTTTGCCTACGTATGAAATAATAAAAAAATAATAATTTTTGTTATCAAGAATAAATATGATACTAAGAAGCAAAGTTGAAAAAGGTAATGACAGTTTCATTTAAAAACAAGTGGGTTTAACGCAAGGGAGAAAAGACCGTCCTTCATTAAATTTTAGGATAACTTTACTACTATGAGTATACAATGTAACAGATATCAGCATAGGCAATTTTTATAAAACTCTATTTCCCACCTGGAAATGCATTTTAGTAAACAGATTTCACAAGTAATTAATAGTTGATTTCAATACAATATACCTTTCCATCGTATAGATTGTCTCTGTATCGTGCCGATGTTCTGTATCCTAACTGCTTTATTGAACGGCTATCAACAATTTCGCATGCTCACCAAGCAGGTCAATGTCAACAACTATGTTAAGTTTCGTCAAGGTTGGATGAGTTTCATTGGTCGCGTCTTTTGTGAAATATTTGATTTCAGTACGTCTAAACCCCAAATTTGATGATCAGTAACTTGGGAACCAAAAATCTGCACAACATAATATTGATTACACATACTAAGCTCGTCAGTGATACCCTAGAGGGGAGCGGGCGTTCTCCAGTGAAATCGTCCGCCTCCCGACTGCGCTCTTCCCAAATATGATGTTCGATTTGATTTGATTTTCAGAAGCGAGGCTGTATGAGACGTGGACCATCACTTAACGTGGGGTCCGAACCACATGAACTATCGCCGAGAATTGAACCCGGTTCTCCGACTCAAACATGTTGAGTTGTAATGTAGGTTAAGTAATAATAATAAAAAAAAACTGCCCACCCGAGAAATTAAAACTAGGGTCGTCACTGTAATCAGAGCCTACCAACAGGCCAAGTTTGGTTAATATCGGATGAGTTTTATGAATCACCAGTATCCTTAATTTGGTGTTTTTTTTCTTTCTTCTAAGAGAGAAATCTAGTGAAGGACGAAAAACAGTGCTAAAGAAAAAGCAATAACTCATTATTTCGGCTTCCAATTAGTGGTTTCTTCGTGCAAAGTTTTGAAAGTCAGTGTAGCCTACTGTAAATCCACTACACCATACTGGCAACCCTTAATACCTTATCCTTCCCTCACGGAAAGACTAAGCATAAACCATTTTTCATCCCCAGATTATGAAAATAGACTTGATCTTCTCTCCATTCTTTATCCCGTCTCCCTTCTGTACAGTGTTCTCGTCGCGCGTGGGCTATAGTTTTCCTCAATATCTTCAAAATCGATTTTCATATACTATTCTCTGACATCATCTTCTTTCTCTCCTTAACCATAGGTTGGTGGACAACATGGAAATTTCAAAACTTTTCTCTCCCTTAGGAGAGCTGTTTTATACTTTGATAAGGTCTCTTCTTCGTAACTGCATCTAGATAATTCTATCCTTGGTCTTCCTCTTCCTGGTTTTCCTTCTGTCTTTCCCTCTATCAGCACGGTGATGCAATCGGAGTGCCGAATAAGATGGCCAAGCATGCTGTTTCTTGTTTTTCCTATTATCTTCATAATCTGTCGTCCTTCATTAGCTTCCTTTAGTACGTCTCCATTCCTTTTCCTTTCGATCCATGATATGTGCAGCATTCTGCTCCAACACCACATTTCAAATGCTTCGAGCTTGGATATTTTAACTTTTCTCAATGTCCACGTCTCTGATTCGTAAAGCGTCACACTCCATACCAGAGTATTAATATTAATAAATGGTTTTCGAACGTCCAACGACACATTTGTCTGACATAGTGGTAGAATATTTCAGACCCATGGTGTACTTCCAAACAATGCGACAATATTGGAACCGAGAGTAGTAAATTTATAAATTCTGGCTACAACAATGAAATGAAATCTTTCAGTTTAGCGTCTCACAATGATGCCCTTTATGCTAAGGAAGACTATGACAGAGCGATAACATGAGAGACGAAACCGGTTCATTGGACGCAGAATCCACATTGGAAACAGTTATTACTTTATAGGACTTAATATTGAGACCGAAAGTTGTACTAGTTCTTAGAGACCGGAAGGTGTACTAGTTCGTAGAGAGGGGGGAGCGGTGGCTCAGTGATAGAGCATTCATCTCCGGTGCTTGGGGTTCCTGGTTTGATCCCAGCTCGCGCCGTGTGGACTTTGTAGTGGACAAACACCGGGCTCGTGGGTTTTCTCGGGGTTCTCCCGTTTCCTCCCACTTTCTTCATTCCAACATTTCATTCATTAATCATCATCACCGTCTCCTTTAGCCTAGCTGGCATAAGGGACGTAAAACTTAAAGATTTCATTTCTATTCGTGAGATTCAGAATACATACCAAAAACCTTTGTCGCCTCCTGTTACCGCTTTCCCTCTATCGAAATCAATATCAGAACCGAAAGTGGTTGTTCGTTTTTACCACTTTTCGTTCCAACAGAGGAATAATATCGGAAATTAAACCTACTGTTGCGGTACATATTTCACTGAAAACAAAACTGCTGCTCGCTATTTCTTACCGGTTTTATGGTAATCAACGTTGAAACCATAAATGGTTAAGTTTTACTACTTCCCTTTGATTAGAGTTTTTTTTTTTTTTTTTTTTTTTTTTTTAATTATGCTCAGGCCCCTCTTTCAGAATCGGTATCTGAAAATTAAAACCAGCACGGGTTATCATCATTGCCTTTTATTTCTTTAATTTATTTTTTTTTTCCATTTTGGTATAAGTAAAAGAAGATTTGGATAAAGGAAAGGAAACAAAACTACGAACAGGAATCAAAAAGACTAAACAAAACAAAGAATAAACTATGCTAAACTCAACTATCGACAATTTCCAAGGACCCAGCATATTCTAATACAAAATTATCTAAATTCTATCTGATCTACCCTATCTTTTACTACTTCTGTTTGCTATTTTTATTTATTTAATCCTAATCCTACAAATGTTTAGTTAGTTACTTCTAACTATCTAGCTGCTTCTATTTGTTTGGGTATTTATATGTCTATATGTTATTATTATTACTATTTTTAAAGTTATTTATATGTTATTTCTTTAACTTGGTTGAGTTCATATTTCTTAGCTACAATTATTATGTTTTAATTCTTATTATAACAATACGGCCTTGTGTCCATCTTGAATAAAGAAAAGTACAGCTTTCTTACAAGGCTGGCTAGAATATTTATTATAAAAAATTAAATTAGAAAAGTAACGGTTTCGGAAGTATAGCACTTCCTCAGACTACACTCTCCAGACCACATTGTACAACTGAAATCAGAAATAAAATTATATACAATAAAGAAAGGAGATCATTAGTTCTTTCCACCAATCTGGAATCACTACTCATTAAAATTTCACTTTTCTTTAATAGCACTACCTCCCCCGGGGGGGGGGGGACGAGCGTAACTGCCTTTCACCTGGCAAATACAATTTGATGAGTAACCACATAACAAACAACTATGAACTGATAATAGCCGGAAAAGTTTTCTAACAATAAATTCGTGAAAACTTGATTCCTAGTCGGTGGAAAGAACTAATGATCTCCTTTCTTTATTGCATGTAATTTTATTTCTGATTTCAGTTGTAGAATGTAGTCTGAGGAAGGAAGTGCTATTCTTCCGAAACCGTTACTTTTCTAGTTTATTTTTTATAATAAATATTCTAGCCAGCCTTGTAAGAAAGCTGTGCTTTTCTTTTTTAATTCTTCTTTTAATTTTCTTATGCTTTATTTATTTATTCTGTACCTTATTTATTTTGTTTATTTTTTGATTAGATGTTTATTTAGTGTTTAATTTTTTATTACTGTATAATTTTGTTTATTTTGGTGGACTTCTATCTTCAGGTTTTCCCTGTATGAGCTTGGTTTTCACCTGCTATTTCATTTTTCTCTCGTGGGTCACTCCATACGAAATAGTCCAGAAGTGGTTGTTCGACCATCTCCAAAAATTATAAAAAATTGAGTGTGACGAACCTAGTGTATGAGAAGGTCAATAACGCTATTCACGTTGTCGTATGTACAAGTGTTGATGAATGGTGGCCATCTTTGTTGTTGGTGGAGTGCCATTTTTTGCATTTACAAGCGTTTACGAAAATTGCAGTTGCTCAGGACGTACGGATCAGACGAACACCAAACAAAAACGAATGTTTAGAGGGGAGACTGAGGTATTCGGAGAATATATACTCTTGCTTCTAAATAAATATGCAGGGTTGCAAACCCATACATGAAATTACTAGAAAAAGTATAGAAAATTACACTTTTAAAGGAGCTGTATTTTGGAATGGCATAAAGTGGGGGGGTTCATAAGTTTTGTGCTAAATACTATTGCGTGTAAAGAGTCTGTAGAAATATTCACAGCTATGATACTACTGGCACCGTAGATTTATGGAGGTCCGAAAGTTGAAGTTTCTGATTTTGATGCCATTTTTGGGGCGTAATATCTCAGGAGAGCAAAGTGCTATAAATTGCTGCTTAGGCCACAAAGTAATTCTGTATGTGAATAAACTATTGCGAGAAAAATCATGACTGATATTACATGAAGAAAAAAGTAAGGACATGGTAAAAACGCGAAGAAAGCACGCGCGTGGCGATGGTCGTAGCACGGAAAAATTTAATTGTTTTGACATGTTTCATGCTAGATCTCAAAAACTACGCATGGTTCAGCAATTAGACCCACTTTTGTTTGTATCCAGTTTTGCAAAAGCTTGCGAGTGGTGTTTGTTCCATCTTTCTAGTTCCATGATAATTGCCACGTCTACAGGGTGGACAATTTATATCTTAATTATCCGATATAACAGACGAACCAAAAGAGAGAGAAAAGCGAAACTTTGCACGAACCAAGTATAAGAAGGGGGCATCTGTGTATGTATTAATAAGAAAAAAACCAACTAACAGTGTTGCTAACCCAATATAAAGTTATATTTTTTCAAAAGGCACTACGTCATATTATTACATATTTCAAACCAACGTGTCAAATATAAACTTAAAATATTACTTTTGTTATTCAGTATTGCAAACTAAGGATGTTATGGTATCACAAACGTCCAAAGTTCGGAAGCCTCTAACGTAAATACAGCATAACGGAGATGCACAGGATAACTCACATCGAAAGTACTTTAGTGTTGGATACTATGGTCATGGTATAACTTGTTTCGAATGAATAGGAACTAAGTTGCCAGGGCTTGAAAATTTTAATTTTTTTTTTTGAAAGCCTTTATTTCGAAAAAAAAAATGCTGACACGAGCGTCATACCTTGTTATTTGTATGGTTTGTAATGGATGTGTAAATTATTTTGCCGTTTACAGCACTTCGATATCTCAAACCGTTCCGGAGATATGATAAACATTGCTGAAGTTTACTGCTTTAATCGTATAATTGCGAGAACTTGTTGTAATTACAGATACTAAACGCTATTGCTCTAATGTTATAGAAGAGAAAGGAAACAACAATCATTTTAAATAATTTCCACAAATACGATATTTTCAGCAGGATAGGATAGATAGTTTTAACGCAGCCTTATGAACACATCAACTTCTGTAACTGGGATTGGATTTCAATGATACTTTGCTGATATATTAAGTGTCTTAATTCCGCGGTCCAGTTCGACGATGGGTGTCGTGGGTACAAGGGGAACTGATCCTTTACCAATAGACATGGCAATGACCATAGAGCTAGAAAGACGGAACAAAGGCCACTCGCAAGCTTTTGCACAACTGAACACAAACAAAAGCGGACCTAATTGCTGAACCATGCGTAGTTTTTTGAGATCTAGCGTGAAACATATCAAAACATTTTTTTTCGTTCTACGACCATCGTCACGCAACTGCTTTCTTCGCGTTTTTACGATGTCCTTACTTTTTTCTCCATGTAATGTTTTTTTTTTTTTTTTTTTTTTCAATAGTTTATTCACATACAGAATTACTTTGTGGCCTAAGCAGGATTTTTTAGCACTTTGCCCTCCTGAGATATTACGCCCCAAAAATGGCATCAAGATCAGAAACTTCAACTTTCGGACCTCCATAAATCTACGGTACCAGTAGTATCATAGCTGTGGATATTTCTAGACTCTTTACATGCAATAGTATTTAGCACAAAATTTATGAATCCCTCACTTTATGCCATTCCTAAATACAGCCCCTTTAAAAGTGTAATTTTCTGTACTTTTTCTAGTGATTTCATGTATGGGTTTGCAATCCTGCGTATTTATTTAGAAGCGAGAGTATATATTCTTCGTGTACCCCAGTCCTTCCTCTAAACATTCGTTTTTGTTTGGTGTTCGTCTGAATCATATGTCCTCAGCAACTGTAGTTTTCGTACACGCAAATGCAAAAAATGGCACTCTACCGAGAACAAAGATGGCCACCATTCATCAACACTTGTACATATGACAACGTGAATGATGTTATTGACCTTCTCATACACAAGGTTCATTACACTCCAATTTCTATAATTTTCGGAGATGGTCGAGCAACCATTTTCTCAATCTTTGGACCACTTCAGATGGATTGACTCTCCTGTGATCCTATTTAATTCTTTCATTATTTATACACTGGTTTTCCCCTGTATGGTTAATTTTGCCCATTTTGCACACTAAAAGCACTAAGAACACTAACTTGACATTTAATTCATATTGTCAACCCCCCTTCGTGTGCCTTCTATAGCAAATACGTAGCTCAAAACGCAGGGAGATTGTCTTCCGAACATTCTCTATAATGTCTGGGAAAATTCAGTAACTAATTTCAAGAAAATAAACACATGACAAGTTTCATTAATAAACATTTGTATTTGTATTTTCAGTAAAGAACTTCGTTATTAAAGTGTACTGTGTGTTGTGTAGAGAATGTACAAAACATTATCAGATCACAATCCGCGAAGTCTGACTATTTTCTCTATTTGACAACGATGACCAGATAGCAAACACATACCTTCTGACTCGATGTTGATGATGGTCCTCAGGAAGCAAGGTGCAGCAGAGCTAAACTCCAACCACTTGTAATGATGATGCTACCAAGAGTTTAGAATGTTGAATAGTTGTAGAAATTATACTGAAGACTAGTTCACCATGGCTAGTGACTATTCTCTAACGACTGACTCTCTAGAAATAAATCTCATTGAATAATACTCGTCTTAGAATGCTCTTCTTCGAATGAACGTCTTGGAAGGCTCTTCTTCGAATGATCTCCTTCCAATCTTGGTAGGGTATTTATTTCCAACATGTCAATTTTCAAACTGCCACGTTTGCTTCACGTCACTCCACGTGTTTGCTTATCTCATTGCCGAAATTCACATTTCTGCAATGATCATCAAATAGACAAAATCTCCAGAAGTCTATCTCCGTAATCTGACAGTTTTGTCACATCCTAAAATTTGTGTTGATTTTTACAATTAACAAATAACAAAATAAATTTTACACCGACTCTCACAATAGTTCTTACTCTGCATTACTTCTTTGTTGTCCTTCGTCATCAAAACATTGCACATTCACATGTCTGTATTTACATCTTACATAAAACCATCTTACATTTATTTGAGCCAATTATTATAGATTTTTAACATATAAATTTATTTAACTCTGATTCCTCAACAATATTTACCAAACCACACTAAACCACACTAGCCTACACTAATCTTTAACGCGTTTCTCTTGATAGTCCTTTGGGTCTTCGTTTATCGAATGTTCTCGTGGTTGCGATAGATTTTCTCCCAGTAGCACAGGTTTGAGGTCCAGAGCCCACTCAGAGTACTTAGTGTGGGCCCTGGTCCGAGGTATCCTTCTACCTGTGCCGATGTAGGGATCAATCTTTATTAACACACCGTAATTGAGACATTCACGAAGTCAAACTTGTCTAATATGGGGACACAGTCACACCAGATGGACCCGCCACCCGAAGGATAGACACACTTCCAAAAACACACTCTAGTGCGTCCGGAGTTCCACTCCAAAACACCTATGCCTGGGGACGCACTGGCACAACCACACTCGTTCTCCCCGGCAGATACGGAGTTCCTCTATCTTCCGCGAAACATCCTAAGGTCCTCGGTCCAGAGGAGAAACTGGATTCCATTCATCCTTCCACACTCATTCTGCTACGTATTGTTTCCCTTATATCTTTTTCTCTGTAGAATTGTTCTTTCTTTAGTTCTGAGTAAAGATCTGTTATTTTCTTTAGGATATTGTAACCTTTCTCGCTTCTCATTATATCAGCTATCGTCTTCTGTCTTATGTCCACTCTTTCCTTAAATAACTCCTCGAGCAAGGGTCACCAGAGAATATGATGCTCCTGGTGTCCCCGTTTCACCACACTCACAATTTGAATCATCATTGGCCTGTATTTTTTGCAGGTAGGTTTCATATGGACCATGTCCTGTTAAAAAATGAATGAGTCCTGAGCCTGGGTCAAGAAACTTTATTTGTTCTCTGATTTCTACCGTTGGTATAATATTTTTAAGTTTTTGTGACTTATTAGAGGGTGTCCATTCAATATTCCACATCTCTTTAATTCTTTCTTCAATCTCTTGGGCGCTTTGAAAACCGTCTCCCAACAATGCTCTTACCTCTTCTTTATTATTCTTCGTCATCCAATAATTTGCCACTCTCTGTACTGCTATTAAGTTCAAAGGCTTGACATCAACTAACAAACACAAAGCATTGTTGGGGCTGGTGCTATATGCACCACTTAATCTCATCAGAAGGTTTCTTTGTGGTTTGATAAAGTTTTCTTTTATTCTCTTGTTTTGAAGCAGTCTGTGTACCCATATGCTAGATCCGTAAGTCATTGTAGCGCATAGCAGGGTTTCGTGATACAATTTTAATATTTCGTTAGGTAGTTTATATCTATTTTTACCTAGGGTTATCAATTTATTTGTCACCTTATTTCCTCTTGTAACTGTTTCTTGAATGTGTTTACCATAGTTCAGGTTTTCATCGATTGTTACCCCTAGGTATCTAAATTCTTTAACTCTGTCTATTTTATGATTGCCTAGTTTTATTTGTGGGCCTCTATTCAATTTTCTACCGAAAAGCATGTATTTTGTTTTTTTGACTGATAATTTTAGTTTATTTTCTTGACACCAATTGTTTAGCTCTTCAACTATTGCATTTGTTTTCATTTCTATTTCTCTTCTTGAATTGGCTGATAATATTATTGCAATATCATCGGCAAAGGCTATTATTTTCTCTATTTGATTGTTAACATTTAATTTTTTTAGGCAGGGCTGTATCAAAATGTCCCACATTAAGGCTCCTAATATTGAGCCCTGTGGGCAGCCTTTTTCATTACGAATTTGCAACTCCTCTTGCTCCATTTGTACTGAGATCCATCTATTCCGAAAGTAGTGTTTAATGATATTTATCAAGTAGGTTGGCATTTCTAGTTTAACTAATTTATCGACCAATGATGGGACCCATAGGTTGTCAAATGCTCCCTCTATGTCTACGTAGAGCGACAGGACATATTTACTTTCTGAATTACTCATTCGTATTTGTTCTATGTACGCGTTTAGAGCGTCTCCTGTTGATCTACCAGCTCTGAAGTCAAATTGTAGTGTATCTTCTTTCATATTCCTGTGTTTGTTAATCCTATTTGCTATAATCTTTTCATATATTTTACTTATGTTTTTTAGCAAGCAAATTGGGCGATATGCGCTTACATCCGATGGGTCCGTGTCGTCGTGTTTTAGCAGGATTATTAATTTTGACATTTTCCATGAGTCAGGAAACTCTTGCCTTTGTAGTAATATGTTGCAAAGTCTTGTCAGGTACGGGGTCCATACTTCTCTATTTTTCTTATAGACTTCATTTGGGATTTCATCCGATCCTGGTGATTTTCCTGTTTTTAGTTTCCTAATGATGTTTTCGATTTCTTCATTCGTTGTCATTTCTTCATTATTTACCTGTTCTACTTGTGTCGGCTCTTCGAATTTATTTCTTATCCGTTTCTGATCTTCTGATTCATTTCCCATTATATCCTTCGGGAAAAACTTTTGTGTTAAATTTTCAATGGTTTCCTTTGTAGTTACTGTATAAGATCCATCATTTTTTTCTTACCGTGCAAAGTGTTAAGGGGTTTATTTTCTTCATTATTAATTTGCATGCAAATCCCCACTGATCAAGCTCTATGTTTTTAGATAGGAATAGTTACCAGCTTCTTTTCTTTGCTTCTCTGATTTCTGTCTTATACTCTTCTTTGGCATTCCTATAGGCTAAGAGTCTTCTTGCTTTCAAATTTGGGATTATTGTGGCTTGATAACTTTTTCTTTTGCATGTACAATTTTTCTTAATCTTTCCAATTTAGGTGACCAAAAATCGCCGTATCCTGTTCTCTGCGTGATTTTAGGGGTGGATGCCTCTATTGCCAACTTAGTAGCCTGTTCAATTTTTTGTACCAATTCGTCACTGCTTTTATCTGTGTCCAATTGTGGTAAGGTAAGCTTCTTTTTAAAATTTTCCCAATTTATCTTTTTAATATTTAGCCTTTCTTTATTCTTACTGGGTATATTTAATTCCATGCTAAATGTTATTATTTCGTGATCGCTTGTTGTTTCTCGATCCCATGTATGCCAATCTGTAATGTTATCAACTAAATTTGGGGTACAGAGTGTTATATCAATATAAGATTCTCCTCGGGAGCTCACAAACGTTGGTTTGTTTCCAGTATTTACGATTACCAATCCATTCTGGGCTCTAAAGTTTTCCATAATCGATCCTCTAGTATCTGTAGAGGGTGATCCCCAAGCACTGCTCTTGGCCTTCGAGTCCAAAACAAACAATATTTTCTTTTCAGGGTTCTGCCAAATGATTTGTTGAAGTTTACCTATAAATATTTCAATGTCTTTGCTATACTGGAAATATGAATTAACTATCCAAAATGTGTTTGTTCCTTTCGTTATGTCTATACAGATTATCCAGTTGTCACAATATTGTGAAAGTTTTAACAATGTTCCTGTTCATTATTACTGTAGCTGCTTGGGGTTCTTCACCTCCGTATATGATTTTACTTGTTACAGGGAAAGTTGTTAACTTGTTGTTATATAGATATGGCTCTTGTATGGCTAAGATATCTATGTTGCTTGTTTCTATAAATCTTCGTAATTCTATTGTTGCTATTTTCGATTTGTGCGAGTTGTTTTGTGCTATTCTGATTTTTGTTATCGTGTTATGCATATTTGGTATAAACATAGACATCCATCCCCATTTTACTATAGGTGCCTTCCATTTCAATTCAGGCAGAGCATGTACCATCACCATCTCAGATATTGTTGAAACTTTTTTTTTTTTTATCGCAACTAGACATGTTTTTAAGAGACCCATATTTTTTTTGTTTTGTCGAAAAAAAATTTTCCCGCCAAGTAATGGGCCATCAAAGACGGGGAGTACAATTTATGAATTGTAGAAGACATAAAAAAATGGTCAATTTCGGAGCCTCACCATTCGGCTATGGAGACAGGTAGAGCTATAATTCTTGTTGTGGTATGTACATAGGGATATAAATAAACTATATTTTATTATAGTTTGGTTTGCGCATGCATATCTTTTTGTACATAAATTAACAAATGAACGTCAATTTATCTGAAAAGTCGAAGTTTGCGAATTTTTTTCGAGCACTTCCAGTTCGAATTTTAAAATTCTGTTTTCACGGTTGGTAAGACCTGGTTACCCACTTTCCGAAAAAAAAAAATTGTATCGCTTCTGTGTGCAACCGTTTTGTTGCAAAAAATTCGAGAAATTGTAAAATTTTCAAAAATCGCTGGGATCGAACCAGGGACCCCAAGCACCGGAGGTGAACGCTCTACCACTGAGCTACCGCACCCCCACTAAAACCGCAGAAGAATTCGTGAGTATAGTGTAAGTACAAACTCCGGGTATTACTCTCGTTTTGTTGCCTGGAACTGAATTCCACGACTTCCGGAAGAAAAAAAGGGAAAGTATGCGACCGGTAACTGGTATTCAACGAAGTCATCTTTGGCTTTCGGAAAATGGCGAAGTTTTTATGGCAGTAACGGGTCACCATGAACTAACTTCATGCTTCCCCCAAAATCGAACTTCTGCAATTCAAAGTGTAGATTTAAGAAATCTGCAAAAAGGAACTTTTGTTACATACATATATGTATGATAACCAGTGGTGCGTAGCAGAAATATTATGAATAAATCATGAATTACGTGAAGTTGAAGTGCTGTTTATGATTCTACATGGACCTTCAGCATTTGTGACTATCGACAATGTGCTACGCAGGGGCGGATCCAGGACGGACTTCTGGAAGGGGGGGGGGTAATACTGCTACTTAGAGGTACTTTTAAGAGCTCAAAACTCTGAGATCGGTTTTATTTATATACAAAATAAAAAAGTTTCTTCCCCCTAAATCCACTCCTGGACGAGTTGTGAGTGAGCCAACACCTATTGGAGCACCTGCACGGTTACATGCTATTAGCGAAGAAGGCACCAACCAAGCAAATGATTGGTCCATGTAAAAATAATAATAATAATAATAATAATAATAATAATAATAATAATAATAATAATAATAATAATAATAATAATAATAATCAGTGAAATTTTGTTTCCGAAGACCATTTTAAGTAAGTGAACTTGAAATTTGTGCGTTTCGTAATCGTAATTTCCACCTCAGATTATTTCGGTTTAAGAGAACGGAGGAGTAGGGGAGGCTCATTTTACTATTTCAGAGAGCCTTCTTGGTCAAAATAATAATAATAAAAAAACAGTCAAAAAAACCTTTTATCCTTCATTTAATGAATGTGAACCACAAACATCATCAAATCATTGCATTTTTATTGTTCCCAGTGTTGCTAACTGTGAAATCAAAGTTAACGAAACTTCGCTAACTTTAAAAGACTGCAGTTAATTCATGAAGCATTGGTCGAGAATGGTATTTGGTGTGTTTATTATTCATGTAAAGTTATACCATCTGTCAAAATTTCAGAATTTTAAAAGATGGTGTTTTCGAGAAAATGGCGCCTAAAAATGGCGATTTTTGAAAATTTTAAAATTTCTCGAATATTTTGCGACAAAACGGTTGCACACACAAGCGATATATATTTTTTTTCGGAAAGTGGGTAACTAGGTCTTACCAACCGTGAAAACAGAATTTTAAAATTCGAACCGGAAGTGCTCGAAAAAGTTCGCAAACTTCGACTTTTCAGATAAACTGACGTTCATTTGTTAAGTTATGTATAAAAAGATACGCATGCGCAAACCAAACTATAATAAAATATAGTTTATTTATATCCCTATGTACATACTACAACAAGAATTATAGCTCTACCTGTCTCCATAGCCGAATGGTGAGGCTCCGAAGTTGACCATTTTCCATGTATTCTACAATTCATAAATTGTACTCCTCGTCTTTGGTGGCCCATTACTTGGCGGGAAATTTTTTTCGACAAAACAAAAAAATATGGGTCTCTTAAAAACATGTCTAGTTGCTATACAAAAAAAAAAAAAAAAAAAAAAAAAGGTTTCAACAATATCTGAGATGATGATGGTACATGCTCTGCCTGAATTGAAATGGAAGGCACCTATAGTCGAAACAGATCCTGCCATGGGCATTTACCCATTGTTTATATACATTAGAGGGTTAACGGATGAGATAGAACTTATTCTTGGGACGCTGAATCAGTTCCAGAAAACTTTTTCTTGATATCTCTTGCCGGAGCTCCTTCGTGGCCAATCGGTTAGCGTACGTGCCTTTGGCGTGGGAGATCCGGGTTCGATTCCCGGTGGGAGCTCATGTGGTTCGGATTCCACGTTAATCAGTAGGTCCACATCTCATATAGCCTCGCTACTGAACGGGACGTTAAAATCAACTCAACTCAACTCGATATCTCTTGCCGTTTCTGTTCTGTCTGTCTACCCTGCAAACAGACAGACGAACATAGCCGTTCTACAAAACTTTCAAGACTTAACAACTTTCTGACCAGATTAATACATTTATCTTTTACAACTAAAATAGTGTGTTACCGTTTCAACAACTTAACGTCTTCCTCAGTCACTCAATCCGCAATCGCTTGTCTGAGGAAGACAGCATTAAGTTCCTGAAACTGTAACACACTATTTTAGTTGCAATAAATGCGTGTACTACTCTGGTCAAAAAAGTTATTATGTCTCTAATAAGTTCCAGAGTCGTAATGGTTAGAGTTTCGGTACTTATGCATAACGTACTGTGGAAGTCTAAAATTACCATTTTCGCTACTCAAAATAAAAGACCATCAACTTCCGTGTATAATACACTTGTTTGAAACCCAACAGAGATAATTCATAGTGGAAATGTGTCACTCTTGGCCCATCCATAATGATATGACAATGATTTATTTTCTTTTGTTAGCTTTTAGCAGTAAAATGTGATCAAATCATCCTGATTTCCTCAATACATGTGTATTTTCAGGAGAAGAAGAAACTGCAGACTGTTCTAGCTACACGGAAAGAATATGTTGACAAAAGCTTCCAGGCTGAAGTGAATACTAAGGGTTGGATAAGTGAAAGTCTCCCGAAAAGTGAACCATTTGAATTCATGTTCTTTCAAGATTATGCAAAGCAAACAGGTCAGTTAGGGATAAGTATTTTTTAAGTACCTAATAAAATAAACAAATAAAGAAATAAAATAATAATAAAAGAGAATACTAATAGTCGACTGCTGCAGCTTACCTCAAAATCTTTCTGCCTTGATTTATTTCCAGTTTGACGGTATATTTTCGATGTTGGCTTGTGTAAAAATATCTTTCACTTCCAATCAAAAGCTTTTACAATGCACACCAATGAAGAAACTATAGTGCAGCCCATTTATAACGAATTTCAAGGGACCAACACAATGAGTTCTTTATATCCGAACTTCGTTATAAACAAACTCATGTTTTTTTCCGAATTATGGAAAAAACAAAGGGTTAGATAACAAGCAGATACGTATTAAAAAGAATATATAGCAGTACAGCATTACATCTGAAGGTAATTTTCAACGAACTTAAAAAATTCGTGAATTCTCTGTATCTGTGTGTCTGTCTGTCCGTCTGACTGTCATTTGCGATTTTTTTTTTCAATTCTGAATCCTGCATTCGATAGGGCATAAAGAACTATCTGAGAAAGTGATTAAATTTTTTGCGTCACTCTTCCCGTTCCCGAGATATTGCCCAAAAAATGGCCGATATCCAAATATTTATGGATTCATCTCGGCAACCATAAGTTATAGAGATGATATTGGTGTTGATAAATACTTAAGAAGATAGTAAAGATATTGGTAGCAAATAGTAACCGGTGGCCACTGATCAACTGGCTACTGCCAACTGGCCACCGTTCCTCAGATATTGGCCAAAAATGTCCGAATTTCGGGAGATTTAAGGAGCCATATCTCGGGAACTGTAAGCCATATTGAGATGATATTTTGCTAATTTTTGCGAGAAAGAGAAGAAGATGCGGATAAAAAGATTTACTTTCACATCTAAGAACAATCACAGTTACCCTTCCCACTCTATCTCTCCACTCTTTTTAAGTTCGTTCTGGCAATGCTCTTGGAGCATTCTCAACTGGTAATAATTGGGTTGTTATCTAGCCTATCGTACGTATTGCAGTTCTTCCTACCTGTTCAAGCACGCTTGAAGAAGTGTGTAATTTTCTTCTGAACCATGTCTGCTGCCGCTGTTCGTAGCACCGCCGCTTCCACTTCCTCAAATACCCGAAATGCATTGTCCGGCACCGTGTTGCTGTGTTCCAAAAGATAGCGTTGCAAGTTTTCCAAACTTTGGATCGCTTCTTTTTCACTCACTGGTTGATTCACATTTTCCGCTTCCATCGGAATGAGCTTCATCTTCCTTCGTAGCCTCCCTTACGCTTTCCACAACTGAATTATCAACATCGGGAGTAGGAGGAGTGAGTCTTGCCTTGCTTGCACGGCGACAACAGCTATGAAAACCAGCTTGGCGGTATCTGAGTTATCCACGAGCAAAAGAAAAGAAAACAAAACAAGATCCTATTCTGAAAACTTCACTATAAGCGGTCTTTACGGAAAATATTGTTCGTAGTGTACGGTTGTTTCTTCCATGTTTTAAATAGGCGGTGTGGATTTATGCTCGTAATATCCAATAATTCGCTATTTCCGAGTTCGTTATAAGTGGGCTGCACTGTACATTTTGTATCAGTTATATATATTAGAAGACAGTGCTAGATCACTCAAAATTGCAAATCTTCGCCTATCCATCATTTATGGTCTTCGATTTATATGATGTTCCGTTCATTAAAATGGTTTCAATAGATGTGGTTGATATGTACCCCTGTGTTCCATTTAAACTGGACTTTCATTGTGAAACTTTTATTCTATGAAATAGAATAATGCCAAGATTAATGATATTAAAGTTACACAAACTAATGAAGTTACTGCACAAAAAGTTAAAAAAAAAAAAAAAAAAAAAATGAAAGAAAGAAATCTTTAATGTGTCCATTACTGATACAGTACTTGTCTTCCATTCTGTAGGGAATATTCCTTAGTTATGTAAACTGTTAGCATACCTTTGTGTGTATGTATGTGTGAGACAGTGTTTTCCTCTTTCAAAGGCACCTATGAATCCATGGTAATCAAAAAGCCGGTGAAGAAAGACATAAAGATTATTCTGCAAGAAACAGACACAATGTTGTTTTTCGAACTCCATGGAGCATCTGCTCTTGCAGGAAGTGAGGCAGCCGAAGAAATTAAAATGAGGAATGAACGTTATAAATGGGTTTGTATTGTCCTATTCTTAGTATTTCAATGTTTCTTTTCTTTCTTTTCCCCCCTTTTCTTTATGAAGTGATTAATAAATTACTGTACGAATATAATTTTTAAAAAATAGAATTCAGATCATAACTAATATACACCGTGTTTCAAAAAGAATGACCTGCTTTTGGACGTTAATAATTGCAAAACATGGGACGTGCCGGCAAGGAAATAAGTGTTGAGGGCTTAGAGCTTCAGAAAATCGCCGTTAGATGTCAGTCAATGCGTCTTCTCAGTTTGCAGTCAGTCAGAAGTAGGCTGGCGTCCGTTCAACAAAAGGCGTTGTGTGTGCTGCAGTTGCCAAAGACTGAGTCAGTGTCGGTCCAGCGTGCTTTTCGTCGGCGTTTTGGCATTGATCCGCCTACACCCAAAAACATTTGTCGTTTGTATCGCCAATTTGAAGAAACAATGCTTGTGCAAAGATAAGAGTGTAGGTCGGCCTCCCACTTCCGATGAAATGGTTGAATTTAGCTATTGTTTGTGTTGCTGCTGGTGGACACATACAGCATTTGAAGGGTAAGGGAAACAACAAAGAATGTCCATGTATGTGCTTTATCGGGTGCTTTGCCTTATCCGTTCGTGACTCGTGGTACTATTTGATTGTATATCCCATGCATACGTAGATGTAGAAATGTCCATGTAAAATGGGCAAAAGATTTAACTAACCCTATTCTTCTTACGCGGTTTTCAATATTAAAACGCCGTTTTCTTGAAAATGCAGTTTTGTGACATTCGTTCTTTTTTTCCCTTACCCTTCATTTGTAATAGCATAGCTAAAAGTTTAATATTTTGTGAGTATTTTTCAATTTATTCCATTTTTGTAGTATGTTTTTATCAATACATATGGACTTTTAAAATCAGGTCATTCTTTCTGAAACACCCTCTATAAGAAGAAACAGGAATGGGAACAGCTGGTATTGAGTAACAAATTCAATTTACCATGTGGCACGAACCGCGGCGGCTCGGTGGTAGAGCGCTCACTTCTAGTGCGCGCGGTCCTGGTTCGATCCCAGCTCGCTTCAAGTAGCCTTGGTGGTGGACAAGCATGTGCATGGGGTTCCTAGGGGTTCTTCCATTTCCTTCCACTCTCGTCATTCTGCTATTTCATTCATTATTATCATTGCCGCCTCTCATAGCCTCGAAGCATAATCGTGTGACGTTAAACTTAAAAATATAGCGTGTCACGCACACTTACCAAATATCTTGAGCCTATGAAGTGTTTAAAGAAATGACACATTAGTTGACTTAAAACGCTATATACGTTAATGAAATTGTATTGTTGAAAACTACCTGTACATGAGGCATATTAACCGTGTAATTTGTCAAATTATTGGTCCATGTCTCATATAGCTTTGATGCTGGAAGGGATGTTAAATTGCAACCCAGTTAGCCAAATTACTAAAATACAAGGACACAGGAAGTCAGAGAACAGATGAAAATTCTGTTCTTTTTCGAATCAAAAGATCCAATATATTTCAATCAAAAATTTTCTTGTACGCCTTCTCTCTGGAGAACTACATATAGTGTAACCAAACCCAAACTATCACTTAACTCAGTATGATGTATTTATTCCGTGAAAAATACGAAAACTCGATTTAGGAGCCGTTCAAAAATTTTGTAGCCCCTGATCCAAAAACTAATTGGCCAACATCGCAATCTTTTTATCCATTTTTTGTTTTCCTATTTCTTGTTCCAAAATACACATAAGTTTTTCTAAAAATTAACTAGTATTATGATTTTTTTTTTCAATTAACAATACAAAGGATTCAGACTTCATCAATATAATGTATACTTCGTACAAACACTGTGCTAAGACAAGGTTGATGCTCGCACTATTAAACAAATTGTTTTACTTGGCGATGAATGTATTTTCTGTTGTTCATTTGTAGAAAAGTTGAAGATTTTTCACGGTTATATATTTGAGGTTCGAAGGATCAGCCCTCAGTTTAAGATAAAGGAAATCTATATTGATACCGAACTTAAAGATATCAAGAAGAAAAGAAGTCCTTGACGTAAATTTCAGTAGCCCCGTGGCGCGAAGGTCGGTGTTTGGTCACGAGTTTGCGTTAATCACATTTTGAATTATAGTTTAATAGTATGAATCCAAATAAAACTCCTGTTTTCCTTTTTCTCTTTGAAAGCTTTGGACATATGTTTACGTATTTTATGTAGAGATATGTAATCTTGTTTGTAGATAATTATGGAATCTATTTTAAAATAAAAGAAAAATAATAGCGACAATGTATCTTCTAATATAAATAAAATCAAGTGTTTGTGTGTCTGTCTGTCTATCTGTGTGTGGCCTGGAGAACAGACGAGTGGACCGAGAGTTACCAAATTTTGGTCACGGGTACCTTGACCGAGGTCCAAAACCAAGATGCAGCGCTTTAAAAAAAAAAAAAAAAAAAAATCCAACCAGAGTTGTCTCATGGGTGGGTGGGAGGGGGGGGAGCGTTTACCGGGACATGTAAAAGTAGTAGAAAATGACCGATAATTTTTTCATTTCGTTGTTCAGTTTGTTTATATGGATATTTTATCTTCCCCATGCGAAGAGTGGGTATTTCAGCTAGTATAGAAACAAAAGCAAAGTAAAAAAAAAAAAAAAAAACGGTGAAGAGAAATTGTCAAATTGGTGAGGAAGTTCGGCTGTAGGGGAGGAGGAGGTGGAAGAATTTCCTGTAGTGATGGAATTCTTATGAAGTCATAGAAAGTCAGGAAAAATTCAGGATCTTTTTTATTATTATCAGTGCCTGTAGGAATTAGGGATGGTATTTCCCGATTTTTTTTTATTTTCGAAAATTTCGTTTTTCGATATTTCGTTTGTACAACTACAAGCACAGCATTATTATAATTTTAAAACGACGGTTCTAGCTTGACTTCAAGCCAGAACCACCAATCTTGCAAAGAAAATCAACATTCGTACAAAAGAATATTTTTTACCGATAGATCTAAATTTGTGTTGGTGACATTAACGTGTTGAGAGTGAATTATTAATCTCAGCAACATCGAGAACTATGGATTCGATACTAATATCGGTCAATTTCGATTATTTTTACATGTCAACCTATTTCCATTACCCTAGGACTTCTAATGGAGGTTAAACGTAGACTTAAATTGCACAGAGAGTGTCACCAATCAACTTAGGAACGCGGAAAACTATGGATTTGATACTAATATCGGGCATTTTTTGATTATTTTTCCATGCACTCAAGGTGCTAATAGGGGCTTAACTTGGATTTAAATGGCATTGGGAGTGTCGCTATTTGTGTCAGCAACCACGGAAACTATGAACTCTCTATTAATATTGGTCACTTTCTATCATCTTATGTGTTACCCCCTTCCGCTTTCCCTAGGTGTGCTTGGGGAATATTACCCCGACAGTACTTTTTTTCCAAACTGTATGTAATGTGTAAACTAAGTTTGGTTAAAACTACTGCAGGCATTCTAGAATTATACTGGAACACACCATACACTCACAGACACATCAATTTTTATATATAAAAGATTATGCAAAGGCGTTTCAATAGAAAATTTTCTCCAAATATTTTGGGCATTTTGTCAAGTTTAACAATTCGAAAACGTCAATGTGGATATGAGATATTTTCTTCTTCTAATCTGGAATCCTTTCTAAATAGCTCCTGTGTCCTTCAATTGATCTAGAGACTCCCGATTTAGCCAAGAACGAGGGACAATCTTTTCAATGTGTCAGTTTGGTCCTACGTTGATTTATAAGTTACGGAATATGAAATGCCTTCAATGAGATGGGAGGCTTTATAAGACTAAACACAATAAAATATATATACAGGGGAAAGACAAAAAAAATCTAAAAACACTTCATACAGGACACGTAAGTTTGGCCCTCCACTGTACAACGCGTGTTGCGGTTGCCGATCGTTTTTTGTTTTCAATGTGTCATGTAGACCTTCTTCTTCCGTCAGCACGACACCTGTGAGTGTCGTGGTATGAAAGTGGTGCGGTAAAACGGGCGACCTGACAGACTTCTAAAGAGGCGTGATCGTTGGTGCCCATCTGGTTGGAGCTTCAGTGGCAACAGTGGCGAACATTGTGGGAGTATCGAAAGGCACTGTGTCCCAACGTCACGAGGGCATACACAATTCATGGGCAAACGACGTCTGCAAAGCACAACAGTGGTCGAAAGACAATTCTGTCAGGTAGGGACCGGAGGGCATTAAAACGGATTGTAGCAGCTAAAAAGAAGACCACTGAAATGAAAATTACGTCCGAACTCAATTCCGGCCTACAGAACCCGGTTTCATCGAAAACAGTGCGACGGGAACTTCATAAAATGAAAATTCATGGCAGGGCCGCTATCGCTAAACCCCTGGTCACAGCAGTAAATGCGAAGAGGCTTATCCAGTGGTGCAAGAACCACAAGGCGTAGACTCATGAGCATTGGAAACACGTAATGTGATCCGATGAATCGACCTTCACCTTGTTTCCAACAACCGGTCGTGTTTACGTATGGAGAACATCGTCGCAGGTCGTGTTTACGTCTGTGATACAGACTATCTGCTCCCAACTGTAAAACATGGTTGTGGTTCTGTTACAGTATGGGCAGTGATATCGTGGTTTTCCGCAGGTCCCATCATAGCTCTGCATGGAATGATGAATGCTAAGGCGTATGAGGGCATTTTGGGGGACCAGGTTCTACCCATGGCCCGTATTGTTCCCTGATGGTGATGTCATCTACCAAGATGATTTAGCACCCTGTCACGCTGCAAAAACGGTGAAATCATGGTTTGAGGAGCATGACCAGAAGCTATCACACCTCCCCTGGGTCCCACAATCACCAGATTTGAACATCATTGAGTCATTGTGGTCTGAGTTAGAAAGGCGTGTTCGGCTTCATTACCCTCCACCAGCATCCCTTAAGGAACTGGAGTTTTTTTTTTTTTTTTTTTTTTTTTTTTTTTTTTTTTTTTTTTTTTTTTTTTTAGGAACGATGGTACAAAATTCCACACACCACGATTCAGGGGCTGTATACGTGCATTCCACGTCGGATCCTAGCTGTTTTGGACGCAAAAGGAGGCCCCACACCATACTAGGTATGATTTTCAAACTTTTGCAATCGCTTTAGATTTTTTTGTCCAACCCCTGTATATATATTGTCATTCCTGCTAGCTGTTGTCATTCCTGCTGAGTCTTAGGCTACAGGTTTGAAATTTTTAAAAATTTTGCAAAAAACTGAAACTTGTTTTCAACACTATCTTTAGCAATTTCTACGTTTCTCTCCGTCGTCTTTTCATTTTTATTTATTTATTTATTTAATTCATTAAAGTAAAGTCTCTTCTTCGTTTCTGTAAAATATTACTTTAGCGTTGCGATCACTAAATGGAGTTACTGTAATGCTATGGATCTTTGACATTTTTTGTAAATTGGGCAGAAAATGTTTACAAGCCAGAACAGTGTTTAAATTGCTCGAGACTTTGTTATCTTTGTCCATATTAATTTTCCTTTCAGATACATGAAACTCTGAGCTAAGCGCCACAGTTTAAGAATGTATTTTTTAATTGTAGTACTTTGTATAACTATCAAAGTGTTTACCAAATATTAATGTCTGATGAAAGCAACGGTGCTTCGGTCAGAGTTTATTTTTATTTATAGTCGTAAGTGGTTCCAAAGCTAGAGTAGTTTTTTTTTTCTTTTCTTTTATACTTGAAAGCTTTCTACAGTGCTAAGATTACTTTCTATTTTCTACAGCTGACGGTTGGTAAGGGAAAGCTAAGAAAAATGGTTACCCAGGAAGTTCAGACCTTTGATAACCCAATGAAATCCAAAGGTACTACGACACCAGCGTTAGAGACAAAGGTAAGCTTTTAATTACAAAGTTGATGTTTTTGACTGAAAGTATTTCAAATGTTCAGTAGATTGAAAGTATTTGAGAACTACATCCTGAGGTGAATATTCGGACCCAAGAGGAACGAGAATGGGAAATGGCGGAAACTCCATAACGAGGAACTGCATATTTTGTATTGTTTAACAAACATTGTTAGGATCATCAAGTCTAGGAGGCTTAGGTGGGCAGGTCATGTATTGAGAATGAAAGAAAGTAGGAACGCTTTCAAAGTTTTAACTACAAATCTAACCGGAAAAAAACCATTAGAAAGACCTACGTGCATATGGATAGGAGAATATTAAGATGGATCTCGCAGAAGTAGGAGTACATAGTAGAAACTGGATCCAGTTGGCTAAGGACAGAAGTCAATGGGAGCTTTTGTGAACCCGGCATTGAACCTCCGGGTTCCACAGGACATAAAGTTAGTTAGAAAACACTAAATGTTACAGGAACATGGAATGTAGGACTGTAACTGTTTGAGTTGCTCTTCCGTTTGATGTATTATTTAGAATTATAAGTTCATTGTAATAAATATTACAAGGCCTTAAATCCCAGATATTCATTTTGAAACAACCTGTATTTTAAACACAGAAAGTTTGACTCATAGTAAGTATTTGCAGTCAAAAACTAAACTTATATTGTATTTAAAAATAAGGAGAGACTTAGAGGGCTATGAAGATGGTGGAGGCCAGTTAAAAAGAAAATTTCTAAACCTAACCATGAGAATGAGAAATCATGACGAAAATTTACTTAGTCATGGAAAGTCAGAGAAGTTAATACCAGAATTTTAGTGTGAACCCTGTAAGTGTAGAACCACACGCATGTTTGGGAACATCTGTACCGCACGTGGGTCCAGAGACACGCATACATACTATGAAACGACAAATAAAGTGATTGTATCTAAACTACGTTTGCTGAGTCGCTGGAATGCTGTTGTACACCGCAAGGAAACAAGAAAAACATGAAGCAACACAGAATGGGAAATACATATTAAAATTGAAATAATCAAAATCTCTGTATCGGGGTGCAGGACGCATTCCATTTTTAAACCTATTCTCAGAGGAACTCTTATTATTACATAACTATATGTAATTGAGGCTATTAAAATGATTATAAGCAAAAACAGTTCCCTTTTTTAGTTGGCATTCTGTATTACACCATACAAGCTTCTGCAACTGAACTTGCTGCCAGCTCAGCAAAATTGATATTTCCCAACATAGAATATAGTTTCTTCAATATGAAAAAAATGTTTGTACTGATAAATTAGTCGGGTGATTGACACATTCTCAAACTACAGGCCAGTAACGTTAGTTAATACATTCTCAAAAATATTAGTACTTAGGCACAAAGATATTGTAAAATTCTGTCTTTTTAAGAAACAGCTAAAAAGTGGTACACTGGAATTTTGGACCTTCCCAATCACCTTTTATTATAAAAATTATTCTTATATACAGTAGTAATAATAATTACAGTTCAAATATAAGTTTTTCTTGAATATTTGGTGGCTTGTTGGTGAGTTTGTGGGAACCCAGAGACCAAGCGTCCAAGGCTCTTTGCGGTCAAGAATTGTGCATAGGTACCTCTCAGAGACCACGCGTCCTAGAGAGTGGTAAGGATAAAGGAACTCTTAGAGACCAGGCGTCCTAGAGAGTGGTAAGGATAAAGGAACTCTTAGAGACCAGGCGTCCTAGAGAGTGCTAAGGATAAAGGAACTCTCAGAGACCAGGCGTCCTAGAGAGAGGTAAGGATAAAGGAGCTCTCAGAGACCAGGCGTCCTAGAGAGTGGTAAGGATAAATGAACTCTCAGAGACCAGGCGTCCTAGGGAGTGGTAAGGATAAAGGAGCTCTCAGAGATCAGGCGTCCTAGTGAGTGGTAAGGATAAAGGAACTCTTGAGACCAGGCGTCCTAGAGAGTGGTAAGGATAAAGGAGCTCTCAGAGACCAGGCGTCCTAAGGGAGTGGTAAGGATAAAGGAACTCTCAGAGACCAGGCGTCCTAGAGAGTGGTAAGGATAAAGGAACTCTCAGAGACCCGGCGTCCTAAGGGAGTGGTAAGGATAAAGGAACTCTCAGAGACCAGGCGTCCTAAGGGAGTGGTAAGGATAAAGGAACTCTCAGAGACCAGGCGTCCTAAGGGAGTGGTAAGGATAAAGGAACTCTCAGAGACCAGGCGTCCTAAGGGAGTGGTAAGGATAAAGGAACTCTCAGAGACCAGGCGTCCTAGAGAGTGGTAAGGATAAAGGAACTCTCAGAGACCAGGCGTCCTAGAGAGTGCTAAGGATAAAGGAACTCTCAGAGACCAGGCGTCCTAGAGAGAGGTAAGGATAAAGGAGCTCTCAGAGACCAGGAGTCCTAGAGAGTGGTAAGGATAAATGAACTCTCAGAGACCAGGCGTCCTAGGGAGTGGTAAGGATAAAGGAGCTCTCAGAGATCAGGCGTCCTAGTGAGTGGTAAGGATAAAGGAACTCTTGAGACCAGGCGTCCTAGAGAGTGGTAAGGATAAAGGAGCTCTCAGAGACCAGGCGTCCTAAGGGAGTGGTAAGGATAAAGGAACTCTCAGAGACCAGGCGTCCTAGAGAGTGGTAAGGATAAAGGAACTCTCAGAGACCCGGCGTCCTAAGGGAGTGGTAAGGATAAAGGAACTCTCAGAGACCAGGCGTCCTAAGGGAGTGGTAAGGATAAAGGAACTCTCAGAGACCAGGCGTCCTAAGGGAGTGGTAAGGATAAAGGAACTCTCAGAGACCAGGCGTCCTAGAGAGTGGTAAGGATAAAGGAGCTCTCAGAGACCAGGCGTCCTAGAGAGTGGTAAGGATAAAGGAACTCTCAGAGACCCGGCGTCCTAAGGGAGTGGTAAGGATAAAGGAACTCTCAGAGACCAGGCGTCCTAAGGGAGTGGTAAGGATAAAGGAACTCTCAGAGACCAGGCGTCCTAAGGGAGTGGTAAGGATAAAGGAACTCTCAGAGACCAGGCGTCCTAGGGAGTTGTAAGTATAAAGGAGCTCTCAGAGACCAGGCGTCCTAGAGAGTGGTAAGAAAAAATGAACTCTCAGAGACCAGGCGTCCTAAGGGAGTGGTAAGGATAAAGCAACTCTCAGAGACCCGGCGTCCTAAGGGAGTGGTAAGGATAAAGGAACTCTCAGAGACCAGGCGTCCTAGGGAGTTGTAAGGATAAAGGAACTCTCAGAGACCAGGCGTCCTAGAGAGTTGTAAGGATATAGGAACTCTCAGAGACCAGGCGTCCTAGAGAGTGGTAAGGATAAAGGGACTCTCAGAGACCAGGCGTCCTAGAGAGTGGTAAGGATAAAGGAGCTCTCAGAGACCAGGCGTCCTAGAGAGTGGTAAGGATAAAGGAACTCTCAGAGACCCGGCGTCCTAAGGGAGTGGTAAGGATAAAGGAACTCTCAGAGACCAGGCGTCCTAGGGAGTTGTAAGGATAAAGGAACTCTCAGAGACTAGGCGTCCTAGGGAGTGGTAAGGATAAAGGGACTCTCAGAGACCAGGCGTCCTAGAGAGTGGTAAGGATAAAGGGACTCTCAGAGACCAGGCGTCCTAGAGAGTGGTAAGGATAAAGGAACTCTCAGAGACCAGGAGTCCTAGGGAGTGGTAAGGATAAAGGAACTCTCAGAGACCAGGCGTCCTAAGGGAGTGGTAAGGATAAAGGAACTCTCAGAGACCAGGCGTCCTAGAGAGTGGTAAGGATAAAGGAACTCTCAGAGACCAGGCGTCCTAGAGAGTTGTAAGTATAAAGGAGCTCTCAGAGACCAGGCGTCCTAGAGAGTGGTAAGAAAAAATGAACTCTCAGAGACCAGGCGTCCTAAGGGAGTGGTAAGGATAAAGCAACTCTCAGAGACCCGGCGTCCTAAGGGAGTAGTAAGGATAAAGGAACTCTCAGAGACCAGGCGTCCTAGGGAGTTGTAAGGATAAAGGAACTCTCAGAGACCAGGCGTCCTAGAGAGTGGTAAGGATAAAGGGACTCTCAGAGACTAGGCGTCCTAGAGAGTGGTAAGGATAAAGGAACTCTCAGAGACCAGGCGTCCTAGAGAGTGGTAAGGATAAAGGAGCTCTCAGAGACCAGGCGTCCTAGAGAGTGGTAAGGATAAAGGAACTCTCAGAGACCCGGCGTCCTAAGGGAGTGGTAAGGATAAAGGAACTCTCAGAGACCAGGCGTCCTAGGGAGTTGTAAGGATAAAGGAACTCTCAGAGACTAGGCGTCCTAGGGAGTGGTAAGGATAAAGGGACTCTCAGAGACCAGGCGTCCTAGAGAGTGGTAAGGATAAAGGGACTCTCAGAGACCAGGCGTCCTAGAGAGTGGTAAGGATAAAGGAACTCTCAGAGACCAGGAGTCCTAGGGAGTGGTAAGGATAAAGGAACTCTCAGAGACCAGGAGTCCTAGGGAGTGGTAAGGATAAAGGAGCTCTCAGAGACCAGGCGTCCTAGAGAGTGGTAAGGATAAAGAAGCTCTCAGAGACCAGGCGTCCTAGAGAGTGGTAAGGATAAAGGAGCTCTCAGAGACCAGGCGTCCTCGAGAGTGGTAAGGATAAAGGAACTCTCATAGACCAGGCGTCCTAGAGAGTGGTAAGGATAAAGGAACTCTCATAGACCAGGCGTCCTAGAGAGTGGTAAGGATAAAGGAACTCTCAGAGACCAGGAGTCCTAGGGAGTGGTAAGGATAAAGGAAGATACCACGCATCCTAGAGTGGAGGTGATGATCAATCGATGGAAATTGATGCCTTCTGCGGTGTTCTGGCTCTGTTTATCCATAAATGTCGTTGAGTTCATTAATATTCATCAGTTGACGATGATTGACGACGTCTTCTTCGTGGTTGTCGCATGAAGTGCGTTTAAAGCCAGCACGTTGTGTTGGGAACACGTGTAGAACCTTGCATTATATACGAGGGCGTCTTTTCAGCGTACGTTAAGCTACCAGCGGAGAACCACGTAAGGTGGCGAAACGCAGATAAACTAGATCTGATCATTGGAGGTCACACATTCTCCATAACAAAAGACAGACTCTGATGTACAGTCATTGTGGAGTAACGAGCGCCTAAACATTTCGGGTTGAATCGAAACGCCCGCCAAGTGTGAACTACGTGATATAATACGATTTTTCCAGGCGGCTGCTGAGTTCCGTGAAATCTAAAGATCAGTTCAGAAACCATATCTATCCCTTTCACGAACCGGGAGATTCAGATGTTCTTCAAGGTTGTCTTCCGCCACAGATTTCCAGCCTTGGCTACTCTCCTTGTGTACCTTGTCGGTTAAGTTTTCCTTTAAACTCATTGTAGCACTTGTACACAGAGCAATCACTTATAAAGTTCCCGTCATAATCATCAATGATTCGATGACGAATTACGGCTATATTATGCCTTTCCGCCTGCAGAAATCAAACTACATCACATAGTTCACACTTGACGGGCGCTTCGATTTAACACGATATATTTAAGACACACTTTACTTCATGGTATAGTAGAATGGTATAGTCTATTCCTTGGTATGGAGGATGTGTGACCTTCAATAAACAAATTTTGTTTGTCCACATTTTCTGGTAGCTTAACGGAGGCTGTAAAAACCACCCTCGTATTTTAAAGCATAAGGTGCCTTAATTAAAGCATAACATGATTGTTAACTTAACCTTATTCATTTTACTTATTTTACCCTATTTTCACTCAAGAATATACTGCAAGTCAGCGCAATTCTGCGTTATATCTTATTTTACTGAGAAATCACTTCTAAAATGGTTAATAGTTCCATGTGTCAACTGTTTTCAATTTTTATGTATTTATTTTTTTATTTATTTTTCAGGACAGTTATGCCTCTGTTTCAGTGTGGGAAATCTATGATGCATACAAGCATCTGGAAGACATGAATAAAGGTAAAATAATCTATATATATAAAAGAGAACGCACAAAATCCTTTGTCCGCTCATCACGCTAATACGGCTGAACCGATTTCATTCATTTTTGGGGGGTTGTTAGGATTTGGACCCTAGATGGTTTTTATCATATCACTTTAATTTTCAATTACCAGTGTCTTGAGATAATTGACCAATCAGGTGTCAATACGTACAAAAAATCCTTTGTCCGCTCATCACGCTAATACGGCTGAACCGATTTCTTTCATTTTTGGGGGGTTGTTAGGATGTGGACCCTAGATGATTTTTATCATATCACTTTAATTTTCAATTACCAGTGTCTTGAGATAATTGATCATTCAGGTGTCCATACGTAGAAATCCTTTGTTATTAGTTCATCATAGGTATAAAAATAAACGTATTTATATGCAACCCGCATGACCCTGTGACTCGGCGGGTTAACATAACTAACAGGCGCTATAAATCACTTGAAAGCGAAAAAGTAAAAATTATCTAAGTAACAAAGTTTATTGCGTTCCGGGGTGACCGCAGCGAAGCGGGGTGAACGCTGCTAGTAATAATAATAATAGTTGAGTTGATTTTGAGTTTAACGTCCCTTTCAGCAGGCTGTATGAGACGGAACATACTGATTAACGTGTAATCCGAACCACATCAGCTCCCGCCGGAAATCGAACCCGGGTCTCCCACGCCAAAGACAATAATAATAATAATAATAATAATAATAATAATAATAATAATAATAATAATAATAATAATAATAATAATACACTTTTCTCGCTTCTCCGAAAAATATTCCATTCCGCTGATGTCTCCTTTAGTTTTATCATAGATCATAATTAATGTGCAACTATTGAGGGGTAAATGCTCCGTCGTTCATGCTTGTCTCATGATTAGATTTTTCTTGTAGCTTCTTGATTAAGATGTATTTTAAGAAAATCCAAGGTTGATTCCTTCCCCCTCTCAATATCACTCAAGACTTAAGCGCCTTTCGTGTATTTACGAGTAGACCCCCAAATGCAACATCTAATATAAATAAAATAAAGAGTTTGTTTTGTGTCTGTGTGTGTGTGTGTGTGTGCGACGTGGGAACCAGACGAGTGGACCGAGAGTTACCAAATTTTAGTCACGGGTACATTAGTCCAGGCCCCAGACCAGGACGAAGCGTTTTTTTTTTTTTTTTTTTCGAACCAGAGGGGGACGTTTACTGGGACATGTGAAAGTAGTAGAAAATGACCGATATTAGTGTCGAATTCATAGTTTTCGCGGTCGCTTAAATAAATGGTGAAACTCCGATCGCATTAACTTCCAAATTCACCCCATTTGGCTGCGGGCCGGAGTAACCGGGTAGGGGGGATACCGAGACATGTAAAAATAATCTAAAGTGACCAATATTAGTGTCAAATCCATATTTTTAGCGCTTACTGAGATCAATTGTGACACTTCAATTAGCGATGACTTTCAAATTCAGCTACCATTGTTTGCGGGCCAGGGGTCACTTACGGGGAGGGGGTTACCGAGACACATAAAAATAATCCAAAGTGACCGGTATTAATGTCAAATCCATAGTTTTCGCGGTTGCTGAGATGAATGGTCATGCCCGCACAGGCGTTGACTTCTAAATACAGCCTCCATAGGCTGGAAACACCAGAGGCTTTTTTTTTTTTTCAAATTTCAGACCAGAGGGTCTCAGGGGGGTTTACCGGGATATGTAAAAGTAGTAGAAAGTGACCGATGTTTTTTTCCTTTCGTTGTTCAGTTTGTTTACGTAGATATTTTATCTGACCCATGCGAAGAATGGGTATTTCAGGTAGTAATAAATAAAAGTTAATTTAAAAATCAAACTATTGAGATGTTACTATGATATTTACGTGTAGATTACTTGTTCGATTGGCTATGGGAAGACATTGTCATTTTATTGTTAATTGATTTTATTTACCTTAATTAATGTTATACACAATCGTTTCATCATCTTTCAGTGTATCACACAGGAAAGGTAGGAGGTGCAAGTATTAGGTGTAGACTGATGATATAGCTCTTGTTGCACAATATAAACAGAAAATTAATGATGTGTTAGGAAACGAGGAAAAGCTGTGAATATGAAATGACTAACATAGAATAGATCTCTTGGATTTCAGATTATATGACTTTATGGTGAACGTAGGTTTTCTGGGTTTCTTCTTTCTCCTATTTTATCTATATATATAAAAGAGAACGCACAAAATCCTTTGTCCGCTCATCACGCTAATACGGCTGAACCGATTTCTTTCATTTTTGGGGGGTTGTTAGGATTTGGACCCTAGATGGTTTTTATCATATCACTTTAATTTTCAATTACCAGTGTCTTGAGATAATTGACCAATCAGGTGTCAATACGTACAAAAAATCCTTTGTCCGCTCATCACGCTCATACGGCTGAACCGATTTCTTTCATTTTTGGGGGGTTGTTAGGATGTGGACCCTAGATGATTTTTATCATATCACTTTAATTTTCAATTACCAGTGTCTTGAGATAATTGATCATTCAGGTGTCCATACGTAGAAATCCTTTGTTATTAGTTCATCATAGGTATAAAAATAAACGTATTTATATGCAACCCGCATGACCCTGTGACTCGGCGGGTTAACATAACTAACAGGCGCTATAAATCACTTGAAAGCGAAAAAGTAAAAATTATCTAAGTAACAAAGTTTATTGCGTTCCGGGGTGACCGCAGCGAAGCGGGGTGAACGCTGCTAGTTATTCCATAAATATTTTCACCATCAAATTGTAATTATTACCCTAACTGCAAAACGTTAAATTTTCCATGCTTATTTCCAGAACCAGAGCCGACATTATTGCCCATGGATGATGATGATGATGAAGAGGAAGAAATAGATATAGCATTAAAGGAAGAGGAACTTACATATATTGCAAAACTTCCCAAATTTCGTTATCTGGTCACAGTAGTAGAACGACTCCTAGCTGCAAATATATTTTCTACACAACAAGCCATCTTCAGAGGTCTTAAGTCTCCAGGTAATTGCTTTTATTTCTATTTTTTATTAATAAACAGTTGTCATTTTAACTATATGATGTTAATTTATTTTTCCTTTTTTAGACTTTCAAACTATGGTATGCATATGTGTTGGAAGTATATAGAAGAGCTTTGTCCGTTCGTCCGTCTGTCGACAGGTATCAGAACGATGCTATTCCTTGCAATCGATTTAGAGTCTCAAGGGTAAGTCCCATCTCCTTTGTTGACTCTATTCAAACCGAAACTGGTTCAAATTAGTGATTTCCGGTTTGAATGTTTTTCGCCATAAAACAAAAAAAGGTAACAGATAGCGAGAAACCTTTTGTTTACAAACGATTCAGTCTCTCAAGATAATGGACCATGGCTATCTCAGACACTCTGCCAAAACCAGAAGTGGTTCAAATGTAATACTACTTCCGGTTTCAATACTGATTTCCACAGAGGCAAAACAGTAAAAGATATCCAGATACGGTTATCTGCAATCGATTTAGCGTTCCAAGAATAACTTCCGTTTTCTCCATTAACCCTCTATTCAAATTAGCCATTTCAGATTTTAACGTTTATCGCCATAGAACGAAAACGGTAACTGATAGGAAGAATCGGTTTTTCGAAAACTATTCAGCGTCTTATAGCAACGTGCCAGGATATCCCACACAATCTACCAAAACCAAAAATTGTTGAAAATTGCTAATACAGTTGAAATTTGCTACTACTTCCGGTTTTAGTACCGATTTTCATAAAGCAAAAATGGTGAGAGAGATCGAGATCTGTTTTTTTTTAAAATTAATTTAGGGTCCCAAGAATAGGTTTCATCTCCCTCGTTTACCCTCTGTTCAAACCGGAAGTGGTTAAAATAAATCACATCCAATATCAAAATTTATATCCATAGAACAAAATGGTATTCGATAGCGATAAGCGGTTTTCTCCAAATGATTGAGGCTGTCAGGAGAACACACCATCACAACCCGCAACACTCTACCGAAACCAGAACTGGTTGAAATTTACTACTATTCCCGGTTTCAATTCTCATTTCCGTAGAGCAAAAAAACGGTAAGATATATCAAGATGGAGTTATTTGCAATCGATTCAGCTTCCCAAGACTGTGAATAGATTCTGTGTCCTTTTTTAACCATTTATTCAAACCGGAAGTGATTGAAATTAACAATTTCCGATTTCAACCTTTATCACCATAGAACAAAAACAGTAAGGGATAGTGACTAATGACTTCTGTGTCCGAGGTACAGGTTCTATCTTTGATCTCATGAATCTATTGCAACCAGTAGTTATAGATGTACTACTTCAAGTTTGAGTAGTGAATTGCAAATGTTTGGAATTTTACCGTAGTTTCACATTGTGAAACGATACTCCCTTGTCTACTGCACAGTACTAATGAATTCTTATTCAACTAATTATCCAAACACTTCCACAAAATAATGGATTATCTCTACAAATTCCAGTTGAGGGGCTAGACAAACGTTTAACATTCCTGCTTCATTATAGTGATTTCCTGGGTTCAGATCCAAGGATATCAACCTACCCTCTTTGTTTTCAGTCTTTCCACCAGCCCCTAAAAGCGGATGCTGCAATGGCATCTCGAATATTTGCAGCCTTGGGGCACTTTCCTTTAAAAAAAAAAAAAAAAAAAAATCCTATGTTGTTACTCTTTCGCTGTTAAATTGTATGGTATAAAATAACTATTTATTTATGGACATGGTTCGAAATACAATTATGAAGTAACAGTGAAAGATACATAAGAAAAAATCATTGGAAAGAAGTCAGCTAGGGTCAATATGATCCCAGAATTTACATCGAGAGATTGAGGAAAAGCCCTGGAAAAAACTTCAATCGAGATGGCTGGCTGCAGCATTATTGAAATTCAAAACTTCTTTATTCTCAAACGAGAATAGTAACTACTCATCTAAGTTTGGTTCAGTGTTAGGGGCGCACCCACGGGAAGGAAGGGGGGGTTCACCGTGTCCGGATCCTCCCCAAACTTCCTAACTCAACATACATTTGTACACTCTCTTAATAAAACTATACTTCTTTGACAGGAAAATGGTTGGTGTAGCATGAACATTTGACTTTACACTTCATCTGTACTCTTTCTCTTATAAAAACATTCTAGTTTTATCTTTTTTTGAAAATATAGTAGAAGTGTTTTACAGTTATTTATCATATTTTCGGGAGCAGAATAATACCCGTTCAATACTACATAGACGTAGTGGCTTCTAGTATTGGACCCCCCAAAGCCTGGACCTTCCGAACAAAAATTTGTGGGTGCGCGCCTATTCGGTGTATTTGGTATTTTTAATGCATATATATTGCCAGAACTTATTTGGGAAATTGAGGTCGAGAAAGATGCAACGAGCGTAAAAAAAAAAGCTGTCCATGTTGCTTATAGTTTAGTGGTAGACTTTCATCCTGGCAGACGGGGGACCGGGGTTCTATTATCCGCCGGTAATCAGCGATCAATTCCTCTGTATACTTCCTCAATATTAATTCTTATTCAATTTTTATTTTCCGGGTTTCATAATGTGTTCTTTGTAGACACTTCTGTCCGTATTCTGCAGTATGATTCACTTAGCGCTTATGTTTGTCACCGGCGAAAACAGATGACCAATGAATTTGGGACTGCAGTTCGAAGTATACATTCAATAAGCACAGGAATGATAATTAAAATCGTTTTCCTTTCTTAAAATCTTTTAATTCTAATTATTTATATGTATTTATTTAAATATTTTCAGAGAAAACAACGTCGTACAGCATTCAAATGAATGAATTATGGAGTTTTCACTGCGAAAGGACAGAAGATCGTACAGTCACCTCAATTTCTCCAAATGATCATAATCAGGTAATTAGTGTTGTATGCCTTGTTTCCATTTTATAACCTACTTTCAATCCGAAATGGAGTTGGATCATTGGAATGAATTGTGCAAGTGAATTCATATTTGAATAAAAAACTGGCTCCGCGTAGTGCAGTCGTTAACGCTCTCGCCTTTGGTGCGAGCGGTCTCGGATTCAATTCCCGGTGGGGACGTAGTGGGGGGAAAAGTGTAATAGCTATCTCAGGCCAGCCATCCTGCGTGAGGTTTTCCTGGGTTTTCCTCATTAATACCAGGCAAATACCGGGATGGTATCTAATACGCAGGCCGCTTCCTTCCTTCCTCAATCGGGGCCGCGGTGGCTCAGTGGTAGAGCGTTCACCTCTGGTGCTTCGAGTCCCGGGTTCGATCCCAGCCCCCGCCAAGTGAACTTTGTGGTGGACAAACACCGTGCTCGTGGGTTTTCTCGGGGTTCTCCCGTTTCCTCCCACTTTCTTCATTCCACCATTTCATTCATTACTCATCATCACCGTCTCCTTTAGCCTCACCGGCACGTAAAACTCAAAGATTTCATTTCATTTCCTTCCTCAATCCTTTCTTCCTTCCCTTTCCCCGGGACGTCATCCCTCATACGTGATGGGCTAACATGGCTATAGATGCCGAAAGTCTAGAAATCTAAATCCTAATCGTAATCCTTGAATAAGAAAATACGTTCATTTTACAGGAATGCTTTAGCATAGGGACAAGATAGCTACGAGTTAGGAAAATCATGAAAAAGGTTGGGCAAAATCTTGAATATTTCAAAAAGTGATGATCGATGTTGAATAAATATCCATATATCTATTATCTAAAAATGAAAAGGATCTTGTTTCTGATTGCACTATGGGAAAATGGCTGAACTGTTTGAAGTGAATTTTCGGATATAGTTATGAGCTATCCCGAAGTAGGTTTTTGTTCTATTACTTTGATTTAAAATGCGAATTCTAAGGGGTAGATGGGGTTCAAAATTTAAGCAGGAACCCATCAAATTAGGAAGATGAAACTTGGTATATAAATTCCTCATTAAAAATAAGTGGACATGCGTTCCAGCATATTTGAGAATTCCCGTTTTAAGAAGGTACGGGGGAGGAGGGGGAGGGATCTTTTATACTTCACATCGAAAGCGATGATGCATGATGCATGTTGTTTGTGATCACATCACGGGGAAACGATTGACCAGTTTGAAATGAAATTTGAAAAGTAGTTAGTATCTACCTACGTTTTAAATCTCAGTTACTATTAGTACCCAATAGGAACGGGAATGGCGGAAACTTCATAAAGAGGAACTGCATAATTTATACCGTTTACCAAACATTGTTAGGGTCATCAAATGTAGGAGGCTCAGGTGGGCAGGTCATGTAGCCAGAATGGAAGAAATTAGGAACGTTTTCAAAGTTTTAACTAAAATCCAATCGAAAACGACCATTAGGAAGACCAAGGCGCAGATGGGAGGACAGTATTAAGATGGTCTCACAGGAATAGGAATACAAAGTAGAAACTGGATCCAGTTGGCTAAGGATAGAAGTCAGTGGAGAGGTTTTATGAACCGGCATTGAACCTACGGGTTCCATAGGCCATAGAGTTAGTTAGAGAGTTAGTTTCTACCTAAAAGTGGAGTTTTATTGGTACTTTGATTAAAGAGCACATCCTAAGGGGAGAAGAGGGTTACAAAATCTTAGGCAATAATACCATGAGCCTGTCAAGTTAGTAGGATGAAAATCGGTATATAAAATCATTAACAATGAGTGGACACGTGTTTCCGCATTTTTAAACATTTTTGTTTTAAGATGGGGGCGGGGGAGGTATTTTCTATAGTTCATTTGTTAACATTGAAAACGTTGTTGCCTTTTGTGATTGCATCACACGGAAGGGGAAAACGCTTGAGCAGTTTGAAGTGAATTTTGGGAGATAGTACCAACTTGGATTAAAAAGCATGTCCTAAGGGGATAGGGGGTTCAAAATTTATAGCAAAAACACTATAACGTATGATATTTTTATTGTTTAATTTTCATTAATATACGTATCCTAAGGGGAAAAGGAGGCTCAAAATGTTTCGTAAAACTATTCTCCCCGTGCGAAGAACAGGTTCAGCTAGTATACAGGGTGTTCCAAAACAACATCGACAAAATTTGGGAGGTGATTCCTAACACCAAGATAAGACAAAAAGTATAAACCAAGTTGGGTGCACAAATGTTTCCTTTCGGCGTTATAGGCTGCCAAAAACATAAAAAAAAAAATAAAAAATGAACTTTAAAGGTCTATAGCTCCAATACTGTGTCACCTACCGTAGTCGGGTCAAGACTTTATTTAGGAACTAGTATGTGCCCTATCCAAATATCCATGTTTCAGTACTACCTGCAGTACTTCCGGAAAAATTTTTATAGAGGCAGTTGATGAGTACTTCAAATTATATGCCCGTAGCTAAACTCCATCTATAAAATTTGTTGCGTGAGTGCCTTGAGATTCTGAAACATGTATTTTTGGATAGCGCACATATTAGTTCCTAAGTAAAGTCTTGACCTGAGTGCGGTACGTCCCATAGTTTCGGAGCTATGGACCTTTAAAGTTCATTTTTTCATGTTTTCGGCAGTCTATAACTCCGAAAGGAAGCACATGTGCACCCAGGTCAGTCTACACTTTTTGTCTTATCTTGGTATCAGGAATCACCTCCCAAACGTCGGTGTTGCTTTGAAACACCCGGTATATACAAGGGTAAATCACTTAAAGTGACCCCTCCTAACTTCTAAACTAAGTGATAGAAATAGCTAGAATTTTGTACCAAGCAAATATCAGAAGGGGAAAAACGTGTGACATACTCGATAATATCACAAAGCTAACAGTATAACTATCTTAATATAAAGTTTCATTTTTTTTTTTTTCAAATGGTACTACGTCAGGTTATTTCATATTTCAAATATACATGTAAAACCAAACATTAAAATACCACACTATTTGTTCAGTGTTGCCAACTAAGAATGCTATGGTACCACAAATATCCAAATTTCAGAGGGCTCTAGAACAGTAATGAACCAACTGAGATAAACGGGGCGGCGCATATCTAACGAATACTATGAACATGATACGATGCATTTCGAAGGAATAGGAACGAAGTTAAAAGAAATTGAACATTTATTTTTCTTTTATACATCAGTCGATAGAATATGTACAGGTCTCACCAAAGGTAAATGTGTTTTGTGCCTTAAGCGTGAAAGGAATTTACGTCCCTTTCTTAATTTGCTAAGCCCACTATCACTGTCATTCATACTTGACATGCTGGAGAATTATCTAATGCCACAGTTACATTAAGATATGAGTGCAGGTTGCGTTTTCCAGCTGGATGGGGCCACCTTTGTATTTTCAACATGAAGTTACCGCCTCTCTCAATCGCGAAGTGACGACGTTGGTTGGTTATGGTGGAACGATTTAATGGCCACATCGTTCACCTGATTTGAGTTATTGGCGTTCTCTATCTATTGTTATATTAACGAACGTGCCACCATCGATGCAGATGAATATGATTTAGTGGCTTTGGCAGGAAATCGATAACGACATTTTCGTTGAAGATACGTTCGTTTCAGTGCTGTATGAAATTTTTGAAACTAATATACGTTCTTTACAGATAACGTTACTTTTGTATAATAAATATAGACACACTGTTATAAAAATGTATAAATGTACTTCAGTTGTATTATTTGCCTTATGTTGTTTAACTATAATCACTTTGTTAAATATATTTATTAAGATTTTATAATTTTGTTGCTGTTTCCAGGATATTATTGCTGTTGGCTATGGAAAATATTACTTGACAGAAGCAACGGACGGCCTCGTTTGCTGTTGGTCAATTAGCAACCCAATTCAACCAATAAGAGCTTATGAATTTGATGAGCCAGTGACTGTTGTTAGTTTCTCGAAGTGTAGCCCAAGTCTCCTAGCAGTTGGATGTTACGATGGACGAATATTTATTATTGATATCACTGATGAACAGAAGACTGTGATAGCTGACAGCGGGTGAGAAACATTTGTGTACATTTGAAATTGAAATGAGGCCTAGGCATTGATTATGTGTAGATTATGTAGTTATCATTTGTAGAGAATTTTTGGATCAAGAGATTCAACATTTTTCAATAAAAAAAAATTCTTGTACGCTTTATATCTGGAAAACTACATATAATGTAGGCAAACTAAAACTATCACTTAACTCAATATGATGTGCTTATTCCGTAGAAAATACGAGAACTCGATTTAGGGACCGTTCAAACGTTTTGTGGCCGCTGATCCAATACATTTCATTCAATCAAAAATTTTCTTGTACGCCCTATATTTGGATAACTACATATGAAAGGTAAGGGGACAAAAGAAGGAATGTCACAAAATTGCATTTTCAAGAAAACGGCGTTTTAATATTGAAAACCGCATAAAAAGAAAAGGGCTAGTTAAATCTTTTGCCCATTTTACATGGATATTTCTACATCTACGCATGCATGGCATATACAATCAAATAGTACCAAGAGTCACCAACAGATAGGACAAAGCACCTGATAAAGCACACACATGGACATCCTTTGTTTTTTCCCTTACCCTTCATATAGTGTAGCCAAACCCAAACTATCACATACCTCAGTATGATGTGCTTATTCAGTAGAAAATACGAAAACTTGATTTAGGGGCCTTTCAAAAATTTTGTGGGCCCTAATCCAATAGCCAATATATTTCATTCAATCAAAAATTTTCTTGTACGCTTTATATCTGGAGAACTACATATAGTCTAACCAAACCTAAACTATCGCTTAACTTAGTATGATGTGCTTATTCAGTAGAAAATACGAAAACTTGATTTAGGAACCGTTCAAAAATTTTGTGACCCCTGATCGAAAAACTAATTATTGTCCAAGATCGCAATATTTTGATTTTTTTTTTTTTTTTTTTTTTTGCTCATTTCTAAAACTCTTGTTGTTTTCTAATTCGTCTTCTAGTTTCGAAATGGATGTAGTGTAAATATTTTTAAGTGCTTTTCTATAATATGCTACAAACAAGCTTATCTTTAGTATTTTTTTTTTTTTTTTTTTTTTTAATGTGGCTGGTGCACAGTTCTCAGAATAGATATTATTAATATTAGTAGTTCCCTGAAGAGTACAAGCGGGTGGAGGATATATATTTTAGATGTTTGCAAGGAGTCTTGTCTTATTTCAGCACTAAGGAATAGAGACGGTTGGTAGGTTTCAAGGGAAATGTTTTATTAAGAACGAATAATCTTCATGGAGCTTTCATAACAGATACGCACAACCAAATGCATTTTCATCCTATTTGTCGAATGCTCGAAATTCATTTCTATTACTTCAGTTATTATTTTGCTTTTGTACTGTTGAGTGTTTGTCCAGTTTCCTTGTTTGTTGTTCAGATTTTGACTCAAGGATAATAGAACATATTTGCTTTCTCTTCAGCAATGAAAGCTTCAAAGATAGCGCTTTAGAACAAACTCCAATCATAACCTGCTGAATATTTTTTTCTACAACTATTATGTTAATGTAATAATAAAAACAGAAAATATTAAATGAACCTGAAATATATATTGGTTGATTAACCAATTTTCCATCAATGGTCCTGCATAGCGTGATGGCTAACGGTCTCGCCTTTGATACGAGCTGTCTCGACTTTGAAGCCATCCTTAGTGAGGTTTTTCTCATTCCCACCCCACCAGGCAAATACCGAGATGGTACCTCACATAACGGTCTCAGGCCGCTTCCTTCCTTCTTCATCCCTTTCTTTCTTCCAAGTTCCCCGGGCAGTGTGATCGCCAAGGGACGTTATCCTTCATACGTGAATGTGGCGGGCTAGCATGACCATCGATGGCGAAAGCTCAAGGCAATCTAATTCCTAATACTAATGACACTTTGTATCAGCACAAGTGGGGTTTTCCTGACCCCAGAGTGACTCTATCAATTGAGAGACGGTACAAGCTTGTAACAAGGAAGCTTCATTGTTTCACTGTTGAAATTTAATAGATATTGATTGTTAGGAAGTCGTAAATAACTGTTGTTGAGTAGATTATAGTGTGATACATCTTTCAGCATTTTTGTTCTAAAAATATGTTAGTGTCACAGAAAAAGTATATTTAAGGCACATATAATGAATATTGTAGTTGCATAACATCATGCATCAGTTTTAAAGCTAGTTACAGTAAAATATCCACAATCAAGGTGTCAAAAGGCTTCGTAAATTTCGCTAGTGTTAAACTGGATTAAATCAATTTAAAAGAAGATTTTTAAAATACAAAGCGAGGGTGAAATTAAACTCCACGAAAAATTGTTGTTACTTTTAGAATGTGACATCAACACTTGACTTCCCTCGCTGTTTTATTATCATCATTATTCTCGCGAATTTTTTCTGCTTGTTAATGAGTATGGTTTACCAAAACTTGGGTATGTATATATATATATATATATATATATATATATATATATGAGTCGTCCAGTTTCAAAACGGCTGTTGTCCATTTACAGAAAATCCCATTTTGTTCTAGATACCTGTTTTCCAGCAATTAATCAAATTTAACGTTGACCTCATAATAATAACTTTTCATTATTTTTTTTTCCTTCTCTCTTGAAATCTTCATTTACAGACTTAATTTAAGTTTTATTTAATGACTTCAGCACTAGCTTAATTTTGTTTGCAGTGTTAGTACAACACAGCATTGTGGACCAATTTGGGACGCACAGTGGTTTCAGTGGGACTATTACGTTGAGCCTGGAGACTACCTACTAACTATCTCAGATGAAGGATGTGTCAATAGGTGGAACTTAGAGAGAAATTTCGAATGTACACGTAAGTGCAGATTCTTTCATTCCGTAAACTAATCACGTAGTCATTATACCCAATAAACTTGAATATAAATCTTAGATTTACATAATCTTATCAGAGTATGCATAAAATCATCTTCTAATAATTCACCCAAACAAAAGATGTACTTTTTTTTTTTTAAAAAAAAAAAGACACTTAATGCATTTAGAAGTAGGAGGGGAGGAAATAGACAAAGGTGATTAGTTTTCGATACCTGGAAGTGAACGTGAAACAAAAGCAAGAATAGGAATGGCGAAAGAAGCCTTTAGGAGAAAGAAAATACTATTTTGTGGGACTTGGAATAAAGAGTTGAGAAAAAGACTCATAAAATGTTTCGTGTGGAGTGTTGCTCTGTATGGGTCAGATACATGGACATTACGCAAAAATGATGAAAAATGACAGGAAGCTTTGGAAATGTGGAGAAAAATTGAGAGAATTAGCTGGTTTGAGCGAAAAACGAATGAGAGGGTGAGAAAAGAAGAATTTTACATATTATTAGAAACAAGAAGAGAAACTGGTTGAGACATTGCGAAACAAGGAATTGTCTCATGAGGGACGTTTTTAGAGGGTATGGGGAAAGAAGGACAGTGAGAGGGCGAAGGAAACTACAATTAATGGATTATATCAAAACAGAAAATCGTACGTGAAGACGAAGAAGTTAGCGAAAGACCGTGGAGCATGGAAGCTTGTCAGTTGCAGAATACCTATGATGATGATTCGTATGCATTTAAGCTGAGCCTTTTCCCCCTCTTTTTCTTTCTTTTTTTTTAATATTACAACAGTCAGAGAATAAAAAAAAAATCAAAGACAGACACTGAGCTGTGTAATTAATACTTACGACTTGGAAAATAGTTGAAATGTGGACCCTTAATGGTAGAGCTTTTATCGTATCCGTGGTTTTTCTCGGCGTTGTGCTGTTTCCTTCCATCAATCATTCGCTTTCATTAACCATCCGTCTCCTTCAGCCTAAAGGATATAACCGTGCGACGCTAAATTAAACATTTGAGTTTTTTGAACAGATTTTGCTCTTGATACGTTTTCTGTTGTCAAAGGAGCTCCTTCGCGACTAAGCGGTTAGCGTACGCGCCATTCGCGTGGGAGAGCCAAGTTCGATTCCCGACGGGAGCTGATATGGTACGGATCCCACGTTAAGCTGTAGGTCCAGTCTCATATAGCCTCACTGCTGAAAGGGACGCTAAACGCACAATCAATCAATGGAGAGAGCACGGTGGCTCAGTGGTACAGCTCTTATCTCTGGTGCGTAGGATCCCAGATTCTATCACTGGCCAAGTAAGTATGTGGTGGACAAAATGGTGTCCGTGGGTTTACTCACGATACTCCTGTTTTCTCCTACATTCTCATTCCACCAATTCTTCCATCATCATTCACTTGCTTTAATCATAGTCTCCCTTAGTCTAAAGGACATAATGGTCGGACGTTAAACTGAAAGATGGATGCAAGATGGGAGGATAGGCGGTGAATTTAATTGTCAAAGAATACAAGGGCTTAGATGAAGTATTGAGCGAGAATGAAGAGTATCTCAGAAACTTTGACTAATTTGCTTAGTAGTATTTTGTGTTCACTGTGCTAGTAAGTTTCAGAAAAAAAAAAATTCATTCACTGATTTTTGTCCTTAATTTGATTTATTTAGTAAAATACAGGTGTCAAGTCATTATGTATAAAAATCAACGTTTCTAGCAATGAATCATGGGAAAGAACTTTGGTAAGAAGTCAGCCAGAGCTTGTATTAAAGGTATCAGCCATGTTTTCGCCTGCTATTTGTAGGAAATATCTTGCATAAATTTCATTCAGAGTGGCCGACTTAAGGACCTTCTAGCTACAAAGCGATAATGCTAATCGTTAGGTATGCACTTTTATTAGTTGGCCAATTGATTTGGAGTTTAGTGTTCCGTTCAGCACCGAGGCTATTTGAGACGTGGACTTACAGCTAAATGCGGGATCCGAACCACCTGTGCTCCCATCAGAAATCAAACCCGGACCTCCCGCGCCAAAGGAGCATACGCCCACCATACAGCCACGAGAGAGTTAGTATGCACGCTCAGTGTTTACAACTTGATTGTCTTTGGTATAAAATTTTATCTTCCATCCATTTTCCTTTCTTTTTTCTCAGGGCTAGTAAGGCTTAAAAGGGTTCATGGCACAGTGAAAGGCGTTCCTGTTCTTAAGCATGAAAGGGTTGATGAAACGTCTTTGATCTCTAAATATGTGTCAGCTTTAGCTCTTGCATTCCATCCTGATAACAACGGTCTGTTTTACATTGGTACTGATGCTGGTATTATTTACGTGGTGCGTAGTAGTCTCATTTCCATCTTTCCACACAGTTCACCCTGCATGTTTCATTCAGTCACTTGCACAATGCTAAAACTCTTGCTAATAAAGAAATTCTAGTTTGTGTACATAAGTTGGAACAGAGGAATATGGAAACGGACATGGGAAAAAGAATTACTTACCAGAAAATATTGGGAAAAAAGTCATTAGCACTAAAAAGTGCCCTGTGGACATTCTTGCTGAACACTTCACCTGGAGGGAAAGAAGCAAGAAGAAATGAACAAAAATATTTTTTAGAAGCAGGGAAGTAGCTGTGGAGCATAATTGCGAGCCATATTGTAATGTCCAGTCTGATTACAATATGGCACCAGTTTGACTCGATAGTTTTGTTCTTTAATTTTTCTGGTTCTTCTTCCTTATGAGGAATCGTTTAACGAAAGAGCTCATAGTTTACCTTTAGCGTATGTGAATACGTTTTCAATATTTTCTGGTAACTAATTTTTGGACAACATGTCCAGTTCAGCTACTCCTTCAGTGATTTGTTTGTAATAACTGTACAGGGTGATTCAAAAGTTCTAAGACATTCAAAAAATAGACGAAGTTACAGGAGATCTGATTTCACATATGTAAATCAGATTAGAAGCCTTATGATTTAGGGTTCTTCTCGATCATGGACGCTATATTTGATCGACTTCACATTTTATCAATTGGAAGGTGGTCATGTGGGATATCAAACAACACAAGAATTTTTCCCATAAAGGAAATGTTGTAATTAGATTCTTATTTGTACTTAGTTTTAAAGATTGATACCTCGTGCTGAGATATCCACAGATAAGTTCTAGAGGATATACTCAGTGTGTTACTTGTCATGCCGAAGAAACACTTCAGAGCATGTGATCCACTCTGCATTGTCCAGCTTGAGCATCTGCTAAGGTGTGTTAATACAGTTGTCCATGATGCAGTGGCGAAGGTGGTGTTCATCATGTTTTTTTATTATTATTTATTTTTATTTTTTATTTTATTTATTTTTTTTTTAGTAAACAAGCTGCTTCACCTCCATAGAAAAAAGTGTAGGAAGATGATATCCGGTGAACTCGGTGGCCATTCAATGCGTCCACACTGCCCTATGCAACCATTGACGAACCTCTTGTCCGCAGTGTGCTGCTGCATGATTCTGCTCGAAATATTGAGGGAATGTGCTATCTTCTGTGAGAAGGGAGAACGGAAACACTATCCTGAAGCAATTCAAGAAAGCACTGAGAAGTAATAGTGCTGTTTATGAATATGGATTTAATGACATGGGTGCCCCATATCATACACCCTATCGTCACCTTTGAGCCAGTAGCTTTATGGATGCGACTAGTTATAGTTGTTGTGTCACTGCAGCACAAGTGGTTCTAACAGTTTACGTGAAAATACCGTTATCAGAGAACTAATTGCTCAGTTCGAACGCGAGATCCTGTTGATGTTGACGTAAGACCTATGTACAGAATTCAACTTGTCTGAGTCATCTTCTGCTAGATTCTGTATACAAATGGCGTACTAACAGTAATGAGCAACAATCTTTAATTTTATTAACAACATGAATAATCGCAATCTACAGAATACGTCGATTATTTTCTATCGCGTGACCGCAGGCAGTTGTTTCAAAATGGCTGACAAATATGTTCCGTTTCGTTAACCTGCTGTGATTTAATTACTTGTTCAAATCAAAATTTGTGCTGCTGAAATTCACAATGGACTTCAGCGTGCGTATGGAGATGTGTGCATGGTTAGTAGCAGTGCCAGAAGATCGGTGTAACATTTTAAATCGAAACATAAACACGGTCATCCAAAAACTACCTCCACAGAACGCAACATGAAAAGAGTTGACATCATTTCTTGCTTCCATTGGGCTACAGTATATTCTACAATATTTCATTTAAGGCCTCAAGTCGCATATCGCGCAGTTTTCTAGTTCTCCTTAGAACTGGTAGTTCCTGAGAGGTAGATAAAGCAAATAAGATGGATGTTGGAGTAACTCCCAGCTCAGTTCTGTTAAGTATGTAGTCTTATATTACCACGTTGTAGGAATGGGAAACTTTGGAGATTTCAGGTAGATGTTTTATAGGCACTGATCACAGTCGATTGGACAAAAGCTGAGTATAATATCCGCGTTACTTGTGATTTCATTCGGTAGATAATCCACCATGATTGTTCCATCATAATCCCAGAAAACTATAATCATTACCTTATAGACAGAAGAAACAGAACGTACTTTTTAGTAGAGGCCTTGTTTCTGGTCTCTGCTATTCTTGAGACAAACTTTTGGTTTCCTGATTAAAATATGGGATCCATGTTATGTCAGATGTTATTATTCGTTGCCAGAATAAGTCTCTGTAAAACGCTAATAGCTCTTGTAGTTAATTATTAATGTCACAGTTGTGAAGTTTCTGCTCTGGTCCTAAAGATAGGTTTCCGGGAAGTTTACATTTTGCTGATTCCGAAATGCTCTTCCGAATCCCATGAACCTGTCATGTGCTAATGATTATTCTCGCACGAACCTCATTTGTCATCTTGCAATAAACTCTTCACAGCAGTAATTGATTTTTCTTTCCGTTTGCAGCTTTGTTTAGGCATCCACTGTGGAAATTGTCTTCTAAATATGTCCTTCCGGCTTCTGATTCATCAATCAATTGATGAACCAAACGATTGGTTCCAGCAAACTTCTCAAACGCTCATTCTAATCGTTAAACAATTTCCGTAGAAAAAATTAATAGCTCCACGTCTCTCGAAATTAACATTTAAGAAACATTTCTCGCAAAGGCAAAAATCATACTGACCAGCGTGCTTTGAAGATTTTTTAAAAGCGTATCCTTGTTGTTTTAAGCTTGAAATGAGTTTATCCTTCTTACATATGTAGGGTATCTTGTTGTGCTTGTGCATGGGTAGAGCACAGAAAATAATCACATTTATCTTACTTTCACAAAAATATAGTTTCTTTTTTTCTAAGTTAACTTTTTCTTTGAATTCACAAAATAAGTATTTAGCTTGGAAATCATTTGAGGGAAAAAAAAGCACAGTAGAGGAAAATTTCACTTTTTTCACACACACAAATATCATTTGTCATTGCACTTCATAATTCATAAAAAAAAAAAAAAAGTTAGATACAATCTTTTTCGTTAGGTCGAGATTTTTTGTCAGTGTGTTCCATTATTGTTCAGTGTGCCTTTATGATGTGCTTAAACGTCGTTTTCTTTTGTTATAGTGTTTGTTAAGCAGTCCTGAAGAGCCGAAAGATCTTCTTATGGCCCACAGTGGACCAGTCTACTCCATTGAATTCTCCCCATTCTGCAAGAATGTATTTGTTACGTGCGGAGCTGATTGGAAAATCCGGATATGGGTTACTGATGTTCCGGAACCCATAATTACCCTTAGAAACTCAATGGTAACTTTTACAAGTAATCGTATCATATTTAAACTTCACTGTCTTTATTTGTGTGCATGTTATAAAGGTGTCCTACTCTACGGTAGCCCTGGAAAGTATCAGTTTAACATAACAGCACGGAGGAAATAAAACTAAACTCTAATGTCATACCTAGATCTATGAGAAAGTGGGATGATCACAGCAGATGTTGGAAGCATCCTCCCTGGGCGTCCAGACACAAGTAAACTCGGCAATGTGCACTTCTAAAGATAGCAGACAGAATCTGAGAAGATACCGCTAGAATCTCCTGTAAATCATTGAGTATGGCTGTTCATGTGCACACACTAATTGAGATGACCCCACAGGAAGTCAGATGGGTCAGATCGGATGACCGTGGGGGCTATAAACCTCTTGAAATGTCTACCGGAAAGAATGTTTCAATCTGAGCCATACTCACCGTAAAAGTTCGGAATGTCTATTCATTTTGTTGAAAAGAGCCGGATCCGTGTTCCTTATCGTTTAAATGGTTAACAAAAGTCTTAAATATTTGAAGTGGACAGCATCTGTTATAATTGTATCAAAGATAATTGGTTCGATTATGGTTAGATTAGATAATTCGTCGCAAAGGAACACACAGTCTTTCTGGAAATGAAGGGACTACTTGTGCAGTGTGTATAGATTTTCACTACTTCTTTCTGTGGGAATTTACTTAGCCAGAAACCTTGCGCCCATGGATCAGTAGAGTCAGTAGAGACAGTAGAGACTCAGTAGAGTCAGTAGAGACAGTTGAATCAGTAGAGACACGATTTTTTGGTGACACGCGAAAACGCGAAATGTATCAGTTTTGTACGAAAATGTTGTGTACCTAAAATATATTTTTTTCACTATTTGTTAGGCCATATAACGCTCGCGATTAAACGCGAAATTTGCAACGTATCGATATTCCACGAAATTTACGCAAAAGTGACAATTTTACGACGCTTCTACGATTTATTCATTACCATTATTTGGCAATTACTGGCAACGTGATGAAAATTCCCATTGTTGAGAAAATAGACCACCATGAATTTTTGAAATTTTACATGCAGTTACGAAATGAGCTCCAAACAACATCCACTGGTGAAGTGAACTCTGGAAGGAGTGTTGCGAGGTATGTTAGATGCAGGGGTAAAAGTGGATATGAAAAGGTAGGGGGACGGATGATGACACGCCGTCCGCAGTGCCTATCTTTGCTCATTGTATATTTTTAGGAAGTGGAGGTACGTCATAAATATTTTGCGGAAGTGCAGGAACGGAGTCCTCCCATGTCCCCCTCACTTTTGTTCCCGGTTAGATGAGAATTTAGAAACCGCTGGAAAGTGTCTCCAACTAATGTACAGTACATATCAGTTTCGAATGTTGATGTGCAGAGGGCTCTCTCTTCTTACAATGACATACTTACTGACAAAAGAACAAATTTAACACCAGAAAACATTGAAACAGCTCCTAGTATTATTTGCATAAGTAAACTATGAACACTAAAGTTATTTGTTCTATTAATGTTCTCTGTGTGTGTGTTTTTTTTTTTTCTTTAAATGATACTTTTATTCAGTGAGGATGCTTAGTGTTATTTTTTTTTAAAAACTCAAATATTGTTTAATATAGTCATGCATGAACTTATGTCATGATGATTGATGAGTGGAAATTAAGGTGAAATAAAATGTAACTAATTCTAATTTCCAGGGAAAATAGTGTTCATACATTGAATTTTTAATTCACCGATTTTATCCCGCTTTACGCATATTTTTTATAACGAAATTATGAATTCTTATTTACCACAAAATCGTGTCTCTAATTATCAGCAATCAGTATCTGGAACCAACGGCATCACACCATAAGTTTTCAATTATTTGACCGTTTTAGTTCCTGTTAAAGTGGTACGTATGCAGATCAGACTCTTTTCTTTGGCATTTGGTTTTGGATATTCTGATTTCTTGCGATAATGCTTGAAGGAGCTTTACTTGGACAAACTTGTAATCTACAATCTCATGGCTCGTTTCTTCAGACATCGTTGGTCATGTTGATCCAACAATGTTTCTATAGTTTCAAGTTTTTGTACTGACTTTTGAACGTCGGTTTGCGGCCATTAAACTTTTCAACAAATTTATTTTCACTAGTCCGATAACTCTTCGAGATAAACACTTACTTTTCACGGAGTATCGAAACATGTTCAATACTTGTTTCTCTCGACACCACTTACTTACTTCAGACAGCTAACAACGTGCAAGTAGTCGGCGCGATAGTATTGTCTTCTTTAGTGTTGCCTTATTTCCTTCCTATTGAACTATAGAGTCTAGTGTTGCCATCTTTACTTTTTTTTTAAAAACTACAAAACAGTGTAGAAATGTAAAAAGCTGATATTTTGAATATTAAGCGAAGAATATGAGGGCAACCTTCAAGTGGTACTAAAAAAAAAAGGAAGTTATCATGTCCATCATGATTTTTTGTCAGTTTTCTGCTCTTAGAAAAGAATATATGTCTTCCTGTACATGTATCTTCTAGGAAAATGGGCCAATGTCCGTTTTGCACGTTTATGGCAGAAAGTGTTTTAATATTTTTTCTCCGAATTGTTTATACACACTACAGTGTACAAAAATAACTATATGAAAATATTAGGTATAAATATGATAATTTTTATTGAGTGCACTGGTAACACTGCGAATTTGTAAACCTCTTCTTCAACATCTGGTTAACATTAGGGATAGGGACTATAGGAAATTTGCATATCTGAGGGTCTTGAAACGAAAATCATCCGAACGAAAGATAAGTCTCATGCAGTGACGTTATATGTAGAATTCTGTATGTGTGAGGTAAATATGACTTTCATCCGCTCTCTTAGGTAATGCATAGTAACGCTTCTTTTGTTTGTTCGTGTGTGTGTCTTGGTAAGCAATCAGCAGAAATAAACATATACACAGTTCTAAAGCATATAACTTTTTATTTATTTATCAATTTTTATGATTCAAATAGCATTAAAAGAAACATGTATCAGACTTTTAAACAAGTTATATGTTGTAATGCGTTGTAGGTTTTAGGTATTTTCTTTAGGTTTTATAAGTTCTAAAGATCTATGCGATATGCTATATATAAAATTATCTTTCAAAATAACAAACTTATGTTTTTTATATAGAAAATATTTGGTCTGAAATTCTTATCATTTATAGTTTAATTGGTAATAGAATATTTGTCGTAGTTTTCTTCTAAAATGTGTTGATGTACTTTTTATATATAAAGTACTTAAAAATTGTGGTAAAAATTATTGGCACCGACAGTCGTCGGTACTCGACGTTTACACACAAAAAACATTTTTTTTCTTCTTCAACTAATGACAAAAACATAGTAGTAAGGGGAAGTTGAGAGGGAATGGAAGAGAGGTTACATGCGTCCAAAGTGCGTTGCGCGGGACGAACTATAGGAATGGTATCAGACCAAACTGAGGTCGATGTCGCATAAATACAGTACTTACTGTATACCATTCGACAATTGCAGTACCAATAATTGAGCTACTAATGACTTACCTCGTACAGGTGACACCAATGGAAAGGCAAGGTCGCATTAGTGATGCAGAATCCGACCATTCTGCGTGTTACGTGTTACACGACACAAAATGGACATCTGCCACGTTCACAAAATGATCCAGAAACACTGGCAAATTGCACCATAAACAACGAATAAAAACTGACGCTCCACACCTGATGGAATGTAACCTCGTCGAGATCAAATGCAAACTCCTTGGGAGTTACCGTATAAAAAGCGTTCACGTCAGTCAAATTGGTAGCCACTTCGGTGGAATGCATACACAATCATATTGATATACCGAGGTGAGAAGAACTGACGAAAGGTAATTGCAACGGTCGGGATCAAGTGGCGCTGCAGTCGCTGCTAACATCGGTTCCCAGGCGCTCCGTCGACTCTCTGTCGTTGCCATTCGTGAAATATGTCCCGCGCGACAAACTTTGGACGCTTGTAACTCCTCTTCCCTTCCTTGTACACACTTTTTGTGAAATACGAAGTCCTTACTTTTATCTTCGTCTATTCATTCCCAAAGAGTCACATTCCTTGCACATTCCGGGTGTCCGATACATCGTCCTGAAATTGACCAAATTTCGCCTGATTTTGAGATAAGTTCCCCTGTACCTACCCCTGTGGTAGCCATTAGCAGCTAATATTTTATATGCGATTGTTTGGTGGGCTGGCGCTTCACATGCAACCGACCATTTCTTGTTTTCTTGACCTCGCATTCAAGTAGTTTCCTCGTTGGTAAAATTCTCTCTTGTTTAAACAGAATAATTAACCTAAGTACACTAGCCGGCACGCGCTTAAATTCAAGACACTTGTTCTTGCCCAGCGCACGTCTTACATTTCCAATATCATTGAAGCCTATAATTGAGTGTTGAATAACTTGTCTCACACATTAAATGCAAACGGGGCTTATGCACAACACGCGTCCTCTCCGTCCAGCTGTTTATATATCACACCTGTTCTCAATGAAACAATCGACTGTATATTTATATGGCTGTCTATGAAAGGTTTAATCATAGTTCAGAAATCATTTATGCATAAAAAGTGTTGGTTGAAATCAAAACCAACATTTACATTGTTCAGAATACTCGACAAAATTGATGAATAAGCCTGGATTCGTATCATTCGTTCAGAGATGGATCATTGTAGACAAAATATTGTTGATCTAAGTGCTAACTTAAGTCAACCAACCAACTCCTTCGCTCCATACTGGATTCGCTTCGTATAATGTAGTAAGTAAAAGCAGTTCCGTTTAAAAGTAAGTGACTTTTTTTTCTGATACATCATGTGTCTGATACGCGTGTGATAAACCAAACCTAATATTAACATTTTACAGTGCAGCATTTGTTTGTGTTTACAAAATATTAAAACTTATTTCACATTTTATTAGTGTAAAGACGTTCGATTTTGTTGGACAGTACCTGACCGATATCTGTCTTCACAATTTACTTGCAGACGTATTACTGTGCATTCAGAAACTATTTGGAAACACTGACTATTATACACAGTAACAAAAATTTGTGTTGGTAAATTTCTTAGCAGTATTTGAAAAAAAAAAAAAAGAAAAGAAAAGAAAAAAAATATGGTGGCAAATGGCATCTACGTTCGAGTAATAGCAAGAAAGTATAATCATTATTTACAGAAGATATTTGAAAACTATATCTACAGACTTCAGAAAGTGATTCCTAAGGTTAAATTAAGCAGAAAGGATTGTGTAGCCTTAAAAAGAGGAGCTGCAGAATGTACATTTAACTATTGCTGTCTAATATTGGAAACACTAGCCAAGGCATTTATGTTTCTATCTGTGTTTGTTCGAACTTCTTATTTAATTTGGTGTTAAAGTAATTTTTGAAAACGTAAAATAGAGTTCTGACATATCCCATGTAATACTGCTTCGATTATAGTGTATTGAACTTGCAAAATAAACTGTAAGTGTTATAAACACTGACATAATCCTACGAACACAAGAAGTATTTTCTGCTTATTTTCTTTCAGACTGCAGTTCAGAAAGTGTTATGGTCTCAGTCCTATTCGACTATTCTCACATCTATTAGCAAAGATGAGGTATCTGTTTGGGACATTCACGTCAAAACTCATGCTCCTATGACTGTCGCAAAACCGAAGAAGAATATTGATTTATCTGCCGTCATTTTTTCCTCTATGGGACAGGTAGGATATTGTGTCAAATTCATTGTGAAATGTTATAATTCGAACTTATACATGTGATTCCCAGGAACTCTTTGACCACGATTGCACAAATTGTAATTTTGATGTCAACATTTTTTCCTGTAAAAAAATGTTACTTTCTCTCCTATAGTCTTTCGCTTTTGAGCTCTGGCCCTTATAATAACCAAAAGCAAGTAAATTACAAGTTGTACAAAAATTCAATGTTACTGTGATTTTCAACACAAGTAGGTAGGAGGGAGGTCAGAAGTGGCAGTTCATCCTTTTGAACAACGTTGGCCCTCCCCAGAAAACGGTTGAACCATAGACAAACTATTTTTGCTAAAAATATTTTGAAAATTAAAAGCGTGGAGATCAATTGGGGAACCATAAAACAGAAGTTTGGAATTATAGTACGCTATACATGTCACTCGCTTCTGGTCTCCATTCAGGGAAGATCACTACTAGTGTGTCCAACATTTGTAAATGAAATTAAATCTAAGTTTTACGTCCCACGATTATGCCGGTTAGGCTAAAGGAAACTGTGATTATGAGAGATGAGTGAAATGGTGGAATGAAGAAAGTGGGAGAACCCCGAAAAAACCCACGAGTACGGTGTTTGTCCACCACAAAGTCCATACGGCGCGGGCTAGGATCGAACCAGGGACCCCAAGCACCGGAGGTGAATGCTCTACCTCTGAGCCACCGCGCCCCCTGTCCTACATTTGTGACATCAATCCTGTCTTACGACGTTATCTGGATACTTTGCGGGATCCCATCATCCAGCAGGATAAAGCGCATTCACATACCACTAGGACAACCCAACACGCGCTCCACTCAGTATATACGTCTCCAGCTGTGGACTCCTATGCCTTTGAATCCTTGAGGACGTGTGCGATAGCACCTGGCCAGCAGCCGGATTCCTATAACGTCCATTGCTCAATTGCGCCAATCTGCAGCAAGAGTAGGATGTAAGTCGTATAGGTTATGAATGCCTGTCTGGAATATGTTTTCTCCCCAAATAACTGCTTGTGTGGCCGATGGGGGTTATTACACGTGCTGTATGTTTCTGAGTGCCCTATACTGTAAGATATCCCATGGGTGCCATGTTGACATCACCCTACCACCACTTAATTCTTGGGTACTAACTTTAGGTTAGATCCGTCGATCTCGGCTGGGTGTTCTTAAATGCATTTCCACCCATGCATATAGAACCTTTTAAGTTTGTTTGCTTATTTTTAATCTCATCTACCAGGATAGTAGTCATTATACTCTCTTTTGTTTCAGAACAGTTCTATGCATATTTCTAGAATCGTACAGTCAGCGACAAAAGTTCTTTCCGTTTGATAAAATTAGTATCGTATATAACTTCAGAATGGAAGGATAATTTAAGCCGAGTTTTCAGTAAATTAAAAATAATAAAATTTTCTTTACGTTCCAGCATTCAAGCTCGGTGAAACGGTGTACATCCTACCGTTATTCCCAAAATAAATTTGACCAAACGGAAAGAACTTTTGTCACTGACTGTACACTATCAAAGGTAAACATGTACTCTTCGTTACTTTGAATCTTTTATTCCAAGAGTATGCATCAGAATTTACTATGTACATTTTAAAGAAAGGTGGATTCTTATGGTTTTTGAATGTACAGTCTTGTTCGAAGAAACCTGGCCCCCTTTTTAAATAAATTCTTCGATTTAATTTAATTTATGGATTAGGATGCAGGGCTTTCAAGGAGAGGTGAGTGACCAGATGTTTCTGAACAAGATTGTACACGACATCACAAAATGTAAGCCTCTCCCGAGGAACTTGAACCAGTTACGCTCTGGTACTATGTACATTAGCAGTAGCTTGGCTTGCATCAGTATGAGTTAATTGTGTTGTAGATGAAAAGCGCTTTATTGAAGCGAGCGTAGCAAAGCTTCTACCATTCAACTCAATCGGCACTTTTATATCTGTCCGTTGCACAGTAACTCTCGTAAATCTTATCCGATTTAAATGAAACTTTTTGTATTCCTTGCTTTAACTTGTAGAAACAACCCTGTGGTTTGGGGTTGCAGTACATCAAGAATAAGGGGATAAAATTACCCCACATGGTAAGTTTGAACATATTCAAGCAAGACAATTTTCCAATATAAACCACGAAAATAGTATTCGAGCATGACAAAACTTAGTGTATGTTTTCTTTATGGCATTGTGAATATTCCTAGAGCTTCGAGTTACAATTTAGCAAGAATGAAAGCTTCTCACCCCATCCACCCCCTCCCGTCAGTTGAAAAATATGTTCCACGGTAGTTTTCGTTTAAAATGTTCGATTCTGGTGTAGTATCTCGAACATTTTGCTTTGTTTTCCAATCATCCCCTCTGCATAGTGTTAAAATCAGTAAAGAATAATATAGTGAATTTAGGGCGGTTTCTTGGGCGTGAGTGAAGAGTAAAGGGAAATTATACGAGCATTGACAAGGCATTTTGGTGGTGTCTGGATACCTTGAGCCATCTTTCCGTAGCGGTTTGCGTCAACGCAACGAAAATTTTGTTTTTTATTGTATTTTGGTATAGCTGTTACAAATACTTGTTTAATTATTTGCGTTTCGTTGCCAAGGCTCTTACAGACTGAGGCTCCTTCGTTGGTTAATCCCCTATTTCGTCGTTGTTTACTACTTGGACAGCTTCCATTTACTCTGGTAGTACTACCTATCCAAAGCAAAATGTAGGGGTATTTCATGGAACAAATGAAGGTAGAAATGTACGATTGTTTTTCCGTAATTCTAATAAGTCTTTCTAGTGAAGAGCAAATCATATGTATCTACTTGATAAAAGCAAAGTGTGTTGTAAGGCTGTATTTTGAAGACTGTATAATAGCGTGGAAACTAAAGTCTAATAATAATAATAATAATAATAATAATAATAATAATGTCCATGTGTTATAAAGGTTAGAGTAGCAGTTCGAACTAGTATACGCTACTGCAGTTCTCTCAGTTCGTGATGAAATAGGCCAATAATGAGGAAATGTGTTCTCCTCAATTTTATATAATATATTTTCTGTGAATATTTATTAAAAATATTTTTTTTTTTTATTTATGAAAGAGAGTTTTTGTCTGAGATGAGAGACTCACGCCTATAGCTTGGGGTTGAAATTAGTGAGAGGGAGGAGCGCTTGCTTCAACAACGCACAGGATTACCAGTTTTTTAAAGTTGTAATAATTATTATTTTTCTTCCATAGAATATTTTAACTGGAGATCATCTGGGCGATGTTCATGTCTATAATCTTCAGAACATTCCACGTAAACCGTATCTCCAGGCAAGTATTACGTTATTTTCTTTCAGTTGACGCTAGTTGCGTAATCGTGACACCATGTGAAACACTTTCTAGCCGATGGTGTTTTGTTATTGATTGTCTCAGTTAAGGGTAGTTCGTCTGGTTGTTGAACACATTTCACTTTGATGAGTTATTAGGTTATAAAAAAGTGCACGACTGGACCAGGAATAGAACCCGGAACGTAGCTTAACATGCTGATGCTTAATCACTATGCTACTCAGTCCTCTATCTGAATAGCCATACGTTTTATCACACTTGAATTCGGTGCTCATCCATTCAGACCACAATTGAGGAGGTCTACGTAAAAAAGGGCACATAGGAAAAAACTATTTCGAGTAAACCCAAAAAGAAAGTGGTAATACTGTCGATAAAATAACGGTTACTGAGTTGGCAAGAAACCTCATAGAAGATACAGCCTTTGCAAAACGTAATCTCCGATAACACTATTGCACTTATATGTTAATGAGTAATACATATGTTTATGTGCCCTTTTCTACACAAACTAGTTTTGTAGTACAGAACGGATAATTGAAAGCCATATTTAAGTTTGAAAAACTATCTTTAAGTTAATTCTCAAAATGTATGAAGATTGTGATATCATATATTCGATAGGCAAAATCGTTTGCTGTAAAATGTGATACAAACTTCTAACATCATCGACTTTTGATTCACTTCAAAAGTAAGGGTACCTTGTGGTTCTTACTTATTTAGAAGGTGGAGATTTTCTGTAAGTTACCAATAAGTAAACACATAATACTGTCAAAGATAAGTTTTAGAACACAGCAACCCACCATTGTGTAATGATTTGATGATAACATATTACATTAAAGGGAACCTTGATTTTTGAGACAGTTTTTTTCAAACTATTCAGAAAAGGCAGAGGGAGATATAGAAAATAAAAACTGGGCGGTGGGCAACCAGAACCCAGACTATGATACGTATATCATGAGTTTACTATAGACTTTCAAAAATATATAAATAATAGCTTCAGTTATTTTTGCCACTCAAAAAACTGGGAGGGGGGGGGGGGCTAGAACAGCCTTCCAGTCATGTAAAAGCTCTGCGTCCATAACAACTTAAAAAAGAAGATCGGTTTTTCCTGCACAACCCCATTGAAGTTAAGATAAGGCTTTGGATTACTTTTTTGTAAAATGTTCTTTCTGATCAGACCAAAGTTTCGGTCGCACTGGGAGAAACTATGTCCTCTGACCGGAAAAAGTTGAAGCCAATCATTTTTTTTAAAAAACACTTTCAAACCAGGGAGTAAAATTAGTCATCAGAAAATTTGCAGACTGAATATAAAATGCTTTCTAAGTTCCAAAAATGGAAAAGTTCGGTCACTGTGGAAGTAGTTCAAATAATCCCCAGAAGAATGCGCGTGCCTGTATGTCCCATCAGTTCTGAAGTAACATCTCGGCTGTTTACTCAATATTTTCGTTTTGGCACTTAGCACGGATTTTATATTCAGTCTACACTTCTATTTTGACTACCTGTGGCAACAGAAGGCGAAACAATTGTGGAAATATTAGGAAACTTCTGAAGTTGGTTTTTCAGTCAGTCATTTCAAAAAAAAAAAAAAAAAAAAAAAAAAAAAAAAAAAAAAAAAAACAGAGTTTCGACATTTTAAACCGACACATTTTACTAAATGTATAGTAGTAACTCAGGTCGTCATTAAATAAAGCCACAACATCCTTTTATAGAATTGGTTATTCACATGTACTTTGGGAATAGTCAAATTCTAACGTATTGCAGTTATGATTGTTACTTTTACAATATAATCGTCACGAATTTCCTTTCTTTTATGTAGTTCATAGAGGGTCTTTCAAGGTCATGAGGATCAGCTTTAATTTCTTTGTAATTTTTTTTTTTTTTTTGTGTGAAGAATGAAAAAGAAAAAAAACATCTGTATTGGGTTTTCGTATATTAAATCCAAATTTTGTCTTAAAAGTATTCATAGTAGATTTTGTAAGACATTTTTAAGTTCTTGTTAGCAGGGTCGGCGATTAGGGGGACAGTTCCCCCCCCCCCGCACTTTTTTTTTTTTTTTTTTTTGAAGTGACTTCTTAATGTATATAGTTTCATTTGGAAATGTCCAGTTTTTGTATGTATTATTGGTTCATAGAAATAATGGTGCCATATAATATTTGCCGTTGCGTGAGTACGTATTGGTCATTTGTCTTTCCGTGCAGTTAAGAAAGCTACAGGAATTGCATTTTAATTGCAATTCAAAGTAATTTATATTGCAGTTGCGTATTTCTTTAAATGTCGTAGCATATGCTTGAAGTATTTACTGTTTTCATTTTCTAAGAGTAATAACATACATTTAATGACATATGTGCAATTAAAAATATAAGTTGTTCATTAATCCTCAGTTTCAATATATCTTCTACAAAACAAGCCTCATTATTCATTACAATGATTAATATTATCGTTTCTGTTTATTTGTTTTGCAAATTTATTAAATAATCTGATCACACAATTTTCCAGACAGAATTTTAAGATGGTCATGAGCAAGGAATTAAATATCTTCTTACACTTTCGTTGTTTAAGAGTACAAAGTACTAGTACCTATTTGTGCTGTTCTTGTCAATTTACTTAATAAAATATGATATACGGTATTTTAACTATTACTTAACCTTTCCTCAAACAAAATGTCAGAAACAACCAGGAAAACTAACATTGATATACAAATATTCAATCTTTCCCCTCCCCAATTTTTAACGTCCAATCGCCGCCACTGCTTGTTAGTCTTTTCTTTATAGTTCTCAAATATGGAATGCAAGGTTTTTAATGTTCAACATGTAGTTATCAAAGGTTACTTTTGTCTTTACAGTAGTGTCTGTTCATGTGGAATAAACTTCAAATGTTCGTCCTTATAAACAGTACATTTTCCGAAATATTTCTAGGCCTGTTTACTAAGACACGTTTCTCCTCGAAAGACTGATTCGGAAGCAATTTACTCCGAAGAACTCCCAATCGTTTCATTGAAATTCAAAACAAAGTAAACAGAAATTTTCTACGGACACAAACTTTCAAGGGACCAGTATGAATGCTGTATGTCCAGTTTCTCTTCGTTTTTGGGTTTTACAACTGATTTTTTTTTTTAACCTTCCACTTTTTCCATGCATCGTGCCACATATGCGTCTTAGAGGATCTTTGATTGACCGCTATAAAAACTCTGAAATGCTGTAATTTGTTTTTCCAATAATAACCGAGTGGTTGCTTTAATCCTTCCATGATTAAATTCTCCTGATACCTTGCAGTTTTTAGTAATGAAATAGTTCTAAAAATTATATAACGTTGAATAGAGGCTGAAAGAGAATCGTAGTAGGAAACCAGTCTTTAATATATAGTTTGTCATAGAAAACAGCAAGCTAAAATGTACCACATAACCGGAATTATTTTCATTATAAATAATTAACTTTGTTATCCTTACTGCTATATACTTACATGTTGAGATAACTAGAATTTTACGAATGATCTAAACAATAGATCAAAAGATTGCGATCTCGGGCAAAAATTAGTTTTTGGATCAGGAGCCACAAAAATTTTTGAACTTTCCCTAAATCGGGTTTTCGTTTTTTTTTTTTTTTATTTATTTTTTTTATTACGGAACAAGCATGTCATACTGAGTTAAGTGATAGTTTGGGTTTGGATACACTGTATATAGTTCTCCAGACATAAGGCATACAAGAAAATGTTTGCCTGAAATACAGTCTGTAACAAAATAACTGTACCACTGAAGAAATTTAGAGAAACATTAAAATATGTTGTAAGAAGCGATACGTCACGACGCAAATAAGAGATGATACTCTAAAACCAGCAGGCTGTCCGCAGCAGCAGATATCTGCAAAAGCTAATGTGGATCATACAACAGTAGGAAGAGTTCTTAGGAAGCAAAGTAACCTTCCCACGTCATCTTTGAGGAGAAAACCAAAATAAGTCCACGTGTTGTGCGAAAAATAAAAGCAGTAGCATTAAGCTATCGGTCTTCTATCACAAGAAAAATTGCTCGAACTGTTTCTGATGGTGTCACTGTGACCCACATTACCATTGTCAGGGCACTGAAGAAAGAAGGAATTTCCAAGAGGCCACGGGAAAAGCCGTGTCTTGCAGAAAAGCACATCAAAGCGAGGAATCAGTTTCGTGACTTGTACGGTACCTTGGTGTTGACCAATGGAAACACAATATTTTCTGCCGAAAAGAAATGCTACTTGGGAATGATAGGGGTGACATGCTCTGGATGAGGTACTGAAGATTGATTGTGTTTTAACAACACGAAAGTTCAGTGCAGCTGTTATGGTGTTGGGCTGTTTCACCTCGAGAGGTATAGGTAGACTGAAAATTTGAGCTGGAACCGCTTCTGCCGAACAATATACCCACAATACTATCAAAAAGTGTATTGCCAACTGCTCGACATTACTCTTCATGTGAAAATTTAGATTACTTCATCTTCCAAATTACCCGTGCTGTGTTCTCTGTCACACAGCACGAGTATTTAATACGTGGTGTTCTGAGATGGCCATTAACTGGCTGTTGTGGCCACCGAGCTCCCCTGACATGAACTCCATTGAGAATTTGTGGCACCTCATGTCCCGTAGCTTCAGGAAAAAACCTTTAAGACTAGGACAGAGCTTATTTAAGTCATTGTTGCCGTATGGTACCACAGAACAGAGATTGATGTGTTGCAAGCATTGGTTTACACCATGTCACAGAGGTTGGCAGCACTGAAGGTGGCTAAAGGATGACATGATGTTCTAACAGACATTTAAAGGAAAATGAACTTTTTTGTTTATCTTAATGTATCTATACAAATGAAAGACTTCATGAATACTAAGTTTTGCTCATAATATTCACCATTGTAATGTCATATTTTGCAATATGTTAAGTGTTACTTTATTCAGAAGCAACATACCGAGATATCTGCATCATATAGGCATAAATTATGGTATTATGTAAACAAGTAGTTTGTAAGTTATTAACATACATACCAGACAAGACCTCGGATAGATGTAATGTTTAACATGAACCGTATTATTTGCTGTGAATCAAAAACACAATATTCCTTGTGTTGGGTTAAGTGGTGCAGTTAATTTGTTACAGACTGTATATTGGATATTTTGATAAAAATAAAAACTGCGTGTTTAGTTCACAAAGGAATGACGTGCAGTTCCTAATCAATTTTGGACACATCTTTATGATCTCTTATCTGAAGCATCTTTCCGAGCTTACAAAAACCATAAAAATATTGTAACTCAATCTTATAATGTAGAGAACAGTGTTCGCTTTTCCATGTACAGTCCGCAGCAAAAAGCTGCAACATGAGCATGTAAGTTTATTGTGACAGGAGAAATCTCGGCGTTCTCCTCTGCACACTTATTTTTGGAGCAAAAGACTTCGTCGTTTCACAATAAACTTACATGCTCATGTTGCAGCTTTTTGCTGCGGACTGTACCATACAAACTCTTGTCAATTGGACTTGATTCTCCGGTGCTCTGAACCTCTTCAATTACCAAAGTACGAATCTCTGATGAATAAACTGTGAAATGCTGTAAGTCACTAGCGTGCGTGATGGGACGTTCATTTACTAGTTTATTATTATTTCTACTTTGTTTTAGAAAGAAGCTTTGCTGGAGACATTGGAACTGACTATGAATGTAAAGCAACATTTGCAAAAATATGTCAAGATTCTCAAAACAAATACTTGATCAACAAACATTTTCTAAAGGACATATAACAATATTGGACTGTCTAATTTTAAAGATAAGAACTGTGTGCACATGATATATGGAAAACACTGCCATTTTTTAAATGTGTTTAATTTTTCTAGTTAATGTTTGTAAGAAAAAAATAATAAAAATTTAACAAGCAAAATCTGATGTGTGTTCTCTCAATATTTCCCAGTACGTCCCAGTATAACATGTATCCACAATGCTATGTCGAACCATATTGACTGACCAAACTGAAAAATCTTAAGTTTTCACGCTTATACGTTGACAAAATACATCGCAGTACGTATTCCGTGTAGGCTTAATCTTTCGTTTAGTTTGGACCTACCTTGAAATCAGCACATCTAGAGAATTCTATTGGGAGTATAAGGGAATCCCTTGCACACCAATCACATATTGATGAAATATGCACTTTAGGATTGTGTATGACTTCCTTTACGCTGATATGGATCGCCATTCCAAGTTTTCTCGAATTCGAAACGGCGCGTGTTGAAATTTAACTTTTCCACAATTACAGACAGCCCTAGCTCTAGAATAATCAACCTTTTTTAAAAGTCTTATTTTGATGTAAGGAGTCATTTCTTACAGTTTGTCCAGATAGATAGATACGAAGACTGTTCAGAAAGTACCCGACATTTTGGCCTATTCCGGCAGTGGGTGGGGCTTCTCGCAATCTTGGTGTCAGATCGTTGCCCCACACAGTACGTATCCATCTGTACGCATGAGGACTGAGGCTCTTCCTGTGCTTTCTGTGATCAGGTTTCTGTTGGCAATGTAGAAACCAGAAGCCAATTGAAATCCATTACCAACTGTGTGAAGTGTACGAACATGAAATAATGAGTGAAGGTCGAGATTTTCATGACAACGCACGTCCATATATGGCCATGCACACCCGAGAGCTCTTGGATGGTAGGTGTTCAATCACCCACCATGCAGCTCGGATTTGGCGCCAAGCGACTACTTAGCGATGAAGTCATGGCTTGCTACACAATTCAAACTGAAGCCGAACTGCATGCCGGTGTAAGCCAGTGGCTGAAATCGCATCCGGCAGATTTTTACCGCAACAGTATTGAAAAATTTGAGCCACGGTTTGCATGGCAATTATGTGAAGAAATAGATTAAGAATGTACCTTTCAAATATATGTAATACAATTTAGTTTGTTTAATGTTACTTTTTTCTATTCAAAACGTCTCAGTTTCTGGACAGTCCTCGAATATATTATCGCGTTTAAAGGTTATAAATCTGTCTTTCGAAATGTCTGTTCAGAGGTAAATACAATACATATTTTGCAAGTACAGGATATGTACTTATGTGAAACTAGCCAAAATTCTACACTGGCACAATGCCAAATCTCCTTAATGGTTAGTAAATATGGTTTCCAGAAATAACTTCTATTCGTTTATCAAGACAATAGTTTATTACAACTGTATAAATTCGTATTCAATGTTTGTAACAGTGATTTACATGTATCATACATATATACAAACACAGATGGTTCTTGAGTAAAGTCACATCGCTACAAACTTAAAAAAATACCGAATATACTAATCTTGTAGTGATACCATTCAAATTTTTACGGATGTAACTGATCAAGAGACACCAATGCTTGTATATACTTTGTACTTCCATATAAGCGTATTTCTTAACCATTTTATTTATAAATAAAGTATAAACTAACTTTTAATAACACTTCAAAATCCTATTTATCCACGAACGGTATGTATTTTCGTTTATGTAATATACCAGGTGTTTAAGATAAAATGTCAAGTCAGGTTTTGTTTCATCTTTATCTTCAACAGTTTGTAAGATAGCAAAATATGAAAATGTGTAACGAATGGAATGTTTTGTTTGACCCATAGGGTCCCAGGCACACCAGAAAATTTTAAATAGCAAGGAGTGTTTTTTTTTTTTTTTTTTTTTTTTACATCATTGAAAAGATCACGGAAAAATAAAACTTGTAGAAAAGGGTTTTTTTATGAGGCACCGTTTAAGAAATAGTCACCATTCGATTAGTAGTTCACATAAATCATCAAACATAAACCATCAACGCCTACAGAAAATGTATGAAACGAAAATTTCAGAAGGTAGATCGAATGGAGCGCTCTACCTGACCTACCGAGATTCTTATCATGAGGTCCCGAGGAGCCATCTGAAAATTGCAAATGGTACATAATTTCATACACCATTAAAAGGAACATGGCGATTATATATATGTAATTGTATAATAGAAAGTTTTTCATCTGGGACACCGTTCACTAAAAGACTACCACAATTTAACTGATTTTATCTCACTGTGCAAGAATTCACAATGAAAGGGTGGCCATTTCCTAAACGGTGCCCTATACGAAAAACCTTTTCCTACAAGTTGTTTATCGATGATTTTCTTTCAATGAACTATCAAATTACATACCATTTGCAGTTTTTGAATGGCCTCCCGTAACTCGATGATAAAGGGGCCTATGTGTCAACCAGAGCAGTCCATTCGATACACCTTCTGACATTTTATATCTCACTTGTTTTTCTCCCAACCCTTTCTGATTTAAAAGCACTGGACATTTTATCTGAAACACCCAATATATTGTCACCTAAAGGTCTAGATCACAAGAGTATCTTCACTTTTGTTCCTTTCTTCAAGTTTTACATGAAGGAAACCCATATTTTGAATTTCCTAACAGTCTACATATTTTAATATAATAGATATACCCATACAAATGAATGGGTAATACAAATAAGATCACACGTCCAGGTATTTGTAAAATTCTAGGCAATAAACTTACATTAGTAATTACAGGGTGTTACAAAAATAAGTTACACTAGTTTGGGAAGAGATTCCTCACATCAAAATAAGAGAAAAAGTTCATATGGACCTGTGCTCAAAATTGGATAGTTTCGGAGTTATAAGGTGCCAAAAAACTGAAAGAAGTGAACTTTAAATGTCCATAGTTCCACTACTATGGGACCTATCGTAGTTGGGTCAACCACTGAGGAACTGGTATGTGAACTATCCAAATATCCATGTTTAAGAATGCTTGAGTACTTGCACACCAATTTTTAGAGGTAGGTGGGGCAAGTACTCCCAAACAGCCTTTCTAAAAATAATTGTGGAAGTACCGGAGATTCTGAAAGATGGATATTTGGACAGTTCACATAGCAGTTCCTCAGTGATGTCTTGACCCGACTGCGATCGGTCCTATAGTAGTGGAACTATGGACATTTAAAGTTCACTTCTTTCAGTTTTTTGGCACCCTGTAACTCCGAAACTATGCACTTCCAACCAGATGAACTGTTTTTTTTTTTTTTTTTTTTTTGTTCTTATTTTGATGTGAAGAATCTATTCCCAAAATATTGTGACAAATTTTTGTAACACCCTGTACATCGACGATTAAGCCTTATACATTTTCGTCTCGAGTTCCAAAACCATTCTTTCCACGATCATTCATTTCGTGTTACATTTTACTGAATTTATAGTTCCTTCATTCACATTTTATTGCCTTACCCTGCATTAATATATCACACACTGACCAAAACACTTGTGTTACGGTTCCGGCAATGTATGATCACCTTTATGAGTTACATAAGTGGGTGTGACTTTTCACTTGCTGTTTACATTACCGAAATTGTTCCACAAATGTTTTAATAATACATATTTTCAAAGCTATATTAACATAATTGAATTAAAGAAGAGTTAATATAAGTTGAAGAGTGACTAGATCCTCGAATCCTTCCATTTACTATAACAACTGTACTTGTAACAACTGGAATGTGCTATGTCGTCGACTGTATATACACACAAAATATACGGCTATTTTGGCAAAAAAATAAGTCATACAAAGAGGTTCATTAAAAATAGTATTCAAAAAATAAAATGTAAGTTTATAAGCGTAATGGAAAACACACACCACATCGTGGTTTCCCCTCAGACTCACTTCCAGCAGATTTCACTGTCGATTGCCTTCTATGAGATTTACGTCAGGAACGAAGTTCCTTCCACCTTTGCCAACCAAGTTTCTCTCTGTGTGTATATAACAACATGCCACATTCTAAATTCTTTATCATGGTTATCTTTATCTTTAAATTCTTTATCACTTTCTTAACACAGGAACTACAAATAAAGATTTCAATCAGAAGATGCTCATATTCTGAATTCTCGAAATTTCAATCTGAGAAACCTCATATTATCTTCCTCGATTGCCTGTTTTAAGGGAGTAGGCAGATCTTCCACGGAAGGAAATAAACTATCATCATCAATGTACGGTACTGAATGTAATTTTCTGTAGAAAATTACATATGGCACATCGGAAGACATTTCGGGTATATTCAAGAATGATTCGTAACTACTTTTTACGATGGTCAGATCATCCAGCTTGTACCATGTGCTTGCATTGGCGTCCAACAATTCCTGAGAAAAACTAGGTGGACGACGGGCAATGGTGTAGTTGTGTCCCCTGTCTACATCCCACCCACGATGCAAAACCATGGCATACAAAGCGTATTTATTACACACCCTGTCACCACAAATATCACAAGCAGCAGCTTCAGCATTTACAGGGAACTCAATTTGTTCTGGACATTTTACACGAGTAAACAGTTTTACATGCTCTTGTGCTTTCTTTTGGAATTCAAATATCACCAACGTTAAAATTAGGTGTTCTGGAGATTGGACGACCTCTGAAGTGCGCACGGCATCCTCTTTCCTTTTACAGCTTTCACAGTAATATTGGTTTTCACCAGTTAGTGTTTCTGGTGCAAAAGTGTGCAATATGAAATCTTCCAAATCAATACTCGCTGCTTGCGCCTTATATTCTATGTTTCCATTCTTTTCTCTACATGGTGGTCTGAGCATTCGCATCGGCTCGGGAAATGACAACACTAGATTCGTTAATGACTCCTCGCGCACGGAGGTTGACTGACAGGCAACACATTGAGTGCTTGTTCTGTAGATGCCTCCGAAGACTTTTTCGACTATTGTTCGAGAAGGCTGTTGTTTATCATTTGGAGTTTGATTCAAAGGATGAGACTTATCCTCAGATTCCGCAGAAGAGTTGTAACCAGGGCTCTCATCATCACTTATAGCAGAATCAACTGATTTGATACTTGTATCTGTAGAATCCTTGCAAGATTCATCAGGTTGTTCGTTTCTGCCTTCTACGTTCATGTTAGCAGTAGGAGCTAAGCAAGATTCCTCTTCAGTGCGGGTTTCATCTATTCCGGTAAATGCAATTCTTTGCACTTCGCTTTTTGACACACACTCCAATTTTTTGTGTTCTTCCATATGTGGATCAGTCCCAGGACAATCTTTTGTCTCCTCTAAAACCTCCGCGGCCTTTAGGGCGGATATAGACGAAACCTCCTCTTCATGCAGGGCATTGAGCAAATATCTGTAACACGAAATGTGCCAATCGGTTAGTTAGCTACACACAAAAAGGGAAACTAACATTTAAATCTCAATTTCAGTGGAGTAATAAATAGAATTAATCCTATTCTATACTGGAAGTGCATGTGATGGCTGCTACTGTTGCCTATGGAATGAATAAGATAATTGTACAAAGTGCATACCTATTCCATACATATTCTTACTCAATAAGCGGAGGGAATAAAGTAATTTGAGTTTTCTGATAACAATAATAATAATAATAAAATGAATCGGAATGGCGAAAAGACCCTTTACAGACTGAGTTAACTACGAATTTTCAGTCTCCAACTTCCCACACACGTTAATATCATAAATAAATGGATAAAATAAATTTATGGCTGTAAAATACCACTTGTTCGTGCTAAAACAATGATACTACATTCCCTGCTATAAGTAACTATCAGTTTTATTTATTATGAACAATGTGAACAAATTATGTAAAATTTGTTTGAAATAATTCTACTGATGTAATGCAACAATTACGATTAATTTAGAATATAGCTTATTGTCAGACTTGTCATCGGCACAAAAACCAAATTAAAAGACGGTTGGAATGTAAAACCCTTCGAAGCTATTTTAATGGTTTGAAGTCAAGGACACTGAACGTGTTTCTGTAAGTAATCACTTTCAGACTGCACACAACCAAACAAATATTACCTTGCATAAGTTGATATACAATAATAAAACCATGATTTACGTGAATCTACACGATCAAGTTTTGTTCCGTATTATGCTAGTTTCTAGGTAATGTGCGGAAATATTATTTTAAAATATACAACCCTGACGTTAGTAGATAAACACCGAAGGAATATAAGCGGTCGATGAGTATGTCGCAGGCATTACTGTGAGCATGCAGTAGAAGTGGCACTCTGGCGTGCGAATGTGTGTGTAATTAGCTGACAAAAACTGAAATTAAATTTAACGCCCCACGGTTGTCTTTTAGGCTCAAGGACATGGGTGATTAATTATGAAAGAACTGGTGGGAGGAAACGGGAGAGCCCTCTCAAAAGCTACAGACACAATGTTGTCCACCTCACTAAATTACCTGAGATTGAACCAGAGCTGAGAACTACCATTAAGCCACTGTCCTCGCAGACGATGACAGGGTTTATCCGAGGACGCAAAATTGGGCACTGAGGGCGCAGAAGTAGTCAGTACTGTCAATGTAGTGTTATGCATACACTTAGCAAAGTGTTAATACCATTACAATAGAGTTCAATTGACGTAAAAATATGCACACACACACAAGATCAGGTTGATCGCGACCGATGCCACGCCTAAAGCATCCGGTCATTTGGAGTACAAGGACCCATCGAAATCTACTAATGACACCCCACCTGACGTTAACAGATCACGAACCGCCTAACAGTATTTGCATGGTGCGTCAATATACAGACGTGTCGTCAAAAGGACGCTTTTGCTTAGACAACAATTGGCCCACCAACATATGCAATAAGAAAATACTTTGGAAACTATATTGCATTTTCCGATGACTGCCGATTTCGCCAATTTTCGGACAGCAATCAATATTTAGCGTGGTAGTGATCGACAGGCTATGATTCATTATAATTCCACCATCCTAAGGTCACATATAGCAGAATATAATGGTATAGGTTATAATTTGGAAGGTGCTCATAGTGACTCATTTTTTTCAGATGGGCACCTCAATGTTGCAAAATACATCGATGTACTGCAAGATGAATTTTTACCCTTCTTTGAGAGAGAATTGCCGCGGGACGCCACGGAATTCATGCATGATTGAGCACCATGCCATAGGGCAAAGTTGACCACGCACTGCATGGGGCAAAATGGGGGTTTAAAGTGTCGTGATCCAGATATGTATATTTAAGAAAATGCTTGTAATCTACATTTAAAAATGCGTGGTCGAAAAATTCCCTCTAAACAAATTACGTGAGTTCCTGTAATGAATGGTACCCCTGTCACAGGATATCATCAGTGACTTGCAATGTTTTACTGGATGCCAGCGCCAAAGGAGGCTCCATCAACAACTAACTGCAGTAGCAATGATTCATTCTGTGGACTGGTACGTAGCAGTGGACACACACGATCATTTCTTGGGTATTTTATTTATTTATGTCAAGACAGTGTACACGACAAAAAGTAATTGCTATAAGACAGAATCCGTTTATTTTGTATTGAACATGAATACTGTACCTCAGATACTCAGAACAATCCTGTTGTTGGCCTCTGCCGAACCATGGAGCAACCGTAACTTGAAAATATTCAAATAAGGCATACAACTCTCGCTCGGAGAAGTACAAATACGCAAACACCTTTCGGAGCTCGGCCAGACACTGCTGGTCATTTGAAGGTGAAGCTCTTAGTACACTAGAGCAAAACCTATAAAAGATTATTAAACTTAGCTTTCTACAATAACTAAAAACATCTTTCACAGTGAACTTTAAGCTGTATTAGTTAATCATGCAAGTTTCTTTAATACTTATTTTTCATAGCAAACAGCTAAACAAATTCTAATTTGTATTTCACTTTATAAGTTTTGTATAGCATATTCAACAGCTAAAGATAAATTAGCATTAATTTTATTGTTTTACGTGGACATGAAATACGAGGTGTGATCAAAAAATAAGATGAATAATTTCATTAGAAACAAAGTAATAAGCTTACATGGAATTTGATTTAATATCCTTCAAAGTACTGTTCATGCAATGCACTTATCCCAACGTTGAATACATGACGGGAAGCATTTCTGGAAGACCATTGAGGGTCAAGGAGAGGACGCAGAGCGTGAAGTATGCAGGTTTGTGACGGGGACGCCCGATAAACAAGGTTGAGACTACCGATTCACGTGCTTTATAATTTGATTCTAAAGAACATAGAGGGCAATTCGGAAAAGAAACCGCCTATTGGTTATCTGAGTTGATTTTGAGTTAACCCTTTGGTTACCAATGACATACACTCGCAGATACAGAACTTCTATTATGCACATTAGAAAAGTACAACATTACATTACTTTTCAACATATTTACCATGCAAATTGAGGCACTTGTCATAACATTTTCAAGGTTTGAAATTCCTTCTGCGAAAAAATCTCCCGCCTGGCAATGAAGACACTCGCTAACAGCATTGTGAAGTGTATTGTCACTGTCGAAATGGTGCGACTCAAGACACTGTTTCATGTGCCTGAAGAAATAGTAATTGCTCGACGATATCGTGAACCGACGGACTTCACGGACAGTTTTGTCAATGTCCTGCTAGCTACAGACGGGCGGGCGCCCACTCCTCGCCGCATCGTGCACGTCAGTTCGTCCACCTTTAAGCATGCGACACCATTAACGTACGATGCCTTCCCTCATCACGTTTATTCCGTGAAAACTACACAGTTCGCGATGAATCGCAGCTGCCGAAAGTTTTTTCGCACTCAGAAATCCTATTATCGACTGCACTTCACATTTGGCGGGGTTTTCTATTCGACCGTTGATTTTCAATTGTTACAGTGGACAAGTGAACTGCAACAACCTCCTCCTTCCACTGCTCACTGTCTACTGAACTACCGCACACAGCGCCACTGGACTGACGTCACTCTTATTACCCATTTCTCGCACATGCGCAAAAAGTTTTTTTTTTTTTTTTTTGTTTTAAATTGCCCTCGTAAGTACAAAAGCGAAGAAGTTGTTTTGTTACATTCGTAGTTTTGGTGTTTCAAGAATCTTCCTCTCGTGGATGAACATTCGAGAAAATGTACAGCAGCATGAGATAAGCCATTTAGGAACACCCCAGAGAGGATCGAAATTATATAAATAAAAGAAGCAGCATTCTTTTGGGATACAAGGTTAGCAATTATCATCACTTACTTGGAAGTCATGAAGAGCGCTTGGATGATAGCGTTCATATAGCAGGTATTCTGAAAATTGTTTATCGCAACTGGGTAACGTCGTAGCAGAAGAGGTGAGCAAACAGACGTAGCAATTACATTATCCCATCTATTGTTGTTGCCAGCTACAGAAAGTTCTGAAAATCAAACACACATCATTCAATACTGCTCATCACTGAATAAAATACACAACTTTAATATAATATAATGCATTGTATATACCAGGTGTATTAGAAGTCGGGGCCATAAGCCAACTCCGTTAGGATGAGAGAGAGAGAGAGAGAGAGAGAGAGAGAGAGAGAGAGAGAGAGAGAGAGAGAGAGAGAGAGAGAGAGAGAGAGAGAGAGAGATTGGAAATAACTTGTTTTCAATCTAAAGTTGTGAAATTTTCTAATTGCTCCAGTTATTTTGGCTCCACAGTGGAAAGGCGCCCTACCGTAAATGAAAAAGTAATATTTTCAGTTTAGTAAGCTGTTCAAACGGAAGGAACGGGAAGGGCACGCTAAATGATACGGTGAACGTGCATATTGCTGTATGAAAAACTTAGAACACCTCAGTTTTCCAGCAATGCTATATTTCAGGTATGATGAGGTGCAAAGGGAACATTGTTTATTCATTTAACATAGGGGGCCTTACCAGTGTAAACGAATGAAGATCAGCTGGAGTGATTGCAAGAATTCGACCATTTCAGATTGAAAACTACTTCTTTCCAACAACATTCTTTTTCCACTTTTTTGTATTTTTACTTATAACACAGTTAGCCTTTGGCCCTGGACTTTTGATACATTGCTATTTGCTGTAAACAAATGTATTGCGAATCCAAGTTAAAGTCTAATCTATACAATCCGTTTAGACACGTAGTGTAATGTACCAATACAGATATTGGAATTTTTGTTTGGAGGGGTCCAATATTTTTTTAATTTCTGTACTATGTGATTTTCTAAATATAACTTCGGTCCGTGTAGTATATTCATTTGTCCCTTATTCAAACCAAAATTAATGTGGAAGCTTTGAATAATCTAGTAGAAATTATATTTCGGGGAATATCTTTATTTATACATTAGTTTATTATGAGTCCCGTATATGGATACTTTAGATGGATGAGTATTTAAATTATCATCTTAATGCTATACGAAAACATAGGCCCACAATTGGACAGCTTGAAATTATCCACCAATCTGATTTTCGGCAGAATAATTTAAACCCCCTTCGTCCCTCTGAGATGCCAATATCCTACCAAGATCCGGTTTTATCCAGTTCTTGCTATTTTTCATTCGCTTTATAATTTCCGCCGCCAAATCTGTTCTGATTGAACTATTTTCTGGCGCTCTCATATCAAGTCGCGATAATCCTCATTCTCAACCCGGACAAGCACCAAGCCACAGCACGTATTCTCAGCTCGTTCAAATTTTGGGATATTTAGCAGGAAAAGCAGCAAAAAATCAGGTAAAACTAGATATATTTAAGAAATGAACAATTGAGCAGAAGGGAGCCCGAAATAGTTAATTTCAGCAGCAAAACAGTCAGAGAATATTAAGATATAGAACTTAATTCAGAAGACGCCATGTTTGTCGATATGAATAGTGGTGACAGGAGTAGCATTGAAGTGCTTGGATTTTAGTGTTGCGAATCTTCAAGATCTAAGTGTCAGTGATTTAAAACATTTAAATCTCCCTTTCACCCCTCCCACAGTTCAGTTTAGGGTTGCGGCAGCCTGTCCATTTATATATCTGTGTAGTGTATATATTTGTGTATGTATATGTGAATTATTTTTAACATGGCAGTATATAATTTTACTGTAGTTAGGGTAATTATTATTATGGAAGTGTAAACGTAAAAAAAGGGGCTCTCATTTACTCCTGAATTGACTCAAGCTTCCAACCGAAATGGGCTGAAGGATTTTTCGTTAGGGTTCTTTCCTTTCAGGAAAGGGACCCTTGCCATTAGCAGTTTTGATATGTCCTTTCAGTGACATTAATAGTATCCTGAAAACACGATTTAGTTGGTAGAAGGGCTACTTGGCTCTGATTATTTCGTTTACCCCTTTTTAGTTCATAGAGCCGATTGGGTGAAATTCAAAAATCTTGTTTGGTTCATATATAGTTAAATGGTGTGATAATATGTATCAGTATTTGCTTTCTTGGGTATGTAGAATGCAATGTGCATGTCTATAATTGAGTACGTAGATTTTTAGAAGTAAGATGTGAGTGAAAGTATGTTACATTTATTGATGGACAGTGTATCGTTTGTTTTCTCTTCAGTAGCTTGCTTGCCTTCTTTTTTTAAAAGTTTGTCCCGCGATTATGCATCAATGCTAAGGGAACCAATGCTAATTAAAATGAAAGAAGTAGAAGGAAAGGGAGAATCCCGAGAATACAAACGTACACGGTATTTGTCTACCACAAAGCCAGCTTGGCGCGAGCTGGGATTAAACCAGAAACCCCATATACCAGGAGTATTCTACCACTAAGCCATTGAGACCCCCAACGGACTAATTTAGCAATTTCGTTCTGTGCTGGTTTGCCGAATAATATGCCGGAACAGAAACTTTACTGTAAGCATATACACACTTGCATATAGTACACGTGCGTGTTGAAATTTTTCCTGATATGCTACGTATCTTCAACGGATAGGATAAATTAAACTTAATAAGGAAATTGAAATAAATTCTCATTTTACACGACCAAGAAATAATTATTTAATTGGTTCTGCAATCATTAAATCTACTAGTTAGTAACACACTAAACAATAGACAAACATAAATTATATGCTGCTAAATACACCGCTAAATTTTTGGAAGAGAGAGTTACATTAACTAGGTGATCACTGAAGCTTACTTACGAATATTTAAAAAAAAAACAAATTTGTGGAATAACCTCAAGTCATGGAGGACTACTTTCAACATGTATGACTACAAATCATACATCCACCGCCTCCATGCAAATCAAACTGCTTCTTTGCTGAACGTAAAAATAAAGGAAAGAAGAAAACAATATCGCATCCCAGATGGCCCGACTTTTTCTTATGCGGCTGCTTAATGAATAAGGTGATTACGAATTGACCAAAAGCACAAGGTGGAAGACATTACCAACAACAACTGTATAATTCACATATCACTGAACATACTTGATGTGATTTCTTTAGAAGTTACAAGATGATAAAATGGAAAAGCTAAATATGGATCACCCTATACATATGTGTCACTTGACTACATCTTGTGAATATTGTGGCTCTAATTTATATAAACAGAACTGTATTTTTTCAAATGGACCTACATATTTGAAATTTACGTATAAAACTTACAATTCCACACTAATTATGCAGTGTTGCAAACCAAATACGCTACAGGATTACAAACATCGAACAACGAAATTTTGGAGGATTTTACAACAGTAATCACAGAAGTGACACGGACGGGGTAACGCGCATCCAAAGTATCCTAGTATCGAATACTACGATCATCATATGATGTATTTCGATCAGCTAGAAAAAAAGTTCCAAGGAACTGAAAATTGGTTTTCTTACGAAGGACTATTTCGGAAAAGTGTATAGGTAAGTATCACATCCAGTTTGTAGAGGGTTTACAATAGAAATCAAGATCATAATAGCGTTTACAGCAATTTGATACCTCAATTGTTCCGGAGATATAAAAAAACAAAAACGGTTAAATTGGATATACTGTTTTAAAAGGCGATTTGTAGGAACTTCTTAAACACTTCTTAATATCATTAACCTGTTTGTGTCATTTGGTTAGTACTGCTACAGAGGTCTCTAAAGTTTGGAAGTTTGTGATACTGTATCGCTCTTAGTTTGCGAAACGCCATGAGAAATGTGATATTGTATGTATCTTTAAATATATGTAAATCTGAAATACATAATAACCTGACGTAGTGCTATTTGAAAAAAAAAATCTTTATGATGAGGTGGCAACACTGGTAATCTTGTAGTTTCACAAAGTACTTCAAACAATGTCCCCCTGCCGATATTTGCATGGTACAAAATTTGAGTTTCCTGTCCTATTAACAAAAGTTGCAAGGCCGTATCGTGATAAATGATTCACCCTGAGTAAATGTGTAAAATATTATACTGTGCAGGCTTTGGGTTCCCGAGTTACGTACAATCGAATTTCTAAATCAATCCATTGGACATAACAGAAATATAATAAAATACTTTTCAAATAGTAACTAAAGGTCAGTCCCGGACAGAAAAAATAAATCAAAGGACGTTTTTTTTACGACTACGTGCATTTTAATTGCTACAGTAGCATTAATTAAAATTTCCTTAACTATTTTTTGTGTTAATAGAGAAAAAGATATATATTAGACTAGCAGCGTTCACCCCGCTTCGCTGCGGTCACCCCGGAACGCAATAGATAATTTTTACTTTTTCGCTTTCAAGTGATATGATAAAAACCATAGAAGATTGCAGTAAATGTTAACATTATATCGCCTGTCATTTATGTTAACCCGCCCCGCTTCGCTGCGGTCACCCCGGAACGCAATAAACTTTGTTACTTAGATAATTTTTACTTTTTCGCTTTCAAATTGCAGTAAATGTTAACATTATATCGCCTGTCATTTATGTTAACCCGCCGAGTGACACGGTCATGCGGGTTGCATATAAATACGTTTATTTTTATACCTATGATGAACTAACAAAGGATTTGTACGTTATGGACACTTGAATGGTCAATTATCTCAAGACACTGGTAATTAAAAATTAAAGTGATATGATAAAAACCATCTAGGGTCCAAATCCTAATAACCCCCCAAAAATGAAAGAAATTGGTTCAGCCGTATTAGCGTGATGAGCTAACAAAGGATTTGTGCGTTCTCATTTATATAATAGATTCTTATTTGTTATAGGAAGAGATCAGAAGGAAGCAAGAATAAGTAAAGGAGTAAGGCAAGGATATGGACTTTCACCTCTCTTGTTTAACGTCTATATAGAAGTAGTTATGAAAGAATTCTTTGATAAAAACGAGAAAGGAATACAAGTAAATGGCCATGTTTTCAGCACAATAAGGTTTGCTAATGACACTGATAGCAGAAAACGAAGAGGACCTGCAGGAAGCACTTTCAAACTTGAACAACCCACTGAAAAAAAAAAAGCAAAATGAAGATAAATAAGAAGAAAATCAAAGTGATAAAGTGCACAAGAACAGGGCAGGAAGGGGCAAACGTATGGCTAAATGGAGAGAAAATCGAAGACGTTAGGACGTTCCCCTATTTAGGAAGTCTAATATTCTCGGACGGAAGAAGTGAAAAAGACGGAAGTTCCAGAATAGTATAGGGTAAACAAGCATTCAATAGACAAAGAGTACTGCTAATATCAAGAAATGGTCATTGGACGTTCGAAAACCATTTATTAAGATCTTGGTACAAAGCGTGACGTTTTACGGATCAGAGATGTCGATACTGAGAAAAGCAGAAATATTCAAGCTGGAAGCATTAGAAATGTGGTGTTGGTATAGAATGGTGCGCATATCATGGACCGAAAGGAAAAAGAATGAAGACGTACTAAAGGAAGCTAATGACGGACGACAGATCATGAAAATAGGAAAAAGACTAAACAGTATGCTTGGCCATCTTATTCGGCACTCCTGTTGGATCACAATGCTGATAGAGGAAAACCCAGAGGGAAAAATGGAAGTGAGAAGAGAAAGACCTAGGACAAAATATCTAGTGGCAGTTATGAAGAAGAGATCTTATCAAAGTATAAAACAGCTCTCCCAAGAGAAAGAAAAGTTTTAAAACCTCCATATTGCCCACCAACCTACGGTTGGGGTGAACCAGATGATTCTTTTTAATAACTGAAGGCTATCAAGTATATTTTAGAGATTACATAGAATAAGAAACTTCGTAAAATGCCAGTCCTGGACGAGAAAGTGAAAGACGGCTGTTTATGTACGATCTCAGCTATTGTGTGTAATAAGAAATTCTAACTAAACACAATCACGTAACAGTTTCAACACAATAACTTTGTCTTCATCAGACTTCCACTGCTTCTGGCTACTTAGAAGTTGATCATCTCCAGGACCCTATGTGAACGCTCTGCCACTGAGCCCCACGGCCCCCCTACAAAATTTAAGCATTTCTTATATATTGGTTATCTCAAGTTAAAAACAGTCTGTATACATGGAAAGAGAGAGAGAGAGAGAGAGAGAGAGAGAGAGAGAGAGAGAGAGAGAGAGAGAGAGAGAGAGAGAGAGAAAGGTAGAATCTGGTTAAGAATAGAAAAAATCTAGCGATAACATCCACATACCAATAAAATTATAGTAAGACTATCAAAAGAAACGGTAAGGGGCAAATGATTTGTTTTTAAAATATAATGTGTTAGAAAATATGAATACGGACTAACAAATGAACTTCGACAAACCAACACTTAACTAGTTCCAAATACTACACATAGCATTACTAGTTGATATTTTAAGATGTTGTGAAGCTACTTCTGTTAGGAATAGGCTTAAGGGATAACTCCACGAGGAAAACTTCTTATACAGCGTATTGCACTTTTCCTTTCAGATGCATTATTTCCTTCTTCAATGTAGTATTACTTGAATTTCTTATTTTCGTTTGAACTACGCTATCGAGAGAGTGAACATATCTTTCTGGATTATTTTGCCAGGGATAATATTTATTGGAAAGTTCACAAGCAATTTTTGACAATAAACGTGAACAGGCTAAAAGCAAGTTCCGTCTCACTGCACGTGTTATACCTCTTCGTAATAGACTTCGTTCACATCGCATTTACCCGTACTTTTGCTGAATTAGTATCATATATATAGTGAAACCTGAATAACGGACACCAATGGGACATTAATTTTTGTCCGTTACTGAGAGGTGTCCGTTACAGAGGTTACAGAAATTTAATTTCTCACAACGGTAATTGTGTGCAGTAATATACAGTAAATACATTATGTATGAGCTTAAATACGTAAAATTCAATATAAAAATACTCCATTTAGTACGTATTTGAATTACAGGGAGGGATGAAGGAGAAATTAGTTTGTTTAATATTGTTGCTGAGGATGTGTTAATATATTCGTATAGTGCAGAAGATAATGTGTGTATGGTAATTTTTTTAAGTAACACGGCATTCTCTTTTGCACTGCATCAACTGATGAAGAGTAATATGCCAAAGATGTTTGGATATTTTCCTACATGGGAGGGAAAGCGCTTTTCATTTATTTCAAATTCTCAGAACCTACTCAAAAGATGCGTTAGGAACCAACTAACCGGCTAACTCTTTTCTTTAGCGAAAAAGGCAGGCTTTTTCCTCTACAAGTGTAATAAAACTCATTAGCAAGTGTCCTCTGAGAATCCTCAGTACGTCTGAGGAAGAAACACGTGTGTGTGTGTGTGTGTGCGTACTGGCACGGTATCTTCGTTGGTAGAATGGATGAAAATGGAAGTTATTGGGAGTGCATATGTTTATTAACCCAGCCCTAATCACAAAGAATATCCTCTTAGTGACAGTGAAAAAGGAAGCCGGCAAAACTCCAACCCAGACTTGTTCCAGTATCATAAGTAAAGAGAAAAATGTTGCTTTTCTAAAAAGTGAGAGGAAACATTGCTCGTTGAAAATGTTATTCTAAAACAAACAAGGTTTGTTTTGTTATCCTATGAAACTGTCGGGAAAGATGCAAGGCCCAGAGGAAAAAGGCCTAAATTTGTTAGGGACGGGAAGATCCTTCGCATAGAATTCTTGGCCATACGACTGACCCTGCATAAGTGTTATTGCTTATTGAAGGTTTTCTAGGATTTCCACCAGAAAACAAGTTTATTGCGGGCAGAAAAAAAGAATTTAAAGTTCAATTTGAAGCTGTTCTGTTTGATGGTTCACCAGGTCTAGACTCATGGGAAAAAGATTTTTCTATCTACTGTAATATATCGCAGAATCGAGAATAATTCCTGTCCGTTATGAAGAGGTTATTGAAACGTTTGCAGAAAAAAGGACTGTCCGCGTCCCTATCTGAGTGTGTCCGTAAAAGGGAGGGTTTTGTTCCCTAAGAGAACACACATTTTTGCTGGAAGAAAAGAAAAAAAAATCTGTCCGTATTAGAAGTGTCCGTTAAGGTAGGTTTCACTGTATATATATATTGTGCCTTTTACACTAACGTGTCGATGGCGAGCCCCCATTTCAAACAGTAACTTCATTCACTTATGGTGTGGGTTCAGTTAATGACAATGTTGCATTTTCATTTAACATTGGGAGCATGAAGTGTGTACAGCCTAAACGGCTCTTCCGATTTAGAAAAATTCCCTCACTCTAGACTGAAAACATTTGGAGACTGTTTCCCCTCTTACATTTTGTTGTAACTCGGATAAAACAGAGTTACCCCATGTGAGGGGACTTTTGAGACACCCTATATGAGAAAGGTTTTAGACAAAATGACACATGACCCAAGTACGCACATTATACTTTCTCAAAATAATATTAATCACAGTTGATAAATTTTCCACCCTTCAAGCCATTTCTGTAAGTCCACAAACCTGACCTAAAATGAATCAATTACGAGGAACTTCATTTCCTGCCCATGAGAAAGCACATGTTGCCTTCGTCCAATGGCTTTAGCAAGATGCCTCCAGACGTATGGATCTAGAGCTTTCAGGAAAAATGTATATAGACTGTAATGAGGATCTGTTTAAAATAATATTCAGTCTATCTTGCTTCATTTCTCTAAAACAATTTCCACGTTGCCCTTCAAAAAGTACATTTCATATATGTTATCAAGATGTACTCTTGTCGATGTCACATATTACATTTAACTTTCAACAAAGACTAGATTAAGGCTTCCAAAATCAATCGTCATGAAGTTTAAAATGAACATGCTCATGCATTGGATTCCTTATACTTCAAAAAATAGAGGTTGTTCCCGATTTATAGGGTCGATTTTCATAAGTAATAGTAGCGCCACCTACCACGAAGTAAATAACACCGGCAGTATAGATACATTGGACCTCAGCTTATGGGTGGCGAGTGCAGTGAATGCCCCCGAAGATAAACTCCTGCAGGGAAGGCTACGTAACTCCCAAATATAACTATAGTGCCATAAACAAGATGTCATCGTGTAGAAGAATGCCGAAGTATGTGTTGTAAAAGAAACAGGAAAGGCGAAAGGGAAGGAAATTCCTGAAGGATAGAAAGCAGCCAACCCCTGTTCTGCTAGGAGCCATACACCAGTTACCACCCAGAAAGTGCAGACTTTCGTCATAGTTAAGAACGCAGGTAGAATAATCCGTGTTGGAAACCCCCCTCCCCTTCCTCCAAAATAATTCACGTCTTAATTTATCGTGATCTGTGCCTGGATAAACGTCGAAAAGGATATGTTCAGAAACTAGCAAAACACATTGCGTAACATCGCACCTATGATAGACAGCGTCGCGTGGATTTTTTTTTTTATTTTATTTTATTTTTTTAAACACAGGACGTCTGTTACTGACGACTCCCAAAGACGATACCGTGATATAGTGAAAGTTCTGGCAGGGGAATTATGATCGTCAATCTGTCGTCCAAACACGGAAGACCGCATATGCTGAAAAATGGGCTTGAGAAAAAAATGATTTTCTGTTTATTTAAAAGTAGCAAACTTAGGGATGTGGGAAGTTGATACCTATGATAACAGTGCAAATATTATAAACAGATTTTTCTGCTTTTGACGTGAATGTCCCATGATTATATGATTTACCTGCTGTTAGTAACTCAATTTCGTCTCAAATCCGCAGATACGGTCCTTTGCCTTTGGAAGGCAGTACTAGTTTCTCACAATGAGAATCTGAAGATACAGTCTTGCAAAAAAAAAGCCACGTTTTATTCTAATAATTATCAGGCTAATGACTAATATCCTCGTAATCTATTGCTATGATGTTCCTCGTTAATATGGTTAGCTAAACTCCAGTTTAGCGCCCCTTTCAGCACCGAGGCTGTATGGGATGACCTACAACCTAACGTGAAATCCGAATCACATGAGCTCCCATCGGGAATCGAAACCAGGTATCACAACGAAGGTGCATAAGCTAACCATACAGCTACGAGGGAGCTCTTGGTCGATTGGAATTTTACGTTCTTTTTCGGTATGGACGTGATATCTACAATTTAAGGGAGAATCCGAATCAGTATAGTGCTAAAATGCCAAGGTTCTCCTACTGGGAATCATACTCGGAACCCTGTGCACCAGTAGAGCCCTCCTCTATATGGGTGGGAGACAATTCGGGTATGACTACATTAAGACATACCTCTCACTCGGCTGACCTTTCCTTCAACAAATTGTAGAATAAACTGGTATACGTTCCATTGCAGTGAAATCTCCGAATGCCTTAATTGATAGATTTGCACCTTCGGTCTCCTGAAACGGTCCTTAGCACAGTAGACCCCCTATACTATTAGCGGTCTGTCAAAAGCAATGCTTACAACTGGACATGTCTGTAGTGTGTGCCAACCTTCTACAAAGGAAACTGTTGCTTGGCGATAGCCACAATACAAAACCACCACATACACCGTCTTCGGTGGTGGCATCATGGAATTTCATAAGGTAAGTACACCCTGAAATCGTCACTATAGATCGGAAACAACCTCTCACATCTACTGTATTATACTGACAACTAAGACCACAATCATTTAGAATGTCCTTTAAAAAAATCACTAATATCACAAAATGATTTGCAATACTCTGTTTCCTACGAAGAATATACTTACAAATCTCTTCCAAAATCCCAGTGTTCATTTCCCTGGAGGAATCAGCGGTTCTTCCAGCTAGATGCCAACACTTCATGAATGCATTCAAAGAAATTAAAGTCAAATGCTAAAATGAACAAGATTTAGTTTGCTACAGTAGGAAATTATTCAATTGCAACGTGTGACAAGAAAACGACATACACAATAAGCTCTACTATAGGGTGGCGCACGAAAAGCCGTATTACTTGTTTTTACAGTAACACATTTTCACTTTTATTGAGTGGTAACAAAATTACAGACTCACATATGACCTTAATGAAGAGAGTGTTCAACACGACTGTACTTTTTGGGTCACAAACTCTTGCAAAGCAATCGTTGTGTTCAAACCACTTTTTTGATGAGGCAAGCAATTTAAATTTTTGGCTGATCTCATATGGAAACAAATGAAGATATAGGCGCATAATTTCTGACTGAAGCGGTTGAGAACTTCCTATTCATCAGGAGCCTGCCTCGTTCATTTGGACAGACTTCGAATAACTCATGTGAATTCCCTTGATTTTAATGGCATACAGATCTTAAAGGGATGCCTTTTCGTTTTGAGCAACACAACATAGTTGAAGCGAGCGACAGCGCAGCTTCTACCAATCGACTCGATTGGCATGTGTGCGCGTCTGTCAGTCAGCTCCACGATAACTATCATCAAACATTTCCGATTTTGATGAAACTTTGTATTTACTTTTCCTCCACCTGGAGAAATAACCCTATTGTTTGGGATTGAAATCCGTCAAGAATAAGGGGGCAAAATCCATCTCATGTTGCAAATTTATATATGAATATGGAAGAAAATTCTCGCACTACAAAATTATTCCATGTCAAAACTTTGCATTTTCTTTAAGGCACTGTGAATAGCCCACAGCTTGGGATTAAATTCAGTCAAGAAAATGAAATGAAATCTCTGAGTTTTACGTCCCACGATTATGCCGGTTAGGCTAAAGGAGACGGTGATGATGAGTAATGAATGAAATGGTGGAAGGAGAAAGAGGGAGAACCCCGAGAGAACCCACGCACACGGTGTTTGTCCACCACAAAGTTCACTTGGCGGGAGATGGGATCGAACCCGGGACCACTAGCACCAGAGGTGAACGCTCTACCACTGAGCCACCGCGGCCCAAATTCTGTCAAGAATAAAAGGGTGAATTCTCCCCTCACTACTCGATTTCAAGAATGTGTTCCACGGTTATTTTCGTTAAAAATGTGTTTGATTTTGACATAATATGGCGTACATTTTCTTTCACACTTCTCACCTAATCATTCCCTCTATAGGGAGTTAAAGAAAAAAGTAGTGGAGTTACCCTTCTAGCTCATCCCCCACCCGATTTTTTTTTTTAAATTCCATGATAAATTTTCAAATAGATTCCCCCTTCCCCCAAATTAAATGAGATGAAATCTTTCCGTTTAACGTCCCATGATGATGTCCTTTTACGGTAAGGGAGACGGATGATTAAGGCACGTGAATGATAATAGAAGATTTGGTGGAATGAGAATGTGGGAGGAAACGAGAATATCCTGGAGAAAAACTACGGACAAGAACTGTGTTGTCTACCACAAATTTACTTGGCCAGGAACTCCCCGCATCCAATTACAAAAAAATGTAAACGATAATTTCCGTTACAACTGTTCGATTTTTGGTCTAATACGTCGTACATTTTCTTTAAGACTTCACAATCATTTATTACGCAAGGAGCTGAACCAGTAAAGAATAAAGTAGTTGTATTAGCCCGAAAACATTCGATTTTTCTTTTATTATTATATTTATTTATCTTTAGGGTCAAATAACACATAAAACTCATTCGGTTTTCATATATTTTCTTCGACTCTTTTCAGTAATACCCTATGCCAGTCAAGAATGACGAATGAATTTAGCCCCCTAATGTTGCATGGATACCCCTCCTTCCTCATCCGTGAAATTAAAAGAAAGATGGTTCAAGTTATGATGGAAATGTTGCGTTTACTCTTTGAAGCTTCACAATCGTTCTCACTACTGGGATTTAAAATCAATAGAGAACGAGAGTGAACCTCCGCCCCTTCCCTCTTTTTCCAAGATAAAAAAAAAAAAAAAAATCACTAAAACTTTTGTAAACATTATTCGATTGTAACACAATATAATGTATATGTTTATTGAGGTTTTCACATAATTTAATTAGATATGAAATTCTATGTAAAAATCTTCCTAAAAAGTACAATTTTGTCGAGCATGACAACTTTTTTTTTTTTTCGGAAAATCATCTCAGCTGCTTCCAATTGAAATGGACCAATAATGAGGGAGCATGTTCTCCCCAATTTTATAGAGGGTGGTCCATTTATAATGATAGTAGTAAAATCTCAGAAATCGTAAAAGGCAGAGAAGCGAAATTTAGCACCAAGAAACTATACGGAGGGGGACAACGTTCTAGGTATTTTGTAATATCACCGGATCAGCAGTGTTGCCAACCCATTATAAAGTTACATTTTTTCAAATGGAACTACGTCCGATTATTACGTATTTCAAATTGACTTGTGAAACGAAACTTAAATATCACGTTTATTATTCAGTGTTGAAAATGAAGATGTTATAGTATCACGAACATCTAAAGTTTGGAAGCCTCCAACACATACAGCACAACGTGGATACACAGAATAATGCACATCGAAAGCACCTTAGCGTTAGGTGTCATGGTATGACTTGTTTCGAATGAATAGGAACCATGTTACCTGGGCTTGAAAATTTGAAATGCTTTATTAGAAAAAATGCTTCTATAAGTATTATATCTAGTTACCTGTGTGGTTTGTAACGGATGTGTAAATTATTTTGCAATTTACAGCACTTCGATATGTCAAACCGTTCCGGAGATACGATAAACACTGCTGAAGTGTGCAACACTGCTTAACCATGTAATTACGACATGTTGTAATAACAGCTACTAAAAGCTTCTGCTGTAATGCTATAAAAGAGAAGGTTTAAATATTTTCCACAAATACGCCATTTTCAGCAGTACTGCGAACTTCATCAATGTTTATCGTATCTCCCGATCAATGTGCAGTAAACGGCAAAACAATTTGTATGTCGATTGCAAACCACAAAAGTAAGTAGACACGATACTTATCTATGCTTTTTTTTCTCTTTCGAAATAAAACATTTTAACAAAACTCAAATTTTCAAGCTGCGGTAAAGTGGCTCCTATTCATTCGAAACAAGTCATACCAGGACCATGACATCCAATGCTAATGTACTTTCGATGTGTATTATCCTGTCCATCTGCGTTGTGCTGTATGTGTTAGAGGCTTCCAAACTCTGGATGTTTGTGATACTATAACAGTTTGCAACACTGAATAATAAACGTGGTATTTTAAGTTTTCGTTTCTCATGTTGATTTGAAATATGTAATAATGTGACCTAGTGCCATTTGAAAAAAATAATTTTATACTGAGTTGGCAACACTATTCATCCAGTGATGTTACAAAATATATAGAACGTTGTCCCCCTCCCTATAGTTTCTTGGTGCAAAATTTCGCTTCTCTGGCTTTTTCGATTTCTGAGATATTTGCTACTATTATAAATGAACTATCCTGTGTATTTTTCTGAATATTTATTAAACACACTGGGGACTTTATAGAATATTGTGCGTGTTTTGTCGGAGATTAGAGACTTACTACTATAGTTTAGCGTTGAAATTAGTGAGAGAAAGGATCGCTCGCTTAATCAATGCATAGCATCAATAGTTAATTTCAAACTGTTGTGAAACTCTCCAAATGATATCTGGACAGAATCCAATCATATAGTGAAATGAGTGAAAATATCTCGTGAGTCTCCACCATGTAAAATTGTTCACACAAAAAACAAAACTTTTAACGTCTTTTTCTCAGCCATTTCACAAGTAATTGTATGCGTGAGCGTGTGTCCTTCGCGTTATACCCCATTCCGAATTGTGATACTATGCGTCGGATTTTTTTTTTTTTTTCCATGAAATACGTTTCGTGTCACTAGGACTGTTTCAATGAGAAAAATGGCTGTTCATGCACCACCCATACAGAATGTGGAATGCTACACATATATCAGATCAGTTGTAAACATTGATTGAAATTAAGCAGACTACTTTGAAACTTTACGCTTACTACTGTCGGTACCTAATAACAAAGCAGACCGAAAATTGTAACAAAATGACCTGTAGAATATCAGAGATAATCGTGTTATTACACACACTACAATTGACTCTTATTAATTATTCTACTGAAGCATTAAACATGCAGGTTAATTGCAACATCGTAATAATTCTAAGTGAGGCACCGTCATGCACGAGTTATCGCATCTGAATTCACGTTGGACAGAAGCATGGAGAAAATTAGCTGTCTGTGAGAATGAGAACAACAATGTCACGACTTAACAACGTCAAATGTTCTTGTAAGATTCAACTTTACAAGAGCTGGCTTCTGGAATCAGTCACTCTATAACGCTTCTATTATGTTGCAACACCATAACGGATCCATTACTATAGGTATCATGAATCTAATACTGCTTTGACAGTCGACGTTCTAGACTGGACCTGTTCCGTACAATTGTGGCGCAGGACCTTCGCAAGATGGATTCAACTCTACTTACATGTATTTCAGGGCAAATAAAATCAAGTCTACGTCGAGGTCTGCAGCCATTGATTCGATTTCTTCCAAAGGTAGGATAATATAATCACAAGGCTATACCTCGTTCATAATAAATGATGACATCCCGCTGCTTCTAAGATAGTTCACGAAGCCGTCGCTAGATGGCACCAACTCGTATCTGGCCGCCACCAAAGCGTAGTTTTGGACTACCGAATAACGCAACTGAATTGCAATCATGACGCAAATCTGTCACAAAAGCCGTTACAAGTATAAGATTAATATAAAGAACGACATAAATACTGAAATTCCGCGAGTGAAACTTTTCAACATATCTTAAACAACTTTAAATTTATAAAAAATATGCTGTAAAAGGAAAATAATATTAAGACACAAATGCACAAGAAATAACTATTCAAATAGGCAAGTAAGCATTACAAAGATCAGATACACAATATTCGTAGTTAATAATTATAATATACCTCTTTCCTAACTGAAATCTTCCCACAGAATGTACAAGATAATAGATAAATTTTCAGATAACCACTGACCATGGAATGCAGTCTTTGTTGGAGCAACAATCAGGTAAATATATAACCTAAATTCGACAGGTTAGGTTAGGTTATAAAACAGCTCTCCCAAGCGAGAGAAAAGTTTTAAAATTGCCATGTTGCCCACCAACCTAGGTTGTGGCGAACAAGTAGTAGTCTAGGTTACGGTAAGATTCAGTTAGCTTAGCTAGGTTAGGTTATTTACATTACCTAGATTGTACTTTAGCGCACTTCTCGACATTTCGTAGGTTGTTTAACTGACTATGATTTATACGTACGTTTTATTAATTCATTTATTCACATTCTAGCTTAAATTCATATCAACATAATTTCCAATACTTTATTTTGTAATTGGATCAAAACATGGACATGACACACAAATATTATGTATCTTTGATTTCCCTTTAGGTAAGATGCTGATGTCGATCAATGTATTAAATAACACCATAACCCCTACGAAAGAATCAACAGAAGTACATTACCACAGATGACATGGCATTGTATTTAGGATTAGGATTTCTGGGCTTTCGGCATCTATGTCCATGTTAGCCCGTCGTATTTTGAGGGATGACGTCCCTCGGCGATCACACTATCCGGGGAAAGGGAAGCGGTTTGGGGGACCTATTTGTTAGGTACCATCCCGGCGTTTGCCTGGTGTGAATGAGGAAAACCCAAAAAAACCTCATTCAGGGTAGCTGTCCTGAAAAAGCGTTTTACACTTTCTCGACCGAGTGCATGGCATCATATTATCTTAGGTATCCATTTAAGCAGGTGAACTAGAAGTTCGGCATGATATAGCCAAACTATTTCATATTGTAGATATCGAAATAGGACTGAAGGACTATGAGAACCTTGTGGGTACAATCTGGTTTAGAATTCCACTTCAATGTATCTCGTGTCCATACTGGAATTCTCAATATTTAAAGCAATTATTTGTTTTCTTTTTATAAAGCTGACTAAATACCACAATTATCAGTTGTGTATCTATAATTTCGGTTTTACCTTTAAACAGCTTAATTATTTCAACAACAAAGTCGTTTGATTTTTACTTAATTTATAATTTAATAAGTTACTTTCATATATTACATTCTTGGTGTATATAATTGTCTTTCTCTTTCCCAGATTTTTACAGAGCGACAGCAAGTTGTTTGTTTATTGAAGAAGCAACATAATCATTTCAACTTTAAATCAAAACGATAACAAAATGCTTGTAAAGAAGAATGGGGCGTGGTTCATTACAAATGGGCGAAGAACTTGGTTCAGATTCCTTAGAAATTGCATTCAAAAGACAGGGTAGAAAAAAAAACTATAACTGATAACTATTTTCAAAGGTTTTAGCTGTTAAAACTACGATTTGCATTAGTTAATTCCTACTGATTACAATAATTAACCATCCTTAAAAGAACCACAAAACCTTTGTTACTTCGTACATTACAAACACCTGTATTTAAATGGCAGTTCTAGTAATAGCAGAGTTAGTACTTACGTGTATATTGATAAAGGTAATACTAAACTAGGCGACGTAAACAATGGAACTGTGCGGTTCTTTCATCATCTACCCAACGACGAAAGTATCCAATGAAATCCGAGAATACAAATGGGGCTGCAGGAAAATGTGACACGCTGAAGTTACAGCGTAAGAACTCTCGTGGGTATGAGGAGATCCATTGTCGTGGTATAATGGATTCGGAATAACCTTGATGGCTTCCTAATGTGTACGGAGATTTGATGTAACATTCTCAAGAATTCCATGACAGTAATGGTGTCATTATTCCACAAGAATGTTACCATCATTTTTGCTGCAGACCGATGAATGCAGACAATTTGTCCGGGGAAGGTATTCTCTTATGTCCCAAATATGAGTACGTCCAAGGTATGGGCAGCTCTCGACTCTATACTTTTGAAGTTCTCTTCATGCCCCTCATTTATCTGAAACAGTTCCACAAGTATGTATCATGTTGCATGTCATGTGGAGTAGCACTTACTTGGCGCAGACTCTACATTATGATGTCAGTGTCTGTCTATATCCAAATACCATTTCAACGGGTCCGTGAGTTTTTCAATGGTTAATAGTTTATCTCAATGAATTATGAAAGTGATCCCCACTCTTGCTGCCGTCGGTTGATGAAAGCACCGTTTTTCAATTGTTTCTGATCATTTATCGTATGATCCCACACATTTTGAAGCCAGCTATAGGTATGTACAGCTACGCATTTTTTTTTTTTTATTTATTTATTCTTTTTTACACCAAGAAGTCAATTACGGCTCTTCGTTTTAGCTTATATGTGCTGAAACCTGCGTACTGAAAACAACCACTAATTAGTAAAGAAAGCAATCCTATACCTGGCACTTCTTTTGTCTTAACATTTTTTTTAATCACCCTCGTGAAAGAAAAAACAATCTTTGGAGTAATGTACGACAGCTGGTAAGAGACGGATAATTATGGAAGAAAGGTGCAGTGAGCATGTAGGAAAATTCCGAATGGGAAAATCCAAAGAAAACCCAAGGACACGACGTTATCCAGCACAAACTCATTATGGCCTGGAATCGAATCAGGAACTCATCGCATCAGACGTGAGCACTATCACTGAGGCACCATGTCATCATTCATTATCCCTCGTATTTTACTTTTAACGCATACTATGAAGTTTTGATGATAGGCTACAAAAGTCCACGTGTGATGCTAACATTTCTATCACTGAGACAAGTAACGAAAGATTACCCATATTTCTCTCCTGTATGAAACTGCAAGCTCCTGCACCTACACCAATAGGATCTTCATCCTCAGTAGACTTACGACGGTCCATTTTACTAGGCTTGTGATCTACGGCACCTGAAAATTCAAGAAATATTACGATTACACAACATATAACCTAATGTTCATTAAATTCAAGTAGCCTAATATTAATTTATCAATATGGTGTCATTTCCGAAGACGGCCTACACGAAGCACAATGTTACATTTTCTTCCAAGAATGCCAATCACTCACGTTACAAGAAGTTTCGGTGAAAGAAAGAAAAAGGTCCTTTATATATAAGAGCGTACTAATACAATTTACAATATACTTCAGGGAGCGTGTTATTATAATTCATTTCCTAAAGTAGAACGCGTAGGAATGGAATTTATGATGGATGATGAATCTCTAAACTCAGAATTTTAAAATTGCGTTCTAAAGTGCGAAATGTACTGTACATTAGAAATGTGGAAACTCGAAGTACGCAATTGGAGTACTCACTAACTGGTGTGAACTTCATTGAATGAATGTTGGATTTGTGCTTCACTGTATAACGTCTCGCCTTGGGAACAACATGAAACATGGAAAATAAATGAAAACTTTCACGCAATGACAAACTGAAAGTAAATTGGTGCCGCTGACCGAGATATAGAAAATATTATCGGTGAACTACACCAGAATGAAAGACCCCCAAAAACATTATTTAAGAAGGTAGAAATTACTTAAATAATGTAAAGGTCGTCACTTACTATGATATAATCTATAAAAGTACTCCAAACTGTATGTATATTCAAATACCACCAGTATACTTTCCCCTAACACCCTAAGTCACAGAAACCTGAATACTGTTCGTCCCTACGCCTTCGGCGCTCTAATATTCTATGCTACTCGCCTGCACACGCCCAAACTTATTTTAGTGACACTCGACAAAAATTCCTCGTCAAGTACTCAGTAAAAATGAAAAGTCGCAAATAGAATGTTCAACTTGTCCCCTTCCCCTCAAGAACTTTATAAACAGAACAAACAAACTAGTGCGGATTTACAATCCGTTACTAAATGGTAATTTTACAATTAAAATGTGGTAGTGCATACGAAACAGGACTGTCTAAGATATTAATTTCCGGAGTATTTCTGCATTTTATAGACCTGTATTTTATGTTTACAAGAATACGTCTACTACTATGTAACTATTACAAGTGCTGTAGTATGTCCCATACCTGTTAGTAATTATGAGAACTTACTGTAATGTTTATAACAAATAATGTTACTGTAACGCTCACGAGAGTTATTTCCTATATTATACGCGTAAAAAACATATTATGACACTTCCAAACAACATACAAAAGAGGTCGAATTGCTGCTTGTTGTGGCCAGTTAACGCAGAAGAGTGCTCCATGAGTAATCGTTTTTGGGTATGACCACCATCGCTTGGCATTTGACTACAGTCGCCGCTACCACCATGTCCTGGCACACCAGATTCGCCTGCCCTGACGTAGAATAAAACAAAAAGTGTTTGTAATTGTCACCTAGCATTCATTGTCTTTTTTCTTCTTCTTCAATAAGTTTCTATATCACATCAGTTTGTATGTATATAATAAACCTATACGTATTTGGACATGCTGCACAGAAATAAGAGTGTGCCATGAGGTCAAGTTACGTTAAGCTCCGCGTGATAACCTTTGCAAAACTTACCAGAAAGAATTGATGACTGTGGGCGAGTAAACTGTGATAAGAAAAGGGTACAAACGAGATTTTTGTAATGAATATTATTGATAGCGAAGATGGATCTATTTTGCTGTGGCGGACATTACAGTGTAAGGTTACCCCACCATGAAGGAAGTATATTGAGAACATTGAGAATAACTCTGCGTGTTATGAATTAACAGAGTTCGGGTTTGAGCAGTTAAATACCAAGAATGAGGAAAATCTGCTGAAATTATGCGAAAAAAATGGATCAATGAATGTAAAGTCGCAATATCGAAAGTACAGGAAAGATATTAAGAAAAAAAAAAAGAAGAAGTTGTGTCTTCGAATGTAATGCAAGAGTCTATGGTGTGAAATATTAATGGGGGAAAAGCGGCAACAATAGCAACATTTTTCGAGCATGCTCGATTGTCAGTGTAAAAGAGTGAAGTTCTATGCGAAGGGTGTGCACAAAGTGATCAAAGTATAGCTGTGTCAAACGCAAGGCATGTACTTGTATACCATATATATCACTATTATCGTAATTTACGTATATACTCAGCATCGCCGATGTGCCTGCTCTCTATACATGGGTCTCCCTGCTGCGCTCCTGTCCTGACTCGGTTAGATTACATTTGTGCTCTTAAATTTGTTCGTGTTTTACACTCAGCCATTATCAAGTCAATCTAAACCAAATAATTCAACGCCTACCCTACACTAAAAACATTTTCTAATACGATAAGAGCAAATAATATTTCATAAATGTAAGTGGGCTTCCCTAAAAGCAGGACAGCACCATGAACGAAACCTTACCTAGTAGTCAAAACTGGCAATGTCATCCGGCATGCGATTTATAATTTTGGGCCAGTTACTTCTGTTCAATAGCTGGCGGGAGTTAACGAAACAAATGCTGCAGTATGACCTAGGAAATGGATTTAAGGAAAGCACAAGTTGGTGCACGGTTTTTGTCATAACTAATTTTTGACCTTTCTGCTGCAGAGTAGGTCACGTATTTTCAGGCTGGAAAACGTGACATTTCTGTTATTTATGAAGAAATTCATTGCCATTACCCTAGAAAATGTTCCTTAAGAATTCCTCGGTGCACTTCGCTGCGAAATTAAAATTCTACTAATTTTAAAGTAATTATATGATATCTTCAAATAGATAAAAGATAATCGAAATGTAGAACAAGAGCGCTCTAGACAATATTTTGTATGAGATACAGTTTTCACGAGTCACCTAGTAGCTTTCAGTTTGCAACCGTTTAGAAACGCGAAAATAAATACCTATTTTCTAACTGGCTAGAAATCGACAGCGGATAAGTAAGTCTTGATAACAGTATCTCACGTTAAAATAATGTTGTCTAGGAAGTTCATGTTCCACTTTCCGATTATCTTTTACCTGTTTGAAGATATCACATAATTACTGTAAAATTAGCGGTTTTTTAAATTTCACTGTGATAAGGCGTCTTAAGAAGAATTTACCGTTCCAGGAAATGTGCCATATAAAAAATCCAGGGACCCGAGAGATAAGTGAGCGAAACGTCCGCCGGGAGCAGGCGCATCAGCGATGGTGAGTATGTCCTAAAAATACTAGGTTTGATAAATCCTCTATCGACAACTTTATCCCTTCGAAAAAAGTATCTTTTCCTACCGACCCTTAGCAATGACATTTCACACCATCAACAAAAATGTTCACATCAGAAAATGCAAAAGTTCCTCCGTTTCTTTATTGTCAATGCCTAACTACAATTGTCACAATCTCTGCTCAATTTTAATAATTCATGCCACTCCACTTAACGTAATAACCTTTTTCTACACCAATATAGGTTGTTAAACTGTCACTCGAAATGTCACATGCAATTGACCTTTTATGAATGCTGGGAATTAATTTCTTCATTACATTATGATGTTCGATGTCAGCACTAAAAATAGTACCAAGACGCAAATTCTAACACCAGAAAACACTTTTTCTTTTTTTTAAAGCATGAAGTTCATGAAAAATAACCAATTCACCATCTCTCTCTTGTAAACCTTACGTGGGTTCACTCGAGCTGACCATCCCACTAAACAGAAAATTTACAGGTAAAATACGATGCGAAACATTTTTCAAGAAATACGAGAGTGTGAATTAAGTAATTACTCCAGTGCACAGCACACTAAAGTTAATTTTGAGTGATAGTGAAAGTATTGGATCTGCAAATGAGCTTTCCTATTATCCTCTTTTCTGTGTGTACCGCACGTCGCTGACGCGCCTGCTCCCTAAAGACGCAACCCTCGATGCCACACGGGGGCCCCTTCTACACTCCTACAATGATTTGGGTCGATAGTACTTGTGCTTTAAGTGCTTACCTAGCACAAGTTTGTTCGTGTTTTATGCACTGTACTTTTTATGCCATACGTCCACACTGTATATATACACACTGAGCTCTCCTGAAGTTATCTGCAAATAGTAATTTAGCCCCTCATTTAGTGCATGCTGTGCCAAAATAAATACAAAGCTACAAATTAATCTGAAAACGTGGCAGAACAGTCATCTCGGATAATGTCCCTATGTAATTTTCAAATTTCTAAGGCACTTAACAGAGATCTTTTAAAAACGCATCTATTTTCACGCATATTGTCAATCTATACTCAATCATCTGGGCATGAGCCAGGAAAATACAAGAGTGCAGAATGTCTTAGGAATTTATTTGAAATAGAAGTTTTGGCATTTATTCCGAAGTTGGGCATTCGCTTAGTTTTCGGATGAAAAGGTAAGAAAAGTTACGAAAATTTAAAAACCATCAGTTTTAACTTTAATTTACTTGATCAAAGTTCAATATTCAATTCACATAGTAATGCCGAGCGAGAGATAGCGATTGAAGGCGGGTTAATAGCCAGCTTGGTTATGTTACAGTTACATTGAAAAGTATAACTTTCCCGTCGTGTCTCTGCAGTTATTTGCTTATCTTACTTTCTGCAATTTATTAGTATATACGTATATTTAGCGATTACTTTCACATACATTTTATATTCTTTTCCTTATTATCACCGCATTGTGTCACTGCATTAGTTACCTCACATACAGTGTAATGTCCCAGTATACCTGCAGCCATGTTGTAATACAAACCTTCATTATTTTCCCACAATCGTACCATGAGGTAACCTTGTGTCAAGTAGTTCCCTCCGCTTACCCAAATAGTTCAATGTTTAGAACCGCTTATGCTCTATTTAAAAATAATAAAATACCTCAGTCTACTTTCTCTCTCTCCTTAGCACAGAAACGAGTAAATTATTCATTTCATCCCAGTAAATTTTCAAAATCTTGCTAGAAACGGATGACTAACTTTGGAACTTAAGCCATTTTTTTTTTTTTTTTTTTTTTTACTTTGACACATTAATCATAAACCTGGGCGAATAAACTTACACTATTTGTACAGATACCCTAATTACACGAAAAAAAAGCACATATTCTACATTTCTTACAAAAATACCCGAAGTGTTTGAAAAATGAAATACGTATATTGACTATACTATACGATAGGCCACAAATGGCCTATCAGTCCTCGTAGTTTTCTGAAGTTGTGATCATTTTCAGTTACTCAAATCCGGATCAAGTGTGAATTTTCATATTTAGAAACCGTATTATTCATATGAATCAACAACTGTCTTACCAATTTAATTTCAATATTGATCTCGAACACTACATGTCATTCTGACAGCCGTTAATAACACGTGCACATTCTAACAGGTATGCTAACCCTTAACGGTTGCAGGATGAATGATCAAAGTGGATTCCAATGTAATATTTACATGACAACATTCCCTAATGAGTCCACGAAGTCGCCTTTATGAAAGTCACACTGTAATTAAAAAAATAATTATTATATCCCTTTAAAACTATAATTAATAATAATTTCAACTTACCAGCCTCGACTAGAACATACGAGATCTTCTACTACAGGAACATTTACCGGTAACTTCGTCTTCTTTCTCGTCTTCTACCACAGACAAAAGTAGCATTTACGTAGTCTTCTTTCTCATTTCCTATACCCTTATACTTTAGGCTTTGTTACGCCAATTTGAACAATTCCTTAATGAAATTCATCAGAAAGGTTGGTAAAAGGGTTAACTAATTAAAATTTGTTGTCTATTAATTATACAAACACTAGATGAACGTGTAACTTAAAAAATATAATTATTAATACATCAAGTTTATAAATGTTCTTAAATAAAACTGAGGCAAACTATTATAATAATGAGGGAATGATTTTCCCTCGGGATTTCGATAGAGTTTTGCGAAGGATTCTTGACCAGAAGGGTAGCAACGGAGGAGATGCTAAAGGAGTATAAGGAAATTCTCATAGTGTGTCGGGCAGCATGGAAATTGTGATTTAGTCTCCTACGTCCTTATGCAGAGTCGTTTTGACGTATGATTAGCGCCATACTAAGGACCTAATTAGTGTATTAAACTTCTCTTAGTCGAACTTTTAGTATGGCACTAATCACGCGTCAGAATGCTTCTGCATGAAGCCCCCTAAACCAAAGGATGATTAGACATGATGACACGTCTTAATTTTAAGTTGTAATTTTTTCTTTCATAAATGTTTGAATCGGCAACTTGGACGAAATTTAAATACGATCAAGAATAATTTAACGAACTACCTTTATGATTTATGGAACTTGGAGGTTCAATGCCGCATTCGCAAAAGCTCTCCATTACTTCTGTCCTTGGCCAACTATATCCAGTTTCTGCTTTGTATTCCTATTTCTGCGATATCCATCTTAATATTGCTTTATTATCTGAACCTAATTTCTCTCCGATTGTATCTCCAGTTAAAATGTGGAAAGTCTTCTAATTTCTTCCATTCTGGTTACATGACCTGAATATCTGAGTCTCCTAGAATTAATGGCCCCAACAATGTTAGATAAATGGTTTAAATTATGCAGTTCCTCGTTATGAACTTACTGTCACACCCAATTGAGAGGTCCTTTGGGTCCGAATATTCACCTTGGGATTTTTTTCTCAAATGCAGTGGCGTGCACTGATTTTAAGGCATGGGCTATCACTACTACTACTACTACTACTACTACTACTACTACTACTACTACTACTACTACTACTACTAATAATAATAATAATAATAATAATAATAATAATAATAATAATAATAATAATAATAATAATAATATACAACAATGAACAAAAAGTGGTTGGTGTGTTTTGTTTGAATGTTTGCTTTGACACCATTAATATTTTCCGCCGTAAATGAAATCCCATCATACATTTGCGCAGTTAACTTCTTGTGGATTGCGTTCATAAAATGTTAATTTTTACCAATTGCACTTCCCTCAAGAGTCGCCTCTGTTTCTGACGTTGGTTGTCATTCCATTACAGTCTTCGCAAGAATTCCGAGTATACCAACATAACGCAAAAATGCAGATAGTCATTGTAATTTTTATGTCCATTATAGCTGCCTAAATCGCAAACTTTGCGTTTTGTTAATGCAAACGGTTATGGAATGTGCCCGGTTATCCCATACAATCTTTATCGTTCATCAATTTGCATCACGAAACACGTATAGTGATTTTGCTACTTAGCGGGTAGGTCGGGTAGGCACTGGTCTACCCAAAAGTTTTGAAAAATATATAAACTCTAAAGATACAATAAATAGTAAATATTTTTTAACTATTTATATTAATGGCAGATAATTATTTAAGAAATAGCATTAATCACTACTGTAAATGTACTTTTCTAGTCTCATTAATCAATCGAATGTATCCCTATCCATAAGCGAGGGAGCGGGCTTACCCAAAAATAAAATCCTAAAGCCGCCCCTGCTATTTGGTCTTAAATCCATTAGTGTATTGATTTTAGCCTTACAAGAAAACGCTCTATAATCAAATTACTTTGTAGCAAAAATAAAAATTGATAATTTTCTTCGTAGCATTTCATTTTCCATCTAGGTATTACTCACAATACTCCCCAGAGTACGGCCGCTGTGGCTCAGTGGTAGAGCGTTCACTTATGGTGCTTGGGGTCCGGGTTCGATCCCAGCCCACTAACTTTGTGGTGGACAAACACCGTGTGCACGGGTTTCCTCGGGGTTCTCCCGTTTCCTCCCACTTTCTTCATTCCACCATTTGATTCATTACTCATCATCACCGTCTCCTTTACCCTAACCAACATAAGCGTAGGACGTAGAACTCAAAGATTTCATTTCATTTCATTTTTACTCTCCAGAGAAATAGAAGTTAATACTTTCTGTAATCTACAATACTGTCTGTGGGTGTCATTTCGTAACGGTTGGCGCCAAATCAACTGATTCAACTCAATGCAAATAATGCAATAAGTAATTATAAGTTCAATAACAAGAATCGCAAAATAAAACACAAATTTTATATTGCGTTGACGGAAAGCGCTACGAAATGATGCCCGGAAATTCTCAGGTAGCCCAAAATCGCTGCTATGTCATTATTCTTAACATCGATTTACTCGTTCCGCCTACGGAAACCGATCCACAGAAAGGAAATCTACTTGGTTGTCAGCCGTGGCTCCACACTGTTACGGAGGAACCTGCATGGGCGCGCAAGAAGTTACACGTTTCTCTCTGCTGGTAGTAGTTGACAGTGGTATCTCAGAGGTTGCCGAATCATCGGTGTTTACGAAAGCAAGAAGGATTGCGTTTCGTGCTAAGCGTTAACGGCTGTCTTAGTACGTATTCACGTTTGCGAAAATATGGAGAAACTAGTACCATGAAAAGAAGATAAACTGTAAACGTATTATTTTAAATTAATTTATAAGCGTTATATTAACTTTCTTATTAATGCTGCTGGGATACCGCCGGTAGCCCTCGGTTGCCCATAAAATACGCCACTGCTTAAAATACGCCACTGCATCCAGTATGCGTTCTTCCCTCAAAGCAAGTGACCCTGTTTCCCAAGCTTACAGTATAAGCACAGTTCTGTCATATGATTTTTACAGTTGGTTCAAACCATTCTACGAGACATATTTGTGTTCAAATAATAGGATAGTTGTGCAGATGAAATTATATCCACAAATTATCCTACAGAACACCTATTCGTCCTAAAATAAATTTATTCTGCTAATAAAGTCATTTCTCCAAGTTATGCTACAAGACATCTATTTATCCTAAAATAAAAGGATGTTTCTGCCGGATGAATTTTAAACGCGTAAAATCTCGGTGGATATTTTTCTTTAACGCAAGTCAGTAAAATCTTGCATAACGTAATCATTATTAGTACAATACAGAAAACGTGTTTATCGAACCTCTACGCACAGACTATACTTCCTGTAGGGGAGCTGTACGTAGCATCAATATATTATTATATAAACATGTGCCAAACACTGCTTTTAACTTATTCTCTTCACTTCGATAACAGAAACGCCAACAAGAAATGTTATAACAACATGACCTTTGATTTTAAACTTCTCAGTGATCCTAAGACTGAAGATGAAGTCTTGCTATTATTAAAAAAAAAAAAAAATAATAAATAATAAATCAAAACCGAAATTTCAATAGAATGGTGTGATGTTTAGCATCCCTTTTAATACAGACTAGCTGAACCCGCGCTTCCTATACAGTGCATCATTCACATGTGAGCATGAATCTCCTTTTCATCCCTCACATCTGTACATGTCCCTTTACAGATACAAGTGAAGGACGTCGTGATAAAATTCGGTAAGGGGTACGATAAAGGGGAGATTTTTTCGATTATTTTTCCAATATCTCGCACTGTTTGCAAGATTTGAGCCTATTTCCGGTTGGAGTTTCTAATTCATGTATGATCAGTGTTTTATTTATTCTTGCATTCAGTATGTAATAAGCAAATACATTACACACACAATTAATGATAATGTTAGTGGTATATGGTATTCATTAGGAAAAACACTCCAAATAATAAAGATTCGTCTTAGCCTGGATTGAAGGTTATTCTTTGTTTTTCATTACCATTTATCAATGAAAACGCTTGAGAGATATGCAACCCCTGTATACGAATATGTGGTGCAGGAATGTATAACTCGTAGGATGTGGTGCTTTAGTTTTTTTTTTAATTTCAACACTTCCAGTGTATCCCTAAAAATGAAATAAAGAAGTAACGTCCGTTTTTTAAATGCTCAATTAGTATTTGACAATCTAGAGAAAATTTGGAATCGACCAGCGAAAACGGCACGTTTCTAGAAGTTGTGGTTTTGGAGATTTCATTGTCGAAAGATTGGAGACAAACATATAAACGTAACATTTTAATATATAGATACTATATAAGGCGTTAACAGGTAAGTTACTTTGGGATCAGAATCGCATGCGCTCAACGGGAATCGAATCCAGACCTCCCGTGCCAACTGTCTTCTTGCATGTCGAAAAAAATTATACTGGACGTCCGCCTGTGTATTCGTTCGTCTGTATGCCTAAATAACATATCACTTAACGTATCGATTCCAAGCTCATTTCTTTCTTTTACTTCGCACTATCCTCATCCTCATACTATAGAAGAATAATCGAAAACAGCAATTTTATATATTTAAAAAGTCTCTACTTATTTGGTTCAAAATTCGTAAATACTATTTCATTAATAACTCTAAAGTATTGCACAAAATACCCAGGTGATTTTTTCATGGGGAGGGAGACCGATACACAAGCAAAATCGCGAATATATACAGATGCACATGATATTTCCTGTAAAACAAGTATTATTGGCGCACATTTCATGGCTTTGTTAACTACAGATAATGTATTAAATGCTGTAGTGGGTGGGTAAACCTAATAAGTTTTGATATGAATTTCGAAAAACGAAACCCTTTCAAAAATTCGAGGAAGAGCACCTTCTCCCCTTGACCCTGCTGTGGGTGCCCATGGTAATGCAACATTTTGTCTCAGGGTCTCTCTGATGTCCGATGGGTACAGTGATTTAGTGGTAAAGCGCCCACCTCTGATTTGGTGAGGGATTTATCGTCCATGGTGAGATCCGACGTCATGTGAGTTTGCGGTGAATAACCACCATGACCGTGGTTTTTTTCAGTATGTTCCCATTTCCTTCCACATTCTCATTCTACCAATTCTTTCAGAATCATTCATTTATCAATTCGGGGGGCGCGGTGGCTCAGTGGTAGAGCGTTCACCTCTGGTGCTTGGGGTCCCGGGTTCGATCCCAGCCCCCGCCAAGTGAACTTTGTGGTGGACAAACACCGTGCTCGTGGGTTTTCTCGGGGTTCTCCCGTTTCCTCCCACTTTCTTCATTCCACCATTTCACTCATCTCTCATTATCACCGTCTCCTTTAGCCTAACCGGCATAAGCGTGGGACGTAAAACTTAAAGATTTCATTTCATTTTTTTTATCAATTGTCCGTCTCCTTTAATCTCGTATATTGCATTATCGTGGGACATTAAGTTAAACATTTATTGTCATTTATTTCGGGGATTTCTCTTTCGTCTAGTACAGTGATCGCCAAACCGTCGATCGCGAGCTGCTAGTAGCTCGCGGGGAAACTTTCGGTGGATCGCGTTAACACTCCGGTTGGTTAACCTTGATTCTTCCACTGAGCTGACACTAACGACAAGGGGCGCTGACAACAATTTATTTCTCCCGCGCAACTGCCATTGTCAGTCTCATCTCACAGTTGATTGTATACGTGTAAGGTTGTGCATGTTATGTTTTTTATGTGTATATGAGGCATTTTTTAAACTTAGTTTGAGTTCATATTTACCTGAAATGTAAGTTTCTCGGTAATAAACAAATGTAAGATTTTTTTTTTTAAAAAGTTGGTAGTTGTTTAGTTTGGTAGCTTACAGTAGCATTTAAAAGCGGTACGGTAGCTCTGGCGATCACTGGTCTAGTACTTAGTGCTAGTGTTGTTGATGTACAAGGACCCGGGTTTGATTCCCGGGAGGATAACATAACGATTTCAGTGGTTCAGATCCCATTTTGAACTGTACGTCTCGCCCTATATGGCCTCGCTGGTGACAAAATGATGTAAATACAAATCGATTCATTACTCTTTCTTATTAAGATGATCTCAGCAGGACTGCAATTGACGTATCAAACTCACAATGTATACGGTGAGCCATAACTCACTTTTGACCCCCTCCCCGCAAAAAAAAAAAAATTGAAACGAATTATAAATCAAGTATGAAACAATAAAGTTGTATCATAACATTAACCTTTAGATACCCGTCAGCGATTTTAACAAAATCGTACATTCTCACGTTGGGGACTTTGGTGACCCCCTAATTGTTACAGAGTCATGATGCATACACCGTTTGGAAGCTTATAGACCACAAATTCCAGCGAAATAACATTTGTGCAATTCCCACTATGATCGTAGAAGGCGTAATTAGTGACTCTGCTATTGATGTTTGTCGTAAAAATAAATGTAATTTACGTCAAAAAAACTGAAACTCCAAACATTTGCCAACTTTGGCCCCTCCCTACTCCCCATGTAAGAAAGAAGTACGAATATAGGATATTACCATGTAGTGGCCTACTTCATTTCTTCGCATACCAATTTTTATGATTGTTCCCCAAGGGGGAGAATGCCCCCCCAAAAAAACTGTTGCAATGAAAAATTAAAAAAACACGACCTTACCCTTCTTCCCCCGTCGTGGTACTCCCCACATATACAAAATGGACACTGGAGAAAAGCTGCATTTTCCAGGAACACAGTCATCTTTCTACCTTAATTAGTGGCTGAGCCATTGAGGTCTAAAGCCCCGTCGCAGCAATTGAGTCCATGGGCGTTTAAAGGTTCACCTTTAATTAAGGTCATTTTGTCTAAAATAAGTGTGTAAGTGTCCTTCGTTGTTTCCAGTGCATAAATTACATCTCTTAAGCAGGGGCGCCCGAAGAAGATTTTCTAGAGGGAGGCCCTTCTCTATGGTTGCTATATAACGTCTGGTATTTCTGGTATTTAATATACGTTGCTTGCTATATTACGGATATATTTTCGTGAGCCAGAGGGGCGCCCATGCTCTTAAGCGAACTCGGATGATTATTTATCAAATTCACAAGTAATACGGAATTTAAATGATCTAGAACTACAATTGAAAAAAGAGAAAAACTTTATCTTGCATTATTCTCCAAAAAGGGAAGTCCATTGAGCTGAGATTTTGCTAATTGTCACGCATGTAATCACCACTTTTGAAGTACGATCACACGAACCATCCTTTCATAACTTTTTGTTCACTGTAAACTTAGTTAATTACATATTTAACAAGGTTTCAATCCTTTGTAAAATCACTTTCTTCACTGTATTATTCACGAACAGCGGTGATGCTAGCTTCACTTCTTTTTCAGGGGTAAAGCGGAGGGGCAGAGATATTTTTCGGGGGGCCGCAGCTAATTTGTGGGTGCGAAAAAGGATAGTTTTGTGTTACTTGACATAGATTAAAATAAATCCTGTATGGAGGGAGAATTTGACTCCAGGAGTTGCCTGCCCTCTTGCCCTACCTCTGGAGTCGTCACTATTGACGAACCACATATAGCGTATTATTTACACAAATCAGTTACTGCAACTCTAGTCAACTGAAAATTGAATAGCTGCTAGTGTCAAGAGACTTATCTTGACACGCTGTATCCTAGAATGTTATACAATCTCGTTAAAGAAATGTAATATTGGTTGTAGAAAGACAAGGGGCCCAATGACAATTCCTTAAACTAACAAGCAAAAAACGTTGAGTTGAGTTGATTTTAGTTTAGCGTCCCTTTCAGCAGCGAGGCTATATGAGACGTGGACCTACTGATTAACGTGGAATCCGAACCACATGAGCTCCCGCAAGCAAAAAACGTCTGTGTCACTATAATTCCTAATAGATGTCGCTACTTGCGCTATCGCTTGCCTGCCTGACGCTAATACAAGTCCCTACCTGCGTGATTGTTGTCTATAACGAAGTCCTTGGATAACAACATATACAATATTGTACTAAATTTGAGTCGGTGGTAGGCGAACTAACTAACTAACTCTATGACCTATGGAATCCGGAGGTTCAATGCCGCGTTCACAAAAGCTCTCCACTGGCTTCTATCCTTAGCAGATTGGATCCAGTTTCTACTTTGGATTCCTATTTCTGCGAGATCCATCTTAATATTGTCCTTCCATCTCCGCCTAGGTCCTCCTACCCAGACAGGACAATAGACGTACAGTACCCGTATAGTACATGTACAATTGCAAGGATGCAACATGTGCATCATCTGTATAAATGCACGCCTGTACATTAGGGTGGAGTGAAAAATTTAAGTTTGCACATCGGTATTCTAATAGTGCGGGATTATTGCTCCTTAGTAAGTATTTTAAAAATCAATATTTATTTTCGTTGAAATCTATTATCTTTGGGTGCCACCAGCATAGCTAACCCTTTCCTTCCGCAAAATTTTCCAACTTTTAGGTTGGCGAGCAAGGAGACTAGAGGAATGGTTGATATCCTGCCAAATAATTGTCTTAGAAACTTGAACCAAAAAGAACTGAAATGGAGAGTATCTGTTTTTATTCTGCCAAAACATTTTACAATACGTAGAGTGAAAATATTTAAAATTTTCGTGCTACAAATACTGACAGAAAGGGTGGAATAATACGAAGTTTAGAAGAGTCTGTTCAGAGACTTTTGCAATGGTTGGTTTGTCTGCTGCACGTAAATGAGCTCCCTTTAACACATTTGCTAGAATCAATTGATGGTAAGATAACAGATCCTTATGCATTTTCTGGACAGATTGGAAGATCATTTTTAAATTGTGAAAACTAACCAGTTGTGGAATAAGATGTAATTGAGAGCCATTTTTCAGCTTTCGAGAATTATAATGATCTCAGTGCGGATCAGAAATATTTGTATAAGATTCGCAGAGCTGTTTCAAATGGACATTTTCCTGATTCTTTGGCAAAACGCCATCCAGGAAACATTTTGCACGTCAGGTGGGTTTCTACAACAAACAGAATTATTCGATTGTATGTAGCTACACCAAACCCTTCAGAAGAATTAAAAGTGCTCTCTCAGTATGTTGTAAAAGTGTATGCGCCAGTTTGGTTCAGCATAAAACAGAAACCTTTTTGCATAGATGGATCAAGACATTTCTTCAAAATGATTCAGTTATCGCGCTTCCTTCCTGAAAAGTACAAGGCTGTCATTGATCCTGTACTTCAAAGAAATGGATGCTTTGCACATCCTGAAAACATTCTCCTCTCTATGATGACAGATAAGAAAAAACATACCAGAGAACTGGACTTAAGACGAGTCCTTAAGGCAAAAACCTCGCAAATGCCTGGAATCAGAAATTACGACATTCTATTACTCAATTTTGAAGCTGAAGACTACACAGAACTCAAACTGGACAGATTTGGCTATAACTTGCCCCCCCCCCCACACTTATTATGGATCTCACTGCTGCGAATATTCATAGAGTTATTCAAGGTGATACCACAAATATTGAAATTCCGAATATTCCATGCCTTAGCCAAGCTGTAGAACAATGTGTAAAATTGGTGACAGAAGCATCATCTTGTGTTTGTGATGTATAGTGTACAAGATGGATACATAAGGGCAATACTCGAGTCCCGAAGACGTACGCCTGTCTTCAACACATAGAGTTTTCTACAGTGTAATGTATGTTGACATGTATCTCCACATATTATTTTGATATGAAGTTTTCCTAGCTCATTTTCAAGAATAGAAAGTAATGTATTTTGTCATGTTTTCACATATTATTTGTATATTAAGATTTCTTAGGTTATTTTCAAACTGAGATCAGAAATGTTCATGTCACTACATGACTTTTCTTATATTTGCAATAATCTAAAAATTGTGTGAAGATGTCTATTGTAACATACACTACACACAAAAACCTAAATCTTATGTTTGTACTGAGTGGTGTATTTTTGTCATCTTTTTTTCACATATCATATTATAAAGCTTTCTTAGCTTATATTCAAACAGACAAGAATGAAAAATCGCATTACTAACTTCTCTAATATTATTAATACGCAGTATTTATCAATGGTGCCTGTAGTCGAGTATATACGTAGGGTAATACAGACTACACATAAATCTAGTCCAATTTTACGTACAAAGTAGTGTTCTTTTTTTGTTTGTTCACATATGTTTATAAAGATTTTCCAACTGATTTTCAAACTAAGATAAGAAACAAAAAAGTTGATGTTATGAAACTTGCGTAATATTTGTAATAATTATAAATATGTATTCGAATATAGCATATATGTAAGATACTTAGTTTCAGTTTTCCATTCAAGTATAATGTAAAAAATATAAGTACGTTACAACTAACTTTTCGAACCCTCTATATCTATAAAACTAAAATAACTGACTCAGAGGAGTGGGGTTTCTGTGATACAATATTGTTATATAACGACTTTTCCGAACAGAAAAAAAATTGCCTCATTTCACAATACTATTAAAAATACATATGTCAGCCAAATTTCAAGTCCGTATAGCACCCAAAGGAAATGATTCAGGAGACTAATATTTCTGTGTCACAGTACTCTAATGGTAAGGCAACTTTTTCTCTCTATTAGAAAAAATAATACAGAAAATAATAATTTTGTCCCTTTTACCAATACGGATAAAAATATTGGATTTCAGGCAAATTTCAAGTCTCGTGTGGCACCCAAAGGAATTAATTAACGAGACTAATATTTTTGTGATACAGTACTCTAATGGTAAGGCAACTTTTCCGCCCTATTAGAAAAATTACTTCCAAAAAATTTTTTTGACCACTATTTCACTCCACCCTACTGTACATGTGATTCACGTCACAAGTCCTATTCAACATCTTCACGTGCACAGGACATGTGCAATGCACACTTACACGTCCTGCACAAGTGATTTACACCTACTGCGCAGGTGATTTACAAGTAGCACGTATTTGATTTACATGTAGTGCACAGGTGATTTACATTTAGGACAGCGGTGATTTACACGTAGCACACAGGTGATTTACATGTGCCACACAGGTGATTTACATGCAGTAACCAGGTGATTTACATGTAGGACAGAGATGATTTACACGCAGTGCCCAAATGATTTACATGTAGGACAGAAGTGATTTACACGTAGCACATAGGTGATTTACACGCAGTACCCAGATGATTTACATGTACGACAGAGGTGATTTACACGTAGCACACAGGTGATTGACACACAGTACCCAGGTGATTTATATGTAGGACAGAGATGATTTACAAGCGGGACCCAGGTGATTTACATGTAGGACAGAGATGATTTACACGCCGTACCCAGATGTCTTACATGTAGGACACAGGTGATTTCCTCGTAGTGCAGAGGTGATGTAAAAGCATATTCGAGATGCAACGAAAAACAGTTTATATATTTGGTGGCTTACGCAGTAACACCATCTATAACACCAGCTCAGCTCAGCTCAGCTTAAAAGTGAGGTTTTGTGTCGAGTATCGGACAAAAGTCCCTGACTCGATGACAGCTATAGAAAAGATGATTAGACATTTGGGGGGGGGGGTGAGTTAGAATATGAAGTAGACTACGTCATGTGGTCTTCACTGCAACTGTCGCAGTGAGAGGGTAGAGTGTGGGTAAAGAGTTAATGCTACAACCTTGGCGTCCTGTATATTCGTCGATGTGTATGCGCTGTGCCAATGGCTGCGATAGCGGGGTTGACGTGGCGTGGGAGGTTGGCCCAAAAACGAGTATGGTGTTGATGTAACACGTCCCGGATAGGATATATGTTTAAGTCCTCTAAAGGTTGACGATTACGCGTATATCGGTCATGGCCTATTATCATACGAGCTGCCCTGGTTTACACACTCTCGACCGTGCGCAAGTGACTGAGTGCCGCATGTTGCCATGCTGGACATGCGTAGGTGATTGTGGACAAAATTACCATTTTAAAGACGTGGAGTCTTGTTTCATGAGTTAAGGCACTGCAACGCAGAATAGTATAGAGGGCAGACAATTTTCGAAGGGCTCGGTGTTTAATGTCCCTGATATGAAGACCAAAAGTAAGGCCTCGATCTAAGATAACTCCCAAGTATTTTGCATGCAGACGTTGTGGAACTTCAATGTTGTCATAGTATAAAAGATGGATGGCTCTGCTGCGTCTTTTGCTATAACAGACTGCAACGCTCTTATCCGCGTTGATTTTTAGGCGCCAGATGGTAGCCCAACGTTGAAAGACATTGAGTTGGCGCTGCATGTAGTTGTAGGAAAGACGAAGGTTGCTGCTGTTCGTGAAGAAAGCAGTGTCATCGGCGTATGTTGCAGGAAAACAGTGTGGCACAATGGGTAAGTCTGCGGTGTATAAGGTGTAAAGCAGAGTGAAAGAACCGCGCCTTGAGGTACACCAGCTTGAATTGGTTTGGGAGCAGACTTGGCCCGTCCCACAGAGACATGGAAAAAGCGATGAAAGAGGTATGAAGTGAGGAGTTTGAGATAAGGTAAAGAGAAGCCTTGTAAGCGAAGTTTATAAATGAGGCCTGGTAACAACACTTTATCAAACGCCTTCGAGATATCAAGGTATACACCCACAACATATTGTCGTCGGTTAAAAGAGGTAGTCATGTGGTCGACTGCCCTCACTAATTGGCTTGTTGTGCTGTGGTTAGCACGAAAACCAAATTGATGGTGGGGGAGTATATCATAAGTGGTGACGTGCTCGTGAAGTCGGGCGAGAAGCACTCGTTCGAAGAGTTTTCTCAGATGAGATAACAGGCTAATTGGTCTATAGTTTTCTGGGAGAGTCGGATTTTTACCTGGTTTAGGGAGAAGAATGACTTTCGCTTCTTTCCAAGCACGGGGAAAGTAGCAAACCTGAAGGATGCCTTTAAATAAAGCAGCAAGATAGAGGAGTAGCTTCCGTGTCCCATGTTTCAGTAGTTCCGGGCGGATGTGATCAACTCCAGGAGCTTTGTTGTTGGGCAAGTGACAAATCTGACGCTCAACTTCCCTTGATGTTACGACCTCAGGCAGGGGAAATATTGGTTGAAAATGGAGCATGCGCATAGTGGCCCGAACGTCCTGCCGAATGTGGGGGACGACAGGAGTCGCATTAGGTGTAAACTGGCGCTCTAGAGATGCAGCAAATAAGTCTGCTTGCCCTTGGTCGTCAGGTATGACTCCATGCGGACCTTGCAGTATTTGAGTCTGACGAGAAGTCTCCCGGCGCTGGAAAAGGCGGGAATACTGCCAACTTTAGTGTCATTAAGTGTGACCCCACGAAAAAGTGTTTCCCAGAACTGCTCGGTTTGTCGTTTAGTGATGGTCTTGATTTTGCGGCTTAAGGTGTTCCATAGCATTTTGTAGAGTGGATGTCTGGTGCGCTGCCAAGTACTTCGAGCGCAGCGTTTGAGATGGATATAAAGACGAAGTAATGGAAAGTCACAGTGTGGATCGGACTGCGAGTCAGGAATTATTGATGTGCTGAGGAAGTCAGCCGTACGTAGAGCAAGCGTAAGATGGACGACCGCTTGATCAATTTCCGCTGGAGAATTTGGACGAGCAGCCATGTCGAGTAAAGAATTTAATTCCTTCTTATAAACATCCCAGTTCGTAGTTCGGGAAATATGAGCGGGTGCAGGACGGGATATATGACGAAGCGAAATTTTGAAAAGGACCGGATCATGATCTGAGTCCAGTGCTGAGATCACGTAAGGACGTGTAGCTAAGATGATATCTTTGCTTAGGACTATGTCCAGCACATCCGGTTCTCCGCCTGCTTTAGGATGGTGAGTTGGATCAGGTGGCCCATAGGCGATGAACGGAGATGTGTGCAGATACCGGTGTAATATTCGTCCGTTTTCGTTGGAACGTCTGGAGTGCCATTCCACATGTTTGGCATTGAAGTACCCTGCCAATATGATTTTGGGGCCCAAAGTCGAGATGGCGTCGAAATCATTGGGATCTAAGTCATGTGCTGGAGAACGGTAGCCCGTAACCAATATGAGAGGGATCCCGGGGAGGAAAACTACTATAGCAAGGGCTTCTAGTGTGTGTAACGGGGGTAAAATGAGTTGTCTAGCCTTGAAACTTCGTTTCAGAGCAATCAGTAAGCCTCCTTTCCGTCTTTGAACTCGATCAAGGCGAAATAATTGGTAGTTGGACAGGCTCCAGTGTGTAAGCTGGGCAGTGAAGTGAGTTTCCTGTATAAGCATGAGGTCTACCTGATGTTCAGCTAGAAAACGAATTAGGAGACGCTTCTGGTCGGTAAGACCATCTGCATTAAAAGTTACAATAGTTATTGTGTGATGAATAAGTGGTTGGTTAGAAGCAGCCATCAGCAATCATGTCAGCAAATGTCTCTATGACGACAGCAGCCTTGGACGCAAGATCTGTGGCTTCCAGAAGTCTAGTAATTCCTTTCTTGAGATGAGAGATAATGCGGCCAAAGTTGAAGGTTTTGATGTAAGTGAGGAGTGAATGGAGCAATCCTGATATGTTGTAGATCTCCTGTATATTTGGAGTTTTCTCGAGGGAGATGAGAAAAAGTGGCATGAGGACTATCTCCACCAGTGGGGCCCCGACGAGACATTTGATGAATCGTGAGCGGCTTAAATCCTAAAGTGAATAGTGCAGACTGAAGATCAGCGACGTCTGTATCGATGGGTAATTTGCGAACGACAACCTTTACGGGTCTGTCAGTTTTGGTGATGCCAGTAGCGTATTCAGTTTTCGTCTGTTCGCAGCCGTTTTTTATAGTTGTGAAATCGTCCCTAGAAGATACCTGAATCACGATACGTTCTTTATTATGCCGAACCTGAGGTGATTCTCTGAGGGTCTTGCAAAGGCTTTTGGTAAAGTTGTAAGTGTTTTGGATGCCGTAAATGTAAATAGGAGGTGGTTTAACCTCTTTGGTGGGTTTGGGTCGTGTCTCTATCACAGGAGACCCGTCAGCTGGGAGAGTAGAGAGAGGCTCAAATCTGTTGCTCATTGGTAAATCAGGGAAGTCTGATGAATGTTGTTGGCCCAGTGTGGACTCCAAGGACGAGCGACGTCGCTTTGGTGTAGTAACCAGGGTAAAGTCCATGGCATTGTCGTCCTGCGGTGGAGCAAGGGATGGAACGTCAGGCGCTGACAGGTTAGTTGAAGATGGTCGTGGCTTGGCAGTAGCGCAGGAGGTGGTGGGCCGCCCCAGCGGGACAAGAAAGTCCTCAGGCCGATATTGAGATCTGCTGACTTTCTTCGTGGGTATCTTAGTCTTCTTTTTCGAGATGTCTGGGTTGGACGTAGCCATCATAGGAGCAGAAATGATGAGTGAAAATAATATGTCAAAAATATAAGCTACCCTCCGAAAAGGAGAGTAACATAATAAATCGTTTAGCCAAGAGAAATAGCAAGGTCGTCAACAGATAATATCAATTTGGTGTGCCAACCTCCGTGGAGGTGTAAAAATAATTCGACGATTGTTTTCTTCATCTCTAGGAGGTAAGTAATCCAACCGTATATACGAAGATCGCGACTAAATTCAACCAATGAGGATGGAATGCCTAAATGACTCGCTTATTTTTCTCCACCAGCTACGGATACCCTATTTTTTAACCTGGTTAGAGCTACAGGTGGCCAGTTCAATAACACCAAAGATTTTTTTACCATGCAAAACCCGTAGAAGGGAATACCTTCTCTTGGGAGTGAAGTTAATGGTATAAGGAAACTAAGGATAAAGTGGAAGGACAAAGAGATTTTATTTCATTTATTTGATATCTTTATTTATCCATTATATGGAGATCTTTATTCATCAATTGATTAATAATCGTCATTCAACGTATGTTCATTATTTGTCATTGTGTATGTATGATGGGATGAAAGATGCAGTGCAAATCAGACGCCACAACACAGTGATATTGGTTAGTTAGACAGATGAAGGGTTATCTTCTTGTGTCGGGGCGACTCGACACAAAATGAGAGACAATGTGATGCCCTTGTTAGTGCGAATTAAGGTGTAAACGATGGATAGATGTTGGGTGATAAATGTGGTGGTTGATATGCCAGTAGAAAGTCGTCTATGTGTTCGTCAGGATGTGTAAGAACATACATTGTAATTCAGTGCTGAAGTGGCGTAGGTTGTAGACGAGGTGGAACGTCTTGTTCAGCATCGATACGTATACTACTGCGAAGGATGGGATGGCCTTGTCTCCAACGAGTAGTGATGTACCTGGTACGCAGTTTTTTCTAAATGAATAAGGAGATGTGGAAATGGAATACGATCATAGAGTAGCCGGGTAGGACTAGGCAGTTTGATGCGATATGCCAGTCGTAATGCATGTCTTTCAATTATCTGCAGGCGGGTGTAGAATTTGTTACTGGCATTAAGCCATGCGATGTGTCCATGGAGTATAGTTGGTCGCAAGAAAACTTTGTAAGTGTTTAACACAGTCTCTTGATGAAGGCCCCAGGAAGTTCCGACTAATCTCTTCAAAAGGTTTAGTTTATTTTGCGCCAGAGTTATGAGATGCTGAAGGTGTCCACGCCATGAAAGATGGTCATCAAAAATAACACCCAAATATCTCGCTGGACGTGTGACAGAAATGCGTGTGCCAGCTATAGTTAGATGTAAAAGAGACCTATTTCGTCTAACCCGACTGGTATGTCCAGATGGTATGATGACAAGTGCCACCAAGTGCCAAGTGCCACAAGTGCCAAGTATTACACCAGTCATACAACTTATTTATTGCCTCTTGAAGTATAGCATTGATATGCTGAATAGATTTCCCACAGGCAAGGTAAGCAGTATCATCTGCAAAGGTAAAGGTGTGGATAGGGTCAGGAGGAACAGGCAAATCTCGAACATATAGTATATATAGGAGTAGCGATAGCGCTGACCCTTGGGGTACACCAGTAAGTGGGAAAATAGGAAAAGATAAAGATGAATTATTGCAGACATATGCTATGCGATTGGTGAGGTAGTGATAAATAAATCTGATATATGCAAATGGTAGTCGTAGAAGATGAAGTTTGTAAAGTAACCCATCGTGCCAAACTGAATCGAAAGCCTTTTCCAAATCAAATAATAATAAACAGGAAGGTTGGATGCTATTGAAGTGGTTGGTAAGAATAGTGCTAAGTTTGAGTAGATTATCATTGAGACTGTAGTTAGGACGAAAACCAGTTTGGTGTAGAGGAATTTGATTGTAGAAGAAGTGAGTATGTAGACGCCGAACTAAGATACGTTCGAGGATCTTTCCCAGTGTAAACGTAAGTTGTATTGGACGGTAAGACTCTGCCTTGGTGTTATCTTTATGCGGTTTCAGAAACATTAAGACTTTTGAAGTTTTCCAAGAAGCCGGATAATCACCTGTTCGAAGTATAAGATTATAAATAGCAGAGAGTAAGAGCAGAACCACCAGTGGAGCCTCTTTAATATGGCGGTAAGTTACACCATCAAACCCAGGAGCTGTATTCTTCTTGTTTGCTAAGACTGCGGTGATCTCCAAAGGTGTAATCGGACTAGTAAGAGGATAATCCAAATCTAAGTCGTGGCTAGAACTAATACGAAGATGTGGTTGATGAGAATCTGTTACGTTGCTTATTCTAGTGCGTAAACGTTCAGGAGTGTAGATGATGAGTGGTGGTGTAAAAATGCTTTGAAGTGATTGAGCAAACACATTAGCTTTCTCTGTATCAGTTTGTACTGAGGTCTGGTTGACGATGAGAGGTAAAGAGAGAGAAGAGCGTGTCCCACAGAGCCGGTGAAAGGCATTCCAGAATTTGGTAGGATTATGTTCTTGATCAACTGTTTGGACCCACTTACGTCTTTTATAGGCAATGACATAATTATGAACTTGCCGTAAATATTTGCGCTGTAGTTGTAAAAGCCCTGGATCACGTGTGCGAAGATATTCATGGTATGCCTGCCGTGCAAGAGCAACTAGAGTGCGATATTGTGGAGGAAGTGCGGGTCGAGCATAATTAGACTTAGTCGTGGGTATATGCTGATTGCTACTATGTTGTATAGCAGTAGTAAGTGCATCAAGCGTGTTATGTAAGTCGGAGTGATGTAATGGAGTAGGCACGTTAGATAAGGTAGTAGTCAAATCTTCTCGATATTTGTTCCAGTCGGCACGGTCATAACATAGAACGATACGTGGTGGCGTGTCAAGAGCTTGACGGTGGTTTGGAAAATGTAATGTCAATTTAATTGGGTCATGGTCACTACCAATGGAAGATAGAACATGACAGTTTACGAATGGTTGTAATGTAGAGGAGACAATGACTGCGTCAGGTGTTGTATTCAAGGAAGGCCGGGTATGTCTTGGTAATGCGCATAGTTCGGCATTTGTGTGCAGCATAAGAAATTGATAGAAGTTCCGTCGTTGCGTAAGAGTGCGACTGGATAGATTGAGATCAGTCATAATAATATAATGACGAAACGAGGTGTCCATGTATTGGAAGCATGTCAAGGGAATTTGCACATTGGGTCTAACATATATAGTAGCAAAGGCAATAGTACGTGAAGGAAAATAAATCAGAGTGATGTTGTGTTCTGGAAGAGAGGCCTGAAAGTGATGCGTGATCGTGCGTTGTGGTAGTCTGTTTCGTATTCCTATTAAAGTTCCGCCATTTGCTCGATCTCCAGGTGGACCATCGCAACGAGAAATAGTATATGGCTGATAATGTACATGTTGGTGGGGCAAAAGATATGTTTCGTTCAAGGCAAAGGCATGTATATTTTATTCCACCAGTAGAGTGTGGAGTAGTACCTTGCGAGTGTTGAAACACCATTTTTTTTATTAGGCTAGCCTGAGGCTAGCATCCTTTTAGAGGGCTATACCCTCTTTTAGGTAGGGGATCTGATAGGATAGTTTAGGTTCATAGGAACATTGGTTGGGCTAAGTGATATTCTGTATGGATCCTTTATTATTCTTATTTATCTGAAACCAGGATACTATGATCTTTGCGACCATAATCATAACTATGGGAAAGGTATTCTACGTTTATTAGCCAGAACTTGCAATGTAGATTAATTGGTGTCACACATAGAAATATATAATAACAACGACTATTACAAAATACATACAATATCAATAACTTTTAAGGTAATCGCAAAATATAATGTTACAGTAAATGATGATGATTTGATATGAACACATACAAAATAATTAATATGTAAAGTATTAATCAGAAAATAATGAGGGCGAAGAATGGGATGAAGTGCGATACACGGGACAACACAGGGTTTTGTTAGGAAGACGAATGAGTGTTATCTTCTGCCTAGGGGCATCTCTAGGCTGATGATGACGATGGGAGCCCTGTTAGTTACAAGAGGTATTACTGTGCAGTAAATGTAGGGAAAATGTGAGGTAGATGGGCATGAAGTTGATACTCTTGTAACAGGACTCGGTCTGGATGATCGGGAGGCAGAGTGTAGCAGTAAAGTGTGAAAAGGAGACAGAGTGGAGAGTAAACGTACCGAGGACGGACAGGATGAAGTTCATGAAAGTGCATACTTGCCATGAGTAATGAATGCTGAGAGCTGTAACGAGCTGAGATGAATTTCTGTCGGAGAGACTCAAGATGATATGTGATGCTGGGGAATTTGATGAGTTTATAAAGTTCTCTGGTAGGGCTGGGTAGCTGAATACGGTGGGCTATGCGGAAAGCATGTCGTTCGAGAATTCGCAGCTTTTCGTAAAAGGAAGCGGATGCAGAAATCCAGGCGGGGAAGCCGTAGGTGAGAACTGGACGCATGAATGCTTTGTATGTATTAAGGACTACGGTCGGTTGGAGTCCCCGGGTCGTGCCAGTGAGGCGCTTCAGGAGATTTAAGCGTTTGTAGTCTTTGGCAGCGATGTGCTGTAGGTGAGCTTTTCAGGTTAGGTGAGTATCATAAATGATGCCTAGGTAGGTGACAGTTCTGGTTGGAATGATGGGAGTATCGTGAACCTGAAGGGAGAGCAACGACGGGTTTCTATGGACCTTAGAACGTTTGCGGGGGGAATGAAAGTGATAGCTTGAGTTTTCTCTGCATTAATAGAGAGGTTCCACTTGATGCACCAACGAGTGAAGCGATTAATGGCCTCTTGCAGATGCTGATTAATTTGCCGAATAGTGTTACCCAAGGCTAAAATGGCAGTATCGTCCGCGTATTGAAATAAATAAATGTCAGGAGGAAGCGAAGGAAAATCGGCCACAAAAATGATGTACAATAGAGGTGATAGGGCAGAGCCTTGTGGTATTTCAGACAGAAGAAATATAGGATGAGAGAGCTGATTGTTGATGGAAACGTATGAAAGGCGACAGACCAGAAAGTGATAAATAAAGCGAACGTAAGCAGTGGGAAATTTAAGGTGAATAAGCTTGTAAAGAAGTGCAAGGTGCCATACCTTGTCAAAGGCTTTCTCCAAGTCAAATAGTAGAAGGCAAGAGGGTTTAACAGAGTTGTAGTGTGTTGTGATTAGACTGGTGAGGCGAAGGAGTTGATCGTTGATGGAGTAGGAAGGTCGGAAGCCTGCTTGGAGAATAGGGAGTATACTTTTAGTTTCGAGATACGGATAGAGCCGCTTAACAATGATACGTTCTAGAATTTTACTGAAAGTAGATGTTAACTGGATCGGACGGTAAGAGGATGTGTCGGTTGGAGGCTTATTGGGCTTTAGAAACATCAGAGTTTTTAAAGTTTTCCAGTCTGTTGGAAAGAAGCCTGTGCGAAGAATGAATGTGTAGATGATGGCAAGCAGATTCAATAATAATGGAGGACCTTCTTTGATATGTCTATATGTAATGTTGTCAAAGCCAGGGGCTGAACTTCGCTTACGGTTAACAACAGTAATGATTTCATCGGTAGTGATGGATGCTGTGAGTGGATGATTTGGTAACGTATGACAGACGTTAGGATGTAAGTCAGGAGATGCAAGATTGATGCGGTTAACAGGGTGTGCATTGATGAAATTGGTAGATGGTGCAGGTGTAAAGATGTCCTGTAAGTAATCAGCAAAAGCGTTTGCTTTCTCTTTGTCAGTTTGGAGCGGAGCGTTATTGTGAAGAAGTGGGTAATGCGGCTTGGTATATTTGCCACACAGGGCATTAAACCTTTTCCAGAATTTCGTTGGATGACTGGTTTCATTAAGAGTATTACACGTTCCGACCCATTGTCTCAGTTTATAAGCCTTGATATAGTTTCGAACGGTACGCTGTAGTTGGGTATGATGATGAAGAGTATCAGGATTTCTAGTACGGAGGTATTCTCGGTACAATTGACGGGAACGGCGAAACATAGGTAAGTATTATGGGGGAAGACGAGGTTTATACGGTGTGGAGAAAGTGGATGGAATGTAAAGTTCTGATGCATGAGAGATAGTGGAGTTAATGGTATTAATACTGTCATATAACTGGTCTTTTGTCGCTGGAGGTTGCAGATGATGTAATGACTCAGAGATATGGTCACGGTACTTGTCCCAATTGGCTGTCGTAGCGAAGAGTTGGCCGAAGATGTGGTGTATTAGTAGAGTGAGAGGCCTGAGAATGGCGGTACGTCAGCCGAATAGGTGCGTGATCGCTGCCAAGAAGTGGAAGCACATCAACGATACAGTAGGAGGCAAGAGTACTAGAAGTGATGACTATGTCGGGTGTCCTTTGAGAGACAGGACGAGATGGTGCCGGTAGATCATGAAGAATGCCTGTGGTATTGGAAGTAACAAATTGAGTGAAGGTGGTGCGTTCATTATCAGTACGGCTATGGAGATTGATATCTGCCATGATTATATAGTGCTTGTATGTGTTGGAAATATGTTGGAAGAAAGCAAGAGGTATCGGATCTCCGGGTCTTATATAAATGGTGACGAGAGTGATGGCAATTTGAGGGAAATATAGAGTCGTGATAACGTGCTCGGGAAGATTTGGTAACGGGTAAGTATGGCGCCGAGAGGGAAGGGTATGGTAAAACCCTATGGCTGGCCTACCATTGGCTCTTTGAGCGGGAAGAAGGTTGTCGTGGCGATGGATGTTATAACGAGCGAGGTGGATAACGTCCGATCTTTTAAGGAAGGTTTCGTTTGGGAGAAAGGGGTTTGCTTTTTCTTCGAGTAGCGTTTCGAATAGTAATTTGTTTTTAGAAAAGGATCGAATATTAAGGAATAAGACAACAAGAGCCATAATTAAGTACAATAGGTGATGGCAGTTAAGAAGTGGGTGGCAGATTTGTTGTGTGAAAATGAGCATCTGTATTAGAATAAGTTGCGTTGAATGAAACATGAAAGATAATGCGAGCAGCGTGAATGATTTGCTGGAGGATATGAGGACGAATGAAGGGGTGGATATTTTGTAATGCTAATGTAGTGAAAGCAAGAAGTTTATCGATGGTGACAGGAGTGGAGTCGACGAGAAAGTCAGTGTTTGTGGAGGAGTCGTGAGTCCGGAGTAGAGCTACTAGCTCAGGACGAGAGGTTTCCGGTTGAGGCTTTCCTTTGCACTTATAGCTATAAGTTGGATGCTGTTCATTGCATGTAGCACAGCGAGGCGGAAGTTGTAAATTGGAACACGTGCGGATTGAGTGACTACCAGTGCAGTAACCACAAACAACTGTGTTGCGACAATTAGCAGTGGTATGCTGATTGTAAGCTTGGCACTTTTCGCAAAGAAGAGGAAGTGGTAGTGATGAGCGAGATGGTTCTACACGGTGCCTCTTTTTATATATCAGTGCGCCATGAGTAAGCAATGAATCAATCGTCTCATGTGATGGGGTTAAGATTCGCATCATGTATGTGGGCCCCTGATCGTTGCGAATACGAAGAACTTTTGTTATGTTGAAACCTTCTAGGTGCAATTCTTCGTGAACTTCCTCATCTGTGTATGAGGAGTCGACTCCCCTAATAACAACAGAGAGAAGAGAAGGTTTCCTAGGAGGTGGTGGTTGCTTACGTCTCGAGGAACTGAGTGTTTCGATTTTGGCAGTTTTCCCAAAGATCTCGAAGGAAGCTTTGTTCCGGATGGTGATAGCAAAGTTGGGATCCGGCGATTTCAAGATTATTCCATTACGGGACTTCACTATTTGAGAAAGAGCGATGCTCGGTAAGTACTTGCGCAGTTGAAGAACCACGTATTTAATGTTATCGTACTTAGAATCGAAGTTTTGGAGCAGAAATGAATGAATCTGTGGAGCTGAAATGGATGAGATGCCTGATTGCGGATGAGATTGATGTGACGACGATGGATAAGAGATAGCGGTATCCATGGGAACGGAAGTATCTGTTTGGCTCAAATGTTGCTTCTTTACTGGCGGTGAGTTCATGACTCGCTCAGCATAGCTTTCTGGATGGTGTGGTGATCTAGATTTGCTGGAGGCATTAGAAATAGTGGAGGCTGTAGAGCGCTCCGAAGCTCGGCGGTGTCTATGACCATCCTTCCGCTTTTCCACTTTCGTGGAAGAAACGGGAGGGACAAGAAAGACTGGTGGTAGTCCTCCATGATGACCATCTACCTGAGAGCCTACGCCTGGAGCAGGATCCGCCATGGAGTGTAGATGGTGGGCCGAAGCCCAAACCAATGAGATGTGACGTAATGAGATGAAATGTGATGCAGGTGAGGTGACCCGTTCGGATAGTCACCAAGGTTGGGACAGTTCTCTGGACAAACCCGTAGCACTACACACCCTTGGCTTGATTAGTCTGGAGAGTAGTGCTCAAAGGAATGACGCAGAAAAAAGCCCGGGATGAGTAACAGGAAGGATATCAAAAATCGCTATAGCCAGGCTATTGCGGTTATCGCTAACAAAATCGCTAGCGACCGAAAGTTAAAAAAAAACACCAAAGACATCACCTTCAAAGTATATCACAAGGAACTAATAATTGTCAGTGAGAATTTTACTTTTGGAGTTTATTATTTGCAACGAGCAAAGCTATAAGTAGTATCTTTGACATGTTTGCCAAGTAACAAATAACGCAACATATTCTGCTGTAAAAGGTCACGAAAATAATTTTATAAACCTATGAACTGTCTGACAGTACTTACAACAGTACAGTGCTGTCACCTGTTGATCTTGTATCCTAGCTCAGCGGAAGTTATGGAGTTTCTACAATCATTCAGCTGTCATTCGTCGAAAAGTTTCTATAACACCGCCTGGAGGAAAAACGACACCTACCAAAATTGGAGGTTACTTTATATTGTTGATGAGAATGAGAGTAAACGAATGAAAGTAAAAGTTTACACTTGCACGGTATTATGGACGTCTGATACACACGTGCAGTAGCCGTGCAAATGCACATGCGAACACAACGGCTAAAGCACCGGTAATTTAATTGTGCTTCATCTTCGCAAATGCACATGTGCACATGCACGGCTCAAGCATGGGCTATGTACGTGCGCTGCATCCACGCAAATGCACATGTGTACATAACAGTTTAAGCACGGGTTACGTACGTGCACTGCATCCATGCAAATGCACATGTGTACATAACGGCTTAAGCACGGGTTATATAAATGTGTGCTTCATTCACGCAAATGCACATGTGCCCATAACGGCTTAAGCACGGGTTACGTACGTGCGCTGCATCCATGCAAATGCACATGCGCACATAACGGCTTAAGCACGGGTTATATAAATGTGTGCTTCATCCATGCAAATGCACATGTGCACATAACGGCTTAAGCACGAGTTCTGTACGTGTGCTTCATCCACGTAAATGCACATGTGCACATAACGGCTTAGGCACGGGTTATATAAATGTGTGCTTTATCCGTGCAAATGCACATGTGCACATGCACGACTTAGTCACTGGTTATATACGTGTGCATAACCCACGCAAATGCACATGTGCACATACACGAGTTATGTATGTGTGCTTCATCCACGTAAATTCAGGTGTACGGCTTATGCACGGGTTATGTATGTGTTCATCATCCACACAAATGCACGTGCACATGTACGGCTTATGCATGGATAGGGCACATGTGTCGTACACGTACATGTTGTCTGGGTAATGGTCGTTTTCCGGTTGGTCTTCCAGTTAAGATTTTGAAAGCGTTCCTACTTTCTTTCATCCTGGCTATATGATCTGCCCACCTGAGCCTCCTAGAATTCATGACCCTAACAATATTGGGTGAACCATATGTCCGTTATATTCACAGCTAACCTCTATATTTAGAGGCGTTCTCCGAAGCCTCCATCCGCAACCTAAGGACGCGCCATGCCGTGGTGACAGGAACCCATATTACATGGGGTGGTAGGCGAACTACAAAAAAAAAAAAAAAAAAAAAAAAATATGTTAAATGACAGAGCTTTTAATTAAGTATGATTTTAACCTTAGTGTAGAGCAAACCGAAGGCTTAGGCGCAACAAATAGTATTTCTAATGAAAGAAACTCAACGAGACACGTCCCGTCTCATATAGCCTCGCTGCTAAAAGGGACGCTAAACTCAAAGAGACACACGACAAGTCCGTTATAAACAACAAACGGACAACTTATGTCTCCACTTCCGATTTGTTCAATGTTGCCATTTACTTACTAGCAAATCTCTCTTATATAATAATTTTCTGCGGTGCCAACACAATGAGCAGCATTTATTAACATTTAAAGATACGGAACTCATTACACAGTATACTCCAATAACATGGTTTAAATTGATGTTCTATCCAGATATTTCGTTGGTCAATGAAAACGTGGCTCATGACTCACTAATCCATCACCCACTGTGACTCACTGTGACCCACCACCCACCAAAACCCATCGTCATCAACTTTGACCCATGATCTGCTCCCTCCTTTCCACTGACTAGTAATAAAACAAGACTATGAAATTGTCACTTATCGGAGTTTGAATTTCTACGGTCAATTCCCCAAGCACCGCTCTGTTACTATAACAGTGGATCTGACCTTTACAATATAAAATGGTAAAGTGTTTGTCATGGGTCATATTACGATGAATTCCAATTTATTATATCGTCGTCTTAGATTCAACACCGCCTATCTTCAATTTTCACGAATTTAAGTTTTTCATACCATTAGAATCAGCCTTGGATGGTGCACAATCTGGTTAAGTAGTACACCTATACCACGACAAATAGCCTAGCTGTTATTCCCTCAAAGTAATACCGCGCTTATTGAGACTGAAGTTAGTTTTTAAACAGTTTTTTGTTTCTCTTGTAAAATTGGTGAAATTTAGGTACGTGGTATTGAATCTCAGACAACGAAAGATAATTGTAGACTTCGAGTGTAGAGTGTAACCCACTTATCACAAAATATTTAGTTCTGTGAATGAACAAGGCAACAAGCATCTTCTTCGTCTGTTCAAGGTGAAACATTTTTGATTTTCATATATAGATGGCATGGAATGGCACGGTGACATGCAACTCTGGCGAATTTTACGCACTTACAAGCAGTGGCGCTATTCTAATTTTTTCAACAACTGTTTCTCTCTCTCTCTCTTTATATATATATATACACACTGATCACCAGTTGAATTACAGACATCAGGACAGTTGCAGAAACCATCTTGCAGAGGCTCCACCAGTGCATGTGAATGAAACGCATCGCGCATTTAGCCTATTGCTGCTGTGTGCTTCCCCTCTCGATACCTGTGTCAGTGCAATGTGTTGTTGGTTCTTCCGTGTAACATTTTGCTTTTAGCGTTCCCCACAGGAAAAAGTCGGAAGAAGTTAAATCAGGGGATCGTGTAGGCCAATTTTGAGGACCACCTCGTCCAACCCATCGATCAGGATATTTTCTATTCAAAACCTCACGAGATATCCGTGAATAATGCGCTGGACATCCGTCTTGTTGAAACCAAATATTCATTCTTGTTTGAAGTGGGACATCTTCCAGTAGTGTTGGCAAAATATTATCTAAAAAATCGGCATACATTTGACCATTCAAATTCCCGTCTATGAAGTATGGGCCAATTATTCGAGTACCTAAAACACCGCACCAAACGTTCACACTCCATGGACGTTGACGCTCGGCTTGCCTTAACCAATGAGAATTATCTACTGACCAATAATGCATATTATGCCGATTCACTTGACCAGTATTCGTGAAAGTTGCCTCATCAGAGAAAAGTATCTGTGAAATAAAATCATCATTAACTGCTAATTGCTGTTGTATCCAATTGCAAAAGTTCAAGCGGTGTTGAAAGTCGTCCCCATGTAGTTCCTGATGCAACGAAACGTGATATGGATGGAATCTGTGTTCATGCAGTATGCGCAGAACACTTCTTTGCGACATTCCAGAACTTCGTGCGATTTACCGAGAACTGATGTGAGGATTTGCAGCAACTGCAGCTAAAACATTCACTGCGGCATTTTCGTTCGTCACAGGCCGTCATCGGACTCGTTGTCTGGGTTAAATACTTCCAGTTTCAATAAATAATTGAATAATACTGCGAAAAGTCGTTGCAGAAAGAACATTCCTATCAGGGAACAGGTTAGCATACCTTAAACGTGCTTCTTCCACTGTCTATTTGACTCAAAGTACTCCTTAACTTCGTCACCTAATGTTACTGATATCTTCAATTGATCCATAATAAGAATTTTTCTGTAACTAATGAACAACTATTTTCATCATTATTGATCACAGACTCTAACTACATAGCAACGTCCAACTTCATCATACGATACGGACTATTGTCTTGTTGCCCATATTCTTTTCTTTCAGTTAACATCCCATTAAAAGTAAAAACCACAATCGAACTCCACTCAATAGAATTACATCAAGAAACTAATCCTTGAAACTACAAGTTATTCTCACCAATACAAACAACGACATAACACTGAATGACATGTGAACGTACTTTGTGAGTACGTTATGTAACATTGTCTTTCTTGGCGCTGTCTAATAGATGGCGCTCTAATAGACAACAATCAAAATGAGTAAACACCGCTGACAAGTGATAAGAAAATGTTCGAAATTGTGACTATTTTTTGCGATATATTTTGCATTATTCAAACTACCGTCTACGAAGCAAGAACTGCTATCACGCGTAGCAGTCCATGGTTAGATTTCCTGTAGTTGTAACACTTGCAATTAGGGATGGGCACGAGCGAGTTCGAGCAAGTTTTCTTTGAAACTCGACTCGACTCGACTCGAAAAACTTCCTCCAACTCTACTCGAAATTCTACTAGAATTCGGGTTAAGTTTCGAGTCGAGTCGAGCCAATTCGAGCTAAATCCTGTGTGTAGTTCCAAATACTCTTTTCAAATATCCTACGTAGATAATATAATTATCAATGATATTACTAGTAATATACTAAAACTACTACAACTTATTATTATTATTATTATTATTATTATTATTATTATTATTATTATTATTATTATTATTATTATTATTATTATTACTATTATTATTATTATTATTATTATTATTATTATTATTATTATTATTATTATTATTATTATTACTATACGAAAGATAGGCGGTTTGTATCTGAATACTAAAAACTAGTTGACTGTCTATCTGCGTAGTCGACAGGTCTTTAAGAGGCAAGGACATCGGTCCTGAGGTTCTGGGTTTGAGTTCCGGAGGAGCAAGCCAAAAATTGATAAAAGTTATAGGGCGTCGGTCAAACATGTTCAAAACTGCTTGGTCCGGGTTTAGGGTTGTCATCGGCTCAAGCGGTCGGCTCACAGCTTATTCACTATCAAGCCAAACAGAAAAGTGAGCCAACAGCTCACCCAAGCGAGCCGGCTCAGCCATAGGCTCAGTTAAGCTGAGTCGAACCGAGTCGATGGGCTGCTTTTAATGGAGCTGGCTCGAGCCGATGGCTCACATGAGTCGAGTTGGTGGCTGATCCGAATGGAACCGGCTCGAGCCATCGGTTCAATTGTGCCGAGTCGCTGGCTCGTCCCAACCAAGCCGGCTCAATTGAACCGAGCCGATGGCTTTCCATCCCAACCGAGCCGGCTTGAGCTGTTCGCTCAGTTGAACCAGCCGAGCCTATTGACATCACTGCACGGATTGTTCTTCTTCTGGGGCTCAAAAAGTCGACCGTGCAGGTCTAAGCCTAGACGGTAAGAACTACAGTATATACTTATATTGGTGCTCACGAAATTTGAAGCTGTCTCGTTATAAAAATCTATTGTTGTCTCGTTTTCGAGACGAGATGACATATACTAAACGTACCCCCACCAGATGTACCTCTGTCGTGAGAAATATTAAAAGTATTCGACATTACTGCTTATATTTCTCATGGCTTTCGCTTTCCGGTCTAAACAGGTCATAATTTAAAAACGAGTTAAAAAGAGCTGAATGTGCGAGCCATTTATCAAACTCGACTCGACTCGAAACTCGAGCTGAAAACAGTGACTCGGCTTGGAACTCGACTCGAGAAAATTACCTTTGACTCGACTCGAATTCAACTCGAGTCGAGTTTAAGCTCGACTCGCGCCTATCCCTACTTGCAATGTGTAGTCTATTGCAGAAAAGGGGGACATTTCGAACGTTTGTTCGTTTGTTCAGTAAACAATGAAGATGTGTGAGAGCCAAAGAGACAACCCCAAAACAAACACCCGAATGGTAGGATGCAAGAGGCTCAACTAAAACAAACACCTCGATGATGAGACTCAAGGGGACTTATTCAATATTACAACTTTTTCAAAATCCGATTTGTAGTTTTCCAGATATTCAAAAAAACAGTTTTAAATGCCTCATTTTTCAAATGTTTGTGAGCCATTTTGATTTTTGTCGATTACATTACCATCTATCACACAACGAAAAAAATGTTCAATACAAAAGTTACGTATTTTTTCACGGGAAATCAGAATATGGAATAAAAAATGGGGGTTTTTATTTAAGATTTCAAAGTTGCCCCCTCCCGCCCCCGGGGGGTGGGGGCAGGGGGTCGAGTGTGGTATCATTGGATGTCCCCCTTCGAGACGAACAACTTTTATTACAACTTTTTAAAAATCCGATTTGTAGTTTTCCAGATATTCAAAAAACAGTTTTAAATGCCTCATTTTTCAAATGTTTGTGAGCCATTTTGATTTTTGTCGATTACAGCGCCATCTATCTCGCAACGAAAAAAATGTTCAATACAAAAGTTACGTATTTTTTCACGGGGAATCAGAATATGGAATAAAAAATGGGAGTTCCTATTTAAGATTTCAAAGTTGCCCCCCTCCCGCCCCCGGGGGGTGGGGGCAGGGGGTCGAGTGTGGTATCATTGGATGTCCCCCTTCGAGACGAACAACTTTTATTACAACTTTTTCAAAATCCGATTTGTAGTTTTCCAGATATTAAAAAAAACAGTTTTAAATGCCTCACCCGGTATATATATATATATATATATATATATATATATATATATATATATATATATATATATATATATGAAAAACTATATAAGGATTTTACTAACAAATGAATAACAAAAATGTTCAAGATAAAACATTAAACAAATGCCACTACATCAGTTGAAAATCAATTTCCTGACATACGAAATATATAGTGTATATACCATTAACATGAAATGTATATATATATATATATATATATATATATATATATAAGTAATTATACAGAAAAGATTACAGTAAGAACAATGGAATGGAATTTAGGACACGTGCAAAAGTATTATTACGTTAATGCATATACTTGGATCATATACTATGATCTTTGTTACTTTAATGATTTTTGCTTTTAGTCTCTAACAGGCCGACATTGTCAAGGACTGGATTGATTTCCCTTCGAGCTCCTAAATTCTCCAAGGTCATAGTCTGACCTTTGGCGTATAAAACTCCAGTTTTGTTTTCTACATGATATGTTTAGCCACATTATATTTATCCAAACTGGATTCAAAACATTCTTCATGAACATCGTCAAAGTGGTTGTCGGCGGTAATGTGCCTAAGATCGATGACACATTCCCGCGCTGGATGGCGGTGCTGATACGTTGGAAAAGGAATGCAGTAGCTCGGGGATCATCAGTTTTGATCGCTACTCGATGACCAATTTCATTAATGAAATTATATCTTTCGTGACCCCAAGACCCACTGGTTTCTATTGCTACTGTTACAAACCAATATTTGTCCAATAGGTTTGTGTATTTTAGTCTTTTGTCTGATTCTCTGTGAGCAGCGACGAGACCTGCATGAATTGAAGAATGCGGTATGTTGGAATGAGCAAACGTATCGGAACATGTGAAATCCCAGACTAGTGCTTTTCTGTTTTTGCACGGTACCAAGGTCATGCCGTCAGGCCTTTCACCATCAGAGCGGCAACAACCATTTAGTTCTGTTATTGAAGGTACTGCCGCTGATATGAGGGCTCTACAAATGATGTCGTTTACAATATGATGTCGAGATTGTCTTCCCGCATTTTTTAAACATGAAAAACCATGTAATCTGTTAATACCAACATATGCGTTGCAAGCAGGACAGTAGTGAGGCTCACAAATATTAGCACCTAAGCGCAGAGCTGTAGCAATACGAAAGCTGATTAGAAAGGTCTAGGTCGAGTGTGTAAGAAGGTAGGGCTTAAAGCCATGCTCCGTTTTTGGAGGAGGAGACAGCTAACAGCCTTTGTCATCTGAGTTATTAGTTGAAGATATGAGTGAAGATTTTTATAATTGTATACTTTCGGGTCCTCGTTTGGAGACAAATTGTACTATGTGGCAACATCACAGATAAAGAACCACAGAGATCTACCAATCTATCAAATACAGTACTTATATCGATTCTTTCCAGATGGAAGTTAAAGTTGGCACTAGCAACACTTATTAGCATAACAATTAACATAACTGCTTAATGGATTCGTCAAGCAATGCTAATGGTTCCAAGTCAATCTGCGACGTTGTCACGTAGTGAAATTTTGATTCCCTATAGTGGCTGAAGGAGACCTTGGAGGGTATGCCATTATATAGAATGTTCGCTTTATTTTGACCTGAAGAATAGCGCTCTGTTGTTCGTGGGCGCCATTTTAGAACACCCGGTAGATAGATATAATTATCTTAGGAAACAAACCATGCAAGGTATTAGATTCAAGAATTCTTACGTTCTAGAACCAAATCCCAATTTACCGCCTTTGGTTCAAACTAAGAACTATTTCTATTGTATTTTGTAGCGTCACGTTCAAACAAAACCGATTTTCGGAGGGGAAAACATATGACAGAATATAGAATACTGTATTTTTGTTAGTAAGAGTTCGTGAGTCAAAGCTTCACCAAAACCAGTCTTTTGTTGTCTGGAAATTTGAAACGATTATTCCCACCAATACAAATATGAAGCACTGAAAAGAATTAACAATAAAGACCTGGAAACCTTTTATTGACATTACTGGAAAACTCTTTACCAATCGCATCAGATAAATATCTTGGCGCTCGCCCATTCAAATTTCTGTTTGCCCATTGAATTGAAACAATTCAATGTTGCTTGTTTCCATAAATTTGTTTGGCTTCTTTCTTTCCCTCTTGGTTAGGTCATGTGCTATGTGTGTACGTGTGTTTATGTCTGGGTATAACAAACGGTTGTCCGAGCTCGAAATGTTTTAACAACCGGTTCTAGCGAACCGGCTGAGTACCACCACTGCTTATAAGGTGACAACCTGTAGTTCATTCACAGAACTAATTTTTTTCTTCTGGAATGTGGGTTATCACCTTCTACACCATGGTTTTCTTGTTGAATTACATATACCTTTCAGTGGAAAATAGGATGAAAATTGAAAGTCTCAAATCAAGATAAAGCAGGCCAACGTAAAGAAAAAAAGTGTAAAATTCGAGTGTGTCTCGAAAACCAAGTAGTAAGAAGCCCTATTCATATTATTACAATTACAAATATCAATATCCAAAAGTGCCTAAAGTTCTTTCTCCACTTACAAGGAAAGCTATCCAACTCCTCGACGAGTATCGCATTGAAACTTGCACAAGTGGAAAAACCCATTGAAAGATGGAAATATACTTACTCTTACGATTCGCAACGTCGTCGAACCGGAAGTAGAATGATCGTTTGCCCATAGCCCCTGAAAGTTATGTACTCTGGTCATACATGACAGAATGTGATACACTGGAACCTGTTTTCTCATTGCAAACTCAAGATGATAACAGTCGGTGGTGATTGGGATCTCTAGTACGTCATTGATACGAATCGATGTCAAAATAGAACACGATGCACGATCGTAAGTTCCAAACGAACACGTTTACCGGTGAAGGAAAGGGACACGCTGAAATCACAATGCAAAAATGGATTTCTATGATTATTATTGTTGTTATTAGTATGACATTATTATTATTATTATTATTATTATTATTATTATTATTATTATTATTATTATTATTACTAGTAGTAGTAGTGGTGGTGGTGGTGATGGTAGTATTAGTAGTAGTATGATTAGCGTTATTAATATGAGCAGTGTGATAAGTTAAAATAATAATAATGAAACCAAGAAAACAAATGTATTGTTGGGCCCGTTAAGTAACGAAGGACTTCGGCCCGTCTTGAATGTCCTCTAGCACTACTAGAAAGGTTTTAGAATCCACAAACAACCATACCACAGGGATTCGAAGTCGAGACCTTTGAGTTGCTGGCTTGATGCCTCAACCAACACGAACATGAAGTCGGCAATAAGACGAAGAAGACGACAAAAAATAATAATAATAATCCTATACCAGTGGTTCTTAACCCAATTCCGATCATGACCCCCATATTATCACATCCTCTTGCCAGCGACCCCCCTTATAATTTCTGGCTTGTAATAAGCTTGTGTCGAATGTTTAATATACCTATTGCTGAGATCTCACTGTATACATCTATTTCTATAATAGTAGAATCGATTTCTTGTATATAGGGATACAATAACTTCCCTAAAAGAGAATGGATTAAAACCAAATTTGGTCCGTTCATTCATATTGCAAATATCGCAAATATCAAAGGAAAATGGTTGGAAGGATTTCTTGAACAAGACTGTACAAGATATGATCAATTTGCTGTGACAATTTGCGTGCGAGTAAATGACATCATTATAGCAGCAAAGGTACTGTATTCCCTGTTCTATATTGTTTCCAATATCTTGATTCACAAATCTGCAATGCGTGAATCACAATCAAATTTTCCACTTCAATTCATTCGACAATATTAGTTAAAGGGGGAGGGTAGAATCTCCTTTTTAACATACAAATAAAAAGTCTTGACACGCAAGAATTTAAGAAAGAAAAAAAAAAACATTTTCACACGATATACTTCTCATGATTTTGAGCCACGTGATAGCGAAACTATCACGAATCTTGGAAGTTTTATAGAATGTGCTGTTGAAAGGCGCCCACGTACATATATGTAAATCGGGTACAGAAAAATATCAGAAAGAAATCGTTTTGATACTTAAGAAATCACGTCTTTACGGCCTATTATGCAACGCAACTTAACAAAGAGTATAAATTGAAAACATTGAAAGCGTTACGTCAGAACATTTGATGGACAGTAACGCCGCCATATTGATACAAAGTATGGCAACGGATCTAATTGGTTGATTGAACAGAATGGGGATGCACGAGATGTAATTGAAGTCCTGAATTGAAAAATGCCCCAAGTGAACCGAGTATTTTTTTCAGGAGGAGCAAAAACCATTATAAAATTAAATGTTTTTGTTTGCAAGTGTTTTCTTTTTCTGGTTTGTCTAATTAGCTGTGTTCATTCTTTCCCATCCTTAAAGTTCTAACTGTGTGAAAAATATATGAAAGTGAAAAATAAGTCTGTGGGTTTAAGATGTTTTTAAGTTCAAGTCCTCAATTTAAAATAATTTGTGTTGTTAAGTACTATTACATGTTCAAAGTATGAATAATTAACAGGGCCGGCCCTAGGCAATTTGCCGCCCCGTGCAATGGCTTCATTTACCGCCTCCTTTCTCCAGAAAGAACAAATCTTATAAACTACGATTTTAAGTATGCTACTTCATCATGAACAACGAAAGAGTGTGAAAAAGCACTCGCACTCAGAAAGGCCTACACACTACAAATACAATCTCGTTGTGTGTTTTTTTTCTAAAATAATACGCAAAGACACCTGCAGAGGAAAGGCGTGTTTGTGACAAAGTCAAGACTAGTTGTCATATCAAACTGTGATAACTAAGTACAGTGAAACCTCCCTTAACGGACACCTCTCAATAACGGACACCTCTATAATACGGACAGATTTTTTTTGTCCTTGCAAAAATATATGTTCTCTTACGGAACAAAACCCTCCCTTTTACGGATACTCTCAGATACGGACGCGGACAGTTCTTTTTTTACCCCCAAACGTTTCAATATCCTCTTTATAACGGACAGGAATTATTCTCGGTTCTGCGATATAGGACAGTAGACAGAAAAGTCTTTTCCCCACAAGTATATCTATCATCAAACAGAACAACTTCAAGCTGAACTTGAAATGCTTCTTTCTTTCTGCCCGCAATAAACTGCTTTCTGGTGGAAATCCTAGAAAATCTTCAATAAGCACTAACACTCATGCAGGGTTAGTCGTATGGTCAAGAATTCTATGCGGATCTTCCCTTCCGTAACAAATTTAGTGCTTTTTCCTCCGGGCCTTGCATCTTTTCCGACAATAGATAACAAAATAAACATTGTTTATTATGCAATAACATTTTTCAACGAGCAATGTTTTCTCTCTTACTTTTTTGAAAAAGCAAAATTTTTCTTTTGTACAAATTGGTGTGTCAAACAGTTGAACAATTAAAGAAATGTGCCATTAATCGCGGTGAAACAGAAGTTCTCCAATTGATCCAACAGTTGCAAGCAAATTTTGAGCAGAAACTAGTGTCCGTAGGATGTACACGGCAGACAATTACTGCAGACCTTTTCCCAAGAAATTTGGTGAGTTTCTTCTCCACGTTTTCAGTATTTAATAATAATATTGCATACTTAGTAAAGCTATTTTTACTTTTCGCATAGGCGGTATGTGAATTAATGGATTTTTTTTTTACAAGGTGATAACATGTCCTTAAGATAATTACCATACACGCATTATCATTTGCAGCATACGAACATATTAACACATTCTTCAACAATAATATTATTTAACAGAAATGAATTTCTCCTTCATCCCTCCCGGTAATTCAAATACGTACTAAATGGAGTATTTTCATATTGAATTTTACGTATTTACGCTCATACATAATGTATTTACTGTATATTACTGCATACAACGACCGTTGAGAGAAATTAAATTTTTGTAACCTCTCTGTAACGGACACCTCTCAGTAACGGACAAAAATTCCCGTCCCATTGGTGTCCGTTATTCAGAGGTTTCACTGTACATGGAACAGGTGTTCGCTACTGTTTGAGAATTGAGTTCTTGTACTTGACAACAATCAAGCAATTCATGCTGGGATTTGTTTGACCATTTACTTTATCACTGTCCATGCGAGCTTAAACTAATGTGAACTAAACATTATTATGTGACCTTGAGATGGTTTCTAGTATTCAAATAGAAGGTCAGTTTAGTAAATTTAATTACCATCATCATGGAGTCTATTTCCAACAAGAAATATTTATTTTAAATAATATAGTTATGACAGATTTAGCACGTGTTGCATATGTAATAGAGCGGGCCTGGTAATTACGATGTAAAACTTGAAAATCTGTTTATGCCGGAGATGGTTGCTCTCCCCCTAAGTAAATTCCGAAATAACGTCATTATGATGATTATATTCTTGAGCAAATTTTATGATTTATGTATTGTTGTGATATTACATATAAAATATACCGAAATCAAAGAAGTAAAAAAAAAGAAAAAGAAAAAAGAAAAGCATTACCGCACCGACCTCAAAAGGCGGGCGGAAAAGACCAATAATGTTACCAAGTGTCTGACAGTGACAAGCGACTACCTTTGGTCAAGGGCGCCGATTCTGCGGGGGACCGAGAGGGGCCGGGCCCCCCAAAGCTCATGTGGGCCCCCTCACTGTATTTGTAAATTTGCAATATTTGGCGTAATTTGAATGCAATTTGTCTTAAAATCCTCATATATGCTTTCTGCATCTGAATGCCCCCCCCCAAATTAAAGAGAAGTCGGTGCCCTTGCCTTTGGTTTCTCGTTGTTTGTGATTGAGGTCAAATAAAGCATTATAACCAAATAAAATCTTTCTCAATCTTAAAGTTTCCCATTTCAGCGATGTGATTCACCTGAATACAGAAACTTCCCAAATCCCTCAACTGACTTGAATAACATTGGAAGTCCCTTTACTTGGAATATTATTCTTTTGAAATTATTTTGTATTGAAAATAATATTTTGAGTGAATAGCCCTTGGAACACACATAGATGTCAACGATTTTTTTTTAAAGTGAACTTGAGATGTTCTTCACTTCAGATTCTCAACTATCCCAGACAACACGTACGTGTACGACATATGTGCACTATCCATGCATAAGCCGTACATGTGCACATGTGCATTTGTGTGGATGATGAACACATACATAACCCGTGCATAAGCCGTACACGTGAATTTGCGTGGATGAAGCACACATGCATAACCCGTGTATGTACACATGTGCAATTACGTGGGTTATGCACACGTACATAACCAGTGACTAAGTCGTGCATGTGCACATGTGCATTTGCATGGATAAAGTACACAGTTACATAACCCGTGCTTAAGCTGTTACATACGCATGTGCATTTGCGTGGATGAAGCACACGTACAGAACCCGTACTTAAGCCGTTATGTGCACATGTGCATTTGCATGGATGAAGCACACATTTATATAACCAGTGCTGTAGCCGTTATATACACATGTGCATTTGTGTGGATGCAGCGCACGTACGTAATCCGTGCTTAAGCCGTTATGTACACAAGTGTATTTGCGTGGATGCAGCGCACGTACAGAACCCGTACTTAAGCCGTTATGTGCACATGTGCATTTGCATGGATGCAGCGCACGTACATAACCCATGCTTGAGCCGTGTATGTGCACATGTGCATTTGCATGGATAAAGCACACATATATATAACCCGTGCTTAAGCCGTTATGCACACATGTGCATTTGCGTGGATGCAGTGCACGTACATAACCCATGCTTGAGCCGTGTATGTGCACATGTGCATTTGCGTGGATGAAGCACATTTAAATTACCGGTGCTTAAGCCGTTGTGTGCACATGGGGATTTGCACGGCTACTGCACGTGTGTATGAGACGTCCATAATACCGTGCCAGTATATATTTTTACTTTCATTCTTTTACTCTCATTCTCATCAACAATATAAAGTAACCTCCATTTTTGATAGGTGTCGTTTTTCCTCCAGGCGGTGTTATAGAGACTTTTCGACGAATAACAGCTGAATGATTGTAAAACTCCATAACGTTCACTGAGCTAGGATACAAAATCAACAGGTGGCAGCATTGTACTGATGTAACTACTGTCAGACAGTTCATAGCTTTACAAAATTATTTTCGTGACCGATTACAGTAGAATATGTTGCGTTATTTGTTACTTGGCAAAAATGTCAAAGATACTACCTAAAGCTTTGCTCGTTGCAAATAATAAACTCCAAAACTAAAGTTCTTATTGACAATTATTATTTACTTGTGATATACTTTGAAGGTGATGTCTTTGCTGTTATAGATTGTGTTACTGCGTAAGACACCAAATATATAAACTCTTTTGTTTTCGTTGCATCTCGAATATGCTTTTGCATCACCTCTGTACTACGAGGAAATCACCTGTGCCCTACATGTAAGTCATCTGGGTACTGTGTGTAAATCACCTGTATCGTATATGTAAATCACCTCTGTCCTACATGTAAATCACCTGTATGTTACGTGTAAATCATCTCTGTCCTACATGTAAATCATCTGGGTACTGCGTATAAATCACCTATGTGCTACGTGTAAATCACCTCTGTCCTACATGTAAATCACCTGGGTACTGCGTGTAAATCACCTGTGTGTTGCGTGTAAATCATCTCTGTCCTACATGTAAATCACCTGGTTATTGCGTGTAAATCACCTGTGTGTTACGTGTAAATCATCTCTGTCCTACATGTAAATCACCTGTGTGCTACATGTAAATCACCTGTGTGCTACGTGTAAATCACCGCTGTTCTACATGTAAATCACCTGTGAACTACATGTAAATCGAATACGTGTTACTTGTAAATCACCTGCGCGGTAGGTGTAAATCACTTGTGCATGACGTGTACGTGTGCATTGCACATGTTCTGTGCACGTGAAGATGTTGAATAGGACCTGGCATGTGTATGTGCATCACATATACAGGCGTGTATTTATACAGATGATGCACATGTTGCATCCGTGCAATTGTACATGTACTATACGGATACTGTACGTGCATTGTGCTGTCTGGGATTGATTCATTTACAGAAATAACTAATGGCATACACTTTTACTAGCTTATGTTTCAGGTAGACTAAATAGAATTTAACTCATAATAGTAATTCCTACGTATTTTGGGCCAAACTGAGAGATAAGACGGAAACTGGAGTCATCCCGATGGTTCATCCCACCCTAACTTTCCCCCATCTGTCCGTCCCTGTTCATCCCTTCATCAAAGAAATGACCGTTTAGTTTATTAATATTGTCGAATATTTTCAAATCTACAATGAACAAAACACACAAAAAAGTCTTTGTTAATTAAGATGCATTGTGATGAATTTGAGACTGTGAGTAGGGGCACAAAAGTCCACGAGATGCGCACCGTAGGTATTACCAAAGACCATTGTCATAAGTTTGCCAGTGCTCGGTGATGTCTTGAAATGTTTGACTGTTGAAGATCCTGGACCTCCATAATATCGGTTGCACTTTTGGATCCTGGCAGAACTGATCCACTTGCACTCACGTTTCATTCCCGGTAATGATTTGGCTCAAAAGAATTCTTCCAATGTCCGGTAAAGAAAAGGAGAGAGATATAACCATACAGGTTGTCTTGTAGTCATTTGTCAGTTGCGGAACCCACCTGCTGCAAACATTTCTGTATCCTAAACATTCATGACAATATCCCACATCGTGTCATGCATTTCCAATTCTACCAGTGACAACTGGTAATTCATCAATGCAGTATCTTCAATTGCAAGGAGGAGTTCTGCTGCTACACGAGAACGCCCGTTCCTCTGTTGATCTTGCGTACTCACGATACCATCACTGAATTTCGGACACCATTTACGCACATACTTCACTAGCATCGTAATTCCACCATACGCTTGTTGCAATTCTTTATGAGTGAGAACCGGTTCTCTCCCCATAACAACCGAATAACAGATCACGTCTCTTTTAGTATCCAAACAGAGAACATAGTAGCCATTTTGTGTCCACCTTTTTCATAGTGTAAAGCACTAAAACTTGATTCTAAGGAAGAAAAAAACAGTCAAGATCTGAACTAGGGATGCGCACGAGACAAGATTTGAGGCTGTCTCATTTCGAAAATATGCTGTAAAAGTGGTGTCTCGACTCGAAAAGTGTTTATTTGTCTATTGGAAGAGCTGTGGCTCGACTAGAATTTTGTCAGGAAAAGTTTGTCTCGTCTCGTCTCGTGCGCATCAATAATCTGAACTTTGTTTCGGTTAAGTATCAACTCTCTACCTGCAATATTACAAAATATATGCGTTAGGCAGTGGCGTATTTACGAGTTTGTTTCGGGGGGGCCTTGTTAACTTTATTCCTGGAAAGAGGCCGCGCTGGCTCACTGGTAGAGGGTTCACCTCTGGTGCTTGTGGTCCGGGGTTCGATCCCAGCCCCCGCCAAGTAAACTTTGCGGTGAACCAAAACCGTGTGCGTGGCTTTCTTCAGGGTTCTCCCACTTTCTTCATTCCACCATTTGATTCATTTCTCATCATCACCGTCTCCTTTAGCCTAACCGGGATAACCGTGGGACGTAAAACTCAAAGATTTCATTTCATTTAATTTTATTTCTGGAAATGTGAATGTGCTGCAAGATATTTTATTTATTTTAATATAGTAAATAATTCGGGGGGTTCTTAAGCCTGAAAGTCTCTCCTAAATACGCCACTGGCCTAGAGAAAATTACTTATTGACTATTTTACTGTCGAATATTTTAATGCGAGGGTAGAACATTCTCTACAGACAATAAATCTTCCAACATGATTGATAAATATTCTTCAAACACTCTATGTCTAGATTTTTACATAGAATTTGTTAGACAAAATGTTCACAGGTTTAGCTTTGTCATTTAAATTCTTTATTTCTGTTGTGGCAGCACTTTTAAAACAAATTGACATTGCGTGGAAATTGCTGCAAAACAGAAATATTTCATTTGATAGTAGCACTCAAAGAGTTTTGAAATAGTGTTAGAAAGGAAAAAGTACAGGGACTCTAACGCAGTATTTTCTGTTTAACATAAATTTCTTATGATGCATAGATTAATTGTTCGGAGTGTTACTAATTTTTAACGTATCTACTGAATTTTTTAAGTGCTTGCTACTGATATCTTGGATTTTTCTGTTTGTGACATTAATACATGGATAGATTTGTGCTGAAGTCATCGGCGAGCGAAGGATTGTTTGGTAGCATTCCTTTGACTTACGACATTCCATCATGACTTTGTTGTTTACTCACTTGACTGATATCAGTGCATGAACGCATTCCTTACGTGATGTTTAGTGCTGCATTTCCTTTCTTTGTTTATAATGTGGATGTACTTCACTCACCGTATTTCGCATTACAAACAGCAAGCAAGCATATATTTCAAGCAAATGCAATTTCGAATGGAAGCAAGAACATACATTCTTATTGACGATTACAGAAATACTACTACTACTACTACTACTACTACTACTACTACTACTACTACTACTACTACTAATAATAATAATAATAATAATAATAATAATAATAATAATAATTATTATTATTATTATTATTATTATTATTATATAACGAATTATTTTGTAGTGATTAATCTGAAAATAGTTTACGCTGTTTTGTATCTAATTTAAAAATCCCTGTACCTTGAAGTAGTTGTTTCCAAAACTTCAAAACTATGCATAAGTATTGGGGGCAGTGTTTCTTTCAGAAAACATGTGCCGAGGGGGCGGGACACTCTTAGAGCCGGGGAGCACTCTAAGACTACACTACGTAAAGCCTGCAGCTAGTTAGTTGTCTTATATTTTTGTGAAGTACGCAACAAGACGTTTAATTGTCACTTATCTGTTCAAGGTTGGCACTTCCAGGCACAAGGTACCACCTAATCTCTAAATATGAAAAAAAAGAAAACAAAACAATTGCTTCAGCGCGAACTTTAGAACAATTGTAAAATAACAATATTAAAATGTTTAGCTATTTGTTTATTGTATTCTGAAACTACTTATCTCCTTTCTGGTACTATTCTAGTATATTAACCTTTCTCCTCCCTGAAGTGTTCCCATATGTCCCGGATTTTAAGGGACAGTCCCTTATTTTATGATTTTGTCCCGCGTCGAGGGGACCTTCGATACGGAACGGCAAAGTCCCGTATTTTTCCCAAATGGCAATTCCCTGTATGTTTTAAAACCAATGGCTCTAAATCACAAACTCCAATTTACCGACTTATCGGCTGTTGTTGAACAATTGAAACTTGAAGAAAAGGTATCATTAGACGACTTATATAATTAATTTTCTTCAGTAGAAGACTGTATTGATATCTTGGTGGCAGAAAAGGACATGAGTGTGGCAGTAAATGGCAAATGCTATTTCAGAAAAGCTCTGAGTTGCCAAATTTATTTAAGGTCGTCTCCGTTTTCTTAAGCATTCCATCTTCAAAATCATTCTGAAAAAAAAATCACATATTGAATTTGAAATGGACTGACACAAGAAATAAGAGTTTAGCCCAGTTGATGAAAGCTGAACTTATAATAGCAATTAATTCTTCGACTTTAAGCTGCAACGAGTTTTTCGACATCCTAAAGAAAAATCCAAACTTGAAAAGATTATAAGTGCTGTTAAGTCAAGCGTGAAGTACGATTTCTTGAAGAAAGTTTAAGTAAACTAAATCCAATGTTATAAAAGTCCTAAGTCCAATGTTAAGATTTACTTAATTTTTCTTATAATAACTCTTTGTATTAGTTCATACTTTTGTATTTCTTCACTCTAAAACGATTACTTTTTTATTTGATGCCTGGCTCATTTTTTAACCACTAGATCATGTTTATTAAGATCCTTTCCGTAATACTTACTGAAACTGGTCCACCCATCCCTTATTTTGACTATTATTATTTGGCAACCTGCCTCCGTTGTGCACTCTCAGAATTCCAGGGGTCACTTCCCCCAAAAACATATCTGGAGAAAACACTGGAGGTCTTAAAGAACGACTATGTCCATTTGTTGGTCCGTCGACAGGTGTCAGAGCTAACACGATAATAGATAGCGAGAAGCAGTTCTTTGGAATCGATTCAGCGTTTCAAGAGTAAGTTCCATCTCTTTTGTTAACCCTCTATTGGAATCGGAGGTGGTAGAAGTGAATCGTTCCGGTTTCAACGTTGATTGCCATACAACAAAAACGGTTATTCAAACTGACAAACGTTTTTTTCTTTTGAATCGATTCAGCGCCTCAAGCAAAGATACCATCTCCACCCTATTAGGTTACTAAAACTTTGAGTGGTAAAAATGTACTAGTACTTCCGCTATTAACGTTGGTTGCAAAAGAAAGAAATCGTAAATAGATAGCGACGACTTTTTTTTAAAGTCGATTCAGCCTCTTAAGAGAAAATTATCTTTTGTAACTCATTACAAAAATAATAATAATAAAAAACAGAAGTGGTGATTTACTAGTAGTTCCGGTCTCAAGTTGATCGTCTAGAACATAAACGGTAATAGACAGCGGAAAGCTGTTTTCAAATCGATTCAGCGTCCAAAGAAAAGATTCCATATTCTCCGTTAACCCCTATTTTAAGTAAAGAATTATTTTCAGTAGTTGATGCCTTGAACTTAAAGTGCATTCTTTCAACCTTCGTATAACTATGATTTATAATGTCACCTCCTAAGACTAATTACAATTGCGAAGCTCATTATATTTATCGTTTCGTGGCCAGTAACGAAACTAAACTAGTTCTCGCCCGGGGCAAGAACTCACCTTAGCGCCCTCCTCGACCAATTAAATCAAAACACTCTCCGACTACACCTGATATTGGCATCACACAGTAATTCTCCCATTTCACAATTTTCTTTAACTGGTAAAGCTTGATTTCAAAATTGGAGTACATAATTTAGTTTTTAGTACAGGATAAAACATCAAACTAATTAGTAGTTGCCAAATAATCTGAGAATAGTATGCTTGACATATCCTTATGGTCTTGTCGTAACAACTGTAAATCAAAATGTTTTTGGAATTATATCGGGATATACATGTATGTAGAATGAATCAACAGTCTGTTGCTTTAGAATAGAATATTTAATTACGATACAGTCAAGCTGTTGTCTTGAGTATTATACTCGGACATTTTACAAATTTCTTAAATCGATGTAAGTTAAATGAAAACACAAAAAGCTGAAACGAAAATTTAACTTTGCGGGCTCTTTTGCTTGCAAAGGTTTTACAATGTTCTCAAAAGGTAGCTTTGAAGCTAACTTAAGCTCTATGGATATGATCCTAAGGTTGGTGAGTCGTTGTTGTCCTGTTAACTTTCTGAGGTAATTTTTTTTTACGATCTTTAATTTTCGGAAACTCCTTTCCTTGCTTTATAGTGAAAATAAATATTTGAGCAGTTTTTCACTCCAATAATCCGGCGCCCGTGGCACAAGCCCCGTTTGCCCCCTTAGTTCGTCACTGTTCGTGGCTGTATTTGCAACTTGCTCACTCCTCATTACTAGGTAGAGAGTTGGTTGAATATCAAAAATTCAATGTTATCAAAATCTGTTGAACAACAAATAACTCGCTTTTATTATTGCCTACAATGTTATGAACGAACTTGAAAAGTTCGTTACTGAATTCTCTATGTCTGTGTGTCTGTCTGTCTGTTATTTGCGATTTTTAAAATTCTGAACCCTGCATTCTGAACCCTGCATCAGAAACTATCTGAGAAAGTGATTAAATTTTTCGTGTCACTCTTACCGTTCCCGAGATAATGGCCAAAAATGCCCGATTTCCAGAGATTTAATGAGTCATATCTCGGGAATCGTAAGTCATAGATAGACGATACATTCGATGTTAATCAATACTGAAGAGGGTGGTAAATATTTTGGTACAAAACAGTGACCGGTGGCCAATGTTCAATTAACCACCGGTGTCACCAGTGGCCAGTTGGCCATTGGACACAAATTAATATCGGTACCAAAATGTTTACCAGTCTCTTAGGTATTGATTACCACCAATATCACCCCTCTATGACTTACAGCACCCGTGATATTGGCCAAAAATGGCCAATTTTGAGATATTTTAGGAGCTATATCTCGGAAATTGTAAGTCATAGAGAGATGATATTTTGCGAATTTTTGCGAGAAACAGAACAAGGTGCGGATAAAAAGATTTACATCTAGAAACAGTCACAGTTATCCTTCCAGCTCCATTCTTTTAAAGTTCGTTCTGGCAATGATCTTGGAGCATTCTCAACTAATTTATTTCTGAAAACAAATTTACTCTGTGTGTGCATAGTTTTAACAGATTTCAATGTGGAACATACTGAAATATTAAACATTTAAGTGCTATCCTAGCTGACATCTAGCCTGAAAACATACTTAATTTTTGTCAAAATTAGCTCCAAAGTGATATTCACAACGGAATTTATTGTAACTTTGTTCACGTTAATAATAAAAGATATGAAAAGCTATGCTTTCTGAAAGTATAATTCACTTCCCTCCAAAACTCAGGGTGAAGTGGACCATGAAAGGTGATGTGAATCAAATGGAAAACTACTTGCATGAATTATTTAATGGATGTTATAGCTTTCTCAGTAACAGCTCAGATAGGGTGACCAGATTCTAACAAGCGAAAAGTAGGACTCATGTATAATAGTAAATGATAGCCTACTGGGTCAGCAATACACAGGTCCTTATTTCATTTAACATTAACCTTAAGCTAAGCATTCATTTTTCATTGAAAAACAAAAATATTGAAGGAATTCAAAACAACTCCAAATACTTTTCTGAAAGACAAATATAATATTTATGAAACAATTAAAACAATTTGATGGACTAACATTAAGGAGTCACTTTAATGAAAAAGGAACTTCAGTATTTGGAAGTATAAAATTTTAATAAAACATAATAATGCGGTTCGTCTTGTAGTGTATTCTACTTTAATATCTCTAAAATTACATTTTTTTAAAAATTCTATTGTTCTGCTGGTTTAAAGTTCTGGTACTATTGCATACGGTATGACGTCATATCTTTCAACGTGATTTGGAGTCCTCCTGCCTTTAGTCAGATTGACTTCAAATCAGGTGCGTATTGGTTGGAGTTTTTTTTGTGTAATATTGTTGGGAGGGTAGGAGTTGAAGTGTAATATTGGACCTCAGCATTCAATGGACAACGAGGGAATGAATCGAAGACGGAAGTGTTCAGTTATTTAGTTGTGTAAAGTAATTGTGTGTTTTTTAAATAATTTTTTTTTCTTCAGTGCTTTTTTTTTTTTAATATATGCTATTGTGTGCTTGTGGAAACTTCCTGCCAGCGGTCGCTCCCGAGTTGGCCATTGGAAGTTGCCCTTTTCATCTACAAGTAAAAGTAGTGTTAATTTAATGTATAATTAAATTCAATTATTTTTGTTAATTTGATATTAACCAATTGTTACTACCGTGTTATATATATATATATATATATATATATATATATATATATATATATATATATATATATAGAGAGAGAGAGAGAGAGAGAGAGAGGTTAATTGAAATTGAAATTTGAGGATATATATAAATCTTGTTCTATATGAACTTCATTGATATATATGTATTTTGTTGTTTACTTATTCCTTATTATCTCATCAATAAATTGTTCATTGGTATACCTTTTAATTGAGGATAATGTTTTGATTTTGAAAAATTTCTGGTTTATACTATATCTGCTTAAGAGGGGTATCCAATCTAATAACGTGCCTTTATGGATGTGTTGTTTATGCTGCGGGGAAGTGTTGCTTATTATTAAATTATCTAACTAGTGGAACAATGCCTTCCTTGACTTCCGGTGGGACGTGTATGATACATTACAGTCTTAACAGTTATTTATCCACTACCTTCTGAACTTTTTCCTAAAATGTTAAATTATTGTCATTAATACGTGATATACCAACTAAACATCAGTACAGTGCTTGGTGACATATTTTTTGCTTGCATGTGCAGTGCGTAGTAACTTATTCTGCAAAATCATGTCATGAAATTCACTACATTACATATACAAATATAGTTACATTCGGCTATTATTATGTGTTTCAGTTTTTAACTGAAATTTCTCATCAGTTCACAAATTATTCATTATACAAAATGCCCTTTTACTCGGAGTATTTGTGGCAGAAAGGCACGTACTGGACTCCACATTATCATATACTTGGGAATATGTAATGAATTTTTCTTAAAAGTGCTTGAACAATTCGTTTCATCTTAAATCTACCCTCATTCGAGCAGTGTTTCAGAAGTAGCATACTTCTTTACATTTGTAATCTCATCAAACAGGTAGAAATAGTTTGTTTCTTTTCCTAACAATTTATCAATGTACTTCAAGCTGTTCTGGACATTATCCCATTCAATTACTGAGTTAAATATTCAATTCAAAATGTTAATGTCTGCGAAAGGTGTGGAACACTGCTCAATGTACTCCATACAAGTTGAATAAAATGAACACATATGTTTCTTAAAATTCGATTCAGAAAAAAAGAGTGCTGTGATTCTAAATGTTATGAATAAAGAATAAAACATGAAGGTATTGCAAATGCCTTAAATCAGGACATTTTGCAGGATAATTTTAAAAAGAAGGACATTTCTCGATTTTCTAGGGGGTCTTTGTAACACACAGGACAGCTCTTTGAGAAACAGTACCGTACTTGCTCAGTACGTCTGGTCACCTTAAGCTCAGGGTTTCTATTCATGAATCATGAAATCCAATCTCTTCCTGGTAACCTCATATCCGTACTGAAAATTATGTTTAACGTTAATTTCTGTAGCATCCTCGGATGTATGTAACACGACGTTAAGGAGGCCATAGACGTACACACTTGCATGACCAACTTGCATGAAAGATTTGTTTCATCATGCATGTTGGAAGAATTTTTTGCCCACACACGTACCAACTTGCTGTCCAACTTAACGACCTTGGCATTACTGAGGAAAGAGTCACGTGATTTCTTCCGCTGTTGTGACTCGTGGGCTTAAATATAAAACAATCAAATTGCATGAACGAGCACATACACGTTAAACATGCATGAAGAAAGGCAAAACCATCATGCATGTTTACAGAAGATTTTTGAAAACTTTCAACATGCATGAACGAGGCCATACACAATCAACTTCCTTGTGGTTTTACCATTTTTCATGCATGTTGGAAGGTTTCTTCATGCATGTCTCTGCGTGTATGGGCCCCCTTGCGTCTTGTGACGTCAGTGGAAATCTTTCTGATGACAAAATAATGTAATTTTCGACAGATGCTTTTCCTTGTTCTTTGGTTAAAATTGTTTTTCTATCTAAGCAGTGGTGGTGATAATGCAATGCCTGGTGAAAAGGCGAGCTTTAGGGACCATCTCTAGTTATGAAACTACCGGTGACTATACCAAGTAAGGTGCGATGCTGTTTGCATACAACTCGTGGGTTATTGTGTTAAGTTCATCGCTGTATCCCCTCCAGATGGCTTGATAGAATTTATATAAACTCTGGTAAGTGGATCTCGTGACATTTACATGTGTGGAGTAAAGAAAGCCATTGTTATCCGTTAAAGGTGTTAACAGACTGACTCCATTAATAAACTCACCCAACGTAATCGATTTAGCTATCTAATTAAAAATAATGCTTACATGTATGGGATATAGATAACCATAGTTAAAGTCACCGTTACCCTTTAAGGTGTTAACGGATTGACACCATTAATGAACTGGATCAAAGTAAATGCTCTATTTTTCTGTTCAAGGAAACAGAATTTTAAAAGAAGTCAATTACATGTATGAAATATGGTCTATAAATATCGAACGTTAAAGTTTTCGTTATCCATGAATACGTTAAAGGATTGACTCCACTAACAAATTCGGACGAGATACTCGCTCTACCACAAGATTTGTCCGGGAAGTAGTAGAATTGAGTTTTCCCTGCCAAAACGTGGTGAAGAAGGGGGATGTTACTGCACTGGTTGCGAGGGGGGGGTCTTAGCTACCCGTCGCTAGTCGTCTGCAAGCCTTCACGGAGTGTAGATCGAGTTTAAGGTGAACCCCTTTCAAGATGCCTTGCCATCTCCACAATGAATCGTTTGTTAAAGAAGCGTTACGCGGTGAAATTTTGCATTAAACTGGGTAAAATTGCGAGTGAGGCCCATGATATGATCAAGATTGCTTATGATGCCATGGGTCGATCAAGTGTTTTTAAGTGCCACAAATTGTCTCGGGAGGGAAGAGAACAAGTGAGCAACGGTCAGGACGCCCTTCAACGGTAGAAAGTGACAAAAACTTAGTGAAAATGCAAAATCTTTAGTGTCCGACCACCACTTTTTTTTTGCCCCGTGTCCGTCCACCAATCGCTGGATCATAGAAGCTTAATCACGACAATGCCCCGAGCCACACCGCCTTTTCTGTCATGGACTTCCTGAACAAATATGGTATCACGCAGCTTCCCCAGCCACCCTACAGCCCAGATGTCGCTCCTACAGACTTCTTCCTCTATCCCCGACTGAAAATGGTTATGAAAGCACGGTACCACGGCTCGGTCCAGGCCATTCAAGAGGCCGTAAAGAGAGAGCTGAAGAGAATTCCAGTTTCTGCGTTCCATGGATCCTTCAGTGATCGGCAGAGTCGCTGGAAACGCCTTGTTGATGTAGAAGAGGCATATTTTGAAATCTATGAAGTCAATGTGTGAAAATTGTGAATAACTTTTTTTTTATATTCAGTCCTATTACTTTCCGGATATGAGCTATATTTAGCCACCGTCGAAATTGGCGTTACCGGTTAAGATGTTAAAGGATTGTCTTTATTAACGAACTAGTTGAATATACCCATGCTTCGCATGGGGGCTGTATTTGGAAGTCAACGCCTTTGAGAGTATCACCATTGATCTCAGAGACCGTAAAAACTATGGATTTGATACTAATATTGGTCATTTTGGATTACTTTTATATGTCTCGGTATCTCATCCCCCCCAGTAACCCCCGGCCCGGAGCCGAATAGCTTGAATTTGGAAGTTAATGCGATCGGAGTTTCACCATTGATTTCAGCGACCGCGAAAACTATGAATTCGACACTAATATCCGTCATTTTCTACTACTTTTACATGTCCCGGTAAACGCCCCCCTGAGACCCTCTTGGTTTTAATTTTGACAAAAAAACGTTTAACTCTGGTCTGGAGCCTGGACCAAGGTATTCGTGACTAAAATATGGTAACTCGCGGTCAATTTGTCTGCTTCCCAAGTCGGTTCCGCTAAACGCCCCCTGAGACCCCCGTGGTTCGAAATTTGAAAAAGGGCTTCGTCTTGATCTGGGGCCTGGGTCAAGGTACTCCTGTCCAAAATTTGATAACTCTCGGTCCACTCGTCTGGGCCCCAGGCCGCACACAGACAGACAGACAGACAAACACACAAACAAACTCTTTATTTTATTTATATTAGATCCGGCCAAGATATTTGTTCTAGTTATCTATTGCAAGAAAATAAAATTAAAATTTCACTTATGTTTAAGAATTATCTTGCGGAGTAATGGACAGACGTACTAACAACATACTCTTATAGGTCTCAGTACGTGATCATAAAAACTATTTTGTTGAGGATGAGGAATTTGTAGCGGGTTTGTAACAGAAAATTTAATTGCTTTTTAATTGAATTGTTGTTGTCTTTTATTCAGCTTAATAAGACCCCTACAGTGTTGTATTGAAAACCTAGATACGGTTACCATGTTATACCAGTCATACCATATATTGTTCTCATATATCCGCATTCATGCATAATTATAGGCATGTAGAATGTTTTAACCCAAAAGTTCAACTTTAATAAATTAGTTTCAGACTTGTAGTAAAACAATATATTTAATGAGCCTCCTATTCAACGACGAATAATATAAGATCTTCAAGAAGTCAGTCAGTCATTGTCGTGGCTGTTGTTGATTGGTGAAGTAACGGGCTTGAGCTCTTGCCTTTTAAGTTTGTTGTGGCGTGGCTTGTTTGTGAGTGGCGCAACTGTTCTTCGGGGCCGCAACAGTCGCTGGCTCCGTGCTGGTCATCTGGGATGTTCAGGGGCGAGGCATTCTGTACAAATGTCTTCTTGGTTCTTTGGTGATGTTCTCAATGTGTGGGTATGCAGAACTTCTGACCTGGCGCCAGAAGGAAGTTGATTGTCACTGATTACCTTGATGAATCACTTCTTATATGACTAATGGAAATTAATTTTTTCCCCACAATGCAACGAAAGTGATTCTGCGACACTACCGGCTAGAGTTGTAACTAACTGCATCGTCTGCTACTGGCAATAGCTAAGTGTATCATTGGCTAATTCTATCAGACTCAGGCGCTCTGAATGATTTGATTCGTTCTTGCTTTTAGTAGATTGTGGTACCCAACTTCCTTGAGTGGTGGCGCCACGGTCTCCACAGTTTCAGTGGGAAGGGCAGTTGAAACCTCTTATAATATATAATTACTCTATGCTGATTGTTGTTGTTGGACCTCAAACAGCGTCACCAGGTTGAGATCTTCATGAAGTTGAGCCACCCTGGTGTCCCACGAGTGTCCTGTGATTGCTCTCGCACCTTTGTTCTGAACCACTTGCAGCTGACGGAGATGTGTTTGTGGTACGTAGCCCCAGGCTTGGTGGGCGTACAGGAGTACCGATCTGACGCAAATCTTGTTTTTTTCTTTGAAAGTGCTAACCATAGGCTAGCTCCCTTTTAGAGGGCTACACCCTCTCTTAGGTGGGAGAAGTGAAGGTATTATGGTAGAGGAGTAAGGCATGGGTGGGCTAAAAGTTATTTATTTATTATTTATTTATTACTAGTACATTATGATCTTTTCGATCACAATCATACATGAATGGTAGGTGTAATTTTAATAACATAAGGGCATTAACATAATGATATTAGTTAGACAAATGAGCTTATCCTTAGTCTAGAGGCTGCTCTCGGCAATGATGAAAACAAGTGAGGCCCATGTTAGTAAATAATGGTAATCACTGTGCTGGAAATAATGGGTGAATGAGAGAAAGATGTTCATGAATGACATAATCTGTGATAATAAGTAAAGCAGGGTCTAATGGTGGTATAGTGATATAATGTGAAGAGAAGCGAAAGTGGAGGATAGTAATAACGCTGAGGTGTTGGATGAAGTGCTAAATAACGCATTGTATCTTGAAGTAAAGGATGGCGAGTTTCGAAGCGTTTGGCGATATAAGTGAGCCACAGCTTTTTAATGTAGAACTGTAAGGTCGGAAAGGTAACTAGGCGATACAGATCTTGTGTGGGACTAGGTAACTTAATACGGAATGCTGTACGGAAAGCATGGCTTTCTAGGATCAAAAATTTATTGTAGAACTTTGGCGGAGCAGCTAACCAGGCAGTAAATCCGTATGTGAGGACTGGTCGTAAGAATACTTTGTACGTATTTAGTATGGTGTATGCGTTAAGACCCCAAATGGTACCAGTCAGGCGTTTCAAGAGATTAAGTCTATTATAGGCTTTAGCAGTACGGTTTTTAGATGTTTCAAGCAGGTAAGATGGCGCTCACATGTAATTCCCAGATCTGTAACAGTATTACTGAGATGAATAGGCACCCCACCAACGTGTAGAGAGAGTTTACGTGAATTTCTACGGAATTTGGAAGTTCGTCTGGATGGTAAGAAAACTATGGCCTGAGTTTTAACTGCGTTTATAGTAAGCCACCAAAAAGTACACCAGATGTAAAAGCGATCGATAGCAGTCTGTAAGATATTGCTGATCTGCTAAATAGTTGTTCCAAGTGCTAGAAGGGCCGTGTCGTCCGTATACTGGAAGAGATGGACTTTATCTGGTAATCGGGGCATATCAGCTACGTACAAAAGATATAATAAAGGGGATAAACCCGACCCTTGTGGTACTCCAGAAAATAGAAAGACAGGATGTGATAAACTGCCTCGTACTGAGATATAGGTGTTACAATTGGTAATGAAGTTGTATATGAGGCGAATATATGAGATAGGGAGCTGGAATTGGAGAAGTTTGTATATGATCTCAAGGTGCCAGACCTTGTCGAATGCTTTCTCCAAGTCAAATAACACTAAGCAGGAAGGTCGAGCTGAATTATAATGTGTAATGAGCGTTGTGAGTTGGAGTAGCTGATCATTGATAGAGAAGGCTGGTCAAAAGCCTGCTTGTGTAACTGGAAGTAAGTTATGATCAGCGATGAAAAGATGTAATCGTTTAAGATGTAATCGTTTACGCTCTTAGGTCTTACTGAAGGTGGGAGTAAGTTGGATAGATCTATAGGATGTAATATTCTGCGGAGGTTTGTGTGGCTTAAGAAACATGAGCGTCTTAGATGTTTTCCTAGCTAAAGGAAAAAATCCAGTGCGCAGTATGAATGTGTAAACATTCGCAAGAAGAAGCAGTAGCGAGATAGGGCATTCTTTGATATGGCGATATGTCACGTTATCGAGACAAGGTGCAGTATTTCGTTTATTATGAAGAACTTGAGAGAGTTCGTGAACAGTGATGGGAGCAGAGACAGCAGCATTAGTAGGTAAGATATGAGTAATATTTAGTTGAAGTTGCGTCGATGAGGTATTAAGCCTGTCTGCAGCATGTGGTGCGGTTTCAGATGACGGTGTGAACATTTCTTGTAAGTGATCTGCAAATGCATTCGCTTTATCTCGATCTGTAGAAATAGGTGTGTCGCCTAATAAAATAGGATAAGGCGTGGTAGTGAATTCCCACGCAATGCATTAAAGCGAATCCAGAATATTGTAGGATGCGATGTTTCGTAAAGATTGTTTCATGTCTTCACCCAGGACCGAAGTTTATATGCTTTAACGTAGTTGTGAACTGTACGTTGAAGTTCAATCTGGATCAATTGGACGGCAAAATCATGTTTCAGTGCTCTACAGGCTTACCAACTGCCTGAAAGGTTACGTGTAAGTTGGGTTGCATCTGTCCAGGCGTTTGTGATACCTACAAAAGTGTTAAAATCCTAATTGTGTTATAGCAGTCAGGGGGAGATACTTTTGCTGTTGTTTGTACAAACTTTTGAGTTCATAATGACAAGAAGGATCTCTTAATCAAACGATGGAGTAAGGTGGAACGTTGAAACCATAACTTCCAAACTTTCAAGTACTTCGTGAGCAGGGTGGAAATATGCTTTGTAATCTGTTCATATTTCTCCCAAAATGATGAATGAGCAAACTCTATGACTTTCTTACACGTCAAAAGGAAATTTATGCTGAGTACAACAAGCAATCAAAGTAACAACTTTAGAGACTTGCATGAAAGATAAACACGAACTGAAAATTTGTTCTGCATTGCGCACTGTCTACTGCACTTTCATATAATAATAATAATAATAATAATAATAATAATAATAATAATAATAATAATAATAATAATAATAATAATAATAATAATAATAATTATTATTATTATTATTATTATTATTATTATTATTATTATTATTATTATTATTATTATTATATATCCGAGTGTAACCTAAACGTCTATCTTCGACATTGAAAGTATAAAATATGAACGTCTTTACCTCAATTGAAATAAAATATTTTGCTTTTTGCCTATTTTATTCTTTCTTCTTCTTCTTCTTTGTCTTCTTCTTCTGAGAATTTTTACCCAGTTAGTTAGGGTCGGCTTTTTAAATCGCTCCCCTCCACCTGTTTCTATCTTGTGCCATACACAGAGAAAAAATCGTATGTGGCATACTTAAAAACATAGGTTACATGTGTAAATCATGTAGTTTTTGGACTTAACCTACAGTAAACGTATAACTAAAAAAGTATATTTTATATATATTTTCCGAATAAGTGTTTCGAATCAACGTACTATCCGTACGAACGAAAGAACTGTATATCGATCGTCTGGATCTCACAGACAGAAAGAAGTGTTTATAGTATATATAACATAACTGTATATAACATATGGTTGACTTATGTAACATACGTATACGTATGTAATACACTGAAGACTGTTAGATGTCCGACATCCTGTAGTGGGATAATATAACATCTAAACGGGAAAAGTATGTAGCATATGGATAACGTATGCTCCGTACTGATTTGCGTAGTAAACAAAGGATTCCGTATATTTGTACAGCGGTGGACACTTCTAAATGGTACAGCCATATGGAGATTTACGGCTAAGGTGTACCATTTAGAAGTGTCCACCGCTGTACAATATACTGCTGTTCGGATAACAGATTTTTTTTTTCAGTGTATCCACTGTGACAACAAACTGCAGTATATTATACTTAATACAATCTCCCCACTTCTTTGACAGGTTTCGAGCTCCCTTTCCATTCAGTTCTATAGCATCCTCTTACATGTCCAAACCATCTCCGTCTACTTTCTTGCAGTTTTTCTAATATTGGTTTTACCTTTACTGTTTCCCTGGTCACTTCGTTCTTAATTCTTTCCTTCCACATCGCTCCACACATCCACTGCAGCATCTTCATCTTCACAACATGGAACATCTGTTTCTCTCTTCTCCGTTGTCCAACATTCTACTCCGTATGATATGGCAGGTCTGTAATGCAAATTTCACTTAGTGGAGCATTACAAACTATGCCCCCTTAGTGAACTTTCATGAGTGCAATCTACGCCTTGGAACCAGCCAATGAGCTCCCTCATGGCTATGCGATTAGTGTACCCTTTTTTGTGTCTGGGTTCGATTCCCGGCTGGAGCTCATGTAGTTCGGATTCCACGTTAAGCTGTAGGTCCACGTCTCATATAGCCTCGTTGCTGAAAGGGATGCTAAAATTACATCAAAACAAATCAAACTTGCCAATGGGCACCCTTGTAGAAAAAGAAAAAAAGAAAGAAAGAAAAATTCTAGTTTGATTGCTTCATTGGACGATACAAATTTTGATACAGTTGAAACTTGTTTTCAAGATTACAGTCCAAATCTGAAATTCTTAAAGCACTGGAAGCCCGTTATCTTAACCCGGAAGAATGTTGACCTCTTTGGACTTTTGAGGTAGACTCATATTTAACATTTTTGACAGCCCGGGTAATTAAAAATACCACCTCTCCCAATATTAATAAATTCTGGTGTAGAAAAGGGTATAGGTGGATAAGATGATGAAAAGTGCCCTTAAACGGATTGCTGTGATATTTATACAAAGGCACCTCATATCCAATGATAACTTTGGCCATAAAATCAACTTCAAATTTCTTCAAATTTCGAAGTTATTGTTGAAACTTTGTAAATCAAAAAATGTTAATATCTCGGAAACGTCTTAAGCTACGAGGATGAAACACAATGTGAATATACTTTTCTTGAAGAGTCTTATCGAACAGAAGATACAATGTATTTCGACCTTCAAATTTCTAGCGAAATGTGCGTCGAAAATATCTTGATTGGTGGTTTTAATGCTATTATCAACCCCCGGGACTCACTAACACCTACCCCGCCTTGTCCTTCGTAGGTTTAGCTTGTCCGAGTTTTTAAAATTGAAAAACGTGTTTTTCGTGTCTCAGTTACAGCATGTTTACATGTGGCTCCGTTACTACCAAAAGTAGTATCAATAGGGCCTATATTACAGATGGCCTCTGTTCTGCGGTCTTACAAATTTTTACAATCCCTATTGTCTTTTTAGATCACGCCGCAATCGAAATTAGTCTTAAATTACTTTTTTGTTACCACCTTCTACACTCTGTAAAGAAAAAATAGCGACACTTGCTCTAATATGGTTTTCGCAACATACATTAACCAATATGATTTTTTACATGAATTCCTGATAATACTACAATGCATATTCCCAATGAGCAGTTCATTCTTAATACTTACGCCACAGCTTCAGGCTTTTGACATGAATTTAATGAATTTATATGCATATATAAGTAGCTATGTGTGTTTTGAGCAAAATCGTTTATAGGAAGAGTTACACATAAAAGTGAAAAAGATCAACAACAATAGCAGAAAACAAGAAATGGAATTTCTTAAGGGTAGGATATATTGTGTACGAACATCGGGAAATACAATACAGCAAACTATATTTTCTATATGCACCATGGGCTTTCTGCAGTGCAGCGAATCATCAGGCCCTTTGGTAACAAAGGTATTGTAAAATGCAACCTCGATTTCACGGAATCACATCCGGATTATCTGTTCCTTGAATTTCGTTTTATTCGAGATAGTTGTCTATTGAATCTTCTTCTCATATCGACCCAAATTTTCAATTGGATATGTGTCAGGTGAGTTCGGAGACCACATGAGGTTCTAAATAGTCATATTCTTGAACTATGTATTAACGATTTTCTCTCGGTGACATGAAGCATTATCATCCTGGAAAAGGAAGTAATGCATATTTTCTTCAGAAAAGTCATCTTTAGCTGTTGTAAAACCTTTACGTACCAGAATTTGAAGATATTTTCGTGCATCAAACGATCCTTCACATATATCCATCGTTCTGACGTCTTTAGCGGTGAACCAAGCCCATACCATCACTCAGTAACTGAATATTTGTATCTCTTAAACAAAATCCTTGTCAAGTTCCTTGCTCGTTCGTATCCGCAACTTCACATCACCATCGTTTCCCACTATGCTAAACTTCTTTTCAACGAAGAAAACGACGTGCTTTCAATTGTCATAAGTCCAAGTTGCATATCGATTCAGAAAAACCTACATGTTGAAGTCCTCTGTGTTTTTGTCAGTTTCGACTTTCTACGCGGTTTCTTCTTCGTAATATCCTCTTTACGCAGTCAAGACAATAATGTTGTAGGAATAACTACAATTCCAAGATTATGTCAAATTACAGAAGCGATTTTTGGGGAAATCATTCCTTAAATCTGCAGTGCTATTGATTTCATTTAGCGATCTGCTCTGGGTGATGCTTTCTTTTTTCTTTCACACTGTTGACGAAGGAACGATTTGTTATGCTGTTTCCGCTTGTGAATTATTCTTCCTGGCGTCGAATGATGGATTTTTACTATTCCATCTATCTCCCTTAGAGATTTGCCTTAGCTGTGCAAAGCAAGAATTATATCTTGTTCACATGGCGACAAGTCACATTTCTTACCCATCCTTCTTGTTTACAGTCCACATGTAGCAACAATATCACACAAAAACAAAGCTGCATAACAACAATATTGCCACTTGACACTTTCCAAACAATGAGAAAGCAAAGAACAATCATAAAATGCTATTTACTTCAGCCTACACATCAGAAATGCAATGCAGAATTCTCACTACAATAATTTACGAGACGCACTCAGTGCCATCTAGCGAAAATATTAGATACACAAACAATTGGCAAGCGATGTCGTACACCACAGGTGTTACAGATAACGCAAATGAACTATCCCACTCTTCATTTCCTTCTATTCCTCTTCTAACGGGCTGCAATTATGGTTTTCTGTGTAAGTTAGTTTGAGAATTGAGGTGTCGCTATTTTTTCTTTACAGAGTGTAGAGTCCCTTCTTATTGGAAGATGAATCATGAGTTAATGTTACGAGACGAGGTACGGGAAGCATTTTCTCGTTTCTCTACTGGTGTCGTATGCAGAGATATTAGCCAACTGTAAGCTCATGGTGGACCCTTTACTGCAAACCAAAAATTCGTAGCTTTTTGCAGTGGCGCGGCCAAATTGCGCGGGCTGATCATCACCATTTACATGAATTCTTTTATCGAGCACTTCGCTAGTTTTGAGTAGCCCCTCCTTCGCCTACCAACCTTGCGCATATCAAAAGTATCAAACAGCGTTTAAAAACGATATATTCCTATTATTCCCTCCAAGTCTATTTGTCAGACGATTTTTATCACCGTTTCACCGATGAAAGTACTTCTATTTACCAAGTCAATTTACTTTTACGACAGAGACGTTCTACGCCTATTCATTCTCTCGTTTTGGGAGACCGCTAACAGCACAAGATGTGCTAGGCATGTGCCATTTAGGTATCCCAGATACTTTTTAGGTACCCAACACTTGGCACATATTATATTCATTTGCTAAGTATGTACTTCAGCTACCTACAGTTTTAGGTACTTGTTACACCTAATTGATATTTGCCACTATGTACCACACATTTATATAACTGGCTCAATTTCGCACTCTAACAGTCATTTGTTTTTATGTCTTCACTTGGGACATATATCTGTCATGTTCTAGGTACGTCCTTTAGGAACATACTGTTTCAGATACCCTAACAGCACAAGATGTGCTAGGCATGCACATTTAGGTGTTCTAAATTCATCTACCACATTGCATGCATTTGTTGCTTCTTTTCCTAAGCGATTGTTTACTTGTTTAAAGTGTTTTTTAGACTCACCTTAACGTAAACACATCATGCATATAGGCAATTTAACATATTTTGGGGGAGAAATTTTGTGGTTTATTGATGCTTTCGGCATGGGAAACATACCTAGAACATACTAGGCACGTTCCCCAGGTATATATCAGGCATGCGCCTAGGGGCGGACATAGACTGTGACTATCACTTGCCATCCATGTGATTTCTCTCTCAGAGGTACATAAGGTACATACTGACACATTCCAATGTACCTGAGGGAACATGATAGACATATGCATGCTATATAATTGTGCTGTTAGGGACTGTACGTCCACCACGGACGTCAAACAAATATTAAGTGAATTTACACTCTATTATACGGATTTCACGACCGAGGGTCCCATGGATGCTACACAGACCACGGACTTTCTGTCTATGATATACCGGGTGCGGCGTCGCAGCTTCCCTGCGGAAGATGGTTTGACACTTCAGTTCTACAAACACTATTGGACATACTGCAGCACTCATCTAACTAACTCACTCTATGGCCTATGGAACCTGGAGGTTCAATGTCGCGTTCACAAAATCTCTCTACTGACTTCTATCCTTAGCCAATTGGATCCAGTTTCTACTTTGTCTTCCTATCTCTGCGAGATCCATCTTAATATTGTCCTCCCATCTGCGCCTAGGTCTTCCTAATGGTCGTTTTCCGATTGGTCTTCCAGTCAAGACTTTGAAAGCATTTCTACTTTCTTCCATTGTAGCTACATGACCTGCCCATCTAAGCCTCCTAGATTTGATGACCCTAATAATGTTGGGTAAACCGTATAATTTATGTAGTTCCTCGTTATGAAGTTTCCGCCATTCCCCATTCCCGTTCCTCAGGATTCGTCTCATTCGTCTCAGGATCTTATTCTCAAATACTTTCAGTCTATGTTGTTACCTCAGAGTAAGCAACCACGTTTCGCAATCATACAGAGCAACAGACATGCTTATCATTTTATATATTTTAAGCTTCAAATTCCTCGAAAGAATTCGTGACGACAAGAGATTTTGAACCGAATAGTAACAGGAATTCCCTGCTTTTAGTCGATATTTAATTTCTTCGTAATATGATTTTCGTCTGTTAATATTAATCCTAAATATTTGAAAGTATCCACTTTATCAAAAGTATTATTTGATATTTTAACGCATCCATAATTTGACGTATTACGGTCCTCACGCACTTCCATGTATTTAGTTTTCTCTGCATTTACTTCTGAACCCATGTCCCTGCAAGCGTTTAATAAGATTTCTGCATTCCTTTCTATTGTTCTTTGAGTTTTACGTCCCACGATTATGCCGGTTAGGCTAAAGGAGACGGTGAAATTGAGAAATGAATGAAATGGTGGAAAGAAGAAAGTGGGAGGAAACGGGAAAACCCCGAGAAAACCCACGGACACGGTGTTTGTCCACCACAAAGTTCACTTGGCAGAGGCTGGGATTGAACCCGGAACCCCCAGCACCAGAGGTGATCGCTCTACCACTGAGCCACCGCGGACCCTTTCTATTGTTCTCTTCTCACCTCCTATTAAATTTGCATCATCAGCATATGCCATAACCTGGTGAGTACCGTTCAACTCTAGGCCCTGGTTGCTATCTTTGGTTTTCCTTATAGCGTATTCCAGCAAAAAGTTAAATAATAATGGCGACAACACATCTCCTTGTTTCAGGCCATTTACGACGTGAAAGCTCGTGGGCAAAAATTTTCCTACCCGGACTTTACTTTGGGATTCATTTAAACATATTTAATGTAATTAATTTTCTCGGTATCCCAAGTTCCGTAAGAACGTGGTATAATGTTTCTCTCCTAACCGATTACGCCTTTCTAAAATCAATAAATAGTTGATGTACAGGGGTATTGTATTCCCACTTTTTTTAGTATTTGGCGAATGGTAAATATTTGGTTGATAGTTGATTGAATTCGTCTAAATCCGCACAGGTAATCTCCAATAATTTCATCTGCGTATGGGGTCAATGTTTCTAATAGGATATTTGAAAGGATTTTATAGGAGGTTCACAGAAGAGAAATGCTTTGATAATTATTACAGTCAGTTTTGTCGCCTTTCTTGTGAATTGGAACAATGATTTATTCTTTGCACTCTTGTGGCAATTCTTCCTTGTTCCAGATAAGGAGAATGAGTTTGTGTATCTTGTGCCACAATTTTTCGCCTCCAGCTAAAATTAACTCAGCCGGAATTTCATCTACACACGCAGATTTGTATTTCTTTAATTTCTTTATAGCGGTTTCTACTTCTATTTGGTTGGATTCTGGAATATACGGTTCTGCGGTGTGTATCTCCTTTTCTCCGCGCACATTAGTTTTTGGCTGCGTGTTCAGCAAATCGTGAAAGAAATCTTTCCATCTATTTAAGATGCTATCTGTGTCAGTGAGAACTGTTCCGTCAGCTTTCTTTAATATATAAGCACGAGGTTGATAGCCTTTCTTAAATTCGCTGATCCCCTCATACATGCCCCGAATATTTTCATTTTTAATATCATCTTCAAGTTCTTTCATTTTAGCTTTCAATAAATCGTGTTTCTTTGTTCTAAAAGTATTGGATGTTTCCCGCCTGATATCTCCGAAATTTTGTGTAGTTATTTCATTCGGATTTTGTAGCCAACGTAATTTTGGCTTTTTTCTCTTCTCTTCTAGTTTAATGCATTCCTGGTCGAACCATGGTTTGTTCCTACGTATTTCCGCGTGTCCCAAATTTTCTTTTGCTGAACTTTTAAAGCTATCTCTAATTTCAATCAAAATATCCTCAACACTACTGCACTCCGAATCTTCTAAACCGAGAATCTATTCGAAACTTCAATCTGGTATTTCTCTCTTACCTGGCTCTCTTCTAATTTCTTTAAATTAAATCTCTCCGTTTTCGGACGTTGAATATTACCTTTATTCAACTATAATCTCTCTCGTATTATCGCTGCGAGCAGGTAGTGATCAGTGTCACAATCAGCCCCTCTAAACGACCGGACATCAATTATGCTAGATTGCCTTCTTCTATCTACTAAAACTTGATCAATTTGATTATGTGTTTTTCCGTCTGGTGATGTCCAATTGTATTTATGAACGTCGCGAAGTGAAAATTTTGTACTCTTCACGATTAGGTTTTTTGGATGTTGCAAAGTTCACGAGTCTAACACCGTTGTCATTTTTTCCTTATGTAGATTTTCGTTCCTTATAATCGGTTTGAAAATATTCTCTCGTCCTACCTTCGCATTGAAATCCTGTAATAGAATTTTCATATGGTATCGCGGGAGTTGGTCAAATATTGTTTGTTTCTAGATTTGTTTCCAGATTTCCGTTTCTTCCCACCTACAAAACATCACGCCGTTGGTTTTCTAGTTGCATGCACCATCGTCTATATTCACCGTTACGCCCGATTGATGGACGCTCACACTTACTACGACTTTCTTAAACACACTCGTTACAAGTTTATTCGTCTGTATTTTAGTATATTTCTAGAAGTAATACTTTCGTGAGTCCTCCCTTTCCTGTTCGTTACTTCTAGCTTACCCTGCCGAAGTGATTTCATTTGTTATGTTAGTCTTAATTATACATGTTTGTGTCTCAGTACTTGTTATAGTGTTTTGTTACGGAGCCAACCGTATTCCGTAGAATTTCTGTAAAGTTTTGTACAGTCCAGTACATGTATAATAAAAACTCAGTAGGTGAGTGGTTAGAAAATTGAACTTCTACTCGGTAGACCCAGGTTCAAATCCCTGTCAGGCTGAAACTTTTTCAAATGTTTCAATTTCAATTTCATTGCATACTCAGTGTGACAAGCAAGATCTTCTCTTCCCTAGAAAGAAAATATATTGGAATAAGTAGAATTAGAGAAGGTCTGTCAGTGGAGACAATGATTTACAAACTTATTTCCAGCAGTTGTTCTAGATTTGATATTTTCGTCTACTTTCAAGCATTTTTTGATTCATGTGTGATCAGCGTTTTCATTTCTTTGAATATATAGTATACTAGCAGCGTTCACCCCGCTTCGCTGCGGTCACCCCGGAACGCAATAAACTTTGTTACTTAGATAATTTTTACTTTTTCGCTTTCAAGTGATATGATAAAAACCATAGAAGATTACAGTAAATGTTAACATTATATCGCCTGTCATTTATGTTAACCCGCCCCGCTTCGCTGCGGTCACCCCGGAAGTTTTCGCTTTCAAGTGATATGATAAAAACCATAGTAGATTGCAGTAAATGTTAACATTATATCGCCTGTCATTTATGTTAACCCGCCGAGTGACACGGTCATGCGGGTTGCATATAAATACGTTTATTTTTATCTATGATGAACTAACAAAGGATTTGTACGTTATGGACACTTGAATGGTCAATTATCTCAAGACACTGGTAATTAAAAATTAAAGTGATATGATAAAAACCATCTAGGGTCCAAATCCTAATAACCCCCCAAAAATAAAAGAAATTGGTTCAGCCGTATTAGCGTGATGAGGGAACAAAGGATTTTGTACGTTCTCTTTTATATATAAGATAATGAAATAACACATTACATACAAAGCAATATTGAGATTAATATATGGTGTTCATTGGACAACACGCTCTGAACCAGAGCGATTTATCTCAGAATGGGGAAGTGTTTCGTGCGTCATCTTCTCACAATTTTACTTGCATAAAGACCTGACTCAGCGCTACCAACTGCTGCCAGTGCCGAGAAAAGTTACGTGTAAGTTGGGTTACATCTGTCCAGGCGTTCTTACAGCTGAAAATTACCTGGACATCAAGTAATGGAATTAGAGCACTTAGGGGAGAGATATTTTTCTGATTCGCTGTACCTCCAATTTAACTGTGTGGATATTTTCTTTCAGGAAATAGAGATTCATACTGTATGTTCATTCATCATTGCATGAGTTGGGTGGATTTTGAGTTGAACAACGCTTTCAGCAGCAAGGCTATATGAAACGTGGATCTACTGATTAACATGGATTCTATTAGCTCCCTCCGGGAATCGAACCCGGGTCTCCCACGCTAAAGGGGTGTACTCTAACCGCTTAGCCGTGAAGGCTTTCGTTCATCATTTAAACCGAGAAGGAGACTACCTGAGACAACTGATAGGAACCTATAAAAAATGTTTAGGTCTCTTTTTGTCAACTCCCGGAAGTGAAGGATGTCTGCAGATGTGGCTTTTGAGAAAGAGAGTGTATACCTATAACAACCGTGCTCTTCTACTTCTAACCCTAATGTGTTCTCTGTGATGTGCTATCGTCCAATTTGTTGAACTTCCTCGTTGAGGCCATCGTCAGAATTAAGAGGATTACCAAAAGTAGTATGTAAAAAAGAAGCTATCAGGCATAAAAATCAAACTTGAGGAAGAAACTTGTCCAGATGATGACGTAGAAGACAATATTTGTCCAGGAATACCATGAACGGCCTCAGCAACCAAGTGAATGTTTGTAAGATAGCGGAAAACTTCGCCTCAGCCGTAGTAAATTCCCTGCACTTACCTTTCAGTGTAGACATTAAAACTGTAAATCCTCTTTCTACCAAATGTTCAGTTTTATCCCGAAAGTCCCGATTCACCTTATGCCATGAGAATCGATAGCCCGTTTGAATCTTGAAATAAACATTTTACTACTGCTGCGTCATTTCTGATTGTAGTATATAGCCCCAGTATATCTACAATATAACCAATTGCCAGTGCGCAATTTAAACAAAAAGTGTAACAGTAGTTAAATGATAGTTCGATTATCAGCCTCACTAGGTTTCTCTTCACATCACAAGGCATCACTCTCACGCGGTTTCTCGAAGAGGTACAATTATGAAAGTTATATTGTCATGTAGCAATATTCTAACAATATTCGTGCTGGCCAAACATTTATGGCGTAGCACGGGTTGCATATCTTCCAGGCGTGCCCGACTTTGGTTTTCCTTATTCTACACGAAAATGCTGCACCGCGAGTATCAAACCACGTTCAAAAATATTATAAGCAAGTTGGTGCTGCTTCTATGGTGGAGAATGGAAGGTGTTTACTCAAACATAAAACAAAAATATTTGAATTCGAATATTTTCGACCCGCTTTTCGCTAGAAATTTGAAGGTAGAAATACATTGTTTCTTGTTTTCGGTAAGGCCCTTTAAGCAAAGTATATTTACATTTTGTTTCATCCTCGTAACTTAAAGCATTTTCGAGACATGAACGATTTTGTGATTTTCGAATTTTCAACAATAACTTTGAAATTCGAAGGAATTTGAAGTTGACTTTCTGGTCAAAATTACATTGCATATAAGGTACCTTTGGTATAATTACCGCAATTATCCGTGTAAGGGCATTTTTCACCGCCTTATCCCGCTATACCCTTTAGTGAAGTTAACTATCAAAGTGAAAGTGGTAAATCAATATATATAATAAAAGTAAGTGTGGTATGTCCTTGCGTGCCACAAAGGCTCCGAAACCAAGACCCGGAGCCCCATGGGAGTTATATGGTATTGTAGCCCTGTACTCCCATCCATGAAGAAGGTTTCGGTTTGGACCAGCAGGGGTCCTAGAGGAAGAAAACACCCTAGCAACAATGTTACTGTGCTAAAAAAAATGGGTTAAATTTTAACGACAATGCGTGCAATTCTTTATTTTCAATTTCAATGTTGCTCTTCTTTCTACACAAATCATTATTGATCGAATATTCCAGAATGTTCTAGAATTATCAACAATCTTGGAAAATGTTACAGACTGTTATAGAAGTTTCCCAAAGGTTCGAGAATGTTCTAGAATTTTCAGAATGCTCTAGAACCTTCTAGAATCATCCACGATGTTCTGGAATGTTCCAGAATGTTCGAAATTGTTGTAGAATGTGCTAGCGTATTATATTATTTTCCTATAGGTTCGAAAATGTTCTAGAATGAGCACCAGTAGGAAGGTACGCATTAAGAATACGGGGTATTTTTATTAAAGTTTACAGGTATCATTATCATTATGCTCAGGTTCTTCTTAACCTATTTAATGTTTTGAAAGAAAAATGGTGGGGTTATGTCTAGATGATGGGGGCCAAACAACAGAACCTACCTTAACCTAACCGAACCGAATCGGAGCTACTAATACTACTATTTGTACTAACACTACTAACTAATACTACCAACTACTATTACTACTGTTTGTACAACAACAACTACTACTACCAACTACTACTACTACTATTTGTTCCACTATTACTACCAAGTGGCTAAGCGATTAGCGTACGCGCCTTTGGCGTGGGAGACCCGGGTTTGATTCCCGGCGGGACCTCATGTAGTTCGGATTCCACGTTAATCAGTAGGTCCACGTCTCATATACCTTCGCTGCTGAAATGGACGCTAAACTAAAATCAACTCAACTCACTATTACTACCAACTACTACTACTACTATTTGTATTACTACTACTACTTCTACTAAAGGCTGCCTCCCATATCTGAACACAATTATCTCTGTGGCGCCCCTGAAGTTCACCTATTCCAGGTTGAGTATCGCCATGCGCCAACACAAGAAGAGTCTATATAGAGTAGCGACGCTATTTCCACAAAGAAACGTGTTTCAGAGTTACGGTAAGAATTACTTGTTCAGAAGCATAATTAACTACAGAAAGTTAAATACATGTCAGTTTCATCTGCAAACTACTTAATGCATTTTGGCACCAGTGTGCTCAAATAGCACCAAAGAAAGTTAACAAGCAACGATGGACCGGCGTCTGAGCCATTACATTTATTTACAAGTTTGTTTAAAAGAAGAAGATATGATGTCTACAGACATCGTTGAAAATACAATGATGGTTTCAGAATTATCACAAAGTACCTAAAATGCCCGTTCTTCGCACAAGGAAAATACGTTTATAGAAAATGAATTACTCCCTATAAATTGGAAATTAAATATATGTCACGGAAACTTTTAAAATATAAGATCGGATCGATACAAGGATATTAATTTAAAAATTCAAAACAAGATTCGTGGCGAGGAACGAATATATAAATCAATTGATTCTATGGTTGATGAAAATGAAAGTGTTAGCTTTCCCACCGAATTCTTGAATTCAGTGCAAGTGCCAGGAATGCCTTTACATTGTTTAAGATTAAAAATAGGATCTCCAATAATTTTGTTGGGAAATTTGTATTCACCAACATTATGTAATGGAACAAGAATGACCGTGAAACAGTTATCAAACAATATAATTGAAGCAAAAATAATGCCAGAAAAGAATAAAGGAAAAAAGTATTTATCCCAAGGATTCCGCTCATATCTACCGAACTGCCGTTTCAATTCAAAATACTGCAATTTCCAGTAAGATTAGCATTCAGCATCACTATAAATAAGGCACAAGGACACACATTAACATATTGTGGTATTAACTTAAAATAATCATGCTTCTCTCACGGTCAGTTATATGTAGCTTGCCCTAGAGTGGGAAACCCAAAGAATTTATATATCTACTCACCAAACAATAAGATAACAAATGTAGTTTATAAGCAAGTATTGTAATAAGACAACTTAGTTAAGTATGAAATAAAATGAAAATAACATTACATAGAAACCAGATTTTCCTTTCACTACATTTTTTCATTTGTATTTAATAGCATTATTGTTGCTTTTCTTTTTAAATGAATTTCCGTTCACCAAATTTTCCATTCTTGCATAACCGTGCACCTCATACATAAAAGTACGAAACTTATTAAATAGTCACAAATCAATTTATAGCGAGTCACCTATCTCCTATAAACATATTTCCACCGTGCGAAGAAGGGGCATTTCAGCTAGTATATAAAAATGTAAAAATTTAATTCCATACCCACAAGTGTGTGCATAAAAAATCTTGTCCTACAAATTTGTCGCCACGGGCCAATATCCCATGTTGGCCCAGGTGTTAATAGAAGAGGTGAGATCTATTTTTGAGACACTGAATCGATTCGAAAAGACCACTCCTTGCTATTTCCGTTTTTGTTCTTTCGTGAACTGTTTAATACTTCATGTAACGAATGTTCGCACTTTCAACTTAACCGAATTCTTATAAAGATAAAAAAGAAAGTTCTGTCGCTTTTTGTGGAGGTCTGTGTTCATTGACCCTCACACCGTGAGTTGAATGCGAATGGAGATAAGGCGATGTGGTCAGTTGCTGGTGTGGGTATATCCAACATACTACCTGGGTGTGGCAGTTCAGTTACACCGTGAACTTGCGTAAGGACAGAGTGAAGATGAGACGTCCATAAGAGCGTCATAGGGGCATGTATGCTCTACGAGTTCAAACTGGGGTCAAACACCGCTGCAGCAGGGCGAAAGATATGCCAGGCCTTTGCTGAGGGTGTCGTAACTACACGGACAGTGCAGCGGTGTGACGAAACACTCAAATACGCAACACGTGCCGAAAGACCGACACATGTACAAAATGAAGATCTTAAGGCAGCAATTGAGGCGAACAGTGGCCAGACATGTGAGGAACTGGGACTATAATTCAGTGTGACTGAAGAAACCATTCAGCAGCATCTCCATCAACTTGGGAAGCACTACAAGTTGCGTTTCATGTGTCTCACATCATTTGACTCCCGCAACAAATTTATAAAGGTAGTTGGTGACTACTTCAAATTATATGCCTCTAGCCAAACTTCCTTTATAAAAATTGTTTCATGAGTACCTTAGGATTTTGAAACTTGTATTTTTTTATAGCGAACATATTAGTCTGTAAGTGAAGTCTTGACCCGACTACGATAGTTCCCACAGTTTTGGAGCTATGGACGTTTAAAGTTAATTTTTTCATGTTTTCGGCAGCCTATAACTCCGAAAGGAAGTATTTGTGCACCCAGGTTGGTCTATACTTTTTGTCTTATCTTGGTGTCAGGAATTACCTCCCAAACGTTGTCCGTGTTGTTTTGAAACATCTTGTATATGGACATTTCCAATTTTGCATCATAATTCCATTCAGCAGCTTGAGAAATATTTAACAGCACACTAATGCTCAATATATTCATATTTTAACTTTTGTTAAAATATCACGAAACTATTTCATATTTCTGAAGTATTAAATTGTTTCTTCCAGATATACAGGGTGGCCCAAAAGTAGGTATACGCTCCTGCATTTATCAGGTATAACATTCTAGCTTATAGGTTTATTTGCTTCGGCTGTTCCAAGCTTAAGATATAAGTGAAAAGACATTAAGTGCAAATAATAAACTAAGTCTACCTGATGAATAACAATAAGAAATGATATAAAAAGCAATGATTTGATCAGTATGGGACTGTATACCCACTTTTGGGCCACCCTGTATATTTCTTCCAGATTAATTTAGCTTAGGCTAACAACTGTCCCGAACATATGAATAACTTTTGTCTGCTGGAACGACTCCATTGGCGTGGCATGTTCTTTAATATTTTTGTACATTATACTTGTGTCAAACTACTAAATAAAGTGTGAAATTAAATAACTTTTGATTTTCTTATCAACATTCAAAATGTTTAATTTAAATTCTGTTGTTCTTATTTTCGATTGAATTAGGTAGCTCTTCAGAAAATAGCCAAACAGGCAGCATCTTGGCTTTCTACATTTTTATCTGCTGACCTGTAGGTTTCATTACGTGACTAGTGAAAATTCTTTCCTGTTCATATCTTGTAGTTTGTGAAGTAATAGACTGGTAGTTTTAAGAAATAAGCCCCTGAACATACAAACAATTGATAAAAGTACCGTTGCCTCTCACCTGTCGTGATGCCGTTTCAGTTTCTCAACAAAGATTACTGTATACAAAGATAACTGTTGTTTATATACAGTAATAGCAGAAAGTACTATATTAATGTAACAGTACTTGTACGACAGCATACGAAAAGCAGTCAAAAAGTTCCCTGGAATATTGTTGTAGTTCTGGCATTTGTGACGCAATCACAATGGATCTTGTGCAGTACAGTTCTTAGGTTGCTTAGTTATGAATTTGACAAGTGTGAACAGGTCATAACAAGCAGTGTACGAGAACTGTGCGTGGTGATGAGTTGGCGCAATTTCACAGATCGAGCAACGTGCAAACATCAAGTTCATGTGCAAATGGGGGGAAAATCTGCTTCAGAGACTTTGATAACCTTAAAACCAGTTTAGCATCATCGGATGTTTGGATCTTCCCAAACCCCCCCCCCCAAAAAAAAACAAAAAAAAAGTGACTCAAAGGAACATGTTTTGCCACTGTAGAAGAGATCAAAACAAACGTGACGGATGAACTTCGGAACATACCAACAGAGGACGTTCGTTGGTGTTTCCAGCAACCGCAGGAACGGTCGAGAAAGTGTGTGTGTTCCGAAATTGCCTATTTTGAACAGCGCCCTATATTCCATAATATAAGTGCTTAAGTAAATGTGTAGTTATATTGAGGTAATAAAGAACTAGAACAAAATTTCGGGAACTTTCTGACTGTCCCTCGTATTCCTCATATAGCGTTTGATTGTGAAATCAATAACGGTAGGATACATGATTTCTCCTAACTTTACTGAAAAAAACTTTAGTTACGATGCTTTTATAAGTGGAAGAATATAAGATTTCTATGAAAAATCTGGTATTGAAGTTGCGACTATTCCAAGGAAACTAAGAGAAAGAGAGGTCAAGATCTTTGGTATCAGGTGACCTAACACATTATCTTAGATTAGTAACCTGTTGAACCACATGAATTCGTGAAGTTGTTTCCCTTTTCTTATTTGTTTCACATTCAGATTAGAAAATGATTTGATGATAGGAAACAAAACGTGCTAAATGTAACGTACTGTTCACGTATTATTCATGTCACGAGGCACTTTTTTATGCACGTAGATAGAATCAAAGAACACTTGACATTTTCCTTGTGTATATGAATAATTTCCACTTGACCTTAACGAACATAGTATCAAGAGTGAACCCAAACTATATGATGAAGAAGAAGAGGAGAAAAATAAACTTCCGAACTCAAAACATGTAGAGTATTTTCTGAGAATTGCGCAAGCAGTTTTCTTTACGCATCATTTGTATTATCCATCATGTTACATGAGTTAACAGTCTTCTATAAATAAGAAAAGTGGTTTCAGCTGAAGGAGTTAGAAGTCAGCTGAAGGGAAATGAAGAAATAAAGATAAAAGAGCCAATTGCTCTGAAATTGCAAACTGATATATTAAGATTGAAGCTCAATATTGAATTCTATAAAAAGGACTACCATATTTCCTCTGTAGGTGTGTTTGCTTTATCTTTCACTAACATAATAGGTTATTATTTAAAGATAAACACAGACACAACTAGATTGTATTTGTAGTGTTTAGGTCTTTCTGAGTGCGAGTGCAATTTCTCCCCACTTCGTTGCTCATGATGGGGTAGTATACTATTGAGATTTATTTTTTGGAGAAAGGGCGGACGGCAAATGATGTCATTGCACAGGGCAGCAATTGCCTAGGGCCGACCTGGTTGCAGTTACAGAACAAGAAATGTTTAAATACCGGGCGCTCAGTGCACAAAGAATTGAAATCTGCTTTTAGTTAATACGACCTCTACCTGAAGCTCCTTTCAGTGATTACAAGATTCATGTCTAAATATTGAAAATAACTCGTAATGGAATAATAATAAGAAGAAAGATAACTTTTCCATGTAATTAAACAGGACATACAATCTTTATCTCTCTGTCTAACAACTTTGGTAACCATACTTGAATTCCTTGTGCTCTGAACGCCCCATAGTCTATCCTTGGAGAATTTCTAAAGTATGTGGTGGGATATCATTTTGAAACTTGTGACGTTATATGTTTGCTTTACAAAATTAAATTTCGACATATGTTGGCAACATGCTCTTTGAGTACATATATAAAATAGCTGAAAAGAGTGTGAAATATATTGAATTTCAGCTCAAAATTGTGTGCCTTTTAAAGCACTTGCGATATCAAGTGCTGAGAATTGACCTTTGTTCTCCGGTTTTTTCCTTCTTATATGCCTATTACTGGGACCACCCAAGCACAATAGTTTCACTATTTTGCCTATAACCTAACAACGCAAAGAATTTTGTGAAGAGAAAATTATATTAATATTTTTTGTCAATATTCGGGACAAGACCGAAACTTTCGAGACTGGGCTCGATCTCGTCTCGAATCACAAGCGCCTGTCTCGATCTCAATCTCGTCTCCAGCAATTCTTGATCTTTTCTCGATGTAGAAACACTCGTCTTCATCTTGGTCTTGTCTCGACATTTCGAGACAATATCGAGATAAGTCTCTGTCTTGATGTCGTCCCTAGTATTGACTGGTTTTCTTTTCTAAAATATTTTTCTTTCATATTCAATTAGAAACATTCTCCATTTTCTGTAAGTTTCATATAAGTTTAATAAACACGACGGGAGAACTGCATTTGTAGGGGGCATGAGGTCGTTTGGGGCTGAGCCTCCATTTGCCACGTGGATACACTTCTGTTCTTAACTCTCAGAACGCCTCCTGTTATTTTCTCTAGAATCCAACCCAGCCGTCGCGAACATGCATACATACAATAAAAAATTTCTTATACATCAGAAAAATAGAATGTAGAATCGGCTTAAAATTAATGTGTATTGACTCCACACGAAACCAATACGAGTTAATGTAAACAACGTTTCATTTTTGTTTACAACTTTAATCCAATTTATCTTCTTTATTAAAAAATATACAATTGACTCTCGGAGGTTTTCTCATTGTGCATGTACATAAATCGTACTTAGTCACGACTTCAACGTCGGACTAATCATTGACTAATACCGGTATTTTGTGTAATTTTAGTTTTCTTCCTCTTCTTACCACCTTTTCCACCTCTTTCGCAGAGATTCGTATTCAGGTAAATGTTTTAATTTTTCCACGCGACGTCTGTGATTAAGTATCGCACGATACTGTGGATCAGATGCTATTATGAGATCTTGAAGTTCCTTGGCCGAAAGAGGACGGTGTGTTGTAAGGTGCCCGAAATTTCGTCTTGTGGCATTTGTCCTATAGTAAAATTTCTTTCCAGTATCAGGGTCGTAGAAAAACCATGATCCTAGCTTCTTATCCTTATGAAGAATTATTTTCCATTTCTTGTCACGCTTCTGATGAGTTGAGGAGACTTTGTTATGTTCGTGAGATTTTCTCTTTATAACGTTAGGTCTATATGCCACTTTAGCTGGTGCGTTTCTCTTGTAAACCTTTGTTTGACGAACATCATGTAAAAATTTGGTACTAAATACGTTGGGACGAATAAATGGGAAATATTTATCTAGGCTTTGTTTCCTATTAACTGATGCTTTATTGGAAAGATCAGGTGATGTAGAGACCAAAAGTTCATTTACATTCCTTTCTTTACGGGTAACAGCAGTGTTGACAGCGTTGTTGAGGCATACCCATGACTGGACTCTACATAATGTCGGTTTGCTAACTCTTCCCACTTCTTCACTCACAAGGACAGTATTGGCCATGGTATCACACTGAAATAATAATAGTAATACTAATAATACTGATAGTAATAGTAAGAACAAGAATAATTTTACTTACTTGTTAAAAAGCTATTCTGGAACAAATTTTGTAATGTATACACTCCAAAAGTGCATTTCCACCTGCAATGTTCTATTTCCTGCAATAGTAGGCAACCGAAAAATACGGTCGTTGGGGTGGTTGACAATTAGAAAGGCGTTGGACCAAACTTAAATTTTGTTACAAATATAGCGGAGTGGCAAACTTCTCATAAGAGAATAAAATAAATGATTAAGAATGACGATTTTATTATCGTGAAGGCAATGGGTGACGTAAAAAGTTACAAAATGATCTTACTTAAGCAGTTTAAATGAGACGAATGGTAAGAAATATACATCAAAAGAAAGCAGTTTTTCACCTTTTTCCAGAAAAGCTCGTAAAAAAGAAAAAGGTTACATACTGTAAAGGTTACATACTGTAAAGAAAAAGGTTACAACGTGTGGTCCTAAAGAAATTGTCATTAGAAGACATTATTGTAAAAATTAAGTTTTATTCCTTCATCCATCGCAAGTCTTTGGAGCCCCCCGAATATCGATATGAAAAATTTAAGATGTTGATATATCGATGTCGTTATATTCGCGATATCGAATGTTGATGTATGTCAATATCAATATCGACGATATCGATATATCGACATATCACACAGGCCTAGATCCAAGAAATGATAAAATAATAATAATACGAATATATAGATGTTTCAAACATTCATTAAATCACTTTCAACATGAATAGAAAACTTGGTGGTCAAATAAAATACTCAACTTCCAGTAGAACTGTAGATCTCCGAGACACATATAGGATAATGTCAAACGTTTAACACGTGCTTTGTTTCCGCGTTGTAAAGTTCCAAATTTGGTAGTGTTCATTGGACGTATTGATCCGAAATACTTTCTAATAAACTCAGTAGGTAGCGTAGGCCATACTTTCTATTCCAGACTAGTAACGCAAACTTAACAAAAAGAAGGAAAGAAAAAGAAAAGAAACAAAAAAGAAAGAAATAGAAAATGAATAAGTGCTCCTTTACTGCTAAATTTCTATCAGAAACACTCTGTATTAAAAGTCCAAACTGTACCACAATAAACCGTTACAAATGTTCAAAAGGAAAATTGAATGTTTCTTATAGATGTAGCAGATCTTGCATGTTTCAAATTTCAAATGTGAGTAAAACTCATTGAATTATAGAATGGAAACAAATTTTGTGTCAAACTAATAGAAATAAAATCTTGTTTTGAAACAACCAAAGAGGAGGACATTTTCCTGCTATCGTTGAAGATTTATCTGTTCCGAACATCCAGTGTCGAATAACATCTATTGCGGATATAAAGTTGTAATTCGCACAGTTGCAGCCATTATTTTATGCGAAAGAAATTGTATTTTGTGCAGGGAATCAAACCGAGATTTTCCACGTGGAAGTCTTGCATGATAAGCACTACTCCAGCGATTCCTCTACGCAAAGTTTGCTTAAGAATTGGTGTGGGGTTTCTTTCTGAGAACGATAACGAACGAAAGTGCTGCAGATCAATGAAATGTTTCGAATGTCCAGATAATTTACTTGCCCTTCCTCAACAAACATTTGTAAATCGTCTCTATTATCATACAGGTGTTTGCTTCCACATTCTTAAGGATTGCGGTTCTAGTATGGGAAATCGATTCTTCGCGATCACTTTGTTAAAAAACAAAAAAACTTGGGCGTGAACAGGATTTGAACCTAGACTAGATAACTGTATTGCTTATAGTTCCCTTAAGTTAACACTATAGTTGAAACTAAACCGCAAATATTACTAACTTCAGTTTTGGAACGAATTGACTTCTTCTTGTAAGGTTATTTACACCAAAATTCACAACGATATTCATTTATTCCACGAACTGCAGACAAATTAGTGACATTAATAAGGAAAATAGCATACAATCCAGGAAAAATTACAGAAATAATAACATATCATAATTTAGCCGTGCAAGGTCAAAAGTTGGTGAATAATAATAATAATAATAGTAATAATAATAATAATAATAATAATAATATAGAAGAAAAATTCCGTATTAGGACAGATTTCATTGAAATCTGTAAAATCGACCCTAACATTAGGCAAAAGTTACAATATAGTCGGAATTGAAGAGAACTGTCCGGACCAACATAACATACCCCTGCGTACGTTCCTACAACAAGCTAACTGTTAAACGAAAGACTTCCAGGCATTTCATGTAGAAAGTTGGGCTACTGAACTCACAAGAGCCGTAAGAAAAATTGATTTTAAGTTTTACGTTCAATGGTTATGACGGCTAAGCTAAAGGAGACGTCGATGATGAGAATGAAAGAAATAGTGGAATAAAAAGTGGGAGGAAATACAACCCCGAGGAAACCTACACACATGGCGTTTGTTCAGCACAATGCCCACTAGGCGGGAGCTGGATAGAACACTCTGAACTATTAAATTCACAAACATCAGTAATAATAAATACTACTAATAATTATTATAATGGTACTAAATTTTTAGTTTCCCTAAAATTGGGTAATACTTACAGAAAAGTTGGGATTTCGCGGAGGGAGGTCGGTACCTACAAGATACATCTCTGGAACTAGCCAAATTTTAAACCAAAGCGTCCACTAAACTTTCGTGTAGAAAGTATTCTACTGTGCGTTTTAAGGAAAATAACTGTAATAAAAATAACTGAGTATTACTGAACAGTAAGGCATATAATAAAATAATTTTTAGGATATGCAAAGTTAATTATAAAAGCTTTGCTACAAAAATACCTACAGAGACCATAACTCAGCGAGCTCTGAAATAAGAAGTAATAAAATAGAGTGTAACATTCAGTCTACAGAGCAATTATTGCTTAAAAAATGGACATACACCATTTCGAGAATCGACATAAGACTAGAAATGTTTACGATACGTCTCGATTTCCATCTCCAAAGTGAGACGATAATTTGAGTTAGCGTATTTGCGTCTCGAATGTAAAATGTTAATTCTAGTCTCGATTTTGTTTTAGAAAAGAGATGAGAAATTCTTCTTCTTCCTGGCAACGTTAAACAAAACCAAAATATTCTACCCAAAAGTCACGTTTCTGCTTATAATGGTATGACCTGAGCGATAATGAGCTTTTAAATTTTAATCTTCTACGATATTATTATTATTATTATTTGTTTATTATTGTTATTAGTATTATTCCTGAAGATTTGATAGTTCAAGTATTGAAACATCCGAGTATTCAAATATCTGAAGATAATTAAACATGTGTCATCGCCGTTCAATCACCACAAAAAACCCTAAGGGATAAAAAACTTCCTGATGTGGATCCGATCCGAGAACCTCGAGATTACTGGCAAGGTGCCTAGACCACTTTTTTAGAATGAAGATCAACCGATTATACCTCAGTTTCCTGAGCTCCCGAGTCTCTTCGTATACAAGTTTTTTTTAAACCTTTGCCAAATTCGAATGGCACACAAACACACACAAATATCGAGGACAGTTAAAATTCCAAAGGCTCTCCCACCGGGAATCGAAAACGGGACCCGCTACCTCAAAGACCACCGAACCACGACCACTATACGCTAAACGATTCGTCTTTACTGTGTTTACGTTTGGTTTCATTGCCTGTTTTCAAAGTTATACGTTAGTTTTCTTGGTTTCAAAATGTCTTTCGTATTTCTTTTGTGATATCTAGACGTCAATAATCTTCGGTATAGTTTATATTAATAACTTGAGTTGTTCATAAAGCTTTGATTCACAGTTTAGTTCTTTCTCCACACCAAACTACATATATAACATACAGGGTGCGGCACGTAAAACCGGCCCGTCGTAATATTCTGGTATATTGTGTTTTTGGCAACACTTAAATAGTTTACCTTCCTACCAAGAGATGGCGTGTCGAGGTCGGGTCGACTTACGTGACCTGCAGCAGTCACGTGCAGCCGCAGCCAGTGAAACTTGTCGAAACCAGTTGAGAAAAAGGCCTCGTTGTGTTAAGCCGGGTGAGTGTCAGTGTGTAATAATGCCATATTCGATACCCGAGCGTGTTGCCATTGTTGAAGGGTTCATTCTCACTGGATCTTTTGTGAAAACAAAGAATTTGTTTCGGGAGAAATTTCCAGGACGTTCTGTGCCAGCAAAAAGCACCATTCAGGACTTGATTGAAAAATGGCGGCGTACAGGATCGGTTCAAAATGCTCCCAGGAAGAGACGACCATCGGTGTGCACAATTGAATTAAAGATGCAGGTGGAGGAGATAATGACAAGAAGTCCTCGAAAGTCAACCAGGAGATTGAGTCAACAGGTTCATGCGAGTGAGAGAAGTTGCAGAAGCGTTTTAAGGGGACTGAAATTAAAACCGTACCGGATAAGTGCTGTGCAATACACCAGAGAGTACAATCGGCAAAGGCTTGTTGCCTCCTCGGTCACCAGACTTGTCCACGTGTGACTTTTACTTATGGGGACTGTTAAAGGGAAGAGTATATGAAACAAATCCACACACAATTGAAGAACTCAAGACCAGGATCCAGGATGTCACCAATAGCATTACAACACAAGAACTGACAAGGGTATATATGAATCTCCTCAATCGTGCTCACATGTGTGTTGAAGTGGGCGGAGGACACTTTCAGCACCTGCTGTGAAGGCTGCTGTGAAGGTGAGTAGTCATATTCAATACATTACATTTCATTTATGTGTTGTAGTTAATCATATTCAATACATTACATTTCATTTCATTCACTTTACGGGCCGGTTTTACGTACCGCATCCTGTACTTAATTCTCATACTCTGCATTCGGTTCCTAAACAGTCGCAATTACCTGGTCTAGGACTTAATGTCCAGCACGATACATTTTGGTGTAAATAACCTTACAAGAAGCCAATTCGTTCCAAAACCGAAGTTAGTAATACTTGGGATTTTGATTCATGTGGTATGATAGTGTAGGGTTAACGTAACGGACTTACAAGCAGTACAGTTATCTAGCCTAGGTTCAAATCCTGTTCACGCCCAATTTTGTTTGTTATATTAACAAAGTGGTCGTGAAGAATCGATTTCTCATACTAAACCAGCAATCCCTAAGAATGTGGAAGCAAATACCGGTATGATGATAGAGACGATTTACGAATGTTGGTTGAGAAAGGGCAAGGAAATTACCAAGACATTCGTAACACTTCATTGATCTGCAGCACTTTTTATGTTATCGTTCTCAAATAGAAACCCCACACCATTTGTTAAGCAAAGTTTGCGTAGAGCAAGCAATAGAGTGGTACTTGTCATGCAAGACTTCCACGTGGAAAATCTTGGTTCGATTCCCTGCATAAAATCTCGTTTTTTTCGCGTAAAGTAATGGCTGCGAATTACAACGTTATATCCGCAATAGATGTTATTCGACACTGGATGTTCGGAACAGATAAATCTTCAAAGATGACAAGAAAATGTGTAATGTGCCATTACAGTTAAGGTAGTATATTTTTTGGGTCCAGTACTTTTGAACGTACTGTGTATTGTTAATTTTTACCATATATTTTTCGGTTTACATATTAAATCCATTTATTATTTATTTAAACCAAAATTAAGACAGGCGCTTCAGAATAACCTAAAAAATTATATTTCGGGGAATAATTTTTATAGTATATATTCTTTCATCGTAAATTTCTGTATGTGGGCACCTAAAAACGGACGATTATTGAAATTATACATTTTTATTGCAATATGAATCATAGGTCAGTAATTGAGCATACTTTTCAGTATGTGTCCACCAATGTAATATTTGGTAGAATAATTTAGACCCCTTTCGTCCCTCTGAGATGCCCATATCGTGCAAAAATCAGGTTTAATCCAGTTTTTACAATTTATATTCGCTTTATACTTTCTGCCGCGAAATTTCCTTTGCTCTGATTGAGAACTATATTTCCGCTTTAGTATTCTGGCGTGCTTTCACTTTTGTTCGACATAGCTTCGATATGTCCCTTCGGGGGCATCAAAAATAATCTTATAATCGAAAACATGGTTTAATTTGATAGAAGGGTCATCTGGCTCTGATTATATCCCTTCTTGTTTTACAGTATCAGAGCCGATCCTTGATGTTGTAATGTCAGTGATTTGTTCGGTTCATACATGTAGTCAATTTGTGTGGTAATATGTATTAGTATATGTAGTTTTAGCTTATATGTGATGTATCGTGTATGGTTTGGGTACAAAACCTCGCGGCCAGAACCTCGCGGCCCAAAATATCGCCGGGCCGAAACCTCGCCTGGCCAAAACCTCGCCGCCCAAAACCTCGCGGGACAAAATCTCGCCTGGGCAAAACCCCGCCTGTCCAAAACGTCGCGGGCCAAAATCTCGCGGGGCCGAAACCTCGCCTGGCCAAAACCTCGCGGACCAAAATCTCGCCATACCCAAAATCTCGCCTGACCAAAATGTAAATGTTCCAACAGATGATAAGGATGACGGTATAAAAGACGCTGTTTCAGAAGAAGTATCACGGGTATTTGACCAAGTATCGCGATACCATATGAAAATTCTATTTCTGTATTAGAGGATTTCAATGTGAAGGTAGGGCGACAGGATGTTTTTAAACTGGTTATAGGGAAAGAAAATCTGCATAAGGAAAGTAATGACAACTAACGGGGTTAGTTTCGTGAACTTTGGAACATCCAAAAACTTAAAATTTAAACAAAAACATAATAATATTTATGAAAGTATGAAATAATATATGAGTTTTTACGACGTCCCTTGATTATGTCCTGTAGGTTAAAGGAGACGTAGATGACCAGGATGAAGGAAATAATGGAATAAAGAAAGTGGGAGGAAACGGAAATAACCCGAGAAAGCCCACGCACACTGTGTTTTGTATCATATTATTATTATTATTATTATTATTATTATTTGTAATGTGGAATTGCATATTAAGTAATTCATTGGCTCAATTTTAAAGAAAAGTTTCATTCGTGACGAGGTTTTGGCCCGGCGAGATTTTGGCAACGCGAGGTTTTGGGCGGCGAGGTTTTGGCCCGGCGAGGTTTTGGCCACGCGAGGTTTTGGGCAACGAGGTTTTGGCCACGCGAGGTTTTGGGCGGCGAGGTTTTGGCCACGCGAGGTTTTGGCCTGGCGAGATTTTGTCCCGCGAGGTTTTGGCCGGCGAGATTTTGGGCGGCGAGGTTTCGGCCGCAAGATTTTGTCCGTATACCATCGTGTATATGGGTAATTAAGTATGTTGTTAGTAGGTGTGATGTATGCATGAAAATGTTAGTAATTTATTTAAGGACAGTGTAATGTTGACTCTTAACTATTCATTTCTTTTGGTTCATTCTAATAAGTAAATTTGACCGTAATGCAAATTTATAATGATTCTATACTATTATCCCATAATATACAACGCGTAACTAGCTCTTAATATAGTACAAAGCGTGTTCAGTAGTACAAAGTTTATTTTATAGTACAGCGCCGCCTCACGTCTTATAAACAATTACTCATCTTTAGTGTTCTGTTGCTCCGAGAATTAAGAAATTAGTTAGCATAAAAATCACCCCTTTTTCCTGATTATTGAGAAATATGTCGCAGTTTTGGTCTACATAAGTAGATAAATAAATAAATTGCATTATTAACTAGCTGTTCTGAAAAGCACAATACATTATGTAGTATAGTAATTAAATAGTTAACGAAAACGAAATTCACGTTCGTGCTTAAACAGGATTTAGCATACATGACGTTAGTCCGTCACCAGATTGCAATTTCATTTTTTTTTCCTTTCGTTGCTTTCCGTAATTAACCTCATTGCTTTTTTAGAATATAAACACATTTATCCAAGAGTACAGTCAATAATATTGAATTTTCCTTGCATATACAGATGGTGATCAGAAAAATGGAAACACCTGAACGAAATTGCAACTTACCAGATTAATATGGTGTCGGGCCACCTTTCGCCTTCAGAACAGCCTTGATGCGACGTGGGATGGAGGCATAGAGGTCGTGAATGGTAGCAAGTGGAATTTTACACCATTCCTCGTGCAGGGCATCGGCCAGTTCTGTGAGAGAGGATGGAGGTGGAAATCGTCGCAGGAGTCGTGTTTCCAAGACGGACCACAGATGTTCAATTATGTTGAGATCTGGGGATTGGGCGGGCCAAGAGAGGTGTTGAACTTCATCCCGGTGTTCCTCAAACCACACTGCAACAACGCCAGCTGTGTGAATGGGTGCATTATCATCCTGGAAGATGGCATCATTGTCCGGGAACAACATCCGGACCATAGGATGCAAGTGGTCTCCTAAAATTGCGACATAATCGTTAGCAGTATTTCGTCCGCTAAGTGTGACCACAGGACCCAACGAAAACCATGATATGGCAGCCCACAGCATCACCAAGCCGCCGAACCATGTTTCACAGTTGGGCGAAGACACTGCAAATCATAAGCTTCTTTGGGCGTTCTCCACACATAAACACGGCCCGTGGTTGGGAATAGGGTGAAGGATGACTCAACCGACCATATCACACGTTTCCAGTCCTCAACGGTCCGAGTTGCATGGTCGCGGCGCTATTTGCGGCGTGCGAAAGCGTTATGGTCCCTGATGAGCGGTTTGGCCCGTGCAACACGACCCCGTAAGTTTGTCATGTAATTCGCGGCGGACTGTGATTGTCGAAACAGGGTGAGGGAGGTGTTGATTGAGTTCCTCCGTCACTTGCTCCGCAGTGGCACGACGGTTCTGCGTGACAAAGCGCTTTAATACCCGGCGTGACCTGTCACTCCTGATTTTCTTCCGCCCACTGTTCCGCTTTCCCGATGTGGTTTTCCTGTGTGTTGTGTAGGACGTCATCACCTTAGACACTGTCCCACGCGACACACCTAACACAGTAGCCACTGCCGTCACACTCACTCCACATAACCGCGCACCAACAATTTGCCCTCTTTGAAAATCTGAGGGGTCTCCCATTTTACACTTCCTCCGTCTGCTGCAGCCACTGGACACTGCTGTTCCACTGCGCCTGACGTAGTATGGAGACCGACCTAACACGCCACCACCAGCGGTCCGGCGCTGCGGGCGCCACAACACCACTGCCAACCCATACATCTGACGTGTTACCAACTACAGGTGTTTCCATTTTTCTGATCACCATCTGTATATGATTTTTAAACTGTGAAGTGCGAATATGGTGTGATTTGTATTGAAAGAATCTAGTGTTGGTTCATGCGAGTTTCGACGTATTGATCAGTGCGATAATTCCTGTAGTGGCTTGTAGATTTTAATATATAGGATGAGACTGCTTTGAACAGTCTTGGGCATAATTATAGAATAGGGTGTCCAGAAATGAATCTATGTTTTAAATGTGAATGAAGATAAATGCGTATTGATAATACTAGTAATAATATATGTAATATACTAAGTGTGATTAAATAATAGGACACCTGTAAATACATGAGCCCAGTTGTGTTCTTTGTCACAAGGTATTGATTGTTTATATACAATGATGAAGGTTTCGAGTACTAACCATTACGTTAGAATTTCGTGCGAGGAAGTGTCGTATGAAAATGACTGACCATGTTTTCACTTCGTGGTTTGACATTTAATAGTAACCGTACATATTAACTGCTTATCTGGCCCGACGATGTGAATAGTGTTTACGTAGCAAACGATTCCGGATAGTTTCCAAGTAATCACAAAACAGAATAGCCGTTTCCATAACTGGTACAGCTTAAATATATGTGTTCAGCCTTACATATGCGATTGTACTTTGAGGCTTTGAAACTTTTCCCACGTCACCTTGAATAACATAGTAGATTTATTACAGTAGAGTCCCATTATTCCGTACCAAGGTGTCGATGTCCCCCCAAATATCTTCATATAGTTAGTTCTAAACTATGTAATGTAAATTATTTGACACATCAAGGTTAGCGCCCTTGCGGAATTGGTAGCTCTAGCAAGAATTCTGCAAACAACTTGCTGCTTGAACTCAATCCTTGTATTCGAGAAGTAATTTCAGATCCGTTACCAAGGAAACAATTGTTTCTATGGTAACTATCCAAGTTACGGTCGCCATTCAAAACTGAAACAGGATGTCGCTCATGGGAAAGAGAAGGATCGCAAATGTCCTCCTCATTGGTTGTTTCAAAACAAGATTTTATTTCTATTAGTTTGACAAAATTTGTTTCCATCCTATACTTCAATGACTTATACTCACATTTGAAATTTGAAACATGCAAGATCTGCTACATCTATAAGAAACATTCAATTTTCCTTTTGAACATTTGTAACGGTTTATTGTGGTACAGTTTGGACTTTTAATACAGAGTGTTTCTGATAGAAATTTAGCAGTAAAGGAGCACTCATTCATTTTCTATTTCTTTCTTTTTTGTTTATTTTCTTTTTCTTTCCTTCTTTTTGTTAAGTTTGTGTTACTAGTCTGAAATGGAAAGTATGGCCTACGCTACCTACTGGGTTTATTAGAATGTATTTCGGATCAGTATGTCCAATGAAGACTACCAAATTTGGAACCTTACCACGCGGAAACAAAGCACGTGTTAAACGTTTGACATTATCCTATATGTGTCTCGGAGATCTACAGTTCTACTGGAAGTTGAGTATTTTATTTGACCACCAAGTTTTCTATTCATTTTGAAAGTGACTTAATTAATGTTTGTAACATCTATATATTCGTATTATTATTATTATTATTTTATCATTTCTCGGATCTAGGCCTGTGTGATATGTCGATATATCGATATCGTCGATACTGATATTGACATATATCAAAATTCGATATCGCGAATATAACGACATCGATATATCAACATCTTAAATTTTCCATATCAATATTCGGGGGGCTGCAAAGACTTGCGATGGATGAAGGAATAAAACTTATCTTTTATAATAATGTCTTCTAATGACAATTTCTTTAGGACCACAAGTTGCAATGTAAATAAATCCTCCTGCAAATTTGCAATATTATAAACTGTAACTTAGCCGCCAGAAATTTTCTGTCTCTGAAAAAAGAGAAACAAAAAAGCACCTGTCAAAAGCAAGTGCTTCGAACTTTGATCTAGAATTTATGTTAAAAATTTTTTTTGTTTCTCTCTCTTGGAGATTTTCATCCCTTATGGCCCTTTGGGACCGCTCATTGACAAAAAGTCCATACAAGACCGCTATATCCTGATATGCTCTTAGCCAGAATCAGAGATATTGAAAACAAACTGAGTTTTTGTAATAATAATAATAATAATAATAATAATAATAATAATAATAATAATAATAATAATAATAATAATAATAATAATAATAATAATAATTATTATTATTATTATTATTATTATTATTATTATTATATTATAGCAATTATGTTTGCAACTAGGGTCCCATCTCTTTATCTTGCATGTGAGTGCCTCAAGTCTGCTATGCCACTAGTGTCTTCTGTTCTCTGTTTTATTCCTTTCCGTTTAGTGTTGATGTTTATTTTTGTGCTGTTAGGTTTTTATATTAAGCCTTTACATTATGTAACCTTTTATCTTGTTTCACTAGATTTTTTTTGAAAATTAGAGAAATTGCTTTCCTCTGATATCTATTTCTTAACATTCGTGTTATTTGAAGTGCTTAAGTAAGAACATTTTTTAACTTTTTATCCCATCCATTGCACTCACGATAAAAAATACGTCATTCTTAACAATTATTTTATTCTCTTATTTGCAATTTGCTACACTGCTATATTTCTAAGAAAATTGAGGTTTGGTCTAACACCTTTCTTATTGTCAACCACCACAACGTCCGTGTTTTTAGTGTTGCCTACAATTGTAGGAAAGGGAGAATTGATGGTGGTATTGCACTTTTGGAGTTGGCCATACAATCTTGTTCAAAAAATCTCCACCACCTACCTTGCTTTCGAAGACCATATTCTGACATTTATATTTAGGAAATTGAGGTTTGGTTCGGTTCTAAATAAATATATCAATTTACCAAAGAAAATCGTGATTTGTTTAATTTTTTCCAATTGTTGGTAAGAGTGAAGGCTTTCTTAAACAGAAGCCAGGTTTATTAAACAAGATTGCACTTTTCTAAAAAAAAAAGAAAAAAGAAAAAGAAAAAGAAAAAACAAAAATTCACATAAATTCATCGGAATATATTTTAGCAATATAGGAGAAAGGATCAGAAACTAAGGTTAAAAGGCCAATATTTATTGAGTTTTGTCTGTTATAGAAAAATGATGGGTGTGCGTTAATTTTAATACATTAGTTGGCAATTGTGCAGAGTTTCAGCAACCTGCTACCTACGGCGCTAGTTGTAGGTAAACACAAATGGCGTCGTGTTTGGAAAATTGGTTTCACGAGGAAGTTCGCTCAGTTATTTGATTTATGTGGGCGAAACATATAACCACGGCTGATATTCACCGGGAGCTGATAGAGGCTTACGGAGAGACTGTAATGTCTCGTCAGTATATCGTAGAATAGTGTCGAAAGTTTGCGGCTGGTATAGAACACGTCACCGACGAGGAGCCAATCCAGCGCAGCATCTACAGATTTGAAAACACCTTGTGTGAAGGAGCTGATTCATGAGAACAGTATTATCACGTTACGGCATCTGATAGCAGAAGTGGGAATGTCGTTTGGAAACGTGCACGATATTCTACAGTACAGGAAAGTGACAGCGTGGCTGCAGACGCCAGGACAGGATTTTTACCAGAAGGGAATCTCCAAATCCATCCCACGATGCGACAAGTGCCTCAAATAATATGGAGACTATGCCGAAAAATAGCCTAATGTATGTACTATGTGTTGGCTGTATTGGTTGTATGAAATAATATATACACTTTCCACTGCAGGCTTTGTTATCTTATTTTCTGATAACTTATCGTATAATTGAGTGTCAAATATAAAAAAGCACTGTCGTCATGTCAATGGTAATCTTATATATAAAAACAATGTCAGTTGTAAAAATTACAATTGAAGGGGTGGATTCCAAAAGAGCTTAAGTTATTTTTTTGTCAATTGGTTTTATTAAGTTCCGTTTTAGTATCTCCATATACTGAACTGGGTTTCATGCCAGAATTCCCTAAATCAAATTAATTGTAGGCAAGAAAAAAAAACAGCCTTGTTTTCCAAAATGTCCTTAGTCGACAGTTATTTTCTGACTCATGCCTATAAACACTTATAAAACTCTTGCTATAGATAATTTCACTGTTATCTTACGAAAAACAAGTAATTACAGTTTTCTTTTATGTAGATTACTTTCATTTCACAGAAATAGGATGATGGAAACACACACAAGAAGTCGTCTCCTGAAAAACTTACTTTTTTGTCTTAGGCTCTTTTGGAATTGAGCTCTTCCATTATTAGTAGGCTTTTTAAGAGGCAAATTTCATTGAGTGTTCCTCTAGGTTAAACACAAATTGAAACAAATGAAGTTCATTTCATATTGTACTACGTTGTATTGAATTCATATTCCAACCTATGGGGATTCACCGTTGAAACCGGAAATAGTAGTTCTATAACTTCTCGTTGCAATTGAGAAATGTGGTGATCAGAGATGGAACCTGTTGTTCGGATGTTGAACACACATCTAAAACAGCTTTCTGCTATCTCTTACAAGTATGATTATGTAGGTATCAATGTTGGAACCGGTAGTTGTACTAGATTTAGTAGTTTCGGTTTCAGTGGGAAAATTAGAAAGATCTTAGATGAAATCTATTCTTGGTATCCTGAAGCCATGTTGGAAAACCACTATCGCCTACTATCGCTGTTTTCACTTTATGGAAGCGTGTCACTTTCAAAACTTACAATCGGCTAAATTTGTTATAGTGCTTGACAGGTACTACCTGGGTCCTTAGACCACACACCATTCTAAGTACTTAAAAGTGTTCTACGTCCAATATTAATATATGGCTTTACCGCATGGGTAACCGCCCCACCTAAATTCTATAATGAACTGCTAATCCTTGAACGTCACGCTTTCCGCATATGTTTGCCTAGCCCAACTCAGGATTTACATCGCCTTATTTCAGTAGCTAATAAAGTAACAAAGAGGACAGTGGTCAGAGCTAAAGCGAAGCCTGAGATGAAGTATATTACGAACTTGAAACACCAGATGGAGCAGAGAAGTTATGCATGATTAACAAAACACAGAGAAACGACAAGAAAGGACATTACTGATATTAGGCGTATGAAAGATCACCAGAGATTGGTGCTTACGATAAAGACAGAATCAAAGAGAGATATGAAGCAGTAAGATGCTTAATATAGGAAGCACAGGAAAAATGTTACTGAAATGACAATGTTACGCTAGATGTGAGGGATAATAAGAACATACAGATTGAGGAATGAAAGAGTAAGGGGCACAACTAAGTTTGTAGAAATATCTCAGAGATCCCAGAGAGAAGACTGCAGTGGTATGACCATCTAATGGAAAGAACAAACGACTATACAGTCAGAAGAGTAATGGCAATAAATATGGATGGGAGGATAGATAGAGGGAGACAAAGAAGGAAATGAATGAATGTGGGTAATAATGAATACAGGGAGAAAGGTACAATATTGAAAGCATTCCATAAGAGGGCTTTATAGAGAAGACTCACCAGAAACGTCGAAGTAGTAGTCCCCGACGTATGGCTTAATGGCTCAAAGGTCAAAGGTCAATGACCTTAGCCCGGGGTCAATGACCTAGGGGTACCTAGGACCACCCCCTCTAAAATTTGGCAGGGGTACCATGGCCCACCCCCTAAATTTTGGCAGGGGTACATAGGACCACCCCCCTTAAATTTTGGAAATTGCCAAATCTAAAAATTTGGTATGGTAGCCTAGGACCACAGTATGTACCTCTATCAGTATTGGGTGTCTATGTCGTTCCCTTTCATGGGTAAAAAATTGCCAAAAATTCAAATTTCGGGGGTTTTTGACCTAATTTATCCCCTTTGATGAGGTATTATTACCCTATATAGTTAAATTGGCGTATACAGGGGTCCATTACCTTTCATAAGACATGGGTATATTAATGCACCCCTTGAAAAATTTGGGAGGGGTACCTTGGCCCACCACTTAAATTTTGGAAATTGCCCAATTTAAACATTGGGTATTATAGTACAGGACCCTAATATGTATTATGATAAATTTGGGTGGTCCACCTCGTTTCCTTTTAGGGGTACACAATTGCCAAAATATAAACGTAAGCAATACGTTATACCACGTGTTTGGTTTTTGGTCGATTTTATCCCCTTTGATGAGGTGTTATTACCCTATATGGTTATATGAGCGTATACAGGAGTCCATTACCTTTCATAAGACATGGGTATATTAATGCACCCCTTTAAAAATTTGGGAGGGGTACCTTGGCCCACCCCTTCATTTTTAGAAATTGCCCAATTTAAACATTTGGTATTATAGTATAGGACGCTAATATGGATCACTATAAATTTGGGTGGTCCACCTCGTTCCCTTTTAGGGGTACAAAATTGCCAAATTTTAGTACAACCACGTGTTTGGTTTTTAACCTAATTTATCTCCTTGGATGAGGTCCTATTACCTTATATGGTCATGTATAGGTGTTCATTCCCTATCATAAGACATAGGTACATTGGTGCACCCCTTTAAATTTTTAGGATGGGGTACCCTTTCTCACCCCCTTCAATTTCAGAAATTCTCCAATTTAAGCATTTGGTATTATAGTACAGGACCTCATTATGTATCATGATAAATTTGGATGGTGATCTCGTTCCCTTTCATGGGTACGAAATTGCCAAATTTAGGTACAACCACGTGTTTGGTTTTTGATTTAATTTATTCCCTTGGATGAGGTCCTATTACCTTATATGGTTATATGGTCATGTATAGGGGTCCATTTCCTATCATAAGACATAGGTACATTTTTGCACGCCTTTAAATTTTTGGGAGAGGTACCTTCGCCCACCCCTTTAATTTTGGAAATTGTTCAATTTAAACATTTGGTATTACAGTATAGGACCCTAATATGGATCACTATAAATTTGGGTGGTCCACCTCGTTCCCTTTTTTAGGGGTACAAAATTGCCAAAATATAAACGTAAGCAATACGTTGTACCACGTGTTTGGTTTTTGACCTAATTTATCTCCTTGGATCAGGTCCTATTACCTTATATGGTTATATTGTAATGTATAGGTGTTCATTTCCTATCATAAGACATAGGTACATTGGTGCATCCCTTTCAATTTTAGGAGAGGTACGTACCTTGGCCCGCCCCTTAAATTTTGGAATTTTTTTGATTTAAGCATTCGGTATTATAGTACAGGACCTTAATATGTATCATGATAAATTTGGATGGTCCACATCGTCCACTTTCATGGGTACGAAATTGCCAAAATATAAACGTAAGCAATACGTTGTACCACGTGTTTGACATTTTGACCCAATTTATCTCTTGGATGAGGTCCTATTACCTTATATGTTTATATGGTTATGTATAGGATCTATTCCCTATCATAAGACATAGGTACATTTGTGCACCCCTTTAAAATTTGTTAGGGGTACCTTGGCCCATCCCTTAAATTTTAGAAATTGCTCATTTTATATATTTGGTATTATAGTACTGGACCCTAACATGTATTATGATAAATTTGGGTGGTTTATCTCGTTTCTCTTTCATGGGTACATGTTATATGGGTATGTACAGAGGTTTAATACCTTTATATGTTTATGTTCCCTTTTAAATTTGGGGAATTATCAAATAACAAAATTCGGTAAACCTTTTTCTAGGACCCATTGTAGATGTTGGTGTTCCTCTTATGGCCAAATATTCAAAATTTAAAGGTTATTGACCGGCTTTATTATTGAATAAGTACAGGATTTATTACTTTTTTCATAACACACAGGTGTATTTGTGTACCAATCTTAAATTTTGGGAGGGGTACATTTCTTATTGTCATATCAATAATTGGTAATGGTTCTTAAAATAGGATAGTATCTCATTCATTGGGTAAATCATTGTGATCACGTAATCAGTTATTGACCTATGATGGAATTAGGAGTCCAGGACATTGGAACATTGAAACTTTGTAGGATAATTTGAGAATTGCGTCATTGGTTTTGATTATTCCCGCCAAATATAAACGTAAGCAAGACGTTGTACCACGTGATTGACCTTGATGAGTAAACATTTGACGGACATTATTGACATTATTGAGCATATAATGATATGATTAACTCTAAGACTTAGGTATATCAAGAGAAGTATTCTTTAAATTTGGGAATGGTGATAAACAGAATTTTAACATAAGGTGCGAAATTTGAAACAATACATTGAACTTTAGTCACAGCTCATAGTCTAAGATCATTGGTGGTGATTGATTTGAAATCTGATAGCTAACCTTATTGAATCTTATGACTCATAGACGAAAGGCAATACATGCTACAACACTGGCAAAGTTATTGTTAATGCAATTTGATTGGTTGATCACTATCTTTCCTGCAATCTGATTGGTTGATCACTATCTTTCGTGCAATCTGATTGGTTGATGATTTTCAAATCTTTGCTGTATTCAGTTTTAAGTTTTGTTTAACATTTAAAAATCTTGGTTTCGTTCAACATTTTGCACTCACTGATAAATATGATCAAAACCGTTTATTTGTTAATCGAATAGTTAAAAACCGGATAAAGTTTGACGGTGCACTCACTGATAAATATGATCAAAACCGTTTATTTGTTAATCGAATAGTTAAAAACCGGATAAAGTTTGACAAAATTTTTTTTTGCTTGAAATTTTTTGTTTGAAAATTTTTCGTTTCCAAATTTTTTTGTTTCAAAATTTTGTTTGAGATTTTTTCGTTTGAAATTTTTGTTTGAAATTTTTTCGTTTGAAATTTTTTGTTTGAAAATTTTTGTTCGAAAATTTTGTTTAAAATTTTTTGTTTAAAATTTTTCGTTTCCAAATTTTTTGTTTGAAATTTTTTGTTTCAAAATTTTGTTTGAAATTTTTTTCGCTTCAAAATTTTGTTTGAATTTTTTTCGTTTGAAATTTTTTGTTTTGAAATTTTTGTTTCAAAATTTTGTTTGAAATTTTTTTTGTTTCAAAATTTTTTGTTTGAAAATTTTTTGTTTTGAAATTTTTTGTTTGAATTTTTTTCGTTTGAAAATTTTTGTTTGAAAATTTTTGTTCTCGAAATTTTTGTTTCAAAGTTTGTTTCGACATTTTTAAAAGTTTGTGCACTCATTAGTAAAGAACCGGAACTGTTTAAAACAAAAACCTCTGGTAACATTGTGGTGCAATAGTACACGTCAGAACATGGGGTTGTACTTGAAATGAAAAAACACAATTCATTGAAATGGATCATTTTATTACACTCCACATACATCCATACCAGATAAAGGATTTGGATATTGTCGATACAATGTATTTTGAACTTCTTCCACTAGTTTGTCTTTAGCGTATAATTTTAATTCCAGTTGAAGTCTTTTAAGGTCTATTGCGATATCAATTGGTGGAAACTCAATGTTCATTTGATCACAAATAAACTGTTTATCAATAGAGGTATGCACCCACGAACGATGTTGACAACCATCACAATATCTAGATACATGTTGTACAATATGCATAAATAGTACTTTTTCAGGAATATACTAGTTTTGTTGCACACTTCCACTGCATGTTTCGCACACTGAAATACGCTGATGAATTTGTTCCATTCTGTTTGTGTTAGATACACCATGTTGCGAGGGACATGAAATGTACTCTTTTTACGTAACAGCACCATCTTCTCTTCGAGGACTGTACGCAGCACCACTTCATGATTTGAGCCTAATGATTTGACTATGGTCACATTTAGCTCATCGTTCATTTGGTCGATTCGTGCCATTCTTCACAGGTCAGTTGTACACCAAATTGTTCTGCTTTGCCCAATCGAATCACTGGTTCAAATGTTCTAGCACTGATACCAATCATCACATGTTTTGTTTGTTGGATAATAGCTTGCGAAGATGAATTCTTTATCGTTAGAAGTACACATCTTTCCTCCTGAAACGCACTTGCTCAAATGATTTCGTGGGATGACACTGTATTTGCTGGTTTATAGTTATTGCTGACGTCATTGGAAAGAAATGTGCTGACATTTGAATTCATGATTTCATCACAGTTGCTGACGTCATGCCGACCAACCATATTCATACAACTACAGCTGACGTCATTGGAAAGAAATGTGCTGATTCATGATTTCATCACAATGGCTGACGAATCCGGCTGTGTACTAAATTCAAGTTGATGACTTCGACCCAAGAATCCTTTGTAACATAAAGATACAGATCCAGTATTTAAGAAACGCAGCAGTTCTTCTTGTTTTGATGCTTCCATGGGTAAATATCTTGCTGGTAAAATTATATTCTTATCATTTTCAACCTTCACTACGATTCTTAATCCAAACTTTGTAGTGATCATTTGGCTAGCTAAGATTCTATAAGGTACATTCTGTTGTAAATCAGTAATCTTGGTAAATGATTTCATCACATCACGTGTGTTTAGAAACTGCAGACAAGTAGCCATGATGACGTTATCATGAATACTAACTCGAACGATGATGCAAAACTGATGACGTTGCATTATCATGTTCTGACGTGTACTATTGCACCACAACGTTGCCAGATGTTTTTGTTCTAAACAGTTCCGGCTAGTGCATACCTGTATTGATAAACAGTTTATTTGTGATCAAATGGACATTGAGTTTCCACCAATTGATATCGCAATAGACCTTAAAAGACTTCAACTGGAATTAAAATTATACGCTAAAGACAAACTAGTGGAAGAAGTTCAAAATACATTGTATCGACAATATCCAAATCCTTTATCTGGTATGGATGTATGTGGAGTGTAATAAAATGATCCATTTCAATGAATTGTGTTTTTTCATTTCAAGTACAACCCCATGTTCTGACGTGTACTATTGCACCACAATGTTACCAGAGGTTTTTGTTTTAAACAGTTCCGGTTCTTTACTAATGAGTGCACAAACTTTTAAAAATGTCGAAACAAACTTTGAAACAAAAATTTCGAGAACAAAAATTTTCAAACAAAAATTTTCAAACGAAAAAAATTCAAACAAAAAATTTCAAAACAAAAAATTTTCAAACAAAAAATTTTGAAACAAAAAAAATTTCAAACAAAATTTTGAAACAAAAATTTCAAAACAAAAAATTTCAAACGAAAAAAATTCAAACAAAATTTTGAAGCGAAAAAAATTTCAAACAAAATTTTGAAACAAAAAATTTCAAACAAAAAATTTGGAAACGAAAAATTTTAAACAAAAAATTTTAAACAAAATTTTCGAACAAAAATTTTCAAACAAAAAATTTCAAACGAAAAAATTTCAAACAAAAATTTCAAACGAAAAAATCTCAAACAAAATTTTGAAACAAAAAAATTTTCAAACAAAAAATTTTCAAACAAAAAATTTCAAGCAAAAAAAAATTTTGTCAAACTTTATCCGGTTTTTAACTATTCGATTAACAAATAAACGGTTTTGATCATATTTATCAGTGAGTGCACCGTCAAACTTTATCCGGTTTTTAACTATTCGATTAACAAATAAACGGTTTTGATCATATTTATCAGTGAGTGCAAAATGTTGAACGAAACCAAGATTTTTAAATGTTAAACAAAACTTAAAACTGAATACAGCAAAGATTTGAAAATCATCAACCAATCAGATTGCACGAAAGATAGTGATCAACCAATCAGATTGCAGGAAAGATAGTGATCAACCAATCAAATTGCATTAACAATAACTTTGCCAGTGTTGTAGCATGTATTGCCTTTCGTCTATGAGTCATAAGATTCAATAAGGTTAGCTATCAGATTTCAAATCAATCACCACCAATGATCTTAGACTATGAGCTGTGACTAAAGTTCAATGTATTGTTTCAAATTTCGCACCTTATGTTAAAATTCTGTTTATCACCATTCCCAAATTTAAAGAATACTTCTCTTGATATACCTAAGTCTTAGAGTTAATCATATCATTATATGCTCAATAATGTCAATAATGTCCGTCAAATGTTTACCTGAGTAGAACCAACTGTTTTCTAGAAGTGTGTGTGTACTCAAACTTAAGAAGTACCACAACAAAGGAAATGAATCCCTGTACACTACCTCATCAAGGTCAATCACGTGGTACAACGTCTTGCTTACGTTTATATTTGGCGGGAATAATCAAAACCAATGACGCAATTCTCAAATTATCCTACAAAGTTTCAATGTTCCAATGTCCTGGACTCCTAATTCCATCATAGGTCAATAACTGATTACGTGATCACAATGATTTACCCAATGAATGAGATACTATCCTATTTTAAGAACCATTACCAATTATTGATATGACAATAAGAAATGTACCCCTCCCAAAATTTAAGATTGGTACACAAATACACCTGTGTGTTATGAAAAAAGTAATAAATCCTGTACTTATTCAATAATAAAGCCGGTCAATAACCTTTAAATTTTGAATATTTGGCCATAAGAGGAACACCAACATCTACAATGGGTCCTAGAAAAAGGTTTACCGAATTTTGTTATTTGATAATTCCCCAAATTTAAAAGGGAACATAAACATATAAAGGTATTAAACCTCTGTACATACCCATATAACATGTACCCATGAAAGAGAAACGAGATAAACCACCCAAATTTATCATAATACATGTTAGGGTCCAGTACTATAATACCAAATATATAAAATGAGCAATTTCTAAAATTTAAGGGATGGACCAAGGTACCCCTAACAAATTTTAAAGGGGTGCACAAATGTACCTATGTCTTATGATATGGAATAGACCCCTATACATAACCATATAAACATATAAGGTAATAGGACCTCATCCAAGAGATAAATTGGGTCAAAATGTCAAACACGTGGTACAACGTATTGCTTACGTTTATATTTTGGCAATTTCGTACCCATGAAAGTGGACGATGTGGACCATCCAAATTTATCATGATACATATTAAGGTCCTGTACTATAATACCGAATGCTTAAATCAAAAAAATTCCAAAATTTAAGGGGCGGGCCAAGGTACGTACCTCTCCTAAAATTGAAAGGGATGCACCAATGTACCTATGTCTTATGATAGGAAATGAACACCTATACATTACAATATAACCATATAAGGTAATAGGACCTGATCCAAGGAGATAAATTAGGTCAAAAACCAAACACGTGGTACAACGTATTGCTTACGTTTATATTTTGGCAATTTTGTACCCCTAAAAAGGGAACGAGGTGGACCACCCAAATTTATAGTGATCCATATTAGGGTCCTATACTGTAATACCAAATGTTTAAATTGAACAATTTCCAAAATTAAAGGGGTGGGCGAAGGTACCTCTCCCAAAAATTTAAAGGCGTGCAAAAATGTACCTATGTCTTATGATAGGAAATGGACCCCTATACATGACCATATAACCATATAAGGTAATAGGACCTCATCCAAGGGAATAAATTAAATCAAAAACCAAACACGTGGTTGTACCTAAATTTGGCAATTTCGTACCCATGAAAGGGAACGAGATGGACCATCCAAATTTATCATGATACATAATGAGGTCCTGTACTATAATACCAAATGCTTAAATTGGAGAATTTCTGAAATTGAAGGGGGTGGGCCAGGGTACCCCCTCCTAAAAATTTAAAGGGGTGCACCAATGTACCTATGTCTTATGATAGGGAATGAACACCTATACATGACCATATAAGGTAATAGGACCTCATCCAAGGAGATAAATTAGGTTAAAAACCAAACACGTGGTTGTACTAAAATTTGGCAATTTTGTACCCCTAAAAGGGAACGAGGTGGACCACCCAAATTTATAGTGATCCATATTAGCGTCCTATACTATAATACCAAATGTTTAAATTGGGCAATTTCTAAAAATGAAGGGGTGGGCCAAGGTACCCCTCCCAAATTTTTAAAGGGGTGCATTAATATACCCATGTCTTATGAAAGGTAATGGACTCCTGTATACGCTCATATAACCATATAGGGTAATAACACCTCATCAAAGGGGATAAAATCGACCAAAAACCAAACACGTGGTATAACGTATTGCTTACGTTTATATTTTGGCAATTGTGTACCCCTAAAAGGAAACGAGGTGGACCACCCAAATTTATCATAATACATATTAGGGTCCTGTACTATAATACCCAATGTTTAAATTGGGCAATTTCCAAAATTTAAGTGGTGGGCCAAGGTACCCCTCCCAAATTTTTCAAGGGGTGCATTAATATACCCATGTCTTATGAAAGGTAATGGACCCCTGTATACGCCAATATAACTATATAGGGTAATAATACCTCATCAAAGGGGATAAATTAGGTCAAAACCCCCGAAATTTGAATTTTTGGCAATTTTTTACCCATGAAAGGGAACGACATAGACACCCAATACTGATAGAGGTACATACTGTGGTCCTAGGCTACCATACCAAATTTTTAGATTTGGCAATTTCCAAAATTTAAGGGGGGTGGTCCTATGTACCCCTGCCAAAATTTAGGGGGTGGGCCATGGTACCCCTGCCAAATTTTAGAGGGGGTGGTCCTAGGTACCCCTAGGTCATTGACCCCGGGCTAAGGTCATTGACCTTTGACCTTTGAGCCATTAAGCCATACGTCGGGGACTACTACTGTCGACCCCATATCAGTAGGAAAAACAGGGAGGAACGAGAGGACGTGAATACATAATTTGTGAAACGAGAAAAAGATGACTAGTAAATGTATCCACTCACCAGTATAATTATTAGCAGAGCTACGAAAATCTTGGTCATCGTTCTGCTAAATAACGCCTCGTTTTTATCTCTATTTCCCTGTTTCCTCTGAAAATAAAATTTAGAAAAAATGATAATTTATTATACAAAAAAAGAAAGTGAATTTCTGTCTGCTAGAGTCACATATTAACCACTTGACTAAATGAAGTTATACTTGGCACTATTATGAACATTAGCACCGTAAGAATCATATTATATCAAATTTATTAAAGTGACTATGCTAAGGACGGAGCGCGGGGTGTAATGATTTAAGTCAAATGTTGAGTATGTCACGAGCTTCTCAAGTCAGAAAAATGAAACTTGGTAAATGTACTCCTCACTAGAAATAAACGAACCCACGTTATAGTGTTTCTAAAATTTAAGGAGGTCTCAAGGGCACAGCTATCTTTATAAAAATGTACATACGCATGTGTGTATGTTATTCCGTAAGTCTGAAATACGCGGAGCAATTTTAACCAAACTTGGCACAATATAACTTACCAAAAGACAGAAAGTCAATTTTCCAAATTATTTAGATTTAATACCGGACAGTGATCAAGGTGAATCCAGTATAAGACTTAATGTAACATCACTATATGACTTACACAAAACGTATATGCGAGAGAATATTTCACAAGGCATATAAACTCGCTGATTTAACTTAAAATGCTTATCAAAACTTTCCTAATAGTATTTAACGTATTATTTCCCTAATTACATTATTCTACCCTTCTTTAGTTCCATTCAATAGAAATCTTTTTGAAAAGACAAATTTTTATTTCACATTTAGTTTCGTAGCCCATTTTGTTTAGAAAATAAAATTCCGTGGCAATTTCCATGACAACTAAAAGGATACGATGTCACACTATTTCAGTCTATAGGTGTAATATTGAACTAAGTTACTTCTATAATCTTGACTTGTGATCATTAACAAACAATATTACACATTAAAAAATGTTAATGTTAGAAAACGAACCACACAATTTAAGCCCAAATGTTTAAAAAATTTTATATTTATTGATTGGTTAAGTGCAATTAACAGGGTTGTCTAATGGACACTGAAAACAGTTATTCCTTTGTATTTGCATGTAGAGTTTACTCAGTGGTGACGTCAAGAATAATTTTATTCAAAGCGAATGAAAAGAAATAACCATTTTGGGCCCTATTCCGTAACGGTTTGTAAATATTGTGGATCACAAAACAACACTAATAATGCAGCAAGTAATTATAGCTACTACGTTGACCATTGCATCTAAAACGCAGCAACTGCGTTCGTTGACGCAAGCCAATCCGGAATGAGATTCGTTTATATATTGTCTTTTTGTGACAGCAAAATGTTATATTAACGTAAGGCAGCGGAATTACTCCGAGAATAAATAACAAGGTTTCGACAGATGAGGTAAAATGCCCGTCAACAGTTATACGAAACCCTATCAATAATCTTGACTTGTAAGGCTTTTTTTTTTCTCACATGGATCTCAGCCGGAGTCATGCGAAATCACTAGCGCTGAGTCATGCCGAATCAGATCTATGCATACTAAGTCAAACTGTGTTTGAGCCACATGTATGTGTGCTAAGCTGTAGGTTTGTCAGGACGGCAATGTTGAATTTTCTCTGTGCTCGATGTTCGAGAATGAATTCTTTGGTGCTATGGTAATTTATTGTTGCTTTTAATTCATTATACGGATAAACCATACAGCAAATTTGTTTGTTTGATCAATAATATCACGAAGATCCAGATACGCCCAGTCTTATTCAGATACGTTACACCAAGGAAAGTCTTCTTCCCAAAATTTCTGAACATTAAGTATAATATTTATGTGGTGAATATGGTTTTAGATAGAGCTTTAGATTTCTGTTCCTAATAATAAAGAGAGTGGATAAATATGATAGCAAAGTGAAAGCTTTAATAAATGTTTGGTGTGAGTTAAGTGCTAGATATGCTAACCAATTGCGACTAAAGCCAGTGGCTTCAATTCATATTAGTTCTCGTAAAATTTGCGAACAGCAACCCAGCGCTATATATATTAAAGAATTGTGCAGGGGTGTTTGAAAAAAAGTTGTGCAGGATGGATAACAGCTACTCGAAGTTTGAATTTCTATGGTCAATCGCTCAAGCACCGTTCCGCTCCACCGGTGGATCTGACCTTTACAATATTGGTAAGGTGTTGGGGCATGGGTCATAGTACGGTGAATTTCAATTTAATTATCTTATATAATTATTTCATTGCTGAATTAGAGATAATTTTCTGTAGAAAATAGAATGAAATTTGAGTCTCAAATCAAGGTAAAGTTGTCCCACGTAAAAGGAAACAAGTGTAAAATTCAACTGTCTCTCGAAAGCCAAGTAGTAAATTCTATTCCTATTATTACAATTACAAATAGTAATATCCAAAAGTGTCCGAAGTTATTTTTTCACTTAGATATACTCATCTTAGGTAAGTAAATAAAAACAAATTAAAAAAATAAATTAAAATGGAGGCCTTGAGGGGAAAACGTAGACAAATTCGCTAGTGTTCAGAAGATGTTGACTACAATGCACTGACCCATTCGCTAATCTTGACCAACTTGGTCCATGACCCACTGGCCCATTCTATCTCTGGCTGCGAGATGTGTATATAGATATCAGCTAAACGAACGAAAGTCTATGTATGACATTCAAAAATAACAACAAAATATCCAGGATTTTACTTACCTTATTAGTTACAGAAGTTCTACTGGTTTCTACTGCAAGTCATTATGGATACAGAGGTTGTTAGTAACAGCGATGTTACACAGAGTGCATAACCATTACTGTGATCTGTTTCCTTGTTAGCATTCTTTTATAACTAGGATAGTATCAACCAAGAACACATATATCGTTAATTTTTGTCATGTACACATTGTCCAAGTGCCAATTTAAAAATATTACGTACATAATAGAAGACTGTAAACATTAAGTCAACAAATAATAGCTTATTACATTAGTAAATTTAAATATCCTTATAAAGTTGACACAATATACTTAGCTATTGTATTGTTTGACGTCAATCTTTCCAATGGTACCAGGACGCGATTTAGAATTTTGTTCGTGAAAAAAAATGAAACATTTTGAACTGCGATTAAGCACAATCCTAGTAAGATTATTTTGTTATTTTTAATTTGATATGCGTTCTCAGAACGGAATGTAAAGAACAATGCCTGTTCACAGAAACATTAGTCTGAACCTAAACATCCTGTTCTTGTTAGTACATTTTTGACTTTGCTGGTTATTTTGTATATACTGGTGTCCAAAAAGATAGCATAATGCTGGTCCACATGGACCAAACATACCTGACTGATCCTAGGCATTCAAAACGTGGACACCTGCGTGAAAAAATTGCGCAAGGGAAGAAGAAAACACACAACACACAGTCTCAATACCTTTATTACACAAAACTCACCATACTTGAAAATGACCCAATTTGTGTGTGGCGGGAATGCAAATGAGTTTATGGTGGATCAAGAGCATCAGTAAGACGTGTGGTCACCACGCGCGGCTGCACAGGCTGCACAACGTCGTTCCATGCTTCCGATCACTTCCTTGATGAGATCCATCGGTATCCTCGGCTACTCCGCCCGAAGAGCAGTACACAGGTCCGGATTCGTTCGCGATGGGAGGTGTCGGACTGCAATCCGCCTTCTCAATGCATTCCAGACATGTTCTATTGGATTCACGTCTGGGGACCGTGTAGGCCACTTCATGCGTCGAATATTTTCCTCCTTCAAAAATCATCCACCACACCTGCCCGATGACAACGTGCGTTGTCATCCATGAATATGAATGATGGTCCAACTGCACCCCGAAACAGTCTCACATAAGGTTCCAGCACCTCATCACTTCACCACTGGCCAGTCAAAGTCCCGCCCTGAAAGACGTGTAGGTCGGTACGGTCAGTCAGCATGATGCCCGCCCAAACCATTTCACCCCACCACCAAATTGGTTCCTTTCAATGATGTTCTGCGGGTTGTAGCGCGTCCCCTGTTCTCTCCATATCAGTGTCCGTCGAGAATCTGACTGTAAGCTGAATCGCGACTCATCCGAGAATAGAACGTGACCCCACTGTTACATGGTCCAGTGCCTGTGTTCTTAGCTTCACCTCAAGCGGGGTCTGCGCTGCACACGAGAGAGACGGACACACGCGACGGGGTGTCTTGTGTAAAGACCAACCTCATGCAGTCGCCAGTATACCGTTTGTCTTGGAACACATGCTCCTGTAGCAGCTGCAAGCTCTGATGACAGTTGCTGTGCTGACATCAACCGACTCCGATGTGCTCTTACCGACAGATACCGGTCCCGTCGAGGGGTTGTGACTCTTGGGCGAAACGGAATCGTTGCACGTGCGATGTTGCCGGTGGTTTGAAACCTGTGCCATAGCCTTGAGACCACACTTTGTGGTTCACGCAGTGTTCTGGACACCTCCGTTTGTGTTTGCCAAGCTTCCAGCCGTCCGATTATCCTGCCCTACAAGACAGGGTCTAATATGGGTCCTCGTGGCATGTTGAGGCCTTCACGACACACTAACACTATTTCCAACACGTCTGCTTTGCACACGACTCAGCAATGGTGGTGTGGTGTGCTATTATCAGCTCTTCTTCGGGCATTTCTCTTCCCTCCCTCCAGCAACCCTTGTATGACCTTTAGTACGCTTTCTTCTGTGTGGCAAGGTCAGTTCTACTTGCACTGTTCTATGACAGCTGTATGCCCTTGTTCCCATTGTGTGTTTTCATTTTTCGTAATTATGCTATCTTTTTGGACACCAGTGTATATATACATACATACATAGAATTGCAAGTTTTATCAATGTTTCTGTACATAACTTCGATTATTATGGCTTCTTACGTAACAGAGATACAACTATGTTGAGTACTGACCCAAAATGAAAGTTTATGATGGCCAAACTTGCTTTAAATGGAACGTTTCCTGGACAATTTTGTTGTTTAAACAATCCTATAAAATAAATCGGATATATTTAGTACCAAAATGTCCACCATTCTCTTAGGTATTGATCAACACCAATATGATCTCTGTGTGACTTACAGCTCCCGAGATTTGACTCCTTAAATCTCCCGAAATCGGAACTATGTTTTGACCAATATCACGGGAACGGTAAGTCATAGAGAGATGATAATGGTGTCAACCAATACCTAAGAGCATTGTAAACATTTTGGTGCCGATCGTAATTAGTGGCCACTGGCCAAACCAGTGACCAGTTGGACAGTGGTCACCGGTTACTATTTGGTACCAAAATATTTACCATCTTTTAGATATTGAGCAACAACAATATGATCTCTCTATGACTTACGGTTCCCGAGATATGACTCCTTAAATCTCTGAAAGTTGGCCATTTTTTGACCAATATCTCGAGAACGGTAAGAGTGAAAATTTAATCAGTTTCTCTGATAGTTTTTAATGCTCCATCGAATTCAGGGTTCAAAATTGAAAAAATCGCAAATAACAGACAGACAAACGGACAGACAGACAGACACATAGACATAGAGAATTCAGTAACGAACTTTTTAAGTTCGTTGAAAATACTTGAATTGCATCAAATATTACCCACAAACCAAATTCAGCGTAAACTACAGTGCACTATTTGACACATTCTAAGTTGTTGCTGGGGTGATAATACAAGATCTGAAAGAAAGAAATGAAATGAAATTAAATTTTTCAATTTAACGTCCCATTTTTATGCCCTTTAGGCTAAGGGAGACGATGATTAAAGCAAGTGAATGATGATGGAAGAATTGATGGAATGAGAATGTGGAAGGAAACGGGAGTACCCCGAGAAAACTCACAAACACAATGTTGTCTACCACGAATTTACTTGGCAGGGGGTCAAACCAAGGACCCTATGCACCAGAGGTAAGCGCCATACAACTGAGCCACCGTGCCCCTTCTGAAAGAGAGAGCTTTGTTCGTTGATGGTAGTTCTGGTCTAACTAAATTGCTTTATAGCGCCTGAAAACTTGCCTGGATTCTATCTTCATATGCTTCGTTTCCAGGAGAAAATTTACAAACAAGGAACCCAGAATTGCTGGTTTAGTACACAGATTTTAGGTTTCATATCGCAAGAATTTATGAAACATTTTTTTTTTAATTCATACAAATAACCGTGTTATTGTAGGCAGAAATGTCTTCGTTGAATGCTTCGTTATAGTGTTATAAAAACAAGCTTCTTAAATAAACACTTATATCCTCTCAGCATGGTTAAATTGTCAAGCACCTCAATATTTTTCTTGCCTTTGTACTAATGAACTGGACGCATAACTTGATAATGACTTTGAAACCCACGCAAAGGTCATACTTTACATTTCAAGCTAATCAGTAAACTTAGACGTCAAGTCTAAACACGAAATAGAAAGGAAGAACCTTTTTTTTAAAAAAAAAAATCTATTTCTTTAGGTTTATTGGGGAATATTCTAAGTTATATTGTAGATTTGTTTTTACTATCGGACACAGATACTGCTCATTCAACTTATGAACAATTTTATTAATTTCCTTGCCTCTTGCTACTGGTTTCGCTATTCTTCTTTATTCTGCAAGTGATATACAGTAAAACCTGTCTTCAACGGATCCTTTATTAAACGGAAACTTGTGTTAAACGGAAATATTTCACGGTCTCGGGAATTTACTGGCAAAATCGTGTTAAGTTCCCTTCATTATCCCATAACTGCCCGAATTCATTTTTTCCTGATTTTATAATATTTTCAGTTACGTTTTTTCCATATGATCGTAGTAAATGTGAAAATAACGAATTTTTTTGTTGTTATTGTTGTAATGTGTTCACGGTGAGCCGTGTCACAAAATTCAACACACAAAATCTCCCAGGCATAAAAAGTTATCCTTATTAGCTGGGAAGTTATGGGTTAAACGAAAACTGTGTTACCCGGACAACGGAAATCAAAATAAGCCTCTTAACGGAAAATTTGAAGTTTCGGAGTGCAGCATTTAGAAAGGTTTTAGATAGCTTATGAAAGGTTAGATATATTCTTTTTTTTTCATATATATATAGCAAAACAGACAGTGATGTGCAAACCAAAGTAGACCTGACGGATATACATGCCTTAATTGGGAATTGTATGGGAAGTCCGAAAGGAAAAGAGGAGGTGGATTAAGAAGAGAAATATGGTATTGAGTTAGAAGAAGAGCGTAGGCTAAAGAATTATCAAGATTCTGTCAAAAGTTTAAAAGAAGTGCAACATTTGTCCTAGGTAGAAATGACAAATTTTTTTAATGTGGTTTCTCAGACTAAAGTCTTTGTGTCACCTCCGGTGCTTGGGATCCCTGATTCGATCCCAGCTCGCGCCGTGTGGACTTTGTGATGGACAAACACCATGCTCGTGGGTTTTCTCGGGGTTCTCCCGTTTCCTCCCACTTTCTTCATTCCACCATTTCACTCATCTCTCATCATCACCGTCTCCTTTAGCCTGTCCGGCATAACCGTTGGACGTAAAACTTAAAAATTTCATTTTCATTTTAAAGTCTCTGTGGAAAGTTGAGCAGGAAAGCTGCGATGTGTACAGAAAACCCTCCTTGATAATTGTAGAAAATAAATTAGCGTGTGTACAGTATTGTAAGTTTTGTGTATATTAATTCCTAGTAGAAATAAATACTGTAAATTGACTAAGGTAGATAGTATTTTATTTTATCTCACACGGGAGGGTCCCACAAGTTATCGCTGAAATCTGATTGTCACATAGCACATCTATATGAGCAATGAACATGAGCAAAATTTAAGGTGCTTTGAACCAGATGGATAGGAGCTACGGGGTTTCAAAATTTATATATCAACAAAATTATATCATGGATTTATGTACGTTTAAAGTAAATATCTTGAAAACCGTTAAAGCTATCAAAACAAAAGTTGCACAATCAAATGAGAACAAAATGCCCTATCGAAAACCACAAACAGTGTTGCCATAAGTGAAGCAGTGTTGCCAACTCAGCATATTTTTTGTTTGAAATAGCACCATATACAAGTGTGCACAATTTTAAAATGCACTATTACCACTAAACATAGCACTATTACCACTATGTGTGTTGAAAATGTTCAATGGAGAAGTCTGATATGTGGTGACAGATGGTAATAAAGGAATGCATTAGAAAAAGTGAGGGATAGCCATTACACTTCCGTAGCCACGGTGAATAAGCAGACAACTCGAGAAAACAAAATGATACACATGACGAAAGAAACACATGTTTTCTAATTCTGCAAACTGGTTCTCCAGATTATCTTATCAATATTTGGAAGATTAATTCTTGGTTTATGTCTTTAGTGTTAAATGGCATATTCTTTTACTTCCTCTCCTATGATTATGTTTGTACACTGTAATATTACACATTGGAAATATAATTATTTTATTACTACCTCATTTCGTTTTTATTCTGCCAGGATAGACGTGTGGTCTAGAAGGCTAGGCTACCGACTTATTAGGGATTGCGGGTTCCAATCCGGCCTCGGACATTGAGTTTATGTTGTATTTTTCATTTTGCATTTCATTGTCATCTTTCGTCTTTCATAGTGGTTCGGGTATCACTTTAAGCTTTAGGTCCCGTCCTATATAGCTTCGGTGCTGACAAAGCACGTAAAAATGGCTTCACTCAATTTCGTTTCTAAAATGCATCAATATTTTGACACTGATGACATTTTGCTATGTTATACTATTGGTGTTATGCATTTGAACTAAATTCGTAGTATGAGACCCAGATTCCTTTGTTACTTTCTGTTGAGACATATCACGCTTCTCCATTGTACAGTTTCCGCACACGTAGCTCCAATAGTATGTAACACTGTACCACTACACTTCACTGTTAAGTTTAGTAATCATAGTGTATTTTATGTCTGTGCACAATTTTATATGGCGCTATTTCAAACAAAAAATATATGCGGAGTTGCCAACACTGCTTCACTTATGGCAACACTGTTTGTGGTTTTCGATAGGGAGTTTTGTTATCATTATATCGTGCAACTTTTGTTTTGATTGCTTTAACGGTTTTCAAGATATTTACTTGAAACGTAGATAATTCCATTATATAATTTTGTTGATATATAAATTTTGAAACCCCGTAACTCCTATTCTTCTGGTCCATAGTACCTTAAATTTTGCTCATTTTCATTTCTCATGAAAATGATCTATCAGATGTGCTATGTGGGAATCAGATTTCATCGACAACTTGTGGGACCCTCCCGCATCAGTATGTCCATTATATGCTTTTTTGCATAGGTCTACCTTCGTTAACCGGAAACCTATCTTTAACGGAAATTTTTGCGAGTCCCCTAAAGACAGGTTTTACTATACAATAAAATTTCTCTTCTTTCTTTCCAGAAAGCAAATGTCTTATTTTCTTCTTCAAGTCACATTACACAATTTGATGCAATACGATTAAGTATGCATATTACACGTTACTTGAAGATGGATATATAATAAGTAGTAAGTAGATTTAACTGCAACTAAAACCAGTTTACAAATATTTGTTTTTCGAATTCGAGGTCAAGTGTGAAAAAATGGAAAAAAGAATATCCTGCATCGATTCATTTTTCTTCATGGTTCTCTTTTAGTGTCCTTCAACTAATGCCTCCCGCACTTTGAAGGTGAAGCAGTTGGTCGGAGCCACGGTTGATGAACCCACGATAGCCAACACGTGAATTATCGATAACTACCAAGTTCGCCTTCATAATGACGCCTTGGCTCTTCTGGCAAAGAATTGACGCAAAAGGTGATCTCGTGACTTTGGTCAGGGCTCAACTATACAAACTTTCTTATCGGACACCTATTATTTAAAAATAAGAAGAAGAAATGGGAGCAAGGTTACCCTAAGAATAGTACGTTAGTTCAAGTTTTGTACAATTTATATTTTGTATTCTGTTTCAGAATTACCGGTCCGGTACTGCTTTGTTTAATGCTCAACGCAAAAGAAAGACTCATCCATCTCCGATTAAAATTGCGTACAGATTAAGAATACGGGGGCTATTTTTTTTTTAAAAAAAGTTTTTTTTACATAACTTTTCTTCTTTCAAACAATATCTCAACAAGTACAAAACATTTCGGCATTTTCTTGACGCATTCCCAAATAACTGCGTAGAGATTGATAAGATGCGGGCAAACTGATATGCCACACAAATGACTACTCGTGCGAAAAACACACCACTCTATCATAGTCAAAAAAGCAAGATTTCTATCTATTCCGGTTCCGGACAGCACGAAGCTGCTGGGCTCGGAGGGAGTAGGCGCATTTGCGATGGTGAATACTGGCATAAACTTAAGAGTTTCTTCTAAATAGAATCTCTATTGATATTTCAATTTACCGAGCATTTAATCTTCCTCTTCCATGTCTTCTTTGTGCAATACCAGAGAAGTTCATCTATCTTCTATATATTAAATGCTAGCTTTATATGTTTGTGTCCAATCCTTTCGACAATGAGATCTCGAAAACCACAAGTGCTAGAAATGTGACGTTTCCGCTGGTCGGTTCCAAATTTTGTGTAGATCACCCAGTTCTAATTGAATATTTAAAAACGTGGCCGTTATTTCATTATTACATTTTTAGGAGAACACTGAAAGTGTTGAATTTTTTTAAAAAGTAAAGCATCATATCCTAGAATTTATTCATTCCAACAAAACATAGTTGTATATAGTTATATGCAGGGGTTGTATATCTCTCAGGCGATTGTTTCATGGCCAAATGATAATGAGAAACAAAGGATAACACTTTCTCCAATCTAAAATGAACGTTTATTGTTTGGAGTGTTTTGCCCAATGAACCCATATATCACTGACATTATAATTAATTCTGTATGTAATGTATTTGCTTATTACATACTGCATACAAGAAGAAAGAAAACATTCATCATATACGAATTAGAAACTCCAATAGAAGTACTCTCAATCTTGCAAACGGTGCGAGATATTGAAAAAAAAATAATCGAAAAAATCCGCCCATTATGATGCCCCTTGCCGATTTTTATCAAGAAGTCTTTCACTTGTATATGTAAAGGGACACATACAGATGTTGTGAGGAATGACAAGGAGATTCATGCATATATGTGAATGATACGCTGTGTAGAGAGCTCAGGTTCAGCTAGTAACTTTATTAACAGAAAATAGTCATGTATCCGTCATGTTCATTGCGCAATGTTTCAATAGGGAAGATTCAAAACAGAATGTCACATTGAGAGTTTGTTCACGCATATGACTGTTGCGTAAGGGTACATTTAATATGTTATTTACTCGTATATTAAGGTTTGTACTTCCTAGAAAACATTTCTACTTACAATACGAATTAAAATAAATAATTAAGAAATATGTGTGTAAACAGTAATGCAGGGTGTAGCCAGCAGGTTTGTGTAGGGGAGGCAGTCGTTTTTGAGGGGGGTGGCAGCTACAATGTACAAAGCCAAAAAAAAATGTGTTGCTGCTGGTGTTTTTGAGGCCTGAAAGAAAGGAAAATTTTGGTTTCCTTCTGGAAAACTAAAAACACTATTTTCGCTTCTTCTTCTTCTTCTTCTTCTTATTATTATTATTATTATTATTATTATTATTATTATTATTATTATTATTATTATTATTCATAAATTATGTTCAATATAGTTTTTATTATGCTTAATCAAGAACTACTGCCCGGGACCAAACGCTATACTTTTGTGCATAACTATAAAGGTAACCAAGAAAGTTCTGTCCCTTTTCGTGGAGGTCTGTGTTCAATTGGACCTCACACCGTGAGTTGAATGCGAGTGGAGATAAGGCGAACGTCAGTTGTTGGTGTGGATATATCCAACATACTACCTGGTTGTGGCAATTCAGACACACCGTGAACTTGCGTAAAGACAGAGGGAACATGGGACATCCACAGGGCGTCATAAGAGCATGTATGGTGAACGAGTTCAAATGGAGGTCAAACGCCGATGTAGCGGGACAGAAGATATGCCAGGCCTTTGGTGAGGGTGTCGTGACGACGCGGACATTGCAGCGATGGTTTAACAAGTTTAAGGACGATGATGAAACACCCGAAAACACCACGTGCCAGAATACCAACACATGTACAAAGTGGAACTGGGACTACAATTCAGTGAGTGGAGAAACCATTCGGCAGCACATCCATCAACTTGTGAAGCACTAAAAGTTGGGTCGATGGGTCTCACATATTTTGACTCCGGGCCAGAAGGCAACGCGGCAGTCGCCTGTGTTTATTTACTGTTTCGGAGCCATTTCTGGACAGGGCGTTGACATGTGATAAAAAGTGGGTCCTATACGAAGCTTCACGGCGCCGTCATCATTGGTTAGCATCCCATGAACCGATTTCAAAACAGCCGAAACCAGCACTGTACCAGAAGAAGATCCTTCTGAGCGTTTCGTGCATCGTGCATCGGGAACTGTTACCAGCTGGTCAGAGTATCAATGCAACTGTGTAGTGTCAGCAGTTGAGCTGTGTCCAAGAAAACCTCAAAACTCTGGAACCAGAACTTCTGAATTGCAAATGGGTCCTCGTTTACGGGACAACGCTAAGTCACACGTAGCTAGGATGACTCAGGGCACCATTTTCCGCCTTGGATGGGAAACAATATTGCAACCACTATAAGCCCCGGGTATTGCACCGTCCGATTATCACCTGTTCCATTCTTTGGACAATCATCTTAGAGGACGCCAGTTCAAATCCCTAGTAAAAGTCCAAAATGCAGCTGATACTTTCTTCGTTTCACAGCCCACCAAGTTCTACCGTGATGGATTCCATGGCATTCCAGAACGTTTTCAGAAGGTCGTCGATGCTGATGGGGACTATTTTTGATCTTCCAGGTTAGGTGACATATCGATGTTCGAAGGTGGTGGGTAAAAAGGCAACAAAACTTTTCTTGGTTACCTTTATGTTTAAATTTAAGACCTTGTATACAGAACCTATCTACACAAGATTGATTTTCTTTGAAATTTCACTTAATTTCTTTACGGTTTCCTGACAAAAATATTTATTTATTATTCGTGACTAAAAAAACATAATTATTTTATTACACTGAGTAGAAATAAAAGTGAGAGCGAATGAAATCCAAATTGAATAAAAGCATTGTTTCTCACCAAATTTTCCATCCTCTATGTCTTTTAAAACACTTGTTAAAGCATATAAACATATACTGTACTTACAAATCAGTTTAGTACCTTTGTTTTATGGCTGTATTTGTAGCACCTTGTTAAAACGTTTGTCTTCAAACTGTCAAATATAAATCGCAGTAAATTGTGAAATCTGCTGTCACAAAAAAGTATCCCATTTTTCGATCGGTATAAGGAAGAGATACTATACTATTTTTCGATCGGTATGGAAAAACAATATTTCTCCATACTATTTTACCATAAATTATTAATTGTCAATAAACTTTGTTACTTTTAAATGAATGAAGCAAGATAATTTTTCTATGATGTTATAAAAGCTGGTCATTTGGGGGGACAGGAAACCATTTGGGGGGCCTGGCCCCAATGGGCCCCCCTTGGCTACACCTCTGCATTAATGTATAAATGTAAGTTTCTCTTCTTTATAATCTTAAATAGTACGTTAAATGCATTGTTTAATGCCTACGCTATCATGTTTATGTAGACTTCAGTGTTGTATCTGCAGTACGTTAATGTAGGAGTAAGTTGCTTGTATATACTGTACATTGGTCTGCGTTTGACAGCTAACAGATTTTCCAAAATGTGCCTCCCAAGTTCTTGACCATCACTGAGATTTGTTAAATTAATTCTATTGGAAAGTTTCAAGGTATGAGAACTGATAGCGATTAACTATGTACAGTCAGCGACAAAAGTTCTTTCCGTTTGATGAAATTAATTTCGTAAATAACTTCAGAATTTAAGGACAATTTGCGTACAGTTTTCAGTGCATTTAAAAGAACATGAGTTACAAGAATTAATTTTCTGTACATTCCAGTCATAGCACTGTTATTTCCAAAATAAATTTTATCAAACGTAAAGAACTTTTGTCCATTTGACTTTCTATAGTATCAAAGCAAGAACGGTAAGGAATAACGAGAAGTGGATTTTCATAAGGATCCGGTTGATTTTTGTTTGTTTATTTTAAATTGGTAGAGAGGATAAATGCACCCCATTATACTTGAAAAATTTCAATCTCAAGATGTGTGAATGATCACGAAGTCGATGGAGGTACTCCCGAATGGTTTTTCCTCTCACACTGAATTGTAGTCTCAGGTTCTCACATGTCTGGCCACTGTTCGCCCCAATTGCTACCTGAAGATCTTAATTTTATACATGTGTTGGCTTTCCGGGACGTGGTGCGTCTTCAAGTGTTTCGTCACCGTCCTTAAACTTGTTAAACCACCGAAGTACTGTCCGCGTAGTCACGGCACCTTCACCAAAGGCCTGGAATATCTTCCGCCCCTCTGCAGCGGAGTTTGACCCCAGTTTAAACTTGTACAGCAATCACGCCTTATGACTCTCTGTGGAGGTTCCATGTTCACTCTGTCCTTATGTAAGTTTACGGTGTAAGTTAACTGCCACAACCAGGTAGTATGTTGGATATACCCACACCAACAACTGACTTTATCTCCATTTGCATACAACTTACGGTGTGAGGGCCAATTGAACACAGACCTACACTAAAAGCATCAGAACTTTCTTTGTTACCGTTATAGATAAATAAAGTAGTGATGATATATGCTATTTAGAAAAAAGTGAGTTTCGTTTCACAGTGAGAAACTACGGTAGACTTAAATCACGTGCATTGAATACTCAAACTTGAAGTGGTACACTCATGTTCAAAATTATTGTCGCATGTTTATAAATATGTTGTTGTAGGAATATAATTTGATAACGAATTCACCCAGTATTTCGTATAATGTTAGTATCTGTATAATCAGCAAAGACATGTATGTGACAAATTTCATGTCAAAAGAGCAGTAAATAAGAACAGTAAAACGAAAATAAAACATTCTTGTCCATTTAGCAACATTTTGTTTTACTCATTCTAATTTTCGTATTTATAATTCTTTTCCTATGAAATTTACCACAAATATACATTTCCCTATTATCCACATAGTATCAGTATTAAAAGTATCCTGCAAAATCATTATCAAATTATATTCTTACAAGAAGACGTTTATAGATATGCGACAAGAAGACAGTTATAGATATGCGACAATCATTTTGGACATGAGTGTACATGTATAACTACTGGTTGCAATAGATTAATAAGGTCAAAGATAGAATCTATTCCTTGCACACTGAATGTATATCAAAAGAAGCCATTACTTGCTTTCCTTTATTACTTTTGTTTTACGGTATAGGAATAAAGGTTGAAAACTTAAATAGTTAACTTGAGTCAATTGTGAATTGAATATATGGTTAAGGGTAGAGATAGGACCTGTTCTTGAGAAGCTGATTTTTTTTTTTTTTTTTTTTTTTTTTTTAGAAAAAGCATCTCGATATCTCTTACTGTTTTTGAGTAAGATATCTCTTACCATTACTATGGAAAGCAGTTGAAACCGGAAGTAGTAGTACATTTCAACCACTTCTGGTTTCAATAGTGTGTTGCGGGCTGTGATTGTATGCTCTCTCGAAACCCTTGTATCAATTGAAATCACTTGTGTCCATCTATTACGATTTTTGTTCTATGGTGATAAGTATAAAAACCTGAAATGGCTACTTTTGTCCACTTCCGGTTTCAATAGACACTTAATAAATCTTTCGATAGTGTCTGAAGAAGGATATGCTAGATATCCGAAACAGTTACAAATTATAATTTAAAATAAAGTGGGTTTTAAGCTTTGGTCAGTGTCTCTTTTGTTAAAATAATCAATCCAAAACCTGCTTAGCTAGAAAATAAATGAGTACCCGTTTTCAACTCCATTAATGTACAATCTTAGGTTAACAAAATAAATAATAAATAAATTTTGTCAGCAACCTTTGACCTGAAAATTGGTCGATTTCATTTGGATTGTCCCTTCTAATAAAGAGCGTGAGCATAGGATGAAATGAGCGTGGAGACAAGGAATTCTTCCAATATCCAGAAACCTTTCCTCCTTATTCGTTACCTTCTTTTTCTGTATTACGATCAATTCTTGAAACTGAAAGTGACAGACTTATAACATTCGTTGATTTTACGGAGAAAAAGTGTGTAGATGAGCCTATCCATGAAGGACAATATAGAAAATTATCTCCAACGATTTCAATTATGTTACATTACATAGTGTATTTGTAAATGTAGGAAGTAAGATAGTGGTGTATGTGTTACCCATACATTATTTCTGATTTAACTTTCACAGTTAATTTTCAGTTGTTCTAATTCCATATTAAGTAAAAGTTCTTATTTTTTCAGTCATAAATGGAAAGAAATTTAAAATATTTAAATTATTGCATTTCATGCAAATCCAGCACAAAACGTTTTTGTGTCATGGAAAAAAAAATAACCTACTAAGAATCTATTTTTAGACGCGTAGGTCAGTACCGTTTAATCGATAAGTTGTAAAACTTTCTTTTTTAAACCATGAAGTAGAATTTTCTATAAAATGGATTCCTCCACAGAACACAGAACCAAAATGATCCGCTAAAAGATTTACTTCAAAATGGAATTCAAAACGCGAGTTTTATAACAACCAGACAATAGCGGTAGAAGAAAATTTTGGGCTAAGTGCTTTAAATTTTTAAGTATACGAGAGCTCAAAGTAACAAGAAAACTGAAACTTTTCACGTGATGAGGTTTAATTGTTAAATATTTTATGTTTCAAAATGTCAATTTAAATTTTGTTCATTAGATTTATTCACAGACTCTGAACTGACAAAATATTTTTGTGTTAGAAGTCTTTAAATAGTTTGCACAGTATGGACTTAAAAATTACCATTAACAGTTTTATTTGAAACGCTTTGAAGAGCTTCTTGCTTGGTCATGAATAAATGGTTTTTCATCCTTCTCTTTCATGCTGAACCTAGCTTCAACTCCCGATGGGATTATATATTGTTTCGAAATGAAATCTTTCAGTTTTACGTCCCACGGTTATGCCGGCTAGGCTAAAGGAGACGGTGATGATGAGAAATGAATGAAATGGTGGAACGAAGAAAGTGGGAAGAAAGAAGAGAGCCCTGAGGAAATCACGCACACGGTGTTTGTCCACCACAAAGTTCACTCGGCGCGAGATGGGATCGAACCAGGGACTCTTGCACCAGAGGTGAACGCTCTACCACTGAGCCACCACGGTCCCCTATATGTTGTTTCGATTCTATGTTAAACAGCGCTTACTTCTGGTGCGTGGAGTCCCTGGTTCGTTTCCTGACGAAGTAAGTTTGTGGTGGACAATATCGTGTCCGTGAGTTTTATCGGGATATATTTGAGACTAGACAGAAAAATGAAAACCAGCCTTTACAGAATCTTACAAAGATGTTAAGTGTAAAATTTGGCCGGAATATATAAAACGCTGTAGTTTTTAGAATGCTGCAGTCGAATGGATGAACAGATGAAGGGATGTTCAAAACTAAGTCTTTTGGCATGTAGAGCCCATTCAACGTTTAATTTATTGAAATCTCGAGTTCAATTTATTTCCACGAGCACAATGTTTTCTTCTCTCCTCTCGTCTTTCGAAAATAGAAATATAAAATGAGACATCTACTATCAGAAGCTGCAAAATCTATTTTTTTTTTACCGAAATTGAGTTATATATTGCTTGTTATATGTTTGATCTAAAGGAATTCCATGGAAACAGAATTTTGTTTAAAAGCTTAATATTGCATACTAAAAAAACTAGTTTAAATATGGGACTTTTTACGTGTGTATATGGAGCTTCACTGCACGTTTTGCGAGATTACTTGAAACTAAACGAAATGGATGTGGCAGATTTTGATACTAGGCACCTCAAATCTTCAACGTTTTCAAAATACATCCATGTAAAGTTACAATATTAAAATTAAGGGTCAAAAATATCCTCAGGGTTTTGTGCGACCTTATATGCAATAAACTGACAGAAAAATATAAAAATATTTGCAGGGAGAAGCAATCGGGGCACGTGGTTCAAGGGGCTCCTAAAAAAGCAATATACATATACATTGAGGGTGCCGAATTTCGTGTTTCACCCCTGGTGACACAAACCCTGATTGAGAGCCTGAATACTTGGAACATTGAGCTTTGTTTGATGAGGTTACTAAGGCTTAGTGATCAATTTAACACAGGTAGATATTTTTACATAATTTTCTCTTACACTTTAATTGCTTTCTTGCACAGAAGAATGTAATATTTACTTCACTTCATGAAAATAATTAAACTTGCTTTCAAAGATATCCATAAACATTGCAAACAAATATTCATTCAGTCATAAAGCCAAGATTTGCTCGCTTTAGATTCAGTGACTGAAATTAAGGTATCTTTTCAACAAAATGCTGGATTTGTTTCAACTTACTGGTTAGAGTGGAAGCTGATTCATTATTCGGGTTAAATACCACATGATTATCTTCCACTTGGATTCAAACCCGGGACTCCGGGTGCAGAAAACATGTACACTCATGTCCAAAATGATTGTCGCATATCTATAATTGTCTTCTTGTAAGAATATAATTTGATAATGATTTTTTCGGGTAATTTTAATACTGATACTATGTGTATAACCGGGAAATGAATTTTTGTGGTAAATTTCATAGGAAAAGAATTATAAGTACGAAAATTAGAAAGAGTAAAACAAAATGTTGATAAATGGACAAGAAAGTATTATTTTCGTTTTATTGTTCTTCTTTACCGCTTTTTTGACATGAAATATGCCCCATACATGTCTTTGCCGATTATACACATACTAACATTATAAGAAATAACTAACTAACTAACTAACTCTATGGCCTATGGAACCCGCAGGTTCAGTGCCGCGTTCAGAAAAGCTCTCCACTGACTTCTATCCTTAGCTAATTGCATCCAGTTTCTATTTTGTATTCCTATCTCTGCGAGATCCATCTTAATATTATCCTCCCATCTGCGCCTAGGTCTTCCTAATGGTCGTTTTCCTATGGGTCTTCCAGTCAAGACTTTGAAAGCGTTTCTACTTTCTTCCATTCTAGCTACATGACCTGCCCACCTAAGCCTCCTAGACTTGACGACCCTAACAATGTTGGATAAACCGTATAAACTATGTAGTTCCTCGTTATGAAGTTTCCGCCATTCCCCATTCTCGTTCCTCTTGGGTCCGAATATTCTTCTCAGGATCCTGTTCTCAAATACTTTCAGTCTATGTTCTTCCCTCAGAGTAAGTGACCATGTTTCGCAACCATACAGAACAACAGGCATGATTATCGTTTTATATATTTTAAGCTTCAAATTCTTCGACAGAATTCGCGACGACAAGAGATTTTGAACCGAATAGTAACACGAATTCCCTGCTTTTAGAAATACCGGACGAATTCGTTATCAAATTATATTCCTATAACAACATATTTATAAACATGCGACAAAAATTTTGGACATGAGTGTACGTTAGCCATAAAAGTTCACATCCTACTTTTGATTACATAATGTAAATTATATATATATTATTCAATGACTCGATTTATTTATTTTAAAGCAACACGTTATATAATATTCAGTACACATATTTAAAATAACAATATTGCCAATTCACGTGAAAAGCGTGGTTTCATCCAGCTGATTTCGTATGTAAAAGATACCCTCTTTTGTGAACAGTTATCCAAGGTCAGAGGTTCAATCTACTTCTTTGCAGACGCCGTAAATCAAAGAATAATTTGTAATTCTATGCGATTTTTCTCCCTGACCTTTCTGTTGTCTTTTTTCGGTAGTTCGCAGCGAGTAGTTTATTTATGAAGCACTTCCTTCTTCCGGATTCTCAGTTCCACCCTACGGCTTCTCTTTGCCTAATTTCCATAAATAAAAAAAAATATGCCGCTTTTTACTAATATTTATATGGATGTCAATCAACCATAAACGTCAACTTGTCACACGTATCGCAATTATTAGCATTTTAATGATACGTGACGAATGATGCATGCATTCAAATATTTGCCCTTGAAAAACTGAATGTTCCGAGACGTTCCTTTACAGAGCGTGTTGCATGACTACTTACAAACATTAATTACACGTTATTGAGTAGCCAAAATGCCTGGATCCCTTCTCTAGTATTCTCTGAAGCTTGGCAAACAATAGAAAATCTCCTTATTCAGCGACTGTCTTTCTTAACTGATAATATTTCAAATTAAGATACAGAAGCAACTAATTGTTAAGATAAGTAATCTACTTTAAAAGAAATCTAAAGAAATAATTCAATTTCTCAACACCTGATTCATTAGTACTATATAATTTATTGGAAAATACATTGAAGTTAGTGTCCAATTGAGTTAACTGGAGTTTAGAAATGTGAGAAACAAAATGAAACTAGCCTAGATATCTATGTTCTTCTTCATCATTAATGCGATTGAAAATATTAAGTGCTTGTTAGGATGTAAACCCAAGGTGAATGTTATTGCGATAAATCAGAGTCAATGACAACACGATAAAGAATGTTTCACATATGGTGCACATGTGAACACATTTAAATAGAAAATGAAATATTTCAGTTTAACGTCCTACGATTATGCTCTTAAGGCTATGAGAGACGGATGATTAAGACATATGAATTAGGAATGGCCATTTCCGGGAAAAGAGTTTTCCGGTTTTCGGAAAACAAATTTTCCGTTTTTCCGGAAAATTTTCCGTCTTCCGTTTCTCCAGAAAATTTTCCATCTTCCGTTTTTCCAGAAAATTTTCCGTCTTCCGTTTTTCCGGAAAATTTTCCGTCTTCCGTTTTTCCGAAAAATTTTCCGTTTCCGTTTTTCCGGAAAATTTTCCGTCTTCCGATTTTCCAGAAAATTTTCCGTCTTCTGCTTTCCGGAAAATTTTCCGTCTTCCGATTTTTCGTAAAATTTTCCGTTTCCGTTTTTCCGGAAAATTTTCCGTCTTCCGATTTTCCAGAAAATTTTCCGTCTTCTGCTTTTCCGGAAAATTTTCCGTCTTCCGATTTTTCGTAAAATTTTCCGTTTCCGTTTTTCCGGAAAATTTTCCGTCTTCCGATTTTCCGGAAAATTTTCCGTCTTCCATTTTCCCGGAAAATTTTCCGTCTTTCCTTTCTAATTTTCCAGTTTCCGGAAGAATTATATTCCGTTTTCCCTGAAAATGTGGTCATCCCTAGACTGTAGGAAGTTTAACCTTTTTAAGAGTTCTGGTATATTTATATACAATGGTGTATTATCGTCTTTGACCGCTTATTTAGGTTCTATAACGGGTATTTAAGCCGGGATTTTTTTTTAATTTTTCAAGTCAAGGAAGGACCAAAGAACGCCGCAGATGCGTTTGGAACCGGATGGTCAACTTGGCGGCGCCAAATGGGGCGAAGGGACGTGACTTTTTTCTTAAGGCAAATTTCAAAACTTTTTCACGCTTTTAGTTTTCAAGATATCAGATTGAAACTTTGCATAAGGATTGTGTGTACCTTTGAGTATTTATTATTTTTTTAGGTCCCTACGTGAACTGATGCCGGGCACGAGGGGCACAAGTGTTACGAAGGGATGATTTTTTCAGAAAAAAATTCGTTTTTTCCCGATTTTTTCGGTTAAGGTTTATGATACGGACACGTGGTATTGTTGGTAAATATGCTCTATTGTAAACGAGGTATGAACCATGATCCTACGATAAATAGTAAGGAAGCAGTAGCTGTTTGAGTGAAAGTCTAAAATTTACCTCAGAAAGTGGAAATCCTTAAAGGGTTAAACTTCTTGCAATCTGACGACTTAGTTACATTTCTATCTGATAATTCATTGTTAAGAGCTCTTCTTTTTTCTATCAGTCTCTCATGCATTCCATGTATGCTGATCCACCGAGTTCTAACTTGCTGTATAAGGGAATGTACTGCCAATCCTAATAACCTTTACTGTTTTTCCAGTTCTGACGTTGCCAACGCATTATGTTTAAAGTGGGAAACAATCCGACTAGCAACACGTAACATTTTCTCGATTTTTTCTATTGCAAGAGAGTTGTAGAGTCTGAACAAAACAATATATGCTTGCATACAAAAGTTCTCGTACCGCACTTGTGATATTACTAACATTGTCATAGACAATTGCATGTATTTTATCTGAAATGTTCCACTACTCTGCAACATGTGCTAAGTGCTGCGTTAGGTTTACCCTTGTGTGCCTCGCTTCTATTTCAATTATTTGAAGGACTGAACTTATTGAACTTAGATGGAAGCATATAGTGGGCTGTGATTGTAATATAACTTTCCGTAGCATGCGAAGTCCAGCTATCTGTTGTCAAATCAATCGATTCCGCAGCCACATTTCTCCTTAGAAAACAAGGTCTCAATACGGCGAGTCACAGTTTGACTGGATGGTGACTGGTAACTTGGTTCTACACTTCATTCATAAATTCAAGAAACCGAACTGCTTCAACGAAAGGCAAAGGAAAAAGATCCTTTGGTACCATATTACTTATTTACTATGAAGCACCTCTGTTCTTGCGGGAGAACAAAGTTTAGGGTCTCTGAGATAAGACAGAATCCTTTTCTGTTTCTTACTACTACGTTCCCTTTTTTGTAAATCACTTTTCCTGTGATCTTTCTGTTACTTTAGATACATTTGAGCTTGCACCAGGTGAAGCGATAATATAAGATATAGAGGTAGAAGCACCTAGATTATCATCTACGTTTCTGAAATAAAAAAAAATAAACACTTTGATTGCAATAGGAGTTAACAATTTAGTAACAAAACATGAATGTAGAATAATAAGTAAAACTTTCAAATGTATACAAAAACATAGATAATAAGTCAGCATTGAGAACTGAATTGATGTATCGATGACTAGGTGGAATTGTCCTTCAGTTTAAGAGAAATTGGCGGGAAAAGTTATGAAGAGAGTTATATGGAATAGGTCATTATATGAATAGCTGGCGCTAGTTTCAAGTAGTGCTACATACTATAGTATGTATAGTCAATAGTACCGGCATTTGGAATTCGTGACATTTATAGTTGCAAGATGGTAACGCTAGGGTATAGTGCAAAATTGAATTACATCAGTAGAATTGAATTTATCTTACGGGTTTGAAAAGTCTATGGCACAGGTCGGGTGTAACCGAGTAATAAATTTATATATATATATATATATATATATATATATATATATATATATATATATATATATATAAAAGTCGGGACGATAGGGCGCTCGAATCGAACATCGGCCTTCTGAATGTTAATCCGATGTTCTAACGCCTGAACTCAGTTGGAATCCGTAGTGTACTCCCACCCATGAAATGACACAAGGCTACTGCGTGTGGATTCTATAGAATCTAAGGCGTCGATTTATCTGTAACTTTGGAGATCCATTCAGATGCAGAAGGTATATATGAGGGTTTTAAGACAAATTGAATTCAAATTATGCAAAATATTGTAGATTTATAAATACAATGCGGGGTCCACATGAACTTGGGGGGGGGGAATGGGGGGATCTGTGACCTTGACAGATCACCGTGATCATGATAAGCAATGAAGAAATGGTTGGAATATAAACATACCAGTTGCACTAATAACACACTGTCAGCTCTCTTTACTGCCAGGGGTCTGCCCTCAGGCACACGATAATCAGGGATTCCCCGAAACACACGCATGATCGGAATTTCCCGGTGCAAACGAATCATCCGCAAGCCCTCATGTAAACAGAAAAAGTACGTGATTAAGCAAGTGTACAAATAGATGTAGCAGGAAGGAATGTTTCGTCGCTGATTTACTCAACCTTTCCTCTCCTATCCACTGTTAAGTTTCAGTTGCGTTTCTATAGTACTAGATGGTGAAGAGCATTGCCTCATATACTTGTTTTCGCGTAGCATTTTTCGTTATTTTTCTTAATGTAAAATGACCAATGTCACTATCCCAAGTAAACATTTTCATTTTCCAGAAATTTTTTCGCCTTCCGTGTTTCCGGAAAATTTCCGTCTTCCGCTTTTCTGGAAAATTTTCCGTCTTCCGCTTTTCCGGAAAATTTTCCTTCTTCCGCTTTTCTGGGAAATTTTTCGTCTTCCGTTTTCCGAAAATTTTCCGTCTTCCATTTCCAATTTTCCGGTTTCCGGAAAAAATATTTTCCGTTTTCCGTTTTTTGGGAAAGTGTGGCCATCCCTAATATGAATGATCATGGTGGAATTGGTGGAATGAAAATGTGGGAGGAAACGCAAGTATATCGAGAAAGTCCATTGACGTGATGTCGTCCGCCATAAACTTACTTGGTCAGGGATCGAACCAGGAATCCCACGCACCAGACAGAAGCGCTCTACCACTGAGCTACCGTGCTCCTAGCACACTTATATAGATTGGCTAGAAAAACAGACAAACATCTATGTATTAAAATGTTAGGTTTATATGTTTGTCTCCAAATAAAAGTTTATGTGTTTGTCTCCAATCCTTTCGACAATAAGATCTCGAAAACCACAAGTGCTAGAAACGTGCCTTTTTGCTGGTCGATTCCAAATTTTGTGTGGATTGTCCAGTTCTAATTGAATATTAAAATAACATGGCCGTTAATTCTTTATTACAATTTTTAGGGGTGCACTAGAAGTGTTGAAATTTTAAAAAAGTAAAACATAATATCTTCCGAGTTATACATTCCAACACCACGTAGCTGTATACAGAGGTTTATTTCTCTCAGGCATTTGTTTTCGTGACCAAATGGTAATGAAAAACGAAGGATAACAATTTCTCCAGTCTAAGATGAATTTTTGTTGTTTCGAATTTCTTGTCCAATGAAAACCATATCACTGACATAACTAATTGTGCGTGTAATGTATTTGCTTATTACATACTGCATGCAAGAAGAAATAAAACACTGATCATACGTGAATTAGAAACTTCAACGGGAAGTAGCCTCAAATCTTGCAAACGGTGTGAGATATTGAAAAAAAAATAATTGAAAAAATCTCCCCTTTATGGTATTCCTTGCTGATTTTTATCAAGGCGTCTTTCACTTGTGTCTGTAAAGGGACATGTACAGATGTTGTGAGGAATGACAAGGAGATTTATGCTCATATGTGGATAATGCGCTGTGTAGAGAGGGCAAATTTGGTTGGTTAAGAGTTAAAAAAAGTGACAAAAGTTAACTGTAATGCCTTGAATTAGTTGGACTGTAGTTTAATCTATTTTTAACACCAAGGCAATATAAACCGTGGACTTAGAATTTAAGGTGGAATCGGAACCACTATAATGCATGGATCTTTTGGAGGCTCTCCTACACGGAATTGAACTCGGGATCCCGTGCACCAAAGACGCAGACAATAGTCACTAGACCATCAGGGAAGGCTGAAAAGTCTTTATATTGTTGTTGTTTTCGGTTTGACGTTTTGTGTCTCCTTCAGTATTGATGCTATATGAGACGTTAACCTATAACTGAACATGTAATCCAAACCGTTAGCTCTCACCTGGAATCTAACCGGAATCTTCTGCGTAAACGTCGCTCACGCTAACCATATAGCCATGAGATGCTTTCTCTAACGGCTAGTTGGTTATAGGGTGTCACAGTGTATATGTGCAAACTGTGAAGATGGTTGCTGGGACCATAAGGAACCAAAATTTATTATAAACATTTGTCTGTCAATGCATTGTTACAGCACTATAGAATAGACTAAACAAGTGCTCAAGAGATATGAGAATGGAAATAAATATTAAACTCCTGACATATTGGCACATATCGTCCCTTTCGAGGCAAAGGGACGTATCTCATTTTCTTAACTTTTCTTGGAGACAAGTTTAAGCCTTTTCTGACGATTTATTCTACAGTCTTCTTTTAAAATTTAGTTTGATTTCGTAAGTTATATTCCCGATACAAAAGATATCAAACTAAATTTTAAAAGAAGACGATAAGATAAACCATGAGAAAAGGTTTAAATTTGTCTCCTGGAATAGGTAAGGAAAATGAGATACGCCCTTTTGTTTCGAGAGGGACGATATATGGAAATTGTTTTCTATTTCATAGAAGTTAACACAAAATTTTACTAGTACTCTGATATGTGCCTCATTGTCAGAAGAATGCGAGGTTTGTTCAAAAATAAACCGAACTTTTGAAATAGGGCATCAACCGGCACACGGAGGGCGCTGCGGTTACTCCTAGCCTTAAGTCTAGACAACAAACTTTCATTTTCCTCGTTACACTGTGACCGCTAGTTGCCGGGCTACAACCGCTGAAGTAAGCCCATGCATAATCTGTTCGTCGACTTAATGGCAAAGTGACAATGAAAGAGCTTTAAGAATAACGTCTGTGTGTACAATTTTGCTAGAATCTTGGCAAAAATTTTACAGACATATTTTAGTTGCTTAACCAAGCATATAGTGAGGACTGTATGAGTCAGTCAAACATCAAGAAGATGCTGGTTGTGTTTTCTTTTATTGGAAAGGCATTGTTCATAACGAATTTGTACCACATGGTCAGATGGTATATAAATAGTTGTAACAGAACTCTTTAGTGCGTTTGAAGGATGCTGTGCGAAGGAAGAGGCCGGAATGCTGGGAAAACCAGACTTGGATATTGCACCATGCCAATGCACAGGCTAACGCGTCGCTCCTCATCCACAATTGTCTGGCAAAATATCACCCAGACAACTGTTCCTCATCGACCCTATTCTCTGGACCTAGACCCAGAAGATTTTCTCCTGTTTCTTAAACATAATACTATTTTGAAAGTACATCGTTTTCAAACCATAGAGGAGATTCAGGTCAATGCGACGGAAAGTGCTGCGCGTCCTCCCAGAAAGTGCGTTGCAGGATGCTTTCCAAAAAATGGATGAAACGTTAGGAAAGGTGTATTGCCAGTAAAAGGGACTACTTTGAGGGTAACAATGCTTAAAATATCGTAAAATGAGCAATACAGATGTTATAGTAAAATTTCTGTTTTTTTCTGAACACACTTGGTATGCATCAGTTTTACTATTGTGTCACCACTATGAAAACACAAACAACCTTAAATTCAATTTGATAGTTATTCATCTGATAGTTTTACATATGTAGTGAATAAATGTATAAAAATCTGTTCCAGCAGAACTAAAACTACCACTTGGCAACAAAATGCATATTTTCTAGCTCCATAGAAGTCAGTTTTCTTGAAATTTCTCAAAATTTACAGATCAGAAATTTCCCTGAATCATATAATTTTATTCAGCTGAATCTAATCTATCGAGCGATGTATCGATGCATGATCTGACCATGTGGTATCAATTTCGAACATTTTGTTATTTAAACAGAAAATAAACTTTAAGAGTTGATCATAATTTTTGGCTGAAAACTCAGAACTTCATGGTTTTTTACATTTTTGTTGAAGTTTCGGGCCGGAGCTCACGCCTCTCATGAGTTGTAATTTGCTTGGTGTAGTTATTTGTTAAAGTATTTTTACTGAAAGGGACGTAACTGTCGTGATCCCTTATTGCCGCCATCTTCTAGTGTTTTATGTTTGACTATATCTTAGTGGACATGGCATTCTGTAGCATCGTCTCTTTGGATTGGTTGTCCGTAGACAAGCTACTTCAGGCTTGACAGAAGTTGCGGTCTTCCTCCAGAAGTTGACTGACTGGTTGTCACTTCCTGAGGCATTGGGAAGGAGAAGTCTGCGTGGATTTGCGCTGTCCTAGTGTCCTTGGAGTGGCCAGTGATGGCCCTGGCTGCTTATCTCCCATGAAAAAAATGAAAAAATGAAATCTTTAAGTTTAACGTCCCACGGTTATGCCGGTTAGGCTAAAGGAGACGGTGATAATGGGAAATGAGTGAAAATGGTGGAATGAAGAAAGTAGGAGGAAACGGGAGAACCCCGAGAAAACCCACGAGCACGGTGTTTGTCCACCACAAAGTCCACACGGCGCGAGCTGGGATCAAACCAGGGATCCCAAGCACCGGAGGTGAACGCTCTACCACTGAGCCACCGCGCCCCCTATCTCCCATGAATTTTCCGGAAGCAATTCCTGAATGTCTTGGGCAGTCTCGAAGCTGCTTGCGGGGGACACAATGGGTCAGTGGTAGAGAGTTTACCTCTGGTGCACGGAGGTCTTCGTTCGATCCCTGGCCAAGTAAGTTTGTTTTGGACAACATTGTCCTCGTGGGTTTTCTCGGGCTACTTCTCTTTCCTCCTACATTCTCATTCTACCAATTCATCATTCACTTGCTTTAATCATTGTCTCCTTTAACTTAAAAAGGCATAATCCTGGGACGTTAAACTCAAAGATTTAATTCCATTCTTTTCGAAGCTGCTTGCTTTTTCTTCTGATTCTACGGAGATTTTAGATTTTAGAAGTGTTGAATTTTTATCTTAGAAAATATTCCTTCTATTTTTACTGCATATGTCATCCCTTGGTAATCTTTATCACAAGAACAATTGAAAGAAGGAAATGGATTATTGTGGTGATGCTTCGGTGTAGTGTTAATGATCCCAGCGAATATGCAGTGTGCTATACGAAGATAGCTGATGTTTTTAAAGGAGCAGCAATAATGATTAGAACAGTCTATTTCAATTGAATGCTCGAAGATATCACAGTTTGCTTTTCGTCTTCTCGGTGAGAGGGGAAAGAACTGACAGATAAAAGACATGAGAGGCAACTAAAGAAGATAATCGATAACAAAGTTGATGGCCTTGTAAGCATAGTATTGCAATATCCCTTCTCGTTAGAAGCATTTCGTATTAGTAAATTAAAAATCACGTGCTTCGGCAAAAGTATCAGAAAGCAACCGACGGATGACGTCACACTGATGGAACACGAAAAGGACACGAAGGGATATAAAGAGGACCCCTTCAACCCCTCCAGACTCCGCCTTCAAACACTAGCTATATAAACGGACACCTCATGGCAAAAAGGCACCAGCTGTTAACTAGTCGTATCCTACCTATCTGTCTAAGATGCAACGGGCGGGACACACACCTTTAACCTTACCACTGAGCTGCAACGGGCAAGAGGTATCCTCACTTATCTTCGAGTTGCAACGGGTAAAGTCATTCTTAAACAACAAACCTCAAACTTCCGAGCTGCAAGGAGTAGAAGGTCCAATTATAAAAATAAACTTTTAAAGACTTACTGATATGTAATCTTGTACACAAACTATAAACATCATTAATAAAAATAAGAAAAGTTGAAGGGAAAATCCGTGTATCGTTACTCTACAAAATATTATATTTGTATCTATAACTATAAGTAGTACACTACCAATACTTTATCTCTTATCTCATCCTTTTCCCTTTTTTCATTATATTTCTCTCTGTTTTCCTCAGATTGTAAAACTACTCTTTTACACCATACATTGACCACTTGGAAATGAGAAGATCAGAAAGCGTCAATCCTGAATTTAAAGTGAAATACTGGGTAACATTCACGCAATGGCACCTGAACGGCGAGCAACCAAAACCTCTAAACTGTTTGGTGGGTTGCATACCAGTAGGTAATGTTCCTTTTGTGTGTTTCGATGAACACATGGGAGAACGAAAAGCATGGATTTACACCAACGTTACGTAATGGAAATGGAATGAAGACTGAATGTGCGCCACATTCTGGAGAAACCAGTCTTCGGTTTCCATTGGGTATAAATCCACACTTTTCGTTCTCCTACGAATTCATCCAAACACACAAAGGGAACATTACCTACTGGCATGCACCCCACCAAACAGTTTAGAGGTTTTGGTTGTTCGTCGTTCAGGTGCCATTGCGTGAATGTTACCCAGTATTTCACTTTAAATTCAAGATTAACGCTTTCTGATCCTTCCATTTTCAAGTGGTCAAGTCATGACGTAGAAAAATGTTTTGGATTGTATCTTAAGAAGTAGGTCTACAGTCTTTGTTGCTAGGAAGGAACGTTATAATTGAAACGAAAGAGGAAAGAGCTACTTAATAGTGATAATGTATATTTTTACATAATTCACTTAACTGAAGAATCTTAGCCCGTTGAATAACATAATATGAGTTTCATGAATGTAACTTTCATTCTTCTAGACCAGCATCACTGATTCATCTATTTAGCAATAATAGTAATTGTCGGTTAACATGCAGGGTGCTTGCAAGTACTAAGCTAATAACCACAAGAGAGTCTTCCAAGAGAACAGTTGTTTCCCTATCATTATTTAGTTTATTCTGCACTTTAGCCTACAGGCTTTAGTCATGGAGCACCAATTCCTAAATTAACAAAACAAGCAACAATTGTAATTAGCAATTTATACTTAATTAAAAACTTTATGGCAACACACTGAAAATACATACTTTTTCTAAGTTTCTGTGATTTGTACCACAGTGGTAAAATTTGTCTTCCTGTTTGTGGTGTTTTTATGTTATTCATTTTCAAAACGAGACAAACCACTGATAAAATTAACAGAGAATAGAAAGAACTTGTTGAATCTCAGAAGGAGAAAATGCTTAGTCCTTACAAGAATTTTTAGGCTGTGGCATACACTATGAAACATAGCAAATCTTCGTATTCAAGCATGGAAAATTAAAAATAAAAGAATTATATGCTTTTCATAAACTTTTGTCTTCAGTTTGTCAAGTTCTTCAGGGAAGAGTGTTTGTAGAAAATTATTTGCATACGAAAGTTTGTTTGGAACATGTAAATTACTACTCAAATGAATTAACACAAATAAAAGGTTGCTTTCGGAGCTCATTGAAATTCACATGTCCCCTGAAATTTAAGCAGTTAAAAATTCCACTGTGGTTTGTAGTACTGTTTAAAACATTTCAAATTGCAATAATACATTCTACCAACATAATGACAAGCCCCAAAAATTAAACCTTGTAGTAAAAAAAAGAAACGTATGATAGACTTAACTGACTTATGACTATTGAAATGGATGCATTGCTTGTCAAAGTTTTCAAATTATTAAACCTTGAAATTGCTAGAACCTTGATCATTATTTTTTAAAAAGTTCTAGATTGCTCTGTAGTAAAATTTGACTGATGTGGTCTGACATTACAATACCAGAGCTCTTCAATTCTCAGTTACAATTTTAAGTAGTCATTAACATTTAACCAAGTGTTCAGTTTCCTAAAATTAATTAATTAATTAAGGTGACAGGATAGAAGTGTATTATTTGGTTACCTCTGTTTACATGAAAACTATACATTTTCGAATTGCATACTATGTTTACATCTTCCGAAGAATATAGTTTCCCAGTAAATAAAGAAAAGAATACCATTAGTACTATGCTTCTTTCCTAGTACTTTGAAAGTATTTTGTGAATCAGAATTCTTTGTATAGAGTGTTGTTTTCAATGTCAAATATTAGTCATACATGACTGTAACATGACCCTTCTACACAAATTTGCGTGTGAGATAATAACTATTTAGCATTATTATTTCAAATCAGCTGGAGATTTCGTGAGATTAATTACATTGTTAAAAACGCTAATCTTTATGACCTCATGGCCATTTATAGAATGAATCAGTTTTTTTAAGTTACCTTTGACATTCATCCAGCGACAGTGTTATCGTCCCTCACCCCCTGCAAAGTGAATGTGATTGCATTCGAAAAAGTTATCTCAACAGGTGTTCACGCGGGAGCAGAACAAACGTTATATCAAAGAAAGGCCCTAGTTGACCCTTGTTCTTCTGTGTTACTATTAAAGGTGTCATTAAGATGAACGTTAGTTTATGTGCACCACCGGGAACACGGTGGTTCAGTGGTAGAGCGCTTACTTCTGGTGCATAGGGTCCCTGATTCGATCCACGGCCAAGTAAATTTGTGGTGGACAACATCGTGTCCGTGAGTTTTCTCGGGGTACTCCCGTTTTCTCCCACTTTCTCATTGCATTAATTCTTCCATTCTCATTCGCTTGCCTTAATCATACGTCTCCCTTATACGTAAAGAGCATAATCGTGGGACGTTAAATTGACAGATTTCATTTTGTCCACCATCACTAGCAATACGTGTTTGAGTCGGAAAGTTAGTTTAATATGTTCGCCCACCGTGAATATCCTTTGTGCACTTGAGTATCTTCTCGAATATTGGAGACATACTGATAGGAAAAACATGTATATAATCAAATGATTTAAATAATTTTCACAACTCAAGTTTTAAGTTGTAAGTTGTATGTGTGTGTCACTGTTAGGAGTGCATGTGTCACAGGTAGAAGATAAATAAAAGTAGAAACAACCTATTACTTAACAACGTATGTTTACATATACATATAAACTAATAGATAATCTATTTCAGCAGAATAAAAAAAAATATGAATTGTTATTGGCAATGAACAAGCTATAATTTTAGTGCCATAAAATTCACTTCCCTAGATTTTCTCAAAAACTACGCATAGGAATTTGCCACGAAACATCTCATTTTGTTCAAGTCAATGTGATCTATATGCCTCATCTTTAGATAATATAGGGCAAGTCAAAATGATGAGCCTGATTCTAGAAATGTATGTTGTAAAATCTAATAAACATTTGTTACTGTGATGCTTGTGCTAAGAAAGATGAACTATCAAAGTTTTGTTCAAACACATCACAAGTGTTCTAGTGAGCACGTTACGTAACACAGCACACATCAAAATCCGATAGTATATCTCCTGCCAAATCTTTTGTACCTTGTTGTGCTTGGTCAGTCGATTTTCGTTGACAGATGCAGCCCGAATCTCTGAAATGTTCATTATTATTATTATTATTATTATTATTATTATTATTATTATTATTATTATTATTATTATTATTATTATTATTATTATTATTATTATATTCTGCCTTTTGGCAATTTCTGGGGCTAATGATCTATTTTTTTCTTTTAAAAAAATGAGGTTTGGTCTAGAAATGTTTCTTCCACGTTTCTCAATCTTCAGTTTCCTCTTTTAGTTCCTAATATTTTCTTCTATTATTCAAATAATCGATCATTGTATTGTTCTTCTTCCTACTCCTCGTTTTCCTTCCATCTTTTGTTCTATGGTGGTATGAAGAAGATAATTTCTTTGCAAGATGTGTCCAATCCAATTGGCCTTCCTACGAAGGATGCTGGCTAAAAGCGTCCTCTTCTCTCCTATCCGTTTTAAAAAATCTTCGTTTCTTACTCTCTCTGTCCATTTTATCTTCTTCATCTTCCTCCAACACCACATTTCGAAGCTCTTTCAATATTTATTCTCTAACTTCCGCAGTGTCCAAGACTCTTAACCATACATACCACTTACGAATGGCCAGTCCCCTCAGTGGGTCTCTCGTGGTACAAAAAGGCCGTTGCACACTAATCACAGATTTGTTTAGATGATATTCAAACACACAATCTCTGTTTCTCAGTCAACGTTATATCTTTTAAATGATCGCTACTGACTCTTAGTGGTAGAAAGTAGAAACATTGTGTAGAAACTAAATTTAGAAAGGTATATCTATTAGATTTCACAGAATAAATGTCTGAAATCAGGTCCATTTTGACTTGTCCTATCTTATAGGCAAACAACATTTTTTAAATTATTTCAATTTAACGTCCCACGATTACCCCTTTAGGCTAGGGGAGACGATGATTAAAGTAAGTGAATGATGATGGAATAAGAAAGTGGGAGGAAACGGGAGTGCCCCGAGAAAACCCACAAACATGATGTCTTACTTGTTTTTCTAGTAACCAATAACGACAGGGACACGAAGAAACAAACATCGGAGACAGTTAAAATTCTAAAGATTCTCCCACCGGGAATCGATCCCAGGACCCAGTACATCAAAGACGCACGTGCTAGCCACTAGACCAGCGGGAAAGGCACTGAACCACTGTTTGCCTGAATAAGTATTATTTTGTTTACCTGAATAAGACCTATTAATTGTAAGATGTCTCACATTGGCCATTTTTCTCGTTCTGATACTATTGTGGAATTAAGGACATTCTTATATAAGAAATTTACCATCGAATTTACTTATTATAAAATAAAAGAAAAAAACAATGATATATTTGTTGAAGTAAAGTTATTGAGGACAGACTGAAAGCAAGTGGCGAGGCTTTTTCTTTTGATTGTGCCTCCCACCGTGAGAAGGAGTAGCTGATTTCTGTGCAGCTGACATGCACTTCCGGTGCTGGGCTCACGCAACTCCGTTCCTGCCACACTTCGTTCATTTCGTGGTTACTTCACGTCGAAACAAGCCAATCGTTCACATTAGCTGAATCCACGTCACTGTCAACTTTTGTGGTGGTTGGGTTTTGGTACATCGGCCGAGTCTCTAATAACCTCCTGCTCTGGAAACAATTTATCGATTCATTTTCATTTATCGGTTTCTCCGAAAAGAAATTTTAAAACGTTATTTCGCGGTTTTAAAGACACGAAAATCTAAAATTCTGAATATTCAAAAAGATAGTTATAGTCAAAACTTTTTCCACGTGTATTTAATAAATTTTTACATTTTAATAGGACTAAGATTTGTGTTACATTAGAAACATTTTTTAGGTGGATCGGAAAAATGTGAACCGTAGTGTTTGTACTAAACAGTATTTATTGGAAACGATGTAATAACACTATTTTTCTGTTACCTCCTGCCATTATAATACACATGTTCCATTAACGAGAATGATTCTTAACTTTAGAAAAGTAGAAGTATTTTGTCTTCATATCGACCCAATCTTGGACAGCATCTATTAAATTAAATTTCTTTAGTACTTAAAATGAAGTTGTCATAGATATAGGGTTACGATAGAGTCTAAAAAGTATTCTCCATTTATTTCAGATCGAAGCAAAAATTGTGTGACTACTATGTTTTTTTCTTTATTTTTAGTCTTGAAAAGGCGAGAAACCAACCTGATACTCATTTTGTTAAGCTTAAGATGATATTTCCCCATTTTTTTTATACCCTTGCAACCAGTGTCGGATTTTGGTTTGATGGGGCCTTAAGCTCTTGAAAGGGTACGTCAAACTTTCTTTTTCAGGGACAAAACGTCGCCGTTCTTTTGGGGTTTGAATGTATGATATAAGTTTTATGCTAATTTATGAACCTAATGGAGATCTAAATGGAAACAAGGGCCCATTACAAGCAGGGCTGGAAAATGTGACTCAATTATAAGCTACGCTGGATAACAGGGGCCTCATTAGAAGTGGGGCTGAGAAATATAGCCCTATTAATAGCTTCATAAAAGCCTAGTACATATCAATACAATACACCATTGTTGTATGTGGTTTCATCTTATTTGCTTTTCCTTGTTATTTGGAAGTTACATTACAATCAGTTCTTTGTTTAAATTTTTTGGGCCCCCAAGTGTGTGGGGCCCTAAGCTATGGCTTGTTTTGCTTATACGTAAATCCTGCACGACTTGCAACACTTATATCAAGTTTCCCTGCGATTTTGCTAGCAGTGATTCTTCTGTCTTTTCGAATAAGTACTACAATGTTAGTCTGCTTCTCTTTATTGATAGATTCTTCGTTGACGGCTTTCTTGTTTATTCTCAAACATTTTACGACCCGCTCTTAATGCGCGCAAATACACAGTCACAAAGTGAAAATTAAGGGGCAATCGTTCCGAAACTCCTTTTTGAAGTCTCGTATACCTCCTGCTCTCACATGTTTATTACAACTAGCAGGCACTGATGCCAACCTGGTACCCCGTCTTGAAAGGCAGAAATTCGCATTTCCCTCAAAAATTTCCCACGTGCAATACTAATTACAAAATTTTCAAAATTTATAAAATGTGAAAATAGAAACTAATATATGCTATTCACTTGTTTCGATATTTAACTCAATTATTCGTAAATTCCGATCTACTAAATTTCTAATAAGTATATTGGGCCGCGGTGGCTCAGTGGTAGAGCGTTCATCTCTGGTGCTTGGGGTCGCGGGTTCAAACCATGCTCCCGCCAAGTGAACTTTGTGGTGGACATACACCGTGTGCGTGGGCTTTTTCGGGGTTCTCCCGTTTCCCCCCACTTTCTTCATTCCACCATTTCATTCATCTCTCATCATCACCGTCTCCTTTAGACTAACCGGCATAACTGTGGGACGTAAAACTAAAAAAAATCATTTTCCTAATAAGTATTGTCCTTCATTAAGAGTGTCTATTGAAATTATTGATGTAAAACAATAACGTTTTGTTGTGAGTATTTTCACCACGCTTTTCTGCGATAATGTTCTGATGAACGCAATGAAAGTATGCAAACTTCATTTTCCGCTTATTCCATGTGGGATGTTTTAGAAATTGGCAATTTCTTGTGTGCTAATTTACTTTCTTTCGTTCATGTTTTTTAATTTAACTCCAGCGTACAGTTTAGGTTTCTTGTTCTTGTTTTTGAGATTCGTAAGTTGCTGCATAAATCACCTCCACACTAACATGCACTTTCAAATAATAAAATTTGACAATTAACACTCATTTCACTTTTATTCAGGCGTTATTAGCCTACTTACCGCTCATAAAGAATTTTGTTGACGTTGATGAAATAAACATATTAAAAATTCCATATATACGGCCAATTTTTGAAGAAAATACCCTTTATCCCTATTCGAAAAGTTAATGCCAAAAAATCCCAGAAAATGGGATTTTCTTCACGGGTTGGCATCACTGTTGGCAGGAAGCTAGGGAAGAACAAATACTTCTAGTAGAGACAAGTTGATACATGCTTGCATTTATCCAATGCGTCAAGTTTCTCTTTATAAGAACACTTCATGACAATCCCTGTTGGCGTTTGGAAGCGCCAAGTAATTCCACTCCATTAACAACACTAAGGCCTATTAATACTTAAAGCTCAATGTCTCACAGACAAAGCGAGACAGTACTTTTGTGAAGAAATATGAGATGAAACACACTGAGAAAAGTCCGTTATCAGGATTGCGGTATATTATACAAATATACGGATTCCATATGTTTACTATGGAAATTTGTACGCAGCATACGTCATCTTATGCTACATACACACTGCCCCTTTTCCCGCTTAGATGTTACCTGATGCCGTTGCAGGATATCTAATATATAACAGTCTTTCGTATAATACTTAGGTATATGTATGTTACATACGTCACGTTCATCTGTATGTGAGATCCTGACCGCTTATATACAGTTCTTTCATTCTTACGGAAAGTACGTTTATTCGGAACAGTTATACGAAAAGTACGTATCAAATATATTGTTTCAGTTATGTTTGTTGCAAAATGTTACATAGGGTTATACGCTAGGTACAAAAACTACAGAATATACGCATGTAACTTACGCTTTTACGTACGCCATATGCGTTTTTTTCTAAGTGCAGGACTCCTCCAATGTACACATATACTTTCTGCGACTAGACATCATTTTACGACACCTTTTGGAGACAAGATAGCGTCAATTTTTTTCTCATATGCAACATTTTCCTTGCCAATATTATTTACAACCTCGCGAAACACTTTACAAATTTTTATTTTGTTAGTTTAATATCCTTTAATTTCCCACCAAGGCTAAGGAAGACGGATGGTAAAGGTGGGATGATTAAAATGGGAAGAAACGGTAGAAAACCATGCACACGACCTGTGTCCAACAAAAAAGCCTACTTGGCGGGAGCTGGAAATGAACCAGATCTCACTAGCCGAAGATGAGGGCTCTAACGGTAAGCCACCCCTTTTCTCTATTGTAATTTATTTTCGTTCATGTCATGGACGGAGGTCATGAGGTAAATTCTAATACAAACCTAGATCCCTAGTTCAATCCCAGTTCACAACACTTATACTGGGCAATATTGACTCCGTGGGATTTCTCGAGCTTCTAAGGTTTCTTTCCTCTTTCTTCAACTCGATAAATTTAACTACACATAATTAATTGTCGGGAAATGTAATACATAAAGATCTCATACAGCAGAAGTGTATGTAGATAATAATTTGAGATTTTAATAAACGTTCCATTTTTGTATCAAAAACTCCAACATATTTCTATAAAAAATTTTCTTGTACGCCTAATAACTGAAGAACTACATATAGTGTAGCCCAACCCAAACCATCACTTAACTCAGTATGATATGCTTATTCCGTAGAAAATACGAAATCTCGATTCAGGGGCCGTTCAAAATTTTGTAGCACCTGATCTAAAAACTATTGACCAAGATCACAATCTTTTGATCCATTTTTGATTTTCCTAATTTTCTTCTTTTCATATTAGAAAAAGAGAATACTCGGAACCTAATCATAATTTTGATAGATAACTTTCTGCTGCAAGCACGCATTCATGTCTGTCATGCTATCTTGGAAACTATCTAACAAAAAATTCATGAAAGTGTTACTCTAAAAGAAGGACTTAAACTAGAAACCAAACTAGCACTTAGTAAGATTGGATCGTGCACACTTGTTTAATTCTTCATTATTCAAGTAAAAGTATACAGTACTAAAAATAAGGAATAAAATCCCTTATTCATAATATTTGCAATTGTTCAACTACGGCAATTTGTCAAGTACGGCAATTATTGTTTTGTATTCAACAGACTCGGGAAACTTTTCAGAAGGCTAACATTAAGGTTGGTATATATGAATAATGTTGTGTCCTTGACAATATTATCCTTATCTTTAATGAGGAGGATCTTCTCCTTGGCACAATTAATACTTACACCCTGTGTAAGTATATATACGTGTGTGTGTATGTATATAGACAAAATGGCGAACATATTCCTCTGAAACTTTGCGTGACCCCTTATCATTAAAATGATTCTGACTTTTGCTTTCTGAAGAAAAATTTCTCTAAAAGGGCGTTACTCGAAGAAGAAACACTTAATATTTACTTTTCCTCGTTTTTCTTCTGTTAGGGAAAAGAAAACTTTGGATGACGTCCAATGTTTATATTAGTCAGAATCTCCCATTTCAACAGAGTTTACTATTGCGTGAGGTTTAAGTTTCAACCCACATCCGTTTCTTTGGACCCTCTGTTCTCTGCTCTTGATTACAAGTTGAATCCCGAGAATAAGCGTCTGAACAGACAAAATATATTATTTATTCTTTAAAACATTGAAACAATTGCTACGTATCATAGTCTGCTCAAGGCTGAAGTCTTCCTTTTGTTTTATCTTCAAGGTAATCGTAGAAATATTGATTGTAGTTTTGTCAAATTGACGCTGTAATCAACAGCTGCTATATGGAATACGAAGCGAATTAAAAATTAAGACCAAAATGAAAAGTGAAAAGTGTTTTATTTTTGGTAGAAACGAAAATTGTTAACATTATTTCCAATGAAATGTTTTGGGTATGTACTTTATATCTCTATTTGAGTTAATTGCTTCAAAGTCCTTACCGTTAGACACCTTACACGAAGTGAAATACGAGATCCTCAAGCTGTATGGTTAGTGTACGCGCCTTTATTGCGGGAAACCCAAGTTCGTTTCTAGATGGGAGTTTATGTGATTTGGATCCCACGTTAACCCCTTCAATCATAGAAATGTTCAGAGTTACCACATTCACTCTCCTTTTCCTCTAGAACATAATCTGACGAACTATAACCACGGGTTCGGGTCTCGGTCCAGTCGTCCATTTCTTCACTCTTTGTGCACCAGAGTTTAACGTTGTTTTCCATCATCAAAGCTACATAAAAAGGGACATACTGCTCAAATAAGTAGAATCCGAGTCACTAGTTGAATGTGTATTCGATGCAAGTAGAGGAACACATAAGCTTCTGCTGCGACGCAGAAACAGTATTTTGTCTCATCGTGCCGCCTTCCTTTCATTTTCATGCTCGTCTCTCATTGGTCGTTTCCACAATAGCCATTTCATTCCTTGGTACACAAGTTTGTTAAACATCGTTGCCTATATTTTTGTGGCAGGGAGAGCTCGTCGTAAATTTGAATGATATATTGGCTTTTAACACAAATAGCATTGTTGATCACTGGCAAATACCAGGTGTTGCCAGCAGCAATTAAGTGCATTATGTGTATCACGGGAGAGGGAAGGGGATGGAAGGAAAAACAACTCACTGTTTCTAGGGACGTTTCGAAACACGACAGACAAGTAAAGACAAATTCTTACGTCCTCAGAATGTCGCTATCGTCATTTCCTGAATAAGACACTACACACCTACTGTATATGTGCATTTGGACCCACCGTTGTAGCAACACCTCTTGCCACTTCTGTTGCAGCAGAGACCTGTATGGTGGACTATACCTTACGAGAAATCGAACCTGCGACCACGTGGACAAGAAAGTTGACGCGTTAGCCACGTGTTCACTAAATACTGCATTGTGCGAAGAGCATTTTTAAAGGAAAGAACTACTAAACATGTCGAGTATATTATATTTTCAGGGAAGTATATATATCTTCAGGTACTTTTCAACTTAATTTCCGTTTACGTTGAGACGTTTGTTGTATCAGGATACAAGCTTTGGAGACACATGTCACTCCGCATGAGAGGAAAATTCTTCGGATACAATTTTGTAGAGAACAGAGACTGAAGATTGCGGAAAATTCTCTGATAGCGTGGAAATGCTGAATCGTCTGTTTTCACGAATCTTGATCTGTACCGTACAGACAAGATCGTTAATGACTACAGAGCGCCAGAAGGATTGTGGTTCATCATGATCATTCTCCCCCTTACTTAAATAGTCTCATCCTCTTAAGAACTTTCCTATGATTCGTGGTGTTTGGACCATTCAACTCAAAGATTTTTCCAGAGTCACATTTTTTTGCAGTCAAGAATCGTATTACATATGTTATTTCACAGGTGACGATCTTCTCGAAGTTTTCCATTACACACCACAAAACACATATGCTACCAACGTTAATCCAAATACTCAAAGAATGCCAAAAGGCACTGCGCATCCATAAAATTATGAACGTACACGCTTTACTTACATATTGCCCAACAGGCTTTGAAAACATCCCTCGCACTAATAGATTTTATGACATTAAGAGATCGGTATACTACCAAACATAGTACTACTACTAAAGTGTACCTTGTACGTACTGGCAAGGAATCTGTACCATAAATTGCTCTTCCAGCTGTTTTAATGTGATTTATAGTCTCAATTTAGTTGGATTTCTTTTCTTTAAACTGTGCGTTTTTCAAATTTATGTTGTGATTGTAGCCGGTGGTGCTGTTTGTTACTCTCACTGAATCGACCATCCCTTAAAAAATGAGATAAATATCTGTGTGTCTATATACAATGACAGAAATGAATTGGATGTCATTGGTATGAAGCAAGTGTGCTTTATCACACACAAAACTGAAACTGTATGAAGTTTAGTTCATAAATATGAATGAGCTAGTCATGTTCTTTTTTAATACTTAGTGCATTTTATGTATCTTACAAATATAGTTCTTGATAGCTTACATCTGACCGTATTATTTTTAAAACTTTCTAAACACCTTTTCTTTCTTTTGATTAATATACATACAAGTATTTACATTATTCTTTTACCGATTTCGAGACCAACATTTATTCACATATACAAGGTGCATTCAAGTTATAACATCTCTATTATTTTCTCATGGCTGGTAACAGATAGAAACGTTCTGTTTATTTCAAAATACGTAAGCACTCGTTGTCAATATATGAAAGATGGCAACGGCATACGGCACACAGAACTATAGCAGCAGCGGTGACAGTGATGACTGTGTTTGATACTTACTATACTCGTAAAATGACGACGCTTTTATTACAAGAACACCGTGTAATCATTCGTTTTCTCCATTTGTATGAAAGTCCCATTCATGCTGTCATTACGCGTCATCATTGCCTGACAACATGCCACGCGCGCAGCTTTGTGGCCTTCCGTCGGCATTCTTGGCACCCACTTGGAGGATACTTCTGGTGTTTTCAGGTCTTCATGCAGGATGGCGTGCACAGATCCCATGGAAATGCCAACTTTGGAAGCGATATGTTCCACACTCATTCGACAATCCTCCGAAATAACTTTCTCCACTCGTTCGATTATTTCGTCAGATCGACTTGTGGGAGGCCGAGATTGTCTTGGTTTGATGCCACACGACGTTCTGCCTTCTTTGAACTGTCGCACCCACGGGGGCACATGTCTCACCCTACTTCGGCGATAAATTTCAAGCGGTGTCACACCACGTAAATGGAGAAAACGAATGATTATGTCGCCATTTTACGAGTATCGTAAGTATCAAAAAGAGTCATCACTCTCACCACTGCCGTTAGAGTTCTGTGTGTCGTACTGTGTTGGCATCTTTGTCACGCATTGATAACGAGTACTCGCATACTTTGAAATAAACAGCACGTTTCTATCTGTTACCAGTCCTTGGAAGTGTTATATCTTGAATGCACTTCATATATATTTCAACTTATATTTTTAAAATTTTGTTACTGTATTCTATTGCGTTTATTATTTGAACGTTGTTTAAGTTTTCATATATTTTAAACGCTTGGGCTTCGTTTTTATTTACATTTATTTTTGCATTCTTTCTTTGAGAACTTAGAATTTTTCTATAGTTTCTAATAGGGATGGCCACAAAGTTCCGGTTCCGCCAGGACCGGTTCTTGGAGATCCAGTTTTCAGAACCGATTCCGGAACAGGTTCCAGACCTGGATCCGAAAAACCAGTTCCGGAACCGAATCTTCTAGAACCGGATCCGTTCAGACCCGAAAACCGGTTCCGCCAGGAACCGGTTCTGGCCATCCCTAGTTTCTAAAATATTGTAAAACTTCACAGGTTATATACACATCTTACCGTGTGTTAAGCGGATCATAAACGTGAGACGACGTTTAGGACTGCCCCACGAGACAAAATTTTCGTGATAAGATACGTGATAAGACAGAGTTCTCTCAATACTAACATATACATTTTGTGAGACGAGACAACACTTTTACGACATCTTTCCGAGACGGAACAGCATGAAGCCTAATCGGCAACCGTAACCGTTAACGTTAACTAATTAACGTTAACTATGACTTTTACAGAGGTGTAATTGAAACAGGGGCGGATCCAGGACCGAATTCTGGGGGGCGGTGGGTTGTCATACTGCCACTTTTAAGGGCTTCAAACTTTGGGATTGCTTTTATTTATATATATAAAATAAGAAAGTTTCCTCTTCTGGGGGGGGGGGCGATCGCCCCGATCGCCCCCCCGTGGATCCGCCCCTGAATTGAAATGTATAACTGAGAAGCCAGAGTGCCGTAACTAGAGGGTGGTGTCCGGGGGCAGACCACCCCCAACATCTTCTCACCTCAGTTGCTTGAAAACGCTCACCTTTGAGTCTAGTTTTTTTCTTGCATTATATTATACTCGTCATGTAGTTCAAACTAAGCAAGAGAAAAATATATCGCAGTCTTCACGTTTTCGAGATGCGCATGTACACAATTATTTGCGCATTATGCGCAGTTCTGCGCAGGTGCAGACATTTTGTTTTAATTTCGTTAATCTAATATCTATTATGACTCGCAAAGTTTGCTTGATCTCTGTGCAGCCGTTCTCGTGATATCACAACAAATGCCATCTTTAATGAATCGACTGTATCTCAGAAACTACAGCTTTTTCGACAAATTGCTGCTAGTTACATTAGTCTCGCAAGGTTTCCTATTAGTCTACTAAGTTTAACCAAAATCGGTTGTTGTGGCCCATACACCTTATGGATGTGTCACAGGCCCTTGATCAATAAGGAGCTTGGAGTTTTTGTGTTTTGCATCTTTATTCAACACTGAGGCAGACGAGACCTACTATTAATTGGATTCCAAATGCCGCTCGGTACTTGAGTCATGTGCAGTTATCATGCGATCTAAGATCTATCTTCACAATATGGACAGCTACCCACCACAATATTATTTTCGGAGTTTTAACCATGTTTTTATCACTGTTTCATCAGCAAATGGCGGAGTAAAACCTTATAATCGGTTCTGGACGGTTTGCTTTCATAATCCCTCCCTATGTTTCATTTCAAATTCTTCTGAGTGTCTAATAACTTTAATCTGAACATACATACATACATACCGACAAAGTAACTATTACGTTTTATAATATCATTCTTATTTTCACAAAGTGACTTAAATTAATGATTTTCCTGTGAACTGTCAAGGTTAAAATCGAGGTTGTCATGTCATTCTTTAGATGTTTTAAACAAACTGGAATACAGGAAATATTTTATATGTTTCCTAATGACAAAATAGTACATTTCTTTGTTCCTGTTATGATAATAAATAATAGTAAAATAAATTCCGGCTATTCACGACGTTGTCTTTAATATTCATGTTTTTCATTTACCCAGCAGTTGAAAATGTACCGGTCATCAAAGCGTCTGAATTTCCATAACGCACAGGAACTCATGAAAGTATTTAATAGTAGTTTGTAATTGGCACACAGAACATTTTACATTTTTCTTCTGATATTCTGTACGTAAATGAAGACAGAAGAAGGAAGAAAAATCTTGAATTGTTTACATTTATGACTTCCTGTGGAAAAAAGTAGAACGAAGAATGGAAAACAATTTTCATGTGATCGGTTTTCTTTTCTTTTCTAATTTCCCTGAAAGGAAGCTCCAGGGAAGACCATTTATAAGTGTGTCACTAGAAAAGTTTCCAACCCCGGAAGTAATAGAAAGAAATATTTAGCTTTCAGAAGTGCGTGTGAATAAAAAGTTCTATTTCATGAATTAATGTTTGATTTCCGTCCATTTCAAAACTTAAAAGCAGAAATATTCTTTCACTGAAGGTTTATTATTTCTCAGATTCTATTAGGTAAACAATATTGGAATTCATATTCATTATGCAAATTCATATCAATGGTGGTTCTACAGGGAGTCGAGGAGGGGCTACAGCCACCCCACTATTTTTCTTGTCCCCTTCGCTCCCATTTTTCTATGTACAATCGTTGAATAATAATAATAATAATATAATAATAATAATAATATGTACAACCTATAATAATAATGTGGTTGCCTCGCCTCCTCCATTTTTCTTGCCTCCACTCTGGCCCCCCTAATATTACGAGCCTAGCGACGCCACTGTTTAATAAGCATGAAAATGTCTTTGAGGAGTAATTTATAAACCTCTTTTTAGATAAGCTCCCAAAATATTAAGTGAAAAATTCATTCTGACTGGAAGTAAAAAGGGTAAACGTATCGATATTTATCTAATAACCAAGTGGAAGAATTTTTGTCATTAAGAGTCTCATATTTGCGCATTGTCAGAACATAGTATATATATATATATATATATATATATATATATATATATATATATATATATATATATATATATGGTTCGTTCAAAAAGTAACTCTGCAGTAGATTATGACAAAGATATGAACAGAAACACTCCACTACAATAAATGTTGGAAACGGTTAATCTTAACTTGAAAGCACAAGTCAATCCTCCTGCACATTTTTGCGAACACTCGAAGTAAAAATTGGTAGTTGATGTACCTTATATGTGATAGCGTCACTCCATAGATCGATCCTGACACTGTTCAACGACTGTTGTTGAACTACTTTTCAATGAATAGTGTTTCTCATCTTCTCTACCCGTCCCGCTCGAAACACGTTTTCAACCATCTAAAAACACTTATGGCTCCATTGTTAACATTATAACACACACACACACCTGTATTACTCAATACTCAACAGAACCGTGACCAATCTTTGAACACAACAACTGGTTACAATGTAACGCGAATTGTGTAGTGCACCTATCTATTCAGTTCAAATTTAATGTCTAGCTTTGTTTCGGCCATATGCATAACAAAACATACATAGATAAGGTGAAAAATGAATGTTTCAACCTTTTTCTCACAATTACAAGCACCTACACCCAGTGCGGAGCAACTTCTTGAACTCACTGTCACGGAACAAAAGTGAAGGTTATGAAAGTCATTGTAATTGTACTTATTTCCAGAAAAGTATTCTCAGTGGTTTAAAACAGGATGAAGTTCTTTCAAAATACTTATTTTGGAAGGCGTATTAGTGCCTTTTATCTTATGTACCAAAGTTTATTGATTCACTTCGATACATTACAGAGATAAGAACTTGTGTCTTTATTTATTTATAAAGTCTAAGGAATTATCTATCTGAAGTTCAATAGAATGAGTAAATATTTACAAGTAAATAACAATTATTTTATTAGTACTTGATAGCACATTACTTTAAACGTTCATAGAAGAAAAATTAGAAACAACATATGATGAAATATTGTAGTCATGTCTAATTGATCTTCATCCAACGTATCACTTTAAAACTCCATACAAGAAAAATTAAATTGAAGTATGATGGAAAAAGTATAATCGTGTGTAAGCATCTTAAGATCGCATGTATGTTAATTTTATTTAACGTGAAACTTACCAAAATTATGTGAATATAACGTTTGTCATTGTTTTCCTTAGCCAACATTGTGTCCGTGGCTTTTTTTCGGGGTACCCCCGTTTAATCCCACATTCTAATTCAATCAATTATCATCCACTTGCCTTAGTCATTCCTTTCCCTTTGTCTCAAAGGTTTAATCGTGAGATTTGAACTGAAAAATTTCGTCTCTATTTTTTTTTTCTTCGCTGGCATGTTAACATTGTTGTAGGCTACATATCATAATATATAGTTTTGAGGAAACTCAACAGCAACGCAGGCACGGTGGTTCAGTGGTGGAGCGATTCTCTCTGCTGCGTGGGGTCCCTTTTTCTATCCCCTGCCAAATGAGTTTGTGGTGGACAACATGGTGCCCGTGGGTTTTCTCGGGGGGCTCGTCTTTTCTCTCATTTTCTCATTCCGCCGATTTTTTCATCATCATTCACTTGCTTTAATCATCGGAGCCCTTAGCCTCAAGGACATAACGTGGGACGTTAAACTCAAACATTTCGTTTCATTTTGAACAATAGCGCAAGAGACGGAACTGAAATAACAAAAGCTGAATAATGACTTGTTTTGTTTCTTTAATTTGATCGCACAAACATTTTCGTGCAAAAGAATAAACCTATGTATTATCACAAAGAATCAAACCTGGTTCTCCCGCATCGCAAAGCGAGAATCTAAACTACGTATTTAGGATTAAGGAAGTATTAAAATATGTTGCAGAAGCAGGTAGTTCCTCTTATCGGCTAATTTTATTTTCATGGAGGAGTTTTCATATTAACTTCTAATCTCAATTTAATTAAAAAGACTCAGCAAAATGATAGAGTGTTTTATGAATTATGATCATCGTAATTCACAGACTCATCAACACGACCAACAAAAAAAAAATATATATGCTTTCCTGCAACTTTTATTCATAACGACACTGCACTTCCCTCTGTTTTGTCATGCTATAAGGTATAGATGGCGTTCGCGTGAGGCCAATTTGACCTTGACCTAAGTATTCATTTCTTACTTCATAATCTATGATAAAATTCAACATTGTCGTTCCTGGTAACAACGAACGAGATTTGTTTCCCACCTAAGGAAATAAAAAAAGAACGTGGTTATTATTTCCATTCTTGAATTTCATCATGGAAAATTTTATTTTCGAGTGACTCATTATCATGTAATTTATTTGCAATTGTTACAAAACATGCTATAGACAGGATACAGTTCTCAATAAGGATAATGAAAGAATCACGTTTATTTGTTTCTGAAAATGTAATTTGTGTTAACAAATATTCTTCTTCTTCTTCTTCTTCTTCTTCTTCTTCTTCTTCTTCTTCTTCTAAGTCTTTTTCCTAGTTAGCTGGGGTTGTCTTTCCAAATCGCTGTACTCCACCTGTTTCTATCTTGTGTCATATCCACTGTGATACCATACTGCATCATGCGTTCTTAACGCAACTTCCCCACTTCTTCATTGGCCGCCTCAGGCTCGTTTCCCACTCCCTTCTGTAGCATCTACTTGGAGAGCTACGTATTTAAAAGATGATCTTTTTACGTGCCCAAACCATCTCAGCGTACTTTCTTACAGTTTCTCTAGTACCGATCTCACTTTTATCGTTTTCCGAATCACTTCGTTCTTAATGTTGTCTTTCCACATCACTCTACATATCCTCCGCAGCATCTTCATCTCAGCAGACTTTAGATATCACAAATTGATTTAAACATACTAAAATACTATTGTTATATTCTTATGTTCTGATAAACCACTTGTTTTCAAATACCACCTAAGCAAACAGTGTGCATTTGTAAGGCAAGTCACAACTTGTAACTATTCCTTCACATTATAAACACCTTATTCGTTGAATTGTTAGAGTAAAGTTTTTTTTTTAAATTTTTCTTAAAGATTCCTTTATAGCGTTTGATACTTCCATGGTAGAGACTGATCGTATTTAGACGAGAAACAGCGAATGCTAAAATAATATAGCAAAACTTTTAAAAGTCTCTATGTTGACACACAGTTGTCACAAATATCTGTCCAACTTACAATCCAAGAATAACTTGAAGCATATCTTCGTAGTTACTAACCCAGGTTTTTCGTAAGATTTTCAACATATAGAAATGATGAGTTAATGTAAAGATTGTACCCACTATAATGCGTACACAAACTGTGAAAGAGCATAGTACAGACTGTAATTCATCATTAGTACTTTAATAATATTAGGCTTCAGATTTTCGCATGTTTTTTTCCTAATGTGCTATAGATATGCTATCTTAATAAGATATCCGTTAAACTTAGTTTGCAACTGTAATAACGAGCTTTTACAGCGCATATAATTCATATTTGCAAGGTTAGTGCATATTTCTATTCCATAGAAACGCATAAATAACGAACAGTAATCCTTTTCTGAAACTTCATTCACTTAAAGAAAAAAAGTCCTGGAAGAAATAATAGTAACAGTATTTCACTTACTAAATAGTGAATTTCAAAATTTTATCAAAATACTATAAATATTGGGCAAGTATTGTAATACTGTCTGGTGATACTCAGGGTCGCATAGACGGGGGAGTCCACCGGGTCTGGACACCTGCAAAAGTTCCTAACTCAACACACATTCGTACAGTTTCTCAATAAAACTATCGTTGTTTAACAGGGAAATGATTGATGTAGCACAAAAATTTGATCTTATACTTCATCTGCACTCTTTCGCTTATAAAAACTACCTAGTTCTATCATTTGTTTTCGGAAAATATAGGTGGAAGCATTTTACAATTACTTATCGTCATCTCAGGTGAAAAACAGTACACATTCAATATTACACAAACGTAGTGGCTTGTAGTATTGAGCACCCTAAAAAAGCTGGGATCCCACCCAACAAAGATTTCTGGGTGCACACCTGGTCAGATCCAAAGAAAGAAGCTTTGTTCTCCACAAGACAGTATTATCTGGAATATAAACTCAAGAAGAAACTTAAGTTACTACCTACAGTTAGTAAACGAATGTCTTTATTCAAAGTTCGTGGCCAACGACATAGAGAGATAGACAGAGAGAGAGAGAAATTTAAATATGGGGACAGAGAGGAATACATTCACATATGTGAGGTTAGAATTGCTGAAACAAATTGTCGGACAGTATTCATATTTTAAGGGAAATTGTGATTTTGTGAAGCAGAAGGATCAAAGTTTCTTAGTACAACCACCGATCATCACACCAGCAGTTCTCGAACGAAGGTGGAAAACTCTTTCTAGAGCATCAGATGGTTTCACAGGAAGAGAAATATCTTTACATTTGGGGAATAAGGAATTCAGAACCTCTGCGTAATGAAGCCACAACGCTAAGCACTCACCCGAAGAAACTCCACTTGACGAATTATGCATATTCTCGCACATCTCAAGAATGCCACACTTTGCTGGTATGGAAATTGAAAATATACTCTTATTTCTATAGTTTATATAAAAATGAACGTGTGTGTGTATTTGTATGTTTGTTCCGTATACAAATCAACAACGTTAACTTGAAAGTAATTTTATTAAACACTTCATACTTCATTCAAAGTAATTTTATTAAAGAGACCATAGTTTGGAAGAGAGCATAAGCTATATAGAACTTTTTGGTTCGTACTTTAAGAGCGTACAGGGGGGTTTAAAGGGAAACAGATGTTTTAAAATTTACGTTTAAAAAATAGAATATCTGACGAAGATTTGTTCTTAAGATGTTGAAATTCGATTTGTATCCTTATTTCTAAATACAAGTTAACATATACATAAAACTTAAAATGTGAGAGAAAAATACTGAGGGGGGTAAGATATCAATAAAAGGAAAGGGGCGACATGTAAAAATAATCGAAAATGATCTATATTAGTGTCACATCCATAGCTTTTGGGATTTCTGAAATGAATAGTGGCACTTCTGATGCCATCTAAGTTTAAACTTAGACAAAAGTGGGTGACCGTATTTTTGTGAACATGACTGTAAGTGTTATTATAAAAAAATCTATGAAAAGCTTAAACAAGAGAACCAAGACGACCCATTATGCAGTCAACCACTGAGTTATCTAACTTTAAGAGAGAAATATTTAGGGTAATTAAGATGGGATGAATAATTTAGTAGTGTTCCAGCTATTCTTTTCATGTTTATTCATCCCTGTTTACGAGGACGTGCGTGAGAGAGTCCAGAAGGGAACCTTAAGTTATAAGTTCTGCTGAGAGAACCGAAAAGTGAGATGTTTACAACAAAGCTTAATAGTAGCAGTAATTCCTATTTGTATTTCGCAGTTTGTAGCCTGTTGGTTGCAAAATCTGTTTTCTGCTCCAGCTTCTAAGCTCCGCACAAAGTTAAACCAGACATGCAAGCGTCAGACTATTCAAAGTGCCCTGATTCTCACACGTCACGTGACCTCCTGGGAAACACACAGGCATCACAAATTGGTTTTTATCGATGAACATAAACAAAACTCTAGTTTTCAGTCTAGGAACTAGCTTTATTCTTCTCTCTCAAAACATCTCACACAACAACAAAAAGACACCGAAAGCTTCAATTTTATTGAGTTATAATTTGTATTTCCAAAAACCAGTGTAAAAAAACAGAACTATTGTCGATAGGATTGGATGAAATGATCATATATCACCCAGATAAAGCCTTATGTACGGACATAATCTTAGTGAACCCAAAAGCCGGCGAGTGTAGCATCTTTTTTTAAAAAAAAAAATACTTACTAAAAATGTTATAGTATACGTTGAGGTTCCGTTACATTTTCGTAGTCTATCGTAATACATAACAATAATAAAACATGTGAATGAATTTTATTAGAATACTACCGTCAATTACCCGTTTCACCGGGTTAAAATAAGAGAAATTAGTAATATGTTCCGTTATTTAGTCACGTTTTACTATTACTGAAGCGCTCTCTGAAATCGGTCATTTTCGATCATTTTTAGATAATTCCTCTATCGCTCCCCCAAGTTCCGGGGTTAAAATTGGCTTTAAACGGCATCGGAAGTGTCACTGTTCATTTCAACGATCCCGAAAACTAGGGATTTGACACTAATATCGGTAATTTTCGATCATTTTATATATATATATATATATATATATATATATATATATATATATATATATATATATATATATATATATATATCCCCCTCCCCTCCTCTTCCCTACGTTCAACCGTCAAAGTAAAAAGATAGAATGCATCCCAGCCCTTATCTCATCTATGTTGAAAATTTGATCGTGATCAGTCGAGTGATTCAAGAGTTATTAAATCACAAACACAATCACTTCCATTTTTATTTACATAGATTGAAAGTGAATAATATGCAACCAACCTCGCTTCTAAGTATAGTTGGGTTGCATGGTGCCAAGGAGCAATACACCTATCACTGGTTCACAAACTTGTTTACCTGGCGCTCCCTTCGTGATTCCCGAATACTTAACAACACCCCTTTGCAAACTCTGAATATTTCACGCCCCCTTGTCAGTAGTTTGCGCCTTTTGCTTGTTCTTCATGATTCTTCCGCAGGGAACTCGTCCCCCAGATTGTGAATCACTGATCTATAATAACCCTCTGTGGGGATACATGAAGAGCCATATCGTTGGATTATCCCATGAACAAACTGAAATACTCTCATGGTCCTCTACATCCTGGCCAAAATTGATAATGATCCATCAAGTAGTTGTTGACATTTTTGTTTCCCGGCCGGCCGGACATACGGATAGACAGGAAGAATATACAGGGTGTTCCAAAACAACACCGACAACGTTTGGGAGGTGATTTCTGACACCAAGATAAGACAAAAAGTAGAGACCAACCTGGGTGCACAAATGCTTCCTTTCGGAGTTATAGGCTATCGAAAACGTGAAGAATGAATTATAAAGGTCCATAGCTCCAAAACTATGGGACCTACCGTAGTCGGGTAAGACTTCACTTAGGAACTAATATGTTGCCTATCCAAATATCCATGTTTCAAAATCTTAAGGTACTCACGAAACAAATTTTACAGATGGAATTTGGCTACTGTCATATAATTCTATGTACTCTCCAACTACCTCTATAAAAATTGTTGCGCAAGTACCACAGGATTCTGAAACATGGATATTTGGTTAGGGCACATATTAGTTCCTAAGTGAAGTCTTGACCCGGATAATCTGTCGCAAACGGCGGCGCCCCACCCCTGAGTTATCGCAGCCGTCGGCCATTCGCATGAATAGGGTTCCCAAGAGACAAGATGAGAGAGAAATTCCTGATGTAATACAAGAGAAGATGGAGCTCTTTCCGAGGCGAAACATTTTCATTTGTAATCTCCTGAGCAACCTTAGCACCAGTATCAACATACACAAAGAGTCAAACCCCTGGCACTTTTGCCATTCTATATCTCAAGTTATCACTACTTTCGGCGATTCGTATCAGTTATTTCCGATTCTCTAAAAATTCCAATCTTTGAAGGAATCCAAAGTTACTTCAAATATGCACTCAATTACAATATGCAATTTTGAACGAAATGTATTTGAATTGCTGTGCTACGCGTATAGGTGGTGTTTCCTACGATTCTCGTCTAGTTTCGTGTGTCTCGTTTTCGAGACGAAATTCTGGACGAGACGTACCTTTTCGAATTCCAGACAAGACGAGAAACATGTCAATTCTGGTCTCGTTTTCGAGAAGAGACAAGAAATTTCTCGAGTCTTGTGGACAAACACTAGTTCACCTAACTTCTAGATCTTGGACAATATTTTGGTGTTGCATGATTCACGGAAATGTACTGCAAATGATATAAAAATATATACAAAATTTACGAAGAAAAACAAACTACTTTCTAAAATGTTGGTGTAAGAGTAACACCAAAACGAGGGGTAAGCAATAAGGGAGGAGAGGAGGCTGTGACAGTTTCAGAAGATTTCCCCTGGGGAACTTTGATAAAAGGGGGTGGCAAAAGTAGTACTGCAAAATTATTGATAAGTTACTGCAAGTTGAGTATGATCGGAGAAATGCTTCGGGTGCAATTTGGTATCCTCGGGGAAGAGGAAGTTCGCACCAGACTACCCCTTGAAATCATTGCTTTTTGATAGTACAAGCCCCAAGTTTGATGATCGCAACTCAGTAACCAAAATTCTGCAAAAATTTAAAAAAACATTATGTGTACTGACCAAGTCAAGTCTATCCCCCTGTTAAATAAGTTTTGAACTAACTCTAGCAAATATAAACACAGGTTAATTGAGAATCCACTGTAGATACTTGTTACCAAGAGAACACATTCCACTTCCTTGAAACGAAGTGGGTTTATTCTCAAACTGACCTAAACTCTGCGTTTCTCGTCTACAGATTTCAGTAAGTTTTCCACTTTTCAGTCGTGTTTCTTTCAAGCGTTCTTGTTTCTAAGATTCTTCAGTTGGTCACGCGATGGAAAATAAAACCCTTTTTTTCACCTCTTTTATTGGGTTTTTCAGTCAACATATTCTTTGAAAGAAAGAAATGACGTCCACAGCCAAATCTATATCTATCGAGTAGTTTAAATACGTTTATGGCAGCAATTCACGTCATTTCAAATCCTGAATTCTATTACTCTGCTTTTGTGAATTCGTTTATTAGATGAAGAGGGAGTGGGGTTAGGGAACTCATAGGCATACTGGAAGGAATTTTGACACGGGGAAGGAGTAAGCCACCATTACATTTCTTATAACAAATATTTGATTTTCTATATGGATCAACCGTATAAAAGTTGCACAACATACAGCTCCCGTACAGTTTAATAATCAAAGGACATATTGTTAGTGACCTGATTCTGAATTCGGTTAATGTTGTGAAGTTCTGCTTTAGGTAAAGCAAAGATGAAGCAAATTTTACTCGGAAATCGTTTCCTCTCACTACTAAGTTTCATTACACAATCTTCTTTTTATAAGCAGTATGGTACAAAATCACTAGAATATAATAAGAATTTTAGGAATGATCCAAAACATGCATCAAAAGATTGCGATATTGGCCAATAACCAGGTTTTGGATCAGAGGCTACAAAAGTTTGGAACGTTCCCTAAATCAAGTTTCCATATTTTTTACGGCACAAGCACATCATACTGAGTTAAGTGATAGTTTGAGTTTGGCTACACTGTATGTAGTTCCCCAGATATAAGGCGTACAAGAAAATGTTTGATTGAATGAAATATATATATATATAATATATGAATTGAAATATATATATAATTTTTTGGATCAGGGGGCCACAAAATTTTTGAACGGCCCGTAAATCGAGTTTTCTTATTTTTTTACGGAATAAGCGTCATACTGAGTTAAGTTATAGTTTAGATTTGGCTACACCATATATAGTTCTCCAGATATAAGGCCTACAAGAAAATTCTTGATTGAAATATATTGGATCTCTTAATGCAAAAAGTCCATTGCACGGCTATTAAAGAAAACTATCTGAAGTGTCATTCTTTATCTAAGCAACACCAAAAGCTATGGATTTGACACTTATATCGATCGTTTCTTATCATGTTTATGTCTGTTCCTCCCCATCTAGGAGTGTTATGGGACTCTTTCCCCAACTAAGAGCTGACCGTGGACTTAATGCACACCAAAACTGTCTCCAATCACGTTAGGGGCTCCAAAAGCTATTAATTCAACACAAATATTGGTCATTTTTAATTAGTATTACATGTCATCATCTCCACTCAGGATTACTAATGGAGGCTAAATTTAGATTTAATAATCGAACTATCACTGTTCATCTCAGTGAACCCGAAGACTACGAATTCAACTCTAATATTGGCTGTATATGATTATTTTTATTATTACCCACCCCACTCCCCCTAGGTGTGCTAGGGGTGTCTTATCCCTATAGTACCTTTTTCCAGGCTGTAAGTAACACGTGTACCAAGTTTGGTTAATACCGCCCCAGGTGTCCTAGAGTTATGCTGGAAAATATGTACGTACATACATACATTTTTACATATAAAAAGGAAGATTAACGTCTATTTTCGTCACCGAGACTTTACCGTCTAAATAAAATCCGAACTACTACTTTAGCTTATGTATGATTCAAATACCTAGTCAGGAATCGACGGAGAATATACGGATAAAAAGCATGATAGGCACTGTTTTTACTTCTAAGTTAATTGACTTCCAAAAGGTGCCTCCATGACTTGTTTTCCCTGTTATTTTATTCTCCACGGATTCTTTTTCTACTTTCGAGTGTGGATACATTTACACCGGGACGAAAGTATGATAATCGTGAGAAAAATCGAATTCGAGATTTCAACGGACTTACACGTTTCATGGGCCCTGCAAGCCGAAAAGTTGATTTTTGGATGTCCGTCTGTCTGTTTGTCCGCTGTAAAAGTCTTCAGAAGACTAGAGGCCGTATCGCTCAACGCATCAGTATCAAATTTTAAAATTAAGCTGTTTTGGAAAATTTTCTAGGGATATTTTTCAGAAGTTCTTACTATCCGCAAAATTAACGGTAGTTTATTAGAGTGGCAATACAAAATGTGATTTTGTCGAAAACACTTTAAGGATTTTGTTTATTTTTCACATATCAATACTTCATTGACAATCTTGTAATGTGGTATAAGCCATATTCTAGGAAAAACTACACAAGGAATGATCAACGAATTAGAAAGTTCGTTACTGAATTCTCAATGTCTGAGTGTCTGTCCGTCTGTCTGTTATTTGCGATTTTTTTTTTCAATTTTGAGCCCTTCATTTGATAGAGCATCAAAAACTATCTGAGAAAGCAATGGGATCTTTCGCGTCACTCTTACAATTCCCGAGATATTGGCCAAAACATGGCCGATTTCGGGAGATTTAAGGAGCTATATCTTGGGAACCGTAAGTCACAAAGAGATGATATTTTGCGAATTTTTGTCAGCAAGAGAAGAAGGTGCAAATAAACAGATTTACATTTAGAAACAATGACAGTTATCCTTCCCGCTCCATCTCTCCATTTTTTTTAAGTTCGTTCTGGCAATGCTCTTGGAGCATTCTCAACTGGTTTATTCTTGGTGCGGGTTCTTTTCGAACATCTTTCTGAAAAACGAGTTAACCTATTTTATTTACATTTTATAAATTCATATTTTATTAATAACCTGACAATATGGCATAACTCATTTCTGCTGAAAAATCCATAAGAGTAAGTTATTCTTGAAGGTGATATAGACGATTTTATCAACAATGACTCATGTGATTTTGTCCATATTTCATAAATACATATTTTATTAATAACTTTGTAATGTTACGTAAATTACTTTTTTTTTTTACAAAAATATCAAAGATTCGTAGTTTACTCTTGGGATGAGATTCTTTTCTTTGTGACAGTTTTCTCAAATACAACTGATGCGATTTTGTTATATTTTATAACCAAGTATTTCGTTAATAATCTTAAAATATGACATAGGTTACATTTTATGGAAAATCCACAAGGGATGGTTTGATTTTGGGAATGAGGTTTCTTCGAATGAAATTTTGTGATAATGCCTAACTATTTTGATCGTATATCACAAGAAAGTATTCCACTAATAACTGTTAATAGCTGCAGCGTTTCATAAATTGGAGGAACAAAGTTTAGCCCGGTGGTTCGTACCTATTATTGCTTTTTAAGTCGAAAGGAATACGAACACAGAAATATCAAAAACAGTGGAAAACTACGGTCATCAGTATAGCACCTCAGACCATTCTACTATGGCCACGGCACTATCGTTTCAAGAAGGCCATCATTATCTTACTTTTGTGTGGTACCATATAACTTTCTCCTAAGCAAAGATGCCCGAATACGAAACTTACTCTTACCAGACCTTAACCTAACAAATTGACTATGAGGTTGAATGAGTGTGATGCCGAAAACCTGTTAAACTAGTGATAAGACTGAGGTCGACTGAACGCGATGTCGAAGCTGTATCGGTGGATGTAGGGTCAAATGAGCGTCATATGAGACAGGTGATGTGAATGTGAGGTCGAGGGGGTGTGATGTGGGATTTATTTTGTGAACATGAGGTCGAGTGAGAGTGATGTCATATTTGTAAGTTGTGTGTGAAATCAAATGAATAAGATGTCGAAATGATGTGGTCATCGTGAATTTGAGTCAGCATGATGCTGCCTTGATGTGATTGTGAGGCTGAATGAGCGTAAAATTTGCTTAGTGTAATCGTGACGTTGAGTCTGTGTGATGACAAAATGATAGTGTGAGAAGTATTTCTTTCAGAAAAAAAAAAATTCTTGGGGCACACTTAGTATTCGGAGGAGCACATATTATTTTCACACAGTGTAATGTATATATACAGGAACCATCATTTAAAATGTAATGATTAATTTATATTATGCATATATTTTACGTTACATTCCAGCCCACAGTCCGTGTATATAAAAATATATATAAAATATATATTTTATATGTCTTAAAATATATAAAAACGATCAAATCACATTAAATCAGGCACGACAAATTATATCACTATTACCTTTATTCTCCAAAATTCCATTAATTATATTTTTCTTTCTTGGTTGTCATAGCAACGTTTTAAACAAGCCACTATCTGCTATTAAGGTAACTAAATGTAACGATTATACACATAAAATCAGCATATATCTTCAGCTACTAAGATTAAACCTTATTTCTTTCTTTTTAGAATCAACAACATATATATTCTTTTCTTTTTCTTCTTCTATACGATACATTGTGTACTTTTATGCACCGTTGCCCAAAACCAAGATATAAAAATAGAAGAAATTACAAAATAAATATACAGGGCCTTATGCAGAGTCGTTCTGACGCGTGATTAGTGCCATACTAAGGAGTTCGACTAACATATGTTTCCTGCAGTTGTCAGGCATTTAGTATGACGCTAATCATACGTCAAAACGACTCTGCATATGGCCCACAATGTCGTTGTAACAGTACTATTCTATTTATTATTATAGTATACACGTATTATTTTTGGTCGCTTTCGGGGGGTACTTTCAGAGCTCCGGGGAACAGTACCCCCAAAAGCATGATGAAAGAAATACTGACTGTGAGTTCAGGTTGAGTGAGCGTGATGCTCTCTTGATGGCCTCATAGTGAGAACAAGGGAGGTTAGTCCAAAGCGGGTATATTTGCTCCTGACTAGTAGCTAAAATCTCATTAAAACAGTAAATCCAGTCCTTCATTACCTCGGTTTTAAATAAGTACGTAAAAGAGAGTCAGAAATCCCAAAGCATGCCATGACTATTCCAATGACAGTGGGAAAAAAATCAAACAATTGGAAGTCGAACGATTTATACTCTATTAAACAAATCACTGGGAATTATTACCTGTGAAACTAACTGCCCTGAGGGTAAGCATTGATTTTCTTAGCTTCACGTTTCCGTAGAGCGGGGAGTGCTTTCATCGTTGAAAAATTCATGGTCTGAGATACGATTGATCGTGAATTACACATGCGTTTGTGCAAGGTGCTGTCATCGGTGAAATGTTGATGCTGCTTGGACGTCAAAAGAAGCAAAGGGGTCAGTCACCAATCATGTAATCATGGCGTGACATCAAGTTACAACTACAATTCACTCATGTTAAATATTCTCATTCATAGAGCACCGTCACTCGATTCAAAATCATGTCATTTCCACATTGGAATAACCAACAATTTACTGATTCGTGGCTATGGTAAACTAGCCTTCCCCAGCCGGTGTAGTTTCATAAGTAGCGTTGGTAACGGAAGAGACGAGATGAGAAATAATTTTGAAGAAATCTCGTCTCGTCTCGATTCTCCGAAAATTTTCTAGTGTTATCTCCAAACTTTTGTAATGTTGTCTTGTAAATTTATGTACAAAATTCATTCCATTATGCTTTTTGCCATAATATCATCTACAAGCTATCAAAGTCCTTTCACATCAAGAGAAGTCCAGGAAGGGCGGGATATAGTAACATCCGAGTATATTACGTGTTCGTGTATGACTTGTCCATTTTCAAATGTTGATAAACGCTGTTAATTATATGCTCGTAAGATCGCTTTATGCATGTATAGCTTTTATATATGAGTCATGTAAAATTGAAAACACTGTTTGAGCTCTAAGACTTGGGTGAACTATAGTGATCGCACGAAGTCGTGAAGCTTGATCTAGATCTACCAATTTCTGTATTCAATAGAACGCGAAAATATGTCCCAGTCGTCAACCCCCATCCACGAAATTTTGCCATTGTCATATCTTGCGCTATACAGAGAACACCCCCTGAGGGTACATTGTTGTCGAACTGCCCCTAATTCCGTTTTGTTTACTTTTATTGTTACTGTTGTTCTTTTATATTTTTCTTATTATTATTGTTACAGTTTATTTCCAATAATTGTTGGTGTTCGTGCTATAGCTGTTTAAGTGCTACTTTTTGTAGCTCGTTTGCCATGTCTTCTAAGTTGGGCAACGTTGTTGGTGTACTTCTGTTGTTTCACTTTTTCTCAAGTGTGCGTTCGGAAGACAGCTCCACGAATCATACCGAATTCTTCCGAGGCATCACACGTGACGAAAAGCAGTTCTATAATTGGTGTGGATCCCAGACTTCACGAGTCGTCGCGGTCACTGCGGTGTTGTCCACGAAACTCGAGAAAATTCTCGTTTCATCTCGAATTTGAAAATGTAATTTCTGATCGTGTGTGCAGCAATACCTATGGAGCCTGTTGGAAAATTTTAGCATTTAAAAATAAATGGCATCCAGAAAGCCTATAATCATAGGCTTTGTCACTTAACAGTAGAGTATTTAACGGTACTGAGTATCAGTTTGTTATATAGCAATTTGACTTATATGGAAGATGTACTTTCCATTTTCTTTTCTTTTTAAAAAGTATAATTTTAATGCTTTGATTTTACCAATTTATTCATCAAATCTGTTTAAATGTCTCTTATTTCTTGAAAATTATATTTTCTTATATTAATTTTAATGTTTAATATATTAAGTTGAATTTAGCCTATCTAATATGAAATTTATGTGAAATGGAAATGCATTTTCAAAACTCCATGAGTCATTTAACTAGAATTTAAAAAGAAATCAGTAAATCAGTCAATGCCGATAATAATAAATTAAAATTAATGTTGAGACAAACTGTATCACAACGCCTACAACGACAGCAATAAGGCTCAATTTTGAAACTTACGCTATTACAGTATTATTTAATACGCACGGGAAAAATGTCTACGCAAAATATTTGAAAATATAGAACTGAATAGAATTAAAAAAATGACAAGCTACGCCTTCGGCGTTGCCCTTGTCAGGAAATATGGAACCTATTAGAATGCAAAAGCAACACACAACACCTTTAGCATTGTCTCTATCAATAGGAAAGAATTCAGTGAAATAAATAACCAGAAAAAACGTCTAGGATTTTGCCCCTGTCAGGTCTGATGACATGCACGTTTTGACTAGTTTTTGCTTGATATTCAGATTGTCACCAATCAGCTTAACGACCCCCGAAAACTATACATTCCATACTGATCTCAGTCATTATTAAACATTTTCTTTTTTCTCTCATTTTCACTTCCCGACCCACACTAATGCGGGCTAAACTTAATGTTATCGGAAGTGTCACTATTCATCTCAGCAACAACAAAAACTATGAATTCGACACTAATATAAGTTGATTTGGATTATTTTTACATGCCATTCATTCCAATCCTCTTCCCTTGGGGTGTCTTAATCTCACAGTATTTTCCCCCCATATTGTAAGTAATATGTGTATCTCAACTTGATCTTAGAAATGAGTTCAGATACCGAATTTCATCTTACTAACGAGGAAGAATTCCTGTCATACTCTATTTTATCACATAAATTTTTAACCATCTTTTGTCCTTTGAAACCCTCTCCTCCCACTTTAGGATGTGAACCACAAAGATCTATATAGCTTACAGTCTCCCTGATAAGGAGACTTTCAAATATACCAAGTGAACGGTGTGTATATGTGTACCGGACAAACAAACAAGCGCAAAAACATTAATTTTCATATATTGTTAGCTGTAATACCCGGCGTTCCACGGGAAGTATAATGCTTATGCACAAAATTTGAAAATAAAGAACTGAATGAAGAAATAACGAAGAGTAACGCCTTCAGCGTAGCCCCTGTCATAAACCAAGACCTGAGTAGAATAGGTAACGAAAAGCAATGCTATCGGCGTTGGCCCTGTCAAAAATAAAGAATTGATTAAAATAAATATCCGCGACGAATAAAACGCTTGGTAGCCAACTGCGATTATCACCGCATGCTGTACCTAACTACACTGTCACATTTAAGTTATCTGAATTCCACCATATGTGAAGCCATCTTCCACACTATCTACCACAAGTCTACAGAACATTTAAGACAAAAAATTGTACCGTTTTTCGCAGATTTATTCTAGAATGAGACGTACCGGCTCCCAATTAAAAAAATGTAAGCAAAAGTAGTTTTCTGTGATTACAACGCCATCTATCATAGAACGGGGAAAATCGAATAAAGTTTACTTATTATTTCTGTAGAATCCGAATCTGCACTTTAAAAAAATGAGAGTCCTTATTTAAGTTTCGAAAGTTGCTCCCTTGTACCCCCAAGGGTGGAAACGGGGACTAATTTTACCACAAGTTAACTCACTCCACCAAAATAACTTTTTATTTCATTTTTTTTCGTTCCATGCTTATTTCTCCAGATATTTTGGAGTCTCAACTTAGAAAATTCACCCTATGTATGTCCCACCAAAACCTTTTAAGCGTTTAGGGATTTTGAGGGTCTTCATCCGGCCCTGAAAGGAGTTGAGTTGATTTTGAGTTTATCGTCCCTTTCAGCAGCGAGGCTATATGAGACGTGGATCTACTGATTAACGTGGAATCCGAACCGCATGAGCTCCCGCGGCCCTGAAAGGAGGTAATCTCTTGCAGAGCTGATACGTTTAAAGATCACACTCAGAAATAAATTGTAAAATATGCATTAAAACATGACTCATTTTTCAATTAAAAATAAATGTTTTGTCAACAAGTAGAGACGTTTCTCTTCATTCATTTTTTCCCTACGTATCTATCACTGAGATAGGACTTTTTATTTTATGTCTCCTTGTTTGTGAATCTCCCTTCTGGTTTTGATGACGGCAGCAGACAGAGGCTACTGATGGGAGAGAGGACTCAAGAAAAGACGTATCGCGTATTCCGTCTAAACTGGCTGTCATCAGGGCAAAGTTAGTCGATATCGGTGCAAGTCTGTCCCGGAGAGAACATGCAAAGGGAAATTCCACTCGTTTGAACTGCGTGACAAAACCACACAGGAAGATTTCACTGAACAGAGAAAGGGTCAGGAGGCCAAATGATTTGGACAAAACATTCACTCAAACCACCAACGACCTAACACTCAAAAATTCAGAATAAATATTCAGAAATGTTCACTTTATATTGATCTTCGGGGGATTAAAAAAAACATAGTTGCTCGAGGGATATGTGTTTAGTACCAGAGAATGGATTTAATTTTCGATCTTTCTCATTATCATTTTTAGTGCAGAGACCTGGGTTCGATCTGTTATGAGATCGTACATGACTCAAGAAACAGGTTTATCTGTAGGTCCATGTCTCCTGGTTTCAGCGTTGAAAAGGAACCTTAAACTTGAAAGAAACGAATATTTCTTAATTATTATATCATACTAGCGCTAATTACCCCCTTTGCTAGGTTTATTTTTGTAAATAATAATATGTTCCGTCAGTCAGTCACCATTTACTATTTCTGAAGCGCTCTTTGATATCGGTCATTTATATATATATATATCCCTCTCCTCCAAGTTACGAGGCTGAATTTGGATTTAAACGTCATCGCAAGTGTCACTGTTCGTTTCAGTGACCCCGTAAACTACGAATTCGACACTAATATCAGTCATTTTTGGTCATTTTTTTTATATATCTCCCTCCTCCATCTCCCCTAAGTTTCACCGTCAAAGTGAAGTGATAGAAACCATCCCAAGCCTGAACCTCATCTATGTTGAAAATTTGATCGAGATCAGTTTAATGGTTCAGGACTTAAGTTTAATTTATATATATATATAGCCTATATATATATATATATATATATATATATATATATATATATATATATATATATATATATATATATATATATATATATATATATATATATATCCCCCTTCCCTAAGCGCTACCGTCAAAGTGAATAAATAAAAACACTACCAGGCCCGAACCTCATCTATGTTGAAAATTTGATCGAGATCGGTTGGATGGTTGAAGAGTTATTAACTCCCAAACATAGTCACTTTCATTTTTATTTCGTGGCAAGAATAGAATTTGTTGCCTTAAAGGTGGAAAGAAAATTCAATATATTTGAGAGTTCAAGTAAATGAACACGTTTTGACAAAATAATATACAATCAACGATAATAAAAGCTATGGGTTACCGTATTAAACTTTCTCGGTCTTACTTCTTGAATTGAATTATATTGTTAAGAAAATATTTATTTACGAAATATAGACAAAATTTAAATAGATACTTTCGTAAAATTGTATCGAAAAGAAAAAAAAAACTCTTCCAAGTGCAAACAACCAGTGATGGATTTTTTATTAGAAATTATTCATGACATATTGTAGGATTGTTAGAGAAATGTTTATTTATGAAATATGAACAAACTTTTCTGAGTGATTTTTGAGAAATTCGTTAGGGAAAAACACCCCCAAGAGTCAACTACCTGTTGTGAATTTTTTAATGGAAAATGATAATTTACCGTATTGTACGTTTCTTAATGGAATATTTATATATGAAATACAAACCAAATTGCATGCGTCATATTTGAGAATATCATTCAGGTGAAAAACACTACAAAAATAAGCGACCCTTTGTGAATTTTTAGTGAAGAAATATCTATATCATGTTGTAAGTTTCTTAATAGATCATTTATTTATGAAATATGAATAAAATTACCTGAGTTGCATTTGAAAAAATTGTCCGAGAAAAACTCATCCTCAAAGGTACACTACCCCTTATGAATTTTTTAATGAAAAACTATTTATATGATAAAATTATTACAATTATTATGTAGGTGCATCAGAGGATGATTCAACTTAACAAAAACTTGGTTACTTACCAATAAATTCTCCCGTGGGGAAACTAAACACTCTCAACATGTATCGGAACAACAAGCCAGTTCCGTCTTCAGTGGTAAGGTAACATGGTTAAAAAAACAGATTAGAGAAAAAAGGTATTGATAAAGGAATACATACTACAGAATGAATAAATACGTATAATGTAAAGGATGCTAAAATATTACGAGGAAAGCACAATGCGAAAGAATGAGCTGAGTTGAAGGAAGCGCGATCTCTATGTTACGTCACTATTGCCAAATCCAAAATATACATCAAAAGTACGTAATCAGATTCTATCAATGTTGCCAAAATCCAGATTTAAAACGATTTATATTTATGAATAAAGAATGATTTTTAAAGCAAAAACGAAGAAACAACTGGAGATTAAAGAATCATAAAGGGCATTAGAAAAAAGAGGCGTGAAAGAAGGTTCAATTTATGGATGGTATGAAAACTGAAGATTCTAATGTGAAGAAGAAAGTAGCTGAAGTTCCAGGTTCATGGAAGCTTCTCACTTTGAAGCAAGTGACTTTCTAATAACGGCAGAAAACCTATCATGGTGTATCTACGCTTGTGAGAACAAGCATTAAAAAGAGAGATGTATGATGGCCAGATTTTTCCCCATTAACACAGTACAACTAAATACTGGTGCCGTTAGCTTTTATATATTAAGGGAATATGTTACATTTTACAAGTGCAGGTTATTTTTTTAACTCCACACTACGTTTTAATTTAGTCTGATAGAAGAAATGTATTAATTTACTCTAACTCACCTCCTGCATAGAAACTATAAACTATACGAATATGAATTTCCTCCCTCTCAATCAAAGAATTAGTTAATTTTGTTTACAACTGAACAGTATTTCAATCGAAACTTACTCATCTTCTTTGGCGTTGTAAGTTTAAACTAAGTTAGTACATGCGTATGCATTTATATAAAACTTAGAACTGGTTACAAGTTGCCAATCAAGATTGCCGTGCAATAAATACTCGAGTATTACAAAGAAGTACCATATCAACAACCTAACAAGTGAGTTTCGTTTCACGATGTTAAACTACGGTAGACTTAGAAACTATGTGAGTTCAATACTTAAACTTCAAGTATCTATAACTACTGGTTGCAATAGAGTAATAAAATCAAAAATAGAATATGTTCTTCTGACGCGGAATCCGTATCAAAAAGCCATTACTCGTTATGCCTTCCTGTTTTGTTCTACAGCAATAAAGGTTAAAACTGGAGATCGTTAATATGAACCACTTCCAAGTTGAATAGATGGTTAAGGGAGCAGAAATAATCTACACTTGAGAAGCTGAATCGATTGGGAAAAAAACTCCTTCGCGATATCTCTTACAATTTTTGCTCTACGGAAATTAGTATTGAAAACGGAAGTGTCGAACTAGTGTAGTTCAACAACTTCTGGTTTCGGTAAAGTGTTGTACTTTGTGATGGTATGATCTCTTGACACTTTGAATCGATTGCAGAAAAGGGGGGCGCGGTGGCTCAGTGGTAGAGCGTTCATCTCTGGTGCTTGGGGTCCCGGGTTCGATCCCAGCCCCCGCCAAGTGAACTTTGTGGTGGACAAACACCGTGGTCGTGGGTTTTCTCGGGGTTCTCCCGTTTCCTCCCACTTTCTTCATTCCACCATTTCACTCATCTCTCATCATCACCGTCTCCTTTAGCCTAACCGGCATAACCGTGGGACGTAAAACTTAAAGATTTCATTTCATTTTTCAATTGCAGAAAACAGCTTGTCGGTGTCTATTATCAGTTTAATTCTATGGCAATAAATGTTGAAACCGGAAATGTCTAATTGTAACCGCTTCTTGTTTGAATAGAGGGTTAATGGAGCACACACAACCTAAATTTGGAACGCTGAATCAATTACAAAACCGCATCTTGATAGCGTTTCCCGTTTCTGCTGTATGGTAAACAGTATTGAAACTTGAAAGTAATAGTAAATTGGAACCACTTTGGATCTCAGAACCTATCTTTGGAACGCCGAGTCGATTGCAGAAAAACTTATCTCGATGTCTCTTACTGTTTTCCCTCTGATACTGACGACAAAGGGACGGACGAACAATGCCAACATGTAAGACTTCCGATATTTATGCAAAGCATAGTTTGGAAGTCTAATAAATGAGCTATAGTGCGTCCAGTAAGAGAACGTCTCTGACAGCTCGCAGTGACATTGCCACTACTCGCGTGTCAAGGTTTTTTTCGGTGTAACTGTAGTGGCAATTTAATTAATGGTATAAGACAGAGTGATCGTGGTTGGTGACACTGGTATCAAAGTAGGGGTTGCAATGTCCCACCGCATGTGGTAAGAAACGTCAGAGACCATCTCTTGTTGGCTGTGCTATAGTATATCAGAATATATAGATACGTAGACACAGCTACAACTTTTATTGTGAAGTTCTGATAGGTCTGTTTCAAATTTAAATACTCTAATGTACCCAAAACACATTTAACATCGTAGAAGAAATTAAACATTGATATGAGACATGACACGAAAAAATATTGAGTGAGACATGCCCCACCTATCCTTCCCCCTCTAACAACGCCCGTTCAACTATCCAACAATTATTGCTTATAGTATTTGTTGAAGCGAAGAACTTCTGTCTATTCAAATGAGTCAGCTGCATAGGGCCCCAGCTAGTTCCGTGGGTTGCACATTAAGAACACAGGTCACGGATCGCAGAATTAACATATCAATTTTCCCAAATGAAATGGAAAATAATTGATCATAGTTATTTTTATGACAGTTCAAGTGGCAACATTGTGTAAGTGTTCTTTGATTTTGTGTTTCGCATCACACCTATAACTTCGTCCTATAACTAGTTTTGTTAGTAGGTGTTGAAAGTGTGTATTAGAGATATTTATTAGCGTAATTGGGTTTGTCTATTTTCTAAGTCAGAGTACCAGTGGCGGATCTAGCCCTGGGACAGGGGACCTATGCCCCCCAGTTTTTTGAGAGACAAAAATAATTTAAGCTATTATTAATATATTTTTGAAAGTTCATAGTAAACTTATAATATACCTATCATAGCCTGGGTTCTGGCTGTCCCCCAATTTTTACCTTCTAGATCTGAAAATGCACCTTAAATAAAGATAACAAAAGTAAACTTTGTTTCCTTTTCTAAACCCGACCTCGATTCTGTTAACTGCCTATGGGCCCTGTGTGAATTAACGTAAGTGTAATCGCGAACCTCCACCTGAAGCTAAGGGAAGCTGTAAAATTTAAATATACTTTCTATTCGTACCACACGTTGTCTACAATATTCTATGAACATAACGTACACATTTGTTATTTGATTAGTATATTCAATTCTTATTTTGAATTTGGGTACTGTACGTGCTACGGATTTCGCAATGCTACTCGAATTTATGTTTCTGGTACTAGATTTCAAGTTTTTGTTTTATTTTATTTCTATTTTTTTTATTTTTTTATTTATTTTTTTTTTTACGTTTCCTATGTCTATCAATATTTCTGAGTAATTCTTCAAAATGTCATGGAAGACATTAACGGAGAACGTGTCACGTAATTGTTGTAACAAGAATGCTGTAATGTTGATATGACTCATATATTCGGAGCTGTAATTATGTTTCTTCAAGAACGATGTGGGTGGACCAATAGAAAGATTTTCCACTAAGATCGGTTTAATACATGCACGACGCTCCTTGCCCTCTCGTGATCCAGTGACGAAATGAGCGCCAGACGTTCAAGACCGACGTTGCTCCCAGAACGTTCAAGAGATCAAACCAGACGCTGCTTTGGGTTGGTGCGAACAACATGTGGTTGTGGCGCGGTCTGGCAGTAGTGTGTGTGCTGGCTGTGGTTCGAGCACAGAAGAATCGTGGGTCTTCGAAAGGACCTCCGGTGGTGGAAATCCCAGAACAGGGGCGTCTTGTGGGACAAAAACTTTTAGTCCTTCGAAAAGCTACACCAACATTGTTTGCAGGAATTCCATTTGCTCATCCTCCTGTGGGAGAGTTACGATTTCGTCCCCCGAAAACGGATCCTTTGCCCTCGTGGGATGGAGAGAAGAATGGATCCATGTTCATGCCTGCGTGTCCTCAGGACCTCTCCAAGGACCTCATGATTAAAAATCTTCGTCCTGATATTAAGAAAGTCAGTGAAGATTGTCTCTACTTAAACATCTTTGTTCCAGATGGTAAGTAATAGTTCTATAATTGGATACGAAACATAGTTTTAACATATCGCTTGTTTAAGAGGAGCTAAGAACAATCAACAAGGAATAGAAACAAATTAACGAATAAACAAGCTTCTTTCTTATTTTTTAAGAATCCTTGCTAACGTGATAAGAAGTGTATGTAAAAATACAAACACGATTCTGTTTTAGAAACCCAGTGTAATTAGTTTGGTACATTGCTCTTCAAATCACTTTCGTTTCTCGTGCAAAGGACTTCTTTAATTACATTTCATAAAGATTTGTGTGAAAATTCTCTAAAATGATTTTCAACTGGTCACGTAACTGTCAATATATCGAAATCGCACATATACGTAAAAAATTTGAGGGGTATGACAGTGAATTTTGATCTATTAGAAAAACTATTGGGATTAGAAAATGAAGTAAAATATACATATCGTTGTACCATTGTAGGAAAAATGAATCATTAGGTTTACATTACACAGATATCCTCTGTAGGCTGGAGGGGACTGGCGGTTAATTAAAGGGAATGATTATAAGATAATTGAAAAATGTGGGAGAAAACGGAAGAATCTCGAAAAATCCTAGATATGATGTACGGCATGAGATATTTCATTTTGATTTATTCGTCTTTTCCTTTAGCTGGTATAAAAATAGGTGTTGATACAAGACGCTGTCATGATAGAATTTATTCAATGATGAAAACATGCGTTGAGAGCCTTTTCACTACAACTGCCTATTCTGAGATTTGACATGAGTAGATGCGTTTCGTCCTGACCGTTTTTATGGAAGTCCTGCGTTGATTTTCGGAGCAAGCACATGTGCTTCGGATCCTATATTAAAGTATATATATCCATGTCTCATATAAGCTTTATGCTAACTAACTAACTAACTAACTCTATGGCCTATGGAACCCGGAGATTCAATGTCGCGTTCACAAAAGCTCGCCACTGACTTCTATCCTTAGCCAATTGGATCCAGTTTCTATTTTGTATTCCTATCTCTGCGAGATCCATCTTAATATTGTCCTCCCATCTGCGCCTTGGTCTTCCTAATCGTCGTTTTCCGATTGGTCTTCCAGTCGAGACTTTGAAAGCGTTTCTACTTTCTTCCATTCTAGCTACATGACCCGCCCACCTAAGCCTCCTAGACTTGACGACCCTAACAATGTTCGGTAAAGCGTATAAATTATGTAGTTCCTCGTTATGCTTCGTGCTATCAACGTCAAATTCCAAATAAAAACAATATTTATTCCACGTTAATAATCATAGGTGAAATGGACCTTATAGCATTATATGCAATAGGAAATGAAAATAAAATGAAATATTTGAGTTTAACGTCCTACGATTATGCCATTTCGGCTAAGGGAGACGATTGGTTAAGCCAAGTGAATGATGATGGAATAATCGATGGATTGATAATGTGGGAGGAAACGGAAGCATCCCGAACACTCAGGGCACTATGTTTATCCAGCACTAGTACTTGACCGGGGATAGAACCAGGGACCCCATGTACGAAAGGTAAGCGCTCTACATTTTTTGAAAGTTAACTGATTTACCGAACGTTTTTCGTAAATTTATGTACCTAGTTATCATTATGTTTTTAATACATTTTACCCGTTTTACTACATTTTACTCATATTTCCAGTAACCGGTAACGACAGAGACACGAATACACAAGCATCGGGGACAGTTAAAACCCCCAGGGAATCGAACCCGGAACCCCGTACACCAAAGGCACACGTGCTAGCCACTAGACCAGCGGGGAGGGTAACACTGAGCCTCCGTGATTACCTCCCCAGATGAAATAGGGTGGAACATTTTAACCTGTGTAAGAAGTTCTCACTTTAATGCGAGATAAGCAGCAGTACTCAGTCATTTGAACCTGTAAAAATAACCATCGGGACCGGTGCCGTGATCTTGCAATCCATTTCTTTCAGAGGCAAAATTGTATGATGGGGAACAGCCTATAATGTCAGAGTTGACCTTGCATTATGACCTGTGCACCCCTCAACTGGACAGGGTTCATGTCCCAATCGCGGTTCTGGTTTATATTACCAGTAGCTCTTCTTCCTTCTAAGCTCTGTGTTGCATGAGGACACAAAAATCAAAAGCCATAAAAAATATAACCATAATATATTCTTTTGCTATATATATAAAAGAAAAAGAAAGAACATGCAAAAATAATTTATGATTTTCAGAAATCGGAATCAAATTATTTCATTTCTTGCATGAGACAGTTTCGTGCTTTTGATTCCATGATTACACAGGATGGATGAATACAGTATATAATTTTTCCCCCCATTCTGTTCCCCAAATAGAAAATATCATTCCCTCCAGTTGTTCATATGAGCAAATCGTGAATATCCAATATGATGAAATCACTGGATGTTATTTCCTTTTTCATAATACTTCAGATTATATGTATAAACTATTTTAATAGGAATCAGAAACGTTTGCAGCCAAACCCATCTGCTTGCTATCAGTCCATATGCATAAATTAATTGTTCGGTTTGTTGCAACGCCCACTATACACACTAGTTTGGCTTCATAATATTGTCATACGCATTGCCTAATAAGTTGCTTTTTATTTAGGCTAATTTTACTTTCGAATGATGATAGGAGAAAAGATAAACTTCAATCATGTCAAAAAATAGTTTTCCACGGATTCACGATCGTTTCATTATACCTGCACACCTTACAACTAAACAAGTAACAATGGTGTAGTCTCGCTTCCATAAAACCCCAAAAAAGCGCGCCCCCTCTTTTGGGCGATATACAAAAAAATATGACAAAATATGTGGCCATTTTCATTGTATTGTTGACCCATTTTTGGTTACGTTCCCGCTGAGCTATGGCCACCCTTTTTTATGTGTGCATGTCTTAGGCCATGACCTCTTCCCACACCAAATTGTATGAGCGCGACACAAACGGGAAAATTGGACACTTTTGGAACAGATTCTTTCTATGACCAAATGTTACTATATTACCGCCATTTCTTGGAATATTTGAGGTGTAACAAACGTAGTTGATTTAGGGGATTTAGGATTTAGATTTCTGGGCTTTCGGCATCTAAGGCCATTTAGCCCTTCACGTTTTGAGGGATGACGTCCCTCGATGAGCACACCATCCGGGGAAAGGGAAGGAAGAAAGGATTGGGGAAGGAAGGAAGCGGCCTGGGACCTATAAGTTAGGTACCACCCCGGAATTTGCCTGGTCTGAATGAGGAAAACCCAGGAAAAAGACCATTCAGGGTGGCTGGCCTGAAAAAGCGTTTTACACTTTTTAGACCCGAATGCCCCCACCGGGAATCGAACCCGAGACCGCTCGCACCGAAGGCGAGAGCGGTAAACGTAGTTGAATTCCCAACTGGTCGTTTGTTTATGATTACTTGACATACATATTAGAGAAATTCAACTGCTTGCGATTTTAGAACTTAAAATAATGGCATCATATCCTTTGACATCAATAAAGATAAATGTTAGTTCGAAAGTGCAAAACAAAGTCAAGCAAACTTCATGATTTACAAGTAGACTTTTGTAAGTGGCTGTGTTTGGATGTTAATATCGCTATCCTGATTCAGAACGCATTCATACGGAATTGTTTGTCTTTACATAAAACTAGTTAAGTCGTTTTTTTTTTTTTAATTTACAAGTAGTATTTGCGTACCTGTTAGGACTATATGTATCAATACTACGAGTATATGTTGCCGTTAGAATTACGATTAGGGATTAGATTTCTGAGCTTTCGGCATCTATGGCCATGTTAGCCCGTCACGTATGAGGGATGACGTCCCTCGGTGATCACACTATTCGAGGAAAGGGAAGGAAGCGTCTGGGACCTATGTTAAGTATCATTCCGACATTTCCCTGGTGTGAATGAGGAAAATCCGGGAAAATCTCACTCAGGATGGCTGGCGTGGAAAAGCTTTTACACTTTCTCGACCCAGTGTTTTCACTAGAAATTGTTTTGCCGTTGCGGGAAGGCAAATAATAGACCTAATTTGCAACCTAACAGTGCATTTTCTACGTATACTGTACATAAATAAGAGCTCCTCCGTGGCTAAGCGGTTAGCGTACGAGAATTTTGCGTGGGAAGCCCGGGTTCGATTCCCGGCGGGAGCTCATGTGGTTCGGATTCAACGTTAATCAGTAGGTCCACGTCTCATATAGCCTCGTTGCTGAAAAGGGACGTTAAACTCAAAATCAACTCTACTTAACTGTACATAAATAAATAAACTATCTGTTGCAACTAAAGTTACCAATTCTGAAAGATAAAATTACCAGCACTCACTCATAATGCTGAAAGCAAATGAGGAATAATCGTATTTTAAACCTTGAAATATATAGTTGAGACTGACAAAAATATCGCTCGGTCGGTAAAATGCCGGACAGTTGGCAACCCTAGTTGCAACATAATAACAAGTGAGTTTCGATTCACAATGTAAAACTACGATAGACTTCCAAACTATGCAAATTCAATATCCAAACTTGAAGTCTGTTCCTTGGACGCTGAATCCATATCAAAAAGCTATTACTCGCTATGCCTTACTATTTTTGTTCTATGCTGACAAATTTTCAAACCGGAAATCCTTAATTTGAACCACTTCCGGATTGAATAAATGATTAAGGGAGGCACGGTGGCTAAGTGGTAGAATGTTCACCTCCGGTGCTTGGGGCCTCTGGTTTGATCCCAGCTCGCGCCATATGGACTTTGTGGTGGACAAACACCGTGCTCGTGGGTTTTCTCGGTGCTTTCCCGTTTCCTCCAACTTTCTTCATTCCACCATTTCATTCATTTCTTGTCATCACCGCCCCGTTTAGCCTAACCGGCATAACCGTGGGACGTAAAAATCAAAAATTTTCATTTCATTTCATTTTGAATAAATGCTTAAAGGAGAAGTTAGAATCTAGTCCCGAGAAGATGGATCGATTGCAAAAAACTGCATCTCGATATGTCTTATGCCAGTGTTTTTCCTTTTGTGAAAATGAGTATTGAAACCGGAAGTAATATAAACCGGAGCTCTGAGAGTGTACCCCGGAGGAGATACTTCTATAATACAATAATAAATAGAATAGTACCAGCAGTGTCCCCTGGAATACTGTGTGCGCCCCGGAGCACTATTTCAAAAAAAAAAACTGCTTGCTGTATCTTATTGTTTTCGTTCTATGGCGATTTACATTACAACCGGAAAATGTAATTATTACCTATCACTCCTGGTTGGAACAAAAATGATAAAACCAGAGATGAAACGTATACTAGGTACTAATCCATGTCAAAAATCTGATTGTGGCTAATTATAATTAGTTTCGTTTTGTCCATTATGCGATTCATTGAATAAACATAGATTTTCGCCACTTCCGGTTTCAACAGATACAAAAAGTACAGACACATCTTATATTTGTGGCACTGAATCTGTGCCAAAAAAGGTTTCTTAATATTCCTTTCCGTTTTTTGCTCTTCTAGTTCTCGTAGAGTATTACAGACAATTATAACATGTTCTCTTGAGACACTGAATCTATTCCATGAAATAACTTGTCGCTATTTATTACCTTTTTTGTTCTATACTCATCAACGTTGGAACCGGACATGGTAGCTTTATACCACTTCCGACTTGAGCAGAGGATTAATGGAAGATTTGGGTTACATACGTCCATCTCTATGTGAGATTCTTAATGCATATATACAGCTCTTTCTTTCGTTCGGAAAGTATGTTTATTCGGAACACTTATCCGGAAAGTATTATAAAACATACGTTTTCAGTTATATGTTTGTTGCAGGATTTTACATATAGTCGTACGTTAAGTCCAAAAGCTACAGGATTTACACATGTAACGTACGTTTTTACGTACGATACGTAAGTTTTTTCTCTGTGCACTTCTCGATTTCCCTCAATGTTTTTGCAATATGTAAATCAGCTTTGAAACCGGAAGTAGTAACTAATATGAACCACTTCTGGTTTTGGCAGAGTGCCGTGAAGACGCTGAATCGATTGCGAAATATTACTTGTCGCTGTTTATTACCATTTTTTTGTTCTGTGGTGCAAAACTTTAAATAGGAAAATAGCTAGTTTCAAGCACTTTCGGTTTGAATAGAGGGTTAATGGAGGAGATGGAACCTATTCTTGGGACGTTGAATCGATTGCAGAAAACCACATCTCGATGTTTATTTCTGATTTTCTTCTGATACCTTTCGACAGACGAACGGATGGACAAAGCCGTTGAATAACAAAACCAGTTGAGAATGCTCCAAGAGCATTGGCAGCACGAACTTAAAAAGAATGGAGAAATGGAGCGGGAAGGATAACTGTCATTGTTCCTAGATGTAAAAGTAAATCTTTTTATCCACACCTTCTTCTCTTTCTCGCAAAAATTAGCAAAATATCATCTATGACTTATCTATGACAATCTCTCTATGACTTACAGTTCCCGAGATTTGGCTCCTTATATCTCCCGAAATCGGAACTATCTTTTGACCAATATCACGGGAACGGTAAGTCAAAGAGAGATGATATTGATGTTGATCAATACCTAAGAGGATGGTAAATATTTTAGTACCAAATAGCAACCGGTGGCCACTATCCAACTGGAAACTGGCCGAGCCTCTATAATTTGATTTTTCTATAATAATAATAATAATAATAATAATAATAATAATAATAATAATAATAATAATAATAATAATAATAATAATAATAATAATAATAATAATAATGTAAGAAGGACATCATACACCATCTACATAACTCCTCCACGTGCAGATTAAGAATATGGCGACAACATTACAAAATTATTTACGTCACTTTTCTAAAACGAAATAATATCCTAATAAGTTCTAGAATGTTATTTTCTTTTCACATGCGCAAATAATTGTGTACAGATTGATAATATGTGGTGCAAACTGATGTTCTATGAAAACAATTATTTATGAAAAAGAACACTCAGAACGTGTGCTACAGTATAATAGAGTACAATAGACAATAACACAGTAAAGTGGAGTAGGATTGGTTGTGTTAGGTTAGTAAAATAGAGTAGAGCAGTTTATATTATGTTGGGTTACTAGGGTAGGTGATGTTGCGTCAGTCCTTGTATGAGGGTAATCCCAAAAGTAAGGTATCCAAACTGCTATGAACGCTTCTTGAGCCGGCTGGCAACACTATTGTATTTGCTCTTTGCCCACTCTCAAATAAGCCATCGCGCACCTCGCTGGGATGGATAACCATAACGTGGCTGCCGTTTCTTATAGAACTGCTGCTTGGCGCTTTTGCCAAATGCATATTTCGCGCAGTTATTCTGTTTTGGAATGCGATCAGCCGATTGAAATTCATCAGCAACTAACATAATTGTATGTCGACTCTTACATGGATACCAAGAACGTCCGCACGTGATATAGGGAGTTCGCAATCGTCGTTTTGAAATTCGCTACGAAGAAAAAGACTAGGAGAACGTCGATTTCAGACGAGACAGTCGCAAACGTTGATCAAACCAGTGACTATAGTGCTACCAAAATGTCTTGATCCGTGGAAAAAATGCGAACTAACGCTTATAGCCTCGACACACCCACGCCTTGAGCCAATAAGGGTTCAGTTGTTGCTAAGTGAGAGAGCCTTAGCGAAAGGGAGTGGAATTCCTTCAACCGATAGCAGCGCTTGGAACGGAAGACTAAGTGTCAAGTCAATGTGGTATGTCTATAGCACCTGTTGTCAAGTTGAAAGAATATTTGGCAGGAAAGCGCTTCAGCAACGACGAGGAGGTAAAAGATAACACAGTTCCGAGCCCACTTAGTGTAACGTAGTTTGTTGTCAATACGCCAGTATAGCAAGAACTACGTGATCAATTCATTTCCTCTGTATTTCCACTGTGGTCAGTTCCAGAAGTGTATGGAAAACTGTAAATTGAAGGAAATGGAATACATTAGTAACAAGATTGAGAATGTGACGTATACGAGAACTCTTATGACTTCATTACATAGACAGTCACTTGTTAAATATTCTTCCAATAGAAAGCGCTATGGCTTCTTATATTGCCAGTAAGTGAGAGCTTTGACAAAAGCGAGCGATAATCCAAGTAAAAATGATGGTTCTTTAATCGATGTGTTGACCACGTATCGTTTTCTTGAACGCATGCTGTCTGGATGATACCTACAGCTATTCGTAGTCTGTGGTACCAAGTGGTCGAGTTTTGTTCTTGGTAACGAATTTTCTTGTGCGAGAGGTCGCTGGTTCGATCTCAGGCCATATGAGATTGTGATGAACAACATCGTGTCCTTGGACTTTATCGAAGTTCTTCCGTTTCCTTCCACTAATCCTTTCATAAAAAATAATTTAATCTGTCTCTTTAGCCTATAGGGTACAATCGTGGGGCGTAAAACAAAATTTTCATTTAATTTTTCTGGTACTAGATTTATCAGTGGAATTGTGTAGTGTTTGTATAAGTTTACCAGTGCCTTAAGTTGCAACTAAAACTTCCTCACTCATTCCTCATTAGAGTAGGCAGTAAGGTTCTAACCCTCTTTTTCAGTTATCTGCAGATCAGTAAGAAAATTCTAACTTCATTGATTTCCACTTGCTTTGAGAAGTTTGTCTCAGGCGCCTTACTGCTTTCGTTACTGCAGCTCCCTTGCGCTCTCCCTCACCTCCTAATACTAGAACACACACGGAAGCGGTTTTATGCAAATCTTAGTTTCGTTGTATGCGTGACGCATTCATGTTTATATCTCCCCCTCTCACGTGACTTCCCTCCCACTAAAAATGAATTCCTCATCACACACTCTGGTTAAAAAAAAAAAAAAAAACATTAATAAACCAGATAGGATACAGACCGTGGCCTTGTATTTTTCCACTCTCCTGTTTACTTATATATTATTCAGTGAACGACGCTTTTATTATCATTATTATTACTCCGGTGAAATCAGACCATCTTTATTATATCCTTGCATACTAATCTTTAAGAAAACGTGTGTACATGATAATGCATGTCACTTTTCTCTTTAGGCTTTTCCCGATGACAAATGTTTATTTTGAAAGATATGAAATTTGCAAACTAATAACTTTAGCTTATACTATCTTGAAGATCTCATTTTGGTAATATTGAGCGCTGTCTAAAAACATACTTCAGGTTTGTAATTGTTTTGAGATTGATAGATTGTAGGATTTTTTTTTAAAAAAAATGTTCTTACTGGGATTCAAATCTTAGCTTTATAACAGCTGATTACAGGAAAATAGTTCCTGGCATCCATGCGCTCACCTAGAAATTTTTGTTGAGGGTTCCACGCTTTTTCAGGGGGTCCAATACTCCAAGCCACTACATCTAGGGTGTCTATGTACTATTGAACGGGTATTATTCTGCACTCGAAAAGACGATAAGTAATTGTAAAATACTTTCCCCTATATTTTCAGAAAAAAATGATAGAACTAGATTGTTTCTATTAGAGAAACAGTATAGATGAAGTGTAAAATCAAATTTTCATGCTACATCAATCATTTCCCTGTTAAACATGTATAATTATATTGAGAAAGTATGCAAATATATGCTGGGTTAGGAAGTTTTGGGGGGAGTCTGAACCCGGTGGACCCCTACATGGGTGTGCCCCCTTATTCCATCTCATCTAACGGCTTATGAGCCACTGATTTTTCCAAAGATAAGAATTTCCGCCATTTTGCATCCATGTTGATTAATCTCATATCGCCTGAAATGGTAACGGGGGAATTTCTGTATTGAAGAGGGAACTTGTGTACTAAATTTTTAACCATCAGCAAACTTATGAAGTTACGAAATCATCAATTGAAATCATAATCGCTCGTTATACTTGATGATGACGAAATAGTGTATACACTCTCTCCGTAAATACCGCAAATAAAGAGCGTAACTCTTAGGGGACCTAGATTCCCTGTTAATATTAGAAAAAAATAAGCAAATGTTTACCATCCTCTTAGGTATTGATTATCACCAATATTATTTCTGTTGACTTACCATTCCCGTGATATTGGCCAAAAAATGTCCAATTTCTAGATATTTAACGAGCCATAGCTCGCGTAAATGCCAAACGACGCCTCGCTTGGTGTAAGGAGCGTAAACATCGGACGATTGAACAGCGGAAAAACGTTGTGTGGAGTGACGAATCACGGTACACAATGTGGCGACCCGATGGCAGGGTGTGGGTATGGCGAATGCTCGGTGAACGTCATCTGTCAGCGTGTGTAGTGCCAACAGTAAAATTCGGAGGTGGTGGTGTTATGGTGTGGTCGTGTTTTTCTTAGAGGGGGGTTGCACCCCTTGTTGTTTTGCGTGGCACTCTCACAGCGCAGGCCTACATTGATGTTTTAAGCACCTTCTTGCTTCCCACTGTTGAAGAGCAATTCGGGGATAGCGATTGCATCTTTCAACACGATCGAGCACCTGTTCATACTTCACGGCCTGTTGCGGAATGGTTACACGACCATAACATCCCTGTAATGGGCTGTCCTGCACAGAGTCGTGACTTGAATCCTATAGAACACCTTTGGGATGTTTTAGAAGGCCGACTTCATGCCAGACCTCACCGACCTACATCGATACCTCTCCTCAGTTCAGCACTCCGTGAAAAATGGGCTGCCATTCCCCAACAAACCTTCCAACACCTGACTGAAAGTATGCCTGCGAGAGTGGAAGCTGTCATCAAGGCTAAGGGTGTGCCAACACCATATTGAATTGCAGAAGTACCGATGGAGGGCGCCACGAACTTTTAAGTCATTTTCAGCCAGGTGTCAGGATACTTTTGATCACATAGTGTATATTAGCTCCCCACGTATGTAGACCTACATTAAATAAAGGAGCCTGTTTCCGGGCTGTTGCATAATCAAAATCCGTTGCTCCAAAGTGTATGTCGCCATCTATTGGTTGACATTGAGAATACTGGAATATTCTTTGCCATGCAAAGCTGAAATTCTGACACTTGCTATGGCTGCCCGTGAAGTTCAAAACCTTTGGTTCCAAAAAAACAGAGAAATATAAAGCTTCACTTTTGGATTCTTATTTTCAAAACAGTCTTTATAATATCTGGACATGAGTCCTTTAAGCTCTGGAAGAAGCTTCAGATAGAGACGTTAAATTATCTGTTACTCAATTGTTATCTGTTACATTGTGCAAAACTTCTTGTAAATATTCAGGCTATACTATAAACTATTAAAATATTTTAGTAGGGCATCAATTGAACTTGATTAGTTCGAAGGAAACGGAACCACCCAAGCTTCCGCCGGAAATCAAACCTAGGCGTTCGAAGACGTGTATTCTAACCATATAGCTATGATGGAGCTGTGATCACACGTATTCTTTAAAAATAAAAAAAATTATGCAAGTAATAAAATAATGGAAGATATTTTTAAACAGACCAGAAAGAAATATTCAAAAGTATCTATTTTGTGACGCAGAAACATGTTACTGGCTACAGAGCAGTTTTGAAAATAAAGGTGAAATTTTGTTGGTAAATAATAGTGCTTAGAAAGTGACATAAGCATAACTCATATATGCGTTCTTGAATACCGTGCTCTCTTGAAAATAAGACTTGACTAGAAAATAAGTCATACATAACTTTTCAGATTGCTAGTAATATAAACCCTACTCCAAGAATAAGCTCTACTCGGAAATTAAGCCCTGTAGTTGCAGAACTCAAAATGAGTTACTTTACACAAATAAATATATACATATATATTTGTGTTTGTGTAAATAGATAAACCCCAATGTGTCTTTTGACCCCAATGTTAATAATAATATAAACCTCTGTCTGATTTTCGGGGAAACATGGTTATTACTCAAACCGAATAGTTATACGTATGATCGAAAAAATTCCCCTTGCTTCGCAATTGGTTGTCAAACTTGGTCCATGTTCAACCCACGTCAATAAAGTCGGCCCGCTGTCTGGTTGACGTTGCCATGTTCGTAGGATTTTGAAACGATCGATTAATTATTTCGTTGAATATTCGAATACGGTATTTGAATTTAAATAGAACTATTAAACAACGTCATAAACAAAATATTACACAGAATAATGGAGATATAGCCAGAGTATTTAATAAAATCATGTCTAACTTGGGTATTTCGAAAGGATACATTTTAAACTTAAGTCTTTTTACCCATCATCAATCCTAATTCTATGACAATACGTTATTTCCTAATTGATTGAAGCTACTATGGAAGAAATGTTTTGCCCTGTGGTAGCTTATCATGTAGCCTGTGATTTATATTGAATATAGTCCAGGTTATGTAAGGATATGTCACTTTATTTTCTAACATAAATTTGATTTTATTTTCACCCTTTGTTCCTTTTATTGGATTAAACTTCTAATAGTTATGCAAAACATAGTTTGGAAGTCTTAAAAACTTAGAAAAATAATATTAGAGTAATTGGGTCAGTATATATCCATTCTTAAATGTATTTTTAAACATAACATAGAATGCAGAAAGTTTCGTTCCAATATCCTCTTTCATTGTGTGGGTATACTGCCAGTAGATTCCTGTGGGTGGCTATGCGTGCTGAGTGATAGCGTGTCATCGCTTTCTATTCACACTGAGAATAGTTTCTCCTACATAATTCGTACTTCTTTTGTACGAAAATGCAATGAGCAATAAAAAGAAGACAGAAGTATGAGTATTAAGGAACTTGTAAATGCCTGCATACTCACACACACGCAAAAAAGGAAAGTTCAAATGTAACCATACTGCTCTCATGTTTCATACATATTTAGTTATTAACATAGAAAACTTAAAATAACGGCAGAAACTTTCCTGGTGACGTGATGCGAATATATGTTCTCTGGATATCAACCATGTGAAGCGTTCGTTGTCCAACGTTTCGAGAACAGACATTGTTCTCATCTTCATTGTCAGTGTGAAGAGACGAGGCAGAGGAATTGTGTATATATACTATACAGAGTGAACAAGGCGGGCTCTGGTTGGCTGATGGATTGCCGAACCAGTTGTCAGCCTGAAGACTGGTAGTGATTGGTCAGTGGTTGCTGCTTTCTTATTGGATGGTGAGTCGTCCAATCAGTTGTTGGCCTAATGACTGGCTGTGACTAGTTGCTGGTTGATGGTTTCTGATTAGGGAAACCCAGGTGCTACTGAATTGATATCCAACATCTCTGTTGAGACTGTTGCCTTCTTTTATAATCCATAAGCCAATCAGAGCGCACTTTTCCCACTCCTGATAGCATATATACACAATTCCTTTGCCTGGTCTCTTCATATTGACCCTGAAGATGAGAATAGTGACTGTTCTCGAAAAGTTGGACAAGAAACACTTCACCTGGATGATATCTCGAGAACATATATTAGCATAGAAAACTTAGTTTCTAATTTCCTACTTTTATGTAAATACTTGAAAATGAAACACTAACTACACCTATAATTTTGCTATAAAAGTTTAATTTAAATATATATACAAACTTGGGGAAATTGGTTATTAAAATATAATAAAAGTTCCTAATAATCATAGAACAAAAACTGGTCTGCGAGGAAGAATGGTGGAATTTCGTGAGGTTTAGGGTGGAGTGATGGCACTTGAGAGGGTGAATGATATTCCGTTTTGTTTGAAAACTCAAATAGCTTATCCAGTGCAAAAACAAATCAAATACTACCAGAATCAACTATACTGCGAAAAAAATGTTAAAGTGCGTTTGTATGTAAGTATGTTTGTATTTGTGGATCATTGAACACGTGAGAGCGATAAGCAATTTCACACAAGTATCGAGCATATCTGGTGTATGCTTTGGAGGACAATGGATCGGACACCAAGGAGCTATTCATTGGCCCTCCGAAAGCTCCAACTTTACAACATTGGATTTTTTTTTCTTGTGGGGCTTTATCAAAGATGCTACGTGCTGTGTAAAAATCGATAATGTGAATTATGCGAATAAGAATCAACGAGGAAATTGAACTGTTACGCTAGACATGTTCAACTGAGTGCGGTGCGAAATTGATTATCGGCTGGACGTGTGTCGTGCATTGAATGCTACTCACAGAAATATACTGACATACAAACGCACTTTAACATATTTTTGTCACAGTGTAGTGGATTTTGGTAGCACTGAGTTTGCTCTTGCACTGAATAAACAAACCATTTGAGTTCCCAAACAAAACGGTGTGTCACCCAAGAGATGTCGCTCCTGCATAGCAGCTCCAAGAAACCCCAATACTCTTTTCAAAGATCATTGTACGTGTACACTTTTGAAAATAGTTTCGAAAAACATAACACCTATGGACGTTCAGTAATACAGATTAAGGGATAACGATGGATCAGTAATTAAGCTCTTATCTCTGCTACGAGGGGTCGTTAGTTTATTCCAAGGCCAATTAAGTTTATAGGGAGAACATCGTGTCCTGGGATTTTCTTGGGGTTCTTCCGTCTCTTTTCCCATTCTCATTTCACCAATTCTTTGAATACTTAAATGTAAAAAAATGAACTCTTATGTAATACCGAGGTTACAAAGACGGAATCAACACTTAACGTGGACTCCGAATTACAGCGAGAGCTTAAATCTGATACTGTCAGAGACAAAAAAAATCTTTCTGTTTGGTAAAATGTATTTTGAGAATATCGGTGGTATGGCTGGAACGTATAGAAAATTAGATTCTCTTTAGTTTACTGAAAACTGTACTCGAATCGTTCTTCCATTCGGAAGTAATTTACGAAACTAACTTCATCGAACGAAAAGAACTTTTGTCGTTCACTGTACAAACGTTGGGTGCACAGAACATCATGTAAGATTAACTCTCACTGTATAGGCCGTTCCCCACCACCCTATCTCACCTTGAGGAAAGATAGATTACTGTAACATGCTCCCAATTAGATAAACAAGAAGATGAGAAAATATCATATAAACAGATGAACTTTATAGAGATGAGTTTTGTATATACAATGAACGCTCGTTCATTTTTAACCCAAATTTACAGTTGTTTAATTTCGTTTCTTCAGTTTGAACAAACTATTTGTTTAGATTGTAAGTTCCGGAGTTTGCTTGTTACTTCCATTTCAAACTTTGTATAATAATAATAAAAAATCGACCTAATCTCAGTTTTGCGTGTGAGCAATGTCCTATTGTTCCTCCATCTCTTCGTCTTTGCTAATCACAATCATCTGTCATCGGTGTCCTGTAAATGGCCAGCACCCTCTATTGTAACCCAGTTACGGTGTTCAAAAATCTGTGAGATCAATACTCCTTCCAAATGGGCTTTGGACAAGTGTAATTCAACACGGATTTTAATTGTAAAGAAATATAAGACTTCCCTTTTTCTGCAATATGTTTTCTAAACATCTTTGGTTGTAATTTTTACTTTCGAGCGACGATAGAAGAAAAGAATGTTTAGTAAATCATGAAAAAACAAAATTACATTCGGGAGTAAGAAACTCCAGTCTTGTACCAATGTTCCCTGCAAGCCATACACCATAGGTAAGGTAGGATTTTATGGAACTCAGCATTTAAATTTATAGCTCAGCAAGATAGCCAGGTTTACATGTTTTGTGGTCTGAAAGTTCCTAAAAAGTAATTTTTGAGTTCCATTTTTTTGTTCTTATTCATCACTGGCGGGTATTGAGACAAGTCACGTCGGTAAGAAAAAAATGAAATGAAATATTTAAGTGTTACGTCCCAGAGTTATCCCGGCTAAGCTAAAGGAGACGGTGATGATGAGAAATGAATGAAATGGTGGAATGAAAAAGACCTCACGCCCCGGAGGTGAACGCTCTACCACTGAGCCACTACGGTCCCCGTCGGCTCTATCTACGTACAAGATAAAGGAAGATAGCCTAACTAATGTAGTAATTCTTATATACAGGTTTCTGAAGGTGTAGGATCCTTTCTTTTGGGGATAAAACTTCAATGTTTACCGATGTGACTTCCTCAAGACCTGTCAATGATAGAGCTATACAGAAGCTTACAACTTAGTGGCCATATTTATTATTCAATGCAATGAGACTGAATTTTAAAACACTGTTTTGAAAAGATTGTCTATAGATTGATTCGAATTTTCTTCCTACATCACTCTGTAAGGAAAGTTTAATGGTGAATACATTTTTAAAAAATCTCTTGCTTTTATGTTTATATTTCAGAAATAACCCATGGCATTAGTCTAATTAATTTCTCTCATACTTTGGCATTTAATTTTGTTCCGACTAATACTGGGATATGTAAAAGTAGCAAAAAATGATCAATATTTTTCTTTCGTTGTTCAGTTTGTTTACATAGATATTTTATCTTATCCATGCGAAGAATGGATATATTCAGGTAGTAAAAAATATAGAAAATGACCGATAATAGTCTCGAATTCGTAGTTTTCTGGGTCGCTCAGATGAATAATGACATTTCTAATACCGTTTAAATCAAATTCAGCCCTGCAATGTGGGGGGGGGGAAGAAGGGAGGAGATATATATAAATGATGGAAAATGACCGATATCAGAGAACACTTCAGTAGTAATGAAAGGTGACTGATTAACGCAACATATTACTATTTTTTCTTATTTTAACAAGTGATGGTCACAAAAAACCGGTTTTTCGGTTTTCGGTTTTTAGAAAAACCGAAACCGGTTTTTGAAAATTTTCAAAAAGTCGTTTCGGTTTTCTCCAAAAAACAGTTCGGTTTTTAACCAAAACCGGTTTCGGTTTTCTTTAAAACCATTTCCGTTTTTTTCCAAAATTTGTTCTATTTCTGAAGAGAATAATCTTTCGTTTCTCTCCGGAAACCGAATCCGCTTCCACAGAAATAGTTTCGTGTTTCCCAAACGTTTTCACCGAAACTAGTTTCGGTGAAAACCGAACCGGTTTTGAAGAAAACCGAAACTGATTTTGGAGCAAACCGAAACCTGTTTCGGTGGAAAAAACCGAGCCGATTTTGGAGAAAACCGAAACCGTTGTCTGCGAAAAACCGAACCGGTTTTGGAGAAAATCGAAATGTCGGTTTTTCGGGTTTCGTTTTTTTAGAAACCGGTTTCCGGTTTTTTTTTAATAAAAAACGATTTTGCCCATCCCTAATTTTAACCCAGAGAAGCGGATGATTGAGGGTAGTCACATATAAACTAACATGAATTTCAAACGTCATTTATGGAGAATAGTTTGGTTTGGCTAAGGTTGTTTTTATCCACTTAATAAGTAAATTCTTCATTATAATAAATAGGATAGCAAGACTAAGGGACAGACAAATGCACTCGATTTGGTAATTTCAAACTAAACAAAGACATAGTTTGTACTTTTTAGACGAGGAAAATACTCCCTGGACGTAAGGTGTGTCTGGCATTGTAAATACGAAGCGATCTTGCAATACCGATCATGATAGAAGAAACTGAAATGTGTGACTAAAAAAATGACTCATTTGTTATAAACAGAACGACTGCTTTGATATATTTATGGCAGTCAGAAAGAATATTGAATACTTTTTCAGAAACGTACATTTCACATTTTCATATGTGCCTATTTCCTTTGTATTTTTCAAGACAACTTTACAACTTTACGTAGAAAAAAATCAATAAAAAGCTCGCCCCACATCGCGTGATTTCTTTGTTAGGAAAAAGAACAAGGAACGAACCACTGTGTTGGAATAAGACCAAAAGACTTGTCAGTTTAAGAAATCACGTCACTTTAAATCTTAACTAGTTCACTTAACGATTCAGGTGCTTTCAGTTTGAAACTTCGGAACTTAATTGTTACCTATTAAGTGCTACTGAAGTAGAACCAGATTTTCTCAAGCAATTATTTGCTTCACTTTCTTCTTATTCCTTGTTCTTTTTAGAAAAAAAAATAAAATATCAGCTACTAAAGAATGTTTCAAGTTGAATATTTTAAGTCAGTTTTGACAGAAGATAAATCGATTCTTACCTTGAAATTGTCATTGGTGTACCATTATTGAATTTTAGTTGTGAGAGAACTTGATAGTACTTTGTAGCCAAGGAAGAAATTAGTAAATTGAAAACCTTAGCGATTCAAGTTAGTTCACCCATAGGAACAAGTATAGTAACTATTAACAAAAATTCTCAGTACTGAAGAAATTGATTCTTACCAGTTCACACTGAGAATGAACATCGCTGGTAGAACTTAGAAAATTGCATTTCAAATTTAAATCAAGTCCAGAACCCCAAATTTAATTTAAATCAAGTCAGTTTCGTTTCACAGTGGAGCTCCATCGTGGCTAAGCGGTTAGCGTACGCGCCTTTGGCGTGGGAGACAAGGAATTGTTTCCCGGTGAGAGCTCATGTAGTTCGCATTCCACATTAATCAGTAGGTCCCATCTCAAATAGCCTCGCTGCTGGAAAGAACGTTAAACTCAAAACCAACTCAACTCAATTCGTTTCACAGTGTGAAACTAGGGTAGACTTCCAAACTTAAAGTTGGATAGACTTCCAAAGACTTGATAATTTAATACTCAAACTTAAAGTAGTGCATCTATAACTACTGGTAGCATTAGAGTAATAAGATCAAAAAATCTGTTCCTCGGACACTGAATCTGTATCAAAAACCTATTACTCGCTATCTCTGACAGTTTTTGGTCTAGGGAAATCAGTATTGGAAACAAAAGTACTAGTAAATTCAACCATTTTTGGTTTTGGTAGAGTGTTGCGGGTTGTGATAGCGGTCCTCTTAACAATGTAAATCGATTGCAGAAAACTTGTTTGTCGCTATCTGTTATCATTTCTGTTGCACGGTGATAAATATTGAAACCGGAAATGGTTAATTTGAACCACTTCTGGTTCGAATTGAAGGTTAGTGGAGGAGACGGAACCTATTTTTAGGAGGATGAATCGATTGCAAAAACCGCTTCTGGATGTCTCTTATCGTTCGTACTCAATGGAAATCAGTGTTGAAACCGTAATAGCAAGCTTGAATCACTTCTGGTTTTAGTAGAGTGTTGTAGGTTGTATTTATATGTTCTCCTTAGTCCCTGAACTGATTGCAGTAAACCGTTTGTCGTTCGTTACCTATTACCATTTTTTGTTTTTATGCGATAAACGTTGAAACCGGAAATGACTAATTTCAATCACTTCTTGGTAAGTTGAATCGATTGTAAAAAATAGCATCTCCATATCTTTTACCGTTTTTGCTCCATGGAAATCAATAATAAACCAGCTGAAATGCTGCAAGAGCATTGCCAGAACGAACTTAAAACGAATGGAGAGATGAAGTGGGAAGGATAACTGTCATTGTTCCATGATGTAAAAGTAAATCTTTTTATCCGCACCTTCTTCTCTTGGGGAACGGTGGCCAGTTTGCCAGTAGACAGTTAATCAGGGGCCACCGGTTACTATTTGGTTACAAAATGTTCACCGTCCTCTTAGGTATTGATCAACATCAATATGATCTCTGTGTGACTTACAGTTACCGAGATTTGACTCATTATATCTCCCGAAATCGGAACTATATTTTGGCCAATATCACGGAAATGGTAAGTCATAGAGAGATAATATTGGTATTAATGAATACCTAAGCGTATGCTAAACATTTTGGTACCAATAATAATTGGTGGCAACTGGCCAACTGGCCATTGGCCAAACCAGTGGCCAGTTTGACAGTGGCCGCCGGTTACTGTTTGGTTCCAAAATATTTATCATTCCTTTAGATATTGATTAACACCAATATGATCTCTCTATGACTTACGGTTCCCGAGACATGGCTCCTTAAATCCCTGCAAGTCGGCCATTTTTTGCCAATATCTCGGGAATGGTAAGAGTAACGCGAACATTATTTTAATCACTTTGTCTGATAATTTTTGATGCTCTATCGAATGCAGGGTACAAAATTGAAAATATCGCAAACAACAGACAGACGGACAGACAGACACACAGACGGACAGACAGATAGACAGACAGACAGAGAATTCAGTAACGAACTTTTTAAGTTCGTTGAACTGGACGTAGTACGAATTTGAATCACTTCTGGTTTTGGTAGAATGTTGCCAGTTGTGATTATATATTCTCTTGAGACCATGAACCGATTGTAGACGTTGGTCATTCGTTATCTATTACCATTTATTTCAATGACGATAAATGTTGAGACCCGGAATTGTTAATTTGAACCACTTCCGGTATGAATAGAGGATTAGTGGAAAAGATGGGATACTGAATCGATTGCAAAAAAAAACCTACATCTCGTAATCTCTTACTATTTTTGCTCTATTAACATCAGTATTGAAAGCGGACGTAGTAGTAAATTTCAACTACTTCCGGTTTTGGTAGAATGTTGTGAGTTGTGATGGTGTGTTCTCTTAACAGCCTAAATTGATTGCAGGAAACCATTTCTAGATATCTCTTACCGTTTTTGAACAGTTAAAACCAGTATTGAAACCGGAAGTAATAGTAAATTTGAACCACTTTCAGTTTTGATAGAGTGTTGTGACTTAGTCATGTTATGTTTTGTTAAGTTGCTGAATTGTTTGCAGAAAGCCACTTTCCGCAATATCTTAACATTTTCATTCTTTGGCGATCAATGCTGAAACCGGAAATGGACAATTTAAACCACATCCGTTTTGAATAGATTTTTGGGAGAGAAGATGAAACCTGATCATGGAGCTCAAAATTGATTCCAAAAATCCGCTTCTTGATATCTTTTACCACTTTCGATTTTGTTAGTGTTGTGGGTAGTCATGGTATGTTTTCTTGAGAAGCTGAATCGTTCGCAGAAAACCGCTTGTTGATGTCTCTGACCGTTTTTGTTCTGATACCTGTCGACAGACGGACGGACAGAGCCGTTCTGTTAGACTTTCGACACTTATGCATGGTATAGTTTGGAAGTCCGAATACGCTGGTCGCTATCTGTTACCATTTTTCAATAATGGTATTAGATAGGTTTGGTGATCAATATTGGAACCGGAAGCAATTGGGTTCTACCATTTTTGGTTTGAAAATGAAATGAAGTCTTACGTCCCACGATTATGCCGGCTAGGATAAAGGAGAAATGAATGCAATGGTGGAATGAATGAAATGGGAGGAAACTGGAGAACTCCGAGGAAACCCACGCACACGGTGTTTGTCCACCACAAAACCCACTTGGCACGAGCTAGGATCGAATCAGGAACCCCACCGTGCCCCAAATTTTGGTTTGGGTAGCTAGTTAACGGAGGAAAGGGAATATACTCTTAATACTCAGAATCGATTCCATAAAACCACTTCTAAATATCACCTACCGCTTTTGCTCTGATAACATCAACACAAAGATAAATGGACTAACGGACAGCCGTTCTACAGGACTTCAGGGCTTCTGATACTTATGTAGACCCTATAGTAGTTTCAAAGTCTAAGAGTTTGCCTATGTGGTGGCAGATTTTTAAAGCAATTACCATAAAAAAAAGTGACAAAACCTCTGTGTTCTCCCAGCGCCCCACTTATTTGGCGCTCATCCCTATAGATCACATTAGAATATAATTTTAAAAGCCCTGACTATTAATGATGAACGATTTCATTGATCTTCATCGAAGTTTGTTATTCGTATTGGCAATGCTAAGATACTCCGCTACGTTAAGAGCAATGTAACCAATAAATCGTAACTAGCTCACTAGATGGCGGGAAACGTTGTTTATTTACAGATCAACTTCTAAGTGAACACACATTTGATGGAAATCGTTTATTATTTGTAATTATTGTAACACAGGGCATAGTATAGCCTTTGTTATTTATTTTTATGTGAAAATATTTCACTGCCGTTATTATTAAAAACATCAGAAATATAGCTCACGGAAAATTTGTCATACACCGTGCAGAAAAATTCTGCCGAGTGACGGTCTGTTGAATACAAAAACATTAAATTCTGTTAAAATATTGAAAATTTCTACATATTTTTATTGCTGTCTTTCTATGCAAAAAATGTCATTAATGTAATTAAACATTACATTATATATTCTCAGTTGCATTACATTATATGTTCTCATTACATTATATATATAATGAACAGAAAAGCCTGTGTGCATTTGGCTCCTTATAGTATTAGGGCTAAAACTATATAAAATAAGGGGCTGACAGATAGACAATCGGATGAGCCAAGTGGTTTTGGCTTCCTGTGCTTGCTTGATCTTTTGATCTGACTTAGTTACAGGGTCGCCAGGTAGAAAAACTTCCTTAGATTGCACATGCGTGAACGTCAATAGGAGAAAAGTGCTCCTTCCAACTTTCCCAATGTAACCTGTGCAGAGTTGTTAACTACAAAAATTTCGTTTCCCATTTATAATAAAGGTTAGAAGCTCATTTTCACAGAAAATTGAGCACATTTGGTGTCAGCTAGGATAGCGTCTGAATGTTTCATTTTTCAGTATGTTACATATTGAAGTCTGTTAAGACTACACACACGCACAATAAATTAGTTTAAGAAATGAAGGGAATATTGTAAATAACAATAAATGCCAGTTGCTTGTTCTGTGACAGATTTTGACATCAAATATTTAATATGCGATCAACCTTTTCACCTATACTAAAGACGAATAGGTGGCAAATGGAGCCATACGATAAATTTAATTAACTTCTTAAATTTAATTAGTTTTAGGTAGCATCATTCCACAATATTATTAGTATTTAACGAAAAACAGTATCCAAAGACGAAACTTTACCAATAGATAGATCTCACTGAGCTGAACATAATGGTATGAATACATCTAAATCCTCATGCGTAGATTTCCAGAAAATTAAAAAAATGTGTACCTAAAAATTGCTGTTGTGGAAGAACCGTGCCCCTTATTCAAGTGAAACTGATATTAAAATACTTCCTTAGTAAACTCTTCATTATCCTTCTAATAAGATGACAATGCATATATAATTAGACATAGCCTGAAATTATAATTAGTCTTAAATTTTAATTTCTATTTAAGTAGAGACTGAGGTAGCTGAGTGGTAGAATATTCACCTCTGGTACCTGGGGTCCTTGGATAGATCCCAGCTCGCGCCAAGTGAGCTTTGTGGTGGACAAACACTGTGTGCGTGGGTTTCCTTGGGGTTCTCCCGCTTCCTTCCACTTTCTTCATTCCACCCTTTCATTATTTTTCATCATCACCGTCTACTTTAGCCTGTCCGGCATAACCGTGAGACGTAAAACTCAAATATTTAATTTCATTTCCATACTGTCCTTAGGTTTAGATTTTAATTATCTTCAACATATAACTGTCCCTATCCAGTGACTGTAGGGTCTGATTTGGGTGTATAAGATCCTGAGTTGAACTCCCGTTGGCGAATCATCGAGCGTACTACAATGTTCCTATCCCACTTTAAACGGTAGGCTTTGTGTCGTATATAATCTCGCTGCTTTAATTACTCCAAGTTCAATCTCTCTTATGATGAAAAGTATCATAAATCACTTGGTTTATAATGTTAAATATTTGTCCTTCATAATAAACAAATTTCGGTGTATCGATCCATCTAACCTTTGTTATAGTTACTCCTACACTTTTATAAACGCACTGAGACCAGTACAAAAATCTTGAATGGCTTAAGGCTGCTATTTACATACGCAATATTTACAGTTAAGATATTATCAACATTTGGAAGTGTGTAAACACTTTACGTACATAATATTAAGAAAAAAATAAGAAGTTATGATGAATAGAACATGCAACATTGAAATAAAGAAACTAAGTATGTAACGTGTATGGATAAGATTTATCACAAAATCTTTCACTAAGAGCACCTTACATAATTACCATATACCCAATAATATCTATATTTTACACTTACAATAAATATCCTAATAATGAAATTTTAATAGAGTTTTAAAAATTCACTACTTAAAATATTGTTGACTAAATCTAACGGTGACTGCTTGCCTGTAAAAAATTACGATTAATGTATACCATTTTTTAGAATTAACTTATTTTCATGTCTGATGATTATTTTATATTTCCAGTTTACATTAAGAACAAAGAACATTTTTTTAAATTTAAATTTATAAGTAAAATATCTTAATTCAAAAAACAAGAGTAATGTATTTAGTGAATGTATGTATAAACACAGCAGTTTAAACATCCGTACGATATTTACTGTGGTTTTTGAGTGATCTAAATATCTGCAGTCATTGGTGAATTTCTGTTGATCTATTCAACAAGAATTTTAGGAATGTTTTTTTTTTTTTTTTTTTTTAAATTGATCAAAAGATTGCGATGTTTGCCAAGAATTTTAGAAATGATCAAAAAATGCATCAGAAGATTGCGATCTTGGTCAATAATTAGTTTTTGGATCAAGAGCCACAAAATTTTTGAACGGCCCCTAAATCGAGTTTTCGTGTTTTTTGCAGAATAAGCACATCACACTGAGTTAAGTGATAGTTTGGGTTTGGCTACACTACATTTAATTCTCCAGATATTAAGCCTACAAGAAAAATTTTGCCTGAAATATATTAGATCTTTTGATCCAACAAAATAATTTCAAACAAAAAATTAAGAAGTTGTATATATCTATAGATGACCTCTATTTTACCAGTAACGTTTTCTTAGGAACTGTTTTGAATGATCATCTATTATTATCTTTATCACATACACGAACAATAAAGCTGTATATGGTCAATGAAGCTAAGTTTCCGATTTTGTGAAGTGAAGGGCACCTTAATGTTCATGATCTATGAATATTTAACCCCTAAATGTATAATGAAAATGAAACCGACATTGTTTGTTTCCTTTTTACGACGAAACGGCTGTACCGTTTGAAATGAATTTTTCAACGTGGTTAGCACTTCTGACGAGATGGGTTTATATCATTTCGCTTTGATAATCACCTACCCACAAAGTTGAGATTCTTTAGCAAAATAGTCCACTGTATTGCAATGCACCCAATTTCTCACTGTTGATCTAATCACAAGAGCTTCGGAACTGTTACGCCTCGGAATTTTAAATTTTGAGTCAATGTTCTCCTTAAACCCTAGCTGTGAATAAGACAGGGTTTTACAAAACATAAGGAGCTGAGGGGAAAATAGAGGTTACATTTTTACTGTTCATGAGATTTCCGAAACTGTTTGTCAAAGAAACTTGAAACATTTATGCAAATATTCTTATTGACCCCTAAGTTGAAAATAAATATTTTTACAAAGTACGACTTTTAAGAGGGGAAGTGAAGATTGTAAATCATTTTTCACCTTTCTTTAGGTCTTCAATAGCGTTGAGCATAGGATATTGAATCATTTTAGGAATATTCTCCCTAAGCCACAGGAAGAAGACAAGACCAAGTTTCCCGAAGTAGAACCCTAAAGGGGTGAAGGATCCACAGGTCTCCAAAATAGTTGATCGTAAGAAATTGAAATTTTGAATGTTTGTCTTTCAAATAATTTCCTGCGTTCTTTTCGTGCGAAAAACGAACTCTTCTGATGGAACGATATAAATAGAAAACATTATTTAACGCAATAGACTATGTTGTTTATAAAAATGTCCAAGTAAGACTATTACTCCTACAGTGACCTATCAACGTTCACAGTGATCTGCGGATCACAGATAAGGAGATGAAATCTAGTGAAAGCAAAATTTCTGCGTCTACATGGAAATGGGTGAAAACAATGAAGATACATTCAGGTAGAAACAAGCGTTACAATTAAGTTTGCTTTAGCTAAGGTGCGTGTCAGCATCGGAGGTTTCGTGTTTCTTCATATAATTGTATTATCTTCTGATCAAGTGAATGCAGCACGGAATGAGAAGAATTTACAAAGAATTTCTCTTCACAGATGTCATTTTAGTTTGTACTATGTAACTCCAATGGCATCTACTATGTATAAAAAATAAGCATAATATATGGAGAAGAAGAGCACGGGAGTGTATATTTGTCCATATTTTTGAAAAAGTAATTCAGACTTGTATAACTGGCAATTATTTTCTTCGTGTGTACTCGTAATTGCTAATTCATAGATACTTATAATAATTTCCTCCTGGCTCTTGCATAACGTCGGGAGACGTTTCTCTTCTCGGAGGATGTACACCGATAATTGGTAAGAGACAGGGACGGAAGGAGGGGATAGGCAAGAGTTAGGAAGTGTTGGTAGTGTACGAGTAGTCATGAATTCACGAGTGGATTAGCAAAAGACCATAGACTTATAGCATGTACAATGGTTGGTAAGAGTTAAGGAGTGTTGGGAGTTTACGAGTAGTCATAAATCCACGAGTGGAGAACCTAAAAGACCATAGTCTCATAGGGTGTAGGGTGGTTGGTAAGAGTTAAGAACTGTTGGCAGTGTACGAGTAATCATGAAACCATGAGTGGAGAACCTAAAAGACTATCGACTCATAAGCTGTAGGATGGTGTAGGATACTCCTAAAATTAAGGATAGTTTACTGATGGGTGAAAATTGAAAATTGCAGTTTTTTGGAAAACGGTTCTCACGATTTTGTTCAAATTCATACCTCAATATTTCATTAGCAACCCTATGCTGTGATATGTCATTTCTCTGGGAAAATGGAGAAGAGGTAGTTTACTCTTTGGGTGAGTTCTTTTCTAACGATTTCTCAAAAACGACTCACGAGTCAGGCGATTTTGTTCATATTTCGTAAATGGGGGAACGGTGGCTCAGTGATAGCGCGCTTATTCTGGTGCGTACTTTGCTCGTCCGGTCCCCAGGTTTCTTCCCACACGCTCATTCCATCCGTCTTCCTTAGTCTAACAGGCATAATCGTAGGACGTTAAACTGAAAGATTTCGATTCCCAGTAGGAGTTAATGTGATTCAGGATCCCACGTTAAGTTGTAGATCTTTGTCTCATAAAGGCTCGTTGCTGAAACGAACGCTAACTTAAATTCAATCAACCAATCAAGAAGCACATTGTACATATTACTCTTTTTGTTCTCCTAACTGTGACACACAGTACTTGTAAACTGTTTAGCAAGAAATTTTATGATGTTGAGTGTGAGTACTATCATCAAGCATGGAGTAGGACGACCGCCATATTGCATAAAATGAGTGCACCAGCAGATTTCTCTAATCATTTTCAGATGTAATATTTTACCTCTTGAATTGCAATTCCCACCCCTACCCCTTTATCATTTACACATTATTCAGAATTTGCGTGATGAACGATCTGAAGAAATATGGCGATGTCAGCTGGCTTGACGTAAGCTACTTTCACGTCGTCCAGCACACGACAGCACTTTCGTGAACAGACTGGCAACACCATGTATCAATAAGAAAGGTCGGTGTCACTTCTACGAGGGACACTTGCAACGTTTTAGGTTCAATGCTCGCAAAACTGGCTCACATTATATATACATTAAAATTTTTGATGTGAAGTATTAGCAATTTATGAAAATGGATTACTACTTAAAACTATGATTTTAGCGTTTATTATTATTATTACACTAATTCTCTCAACTGTTAATTGCAACAGCAATTTAAGAGAATACAGAACTATTTTACAGTATCACACTGAGAAAAATCCGTTCTCCGGACAGTGGTATACTATACAAAATATACGGAATCCTCTTGCTTACTACAGAAATCAGTACAGAGCATACGTTATCCGTGTGTTACATAGGCACTGTCCTTAGATGTTACATCATGCCGTTGCAGGATGTCTGATATCTAACAGTCTTCCTTATATTACATACATATATGTATGTTATCTTCGTCAGCTATATATTATACGTCCATTTGTATGTGAGATCCTGACCGCCTATATTGTTTCATACGGAAAGTACCTACAGAAAGGATTATAAAACATGCGTTTTCACTTATACGTTTGCTGTACGTTAAGTCCAAAAACTACAGGATTTACAATTGTAACATACGATTTTACGTACGCCACATACATGTTTTTTTCTCAGTGCAGCAATCACATATTCTGAACATTCAGAGGCAATTATTCATAGATACACGAAGATCGTTCAATAAATTCTCAGAAATCATTTTGGGTAGATTTCTTTTATTTTTCAACATAGTCTTCTTTTAGCTCGACACATTTTTCTCAGATTTGCTCCAACTTTTGTAAAGATTTCGAAAGGTCCTCAAAATAGGCATCTCCTTGAGCAATGACCTCCGCGTTTGACGTGAATCTGCTTCCGCCGAACTATTTTTCAAGTTTGGAAATGAAGCAGTCACTCGGGACCAAATCTGGTGATTACGGTGGATGTACTAATAATTCGAATTTTAATTCCATAATTTTCGCCATCAAAACTTGTCTTAATGTAAGAGATTTTTTCTTTGTCAAATTAGTACTTTTTTCTTGATTTCTTATCTCAACCGCTCCAATAATGACGCGTAATACTCTCATTTATCGTTTGTCCTTTTTCCAAGTAAACGTTGTAGATGATTCCGCGTGTATCTCCCCCTCCCAAAAAAATGTGGCCATCACCTTGTCGGCCAATTTCACTGTCTTCGCCTTGTTTGGAGCTGGATCGCCTATTTTGACTGTTCCTTTGTTTTCAGAGTGTATCCATGTTTTGTCCACTGTTATGTATCGATGCAGAAACTCCTCGGGATTGCTACGAAAAAGCGCCAAACTAGCCTCTAAATGAACTGCATGATTCCGTTTATTCTGCACTGACTAGGGATGATTCCATACCGGGACCAAGTACCTGGATAAAACCTATACATCATCTGAAAGCTCTTGCCATGAGAAGTACAAAACCGTTTTCAAGTCACGGGTAAACCTGACGCTATAAGGGGTCAGTTTGTTGGTGTTTGTGACCCTATGTATGGCATATTCGACAGAAGTAAAAATAAATGTTACGATGCATCACGCATAAGGGCCTGAGCCCATCATTCTCCTTTTCTGGCTCACTGCTAGAACGTGACTAGGGCAATTGTTTGATAACATCACTTTGCATCCAGACGTATCCATTTGGTTAGTGTAGCAAACGAATTGTAATTACAATGTGGTAGATGGTTTCTATACCACTGGATGTACATCCATGTAACGTGACATAAACATCATTCTTCACTAGAGAAAATATAATGTAAACGTATTCCTCTCTCAAGGATCCTAATTTGTCAGTGTTGCCAACCAATTGTAAAAATGAGAAGGTGTAAAACAGTTCCGTACGATAATACGTTTATACACCAAGCTTGCCAGAAACATCACGCAATACTATAGCAAAAAGATGTTGAGTGTGACCGTCTTCCAACAATTCTAGGTTGTCAGTGTTTCCAACTAAGTGTAAACATCACAATGTTTGCAAATGGTGGGCGTACCATTGAAAGAATATATAACAAACGTGACTTAAGCAACATTAGTCAATGGAAAACTTAGCATGGGTCACAGTCTAGTTATATCCGCCAATGCTGTAGACTTCATGCAAAAATCTTGAATGTTCGCGTTGGTTCTCAACAGTGCTAAAGTAGGGTGCTTCGAAGACGGGGACACTCACACTATATTTCCATTGTTCAATGCTTCTTATGTCGCATTTGTCATATACTTGTTCAACGGCACGCACGTCATTTGCAACATTGTGATGTTTTTCACTTGGTTGGCAACACTGACAACCTAGAATGGTTGGAAGACGGTTACATTCAATGTCCTTTTGCTCTAGTGCCGTGTGATGTTTCTCCCAAGCTTGGTGTATAAACGTATTATCGTACGGAACTGTTTTACACCTTCTCATTTTTACAATTGGTTGGCAACACTGACAAACTGGAGTCCTTTAGAGAGGAATACGTCCACATTATATTTTCCCTAATGACGAATGATGATAAGGCCACGTTACATGGATATACATCCAGTGGTAGAGAAACCATCTACCACATTGTAATTACAATTCGTTTCCTACACTGATCAAAGGGGTACGTCTGGATGCAAAGTGATGTTATCAAACAATTGCCCTAGTCACGTTCTAGCAGTGAGCCAGAAAAGGAGAATGATGGGCTCAGGCGCTTATGCGTGATGCATCGTAACATTTATTTTTACTTCTGTCGAATATGCCATACATAGGGTCACAAACACCAACAAACTGACCCCTTATAGCGTCAGGTTTACCCGTGACTTGAAAACGGTTTTGTACTTCTCATGGCAAGAGCTTTCAGATGATGTATAGGTTTTATCCAGGTACTTGGTCTCGGTATGGAATCATCCCTAGTGAGAACAAACGCGGCACCCGTCTTGCCAAGATTAGCTTCAAACCCAAATTTTCATGCAAAATTGAAAACACTCTACCTTGTGATATGTCCGTGGCTTCAACTATTTCGTGGACTTTTTATTCGTAAATCACTCAAAACCATATCGTGGATTTTGTCAATCATTTCGGAGGAAGTCACTTCCACTGTATGTCCCGAATGATGTTCAACATTGTGGATTTGCGGACACGTTTACACTTATTTACCCATTCTCAAACAATCGCAAACACGGGTGTACTGTACATGTGCCATGAACTTCATCCAGCTCGCTCATATAGCCTTGCTGCTGAATAGGACGCTAAACTCAAATCAAATCAAATTCATCCAACTCGGCTTTGATCTCTTTTGTTAAATACGTGCAAGTGAATAACACACAATTTCATGGTTCTATGCTTTGTTTTTCAGAGACCTAGTAAACAAAATGAACTAAAACACCCATTTCCGCTTAAGGATCGCAATTCGCATAATCCCGTCTAATTTCGAGGTTGCTATATAAATGTCACATTTGTAGAAAATTTCGGGGTTCTACACTTAGCAATTTCAGAGACTTAGCGAGTGACAAAAAACATTCAAACCTTCTACCTATCCTTAGGGGTAGTATTTCACAAAAAAAAAAAAAAATCTTGTCTGCAGTCTAAAGATGCAAAAGTCAAGTGTCAAGGTTGTTTATAGACCTAATACTTCCGTAAGTCTGTTGATGAGTGAGTCAGCGCTTTACTGTTTTATATCAATACAGATTAGGGGTCAGTGGTGTCACAGCTCGCGGTAGCTCAATGGTAGAGTCCTTGCCTCTGGTGACTCGGGTCTTAGTTCGATCCTAACTCGCTCTGGGGAAATTTGTCGTGGACAAACACTGTGGGCTTTCTCGGGACTCTCCTCTTTCCTTCTACTTTCTTCATTCCACCATTTTTATTCATTCCGATCATGAGCGTCTCCCTTAGCCTCGGTGCATAATCGTAGGGGGTTAAACTACAAAGTTCATTTAATGCATAAATAAATTCATAAATATAGATTTCTGAGGAGAAGAAGAAAGAACTTGATAGTTATGTAATAATTGCACAGCTAGTTCCAATAACCTCGTTCTGAAGCTTTTAATTTATAACATTTTAGTTTTCTTGCACTTTCTCAAATTTTCTGCGCACATAAAGGAAATTTAAAATCATTGTTAACCATAGGGTTATTGGGTTTGTTATCCATAGGATCTATGGAATTGTAAGAATTATCAAAATATAATAAGTAAAGAATCAATACCTAACGACGCTGTCCTTTTTTAATTATTTAATATTATAAATTTATTCTAACTAACTAACCAACTCTATGCCTATGGAACCCGGAGGTTCAATGTCGCGTTCACAAAAACTCTCCACTGACTTCTATTCTTAGCCAACTGGATCCAGTTTCTACTTTGTATTCCTACTTCTGTGAGATCCATCTTAACGTTGTCCTCCCATCTGCGCCTAGATCTTTCTAATGATCGTTTTCCGATTGGTCTTCCAGTCAAGACTTTGAAAGCGTTTCTACTTTCTTCCATTCTAGCTACTTTCATCCTCAAATACTTTCAGTCTATGTTCTTCTCTCAGAGTAAGCGACCATGTTTCGCAACCATACAGAACAACACGCATCATTAACGTTTTATATATTTTAAGCTTCAAATTCCTCGACAGAATTCGGGACGACAAGAGATTTTCAACGGATTATTAACACGAATTTTCTGCTTTTAGTCGATATTTAATTTCTCCGTGAATATGATTTTCGTTTGTTAATATTAATCCTAGATATTTGAAAGTATCCACTTTATCAAAAGTATTATTTAATATTTTAAGGCATCCATAATTTGCCGTATTATGGTCCCTATGCACTTCCATGTATTTACTTTTCTCTGCATTTACTTGTAAACACTTGTCCCTGTAAGCATTTAATAAGACCTATAAATTTCTTTCTATTATTCTCCTATCATCCCCTATTAAATTTACATCTTCGGCATACGCCATAACTTGGTGAGCACCGTTCAACTCTAAGCCCTGGTTGCTATCTTCGATTTTCCTTATAGCGTATTCCAGGACAAAGTTAATAATAATGGCGACAACTCATCTCCTTTTTTCACGCCATTCTCGACGTGAAAGCTCGTGGACAAAAATTTTTCTACCCGGACTTTACTTTGGGATTCATTTAAGCATATCTTAATTAATCTAATTAGCTTTTTCGGTATTCCAAATTCTGTAAGAACGTTGTACAATGTTTCTCTCCTAACCAGATCGTATGCCTTTCTAAAATCAATAAATAGTTGATGTACCGAGGTATTGTATTCCCACTTCTTTTCGAGTATTTAGCGAATGGTAAATATTTGGTCAATAGTTGATCGATTTCGTCTAAATCCGCACTAAATTCATCTCCGTATGGGGTCAATCTTGCTATTAGAACGTTTGAAAGGATTTTATAAGGTGTTGATAGAAGAGAAATACCTCGGTAATTATTACAGTCAGTTTTGTCACCTTTCTTGTGAATTGGAACAATGATTGATTCTTTCTACTCTTGTGGAAATTCTTCCTTGTTCCAGATAAGGACAATGAGTTTGTGTATCTTGTTTCACAATTTTTCGCCTCTAGCTAAAATTAACTCAGCCGGAATTTCATCTACACCCGGAGATTTGTGTTTCTTCAATTTCTTTATAGCGATTTCTACTTCTATTCGGCTGGGTTCTGGAATATACGGTTCTGCTGTGTGTATCTCCCTTTCTCCACGCACATTAGTTTTTGTTTTGTGTTCAGCAAATCTTCAAAGAAATCTTTCCATCTATTTAAGATCCTATCTGTATCAGTGAGAACTGTTCCATCAGCTTTCTTTAATATATAAACACGAGGTTGATAGCCTTTCTTAAATTCGTTAATCCCCTTATACATGTCCGGAATGTTTTTTTATTTTTACTATTATCTTGAAGTTCCTTAATTTTAGCTTTAAAAAAATCGAGTTTCTTTCTTCTAATTGTTTTGGAAGTTTCCCACCTGATGTCTACGAAATGTTATGCAGTTATTCCATTCGGAGTTTGAATCCAACGTAATTTTCCCTGTTTTCTCTTCTCTAATAGTTTACTGCATTCCTGATCGAACCAAGATTCGTTCCTACGTATTTCTGCGTGTCCCATTTTTTTGCCGTAATTTTAATGCTATCTCTAATTTCTATCCAGGTATTCTCAACACTAGTGCACTCCGAATCTTCTAAATCCGAGAATCTATTCGAAACTTCAACCTGGTATTCCTCTTTTACCTGGCTCTCCCCTAATTTCTTTAAATTAAATCTCTACGTTGTCAGACATTGAGTATTTCCTTTAATCAACGATAATCTCTCCCTTATTATCGCTGCTACCAAGTAGTGATCAGTGTCACAATCAGCCCCTCTAAAGACCGGACATCAATTATGCTAGATATTGTCTTCTTCTATCTACTAAAACGTGATCAATTTGGTTATGTGTTTTTCCTTCTGGTGAGGTCCAGGTGTATTTATGAACGTCGCGATGTGGGGATTTCGTACTCTTCACGATAAAGTTTTTGGTTGTTGCAAAGCTCACGAGTCTAACACCGTTGTCATTAATTTCCTTATGCAGACTTTCGTTCCCTATAATCGGTTTGAAAATATCCTCTCGTCCTACCTTCGCATTGAAATCCCCAAATAGAATTTTCATATCGTGTCCTGGAAGTTGGTCAAATATCCGTTCCACTTCTTCGCAGAAACTGTCTCTTATATCGTCATCCTTATCTTGTGTTGGGTCATGTACATTTAAAACAACAATAAAGCAATAATCACATCCCCTTAAGAGTAATAAAAGAAAGTCTGTCAGCAGTGGCGTATTTACGATTTTGTTTCGGGAGGGGCTTTGCTAAGTTTCGGGGGGGCTTTGCCTGGAAATGTGAAAATTCTGCAAGATTTTTCATTTACTTTACTATACTAAGTAAGATTTCGGGGGGGGCTTAAGCCCGGAAGCCACCCCCCTAAATACGCCACTGTCTGTCAGTAACAAATTCAACCCGCTTAATTGCTGATCGTGAACGAAAAATCCTGTTCCTAATTGGTGATTTTTATTTCCTTCCCCGTAAAAGAATGTAATATTTCCGGAATTCTCAGATCCATTACCTTCCCACCTAACTTCCTGAACTCCTACTAAGTCCATCCTGTATTTCTCTAACTTACTCGTTAATGGTTTTAACGCGTCTGCCCTATAAAGACTTCTAATATTCCATGTTCCAAATTTCATTTCCTTTTTCTTTTGCTGAGGTCGTTCCAAATTATCAGTCCTTGTCCGAGGCTTCTGTGAATGTTTCTGAACAAGTGCCTTCTTTTAGAGGATGAGGTTGTTAGCCTTACTCTAACAGCACAAGATGTGCTAGGCATGTGCCATTTAGGGTCCCAGCTACTTTTTTGGCACCCGACACTTGGCACATATGATATTCATGTGCTAAGTATGTGCTTCAGCTACCTACAGTTTTAGGTACTTGTTACACCTAATTGATATTTGCAACTATGTGCCACAAATAAAGCATTTATATACCTGTCTCAGTTTCGCAATCTAACAGTCATTTGTTTTTATGTCGTCACCTGGGACATATATCTGTCATGTTCTAGGTACGTCCTTTAGGTACATACTGTTTCAGATACTCTAACAGCACATGTGCTAGGCATTCGCCATTTAGGTGTTCTAAATTCTTCTCTCACATTTGATGCATTTGTTGCTTCTTTTTCTAAGCGAATGTTTACTAGAAACAACAAACGCAGCAACTTTATTAGATGACAATTGTCGCCGTTCATTTGAAAGTGAATATGGAAAAACCATGAAATAAAGTAAATAGACACTCGTCAATTTGTTATAAAATTTCATGGCGAGCAGATTTTATCTGATCCCAAACTTAATATATGCAGTTAAAGGAGCACTCTGATTAGCTGAATGCAAAAGACCTCAATAATTTATCCCTCTACAAGCGACGTTCTCCTTATCGCCCCTGTGGCCTACTCGAAAGAGCACGCGGCTAGTAATCCAAAGGTTGGTGGTTTGCGCCCATCCTAGGGTACCCAAAATATTTTTTTTACTTGTTTAAAGTGTTTAGACTCGCCTTAATGTAAACGCATTACGCATATAGGCTATTTAACATATTTTTGGGGAGTAATTTTGTGGTTCATTGACGCTTACAGCATAGGGGCCATACCTAGAACATATTAGGCAATTTCCCCAGGTGTATATCAGGCATGTGCCTAGGGGCGGACATAGACTGTGACTATCATTTGCCATCCATGTGATTTCTTTCTCAGAAGTATATAAGGCACATACTGGACACATTCTCATGTACCTCAGGGAACATGATAAGCATATGCCTGCTATGTAATTGTGCTGTTAGGGTACCCAAACCCCCAAGCTGGAGGACCACTCCTAGTCGTCTGTCCGCGACTGCTTATTCAGTATATTCGCAGCTAACCTCTATATCTAGAGGCCTTCTCCTCCATCCGCAACCTGAGGACGCGCCATGCCGTAGTGACAGGGACCCACTTTGCACGGATAAATTTATTCTACAAATACTATTTCTTTACGATCGAATTTTACTATATTTTTCAAGTATTTGTATTGACTGACTGTGGAAATGGGAAGTTCGGAGCTACGTAAGGGAAGCTGATTATTTTAAAAATCGCGTTAAAATTTGGAATGTTTTGTCAAAATATGGATTCTAATAAATAATTGAATATGCATTAAATAATTCTTTGATTAGTTTGTTGGATTAGAGTCTCCCGTTACTTCAGCAGCAAGGCTATATGAGACGTGGTCCTATACCTTAACGTAGGATTCTAACCATCTGAGCTTTTACCAAGATCCAAATCCGCGTAAGTTAACCATATTAGCCACGAGTTAGCTTGAATAATTCTTTCATGAATATTCTATAGTTTCATTCTTATTAAAGTAAATTAAACATATCAAAGTAACGCATGGCCATTCACCTGAAATTATTACTAATAGTGGAAACAATTTATTTAGAATCCTTATGGACAGCCATAATTTAACTATAATTCTATCAATAAGCTAGATTTGATATTCAAATCTAATAATTTCTGTTTCATTGCAACTTACAATGCCAGGCAAGGAGGTAACTTTCGTGTAAGGAAAGGTCAGCACGGAAAACGATCTTCGTGCTAGAATGAATAATTTTTTCAAGGACGGTCGACTCAGAGTAAGGAGACTCCCGATATTAGAGCTTCTGAAATCACGAATTTGTTTTCTACTATCTTCGGCTTGCGTGGGGAAGCCGTATAAAACAGAAACCAATGGCATCTATCTTCGATCACATTATTTTGTGATAACGTTCACTCTCCTATTATCAGCCTTATGAATTTATGTAGATACCACTGCAACATCACGCACAAACGATTTATTAAATTTGTGCAAACTATGAATGTTGCATAAGCTAAATAGTCGCCAACAGTCACGGTACCAAACTTTTTTTTTCTCTGTTACTTACGAATACTAATCAACTGCTATACTTAGCTTGTATTTTACACAACAAGCGCATACGACTTTAGTCACAAAAGAAGTTTACATATCCTAAGTGTAATTAAAGATCATGGAGCAAAATCAAGAAATGTTACAAAAAACAAATACTACGAGAAAAGAATGTAATATTTAATAAGAAAAATTGTATCTGTTCACTCACTTAAAATTGCGTTTCACAGGACTTGATTTTTAGCTTTACACCACATAAAAGAGAAAAATACCAAAATCTATCACCAGATGTCAGGGTTATTTGCATTCATAATTTTATTGTATTTCTCGTCTCGCCTTTATCTTCTTATGATTTTATCATCTAAACCAGTGCTTCTCAACTTGCGGGCGTCGGAAGAGGAGGGGTGAAGAGCCCAAAAGCGGGGTAGAAGCTGCTCAGGAAACGTACTTTGAGTTACGAATTAAGCAGCACTTGTAGTGACCATTTAGAATGTGGCTTTAACAAACTTCACAAACACTATGGGCCTTATGCAAAGTCGTTCTGACGCGTGATTAGTGCCATACTAAGAGAGTTCGACTAACATATGTTTCCAGCAGTAGTCAGGCCTTTAGCATGACGCTAATCATACGTCAAAACGACTTTGCATATGGCGGTACACGTGTAACATTCAGCCTGTGTCATGGAAAGGAGAGGAGCGTGAAGTATGAATAGTTTACGAGGTGGGGTGCCAGGTAAACAAGGTTGGGGACCACTGATCTAAAGCAGACAAATTTGTGCTGTAGTTACTTAGCCTACGTTATTTTACAATTCTAAACGTTAATCCATTTGATACACTTTTAGTCCAAGAATTATCACTTGAAACGCAAGCAGGGACATCTTCAGATATTATTCATTGTTTCTGTACGTATTTAATATACACTGTATATTTCTGTTCATTCTGTACAATATTTATTGGGATCATTGAAGTGTGACTTAACTTTAAAAATATAAAATGGATGTGTGTATGTGTTTGAGTTTTCTAACACAACTCTAGAACGCCTGGAGTACTTTTAACTAAACTTGGTTCACATATTACAGTCTAGAAAACAGTACTGTCGGGAAAAGACCTCCCGATCACATCTAGGGGAGCATATAAAATGATCGAAAACGGCCATTATTAGTGTCGAATATGTAGTTTTCGGGATCACTGAAATGAACAGTGACGCTTCCGATGCGTTTAAATCCAAATTCAGCCCCTATTAGTACTCCTACCGGAAGGTGACATGTAAAAATGGGAAAATGACCGATGTTAGCGTTGAATCCATATGTTTTCGGGTCCTTAAGTTGATTGGTGACAGTTTCACTTTACATTAAGTTCAAGGTAAGCTCCTAGTTGTTGTAAGATCCCTTAGCACTTCTATGGGGGAGGGAAGACATATAAAATAATCGAAAACAACCGATATTAATGTCGAATCCATAGCTTTCGAGGTCGCTTACATAAATGAACCGCTTACTGCAGAAAGCAAACATGTCCACATTTAGTAATTTTACAGGAAATACAAAAAACTGAATAAAACTACCTTTACGATATTTCCACCATAACGTGTATTTTTCCTTTAATGATAGATGTATACGTGATTAAAATACACATGCAAAATTTGTGTATCATGTATGGGGACTGAGGAGGGACACTGTTTTGTGTTTTGTACATGTTTGCTTTCTGCAGTAAATGCATTGTTCAAACGAATTGTGGATTGAATTGATTAAAGGAAACGACAATGAAATTGATAAACATCCTTTATTGGAAAAAAACATAGCTGTCAAACATTTCTGAATAACATGTGAGTTGTATAACTACAAATTAATCAGTCATCTTTGTCATCAGAACGTGTTTCCTTTGTGATAGGCCAGGATGCTATTGAACTCCAAAATAGCATATTTTCTTGAGGTATGTAGACCAATGTTTTCTTTATGTCATCTATTTTCTTGTTGTTTATGTCAGGACAGAGTGTTTAGAAGAGTTTCACAGCCTAAAGGTATCCACTATTAAGCGACCAATATTTATGTTACACTGAACACTATTTTTACTTAGAGATGAGAAGTACATCTCATGGTATTTTAAAATGCTGAAAGTTGTTTTTAAGTGTTTAGAGACTTTTTTGCCATAAAAGTCATCGCTCAAACACGCCATTTTTTAAAAATTCAGGCCACCAGGAACTGAAGTTAATGAAGTTAGTCGCTTTCATTCGAAGAATGGAAAACTTGTTGGAGATGGTCGAGGAAGTTTTAATGAGCTCAACAACAACATCCACTATGTAGTTTATCTCCTTCCTCAGCTTCTTTCGCGTTATACCGAAATCCCTATCATTGAGCGTTGAGTGACCTCCAACGGGAAAAGTACAAAGTCTTATTTACTAGTGGCAGGGAACTCGTCCGGGATAAGTTTCCTTTCTGCAGTAAACGGAAAGTTGAAGGCATCGCGATGTCCATTGTTATTGAGCGGACAAGTTTCATTTTGGTGATTGACCAACAATACATTGCCCTATTACAAACCATTATCTTCCCAAAAAAGGAAATGTGTAAATGTTGGACATGTTTGCTTTCTGCAGTAAGCAGTTCAAATAGTGACACTATTGATGCCATTTAAGTCCAATTTAAGCTCCCATTAACACCCAGGGGGGATAAAGGTGATATGTAAAATATCGAAAACGATGGATACTAGTGTCTAACCCATAGTTTTCGATGTCGCTAAGGTTAATAATGACACTCCCGATAGCGCTAAAGTTAACCTCAGCCCCCATTGGCATGAGGGGTGATATGGGGTGAAAAATAGAATGTCTGAAATTACTGAGATTGGTGCCGAATCCATGGTTTGGGTTCGTCATGCTGTTAGGTTATAATCTCGATGACATTTGATCTCAAGTTCAGTCATGAAGAGACATGTCAGCTGTATTAGGAATCTACAGGGGCAACGCCAAAGCCGTATATGTATTTGGATGACCGTATATTTCAGTAACTCCGGAACGTTTGGAGCAACGTTAACCAAACTTGGTTGACATGCGATTTTCAATCTGGAAAAGTTATTGTAGAATTAAGACATCCCAAGTGGTGAGAGTTTTAAGGAGTGGCATGTAAAAATAAACCAAAATTACCGACGTTAGTGTGTAATCCATAGTTTTTGGGGTCACTAAAATGAATAGTGACTCTTCCAATGCCGTTTAAGTCCAAGTTCGTCCCTCGGCAGAGGGTAGAGTTGGAGAGAGGTGAAAAATAAAATGTCAAAAATGACTGATTTGTGTCGAATTCGTAGTTTTTGGGGCCAGGGAAACGTCTTGAATTAAAGCGAATGTTTGAATTCTGCATTTTTGCAATAGATAACCAGAGCAATTATCACACCGGAGTCTGTTATTAAAATGAATTCGTTAACATTTTCACGGGTAACGTTGATTTTATCCGTAGCTACTCATACCTCATTTTCTACTATTTGAATAAAAGTAGTAATAACTACACATCTTGTCGTTAGATGGAAGAAAATGTCCATTCATTTGTTAACATCTACCGGAAGAAATCGGAACTTCCTTTTAACTATGTACCAGAGAACCAGAATGTATTTGGCTATTAAATGTTCTTGTTCTCCTGTACTTATATATGTTACACGAGTTTCATATGTTTTGCCTCGCTTAAGGTGATTGATTGGATCCTAAACACACTAAAGGCTGATTCACACAAGGATGCCGTCCTCATACCGCTCCCCTGCCATGCTCTGTCCGTCCACGGCCGCGACAATTCACACACGTCCCGTCCCGCTGCTGTTTCTACACCATTTTCCAAGACGGATTGCTCGGAGGAAAATTTCGTCTTCGTCTTGCCTCGTGTGCTCTGAAGAAAGCACAAGAATCGCGGCCGAGCTCATCCGTGGCTAAGCGGTTAGCGTATTCGCCTTTGGCGTGGAAGACCCGGGTTCGATTCCCGGCGGGAGCTCATGTGGTTCGGATTCCACGTTAATCAGTAGGTGCACGTCTCATATAGCCTCGCTGCTGAAAGGGACGCTAAACTAAAATCAACTCAACTCAAGAATCGCGGCCGACGAGCTACGACCGAGCTTGTTTCTCTTTGAGAGCACGACATGGGAAAGGCGCAGGCGTGGCACGTCATGTGTAAATTTAAAGAAAGACAACCCAATAAATTTTCAACGTCAAAGATTTGTTTGGACGGGAAACAGTTGAACGTCAGTGTATTTTGTATTTTCTGTTGAGCATTCATGAGTATGGAGGCCGCGGTGGCTCAGTAGTAGAGCGTTCACCTGTGGTGACTGGGGTCCCTGGTTCAATCCCAGCTAGCGCCAAGAGAACTTTGTGGTGGACAAACACCGTGTACTTGGATTTTTCGGGGTTCTCCCGTTTCCTCTCACTTTCTTCATACCACCATTTCATTCATTTCTCATTATCACCGTCTCCTTTAGCCTACCCGGTATAACTGTGGGGCGTAAAACTCAGATTTCATTCATGAGTATGCTGGCTCTGTCAGTTTTATTGAATTCCACCTATCTCGTTCCTGCCTCCTCTTTCTGCAATATCTTTTTCGCTCTGTTCGGGTTGTTAAAGGTCCTGGCTCCCTGGTCCCTTCAGGATTGACGTTTATGCTAGTATGTAGAACAATATATACAATACATCAATAGGAGGGTTGTAATATGGATGTGAATGTTATGTCTCAGTTGCACGCAACTTGAAGCTTCTATCATTATCTGACTTCAACTATTTTTAAATAAGTATTGTGTATACATTTCGATATGATAGAATAGGAAATTATCAGAAACAAAAAATAACATTGATAATACGTCACATGAAAATACAAGAATGTGAGAATGGCGATGATTTACTGAAGAGTAGTTCAGGATTTAATTGAAGTGACCTCGTGGCGCAACGGTAGCGCGTCTGACTCCAGATCAGAAGGTTGCGTGTTCAAATCACGTCGGGGTCAAGAGGTAATTTTTCAAATAATTTTATTTCAGTCAGTGACAAATGACAAGGGTTTTTATTAAAGTAAAAATGAAAATGAAATGAAAACTTTCAAGGTATAAGCTGCCTTCACTCAGACCCGAGCCACACTTACTATTTACACCTGGCAAAACCATATATAGAGGAAATTTCTCAAGAGAAATTATACGCGCACACCTTGTTGCGCAGCCTTTATTTTTCCACCTGAAATAAGCGTAAATAAGGCTTATATATGTCTCTGTGTGTCCGTCTGTCTGTTTCACCAACCCTTGTAAAACTTATTCGATTTTAATGAGACTTAGTATATGCCTTCCCCATGCCGTAAACGTCGGTGGACCACCGATGGGCAACTATAATGTTTTCAAAACTAGAAACAAATTGATATTTGGAGAAGCACGTGGTACGCTGTTGCCACTTCGTGCGCATCGTGGGTCATCAGCTGGAACTGTCCAGTGAGTCAACGAAAAAAATCTCTAAATGTTGGTTTGTTTGGAATTGGTGGAAGGATATGTTTGTCGTCCCAGTTTGTGTAGGTTTGGAAGGGAGGGCTTTTTTTAAAAAAATCACTTCCACGTACAAAGAAACGAAAGACGATTCTTTCATTCTGGAAATACGTCTTTGCTATTTAGTGGCAACATTGAAATGTTGAGATCCTCCCACTGTTGCTAAAATGACGTTTATGAAATGAATGTATCCTGGGCTGCTTTTAGTTACTTTCACTGCTGTCGCAATTGTGATGCCAACGTTTTTGTTGTCAACACTGGTATTGTTCTTTGCTACTGTATTTAACAGCAGTTTTAGGTTTAGAAGGTCTGAGATGTCCATGTCAATGACTGTAAAGGGATCTTTCACCCTACATTCTGTGACTACTTTCTTCCAGTCATCGACACAAAAAAGGTAGTATTGTTTCCGTGCCTTTTTCTCTATCACACCAAAAGTCGCTGTCGCTAGGCATGAGCGTGTGGCCAGGAACAAGAAAAGAATGAATGATTTCATCAAATTTTCCAATATGGACCAAAATGTAATATAAAGTAAAAACCACCATGTTCTGATTTTGCCCACTGCAAGAGTCTGAAAAGAACCACAACTTTGTTTTGTTTTCCGTGATGTGTGTGTTCAAGAGGACTTTGTACACGCAAGACCCAATTTCACAGGCACGACGAGAAGTGGTATTTTCTGGCCACATACACATAAATCCTTTGTTAGTGTTGCAAACATGAAAACCTAAGTTATAAACCCATAACTGCCTTAAATAAAATACTTTTTCAGTAGGAATTTTAGGTAGCGGCATTGCTTGTTGCAAGTCATACGTAATGACACAATACTCATAAGTAAGACTTCGCAAGTTCTTGGTAGCATCTGAAAGCAAGTTATATCCTTGTTCTGCTTTAAGCTGATGAAGGCGAACGGAATAAGGAATAAGCTCGTTGTCCCTAAACTTCCATTCGTCGCACACTGAACAAGAGTCTGATATGGGCAGTTTAAATCCAACGTTAAATTTTGTTTTGAAAATAGACAGGTATTTTTCATCTTTAACAGGCGGCCCTATATCATCACCAGATCGTTTAAGTAAAGTCTGTTCATTTCACTGACAGATGGCACACTGCGAATAAAGCTTTTCGGTTTTTTTTCCTACTATAGTGGCGAGGAAACTTTTTGATGTGGTTGATAACAAAATCAGTTTGAGAGTGCAAGCTTTTTCATATTTGTCCGTATGGGGCAAAATAGGCTTACGCGATTAAGTGACAGGTTATGCTCTTTATTATCTTCGTCACTTGCGCCTAACAGACTAGGCTCCGTTGCTGTAGTCTTCTCTCCAGCCTTGACAACTGCGACCCTTTTTTTCGAGATTGCAAAAATGTCCAAAAAAGAGTTTAAGAACACTCTAACACCTTTGCCATCTCCGTTTTTCAGATAATACGTAAATATTTGTGTTCTTCTTGACTTATTCATATCAGTACGTTTGTTTTTGCATGCACATTTACAGTCACTTTGCTTGATAACTCCCCACAAAAATGAATTTTGCAAGTCATAGTCACCTAACTTATAAAATCTTATGAAAAGGTTATCTTTGTCCACGTCTGTCAATGTATGAAACTCACACCAACCTTGTTTGGCTTGTGCATTCTTTATGACACAGTCACATCCTCCCCTATGTCTTTTTGCTGCCACGTGTTTGTTGGTTTTATCACTTACATAACTTTCACCACTGTTCCTCAGTCTTTTCGCAACATTTCTCTTCCAATCACCACTGTTTCGTAAACGTTGTTTAGGTTTTACTACACAATCATCTTCATTACCGTCAACAGCCGCCATTTGCGGTTAGACTACAAACAGTAGTATTTTACTGCTGTGTAGAAGCTCATGCGCGAGCAGACTGCAGAACATAACAAAACAGCTGAGGCTTCCTCCACCACTGACCGAGTGGTATAGCCTCTTCTCTGTCTCACCGAACATCTGGCGCTTGCAGTTTTCTATCTTCAACTGTTTGTAACACGCGAAGGGGATCTGCCACATGTCCAACTAGTTCAGCGTTACACCGTTATATAGCACCACCAACAGGAACTGTACCTACATCAAAATTTCAGGTTGTGTGGCATAGTCCCTTCTCACTCTCAGGCACTCAATTATACGCACTCATCTCAAGATTTTTCACTTCATGATGTAGAGGCAGGGCTTACTCTTGACCCCTGGCGCTCACTTTAGGAACAATTAGTCAGGGAAAAAATAATATATAATAACCGCATGCACATGACTGGCGATAGTTCGTGTTGGTATCTCCGCGATTCTCCACTACGAATCCAAAGAACGTGGACCCAAATGAAATTCTCGCTGCTACGAGGTATTACAAGTGCCAACAATCACATAGCAGTTTGCTACAGACAAACATTAATTTCTAATAAGCATGTTGGAAAATAGATAGTAACACTCTTTCAACAAAACCATGTTGCAGGGTGCAGGTATTTGGCCGATCTGGTACCAAAAACCATACATTACTTCCATATTATGTCTATTTATTTGGAGTTAACAAATTACAACAAATCTTTCATTTCCCTTTTAGAGAGAAAGAACTTCCAATCTCAATTTCTATCATTATAGCAATGCTTTTCCTCTTTCGCAACTACTACAACTTTCATATTGTGGAAAAATTTTAAATTCGCATATTAGATTGTTTACGTGATGCTATATAGATTACATATCCTACGTTATTTACATTGTCTACGGGTAAATGCAAGCTATCCATGTTTATACATAAACGCACACCATTGATATTTTTCGACTTCATTGTGTTATGGTGAAAATGATACAGACTCTAAACTTGCCTCATTCCGTGATTACTAACTATAACTACAATGCCTTATATCTCCATCATAAACTAAAAAGCAGATTTTGTATTACGTTGACGCAAACCGGTGTGGAATCAGGTCCCCTTATTTGTACCGGTATCTAAAAGTCTTTAATCGGGATGGTATTTCATTGACTTAACACTCCTACTTTTAAAAGAAATGAAACGGATCGAAGCACGCTTCTGTTTAGTGTCCTACGGGCACAATACGTAGCGGTTTGCGTCAACATAACACAAAGGGCCTTATACAGAGTCGTTCTGACGCGTGATTAGTGCCATACTAAAGAGTTAGACTAACATACGTTTCTTGCAGTAGTCATGCTTTTAGTATAACCCTAATCATACGTCAAAACTATTTTGCATAAATCCCAAAATTTCTAAGTTAGTTTGCGATATTCGGCATAGCAATTATAATATCTTTAAGTATTTTTTTTTGCTTCTTCGCATATAGACATGTATTCATAATGCATGAAAATGATTGTTTGTTGCGTGGTCACGTAATTCAGGTACTGCAAAATACTATGGGCCTTATGCAGAGTCGTTCTGAGGCGTGATTAGTGTCATACTACAGAGTTTGAATAACATATGCTTCCTGCAGTAGTCACCTTTTAGTATGAAGCCAACCATACGTCAAAACGACTCTGCATAAGGTGGGATAATGTGGTATTGACAGCAACTAAGCTCTCACGACTCAAAATATACTCTGGTGAAGTCAGTAGAGAGGATCATCCAAACTATTTCCATGTACGAGGTACGGGTAAACACCGTTAGTCACCGTTACTCGTTAAATTGTTAACGGTTTTACTTCATGAAGCAACTCAATTGAGGTAATTGTTCTCTATATGTTGCAAAAACAATTCAAAAATGTGCTTACAGACATGAGATATAGGGCTATAGATAGCCACTGTCAAAGTAGCCGCCATTTGTTAATATGCTAATGGATTGATTCCATTAAGAGCTCAGTCGAGATAATCGCTCTAGCTGGCTATTGTAATAAATATATATTTCAAAAATTGGCCTTGATGTATGAATATGGGCTATAGATAGCCACCATTAAAGTCTCCGTTATTCGTTAATACGTAAATACATTACAGAACTTGGTCCAGCTAATTGTTGTAGCCATTTGCTGCAAATAGCAATTCAAAAATTTACTTACATATGGGATATGGGCCGTTAAAGTTGTTATTCATTTAGTTATTAGTTGCACAGATAACCACCGTTAAAGTTGTTATTCATTAATACGTTATTGATTCCGTTAACTAACTCGTTCGAAGGAATTTCGCCATGCCGTAACGTCGCCAACACTTAGTGGCCCACTTGCCGGTAAATGTCGATTGTCAATATAACGACGCATCGAAGGATTGCCGCTAGTGTGCCACTGGCGGTAGGGTTTCGTCGAGTCGAAACAGATATCTAGTGTCGGGGTGTTGAAGTTACCACCGCGGAGCAGCGAATGGTTTCATACGGAAACTCCATTAACAAACTTGGTTGAGATAATTTCTCTAGCTATCTCCTGCAAAGAAACAAAAAATCTGCTTACATTTATTGCATATAGGCTATGTATAGCCACCGTTAAAGTGTTAGCCACCGTTAAAGTCGCCGTTATCCGTTAACACTTTAACGGATTGACTCCACTAACAAATACGTCCAAGATAATCGTTCTAGCTATCTGTTGCAAAAGCATAATTAAGAAATCGGTTACATGTATGAGATATAGGCTACAAAAAGCAATTGTTAGAGTCGTCGTTATCCGTTAGTAGACCTATATTAACGGATTGACAACATTAATGAACTCGTTCGAGATAATTGTTGTAGTTGCAAAAAGATAGAATTAAAAGATTCACTCAAAGTAACGGAATATTGGCTATAAATAACTATCGTTAAAACCGCTATTATCCGTTAATCCGTTAACGATATGACTTCCTTAACGAACTCAGCCTAGAAAATCGGGCTAGCTAGCTATTTAAAAATGCACATTCGTTCAAGAGTTACCGTGCTGAGCAACGAACAATCGGCCGTACTAACATCACAATATTATATCTCTCACTGTGTGATCTAATAACAGTATCTTAATCTGAATAGTGCAGGAATGACGTAATATTTTGCCTTTTGTAAAGAAAAGTTGTAGTTTCAAAGACAATGTTTTAACTTAATAATGAAAAATGATGAAACGCTCGTAGAGAAATAAAGTTCAAAATTGCACTAATTAACCGAAAAAAAAGTCCAGAATATCGGCTCCGAGAGAGATATCAGTGAAAATCCCAATTTTATTGGTCCATGTCCAAAGTGTCTAGTGAAGAGGACGTGTGGTTTTGCACGGCATAGATAATCTGCTATACTGCAAGGTTTATTTTTATACTATTGTGAAATACAGATTTGCATAAGCGAAATCTAGAAGTTTGCTGTGTATTCTTTCATGATTGCAGAATTTTTTGCACGAAATACAAACTTTTTCCAAGGTGAAATAACACGGGAAAAGACTAGGAAATCAGTGAAGTAGAATGTGTTCAAAAAGAACTTCAAATACAAGATAACTATTTATTTAATTATCCCCATTACATCTTTCGGAGTCTTCAAATTAATTCACAGGAATCTCAGTGGAAAAGCGTTCATCTTTGGTGCGTGTGGTCCCTCGTTTGATCCCAGCTCGCGCCAAGTAGATTTTGTCGTGGAAAAGCACAGTGCGCGTTTGTTTTCTGCGGTTCTCTCATTTCCTCCCACTATCTTCGTTCGATTCATTTATTCTCATCATCATCACCGTCTCCTTCAGCCTACATGGGATAAAGGTGAGACGTAAAACTGAAAGTTTTTATTTTGTTTCCTTTCAAATTAGTTTACTCTGTGTACAGTACAAATGGTGAGAATACGTAAATCAAAATGGCTTCTCGGGATCCTCACTTATTTCGTAAAAACTATTACTTTACATTGTTCTACACCTGCCAATACAACGAGTATCTACCAGAGATGGAGTGGGTCAGTTGGTCGGTGGGTCAAGTGGGTCAAGTTTTCTGGGTGGGTCAGTGGGTCGTGGGTCAACAGCATGTGACCCACCACCCACCGTCACCCACTGTGAACCACCATCCACCGTGACCCACTGTGAACCACCACCCACCGTGACCCACTGCGACCCACCACCCACTGTGACCCACTGCAACCCACCACCCACCATGACCCACTGCGACCCACCGACTCAGTCTGACCTACCGACTCACTCTGCTTACTGCATTGTAGACAGTATCTTCTGAAGACTGGTAAATTGTGTCTTCGTTTTACTTTCAAGACCTTCATTTCCCTTCCTTTTCCATTTGTTTCCGTCTGCTTACCTAAGGTGAGTAGGCTATATCTAAGTGAAAAAAGAAGTTCATGGACTTTTGGATTTGATATTTGTAATTGTAATAATAGCAGTAGGACTTATACATACTACTACTTGGCTTTCGAGGCCTGTCAGTTTGTAGAGAAGCTAACTACTGGAAAAATACATTTTGAATCACAGTAATGTATAAATTATTATTAAAAAATTGAATGTAACTATGTGTGCCTGATCATAACGGCCAAATTACAAAGTCAAATGAAATGACTTTTGGTATATAGTTAGGCCTTAATCCAAACTGGGATGTTATATTGCTTTCATTATAATACACATCCCAAAGAGGTAGTGAGGATCCGAATTTTTGCGGAAAAAATTAGTATCTCACAAGCCGTTAAACTTACGAAGCTGAAGTTCAGTGTATTAACTCTTTATTAAAAATAAACAGAATCTGTCCTAGCATTTTTTTTAAAATTCTCCTTTTAGGGAGGGGGACACTTTCTATATTTGGAAAATTGGAAGTGAGTTGGTTTGTAAAAATAATCAAAAATGATCGATATTTATCGAAAAAAAAAAAAATCAGAAACAAAAAATACAGTACTTCACTTCATATACCCATTGCTTTCTACTATAATAATTGCTGAAGCTTATGTTTATTATATGGAGCGCTTGCAACACAGGGCAATCAATCCATAAAGTTGTGAGAAAAATAGACATAAAATTTATACTGTAAGCTTAAGTGCACGGAAATTTTAGTTTGGATTGTATGCATAATTATATGGAAAATTTTACACTTTTTTCCTTTACAATAGTCTACTTACCTTGATTTGGGACTTTCAAATTTCATCCCTTTTTCCACTGAAAAGTATCTATAATTCAACAAGGAAATAATTATACTATGATAATTTAATTGGAATTCATCGTAATTTGGCCCATAACAAACAGCAGTGTGGTAATTGAAGGGAAAGAAGGAGGAAGCAGGGAGACACCTCTGAACACTTCTCTGAAACCTCGTTTCCTTTTGCCTTCTAGGGGGGAGGGAACTTGGTAATGACATCAAACTTTCATGTGTAATTACGGAAACTAAATTTATAAACGAATAAGAAATCATCAGTTTATCAGGTTTTAATTGATAATTTATGCACAAGATTTCCTATCGAAGATGTGGTAGATGAAGTTTCTGTTCTCCATGAGTTGAAATTGCCAACTGACATGGTCGATATGGAAAAGATGTTGTATGGTGATAGAGAGGTGGTACTTCTTGCGGAGAATTTCAATACTGACCAAGAAAAATCGTTATCAGATTTAAGTCTAGCAAGCAGATTGTCGAGTATTACAAATTTCCACGACTGAGTGCGAACGGGGATTTCCCCTTATGAATTTATAGATGACTAACATTAGAAATAGACTAAGTGCTCAAACATTGTCTAACTTGTTGTTCATCAATGTTAATGGCCCACCGCTAGACAAGTTCAAAGTAGACGAGCTAGTTATTTCCTGGCTGAAGGATGAACATCATTCCGCTGCGGATGATTTACCACGAAAAAGTCCTGGAGGCCAACAGGAAATAAACCCGATTTTAGATTTGTTTTAAGGTGGAAAATTACGAGTTATGGAAAATGTATACTTGTATTACTAATGGCTTATTTGTGTTCTTTTAGAGATTAGCACGAGTCGAGCTAAAACTCGACTCAACTCGAAACACGACTCGAATTCGAGTCGAGTTACGAGTCGAGTCAAAGGTAATTTTCTCGAGTCGAGTTCCGAGTCGAGTCACTATTTTGAGGTCGAGTTTCGAGTCGAGTTTGATACATGGCTCGCTCGTTTTGAAATCATGACCTGACTAGACTGGAAAGCGAAAGCCGTGAGAAATATAAGTAGCAAAGTGGATTACTTTTAATGTTGCTCACGAGAGGGGACATTGTTCGTGTCTCGTCTCGTCTCGATAACGAGACAATAGATTTTTATAACGAGAAGTCTCAAATGTTGTGAGCACCAATAAAGTATGTATACTGTGTAGATCTTACTATCAAGGCTGAGACTTGTACGGTCGAATTTTTGAGTCCAAGCAGAAGCCCAACCCAGGCAGTGATGTCAATAGGCTCAGCTCGGTTCAACTGAGAGAACAGCTCGATCCGGCTCGGTTGGGATGATCCATCGGCACGGTTCAATTGAACCGATAGCTTAAGCCGGTTTGGTTGGGATGAGCCATTGACTCTACTCAATTGAGCGAAGGCTCGAGCCGACTTGGTTGAGGTGAGCCACCAACTTGCTTCAAGTGAGCCGATGGCTCGAGCCGGCTCGGTTGGGATGAGCCATCAGCTCGGTTTGGTTCGGCTCTGGTAAGCCATCAGCTCGATCCGGCTCGCTTGAGGTGAGCCATCGGCTCAGTAGACATGACATGCAAACGATTTTCCTGAGAGCGGCTCTGTGGTGAACGAGACGTGAGCCGACCCATTTAAACCAATTGCAGAATTAAGAGTCGGCACAGAGTCGGCACAGGTCTACCAGCTTCTGGTAGAGATGCCAAGGAATGCACTTTCCCTAGGAATGTACTTTATATCTTAGGACAATTAATTTCGTGGGTCCTAAAAACGTATGACCCCATGCCTACCATCACCCTCCTCCGAAATATAAACCCGGAACCTTGTGAACGAAGTCCTTGCCTCTTAGACTTCACCACTACCGAGATTGGCAGTCAACTAGTTTTTAGTATTCAGATACAAACCACTTCATATTTTTACATGATGTTATAATAATAATAATAATAATAATAATAATAATAATAATAATAATAATAATAATAATAATAATAATAATAATAATTATTATTATTATTATTATTATTATTATTATTATTATTATTATTATTATTATTATTATTATTATTATTATTATTATTATAGTGTGTTATAGTAGTATCATTGATGATAATTATATTGTCTATGTAGGATACTTGAAGAGAGTATTTAGAACTACACACAGGATTTGGCTCGATTTGGCTTGTTTTGGCTCGACTCGACTCGAAACAAATTCGAGTCGAGTTGGAGGAAAGTTTTCGAGTCGAGTTCTCGAGTCGAGCTGAAAGATGTATGTTTCGAGTCGAGTAGAGTGTCAAAGAAAACTCGCTCGTACCCATCCCTAGTGTTTTTCAACTTACCTAATTTTTAATAAGTTCTCTTCTTTCCTTTTCATAAACTAGAAGGTAAACTACTTTGAATAAATACTCATAATAATTGCAATTATGCATATTTGTAACTTAAATTTAACGTGATGTTTTAGTGATTACACAAATTACAATTATGAGCATACTTTATGGAGATGTTCTTACAGACAGTACCCGAGCACTTTTATACGCTATGGAAAACTGATTTTTGAAGTCTTTGGAGAAAAATACTGTGAACTGAGAAATCATAACCTTTACCATATTGTACAGAAGCATTTTTCTGCGAATAGAAGTTTCTTTTGGAATGTGTTAAGAAATTAAAACTTGCAAGAATACTCTCTTAGTACAAGTATATTTTAGGCACACACTAATTTCCCCCCACCTCGAAGTGCTTCAATTTCCTCATTGACAAACACTTTACCATTTTATATCATAAATGTCAGATCCAGCGTTATTCTAACAGAGTGGTGATTGAACTGACCGTAAAAATTCAAACTCCGATTAGTGACAATTTCACAGTCTTGTTTTATTACAAGTAAACTCTTTAGTCAGTAAAAGAGGCCGTGGATTATGTGTAAGAGTTGATGACGAGATTTTGGTGAGTCAGAGTAGGTCACAGTGGATGAGAGTGGTTGATGGTGGGTGGTGGGTCATGGTGGGTCACGGTGGGTGGTGGGTCACAGTGGGTCGTGGTGGGTGGTGGGTCAGAGTGGGTCACGGTGGGTGGTGGGTCATGGTGGGTCGTGGTTCAGAGTGAGTCATGGTGGGTAGTGGGTCAGTGGGTCGTGGGTCACGATGGGTGGTGGGTCAATGGGTCGTGGGTCAAGTTTTCATTGACCCACGCCAACTCTGGTATCTACAACTACTCTTATTGAATTGGCACGAAAATGCAATGTCCTTGAACTCTTCAATGTATAAAATGATAAGTACAACTTTTGAATTTACGTGACTCGCTGCGTTCCTATCTTAGTATTCATTAAGTGGAAATTACGATATGAATCCCAAATTCCTGAGCGAATTAACCTAAATTTCAAGGCTATTTCTTCTTTTCACAACACAAGGAAGATCATTGCAAAAAGATAACTTTATTTTTTTTTTTTTTTTAAGAAAAAGCAAGTACTGCTAATGCTTGTTCTGGAAATTCCACGTCGTACTGATTCATGTTTAACATTTTGGGTCACTTCCTACTCTTTGTGAACTTCCGGTCACGCATTGGCGAATTTGGTGCACAGGCAGTTGCATTAGCCACGTGCCATCGCACGAAAAGGCTTGTTTATGGCCTCCACCGAGAAATCACAGTCTACGTCAAGTTCACGGAACTTAGCGACTCTTCATAATGATTTAACAACTTCTATTTTTGGCCTCCCACTAGCGTGGACGTACAATCTCTGCAGGAAATAGATTCCATACCTAAGTGGATCTATTAAGAACTCGTTGTTCATTTTCATAGTCAGTTTTCTCTTACGAATGAATCAAGGATCTGTTTCAGCAAGGGAAGCACGATTTCGTTCCTTCTTAGCATTTGAGAAGGAGTGTAGATATTACGATTTAAGCTTACTTCTCAGAGGTATTATTTCGACAATTGAATGTGAAACTTTATCTAAGCTCAGAAAAATGCTGGTGTCTTGGTTAGAGATTTAGTCCCTTTTCAAACACCAAGAGTGTGTGAGACGGTATCTGCTATTTAAAGTCGGATCTCAGATGCTAATTTGGTTTGTATGTTGGTCAAGTACTGCTACCGGAAATCAAAACCGGACCAAGCATACAGTAAACAAGCACCTTAACCATTCATCCACGAATTAAATGGTAGTTTTAAAAGAATTCAGAGACGAAAAATTAACTTGCCATTGTGTAATTTTCTTTTCAATCGGCAATGTACGTACATATCCTAAATATGTCTGTACTTTTGATTTCTGTCCTGTACTGACATATGACAAATCCACTGTTTTTGAAATGAATCTTTAAGTTTTACGTCCCACAGTTATGCCGGCTAGGCTAAAGGAGACGGTGATGATAAGAAAATAAGGAAATTGTGGAATGAAGAAATTGGGAGGAAACGGGAGAACACCGAGAAAACCCACGCACACGGTGTCACTGTTTTTTTTAAGTTATTTAACAAGACCCACCGAGAACACAATTACATTCATTCTAACATTTAGTGGAAGTTACAAGGCAGTAATTTCGTAGCCGGAAAACCGTTCATGGCCAAGCCAGTGGCGCTCTTGCTTCTTTCACTGCGAGTGTTCAAGTGTTCGATTTCCACTGGAGGCGCTTGGAGTAAACTTACAGTTACAGTAATTGCAGCATAACTTCATTTAATTTAATAAATGAAAGCGAGGAAATTTAGTTTTATTTCATTTCTTTTCAAATGTAAATTAATATATTTCTCTGATATTATTATTTAAACAGTAAAGAATATTATTTTTACTACATCTAAATAATCATTCTCCATTTTACAATCACTAAATGAATAAGAGTAGTACTAAGAGCCACTACACTTACTTCGAGCAATTATGGGAAAACAGTTTAATTATATTTTTTTGATAAAGCAATTGTCGCAAAAGAGAAGCTTAGAAAATTAAATAGCTACATGTACAGTACAAAAGCACTGAACTACTTACAATATACTTCAATAAATAACATTTCATTATAGGAAGTCTTTTGGTTATCCAATAGAAGTGAGTCTTTGAACACTATATATATATATATATATATATATATATATATATATATATATATAACAGATTATTAAATTTTTGAAATATCCATTACTATTATTATTGAATTTTAGAGTTTAACAAATATTATTTGTATAGACTATTTTTGACGATAAATCTATTTTGAGACTAAAAATATTTGATATTAATTTGGCAAGCAATTATTAATCCGATACTATTTTATTGTATCGATATGTTCTATTCTTTCAGTAGGTAGCTTACATTGTATTCAACATGTGTCTATTTTTGTCTGTTAAAGTGCTGTATTTTTCCATTAGGCTCTTCATGACACAGAAATAAACATATTATTATTATTATTATTATTATTATTATTATTATTATTATTATTATTATTATTATTATTATTAGAGTATGTAGCTAGAGTTAAGGGATATAATGAAAATTATGGTTACCACGCGTAAATGATCTGAATAGTTATTGATGTAAAACGGTTTAAAATTTTTCAGGACTGGTGCTCCCCTAACAAATTTATACTATCTCTCCCCCAAAAAAAACTCTGTGGCTGGTTGCGGGTCTGCCAACCAATATCATGTACGGGAGGAGCTCCTCACGAACACCATGAAAGGAGACCTGTATGCCATTGCCTTGGAAACATGCTCGTGCCATTGCAGATGAGTTAGGCATACGCTATACCACTGTTGTTTGTCGGGTCCGTGCAATAGGTAACGTGGAAAATTTAAACACATGAGTTGACACCGAACAACAAGAACCACCGTTTAAAGATTTCTATTTTATTTTATTTTATTTTATTTTATTTTATTATTATCTATCACCTATAACAGAGCTTGAGTTCCAATTACAATAGGCATTATAACTATGTAATTAGTAATATGCAGATTTACGAACATACATCACAACATACATAAGCTATCACATTGTACAAATAATCAATATATAATATACATATTCGAAATTACATTGTACAAATAATTAATATAATATAAATATTTGCAAGTACATAATAATTCTTAACCATTGCACAACATTACAGCCACAGCATACTGTGAAGAAGAATATACTAATAACAGAAATAAGAAAAAAAAAGACTTAAGGAATAAAATAACACAATAAATCGAAGCAAAGCAAAAACATATATACATAAAATTACACAACAATAATCTCTTTAAGGCAATATAAATTCAATATTTCAAAATAATTCCTAAATTTAGTAATACTTAGAAGATGTGCAGTTATCTGAATGTAAGGTATAATACAGAAGATTTGCTAATTCGATTGTCACTTTTGGTAAAATATGGATCTCCTATGAAAATCGAAAATGGTCAGAACAGTTGTTGCATCGTGATCAACGTCCAGAACAGTGTCCTAATCCACACCTCTAACCGCAAAAGGTACTGCTCCTGTTACGGCAATGGGATCCATCATGTCCTTTCCTCATCGAGGCAAAACCATCACTGTGGATCGTTATAGTCCTGAACTCCGCAAGCGTGTTCTCATATTGCAAGACAATGGTGCCGCGCAAAGAACAACGCGTGCCCTCTATGAGATGCAGTATGAAACTCTTCCACACCCATCGTATTCCGCTGATGTTTCCCCTACTGACTACCACGTCCTTTTGCATCTTGATTTCTTCTTGGGAGGAAAGACTCCCTAACGATTAGAAAGTGCAACGTGAGATTGAGGACTTTTACCTACCGCAAACTCCAGACTACTTTCAACACAAATTCAATCATTGATTGAAAGATACCTAAAGTGTGTGAAGAGGCGCGATGGCTCAGTGGGCCTTCCCCGATGGTCTAGTGGCTAGCGTGTGCACCTTTGGTGTATGTGATCCTGGGTTCGATTCCTGGTGGAAGAGCTTTTGTAATTTAAATCGTCCTCTATGTTTCTGTGTTCGTGTTCCTGTTCTTGAAAAGTTCATGGAAAAATAAAAGAAAGTAAAAATAGTGATAATTAGGAAAATTAAGTAACTGAGGAACTTTCGGTAAATCAGTTAACTTTTACTTTAAAAAGGTGTTAGAGCGCCTACCTCTGGTGCGTGGTGTCGCTGGTTTGATCCCAGAGAAGTAAGTTTGTGATGGACAACATCGAGTCCGTGAGTTTTCTCGGAATACTTCTGTCTCCTCCCATATTTTCATTTCACCAATTCTTCGATCATCATTTACTTGCCTCAATCGTCCATCTTCCTTAGCGTAACGAGCATAATCGTCGGGCGTTAAACTTAAAGATTTCATTTCATTTAATTTTTCCCACAGTTACAGACAGCGACTATTTTGATTGACTAAGTTTTCAAGTTCTCTTTCTTTCTGTCTTTATTTCTTTATTTTTCCTTTGGAAATGTCATACCAGGTAATGGATATTTCATTCGCACCAACGTAATAGTAATTTACATCCCACTTCAAGGAGTTGGTTTCAATCTCATGTAGCCTCGAGTCTTGAGTGTGACATTTAAATCCAATTAATAAATTGTAATTTATATCTTGCAATCGGTGACGACTTCAAACGATTTCTCTCGGGAGGATTTCAATACGCAGGAGGGAGTTAAAGTAGTACTGCGATAATATTGGTAACCCTTATTGAGTACGATCGGAGATTTGGCCTGGGGGAATTTCGTATCTACGTGGGGTGAATTCCCCTTGGGTCACTCCCTGAAATAATCACTGCAATTTCTTGACCTGCTACTAAAGAATCTCAAATGATGTTGAGCGCTGGCCATACGCGCGTTTTCTGACTAAGCGACCTCAAGGAGTAGCCTTGAAGAAATGGTGGTGAACTTTTTTCTTATCGGTTAAGTTTCTTCGTACTTGTATTGTTAGTTAGCGTGTTGAAAATGACTGTGAGTCATAGAAGTTAATTGCCCTTTGTCCACTTATTCTTGTCGAATGTGATTGTATCGACACTAGTAAGGCACACCTGAAGGTTGCAGATAAAAATCAATCAGATAGAAGTAATTCCAGGAACATTGCGTTAAATTTGTGTTTTCAGAAAGTTTCCCAATCTGGATGGAAAACCCATGAACTGTAAAAATATTATCTCATATGACATTGCATAGCTCGGTATCTCTCTGGTTATTTAGTTACAGTATATATCACGACAGAAACTTATAATAAAATATAGTCTAGTTTTCAATCATGGATACATGTTGATGTTCCAAATTGAGATTCATTATTAGTAAAATCCTACTTCTGCACAATCACCTTACGAAACCAATGAATACTCAAATTACCTGGTGTTAAAACGTTCAAATTCCATGTATATAGATAACATATTTAGTATATAACACTTAGATGTTAGAGAAGAAATATCAGTTATACTTAGCTTTAAAAAAAACATTCCTTTATCAAAAATGGTAGGATCCAAAAACGAATTGAATTTGTTTAGTTTAACGCGCCATGTTTATGCCCTTCAGGCTAAACAAGACAGAGTAATAATAATAATAATTATTATTATTATTATTATTGCAGCTTTCACACGGGAATAAACCCTGGGGCCACCTACACCGAAACCACACGCGCTAGTCACTAGACCACTAGGGGGGCGAACTAGTTAGGGTCCACTGTAGGTACCGTCAAATGGGGTGAATAGAAACACATTTTTGGCTATATGAGTATATAAGTTTGGTGATGTTAAAGATTTCGCGTATCAGATTATTCCAAAAAAAAAACAGTCTTAATATGCTAATGAAGTTAAGTAAACGTCATATTAATTTATCAACTCCACTTTTCTTCACCTTGATTTTTCTTAATGTTTTTATTCACCCCATGGGTAGGGGTGAATAGAAACAATGACTTTATTTTCATTGTTGTTCCTTTTATACTATTGGAAAGATAAAAAGAAACAGTGTGTTTGTTGAAACGAATTATTTATTTGATATCTGCAAGATATAAGTTCTATAAGACCAACATTATCTAAGTTACAAACTTATAAAACAATACAATGTATCCTCGTCGCCAAAAGTGCCTTTACATCGCCGTGACGGGTATGTGACCGCGCAGTACTCTTAAGAAGGGATGGTTGCATAAGAAATTGTGATTAATTTTGAAGAGTTTTTATTTTGACTAGGGAAATAACGTAGGTATAGGGAGTAAAGGCATAGATTAGAAGCATCAGTGCACTGTCATCTCTAAAAAGATTCGTATTCTCAGTTTTTCAATTTACTGTCTTATATGTTAAGTTAATAACTTTTAACAACTGCTACTAGCGCTTTTCACTCTTCAGGACTTTACCACGACATGTTCGCAGGGCACTTTTCTAAGTCCTAAATGTGTGCGTAAATTATTTCATTCCTCTCACTGGAATTATTTTAGAATGGAAACTGATTACGCTGAACGTGAATATGTTTCGCTGTCGTAAAGCGAGGACCGTAATAAATATAGATATTATTATACAAAACACAGAAGTATTTATTCCGTATATAGAACAATATAATACAGTAACTGAGAAACATCATAATCACTAACGCCCGCAGGATTTTTTCCAACGGAAGGGGGGGGGGGCAAAATATCGATATAGAGTTTTTCGTTTTATTGCCCTATGTTAAGTTAAAATCCATAACATTAATATTGATAGCGTATCTCGTCTTTCGCCACTCTAGCCCATTATTTAGAACATTCATCTCCAGACATGATGTCGAGAGAATAGAAAGAAAGAGATATGAACAGTGGCGTAATTAATTTTACTGCGCCCTGGATCGGTCGATCATTGATTTACTCATACTCCACCAGGCCCCCTGTCCCAGGTATTTCAGTTGCTGCCTTATATATATGGTTCCATATCAGAAGGGCAAACAAAAGAGCAAACACAGAGAGGCCCGAGTCAAAACGGCCCGCGACAAAAGGGCCAGACCAAAAAGGTCCTGCGTCAAAAGTGCCCGGGTGAAAAAGTGTCCGCAACAAAAGGGCCTGAGTCAAAAAGGCCCAAGTCAAAAAGGGATCCCGCTACGAATGGGCCCGAGTCAGCCCTGCATCAAAAGGGACCGAGTTAAAAGGTCTCCACAACAAAAGGGCTCGAGTCAAAAGGGGTCGAATCAAAACGACCCATATCAAAAGGGCCGGGTGAAAAGGGTCCCAAGACAAAATAGTTCTAGCAAAAAGGGAACTGCCTCAAACAAGCCTGGGTCAAAGGGGGCCAAGTTACAAAAGGGCCCGAGTCAAAACGGCCCCGTGTCAAACGTACCCGGGTGAAAAGGTCTCGGCAACGAAAGGGCCTGAGCCAAACGGGCCCGAATCAAAACGCCCCTCAGAAAAAGGGCTCTGGCCAAAAAGGTCTCACAACAAAAGGACCCGATCCAAAATGTCTGTGTCAAACGGGCCCGGGTAAAAAATGGGCGTCGCTACAAAAGGAGCCAGTCAAACGGCCCCGCATCAAAAGGGCCCTGTTCAAAAGGTCTCCGCAAAAAAGGGGCAGAGTCATATCACCTTTCATCAAAAGGACCTGGGTCAAAAGGGTTCCACGACAAAAGGGCTCGAGTTGTAAGGGACCTACGTCAAACGGGCCCGGGTCAAAAGTGGTCCCGCTACAAAAGGGCCCGAGTCAAACGGTTCCGTGTCAAAAGAGCCCAGGTCAAAAGGTCTCCGCAAAAAAGGGCCCAAAACAAAAAGAGGCCGAATCAAAACGCTCCTCATCAAAATAGCCTGGGTCAAAATAATCCCGCGACAAATGGGCCCTGGTCAAAATTGCCGCGCTACAAAAGACCCGAGTCAAAACAGACCCACGTCAAAGGGATCTGGGTCAAAAGGTCTCTGCAAGAAAAGGGCACAAGTCAGAAGTGGCCCCGCTAAAAAGAACACGAGTCAAAACGGACCCGGGACAAAAGGGCTCGGGTCAAACGTTTCAGCAACAAAAGAACAGGAGTCAAAGGGCTCGGGTCAAAGATCTCAGCAACAAAAGGGCAAGAGTCAAAAGGGCCCGAATCAAAACTACCCTCACCAAAGGAACCAGGTCAAAAGGGTCTCACGACAAAAGAGACCTGCCTCAAACGAGCCCTGGTCTAAAGAGATCCCGCTACAAAAGGGCCCGAGTCAAAACGGCCCCGCGTCAAAAGGTCTCGGGTCAAAAGATCTCGACAACGAAAGCCCTGAGGCAAAAGGGCCCGAATCATAACGCCATTCGTAAAAAGGGGTCGGGTAAAATGGTCCCACGACAAAAGGACCCGAGTCAAAAGGCCCTGCGTCAAATATGGCCGTGTCAGAAAGGGACCCTGCTACAAAAGGGCAAGAGTCAAACGGACCTGCGTCAAATGGGCCGGGTTAAAAGTCTTCACAACAAAAGGGCCGGAGTCAAAAGGCCCGAATCAAAACGCCCCTCATCAAAAGAGCCCGGGTCAAAAGAGTCCCACGACAAAAGGTCTCGAATCGCAAGGGCTCTGCGTAAAACGGGCCCGGGTGAAATGTGGCTCCACTACAAAAAGCGTAAGTCAAACGGACCCGTGTGAAAAGGACCTGGGTCAAAGGTCTACGAAACAAAATTGCCCGAGTCAAAAGGGGCCGAATCTAAACGCCCCTCATCAAAGGGCTTGGGTCAAAAGAGTCCCACGACAAAAGGGTCCGAGTCAAAAGGGCCCTGCGTCAAACAGATCCGGGTCAAAAGTGGTCCCGCTACAAAATGTCCGAGTTAAAACAACGAAAGGGCCCAGGTAAAAGGTCTCCGCGAAAAAAGGGCCCGAGTCATAAGGGCGCTGCGTCAAAAGAGCCTGGGTCAAAAGGGTTCTGCGAAAAAAGGACCCGAGTCAATAGTAAAATACGTCATACGGACCCTGGTGAAAGGGGCACCACTACAAAAGGGCACGGGTTAAAACGGCCAGGCGTCAGCTGGGCCTGAGTCAAAAGGCCCTTGCGTCAAAATGGCACAAGTCAGAAAGATCCCGCGTCAAAATGGTAAATACGGTTTCACGGGTAAAAAGCTTTAGATCAAAGCAAGATTGGAGATCACGCATGCACAAGGGGTTTGTGTCCTCTTAGTAAATTGAAGTCTTTGTGCAAAAGAAGGAAATATATCTATGGTTATTAGTAACAAATAGGAAATTTGAATGGTGATATTAGTTTTGTTTACTTGTTGACTGGTTTGCAACAATCGCTTTCGCTTAAGTCGTTCTCCATGAAAGTTTCCTTGCACTCCCGTCATAGGCGGACTGGGTGTATTAGGGCCTAGGACACGGTTACCATGGAGGGCCCTCAGACTCTAACACCAATTTCTAAAATATCATACAATCAGTGGCGCAACCAGCTATGAGCTCGGGGTTCATGCCTCCCCGAAACAAACCTGGTCAATCTTATAAAGCCGCGATGCAGGCAAATTTCGGTGAAATTTCAAAATAGATCAATGCATAAATGAACATTGAATTAAGTCAAAGCATTGTAGAAAGAGAAATGCACAGAGAAAACCCCTACATTAATTTCTTAGAGTAATAAATATTAGTAAAGAGTGCGTCATTTTATGCAAAAATATAGATCTACAAAATAATAATTATAGTGCAAATTTTAAAACTTGTAACCATTAATAATAGGGAATTTGTGAATTGGAATTTTCATTTTAAGGTTTTCTTTAGCAAGTTAATAATAAGGATAACTAAATTGCTTGTAATGAGGAGAATTTAAACTTTCAATTTTGTCCATATCAAATGGCGCAGCACGTCGTTTGTGGACTACTGTATTGAATATTCCTGTCCCCTCCCGAAATAAATTCCTGGTTGCGCCGGTGGGTACAATGAACATATGCGATGAGCCATCGAGTTAAGTAGTTGTAAATTCGTTGTTACATGATAGTTTTTGCAAGCTATGATTTTTTATTGGTCATTGGAAATTTGATGTCATAGCAAGCACAAGATTTCCAGAAACAAACTTTCAAGATAATGTTTTATAATTATTATTGTATTGCCACACGGGGTGTCTAAAATGTCCCCTGACTTAGGATAACTCTGTTATTATCAGAGTTACAACAAAATGTAAGAGGAGAAACCGTCTTCAAATAAAGTTTTTAATATACAGTAACTTGATTCATTTATGTTGTGGGTCCAGGTAAATGGTAACGTTGCATTTTCATGTAACATTATGCGCATATAGAGCGTACAGCCCAAACGGCTTATCCGATTTGAAAAATTCTTTCACTTTAGATTGAAAACATTATATTTGGAGATGGTTTCTCCTCCTACATTTTGTTGTAATTCTCATAATAAGAGTTACCGAATGTCATGGGACTTTTGAGACTCTGTATAGTAGCTGAAACACTAAACAAATAATAGCCAATAGCTTTGTACTATGGAAAGAACAGAACAGCTTACTGAAAATCGTAACAAACAACTAATAATAACTTTTGACTCTGGAATGAACACGACGTTTTACTGAAAATGAAAAACACTGCTGAACCACTAAACAACTAATAATTTTAAAACGTTAAGATTCTTTTCAGTTCAGATTACGAATGGGAGAGTTCCTGAATAAATTTGTTCACAGACACTAAATTTAACATATCTCTTTCCATTTTCATTAGTATAAATGTGTCCAAAATGTCTTCACACAAATTAGCTGTGAGATTTGTTTACTCTCTAACTTTAACTTTGAGAAGCACCTTTCACATGGTAGAGACAAACCATGTTTGTATCAAATGTATAAATTATTCAAACAACTAGACTGACAAAAATTGGTACACAATTTTCCCTGCACATGACAAACAATTTTTACACAAGGTGTTTGCAGCATCATTATCACTCTTGCCGTGAATCCCGTCCAAAATGTTCCATCTCCCATAGCATGCTCAGATGCATAATCATCATCTTCTTCTTCTACGGATTCAGGGGTATCATTCTCTTCAGGATCATCAAAAACAAGAACGTTTTGTGACAGAATACACGACAAAGAACTACTGGAGCTCTTTGTATATTTCCTCCTATTTTAAATTTAGTTTTTTCGCAAGAACTCCGAAAGCTCCTGCAGACACACCATTCTTCCCGATTTCCGAACGGTGCTCGGGATCCATCATTTGGAGTTCATTTGGCTGCTGAAATCTATCACTGACATTTTCTTCTTCAAGATTCTTCTGGGCGGAAAGTCTTTTTCCATTGCTATCTCTACACCAGATTGCACAAGCTCTTGTTTTATTTACACAAAATATTTTTGTATTTTCGTAAAGCTTAAACAGACATCTTTTGCCTCTATTTTCTTCTGAAGCTGCTGCTGCAAATTGTCTACAAGTCTCCAGGTTGTACGATAGTCCAATCCGTGAGAGTGTAGGTATTTTGAAACATGCTTCGTTTCTGTAAACAAGTCCTGAAACACAGAGCACATCATTACAGTGTTAAATTCTATCAATTTATTCAGCAAAGTTAAGCTTGAAATGTTGATTTCGCATTAAAACTCCTGTCCTGCACATCATCATTGAGGAACAATAAAAATGAAAGAAATCTTGATGGTGATAGACAGTCGTCTCGTCTTGACTTCATGTTTCATAGCGAAACTCGTTAGTGTTGACTACCGCATTCAGTGCCTTTTTTGCTCCACAATCGTGTTGCACCGACTTTTGAACTTTTCTGAGTTTGTCATGTTCCTCGTGGCTTGCATCAATCATTTTCTTCCAAACATTCTTTCTTTTGCAGTATTCAGACAGAACACGGCACTGGTTTCAACCACACCAAATAAATTTGCAGCTTCAGGGATCTACTCAATCGAATTTGTCATAAACAAATTAAGAGCATGAGCCATGCATTGGGGGTAAATGATTTCAGGATTATCCTTCTCCAGTAATGCTTTAACTCCATTATAGCATCCACTCAAGTTAGCAGCTCCATCGAAAGAGCAACTTACAATATCAGACATCAAAAAATTGTTGGCACAAAGCACTCTTTTGTTTTCATTTTAAGTTACTTGCCTTACAGTGTCACTCTTTACGACAACTGCTAACAGCCGCTCAATTAGTTGACCGCTTATAACGCAGAGAATTACTATAGTAAGCTGGTTCAGTACTGAAACATCTTAAATAGAATCAACCATTATGCTGAAAATGCCCGCTTTCTTGCCATCTTCCACTGTTTTCTCCTGCAATTTTGTAAACGTTTTTGATAGAAAATATTTTTTTAATACTCTGTTTTTTCCATTTTTAAGTTATCAAATATAGACCTACAAGATGTATTAACATCCATAAAGGACAAATCAGCCTGTGGTTAAATATGGACCCAGCTACAAACTGGACCCCAGTCTTCAACGATGAAAGGGCCCCAACTGTCCAACATAATGAAAAAAGTTCCAGGTCCCAAGAACTCAACATGATGAAGAAAGTGCCTAGGAGCCCAACTGCACAATGAAATAAAAGAAAGTCCCCAACTGCCCAATATAATGAATAAAGGACTCAGGGCCACAACTGCTCAATGTAATGAAAGAAGGCCCCAACTGTCCAATATATTGAAAGAAGGGTCCAAGGCCCCAGGTACAAACTAAATCACAAATTCTGATAATAAAAGACCATAGTGAAAGATAGATCTAGCAACAAATCCAGTAACAAAAGGACCTTATTGAAAAAGATAACTTACTGCTTGATGAAAGGATGGAAGAGGAGTGTGTGTTGGCAGCATAATAAGTGAACTACCGAATTATTTAGCTTTCTTATGTTTTAGCTTTTCTTTCTTTCTTTTTCTTTCTTTATTGTTTCATATTTTTTTCTGAGAGGGCCTAGGCTGCGACTGCGGCCTAACGGCTCTGGCCAGTCTGCCCCTGACTCCCGTCTTTCTGAGTTTGTATTCTAGTGACATAGCCCAATCAAACTTTGTCTATTGTTGATTTTCCCCTTACTTGTAAAATTCCATTTCTACCCCTGGATCAAAGTATAGTATGAAAAATATTCTGTGGAAAAAGATTAGTTTAATTTTACTGTGAGAATACATATGTGGATCTGTATACAGGGTTAGTGAAAAGTATTGGGACAGAACAATAATAACGACATGAGCGAACGGAGGAAAAATAAATGTTACAAATGGTATTATTGCAAAACCTGTATTGATTTGGAGTGTGGTCACCATGGAAGGCATCTTGAATTCCGATATATTGCATATCACACAATATTGTTTTAAATGTAAAAGATTATGATTTTACACTTCACTTAGGCTTGAATATTCAAACAATTGAGAATGTGAACTCATTTATTACACATCATTTGTTTCAGACAGAGTGTGCTATGTTTGACATATGTATCTCATAGAAAAAATTATTATGATAGGACAGTAACAAAGAGATGCATAGTCGGAGGAAAAGCAAATGTTACAATTTGACATTGGTTTAGAAACTGCGTTAAATGCTTTAGTATACATCATAGCAGCCATCTTGAATTCCACATATTGTATACCACACAATATTTTTAAATAAAAACAGGTATGTGTTGAGTTTTGATTTTGAGATTAACGCAGTGGCAAGGCTTGAGGGGAGACAAGGAGACAAGGTCTACCCTTTAGAATGTTATATGTATTAAGCCATTAAGCCTAAATTACTAACTTAAAATTTTGCAATTTAGATTCTGAACTTAAAATTTCTTATGATTTATTCTAAGCTTTTTTAATGCTTCCGTATGAAAGACAGAAAGCAATGGGTTTTACGAAACCTTGAACATTATTATTATAGAAACGTAGGATAAACAAGCAGCCACGTGAGAAGTTAAAGTCCAAAGACTCGTGCTGTGTACTAGTACTTGCGAAAAGACAGTTGCTGTTCTGTCTACGTTTCCAGGGCTGGCTATCTTCATTTTAAGCTGGATTTGTAAGCGACAGAAACAGACCGCTATTTCTTCTTATTTGTTTTTATTTTAAACCATCTTTCGAGCTCCCTCTATAAAATGTTAAATTTTTGTAACGTACCTTTGATATGTCTCCAACATCAGAATAATAAAAAAAAGAAGATTCCCTAACGAAAAGTTTAGATGTATTACAATTCTATCACTTCTATGTTTTTCGCAAGAGTGACAAGTACTTTTACATGTCCCGGTAAATACCCCTCTCCCCTGGTTCGAATTTTGAGAAAGAGAAACCTTTTGTCTTGGTCTGGGGCCTGGATCAAGGTAGCCGTGACCAAATTTTGGTAACTCGGTCCACTCGTCTGGTCCGCTGGTGCACACAGACACAAAGATAGATAGATAGACACACAAACAAACTCTACTTTATTTATATTAGATTCTTCGCTCAATAATTGTGCAGATGAAAGATTTGAAAAATACAAAAATCTGGTCATTGTAGAACTAATAAATTATAGAATATTTAGTATGCATCAACAAATTATTCCATACGGCAAACTGAATGACTTGATATCCACCTTTCCTAACACTTTTTGCTCAGATCAGCTTAAGAATGAACTTATCAACATATGTTCCGATAGAACAAACACATTTCTCTTCCCGAATACTTGAAATATATTCTCAGTAATGAACCTCAAAGCATATATCAGGAAACAACGAAGCTGCTAAGTATGGTATAACTCCAGTTTTTTTGTAAACATTGAATGAATGCCCTGGAAAGAGTGTATCTTACTTAACGAATAGTTTGACAAACTTTCTGAAATACGGACACTTACAATAAAGAACTTGGTATGGAAGCTTTGTAGGATATTTCAATTCAAAGAAAGAGCTAGTAATATTTTTGCCGAAATAAAGAATAAGGTATGGAGCTCGTTTACAAGACTGTAAGGTATTAATTAGGTAAGGGTAAGGTATTTGGTATTAGGTATTAAGTTAGGTGTTGTAAGGTGTTTGGTTTTTTTTCTATTGTTTTTTGTTTACTTTACAGTTCATTTCTAAGGGATTTAGAAATGACTATCCCTAAGGAGGGTATGGGGAAGCAATGCCCCCATTTCTTGCAAATGAGGTACCATTCAGAAATCTATGCTTCGAAAAAATAATACTATTCACCAAATTTCACTAATTATAAAATTTTATACTTAAAGGAAGAAAGTAAACATATGCTTTACAAATACTATATATATGAACAGTGAAACCTGTCTATGCTGGCCAACATTGGTTCCATTGAAAAGCGACCAACTTACCAGAAAATAAGTTTGATTCGTGTATTTTTAGAATAGGATTTCTAATATTACTTGGTTGTTAATAAGCAATGGCACGACAGCTACTTTAAAACAATGTATATAGATTAATAATTTAACTACTTTTTGTTAATGAGCTACAAGTGTTTCCCTCGGAGCAAAAGATCTTTTGAGAAATGTTAAGGGAATTCATATTTTAAAACCTCCACTACCTTTTGACAAGAAGTCATGTGCCAATAGTTGAGAATTGAGATGGTTAGCTTTAGCCTTGAGAATTTTCCGGAATTACTAAAGCTCCCCACTGATGAACGGAGCTGATAGGCTATAGCTAATGATTTTTCTAAAACATATAGGGTAAACAAATACGTGCAATCATTTCCGGAATTCCTGTACGTGCTTTTTCTTATTCATGTCTTCCTTCCCCAACCCTTTATTAGGGTAGTGTTCTGGCCTTTGATCTCCAAGAACAAATCGTGGGAATCTACGCTTCTTTGTCTCCACTTACAAATACAGAACATCTGCCTCGCGTATGGGAATGCAAAAGAGTTAAGAAAAACAACAAAATGATACTTTGCATGGCCAAGATATGCAGGTAAATTTATCATTATCATTATAGGGTAAACATTTTTTCAATGCGGCCAACTTCCAAGATAGACAGATGGCCAAGTTGACAGGTTTTACTATATATATATATATATATATATATATATACGAGGGTTGGGGCAAAAGTCATGGCAAATATTTTTTTCTTGAAGATACCCGTCCGGTTGGAAAATGTGAGATATACAGACGAAAGGGCAAGGTGTTAACTACATGTGTGGAAATGAATAACACTGAAATATCGTAACACACTAATTTATTACGGTAGTATACAGGGCAATATGGCCTTCACTGTGCAAAAGAATGACAACACAGTACGCATACAGTTGACATGATAAATCTGGGCCTAAAGACCCTCAAAGTAGTCCCTTGCTACTTGCACCGCACGCTGCCAACGATGTGGGAGGCGCTGAATACCATCCGCCTCAGCATTTGCCGCACCATGTGAAACAAAGTGCAAACAATGACACCCCTGACGTCTTACGCGACGATCAGCATCAATTTGACTGGGGAAGGTTTCTGACAGAACTTCTACCTCCTTGGTGATCCAACATGTCGCCACTTCGCGGACTGACGTTTCAGTTCTGGTTCGTGTGCCCTGGCCTAAAATTCATCGATGGCGATTTTTCGTGACAAGAATTGATCGCCATCCTGCTGCCAGCGTGCAAAGTGGTCGGAGCATATTGCATAGCGCATCTATCTTTGAACTTCCGTCAGTGCATGCGGTACCCACCGCGATGCGATTTTGCGTAGTTGCAGCTCATTACGCAATATCCTTTGGACGACGTTTCTCGATGCCACTTGCCTTCGCTAACTCCAGTAGCTTCCATCGTCTGTCTTCATCCAGGAGCTCCTCGGTGACGGCACGTGCCACGTCGGTCCGCACACTGACAGGTCGTCCCGAACGTTGCTCATCACTGGTTGACACGCATCCTTGCTGAAACTTTCCTACCCAGCGTGCATGGTACTGTCCGGTATGGTAGGGCATTATTTCCAAGGGCTTCCACTAATTCACTGTGACATTCCATCGCATTTCTCCCTCGGAGAACGGTTATATTGATGTAAGCGCCCTGCTTAACACGGGTTACTTCCATCTCGCACGACACTCACCAACTGACTGATTTCACAGCCCTCACTGTGCTACTACCAGCTACCACAGAGCGATCTATTGTTCTGCATACACACTATGCCTGCAGAACTTCCACACGACACATGTAAGTTTGTGATCCACTCACATATCTGGAAGAAAAAAAAATAGTTGCCAATGACTTTTGCCCCAACCCTCGTATATATATATAGGGTGGGCCATTTTAATTAATCCACGGAAATATCTGAAAAATGATAAAACATAGAAGAAATTTTTGAAGTACACGTTATATATTGCTAAGGGGGAAAACCAATTCCGCCAAAAGTACCCCTCCCTGCCCCCCTGAATGGGGGTAACGGGGGGTAACTTTGAAATGTCAAATGGGAACATGGGTCGAGTAATACCTCGTTCGAAAGGTCTTGGAAAACTAAGTAACGCTGTACCAAAAGATGTTTCATATTGTGCACCAGTTTCAAAATGGCCGCCATGATATGGTTCGGAAACTCCAGTACCTGTAGTATGAAAGCCATGGAAGGTAAATGAATGGAACAAATTTGAAATAAGTAAATATCACAGGGCGTATCGAATGATGTAATCCCTGTGATCCCAGTGGCCTCCCTGAAGGGGTCTTGTGGGCTAACTTCAAAATTTCAATGTCCGACCGGACAACGGTTCGGGCGTACGCTTGACCTACCCAATGCTGTTTGGAAGGCAGACTTCATGCATAGAGAATTGGTGCACTAAGTTAACGCGGATGGCCACAGTTACATTTTGATTAACTATTAGCATTCATGTCATATTGTGAGCTTGAGGGACGAAACGGTGTGTACGTATATCCCCGAAATGCTTTCTGAATAACCAGCACGCATTGCATAAAAGTTTCTCTTTTTTTAGTCACTACAGCGTCATCCTTACAAACAAATGTTTCAACCACACCATACCTATTTGTAAGGTTAGCCTTAATTTACGAATTAAAGTAGAGTTCTCATTTGAACTTTCACTTTACTTTCCACCCCACTCACATACAGAGCGCAGGGAGAGATTATTTTGCAGGACTTGGATTTCTCTCTATACATTATGGAAATTTTACTCTAATATTTTTATCTCTGTTGTATTATTCTCGAGCCTTGGAACGCCTCCGTGGTTTTCCTATTTAATTTTCGTTATTTTCATTTATGTCTAACCGTATTCATACTATGGGCACTAGACGTTTTCTTAGACACAGTCACCATGTCTTTGCGATCATTTTGAAAACGGTGTCTCATGTCGAAAATTTTCTTACAGAAGCTGTTTGATATTAATTTGTGTATGTAACGTGATATTACTCGCTTCAAGCTGCTATTTGAAATTTTCAAGTTGGCCCCGGATACGTTTCAGTTGGCCCTTGGAGTCACCCCGACAACACCTCTCGATGTGCCTTACGTCAGTTAGCTACTCCAGTTTTTCTTTTGTTGATTTATCTCCAATCGCTTTCATACTACGGGTACTAAACCTTTTCTCTGACACTGATACTATGTTTCGGCGGCCTTTTGAGAACACTGCCATTTCACATCAATCGTTTTCTCCTGCAATATGTTAGATTTTGCAAGATTTATCGAACGAGGTACCACTCGACTCATGTAACTATTTGAAATTTTGAAGTTAGCCCCCAAGACCCCTTTAGGTAGGCCACTGGGATCACAGGGACCACACCGTTCGATATGCCCTATGATATTTACGTATTTCAATTTTGTTCCATTCATTTACCCTCCATGGTTTTCACACTACGGGTACTTTAGTTTCCGAACCATATTATGGCGGCCATTTTGAAACCGGTGCACAATATGGAGTGGGCCCGAGGCCAACTTAAAAATTTTAAATGGAAACATGGGGCGAGTGACACTTCATTCGATAGATCTTTAAAAACTAAAAAGCGATGTGGCAAACGGTTTTTCATATAGGTCACCGTATTCAAAATGGCCGCCAAAATATGTTACCTATATCAGATAAACGTCCAGTAGCACTAATATGAAAACGGTTAAACATAAATGAACCAAACAAAAACTCAAATAGGAAAGTCATGGGGCAAATCGAATAATGTTGTCGCGGTGCGCCCAGGGCTGCCTTCCATGGGGGCCCAGGCCCAACTTAGAAATTTTATATGAAAATATGGGTCACGTGATACATCGTTCGATAGATCTTCATACACTAAACAGCGTTGTGGCAAAAGATTGTTCATATGGGTCACCGTTTTCAAAATGGGCTTCAAGACATCTTGCCTGTATCAGATAAAACGTCCAGTATCACTAATTTGAAAACGGTTGAAAATAATAGCTGATGAACAGAATAGAACTCCTATAGGAAATCACAGAGGGTATTATTCATTCCACGCCTCGAGAATAATCCAATGGAGAAAAATATTATTAAAGTATAAGTGATAATGCTGAAAAGGAAATCTAATTCTTAGAAAATTATCTTTCCGATCTCCTTCCGTAATGGGCGAAGCGGGAATGAATGGTAAAATTTCAAATGAGAACCCCCACATTTACTTGCAATAGGTATGGTTTGTCTGAAACACTTGGTTGAATTAAGTTGCTTTTGGGTTTAACGTCTCGTTCAGCAGCGAGGTTATATGAGGCGTGGACCTACTGATTAACGTGCAATCCGAACTACACGTGCTCCCGCCGGGAATCGAACCCGGGTCTCCCACGCCAAAGGCGCGTACGCTAACCGCTTAGCCATGGAGGAGCTCCTGAAACACTTGGGGTGTACAAGTGACTGGTACTGTAATGAACCAATATTCTGCAGACGACTTTTGAGAAAACCAATGTTTCTACACATTGTTCTAAAATTGCATTGTTCGACAAATTGGTTTCGCATTTCAGTTGATTCATTTTGCACAAATTATTTCCTGCAATCAAAATGGAAGGTACCGTTTAACAAGAATTTTACCTACTTTTTTTCATTAAAGACATATATCTCATAAAAAAACATGTATCACCCCAAGTGTTTATTTATGCTTTTGTTGTGTAAATACAATTTGCAAAAACTAAGGTTCTCGTTTGGAATTTCACCGTTCCTTCCCGTCCTCTTCACCCACTTATCGTTGGACTGTGTTTTAGGAATTAGATTTCCTCCTTTGCATTATGGCACCTTTAATCATCTCCTCCGTTGCAACATTTTCGAGCCGTGTAGTGAAAAATACCTTCTGTGATTTCCTATAGGAGTTTTATTCTGTTCATCCGTTATTATCTTCAACCATTTTCATATTAGTGGTACTGGACGTTTTATCCGATACAGACAAGATGTCTTGGCGACCATTTTGAAAACGGTGTCCCATATGAACAATCTTTTGTCACAACGCTGTTTAGTGTATGAAGATCTATCGAACGATGTATCACGTGACCCATATTTTCATATAAAATTTCCAATTTGGGCCTGGGCTAAGATGAAAGGCGGCCCTGGGGGCACCGCGACAACATTATTCGATTTGCCCCATGACTATCCTATTTGAGTATTTGTTTGGTTCATTTATGTTCAACCGTTTCCATATTAGTGCTACTGGACGTTTATGTGATACAGGTAACATATTTGGCAGCCATTTTGAACACGGTGACCGAAATGAAAAATCTTTTGCCACATCGCTTTTTCGTTTTTAAAGATCTATCAAATGAAGTGTCACTCGCTCCATGTTTCCATTTAATATTTTTAATTTAACCTCGGGCCCCCTTGAAGAGCGGCCCTGAGGGCATCGCGACATCACCGTTCGATTTGCCCCATGGTATTTCCTATTTGAGTTTTGGTTCAGTTTATTTATGCTCAAACGTTTTCGAGATATTTCCGTGTAAAGATTAAAATGGGCCATCCTGTATATATAATGTGTGTGTCTACTCCGCCACTGGTTTAACGTTCCGTTCAGCAGCGAGGCTATATCAAGAAAAGGCATGTGTGTAACAAATTGATGCTAGAATCTTCCTGCAAACTACGTTCATCGTCCGTTTCAAAAGCATCGTAGTCTACATTATTTTATTATTTCCGTAATTTCTCGGGGCGAAAATACGCCACTATCATAAGAATCACGACTTGTCGCGTTGGTATTCGTAGCCAAAAGCTCAACTGAAAAGAAGGAATAGTAAGCAAACTACAAGAAGGGTGTGAAACAACCATACACTCTTCCACTGGCTAATAGAAAAGGGGAAAACAAAAATAGCTACATGTTTTTGCCTTTTGAGTACTCATATCTTTTTGGGAATATATACTTGACACAGCATGTCAGTTAAATACGCAAAACGTCACCTGTACGCATTAAGCTGTAAAATATTCGTGAAAAGTAAACAGAAGGGACGGTTGTATGCTGCTGTTGTATTCTAACAGTCAATCAATGTTCAACTAACGGAACTGCCCTTGATAGGGTACTGACTAAACGCCTTGTAACAAGAGGGCAACTCACCCATAGGTCTCTTGCAGCTATACAGCGAGCTGTGTGCGTTCTGAGTCACTCCCTGCGAAAATATTGTTCCTTTTCTTGCCTTGAGGCAAGGATTAAGAAGGCACCTTTGCACAGCTTTGGAGAGTGGGACGAAGTAACATAAAATGATCGAAAGACAACTGATGTTAATGTAGAGTTAACTGTTTCGAGCAGTGGCGTATATGGTTTGAAAGCATGGGCTACCACTGACCTTTATATTATTATTAATATTAATGATAATAATAGAAAACGTAATAATAATAATAATAAATTTGCATAACAATGAACAAAAAGTGGTTGTGCTTTTTTCTTTTTTTGAACTTTTGTTTTGAGACCATTAGTGTTTTCCACCGTAAATTAAATTCCATCGTACATTTGCGCAGTTCTCGTGGATTACATTCGTAAAATGTAAATTTTTAAAATTGTAACTTCCATCAAAAGTCGCCTCTGTTACTGACATTGGTGCGGGCGCGGTGGCTTAGTGGTATAGCGTTCACCTCCGGTGCTCGGGGTCCCTGGTTCGATCCCAGCTCACGCCGTGTGGACTTTGTAGTTGACAAACACCGTGCTCGTGTGTTTTCTCGGGGTTCTCCCGTTTACTCCCACTTTCTTCATTCCACTATTTCACTCATCCTCAGCGTCTCCTTTAGCCTAACCGGCATAATCGTGGGACGTAAAACTTAAAGATTTCATTTCATTTCATTTACTGACGTTGGTTGTCATTCTTGAACAGTCTTCGCAAAAATTCTGAGTATAGTAACGTAATGTAAAAATGCAGACAGTCATTATAATTGTTATGTTTATTATCGCTACGTAAATCCCAAATTTTTGCGTTAACAAACTATTCTCGGGCCCTTTTGTTGCGGAGATCGTTTCACCGGGGCGCTTTTGATGAGGGGCGTTTTGATTCGGGCCTTTTGACTCGGGCCCTTTTGTTGTGGAGGCATTTAGACCCGGACCCCCTTGACGTGGGGCCGTTTGACTTAGGCCCTTTTATAGCGGGCCCATTTTTGACAAAGGCCAGTTTGACGCAGGTCCTTTTCACTTAGGTCATTTTGTCGTGGGACCCGTTTGACCGGGCTCTATTTATGAGGGTCGTTTTGATTCGGCTCGTTTCGATTCGGGCCCTTTTAACCCGGGGCCGTTTGGCTCGGGCCTTTTTGCATCGGGCCCCTTTTTCACTTGTGCCTGTTTGACGCAGGGCCTTTTGACTTGGGTCATTTTGTCGAGGGACCCTTTAACCCGGGCTCTTTTTATGAGGGGCATTTTGCTTTGGCCCCTTTTGACCAGGGCCCGTTTGATGAGGGGCGTTTTGATTTGGGACTTCACTCGCGCCCTTTTGTTGCGGAGACCATTTCACCCGGGCCCTTTCACCAGGGGTCGTTTGACTCAGGGGCCGCGGTGGGTCAGTGGTAGAGCGTTCACCTCTGCGGCTTGGAATCCTGGGTTCGATCCCAGCCCACGTCAATTGAACTTTGTGGTGGACAAACACGGTGTGCGTGGGTTTTCACCCGAGCTCGTTTGACGCAGGGCTTTTTGACTTGGGTCATTTTGTCGTGGAACCATTTTGACCCGCCCTCCTTTTATGACAGGCCTTTTGACTCGGGCCCTTTTGACACAGGGCCGTTTGACGCGGGACCTTTTGTAGCGGGACCATTTGTCACCTAGGCCCCTTTGACGCAGGGCCTATTGACTTAGGTCATTTTGTCGTGGGACCCGTTTGACCCGGGCTCTTAATGAGGGGCGTTTTGATTCGTCCCCTATCGACTCGGACCTTTTTAACCCGTGAACTTTTGACACAGGGCCGTTTGACTCGGGCCCTTTTGTAACGGACATCTTTCCCACCCGGGCCCGTTTGACGCAGGGCCTTTTGATTTAGGTCAGTTTGTCGTGGGACCCATTTGACCCGGGCTCTATTTATGAGGTGCGTTTTGATTTGGCCCCTTTTGACCCGGGCCCTTTTGATGAATTGCGTTTCGATTCGGGACTTTTGACTCGCATCCTTTTGTTGCGGAGACCTTTTGACCCGGGCTCTTTTGACGCGGGGCCGTTTGACTCAGGTGCCGCGGTGGCTCAGTGGTACAGTGTTCACCTCTGTTGCTTGGGGTACCGGGTTCTTTCCCAGCCCACGCCAATTGAACTTTGTGTTAGACAAACACCGTGTGCGTGGGTTTTCTCGGGATTCTCCCGTTTCCTCCCACTTTCTTCATTCCACCATTTCATTCATTACTCATCATCACCGTCTCTCTTAGCCTAACCGGAATAAACGTGGGACGTAAAACTCAAAGATTTTTCTATATCGGTCTTTGCCTCCCCCCCCCCTTCCGTTGGAAAAAATTATGCGGGCGTTAGTGATTATGATGTTGCTTAGTTACTGTATTATATTGTTCTATACACGGACTAAATATTTCTGTTTTTTATATAATAATGAGAACCTTATTTACATTTATTACGGTCTTTGCTATTCACGTTCAGCGTAATCAGTTTCCATTTACAAATAATTACAGTGAGGTGAATGGTATAATTCATTCACAGATTTAGGACTTACGAAACATGTCGTAGTAAATTCCTGAAGTGTGAAAAGCGCTAGTAGCAGTAATTAGCTCAGTCGGTCCCTATAGTTCCGATTACATAAATCTTACAGATGTTGTATCTCTTTCTTTCTTTTCTCTCTACATCTGGAGATTAATGTTTGGACAAATAAGCTAAAGTGGCAATTTAAAAAAGTAAGATGATCTACGCTATCAGTGACAGATGTTGTGGTGTTTAACTTAACATATAAGGCAATAAATTGAAAAACAGAGATGACAGTGCACTGATGCTTGAAATCTGTGTCTTTACTCTCTATACCTACGATATTTCCCTAGTCAAAATAAAAACTGTTCAAAATTAATCACAAATTCTTATGCAACCATCCCTTCCTTAGAGTACTGCGCGCTCACATACCCGTCACGGCGATGTAAAGGCACTTTTGGCGACGAGGATACAAAGTAGGTACAAACGACCATACAGTTTTGATGATATTTGAAAAAAAGACTTAACGACTGAAATTACTAGGGAAACTTATCATATACTTAAAGCGTGCTGACGAACTCCTAATAGGACCCGACAGTTTCGTCAGAATATCTTCATGTAGTAAGAACGATTCTTCAGAAGTTTCTAACAATTTCATTGTTTTTGGTGCTGTTATAAAACACTCCCACATATCAACCATGTTCACATTTTCGCACTTGGGTAGTGAATAGCCTCACCAAGTATTTTAGCTTCCCTTAAACCTTTACCACAGCAAAATCACCAGCTTTAGAAAACTATCATCTAGTTCGTGATCGTCTGGAAGGTTGTCTTCTGGAGTGTTGCCTTTCTCCTCTTCCGATAATACACGGGTTATAAAACACTCCCACATACCCGCCATGTTCACATTTTCGCATCTTTGTCACTGTCGTGAAGAGAATAATAGTCTGAGCTCTCTGATGACGAGTGTTCCACATGCATCAACTTTCTTGTTCGTGAGAGATCCGTTCCGTTGCTGTTGGAGTAAGAGAGCTCAGGTTCGTTGTGATTTGATGAAAGTGTATCATTTTCAGAAAACAAACCAAAATTCTTACCAGAAACAACATCTATTCGTTTTCTCTTCTTCCGTTTTTTAATTTTTTCATCTTCTCGCATGCTCTTGAGAAGACCCATAAGGGAACGGTCTACAGTCTGAGATGTCTCTTGCTGTTCTATTTCTTCTCGTTCAGTGTCTCTTTTTGGCAGCATCCTCAGTACTTGGTCTCGACAAAGGGGAAAAATTCCACACTTTTCAAATCCAACCCTGATATTTACCTCCTTCAGTTTCACACTTTTTTTTTTCTTTTAGAAGACTTGGAAATTTGTTCTTACAGATGGTTGATTTCATTCCTATCAGGTCCTTTTTTCCGCTTCTCAAGAATTTTCCACTATTCAAGAAGTGTTTTTATTCACACCATTAATTAAAAATTATAACAATAACCCAGTAAAGTTAAATTTTGATTACAAATAATTTACAAAAGAAAACTTTAACTATAAACCTCATTAAATGAAACAACAAACTACAAAATAGGCATATGTTCAAATGCAACAAATATGAAAATGTCACACTTACCAAGAAAGTTTGAGGAGCGCCAAAATACCGTGTAGGATTTCAGTAACGTATTAACGCTGCTGCCGTCTACCTCAGTGTTCCCAACTCACTAAAACATTTTATGTCTGCTGTGATCACTTTAGCCATATAAGACTATGTTAAGAAATTTCAGTTTTGTTGATTAATTTATCGTCCAGATAAATCCAAAACTCATCTGGGAGTTTTGTTTCTATTCACCCCATGTTTCTATTCACCCCATTTGACGGTAAATTATTAGGGTCTACATGTTTGTATCGGAATGGTGCTCCAAGAAATGTTGAGCTAATAAAGACTTACCAACAACTTGACAATAATAATAATAATACATAACATACCCTATTGTTGAGTTGTCAATTTCCCAACGTTGACTCCAGTAACGTAGCGTAAAGTTTCGAAATAGGTAAGCTAAAATCAGGACCGTAGCTTGGAGGTGGTTAGGAGGGGTCAATCTCATTGCAATCATTGTAAACTCCTGAATCATTCCGTTGTTTATTGTATCGTATATATGAGTGTAAAATAAACAGAAATTATCCTCCATCTCTCTCTGCACTTCCAGTTAACCCTGTGTTACCCGTGCTAGAAAAGATACATTAATGTCTGCGCATCGACTTAGAGACCGTGTTTTCTTTTTATTGTTAAAATTGGGTTATAATGAAAAACAAATGTTAAAATTTAAGGCAAACTTTAATATTATATACAATAGCAAGTGTGCTAGTGCTAATTACATGTTTTACATAATTACATGCCTACAATAATAATTGTACTTAAAACTGTCTACTAAAAACTTATAAGAAAATATCTAATTACAAAAAATATTTTAACTGGAAATAACTTATCAAAAAAAAAACATTGCTTTTGGTCCCATATCCTCTCCACAGATGTATTTCTTGCACCTGACACTTACAAATCTGTTTTTTTCTATTCTGATTCCACGAACAAAACGAACATCTTCCAGCATTTCCTTCGACAGTTGCAGGTTTCTGATGATCTGGAACTCTAGCGGTTCTTCGAACCCTCATTTGCAGTTCACGAGGAAGATTTGTCCTCGCTGCTCTGGGATTGAAGAGGTGGAAACGGAAAGTATACGGACGTGTTGCCAGCTTATAGCGATGTAATAATAAAAAAAACTACGCCTGGAACGTGAGACGGTGCGCGAGTAACGCAGGGTTAACTATGCTCTTGTATGGTACCACTTAGATTGGAAATGTCTTACTTGCTTTTCTTCTTTTTTCATAAACAAGAGAGTGTCGCTTTTTCTTAGTTTTAACATTTTCCTCTAATGTGAGACAGATGAAATATGTCTAGTTCTGAACGAGATTGTCCATAAAGTTTCGCGATAAAGCCATAGTAAATCTACATGTGTCACTCCACTAACACATACGCACATGCATATCACACAAAACTGACAAAGTACACTGTATTACTACTTCAACGAAACAAGTAAAACGGATATAGACCTGTATTTAAGTATAAATTCCGCAAATCATATATACAAACTTTTCATCCACAACAACATATACCAGCCTACTAATACAAAACAGTGGTCCATCAACGCACAATGAATTGTGTTATTACATGCTTTTAAAGAAATAGCTATTTTTAAATCGAAAGTATTAAAAAAGAGCAACTATAATTCATTTGGGGCCTCATTCCGTATCTCTCATCGCCAAATTTGCGATGCAACGCAAAAAATACAACTAACAATACAAACTGCTATGCTGATTATCGCAAACTAAAATGCAAAGTTTGCGTTGCGATAGCGCAAACCAGTGTATAATAAATTCCTTGGTGTATTAATACAATTCATTATAACCTATTTATATTGTCTTTCTTTTTTTATCAGAATTTCTTACTAAATGCTAGCTGCTCAATTTTGCATAGCTTCCTGTTTTATCTTTTCTTTCAAGACCGCGTCTCTTCCTTTTGTCTTCCCGAACACCCGAAAGGCTAGACTTAGATAGCTTCATCAGAATTCGTCCACTTTTGTTGCACCGCGTTGAATTTGTGTATTGTTTAAATAGTGTTCGTCTGCTGGAAACGGTGGATGGGGGATTGTCACCACCATTCTTGTGATTCCATGAGAAGGGCAGAAGGCTACCGAAAAATGGCCTTCAACGCGCTATTTCTGGAGTTCTACTTCAAAATCTATTGTTACTCGCTTGAAGTTTAAACAGCGCATTATAAAATAAACAATTCATTGTATCAATGTCTAGAAACATAATTTGAGACTGGTGTATGAATATTTGGGTGGGCTTGGTCTTACAGTCTTAATGGACCCAACGTCCCTGGCTCTTTCATAAAAATTACGTAAGTCCTACTGATTGGGTCAAGTTACGCGAGGTTCTCAACCAATGCTATAATGTAACTTTGCCAAGAGCTTGGCTTTCTGATTCCCCTAGTCAACCCTAACAAATAGTCAACCCTAATTGATTGCCCTACGTTGGCCAACATCTTTTGTTATTGAAATAACTCCTCTGTTACCAGAGCTCCCGTGTGGCTATATTGCTAGCGCACGCGTCTTTTTCACAGAAGACCCAGATTCGATTTCCAATGGGTGCTCATGTGGTATTACACTGTTCATTAAATTAATGATAGTCAATTTATAATACATTGCGAGCCAGCAGAAAATAACAACTATACGTGGAGACTATATTTCATTTTTCTTGTTTTTTCTGAGGCTACAGAACGCTGCATATGTGTAAGTAATGATTTTCTAAGTAATCTTTGTTTCAATTTGCATATATATTGTTTCATGTGTTCACACCAACTGGAACCCAAACTAAGAACATTGAAGGTAACTCTATGAAACAGTATTTCTCTTAATTTCGTTCCGGTACAATAGTCGTACAGCTATTTAGAAAAGTATCTCCTTCCCTAAGTGCTCTAATTCCATTATTTGGGGTCCAGGTCATTTGCAGTTGTGAGAACGCCTAGACAGGTGCAACTCAACTTACACGTAACTTTTCTAGGCACTGACATCAGTTGGTAGCACAGAATAAAATATTTATGCAAGTAAAATTGTGAGTAGATGACGCACGAAACATTTCCCCATTCTCAGATCAATCTCTCTGGTTCAAAGCGTGTTGTCCAATGAACATTATATGTTAATCTCAATATTGCTGTGTGTGTAATGTATTGTTTCATTTTATACTGGATAGTCAAAGAAAAAAAAACAATGATCAGACATGAATCAGAAAATTCTTGAAAGTAGAGGAAAATATCAAATCTAGAACAACTGCTGGAAATAAGTCTCTAAATCACCATTGACAGACCTTCTCCAATTCTCCTTATTCCAACATCTTTTGCTTTCTAGGGAAGAGAAGATCTTACTTGTCACACTGAGTATGCATTGAAATTGAAATTGAAACAGTTGAAAAAGTTTCAGCCTGGCCGGAATTCGAACCCGAGTCTACCGAACAGAAGCTCAATGCGCTAACCACTCACCTACCGCACCACTTAACCTTCCACCAAAACTAATACCTAGTTAAAATCGTTTCAGGGAAAAATATAAACAAGATATTCAAATATAAAAAACAAACAAATATAAATAAAAATATAAACAAGAAAATATAAGCAACTTGTGTGAGTGTCTTGATGACTTACTCGAGATTTCCTTGTTTAACTCAAAAACAAGTTATATAGACGTTCCTCAATGAGGAAAATATCACTAAACGTTCTTAAAGTTGAGGCTACGTCATCGACAGAGTCGTAACTTGTGGGGGGGCAGGGGGCAACTGCCCCCAGAGGAGTTTCCTGCTGTTCGAAAGGGCCCATTTTGGAACAAAATTTTCTTACTCCATATATGATACGAACATATAATTAGAAATGAAGCATGAAATAGGGTCGCTACATTATATAAACAAAACAGCACACAAAAGGTAACTAAAACAAAAATGAGTCGCGGCCATATTTCAGTAAAGTATGTCTACTATTAGGGACTCTAGAAATAATATTTATTCGTATGGCTTTGAGATTTAGCAATGAGATATCCTCTGCTCTTATTGGCCGATACAGATAGTACATCAAGAGTCATGACCTACATATAGCGGAAATTAAGGCTAACTGCCGTCAGCCTTCGTGGCCGAGCGTACTAGGGCAACATTCTAATAATGAAAATAGTTTTTGGCGTGGGTTCAAACCCTGCCCAAGGATTTTTAAAAATTTCATAATACTTTTTTCATTAAAATATGCTTACAGTTTTACTATACGGATCAATAGTAAAAGTAATAATAATAATAATAATAATAATAATAATAATAATAATAATAATAATAATAGTAGCAATAGTAGTAGTAGTAGTAGGAAGGGGTTAGAAGCCCCGCAGGGGTTGGTTAGGTTCTGTTCTCTTGCTCAAATTTTTCTGTTCATTTTACATGACCAACTTCAAACAGCTGGCTATGGTAGCAAGCGAATACTGAAACTCTTGAGATCGGCGTAAATGTTGCCGGGTTTTCTTCTTTGGAAATTGGAAGTTACGATAAGGAAGAATAGTAGTAATGTAAATTGGGAACAGCTAAAAACGATGAGGTAGCCTCAACTTGAAGAACGTTTTGTGATATTTTCCTCATTCACTAAGATCTGTATAACTTGTTTTTGAGTGAAATAAGGAAACCTCGAGTAAGTCATTGTGACACTCATAAGGAACGTCTTCTAATACGAGCATTAATATTTTCTTTAGTCTTATATTCAACGATTTTAACTAGCTAAAAGTTTAGATAAAAGATTAAGTGACGCGGTACGTATTGGAATGAGGAGAATTGGAGAATGTCTGTCAATGAAGGCAATCATTTACAAACTTATTTCCACAGTTGTATTAGATTTGATATTTTCAGATACTTTCAAGCATTTCCTGATCAATGCGTGGTCAGTAATTTTATTTCTCTAAACATACAGTATATAATGAAATAATACATTACATACACAGCAATATTGAGATTAATATATGGTATTCTTTGGAAAACACGATCCGAATCATAGAGATTCGTCTTAGAATGGAAAACTGTTTCGTTAGTCTCCTACTTTACAATTTTACCTGGATAAACACCTGGATCAGGTCTACCAACTGCTGTCAATGCCGCGAAACGTTACGCGTAAGTTGGTTTGCATCTGTCTAGGCATTCTCACAATTGCAAATTACCTGGACCACAAGTAATAGAATTAGAGCACTTAGGGGGAGATACTTTTGTAAGTGGCTGTACCTAGCAGCATGAACTTTGTAACTATAGGCGTGTCGATGTATGATCCGTCCTTCAACCACCTAGCTACCACCTCAAGCAGAAACCAACGCCAGACAGCGTTGTCTGCTGATGACTTCATGTCGTTGAAAGCACCCAGCTGTTGCCACCTCATGATAATGAGCGAAGGTCATACAGCTAGGGAAGTTCAAGTGTGTACGCTAAATTGCAGCAAAGCATTTACTTCACGTGCTTTCAGGCCAGCGAAGGTAAACAAGTGGGTTGTGCCAGGCCAGGATAACAACGGGGTGAAGTATATTGTTGCCCATGAAACGAGAGAAGTCGAGAAATAAGGATTTTAAGTCTGGTATCGTAATTTTTGTCGAATTCTAGTATCGTTTTGATTCTCCAAAAGCTTTCTTTCGTCTCGTTTTGTAAATTTATGTACACAATTTATGTCCTGGCCTGTTTGCTTGACTTCATCTAGAAGTTATCAGAATCTTTCCTTGTCACGACAGGTGTGTAAAAAGAGCGGTGTGTAATATAACAACATTTAGGCCATATTTATCATCGAAATATATTGCGCAATGAGTTGCGTATCTTTAAACGTTGATATGTAGTTTTCAATATGTTCGTATAATCACTTTACCAATTTATTGTTCATATACTATGAGTCATATAACATTAACATAGCGTTATGAGATGTAACACTTGGGTGAACTAGTGTTGCCAACGAGACTCGACAAATTTGTAGTCTTGTCTGGAATTTCAAAAGACACTTCCCGCTTCCACTCTCGTTTCGTTTACGAGACGATTGACGTATATTATAAGATACATTCTTCCTGTTATAGATAGAGATAAATAAATAAAATATACATTTTTTGGCCATAACTGATTTAGATATTTAGTAGATTACGATTCTATAAACGCCATTTATCACATTCCTTTCAAAATGGCTGTTGTATGATGTAGGAGGAGACTTTTACTATCTAAGAAATGATAGAGATAAAAAATGGAACAAATTAGAAGAACGGACTAGGTAGGAAAGTTGAATAAAACAAGTGTTTGCAGTGTAAGAATAGTTACAGATACACAAGTAGCTTATCTGGAATACAATCGACTAGGCAATCAATATTCTTATTTGCCTGCCAACACTGACTTTTCTCAATGCCGGGTTTCCTGTCTGCTCCTTGTTCTCTCTGTGCTTTTTCTGGGAATGAGAGCAGAAAACGGTGACATGACAGAGCATCCAGCTGGAGATAGCTGATTTAGAATTTACCTCTTACTAGTTAAGAAATTGTAATTTCGAAAGAATAATTTTAAATAATATATGACCTAGTTATTACACCCTATTTTCCTCCAAATCCGTTCAAAAACTATGATATAATTTTTTATCTTTGCTGGTTCGTTCCTTTCCTTAACGAAAATAATCTTATAGCGCTATGCTGAGAACCGAATAACTAGTTTCTCTTTCTTCTTGATGAAGGTCAAGGTGGTTGTACTAAAAAGAAAATTTAAAAAAAAATATATTGAGAACGTGAAGAACTGCAATTCTGTTGGCTACCTGAATATCATATAACCATCCACTTACTCCTATTGAAACGCGTTCCAAACATCTTTCAGTTACATCTCTAGCTAAAATAACTCCAAATTATATTCTTTCGTGACAGGCGTGGGTCAGAAGGAAAACCATGGAAAAACATTTATTTCAAATTTCCATTCAAAATCATAAGTTTCTTTTATATGATAGTGAACACTGAAGTTTCGCCATGTAACATTTGAAGAGTTTTATAGCCAACTGCATTTCTATTGGATTGCTTGACCGTGCTAATAAAGACAAAATTTGATTTTTAAACAACTGCAATATATTACATTAACGTCTAAAGGAAATATCTCAGGCTTTCTTGAAATTATACCTGCTTTGCTTCGTACTCTTTTAAGTGAAACGTCCATCTTTCGCCAGTAATTTTCAATCAATATAAAATTTCCCAGCTGCCTCAGTTGCTCCTGCCTAGTTACGGCACTGGATATATGCTTATGTAATGCATAACGACTTTATGACCTTGTAAAAAAAATGTACTTAAAGTGAGACGCGAGCTATGGGAATAATCGAACTTTGAATCTAAGTTGTCTGATGATTCAACCCGAGACCGTACATAGCAAAAATAAGTGACGTAGCTTCCACCACAAGGTTCAGGAACTTCGTGTTATACAGTGTCAATTAAACACGGAAATGTGAAATGGTAATAAAGCATTTGACCAATTTGAAACAAAATATATTTGTAGTAAGAATTTACCCTGTTTGTTAAGATAATGAACGTTATATTATGTTTTTAAAATGACAGTCAAAGCAGAATGTGTTGGATAATAAATGAGAAATCGTAAAATTTCAATTTTCGTACGATTAAATACATTTGTTGTGCTATGTGTTTCGTTATCCGTTAGGAGGTATTGAACAATTCTGATTCAAAGGAAGGAAATGAACTACTGTATAGTACTGGAGTTAATTTAATAGAGTTTAATTTTATAGAAAGTACTGAGGCTATACCACAATATTTCACATATATACTAAGCTTCATAGGGTCTGGTACCATGCCAAATATCGTCAAGATCGAGTTATAGTGGTCGCAAGGAGTTGTGAAGCTTGACCTAGATTTATCTATATTAGCATTCAATAATAGAACGGAAGTGTGTGTCCTGGTCGTCAACACCCATACATGAAATGTTGCCAGTATCGTCTCTCGGGCTATACGGATAACATCTGAGGCGTTGTCGGATTTCCACCAAGTTTCGTTTGTTGTTATTATTGTTGTTCTTTTGTATTTTGCTATTATTATTGTTACCGAATAATTCGAATAATTGTTAGTATTCATGTTACAGGTCTTTAAGCTACTTTTTTGTCACTCATTCCTCATGTCTTTTAAGTTTGGCAACTTTTTGGTGCACGTCTGGTGTTTCACGTTTTCTCAGGTGTGCGCTCAGAAGGCAGCCCCACGAATCGTACCGAATTTTTCCGATGTATTACACGTGAGTTGATTTTAGTTTAGCGTCCCTTTCAGCAGCGAGGCTATATGAGACGTGGACCTACTGATTAACGTGGAATCCGAATCACATGAGCTCCCGCCGGGAATCGAACCCGGGTCTCCCACTGTATTACACGTGAGTCAAAGCAGTTCTATAATTGTAGTAGACCAGACTTCACGGGTCGTCGCGATCACTATACTATCATCGATAGCTCACCGTATATAATTTACTTTAACTAAGTTCTACCCCAATTTTGATGGCCATTAACTCAGGAGACAAAGCCCTGTACCATAATATTGTATTAAGCTCGTCAAGATCTGTCAACATCTCAATTTTGGTCAAGATTAGATGATTTCACTGAGTTCTGGCCCAAATGCAATGGCCACCAACTATGAGCTGAGATCTGTATATCATAATATTTCGTCCTTTTACCACCATATCAAGTTTGATCAAGATCGGATGTATTTTATCGATCGTGATTTAGTTGAAATTTCTTGATTTTAGTAAATCCAAACCTAAATTTGGTGATCAATAACTTGAGAACCAATTATCTATATACCACAATATTTCATGTACGTATTAAGCTTACACAAAGTCTACCACCATACTAAATTTGGTCAAGATCGGATTAGTATCGTCGATAGTATACCACATGCAATAACCTTTCATTAAGTCAAGCCCCAAGTTGGACGGCCAACAACTCATGCCAACAACAACAGACAACACCATACAATAATATCTTAAATGTGTACTAAATTCGTGAAGTTCCATCACCGTCCCAATTTTGGACAAGATCGGATAATCTCCATCAGTCATATACGATATATACTATCCTTCTGATATTGTATTTTTTAAAGAAAATATCAGATGAAGGATGGGACTTTTACAAATTTTACGGGACGAGACGAGACGAGAAATTTATTTCTCACCTGATCTTATAAAGAAAACGAAATATTTCAGTTTAACGTCTTCCAATAATGCCCTTTAGGCTAAGGGAGACAATAACTGCGGCAAGTGAATGATGATGGAACAATTGGTGGAACGAGAAAATGGGAGTACCCCGAGAAAACCCACGGACTTGATGTTGCCCACCACAAATTTACTTCGCTGCGGATCGAACCAGGGACCACACGCACAAGAAGTAAGCGCTCCGCCACTGAGTCACTGTGCCCCGTCGTCTGGTTTTGTCTAATGACCAACACTAGTTACAAGACTACATATAACGGAAATATTTGTTAGTTTCTGGCTTTTAGCATTCGCAAGAGTAGTATCTACTTGGAGTCAAAGTAAAAAGGTGAAGAAACTGAGCACTAAATGTAGAACGGGTGGAGTTAGTTAAAAAACCTAGCAAGCCAGTGAAATCATTTTACCTCTAGATTCTAGCAATTAATAAAACTGTGCCTTCCAGCCAAAATCCAAAACCGAAACGTCGAAACCCAATAATCATGGTGCTGATACTCGTAACACATGTAGGATCTGAGCTGCGTCCAGTAAGACAAAAGAATTCTGTGATCCGAGCTCTGGAGCTGGTTAAAGTTACAGTGCTAAGTCGCAATATATAAGTCTCAATTTGAGCTCCCTCTTGGCTATGTGGATAGCGCACGTATCTTTAGCGTGGGAGACCTTGAGTTTGATACCAGGCAGGAGTTCACGTGGTTTGGATCCCATGTTAAGTTGTAGGTCCACCAAGCGTCTTATATACCCTTGCTGCTGAAAGGGATGCTAAACTCAATTCAAATCAAATTAAATAAGTCGCATTTTCTTTGCTTTCTAGAAATTAACGGAAAAAGCACTGCATAATAAATTCGATAACAAAACAGTTGTTTCCTTTATCACTAGAAATTCCACTGACACCTGTTGTCAGTTGAATGAAGCTCTGACATAAGTTTTCTCTGGGACGGCCTTAGATGGTGCGGGGCCCGATTGGGAACATTTTGCGGGGCCCCAGGTTTACAACTAACTTGCACCAAGGTCTGTAGAACTATATATATATATATATATATATATATATATATATATATATATATATATACATATATATATATATATATATATATATATATGTAGATAGATAGATATTGCGCTCCCTGCTGGTCTAATAGTTACAACCATTTCCCTTTATAACTTTTTCCATCTGCAAAATGTTCTGGTGAAAACGGTCACCCTGTTCATTGCTTATAACAATTAATTTTTCAGAGAAATAACTCGAATGAAAATGCAGACACTGAATGAATTTTAAAATACATTTCACCCTTGTGCCTCGCAATTTTTCAAGAAGGATCTTTACCGGTATGTCATAGTTTTCTTCTCTTACAAATAAACCCATTGATTCGAAATATAGTTTTTTGACCAAACTAGGTAGAAAAGTGTGGAATATCAAGAAAAGAGCGTAAGGAGAATTTAAAATGCTCCCGTCCATAAATACAGCCGTAGTGGCCAAAAACCTGATTGATCAGAATAAATTATAACAATATGTTTCAAGTTTGAAAATTTAATTTTATTTGTAAAACGAGTAAAGGGATGAAAAACAAAAACAAATTAACCGACATTGGGGGGAAGTAGACATCTATTTCAGTGTATGCTTATCATGGCCGCCATCTTGAATTCGGCAATCTTGTATCTTGCTCGACTTTTAAAAGTAGGATGGGGGTCATGTAATATATCAAATTGAACTAGAATTATACGAGAAATACAATGGTGATGTCTATGTTTCTGTAAGTTTCTATTTGTAAGACATAACGAAATGCACATTCAAGTAAATTCATTGGTTTCAAGATTTCTTAACAGCTGTGTCTTTTTGAAAAGAATTCAAGTCAGGGAAACCTAACGTACGCTAGTGAGAACATCGTAAATAGCTAGTTATGAAATGTATAATCAGCTTGAAATTGTTATCGACTGCAGACAAAATGAAATGGTGATGAGACGATCACAAACCTTAAGGGACTGATGGAAGATGGATGACATATTTTCCATTGGATTATTCGAGTTAGAAGATAAACCTTCATAAGCAGCCACTTATTCAGTATGCACTAGTATATATTCGGTTTTCCTGACTTGATTAAAGAAAAATACATCGACAGGATTTTTCGCAGGAGAGGACAAAGTTTGTCCTCTGGTTTTGTATCTTTAATATATAGCTACAATAAGAGAAAGGATATGCAAAGAAGTTGCACTGAGGCTAATTTATTTGATACCATCTCGGTATTCACGTTAGTATCACATGACATAATCAGTAAAAGCGCCAGGAACTTTTACTTCACGTTACTTTGACTTCATATCGGTACTATGCTCAATTGACTCCTTTTTATATATGAAACAATTACGCAAACGGAGAAATCCTCATTCATAAGCGTGTTTGAATTACGAGTGCTGAAAGTTCAAAATTGAACAGATTTTGCAAAAAGTTTGAAAAGGCTATTTTTGAGGTACATGCTTCATTTTTGGTATCGTGTGGCTTTTTAGGATGCCCATCACAATGGTTGAGGTCAAGACGTAAACATTATGCAAGATGAGAACATTTATTAGGGAGGAGGTGAAGGGTAATAGCGTCTTACAACTTGCAAATTTCCTCCTATTTGGCACATCGGGTCGATAGGCTGACAAAATGTATTTGCCATCCCTATTCCACTGTATTTTAATTCAATTATCACTTTCCTGTGTGGCCACCTTCAAATTGAACAATGACATTTGCCTTCAAAACTCTTGGTCGTGGAACTAACGTGAATGGAACTCAGGACCCAGTAGGCTTCTGCTTCTGCATTCTCGAAGACAGTGTTTCAATATCTCATCTCTAGCATTTCTTTTCTTTCTTTAAATTTTTTATCGGATTTTAATGACGATTGTTGGAAAATAGTGCCGAAGCTTCAGGGAATATTTTACGATATTCGGCGATAAATGTGACCAAGAAACAAACAATCGGCTAGCGTTGATGTATGCAAACATCAGTTTTCTCCAGAAAAAAGCAACCTTGTTCACAACTTTGAGTGCACATTCTCGCTATTCATTTCTTTTTAAAATGTTGTAGCTGAATATCTTCAAATATTCACTGGAGTTTGACCAATATTTTCCCATAATTGGCATTTCAATTAGCTGAAAAAAATGGCAAGTGATGATATATTGAAACACCGTTTCCCGTAATTAATAAGCATAGGCCGACAGAGTTCGGAGTACCGCTTGGGATAGTTCCGCAGTTATCCGGCGCTCTGGTGCTGCGCGATTTGTTTGAAGCAACAGTTCCTCGGGATTGACTACAAATAAAATAACGGTGGTGTAAACTGATATTGGTATTCACTGTCAGAACCCACCTGTGGTGGATAATTTATTTAGTTTAACTTTATTTTAATCTTCAACTGATCTTTATTTTCCACATATGATACTACGTTGTAGTGCGCAAAGTGCAAAATCTTTTGCTGGACAGCTGATCCGGGAAAAACACATTGGTAAAAGAGTCTTTTGAGAAAACATTGGTTCCACTTTTACCTACAAAACGCAAAAATATCGCAATATAGATTATCACAAGATTAAATATGAATAACATGACGTTCTCCATTGAATTTCTCACGCCTGGCAAAGTGTTTCGGGAACAGATGCCATTGTTACATTTGAAGGTGGCCACACAGGAACGTGATATTATAATAATACAATCGAATAGGGGTAACAAATACATTTTATTAACTTTTCGACACGGTGTGCTCAACAGGAGGCAATTTGCAAGTTGTAAGACGCTATTACCCTTCACCTCCTCCCTAATAACTGCCCTTACCTTGCAAAATGCGTACGTTTTTTCCTCACCATTGTGTTGGGCACCGAAGTAAACACTCCGATACGAAAAATGAAATATCTATCTCAAAAATAGTTTCTTCAAACATTTTACAAATTCTGTTCAGTTTTGAACTTTTGATCCTTGTATTTCAAACATGCTTGTGATCGAGGATTTCTTAGTTCGCGAAATTGTTTCATATATAAAAAGGAATCAATTGAGCATAGTATAGATATGAAGTCAAAGTAACACCCCGCGAACTTTCCTAGTTAGTGGGATGTTCAAGATAAAAGAGGGTGTGCACCCAGAATAATAGCCCTATACACAAACTCAAAGAAAACAATATTTTTACGCCCAGGGGTGTGTGTAAGGAAATTTGGAGGAGTATTAGGGATGTTGTGGGTATACAGAATACTCCCTGGACATAATATATACTTTTACAACAGAAGTTGTAAAAAAAATAGAGATTACTCCAGCATTAAATACGGAAAATATTTGCTTATGCCCGGAAACTTAATACAAACTATTCCCTTACTTGTTAGGGAGAGGGGTTACAAACTATTCATTTACTTGCTTCGAAGAGGTCATACCCTCCCTTGTGGAGTCCATAGATGTACACTAATGTCCAAAATGATTGTCACATGTCTATAACTGTCTTCTTGTAAGAATACAATTTGATAATGATTTTGCAGGGTACTTTTAATACTGATACTGTGTATATAATCGAGAAATGTTTATTTGTGGTAAATTTCATAGGAAACGAATTATACATACGAAAATTAGAATGAGTAAACCAAAATGCTGTTAAATGATCAAGAAAGTTTTATTTTTGTTTTATTGTTCTTATTTACTGCTCTTTTGACATGAAATTTGCCATATACGTGTCTTTGCCGATTATACACATACTAACATTATAAGAAATACCGGGCAAATTCGTTATGAAATTATATTCTTACAACAACATATTTATAGACATACGACAATAATTTTGGACATGAGTGTACCTGTATTTCAATATGTTGTGTTGTACTTGACAACAGAGAGTAGCAGAGCCACTTGGCCGGGGCCCCGCAAGCATTGGCGGTCCCGCGAGCGGAATGACATGTATTAATTTCATGTATTGGGAGCAAAATTAGTCATAGGATCCACATCACACTTGTTTGTTGTTAAAACGACACTGGAGATTAGATTAGACTGGACAGTAGAGTAAATGGCATTAGCGCGGGGCTCTCCTTAGGTGCGGGGCCCGATTGGGAGAAATCGGTCCAATCGGCTTAAGGCCGGCCCTTGACGTATGTAGATCTGGTTTTTATTATTATTATTTTTGAAAGTGACTTATACCACTGTAATTTTAACTTGTCCAATAATTGTCAAACCTTACCGCAGTGGTTTCCAGCCGGTGTATCGTGCAGTCCTACAGGATGTGACGCGGAATTTTAGAATTTAATGGAATAATTAGTTAGAACTGATTTTGAGACTGACGTGCCTCCTTAATGCATAAGAAAATAAAAGATGAGAAGTTTGATTCATTATGCAGTTATGATACAGATTTAAAAAATAAAATGAATGAAGGGCGGTTTCTTTTTCACAATGGAAAAGCCTTACTAGTTTGCGTATACTCACAATACAGTAAAATTTCTTTCGTAACATTATTTATCTTGCAAATCTTTATTACAAGCACCAGCACTTTACATGTCTGTTTCGTGCTGCGTTTCAAACTTTGTGCACGTCAACAATCCATTCTCGAATACATGACGCAGAAATGAGTGTTTCCTACAAATAATTGTAGAAAAGGTCAGTCAATGACCTGTGATGGAAAAGTCCTTCAAATATTTGTGAACATTACTTAATAATAACAATGTTATCAGTAAGGTAAATCCATGACAGAAATCATTTTAGCCAAAATTAATTTTAAAAGGGTAAAACGCGGTACGCAAGCATTGTGAATATGAACGTAAAGAATTGAAATGGCATAAACTTATTGTTTTGTGCGGATTTAGATTTGATAGTACAGACAGTTGAATGGGTGAAAACTAACGGTAAAAATAACGTTTTGGTCCAAACTGAGGTAAGTTTATAAGAAACAAAGAGACACTAGAAACTGTGTGTGGCAAAGAAATCTAACTAGAAGAATGTTATCTCCCACTAATCTAACTGTTTATAATCGCACTTTTCTTTACTAAGATTCGATACCATTCAACTTTAAGCTCGGTTTTCTCTCTCGGAAACAGGATTTATAGTCTGGCAGCCAGTCCATAAGATTTGCAGGGTACCTTGCATTTTGGGGTGACCAAGGTTTTTTGATGTTTTCTTATAGATTTTGATGCGCTGAATCCAAAACTGCCGGGTGCAACGCTGGCACCCTTGAGCATTTCCCACAAATCTCACTAACAATTTCCCCTCCCCCTTTTTATTAAAAAAATCGTTGACTTCAGGGAAATTATCTGTAACTTCTACAGTAGTTAACGTAGAATAAAAATTCAAACCTTGTTCTGCTTCTATTTAAACTGTCTTTCCAACTATGTTAATCACTTGGGCTGGGACGAACAGGAAAGGGAAATAAAATGGGAAATTCTGGAAAATTTTCTCCCAGAGCATCTTTCAGCTCTTAATATTCAAAAGCCGTACCTGGAATCTCCATCCGGAAAGAAAATATTTTTATATTTTCATGAAGTTTCGACACTAGCAAACAATATTAGGAACGGTACCGCCCTGGCACCCTTGAACATTTCCCACAAAACTCACAATTTCCCATCATTTGTATTTTACCAAAAAATTATTGACTTCTGGGAAATTATCTGTAACTTCTATAGTAATTAACGTAGAATAACGGTTCAGATCTTGTTATGCTTCTATTGGAACAGTCTTTCCAACTATGTTAATCACTTGATCTGTGACGAACAGGAAAGGGAAATAAAATGGGAAATTCTGGAAAATTCCCTCCCAAAGCATCTTTCAGCTCTTAATATCCAAGAGCCGTACCTTGAATCTCCATCCGGAAAGAAAATAATTTTATTTTTTCAGGAACTTTCTACATTTGAAAATAACCGTACACACGTGAACTGTAACCGTGCGATACACATTTCAATAATTAAAATTTAAAAGGAATTTACATTTATAGAATTGATAAGTAGCACAATAGATGGTACAATTATCTTCCTCATATAATTTGGACAGTAGGATATATTTAGTACTTGTATTGTTGTTTTTAAGTTCAGTTTACGATTCCTGGCTATAAGTTCATGTATCTTAATGTTTAAATTTCCTTTTATCTTTTCATCGTTATTAATTCTAACGTTCCTCAATGTATTAATTCAACCTTTTTATATATCTACAGGTAGCAGCCATCACATAAACATAACAGTTTTTAGTGAATATGTGGGTGAGTGTACAACTGACTAGTGCCAAGTGAATAAACTGTTACTGTTTTATGTGTGTTAACACGTTTCAAATTGGTGTTTCATAGTGCACTTTTTAAAATCATGGCGGATGAAAAGAAGTGCATTTTCACATGTCAGAAAACACAAGAGCGGCTTATAACTGGAGGACCAGCTCGGGTTCGATCAATTATGTTTTCAAGTAGTCTTAGACGTGATGAACGGTTTATTTCTCTTGAGGAAAATGTGTAAGTATACTTTCATAAGGACTGCGTATCAACATATACTACGAAGTGGCATATCAAGAGAGCCAAAGACAGTCAACTTCAACCTCCTCTGAACCACAGGTGAAACGAATTAGAAGATCAGACGCAAAACCTTTCAATTTTCATACTGACTGTCTATTCTGTGAAGAGATCTGTTCCGATCCTGATCCAAAAAATCCAAGTCGATGGCGCAGATATCACCTTCTTAGAACGGTCGATCGTCCACGGCAACCTACTATTCAAGAAGCTATCCTCAAAATATGTGATGTTAGAAATGACGAATTATCCGAAGCTGTTCGAGTGCTTGTAAATGGAGCTGTTGGAGATCTAGATGCGGCAGACACTCGTTACCACAAAGACTGTTACAATCAATTCTTGCACAGTAAGTCAAACTAAAATTTGTTTACTGAAACGCAGCATAAATAAAGGAAGTGACGGGGATGGAATCAACGCAGTCACGACAGCTTTAAAAGAGGACGCCTCTCGTATTTGGAACTCCATCTAAGTTTACCATCTTTATCAACAGAACGATGGATCTAGAACTGATCGTCTTGCAATTATAAGAGATGTTCAGGAAAGAATAGGTAAAGACCTTCTAGTATTGTCCTCTCCTGGTGTATCCAGCATTCTTGCCTTTAAAAATCAAGCTGCTCTTGCCATGATTATTACCGAAGATGACGACGATGATGGAGAAACAATAAAAGAACTAAGTACAAAGATAATGAATGAAGTGAAGAAGCCTGATGATAGATTGAAAAGTTACGAAACTACCCTTTCTGAAGACAATATTAAAAATAATGTTAGTGAAACTTTACTTTCCCTATTAGAGATGTTTGGAATTACTGAGCTATCTGCAATACTCATTGGAAACTACCTGCAATATCGTAACTGCAGCATTGACAAAGCAGCCAACTATTCTCCAGACTGCTCTTGCTATGCTTCTGAACAGCAAACGTCTCATTGACGAATTCTTTCCTGATCGTCGCAGCCCAAATGATTAACATAGTTGGAAAGACTTTTCCAACAGAAGCATAACAAGGTGAGAACCGTTATTCTACGTTAATTACTGTAGAAGTTACAGATAATTTCCCAGAAGTCAATAATTTTTTGGTAAAATACAAATGATGGGAAATTGTGAGTTTTGTGGGAAATATTCGAGGGTGCCAGGGCGGTACCCTTCCTAATATTGTTTGCTAGTGTCGAAACTTCATGAAAATATAAAAATACTTTCTTTCCGAATGGAGATTCGAGGTATGGCTCTTGATATTAAGAGCTGAAAGATGCTTTGGGAGGGAATTTTCCAGAAGTTCCCATTTTATTTCCCTTTCCTGTTCGTCGCAGCCGCAAGTGATTAACATAGGTGGAAAGACTGTTCCAATAGAAACATAACAAGGTGAGAACCGTTATTCTACGTTAATTACTGTAGAAGTTACAGATAATTTCCCTGAAGTCAACATTTTTTTAATAAAAAGGGGAAGGGGAAATCGTTAGTATGTTTTGTGGGAAATGCTCAAGGGTGCCAGAGTTGCACCCGGCAGTTTTGGATTCAGCACACCAAAATCTATAAGAAAATATCAAAAAACATTGGTCACCCCAAAATGCAAGGTTCTCTTGCTCTGCCACCAGACTATTATGCACTTATGCCATTATAGTTTTCAGTCATTCAATTGCCTTTAAAACACGATATGACTATTTGGCCTTGTGTAGATATCAGGATGTTTATATAATCTAAAACCAATGGGAGAACTGATGAACACATATGATCTTAATCCATCTGTCAATTCTTGACTCACTACTGTGTGTCTTCCAATTCTCTTTAACACATAATAATGTACAGCAACCTTCGCTGTAGTTATCCTCCCTAGAAATTATACAAATCCAGGAGTTACACAATGCTCACCCTAAAATTCTTCAGGTGGCAGAGTATATGAGGGTAAGATCGATTATTTCTGGTACACAGTTTATAGGTCCCCTCTCCCAACTTATCATCTGAGCAAAATCCCGCCCAACATGTCTCTATATTAAAAAAGGACTAACGTTTTCGGAATTTTTGGTCTGTATATTGATGATAAATAATTCTTTATGTAAATGTGAAAATAAAAAATGAAATAATCAATATTAATGTTTGTTTCCCTTTTCTAGGAAACCCACCAGATGGAGGGTGGCCAGTAATGTTATGGTTTCATCCAGGAGCTTTTGAAACGGGTGCCACTGAATTTTGGGATGGTTCTATCCTTGCAACAAAACATAAGGTAATCACTTCCAAAACAGGGTAAAAAAAATAGTAGGTCTGAGTAGGTGCCTAATTCATTTAAGATACAATCCAGCAACGTCGTTTCAGATTTTACTTTGAAGGGAAGGGGAAAGATTCTTCACCGGCTTTCACATCTTTTATTAGTATATTAATTTATAATTGATTAGAAAATATGTAGTTCCCAAACTAAGGGTATGGTAATTTCCTCATGCCATAGGCGCAAGTGCAGGAAGGCTAGGGGACCAAGTTTCCGTAGAATATCGTTGGACCACACGTAAGGTTCTTTCAATTCTCAGAAGTAAGGGACCATGACCCCATCTAGTAAACTACCCTAGTCAATGTCCCCCCAAATGACGCCACTGACCCAGTCTCCAATAGAACACTCGCAAATTACGTGTGAAATTTTAAGAAATTGTGTTTCTCCAATAGTAACTTCAATTTATGGATATGTATTTAGTACGATAAATAGAGATGCTATAAATTCAGCGCAGTGTAAATGCATCAAATGAAGCAAATATGGCTATAGAAAAAGCACATAATGGCAGAAGCGCGTTTGAGAACAGCGCATAGAAATTCACGGATCTGATCCAAAGTAATACACAAGAAAAGACTCATATCAACCAGGAGCAGAAGCGGATTTTGGAAGTGGCCATTAGGGTAACCGTCCCAGGACCCGCGCTTAGGGAGACCTCTTGTTCTGAACATGTTTCGCCCAAGAACTAGATACAAATGCACATTGCACACACACGTACGTACACACACTGAGAGAGAGAGAGAGAGAGAGAGAGAGATACAGGGTGTTTCAAAACAACACCGACAACATTTGGAGGCGATTCCTGACACCAAGATAAAACAAAAAATATAGACCAACCTGGGTGCACAAATGCTTCCTTTCGGAGTTATAGTCTGCCGAAAACATGATAAAAAAATAAATTTAATGGTCTATAACTCCAAAACTATGGGACCTACCGTAGTCGGGTTAAGACTTCACTTCAAGAACTAATATGTTAACTATCCAAAAATACATCTTACAGAATCCTAAGATACTCACGAAGCAATTTTTACAGAGGGAGTTTAGCTACGGGCATATAATTTGAAGTACTCCCCAACTACTTCTATTAAAATTGTTTCGGAAGTACCACAGGATTCTGAAACTTGATGTTTGGATAGGGCACATACTAGTTCCTAAGTGAAGTCTTGACCCGAGAGTACGGTACGTCCCATAGTTTTGGAGCTATGGACCTTTAAAATTCATTTTTTGGCAGCCTATAACTCCGAAAAGAAGCATTTGTGTACCCAGGATAGTCTATACTTTTTGTCTTGTTTTGGTGCCAGGAATCACCTCTCAAACGTTGTCGGTGTTGTTTTGAAACACCCTGTATATCGTAGGTAAATTTTGAAGTCTTACGCTCAGCGATTTTTATCAGTACTCTGGCACCGCGGGGTCCTTATTGGCCATAGGCCCCACGTTCACCTAACACCGTCTCTGGCCAGGAGCCTGCGAAACGTTCCGAACATGTTGCACGAGGTGTTAGAATAAGTACCCAGACAGTACTCACTTTCCCCAGAAGGGCTATAGAAGTAACGTTCACGCAAATGGCCGGTAGTACAGACACTGGAAATGTTCTGGAGTCTGTCACGCTTGCTGCAGATTTTGACATAGCTTAGCGATAGTATAGTAAGGAAAGTATAACGTCGTTTGCTTCCCCCGCAAAGTTGTAGTGACGTTAATGGGGAGTGGCCAGCTTGGTTTCTCGTGGCTCGCTGAGCGCAGTAGAAGGTTGGTGGTGATTGGCTACCCTCTTACCACACCCCCAGTGACGAGCAGGTCTAAGCGCGGGAAGCCAACGACGCTATACCTTCCGGACTATAGTTGCTAGAGCCCCGCTGGCTGTCTGATGTCGTACTACTACGTATATCCTATACGTGCTCGATAAGCTTTAGAACAGGATATCTAGCAAATGAAGGTAGAAGACGTATACGAAGTAGCGTTGCGTGCAAAAGAAGAGTTGAGGCTGCATCGCCTCGAAAACGTGTAGTAAAACCGTCACCTGGAAATTAACTATGATTTTCTTTCCGGAGCAATAGTTGACACTTCGGTTGTGCCATCCTGAAAAATAAATTCAAATTCAGGTGTCACGAATGCAGTTCAATTATTTAAATGTTTTTTTTTTTTTTTTTTTTTTTTTGTTTCAGAAAAATCAAAGTTAGAAGCACGAGAGAGAGGGAGTAGGGAGAAAGGAAAACAGGTGACTAGTCTTTGATAGCTGGCTAGTATTATTAGTGATGACATGAAGTGCGAACGTGAAACAAAAGAAAGAGTATTAATGGGGAAAGAAGCTTTTAGGGAGAAGAAAAGTCTATTTTGTGGATCCTTGAATTATAAAGAGATAAGAAAAAGACTCATAAAGAGCCTCGTGTGGAGTATTGTACTATATGGATCAAAGATATGGACACTTCCAAAAAGTGTTTAAATTTACAAAAAAGAAAGAAAGAAAGAAACAGAAAAGATTAGAGGCCTTTAAAAAGTGCATGTGCAAAAGAATCGAGAAAATAGCTCGCAGGGAAAACGAATGAGAGAATTTTTGAAATAGTGTGATAGAGAACAATTTTACAGAAGATGCTATCAAAAAACGGAGGAGAACCTGTTCGGATATTGGCTGAGAAGGAACTGTATCATAAAGCACGTGCTAGAGTGTATGGTAGTAGAAAAAAAGGAGAGGAACTGAAAGAGGATACAGTTGATGGACACGATTAAAACACAAAATGTGTACATCAATATAAATATATTAGCGAGCTTCCTCGTGGCTATATGGTTAGCGTACGCGCATTCGGTGTGGAAGTTCGGAGTTCAACTCCCGGTGGGAACTCATGTTGTTGGAATTCCATATTAAGCTGTAGGTCTACGTCTCATATGGCCTCACTGCTCAAAGGGACGTTAAACCAACCAACGAAGAGGTTAGCTGAAACATGGAAACTTCACAGTTTGCGAAAAGTGATCTGCCAATAATCACAGAACACCTATGATAATGATGATGATGGTTTCAGGGTGAAAAGAACTGACAAACTTCTTATCTCAACAATAGAATTTCCATAGAATATGCATCACACTTTCATCTAAGTCATATTGGATACATATTACGATCATAATATATTCATTATTCTATTAATATATTCTTAAGTCATAACATCAGATTTTAGCTTCGTCAGATGAGCCAGTGCTTGAGCCCAGGCACGTAGTCAGAATTTCATTTCGTGGAGGGACAAAAACATGAAATTTTTTCGGGATTTCTGCTTCAGGAACTTCCTTTATAGATCTGCACTTTGCGACTGGGGAGCTGACACGTAAATCCACTAAATTTCAATTTATTAACTATCCATTGGGTAAAAAGGATTATTTTTCTTTAAAGTATAAGCATACACTATGCAAAACACTATGAAAAGGATTCATTCGTCCGCTCACAGAAGTATTTGTGTGTGTGTGTGTGTGTCCATTAGCGGCCATAACATCAATCACCTTCCCCGCCGAACATTCGGTGGCCGTGACAGACAGGAATAGATTGATAAGATCGCAAGTCCTAAAGCCGCTCCTCACACTTTCTGTTTTGGAGATAGGATTTGATTTTTATTTTTAAATTGAAGAAAATGATGTCTCAACCGACGCGGTTGAAACAGACAAACAAGCTATGGTATTGAGTAGCTAGCTGATTGTTGGAAAGAAGTCTAGGTTAAAAGCACTGACCACATCCATAATTTCGACTGGTTTATTTGGTTTATGATGTCATTTTTTACACCACATATTACACTCAGCTTTGAGGACGGATTCTGAAGCAAAATCAGTCCAATGGTTCTGATTTTTTGTGAGATCTTTTAGTTTTCTTTCCTTAGTATCTCTTGGCAAAAGTATTTCTAGAGACACAAATTACTGTGTAATGGGACTCCGGTTATTTTACTTTAATTGTAGAATAAAATTACGTAATCACTATCCCAGTCGAAGCTGAAAAATGAAATGAACCTAACAGATTTTTTCTGGAGTACTTCCGTGGGATTATTACAAAATACTTCAAGATACGTCAAGATACTTCAAAATGATTATTACAAATCATTTTCAAATATATTTCTGCAAAAAAAAAAAAAAAAAAAAAAAAAGTGTAATTCTGCTTGACGTATATTCTTATGCATTAAACAACAGATTTTTTTTTACGCGCATGACTACCACTATACAAAGTAATCTGATGCAATAGACGCACACTTTATGAAAAGGAAAACTAGAAACACTCAAGGTGCTACGTGTTATGAGTTCGTTCTATCGTGTACTTGAAAACGAGACTTAACCATGTTGGTCCCGGCGTCCCCCACAGAGGACATAAAATATGAGGACATTATTATTTCTTTACAACTTTAAAATCAGCCTGGCAACATTGAAAACTGTTTACAGAGGATGATCATTGATAGATCATCCCTTGTAAACAGTTTTCAGTGTTGCCAGTCGGATTTTAAAATTGTAAAGAAATAATAATGTCATATTTTATGTTCCCTGTGGGGGACGCCGGGACCGACATGGTTAAGAATATCCTCGCGGATAAGTTGCCAGCTAGCTTACTTTTGCTGGGTTCGATTTCCACTAGAAATTATTGAAGTTTGTACATTAATCAGTAAGACAACGCCTTACATAGTCTTGGTGCTAAAAGACATTAAACGTAAAGAAATAATTATTACAAGATTCAAAATTTTCGTTAGTTTAACGTCCTGGTAATTATCGATACTATTATGACATGTACCTTACAGCTTAATATGGAATCAGAACCACACGAGCTTCCACTATCGAGCAAGAGTCTTATGTTTATCTTCTAACTACATAGCCATTAAAAAGCTCTGTGTATAGTAGGTAACTATAGTTACCAATGTTATTATCACCAGTAATAATTTTAAACTTTCAATCCAAAGGAGATGAAAAGTAATACTGCAAAAATATTGGTAATCCACATTAAGCACGACACCCACTAAGGTATTAGTGAGCTATAAGGGAAATTTTTCCTCATACCACCCTTGAAATCATCACTGATCGGTTTGGGTACAAAACCTCGCGGCCAGAACCTCGCGGCGACAACCTCGCGGACCAAAACCTCGCCTGGCCAAAACCTCGTCTCCCAAAACCTCGCGGCCTAAAATCTCGCCGGGCCGAAACCTCGCCTGGCCAAAACCTCGCGGGACAAAATCTCGCCGGGCCAAAACCTCGCCGCCCAAAACGTCGCGGGCCAAAATCTCGCGGGGCCAAAATCTCGCGGGGCCAAAACCTCGCCTGGCCAAAACCTCGCGGGCCATAATCTCGCCGGGCCAAAACCTCGCCTTGCCAAAACCTCGCGCCCCAAAATATCGCCATACCCAAAATCTCACCTGACCAAAATGTAAATGTTCCTAAAGATGATAAGGATGACGGTATAAAGGACGCTGTTTCAGAAAAAGTATCATGGGTATTTGACCAAGTCCCGCGATACCATATGAAAATTCTATTTCTGTATTAGAGGATTTCAATGTGAAGATAGGGCGACAGGATGTTTTTAAACTGGTTATAGGGAAAGAAAGTCTGCATAAGGAAAGTAATGACAACTAACAGGGTTAGTTTCGTGAACTTTGGAACAAGCAAAAACTTAAAATTTCAACAAAGATCTAATAATATTTATGAAAGTATGAAATAATATATGAGTTTTTACGACGTCCCTTGATTATGTCCTGTAGGTTAAAGGAGACGTAGATGACCAGGATGAAGGAAATGATGGAATAAAGAAAGTGGGAGGAAACGGGAATAACCCGAGAAAGCCCACGCACACGATGTTTTGTATCTTCTTCTTCTCCTTCTTCTTCTTCTTCTTCTTCTTCTTCTTATTATTATTATTATTATTATTATTATTATTATTATTATTATTAGTAATGTGGAATTGCATATTAAGAAACTCATTGGGTAAATTTTAAAGAAAAGTTTCATTCGCGTCGAGGTTTTGGCCACGCGATGTTTTGGGTGGCGAGGTTTTGGCCCGGCGAGATTTTGGGCGGCGAGGTTTTGGCAAGGCGAGGTTTTGGCCCGGCGAGATTTTGTCCCGCGAGGTTTTTGGCGGCGAGATTTTGTCCCGCGAGGTTTTGGGCGGCGAGATTTTGTCCCGCGAGGTTTTGGCCGGCGAGATTTTGGGCGGCGAGGTTTTGGCAAGGCGAGGTTTTGGCCCGGCGAGATTTTGTCCCGCGAGGTTTTTGGCGGCGAGATTTTGGCCAAGCGAGGTTTTGGGTGGCGAGGTTTTGGTCACGCGAGGTTTTGGCCCGGCGAGATTTTGTCCCGCGAGGTTTTGGGCGGCGAGATTTTGTCCCGCGAGGTTTTGGCCGGCGAGATTTTGGGCGGCGATGTTTCGGAAACGAGATTTTGTCCGTATCCCCACTGATCATTATAAATCAGGATAAAGATAGATAGATTTTAGGTAGACAAACGTATTTTTTTTACTGGATACAAGTGACAAGTAGGGACCTACACAGCATACTAATACAAGGTGGTGTGACGAAATTAGGTAGCACTCCGAATATCTTGGAAACGAATTATCCAAGACAGATAGATGGTTGTCAAAAATTATTGGAAATACAGTCCAGCATTGAATCAACAATTGTTGATAATAGTGTGTATAAGATTCAGATATAAATTACCCTCACCACTGCACTCATATGATCCCAGTTCTCATTCTTGATATCTGAACATGAGATCAAGAAATAAAATGCTTATACCTTGTTCTGAGAGATCATATGTTTAACCCTGTAGCTGTATGAATTTCTAAAAGCAAAGATAGTTAAGCTAAACTTTACTGTTCCTGCGTATAACTGGGTAAAATTTACTTTCATGTCTGGGTATAACAAATGGTTCTGTAAACTCAAAATATTTTAACAACCGGTTGTAGCGAACCGGCTGAATAGCCCCACTGGTTATATAAGATTAAAAATTTGTAAAAAATTTTGTAACATTGTTAATGATCTGTGTCTCGGACAAGTTGCCTACGTGAAAAATGGCCTGTAAAAATAACAAACATCATTTATAAGGATTTAATATCTCAAGCTATTACAGAAAGTAATATTTGCTTCATCGTAAAATAGAAGAAATACTAAGAGAAAATAAAAGTAAATTCAGAATTATTTGTGTAGAGTACATAGGAATGACGCTGGCGCATCTTGCCAAGATAGTTTCACAAACCTGCAAAAATATTTATAAATATACAAGTATTTAAGCCCATTTTCAGACGCAAAAAAAAACAGTATTGATAATATTCTTTAACGGTAGAATGTAGCGAGAAGATAGAAACAATGTTTTGAAAACTGCATTTAACATTAAAATATATTGTTAAGATTTTCAATTTGAAAACTGGAGTGATTATCTTATTATTTCTTGAAGCGATTAATGTAAACTTGATTACTAATTGTTAGTAACCCACAATCAAACATGTTCGAGTTCGTTCGGAATATTGTCGTTCCCAATCGAAAACGTGCATTGCTCTGAAAAAAATGATACCTTGCGAAAATAATATAGGTAAATAAACAATGATTAATAGCCGTTACTCTGTGTTATTTTAATATTATCTACTATTGCAAACTAAATATTATTCTTGACTAAGAAAATCAATCAAAATCTTTATTTCATATGGATATATTTTTTCTTTCTTACCAGGTGCTTGTGGTAACAGCAGCTTATCGATTGAATATCCTTGGATTTCTAACTACGCTGGACAAGGAGTCTCCAGGGAACTACGGACTTCTAGATCAAGTAGCTGCTCTAAATTGGGTTCAGAAACAAATTCCAGTATTTAATGGATCAAGCTCTCATATCGTGTTATGTGGTAACCATGCAGGGGGTGTAAGCGTTGGGCTTCATCTTCTGTCTCCTCTATCAAAAGGAAAATTTGCGAAAGCCATCGCCATGAGTGGTAACGCCGCCGTCCCTTGGGCTGTAAAACTCCCACAGAACGAAATGAAGAAACTTGAACTTATAAAACAAGCGTTTTCGTGTAATGTGAAAACAAATGCTGATTTAATTGAGTGTCTGAGAAAAATAGATGCCATTGAATTAGCGACAAAGGCATCAGAAATGAATGAACCTTGGGGCCCAGTTGTAGATGTCGATTTTGCAAACGATACGGAAGTGTTTCTTAGAAAAGATCCACTTGAGATTCTTATGGATGAAGATTTTCATAAGGTTCCATTGATGGCTGGGTACACTGATATGGAAGAAGCACTTTTTCTGAAGGAAAAAATGGATAAACCGGATCAAGGTCCAACAAAAGAAGAATTTGAAGCTCTGATGTACGAGCAACTCCAGATTGAGTTACCAGAGTCAAACGACTCCTGTCCAATTAATTACGAAAGCATTACTGATGCCCTTTTATTTTATTATAGTCCTCAACCGGATGATGAAGATAGTAATATGCTTAGGAAAAAGCTAATTAGCTTTGCTACAGAGAAAAGGTATGGTGCCGGGACTTTTCTCCAAGCTACATACGCGAGTAGGTACAATCCAACATATGCTTATCGGTTCGATCACAAAATCAAAACAGTAGATAAGTTAATTCCAGAACTACCAGATTGGGTTAGTGTGCCAAATCTATTTGACTTACCTTTTGTGTGGGGAATGCCTTATTGGGAGACACTAGAGGTCAAAACGTGGAACAAAGCAGATAAGCAATTATCGGATAATGTTATGGCTCTTTGGGCTAATTTTATCAAAGATCCTGACTCTGATCCAGTTGCTGGCATCAAAAACATCAAGTGGATGCCGTTCAAACAACCCTCTCCACCTTTTTTAATAATTGACTCAAATTATGAAACAGTGAATAGTTCAACTGACAATTTTGATTACAAAGCATTTAAATTTTTTAATGAATACTATCCAAAGGTTAGAGATACAGCAACTACTTGTTGCAACGTGACAGAAACTGGTTCTATAAATGCCATACATATTGGCGTAGTATCCTTACTAGCTGGAGTAAACCTTGTTTTTAACTGAGCCCCTCCAACTGGAAATTAATTTATGTGATTGAAAAGTACTAAAATTGTCTGCTAAGAGTAACAAATACCACTTTTCCTGACTTGTATTGTACAAGTACGTACAAAAATGCAGTCTCAATTGTTTATCGTTAAGATTTGTGAACTTAGCAGAGCATGATTATATCTTTGGGGAAAACCAGAATTATGAAGAATAATAACCAACATTTGAGAGTACTTGCTCAAATTTATAACCGGAGATGCAACTGGATTTCCTTATAATATATTGTCACATTATTATGTTGACGTAAATAGTTGAATTTTTACGTCTTGAAAGACAATAAAATTGTGTGAACATGTAGGATACCAACAATATTGTATAATATGAAGTTTGATGGAACACACTTTTTACCTGAAGTATTAAGAACAAATAGGAAATTGGTTAACATTTCTTACGCAACTAAAGTAATGGATGTAAACAGCAAGATAAATAGCATATTGTATTATTTTCATCAACACACGTAAATGTTAAAATTAGTTTATCCTAACCTGAATTGTTTTGATTCTTCCGTAACTTCAGTAGCTACATCATCAGTAATGGTAAATTGTACAAAATTTAAAACTGTTTCTTAGGTCTCTGTTGCAATTTAAAGTATGTTCACTTATAGTAAATTGCAGAACATAGAATTATATCAGAATATACAATCAACAATACCTTCTGTGATATAGGAACTTAAAAAGAAGTATGTACACATTTTGTACTAGGAATGATAAGTACTACTCAAGCACTAGATGAAAGAATGGCGTGGAGTCTTACCGCCAATTTCGAGAAACAAAAATGTAATTTTTTGTAATAATAATGCAATTTGTAATCCAGCAAACAACCCTCCATCATCGTTACAAGTTCATTTAGGCGGTACGTTATAAAAGCCACAAAGAAATTAGAGGAAGAAATAGCTTTGAAACTTACGAAGTTTTAGCGTATTAGCAGCCGATTAAAACATTAAATTATTATATATATAGTTTAAGCGATACGCTTTTACTTCGAGCATTATTCAGTAAATAAATTTACAGAGATAGTTTGTGTGATAAAAATAAATTCTTTATGTTTACCAATGGAAATTGCAAGAAAAGGTAACTTTTCTATTGAATAAATGCGCTTTGTGTATATGTAAAAAAAATGACAAGAATTTTAGTATATTATAAACATGATTATTGAAAAACTATATTTTTTTTACGTTGTCCACAATAAAATCCTGACTTCATTGAGAGCTATTAGGAACATTTGATAATAATCCATTAGATAAGTTCAGAATATTCTCAACAAATCTATTAATGTGCAGACATTTCTAGTAAATGAGCAAATAACCTTTAGACAGGACAGTATTATGACTCTCGTCCAATAACCCAATAACAAATTGAAGAAAAAGAAAAAACAGCCAATCATTAAAGCTCTAATTGAACACTAATGTCACTAATATTTATGTGTGCTAAAAGTATTTTCATACAAGCAGAACTTTCTGAAATTACTTACATTAACATTCGTGTCACATAAGAATGATTATAACCTCATGAAGTTCATTAACAGCTTATAAATCAGTCCTCAAAACAAAATAAAATTGCTCGCGTTTCTAGAAGAAATTGAAAATTAAGGACCTAAAGAACACTCTTAAAACTAATGTTAAACCTTTGCAGAATTATTTAATTAAAACTGAAATTAACGAGTGTATAATAAAAGAATAAGTTATTCTGTTGCAAATAAAATCACATGATTTTCATAAGCCAGAATTTGCGCCAACTTTGTATAACCTGAATGCATTTCGTGGAGTCCATATATTCAATACATGTTACGAGGCCAAGAAAGTCATTAATACACCTGCGCACACATAGAATCAAAGCCGAAAACATGCATAAGAGATAAATTCTAAACTCTTGAGAGTCTCTATTTCATTTTCATATTTCTTAAAATAATTTGTGTATTTGATAGATTTTTAAAATTTCTTCTCTGTGAATCACACTTGTCAAGTTTAGCGCCGCAAACAAAAAGTTCGCAAACAATGATTCCGTTAAATATATTTATTTCTATTAAGGTTGAATCGAAAAATTATTACACACATTTTTGGAAGAAATTCTCAGAGGTAAATATAAAAATAAAATGAGCAGTATTTTAGCGACATATATATATAAATAGTAAATATATATAAATAGTATTTTAGCGACAATAAGAAAAACCCTTAAAATTTCTGGTTTGCGAATTTAAAAGATTGTGTTACGTGTTCTCATTTAAAATACATGGCGATAAAAATTAAGATATTAATTTACATTCAATGTTAGTTTGTGTTACCTGTTACCAGTTAGATATTTGCCCCATTTTTACTTCTTTAATAGTTCGCATGAGGAATGTTGTTAGTACTTAAAATGTATCCACATATGATTTTACTTATTTTCGGTCATTTTTACTTTGAAAAAACTTCAATGGCCGTACGTAATTATTACTGGTGTCATAGTTTTTAACAAAAAGTCTTAGCTAACGGTATTACCGAAATAATCATGAACAAAGAAATACAGGGTATTCGAGAAAGAATGGCGGAGTTTCGTGAGGTTTCTGTGCAGGACTGATCGCTCTTGGATGGTTGGATGATACACCGTTATGTTTGGTAATTGTTATGCAGTGCGAAAACAAATGTAATGTAGTGTACCAGAATCCACTATAATGTGGCCAAAAAATGCTAAACTGCGTTTCAATGTCAGTATGTTTCTATGTATGTAGCATTCACAGCACGAAACTAGTGGTCAATCCTGAAAATTTGAACGTGTTTACCACGGCTGACATAGGATAAATACAAGTAGTTTACAATGCAACAGCATTTCTCGATAGCCTACATGGTTTGGAATTTGCAACGCATGCATAAATGTCATCTTACCAATAATAATATATCTACTATAAGTTGTAAATTAAGCATGTTACCTGAAGGTATCAAGGGTGAACCAAGAAAAAATACGAAGGAATGTATCTTTGGAAATTAATTCCAAATGAATATGTTATTTACATTTAAAAATGAAAAAATAAGAAAAACTTGAAACTGACTTAGAATGCAGTTTCATACAGTGTAAATTTTAGATATTATTTGTAGGGTTATTCTCGCGACAGGCTCGTATTCACGGGGGGCAAGGGGCCGGGCCCCCCTAAACTTTGGCTGGCCCCCATTAAATTTCACGGTAGGCTTGCAAATGAACTATAATATGGTGATGAAGTATAAATGATTGGGTCGGCCCCCCCTTAAATTTTTGGGCTGGCTACGGGTCTGTCTCGCGACACACTCCCTAAATAAGTCGTGGATATTCTCAATTCTATTTTTCCCATCTTTTGAATGCCATATCAGAATTCACGTTACAGTTTGAAGAGGCACTCTGACGAAGAGACGATTAAATTCTATATTGAAATTTGAACATAGTAATAAAAAGCAGCTCTACCCCTACAATGCATAATCAACACTAGCTTATAGTCAGAAATTCTATTTTATTATATTTATCTTTAGCTTTTTCTTAATTTAATGGAGAGTGCATACTGTTGTTTTATCGGGTTTCGGTTCGAACGCAACACAGTGGTCAGATTTGATCTTAAAAGTAGGTTCGTATTATATAACTTCGTTGCTGATGTAGGATGTAAATACAAATTAGACAATCATTTCTTTCGTTTCACTGCACTGTATTTCGTCTGTTCTTTTTTGGAGGGTAATACCCAAAATATCATTAAAATAGCATATGGAGAAGATAAAATATTACAATTTAGGTATTATATTCTTTCCTCTTGAAAACAGATATTGGAGAAATTTCACTATTGAATATGACAAAATATTAATTCGGTATAATTAATTCTGTATTGACGAAATCAATAGATTTTGCGTCGCCTGCTTACAGTTTCAAGCTCGTAATTCCGTACCAGTCTTCGCAAAAATTGCGGAGGGTACTGCAACGCAAAGCGTGCAAAAAAACCAATTATAACTAGTATGCATACTATCGCAAATCAAAGTGCACATCATGCGTTGCTTTATGTTGATGGAAACCGTTACGAAGTTGGGCTCCAAATGTTTTCAAGATGACTATCAAAATCGCTTGCCCCTTCCCTTCTCTACGATTAAACAGAAAGCTTGGAAGATCTCGCGAACACATAGCAGTAAACTTGCCTGCTATTAGGGATGTATTGCAATTTCCTTAACGCTGTTCTGCGACTCATGCGTTGATATGGATAGGATGATTGCTCACCGTGCAGTAGCGATATACTTGAATGATTTTCTATTCGCTAGAAGGTGCTGGTGTTTTGTGTCTTGCGGATACATTTCGTAACGGTTTGGTCAATACAACACAAAATTTTCGATTTAGTTTGCGATAATTGTCATAGCAGTTGCGTTGTTGTACGCAGAATTTTGCGAAAACTCGTACGGAGTGTAGCCCTTGGACTAAAATGCATATGACATTGTAAAAGTAAGAGGAATATTTTAAAGTTATATTTTGAGGAATTTCCATAAAAAATTGTGCTTTAATTGTTTGTTTACTGGCGGTAAAAGCGGTAACATCGAGAAATCGCCACTGCTTGACATACATCCAGGCAATAATCAGTTTTACACCAGACCTTATCTACCATGCGGAGTACAGTACTAACGTTTCGTTAATTCTTGCTTTCAAATGGTTCGCATTATCAATTTTAACACGGTGCACAATGTTTCGATAAAAACCCAAGAAAAATTCACAAGAAACATTCTGACATGCAAACGCACTTTAACATGTTTCGTTTGTCACAGTATAGTAGATTCTGCTGGCACTGCATTTGCGTTTGCACCGAATAAAGTATTTGAGTTGGCAAACAAAACGGTGTATCATTCAACTACCTAAAGAGCCGTCCCTCCTGCACCCCACCGTTCTTTCTCAAATATTCCTGTATGTTGGCAATTCATGTGACAAACTTCAGGCTCTTGCTAAATCAGCTTATCCTGTATACTCTCTCACAAGTCCTGTAGATGTACCCTACTATCAAATGGTTCGCATTATCAATTTTAACACGGTGCACAATGTTTCGATAAAAACCCAAGAAAAATTCACAAGAAACGTTCTGACATGCAAACGCACTTTAACATGTTTCGTTTGTCACAGTATAGTAGATTCTGCTGGCACTGCATTTGCGTTTGCACCGAATAAAGTATTTGAGTTGGCAAACAAAACGGTGTATCATTCAACTACCTAAAGAGCCGTCCCTCCTGCACCCCACCGTTCTTTCTCAAATATTCCTGTATGTTGGCAATTCATGTGACGAACTTCAGGCTCTTGCTAAATCAGCTTATCCTGTATACTCTCTCACAAGTCCTGTAGATGTACCCTACTATCAAATACATATTCTGAATATTGATGATACAAACAAATGGAATTACAGGATTAAACCTGTATTACAAAATACATTAACAGCATCTCAAGTTTACAGATCATTACCCATCGCAAATTTACCAATATGACTTTCACGAATTCACATGCCAACTGTTGTCGCTGTAATTGAAAAGATATGATAAAAAATGGAATTTGGTGTAGACCTTAAGATAAATTAGTCCTGAAAATAATCTACTACATCAACTCACAACTGTAATGGACGCAGAATTCAGCGTGTCAATTTTTGCAATGCAGTTGCTAATTTGCATATATTATTTTAACTTTGATATTCTGCACATAGATTGTCAACCTTAAATATAACTATGCAACGCACATATTTCCCATTACAAAAATGTGCAACTCTGATAACAATGTGCAATGTGGTAACAACTGAAAGAATGTCACAAACCAGACAGTATTATCATAATTATTCATATGAGTCAACTTACGTGTCTGGGTGAAATGTAATATGATAATCAATCGCTTCTACTTCCTAAAACCAACACATGATTCTCAAATACTACGGAAATGTTAATGGTAAACGAGTGTTAATATAAAAAATGTCGAACCAATAAGCAATCCTTCTCTAGTTTCTTTTGAATCTTCAAAAAGATTACTGAACTATGAACAAAATATATTATTTGCTTATGAATATTCTTGAAAAATGAAGATCATACTGTAGAAAAGGAATGGTAGTCTTTAAAATACATTTTAAGGGTTATTATCGTTGATACTGTAATATATCGTATGTCGAAAAACAGTCATGTCCAGTTTTCATCATTTTCTAATCAAAATCGCTGGCAGCAGCTTTCTAAAAGATGTCGCAAAAATATGATAGGAAGAGCGATTTCTACACTGATAATACAGCAATGTGGAGAGACTTCGGATTTATTTAGTATGTGATGTTTTACTCTACTGAAAGCTTCATATAAGACATATTAAATGACCAATAACGCAATGCTCCCTCTCTTACGCTCCAAAACTTGCAATACTTTATTTCACTCCTACAGAACATTTTTCGCCTAACACAAACCTACCTGACGGATATCAACGTTTTTGTTTTCAAATTTTGTCACATTTCTCCTTTTCCCTTACGCTTCTCAAATACCATGCGAGAGAAGAAGATATATATATATATATATATATATATATATATATATATATATATATATATATATATATATATATATATAACAATAATTTCCCCAACATTGTTAGATGATATATCCTAGATTATGGGACCAACTGATCAATTTTGATGTCTTTAGCATTCTAAACAATTAAATAACTATTGAAGTTCCAGAGAACATTGAAAGAAGAAATTTCAGCTTGCTAAGAATGAGATTTTATTGTCGGATACAGGAAAATTTTTAAAACTCATGGATTTCATTTGGGTCTAGAATTTCTAACTAAAGTCCGATTTCCATGCGGTTTGTGGCAATTTATCAAGGAAGGATGGGAAATTTATGGAACTGTGTTTACTGGTTTGAATTCATCCTTGGTAATATGCGCCATACCTTAAAAAAATATTCGCAAGTGTACCTTCAGCTGGAATGAGGTGCGGTACGGTGTGGAGATTTGAGTTTTCTTCGTTAGATGGCAACCTCGACAAGGTCAATAAGAAACAGGAAACTGGGCCGTTGCATTGGGAATTGTGCTCTACAGTTCTGTGCTACTATGTGAATATGATAAGGAACAAAGTCAGAATAGTGTACTTTTTGGAGCAACATGAGTTTATCCTTAAAATATTTTGGAGAACGGAATCTGTTGTTGCTACACAAGGGGCATTTAGAAACAAACTTGCCTGACGTTCTGCCCCAGACAGGAACATAATATTGTTGCTAATGAATAAATTAGAAGAAACAGGACTGCTTCTGAGTGAGACAGGGAAGCATCGGACCCCGCAGGCGGTTGTTGTGAAAGATATCAGTTGTAGACTCCTTAGGTCGCCATGTGATTTATGGGTGTTACTACTAACATTTAATTTATATTCTACAATTTTGCTTCAAAAATCCCAAACGTCATTCCAATTGTAAAGTACACTGGTGAAGATTTGCTGTTTTTCTTGAAGCATGGTCGATGTTGCCCCGGACAAATTTAAACCAGTAAACATAGTCCCATAAATCTCCTATTGTTCATTGATCATTTCCCAAAAACTGAATGAAAATGAGACTTCAGTTAGAAATTCTAGACCCAAATGAAATCCGTGAGTTTTAAAAAATCACCCTGTATATCTATATATTTAATGAATAAGTTATATACAGTCTTGAATACAAGTTTCGAAAAAAACTGCAACATTGATAGAAAAAATAAACATCCAATTAATCTGTTTATTTACTCTCACTATGCCTGTTCTATGAAATTTTCAAGACTATTTTGGACCATGCCAAGTTTGGATTTTTTTCTTGAACTGAGTCAGTGAGTAGAATTGTATACTAACATAAGTATATTGTTTTGATTCTGTAAAAATATATTGAATATTTTTTGTAATCGTACGATAAAATTGTACGATAAAGTGTATTTGTTAATGGTATTTGAATTATTTCATTAATGATTTTGTAAGGTACTTGTAATAGGGTATAATGTTAGTACACCAAATACACGAAAAAGGTATAGTCGAAATATATAGTAATTATACATGTATATATATAAAAAAAGCTTTCTATTTTTAAAAACATGGACAAACTGAAACTAAAAACAAAAACGTCTGTGTAAATATATTGAAACTATGTTTCAAACTTTGTACTTTAAATTGTAAACTAGGAAGAGCATATTTAAATATAGCAAATTACAATAAAACTGACTTTTTAAAGCTGCATTAAAGTGCAACACATACAATATACCCGGTATATATATTTCCCAAGTTCATATAACTTCAAGGTGTTCCCATACGTATCTTAATACGGTAAATGTTATATATATATAGTAGGGTGATCAAAAAAAATCATTTTTGTGCTACAACCTCGGGCACCCCCTAAGCTTTTTTACATTCATACATAGTAACTTTAGGGTAAAATTTTGGATTTTACCTCAAAGGGAAGATAATGCTCAATGATCCCATAAAAGATCACATTTTCCCCATTATTTTGCTTTGTTATATATAGCAGTTTTTAAAGCATATCATAAACGTGAGACATTCCTTATTTATTCTATTACAAGGTATACACATACAATTAGTGAGACATGCCTAAGGTTGCTGTTTTTTACTCAAGTGTTCAATATTTAAGTATAGGCTGTATTATTAGTAATTATTAAATGAGTTATAGTAAGTTAGAGTTCGGGACAAAACTGTAAGTACGATTCAACCTAGGTTTCGAAATGATTTTAATGGTGTTTGGTTCTGAACTTGTCACAAAATGGCATCAACTCGCTCGAGTAACGAAGTTTTCCTGTTTGGTATCCGTGACTTACTGCCGCTATTAAAGTTGAAACAGCTCCCAACTACGAAGCATTTCTTGCCACGGTTTCATTATCACCTAAAGGTATCACAATAATTCGGTGCAAAATGCAAGCCAGGTGACAACCGAGGAATTGATGATGTGGTCTAAGGCTGCAATTCCTACAACTCTGAGGAAACATATAGGTAAAAATAGAAAAAAATCCATTGCAATTGGTTGATGCTGAAACAAAGAAGGGGCGCACTTCTGAAGCCCAGCGCAGTAGGAAGTTGGAGTTCGTAAAGTTATTGGAACCACTTTTTGATATCGCCCACGCTGAAGCCTTGACCGTTATAAAAATAAAGTAAACTAGCGATTTTCTCCTAGACCAAAGGGGGAATCGTAAGATGTTTCTGGCTGCAGAAGACAAGGCACTTGTAGTACAAAAGCAGGAGAGACTTCTTCAGCGACGAAACAAAGAAGAAGAACGCAGACAAAGAGCAATTCCTTCATCATCATCAGCAGCAGCAGCTTCCAATGTTTGCTTTACAGATGAAGAAGAAAACTCCGAAAATTCTTCCAATTCGGATGAGGAATTTGAACCAGCTGGATGTCTAAGCCGGAAACAACAGAAATGGGCGGAAAAGGTCACAACACCCGAGATTTTCTCCCAGTTAGCAACAGACTCTGGATTAAAACAAAACATCTGATCGCCAAGCAGTCCGGTTAATGGTTTCGATAGCAACAGCTCTCGGTTGCGACTATAGATCCCTTCTACTTTCACGAAGCACAGTCCGCAGGGAACGAGAGAAATTCAGTGAAAAGAGATCGGATTCCCTGAAGAGAGAATTTTCTCCGGAATATCCTATCGTGATCCACTGGGATGGGAAAATTCTACCTGAAATTTTCGGTGGGGGAAATGTTGACCGTCTGACAATACTTGTTTCTGGCGATGGTCACGAGAAGCTTCTTGGTGTGCCAAAATTGTATTCAGGGACAGCGCAGAATCAAGCCAAGATCGTTCGTGACCTTATCACACATTGGAACTTAATCGACAGAAGTGCAGGCCATATGTTTCGACACCATCCCTGTGAACACAGGTCATATCAATGGGGTGTGCGTTCTTCTTCAACACAGGATTGGCCGAGAGTTTCTGTGGTTAGCTTTCGTCACCAGGTGAAGGAATTGATTTTGGAAAAAGTCTTCACCCTATGCTACGGTTGCTTGAGTTCACCTGATATTCCTATCATCAAGAGATTGAAGGCGGTTTGGGACCGGGTTCAGAGAGACAATTTTCGGTCATTGGAAATCAAGAAGGAAAGTGAAATTTGCATGTTCTCAACTGTAGACTTCCTAAAGAAAAATATCAAAAGGGAATTGCAACCCGGGACGATTATCAAAAACTCATCGAGCTGACGATGCTTGTTCTAGGATCTTCCTCTAACAAGATTCATTTAAGAGCTCCAGGGCCAGTTCACCACACTTGGTGGACGGAGAAGTTAATCTACGTAATGAAAAACTTCCTTTTTCAAGATCAGCCTGATGTGTTCAAGCTGCCGAAAGAGGAGGAAACCCAATTTCTGCGTTTCGTGATGTTCGGAGCCCTTCTCTACACCGAGGTATGGATACAAGCTCCACTATTAGGTGAAGCTCTTGGTGGAGATAAGAACTTCTGGATCCAGTTGCAGAAATATCAAGATATCAATTATGAGATCAGCATCGCCACAAGAAAAGTCCTCGAACGTCATTTATGGTACCTTTCGATGAATTGATAGGTCTCGTCTTGTTCTCAGACAAAGTTACGGTAGAAGAGAAAAACAAAATTGTCCAAGGAATGACACCTGAGTCCAGAGAGAGGAACGTGAGAGATGATGCAACCTTACTTAAAGAAGGAGTAAGTCTCGGATATTTTGCAACCAGCCGAACGGCAAAGCATCTCTCCAGTTCACAGATTGAAGATAAATTTCTTAACCTTCCGCCGGGTGAATGGAAGAAGAACTATGAATATCTGGAAGGCAGAGAGCGAGTGAAACAACTTCGAGTCGTGAATGACACCGCAAAAAGAGGGATCAAGCTTTTCGGGGAGTTTAATAATCTCTTAACAAACGACGAAGAACATAAACAGTTTCTCCTGCAAGTTGCTGAGGTAAATCGGAAAGCAGTTTCGACACAGACAACTAAAAAGTCCGCCATAGATACCTTGCAATTGTGAATTGGACACTGTATAACTGTTAAGCATTCACTGTTTTATCAGGACAAGATAGAGATAAAATATTTGTTTCAGTTTTCTTTGTCGTTTATTACTTTGCGCATTTACTTTTATTTTGCACTTTTAAAGTTCATTCTATCGACCTTGTCTTTCTGTACCGTAACCCACCATGGAGGACGTCACTTGAGTTTGCTATACTTTCCATGTGCATATACACCGGTATAAATGTATCTAAATATAGTATGTAAAACGTACAAATGTAATTGTGTGTACAATGTACATGCTTCTCTAATTTATGTCGTTTCTAAATAAAAATAATTTCGTGTAAAAGTTAACTTTTTCACATTTAAAATTTCTATACCGGTATACCTATAAAAATACAGTAAAACCTCGATTATCCGACAGTTTACAGGCTATTTTTCAGCTTCTATCCAATCGATATGTTTTACATTTTAAGGAACAAAACTGGATAGCAATAGAAGCTTGCCCTCCAAATTTAGTGCAAATCGGTTGAATAGGCACTGAGAAATAGCCCAAAAACTATCAGATAATTGAGGTCCAATTGTATTTCTAAGGAAAAGGGTGGTTGAGCACCATCATCCAGTGGGACTAGGAAGGTGAAATTCTACCAAAATAATACTAACATTGGAAGTAAAAAAATTAGAGGGTGCCCCGGTATCCTGCACAAATTCCGTTTTTGGCCATATGTTTCTGGACCACCCTAATATATATATATATATCTTGCTCGGAAAGGGTGTTGAAACACAAAAACCAACCCTTGTGTAAGCCACTACTAGACAGTTATGAAAGTAAGGACCTCATTATGTAAACAGTTTGAGTCAACGCGACACAAAATCTGTGTTTTAGTTTGCAATAATACAAATAGCTATAATTGATTTCCATGTTTTTTTTTTTATTGTGTAAGGCTATAAAATTGTTGTGATGACTAGTATGGAATGACTCTCTGTGACTCTTGAACTGTTTGTGTTATTTGTAATGTTTCTTTTAACAATTTTGTTTTCTCCAATGTTGTAGTTGCAAAATCCTTCTATACCACAATATTCGACTTGGGTGGAATTCAACGTATTTGCTGACAGCAAGAAAATTAACTCATATGTGAGCCTCATTCCGTATTAGTCTTCCTACAATTTGCAAACCGCAATATATGAGAAAATAAATTAAAACTGCTATACTTGTTAATGAAAACTAAAAGGCAAAATATGCGTACCGTTGACGCAAACTGTTGCAGAATAATGCCCTGTATCAATAACCTATAAGTCTCAGAATGATACAAAGAAGGACAGGCTTATAGCCTCTTCGCAAAGGCATGTTCAAGCTTTAAAAAAGGACCAGCGGTACACCTTCCCTCAAATTCTGGCGTACTGATGCACTTTGTATTCTACATTAAGCTAAAATTCCACGTCTCATAACCTTGGTGATGAAATGGACGGTAAAATCTACAATACATCCATCCTTGTAGAGAATATGAGAGATACCTTCCTCAGGTACGAAAATTAATTAATATAATTCTCCTTGTGTAATTTCCATCATAAGCCGTCTCAGACGGGCCTGAAGTAAGGATGCGATTCATGATCTTTAACTCACGACCTTACTTAACGATCGTGTGAGAAGTGACTTGTCCTTACTCAAGGTTGAAATTTTGTGCTATTTGGAACCTGACTTGGAAGAACTAGAAGCAGTTTCTATTTTTTATTGGATTTGCATACAACTACCAATCAGAAAAGAGTAGCACTTGACGATATTCAACTTTATTTCTCGCTGTCATTTCAAATATAGCTATCTGGACAAGAGAAGCATCAATCGTATTAATTGTCATACGAAAAATATGATTTATTGCATAACGTGAAGCACGATATATATATATATATATATATATATATATAGATAGATAGATAGATAGATAGATAGATAGATAGATAGATAGATAGATAGATAGATAGATAGATAGGTAGCTGCAATGGGTCTATTCCGGACGTTTTCGTTCAGTTTAGACAGCTTTTGCAATGCACGAAAATACACAAGGGGTCTATACGGGACGAATGGGTCTATTGAGGACCAAAAATGGGTCTAAGTCGGACGATAGGGGTTTAAATGGGACGGAGGGGTCTAAATAGGACGATCAGTGCTACCAACATACTTTTCTTGAAGTGTTTACTGAAACTTTATAAATTATGCTCATCTGATAGTGATTTGAAGTTTAGTGTTTCTTTTCAGCAGTAAGGCTATTAGACACTTGAATCTAAAGTTTGAGGTGGAATCCGAACTACATTTGTGCGTTCCAATTTCTGTTCTTTTTCAACCGGGAATCAAACTCGGGACCCCACGTACCAAAGTGAGTGCTAGCCACTATAGCAACGAGAATAGCAATAATCATGGCATAAGAGCTTGTGGTAGCATTATAGTATCAAACTACATATATCCATTACATTTCTTCCATCTCATTTGGATTTTTTTTTTAATTGAGAAATATTATACTAGTTTCCAACTCTACCATTATACCAAGATCACTAAAAGTAGTCATCGAAGTAAACAAAACACATCTTAATTCCAAGTAATTCGGAATACTTAATAAATAAAAAGATAAATACACAAAAACATTAAAATAGAAACGTAAAACATGAAACACTTGATGTAGCACTTACAATTTGGGACATCTTTTCGGTATAGTTTATAAATATCTTATTGATAAAGTGGTAGACCGCTTATGGTGGCGTTTCTTGGTTCGATGGTGGCTAGTAACAAGTCAGATTTGGGATAGAAACACACCGTATGCATCGGTTTTCTCTGGATTCTCCCGTTTCATCTATTATCAAGTGTGGGAGGATTCAGTAGCCTCCGTAGAAAAAATCATTTTGGAAGTTTCACTATTTTCACGAAATGTGGTCAAAGTCCTTTTTCAAGTATGATGTTGCAAACTAAATGTGTTTCAAATTTCATAAAACTCAAACCGGTTACAAGTATGTGGGGGAAAGACTATGATGATTATTGAAGTTTAGCATCTCTTTTATGCACCAAGGCTATATAAGACGTAGATCTACAGTGAAATATGGAATGTGAACAACTATAATACTTTAAAATTTAGGTACTCTTTCATCACGAATCGAACCCATGATCTAATGAACCAAGGACGCGTGTTAATTACTAGACCAGCGAAAAGTTTGGGGAAAAATTAAAAATGTATTTATTACATCTTGAAAATTGATCTACCGGCTTTCGCAAGAACTAAAAAAAAATAAAATAAAATAAAAAGTCGGGATACACGGAAGCGTTTTAGATTAGTCTCAACTTATGAAACAGTAAAGAGATACCTGTAGTATGCATTCAAAGTTCACTACTCTTACGCTTTTGGTAAGGAAAAAATTTAACTTGGGAAAAAGTATTTTAAATCCATCTAGTGGCAAACAGTTTCTAATCACCGCGCTCCAATCACCGCAGGCTTCTTAGAGGTACAAATAATGATTTATTTATACTTTGTCATTTACCCCACATTTCCCTTGCTACAACCCAATTAAGAATTAGATATTTGGAAGCTTCCAGTTGGATGGATGGTAAGTTAGGCATAAAGCCTAAATGTATATCAAATAACGAAGGGGCACTATTATGTTTGGTTTAAGTTAAACATGAAAGATATATGTCATCTCATTGAACCCGTGCCCTTATATGTGGAAGCCATACCATGAATGCGCACTTACAAAAGGGGCCAACCTGTTCCAAAATGAGTGTTTCTTTAATTGACAATTTTGTAATACGAATTTTGATTACTCCCTCAGTAATCACCATAGCTAATAGGATCATTAATAACAACTAGCTTTTTATTTGTGTTAACATTTTCGGATTTACTTCAAATATAATTCAAAGAGAGAAGGATTACAATCATTAGATTGAATGAGTGGAGAATTGCAATATGTGTTATCAGTGACGTATTTAAGATTTCGTTTCGGGAGGAGCTTTGCTAAATTTCGGGAAGGGGGCTTTGCCTGTAAATGTGAAAATTTTGCAAGATATTTCATTTACTTTACTATAGTAAGTAAGATTTCCGAGGGCTTAAGCCCGGAAGACCCTCCTAAATACGCCACTGTGTGTTATTGTTTATATTATTAAAAAAAAATATGATAATTCCAATTCAAAGTAAACATTTTTAATGCACTTAATTTTACAACTTTAAAAATTTCTAATGTTTCTTAATATGCCAGTATTTACTCTAATTTCTCATCTAAATTTATGTTTTGTGCAGTTTGTGTTTTGAGTATATTCTTCTATAGTTAGTTTGCGTTTTTTTAAATCCAATTATTGTCAAATTACTTTAAGTTTAAGGCCACACGAAAGTTCTATGAACAACAGGAATTGATATAGCATAATTAAATAAAAATATTGTTAAACCTACCCACGGATTAGTGGCCGCATTGGCTTAGTGGTAGAGCGTTCACCTCTGGTGCTTGGGGTTCCTGGTTCGATCCCAGCTCGCGTCAAATGAACTTTGTGGTGAACAAACACCGTGTACGTGGGTTTCCTCAGGATTTTCCTATTTCCTCCCAATTTCTTCATTTCACCATTTCATTCGTTTCTCACCATCACCGTCTCGTTTAGCCTATCCGGCATAACCGTGGGACATAAAACTCAAGGATTTCATTTCATTTCCTACCCACGGATCAAGGCCGGATTAAGGAGGCTTAGGGGGCTGTAGCCCTGAGCCTAAAGGCGGATGGGGCCCCCCAATTTGATCAAAGTCTCAACTGGCTGTCTAAAACGCTTACTTTCAGTTGGTGCATGCCGTGTGTCTAGTTACGAGGAGCAACTCAGGGATTATTCTGCACATGTACAAAATTATCTTTTCTTGAAGATGATACAATGAGAATTTACTGCGTTACTATTCTAAACTGCACCAGCCGACAGCCTTGAAAATTCGAAGTTCCATTTCAAATTCATTTACAAATAACAGGGTCCTGAAAACCTTATATATTTGGGATATGACTCACTCGTTCATTCATCAAAGCTTATAGAATATTTGCTGTAAATATCGGAACTTAAAATTTGACAAATATATAGCTTTTGTGACACAAGTAAATAATAAAAATTCGAAAACTCGAAATTTCCCCACAAAGAGAGTAAACTAGGGGCCATTTGTGAAATTACACATTGTTATTTCACTTCTGATATGTTTCTTCAAAATCCATAGGCAACTTCCTGTATATAACAACTAAATATATGCCTCATATATATAATTTATAGTACAGGTAAAGGGAGAAAACTCGAAACTTCCAATTTTCGCCCCTATAAGAGAAAATTAGGGAGAAAAATCCAAAAACACATATTGTGACATTATAATATTTATGACTTATTTCTTTCACAATTTAAATTATTTTGACTATTACGGTGTCGATCTCGTGTTTTGAGACAATTGGAAAACGCTTGAATTATGAGTTATCAAATCTCTATTTCGAAAGAAATAAACGATAAATAGTTTTGGAAGTCTACGTGTTGCCCACATATTATTGAGCCAAAGTACTCCACTTGGTTTGCTGTAGCCATTTGTTAGTCTTAACCAGAGGTAGATAGATACGCTTCTTATCCAATGGGCCTATTCGGATCGTTTCCGGCGCGTTTAGACCCATCTTGGAATGAACTACAATATGCAAGGGGTCTAAAACGGACGACTAAATGAAACAACGTTTTCGACTATTTTTCTATACACTGTTATCACTCCCGTTTTAAAAGGCTGAGGTAGCTAGCTACCATGAGACAAAAATAGCCAAAACTTGTTACAAATATAGTTTTGGCTCGCGCTGGTTATAAAGTGTAATCTACATTCTCGATATGCTTTACAGTATTTTCATTCTCTCTGTGAAGAAGAAAAGACACTGCAATTATACAGTAAATAGACATGATTTATGGACACTACAGTGCGTCAATGCAAGTTTTCGCTTACTCTCAGCTAGTATGCCTTCTGTCTATTTACATGAAGCAACTCGGATATTATTGTGTGTTTATAATTGACTAAACATGGAACATGGTAGGTATTAAATTTTGAAAATAAAAAAATAACAAAAATATTACTGAAAATCATAACAAGCACATAATTTCCGCTTACTTGTTATGGTATATGTATCGTGTATAAGTTGAAACTACAGGTGAAGTGAATTCCCAAGAGGAAAAGAATATTAGTGAGGTACTGACACATGAAAACTAGAGGTGATTTATTGCTTTACAGCTCCTTTTGTCTGCCATTTCAAGAGGCTATGCAAAGAATATGCCAATCAATGAAACGAGCTGGTGAGTACGGTCGATTTTTGCTTAGGTGGTAAGTAGCAAGGAAGTATTTCTGGGTATATAGCGTCTTGTAGTGATAAAATTGGAAGTTTTCGATTATTTTATTAGGTGCAATCTGACGTTCTTGTTCATAAACGAAGCTACATAATATAATGTTTCTGTAAAGATATGGTCCGTTTTGTCTCATTCACGGCTTAGTATGCTACCGAGAATAGAAAATGGAACAAGTACTTTGACCACTATTCTACGTTGCGGCACTAAGCTATCTCACGTAGTCACATCTCGACTTTTGAGATTGACTTTGTTTCTAAAATGAATTATAATGTATTATTGTCTAGTTGAATTCTCATAATATAGAGTTTTATCGTGACCCATTTATAATTCTTTAAAGGAGCAGATATAAAAATAATAGAATGGAACACAAGATAAGGAAATTCAAATTACACAGTGTACTTTCGAAACTATCTTCATTTCCATTGTTATTTCTACGGCCAAATTCTCTTGTTACTTAATAGTTCCAAAGTGGAATTGGACTTAAAGAGAAGCGTAAAGCCATGTGTAATATTCCCTTAAGAATTCTTCTATCAGCGTATATTTACAAGAAAAATGTCCGTTTTCGAGGATCCATAGACCGTTCGATAATTATCGTAATATAATCACCTATTTATGCGTTACTCTCTTGAGGAAAGACAAATAATTTCAGGAAAACTGAAATTTCAAACAATTTGGACTATTTTGCAAGAGTTTCAATACTTTTCGGAGAACTGAAAACGCACATTCCGAAAATATAGTTACAACTACAAATTGATTTGCTAGTGTAGTCATGTGGGTCGTGTATTATACGTCATTATCCTCAGCACGGACATGCTTTCCGAACAAAACCATACACACATGTATTCTGAATTCCTAGTTCTGGTTATATTCGTGAATATTTAAGAATATCCTGCCAAAATAGTGATGTGCTTACTTTTACACAAAATGGTGCACAATCGCGGCCGGTTAAGGCACGAGAAATACCACGAATAGCCTTAGAAGACTGTCAGATTACTACAAGTAGGAATGGGCACGAGTCGAGTTTTCAGCCGAGGCAGAGAAATGTTCTGTATTCTAGTCATAGTTTTTAGGTCGATTTTCGAGTCGAATCGAGTTTGATACTTCGTTCACCCGTGCGGCTCCTTTTAGCTCATTTAAAGATCATAGATTTCTTTGTTTCGAAAACGAAAGTTATGAAAAAGTAAGCAGTAACGTGGAATAATTTTAGTGTTGCTCCCGAGAAAGGGCAATTCTCACATCTCGTCACATCTCGAAAACGAAACGAAACTACATTACCCTGAGACAATCCCAAATATCGTCTCATGAACATCGCTGCATGTAGCAAAATCAAGCTAAAATTTTGTAAATAGGATTCTTTCCCAGTAATTCGAGAAAATGCTAACACAGTGCTTACTAACCTGTGGATGAACTCGGAAGAATAGTGTGAAAATCTAATACCGTAGAACCCTGATATTCCGCCGCAAGGAGCCCTGACCCGGACACCGACGAACCAAGCGTAGGTATAGGCCCTCATATTCCATGTTTCTACGCATGTGGGTTTCGTCCCCAAAGCTCCTCTCGGGGCTTCTCCCTCAGACTCCGAAGTAACTTTTTTAACTTCTAGAATTAGAAAAAACTACTTTTTGTAACAGTTATCGCTTAAAATTTTCAAGTTGACCTCAGAAACACTATGACAGGGTTCTTTGGAGCATTTTTACAGAATTGAAACTTTTGAAACTGTTACACTTTATTCTCATCCATTTCCATCACATGCATATAGTTATTTTTTTAGGCTGGCCTTTTGATTCAGGGGTTACTAATACGAGTACCTTGAGAGCACTTCTTATATAGAATTTAAAACTAAGTTTGAAATTATATAAAACTTTTATTTTCATTCATTTTAAACCTAGTAGCACCAATTGATTGCACGTGCACCCCAACTTCAATTTTTCATTTACTGTTCCCGTTTTTTTGGTGGAGAAATTTACTTATTCAGAGCATTGTTTTCTGAACGCTACGTTTCTTTAAGAAAATATTCAGATCATTTCAACAAAGTGTACAAGGAATAAGTATTTTTTTTTCTGTTGCAGTGCAGCTGCACCCCTGCTTGCTGCTTAACATTCTGCAACGATTCAATTTCTCAGGGATTTCCAACAATGTGTTACAGGCTTTGTGAAAGTTGTTTTCAATATTATTAAAAACATCTGAAGTATGATTACTTTCATGAACAACAAACGTCCATCTGCACACATTATCCCCGTATATACAGTATATTATATAGGATGTGAGTGTACTGTATAAATAAACGGTGCCCCATAAGTCTGGCTGCACAGGCCATCTAGATAGCGATTAAAGATATGAAAAAGTGATGAGACATAAGAGAGCAATGTTACTGGAAAGTATAGGCTTTCGGTCTAAAATGTTTCAAATATTTCAAATTGGACCAAGCATCTGAGCTCTACAGTGGTGTAGCGCTCAATTAAAGAATAATGTAGCGTTACCACGCCACGCCATTAATGGACAAAGTGAATGAAAGACGGGGTAGTTTGAAGTGTTCTGAACCACGAAAGATGAAAGATGGAAGAGACGAGCATATGAAGGATGAAGGACCACATCCCACTTCAATGTTCACGGCACTGGCGCCACCACCAACCTTAGTAATACATACGTTGATTCAACGTTGAAATTTCAATTATTGTGAAACGAATAAACCGTTTAATAGGCAGACATTTTCCCTTTATCCAACGCTGAAGAACAGTACGAGTTAACATTTAACTACCAGTTGTTGTTCTGAAGACAAATTCTTTAATCTATTAGGTCACCTCTATTTAGATAGTAATGCTCATTGCTCAGTAGACAGATATTTCTTTTTCTATATTTTCGGTTATTAATCATAACTAAATATCAACGTTTTAATAAACATATGTATAGTAAAATTCACCCTGTTTTAATTTAATTTTGTTTTGTATTTGCCTCTTCCTCTTGTTTGTGAGTAGTAACGGTACTGCCATGAATATTGAAGTCGTGTGTAATCACTCAGCCAGTGGAGTAGAGGTCACTATGCCTGCCACACGTTATTTAGTAGGTCGAGGTTGGCAAGAACCCATGCTCCGGTAGGACATCCTGATTAAGGGGTTTCCTGATTTATTCAGTCCCTCCAGGTGAATGCTGGGATGATAGTTACTGTTTTAGGCTAGAGCCGCTTTCTTTCTTAATCCTAGCCCAACCTAAAGGGCGAATGTGACCTCGGTGCTGAAGGTTCGAACTCCTCCTTGTATCCTTCCCTTGAACAAAGAAAATGCTCGCGTGTGATCCTTTACCCTTCATATATCCGCCCATCCAGTGTACTTCAAACTACACTGGATTTGACTCGAGTCTAGTTGGATAAATTTTCCAAGCCGAGCTCTCGAGTGGAATTGAAAGAAAACTCGCTCGGACTCGCCATGTCCATTCCTAACTACAAGCCATCATGGCAGTAGATTCTGTCTTTTGGGAGAGTTTTGTTCCGATTCTTTGATTTCCATATTACTTTGTTTTTACCACTTCCAAATTTAATAATCGATTAAAAAGATAGAATTATGACGTCGTTCTATTAACATCTAGCACTCCAGAATTTTCCGTGCCTTCGCAGAAGAGACTGAGATGAAATGTTTAGAATATGTGGATATTTATTTTCCGCGATTGCCAATTATACAGAAGTATTATTAGCGAGGAAAAGGGGGATTAGAAAGTCAATAGCCAGCCGGAAAAATGAAATGATATCTTACGTCCCAAGGTTATTTCGACTAGGCTAAAGGAGAGGGTGATGATGAGAAATAAATGAAATGGCAGAATGAGGAAAGTGGGAGAAAACGGGAGATTCACGAGGAAACCCACGCACACGGTGTTTGTCCACCACAAAGTTCACTTGGTGGGAGCAGGGTTTGAACCCGGGACCCCATACACCAGAGATGAACACTCTAGCACTGAGCCACCGCGGCCTCGAATAGCCAAATGGATTTCTTACGTGAGGGAGGGAGATATGAATACTGAGGGTGCAATGGCAAAGTCATCAAAGATTACAAGAAAGAGTTTATTTATTGCATACAGAATTTGGGAAGAATTGAAGCTCCTTTTACAAAACTTATGATTTAAACTCACTTGGCTCATGAATATTTATGCTGTAACAGACATGCCATTTGTGTACTGTAATAGAGATACATATTACAGCACACAAATCCAAGACTAGAATGTTTTATCAGCAATAAAAGAAAACTAGAAAATACAGCGGTACATAATTTAATTCAGTTACATACTTTATGTTTACAGAAAAATACAAAGTATTGATTTTAGAATACTTTGGTTTGAAATTCTTGAAATAGCAATATCCCTGAAGAACACATTTGCTATATCTACTAAGAAGCATATCAAATATCACGCTTTATGCAAAAATAAGTAAAATGTGCTTTATTGTTCAAGATCAGTAATAAAGACATTAAAAGATACATTAAACGAATGTATTACATGGTCTCATCAACTACAGAATTATAATCCCAGTTTTCCAGCTATGTGATATATGAATGTTACGTCGTGAAAATAGAATGACATAAAATAATAATATACAGTGAAACCTCATAATGAAACCGATAAGATAAAAGGTTGATTCAAAATTATGTATACACCTTTGTAAGTTGGAAAGTATTGTACTGATTGCAATGGAATTTGCGCTATAGCTATTCTGGTTGACGTTTTTATCGGTGATATATTTTAAAACCTATAAAATATACCCATATTTTTAGAACATAGTAGGGAGAGAGAAGCTGTTGAAAATTCGACACACTAAGGAATTTGCTACATGCATCTAAATATTGCCTTTAGGAGTGTTAATAATATCATAATTCATGTTATACAGACATTAATAATAACTTATACCAAACATACATCATGCCCAGAAGATTTAATAAAAATATGAAAATGACGGAATGTAACACTCATAGGCGCCGACTTGAAGAAAATATTGGGGGAGCCACTGGCGCAAATCCCGGGAGGATGGGAGGTCCATGTCCCCCAGTCTTGGACCTGGGGAACAGTCCCCCCAATAATCTGACGTGAAAAGTGCTTTATGGGATAAGTGTTATGATTGTGTCCGTCTGCCATAAAGGAATGTATGATGGAATTTATTTCTCTCAGCTTTTACCGGTATATATATATATATATATATATATATATATATATATATATATATATATATATATATATATATATATATATATATATTAGAAAGAATCGTTTTCAGTAGTAGTTCCAACTGAACTTCGTGCTGTAGTGCGTTTAGTAGTTTCATCAATATGTATTAATTCTACATCCGCTACTTAGGCACAAATTGCAATAAATGCCAGAGGAGAATATGTCCCTCTCCTCATTCTGGAAAATTGTCCCAGCTGTCGGTACGGGCAAAAATCCCGGGGAAATTGGGAGACATGTCCCCCAACATTGGAACTGGAGGCTCTCCCAATAATCCGATTTGAAAAGTGCTTGTTGCAGATAAGTGTGATAATTTGTGTCCGACTGCCTCAAAGAAAAGTGAGATGAAATTGATTTCTTTCGGCTTTTCCATTTTTAATGAAAATGAAGGTGTGCGACTGTGAGTGACGTAACCTGATGTGAAATCTTATATCCTCCTCCCTCCTAGGCCCTAGCACACGAAGAGTATATAGACTACCCTACGTCAGTAGAACCCATCTTTTCAGTAAACGTGCATTTTATCTATTTGTAGTATCAGACTAGGCATCTACTCATGCTTCGTAAGTAAAGAAAAGAATTTAATTGCTGGAATATTTTTCTCCGTAATCTTAAGGTTACATCTGTTAACTAAAGTGTATATGACACGTGTCAGATTTTTGTAACGATTCGTGTAATGCTATTGAGATTATCATCATTTTGCTCAAATAAGCGTACTGTTGCGTCATACATAATTTTCTTTCTTCATAGTTTTGGGGAAGTCATTATTTATATTATTATAAAACAAGTGTCCAAAATTTTAACGTGGATCATTGTTGATGCATAATTGCAAACATACCAATTATAAATATTCATGTATTAAGATTTCAGAATGCGTTCACGGCAGTGATTTGTAATACGCATATATACTACTACTACTTCATCTACATCGCCTAATATATAATATACTCTACATGTTCACCTCAGAAATCAGATTCATCCACCGCAATATGAAAATCTTTGAGTTTTGTGTCCCATGGTTATGCTGGCTGTGCTAAAGGAGACTGTGATAATGAGAAATGAATGAAATGGTGGAACGAAGAAAGTGGGAGGAAACGGGAGAACCCCGAATGAACTCACACACATGGTGTTTGTTCACTACAAAGTGCACGTCGCGGGAGCAGAGTTTGAACCCGGGACCCGATGCACCAGAGGTGAACGGTCTACCACTGACCCACTGCGGCCCTTTACCGTAATATGGATTTCCCAGAATAAGTCTCAAATCTGCCCACCTCGCAATGTTGCAGACAACCAGTGGGGCCTTTAGGATTGTGTTTCGAGGGGCTACGCCCAACACAGGGAAGGAAGTGGCAATTGCCACCTGAGTTTGAGAATTAAATGTATTTTAATTTATGCATGAATTGAAATTTCAATGGCAAGAATTACAGACCGATAAATCCTATATGGTATAATACAAAAAACTTAGGAGTGAATCTCACCTTTTATTATATCCATAGAAGAAAAAGGAAGTATACTCTTGGCCTACCTAATTTTCCAGGTTAATTATTCTCCCGTTTTGATTTTCTTTAATTCAAACATTTCCTTCTTTTTAAAATAACAAAACGATATAATTTTTCCTTTGTTATAATAACCCTTAACGAGTTTTCGTAACCATTTGGTTACACATTTTTTGATCTTGCATATTGCGTTTGAAGAGTATTATTTTCAGGAATCGTTTGTTGTGGTTATTTGTGTACATACTTTCCGCGATGGTAGGGCATCTATTGCCCTCTGGTGACAATTCACATGAATTTTACGCCAGAAGTAGTCTGTGGATATGTTGTTTTGCAAGCAGTGCCGAAAGCAGACTGAAAAGGTAGTGAACCGTTAAGGGATAACTAAAGTTCCGTCATGTTGATATCCGCTCAAGTTGGTGTGGAACACCAGTTTCGCTTATCAACTCCTGTTAGTTTAGGTGTTACTGATGACGGCCGACTTGAATCACAACTAACAACGGTCGATAAAGTATGATAGGCGAAACCAAAGATAGTAACATCAAGAAAAAGAAACAGAAAATTAGAGAGGACAAAAGAAAGAAAAAGAGGACGCAATTCTTACATTATATGAAATTTGGCAAATACAGTATTATTTCTGAACAAAGAGCATAAGAAAATGGAAAGTCAATGAAATTCTTAGAAATGCTAAGAAGGATTACTGAGTGCAATTTTTGCTTCCTATTTGTGAGATAATAAACACCTTTGATTATTGTTCTAAGAGGAATGCGAAAAACTAACATATTTATTACGGGGCGATCTTGAGACCGATAGCACCCTATACGCCACTGAAGACAACTCTGATCCCCTGATCCTCCACAACATTGTTTTTGAATTTCATAAATATTTTGAACATTGCTTTTATATATATATAAATATTCAATATTGAAGACAGATTTACGCCGATCGGGGGGGGAAGGGGCAAACAATGAATAAATATATCATCATATTCAGACGTTTTCTATCAGGTGCTGGATGAAAGCCCCTCCCCCACAGGATCTCGGTCCGCTCCATCCGTTCCGCTGCGAATTTCAAGACCTAAATCAAATTTGCCTAAAACAAATTCAAGTTCAAAATTTGGGAACTTCACTGCCAGTTTGCGCACCACACTGATCGTCCCTTGTCATATCAGTGCTGCGATAGTGTTGGTTGAAGCTTCAGTGCTCTATTAAATACAACTTTGAAAGTGGCGTTTTGTATCGAATAAGAAGGCTGTTCCTAATATTGAATTAAAGGTACGACGAAGTTTACGACAGAAATTCTTTCTCCTCTTTGTTACTTTTTCCTAAACTGGATTATATTGGGGGGCGAGGACCCCACCTTTAAATATTGGGGCGACCAAAAGTGTCCTCCCCCCCCCCAAGTCGGCGCCTATGATGCCCGCTATTCGCACGGGTAGAATAAGTTTTATGGAAAATATTTCAAAACATTGCAACAATGAAAAACTCGATCGACGGATTTTAGACATAGAATTAAACATAGAACTTACTCGTTACTCGTAAGTTGTGTTTAAAACTACGGGTTAAGAACAATACTTTTAAAAATAAAACTCATAATTGAAGAAAACTCGACATGAAATGAAAGCTTAACCTATTTTTGTTTTTGGTTTGTTTGAGTTTAACGTCCCACTCTTACGCCGTGGTGGCTGAAGGAGACGTGAACCTACTTATTATTGTGAAATCAGAACCACTTTTTTCGTATCACAGTGGGAATCGAACCTAGGGCTACGCGCGCCGAAGGCAAGCGTTCTAACCTCTAAACCAACCATGACTCCTCAACATCTTACTTTTACTCCCATTGAGATGAAGAACAACAATGATATACAGTGAATTATAATGGAGGAACCCATGTAACGCCAAAGAAAGGTAGAATAAAGCTCAAACACCGCGTTGTACACTATAAAATTCACATAAAACTTCCTGCCATTGAACAAAGGACGAATATCACCAGATGTTATACCTTTAGAACTTAGTCACTGCGGTACTCTTTAGGGATCATTAACCCGATTACCCTTTCCCCTTTTTTCACAGGTGTCTCTTTCCAAAGTGCTTGTGATCCATGTGACCTCTGTAAACTGCATCTCAAGTATCCAATTGTGTGAAGAAATCTGTAGTGGATAGTCGGAAAACGCAAAAAGCTAAATCACAGCAAAAGGTTTCATAATGCGGAAGGGGTGGGGAACTCCTTCCAAGTGGCAAGTAGTTGGTTCAATACATGAAAATAGAACAAAAATTTTACACACCTGCGTTTTTGTTACTGACGGGAGTGAAATAGATGTTCTATCATCAAGTTAAATTTTTCCTTTGTGTTCTTAAATCCTTTGAATTTCCCTTTACGATGAATGTTTCAAGAAAACTATGTCAGTTGTTTTTTCATTCTTTTTCTTTTCTTTTTTCTTATTATAAAAAAGCAATGCTCTCTTGTCACTTGCTCAAGTGTTACGAATGAGCTAGTGCATTTAAAGTAGATAATATTTGCTTTCATTGTTTGTAGGCTCTACTGTCTGTGTACTCTAAAAAACTTCAAAGATATACACTCTGTAAAGAAAAAATAGCGACACTTGCTCAAATGTGGTTTTCACACCATACATTAACCAATATGAGTTTTTACATGAATTGCTGATAATATTACAATGCATATTCTTAATAAGCAGTTCATTCTTAATACTTGCGCCGCAGTTTCGGGTTTTTTATATGCATATAATGAATTTATATGCATATATTAGTACCTATATGTGTTTTCAGCAAAAACGGCTGTAGAAAGAGCTATACATAAAAGTATAAAAGATCAACAATAATAGCACAAAACAAAAAACATTGAATTTCTTAAGAGTAAGATATATTGTGTACGAACATTGAGAGGTACAATACATCAAACTAGATTTCGTATGTGGGCCATGGGCTTTAGGAAGTGCAGGGAATCGTCCAGGCTTTTTGGTGACAAGGCTATTGCAAAATGCAACCTTGATTTCATGGAATCACTCTCGGATTATCTGTTCCGTGAGTTTCATTCTATCACAGATAGTTGTCTATTGACTCTTCTGCTCATATTGACCCAAAATTTACAATTGGATTAATGTCAGGTGAGTTTGGAGGCCACACGAGTCTTTGAATAGTCATATTCTTGCACCACGTATTAACGATTTTCGCTCAGTAACATGAAGCATTAACGTCCTGGGAAACGAAGTAGTTCATATTTTCTTCAGGAAAGTGATCTTTAGCTGTTGTAAGAATTTTACGTACTAGAATTTGAAGACATTTTTGTGCATCAAATGACTCTTCACATATATTCATTGTTCTGACGTCTTTGGCGGTGAAGTAAGCCCATACCATCACTCAGTAACTGAAAATTTGCATCTCTTAAACAAAATCCGTATCAAGTTTCTCGCTCATTCGTATCCACAACTTCACACCACTATCGTTTCGCACTATTCTAAACTTTTTCAACGGAGAAAACAACATGCTTCCTGTTGTCATAAATCCAAGTAGCATATCGCCTCACAAACCTACGTGTTGAAGTCTTCTGTGTTTTTGTCAGTTTCGACTTTCCAGGCGGTTTCTTCTTCGTAATATCCTCTTCATACAGTTAAGACAATACAATCATACGAGTAGTTGCAGTTCCAAGATCATCTCAAATTATAGAAACGATTTTTGGGGATGACATTCCTTAATTCTGCAGTGCTATTGATTTTATTTGGCGATCTGCTCTGGGTGATGCTTTCTTTTTTCTATCACATTGTTGACGAAGGGATGATTTCTTATACTGTTTTCGCTTGTGAATTACTCTTTCTGCCGTCGAATGGTGGATTTTGAGTATTCCACCCATCTCCCTTAGAGATGTAACTTAGCTGTGCAAAGCATGAATTATGTCTTGTTCTCGTGGCGACAAGTCACATTTCTTACCCACCTTACTTGTTTACAGTTCACATGTAGCAACAATTTCATACAAAAACAACGCTGCCAATAACAATATTGCCATTTGACACTGTTCAAACAATGACAAAGCAGAGAATAATCACAAAATGCTATTTACCTGGGCCTACACATCACAAATGCAGTGCAGAATTCTCACTCCAATAACTTATGAGACGTTCTCAGGTGCCACCTGGAGAGAATATTACTGATACATAAATAATTAGTAAGCGCCGTTGTAAACCATAGGTGTCACAGGTAATGCAAATGAACTATCACACTCATAATTTCCCTCTATTCCTCTTCTAGCCGGCTGCAACTATGGTTTTCTCTGTAAGTTATCTTGAGAATTGAGGTGTCGCTATTTTTTCTTTACAGAGTGTAGTTGTCTTTCCTTTTTATCTGGCACATAGAAATAAACTTAATAAAATAAGGTACCATTCTTATCATTCATGGCATCAGCCATTCAAATTTTACATATAGTTGTATCTGACACCGCCTGTGTGAATAACAGTCCTGGTGATGGTTTATGGTGATTTATTGATTACTCTCAATACCTATATGAATGATTCGCTAATAATGATCGCAAATTGATATAAAATTGATCATAAAAAATCATTAAAACTTTCTAAATTATTTTTTTTTTTTTTTGAGACTGAAGCCATTTTAAAGAATCGTCAAATTTGAAGGAGTTTGAGTAGGGATGGTATATAAACGAGGCTGCAGTTCCGGTTTCGTCTCGTTTGACAAAAGTGGTCTCAGTTCCGATCTCGTCTCAAAGTAAATAGTATAAAATAAAAAAAAATGTGTAAGTAGTATCATTTTTTGCTTATGTTATTCAATTTGAATTGTTGTGTGGCATATCCATTCGTAGCTAGGTGGCCAACACTCGTGCTTTTTATGCGTATTCGCAGGTTCAATCATTAGGGTGTATATCAAGCATTGGATAAAACTCGAATAGTGATCCACATTTCACTTTAAACAACAGATCTTATCATATAACCTCAGTACTTGCTATGCAGAGAAACTCTTCACAGTCAACTTCAATACTATAGTTAATTTCCTTCCTGCTGAATCAGAGTTATTCAATATCCTACCAGATAACACAGTAGATAGCAGCAAGAATGTATTTGAATGATAGGAAATTTAAATTGTACAATTTCTCATTTATTGTTCGCTACCAGGATGCCGTTCTTTGCACGGGGAGAATAAGTTTCATTTTGGACATATAGGGCAAAAATACTGTCACCCATCAACTATGAATTCGACACTAATATCGATCATTTTCAATTATTTTTAAGTCACCATCCCCTTTAAGAGCACTAATGGGAACTGTACTTAGAAGATTTAAACAGCATCGGAAGTGTCACTGTTCGTCTCAGCGACCCCGAAAATTATGGATTCGACACTAATATCGGTTATATATATATATATATATATATATATATATATATATATATATATATATATATATCGGGTGTCCTAAAAATGGCGCCCACAAACTACAGAACACTATTCTGCAGGTCCAAATAAAGGAAAATCTTATATGATGGAATGCTCCCCGGGGCCTCCCTCAGCTGGTATGGGGAATTAAAATTTCATTATGTGGCAACATCGCATATTAATTTTGAGCATTAGCATCACTCTACAAATCCATCAAACAGTTATATCGATTGTTAAGATAATAATTGGTGCTAGTGTCAACTCTATTGACTTCACGGGCGTCTCTGGCGGTCTAAAGAGGGGAGGCGTCCCCCAAATATTCTGAATACGAGATAAATGGATCAATGCTGAAAGTATTTAGATCTATGTGGAAGAAGTAAAAATATAGGCAGAACAAATTAAAATTATGCCTGTTCTTAAGCATTAGGTTAACGTGAATAGAATGTCCGCCTGACGTATGTCACTTTGAAAGAAGGATTTTATTTATTTATTTTTAAAGTTATGCTTCTTGGTTAGTCAAAGTAGTATCTGCTGCAGGCACATAAGTTTTTCATTGCTTTAACAGCAACACGACGAAGGGAAACTGGATAAGGGGAGGAAAGGATGTATAGAAAGTTTATCTGTGAATTAAGAAGGGAAATCTACAAGGACGGAAATATACAATAGAAGCGAAGGTGACCAAAAAGAATTTTAAAAGATAGAGAAATTAGAATATTATATATGAGAGTAAATTTCATGCGAATACTGTAGAAGGGCAGCAAGGGACAACTACTATGACAATATAGAAATTAAAGATAGAAATGAGTGTTTAATGAGTGAATTGAGTTTGAAGAAGATGCAAAGAATACTTTGAGGAGTCGGATGACAGCAAGAATAAACAGTACATTTTAGACATTAAAACGCAAAATGAAGTAATCGAGGATGGTCCATTGGACAAATTCAAAAACATACAGCGAAATTAAGAACAAAAAGGTAGATAATATACATTTTGAGTTCATTAAGAATGCAGAAGAAAAATTTAAAAAAAAATCGAAATTCACAATCAAATCAAGCATCATCATCGTAAGACTTCTTTCAGAGAGTTAAGATTTTGTTAGCTAAAGAATCGAAATATATGAGGACTATGAAACTACACTGCTGCAAATGCGTTTAAGAAAACTGAGCAGGAATTCAACGGTAGGAATATCAAGGTGAAGAATTTACCTAATAATCATATTATATAAAAACATAATTTTATTCGGCAAGTAGTCTAAAAGCGATGGAAGAAAATTATGATGAACTGTGTTGCTAAGGCTAGAAAGAGCGGATGTCATTAGTAAAGCAGATTTCAGTTTACTCATAATTTTCACATAACTTTAGTTGAGGTCTACTAGCATAATAGTCGTCCCCGCCCCCCAATTTTAACATGCTAGAGACGCCCATGATTGACTTTAACTCTCATCTGGCAAGAATCGATGTAATTATTTGATGCATTGGTAGATGTAATCAATGGTTCTTTATCTGCGACGTTGCCACAAAGTGCAATTCGCTTTTGAAGACAAGGACCCGAAAGATATATATATATATATATATATATGGGGTCTATATATATATACCCATTCCTTCCTCCAATTTGCAGAGCTGAATTTGGATTTAAACGGCATCGGAAGTGTCAATGTTCATTTCAACGACACTACAAACTATGGATTCGACATTAATATCGGTAATTTTCGATCATTTTTGAATGAATCCCCCTCCCCCTCCCTTACATTGTACCGTTAAAATGAAATAATAAAAACCATCCCAGGCTGGAACTCATCTATGTTGAAAATTTGATTGTGATCGATGGGTGGTTCAAGAGTTATTAAGTCACAAAAGTAGTTACTTTTATTTTGTATATAGCCTATAGATTACATTCTGCTTTGACTGCCATGTTAAACAAAGAAAATCACGTTCATTATCTACACAAATAGATATTTTACTACTACAATAATTGTTTCAAACATATGAAATGCTTTATTACCTTTCACAAGACCAACTTTAATTGACACTTTATAACACGACCTTCTTATAATCTTATGATGAGCTTATTCTCCATAATACTATAGCTGCACATTAAGTTGTAGGACCACTTCTCAAATACTCTCGGTGCAGAAGGGAATGCTAAACTCAAATCATACAATCACCTTTTATTATCTATAGTCTCAGTTGCGTCTTCAATCGAGTTAGGTTTAGGTTTGAACTCAGATGTCTCTCGTAGTTCGAATTGCACTTTCCGTTTCTTCTACAAGCTCATACAATCGTGATGCATTATATAGGCATGTTTTTTTTTTTTCTGTTGTAAAGAATGAAAATTACAAATTGTTGTATACTTTCGTGTTTATAGTGGAGCAAAACGAAACTGCTAGAATGTTTGATATAATTACGAAAAAAGCACAGTTGCGTAACGATAACAGAAAATTTAAATCTCAGAATGCTGAATACTTAGTGATGAGCGCAAAGTTTTGGTCTTGCAGTTTTTGCAAAAGTCTTGCATGCAAGACCAAGACCAGGAATCCCGATGCAAGATCAAGACCAAGACCAAGACCATACCTGCAAGACCAAGACCAAGACTCTTGCGCAAGAGTCTTGCACAAGTACCGGCACTACTTGAATTTTTTTTATATAATGTAAAAAAGATGAATTTCTTGGCTTCAGTAAAAATGCTGCTGAAGTGAATGTATTCCAGTAGTTTATGCAATCCGTGTGAGTCGATCTGCCCCTGTAGCTTATAGCAACAGTATGTCGTTTTCTGAATTGGTTGTTCACGTGTTCTGTAGATATTACTCGTTTTCAAGCGACACAGGTGTCATTTCGCACCATGTGAGCTTTTGTGGTGGACAAACACCGTGTGCGTGGTTTTTCTCGTTATTTTTTCGTTTCCTCCTACTTCCTTCATTCCACCTCTTCAGTCATTTCTCATCATAACCGCCTCCCTTAGCCTTGGTGCACAATCGTGGGACGTTAAACTAGATACTTCATTTCATTTCAAAGCATGTTAGCGGTGTTCTTCTTCCAAAACTAAAGAGAAATGTAGATCGAACATCAGTAATACCGTACACCATAGGTGTCGACTACATGGGTATGGCCTTGGCTCCGAGACTCAAGCATCAGTTGGAAATTTTCCATGTGTACTCTTAAAACTAATATCGAAATAACATTTTCATGACATTGAGAAACACTTAGGGCATGTGATCGCAAGTTTGATTTCATGGGCGGATGCTTATACATTGAATAATTGTTTATTAATATTTAGCCTTGTTAGGTATACGACACATCGAGGATTAAACAATATAACATTATACAACAACAATAAATTTAAATTATAAAATTGAAAATGACTGGGACTCCCAATCTCTTGAACCAACAGACCGATCTCGATCAAATTTTCAACATAGATGAGGTTTGGGCCTGGGAGTGTATCCATCATTTCACTTTAACAGTAAAACTTAGGGGAGAAGGAGGGGGAGTTATAAAATAATAAATAAAACTTAATAACTCTTGAACCAAACGACCAATCTCGATCAAATTTTTAACATAGATGAGGTTCTGATTTGGGGTGTTTTTTAAGGACTGTTGGGGTGTTCTGACTTGTGGAATGATATCTGTCAGTTCACTTTGACGGAGCAATGTAGGGGAGCAGAAGGAGGTGAAGATGTGCAAAAGTCAATATAAATAAAAATAAAAATGACTAAGTTTGTGACTCAATAACTCTTGAACCGATCTCAATCAAATTTTTAACATGTATGTGGTTCGGCCCTGAAAAGGTTTTTAGAGTTTGTTTCACTTTGATGGTAAAACCTAAGGGAGGAGGAAGGGAGAGGTATATATATATATATATATATATATATATATATATATATATATATATATATATATATATATATATATATATACAATAAAACTTAATAACTTTTGAAACACCTGACCGATCTTGATCAAATTTTCAACATAGGTTCTGACTTGGGGTGTTTTTTTCTATCAAATCACTTTGACGGTAGGAGGTGGGGATGGAAAATGTACAAAAATAAATAAAATTTAATAACTCTTGAACCACCCGACCGAACTTGATCTCATTTTCAACATAGATGAGGATCGGATCTGAGATGGTTTCTGTCATATCACTTTGACGGTGCAGTTTAGGGGAGGGGGAATGAAAGATATTAAAAAATGATCGAAAATGACTCATATTAAAATGGAGTCTATAGTTTTTGCGGTTCCTGAGATAAACAGTGACACTTCCGATGCTATTTAAATCCAAGTTCAGCCCCGTAGCTTGGCGGAGGAAAGAGAACATATATAAAAATGATCGAAAATGACAAATATTATTGTCGAATCCATAGTTTTCCAGTTCGCTGAGTTGATTACTGGCACTTTCGATACCGTTTACGACCAAATTCAGCATCGTAGCTTGGGGAGAGGGAGATACATAATAATGATCAAAAATGACCAAATATTAGTGTCGAATCCATAGTTTTCGGCGTCGCTAAGATGAACAGTGATACTTCCGATCCCGTTTAAATTCAAATTCAGCCCCGGATCTTGGGGTGGAGAAGGAGAGAGAAATATAAAAAATAATCAAAAATGATCGATGTCAGAGAGCGCTTTACTAATAGTAAAAAGTGACTAACGAAATTATTATATTATTATTTATTATTGTTATTATTATTATTATTATTATTATTATTATTATTATTATTATTATTATTATTATTATTATTATTATTATTATTATTATTATTATTATTATTATTATTTATGTTTAACCCAATGAAGTCGGTAAATGATGCTAGTAATCCATATTCACAAGTGAGACTTCAAATAACTTGGAGTTTGATGCCGTTATTTTGTATATCAAATACAAGTCAAAAGTATTTATATAGATTGACTTTACACAAAAGGCATAGACAGTTGAATCGTTTTCAGTTTTGACTCAAATTATTCTACAATATTAAGAGGTCTGATTATAATAATTATTATTTTAATTTTTCCTCTCTCTTTTTTAGTCAATATTGCTAAATATATCATGATCTTCATAATAGCTATTCTGCCATTATTGGCAGGTTACTTGTTGCAACTGAGAAGCTTCAATGTTCGGTGGTCCTCAGTTAGTCTCTTCGTCTTGATGTAGCAATTTTCTGTTTTAATACCTTCCTTCAACTAGTCTCCTTCGCTCCCTCCCTCTCTTTCCTTCCACACTACCTTCCAGCACGTTCCTCATAATACAGTTTCTCCTCAGCAAATATCCTAACCAGTTCCTCTTCCTTCTCTTAACAATATCTAAAATTCTTCTTTTTTCCCTACTACTAATTTTTAAACATCTCATTCGTTGTCCGTTCAACACAGCTAATTCTCTGCTTTTTTCTCCATGCCCATGTATCGAAATCCTGCAATTTTGTCATCACTTTTGCGTAATGTCAATGTTTCTGACCCATAGAGTACATATTGGAATCAGTAAAACAAAATCTCAATATTTAATTGGAAGTTTGATTAATACAAGGATTAGCTAATCGTGGCTGAAAAAAAAAAATCTGACGCCTTTAGAGTGTAAAAATAATTTTGCAATTGGTATTTCAATAATCTGTGCCGCCTTGATTTATCTTTCATGCGTTTCAGGGGTAGCCTCTCCAGTTTGGGAACCAGTGGAGTGTTGGATCTGTTAAAAATATAAACAGATTACGAAACGTTGTGATTTAGGCATATCTTACAAGTAGTGAAGCGTGGGCACCCATTAAAAAATGAAAGGTCATCACCTATGTTGTATACTATCAAGATACTTACACAAAGTTAAAACTATATTACAATTAGAAACATGCATTGTATTTCCTTTACTATTGGCGCATTGTAGAGTTTATTATCCCTTATATCCATAGTAAAATTTACCTATAATACCGGTCTTGGTCTTGGTCTTGCATTTGCTCATCACTAAATACTATGATTGAATTAAAGTTTACAAAAAAAAAAAAAAAATCCCCTTTTGGGTATCGTGGCTTGAAAGTCTGTTTGTGGCACTCATGCCTGTGGGGGTGATGAGTGCTCAGTACTCGACTCCCGTCGCCGTTAATGCTGGCTTTCTCAACCGGAGTTCGCTATTACTTTCTTTCAAGTAGCTTCCTAATTGTCCTTAGGACGCTGGATGCATGCCATAATGCCAATACTATCTAGTGAGTATGCATGGTCGGCAATCGTTCCTCGAGCCAGACCCGACACTCATTGACTTCACTGACCTCACTAGGGCATTGCCGAGTTATTTAAACATTTACAGCTTCGCTTTCTACTACATTAATTAGTTTTACATCGTTATCTACATAAAATAGAAATTTATTTTTATTCCATACATACAAGCGGTTGTAATAAAACAACAGGGAATTTTAAACGTATATTTCTGTGGATAATTCCTTAACTGTGTAACCAGGGACGGATCCAGGCTGAGTATTGCTAGGCGAGCAATCGTTCGAGCTCAAAACAAGTAATAATATATTGCAAAAAAAAAAAAAGTCAAACCATTTTATAAAAGGGAATGGACTCTTCTGTACAATTAACTTGTTTAAACATTGATACTGATGGATTACTACTACTACTACTACTACTACTACTACTAGTAGTAGTAGTAGTAGTAGAATAATAATAATAATAATAATAATAATAATAATAATAATAATAATAATAATAATAATAATAATAATAATAATAATAAGTAGTAGTAGTAGTAGTAGTAGTAGTAGTAGAAGAAGAAGAAGAAGAATGCGATGCCAGAACCTTAGGTCTATTAACTTTCTGCACTATCAAACTAGAATTTCTAAAACTGCAATATTGACAAACACTTGCGAACAGATAGCGTTTAAAGCTTATTGTCTACCAATTATTTAAGAAAAGCAGAAATCGGTTTTCAGAACGGTGCTGATTGTCATTGCTGCTGACTACCACAGCGAATTATTGGTGCTGATTGCCACGACTGGCGCTGATTGTCGATATCAAGGTGCTGATTATCACGATGGCGTGCTGACTGCCACGAGCCTGAGAGGAAGTTGCTAGACGTAACATTACCGGACGTCAAGAAGCATGAAAGAAACGTGATGAACCTTAGGATCATGTTGTTCGGACCAACTTCTAACAAACGTAAACAGGTCTCTGTATGTACTTTCAGTTTTGTCAGGGAGCGGTACGTACAAAATTGGTTCGATTTATGTGTTCTCACTTGAACTCCCTATGTCAGCATGAACTCTGTACAGCTGCGCAAATTGTTTGGAGCAGCTCTTGAAAATTACATTAAAAAAAAAAAAAAAAAAAAAAAACACTGCTGGCTGTCCCTCACAAGGGAAGTTCGGGAGAAAGCAGTCGCCTGTAGAGAAACTAAGCATGCCATTTGAATCCCTAATTCATGCTGATTATAACAAGCTAATAAATTTCCTGTACGGTTGAGAACGGTTCGAGATATTCAGCTTAGCATTATATGAGAAAATGAGGATATGCACATTTAAACGCGTCAAGTGCAACATAATTAGCAATGAATATTGACATACGAATTGAAAGCTATCGGAAGTAACAGAAAAAAAACTGTTTTGCAATAACTAACGGGCTTGTTAGATACAATTAATCATTATATTTTTCACAATAATATAGGTTAGAGATGAAAATTGATCACTGTTGTTCTTCTGTTTTATGAAGAAATGACACAGGCAAAAGACTTCCTTGCACCATGAACATTTTATATGTGCCATTGCGTTGCATCCGTCAAGGGAACAGTTTGCAGAACCAAAGCAGAAAGCAAATTTGACAAGTGATTCAAAAGGTATAGGCCTATAATTTGTTCGTAACCTGCCTTGTGAAACGCAAAATGAAACAATCCAATGTATTGCGGTGATCGGAATTGATTCGTATGGACACGAACTGTATTTGATTATTTTGTTGGTACATCATAACGTCCTGATGAAGTTGTTTCATACTCTGTACAAATCTTCTGCCATAATCTTTGATTGGTAGGAATCCAAACACATCAAATGGTTGTATGCCCGTGTGCAGCAGTTCTTTGGTATCTTCTCAACCATTACGTCTTTTGTCATCCGTCATGCAACTTGTAATTAACAATTTGTCTGTGAATGGACCCAGTGATCAAACAGTAGCAAGTTCAAAACATCAGGCTTCGCTATGGAAGAAAATACTTAACGCGTTTAAATATGCATCCACTCATTTTTTCATATAAACTTCCAATCTGAGTATCTCGAACAGTTCTCAACTGCACAGGAATATTATTACCTGTTGAAATCAGCATGAATTGGTCCTTCAAATGGTATGCTTAGTTTCTCTGCAGGCGAGTGCTTTGTCCCGAACTTCCCTTGTCAGCACTGACTTCAGACCATCATATCCAAAACACAAAATCCGTTTATCTTGTTCCAATCTATCGTACTGCAGAAAGGAAATTCCATCTTCGAAGCGAAGATGATCATCCGGAAAATCTAGTTCTTTAGACGTGGATTTATTATTATTATTATTATTATTATTATTATTATTATTATTATTATTAATGCCAAGAACTGTCCTTCTAGCATTGTTTAAATAGTCCTTTCTTTGACTCTAAAAACATTATTTGGGTGAATAAATAATGTTACTTTATAACACTAATTTTACTTTATAATACTTACCCATTAAATAATACTATAAAACAATTAATTTAAGCAACGAAATGTGCAAATTGTACATATAACAGAAAAGACAATCCCCTTTATAAACATCCAAGCGTATGTCGTTACACTTAGTGAGCAACTTTGTAACTTACAGGATGCCACATAGATTTGCTGTGATGATTACTAAATTAATCCCTCATATTAATTTAGTATGATGATTAGTAAACGGATCGGATGATTTAGTAGTATGACGGATTAATTCCGCTCTTTCCAAATAGTTTCTCTCAGGCTCGTGGCAGTCAGCACCTTGATATTTGCAATCAGCGCCAGTCGAGGCAATCAGCACCAATAATTGGCTGTGGCAGTCAGCACGCGTGGCAATCAGCACCAAACCTTCAGAACGAAGCGATAGCGCAAAATATCACATCTTAAAAAAAAAAAGAAAGAAAAAGAAAGAAAGAAAAAAGAACAAGAAATGGCTACCTGCATTTTCGAAGGTCGAAATTTTATGAGCAAGAACGCCAATGCAAGTAATTTCTTGCGATGTATTGCTTCATTAAACTTCTACAACGTAAAAAAAAAAAAAAAAAAAAAAATCCTATGGATCTACCGCTGTGTGTAACAAAATAATATTAGAAGGTAGAAATCTTATGTGCTTGTTTTACAAAATTAGGTTTCGGAATTTGTTGAAAACATGCTCTTTGACTAAAAATGACTTGAAAGGGAATAGGTCTACAGTATATTGAGTCAGAACTCAAAATTTGAGTTGTTTTCAACACTTTCGATATACCTTGTGATCAGAGATGGAATTCCTCTTTCTCCCGTGTATACCCTTCTGAACACGATCACCCAAGGGTAATTGTTTACTATCAGAAATGTAACTTAACAATGCGTGCATTTTGAGTAAAGACAATGGTATATATATGTATTTTTTTTTCTTGTCGATATTCGAAACGAGAGACCGAGACTTTCGAGAGTGAGCTTGATTTTTTTTTTTTTTTTTTTTTGTTTTTGTGACGAGCTAGTTTCAGGAAGTTACTCCCTCACGAAGTTAATCCCCAGTATTTTCAGGTGGCGTGTTGTTTGTCACGACTCGATTTTCGTGTTGATTGCCACCATTTTGCCATGATTTGCATTCCGATCTTACCATATCTCATTATTGCGAAAATTCACACACACCTGGAGTAAAAGGAAGGGTTGCAAGGCACCTCTCTTTTTGATTCTCTGGAACAAGTGGTAAATGTTCTCGCCTTTGAACACAAAACATCATTAATATCACAATAGCTTAGTAAATTGATATAATTGCATTTTCTCTTTTAACTGAGTTTTTAATATGGGCTATTACAAAATGTTACTTTTTCCGTTATGCTACGCGACTAAAGAACTGGGTTTTATATACTTTAGAAAAATGAAATGAAATATTTCAGTTTTACTTCCCATGGTTATGACGTGTAAGCTAAAGGATATGGTAATGATCAGAATGAATGAAAAATAGTGTAATGAAGAAAGTGGTAGGAAACAGAAGAACCCACTGCATCACTGTCATCTAAAGTGTTTACTCTGAGACTTGCTTGAAAAATTAAGCAAATATTTCTCATTTCTGCACCCCTAGAATCCATCTGATATACGATCTTGTGTACGACTACACCACAAAAACAATATTTTAAATTGTTCTTTTTTTCTGGGGGTGGTTCAGTATCGAATGATTTATCTTTCGATTGCGGAATTCAACTTCTTACACTTATATGGTCTAAATTTACCTTCAAACGTCCGAGAGAATTAATGGTTCAAACTTAGAGAAATGTAATCTGCTAGTTTACTTCTGCCATAGGTTTTATTGTATCAAATCGTACACAGTGCTTCCTTGTGGTTATGTGGATAGCCACGCGCCTTTGGGGTAGGAGACCTGGGTTAGATTACCGGCGAAAACTTATTTGGATCGGATTCCATGTTAAGATGTAGGTTCATGTCTCAGTCTGCTGCTGAATGGGATGTTTAACTCAAATCTACTCCAATTCATGCACATTCCATCTTGTTTCAAAAAAGCTATGAAGGGATTGTCGACCCATGTATTTAAATAATCTCTGTTGAATTGATTTGATTTAATTTTTAGTGGCCCGCTCAGCATCGAGGCTGAGATGTGCATGAATTGAGATGTGGACCTACAGTTTAATGTGGAAACCGATCCATATGAGCTCCCGCTGGAATCGAACCCGGGTCTTCCACGTCAAAGGCGCGTGCACTAACCGCTTAGCAAAAAAGGAGCTCTCTGAGTGGGCTTGAAGATAGCCAACTAACAATACAAAAGTCACTAAATTTTTGTATTACCAATAGAAGTTTCCTTCCTCTCACCAAAGATGTTTAAAAGATTGCTAAATCCATATACTTAATCTAATTTTGTTTAATTTAATCTCTAGGAAAGCTATGAAAGATTAAAAGAAAAAAAAACATTCCTCTCCTGAAGGTCCGAGTTCTCATTTTTCGGGATGGTTACCTCCTACTTATGGGTGGTCCTGATGAAATGCCTACATTCAACATTGGCTACACATTCGAACACACACAAATTGTACGTCATATAAATTTTGAAAATGCATTTGGGGAGATTTTAAGCACACAAATGATTACATCGAGTGCTTGAACTCAACTTGAATAAATTTAACAGCGGCGTTAGCAGCTGATTGCGTAGTAACCCAATAACGTGCTTGGGACAGTTTGTATTGTATGTATTATGTTTATAAATATAATAGATTTGATTTTTATGATATGGTCATCTGGCAACCCTCAGCTTATGAGTTGATTATGTATAAATAATCACGATTGTGATATAAGATAAGCCAGAGATAATACCGTGGCAAACAACACCAAAATGAAGTTGTGGCAAACAACACGTAAACTATTTCCAACCCTTTATCTTAAAAAAAAAAAAAAAAAAAAAAAACTCCTGAAGTTTGGAACTTCACTCCTAAGTCCTCGCAAACAACTCCTAAACGATTGATATTCACGAAGAGTTTGACTAATGGGAGACCCCACTATTTTGTTGCACTGTATATCCAGAACTTTTAACTCATAAACTTAACAATTTCACCCCTAAACCCTTCGAAACAAATCCAAAACAATTAACGTAGGTTTCATTATTCGTGACGAATGGGGGTCCTCCTTTATTTTACTGGATGTATCTTGAGAAGTGTAAACTTCCAAACTTTAGGATTTCAGTCTTAAATCCTCTCAAAAAAATTTTAATTCTGTGACCCCAATAGGGCGACTTTGAAACGAAAATATAAAATAGGGTGAGCGCTGCGCTCACCTGTCGACCGTTCCATCACAATAATAATAATAATAATAATAATAATAAAGCATCACAATAATAATAATAATAATAATAATAATAATAATAATAATAATAATAATAATAATAATAATAATAATAATAATAATAATAATAATAATAATAATAATCTCTACTCGCATTTCTCTTTCAAAGCAGTTTTTCGCGCAAAAACTTCAGTAAAGAGACTTTTTATAAAATGTTTAACTTTACAAGAAAAATCAATAGGAGATCCGCAGCAACACGAACTAATTGCTATATGAATAATTTGCGGTCACTAGCACCCATATGCAGTAATATTTTTCAAGAGGTGGCCCAATGTATTGCTCCCGGAACTACGAAATTTCCCCCAGGGCATACTTCATATCGAGCTCAATGGGGATTCCCAGTATTTTGCAGTAGTACTTTTCACATCCAATGTATTGAAATCCATCAGTAACAAATCTGAAATCATTACTGCCCGTATGAGATATCGCCAAAGGATCGACTTTAATCCCCAAAGTAACGACATACACGAAGTGTTTCTAAAGAACAAGTAACAACTCCGTGAACATATAGTACTCACAAGGGAACATTCCGATTTGGTGAATTAAATTGCTGAAACTCATTACTAGCACTGGATTCAGCACCAAAATAAACAGAGAAAAAGAGAGTGTTTAGTGGCAGACCGTATACTGGGTGGGAGATAAGTGAGGGGAAAGTGCGAAGATAGAACGTAGAAAATGTCTAGAAATGCCACGTTAATTTTGAAACGAGTACAGGGATTGAAACGAGTTCATGCAGACATGCTTAATTTTATAAACCTCCTTTTTTGTTAAGGTTACTGATCAGAACGAAATAATTATTCTACCATCCTGTAAAATGTTTTCTTTGTTTTGAACTTTCTTTTATGATCAATATTCCAGGTAAATTATGTCAGTTGTCTTTCTTCGTTCCTATTTTCTTTCGTTTTTTTTTCCATCGCTCACTTGTTGCACTCTCCCATGTTTGAAATGAGCGAGTGGATTTAAAGCAGATAAAATTTCTGCTTTCATTGTTTCCGCTTGTCTTTCCTTTTGTTTGGCACATAGAAATAAACTTCACAAAACATGCTACTATTTCTTATCAATCACGGCATCAGCCATCCAAAATTTTACACATAGTTATATTTGTCACCGCCTATGTGAACAGTTCCAGTGGTGATTTCTTGATTATTCTCAGGACCTGTGTGAATAGTTCCCTAATAATGTTGGTAAATTGGTATAAAGTTCATCATCAAAAAATCATGAACAGTTTCTAAACTATGTTACAAATGGTTGTTGAGCCTATAATTCTTTCAACTTCTTTTAGAGAATCGTCCAATTTAGAGGAGTTCGGATTAGGGATGGTATAGAGACGAGACCGCAGTGTAGGGCTTGTATCGTTTGACAAATAATGGCCTCGATCCTGATAAACACACTGTATGCTTGTCTCGATCTAGAATGTCAAGTCTCGATTTCGTCTCGGAATAAGTAGTGTGAAATAAAAAATGTGAAAGTAATATCATCTTACAGACTGTCGTTTCATCTTTCTTATTTTTAGCCTCCATTCTTGAATTAGAATTATTGAATGGCGTGTCCATTCATAGCTAAGTTGCAATGCTCGTGCTTCCTATGCGTGTTTGCGGATTCAATCATTAGTACGTATATCAAGCCTGAATAAAACTCGAATAGTGATCCACATTTCACTTTAAACAACATATCTTGTCTCATATAACCTCAATATTTGTTATATAGTGAAACTCTAATCAATCAACTTCAATACTATAGCTTATTTTCTTCCTGCTGAATCAGGATTATTCAACATTCCTACCAGATAATGCCGTCGATAGTAGAAAGAATGTATTTAAACGATAGGAAATTTAAATTTTACAATTCCGTATTTATTATCCATTAATTCTTCTTTGACTACCATGTTAAACAAAGAAAATTACGTTCATTATCTTAACAAATAGATATTTTACTAATACAATATTTGTTTCAAATGGATGAAATCCTTAATTACCTTTCACAACACCAACTTTAATTGACATTTTATAACACTAGCTTATTGCAACCTTACGATGCGCTTATTCTCCATAATATTATAGTTACACATTAAGCTGTAGGCCCGCGTCTCATATAGCCTTGGTGCAGAACGGGACACTAAACTCAAATCCAACAATCGTCTTTCATTATTTATGGTCTCGGGTTGTGTCACCAAACACGAGATTCAAACTCAGATATCTCTCCTAGTTCAGATTTCACTTTCTGTTTCTTATACAAGCTCATAAGACTGTGATGTATTATATAGGTATACAACTTTTCTTTTTTTCACCTAACAGTATGAATAGTTCCAAATTATCGTACACTTCCGTGTTTGTAGTCGAGCAACTCGAAACTGCTAGAATGTTTTATATATATAACGAGAAAAGAAACATAATTATGCAAAATGGAAAAAGAAAAATAATAAATCTCAGAATACTACCTACCATCACTGAATTAAACTTTAAAAAAACACTGGCGTAACAGCCTTTAGGGGACCATGGCTTAAAAGCTGGTTTACGGCACTCATGCCTTTGGAGTGATGTGTGGTCAGCACATCGCCCCCCTCGCCGTTAATGCTGGATTATTAGACGGGAGTTCACCGGGCTTCAAGTTTCGCCTATTCAAGATTCGCCTAATACCTCCTAGCTATGTAAACGTCAATCAAAGCCATGACACAGTTAATTTTCTTACTAGGCGAAAGTTGATTTTTTAAAGCACTTCGTTTAGTTCGCATACGTTGGTAGTCCTGCACCTTATTAATAGTTATCATTTTTTCTTGAAAGTATTTTCACATTCTTATTAAGTAGTCCAGTATGTAGGGGAAAATATTGACAAACCTAGCGCAAATTGGTAGCCTAACGAAACTTGCAGGATAGTTTCCTTTTATCAAGTGTAGTAATATCCTGAAAGTCCCCGAACATTCATCTTTAGCTACATCCAATATGGTTGCCATATTCAATTTGGCCGACACTGTGTATAGAAAAATAATGTTTTCCTTGATTTCTTAGCTTAGGTTCAATTATGCGGTCTTGGTACTTGTAACAAAATATTTTTGTAAATAAAATTTCGTTTCGTTTCGTATATTCATCTCTGTAGGTCAGGTAGATATAAATTTAGAAATGAAGGAGTAGGATTGTATTGCCTGTTTGTTGTGCCTGTGTTTCTGTCAAGCGTATTTTTCTGATTTATTTTGTTTGTTTATACAAATAATATTTATATAAGTAAAAAAAAGAAAGAAAGAAAGAAAGAAAGTATGTGAACATGCTAGAATTACACTTGACATATACAAAATATGATGCATTTGAGAACAATAGGGCATTATGCGGAAGTTTCTGTAATCTTATTTAGCAAAATACTCTATAGAGAAAACGTTATTTAAGCAAAATTCAGTTTTTTATAAGCGATAGAAATAATTTATGGTACATAAAAGACAAAAAAAAGTCCATCCCTAGCACGGTACACTGTTGGGACATAAACGATACGATTGGGCGTAAATAAGGGCCCCGCAGACCCCGCATTGCTGGGGGCGCGAAGCCATCACGGGGTCCCAAATTGTGATGTAGGACGTAGAGAAGGGGCCCCATTCCACGTTGTCTGTTGGGTGGCCCCCAAGCCCTTAGTTACGCCACTGCATGTCTGAGTGAAACAATCTCGAACATAAACAATAGGCCCAAGTACATGAGAGTTTTACATTTGCAATACACGAACTAAAAAAAAAAAAAATGGTGTTGCTATGTCCAAACAACGAACTAGGTAGCGTTCTCCATTTTCTCTTCCGATCCCCAATACTTGAATATGTTGCTCCCCCATATCAATTACTTGAATATGTTGCTCCAGCAAAGTTAGCTCCTCATGGTACACTTTCTATACGTGCCGTCTGCTCGCACTTGCTCTTAAGAGTAAAACTGAGGGGTAAGTGACTGGTGTGAAATAAGTCTTCTGTATGTGAAATATCGACAGAAAGCCAGTGCGTCACCCCATGGGATGCATAAAAGTATAATTGGAAACGTTATCCCACTTTTACTAATTCTTCAGGATTCGTGGCAGAATTATTGAATATACTCATAACCTGTTACAATTAACTGTCTATCTCTTGAGTAGTTTCAAAGGTTTTCTTCCCTTTTTGGAACAGAGACAAAGCCATGTTACTTCCTGAAAATTCATGTAAAAATATCATCACATCATCCATGTTTCCTCCTGTATTTTCATGTATTTAAACATTTTGACTGATTGATGAAATCTGCTTTCTTTATGAAAAATCAGAAAAATACGCTTGAGAGAGAGAGAGAGAGAGAGAGAGAGAGAGAGAAACAGATACAAGACTAAACGACACAACCCTCTCCTCCATTTGTAACTTTATATCTACCTAACCTACAGAGATTGTACTTTAATCAAACGAGAAGAAATTTGTTTACAAAATATTGTGTTATAAGTTTCAAAATCGTATAATTGAACGAAAGGTAAGAAATCAAGGAAACATAGATATTCTATAGACTGCGGCGATCACATGAGATATGGCAGCCATATTGGGTGAAGCTTAAGTGAATATCTGGTCACTTTTACAATATGCCTATACTTGACGGGAAGAAGCTGTCCCATAAGTTTTATTGTTACTATTTTTTTTTTTCGGTTCAGACCCCTGCATACTGCACTAAAACAGTTCGCACTTAATTAAAAATTTACACTTTTAATGGTGATGCTCGATGTCAAGCGTATACTATCTATACCGTAATTGTGCTTATACTGATCTTTGGTGCTTTGTTTAATTTTATTTTATGAATTATGCAAACTCTCGTCGAATTTGTGACTTCATTTTATATTTTCTGTAATGATTTTGTAACTTCATGTAATATTTTCATATCTTGGTGTCAAATATATAATATCTAGTCATATAGTGTAATTGCGCTTATACTGTTTTGATGTGTACTTTTTTATTTTTATTTTTATTTTTTTTTTAATTTAGAAACTATAAATTTCTTAAATTGTGTCATTTCTTGTCAGTACTACCAACATAATTTCACATTAGGCAATCTTGAATTCAAGATTCGCTTACACTTTCTCTTGAGTTAAAATCTGCAAATTTCATTGCCTGAGGTTATTAGACGAATCTTGAATAGCCGAAAGTTGAAGTCACCGAACCGAGTTCAATACTTTCTTTCAAGTAGTTCCCCAATTGTTCTCACGACGCTGGGTGGATACCGAAATGCCAATACCATGTAATGAGTACGCATGGTCACTCGGGCCAGATCCGGTACTATTTAACTTCGCTGATCTCACTAGGACATTGCCGACTAAATTAAACATTAACAACTTTGCTTTCCAGTTAACATTAATTAGCTTTACATTGGTATCTACGTAAAATAGATTTTTTTTATTCCACGCATGCAAGCGATTGTAATAAAACACAAAAAAATTTTAAATGTATCTTTCTGTGGATAATTCCTTAACTGTGTAACTAGAGGCGGATCCAAGTTAAATATTGGGGGTGCAGTCGTTCGAGCTCAAAACAAGGTAATAATATATTGCAAAAAAGAAAGAAGAAAGAAAAAACGAAAAGTCAAACAATTTTAGAAAAGGGAATGGACTCTTCTGTAAAATTAATATAAACAAAAACACCAGAAGTACAAAAAGTGCAGCCAAGTTCGTCAGCCTCAAAAAGTGTTGAGATGAGGATGGATGAGCCAAGTTCCTTACCACTGCATCTGAAACGAACACTGGAACTTGGCGCGAGATGTCTAACATATTCGAATACATTAAGATGTCTGTTCCTAGTTTCACGGCCGGGACATTTCAGCCATAAGGCTAACGGTGACCCCCAAATCCACCACGCTCACAAACACCATCCCTAAGGTTCGTTAACATCATTTACCTTGACACTTCGTGAAGGAATATAAGTTTTCCTTGTCTGGGTTTCGAACCACCAATCTTTCTGCAATATACTGTATATGTGCCTTAGCGCCTTAGCGAAGTTGATATTCCTAAGGTTGGTGGTGGTCCCAAACCCACTACACCCACCACCACTATCCCTAAGGTTCCTTAACATCATTTTCCTTGACATCTTGCGCCAAGTTCCAGTGTTCGTTTCAGATGCAGGGCCAAGGAACTTGGTTCATCCATCCTCATCTCAACACTTTTTGAGGCTGACGAACTTGGCTGCACTTTTTGTACCTCTGGTGTTTTTGTTCATATTTCACTTCTTTTTGTAGTTCACCATGTCAATATCGTATATCTTAATTGTGGCATATTATTGGATTTAAATTTAAAATTGTACATTTTTAAAGCAGTCATAATGTGTCACATGCAACATTAGTTCCCAAGGGCTCTCCCACCGGAAATCGAACCCAGGACGCCGTACAAGAAAGGCACACATGCTAGCCACTAGAACAGCGGGGAGGATTCATTCTATTAAATATCTCTCAGAGAGTTATGTCCAAACGAGATTCTAATTCATTTACCAGAACTACAAAATCACGATCGCTAACATCTCATTTTTCATTACCTAAATACGAAGAGGGCCCAAAACCCTTAATGCTGAATCCTCGCTGCTACATCACTAGACATGGCTGGTGTTTCAATATACTTAATTGTTCTCTACCATTCCACATTGCGAAATTACGGAGTTCATTACATGGCGCGCATGTTGCGCAGTTTCATAGACAACTGCCTCGGGTTTTCCTTCCAATGATATACACCTTTCAAATAGCTTGTAATCTTAATAATATTTGCCATCAACATATCCTAACTGTATATAAAACTACATGAACTGACATAAATTAAAGAAGTGCTTCCGGTTGACGTGGAAAGTTGAAATGATGAGGGGGGATGAAGAATTTCCCCCTGTTATGTAAATGGGTCTTTTTTGGACTTATAATCTCATGTTTTAGGAACTTGGAATTGGAATAGAAACTTGAAATTCAGTATGCTTCTACGTTTTCGTTAGTATTACCTAAGTAATCAGTAAAAATAAACAATTCCAACTTTAGAGTGGTTTTATGAGGAACTGAAAAAACATTTCCATGTTATTTATATTGGACGTCTTCTACACCCCAAAATGTTTATTCACTTCCGGCAAGATTAGAATGATGAAATTTGGCACGATTGTAGCCTCCCGCGACTAACCTACAGGAAAATTGCTAAAAGTGATTTTTTTTTTTTTTAATTTTTAAGGAATCTAAAGGGAGATGAAGAAATCCCCATGTTATTTAAATAGGCGTTTTCCTGGGATACAAAATCTTATGTTTTAGATAGTTGAAATAGGAAAAGAAATTTGAAATTCGGTAGAATTGTGAGTTTAAGAGGTGTGAGGAAGTAGGCCGAGCAAAGGCGGACGCGTGGGGGCGAACCCCCAGGTGGGCAAATTCAGGAAATATGAAGAGCAAAGGTACAAAATTCACTGTTGATGAAAAAGCTGATACGTAAGAGATTTTCACACTGTTCACAGAGACACGAAGCATCAAGAACATTTTTACATAATGACTGTGGTCAGTGGCGTAGGGAAGGGGGCACGGAGGGGCCGCCCCCCCAAAGGGGTCCGACAATGTACTTTGGTACTTTGATGTTTGTAACTTTTTATATATTTTTATGTTTATATATTTTTTTGTTTGTAATTTTTCTATATGTACCTATAACAGCATTTGGGCCCCCCCAAACACACATCCTGGTTACGCTACTGACTGTGGTAACGATAATACAACTCGTGGTACCAATATATTTACGAAATCGGTTACATTTTGTTGCTAGTCTCACGTAAACTCGAACAATTAAATTTCTTATTTCTTCGGAAACTTCATTAATTCTAAATATCCTCACTTCTACAATCTCTTACTTATCAATTAATTTCAATATCTATTTAATACAAATGACTGCAATAAAGGAAAAATCTTCACTGAAAAAAGAAAAAAATATTGGCTCCCCTTGTCTGGGTTTCCAACCACGAAATTTACGGCAGTATGTACGTGTCTTAGCCCACGTTTTTAAAAGTTAACTGATTCTCAGAATGTGCTTCATTAACTTGCTTAACTACTTATTACTAGCTTTCACTTATTTTACTCGCACACTGAGAAAAAATGTATGTAGATACATAGGTTACATAGGTAGGTATGTGGCGTACGTAGGTCACATATGTAAATCATGTAGTTTTTAGACTTAACGTACACTAAACGTATAACTGAAAGAGTATATTTTAAACATAGTTTCCGTATAAGTGTTCCGAATGAACGTACTTTCCGCACAAAGGAAATAACTATGTAGACAGTCAGGATCTCACATACAGATGGCCGTTTGTAACTTATAGTTGATGTGCTTAATGTACGGAAGACTGTTAGATGTCAGACATCCTGTAACGCCACTGAGTAACATCTAAGCGGGAAAGAGGCCAGTACGTATGTAGCATATGGATAACGTATGTTAAGTATTGATTTCTATAGTAAACATAAGGATCCCGTATATTTGTACAGTATACCGATGTCCGGATAACGAATTTTTCTCGGTGACCTTAGCTCGTTTTTCTATTAATCTAGAACGACAGGGACACGAACACAGAAACATCGAGGAGAGTTAAAATTCCAAAGGCTCTTCTACCGGGAATCGAATCCGGGACCCCATACTCCAAAGGCGCACGTGATAGACAGCGAGGAGGGCACCAACTCGACTACTCGGACGATTGACAACATTATCACAATGCACATGATGTGTTTAGTAATGCAAAGTTTCACGTCTCTATCTCACTGGAAAATACCTAATCAATTTAATGAGTGAGTGAGTGAAACGATTTCTTGCTTGGTTAAAGACAGTTTCTTGCCTATAAAAAATTCTCATAGCACATTTCTCAAATTTCAGACTTTTCCCATACTCAAGTCATTGTAGGGTACCTTTATGCAGAATTTCCCATCTCTATCTCGTTGGGAACTACCTAATCAATTTGATGAGTGAGTCAGTGAAACGATATCTTGCTTGGCTATGGACAGTATTTTGCCTATAAAAATTCCCATAGCACAATACTCAAGTCATTATAGGGTACCTTTATGTAAAGTTTCACGTCTCTATCCCACTGGAAAATACCTAATCAATTTGTTGAGTGAGTCAATGAAACGATTTCCTGCCTGGCTAAGGACAGTTTTTTGCCCAAAAAAATTCCCATAGCATATTCCTTAGATTTCTGATTTTTCTATACTCAAGTCATTATAGAGTACCTTTATGCAAAGTTTCACGTATCTACCTCATTGGGGAGTACCTTATCAATTTGATGAGTGAGTCAATGAAACGATTTCTTGCTTGGCTGATGACAGTTTCTTTTGCCCATCAACAATTTTCCATAGCGTATTCCTTAGATTTCTGACTTTTTCTATACTAAAGTCGTTATAGAGTACCTTTACGCAAAATTTCACGTCTCTATCTCATTGGGGAGTACCTTATCAATTTGATGAGTGAGTGAGTGAAACGATTTCTTGCTTAGCTAAGGACAGTCTTTTGCCCATGAAAAATTTCCCATAGCACATTCATCAGATTTCGGACATTTTCTATACTCAGGTCATTATAAGGTACCTTTGTGCTAAGTTTCACGTCTCTGTCTCATTGGGAAGTACCTAATCAATTTGATGAGTGAGTCAGTGAGTCAGTGAGCCTGAAAACTGCATATTTTAGGGGTCCAGTACTCGAATATGATTGAAGGTAGGAATGTGAGATTTGGTATGTTAGCCCATCTCTTGGATATCTCCTTATATCCTAAATTTAATGTTTCTACCCTTAATAGAATCGGTTTTACAGAGCCTCGAAATCGGCGATTTTACCCAAAACTCTTGTTCGTGTATAATATGCTTACGGCAGTGCAGGCCAGTTTTCATTTTCTTCGCGGAACTTGGCTGCCATGCACTACCATGCATGTTGACTTGTTTAAACGTTGATACTGATGGATTACAAATAATAATAATAATAATAATAATAATAATAATAATAATAATAATAATAATAATAATAATAATAATAATAATAATAATAATAATAATAAATAACAGTAGTAGCAGTAGAATAATAATAAGAATACGAATTCTTCTTGAATCATGAACTTTAATTTCTATTCATACGCTAGTTATATTACTTCCTTCTTTGTATTTTCAATTGCACTTGCATGTAAAATGCCAGAACCATTACGTTTATTGACTTTCTGTACTGTCAAACTGGAGTTTCTAAAACAGGAATATTGGCAAACACTTGCGGATAAATGGGTTTATAGCTTACTGTTTACCAGTTGTTAACAAGAAGCAGAAATCAGTTTTGAGAAGGAACGGATAGCTCAAAATATTGCATCTTGAAAAGAAAGAAGAGAAGCGGCCACCTTCATTTTCGAGTGTGGGCATTTTCTGAGCAAGAATTCCATTGCAAGTAATTTATTGAGATGTATTGATTCATTTAACTTCTGCAATTGAAGACTTACTTATTTTAGGTTTTATTCTATAATTATAATACAATGTTTAAAAAAAAAATCAAGAGCTACAACTTTGTAATGGGTTTTATTTTTTAAAAATCCTATTCTTGGGGTTGCGATCGCCCCCGATCGCTATCCTGGATCCGCCCCTGTGTTTGTTTTACAAAATTAGATTTCGAGATTTTTAGGGAATGCTCTTTGAGTACTAAAAATGTCTCAAAGGGAATAAAGTATAATATTTGGAATATATATTTGTGATGAGTGGGGAGCTAACTTCAGGAAGTTACAATTAATAGGGATCAGGTCCCTGTATTACATCCCCTACAGTCTCCGCTCTGTTCTAGCGAGCGTGATGTAAGAGGCTCCGAGTTCGATTCTTGGTCAGTCTTAAAATTTGAACTCATTAACGTAGATCTGATTCGATCTTAAGGTATGGATTCACTTATACGGAAACCTCGGTGGCTCAGTGATAGAGCTCCTATCTACTTCTTAGGATATGTGGCCCCAGCTTCGGTCCTGGTTCTCGGCAAGCCGGTTTCATTGAGGATGAAAACTATGTGCACGGGTTTTCTCGAAGACCTTCCATTACCTCCCCCTTTTTATATCGCCAATATTTTACCATCATTTGTTTGTTTCATTCGGAACCATCTCCTTCAGCCTTGGAGTATAATTGTGTGGCACTTAACTCAGAGATTTTATTTTCAAGCAGTGATTATTTCAGAGACTAACAGGGAGCCCCTTGGAGCTATTGAACTCCTCCTGGACATGGTAAATGTGGATTTCCCACCATTTCAACAATATTACTTTTCACACCTAGTGTATTAAAATCCTCACCCATGAGGGAAAATCTAAAACCATTACTGTTATCAAGCAACGTATAGCTTCGGTACTAGAAAGAGGTCATAAATAAATTTCTAATTTATTCATTGGTAAATCCTTTGGTAAAGATGATGCTGAAATTATAACAAAGCAAAGTGTTTATAAAATGCATTAAAAAGAAGAAACTATTTTTGAGAAGGCAAAATGAAGAAATTAAAAACATTGAGTGCGGTTTTCTAGAATATCAGGGAAGTAGTTTAGTTTATAGAAACATTTAATCTCGCAAATGCTTTTAGTGTTAATTTCATTTCTTTAATTTACCACCACAAAAACTATTTTCTCCCAAAATTATTGTTTTCAAAATTTCTTGATGTTATTAACTATATTGTTTGAATACCACTCATTCTAGCTTTGGAACTTCTTGTATAAATTAAAAGACAAATTCTGACCAAAGCATATATATACTAATAAATAATAGCGTTACAGCTTCGGCAAATTAATTTGCCGAAACTGTAATACTATTATTTATTAGTTAATATTTGCTTCGGTCAGAATTTGTCTTTTAATTTAAACTTTATTATTATTATTATTATTATTATTATTATTATTATTATTATTATTATTATTATTATTATTATTATTATTATTATTATGAGTATCTCCATACCTAAGCGATTAGCGTACGCGTTTTTGGCGTGGGGTATCTGGGTTCGATTCCCAGTAGGAGCTCATGTGTTTCGGATTCCACGTTAATCAGTACGTCCACTTCTCATACAGTTTAGCTGCTGAAACGGACGTTAAACTCAAAATCAACTCAACTCACTAATAATGTAATATTAATAATAATAATAATAATAATAATAATAATAATAATAATAATAATAATAATAATAATAATAATAATAATAATAATAATAATAATAAACGACACAATGTAAGGAGTGAAAGGCAAGAAACCATATAAAAACTGCATGCGATCAGATGAAGTCGGAACCTCTCCTTTCAGTGTAATTACCAGTGAGACACTAAACCATAAATAAAACTAATATAACGGTCTTATTGATGGTGTTCCTGAAAATATGGGATATATTGTAGAGTGGTGTTACATTGGATTATTTAATTATCATTGAGTAACATGTATTTCTTATTCTATATACATGTATTGTAGTTATATATTATAATATTTCAAATGGTGTGTGTCTTTTAGTCTAGGGCTTCTACATATTTTCTCAGCTTTAAATATGTTTGTGTAGAGCACAGACTATACAATTGTTATTGAAATCTGTAACCAGTCTTTCTTGTTCGCTTTACTGCTTTATAACCAGCGGAAGAAAACAGCTATAAAGGAACTTCAGGTGTCAATCAACTATTGAGCTGCTGCGTGACGCACGTGGGGAGGGCTCCTCCTCTACATACTTCCCCCTTCTCAATAGCGTTTGTTATGAGCGAACGGTGATGCGACTTTCTCCGAAGCAATTGTGTATGGCGATGATGTTCTATCTGAAATGTTGGTAGACACTGTTTTTGTCAATTTTCCATCCTAATTTCTGTGAACTGTTTAAACAGAATAGATTATGAAATGAGAAATGCTTGAGAAGAGACGTTTTAAAGAATACGCTCACAGTTGCCGACATTTTCTTACACATTCTGTTGAGAGTTGGATACCTGGAAATAACCAAAAATCGTCCCGAAAAAACCCCTTGACCATAAAAAATATCGTCATATCAATCAACGTTATTTCTATCTAATTACTGACACATCTCGGGGAAACGTTTCTTATGCTACTTAGATTGAATTATGTCAGATTCATTGCAATAAGATGTAAAATATCGTTGTTATTTTTAAAAAATCCAAATTATTGGAAACATTTCGTCCCGTTTAAACCCCTCAAAATTATAGATATGTATAAATATGTTATTTATTAAAATTAATTAACGAAACTTTCTATAACGATGTTTCTCACAGTCCTTTACCACTCTCAACAAAATTTATTTGAAAATATAAACTTTTTTGTCCTTCGACTTTTTCGCCTCACAGAAAGATGCCTTGGTGGTATGTAATGAACAAAATACATTTTGTTTCTTAAAAAACAACAAAATATTTATTTGTGAATAGATAATAGGGTCGATAAAGCTTTATATACTTATTTCTTTGTAAAACGGTGACATCAAAAGTCATTTCTGCAAAAATAGTGATATTTTAGGAAAAATATCATGACATTTCGAAAAATACATTAGAACAGAACGTGTTGATGGCAATAGCATATTCAAAATTTTATTGCTTCACGCATTTCTTCAGATCAAGATTTAGTCAATATAGTATAGAGAGGAGCAAATAAATCAAAGTTAGAAAATTTAGAATATATCTATTGTTTCGTCCTTTTTAGACCCCTAGCAGCTAAAGATAGATAGATAGATAGATAGATAGATATAGATATATATATGGGAGAGGGGGGACATTGGTACGATTTTTATTCACCCTAGATTTTAGAACATATCGTCAGCTTGAGAAACATGATTTTTTCCTACTTAAACTGTGATTCTTTACTTATACAATGTACAATATTGTTTCTACTAATGTGCCACCTGAAGTAAATTACATTTTACGAAAGGTCTGCAATCTGTACCAATCTTCCCCATGTGGGGGCAGATCGGTAATGGCTTGGGGCAGATTGGTACGAGCATAGTGAAATATCACACAGACTTTTTGATAATAAAAATAACGTAATTTTTTGTTTTATTTTTCCATGAAATATCTTGAGATATAATATTCTATTAAACATCCACACACTCAACTATTTTAACAATAGATTTAAAATAGACCCACAGCAGAAAAATGCAAAATAAAAACATATTTCATAGAAAAGAACGTAAAGATTTGTAGAAACTTTAGTAATTCAACAGATTTAGTTCAACCTGCTACAAAAAAGAATTTAAAAAATAAAATAAAACCTCCAATGCTTGCTTGTGTTCGCATCAAAATTTAAAAGTTCCGCAAGCTATTTACAAAGATAAAAACATACTATAAATGAGGTTCTGTCTCTATAAGGAAAAATACAATTAAATAATCGAGCGGCTACCTACAGTTTACAAAATTTTGAAATCTTTCATACCTCAACTACTAACTGGAAAAGATGTTATACTTTTGGTTCGAGCGTACCCCTTGTCTCCAAAGGAGGCGGAGCTTTGCTATTATAAAGGTAACCAAGAAAGTTCTGTCGCTTTTTCACCCACAACCTTCGAACATTGACATATCACCTAAGACGTACATGGAAGATCAAGAATAGTTCCATCAGCATCGACGACCTTCTTGCAGCGTTCTCGAAGACCATGGATGCCATCGCGGTAGAACAGGTGATAATCGGAAGGTGCAAGATCGGGGAGTATGGCGGATGCAGTAGTATTTCGCATCCAAGGCGTAGAATGGTGTCCTTGTCATCCTAGCCACGTGGGGCTTGACGTTGTCCTGTAACAGGAGAACCCCTTTGCGATTCAGATGTGCTGGCTCCAATCTTTTGAGTTTTTCTTGAACATGGCTCAACTGCTGACAGTACACAGTTGCATTAATGCTCTGACAGCTCGTAGCAGTTCCCGGTGCACGATGCCACGAGCATTGCACCAAACACACAGGAGGACCTTCTTTTGGTGCAGTGCTGGTTTCGGCTGTTTTGGAACCGGTTTGTGTGATGATAACCAATGATGACGGCACCGTGGAGCTTCGTACAGGACCCACTTCTTACCATATGGCAACAATCTGTCCAGAAATGACTCCTTCCTCAGACAAGACAGCAAAGAAACGCATATATTTGCTCGCGTTGCCTTCTGGCCCGGATTCAATCATGTGGAACCCATCGACCCAACTTGTAGTGCTTCCCAAGTTGATGGAGGTGCTGCCTTACGGTTTCTTCACTCACACTGAATTGTAGTATCAGTTCCTCACATGTATGGCCACTGTTCGCCTTAATTGCTGCCTGAAGACCTTCATTTTGTACATGTGTTGGTCTTCCGGTACGTGATGCGTCTTCCATTGTTTCGTCGCCGTCTTTAAACTTGTTAAACCGCCGTTGCACTATCCGCGTAGTCACAACACTCACAAACGGCCTGGCATATCCTCTCCCTTGCTACAGCGGCGTTTGACCCCAGTTTGAACTGGTACACTATAATCGCCCTTAGGGCTCTCTGTGGTACTCCCATTTTCACTCTGTCATTGCGCAAGTTCACTGTGTAACTGAACTGCCACAATCAGGTAGTATTTTGCTATATACACACAAACAACTGACCTTCGCCTTATCTCTATTCGCATTCAACTGACGGTGTGAAGGCCAATTGAACACAGACCTCCACAAAAGCGACAGAACTTTCTTGGTTACCTTTATAATATTAAAGTTTCAGGAACTTCGCCTAATAATTTTAAAAAAATGGGTTACTGAAATTCGAATATGACGCTTACTATTACCTTGCTTTTAGCGTCCATGTACAAATATATATTTGAGGTTGATTTTGTTATACTGTTTGTAGACGATCCAAGAAAGTTTGAACAAGAGTCTTGTTCAAGACCATTCAAGACTGTTTGATGAAAAAGACGTCAGCACTGACGTCATTTTTGTCTTGAATTCAATAGTTTCGTTCAAGAGATTTCGTTTCGGTCCTGTTCTAAACAATCCAATTCAAGAACATTCAATAGCCAATCAGTGCTCGAATTGAGTGCAGGAAAATACAAAACAATATGATGGCGTCGTGAGACAGCGGCAGTTGTTGAATAAATATCTTTTTATTATTCTTTTCCATAATTATCTGATGTTCAAAGTGTGCTTATAATAATAAACAAAAGCTAATATCTGGGCTGGAAGATATTGTTAGTATTTTTGTTGATAATATACACGACTTATGTAGTTACAGTGTTTGCATGCCCATAACTATTGTTAAATTTTGAGGCAATGATAGGTAGGCCATAAGTATTAATTTGAAAATTTAAAATACAAGAATATCGGGTGTAGATTAATAAAGAAGAGTTCATCAAATTAAAAAATATATATCTGATTTTTCTTGCTTTAATAAGACATTTGTACTTCTAGTAATCTGGGACAATAATAAAACAATAATTGCGTTCAGATTGATTCTATGATCGCAAACTGAAGTACCCTAGAAATTATTACATGTTATCCGATCATAAAATATGCAATTATTTTATTACGGAATTCACACGTAGTATTTCAGGAGTTATTTCTTAAGATAGGAGTTGCTTTCATGCGTGCAGGTTAATTTTACGAGGACTTTCCCGTAAGGTACAAATGCGCATCCAGACATGCCACATGTACGAAAGTGAAAAAAAAACTTCACTAAAATCGAGAATGCTATTTAACAGAGTTAGGACAGGGACATAGAAAAGGACCCACGCAAGAGTACGTCCGTCGGAAGCAGACGCGTCATCGACGGAGGTTATAGTGCAAGAAACATAAGAATAAGAATAGTACGACAAACCCTTGACATCGTATTCACTCATTTGAACTCAACTATAGCCCTTGTAATGATTTGATACTGGTAACATTAAACTTCTAAACATAAAATACTTGTTTCCTACATTATATAGGCATGTTCCTACAGTGGAAATTATTATCCCAAACAATCCTTTTTCATACGAACTCACACATTTTAACAGTAAAATTATTATTTGTTTGACGGGTTATTCTTAACCAGTGCCAAATATGGGATAGGTTTGTGAAGAAAATCTGATGCAGATATGGACGGTAAGTCCAATGGCTGTAAAAAAAATATCATTGCTTCGTTTGGTTTCCTGCGTTTTCAGCCTTTTGTTTAAACAGTCTTCGATGCCATAGCATAAATAACATTAAAAGGTAGTCATTGCCTCGTGATACAATTTTGGGAAACAGTTAGATTTTTTTTTCTTTTTGACTGTTGTTCTGCCATCAGTATGCCATTTGAAGAATCAGATTTTTAAAAAGCTTAGTACAGGGATTTTATATCTAAGGAGAACTTTACTCTTTTAACTTAAGCTAGCCTAATCCGCATTTAGTGTAAAAGCGGCATAATACTTAGTAAAAATTCTAAGGGGGTTGCTACAAAATCGATTGACCTGTTTTCTAAATGATTTAATATACCGGTAATCAATTAAATTCCTAATACCTGCAGAAAGTTAGGAAATATATGCTAATATTATAGCTATTCATGCGCAGGTCTGAACTAAATCAGTACGCAGTTTCGCTTTCATTTGTTTTCATAGTTTTAGTCACTTGTTTTGGACTGCCACCTATAAACAAGTATATAAAACATGATTCAATACCTATATGATCGTGTAAAAGTTGTTTCAAGACCATTCGAGACTTGCTCAAGTGTCTTGAACAATACTTCTTTGAACGTGTAAATTTGAGGTCTTGAATGGTCTTGTTCAAGCTTTCATGGATCGTATACAAGAAGCATTAGATATGTGCTTATTAAAATCACTCGCATGTTATGACTTGAGGGAAAGAATCTTCACATTTTTGCTATCATGGCTCCTAAATAGTTAAATAATTTTCCATTCAAAAGTTTTTTATATCGGCTATAACTATAATTCCGGAAAGTCGGGAATATAATAATAGGAAAGTTTTCCATATTATTTTGGCTAATTTATTTTTATGCTCTGATTACGGAAATCAAGCGATCACACATGAGATAGCCTATATCATTAGTAACTTTTTCTTTATGTTAATCGCAACGAAAACTGTGATACATGGGAAATGCATAAAGAGTAGTCTACCTTATAATTACAAATGGAAGTGGTAGATTGGTACAGAGCAGTGGAGGCACATTGGTCCGTACCAATCCATCCCACATGCATGTGTACTAATGTGCCCCAACCGAACTTCAGGATCATCAATTCCTATAACTGAAAAATTACTCCACGCAGGGCAATGGAACATAAATTAAATTATTTGTAAAGAATTACACTTTCATGCAACATACATAAGTATTCAAAAATCCAGTGCTTATTACAAATATAAGCTTAAAAAACATAAGTGAAAATTTACTTTTGCTTTAAGAAATCAAGTTTTTTTCTGCACAGAGAAAAGAACGCTGCGTCCATCCATCAACTGTGCCTCACGATGTTCGCTCGACACTAATGTTGCCAGCACCAAACTGTTGTCCATTTACCTCTTCTCAGTGGAAAAATATCTACCTTATACCTATGTTCCCCGTGTACCAATGTCCCCCCTCCCCTACAGTGGCGTATTTACGATTTTGTTTCGGGGGGCTCTGCCTGGAAATGGGAAAATTCTGCGAGATATTTCATTTACTTTACTATAGTAAGTAAGATTTCGGGGAGGGCTCAAACCCAGAAGCCGCTCTTAAATACGCCACTGATACATATATATAACCTACAAGAATAGAGGCCTTAGAGAAGGTATGGAGTGAAGTAAGAAGTGTCTGCCGAATACTATAGATATGAGCAAATTTAATTACATCTTTAGAAAGCTGTACATGTATTTACAGCTTTAGAAAATTTTTAACACTTTCAGTTTTAATAAAGTAATACAGATGGAAATGGCATTATTTGAGATGTTGAATGGATTAAAAAAAAACGCTTGTCACTATGTATTATAGTTTTTCTTCTATGGCTACTAATGTTGAAACAGGAAGTGGTTGGTTTCTACCATTTCTGGTTTCAAAAGAGTGTTAATGGAGGAGAGAACCTATTCTTGGGACACTGAATCGACTGCAGAAAATGCTTCTCGATAAGTTAGTTTTTGCTCTGATACCTATCAGATGGACGTAAATGTCTATACGATTTTCAAGGCTTATGCATAGCATAGTTTGGAAGTCTAAAAATAAAGTACATTGAACAGTGTGTTGTTCTTTTCAGCATAACGACAGCGAGATAATTTCTGTAACAATAGAGTACACAAGCTTCAAGGATCAGAGAACAGAAATTATGCATACACAGTATATGAACATAGATATGAACAAATGTAGTTACATGTTTTAGAAGATTTAAAAAATAGGTGATTTAAGTATATTGTGCAATTTGGATAGCAAAAGATAATGTAATATGTTAAAAAAAAAAAAAAGAAACAATGAGAGTTGATTGTCATCAGTGTTGTGTGGCCTTAGTGCAATTTTGCGGAACGGTTCTAGAATGCAGGCGCATTACAAAAGGTCCGGGTGTAGTGCATGAGAGGTCTCCCGGCGCGGCATAAGTTTACTTTATGGAGTATGTGGGTATCTTTTGTGACTAGAGAGCAGAGCGGCCTGAACTAGAAGATTGCCCTTCCTCCTTTATTTTAGCTTTCCACGCCTGATAACTGCCCTCATTTACATATTTGGCCAAGTCACTTGATTTTCAGTTCTACAATCTGGTTGATGCAAGAATCTACAAACCTTTTTCAGCTATTACAGACCCCCTTATGTTCGTATTTTGCTTCCGAATTTTCGTAGTTACTAATTCCAGTAGCGTATGGAATTCTGAATAGTCCATTCTGTAGAATTTTTTTGTAGGAACAAGGATCTGCAAGTAGATCATTATCCACCATTAAAAATAATGTGCTTTCCTCTGCATTATTGTGGCGAAGAACCTACTCTCTGACCCAGAAGCTTCTTTTTGTGGGGATTTTGTGCCTACAACAGAGCAGATATTGCTGCTATGGCTATTTCATCCTCTTCGGATGAACTCATATTGCGAAATATGAAAACGATAATATTTACGATTACAATAGCTGATTGTACTGTGCGTAACACATTCTACAAGTGTTTTTCCATCTTTTTAATACAGCGTCCACGAGAAGCTCTGCTGGTAAAAGGTTTAATGCTGCCTACCTAGTTTTAAGGATCGTCTGAGACCCCTATATCGCCTCAGGATAAAAGAAATTGCATGGAAGTTTGAGTGAAGCAACACTGTCAAGTTGTAACCTGGATTGAGGCCTCAGTTCAGGTCCATGTGAGGAGGACTTTATCAACCAACTTACGATTCTCTAAAATTAAATTGTATATTATAGTCGCTCCGCTCTATAAAACGTCCTCCAATCACAGCATTACCGTCTAAAGCAGAAGACAGTGCACTTGTCGTTGGCTGCTGCTGACTCTATATCCTTTAAAGCGGTGGTTCTCAAACTTCTAGCTGTTGTGACCCACATTAAATAATAAAAAAGTATTTTGTTGCCCACCTACTATTATTCAAACACACATTGACATTCTACGTAATGGTTGAGTTTTTCAAAGCAATTAAATTTTGTAAATCATATATCTAATTCCAGTGCGTTCAACTACAGTCCATATGAGTGATTAACATGAAATTTATTATGAATGTTGTGAACACCCCGAGGGATCACTAATGTTACAAAGTAGAGCTCGATGCTTAAATTTTAATAAATCAAATTTTAGTTGGTTTCTTTTATATCTATCGTAAATATCTCACTTTCAAGCTACATTGTAATGTAAATTTATGGAAATAGTGGCCCTGTCAGTACGAGAATATCAGTTGGTGACGATCGAGCAAATTTAATGTAAATTTCTTTGTCAATAACTGTATCATATGAAATTCTAGGCATGCACAAAGAGGGTTAAAGTTTTTCCATAGAAAGGTAGCACAGAGCTAACACTACTCCCGACGAAATGCCTTAACCCGTGACAGAGTTTGACTCACCCACTCTCTTTCCACTCCTAACCCAGCATCTCTACTGACTGCACAAGGCAGGTCTCTGAGTAACAATTTACTATTCACTTCTTAACAAACGCATCCAATTTTAATTCTCTGAATAATAGTACTTCACAACATATGTTTCTGCATTGAAATAAAATTTTCATAATTAAAGGAAAATATTCTCGCGACACACCAATGGGTCTGGACCCACACTTTGAGAAACACTGCTTTAAAGCACTCGGCTGTTTTCACGTTACGCCAATAAGCAAGCACCGTAGAGCTAGGTAAGTTCAGATATGTGCGCTTAATTGCAACACAGCATTAACTCCACGTCACGTCAGCGGAGATAAACAAGTAGGTTGGGCCAGGCCGGAAGTAACACCGGGGAAAATCTAATACCTGAAATTCCATTTTCCTTTAAGTTTGTGAGACAAATTGCTCGAATCTTAATTCAAAGTTCCAGTTACGTAAAGCTAATCTTTAATGCATACACATTTCTGGGCTAAGGCTTATCACACAATGAATGCAAGTCTTCAAGATCATGGTAAAGATTATCCTAACGTCTTTGTAGCAAAGATATCGTTACTCGTAAATTGAAAAAAAAAAAACAACTGGAGATCTCTAAGCAAAGTTGTTAGCACCTGGGCTCAGTGACAGGGCTGAAAATAAATAAATAAACTGCAAATAGATTCTTGGTGGAAAGACAAAAACTCTAGGATGGAGCGAAGAGTGAAAATTGTCCCAACATTATTACCACACTGGCATGAAACGGACGCAGCATCGGAGCAAAACAAAATTCTCGGAAGAGCCACTTGCTCTTTGGTAGTAGAACTCATTGATGGCAGGTACTCTATACTTCACAAGCTCGGTCATTAATAAAATCCATGCTGCAGTCCAGTCGCGCACCCAGAAATGTTTGGGGGTGTCCAACACTACAAGCCAATACGTCTATGTAGTATTGAATGGGTATTTTCTGTACCCGGTAACTAAAATACTTCCATCTATATTTCCAAAAAAAAATGATAGAACTAGATTGCTTTTATAAGGGAAAGAGTACAGATCAAGTGTAAAATCAAATGTTCATGCTGAGCTCATCCGTGGGAGACCCGGGTTCGATTCCCGGCGGGAGCTCATGTGATTCGGATTTCACGTTAATCAGTAGGTCCATCTCTCATATAGCCTCGCTGCTGAAAGGGACGTTAAACTCAAAATTAACTCAACTCAAATGTTCATGCTACATCGACCATCTCCCTGTTAAACAAATGCGGAAGTGTACAAATGTATGTTGAGTTAGGAAGTTCTTTTTTTAAGTGTCGGACCCCCCTGTGTGTGCCCCTGTTGCAATAGACATAAAAAAGAGCATATTTTTCACTCCCGTATTGTAGGATGAGATTTATTTTCTCTCCATATATTTTCGCTAAGAGTCTTTACTTAAAAGAAATAATGGTATTTCCATGCCTAAAACTATCCGCTTAATCATACTGTGTGCAAAGTCAGCATATACGTTAGAAAGGAAGTTAACGAAAAAGCTTTACTATATGTAATGCGAGCAATTTTGCAATACCGAGCACACATTATAAAGCAAGCAGCGTAGTTGATTCGTAATCGAAAAGTTCCGGTTCAAATCCGGTACCCGGTCATTCTGACAATTGTTTGAACATCTTTCTCAGTTACAGCAGCAAATGGCTAGACAGGACCTTTAAATGCGAGTTGTGGTTGGTTTACTTTCTCGTTGTTATGGTTAGTGCTTAGAGTGTAAATTGTCTTGAAACTTCGTTAACTGTATGTATGTAGTTAGTTCCCAATTACATTGAATGAACAAAAATAACATGCTATTTCCATTTCCAGAGCAATCGAAAGGTATACACAACACAATTTGATTATTACATTAATTTATTCGGAATCAGGCAATTTGATTCGTCCGTGCCACACTTTCGCAGTTTACTGCACATTAATTTTAATCAACTTATATTCGTAATCAATTCTTGCAAAAGACAATTTTAGTGACATGGCCGACTTCGACTCTATAGTCGCGGCCCTAATGTTATTTAACTCTTCGTGTTTCTTGAGTGGGGTGGAACAATCGAAAACTCTTGCTTTTTTAATAGTAAGCAGCAAAATATTTGTTTTAATTTAAATTTCCATTTCTGAATTACCCTGCCCTGTAATACAGGATACTTTCTGCCATCAAAGCTTCTACTTCATTATCCTCCTTTGCTGGTATGATTTAAAAATATATGCAAAATCAATTAGTTCATCAGATATACAGGAATTTAAAAATCAGTTTTAGCCAATAGTAGGATTAACCAGTGATGTAATGCTAATTTTTAGGTGGGTATACGCTCCATTCCTTGTTACACACACACACACACACACATACACACATATATATATATATATATATATATATATATATATATATATATATATATATATATATATATATATATATATATATATATATATATATATATATATATGTTTATATAGGGTGTTTCATAATTACTATTACAGCGCTTCAGGTTGAAAGTAACAGGAAAATATGCAAAAACAAGTTTACTACACCGAAGTCGAAAGCGGCGTCCTTTCCGAGTTATGAGCTCGGAAAAGTGCTAAAAACTAAACTTTAAGCATTAATAGTGAAAAAAACTAATAGAGTTAGAAGAAGCAGTATGATGAATTTCAGAGGAAACCTTACTTGTATTTTCGACAAATGCTACATTCAAGATGTTCGGGAAATAACGCAAGATTGCATTAAACCTTGCCGCCTTCAATCCACAATTATCTATGAGAACTTGACTTAATTTGTGAAATTCTGTATCTACTGGGCCCGTTCACACAATTGTAAATTCCAATAATAATAATAATAATAATAATAATAATAATAATAATAATAATAATAATAATAATAATAATAATAAAAAAATCAGTGAAGAAGGTGTGAAAAAGCCTTTGAAGATCAGCTATCCTAAGAGATGTTTCTCTTCATTCACATCAGGCAAATGCTGAAATTTTGCAAGTGAAGGTCGTCTTTCACTGCTTTGAATAATGATCTCATGTTGGCTGGAGGTTTATGAATAACTCTTATATTATGTCTGACAAGGCAAGTATTCTGCTGAGTTTGCCCGAGGTGCGGCCTTCGGATGGGGATTGCGTTTGATACAGGGAGTAGAACACTCTGTGGTTCTTGAGTTCTCAACTCTATCAGTGATATCCGATGTAGATCCCATTTATGATGAGATGATTTATAGTTTCAGGATCTTTAGAAAATATCCGAAGTAAAGGAGTGGGACCCTTGTCAGACATCATTCGGATTACATTAGTAAAGTTTATGTTTTTTTTTTTTCTTGTAAGTCTTGTTTGATTTCTTCAATGTCTTGAGAAGTAGGGACTCCTCTGACAACACATGTAAATGTTGCCTGTTTGGATTTGTTGTTAGGTGACTACATTTTTTAATAGTCTCTCGTGTTCCATTGCACATGCTGTCGGAAGTCTGACACTCGAAATCCATCAAGAAATCGTAGTTTGTCCTTCTTATTTTGAAAAGTGATTTTAATACCATTATTTCGAATTAAATTATAGATGCTATTACAAGGTATTCTGGAATTGATTTCCCTATGGCCTAGTCTTTTGGGGATCTATGTTATATATAGCGATTTAGTAGACTTTTCTTCATGTTGGTTTTTGTCTGCTTCAGGTATCCTAGGTTTAGTTTGTTTGGTTTCTCTAGATTGTGTTTGTGGTTTCTCTGAGTTGTGGCCTCCTCGATGTCCTGTCTGTCTGAGGTTTCTATTTCTATCGTCGTTGATTTCTTCCGAGTATTGCGGGTCTGTTGATCTGTTTTTCCTTGGCGTCGCCCAGATCCTTTCTGAGTAGGATTCCGATATTCATCTTGTTTCCTTTCCTCTTGTTGGTTCTTGCTAAGGTCAAGAATTCTGGGTGTGTGTTTGCACTGTATCTCTACCTTTGCCTCTTTCTTCATGTTGGTGCTTGTCTGTTTCCGGTATTCTTCGTTTGGGAATCGTGATTGGGATTACTACGAAGGAACATCTACTCTTGTTGCTTGAATCCGTATATCTATATATATAAAAGAGAACGCACAAAATCCTTTGTCCGCTCATCACGCTAATACGGCTGAACCGATTTCTTTCATTTTTGGGGGGTTGTTAGGATTTGGACCCTAGATGGTTTTTATCATATCACTTTAATTTTCAATTACCAGTGTCTTGAGATAATTGACCAATCAGGTGTCCATACGTACAAAAAATCCTTTGTCCGCTCATCACGCTAATACGGCTGAACCGATTTCTTTCATTTTTGGTGGGTTGTTAGGATGTGGACCCTAGATGGTTTTTATCATATCACTTTAATTTTCAATTACCAGTGTCTTGAGATAATTGACCATTCAGGTGTCCATACGTACAAATCCTTTGTTATTAGTTCATCATAGGTATAAAAATAAACGTATTTATATGCAACCCGCATGACCCTGTGACTCGGCGGGTTAACATAACTGACAGGCGCTATAAATCACTTGAAAGCGAAAAAGTAAAAATTATCTAAGTAACAAAGTTTATTGCGTTCCGGGATGACCGCAGCGAAGCGGGGCGGGTTGGGGTGACCGCAGCGAAGCGGGGCGCGTTAACATAAATGACAGGCGATATAATGTTAACATTAGTGCAATCTTCTATGGTTTTTATCATATCACTTGAAAGCGAAAAAGTAAAAATTATCTAAGTAACAAAGTTTATTGCGTTCCGGGGTGACCGCAGCGAAGCGGGGTGAACGCTGCTAGTTCCCTATATATGGTATGTGTTGGAGATTTTGTTGCGTCAGCATAGCTGTTGATGGAGAATCTGAATTACGTGGAAATGAAGCCTCCGGTAGTATATCATCATCAGAAGAAGGTGCTCAGTGGTGGATGTCCTCTCAGGCGATAACTGTAGTGGTCTCCGTTCTTTTCTCTTGTTTTTAGAGAAAGTCTCCCGATGTGGCTTCTCTTGGTTTGTCATGAGACTTCTGCTCCTAGTAGTTCGTGTAGTCTCCTTGATGGCTTATCTTCCAGTGTTAGGGAGAAGGTTGTAGTGTATGTGATTTGTGTGTGTAAGCAATTCCTTGGCATAGCACCGCTAGGTATCTAGAGTTGCGATGTTGGATGTGTGTGTGTGTCCTTGTGTGCAATACAGATGAATCATCCTGTTGAGATAAGTTTATCCTACTTGCACTCCGACTGTCGGCAATGCCTGTACATACACGAGTGCCTACTTTGTGCTCCGTCACTCAAGAGGGATAGAAGTGCAAATAATTTAAACTCCTCCTTTCGGTTTTTCAAATGTCAACACTGTCGGGGAAGGAAAAATACGTTAGTTCTTGGCTCTAAAAGGAGCCGGATAAGTATTATTCTTAGAAGAACAGAACAATCCTTTGTTCGAGTCTACGTCTGGTCTTAATAAAGACCGACAAAATCTGTAGTCTTAGCCATATAACCTAACCGAACGTTGGTAATTAACAGTGGTTCTTGGCTCTAAAAAAAGAGCTGGATAAATAAAATACGTTATAGATGATAATTCTTGTGCGGTCACGTGGACTGCAGCTTTCCTCTCACGGTCCGTGAGCATTTGCATTATGATGAGACCGGAGATGTAGGCATGTATATATGGTGACTATTTAGGGCGGAACTATGAATGGGTGCTTGTGATTGGATGATAAAAATGCTGCTTTCTGGTTGGCTAAGGGATTCTGGCTCCTCATTGGCTATTGTTGTGGTTACGAGAAATAGCTTTGTTGAACGTCTTTTTTTTTTTTTTTTGTATCTGAAAAGGGCAGACCAGATAGGGCTGAGCTGAAACCCATTGTCTCTATTGAGACTGTTCCTTTTACATGAGATAGCTATGGTTTTCTTTATTGCTCTGTCCCAAAAAATTGCTGCACTCGACTACTATGGTGGTATTTGTAAAATCAATTCTATGTTCTTTGCATCGTTGTTCTTTTTTACGTCCAGTTTGTCCTATGTATGATCTGCCACATTCACATGATATATGATATACATCAGGAGTGCGCAAGTGAAGGTTGTCTTTCACTGATGTGAGTAATGATCTGATGTTGGTTGGAGGTTTATGAATAACTCTTATATCATCTCTAGCAGATATTCTGCTCAGTTTGCCAGAGATGCGGCAAATGAAAGGCAATACGGTAGTAGAGAAATAATCCTCAATCTTAACTTTTTTGATCACTTTGGACCTTACGCAGAGTCGTTCTGACGCGTGATTAGTGCCACACTAAAGAGTTCGACTAACATATGGTTCTTGCAATAATCAGACCCTTAGTATAACGCTAATCATACGTCAAAACAACTCTGCATAAGGCCCTTTATGCTTTAATGTAACGGCCCTTTTCATGGCCATGTTGATACCTATAAGGCTGTGGCCATTCTCTTGTAGCGTCGAGCGAAGATGGTTTAATTGCTCTTGTAAACTTCCTGGTCGTTTACTGAGACTGCTCTGTAGACAGGGGTGTAGCCACGGGGGAAGCCCATCGGGGCCAGGCCCCCCAAATGATTTCCTGCCCCCCCCCAAATGACCAGCTTTTAAAACATCATTGTAAGATTACCTCGCTTCAGTCACCTAAAAATAACAACGTTTGCATATAATTAATAATTTAATGTAAAATAGTATGGAAAACTACTATTTTACCATACTAATCGAAAAATAGTATGGTATCTGCTCCTTATACCTATCGGAAAACAGTATGGTTTAATTTTCTTTTTACAGCAGATTACACAATTTATTGCGATTTATATTTGACACTTTGAAGACAAACGTTTCAACAAGGTACTGTAAATACAAACAATGGTACTAAACTGATTTGTAAGTAGGCATGCATCACATTTTTTATATGCTGTAACTAGTATTTTTTTTAAAAAAACATATTTATATAGATGAAAAATGTAGTGAAAAACAACGTTTTCAGTATGGACTTCAATTAATTGGTAATTTTCAATTATTTTTACATGTCACCATCCCCCTTAGGAGTACTAATGGGGACTGAATTTGGATTTAAACGGCACCGGAAGTGCCTCTGTTCATTCAGCCACTCCGAAAACTATGATTCGACATTAATATTGGTCATTTTCGATCATTTTTGTATATCTTCCTCTTCTCTTCAAAGTGAAGCTATAAAAAGCATTCCAGGCCCGAACCTCATCTACGTTGAAAATTTAATCGAAATCAGTCGGGTGGCTCAAGAGTTGTTACAAATGTAGTCATTTCAATATATATATATATATATAGAGGGTGAACGGTAACTACGTGGACAGAGGGCGGGTGATAGTACATCTAACAAGAAGCAAAAAAAAGTCGTAGTGAACATGGGACAAATTCCGTCCCGTTTAGGAGTGACAGAGTGTCGAAAGCGTGAGAAAATGAACTTCAGAGGACAACAGTTTAAAAACAATACATCATAGAGAGTGCGGTTTAAAACGTCACTTAGAAAGTCATACCTACTCTGTTGAAAAATGCATGTTTGGAAACGCAGCTATACGTGCGCACGGGATTCCCCAAAGGAACGGAGGGATTCCCGGACATGCTGTAAAGGAAAGAAGTGTCACACGTTGTTAATCCCGTACGCACACGTAGCTGCGTTTTCAAATATGCATTTTTCAATAGAGTAGGTATGACTTTCTAAGTGACGATTTTAACCGCACTCTCCACGATGTATTGTCTTTTAAGCTGTTGGCCTCTGAAGTTCATGTTCCCACGCTTTCAACACTCTGTCATTCCTAAATGGAACGGAATTTCCCCCATGTTCACTAGGACTTTTTTTGCTTTTTTTAAAGATGTACTATCACCTGTCCAAGTTCGTCCACATAGTTACCGTTCGCCCTGTATATATAGATATTGACAACCTAGCCACGAGTTCTTCCACAATATATAGATAGATAAATAAATAATTACATTATTTCAGAAAGTTGCGAACTATAGCCTGTATAAATTGAATCATACAGAAGTTATTCTAAGACGCACTAGACACCAGCATGACTCGTGAAGAACCCTGTGTGTATTACAATACAATAAAACTCCGTTTTGCGGCTATTGCAGCATTGCATTTACGTCACACGCTTTTCTGTAGTTAGTTGTTACTGATCGTAACCACCGTTTTAAAATTCCTTCGCGTTCCCACTTGTATCGCTATTTCTGAGAATGTTATTTAAGTTTCGCATGTGAAACAGAAGAATCTTTTTGTGTGTGTGGTGTGCGTGAAATATTTTCCGCGACGGAACAATGCACGATTTGCAGACCTACAGATATTAATGTCGTACTACTTTTTCATTATTATTTTTGAATTTGAATATTTCTGAAGAAATCGAGTTTATTCGCATTCTCGCACTGATTTAGGAAACAAAAGGAATTTGTAAAGTGGTAAACTGAAGTCCGAAGTCCAAAGATGACGCTCGAAAGCTTGTTTACAAATGAGATGTCCCTGTTTCTTCACGTGTACAGCCACTTCGAATCTGTGGTCGACGAGGAACAGAACTCTGCATCGTTAACACTGGCGAACCTCAAATGCACGAAGCATCCTCGATCTGGGAAGAAGAGGTCGATGTTATTTCTTTAAATCCTGTTTTAACTGCATCTTCCGCAGTACTCTCTCCTTGCCAATCACCAGTGACCTAAAATGATGGATGCGATCTCCTTGGGGAAACGACAGTAGTTTTGAAGAATTAGGATTGGTTAATTAAACAACCTTATTGGGATAAAAGATTATTACGGGTCTACCATTTTCTAATACTTTGATTTGTTGGCGAAAAACACTACAAATGTATTCACAATAATATAAGCATTTTGTAATAAAAAGTTCTACCATTAAAAATAGTTTTTTTATTGTAATAACCCCTAAAATAATCAAAATAATGACAAAACAAAGGTCAAAAAGTGTTACGTAACGAAGTGGAGGGGTTCCGCCTTGCGTTACGAAGTGTGAGAAGCAGGAGAGAGGTGGTAAAACTTGGTCAAAAATAGCGTTACGTAATATGTGGACGGCCCTAGAACTGGAAATGAGCCATGGATGTTAATAAACTAATTATGTTTTTTTTTAGTCACAAATAATAAAAAAATATTTTTGTCAGGAAATCTTATAGAAAATAAGTGAAATTTCAAAGAAAATCAGCCTTATGTAGATAGGTTCTGTGTGCAAGGGCTTAAACTAAAATAGTTATGCATAAAGGTATAACGTTTGGTCCGGGACAGTAATTATTGGTTAAACATAATAAAAATACTACCTGGAATATAATTTATGGACGAAAAGCAAATAATAATAATAATAATAATAATAATAATAATAATAATAATAATAATAATAAGCTAGAAACCAGTGTTTTTTAGTTTCCCGGAAGGAAACAAAAATTTGCCGGTTTTTTCAGGCCTCAAAACACCATCTGCAACATAATTTATTTTGGCTTTGTAGCTGCCCCCCCCCCTCAAAAACGACGGCCCCCCAACATAAACCTGCTGGCTACACCCCTGTCTGTAGATCAAGGTGCTTAGCACTGTAAGACGTTGTGACTTGATAGAAGCTGGTTGCGTTGAGATAAAGATCCGTATGTATCGGGTTCCTAAATACGTTACAGGAAATAAAGAAATATAGCTACGTCTTCCTCTGAAGTAGTAGCTGGCAAATTAACATGTTCTTTGAATTCTTTTTAGGCCATAAAATTTTCAGCTGAAAACGGGACAGGTTCCGGCTTTTTAAAAATCTTTAGAAATGAGAAACAGGTCAGTGCGTAAATTAGTTCCTGCTTACCTTATTGTAGGCTAATATAATATTATATGCTATAAAATATAAACAGGATTTAACTTACAATATAGTAGTACATGACGCTCCCTGCATTTTCTCTTTTGCACTAGCTCGAATCCTTGATATTACATTGAAGAGAAGTTGACTCTTGAACTGAAGAATGTCAGAAGCATTTCTCAGAATAAACTATCTTCTTGAGAACAGCTTTTATTCTTCACTAGTCTTTCATAAAATTCATTTAATTTCTCTGTGAAGCATCGTTGCCAGACTCACAGCTCGGAATTATTCCAAAAGCTGATCGAAATTATGCTAGATTCGGTCAAATTATGCTAGATCCTCATAATTTCTAATTCAGAAGTTTTTAAAGAAAAGAAAACCAAAGTTTAGATGCGATAACGTACCTTAAAATACGCAGAGCGAAAAGATACGAGAATAGAACTCAATACTTCACGCACCAAATCTATGTAACTCAACTAAAGTAGTGCAGTCATTGCCAGACTCACAGCTTTTGGCTTCTAAGAAGAATAAAGAAAGAAAAATATGTCGTATAAATGAGTGCAAAGTGTTTGCTTACATATTTTGAAAGAAAATGACCTCGCAGTCAAAGATTAGAAAACCCTGGTTGGAGCTACCAAAAAAAAAAAAAAAAAAAAAAAAAAAAAAAACATGCATCTCTGGGGTGGACTGGATCAAAAACATGCCGAAAGGCCTTTGAGTCACCTGCATTTGTGTGCTATATGTTTTATCAAGAAGCTACCGTTTGCAATAAAACTCAGAAACACTAAATTGTTTTTATTCCCACGCCTCTTCTCTAAAGGTATCGGTAAAGGGATGACCTCCTGCCATTTCGAACTTGCTTCGAACAATAAGGCTGCCTGTATGGTTTACTGATTGTATTAATCAATGGGACAGGATACATTTCTGCCGTTCGTTCTATTTCTTCCCATTACTAACTTCTTTCTCATCTCCAGGTTTTGCGACTTTTTGATAAACTTGCTGAAATTATGCTAGATTTGGGCAGGATGCTAAAAGCAAGATGCTAAAGACATGCAAATTATGCTAGATCTAGCATCATTATGCTAGATCTGGCAACGCTGCTGTGATGTTAACCCGTACCCGCAACATAGATTTCGCGCTAAAAAAATCCCGTTTAAATTTCCTCTAACTGCATACAATTTACTCAGTCTTGGGAAGTAACGTAACGCAAGTAACGCGTTACTTTTTAAGTAACGTTTCCAAGTAACGCGTTACATTTTCCCCAAAGTAACTGTAACGGTAACGCGTTACAAATTCTTAAGTAACGTACCTAGTTTGCATTACTTTTTTTGCGTTACATTTCGAATAAGTAATTACAATATATGCATATATATATTTTAGAAAACAACTGTTTCTTTCTTGTAAGTGAATTTCTCAGAATGGTGAAATGGAGCATGAACTATGTCAGTGACCGACATACAGAGAAAGAGATAAGATCTTAGTACCACTTGCTGTTTTTGCAAGATGAGTGCAACCTCAGGAAAATCACATGTACTGATTACAAGCACCTGTAAGATTTTGTCATAGATTTTGACAGCTCCAAATCAATACATTCAGCGAGTGAACTACAAGTACAATGGTGGTCCATTTTACTTTGATTGGTGTTGTTTTTATAAAGATCTAGAACGAAAATATTTTACAGTTTGAACATTTGAAAGAATACTTTTTCTTAAAAGCTGAGGGTGATTCTGGACAGATTTTAGAAGTAAAGTGTCTGAAGTAGGGGTAAAAGTGGGTCTGAAAAGGTAAAGGGACGCATAAAATCACGCCGTCCCCGTGCCAATCTTTGCCCATTGATATTTCTTTAGAAAGTGGGGAGACGCCACAGATATTTTCTGAAAGTAGGGGGTTCGCGTCCACCCGCATTCCCCCTCACTTTTATCCCTGGTCTGAAGTGAAGCGAGAAATATTTATTAACAGCTAGGGTGTCATAATTAACGACATACAGTAAGGGGTTAATATTAATAAACTATGTTCTGATTACTACAAAATAGTTTGTTGATGGTATGTAATATTGGAGTTCTTTCAGATTAGTTTGCGTATCCTAGAGTCCAGTTGATTGTAGTTTACAACAACTAGCTTTAAAAAGCATGTATCGATTTTAGTTACTGGCAAGTTTTGATTCACCCCCAGTTCATGTTATTTTATTAGTTATAGTGCAATGCTGCTATATATTCTGTATTTTTAATTTTTACATAACAATGTTATAACTAATTTAGCAGAATAATAATAATCAGTCATTTTTTCTAACGCAGTATGGCATTTTAGTCAGTGTTACATTATGTAAAAATGTTCATATAGCTGTCAAGTAAGAATTTCTTCTTGCATCTACATAAAGCGATTCAGAAAGTGAAATATTGCGTTTATGAAGTTAGCGAAGCACATCAAATTTTCAATAAAGTAATTGTCCGCATGAAAGGATATAACAGCGATACTATTATCAACCTAAAGTTCTAAACATTTATGATGTTTCGGGAAAATCAAAATGTGTAATAATAATAGTAATAACTAACTAACTAACTAACTAACTAACTCTATGGCCTATGGAACCCGGAGGTTCAGTGCCGCGTTCACAAAAGCTCTCCACTGACTTCTATCCTTAGCTAATTGGATCCAGTTTCTACTTTGTATTCCTATCTCTGCGAGATCCATCTTAATATTATCCTCCCATCTGCGCCTAGGTCTTCCTAATGGTCGTTTTCCTATGGGTCTACCAGTCAAGACTTTGAAAGCGTTTCTACTTTCTTCCATTCTAGCTACATGACCTGCCCACCTAAGCCTCCTAGACTTGACGACCCTAACAATGTTGGGTAAACCGTATAGACTATGTAGTTCCTCGTTATGAAGCTTCCGCCATTCCCCATTCTCGTTCCTCTTGGGTCCGAATATTCTTCTCAGGATCCTATTCTCAAATACTTTCAGTCTATGTTCTTCCCTCATAGTAAGCGACCATGTTTCGCAACCATACAGAACAACAGGCATGATTATCGTTTTATATATTTTAAGCTTCAAATTCCTCGACAGAATTCGCGACGACAAGAGATTTTGAACCGAATAGTAACACGAATTCCCTGCTTTTAGTCGACATTTAATTTCTTCGTGAATATGATTTTCGTCTGTTAATATTGATCCTAAATATTTGAAAGTATCAACTTTATCAAAAGTATTATTTAATATTTTAACGCCTCCACAATTTGCCGTATTACGGTCCCGACGCACTTCCATGTATTTAGTTTTCTCAGCATTTACTTCTAAACCCATGTCCCTGCAAGCGTTTAATAAGATCTCTGCATTTATTTCTACTGTTCTCCTATCATCCCCTATTAAATTTACATCATCAGCATATGCCATAACCTGGTGAATGCCGTTCAACTCTAGGCCCTGGTTGCTATCTTTGATTTTCCTTATGGCGTATTCCAGCACAAAGTTAAATAATAATGGCGACAACGCATCTCCTTGTTTCAGGCCATTTTCGACGTGGAAGCTCGTGGACAAAAATTTTCCTACCCGGACTTTACTTTGGGATTCACTTAAACATATCTTAATTAATCTAATTAGCTTTCTCGGTATTCCAAGCTCTGTAAGAACGTTGTATAATGTTTCTCTCCTAACCGAGTCGTAAGCCTTTCTGAAATCAATAAATAGTTGATGTACCGGGGTATTGTATTCCCACTTCTTTTCGAGTATTTGGCGAATGGTAAATATTTGATCGATAGTTGATCGATTTCGTCTAAATCCGCACTGATAATCTCCAATAATTTCATCTGCGTATGGGGTCAATCTTGCTAACAGAATATTTGAAAGGATTTTATAGGATGTTGACAGAAGAGAAATGCCTCGATAATTATTACAGTCTGTTTTGTCGCCTTTCTTGTGAATTGGAACAATGATTGACTCTTTCCACTCTTGTGGCAATTCTTCCTTGTTCCAGATAAGGAGAATGAGTTTGTGTATCTTGTTCCACAATTTTTCGCCTCCAGCTAAAATTAACTCAGCCGGAATTTCATCAACACCCGGAGATTTGTGTTTCTTTAATTTCTTTATAGCGGCTTCCACTTAATACGCTATAAAGAAATACGAATAATAATAGTAATAATAATAAATACGGAAAATTGAAGTAATAAGATTTTTTTTTTTTTACATATTCAAAGTTTCGAAGGTAAAAGTAACGCGTTACTTTCGAAGTGGAGTAACAGTTACTTTTTGAGATAAGTAACGCGTTACGTTTTAAGGGAAAGCAAAGTAACTTGTAACGCGTTACATTTTTTACAAGTAACTTACCCAACATTGAATTTACTTATAATGACTATTTTTTAGAGACGTGAGAATGCATATGAAAATTGGCTATAACACGTCTAGAAGTGAAAAGAACGTGGCATGCACTGTTACTGATGCTAAATTAGCAACCCTGGACTACTTTTGTTCTTGTCAGCACTCTGATAGCAGAACTGTCCCTCTTATCTTTCTCTTTCTGTTACAGGGCGGGGTCAAGCAATTCGACACTTATGAAAAAAGGAAAGACACGTTGAAGTTCGTTCAACAAAACAAGCAACTCTTTTAAAAAAACCTTTGCTGTCTTTCGAACAGTACACTACTGCGAACGATAGATCATGTTTAATGTAGGGAATTTCAATTCAATTCTTGCCTCTTTGTTGTTATTAATTTAATACCTTTACCAGGAGTTAAGATACTTGGCCTTATGCAGAGTCGTTTTGACTTATGATTAGCGTCACACTAAAAGTTCTACTAACATATATTTCCTGCAGTAGTCAGGCCTTTAGTATGATGCTAAACATACGTCAAAACGACTCTGCATAAGGCGGATAATAGCTAGATATATGTGGAAAACATTCGTGCAAGTTCATGAGTAAACATTCAGTATGACCATAGTTATTGAAATATAAACTTTGGTGCAAAGTAACCCCATAGTTGGGGTTACTTTGCACAACCTACAAAAAAAGTATGTTAACATACGAATATAACCTTTCTGTGCAATACTTCCCTTTCAGTATTTATACCTTTTACTTTCTACACAAACCTGCATACAGTTTACAAATATTGATATTAGAATGAGGGTACTGGTATCGATACTTAGTATGAATTACCAATATTTGTGAAGAAAATTATGCAGTGTCTGGTACCGGCAAAGGAACCACATACCAGTGGTTTAGCATATGTCCCACACAAATGCCAACTCAGGCGCACACACACACAAAAAAAAAAAAAATCCCCGTAAACTGATTTGCCTTTGCTATTCCTTATCTCCAAGTTTATCATCTAAACCGTAATTAGTGGAAGATTTAGGGGCTTTGGGTCTTTCAGGCTGAAGTCCATCCAAATTGCATGATCTATTTATCAAAAAATCTAATACTAGTCGTTCCTATGCGTATAAGGTGCAACCCCCCAAAAAAGTCCAGTTATTTCTAAAAAGAAAAAAGAAAAAGAAAGAAAAAACCTTTGTGAGTGAAGCCCCTCTCAAACTACTCTTCTGGATCCGCCACTGTTCATAATTTATTTTCCAACAAGAAATTCATTCCGGCATCTACCTAATAGGAAATTTACCTAAATTTAGAATGCAGGAGGTTCCAGTAGTAATAATTTCCAATCTAAGAGATATTTTTGACCTGTGCAAAGTAACCCCGATTAGAGGCTAAAACCACCTTCTTACAGTTTTACTTTTTTTTATGACTTTAAAACGTTTCACATTTCATTTTTAACTATTGCATCAAAGTCAAATTATACAAATAAGTATTCTACGAAACTGACATAACTTTGACAAAAATTCTTGTAGGTGATACCTTTCAAACTTTGTCGGCCTTCACAGTGACTGCTTTCCATGCCTCAACAACAACGAACCCTCCCGGTAATAGAACTGATGTTAACCACCAACATTATAGCCAAATATGTTCCATCTTACGGTGGCAGTTGAAACTTCCTCTTTACTGTTCATGGTTTTGCCAACAGAGGACTGCGCAACCCTTTTCATATTTTGTGCAAAGTAATCCAGTCTTACGGCACTTCCAAAATTTTATGTGGCTATAATATAGTTTCCAAAAATTAAAGGTGGGTATATGCCGTATACCCTCGATTACATCCCTGATTCTGATTCAAACAATTCCGTGGCCTTCCAAGAAGGGGCACAACATGGCGAATGTTTAACTGAACTATGTCATGTTGGCCTGCACATCAGCTTCCCTCGCTGGCATTCGACTTCTTAGACCGAAGTCACCTACTTAGTTCAGTTACTTGCGTATACCAGGTCAGCAGCAAACTCCTTTACCCCAAGTCAAAACAAGACTATATGCACTGATAATTTTCCTCAATGGAACACTTCACTAACAAGATACAAGATCCTCTTTGTAAACTGCAATTGATTCAGATGATGTACACTTATGTCCAAAATGACTGTCTCATATCTATGACTTGTTGGAGCAATATAATTTGATAACGATTTTGCAGGGTACTTTTAATACTGATACTATGTGTATAATCGAGAAATTTATATTTGTGGTAAATTTCATAGGAAAAGAATTATAAATACGAAAATTAGAAGGAGTAAAAGAAAATGATGTTAAATGGACAAGGTTTTATTGTTCTTATAATATTTACTGCTCTTTTGACATGAAATTTGCCACATACGTGTCTTTGTCAATTATACACATACTAACATAAATACCGGGCGAATTCGTTATCAAATTACAGGGTGTCCGAGAAGTCCTTCTTTGATTACAGAAATTGATAACTCAGGCTAGAAATAAGATAGAAATATGAAACTGGTGTTGAATTGTTTACAAACTATAAAAGTTTTTGTCTGTGTTAGGTTTGTTCTGTTTTACCAAGTCTCAATTTTGTTTGTTTTAGGTTTGTAGTACGTAAGTAAGAAGCCCAAGAAGCCATGCCAACCAACCAGAAGAAGGCACAGTGTGTCCTGTGGTACCATGAGACACGATCACCAACCACGGTGCAGAGACAGTTCCAGACATTTGGGAGGACTCCACCTGATGTCAAGAGCATTAAAGCCTGGTATGAGAAGTTCAAGAACACAGGGTCGGTTGCTGACCTTCCGAGGTCTGGTCGACCAAGAACCTCTGCAGACACGGTGGAGGCTGTGCGGCCTCCACGCTCTCCTGACATAACCCCATTAGACTTCTTTTTATGGGGTTATGTCAAGGATGAGGTCTACCGAACACGTGTACCAGATCTTGAAACCCTGCAGCAACGAATAACCACAGTCGTTGCATCGATCCCTCCAGTGATGCTGGCTAATGTGTGGATGGAAATTGAATATCGCCTAGATGTGCTACGTGCTACCAAGGGTGCTCATATGGAAGTGTACTGATGTGACCAAAACTTTTATAGTTTGTAAACAATTCAACACCAGTTTCATATTTCTATCTTATTTCTAGCCTGAGTTATCAATTTCTGTAATCAGGGAAGGACTTCTCGGACACCCTGTATATTCCTACAACATATTTATAGACATGCGATAATTTTGGACATGAGTGTACAATGTTAGTGGCTCGCTCCGAAACAGATTTATCAACCCAACAACTATCCGCACAAACACCACAGGCTGCCCGGTGAATAAGTGTGCAGGCTTCATATATTTACAATATTGTCGATCAGGTGGCGTAATTAGAGCTCAAGATTAAATATTTCACTTATTTAACAAGAATTTAATTGTTCCTATATAGTCGGTTAAAAGTTTCCAGACAGGCGCTTAACTTTCATTTCAATGAATTTATGGAAGACGTGCCTTATTAGACAATGTCAGGAGTTTGCATTATTAGTGAACACTATTGTAAGATACAGTGCGGTGACATCTTGAAAAATGTGTGAATTTTTACCTTTTCTGATTGTTGCTAAGATTATTAGAAATCATAGTCAGGGATAAGACCTTACGTATATACACACACGTTGGAATCCTTGCACTTCATAATGTGGCATTTTTCTTCGTCAAATAGCTTCCAAACTGAAATTGGCTTCATGTAATATTGAGTTCCGTTTTACGTGAACAGGAAGTAACGTGGACAAACATCGAACTGGACGGACTCGTATTACGTCACGTGCGAAAGATGGTGTTATAGTAATGCCTAGCAAAAGAAATAGGAAGTTTACTGCAAAGAAACTTCAATCAGTATTTAATTATATAACGCTACCAAAATTTCAGTTAGTACTGTAAAATGACGTTTGAAAATAACTGGACTCTGGGGAAGAGTTGCATTGCAGAAACTATTGCTGAGAAGTTGAAACAAGCAACAGAGGCTTCAATACGCCTTAAAGTACAAAAATTGGACAGCAGAGCTGTGGAAATGCGTGTTATGGACGAATGTGTCAACATCTCAACATTTTCGACGACGTAGATTTTGTTAGAAGATGCATTCTGTGTAACCCCAACTATTAAACACGGAGAAGTTTGGGTGTTTTTCGCAAATTCCGGAGTTGGTTCACTTCACATAATACAATGAAATCAACAAAAATGGCTGTCATTCAATTTTAAGCAGGCATGCTATTCTTTCAGGATGGCGTTTGATTGGTCACGAATTAACTTTTCAGCAGGATGATGATCCGAAACACACCCAAAATTTGTTCTACCTACCACCAGAAAAAAAAAAGCCAAAGGAGGTATTTGTATCATGGAATGGCCTCTCCAGATCTTAACCTTGAACTTCTATAGGAAGAGCTGCACAGAAGTGTACAAAATGACTATTCAACATCTGATGTTGGACATTCTCCAGAACGCATGAAATATTATTTAAGATGAATGTGCAAAAAACTGTAAACCGCATGTCTCGATTGACGAAATATATGATAGTGGCGAAGTTTTTTTTTTATTTTTTACGAGACCATTTAAAAAAATTGCCAATTTTTCTTGCCGGGTAACAATTTCGTTATTCCGATGTTAAAGATGTCAATTGTGTTTGTAAATTACCAAGTATCCTATCCAAAATTGCACTATATTACAAGTCTAACTTAATATTTCACAGTTATTTATCTGTCCGGAAACTTTTGACCGGTAATGTACGTAGGTGCATATAAAAGAGCCAATATTAATAAAAGAAAAAACTGGGAATCGACACAAAAAATGTATTGTGATTGATATAAATACATACCTTCACTATTTCTCGACATAGTCATCCTAAAACTCCAGACATTTCTGGTAGCATGGTATAAGCTTCCGTATACCCTTTGTGTAAAAATCTGGTGCTTGAGAGTACAGCCATTCCAGAACTGTTTCGAACGCTTCGATGCAAGCCACTTTTTCAGGTGAAGAAAAAGAAATCACTGAGGGCAAGGTCGGGTCTGTAACGGGGATGACTGGATAGTTTCCATTGAAATCTCTGAATTGTCTCAACTATATAAGTAGCCATGTGTAAGTGGGCGTTCTCGTGAATCAGAATTCCAGAGTATAGCATTCCTCTCCGCTGATTTTGGATGGCACATCGCAGATTACTGTGTTTTGCAATGCATGTCTGCTGTTATTGTCCGTCCTTGTTCCAGGGATTCTACAAGAACCACATCTGTTTGGTTCCAAACCACGACTGCCATGGTTTTGTTAACTAATGGTGTTTGTTTGAATTTTTTTCGCTTTAGGAGAACCAGAGTGCCACAATTACATGGACTGCTGCTTCAACTGAATCTAACTTTCTCGTTAACGCGTTCTACCAGATAGTTCGTCTGAACACTAGGCCTTCCGCTACGGCTAATCGTCATGAACAATTGAACGCCCTTCCCAAAACTCTCTGCACCATTGCTTGACATTCGCTTCACTCATTACTGTCGGTCCCTAAATCACACACGATTCCCGATGGATGTCAGCTTCGTTTTGTCCTTTGGCATTCAAAAATCGTATGGCAGATCTCCGTTTACATTTGGCGGCATTTTGCATTACGCCAGCCGTTTCACCTTACTGCTACTCGTACGTATATAACCCCACTCGGACGACTAACTTTGTTGCAATCACAGAACACTAGGGCATACTAAACTTCAATACTTTTACGTGTAGCCAACCCCGCGTAAAAATTATCTGCCCTTTTTTGGCATATGCCTCGTATATACAAAATCTAAAATTACGTGTTTTTCAGAATAACACTATTTGAGAAATATTTAGTTTCACACTAGTGCCATCAGGAAGGCAATTTTATGAAACAATTGAAGTCTGCATACTACTGTCCATTGTGTCAGATCCGTTCAAAAAAATTACAAGCTAGGAAACAGTTAAATGTTTGCTAACTCATGTAGATTGTACAGAATTTTAAAAATATGTAATTGCCATATTGCTTGCAAACAACTATCATCACAATCCAAAACAGGCTTTCCTACCAAGATGGAGAGAACACAGCGATGAAAATTCAAATGTATCTCCAGAACAGAAAATTCATTTTAAAAGGATTCCTCTTTGTTTTGATCCACGAAAATCCGGAGGTTCACAGTAAATGTTTGTTTACTCTTTTAAGTAAGATTCGTGGCACTTTTTAATTCTTTAGAAATTCTTAGGAAACTTGGGCTTTTGTGCTTATTGTACGCAGCTCGTAATCATATTCACATGCAATGGTTCTCAAACTGAAGGGCATTTGACTGTGTGAGACAATGCAGTGTAAAGAATCAGAAGAAATGAATACTAGATTACATTAAATTTTCAATTTTGCATTATTCACCTTCATATTTATTGAACAAAATATGTGAAATATGTTTTATACAAATCATGTTTACAATGCGTTGTTCCTATGATAATGGTGCAAAGCATGTAAAACAAGTAACATCTTTATTATTTTCATCTGCAGTAACTAATGCAGCAAATAAATATGTATAAGCAGTTTTGATGACAACAAATTTCAGATGTTTTCATGTAATACTTAAATATAACTCACTATTGTGCGGATAATAACAAAACAATTATAAATTATGTTGAAATATTGTTTTAACTTCGTAAGTGTCAAAAGAATGAAAAAAATTAGTCTGAAGTTCTCTTACGTCGTCTTGGGGAGAAAAGTCGAAGAGAGAAAAAGTTTGAGAACCACTGCTGTACAGTGTTAAGAAATTATTAAAGATTCAAAAAATTCATCTTTCTTACTAGAACTCAAGCAGAATAAGGTTCCAGAAAGAAGATATTTTTTTTACGAAGTCCAAGTTATATGCACATCAAGCCTAATTGGAAGAATTAGAATATTTCAAGAGCCTGCAGTAATTGGTCGCAGGAACTGAAGAATTTCCAAGATAAGGACAGAATACTGTAATAAACTTCGTTGAAAATGGTCGTATTACAGTGGAAACTAAGTACGAAGCAGAAGATAAGAAGCAGGAGTCAAAGTTTGATATCACTGAGCACTTTGTATTCAATTGTAATCCCCCCATCCCTTCTCCAACCTTCTAGAGTTGTGCAGGATCACGTAAATACCCGACAATTTCTTTTCTTGTTAAATATTTGTACAATACATAAAAATATACAAAGAGAAAAAAAAATGAGCGAATCCACATCTCTAGAACCTTGATACATAACATCAATCCATTAAATTCTCGCTCCTCATATATGTGATAATTATACAGATGTATTTCTATATATATATGCATTAAAAAAAAAAGTCCAAGGAATAGTAACGCACATACACACATATATATGGTCATTGGTAACAATCAGAAATTTCTCACACAAATAAACTTTTATCACAATCCTGCACAAGAATTAGAAATTCATTTCATTTATTGAATTTACTTTCACTCTAAGAATAACAAAGCCCGTTTATCTTACAAACAGATACAGACAGACTAGGTAGATATACCAGCTGTATTTTTTTTTCTTTTTCAGAATAACAGTGATATTAATTGATATGACAAAGTGAATTCTTCTTCAAAATAGAGTTCTCTTCCTTATCACATGATTATGCTTCCCTATTACATTCACAATCAGCATTACACAAAATCAGAACAGAAGCAGATATTATGTCAACAAAAAGGACAACAAAAATATATTTATATATATTTTAAATACTAGCAGTGAACTTATCAAGAAAAGAAAAAAAACAACTAGCAGAAACTTTTATATTTCCTGTGAGGTAAAATATAATGCCAACATTTTAGTGATAAAAATGATTATTATATAATACTTTACAGAAAAATTCATTTTATTATCAGTTCATGAAGCATTTACAATAATAAAAAGAGGTGGATAATCTTTTCTTTGCTTTGTATGAATGAGTGATCAGTATGGATATTTACTTATGCTTCCTTATCTTGTTTGCCTATACCTTGGACCTCTCCTGGAACACTCACTCAAATTGTTAAACTATGTTAATACTGGAAAAAATGACGTCTTCAACTCCTGACCAACAAACACTATCACTAGTCAACATTCAGCATGATCAGATTGAAACTTCATGCCTTCCTCAAAAATTTCCGTTATTTCAAAAGTACACTGGGTTTCGATAGAAAAATTATGTGCTCAGAAAAAAATCCATTTACAACGTTCATAATTACAATGGACTGTCTTTTTTCTTTTTTTTTTAAACATGTGCTAAAATGGAAGTTATGAACACTCCCTCGCCTTCATGTTTCTCAATTCATTGAGTTACGCTTTTAAACACTATTCACTTCATGTTAATTGGATGGGTTCAACCCAACTTCCTTTTTTTTTATTATTATTATTATTTATATTTCTTTTTTTCATGCTACAAGCATTAATGAAAATCCTTAGAACTAAGTTTTACCAAAGCAAGAAAATCCTTTCGCACGAAATAATTATACAGCCAATGAGCAACAAGTCAAAGTACAGTACATACATTTTTTACGTAACAATTAACTAATATGACACTCAAAAAATATCAAGGAAGAGCGAAAGAAAAAGAGGGCAAAAAATAGTAGGAAAAATCTTCTAGTCGTCATAGTTATTTTATTTACTTTACAAAATATATATACTACGTCATGTTTATTGATCTCTGAATAGCGAAGATAGAAACACTTTCACCATGATTGCACAAATATACAAAGGACATGTTTTCTTTGTCAGGATGGAATATGGATTGTTGTCAATAAAAGTGAAACATGACAGTTATAGTGAAGAAGTGCAAGAAATCTGGATGAACGGGGTGGGAGGGCCTTGGTCACAGACTTGGAAATCCATACAATTACACTTAAAAATTTATCCACTTCGGATACAATGTACCCACGGATCCAAATGATTTACATACTAACAACGACTTGATTTCTCTTTTTGTTCGGTTAACTTTCAGGAAAATCTACACATTATAAGGCCACACACTGAAAAGAGGATGTATTGAACTACAGCTTTCCATAATATTTTTTTGAGATCTGTGAAGTTTCTCACTCTCCCCAAAGAAATGCACACATCTTCTCAGTAGGCCTTCCGGGTCATTCGGAGAGTAACAGCGTTAACATCGAATGCACAAGATCATTCACTCACCATAGGCAATTGGACCAATCCTTTCACACCCCATTTGACACCCGTCTTGCAGGTCGCATCTCCTCCACAGGAACAGAGAAGCATGGGACAACAGCCACCTCAGCAAATAACATCGGAAGAAATCTTCTGTTCACCAGAGATTCAGAAAAACAACAACTGAAACAATTTTTTTCTTATCTTTTTTTTTTTAGTTAAGATAAACCTTTGGGGAAGACCCTCGTGCCAGTCCACACTCAACATTTTATGTACAGTACAAGGTTGGTGACACAAGACTTCACATAGCGTCCCAGTCATTTTTATAGAAGTACACAAGGAGATTTCTTTTTCTTATTTTGCTTCTTCTCGGGAGATTTCTTGTTAATTTGTCGCACTAAATCATAAAATATCTGAAAAAAGTAATAAAAATCATAGTGATTGGAATACAAAACACACCAAACGTCATAACAACAAATACAACATTAAGCCCTCTGGTGGGCGTTATAGACTACCGAGGATTGTGGCCGGCCAGATTGCTTAGTCGGGGGTTGTGCACTCAACACACTGGTTCTAATTGCAATTATTTCTGGCTTTGTGCATCAGAGTTCGTTGCTTCTTTATTCAAGAAAAAAAAAAAAAAACAATCAATAAATACGCGATGTCACGACTACTCAACGTTCAGATTTACTTAATTACGCCATTCAAGAGACGTAGTAAGTAATGAGTTATGTTCATAATCAAAGCAAACAAAAATTCCATTCTTGGAGTTACGTTCCTTTCGTTCTCATGCGACGATTTAATACAATTCAAATATAGAGTTTCACACAACTAAATCAAACCCTCACATGGGGTACTTTTTGAAACAACAATCGCAAATTCAAATTACCTTCTTTCCCTCTTTAGGAGAGGAATTTTGGGAACTGTTGCACCAATTCATTATTTTAAATTAAGATTTCGTATACAAAATTCACACTTCCATCTTAAGTGAATCCCTACACTGAGTGTTTTTTGAATTTGAGAGTCGGAAACTTTAATGCTACAGAAACTGTCTTCCTGCCTTCTTTTAGAAGAAGAATGTTCATAACGTTGAAACACGAGTTAGTTACTTTTAATGATGAGTTTATACGCAGTTTTATTTCCTTAATTTCAGGATTGTTCATTACCCCTTTAGTATGTAAGTCTTACATATTTATCTCTTGTTTTTGACAAAAAGTTTTCTGTCTTAATTTCACGTTTCTAGCCATAGTAGTATAGGTTATTGAATATAAGCCACCTAATATAATCTTAGAACCGTTGTAAGTGCAGGTGATCATAAGTCGACGATAAACTATTATTATTATTATTATTAAATATTATATATTACTTTGTTACATTTATTACTCAATATCTTTAAATCTATCTGGATACCAACACCGTCCAGGAAAAAAAATATATATTAACACACACACATTACTGGCATTTTACCTGCAATAAAGTATGACAGACTTATGGAGCATCTAAAAGCCATCTCCAAAGAAAATGTACATGTACCTGGATTTAGAAGGGGTACAAATCTGGTGAATTCTGCCATGTGAGCATTTCGTGTTTAGTTGCGACTAGGAAATGAACGTCCACTGATTAAATCCGTGAAATTGATTTATACCATGACAGACTAAAAGTAACTTTACCAGTACCTGTTTACAAGAAAGGTGTTTGAGGTAACCCTGGTAACTACTCTTGTTCCAGTGTTTTCTTAAATTATAAATTACTGTATCGAAAAAAAAAAAAAAAAAAAAAAAACTAATCAATGTTGCCCATTCTGGATTCAGATCGGGTCTTTCCATAATTAGTGCTGTTTAAAAGCTTATAAACGAAATAATTAACGGTTTTGAGTCTGACATTACTGAAACCTTTGACACAGTAGTACATGATATCTTGCTTTAAAAATTACACTTCTATGATATTGAACAATCCCTTTTAAAGACCTACCTTACTAATCAACGGCAGATAGTAAAATTAAATAATAAATGTGAAGTTTTAACTGATGTTCCTCAAGACTCAGTATTATGCCTCTCTCTATTTTTAGTGCATATGAACGACCTGCCTAAACTTCCTGTTGTATAAAAACAATCTATGCGAACGACACCACTTTTATTACGAATGATGTTAGCATACTTAACCTGAACATTAAAAATAAAGAACTAAATACTTGAAAATGAAATGAAATCTTTGAGTTTAACGTCCAACGCTTAGAGGAGACGGTGATTATGAGAGATGAACGAAATGGTGGAATGAAGAAAGTGGAAGGAAACGGGAGAACCCCGAGAAAACCCACGAGCACGGTGTTTGTCCACCACAAAGTCCACACGGCGCGAGCTGGGATCAAACCAGGGACCCCAAGCACCGGAGGTGAACGCTCTACCACTGAGCCACCGCGGCCCCGAGTACTAAATACTTCTCTATGGTTTAAAACAAATAGCTTGGTATTAAATACGACAAAAACTTAATTCATTTTTCTATATACAATGAAAGGAGGAAACAACCGATTTTATTTTACACACCAAATCCTCTATAGGTGCGAATTCTAACGTAACGAGCGAATTCTGTATTTGCGCACACCTCCTAGGTCAATTCTAAAGACTGTTTTCGAAAATGAGCATTTCAAACATTCCGCATAGAAGTCTGATGGACTTGCCGAAAGTCGGGAAGGTAAAAAGTTTAAAAACATGCAAAACATTTTCGAGTGGAGAGTTTTCTAAGATCATTCCTATTGATATTCCGAGTGCTTGTTGTCGCTTTGGCATTATTCAAACCTCGCTTGATGACAACTTGTAGCAAACGTCGAAACGTATGCCATTCCATCTTCGACTTGTAAAAGGTAAAATAAATAAATTTAACAAAGATTGGTATCATGAAATATCGCGTGATCCTACAATCGTATAGCCTTTACACAGTACAAAAGTCTGGAAGAGGTGGTTTTGTACATTATTGGTAGTAACAAATATTTACCAAAAAATGTGTCGATTGCCGTTAGATGATGCAATTATCTGAAGTGCGTTATGGTTAATGGTGGTTTATTTTACAAGTGAAATAAGATTGCAGAAGCAGCCCTCCTGCTATTCATTGATACGCATGTAGCAAAGCATTCTTATGCTGTAATAAAACTCCAGATAAAGCACTCAACACTGATCTTTATCAGTCATATTTTCAAGTAAGAGAAAACAATGCTGCCCAGATTAAAATTAAACAAAAAATGAAATGAAATCTTTAAGTTTTACGTCAGCTAGGCTAAAGGAGACTGTGATGATGAGAAATGAATGAAATGGTGGGAATTAAGATAGTGCGAAGAAACGGGAGAACCATGAGAAAACTCATGCACACGGTGTTTGTCCACCACAGTCTTGGCAAGATTAAATATTTATCTATTAAATATTTTAAAATTTGCTGCAGTTCAGTTCAATATTTCAGAACAAACTACAGGAATTCTCAGGCGTTACTCGGATATATAAGTAAAAAAATGAAAAAAAAAAATTGGGTTTTACGTCCCACGGTTATGCTGTGTGAGCTAAAGGAGATATGATGAGAAATAAATGAAATGGTGCGAACGAACGCGAAAAGCCCGAAAAAAAAAAAAAACCCACGCAAACTGTGTTTGACCACCATGAAAGTCCACTTGGCACGAGCTGGGATCGAACCAGGCATCCCACGCACCAGAGGTAAACGCTCTACCACTGAAGCACCGTGGCCCCATATATATAAGTAAGCCTGTGACTGATTCTTATTAATTTTCTAAGGTGTGGTCCCACTACTGCAGCGTTTCCCAACCGGTGTGCCGCGAATGGGTCACTGGTGTGCCGCGAGGAAATCGGAACAAAATTATTAATTCTATAGCAATCAAATTGCAAGACATACAGAAAAAGGTATATTTGTATTTCAAATTACCACTATGAATCTAAAATTTAAAGTTTCATACTGTGTTACTTTTCTGTAGAACATTTTTCTGTACATTTCTAATTTTGAAAAAAAAGTATTTGTTATCATTGTTATGACCATTATTGCTTCTTTATTGTTGAAGACTATTTCGTAACTTGAAATTTTAAAATATTATTCAATCCTTCCGGCAAAACAAACATGCATACGAATTACCTATATTTGTGTTTTAAAAGTTAAAGAGATTCGTTTGTTCGTTCGTTATTTAGTGATCCTCCTTCTTAATGAAAGGTTGGATACAGTTTTCGAAAAAAAAAAAAAGTGTATTTTTAACAACTTCAGCCCTATATCTGATTGTAATTATTTTCTATTTTTAAATTAAAATGAAAAATAAGCATAATGACTTACCACGGGGAAAAAACAGTGGTCTAGCTTTCTTCTCTGTGAGAAGGATGTCAGTAATCAGAAAAAAATACTACAGTATTTTATATTTTCAAATAATAATAATAATAATAATAATAATAATAAGAAGAAGAAGAAGAAGAAGAAGAAGAAGAATAAGAATATGTGTGCCGCGAGAATTCAAGTTACCCTGAAGTGTGCCGCAAGTTGAAAAAGGTTGGGAAACGCTGCACTACTGTTACACATGAAAGAAAATCGAATTATTTTGAAAACCCTGATTCTCCTTTAACGAGACTATTAAAACAGAATATTCGTTTGGAAAGAAAAGCAACGAAGCTCTATACAAAGAAATATTTAAACAAACCAATGTTCGGTGTCACAGCAGTCATGGTAGAAGCAAAGTAGCTTCAAAAATTGAAGTCAAGCTTGATGAATTTTGAAATACACTTCAGCCGTAAACAAAACAAGACTTTCAAGTGTCACCACGGCACAGATTACACAATACAATGTCCAAACTCAGTGTGACCAAATTAGCATTAACACAATAAAGAGAGACTTACTCCTTACATCAATACTTACATCATTTACATTAATTTTTGCTTTGGCAGAAGTTTCCATAAACGCACAGTTGAACTGACGTGCCAGGTTGCCCCCTTGGTCCTTTCCTACTACCCGCTCATCTTCCAAATCACATTTGTTGCCCACCAATACCATTGGAACATCATCCGTATCCTACAACGAAGACAAATTAGATACGAATACTCAACTTACTGGAAGTAGTATTTGATACATACATATTCATAGCAGTTAACATGTATCGAAAAGGCACAGACTCTCAAGATCTTCCACTGTATTCAACTAGAAACTACTGTAAGATTAGAAACGTTACTGTAACAAGTTTTAAAAGAAAATCCCAATAAAACACTTCTTATTAAACACTCAATTGTGTAACAAATATAAAGGTAAAAAAACTTGTTACCACCAAAAGTCGTGTCCAGTCAAGCACCTACCCCTTCTCAACCATATTTCCCAGCATCTGAATACCGTAGCTTCTACCTCAAGAAAAGACAGATTTAAATGAAATAAGGCGAAACAGAAAGATATGATAGAATTTTGGTTAAGGAACGGGCTAAGAAGTCTGTTTATTCGAAGAAAATACTCCCGTTATGTACTGTATTTGTGTTTACTGTGAATTTCACAGCGTTGTAACAGAGCTACGTAAACCTTAAAAAAGATGGGTATGAGGAATATAGTCTTATACCACACAAATATTGGTCATGGATTAACAGCACTGCACTTCAGTTTGTATTCCCTCAACACTATCTCTATTATACGTACAATAAATTTATGTAAAGAGAAAGGGGGGAAAAAAAATCCGGGAATAACTGCAAAGCATCCAATTGAGCAGTACATTGGGATCCAGAGCCAATTGGAATGACACAGGCGTAAGATATGACGTGGTGAGAGTGGGAGCTCTTTTAAAATAAACTGCGTATTGTAATATTTCCTATGCGGGTGTCATAAAGGTACATTCATTTTTCTTTGCCCCTCACCTATTTTATTACAAATGTATCAAATATTTATATACAAACTACATATACAATTATGTAATCATAACAAATGAAATCAAATAATATATTTGATTGTTTATCTAAAGATCATTGTGGGCTTTGATGAGGGTCCAAGAGAGACTAGCTCACAGCACCCGCAGAAGGTCTGTGTGGTTGATCAGTCCCAACGCAGACTGATGCTGTCGGAGGTCCTGAGGCGTCTTTTATATCCTTTTCGTGGGTAGTGGTGGCGTTGATGTTCCTTTTCAGTCATGTGTCGATGGAATGGTAACGAGAGGTCGTCTGCTTCTGTTATTGTTTACTTCGTACAAGTAGAGCTGATCATGTAGAGGGAATATTGCACCCTCCAGGTGAGAGTAAAATTGGACATTATTCTTTTATACGAAGTAAAATTGCTGATAGAATGAAGAGCTCTCTGGAAAAATAAGATGCACTGTGGAGCACTCTTTCAATACACTGTAATTTACTGGTGAAAAAAAACACTTTATATTACTGTGGGTAGAAAACTCTGTTTCACTGTGATAGAAAACTATGATATGAACGAACTTGTAGTGAAAAAATCTAAAAGTGATTATACACAATTTGTCACTAAGAACCAAACAGGTTCTGCAATTAGTGCGTCACGCCCATCAAGGGTAGGGTCGTGCCATCACTGGTATACCAGACTACTAATTGTAGGTGTCCCACTAAAAGGCATAATCTGTTGAGTAGTTGGAGGTTCACTGTTTGAAATTGTCTTTTGAAGCAGATACATATGAGAGATCTAACAACAATGGTGGTACTATCATTATTATTATTATTAACATACTGAAAAGAGGAAGATACAAGTCACTGTCGGTATTAAGCATTGCACATCATACGTTTATGTAGGAAATATAAAAAGGTGCCAATTCCAGGAAGGAGTAAGGTAACTAATGCACTAATGGAAATAATCGTCCACGGGAAAGCATCGTGGAATTTAAATTCGGAGAAGTGACCAGGTAAATGGTTCTGCTCTCAACTCCGCAGTACTTCCATTCAGGTGATCGATTGTGTTAAAGAGTCTGCAGACTGAATGTATTGTAAAGTAGAAATTGCATTTGCCAGGCAACGTTCTGTTCTATTGTAAAGTCAGCTAAGAGATGGGAAGATAGGTTTAATGAATCAGTGATTATATGTTCGAACTGTTCGTAACGAAAAACGTATGTTAATGAAAAATTAACACTGTCTGCCGCCATATGGTTCCATTGTTTTGTAATTTCGACATGTTTCCTTGTTGTTTAGTAGACACCCACACATGTGTAAAGATAGAATTCTAGATAGGTAGTCCGTCTGCTGGGACCTCGCTTAGGCTTGAATGTTGCATATCGAAACTATCGGATGCGTCTGATGGATACAAATCAAGTTTGTAAATGTCTGAACTAGTCCAAATAGCAAAGTTCAGTGCTTGTAAGCGAAGATAGTCTGTATCAGTAAAGAAACAATTATCGTAGGTTTTATAGAAAAGTGATAATTCTTATTTTGCGTTACTCGAATCTGGATAACTATGTCCAAATTTGCAGTTGAAAACTCAAAAGAAATTAAGTATACTTTTTAACCTTTGTAGAATGCATCCAAGTTTTGTTCGATTAGTGAACCTCTGATGTTAGGGTTAATTTTGTATCATTTTACATGTCAAAGCGGGGTTGATTAAAATATCGTTAACTTGATTATGTAATAAGACTGAATTATAAGGTCAGTGCTGTTCAAGCATTTGAAAATGTAATAGGGTTATTAAGAACGTTTATTTGTGGCTGTTGTACACAGAAGCTGGAAAATTTCATGCTGGATTTGTGTAACTAATTTTCCTACTGCTACTGTAAAGTTTGTTACGAGATGAGTCTGTTGAAAATTGCTTTGTTTAATTTCCTGTATCTGATTAATTAATCGTTTTGGGCTTTGATACGATGGATGGTTTATTTTAACTTTTGAATTTCATATACGGAGAATTCAATTAGGCCAAAATTACATAATTCTCATACTGCTTTGGACATTTTACTACACTGTTTGAAAATCACACGAGATTATATCTTATTTTCTCTATAAATTGTGTTTCTTTTCCATGTAATATCGATACTAATTCTTCATAGCCTCAACATAGTTCTTTTTTTAATATTACGGAGGAAAAATCTAAATGTAGCCTGTAAGGTATGAACTGTTTTTTCATAGTGAATAACGGGTTTGAATTTAACGATTGCAAGCCCGAACTGTTCAAATACCAGTTCGTTCATATCTATATATCCTAAGAATGTGAGCAGAATAAGGAATAGTATAGTATTCACGGTGAAGGTGGTTCACCTGGCGTTTGAATTCTTCCTATGAAAGAGAAAAAAAATGCTTTGCTTAGTTCACATTTATAGTGTCTTCACGTTAATACCAGCTGGTCTTTACATGTATCGTAAAGTGAAAAGTTTATTGAAAAGTTGAGAATTTTCTTGAAGAGAGCGTATTAGGGAGAAGTTTAAAAGATATGTAGTGAAGGGCTGTAAGTATTTGAAGAGGGTGTGGAAAGAGGACATACGAGTATTTAAAAAATTAAGTATTATTAACTGTTATTTTGAAGTTCCGGGACGAAATGGTGAGGTCCATTTAAGATACAAAAAATGTTTGTTTGAGAATGGCCAGCGAAAAGTTACATTTAACGTGTATTAATGAAGTACATTGTCATACTCTTGTATTTCGCTATGAAAATTACAATGATGTTTACTTTGATCTGATGTTTACTTTGTTCGTAGTAAAGAATTCCTCAGATTTTTTTTTCTGACGTGGCGCGTGCGATATATGGTTGACTGGTTTCAAGTTGCTTTTCCAATGGTGCGCTTTCTTCCTTCTTGCAAATCTTGGAAAAAAAAATGGATGTAGATATCAACAGATATGTTAGGTGTCTGTGTTTTAAATGTATGTAGTAGTCACACCAGATAAAAATTGGGGTTAAATTTAGATTATTTGTACGGGTTCAAAATGACTTGGATCAAATTTCTGCAATACCTTTTTTTCTGAAAAGAGAGGGGGGGGGGGGCGAAATTTTGATTCGGACAAAATTCAGTTTGTGTATGACGTTTATCAAAGTATCGCTTTTGGTGCTCATGAGCTTTTTGCAGATGCATTTTCATGGTATCCCTTATTTTGGTTACTGAATCCCTTTCGATTTGTATCTATGGTGACGTTTTTAATTGGTAATCACCGTATGTCCTTGAATCTTGTTTTTATATGTATATTCAAGGTGAATGTTATGTGCGGTACCCATTGAGGCCATTCTGTTTGGTCGTCTTAACCGAAGAACTTTGCGTATGAACAGGATGCTGATTCATCTACATTATATATAGACAAGATAACATCTTCCACTAAGAAATTTTCGACGTTCTCTGTTGTAATTGTATCAATAATTTGATGACGCATCTTGTAGCTGACTCGGTAGGCACAAAAATTTGTTTTGTCTTTCCATCTTCCACTGGAATTGGCCCCAAAGCATCAAATTGCCATGTGTTACCTATGAAGTCCACAGAATGACGTAGTAACTCAGCTTGATTTTCCTGAGGAAGCCTTTTAAATTTCTAACATTGTATACATGACTTGATTTTAAGTGTTAGAAAGGACTTCGTATTTATTTATTTATTTATTTATTTTTTTATTTGTCACCTATAACAGGACTGCTGTCCCAATTACAATAGGCTTACATGAATTAAATTATATTCAAATACTTATATACATGTACAATAATAAGAATAAAAATAAAAATAAAATAAAACTAAAAGAGAGGAAAAATAGAAAGAAAAAAGAGTAAATAAAAATAAAAATAAAACAATGTTACATCTATAACGTAATAGAAAAAAAGAACTATGTATACAATGTTCGAATAATCATCTGACGCATTGCTTGTCTGATATTTGTTTCAACAATTGCAAATATAAAGGATATAATAGAGAAAATTATACAATATATACAATATTTTAATAATCATCTGACACACCTCTTATCTAATGTTTGTTTTAATAATTTCAAATATAAAGTGTATGGCAAAGAAAGATCAATCTCTGGACTTTCCTTAGATACTTTATTATAATTTCGACAAATTCTAATTAGGGGGGAATTCATATGTATAGAAGTTCTAGATTTTACAGTATAAAATAGCGATCTAGTCCGTAAGTTCATTTTGGCAGTATTAAAACTTAACTTACTTATGCATTCATGATTATCTATAATGCCATTCACCAATTTAAATAAGAAAATCAATTGAGATATTTCTCTTCGTGTAGTTAATGGCGAATATTTAAAAATGTCTAATAATTTGCTGTAAGAAACTCTCATGTCATAGGAATTCACCCTGTACATTTTAAAATACAATATTATTTAGTATATATTTAAGACAATCTTGTAGGTCTTCATAAATCCGAAGTGTGGTGGTATTGGCTGCTTGTGTGCTATTTCAAACTATTATTAGCCAATGATTTAGGAATGCCGAGCAAATAGATTGAACCTATTTTGTATGTTTCTGTGGTCTGTATAATAACTTGTCCATTAATCGAAAGTAACGAGCAAAGCGTAATGTTGATATTTTTGCTGTCTTTTCTCTGTAGAACGGAAATAATGCCTGTGTAAGATTCAATCTTGCGTTATAGGTCTGCGAGATTTCTTCGTTAAAGATTATGTTCAGATTTGACAAATTGAGTCCTCCAAAGTGTTAAAACGGAAAGCATTAGTCTCTTCAGTTTCCGTAAATTTATCGGTTTCTTCGTTTTCTTCTTTTTTGATGCTTTCTCGCTGTTCTAAGTGACTGATTATGTTGGTGGGGTGTTGGTCGTTCCGAATGACAAATTTCGAAACTATAATCTGCTAACAAAATTCCATATCTGGTATATTTTCCAACTTTGTCGGGCTGTGTATTTAAAGATGTCAGACATTTTGCACCTATAATTTAAATTCTCGACTCACTAAGAGGTAGCGGAACTTTTGTAAGACGTATGTATATTAATGTGTAAAGTTCTTTCTACCATATGAACGCTCGGCGTTCAGGTTTAATTAATCTCCGAATTCAATATAAGAATACTTTTTCGATACTAGTAAGGGTCATAACAAGCAAGGAGGTCTCCGACCTGAATGCTGGATTCGTCAGAATAACTTCTAATTTCCAAATTACTATCGAAATGGTAGAGAGTGTGTGCATTTAAAATGTCATCTTTTGATTTATCAAAAAGCTCAACATGTTTAGAATCTAATTTAAATTTAGAATTGTTTGGAAGCAGCAGCTCAAATGGCCCTAAATCTTTTATGTGATATCAGACATAGGAGCATAAACTAATGCAACTCAAACTACGTTTAACAGTAGGCCGTTTGGAACCTGGAACCAGCAGTGCAGTTGGATAATTTGATGCTTGTTCCATTCTATTTATAGAGCAGAAGTGATGAGGGAACAACAAACAAGATCCGTGTCAAATGCACATATTGCCTTTTATTCCTTCACTATTTCTTAAGACCACTTGGAAAGTTGGAAAGCTTCAATCCGCCTATATATGTTTCGTTTCAGAATATAAGAACGCTCGGTATATCTCTTAACGATGAGCTGAAAACAAAAAGAGGCATATCAAATGGACTTATTATCATGTAGAAAATAATGAAGAAATATAAAATATTGGGGATAACGGAACTTGAAAAATGATACCCCAATTTGAACTTAGCACCACTCACAATATTATATATAATAATGTGTGTGTGTCATCAGATTTTCAGAAAGAAAGGAACGATCTCAAGCAATCAAATTCTGTAAACAATTAGATCTTCCCTAGGCATATTCGCCTACAATGCCCATTTTTTTGATTTCGGCACTGCGGGGAATTATGGTGGTCAAAAATTATGCATAAAAGGAGATGATAAACACCAGGGGAACCAGATATTAATGTCAAATTCATAATTTTCGGATTCACTGAAATGTTTCCAATGCCTTTCAACTCAAACTTTAGCCCCGATCGTCATGGAGAATTAGAGAGGCGTGAGAAATAAAATATTCAAAATGCTTATAACTATGTCAAATTAATAGTTTTCGGGGTAGTTGAGGTGAAAAAGAACATTGTCTACGCCATTGAAGTAGAACTTTAAACCTCTATGTCATACACTGTTGGGGGATGTGAAAAATATATAAAATAACGTCCAAAACAACCGACATTAGTGTCGAATCTGAAGTTTACGGGATCACTAAGCTGATTGGTGGCAGTGCCATTGACATCTGAGCCCAAGTTTGGTTAAGACGGGACACGAGTGCAGGAACTGACAAGGGCAAAGCAAAAGTCATTGCTCTTCCGTATTATTTCACTCAAAATTGAGGACAATGCCAAAGGTGTTGCTATTTCATATTTATGTAGTTATTACATTCTTTGACAGGGGCAGCTCCAAAGGCGTCACCTCTTTGTTATTTATATATTTCACTGCCATTAACACCGAAGGCGTTCCTATTTCTTACTGATCCGTTTATTTATTTATTACACTCTTGTTGACAGTATCATCGCCAAAGACGTTACTCCTCGTTATTTTTATTTTTTATTTATTACTTTTGTTGACAGGGGCAGCTCTAAAGGTGTTACTCTTCGTATTTATATATTTCACTGCCATTGACAACACCGAAGGCGTTCCTATTTCTTATTAATCTGTTTGTTTATTACACTCTTGTTGACAATGTCATCGCCAAAGACGTTACTCCTTGTCAGGGGTGCCCATTCCCCCCCATAGCTGATGGCGCACTCCCCCCCAAAACTAATAATCTCTTCTCTCCTCAAAACTCAAGTCCTCTAAAAACAATTGCCCAGTGTAACAGTAGTTTTTATAGTACTAGTAATTGTTATTTTTGTTTTTATTTCCTGTAGTAGTATTATAGAATGCTTGTAGTAGTAGTAGGGGCAGTAGTAATTATAAAAATGGCATTACTTTTATTAGTAGTCTTGGTAGTGTACAATACTAAATATGTTCTATAAGGATATTGAAGGGTATAAAAACTTCTACACACTGTGTATGGCACAGGTATTCTTTTTTTACAATTAGTATTATTATTATTTTTCTTTACAAAATATTGATATAATTCCCTTGTACATAAAAAGTAAGACGCAAGTTACAATTTATTGAGTTTGATACCAAAAGAAAATGTTATCCTCGAAATTAGCCTACAAAAAGAAGTGATATCCAACAAAAAACATTCCTTTAAAAGAGCCAAGTACGAGTGGCCTTAAAAAGAATTGAAATCACAAAAATAGGCGGCAAGTTCTGGTGGACAACAGTTACAAACACTCACTGGCTCACTTCAAATTTAGATTTGAAACTTGGCTGTTGTCTGTAGGGTTACCACTAGCTCACAATTATGTCAAACTACTTTATAATTATCAACAGACAACATAGGCAAGTTTCAAATCTAAATTTGAAAGTGATTCCTTGAGTGTTTGTAATTGTTGTTCACCAGAACTTGGCGCTCATTTTTGTGATTTCAATTCTTGGCGCTATTTTAACCGATCTATTGTTCGGTTATGTTTACATTTATTTATTTATTTATTATGGACGACATATAATACGTAACAATATTCTGTTACTACTTGATATATGATGAATGATCATATTTTCTATAGTTTTCTGTGTGTGAATGTGTGATTACATTTTCCAGGATCTGCGAAAAACGAACAACTGCCTAGCTGGCTTCACTCTGTACAATACATGGTGCTGAATATATAGAATACTACTGGAGCGACCTCTCATGGAAAGTCTCTATTGTACACAGTGATGCCACTTTTGAGCTGGTTTTCAGTTTACCGCAGGCCCTGGAAAATATAATCGCACAAACAGAAAACTATACAAAATATTATCATTAATTCATTTATTATACATCATGTAGCAATTGAACAGCATTACTTATTAAGTGTCATACATGGTATAAATAAGAAGTAAATAAATGCTCCCAGCAGAAAATGGGTAAATTACCTACACAAAGCGATAAACCGATCAGCGCATCCTTTCATATAGCAACTTGCGCGGTACTTTATTCATAGTTTCTAAGCAGGGGGGATTCATTCTCGAGATTTTAAAAAAATCGCATCGTGTTCCAATGTTATTCTGACGACAGCAAAATTACTTATTCGACATTAGAGTAAAATCCTTCCCCATTTTTTTTATTACCCCCAATTTTTTTCTCGATGGCACAACTTGCGCCATTCATCCCTCCTGTGGGCGGCCCTTCTATCTTAAAACGAACCAATCTTTCCTTTCATACGGCTGCTTGCGCGGTACTTCATTCATCGAGTATCGAAGCAGGGGGTACGGGGGTTCACCCCGGAAAATTTTTGAAAATTAGCTTCTCAAAATCGTGTTTTAATGCTATTCCGACAGTAAAGTTGCTAGTTCGAAAGTAGAGTAAAATCCCCCCCAAAATTTTTCGCAATGGCGCAGCTTGCGCCATACATCCCCCCTGTGGGCGGCCCTGCTCCTTGTTATTTGTATTTTTTATTTATTACGTTCATTGACAGGGGCAGATCCAAAGGCGTTACTCTTCGTTATTTATATATTTCACTGCCATTGACAACACCGAAGGCGTTCCTATTTATTTTTATTCTGTTTATTTATTTATTACACTCCTATTGACAGTGTCATCGCCAAACACGTTACACCACGTTATTTTTATTTTTTTATTACATTCATTGACAGGGGCAGCTCCAAAGGCGTTACTCTTCGTTATTTATATATTTCACTGCCATTGACAATACCGAAGGCGTTCCTATTTCTTATTAATATGTTTATTTATTTATTTATTACACTCCTATTGACAGTGTCATCGCCAAAGACGGTATTCCTCGTTATTTTTTGTTTATTTATTACATTCATTGACAGGGGCAGCTCCAAAGGCGTTACTCTTCGTTATTTATATATTTCACTGCCATTGACAACACCGAAGGCGTTCCTATTTCTTATTAATCTGTTTGTTTATTTATTACATTCCTGTTGACAGTGTCTTCGCAGAAGACGTTACTCCTCGTTATTCGTATTTTTTATTTATTACATTCATTGACAGGGGCAGCTCCAAAGGCGTTACTCTTCGTTATTTATATATTTCACTGCCATTGACAACACCGAAGGCGTTCCTATTTCTTATTAATATGTTTATTTATTTATTTATTACATTCCTATTGACAGTGTCATCGCCAAAGACGGTATTCCTCGTTACTTTTTTGTTTATTTATTACATTCATTGACAGGGGCAGCTCCAAAGGCGTTACTCTTCGTTATTTATATATTTCACTGCCATTGACAACACCGAAGGCGTTCCTATTTCTTATTAATATGTTTGTTTATTTATTAGATTCCTATTGACAGTGTCATCGCCAAGGACGGTATTCCTCGTTATTTTTTTGTTTATTTATTACATTCATTGACAGGGGCAGCTCCAAAGGCGTTACTCTTCGTTATTTATATATTTCACTGCCATTGACAACACCGAAGGCGTTCCTATTTCTTATTAATATGTTTGTTTATTTATTACACTCCTATTGACAGTGTCATCGCCAAAGACGGTATTCCTCGTTACTTTTTGTTTATTTATTACATTCATTGACAGGGGCAGCTCCAAAGGCGTTACTCTTCGTTATTTATATATTTCACTGCCATTGACAACACCGAAGGCGTTCCTATTTCTTATTAATCTGTTTGTTTATTTATTACACTCCTGTTGACAGTGTCTTCGCAGAAGACGTTACTCCTCGTTATTTGTATTTTTTATTTATTACATTCATTGACAGGGGCAGCTCCAAAGGCGTTACTCTTCGTTATTTATATATTTCACTGCCATTGACAACACCGAAGGCGTTCCTATTTCTTATTAATATGTTTATTTATTTATTTAGTTATTACACTCCTATTGACAGTGTCATCGCCAAAGACGTTACTCTTCGTTATTTATATTTTTTATTTATTACATTCGTTGACGGGGGCAGCTCCAAAAGCGTTACTCTTCGTTATTTATATATATCACTGATACCGACAGGGACCTACCGGCCTACAAGACTAATTATTTTTTTTTTTATCTTCCCCACCAGACTCTCCCTACTTTCAGTCTGGTTACCCTACTTTTAGGATGGTACCCTTTACACCTATTATTTGCTGTTCGTTTTTATTTTCTCCCTACCTGGTAAAGAGATTAGCGAAATAATTTACAGTAAGCTTTTCTTTTAATGAGTGATGTTTTCATTCAATTTCCATTGTCGCTTTGGAAATCCTTTGTTTGAACTAGAACAATCGCGAAGCAAGAACATAAAATAGGGAAAACAATCACACATACGTGTGGGAAGTATGGAGGAGTATGTAATTAAGTTAGTAAGTAAATGTATGTATGTATACATATATACACTGAAACAAGTGAGTTTCGTTTCGAAGTTGTGGAACTACGGATTGGCTGGAACAGAGGAGGAGTCAAGAAAAATAACCTGTTAAATAGTATATTCCTTAAACTTCTTTTCTTATAAGAAATACAAAACACGTTTAAATCTGTCCTGAAAGTACTCAATAGACTGCGAAAAGTAGTTTGTAGCTATTTCCTACCGATTTTGTTCTATGATGATCAAGATTGAAACCGGAAATGGTTGATTTCTACCATCTCTGATTTCAATAAAGGCTTAATGGAGGAGAGAACCTATTCTTGGGATGCTGAATCGATTGATGCTGAAAAAAAAAAAAGCCTCTCGATCCCTCTTACAGTTTGTGCTCTGCTACCTGTCACACGGACATATCGATATAATTTTTCGAGGCTTATGTATAGAATGGTTTGTAAGTCTAAAAATGAAGTACAGTGAAGTGTTCTGCTGTTTTTAGCATAATGATAGTGAGATAATTTGTGTAACAATAGGAGTGCATAACCTTCAAGTTTAAGAGAACAAAAGTTATACCTATTATCCTTTCTGTATTTGCAGTTATAATCTAATTTTAAATGCGCAGCTAAGTGACAAAAGACGGTACAAAGCTTGGTAGAGCAAAAGCATGAAATAAATTTGCCGTAAATGAAACTAAATCTCTCAGTTTTACGTCCCACGGTTATGCTGTATAGACTAAAGGAGAGAGCAACGATAAGAATGAATGAAACAGTGAATGAAGAAAGTGGGAGCAACCGGAAGAACCCCGAAGCAAGTACTGAAGCTTTCAGAAGAGTACTGAGTAACAAGTTTCTGCCTTTTCCATTTATTTTTATAATATTTTTCATACAAAACTGCCAATTCAAAACATAAATAACACGAAAAAGTCACTTTACCTCCCAAAAAAGTGACATTTAGTGACAAATTTGAAAAAAAAAGTAACTTTTAGTGACCAACTTGAAAAAAATAACTTTTAGTTATAAAAAAAAAAGTGACTCGGTATGAGTCCTGCTTTTCTCATGTATCTCATAGTACTGGTGTGAGGTTAGGAAACAAACGTACGAAAGAGCTCTGAGTAAGGCGATATTACGCCTTTAGAACGTAGTAATCAAAGACTGGCATAGCTCAAGTCATAAAATTTAATATCATAAGGAAAGAAACGTGCAACAGACTACTATGCATAAGAAATGATGGTTTGCACTTTGAACTTGAATATTAAAATGTTATTTTATGTAACATTGTAAATTGCGTCATTACTTATGTTCAAAGTATGTAGGCCTATTTTATAATTTTGAGAACTTATGGTTTAAATTTTGCATTACTGCTACTACTTTTTTCATACATCTAGTAGGTTTAGAAGTGATATGGAAGGATATTTTCTTTCGCATACTGCTTACAAATTTAATTTTCTACAGTTTCTTCCCATTCTTGTATCGCCAGTGTGTTTGTATCGGCTTGTGTTATTTTACAATACATTTCAGACTGCATTACTACGGTGTAATTTGTTTTCCTAGCATTCAAACGCCTAGTAACAGATGGGAGGATAATATTAAGATGGCTCTCGCACAAACAGGAATATAACGTAGAAACCGGATACAGTTGTCTAAGGATAGACTTCGATGGTGAGCTTTTGTGATTGTGGCATTGAACCTCTGGATTCCATAGGTCAGAGTGTGAGTTAGCATTCAACGCATCCACCCTAACTATTACGGAAATTCTTAATCTTATGACGCCAGCCTTTCAGAGTTTACGTTAATGCCAACCTGGGGTCCGTGTAGACCCTAGTCAATAATATTGTTAGTAATCACTTTTTCATAAGCTTGTAGTTTATTATATTGTTGAATACAGTTGATTACTTTTATTTATTATAGTATAGTTAAAATGAACACATTGTGTATATATATATCATATATTCAAATGAAATTTTCTATGTACTACACTTTCACTTTTCTTTATATGCGTTTTACTGTAACTTACTTCACTTCAGAATTCACCAGCACATATGTTACACAGTTGTTTCACATGTCACGAGAAAGCTGGATTACCTCAATTAGTACATCGTGTTTTTACTTCTCTATCCTTATCTCGTGGACACAGAATGCATCTATACTTTTCGTAGTTGGTAATTTCAAAACGTCCTTTAATGTACTTCAAGATACTAATCGCAGTAATAGCTTATTTGGCTCTACTTTGTATGCACTGAGGATTTTCAAAATACCTCTAGATTTCTTTGTCCACCAATTGACGCCCAAGGTTCTTTAGGAAATACCTCCAGAGATAGTGTAGTGTATTTACACCCGACTTAGTTTCATTATAAGTTTTGATGATATCCGGTTTCTTCTTTTCGGGAAATACAGTCTTATCATGATGCGCTGAAGACAACGGCAAGAACAATCTATTCTTCTTTGGGACATAACTCGCTTGGGTCAACTCTCCTTCAAAGCACACGAGTGAAGTATTTTCTGATCGCTCACGGATTTCAAAATTTCGTTAGGGATGTTCCTGTTGCACTTTCTCATTGCCAACAAATGTTGTTCTCTGAAGACGTAACTCTTCGATGAGATCGGTGCTTGTCCTTTGTTATACATTTTCCATTATTTAACTATTGTTTTACAAGTCACCATCAGTTATTTTATGTTGCCTCATTCATGTGTTACTTTCTGACCAATATATATTTCCCCATATATATATTTTTTTTTCTGTTTATGCCATATGTAAGCATATAAAACCGCGTGTGATAAATACGTTTTGGTTCTTAAATGCTCTTGTAATTTCTAAATAGACAAGCGTATCATAAGTACATTGTTATGGGTGAATTGAAAAGAGATATCCTGAGTCATAGACAACAATGTGAAAGAGAAAATATATCATAATGAACCCATCACGGCTCGAAAACTGTAACAGTTTGTATGTATTTTTTTCCACTTCTACATTCCTCTCTAGGTAACACCGTCCTCCTAATACGTTATACCTATCAAACCAGAAAGCCGTGTAACTTTACACTCTAACTGAACAGCAGAATACAAATGTAAGCGTTAATATGAGGTAAATTCCAAATCTTCTACTCGAAGTTCCGTGGCCACTGTAATATTACAAACGTCCGTGTTTCCTAAGAATCATGCCTGAAAGTACTTACTTTTACTCGTAAAATTTGTTCCCTTAAATCCTGAAGATCGTTAAATGTTGATTGTGCCGTTATTGAGTAGACTAAAACGAAGCCTTGTCCATTCTTCATGTATAAATCCCTCATAGCCGTAAATTGCTCCTGGAATTAAGCAGTCATCATGAGACACTTGCAGTATTTAGAATACACTACACTAGACACTTAAAACATTTGGAAGAAAAAGCACCTTCCGCATAATCCATATAAATACCATTACAATATATCAATCAAGTGTTTATTATAACTGAAAAAGAAAGAAAAATTACATTCAATTCCATGATATGCCAAGAATGATGCAGATTCTGACATACTCTGAAAATAGTTTGGCTCAGTGTACATAGTTTACTAAAATAGCAATACAGATAATTACTGAAATTAAGTTCACCCATTACCCCTTCAAAAATCACATTAGAGAACAAGCACGTTCTCAGATATTTTAAATACACAAAACAAATGGAAGAAATTTTTAAAAATGAAAAAGGTTCCGAAAACAGAAATTAATCTTTCTGAGCTTTTACCATTCTGAAATGTTAGTAGTATTCTGCAACATTCTAAAAGGCTTTTGTAGTCCATGCTGGTCGTAATCCTGAAGGTTACATCTCATTAATAGGAATAACACTACATTATACAGAAATAAGCATAGGTCACAGTTACAAATTTAAGGAAAGAGAACATATTACAAAGAATAAATAAATAAATAAAAATTCGTCTGTTTCAGATATTCCTCACACTTATCTCTGGACTAGACTGTAGAAAACGACGATGTAGTCTTCGTCTTTTAGAAGCAGACTTGTATATATCAAAGCATGGTACCATTTTAAGAGACTATCCGGTTTGCCTTAAGGACTAGATTGTGTCATGTGATCAGGTCAAAAGGCACGCTGCGTGCTAAATAGTCTATAAAGATTCCAAATCAACATGTGAGATATTTTAAGCACGTAACCTCCGCGTGGGGCGCATCTTCTTCCAAGTACCGAAATTCGAAGAATATGCATATTATTATTGATTTTACTCAAACTTGACTTTTGATAACGTTCTATCTACATTTACCTTACGTGATATACGTCGTTTTTAAGCTCTTCATTATGCCTTTGCAATAAGCTTTCAATTAGCCATCTCCTTATAGTTCTTGAGATATGTTGACGACTTGATGTTTTGAATTGATTTGCCACTGACTTTAATGGTGATGTTTCGTGATTTTTTACTATGTTTCATCCATTTTTGAATAATTTGGTTTTGGTATGTAGAATCTACATAGTCTGTTCTATATTTAAGCTGAATTTCAGCCTTCTCCCTCTTTTGGTTTTGAGATAAATGCAGAAATTGTTTTTCATTGATTTTCTTTCCATTGACATTTAATGTTTCGTGCTTTTTAGACTATGTCCTATTCATTTTAGGACAGTTTGCTTTTGGAATATAAAATCTACATAGCCTCTTCCACATTTGAGCTGAATTTCAGCCCTCTCCCCCAAAAGTCTGTTCACACCATTGCAACCGGATAGGTCCTTTTGCAACATCGCCCAAGTTATCTATCCTACATTAAAATCAATCAAAATGTATACAGATGCCACAGGTATCGTTGAAGTACAGAACTGTTTGAAAGAAAAAAAAAAAAAGTCAGTAACAATAAATTTGTTTGTATAATTGAGGATTCACTCTGTAAATCAAAGTCACGTGAAAATAGCTTGAAAACCTGTTCACAATCCTTTGTACGTCACATAGTACTTTTAAGTGTTCCTATACAAGAATAATTAGTGTCTTGAAATAACTCCTACCCAGATCAAAAAGAAACAAAAAAAAACCAAATAATAATCTCGTACAAGATTTTTACAAATTGAAGTACCACAGGATCATGTTTTACAAGTTGGGGCATTGTGTATATTATTTATATATATATATATATATATATATATATATATATATATATATATATATATATATATATATATATATATATATATATGTGTGTGTGTGTGTGTGTGTGTATGTTTATCACGCCAATTCAAAATAATGATTCTGCCACCGAGTCTAGCCAAGTTTCAAAATTAAATTTTCCATTGAACGGATAGTAAGACAACTAATTACACACTAAATACTCCGTTCGAAAATTGTTTTTAATGATCGTAAGGCATTTCTTAGATTTTAATTAATGTCCTGTAATGAAATCTTTGAGTTTTACGTTCCACGGTTATGCCGGTTAGGATAAAGGAGACGGTGATGATGAGAGATGAGTGAAATGGTGGAATGAAGAAAGTGAGAGGAAACGGGAGAACCCCCGAGAAAACCCACGAGCACGGTGTTTGTCCATCACAAAGTCCACACGGCGCGAGCTGGGATTGAACCAGGGAATAATGAATGTCCTGTGCAAGGGAAAAGAAAACCTGGATTGAGAGAAATGATCTTAAAAAAAAAAAAAAAAACTTATCCCGAGGTTAAGGAACAAGATGTAATTAATAGATATGTAATTAGTCACTATTTTTTTCTTTAATAGGATATGCAGAAAAAAAATCCTGACTTTTTTTTTGTTCACGCATAAGGAACACACAATTATATATTTCTGGGACATACCAAAAATCAGTGTTCAACAACGAGAATTGACACAGTAAGATGAGAAGATCTATATTGCGCACAAAAACTGTTCTCCATATGGTCGAGAGTAATATTTCTCGCATGTGATGTTTTTATTTTATCTGTGGTAGAAGAAATATTTTTCTTTTATTTTAAAACAGTTAACCTCTAACGGGTTCCCACACACAATCGGTAGAAAACAACTCACTGAGTCAATATAATTTCCCACCAAATAGTGTGCAAATAAATCCGCCAATTATTCTGGAAGGCGTGACAAAGTATTTTGTATTTCGTTCGATACTGAAACCGAAATACAGCCAATTTCCCCATTCAAATTCTCTGTATTTGTAATAGTGAGCTATTCGAAATCAACAACTACTTTTCAGTAATTTAAATTTTCTGTAATTATTGTGCACTTACTAAAAGGAAAAGTTTTCTGGATATTTTTCCAAAAAGCGAACAAATGTTACTATTGTCTATTTCGTAAATTGTAATGAGAAAAGACAAAAAATAATATGGACCAAACGTGTTCGATTATTTTCATAATCAAAAAGATACGCTAATAATTATTGTTAAATAGGAACGGCTCATATTCGTCACACTGGGAACACTACTCACCGAAGCACTGACTGCACTATCATCTTTAGATAAGCGTGATAAAATATTCTTCCTATTATAACATACAAAGAGTGAAAAAGTGATTGAGGGGGGGCCGCGATGACTCAGTAATACAATGTTCACCTCTGGTGCAGGGGGTCCCGGGTTCAAACCCTGCTGCCGCCAAGTGAACTTTGTGGTGGACAAACACCGTGTGCGTGGATTTCCTCGGGGTTCTCCCGTTTCATCCCAGTGTTTTCATTACACCATTTCATTCATTACTCATCATCAACGTCTCCTTTAGCCTAGCCAGCATAAGCGTGGGACGTAAAACTCGAAAGATTTGAAAAAGTAATTGACTGGACCGGGACTGGAACCCGGGATATCCGGTATTCCATACCGATACGTTAACTACTGAGTCACCCAGTCCGCTTCCCAGAACAGCAAAACACGCTCTCACCCCTGTTATTGGTGCTCTCCACTCAGACCACATGGCATGTACCACAGCCTAGCTGCTGTGCTTGGACAATCCAGTGTCCATATATTGAGAACACCATTTCATGGTTGTTATTTCATATATTAATGAAAGTAGGAAATCCTTTCATTCAATTACTTTTTCACTCTTTGCTACTGAGGACTGTGTGTGTAAAAACAAGTTTAAATCGGACGTTTCCTCCTTCCATTAATATTCTTCCTATCCATTACTTTCCGTACATTAGAAGTACTCATTACCTCTGTCCCAATTTTTTTCCCATCTTCATTTGATTTTCATCAAATCAATCCTTAGGACGGTAAATACATCAAACGTGGTCTACAGAAATCATCCGATCTTGACAACTTGACATGGAGTTAGTCCTTCACTTGATTGGTAAAAAATGTGAAATATTTTCGTGTACAGAACGTCCCGAGATTATATTGACGAATTTGCAGTTTCGACTCAGACAAATGTTTCCTCAACAAAAATTAGGGGAAGATAGATGGAACAAGCTTGTTAAGCGTTAAGTATATGCAATGAGTTGGGGGGAAAATCTAAGTTTTATGTCCCACTGTTATGCCGGCTAGGCTGAAGGAGACTGTGATGATGAGAATGAATGAAATGGTGGAATGAAGTAGGAGGAAACGGGAGAACCCCGAGAAAACCCACATACACAGTGAGAAGTCAGTGAAATCGAGGAACTGCAGAAATCAAAGAAAAACGTAATAATTTTTCACTAGGTACAAAATACTACTGTACTAAACAATGTTATTGAAAATATCTTGGTTCTTGGGCAGTTCGACGCCATAATTCGAAAGCATTACTCACATTGGAAAAGATACACACAATACAAATTATTTCATTAATCAGTATTTTCTAAATACTAATTCCCGGTGGGAACACTCGTTCAACAGCTTTTTCAGGCTAAGCATCGTAAGTAAGGCTTTTCCTAGGCTTTCCAGGCAAATCCGGGGATACTACCTAACAGACATTTCCCAGGCCGCTTTCCTTCTACCCTAGATAGTATCCTCGCCACGGGACGTCATTCCTCATATGTAATGGGTTTAAGGCCATAAATGCTGGTGATGCTGGTAATGCGCAAAAAAATACATAAATAAATCTAAATACTAATTAATTACGCGGATAAATTTTAGTATTATTGTTTGATTACTGTAATACTAAAAAAAGTAAAACGAAATTAGACGTGGGACCGACGAGTACCTTATACCACAGGATCTTTTGTTAACTCGGTTGAGATATCACAAGATACATTAATCATTTAAATTTTCACCAACTTTGAAGCTCTTACGCTGGTATCACCCATGGTATGTATTAAACACTATGGCAAAAATAAGAAACTGATTACACTTTCCACGATTACGTCTCACTACAGATTTTTAACAAAATCATCTTTTATAATGCACATTCATTGGTCTCCTCTTACAGCAATCCTTGTATATCAAAACTAAAAACCTCCCCGCAGTAATAACTTAGTACATCTCTGAGTATGGAGCAAAAGCAACCTTTAGGGATAAAAAAAATCCGTTGGACTTCCTGTGTAGCCGCGTGTACAAATTCGATCTGATACTGTTTAAAATTTATAATTTGCGAGATGACATTATTTTAAGGATTACAATCTTAACTTTGTGCGCAATATAGCTCCGCAGACTTAAACGTTTGTTTGTCGTTTCGAATTGTTAAAAAGAAGAAGGAACTTGCAATCTTTGCCACAGTAGCAGACAAGTTGGAGGACGGTAGCATGCTCGGAAACTGTCAAGAACCTTTAAACAGACAGTTTCCTGGCAAACAGCATGCAGGGAGAAAACGTATCACTAAAAACCTTCACACTAATTATATAAGAACGAAGACAACCTGCTCAACTTTTTTCGATTGCGGAGTGCACTGCCTACTCCCACTTCATTCAACGGTTATCTATTTGGTTCCAGACAATACAGACAAGCGATCACTAGACGAAAACAAAGAGGAAACAAAATTACATTGTGTAAAATTTCAGCTTTTCATTTGAATCGAGTTACGATACATATGCTGAAACCATTTAAGCCAGTCTAATCTTTATATATATAAAAATATGGATGCATGTGTGGAATGCATGTCTGAAATAACTCTGGAATTATTTTAACTAAACTTGACCCACATATTACCTGCTGTCTGGAAAAAAAAGTACTGTCGAGGGTAAGACCCCCCCCCCTCTAGTACCTAGGGGGAGAGAAGGGAGAAAAAAATAAAAAATATTCGAAAATGACCGATATTAATGTCAAATCCAGTTTTTGAGGTCTATGAGCTGACTGGTGACAGTTTCGATGGACTTTAAATCCAAGTTCATCCCCCCAGTTAGGGTAAGGCCACTTCCACACCTAAGAGGAGGAGGGGAGGGGCGTGTATATAAGTTCTTGGGGTCGCTGAAATGAACACTGACGCTTCTAATGTTGTTTAACTCCATCCACATCGGCAGAAGAAATGGGGACGTGAAAAATAAAATGTCAAAAATGACAGATCTATGTCGAGTTCATACTTTTCGGGGCGGGAAAATGACTGACCTGTTCGAAATGACTTTTGGAAGATGGATAGAACCCACTTTAAACTTTTTATTATTATTCATATCAATTTGATTAAAAGATGTATTCTGTGGTGTTAGGAGATTTCAATATTTCTGCCAAAAGTAGAGTGTCTTCTGTATTTTATTACACTTTTATTGAAATAAATATTCTATGGGGTAGGAGACCCGGGCTCGTTTCCCGGCAGGAGATCACGTGCTTCGGATTCCATGTCAATCAGTAGGTCAGTGCATTTTTTAAGAAATCGCTACTGGGTATCCAGGCACAAAAGGGCCCTTTACACACACATAGCAAAATTCAAACGCACAGAGTTTTTAAAGCGCAGTTTTGTGTAATGTACACTTTTGAAATAATGACATACAAAATGACGTATTTGTCAGACTTTTGCTAGCCATTTCATTTCGGATTTAACACATCGCCATTAATACAGGAGCAGACATGTTTTTACATTTTGGCTCAGATCCGTCCTCAGGTCGGTATTTAAAGATAAAACCATACTGTGCTATCATGATTGGATATTTTCCTTCATTTATTTATTTTTATATCCATATATTTAAGTTGGACATAGACAGGACAATGACAAAGAAACGCGACTAGAGAGATGGAGAGGGCAAAAAACACACAATACAAGACAAACAACTCAACAAAGAAATAACAATATGTGAGCCTGACTAAACATTTCCCTAACGAAATCATTTTAGGTGTATACGTATGTATTCAATACTAAATATTACTACCAATATTTTATTTTTTAAGAAACAATGTAATCAAAATTTATCTTTATGGTTTAAATCTCTCCTGTTTTAAAGCGTGTTATTCTATTTACAACTGATTAATTTCTAGTATTATTTTCACACTTCAATTGCATTGTTTGGTTTCTTACATGTTTAGAATATAATTGAGTAGGTTTTTCCCCAAAGGCTTCACAGAGCCGTTAATATCACTAGCAGTCTTAATACCTGTATTACAATTACTGTCACGGAATTTAAACATGATCTACTATCCCCGAATAAATGGCATTGATTGATTACCAAAGAAAAGGATTTTTTCTGGCAATATTTAAGAAAACTCGCGCTGAAGAAAAAACGGAAAAGTATACAGTGACTCAGTATTAGAGATTCTAGTATCTGAGTATACGGGAAAAGGTGGATGGGCACAAAGGTAATAGCGACAGATTTATAAAGATATTTTGATAGGGGCTTCTCCTAGGAATATTTCGTGTATAGGAATCCCAAACTTTTGGGAGAAGGGGCTTGAAGATTATGAGTAACATTTGATTCGTTTCCTAAAGAAATCCTAAAATTTTGGAGCTCAGCCTCTCCACTGAAGGTAACTGTGCAACAAAGAGGGTCAAAAATTGTTAAAAATAGCGCTTTGTACTAAGTGGACAATCTCTTACTTTCTTACAAGTTTGTGCCATCTATTAATTATGTCAGAAAAATTGTCTAAACAAATCTCAAATAGCGATATTGCCCATAGCCGACATGAAATGTTTGGTTGCCAGAAAATGTTTAGGCCAGGATACGTTAAAGAGAACAATCTTTGAGAAGACTGGAATTGGGCGATAATGAGAATTGAGAATCTCTGGAAAGCGAACCAAGTATTTCAACTAAGAGCCTATCCGGTTTACCATAAGCACCAGACGGTTTCACGTGATCAGATCAAAAGTCACGTTGCATGCTAAATCGAGTCTGGAGATTCCAAATCAAGATGTGATATTTCAAGCACGTAACCTCCGCGTGGAGTGACCTGGGTAATTCGAAGAAGACACATATACTTTATCATTATTATTGATTTTACTCAATCAACTTGATTTTTGACAATGTTCTACCTATATTTACCCTACTGTATGTGCTATACATCATTTATAAGCTCTTCACTATATCTTTGCAATAAGCTCTCTATTAGCCATCCCCTTGTTACAGTTTCTGAGATATGTGGACAACACTTTTTTCACTGATTTTCCATTGACTTGACTTTTCCATGTTTCGTGATCTTTCTTGACTATGTTCCATCCATTTTAGGACAATTTCTTTTTTTAGACATCTCCCTCTTCAGGTTTTTGACATAAGTGGAGGAGATTCTTGTTTCCCATTGATTTTTCGTGACATTAATATTAATGTTTCGTGCTTTTTAACTATGTTCCATCCATTTTAGGACAAATTGCTTTAGGAATATAGAATCTGCGTAGTCTCTTCTACATTTGGAACTTAATTTCAGCCATCTCCCTGTTTTGTTTTTTGAGATAAGTGGAGGAATTATTTGTTTTCCGTAGATTTTCCATTGACATTAATGTTAGTGTTTCGTGCTGTTTTTGAGTATATTCCATCCATTTTAGGACAATTTGCTTTTCGAATTAGAATATGCATAATCTCTTCCACATTTAAGCTGAATTTTTGCCATCTCCCAAAAGGTCTGTTTACATCATTCAAACTGGATAGGCCCTTTATTGTTCAAGTACTCTTCCAGTAATTTAAAGATTTTTATAGGGAGCACTGGTATCCAAACTGCTGAGCCTGGGTATCCAAGTTCTGGGACTGGGTATCCATTTGGATACAAAAAGGTAGCTTAAAAAAAGCCCTGCAGTAGGTTCCGTCTCATATAGCCTCGCTGCTGAAAGGGACGTTAAACTCAAATATTCTAAGGGAAAAGGAAATGAAATTTTTGAGTTTTACGTCCCACGGTTATGCCGGCTAGGCTAAAGAAGACGGTGATGAGAAATGAATGAAATGATGGAATGAATAAAGTGGGAGGAAACGGGAGAACCCCGAGGAAACCCACACAGCACACAGTGTTTGTCCACCACAAGGTCCACTTTGTGGGGGGCTGGGATCGAACCCGGAACACCTAGCACCAGAGGTGAACACTACCACTGAGCCACCGCGGCCCCTCTAAGGGAAAGGGGATTGAAATATAAAGGTAACCAAGAAAGTTCTATAGCTTTTTTTGTAGAGGTTTGTGTTCAATTGGCCCTCACATCGTGAGTTGAATGCTAATCGAGATAAGGCGAAGGTCAGTTGTTGGTGTGGGAATATCCAACACACTACCTAGCTATAGCAATTCAGTTACAAAGTGAACGTGCGTTAAGGACAGAGTGAACATGGAACCTCCACAGAGCGTCATAAGGGCGTATATGCTGCACGAGTTCAAACTGGGATCAAACGCCACTGTAGCGGGGCGGAAAATATGTCAGGCCTTTGGTGAGGGTGTAGTGACTACGCGGGCAGTGCAGCGGTGGTTTAACAAGTCTAAGGACGGTGACGAAACACTCGAAGAAGCACCACGTTCCGGAAGACTAACACATGTACAAAATGAAAATGAAATGAAATCTTTAAGTTTTACGTCCCACGGTTATGCCGGTTAGGCTAAAGGAGACGGTGATGATGAGAGATGAGTGAAATGGTGGAATGAAGAAAGTGGGAGGAAACGGGAGAACCCCGAGAAAACCCACGAGCACGGTGTTTGTCCACCACAAAGACATGTACAAAATGAATATCTTCAGGCAGCAATTGAGGTGAACACTGGCCAGACATGTGAGGAACTGGGACTACAATTCAGTGTGAGTGAAGAAACCATTCGACAGCACCTTCAACTTGGGAAACACTACAAGTTGGATCGATAGGTCGCAGATGATTTGACTGCGGGCCAGAAGCAACGCGAACAGACAACTTTTTTTTTTTTTTTTTTTTTGCTGTCTCGTCTGAGGAAGGAGCCATTTCTGAACAGGGTGTTGACATGTGATGAGAAGTGGGTCCTGTACGAAGCTCCATGGCGCTATCATCATTGGTAAGCATTCCATGAACCGGTTGCAAACCCGCCGAAACCAGCACTGCACCAGAAAAAGGTCCTCCTTTTTTTTTGGTGGACTGCTCGCGGCATCGTACATCGGGAACTGCTACCAGCTGGTCAGTGCATCAATGCAACTGTGTACCATCATCAGCTGAGCCGTGTTCAAGAAAAACTCGCTGGAGCCAGCACTTTTGAATTGCAAAAGGGTCCTCCTGTTACAGGACAACACTAAGTCCCACGTGGCTAGGAGACCCGGAATACAATTCTACGCATTGGATGGGAAACACTATTGCATTCGCCATACTCCCCGGACATTGCACCGTCCTATTATCACCTGTTCCATTCCTTGGACAATCACCTTAGAGGACGCCAGTTCAAATCCCTAGTAGAGGTGCAAAATGCGCTTGATACCTTCTTCGCTTCACGGTCCACCAAGTTCTACAGCGATGGAATCCATGGCCATCCAGAACGTTGGCAGAAGGTCGTCGATACTGATGGGGGCTATTTTTGACCTTCCAGGTAAGTCTTAGATGACGCATCAATGTTCAAAGATGGTGGGTGAAAAAGCGACAGAACTTTCTTAGTTACCTTTATATTTTCCATAAAACTATTCTCCCCGTGCGAAGAACGGGCATTTTAGCTACTTATGAATAAAGTATTTAGAATGTGTCCAGTAAAAAAAGGAGTCAATGAATACTGAGAAACCTGACATTTACCTGACACGGTGGAAAGTATATTCTCGTTCTTTCTAAAGTGGTTTCGTTCTTCAGTGAGTTTTAATATCACGAAAACTTCTGAAATTAGTTGATCAATATGGAAATTACTGGTAGAAACATTTATCAAGAGAACATATTTTTGTGAACGGGACTATACATGACGAATTTCAAGACTAAGGCTAAAGGCGATAAACCAGGTGAATAATCTGTAAAATGAAAAGAATCCACAAAGCGAGAAAACCCAGGAGCATTGTAGAAAATCAAACAGTGAGAATCGATGAGATTCCTAATTAGAATATCCTTCCACTAAGGTTTCCTTTCATTCATATTAAATTCTTTACTAATTTAGTGTCAAAGCAAGTGAAAAGAAGTATCAATCACCCAATACAGGGTAACGAGATTTCTGGTTTATTATTATTAGTAATACTATTCAACAATTAAAAACTCAAGGATCAGCAATCAGTACTATCCTTGCAACTCCGTTCAATATTGAAGGAATTCAATAATTTGTAGCAAGTAAAGCAATGTGCTCTTTATTTTGGAAGACTAAAACCCAAGTTACATTGAGAAACACGGGAATTGTTGTTAGGAATAGCTTTTTGTGCAGCCACCGAAACCTTTATATTCTGCTCTTTAGTTTTCTCCTGTGTAGGTCTGCGTTAAAAAATTTGGCAGCCTCCGGACCTGAGGAGTACCAGATTTTCAAAAATGCTGGATTTTGAATGGTTATATATGCTGTATATATTTAACAGAAAATAAGACTTGTTCAGTCCTTTATAGAAAGAAAATTGAACAGTAAATAAAAAGCAAATTAATATTTACTGTTCACCAACTAAACGAAACAGAAGTTTAGTTCAACTGAATAAAATAGTGCCTAAGAACTGCAGCACCATTGAAACAAACGGCGCCTGTAGAGAACAGTGGCACGCAAGGCGGTAAATATGAAAATGTGTTTAGTACAACAGAAATCTGAAGGAGTCGGATTATCGATTTTTGAATGTCGACCTGTAACTTCCTCTCTGAACTAGAACATAGCAAAATCACTCCCAAAACATTGGCATACAGAACCAATTACAGATAAGTATTTCCTCTCATACTTCTTTTAAACATTTCTCCCATATAAAGTAATACTTTTTACTCCATTTGATACACTTTTTTCGTCTACAAGACGTTACTTGACATATCATGTCATCTTTAGGCAAAACAAATTAATAAATAACTGGCCATAAGTAAGCTTTGTACGCCCAATTGCCTAGTACATAACTAAAAATAAACTGACATTGAAACTTGATCCCCTAACAGACGTCTGTACATACTCATAGGTCTATACCATCTATATTTTAGTGTACGAAGCTATGATAATCATTCTTAACCTTCCAAATAAAATTACAGTTTTCTGTTTGTTGTGTAGTGTGTTAGTCAAAACTAAATACGTAAATGAGTAAAAACACCCGACTGTTTTTAAATAGACATACAACTATTATACAGCATTACGGGTACTACTCAGAGAAAGTTTTGATGCGATGCACGATCACATGGTTCTTCACTGAGTACTTCAAGTTTCAAGAAGTGTGTTCTCTGAGCTTAACCAAGATTCGTTCGTGCAGAATAAAGTATCGATCAGAAGTTTAATTTAGCCACCTGAAGTAAATGAAGGGCGATTGAGAGGCATGTTGCAGCTCTAGGCCTGTGACGGCTAAGTATTTCCTGGATCCTTCAAAGACCTACATTTTCATTTCCACAGAATCCAGATGGCACGTCACTAAAAATTAGGTCTTGATACACAACCTTATCGCAAACACTACCTATCTATAAACCTTATGGCAAAACAAAAATATTTATTCCTGTTTAAATGTACAAAAGAAAAAAAATAAATGTTAGGAAAAGTAACTACACGAAAATATGAATATGTCCAGCATGTATGCTTCATGCCAACTTATGATTTCTATGTCTGGGAGCCATGTTGTTCAGAATCGTAAGTTGTCGAACCGTATAATTTGTTGCCAGTGAAAGTGAATAAATTAATTGACTTATTCACCGCAGACACTTAGTCGTTCACAATCCTCGTAAGCCACATCACAGGCCTTGGAATAGTCGCAATGTACGAGTTTGGTGTTCTATCATCGTCGCATATAATTAAGCCTTATTTTGTGACTATGTCAATACAGTGACAGTATCCACTGTACCTGACGTAGACATGCTGAACAACTTCCTTGACCCAAGAATCAATACTACTAATGGCGAGATCACTTACATGGAGCTATATCACAGCTTCATAATTTGCTTCGTGGCTCATTATTTAATCTCAAGATTTGCAAACATAAATGAGGCCACCATGTTCTCCACATACTGTTTATACACAGTATATCTTGAAAGTACCGAGTATGCAACATAACCACCCATATTTATTGCTCTCAGGAATATTACAAATAAATGACACTGGCAAAATATGTTGCTGTGGTTAATGAAAAGCTTTAGAAAGCAACGTCAACAATGTGTGTAACACAATGTACAGCATTTGAAAGTAATTATTTTCAAACATAGCATCAAGAAGGTAACACCTCACCACTTTGTATGTTAGTGACAAATCATTATTAGAAGTTAATGAAACGTACTATTCATTTATTTCAACAGTCATGTGTTTTTGCCCATCTTTATACTTTCATCTTATCAGGTACGCATTAACAAATACGACATATGGTTAAATTCTGTAATCTACGATTCCTCGCATCATTATCAGAACAATTAAAATTATAGCATACTGGATCAACTTGCACTTTACAAAATTAAATAAATGGAAAATAATAATAATAATTAGAGTCACAACAAAGATGCCCAAGTTATTACAGAGAGAAACATGTATCTTTTTCCACGCAGTACAAATAACACGTATTTCACACTGCTGTACAAACTCCATCTTGTCTTCCGAACATGGGATGAAAATACATCCACGCAAAATACATTCAAACTTACTGTGCCCGCCGTATCTAGAATCTCCAGCATACACTGCTGTCCATCCACTTCGACCTGCTTTCTGTAACTGTCCTCGATCGTTGGGTCGTATTTCTCCACAAAAATCCCTTGCACAAATTGGACTGTCAGGGCTGATTTTCCCACACCTCCACTTCCTAGCACCACTATCTTGTACTCACGCATCCTGAACAGAACTGCCCTGTCCCACTCCTGAAAAAGAATTCGGAAAAGCTGTTAACAATTTAATAAGAACAGCTGGCTAACTGCAAAAGCGAAACCCCAAAATATAGGAAGCAAAACAAGTATCTAATAGAAGATAGCAAATTATTAACATCAATCAACACCCAAATGCAGCCAACTCGCAAGAGGTGCTAGGTTTAGTATTTACAAGACGTGCCAGTCTTACATTTGAATCCATGGGTATGTAGGAATTATAGTTTATTCCCTTTTTTTTTTTTTTTTTTTAACCTAGAACGTACAATCAAATAACATAATAAATACTTCATATATAAGCAATAAATTGACGTCAACATGTTATTTTCCTTTTTTTTTTTCTTTCTTTTTAATACCATTTCCCTACAATTCGTCCTTGCACCCTCGTTACTACCAAAACCTACCGACTCATACAGCACAGTGACTTAGGTGACTATACACTAATGCTGTTAAAATTAGAATAATTATTCGTTATTCAAATGATTTGTTCGAATAATTATTCGTTATTCAAAACGATTTATTCGAAAAATTATTCGTTATTCCAACGATTGTTCGGATAATTGTTCATTATTCGAATTATTGTTCGTTTAATGAATATTCGAAAGTAATTTGAATAACGAACATTGTCGAATATTCGAACAACAAATACTGTCAAATATCCGAATAATGAATTACTCGAATTATTTACAGTACTACTGTATACACTATCAACCACAAAGAAATCTTGAAAGTACGTTTTGCACTGCCGTTTGACCATGACGCGCTTTCCTAGTGTATTTTAATGTTTAAAAACATATTTCTAAAAGAGTATTCATTTGGCATTCTTAAGTAACTCTAAGGATTACAAAAATATATATTATTGCTATACGTGAAACTAACACAAAGATGAGCAGTCTTTTACTTGCTTGAATACAGATTAAGTATTTAAACACCAAAAAGTTGATTTACAATATACTTAGTCATCGTACAAGAGGAAATCATATTTTCATGAAATAAACCGATCAACTTTCCCTTATCTGCTTTATCAATATAGATATTCACCACTTCAGTTATCGTTTCCGGTATGCAAACATTGCTAATGACTCATTTCATTTAAACGAATTACCGGTATTTAAACAAAAAAAAAAAAAAAAAAAAAGAGAAAGAGAGAGAGAGAGAGAGAAAATGTAAATATGGTTTTCTTCTCACACAATTTCTGCAGAGATCTTTGACCCTTGTTGCTTCGTCCGTTAACAAGGAAAATGTACTGTGCATATATTTTCTCTACAATATTTCAAGGAGTTGGCCAGCTTTAACCTTACTCTTTAAAAGCAAACCATACAATAGAGCAGTTAATCATTCATTGCATTCTGAAGACACAAACTAAAGAAATTAATAACGAAGAGCATAAACTGACATGGCGAGAAGTGAAGTAGGCAATGGTGTGGTGATTCGGCTCAGACTTAATTCGTTTAGACTACACTTCTCGCATTGTAGGCTGAATTTTTATCCAATATTTTTGGCATTTGAAAAAAAAAAATAATAAAATCTGAAGTCCCACAGTTATGTCGACTAGCCTAAAGGAGACAGTGATGATGATAAATGAACGAAATGGTGGAATGAAGAAAGAAGGAAGAAATGGGAGAACCCAGAGAAAACTCATGCACACGCGGTGTTTGTTTACCACAAAGCTCACTTGGCGCGAGCTGGGATCGAACCAAAAACCCCGTGCACCAGAGGTGAGTGCTCTACCACTGAGCCACTATGAACCCCTTTTGGCATTATTCGTTTGCGTGGGTTCCAAAGAAAGATACTACGATATTTATGGAGCTTGTAATGGCCATGTTTTGCTCTTATCCATAAGCATTACAGTAAAAAACTATACAGAATAAATCGATCAAAGTTAAGGAAACATATCTATACGACAACAAACGTGAAGTATATGTATTCGCACACCGAAAGCAAAGAAATTATTTGACATACCCATTCCACAGTGTTGATCATACATACCAATCCTAACACAAAATAGGAATTATTTTGCTATTTTTCACTTCTCCTATGGCAAACATTTTGTTTCGGATAACTCAGCAATAAATAAATAAATAAATATTGTTTCACAAATGTAATTAGAATAAAGCAGTAGCTCCGAAATTGAGGGCGCGAAAGACCAGCAAGTGCACGCATGTTATTGAAAGATTACTATTATACAAATTAAAAGTAATAAATTATTATTACTACCGTTACTGTCTCTCTTAAATCAAACATGAGATTACATGCAAGCGCATGTGGTTCTAAACTATGTAAGGCGAACGTCTCCGATGCTTAAACATGGAACCACAAGAAAGGAAGAAAGAAAGAAAAATTATGTAGTAAAGGAATTCTCAAATAACAAGGAAGCACATCGCATGACGTACCACACGTCTTACGAACAACCACAAAATTGTGTTTAATCAAAATATTCAGAATACATAAATAATTTTACGAGTTAGGAATTTTAAGTAATAACAAACAAAAGGCACTGAAGAAGGGCTTAAGTATGATTATGATTTAATCCCAAATATGAAGATTCGTGGCATTCGCTTCCGGACTACTCCCGAAGACTGCTCCGTTAGAATCAGAAACAGAATAAACGCTAATACAGGGATACTTGGACTTTCATGTCCTTGACAACGAGTTGTTGAGGCCGCTGTGGACTTCGCTGAAGGACTATAGAAGTTTGACACACGTATCCCTTTCTATTAGTAGTTATTAAATAGTAGCCACTATTAAGTTTCCAACCAACATACACACTGTTCATACTGAACTTTATATGCTACTTTCTTCTGCTGCACCCTGTAGTACAACTTTTGTGGTCAACTCCATCAATAAACACTCAAATCAGGCAATCATTGTGCAAGCCTTATTCCGTTTTCACTGACAGTGCATACAGCCTCCACAAAATTTTATTTTTCCCTTAACTTTGGATTGAAGAAACAAATTTGACAAATAGCTGGTGCCATACACTATATATTTGCCTTTTTCTTATCGAAAGAAAAGTAAACTCAAACTTGTCATCAGATTTCAAAGTTATTTACAAAAGAAAATTTGAGAAAGTATGTATTTTTTTTCTTTTTCTGGCGATAATACAAGGATGCACACTGGAAGTCAAAGTTCTCTCCATAGCTCGTGCCAATTATACACTAGCCCGTATTGCAGAGTATCATTCAATGTTCGCAATGCTAATTATGAAAACTCTTGAGTTATCCTACATATTAGCGTTCCTTATACTTTTTCAAGGGACTACTTTTACTAGAATGTTCTGGGAACCACCCTACGCTTCGAAGCTAATTGATCATTTTTCTTTTGTTTTGATATGTTATTACCGGGATACTTATATTTTTTTACGGTATTAATTTAAAATTCTTAATTTTATATTGGTATAATGATGACTTATCAAAAATATTTTATAGTAATATATCTCTACAAACTATTATAATTTCTATAATATTTATCTTACCAAATTGTCTAACCTATTACTTTTTATAATTACCAATTCTCAACTATTTTTCTCTCGTTTTGACTAATGATCTATCTAAGAGGACCACTACAGTATACCTCGAGAACCACTTGTGATCTACGATCACAGTTTGTGAAAAACATTGTGATAAATATTCAAAGACTCTACCAAGTTTGCAACTACATCTCACAGATGACGAGAAGAACCCTAAAACAGGGTAGCGGGGAAAGGTCAACGACGAGGTCAAGTCCATTTTCGGTTTTTAAGGTGTGGTCTATATTTAGATGTCGTCTGCCACTCCGGGTATAGTTATGTGTGCTATTCCGTGGTGTCATTTGAAACCCCCGTGCGAAAAGTGGGCGAGCCCATACCTACGTCACACTACTTCTGCTAGGGTTCTTCTCGTCATCTGTGAGTTATACACTTATTATTTACAGTCTACGATATGACGTTGACTCATACAATACAAAATGGGTATCGAACCGTTCAGCTTAATGCGCTACTACGACCAATCAAACTGAGGAGACAACACGCGAGCTACTACCTTCTTATTCAAAATTTAAATTGTAAGAAAAGACAAAAGAAAATTAAGTCTAAGAAAGAAAACTTAAGTATAAGACCAGCTATTTCAGCAAGGGAAACAACATAAATATGTAACACTGCGCCGACTGCTCCATAATATTTAGTTGGTCTTCGTTCATATTGACTTTGCACTTGCCACTTTCATACAATGACCATATTCTCCGAAAAAAAAAAAAAAATGTACTAGTTTCCTTCAGTAGGGGAAATATATATAGAAAACTTGTTCAAAGTGGAAGGTGGATACGGCGAAAACATTCCCATTATCAACAAATTCCATGGTCCCAGCCAAGAAATTGGTTATGCAATATTATTTATTTATTTATTTATTTATTTTTGTGCCTAATACGGAAATGTTTTCACCTAACTCGGAAACGAGAAAGCAATAATTGAGGAATTCACTAGAAACTACATGTATATTACGAAATATCTTCAAAATAATACACGATAGAGAAATTCATATTTAGTACATTCCAGTACTTTCACAGTTATCATGTTTTTCGCATGTTCCGTTCTGTTTACGGGTAACTTAGAACACATCTTTTGACAGACTATGAATACTGATGCCTCGACACTTACTGAAAAAGATGTGAAAATGTCTTAACATTTTCTTCTGCTTTGTCAGTGCTGAGCGTCTTCGTGCATAATACTCCAAACCAACAGTTTCCTCGAGGGTGAGGGATAGCGGAAACATCAAAATTCTTATAGCATATTCCTATTAGGCCTACTAACCCTACAACAGCACGCCCCACTGACGTTTTAACATTTTAGCGAAACTGTCTGTTTCAGACTTTTTAATAGTGAACATCAGTGGTAAGTCGCATGTCTCAATATCTCTTGATGATTAAGTTATCAAAGCTAAAGAGAAATATATGCGCCTTGTATGGGAACAACGACACGATTTAAGTGCACGAAAACCTAATTTATGATGTGCTAAAACGTGAAAATGGATAGATGTCTGCAAGGAAATGGTCAAATAAAGAGGAAACCAAAGAAACCAGCAACGAGGGAATTAAGTAAATCACTTGGGAATAGTTTGCTAATGCAAGGTCAAAGAATATGTACACACCTGAACCAATGCTACAAAATGAAGCTCCTAGAATGTGCTGTAGTATAAGGTAGTGTAGTGCAGTAAAATACAGTATGACAGTGTACAAAATATGTAATTACATGACTGGTGAATGTACTGTGCAATTTTCTATGTATCAGTGTAAGAATGTAATCGGCGAGAATTACACACCTTAACAGCAGATATGCCTGTTGGTATGTGCTAAAAATTAGTAGAAACTTATTCAAATTTATAGTAATCTCTATATGCAATTTTGTACAATGCAGAAAATGCAGAAGCTTGTCCAATTTGGAGAAACGGTTCGGTTCCTTTGCAATTCCTCTTCGAACAAACTGGACCCAATCCCTCGAAACACTCCACAGTGGCCAGGAGTTTAATTTTTAGTTTTGTACTTGCAATTTTTAATTAGTGATAGTAAAATACAATACCACAGATATATTTATTGCATTTCACCGTTGCTGCATTACTCAACAGAAAAGTAAACGTTCCATAATTCACGTTTAATAGTACACTTTCTAATGATAGCACTTACGTCCAGTGAATTTCGTTACTCTTCAATTTCTTTCGTCATGATAAATCAAATTACATCTGGATTAAAACAAGTGAGTTTCGTTGCATAGTGTAAAACTACGGTAGGCTTCCAAATTACACGAATTCAATACTCAAAATTGGAGTAGTACATCTGTAACTATCCGTTGCAACAGATTAATACGATGAATAACAGATTCTGTGCCTCAGACGCTGATTCCGTACCAAAACCAATTACTTGATACGTCTTACTGTTTACTCTATGGAGGTTAACAATAAAACCGGAAGTGGTAATTGAGGTCTATCACTTCTTGTTGCAATAGAGGAATAACACCAAAGGTGAAACATATTCTGGGTAATGAATCGACATGAAACAACTGCTAGTTGCTAAATATTTCCATTTCATCCATTATGAAATCAGTGTTGTAAGAAAAAAGTCAATTTTTCACCACTTCCAGCTTCAACAGATATATAAAAGTAGAAAGAAGACTCATTCTTGAGAGGCTGAATCTGTCAAGAACTGTTTACCGATATCCCTTATCATTCCTGCTCTATGAAAATAAGTACTGAAACCGAAAGTACTAGCAAATTTCAACCACTTCCGTTTTTGGTAGTGTGTTGAGAGTAATAATGGTAAATTCTCTTAAGACGCTGAATCGACTGCAAAAGAACGTTTGTCGCTATTTATTATAGTTTCTGTTCTAAAGCGATGAACGAAACCGAAAACGGTTTACAAATACTTCCCATTTAAATAGAGAGTGAACGGAAGAGATGGAACTTATCATTGGGACGCTGAATAAATTACAAAAAACAGTTTCTCGAAATTATTTACCGACTTTGCTCCTTCAAAATAAGTACTGAAAGCAGAAGTACTTGCAAATTTCAACTACTTTCGGTTTTGGTAGTGTTGTAGGTGGAAATGTTTCCGTAAGACGCTAAACCGATACCAGAAAACCGATTGTCACTAACCTGTTACCGATTTTTTTTCTATAGCGATAAACGTAGAAACCGGAAATGATTCATTCCTATCACTTCCGATTTCAATAGAGAGTTAGACTAGAATATGGAACCTGATCTTGGGACGCTAAATCAGCTGCGAAAAAACACTTTGTTGTATCTTTTACTGTACTATTAAAATCCGTACTGAAACCAGAAGTTGTAGTAAATGTCAACTGCTTCCAGTTTTGACAGCGTGTTACGGATGGTGAACAGCGAAAAACGTTGAAACTGGCTACCACTAATTTCAAGCACTTTCGGTTTGACTAACATATTATCGGAGGAGGTGAAACCTATTCTTGGGACGCTGAATAATTGAAGAAAAAAATCTCTCGATCTCTCTTACCGTTTTTGCTCTGATACCCGTTGACAGACAGACGAACGGAAGAGCCCTTCTGTTTGACTTCATACAATTATGCATAACACAGTTTGGAACTCTAAAAACGAAACACTCTCAGTAATAGTTATTCTTAAACTCCTGAGTGTTACGTCATATTTTGTTATAAAAGTTCCAACCACTACCATGAAGCAGCAGCAGCTTCTCTTCCAGCATCAGAGTAATATGCACAACCAAATGACTGCCAGGTGATCTTGTTATTCAGAAACCTCTTAACTCCGAAGTCGTGACATGTAGAGAGAGGGTGTCTTGTGACATGAGCACTTTGAAAGGTAAGCTTAGCTTTGATACTACAGTTACGAAAAAAGCCAAGAACCATTTACGAATTTCATGAGGAATAAATTAGTTAAGATCTTAATGCAAAAAATCTTAAGTATGACATTTGGTTAATCAGATCAGCCTTAAATGAAACTAAAGTTTGTATGTGTGAGTGTTAAATACAAATGAACCAATCATACCAGTAGTGCTCACATGACACAGCAGCGATAGCGTTATATACGATGAGCAAAATAAAAATCTCCAATGATACACCAACGATTCAAGATAATAAAAACATTTCAATTCATAAAGAACAGTTCCAGATGCAGATATGCACCTTTGTTAAGTAACTCAAATCTAATAACCCAATTTAAATATTTAAATACCTAAACTCTAGCACTTCTGTCCTTCTATCAAATAAAGTATTAAAATTACTGGTACGCCAGAACACACAAAAACAAACGTTTATCCAGCACAAAGCCCAACATGGAGCGACCAGGTTTCGAACATAATAAATTGCGTTTCGGAAGTCAGTGTATTACTGAACCAAATCCATTTCATCAGACTTTTCCGGGCCTATAGTTTAAATGAAAAAGTACTATCTTTGAAATAAAGGGAAATTTCAATTACTTGGATATAAATCAAAGGACATTAGGTCATGAGTACTAACTATAAGTAAAATTGAAAGCTTAGCCATTCTCCCTTTTTAAAGAAAATTTAAGGTTCTTAATTTTAAAAAATAAAATGAAATCTAAGTTTTACGTCCCACGGTTATGCCGGTTAGGCTAAAGAAGACTGTGATTACGAGAAATGAATGAAAATGATACAATGAAGGAAGTGGGAGGAAACGGGAGTACCCCGAGGAAACTCACGAGCACGGTGTTTGTCTACCACAAATTCACACAGCGCGAGCTGGGATCGAACCAGGAACCCCAAGCACCGGAGGTGAACGCTCTACCACTGAGCCATCGCGCCCCCTTAATTTAAAAGTAGTTTGCCAATAATTAGAAAGGAAATGCTGTATCTCTTCCCTATTTACCAAAATCTAACGTGGAACGGTGTGTCTTTTTCAAGCAGTACAACGTATTCTTTCCAACACGACACACTATGCAATTAAAACACGTATATTTACAGTATTAGATTTTGACAATATGGTTCATATGCTATATCAGGCTGAATTCACTCCCTCCTCCAACCCTTCCACTTATTTCCCGATATTCCGAGGGAAGTTTGTTAAAAAAAGAGGACACCACTTCTAAGAGTAAATAAGAATCTTCCTTTCATGTTAATGTCAGCTTTTTAATTAGTTTTATACTTACATATCTTAATACTTTAAGTATACTGAGATACCTTCGTAAGATAATGTGTCTGCTGAAGGCAATGATACTGCCAGAACTAACAAAGGTTATTAAAATATAGATGTTTACTGGCCAGATTTCATTAGATATCCAAACCATATTATGAATAAATGTTGGAAGTTTTACAGAGCAGCTATGTCCGTCCGTCTGCCGACAGGTATCAGAGCAAAAACATAGTAAGAGATAGAGAAAAGAGGTTTTTCGCAATCGATTCAGTGTCCCAAGAATAGTCTGCGACTCCTACGTTACCCTTCTATCCAAGCTGAAAATGGTAGAAACTAACTATCCCCGATTTCAACGTTGATCGCCAAAGAAGAAAAAAACGTAAAGATAGCCAGAAATGATTCTTTTTAATTCGACTCAGCATCTTAAAAGATACAATCTCCACTCGTATCACTATCGAAACCGGAAGTGGTTAAAAATTACTAGTACTTCCAGTTAAAATATTGATTTACATAAGAGCAAAAACGGTAGAAAGCATTTAGAGAAGTGGTTTCTTGGAATTGATTCAGCGTCCAACAGGTATTCCCTCCGTTAACCCTTTATTCAAATCGCCACAAGTCAACTGTTTCCTGTTTCAATGTTGATTGACATAGGACAAAACTATAATAACGACAAATGGTTTTATGGAATAGATTCAGTGTCTCAAGAAACATACTATCTTCTTCTGTATATCTGAGTTTCATTTCAAGAAAATATACTATTTTCTTCAGCAACAATAGGTTTCGTTTCATTTTAAGGAAACATACCATCTTCTGTATCTCTAGGTTTCGTTTCATTTCAAGGAAACATACATCTTCTTCTGTATTTCAAGGTTTCATTTCAAGAACACATATTTTGTTGTTCTGTATCTCTAGGTTTCATCTCTCATTATCCCTGGAAGTTTATAGATTGGTGTCAGTACTGAATTCACATAGTTTGGAAGTCTACTGTATTTTCACAGCTGTGAAAGGAAACTTTCTTGATACCTTCATATTTTAACTTTCGTTTTATTCGGGAACATGTTAAAGGAACTACTAAATATCCGTGATAGCATAATGGCATCAATTTGTTACAACCTTTATAATAAGATCACGGATGATATGGATACATTCAACCATACGATTAAAAATTAATTACTGATGAATGATTACTCAGAATTTCCACTCAAATTAAATAATCAAATTCGCGGTTTTTACTGTCAAAACTTACTCAACTTCACGATGGGAATGTTCATAAAAATAACCGTTACTGACTGCACAATGATAAAAGCTGCCTGATGCAGAACCGAAGTGTGGGCGGGATCGACGGTGGCGAAAGGTCGCTAATTTCAGTGCAATAATTAAATTTACCCTCCTTTCATCTTACGATGTCAACTGTACATACAAGAAACTGAGAAAATATTAAAATAGTAGAATTGGGCACCCAATCAACAAAGTCTGTTGGACACTCTCGGGATTGAAAACTTTGGATAGTGATAATAGCTGTAACAATATTTAATCACAATGGAGAACTAACTATATTTCTCCTATATAATCAACTTTCACCGATATTGACTATACACGTTCAGTAGAAACCTACTTACCTCTTTTATAAATTACTGTCCAATGATAATTGTAACGAAGTAAAAAAAAAAAAAAAAAAAATGTTTTACTGACACATTATAGACAAACTCGAAAATAGACAAGTGAATTGTTGAAGGTAATTTTATTAACAGAGTGAAACTTTCAAGGTTGATTGTAAAATCGTGTTTAGAAGTAAAATTTCTTTTTTCAAAGATTTCCAAGTACGCGAGAAGTTAACAAAAAGTGAATACTACACTAGTTGATAAATTTGTACAGAAATACGTAACCGAAGTTATGTTCAGAAAACCGATCTTTCAACATTACTCTACACATTACTTAATGGACTGACAAGATGCATAATTAATAAAATATTGATCTTCAACATAATTAATAAAATATTTATCTTTAACTTAACGTTTCGTCTATGTCTGCACTTCGTATCATCCTTTGCATGAGTCCATTAAGGAATTTCTACGTGATTTGTGAACTCACTTTACCGGTAATATTTCTACCCGTAGAGAAATCCTCGTTGTACTTCGTTGAAATTTTATACACAAGCTTTAATTTACTTCGAAAGAATCTTCTTGAAGGGTTGATTTACTTCCGTTTCACGCAGTGAGTGCCTTCCTGTTACTTCTTTGGTAAAAAATGTTGAGGGATGGAGAACCAGCTTATTTTAAAGCTGCACCCATAATCTAACGTCTTACTATTTGGTCTAGGAATTAATTCGTGCGGTTGGTACGCACACATTGAAGCTGTAGTACAAACACAAAATACATAAATACCTTAAGAAAAATATTGTCCATCGCTAGCCACCACTTTCGCCCATCTGTCAGGCAATGTACGGATTCCGTGGCGAAAGAAGTCCTCATCCTTGGAAGCGATCCAGTCAGAGACCCATGTTTCGATATCTTCTGAAGAAGTAAACCGCTGTCCAATCAAATCGTTGTTCATGCAATCGAACAAGTAGTAGTCCGAAGGAGCAACGTCTGGTAAATACGGCGGGTGGGGTAAAACTTCCCATCCGACATTTTCTAAATAGGTTTTGACCGGTTTTGCGACATGTGGGCGAGCGTTATCATGTTGAACAATAAGTTTATCATGTCTGTTCTCCCATTCTGGTCGTGTTCTGGCCAGAGCTTGCTTCAAACGCATTAATTGTCGTCGATAACGTTCTCCATTCATAGTTTCACCCGGTTGCAGCAGCTCATAGTACACCACACCTTTCATATCCCACCATATGCACAGCATAACCTTTGCACAGTGAATATCTCGTTTTGGTTGTGATGGACCTGGTTCACCTGGTTTCACCCAGGCCTTTTTTCGTTTAGGGTTCTCGTAATGGATCCACTTCTCATCACCCGTAATAATTCGATGCAGAAACCCCTTTCTGCTCTGTCGTTGAAGCAGCAATTCGCAAATGGTTTTTCGTCTTTCAACGTCTCTGTCTTTCAATTCATGTGGAACCCAATGTGACATCTTTTGAATCATTCCCATGGCTTTCAAGCGTTTGGAGACTGTTGTTTGATCAACGCCTAATGCTGCTGCAAGTTGTTCCTGCGTTTGACACGAATCCTGCTCGAGCAATGCTGTCAATTCTTCGTCTTGAAATTTTTTTGGCTGTCCAGCTCGCTCTTGGTCTGCCAAGCCGAAATCACCACTTCTAAACCGTGCAAACCACTTCTGACACGTTCGCTCAGCTAGAGCATGGTCACCATACACTTCCACCAAAATACGATGACTTTCAGTCGCACTTTTCTGCATGTTAAAGTAATGCAGCAGGACACCCCGCAAAAACACTTTATCAGGCACAAATTGCGCCATTGTCACTTAACTACAAACTGGTGTTGTTGACGCTTTAATCCACTGCCCTATACTACGAACGATACGCGATGACAGGGGTTTGCAACACATGTGTGGATACACGGAACTGTGGGACGCTCCGTTCGTTGCGCCATCTCTTGTCCACCCGCACGAATTAATTCCTAGACCAAATAGTTCGTTTTCATGTGTTACGATTTTAAAGAAATAAATTTACTCCCACACAAATTCCAACGCTAACTCTTAAATATACACTTTAAAGAGTTTTTCTATTACAAAAACATTATGTATTTAGTTTCTTTCTTTACTTTCTTAAAAGGAAAAGGAAACAAAAAAAAAACAAAAAAAAAAAAAAAAGGATATGAAAGCAAACCACTGATTCTATGCTCTTAAATATCACTCTTTTCTATTCTCGTCCCTCATCTGATTTTATCTTTTAAAAAATCAGTGACAGATACTATATATATATCGTATGCAATCGACGGAACTCATCTCATCTTGACCAAAATCGGGATGGTGATGGAACATGAGTTAGGTACACCTTTGAAATATTATTGTGTGGTGTCCTCTGGTTACTGAGTTATTGGCCACCATATTTGGGGTTCGATTTAGTGAAAGGACACTGTCGACGATACTATTCAATCTTGATTAAACTTAGCATGGTGATGGTGCGCTCAGACCCTATAAGAAATATGGTGTGCGGACAATTAGTTCTCGACTCAGTGACCACCAAATTTGGATCTGGCCCATCAATTTGGTGTGAAATGAAGATATTTCAATAAATAACGATCGATAAAACCTATCTGATCTTGACCAAACTTGGCATGGTAGTAGGCGTTGAAGAGATTCATACACATTGGAGCACATTCTGAAATATTATGCTGTACAGATCTTTGGTTATCGAGTTATCAACCCTTAAAGCTGCGGTTTGGATGTGGTTAAATTTTCAAAAAACAATTATTAACCCTTTTCAGATATATCGTAGTTTTTACTACGAAATGGTAGTGTCTTCAAAATTCGATTAAAAGATAAGAAAGCTATTTAGTTCCTTTTTTTAAAATTTTTTAATATACAAGAGAGGAGGCACTGAAGAAAGCCTTGGAAGGGTCTATACGCTTCCGAGCGCCAGAACATAGGGGGTTATGACATCATCACTTTACAAATTCCCTCTTTCTTTTAGTGTGGTCTAACATTTTTTGGTGAGCTTCTCTTTAACCCTGGATTTCTGAAGTTTTACACAAACAATCAGTGGACCCTTTAGTTTTTATCTGAATTTTTTCGGATCTCTTCGTCAACACAGAAGGGGGATTCAGAGGGGCTAACGGGTAAAAAAAAAAAAAAAAAAGGAATATTTCTTGACCAAAAATCCAACTTTCGCGATTATCGCTCCGCTCGGGTACATGATAGGGACATTGGAATGGTACTTTCAGAAAGCCTATTCGATTCTGAACAAAATGACGTATGAATCATTATTGTATGATAATTAGGGATACGTCAGGGATTTTTACATATCCTTTTTGTTACTACTGTAATTTGGAGTGCTTTGCGCGCTTTTCGCACATGGGAAAATATTTTTCCCGCCCTTAGTATTAAAGATAGGAGACTAGTATTTGTCACAATTAATTAGTACTTGTACCATTTTTGAAAGTGATTTCCAGACCTGTATGTTTATCCAGGGTCGCGCCAGAGGGCCCCAAAATGGGAAAAAGGGATTTTAAAAAAATCCGTATTTTCAATTTTTCCCCTCTTATGTACGTCCGAGGGACATGCGAGTGACAATGTCTAAAAGCTTACTCTATTCTAAAGAGAACGACGTATGAATCATCATCCTACAACGATTAGGGACGTGGCGGGAAATTTTGAAAATTTCCATAGGATCTTTGGCAAATTCTGGGGATATTCGCAACAGAGGGAAAGAATTTTTCCCGCCCTTAGTGTTGAAGATAGGAGATTGGTATTTGTCACAAGTAATTAGTATTACAAGTACTATTTTTGCAAGTGATTTGCAGATTTGTATGTTTACCCAGGGCCGCGCCAGAGGGCTTAAAAATGGGGAAAAAAGGATTTTTTAACAAAAATCCCTATTTTCCTCAACTTTTCCCTCCTTAGGGACGTCCGAGGGTCACCTGAGTGATACTGTCTGAAAGGCTCCCCTATTATGAAAAGAACGGCGTATGAATCGTGATCCTACGATAACTAGGAATGTATCAGGAGGATTTTTTAAAATTTTGTAGGGTGCATTTTAGTGAAATTTTGGCGTTTTTTGATTGATTGATGTTGAGTTTTACGTCCCGTTCAGCAGCGAGGCTATATAAGACGTCGACCTACTGATTAACGTGGAATGCGAACCACATGAGCTCCCGCCGGGAGGGCGTTTTTTGGTGCTCTCCCTACACGGGTAAACATTTTTCCCGCCCTTACTACTGAAGAAAGAAAATTCTAATTTGTCACAAGTAATTAGTACACTACGTAGTATTTTTCAAGATTTTTTTCCAGGTTTGTGCACAGACCCAAGGGGGGAGGGATAAAATTTGAAGATTTTTTTTTTGGTCAAAAAATTCCGATTTCCCTTTTAAAATCCCCTCAGGTACATGATAGGGACATGTGAGTGGTACTGTCTGAAAACCTACTCTATTCTGAATAAAACTACGTATGAACCATAATCCTACGATAATTAGGGATGATGCTGTGCCTTCTTGACTGAAAGTCAACAAAAACGCCTAAAAAACCCGTATCTTAAAAGGGTTAATTATTCTGCACGTTAGCATATCCTGGGGCTAAAATTTTTGTTTTCTCTTCTTTTCTTAAAAGGTTTGCGCCTGGAAATGTTTATTCCACGTTTCTCAATCTTCAGCTTCTTTTAATTCCCAATATTTTCTTCTATTTTTTAAATCATCGAACAATTGTGCTCTTTTTCTTCCTATTCCTCGCTTTCCTTCCATCTTCCCTTCTATGGCAGTATGAAGACAATTTCTTTTGTAAGTGTCCAGTCCAACTGGCTTACTTGCCAATTCTTTACCTGATCTCTTAGCTGCAGTAAGCGTCTCTCGTCAAAATACTTCCCAGATACTTGAAATGATCGACCTCTTGAAGTTCTCTTTGTTCTACTCTGATCCGTAAGGACGTGTTCCCACGGTATATTCTCATGACTTTCGATTCTTTGATGTTGATCTCCCTTCCATACAATTTTCCAGTGTCAACTATTTTGTCAATCATCTCCTGTAGTCCTTTGGTTCTGACTATAGTAACTCTATCACATAATATTCACTAATACGGAATGGATAAATGGAACTAAACTGATCTTGACCAGTTTTAGGCATGCTGGTAGACCTTTATGAACTTAATATGCATATGAAATATCAGTGTGCAAATCTTTAGTTCTCCAGTTACGTACCATCAGTCAGATTTAAACTTGAGTCAAAATCCCAAAGTTGGACAACACCAACTCAGGAGGAATAACTCAAGAGCCAAAGACCTGTACACAATGATAGTTCATACACATGTTAAGTTAATATATTTCAAATTAGGTGAAGTGGAGACCTTTCATTACCGAGTTATTGATCAGCAACTTCAGGTTTTAGCTTACATCTGTTAAGGGAAGGAGATGCAATGTGTATTTATAATCAGAATTTGTTCAAAATGAATGAAAGATGAATTTTTCCGCTACAGGGAAATCTACTAGATATAGTACTGGAACCAAGGGCCAGGAATACTTAACAACGAAACGTTTTAAGAACTTGTTTCAAAATCGGCAGTTGATTTTTTTTATCTATATATTAAGATTCTACGTTCATATATTTGTCTCCAAAGAAAAGTTTATATGTTTGTCTCCAATCATTTCGACAATGTGATCTCGAAAACCACAAGTGCTAGAAACATGCCGTTTTCATTGGTCGATTCCAAATTTTGTGTAGGTTATCAAGTTCTAATTGAATATATAAAATAACAAAAACATGCCAGTTCTTCCTTTATTACATTTTTAGGGGTCACTGAAAATGTTGAAATTTTAAAAAAGTAAAGCATCATATCCTACGAGTTATACATTCCAACATCACATAATTGTATATACGGGTTGCATACCTCCCAGGCGTCCTTTTCATGGCCAAATGATAGTGAAAAACTAAGGATAACCATATCTCCATAAGAAGAATCTTTATAATTTGGAGTGCTCTGCCCAATGAACACCATATACCACTGACATTATAATTAATTGCGTGTGTAATGTATTTGCTTATTACATACTGCATGGAAGAAGAAAGAAAACACTGATCATACAATTAGAAACTCCAACCAAAAGGAGGCTCAAATCTTGCAAATGGTGAGAGATATTGAAAAGTAACCGAAAAAATCTGCCCTTTACGGTGCCCCTTGCCGATTTTTATGAAGACGTCTTTCACTTGTGCATGTAAAGGGATATGTACAGATGATGTGAGGAATGACAAGAAAATTCATTCTCACATGTGAATGACGCGCTGTATAGAGAGCGCAGGTTCAGCTAATTTCCTTAAAAAAAACGATATATATATATATATGTTTTTGAAACAGAGAAATTCTTTGAAGTGTATATTTAACAGTTAACATCTGAGTTGGTATTAACTGAAGACCTCACTTTACATGTAATCAGAAGATGAAAACCAGAAGTAATTTCTGATAGTTTGCAGTTTCAGGAATTCTAATCAAGAAGGGCGTAGATTTAAAATAAGATCGTTCTCCATCCCTGAACATGGTAACAGGAGAATATTTATTGTGTGATACAAAAGTGCATCAACGTTTCAAGTAACTAAAATGCAAGATTTTCTTCATAGTGTCAACGAAGTACAAGGGTTTCGCCACGGAAAACAATGTTACTGACAATATAAATCCTTGGATCATAGTAAAAATTCCTCAATACACATACCGAGGATGATGAAAAGAACACGTTGAAACGTGTACAAAAAAAAATTACTTATACGGGTACTTAAGTTCAAGTACTTATCCCTGAATTTCCATGACTTTCCCTGACCCGTGATATTACGAACGCTATCATTTATGGTGAGGTTCAGGAGAGAAAATAATCCCATAGCTACAAAATGCTTTCCTTTTTTCTTTTAATACAACATAAACATACTCATTATAAATTCTTATTCTGGGTATTTGGAATACCATGAAACATTAGTATCAAACGCAGGTTAAACAAAAACGTAGATTAATCAATATTCTCAACACACTCAAACATAAACAATGAGTTGAGTTGATTTTGAGTTTATCGTCCCGTTCAGCAGCGAGGCTATATGAGACGTGGACCTACTGATTAACGTGGAATCCGAACCACATGAGCTCCCGCCGGGAACCGAACCCGGGTCTCCCGCGCCAAAGGCGCGTACGCTAACCGCTTAGCCACGGAGGAGCTCTCAAACATAAACAAGTATACATATAATTTGGTCTCTCTCTGTATCTACGAATACAACCAAACAGTGGCCTAACTAAAGATTTGCGGGCCCTCTCGCACACAAAGAAGTGGGACCCTTCTCTACGTCTTACTTCACGATTTGGCTCCCCCCTGGAATGCGGGGCCCTTATTTACGCCCCTGCAATTACACTTTCTTGCTCCTTCAACATTGTAATTTTTTTTTAATGTCTTGTTCTTTCAAAGCTTGAAGTTTGAACATCTTTTGGTACTCAAGTTTCTTTACTTCTAAAGGCAGTTATCTTCTTACAGCCTGTTTTTTAATCACTAGCTGAACCTGCGCTCTCTACACAGTGCATCCTTCACATATGGGCGTGAATATCCCTGTCATTCCCCACAACATCTCTAGAAGTCCCTTCACAGACACAAGCAAAAGACGTCTTCATAAAAACCGGCAAGGGGTACCATAGGCAGGAGATCTTTTTCTATTGTTCTTCCAATATCTCGCATCGTTTGCAAGATTTGAGCCTACTTCTGGTTGGAGTTTCTAATTCATGTATGATCAGTGTTTTCTTTCTTCTTGCATGCAGTATGAAATAAGCAAATGCATTACATACACAATTAATTATAATGCCAGTGGTACATGGCAAAGCACTCCAAATTATAAAGATTCTTCTTAGCTTGGAAATATGGTTATCCTTCGTTTTTCGTTATGATTTGGTCACGAAACGGACGCCTGAGAAGTATGCAACCCGTGTATACAAGCATGTGGTGTTGGAGTGTATAACTTGTAGGATATAACGCTTTACTTTTTAAACCTTCAACATTTCCAGTCACCCCTGAAAATTGTAATAAATAAAGAAAGAACGGACATGCTTATGTTATTATATTAGAACTGGACAACCTACAGAAAATTTGGAATTGATCAGTGAAAACGGCACGTTTCTAGCACTTGTGGTTTTCGAGATCTCATTGTCGAAAGGATTGAAGACAAACACAAACTTTTGTTTGGAGACAAAGATATAAACCTAGCATTTTAATATATAAACCTTTTTGAATTTGTGGCGAGTCTTTGAGGTTACTTCATTATTTCCTGTGAGCTGCTTGTTAACATCACTTGAGTAACAAACTGTGAATATTTTCGTAAAATATGACTACATTTCCCCTGACTCTGCTGTGAAATACAGCAATTTATCTGACTCTGGTCATATTTTGAAGGATATCACTGATTTTCTAGGATTTTCCCTGACTTTTGAGGTCAGTGTGAACCCTGGACTTATAAACGGAGTTTTATTTAAATAAAATTTCGGAAAGTTACAAAGAATCATCATCTTTCTATGTTAAAGAAAACTATTAAGAAACCAATCCTTTTGTTCCAAATTTATTGCCAAACTATGTAGGAGATGAGAGATTAATATTTTCCTGGAGATGGCACAATTACAGTAAAAGTTTCCTGGGGATTACATAACGGAAATTCAATGTATAAACCTCCTCTGCATACCCTGAGAAACTTTTAACCGAGACTGCACAAGAAAACTCATATTTCCTCTAAGGAAAAAAGTAGGAATAACTAACCGTAACCATTTCTACCCAAGATATATACACACATTTTACAATTCGTTTATCTGAGAGTACCGTACTCTCTAAAATATACTACGGTACTTGACATGGTCTGTTGCAACTCTTCCAGTATTTACGCAATAGAGGCAGCAAACGCTTAATTGAATCACTATATTTATAAACTCATTTACGAGAAAAGAGAAAAAAGGCAGAGAAGAAAAGAAAATCAAAGATCTGGATGGGATTCATAAGGTAATTAATACATTACACCCATACAATTGGTACATTACGCGTGACTGTGGTATATTATCTTTAATACCTCTCTAATGTTTCCGTATAACACTGTACCGATGTTATGAAAGTCGATCGTTAAACTTTACAAAATAAAAATTAATTAAGAAGAGTAAATTTGAAGACATTGTTAGCAATAATTATTTAAAGGAGTATCAGTCGATGATACTCCAGTACTCTCAACACACAAACTCCGAACTCTAGCTGGAGTCTAAGTTTATGAATGAACCTTCAAACTAGGGTTATAACCCTTCAACAAATATAAAGCAAAATTAGAAATTGCAAGTACTAAATTTTCTTATATCTCGTAGTAACTTGGTTTTCTATGATACGTAATCAACGAATCTATCCTACACCTAGACAAAAATGCCGATTGCTAATTAAAGAGTTAGATACTTTTCTGAGTACTACCAACTTTACAATACATCTATTTTTTATCTTATAGGATGGAAATTCCCATTATTAGTAATTCGTGATTTCATACAATTTCAAGTTATCCAAGCTAACCGAAGTGTTTTTCTTTTTTTCTTTTACACTTTTAATAACGTGTGAATGTTTATCGAATTTATTATGAAATCGTATTGTTAAAAGCTTTTTCGAAATTTTTTTTTGATGATTAAACGTTTAATAGGGAGAACTGATTTACTCCCCTGATTAAAACTTACAAATCATTATAGAACAATTAGCATATTATGAACAGTCCCTTGTACTTATTTACACAAGAACTACAAAAAAGTTCACAATTCTAGATGACTGACAAGTACTAACCTTGCACTCTTTTGTCAAAAAATTTTGCTTTTACACAATTACTCAATTTTATTTATAAAATTTAATGTGAATTACTCCCAATCTTTCTACGCTGAGCATATATCTCAAACGACATACCTCAAGCGAGAGTTATAGTGTTATATTTAAAATAAGAGGTTTTATTATTTTTAATTATTAATTACCGGTATACATGCACGAGAAAATTACCGGTACACATGCCCGAATCTTTATGCATTGATCTGGCTTAATGTCGAAACCCTATCATTTCTTTCTTTAGCAAGTTCCAAATTGATGATGAAATAGTTTTTATTCAGAAGAAAAAAATCCATTATGACTTCAATCGATGCTTTAACTAAAGCAAACAAGTACAGTAAGTGAATTCATGGAATGATTTAAAAGTTGAAATATTAGTGAAAATCTGTCCCGCCAATAATATTTTACACGAGAAAATCCAATGTTTATGGGTCTCAGGCTAGTTCTGAGGCATTAAAAAAAATAATAAATAAATAAAATAAAATAAATAAATAATAATTGAAATGCAATTCCTAGCAGGTGTTCGTTATCCTTATTTTTTGTTAGCTTCAGAAATTGTCTGCACCTGATAACAAAAATAAGTAACGTTTACTCTGCTGGAACATTGGCAGACTTTATTCCAAATTAGATATTAAATATCGTAACGACTATCTCTGAAGATTCCTCTTATAGAAATTTTAATAGGTATAAAATTATGCCATGTCAGGGATAAGAAACTAAATTCTTTGAGGCATTCAACAGATATTAACAGCTTATTTTCTCGAAATTTTATTCCATTGTGTATTTTAACAGTTTGTATCATTGTAAAAATTAAATTTAGTTTTCTTTATATTTTTATATCATTATTATTATTATTATTATTATTATTACTACAATAATTCTTTGAAAACACATTCATGCTGTGCTATTAAGGCCTGTACAATAAAATAATCTAATTCTGTTTAAAATTGTATATTTGATAGTTTAATGTGCAGTTCAGGCAATTAAAAAATTGTATGTATTAACTTCCTTCTATTTCATGTCTTTGATTTTTATCTTATTTATAAAGTCAGTTTTTTAATATCAAGGAAATTAACGAATCGCATGCTTTTCCGGGAAAAAATAACTTAATGTATCAAATGTTAGTAATCTCACATTGTATAACTCCAAAATACGCGCCTACCTAATACAACCTCGAATTTTATACGTGAATAGTTATTTTCATGCGTTTGATGTCCAGTTCATTCATTCTCATTAAGTTTATGTTGTGGGGTATTGAATCATTTTGGGCAAAGTTATTAATATAGTCCGATAATTACATAATTCTTAATGATTTGTTACTTTTACATGAATCTAATTATAAATAGGTGAATGAAACTGTCATCCAAATTGTTACAAGAAGCCGAAAATCATGTATTAGCCAACAAATTTCGATAGTAAGGGGGTTATCCTCCTCCTACATTGTAGCATAATGTTATGAAGTCACAATATACATTTATCGAATTACTCTTTGACAGAAGTACGAAAGATACACATATTTCTTCTAGAAACACACACAGGAACATGACAGTTCTTTCAAGAAAATCTTGCTACGGGGTACAATCAGAATATTCCATTCCTATGTAATTAAACTATGTGGCCTCAATGTAGCTACCACGGATTGTAGTCGGAAAAAATTCGCTCTACTTACCAGGTACTATGACCTTAAAACAACTGTTGAAATGATGATTGACTGGACAATAATTTGAAGTCCACCTCTATATTTTCTATGAAAACTGGTAAGACAGACCGGTTGTAGTCTCTTCCAATGAATTCTCTCAATGACTTGGATGTAAGTCCAGAGTTACACCGCCATATCTTGATACAGAAATTCACACAATAACTTGACATTAGAGCCAGGTTCACACAGGGAAAAACTGTAAGAGCCTTTTGCTGTGAGTCTCAAACGAAATTTGACTTGTTTTCAATCAGGTTACGTTAATTTTAGTAAATCATTAAACACTTACCGTGGACAAACTACCGTTATCTTGGGCGATGGCTTCTTAACTTCCGTTCACGCATGCGTAATCTACGCACGACAACGACTTTTTCCGGTTAATATTAATGAACAAATGAAAGATGCGGAGCGCGCCAAGTATTAGTTGCGTCTGCACATATGTATTCAGATGCAGTGACGAAAATTCTCATATTAAATGTAGAGTACCTGGTATCGTCCAAATATTGAAAATTATATGGAATATACATAACGTTTTTCTTCTTATATGACATTATAATGAAAAGAAGATATAAATGAAATTTACAATAACAAATAAAAATGTCAAAGTTGATCCAGATCGGATGATTAAATATATACAGGTTTTTGTTTATGAAACTTGAACGATAATTTGACCACCAATAACTCGGGAACCAAAAGCCTGCACAACATAATAGTTGACGCGCTTATAGAGTATGTTAAGTTCTACATCCAGGTAAAGTTTGAGCGCGATCGGGTTATTTCGATCTGTTTTTTTTTTTCTGCTTCTCGAAAATATGACCAGAATTTGACTACCCATAGGTATGGAACAGAAAGCCTGCGCAATATTATATTTTACAACGTTACAGAGGAGACCAAGTTCCTCAACCATGTTAAAATTCACACCGATAGTTTTAGATAGGAGAATGCTTTGTTGTTTTCGAATATATGTCGCAAAATTTGACCGATTATAACTTGCAAATAAAAAGCTTGCAAAATATTATATTCCACATGCTTACAGAGAAGGTCAAGTTGTACTACTATGCCAAGTTCCACACCGATCGGTTTAGCTTATGCTTTGTTGTTTTCGAGTAAATGATGCAAAATTTGACCGTGTATAACTTGCGAATAAAAAGCTAGCAAAACATTATACTCCACATTCTTAGGCTAGTTTTAGACGGAAGCATTTATCGTTGCAGACGTGCTGCCAAAAATCTCGTATAATATTCTATAGCATCAAAAGTATATGGTTCTTTTGCACGGTAGCATTTTGATAAGCATCTTGCCGTGACGTGGCCAACAAATCACTGGAAAAGAGCGCAATTATGTCTCCGAAACTAAAGCATGAGGTAGCTAAGTGGTTGTAACAACAGTTCTCGCCGGTTATATTAAAGAAAGGAAACTAGAAAGAAGTATGTGGGCAAAGAGCATCCCTACTCCAACTCATTTTTCTTTACTACAATTCAATTTTCCACACAAAACAAAGAGCATGGATATATTGGGACAAAATCTTTCGCTTCCTTTGAACACATTACGGCGCTGCAATCGGACCAGCAATGCTTGGGTAAATGCTACGAAATAGAGCAGGATCTATCGACAAGAAATGCCATAGGATATGCTATGGCATTGGAAATGCTATAGCATTTACTACTTTACACGGTAGGATATCGATGATACGATTTTTGCTACGAGAAATGCTACGATAAATGCTACCGTCTAAAACTAGCCTTACAGAGGAAGTCAAGGTACTACTAAGATTCACACTGATCGGTTTAGTTTGGAGTGTGCTTTCTTGTTTCGAATATATAAAGCATAATTTGACCGCCCGGAACTCTGGAACGAAATGTCTGTCTAAGGAAATAATTCGCATACTTATATACAAGGTCAACATCTATCACCATACAAAGATCCATTCAGATACAATGTGCCTGTAGTATGGGATTTTCTTTTCAAAAATATTATGCAAACTTCGATCTCATTGAACTCGTGAACAGAAGCTTTGCAAAATTTATATTCCACAAATTTACATACCAGGTCAATTTGTACGACTACGCCAAGATTCACCCCGATCGGATGACGCAAAATTTGACCACTTATAACTTACAAATAAAAAGCTTGCAAAATGTTGTATTCCACATGCTTACAGATTAGGTCGAGTTGTACTACTATGGAAAAATCCACTGTGATTGGTTTAGTTTGAAGTACGGTTTCTTGTTTTCGAAAATATGACCGCTTATAATTTGCGATTTAAAAAAACTTGCAAAACGTTATACTCGCCATGCATACAGACACTGGCGCAAATCCTAGGGGTATGAGGGGGATCTGTCCCCTCCAATCTTGGAACTGGAAGGAATTTACCCCCAATAATCCGATTTGAAATGTGTTTTATTTTGGGGAGAAATGTGATGATTTATGCTCGATTGCCACAAAGGAGCCTCCTACGCAAAATATTTTTTTTCAATTTTAGCACATAAAAAATAAATATTTTACAGTATTTTAGCACATAAAGATCCGGGCTCTAGTTATGTTGCTCGTTGTTAAAGCTCGCGGATAAACTTGACTTACAATTTCTTCAATAGAATAGATACCCATTGTCTTTCCAGGATTGTTTAATGACCACGCTTTAACACCTTGGATGTAGTAGGCCTTAAAGAGAGAGCATACTGAAATATCTAATGGTTGCAGCCTATGTGAAGTGTGGAGTATAAAGGTCAGAATCCTAACATCGGCTTCTGATGCTAAATCCAAAGTTTCTATGATATGACGAGTTTTATTATTATTAATAACTAGCATCAATTACCCGCTCCGCCCGGTTAAATTAAGAGAAAATGGTAATATGTTCCGTTAGTTAGTCACTTTCTACTATTACTAAAGCGCTCTCCATTTTCGATTATTTTTATATTTCTCTCCCCTCTCCTCCCATGTTGCGTACCTGAATTCAGATTTAAACAGCATCGGAAGTGTCACTGTTCATCATAGCGATGCCGTAAAGTATGGATTTGGCACTAATATCAGTCATTTTCGATGATTTTTATATTTCTCTTGCCTCATTTCACCCCTGTTACGGGGCAAGGCATAAGAAGTGTCGTTGTTCATCTCAGCAAACCCGAAAACTATAGATTCGACACTAATATCGGTCATTTTCGAACATTTATAAATGTCTTTCCTCTTACACCTCCCGTAAGTTACACTGTCAAAGTAAAATAACAAAAATCATCCTAGACCCGGACCTCATCTATGTTGAAATTTGATCGAAGTCGGTTGGAAGGTTCAAGAGTTATTATTTTATTCATTTTTATATATCTCCCCCCTACTCCCCCCTAAGTTCTACCGCCAACGTGATGTAATGAAAACCATTCCATGTTCGAACCTCATCTATGTTAAAAATTTGGATGAGATCGGTCGAGTGGTTCAAGAATAATGAAGTCACAAAGACAGTCAGTTTAATTTTTATTTTTGTACATATATCTCTCACCCTCCCTTCCTCTACGTTGTACCGTCAAGTAAAATGACAAAGATCATGCCAGGTTCGAACCTCATCTGTGTTGAAAATTTGATTGGGATCAGTTGTGTGGTTCAAGAGGTATACCGTCTTATGCAGAGTCGTTTTGACGTATGACTAGTGTCATACTAAAGGCCTGACTACTGCGGGAAACATATGTTAGTCGAACTCTTTAGTATGGCACTAATCACGCGTCAGTATGAATCTGCATTAAGTTTTATTTATTTTTATTTATATCTCACCTCCTCTTCCCCTCCAATAAGTTATACCGTCAATGTGAAATTATGAAAAACTTTCCAGCCCCGAACCTCATCTATATTGAAAAGTTAATTGAGATCGACCCGGTGATTCAAGAGTTATTCCGCCTTATGCAGAGTCGTTTTGACGTATGATTAGCATCATACTAAAGGCCTGACTACTGCAGAAAATATATGTTAGTAGAACTCTTTAGTATGACGCTAATCATAAGTCAAAACAACCCTTCATAAGGCCTATTAAGTTACAAACCTAGTCACCTTTTATTTTATTTATATTGATTTTTGTATATCTCCCCTCCTTCCCCCCTCCCCCTCCCCTACATTGCTTCGTCAAAACGAAATGATAAAAAAAAAAAAAAAACAACCCAGACACAAACCTCATATATGTTAAAAATTTGATTGAGATTGTTGAAGCCTCTATTAAGGTAAGTGCTATTCTGTGCTCGAGCACAGGGCAGCAGAATTTAGGGACCGGCAAAAATTATGGATTATTTTTTAAGATTCACAATAAAGCAATATTTAAAACTAGCAACCCACAAGGACCCGAGCAAGCACGAGAAAATATGTTAATGTGTTTAATTCGCTCTAATTACAGTAGTTACTAATTAGCTAGCTTATCTGATCATTTTTAAAAAAGTTATTCTCTCCCCCCCACATCATGGGATAAAGGTAACTTGAACATCATGAAAACTGATACCGTTAAACTCAGCGACCTCGAAAACTATGAATTCAACACTAATATCTGTCGTTTTCGATTACTTTTAAAATATCGTCCCCTCCCTGGGGAATGGCATAGACTGAAGTTGAATCGGATTAAAACTGTCACTATTCATTTCAACAACCCCAACAACTGTGAATTCGACTCTAATATTGGTAATTTTCAGGGGGATTTTGTGCGGGGGGGAATTATTTGGAGCACAGGGATGCACAATATATAAATACAGGCCTGAGATTAGTCGTTTGATTCAAAAGTTGTTTAGTTTTATTTATTTATTATAACTCCCCTCTTTCTCCTCCCCTAATATATAGTCAAAGTGAAACGATAAAAACACTCCCTGCCCGTAACCTCATCTATGTTGAAAATTCGATCGAGTTCGGTCGAGTGGTTCAAGCGATTAGGAGTCACAAACATAGCCGCTTTCAATTTTATAATATAGACTAGCCTTTGGCTAGCGTGTAAAGTAACAAACTGTCTGTTTAGATAGCAAGCTCCCAATCGAGTTTAGTTTATCTATAATAATAATAATAATAATAATAATAATAATAATAATAATAATAATAATAATAATAATAATAATAATAATAATAATAATAATAATAATAATAATTTTCAACTACTTTTTTAACTATACACTGTTAAGCCTCATTTACATTAGTTGTAGACTAGTAGACCTTAAACCAGTTTTCAAAACTTTATTGTCTCTTAGTATTCACTTCACATTATCATTTATCATTATTTTGTTCTTGATATGCATCATTTAAATGTAACTAAAATTGTAAAATAAGGCTTAATAAATAAACAAACTGTAAAGTGTGTGTTTGTTTGAAAACCACATTAAGGAAAAAAACTGATAAAGATAAAACAAAACAAAAAAATAAGTTTTTGTTTTCTTTTTAAGTCAAAAGTACTTTAAAATGGTATATAGGAAGTTCTTTTTAGGGGGAGGACCCTTGGACACTCCGCTTTTCTGTGGTATTACAGACACCCTAGTCCCTCCGGTACTTTGTCCCAACCCCCAAAGTTTAGGTACTATTGACGCCAATGAATGAAGGCATAGAAGTACTTGTTGTCTTGCTGATGGGGCTTTACTACGTTTTGTTATTTTTTTTCAAAGCCGGTTCAATGTGTGTTCCAATTCTAATTCTATTTACTCACTCTTAGTGATATGAGGTAGAAAATTTTCCCTGGAAAATTTTCCGCTATATTTTTCCGGAAAATTTTCCGTTCTAAAAAAGTATCAGTAATCAAGTAACAATTCCTCAGGAATCATGAAATTGATTGAATTCATGTACAGAAGTGTTAAAAAGTGAAAGATCGTTTAAAGAATCTGAAAATTTTCATGGCTCAGACAATTTTCAGTACTATATAGGAACAAGTTAAACAATTTTTCATGAATCGAAATATTTTCTGCCTTATATGGAAAAATTGAAGAACTTTTTATGAGTCGGAAAGTTTTCATCATTTTGAAGCAAGAAGTAAAAGAACTTTTTTGTGAATCGGAAAGTTTTATTGCTCTGTAGAAACAAGTGAGAGGAATTTGCATAGATCGCAAAAGTTTCATCACTATGTAGAAACAAGTGGAAAACACTTTTCATAGGCCTGACAATTTTGGATATTATGTATAGTGATGTTAGGTGGAAAATTTTCCACTATATTTAACTGCACATAGGGCTACAAAATTGAATTTCAGTAGAGGAAAGTTAGTCAGCAACAAATTATAATTTTCCAATTATCTCTCGTGAACCGGAACATTTTCTATTTCAAGTTGAGAAATAAAATTTTACAGTATTTCTCTCTCTCTCTCTCTCTCTCTCTCTCTCTCTCTCTTGCTCTGCGAGCTCCTTCGTTGCTAAGCGGTTAGCATACGCGCCTTTGGCATGGAAAACCTGGCTTCGATTCCCAGCGGGAGCTCATGTAGTTCGGATTCCACGTTAATCAGTTGGTACCGTTTTATATGGTGTCGCTGTTCAAAGGGACGTTAAACTCAAAATCAACTCGATTCAACTACTCTCTCTCTCTCTCTCTCTGTGTGTGTGTGTGTGTGTGCGTGTATGTATGTATGTGTGTGTGTGTGTGTGTGTGTGTGTGTGTGTGTGTGTGTGTGTGTGTGTGTGTGTGTGTGTGTGCAAAGTGCAGAGAACATACCTCGAGTTCGTAGAGTACAAATATCCCATTCTATTATTTAAAATTTCAATTTATTAAAAGTCATGAATATTTTCCAATTCATAAAAACTTACTCCACTTATTCATTCGATTCATGAAAAATTGTTCCACTTGTTCGTGCATAGTACTGAAAATTGTCTAAGCCATGAAAATTTCCAGATACTTTAAACGATCTTTCACTTTTTAACGTTTTTATATATGAATTCAATCAATTTTATGAATACTGACGAATTGTTACTTGATCATTGACATTTGTTAAAAACGTAAAATTTTCCGAAAAAATATAGAAGAAAATTTCCCACCTCACATCTCGACTAAACAACGATGTAGGAATAAGTGGATTATGTTTTTATGAATCGGAAAATTTTCCGGAAAATTTTCATCACTGTACAGGACAGATAATTTTTCGATTCATGAAAAATTGTTCCACTAGTTCCTACATCGTACTGGAAATTGTCTGAACCATGAAAGTTTTCAGATTCTTTAAACGATCTTTCACTTTTTAACGTTTTTATATATGAATTCAATCAATTTTATGAATACTGACGAATTGTTACTTGATCATTGACATTTGTTAAAAACGTAAAATTTTCCGGAAAAATATAGAAGAAAATTTTCCACCTCACATCTCGACTAAACAACGACGTAGGAATAAGTGGAGTATGTTTTTATAAATCGGAAAATTTTCATCACTGCTCACTCTTCAAACGAAAGCATTCTTTAAACTGAAATAAATTAATGTCGTGGAAGTTGATTCTGTTTTTATATACTCCCTTAGGAAGCACATCTTCACTTGATTCATAACTTGATGAATATAATCATCTCTGAAACACTTTCAAACGACAATGGCTCTTAGTCAATTACTAAGGCAGAGCCAAACTTCTCTTTGCAAAATACAATGCAACTTGCAAACTAAAAGATGCAATGTTGACTGAAAGATTGCATTTCTATTTACATAATGATTCAAAAGCATTGAAGAGCTTCTCTGTAGTTACGTGAGGGATATGGAGATACTTTCATCCCCCGCGAACAACTTTCTGAAAATTTTTATTTAAAAATATTCCCTTCATGTTCTCGTACACGAAAATTCTCAAAAAAAAAAAAAAAAAAAAAAAACGAGTTTCAATTTCCTGCGGGTAAACTCCCGGACCCCCTCCCGGAATATCCACCCTCCACAGCAAACAACCCCTAAATTCGCCGATGCTCAAAACACGACATATGTATTAAGGCAAGACACACATATACACAAGAAAGAAAAAAATCAACATGACACATCAAAGTACAAACTAGATGAACTTCTTTGAAGACATCGCATTTTAGAATCAAAAGATAGGCAAAAGATAACAAAAATGTCGATGTTGTCAACTTAGAAATTATTACAATAAGAAATAAACTCTTTTTACGTGCAAAGATATTCGTCAATTACTACGTATAAAAATGGATTTATATTAAAGATACTTAGCATCTACTCTCCAGTAACGGTATGTCTTGATCACTGAAAAACCAGAGGTGGTATGCCTTCGTCACTGAAAAACTAGAGGCGGTATGGCATACCACCACATACCGTCTCATTTCAACCACTGATTTTAAGCTGATGGTGGAACAAAATTCAGACATTTCTGCAAAGTCTTTACAAGTATTCGCTTTTACACTTTGCACTTTTCACTATGCAGAAACATTTTTTCGTGGAACATAAACCTTGCTGCAAATTGCAAAGCGCAAAGTGAAAAGTTGCAAAGTTCAATGATGAAGTAGGCTCCTGGTTTGCGCTCTTAGGTCAAATTGTTTTTGATGGGTTTTGAACAGTCTTAATCTTTATTTCATCTTGGTTTCTTTTTTTCGGGTCGGGGGGAAGAGCCATAGCACTTGTGAAAATTTTCATGTGAAGTTATCAAAGAATGTATCATGTTGGTTTCGTTGAAACTAGTCTCACGAGCAAGACTAGTTTGTTGCGGTTTTCTTATTGAAATCATTTTAGAATGTCATTTTAAAAGCAATTTCATCCCTCTTCACCAGGAAACTTATTTGTGTTCCAGATTTGTGTTTCCGAGTAAATGAAACAACAATTACAAAAAAAAAAAAAAAAAAAAAAGGATTTAATTTTGCACATCTATGAACTTTAATAGTCCACTCACTTGTAAACAACTCCTGGAATATATTGTAGTTGTTATTCCAGAGGTAGCAGTAATATAAAGAAACCACTGGGTGATCAAAGGTACATTGTAATCGACGTGCAACAGTCTCCCCTAGACGTTCGCTGGTGCTGTCCTGGGATTAAAAGAAAACAGAATGCGGTACATATTTAACACCATTTATCATGTTGACCAATAACCTTCATACTACTAGCAGCATGTCCTGTATAGACGCTACAATCAGCCTGCCATTACAGTGGCCAGTGTGATGCGAAATTCCAACAAAGATGAACTTACCCTCTACAGGTTCTGTGGTGTTTCTTTCTTTCGAATTGGGCGATATGCTGTGTGCTGGGTGATCTAAAATACTTTCGCACTAGTGCCTTAGTTTCACATCGCACGCAGCAAAAATTCAGCTTCTAATATAGAGTGTATAGACGAAGAAGTGAGGAAGTTGGACAGCAATCAATACGTTCATGTTTGATCCAGTTTCTGTGATGACTTTTTCAAAAGTACTAACTGAATCTGCGCCGTCTACTCAGCATATCGTTCTGTTATGACTATGAATCTCCTTCCCACTGTGCATGTCTACTTACTCACACAAGTAAAGGATAGGAGACTCACAAAGGAAGTGAATTGCTATGTATAGATGTTGGAGTGAGTTTGTAGCACATTTGTAGAAGTAACACGATTACAGGTGGAAATACTTTTTCTAATAAATCCCTTATCTGTCCAAGTAGGCATCATTACGTCTCATGATGCCTTTGAAGTTGTCAGCATGCAGTAAGTTTTGCCATTCAGATTTAAACAAAGAGCCTGCAATGTCCGTCAACCCGCCATACGTAACTTCTCTACTGGTTGCCTAACACCGCAGTCTCGACCTGCAACAATGTTAATCTTATGGGCTCAAAACGGCCCCTGAAATGTTGAATAGAACAATAACGACACGGTTTCTGAAAATGTCAATGAGAACTGGACTATATACACAAAATTTCGAATCGATCAGCGAAAACGGCAAGTTTCTAGCACTTGTGGTTTTCGAGATCTAATTGTTGAAAAGATTGGAGACAAACATATAAACCTAGCATTTTAATATATAGACTAGCTGAACCTCTATACTCTCTATACAGCGCATCATTCACATATGAGCATGAATCTCCTTGTGATTCCTCACAACATCTGTCCCTTTACAGACACAAGTGTAGCACGTCTTCTTAAAAATCGGCAAGGGGTACCGTAAAGGGAAGATTTTTTAGATTATTTTTACAATATCTTGCATCATTTGCAAGTTTGATCCTACTTCCGGTTGGAGTTTTTAATTCATGTACGTCAGTGTTTACTTTCTTCTTGCATGCAGTATACACAATTAATTATGTCAGTGATATATGGTGTTCATTAGGCAAAACACTCGAAACAATAAAGATTCATCTAGACTGGAGAAATAGTTATCCTACGATATTCATTATCACTTGGCCATGAAATTAACGCCTGAGAGATATACAACCCCTATATAAAAATGTGTGTTGGAATGTAACGCGTAGGATATGATGCTTTTTTTTTTTATTTCAACACTTACACTGTACACCTAAAAATATAACAACGGCCATGTTTTTTAAAAATATTCAATTAGAACTGGACAATCTACACAAAATTTGGAATCGATCTGTGAAAACTGCATATTTTCGAGATTTCATTGTCGAAAGGAATGGGGACAAACATGTAAACCTAGCATTTTAATATATAGACTAGCTGAATCTGTGCTCCCTACACAGCGCATCATTCACGTATTAGCATGAATCTCCTTCTCATTCCTCATAACATCTGTACATGTCCCTTTACAGACACAAGTGAAAGATGTCTTGATAAAAATCGGCAAAGGGCACCATAAAGGGGAGATCTTATCGATTATCTTTTCAATATCTCGCGCCGTTTGCGAGATTTGAACCTACTTCCGGTTGTAGTTTCTAATCAATGTATAATCAGTGTTCTCTTTCTTCTTGCACGCAGTATGTAGCCTAATAAGCAAATTTATTACGCACACAATTAATTATATCAGTGATATATAGCGTTCATTGGGCACAACACTCGAAACAACAAAGATTCATCTAGAGTGGAGAAATAGTTATCCTATGTTTTTCATTATAATTTGCCCCTGTATCAAACGCCTGCCTGAGAGATATACAACCCCTGTAAACAATTATGTGGTGTTGGAATGTATAACTCGTAGGATACGATGCTTTACTTTTTAAAAAAAATCAACCCTTCCAGTGTACCGCTAAAAATGTAATAAAGAAATAACGGCCATGTTTTTTTTTTTAAATATTCAATTAGAACTGAGCAACTTACATAAAATTTGGAATGGACAAGTGAAAATGGCACGTTTCTAGCACTTCTGGTTTTCGAGATCTCATTGTTGAAAGGATTGGGGACAAACATATAAACCTAGTCAACGAACTTGAAAAAGCTCGCTACTGAATTATCTATGTCTGTCTGTCTGTCTGTTGTTTACGATTTTTTTCAGTTTTGAGCCCTGCATTCGATAGAGCATCAACAACTATCAGAGAAAATGATTAAATTTTCACGTCACTCTTGCCGTTCCCGAGATATTGGCCAAAAATGGCCGACTTCCAGAGATTTAAGGAGCCATATCTCGGGAACCGTAAGTCATAGAGAGATCATATTGATGTTGATCAATGTCTAAAAGGATGGTAAACATTTTGGTACCAAACAGTGACCGGTAGCCACTGTCCAACTGGCCACTAGTATGGCCAATGGCCAATTGGCCAGTGGCCACCAATTAATATCGACACCAAAATGTTTACCATCCTCTTAGGTATTGATTAACACCAATACCAATTCTCTGTGACTTACCATTCAATTGATAATGGCCAAAAATGGCCAACTTCTAGATATTTACGGAGCCATAGCTCGGGAACCATAAGTTGTAGAGAGATGGCAATGATGTTGATCAATACATACGAGGATGGTAAATATTTTGGTAACAAATAGTAACCGGTGGCCACTATCCAACTGGCGACTGGTTTGGCCAATTGCCAGTTGATTAGAGATGCGCACGAGTCGAGACCTGTCTCGAATCTCGACTCGACTCGACTCGAATTCGAGTCGAGATTCGAGTCCAGGCACACTTTGTGAAATTCGAGACGAGTCGAGACAAACGTATTTCTCGACGCGAATTTTCGAGTCGAGAAACGACTCGAGTCGAGAAAGCTCGTAAAAATCTCGACTCGACTCGAATGTCTCGAAAATCTTTCTATAATTTTTAATATTATTTTGAAGAAAGTAGTCGTTCAGAAGCACTCGGCACGAGAATTTCGGAAACTGCAGAGCTTGTCAGATGTTCGAAGAGTGCTGTGGTGAGTGTCTTCAACAAGTGGCGAAACCCAGGGGAAACGACGTCCCCCCCACCTCATTACATATGTTCGACGTTATAGGCTGAGCAGACTAGTAAAACAGGACAGGCAGCGAACTTCGTCCGAACTAACATCAGAGTTTAATGATGGGCCAAGTACAAGTGTGTCTGAACTAGTGTTGTAAAATTTCCGCAAATTTTGAACCTGTTGGTAAAACACTCGTTTTTTTTCGGTTTCTTTCCGGTAAAATTGGAAACATTCAAAAAAAATTTAAAAAATGTTTGTATTAGGTTCATTTTACAAGTAAAGATATCCTTTTTTCAAACGAGTTAAAAATATTTCAAAAATTTCAATATTGCGAATATTAAAAAATAGCACTCGAGAATAAAACTATTCCAATTATTATCTGTATTAAAATACTAGATTTACGCGTATATGTTTGTACCCAGAGAAAAGTTTATATATTTGTCTCCAGTACTTTCGACAATGAGATATTGAACCCACAAGTGCTAGAAACGTACCGTTTTCATTGGTCGATTCCAAATTTTGTGTAAATTGTCCAATTCTAATGAATATTTTAAAAAACATGGCCATTAGTTCTTTATTAAATTTTTAGGTGTACACTGGAAGTACTGAACTTTTTGAAAAAGTAAAGCTTCCTACCCTACTAGTTATATATTCCAACATCACATACTTGTATATAGGGTTTGTATATCTCTCAGGTGTTTGTTTCATAGCCAAATGATAAGAAAATGAAGGATAACCATTTCTCCAGTCTAAGATGAATCATCATTGTTTGGAGAGTTTTTTGGTGAACTCCGTATATAACTGAAATAATTAATTGTGTGTGTAATTTATTTACTTATAACACAATGCATGCCAAAGGAAAGAAAACACTGGTCATATATGAATTAGAAATTCCAACCACAAGTCGGCTCAAATCTTGCAAACGGTGCGAGATATTGAAAAAAATAGTCGAAAAAAATTCCCCTTTATGATACCCCTTGCCGATTTTTATGAAGGCATTCTTCACTTGTATCTGTAAAGGGACATGTACAGATATGAGGAAAGACAAGGAGATTTATGCTCATATGTGAATGATGCACTGTTTAGAGAGCGCAGGTTAAGTTAGTTGAAAATTAATAGTCTGCACTTATTTCTGTTATGTTGTTTATTCGTGGATGTGCATTAATTACATATGTTACAGTTACAGTTACATACAGGTACATGCATTAATTAGTTACATACAAGCCTGCCAACATGAAGTGTTCTGTTGCAACAAATAGGTCTCTTGAATAAAACTGAGTTCTCAATATGTTCTTTGGTCTGGTGAAGTTTTGTTAATTTTAGCCAAATTACTTCTTAAGACAAAGAGCAGTAGGCAAATTTCACTAATACTCATGCACTAAAACATATAATTACTATTGTTTAATATTTTATTATAGACACTTATATAAACTTTATGTACAAAATCCTGTACGCAAACAAATACAAGTACATGTTTTCTAGTGCGACAGATTATTTATTACAATCAAAATGAAAGTGGCCATGTTTCTAACTTAATAACTCTTGAATCATCAGGTCGACCTCGATAATATTTTCAACATAGATGAGGTTCGGGATGTTTTTTTGTCATTTTACTTTGAAGGTGCAACTCTAGGGAAGGGGAGAGGGGAAAATGACATATTAGTGTCGAATCCACAATTTTCGGGGTCGCTGAAATCAACAATTACCTTTCAGATTCCATTTAAATCAAAATTCATCCCCACAACTTGGAGGAGGGAAGAGATATATAAAAAATATTGAAAATGACCGATATTAGTGTCGAATCGATAGTTTTCGGGGTCGCAAAGATGAACAGTGACACTTCCGGTCGTTTAAATCCAAATCCACCCCCAACTTCGCGGAAGGGAGAATATATATATATATGTCGATTTTTTCTGTCTGTACGCAACGGTACGGCATATTGACACCTTTTAATGGTAGCGGAATATTTTCTTTTCTATCTTAAAAATGGGTTGACAAGAAACTTTAAAAAATACCAAATGCACTGAGAAAAAAATTGTAGGTGGCGTACTTAAAAAGTTAGGTTACATTAGTAATTCCTGTACTTTTTGGACTTAACGTACAGTAGACGTATAACTGAAAACGCATGTTTTACAATACCCTCCGTATAAGTGTTCCATCTATACGTACTTTGTGTATGAAACAATATAGGCTGTCAGGATCTTAATACAAAAAGGACGTATATAACATATATAGCTGATTAATGTAACAAGTATTTGCATGTAATATACGGAAAACCGTTAGATGCAACGGCATGATGTAACATCTTAGGGCAGTACCTATGTAGCATACGGATAACGTATGCTCCGTACTGATTTCTCTAGTAAGCAAAAGTATTCCGTATATTTGTACAATATACCACTGTTCGGAGAACGAATTTTTCTCAGTGTAGTAAATGTACAGGTTTATTGAAAATCAGCTTTTTTTGTTTGCTTTCGTTTTCCTTTTTTCTTTCAGGAGAAAGAGCTGCGAATCTTTGTTCCTTCTTGAAGCCAGTTAATAACATTCAGGGATCTTTCCCTCGCTGTACGTCCTCGCAATTCCCTTTGTTCATTCCTTTTTCGCACTGCAATATAAACCATAAAGGCTCTGAATCGACCAGATTTTTTTTTCTGAAAAGACTGATGTCTCACAACAAATTTGTCTGTCGCTAATTCAATGGCGATTAGAGATAGAAAGTTGAGGGTTAAATTCCTGAGATAAATAAAGCAATAAGGCAAAAGTGGACGGTGGGCAAAAGTCAGACTATCTCTCTCTCTTTCACAAATGGGCATTCAGTAAATGGAAATGTGCATTCAAGAAGCAGCATTCAATTATCTATACAAGCCGGCTACGAGTCTTTTGTTTTGGCCACGGGTGCAGTCCAAACTACCCTTTCCTCCTACCCATTTTACAATTTAAGATTTAGCTTCCTACGGGATGTGTAGCCTACCGAAGGACCACACAGATGTTATCGAAACTATTGTGCTGTTGTTTCTTTGTATGCTTTGCAGAAACTTCTTTGGATATCGAAGCCCGCTCACTTTTGTTACTTGTGGACACGTTGAGAAAAGCAATTTAGTAAACCAAGCTTTCTGTCTAAAATCTTATTTTTTTCGCATTCAGAAGCAATTTCAGGTGCAAAAGATTGAAGTTCCGACCACATGGGATAAATTTTTAGCAATGAAGTATCTTTCATTTAGTTAGTCGTGTGATTTGTTGCGTGGTGTGGCAGACAAGAAAGCTGTAAAATTTTCGAATTATGAAAATTTTAAATGAATCTTAAACGTACATATAAGTGTGTAGTGTGTAGAGGAACGTCGAGTAATTATCTCCAGATATGACAAAAAATATAGTTGCTTTTTTGAAAATTGACAAGGACCATGTGAGTACATTTCTTATTATATGAACCATGTTTGAAATATTATGTTGTCTTTTCTTAATTCACGTTGCTGTCTGGAATAGGCTGTAAAACGTAGATATTTCAATAGGGACGAACGCAGGGGGTTGAATTTGGGAGTCTGGACCCCCGAAATCCTTATTTTTGTGCAAATTTAGTCTAATCCTAGGGGCAAGTTTACAACTTTTATTATAATTTATCATCAAATTGAACTTGAACCCCCCGAATACCTTTGACCCTTCCGAAATAAATAGGGGCCCGGTGTCTGAGTGATAGTGTTCATTTCCGTTGCTTGGGGCCCCTGGTTCGATCCGAGCGTCGTGTAGACTTTGTGGTGGACAAACACCGCGCTCGTGGGTTTTTTCCGGATTTTCCCGTTTCCTTCCACTTTCTTCATTCCACCATTTCATTCATTTCTTATTACCACTGTCTCCTTTAGCCTAACCAGCATAACCGTGGGACGTAAAACTTAAAGATTTCATTTCATTTTTCTTTCCCAAAGATTTCCTGTGTACTTGCTTATATTTCAATTATCTTTTATGAAAATGCTGTTCTACTCAAAAGTGTAGGTTTTGACGTCTGAACATTGGAAGCTAATTGTGCTCATTATTATTATTATTATTATTATTATTATTATTATTATTATTATTATTATTATTATTATTATTATTATTATTATTATTATTACTATTATTACCCTGAATGATACGCAAACAACTTTCCAATTTTTTAACCATTGTGAACGTGAGATCCAGCATACCGGCATCTTTATTATTAAATATATATATATATATATCTGAGAGAGAGAGAGAGAGAGAGAGAGAGAGAGAGAAAGGGAGAAAGATATATATAGATATATACATGATCGAAAATGGCGTCGAATCCATACTTTTCGGGGTCCCTGAGATGAACAGAAGATGCCGTTTAAATCCACAAATTTAGTCCCATTAGTACTCCTAAGAGAGGACGGGAACAGGTAAAGGCAATTGAAAATTACTGACATTAGTGTCGAATTATTAGTTTTGGGGCTCGATAAGTTCATTGGTGGCAGTTTTGGTGCCCTTTATGTCCAAAATGAAACGTATTCTTCCCGTGCAAGCTATTCGGCTAGTCTGTAATAATAACGAACGTAAGTTTCACATATTCAACCCTTTAATATATTTCTCGCTGCTCTAATTTACTCACTTGTGCGGTATATGTGTGTATGTGTCAATAAGATCATCTCTCTTTTTGAATTATTCGAAGAACATACAAATAATAAAGAGAAAAGATTTTACCAGAAATCCGAAAACTAAAAATTTAAAATTAAAACCTGTCGCTTTAAGTATTTTTCCTGTTAGCAAAATACGTTGTATAATGCTGCAAACATGTTACAGGAAGTAAGATTACAAGCATCAGACGAAGAAATAGTTTTTAAATTATATTTTCCGGTTTTTGCTAATATTTCCGAACATTTTTTTTATTAATGGCTTCAAAATGTTTGGAAATTTTACCGATCTCGATAAAATTTTCAACATAGATGAGGTTCGGAATGTTTTTTATTATTTCACTTTGAAGGTGCAACTTGAGGGAAGGGGAGAGGGGAAAATGACAGATATTAGTGTCGAATCGATAGTTTTCGGGGTCGCTGAGATGAACATTGACACTTCCGGCCGTTTAAATCCAAATCCACCCCCAACTTCGCGGAAGGGAGAATATATATATATATATATATGTCGATTTTTTCTGTCTGTACGCAACGGTACGGCATATTGAGTCCCATTAGTACTCTAAGGAGGAATGGTGACATGTAAAGATAATTGAAAATTACCTACATTAATGTCGAATTCATAGTTTTGAGGCTCCATAAGGTTATTGGTGACAGTTTTTGTGCTCTTCGTGTCCAAAATGAAACGTATTCCCCCCGTGCGAAAAGCGGGTATTCTCCTAGTCTGTGATAATAACGGACGAAAGTTTCACATACGTAACCATTTAATGTATCTCGCTGCTCAAATTTACTCACTTGTGCAGTATATGTGTGTATGTGTAAATAAAATCATATCTCTTTTTGTTATTCGAAAAATTATACAAAGAATAAAGAGGGATTTTACCAGAAATCAGAAAACTAAAAAGTAGAAATAAACCTGTTGCTTTAAGTATTTTTTTTCCGTTAGCGAAATACATTGTATATACAGTAGGACGTCGATAATCCGAACGTCAAAAATCCGAACGCAGTCCCTAGAAGCTCTTTACATTTTGTCTTAATATAACGCTAGCGATAAACAAACAATAGTGTGTCCGTTGACGTTGTGTGAACTCAGTATTTTTACAAAAGTTCATTCATACGTAATTGTTTGTCATACATAATTTTATTTTTTTTTATTTTCTCCTAGGCCTATAAGTTTTAAGTGTGACTTACAAGATCAGTGTAATTTAGTGTACCAGCAGGTTCTTCAGAAATATTAAATGTAAGTAGCTTTACGTACGGTATTGTAATTACTGTATGTACTGAATAACCACGGTATCGATAGAGGAACATACTGTACAGTATGTGTAAGCCTAAATGGCATTTTCTTGTTCAGTTTCGAAAATCCAAACTACCTACCTGTGGTCCCAATTAGTTCGGATTTTCGACTTCCTACTGTATATGCTGCAGACATGTTACAGCAAGTAAGATACCTAGCATCAGGCCAAGAAATAGTTTTTAAACTATATTTTCCTGTTTTTGCCAATATTTCCGGACAAATGATTTTTTTATATTGGATTCAAAATTTCCGGAAATTTTACATGGAACAAGGAAGACCTCTATAAAATACATGTTTGATTTAACATATTAACTAAAATGATTCTGGCCCCGTTATTTTAACACTTCCCTGCCATCATGTGGGAACTTCATAAGATTGCTCAAGATAATTTTAATCCGTCTATACTAATTAAGCTAACTAGGATTATATTTTAGTTTATTTTGTAGCCATAACTCCGTTCTATCACGGTGCTAACTTTAAAGTGTTTGGATGAGTTGTGCTCAAAATTTCCTTATTCTAATACAAGAAACGTAAGTACTCAATTATCTTAACTTTAAACTAGTAAATACAGAATACTTTTAATTTTGAAAGCATAATATAATAAAATATTCGAAAATTTCAATTTTATCCAAATTTTCCGTTTTTTTCCAAATTCGGAAATACCGTAAAACACTGTTTTTTTAACCCAAAATTTCCGTTTTTTTTCTCCTAGGCCTTTACAACAGTAGTCTGAACATACAGTGCACCGAACACTCCTAACAATGGGCTTCCACAGCCGACGACCCATTCATGTGCGAATGTTAACACCACGATATCGCCAACTACGACTGAAATGAACACGTGACCATCGCCACTGGACCTTGGAATAGTGGCAGAGCGTTGCATTGTCTGATGAATCTCGATAACTTCTTCATCACTACGATGGGACGGTGCGAATCCGTTATATTCCAAGGAACAGCTCCTTAACACCTGTACTGCGGGACGGAGACAAGCTGGGTGCGGCTTAATTATTATCTGGGGAACATTCACGTAAGCATCCATGTGTCTAGTGGAGCTCGAGCAAGGCACCATGACGGCCGAGGCGTATTGCACACTGCTTGCAGACTACGCACACCCCTTCATGACGACCATGTTTCCCAACGGTAATAGCATTTTTCGACAAGATAATGCACCATGTCACAAGGTCATGAGTGTGATGGAGTGATTCGAGGAGCTCAGGAGCGAGTTCCAAGTGATGTGCTGGTCCCCAACGTGCCGGATCTGAACCCGATCGAACACATCTGACAAGGGAACCTTCCGAAAATGATAGTTGCAGTGAAAGATGTGGCCTATGCCAATTGAAAGAGCTGTAACAGAGATGAGCATTCCCAAAAAATTAGCTGCCCATAGCAATAGGTTCAAGAAATATAAGGGGTGGAAGTTCGGGAAACAGCAAGGTTGAACAAGGGGGAAAAGTGCAAATTCCGCAAAAAAAGGGGGGCACGGCAAAATACAATGCTGACAAGTGATATATAGAAAGAGACTTGCCACAATAGGGAACAAAGGAAGGCCACCACTGGGGTTAACAGTGTTTCCAACTGCAATAAAAAGTGCATGTTTTGCAAAGAGCACTATATGTACTGAGTGCAATATTCAGTGTCATGTAGAGCATAAGATATGACGTGTATAATCAGTGGTACAATCTAACAAAAGAGAATAGAAAAAACAGAAGTACGAAAAATACGGAAAAGACGAAGTTGGCCATAATGCGCCACATTTGATCATGAGCTGTGCATATTAGAATGAACAAAACAAGAAGCACCGACTATGCAGGAAACCGACGTACCTAGAGTCGAAAAGAAAAACAAATTCCAAAGTTGGCAGCACTGGCCATGAAAGTCCAGACAATTCTAATATAGTTAGGCCACTCGCTTCACAAAAAGAAAATTCCGGAAGAGGCATTAGCCTTCGCATCGTTTGTACATGCTCGTCCACATTGTACGTGCAATTGTTCGATGAGACAATGGTCCAAACAGAAGATACATTTGCAGTGAGCACAGCGGAATACTGCCAATCCGTCATACATGGTACAATGATCGCCTGTGAATGTCTCGAAACAGTACTCTGGAGGTGTCGGAACCTTTGGTAGTCTTTCTATCACATATCCACACCAGTAGAAAGCAAACATAATCAAAGACTTGATCTGCTGTGTGTTGCTGTCCGCAGTGCTATCACTGCCTATATGATGTATCCAGAGTGTCCCACCTAAGAAGAACAACGTGCATTTTTGGCGGCCATTTTGAAACCCGCTTCATATGGCAAATGTTTCTTATAGGCGGTGTTGTATCTATCCAGAGAAATATCATCCGCCCCCTGTTCCCATTTGAAATGTTGCGGTTGACCCCTCGAGCCTTATGATGGGGACCCTGGGGACTTGCTTCTTACAAAGTTTTCTTGGCCCTTGACATGAGCACATTCCTGTGCAATTGGATTTGCAACATCTCTTTTCGCTACGCAGCAATTTGAGATCACAATGTTCGATGCCATGTTAAGACACAACATATATTTGTAGCGGCCATTTTGAAAAACATGCTTCATATAGCAAATGTTTCCTATGTGTTGTTGCACATTCCATGATCTATCGAGAGAAGTACCACTCGGTCCCTGTTGCCATTTGAAAGTTTGAAGTTGGCTCCTGGGGCCCTATGATGGAGATCCTGGGGGCACTTGCTTCTCACAGACTTTTATCATTCCCTGACATTGGTATATTCCTGCACAACTGGATCCGTCACATTTTTGTTCATTTCTCAAATCTTTCAGGTCACAAAGTTTCGTGGGACACCCTGTATATTCCCACATACGACCCAACCATGACATAATGTTTACTTCTATTATAGGTTGTTGGCTCAACCCAACCATTTCATGTTCCCCGACTTGGTATTGCCTCAATCACTCTACCATTGATGCATTCCGAGTGATGCCTGTTGTCGGATTTTTGTGTGTGTGTGTGTGTGAAGCGAGTGGCCTAACTATATTAGACTCGTCTGGATGGTTATGGCCAGTACTGCCAACTTTGGAACTCGTTTTTCTTTTCGACTCTAGGTACGTCGGTTTCCTGCATAGTCGGTGCTTCTTGTTTTGTTCATTCTAATATGCACAGCTCGTGATCAAATGTGGCGCATTATGGCCAACTTCGCCTTTTCCATATTTTCGTACTTCCTGTTTTTTCTATTTTATTTTGTTAGATTGTACCACTGATTATACACGCCAAATCTTATGTTCTACATGACACTGAATATTGCACTCAATTCATATAGTGCTCTTTGCAAAACATGTACTTTTTATTGCAGTTGGCAACACTGTTAACCCTACTGGTGGCCTTCATTTGTTCCCTATTGTGGCAAGTCTCTTTCTATACATCACTTGCCAGCATTGCATTTTGCCGTGCCTCCCTCTTTTTGCGGAATTTGCACTTTTCCCCCTTGTCCAACCTTGCTGTTTCCCGAACTTCCACCCCTTATATTTCTTGAACCTATTGCTATGGGCAGCTAATTTTTTGGGAAAGCTCATCTCTGTTACAGCTCTTTCAATTGGCATAGGCCATATCTTTCACTGCAACTATCATTTTCGGAAGGTTCTCTTGTGAGATGTGATTGAAGGTGACGTCAGGGCGCATCGCCCCTCCCCGGAATTTACGGGAATTAGGTGACCTGTGTGTGCATATGTGGTGTCAAATCTCTTCAGCGACCTACCAAGGATCATTGCGTGCATGCCAAGACGTGTTGCTGTTGTTATCCGTGCCAAGGGTCGACATACTGACAAATTAGGTATGTAGTCATAATGGTGTGGCTGATGTGTGCGTACATTTTAACTCGTATTTTTATCTCGACTCGAATTTCGAAACGTCTCGATTCGAATTTGAGTCGAGTCGAGATACGAGTCGAGACAGAAACATATTTTCGAGTCGAGACAACATTTTCTCGAGACGAGTCGAGACAGGCTTAAATCTCGACTCGACTCCACTCGTGCGGATCCCTACAGTTGACCAGTGGCCACCAATTATTATCCGTACCCAAATGTTTAACATAGTTTTAGGTATTAACACAATATCATCTTTTTATGACTTACCGTTCGCGGGAACCATATCTTGAAGAGAGATGATATTGATGTTGATCAATACCTAAGAAAATTGTAAATATTTTGGTATTAAATATTAACCGGTGGCCACTGTCCAGCTGGGCACTGGTTTGGACAGTGACCAGTTGGATAGTGGTCATCAATTAATATCAGTACGAAAATATTTATAACATTCTATTAGGGATTGATTAACACTAATATCATATTTTTATGATTTACCGTTTCCGTGGTATTGGCCAAAAGATAGTTACGATTTCGGGAGACTTAATGAGCCAAATTTCGGGAACCATAAGTCACTCAGAAATCATATTGGTGTTGGTCAGTACCTAAGAGAATGGTGAACATGTTGGTACCAAATAGTAACCGATCGCTACTGATTAATTGTCTACAGGCTAACTGGCCAGCGTTGCCCAGATATTGGCCAAAATATTTTGAACTTCGAGATATTTAAGTAACCATATCTCGAGAATTGTAAGTCACAGAGAGATGATAATTTGCTAATTTTTGCGAAAAAGAAAAGAAGGTGTGGATGAAAAGATTTACTTTTGCATCTAGGAACAATGCCAGTTATCCTTCTCACCCCATCTCTCCATCCTTTTTAAGTTCGTTCTGGCAATGCTCTTGGAGCATTCTCAACTGGTATTTTAATATATAGAGTATCTGAACCTGAGCTCTCTACACAGCGCATCATTCACATATGAGCATGAATCTCCTTGTTATTACTCACATCTGTACATGTCCCTTTACAGACACAAGTGAAAGACATCTTGATAAAAAATTGGCAAGAGATACCATAAAAGGGAGATTTTGTCGAATACTTTTTCACTATCTTACACCATTTGCAAGATTTGAGCCTGCTCCAGATTGCAGTTTTTAATTCATATATGATCAGTGTTTTCTTTCCTCTTGCATGCAGTATGTAATAAGCAAATACATCACACACACAATTAATTATAATGTCAGTGATGTATGGTGTTTATTGGGCAAAACACTCCAAACAATAAAGATTCAACTTACTGTTAGAGTGGAGAAATAGCTATCCGTCGTTTTTCATTATAATTTGGCCATGAAACAAGTGCCTCAGTGGTATGTAACCCATTTATACAATTATTTGGTGTTGGAATGTATAATGGGTAGGATATGAGGCATTAGTTTTTTTAAATCTCAACACTTCCAGTGTACCCGTAAAAATGTAATAAAGAAATAATGACCATGTTTCTTTTTTTTAGTTTCAATTAGAACTGGACAATCTACGCAAAATTTGCAATCGATCAGTGAAGACGTCATCTTTCTAGAGCCTGTAGTTTCCGAGATCTCATTGTCGAAAGGATTTGCCACAAACATATAAACGCCACCAAACTTATTGTTTAAAGAACTCCAAAGATGGCAGCACAATTCATTTGCATTGATTTTGGAGAAGGCTTATTAAAATACAAAGCCTTTGAAGATTAAAAATTTTAAGAAATAACTAACTAACTAACTAACTCTATGGCCTATGGAACCCGGAGGTTCAGTGCCGCGTTCACAAAAGCTCTCCACTGACTTCTATCCTTAGCTAATTGCATCCAGTTTCTACTTTGTATTCCTATCTCTGCAAGATCACTGGCGCAAATCCCGGGGGGACGAGGGGGACATGTCCCCCCAATCTTGGACCTGAGGGGGACTGTCCCCCCCAATAATCTGATTTAAAAAGTGCTTTTTCGGATAAGTGTCATGATTTGTGTCCGACTGCCCCAAAGGAATGTAAGATGAAATTGATTTCTCTTGGCTTTTCCATTAAAAAAAAAAAGAATCGTATTCTGTAGTATTTCACACTGAACTTCGTGCTGTAGTGAGTTTAGTAGTCTCATCAATATGTATTAATTCCACTTCCGCTATTTGGGCACAAATTGCAATAAATGCTAGAGGAGGATATGCCCCTCTCCTCATGCTGGAAAGTTGTCTCAGCTGTAGGTATGGGCACAAATTCCGGGGAAATGGGAAGACATGTCCCCCCCAACATTGAAACTGGAGGCTCTCCCAATAATCCGATTTGAAAAGTGCTTTTTGCAGAAAACTGTGATGAGTTGTGTCCGACTGCCACAAAGGAAAGTGAGATGAAATTTGTTTCTTTTGGCTTTTCCATTTTTAATGAAAATGAAGGCGTGCGACTGTGCGTGACGTAACCTGATATGAAATCTTATCTCCTCCTCTCCCCTAGGCCCTAGCACACGAAGAGTATATAGACTATCCAATGTCAGTAGAACCCATCTTTTCAGTAAATGTGCATTTAATCTATTTGTAGAATCAGCCTAGGCATCTACTCATGCTTCGTAAGCTAACTAACTCTATAGCCCATGGAACCCGGAGGTTCAATGCCGCGTTCACAAAAGCTTTCTACTGACTTCTATTCTTAGCCAACTGGATCCAGTTTCTACTTTGTATTCCTATCTCTGCGAGCTCCATCTTAATATTGTCTTCCCATCTGCGCCTAGGTCTTCTTAATAGTCGTTTTCCGATTGGTCTTACCGCTAACACTTTGAAAGCGTTCCTACTTTCTTCCATCCTGGCTACATGTCCTGCCCACCTAAGCCTCCTAGACTTGATGACTTTAACAATGTTTGGTAAGCCGTATAATTTACGTAGTTCGTCGTTATGAAGTTTCCACCATTCTCCATTCCTGTTCCTCTTGGTCCGAATATTTCTCTCGGGATCTTGTTCTCAAATACTATCAGTCTATGCTCTGCACTCAGTAAGAGACCATGTTTCGAAACCATACAGAACTACAGGTATGATTATCGTTTTATACATTTTAAGCTTCAAATCCCTCGATAGAATTCGCGACGACAAGAGGTTTTGAACTGAATAATAACACGAATTCCCTGTTTTTAGTCGACATTTAATTTCTTCGTGAATATGATTTTCGTCTGTTAATATTGATCCTAGATATGAAAGTATCCACTTTATCAAAAGTATTATTTAATATTTTAACACATACATAACTTGCCGTATTACGGTCCCGACGCACTTCCATGTATTTAGTTTTCTCTGCATTTACTTCTAAACCCATGTCCATGGAAGCGCGTCTAATAAGACCTCTGCATTTCTTTCTATTTTTCTCCTATCATCCCCTACTAAATTTACATAATAAGCGTACGCATAACCTGGTGAACACCGTTCAGCTGTAGGCCCTGGTTGCTATCTTTGATTTTCCTTATAGCGTATTCCAGGACAAAGTTGAATAATAATGGCGACAACGCATCTTCTTGTTTCAGGCCATTCTTAACGTGAAAGCTCGTGGACAAAAATTTTCCTACCCGGACTTTACTTTGGGATTCATTTAAACATGCCTTAATTGATCTAATTAGCTTTTTCGGTATTCCAAATTCTGTAAGAACGTTGTACAATGTTTCTCTCCTAACCGAGTTATAAGCCTTTCTAAAATCAATAAATAGTTGATGTACCGGACTACTGTATTCCCGCTTGTTTTCGAGTATTTGGCGAATGGTAAATATTTGGTCGATAGTTGATCGATTTCGTCTAAATCCACACTGATAATCTCCAAAAATTTCATCTGCGTATGTTGCCAATCTTGCTAATAGAATGTTTGAAAGGATTTTATAGGATGTTAACAGCAGAGAGATGCCTCGATAATTATTACAGTCAGTTTTGTCGCCTTTCTTGTGGATTGGAACAATGATTGATTCTTCCCACTCTTGTGGCAATTCTTCCTTGTTGTAGATAAGGAGAATGAGTTTGTGTATCTTGTTCCATAATTTTTTGCCTCCAGCTAAAATTAACTCAGCCAGAATTTCGTTTACACCCGAGATTTGTGTTTCTTTAATTTCTTTATAGCGATTTTTACTTCTATTAGATTGGGTTCTGGAATATATGGTTCTACGGTGTGTATCTTCCTTTCTCCACACACATTAGTTTTTTGCTGCGTGTTAAGCAAATCGTCAAATAAATCTTTCCATCTATTTAAAATGCTATCTGTATCAGTGAGAACTGTTCCATCAGCTTCCTTTCATATATAAGAACGAGGTTGATAGCCTTTCTTAAATTTGTTGATCCCTGTATACATGTCCCGAATGTTTTTATTTTTACTATTATCTTCAAGTTCCTAAATTTTAGCTTTCAAAATATCGCGTTTCTTTGTTCTAAAAGTTTTGGAAGTTCCTCGCCTGATGTCTACGAAATTTTGTGTAGTTATTTCATTCGGATTTTGTAGCCAACGTAATTTTGCCTGTTTTCTCTTCTCTGCTAGTTCGAACCATGGCTTGTTCCTACGTATTTCCGCGTGTCCCAATTTTTCTTTTAAGAGAGGATGTTTCGTAAGCAAAGAAAAGAATTCAATTGCTGGAATATTTTTCTCTATAATCTTAAGATTACATCTGTTAAGTAAAGAGTATGACATGCGTCAGATTTCTGAAACGATTCCTGTAGTGTTATTGAGATTATAATCATTTTGCTCAAAGAGTATTGTTGCGTCATACATAATTGATATTCTTTCTTCATAGTTTTGGGGAAGTCGTCATTTATATTATTATATTACTATAAAACAATTTTAACGTGGATCTTTGTGGATGCCTAATTAGAAACATACCAATTATAAATATGCATGTATTCAGATTTCAGAATGTTTTCACGGCAGTGATTTGTAATACTGATATGTACTACTACTTCATCTACATCACCTAATATATAATATACTCTACAACAGTTGATCAGATTCATCTACCGTAATATGAGTTTCATCTCCCTTATCTAGAATAAGCCTCAAATCTGCCCACCTTCCAATGTTGAAGCCAACCAATGGCGTATTTAGGATTTTCTTTCGAGGGCTATGCACAACACAAGGAAGGAAGTGGGCAATTGCCCACCTGAGTTTGAGAATTAAATATATTTTAATTTATGCATAAATTGAAGTTATAATGGCTAGAATTACAGATCGATAAATCCTATATGATATGATACAAAAATTTAGAAGTGAATCTAACCCTTTATTCTATTCATACAAGAAAAAGAAAGCATCCTCTTGGCCGTCCTAATTTCCCGGGCTAATTATTCCCCCGTTTTAATTTTCTTTAATTCAAACATTTCCTTCTTTTAAAAATAACTAAACGATATAATTGTTCCTTTGTTATAATAACTAAAGTCCTGTCATGTTGATATCCGCGCATGTTGGTGTGGAACACTAGTTTCACTTATCAACTCCTCTTAGTTTTGGTGTTACTGATGACGGCTAACTTGAATCACAACTGACAACGGTCGATAAAGTATGATAGGCGAAATGAAAGTAGTAACGTCAAGAAAAAGAAACAGAAAAATAGAAAGGATGACAGAAAGAACAATTAAGGACGCAGTTCTTACATGGAATGAAATTTGACAAATACAGTATTATTTCTGAACAAAAAGCATAAGAAAATGGAAAGTCAATGACATTCTTAGAAATGGTAAGAAGGATTATTGTTGTACGTGGAATGCGTAAAACTAACAAATTATTTGGAGGGGAGAAGGAGCCCGACAGCTTCCTAAATACGTCACTGAAGACAATTCTGCTCCCCTGATCCTTCACAGCATTGTTTTTCAACTTCATAAATATTTTAAACATCGCTTATATATATATATATATATATATATATATATATATATATATATATATATATATATATATATATATATATATATATATATATATATATGGGAACGTCTTACCTGTCCCCCCCAATGTTGAAGACAGATTTGCGCCTATGTGCAAGATCCATCTTAATATTGTCCTCCCATCTGCGCCTAGGTCTTCCTAATGGTCGTTTTCCTATGGGTCTACCAGTCAAGACTTTGAAAGCGTTTCTACTTTCTTCCATTCTAGCTACATGACCTGCCCACCTAAGCCTCCTAGACTTGACGACCCTAACAATGTTGGGTAAACCGTATAAGCTATGTAGTTCCTCGTTATGAAGCTTCCGCCATTCCCCATTCTCGTTCCTCTTGGGTCCAAATATTCTTCTCAGGATCCTGTTCTCAAATACTTTCAGTCTATGTTCTTCCCTCAGAGTAAGCGACCATGTTTCACAACCATATAGAACAACAGGCATGATTATCGTTTTATATATTTTAAGCTTCAAATTCCTCGACAGAATTCGCGACGACAAGAGATTTTGAACCGAGTAGTAACACGAATTCCCTGCTTTTAGTCGACATTTAATTTTAAGAAATAAACCTTGTGAAAAAGATATCTTTAAATAATTTATTAAAGTACACATAGATTAAATATTTGTATTTTTTAAACGTGAAATTACAAATAACCGTAAATCAAAAGCTAGAGGTTGGAGCTGAGGCATTTTAATCACATCGTACTGAATCAAGTAGCCTAACCTCTCTTGTGCTAGTTAGTGTGCCAGCGAGGAACAAGTGTTGCAATACGCATTTGGGAGCAAAGCACACATACAACACTTAGAGGGTTGACGGAAGTTCTCACTTTCGAAGGGCGACTTGCTTTTTGAACTTCATCTCATCTCATCATCTTTTACTTCACTTTCATTTTCATTTGGGCTTCGGCCCTTGGCTACATTATTACGATGGCGGACTCTGGCAACACTAACGGACAATCGATTCTAGGACGACATTCCGGATTACCTGCTATTCTTCTTGCAAACTCAAGCTCTGCACTTGCACAACCGGCACCCATTGTACCTTCTCGTCGCACTCGGCACTTTTCTTGGGAAAGTCAACCAATCCCGTCTACATCTAGAGAGAGACATCCATCAAATGATTCAATACAGTCAGCAAAACGGATACGGTCACGGTCTCCAATAGAATCTATGGACATTCAAGTCAATCCACAGTGTAATAATACTATTCCAGAGCTTCAAATTACTGCTGCTGCACAGTCAAATGCCAATCCTCTTTATCATTTCATTCTTACAGACTACGATACAAAGTTCACCAATCCTAAAATGATTTTTCTACAAATTATGAAATACGTTCCACGGGTACGGGATACTCTCGTTCAAATCGTCCCCACTAGAAACGGCTATATTCTGAAATCGAAAGATCCAGATTTTGGTATTACCATTCGCAACAAAGCATCCTACGAAATCTTCGGTAAGAGCGCCAAACTTACAAAATTAACAGATAAACGGCAGAAACAACCTCCACCACCTCGCAAACCACCATATCTCTCGGTTGTAATCAGGGGTGTTTCCCCTGAACTTACCGATGCTGAAATTCAAGAGGAGCAAAAACAGGAGGGGATTACAGTAGACAGATGCATTCGTATTCGAAATAATAATGGTCCGACCTACATGGTCCGGGTGCTTTCTAAGCAACAGGAGACAATCGATTATCTGTTACGATTCGGTGCTCCAATTTATAAGAAAATACATCGTGTCGAACCCTCTAAAACTCAGGGACCTTTACCTATACGCTGCGAAAAATGTCAGGTGTACAATGACCACATTACAGCAAATTGCTCTAATCCATCTAAGTGTGGATACTGCTCGGGTCTACATGAAACCAAAGCATGTCCAAACTTAAAAGGACCACCCAAGTGTAACACCTGTGGCAGTGGACTTCATCCAACCTACAGTTATCGCTGTAAAGCTAAGCCAGAGCCAACTCCCGAGCATCCGGAGCTAACAGTACCGCTAAAAACGACTGACACGGCCACTAAACCAAACCAATCCATCTTACCACCGCTAACAATCGAAGATTTTCTCCGCTACATCAGTCTGGTGCTTCAAAATATATTTCCCTTTCAGCGAGCCAATATTCTTCATCACATCATTTCTGCCGCAAAATCCATCTTCTATATCAATCTACATGCAACATATTCTAACAACTATGTCCATTTTCATATTGGTTCTCTGGAAACTGCTGTTTAGTACAATCTGCATAGTATTTTTCATTATGGGGATTACTTTCTTATTTGTCAATATTCGATCCTTTTCGCAGCATAAACTGTTATTAGAAGCAATGTTGTTGGAGGAACATATCAACGTCTTTGCGCTTAATGAAACTGCTTTGAAACCGAGCATGGTAGCCCGCATTCCTGGCTATCAACTAGAACGTCATGATTATCATGATCACCTAGCTCGTGCTCAAGGCGGAGTTGCAATAGGCTTTCCTCCAAAGTATCCAGTTCGCTCGTACAACCCACAAGCTTTTAGTACTTTGCCGGAATACCTTCTTTGTTCCATATATTTTCCGTCCATAATCATCAATTTTAGTACGATCTATATTCGACCACGACAACCTATCCCGCTAGACTATTTCGAACATATTGCCAATAATTATCGAAATATTATTATCATGGCGGACATTAATATACATAGTCGAAGTGATCGTAAGAAAGCAGAGTTTCATCAGTATTTAACTGACAATCTCCAATTACATCTCCATATTCTTCCTTCGCACACCAGACATATAAGTCAGACTACACCCGATGTTGTCATTACATCGCTAAATCTTCTTACTGACTGCCATCTTGAAGTTCTGGACTCAATCGGGAGCGATCACCATCCAGTGAAACTAACACTCACTCGAGGACAACGACCACGCCAAGAAATTGCACCTCGCTATGTTCCACGATATGATAAGGCAAATTGGCCTCTTTTCCGGCAAGACCTTGAGCGCAGACTTCACAGTGAAACGCCTCCAACTAATGAAACCGAGATAGCATCTTGTATTACAACTATCACCACGGCAATACAAACTAGTGCTAAGCATCATATTCCAACCGAACAAGTGCATCCGCACAAACCGAAATTACCGCCGACATATGTTCCACTCATACAGCAAGCTCGACGCCATCTTCGAGAGTATTATAGAACTGGGAACGATGCATATTTACGCCTACATCACCAATGGCAAAGAGCGGTACGTAATTATCTTGTTGCATATAAACGTCGCAACTGGATAAAATCTTGTAACAACTTATCCGAGGAAGCACATCCTTCTCGATATTGGAAGAGGTTTCACCAGCTTGTTGGCAAAAGCACTAAAATCACATATCCTCTAATAGCCGACGGTACTCCTCTCTTCTCTGACGCAGACAAAGCAAATGCATTTGCTGCTCAGTTACAGGCCGTTTTTACGCCTACAGCTGTTTCTAATCGTTGTGAACGGACCAATATCTCTTGTATTCCTACCTTACAACCATCCACGGAGCATATTATTAACCTAGATCATCCTCTTACTTCATCCATCACTGTCGATGAACTACACTCTGCACTAAAACGGAAAAGGAATACAGCACCTGGAATCGACACGATATCTTACCGACATATCAAAGAAGCCCCGCCATCTCTCTTACTACTCCTCGTCACAATATACAATTTCATCCTCAGAACCGGGTTTTACCCCTCAGATTGGAAAGTCTCCAAAATCTGTATGTTCCATAAACCGAATAAACATGTACATTCAGTAACTTCTTACAGACCCATCCAACTCACCTCAGTTTTCAGTAAGATACTAGAAAAAATTCTCGTGTGCCGCCTCCATAAGTACCTTGATACCACTTCTCTGCTACCTGTTCATCAAGCGGGGTTTCGCCCTGGTTTTTCCATAAATGACCAGCTACTTCGCCTCAGCTCAATAATTACTAATCAGTATAACAAAGCATTTCCATCATGTCTCATTCTCATGGATTTAGAGAAGGCATTCGACAAGGTTTGGCATTATGGTCTCATTAAAAAATTGCAGTCGTTTAATCTTCCTATATGCTATCTCAGACTAATATATTCTTTTATTTCAAATCGCATTCCTTATGTTACAGTTGGTACGGCACTTTCCTGGCCGATTTTTCCTCTTACTGGAGTACCCCAAGGATCAGCTCTCAGTCCTTTACTATATGTCTTGTATGCTTCCGACATCCCTTCTGTACCACGCAATGTCTTTACTTTTCAATATGCTGACGACACAGCTTTTCTAGCTCTCGGCAAAACTGTGCAGCTTAACATAGCTTTACAAACAACTCTCGATAATTTCGTCAAGTGGTGCAAGAAATGGCAGTTAAAGATCAACTCCGAGAAAACCCAAGCTCTGGTTTTTCTACCGCCTAAGCGTCGTTCCAGTCCATAGAAACCCAACTCTCTTACAACTAACTGTTGATGGGTATCATGTACGCCCATCCACCACTGCTACCTATCTAGGCGTGGTTTTCGATTCGAAGCTTAGCTGGAATGCTCACTTGAAAAAACTAACGGAGAAGGCTAATCTTAGATTAAATCTTCTGCGACGTCTCACACGAACATCTTGGGGACTAAAAGCCGATGTTTTGCTTCATACATATAAAGCGTTCCTCCGTCCGACCCTTACTTTTGGGCATCCCGCTTGGTGCAATGCTTCTGTTTCTTTCTATGAAAAACTCAGCATATTGGAACGGCATGCTATTCGACTGTCGTATCGAATTAAACTTCCATACCCAACGTGGCTCACATATGAATATATAGACTTTCCAAAGATCACCGAGCATCTCGCACAACTTCGCCTGAGATACATCAGCTCTCGCATCCAAACAGGCCATCCACTTTTCTTGGACATCCTTCACACAGACGCTCTTACCGACGCAGCCTATCGATACAAACATTCACCTTTAAATATTTTCGTATCTCTATATGTGAAACACGAGCACCTTCCTGCGGCTGAAAGGGAAATATATGATATATACGTCATTGATCATCATATACCGCATCTTTTTCCATCTCAGCACTAGATCCTCACCATTAACAAGGACTTCCCCATGTGTTCATTAGTCCCGAGTCGCCCCGGGACAGAAGATCTAACTCTGCATCCGTCTCACTAATCAAACTATGTTTGTGGCGTGTTAGCACTTCACCTCATTCATCATAATCATCATTATTCTTTATTATATTTATTATCATGTATTCTAATTCCTATTAGTACCTTAGCACCTGAATCTCATATCTGCACTCAACTTTAAATTATTACTTCAAAAAAAATGAGACTTATTACGTGATTACTAATCCCTATGTTCATATTTTCTGCACTTAGCCCATCTTCAATTATCTTATCATCAATAGCAATTCTTTAAAAATCCTTGCCAAAGAGAGGGCGTAACCCTCTAATGGCTGGGAGTAGAGGACTCTTTTGCTCCTATAAAATAAAATGATGAATAAAGATTTATAAAGTTAACCCTATTCCTGTACCCTTAAAAAAAGCATTTTAATCATATCTTACCAAGAAACCTAACCTCTCTTGTGTCAGTTACTGTGCCAGCGAGGACCAAGTATAGCATACGTACTTGCGAGCATAGCACAATTACAGCACTTAGAGATCTGACGAAAGTTTTCACTTTCGGAGGGTGTCTTGTTTTTGGACTTCATCTAAAATGTTTTTCATTTTTTTCATCTTCATATGGGATTCGGCCATCAGCTACTCTATCACGATGACAGACACTGGGAAAGTTAACGGATCTACCAATCTCGGTCAGGATTTAGGATTACAACCTCCACCACTTAACATCGGGCCTAACGGTCGTCAAAAGACGCAGCCAAGGATTGTTACGGGAACACCTCGTTCAGACAGTAACTCTATTCCTTCGTCTACCTACGCTGACTCCATCACTAAAGGACACAAAATTCATTCTCGATCTTTCTCTGATGGCGAACAAGCGCTAGATTCAAAGAAGCAACGAATTACTTCCAATGTTAATCACACTACAACTGACAGCCATTGTATGGATTGGACATCCACTTCTGCCGATAATCATCATCAGCAATACCAGTCAGATCCCGTGTACAGCTTCTTGCTAACCGACTACGATCAGAAGTATGACATTGTTCGTGCTGTCTTCCAGCAATTAGTCAAGTACGTCCCTCGGCCTGAGATCCGTGAAATTGTTAAGACACGCTGTGGCATCATTTTGAAATCCAGTAACCCAAATTTCGCTACGCATGTTCGCAACAAGGCAACTTATGAAGTTTTTGAGACTAAAGCAAAGATTTCTACTTTACAACCGAGTACACGCAAAACTCCTGCACCACGGCGACCTCCTATGCTGTCTGTAGTTATTCGTGGTGCAGAACCTGATCTTACTGATGACGAAATTCTTGCTGAACTCCATCAGGAAGGGCTACCTATAAAGCGTTGTATTAGGATCAAGAACAACCAGGGGCCAACTTATCTCGTACGAGTGCTAACTGATCAACAACACCTGTTTGATCAACTTCTATCCAAGGGCGCATATATCTATAGACGCAAATATAACGTTGAGTCATCTCGCACGCCAGCACCTTTGCCTGTTCGTTGCGAGAAATGTCAACAGTATAATTCACACTCAATAGCTGAATGCACAAACAGCACCAAATGTGGCTATTGTTCCCGCGAACATCCTACAAAAAACTGTCCAAACCTTTAAGAACCACCATGTTGTGATCGTTGTTCTGAACGTCACCCAACGTACACTTATAAATGTAAAGCTAAGCCTCAGCCTGATCCAGCTAAGCCTGAACTAGTTGTTCCAATACGTTCGGTCGACGCACCAACTCCACCAGCAAATTCGTTACGCCATCCAGTTACTGTCGAAGACCTATTCCGTTTTCTCACTATTTCACTACAGAACATCCACCCATTTCTTCGCAACCGTATTCTAACTCAAATCATGCACGTAGTGAAACTGTTATTTAATCTACAACTACATGCAACGTATTCCGGACCAACAGTGCATTTTCAAATCCAACCACTTGAAGTTTATGTTTGATATGGACAACTCTACCTACGGACTTATATTCACTTTCATTATGAGTTACAATTTACTTTTCCTTAACATAGATCACTGTTGACGCACCAACTACTCTTTACACAGCTCCTCAAGGAGGAACAAATTGCCGCATTTGCTCTTAATGAAACTTACCTTGCACCATATTTAACATGCTATATACTGAAGTATCACTTACTTCGACACGATGCTCCAACTGGACCACGTCTCTACGAAGGCACAGCTATTGGTATTCGGCAAAGTCTTCCTTATCGTGTAGTTACTGTTCCACCTGCTTTTCACCTTCCTGAACACAACATCACGACAATTTATTTTGGAGGCAAAACAGTTACCTTTGTTACTATTTACTATCGTCCAGGCAGAGCTTTCAGCTATGATTTCTTCCGCTATATTGATACTAACTTCCGGCATTACATTATCATGGCCGACCTCATAGCTGTTCCCAACGTGACAAAGATAACTTTCTCGTTTTTGTTCGGAATGAAACACGAGCTGAATTTCATACTTTACCAAACCTACACGTCCTATCAATCGCACTACTCCTGACGTAGTCATAACTTCATCTTCACTATCTCAGTCTATTCACATATCTGTACTTGACTTCATAGGTAGCGACCATGTCCCCATCAAAGTCGAACTTCATTGTTCTCCCAACACTCAGCCGAAGCCTCCTCCTCAGAAGGTCTACTGCTATCAAAAGGCAAATTGGGAACAATATCGCACCGATTTAGACACTGCCATAACTACGCTCACAATGCCTAGAACACAATACGAACTCGATCGAACAATCACTGGACTTACTACAGCCCTTCAAGACGCAGCACAACGTTCCATTCCAACAATCGAAGTTCAGCTACACAAACCTAAGTTACCTCCGCAATATTTACCATTTATTTCAGCATCCCGGAGAGCTTTCCGTGAATATCTCGCTACGTGTAACCTTGAAGCGCTTTGGCTTCATCGCCAGTACCTAAGGATCACTCATAATTATATCGTTGCGTTCAAGAGACGCCACTGGATTCAAACTTGCAACTAACTAGCTAATGAAACCCATCCAACAAAATATTGGCGCAAGTTCCATCAATTAACAGGTAGAGTTTCTCGTACGCCTTACCCCATTGTTCATAATCATCAAACAGTCGTTACGGATGCAGAAAAGGCTAATATTTTTGCTTTCTACTTTCAAGATATGTTTACACCTCTACCCAGTTGGCATACACCAGATCGCTTGCAATCAACTATAAACCGACATACCGATGCAGCTTCTCCTTTCTTTCGTTCGCCTGTTGATCATGATTTAGAACCAAATAATCCTCTAACCATGCCGATTCAACCCGAAACTATTAGTAATACACTTAAAGGTAAACGGAATACTGCACCAGGATTTGACTCTGTTACATATGTACTCATCAGACAAGCGCCTCACTCTTTTCTACTCTTTCTTAGCACCATTTATACCTTTATTCTGCGAACTGGATATATTCCACTCGACTGGAAATACTCAAAAGTGCTTCTCTTTCCTAAACCAAAGAAACCTCCATCAGAAGTCACATCCTATCGTCCTATTCACCTCAATAGTTGTCTCTGCAAATTCTTAGAAAGAATCCTTGTCCGTCGCATGCACGACCATTTTCACTCACATAATCTTCTTCCAATACACCAAGCTGGATTTTGACCAAATTTTAGTACTCAAGTTCAATTATTCCGTCTCACCACAGCTATTTACAATCAATATAATACAAGTTTTCCTTCTTGTCTTGTAACATTTGATTTGGAAAAGGCTTTTGACAAAGTTTGGCACCCTGGCTTACTATACACCGAAGTATCACGATCACTCGTGACTACCTCCTGCCAATTTTGTACATCTGCTTCATACACTCCTTCTTAATAGGACGACTAGCTTATATCTCAATCAATGGAACGTTATCTCATCCTATCTTGCTGCAATCTGGTGTACCATAAGACTCATCATTGTCTCCTTTATTATACTTACTGTACGTTGCTGATCTTGTTATTCCTAATAACACCACACTATTTCAGTTTGCTGACGACACTGCTTTTTCCACATTTGGCAATCTCTTAATAAAACCATGCAAGTAGCCATTGATGCATTTGTGCGATGGTGTCATATTTGGAGGTTAAATATTAACTCTTCCAAAACACAAACCATAGTTTTCTTACCACGTAGACGCCGTTCACGAGTACATCGAAACCCGAATCTACTTCGCCTTCAGGTTGATCCTACGCCTATTTCAGTTTCAAGTACTATTACGTATCTCTGTGTCATTTTTGACACTCATCTTACCTGGACTCCACATCTCACCAAACTCATAGGTCAAGCGCAAAATCGACTTAACCTTCTCAAACGATTAGTGGGCACAACCTGGGGATTAAAGGCACATACCGTTCTCAATACGTATAAAACCTCCATGTGGAGTACATTAACCTATGGACATACAGCCTGGGCATCTGCGCCCCTAAAATTTTATCAAAAACTTGCTATACTAGAATTCCATGCTATACGCCTAGCATGCCGCATAACCCTATCCCATCCAACACGTTTACTTTATGAGATGATCGATTTCCCGCCATTATTAACGCACCTCGAAGAACTTCGTATACGTTACATGAGCAAACGTATGGCACAGCCCCATTCTATGGTACTTGATATACTCCGCTACGACCGTGATAACGATGCACCACCAACTTTCATTGACACCCTTCTCCAACACTTCATGACATTATATCATTTACAGTTAGATGATGCCATATTGGACCCCGAAATCTATACAATCTACCGACCACATGAACTTTCATCTCATATCTATTCATCATATGTACAGTAATACCTATTAACAAGGGCCTCCTCCGTCTTCATCAGTTCCTGAATCGCCCCAGGAACAGAAGATAACTTCATTCGTCTGAACTAACATAACCTTGTGATGTGACGTCCAAAGCACTGCATTTCATCAATTCATTACATTTGTTCATTTTCTTACTGCAGCCCTCAACTTTCGTTTCCTCTCATAATTTGTGTTTATGTAATAACTGCCAATATTCACTTCTAGCCATCAACCTATTACTGCTTGTGTTTTATATATATTTTTCCTGGAATCATTTCAATCCATGTATGTTTAATATAAATATGATGAATAAAGAAATAATAAACCTGACAACCCTTAGACCACCTACATTTCCATAGAGACAATAGATCTACATTGCAGCGCTTACCGGAAGAAAGGCCACAACCCTTTAAACGGGACGACGATTAAAAAGGCATTTTAAACATACCTTACCAAGAAACCTAGCCTCTCTTGTGTGTGTTATTGTGTCAGCGAGGACGAGGTATTGCAACACGTACCTGTGAGCATAACACAAATACTACACTTAGAGGATTGACGGAAGTTATGACTTTCGAAGGGTTCCGTGTTTTTTGAATTTCATCTAATCATCTTTTCATCTTCTTTCATATTCGTTTGGGCTTTGGCCCTAGTATTCCTCATCCTTATGGCGGACTCAGGCAATGCTCACGGACAATCGAATCTTGTTCACACATCTCCGTTAAATATTGGCCCACATAGTCGGCAAAAAACGCAACCGCGAATTGTTGCCTGTACTACACGTCTAAACTCTATCTCAGACTAGTTGATAGGAAACCAAGAAAACTCCCCTACTCTCCTCCTCTTTCTCGCCGCAAGAGAGGAAGGCAGGTATACCACCCCTGACAGGGAAGGAAATGTTTGAGACATTCAGTAGTGTTTAAAACCTCATTTTTCCACTCCAGTACGCGCGCGCTTTGTGTCAATCTGAGGGAGTTTGCTGTTCCTTTTCACTACCTTTAACCCACCCATCTTTCACAACTTCAATCAATACGGTTATTTTAAGAAAAGGATATAGCATTGTTTATGTATTTTATAGGCCTAATAAATATTGATTTGACCATTTTAAAAAAGTATAGCAACAAGTTGTTTATAAATCAATTTTATGCTGATTCTTTCATTTAATGTTAGAAGGAAAAAATATCTTTTTTAAAGAACATTTTTCTATTCAAGTCGCTTCGTTACATTATGTTACAGATTGACAATACCTCCACTTCATATAAAAAAGATAAGAGACAAAGGACCGTGTAAGTATTGTTTTATATAAAGTTTGCTGTACCCGTTAACATTTTATGCAGCAAGTAATTGTAATATGAAAAATATCTAGTGAATTCCGCAACGAAGAAATAAGACTTCCTAGGGGCAAAAGTACAACACGAAGTCGACTGCTGGAGAAAACGGAAACGCGAGTTTGGCAAGCAAAAACAAGTAATAGGAAAATAGTATTAAACATTGCTTTAGTTGCTCTAATTTGAATCACTATTAGGTTATTTGGAATTGACTCGCATTCTTTTTCCTTTTCTTGTATACAGTATGAATACTGTTTTCATGGAAAAGGAGTCGACACATTTTTAGTTTTCTTGTCATATGCTAAGGAGAAATGGGCGTTCAGTGATAAGTTACTTACTTCCGGTTCGATCCTTGGTCATGTAAATTCGTGGCTAAAGACATCGTGTCAGTGGTTTTTCTCGGGTTTTCCATTTGTTGCCACTTTCATCTTCCACCATTCCTTACTTATAATTCATTTTCAATAATCATAGTCTCCCTTAATTTATATGGCATGCCTGCGAGACGTTAACTAAAGATGTCCTTTCATTTTTTTCATGCATATGTTGCTGTATTAACAAAAAAGATACCTGATAAAATAATCGTGCCGACACAATAAATTGTGTACAAGGTCCAACCCTGCCATCAGTTATAATGCACGCTCGAATAGCAGACAAAGTCCGCTATTCCAACGCTTCTGCACACCCCCGCCGTTTAAAATAATGAGCATACTTAAATTGAGTTGACAGTTATTTGTTAACCCATTTTGGTTACTCTGTTTTAATGTGTTAAGAACCAAGAAGTACGTACACTTTAATATGAGAGTTTCAATCCGTTGTTTGCACACTTTAAAAAAATATTTACATATCAGCAAATGGGGGCTTGTATTACTAAAGGGAACAGCAACACAATCCCGTCTGAAACAGTAGACAGCTAGCAGATCCGTAGTGGGGATACAACTTCCTATCAACTTGTCAGAGATAGACTGTAGTACAAGCTACCACAACTGTTCCTACAAGTTATGCATCATATGTAACTAACGGGCAACGAATTCGTTCGAGATCTCTTTCCGATGGTGAGCAAACATTAGACTCGAAGAAACAACGCCTTACATCAATCGCAGATCCTATTGCTGCTAATAGTGTCAGCATTAATATGGATTGGGCATCCACTTCTGCTGAATATTAATCAATGTCACACAAAGAAACAGTTTATAACTTCTTGTTAACCGATTATAACCCAAAATATGATTCAGTACGTGCTGTATTTCAACAACTAGTAAAGTACGTTCCTCGTTCAGAAATACGAGAAATCATCAAGACACGTCGGTGCATAATCCTGAAACCGGCCAATCCAAACGTCGCCACACACGTCCGGAACAAAGCTACTTACGAGATTTTTGGGTTGAAAGCAAAAATATCAACTTTAAGTTCGAGCGGACGGAAAACACCACCTCCACCACGGCGTCCTCCAATGTTATCTGTTGTCATTCGTGGCGTAGAACCCGACTTCACAGATGAAGAAATTTTTCTTGAATTGCAACAAGAAGGACTACCTGTCCAATGTTGTATACGTATTAACAACAACTAGGGTCCAAAATACTTAGTCCACGTTCTTACTGATCAAAAACAGTTGATCGACCAACTTCTTCTCAACGGTGCATATCTATACCGGCGTCGTTACAAGGTTGAACCATCTCGCACACCAGCACCTCTACCGGTTAGATGCGAGAAATGTCAACAATACAATTCTCATCCGACATCTGAGTTTCCAAATACTATCAAATGTGGCTACTGTTCACTTGAACATTCTACAAAAAACTGTCCAAATCTTAAGGAACCACCACATTGTGACCGATGTTCTGAAAGACATCCTACTTATGGCTACAAGTGTAAAGCTAAGCCTAAACCCAACCCAGCTAAACCAGAGCTTGTTGTACCGATACGTTCCATTGACACTCCAACCCCGCCAGCAAATTCGTTACACCATCCAATAACCGTTGAAGACCTATTACGCTTCTTTACGAAAAATTCATCTTTTTGATCGCAACCACATCCTGAACCAGATCATATATGCAGCCAAATTATTGTTTAACTTACAACTTCATGCTACCTATTCCGGACCTACAGTTCACTTTCAAATTCAACCAATAGAAGTCTACGTTTAACATGGGTACTTCTATATACACTTGTATACTACATATAATTATGGCTTATAGCTTACTTTTTCTTAACATTCGATCAGGCTTAACACACCACGTGCTTTTTACACGGCTTCTTCAAGAAGAACAAATTGCAGCCTTTGCACTTAATGAAATGTATCTTGCAGCACATCTCCAATGTTACTTTCCGACATATCACTTACTCCGACATGATGCTTCATCTGGTCCACGAGTCTATGGAGGAACAGCTATAGGTGTTAGCCAACACCTTCCTTATCGAGCAGTCACTGTTCCATTAACGCTCACACTCCACCTACCTGAGCATAATGTCACGACTATTTAATTTCGAGGCCGCACTGTCACCTTTGTCACCATACATTTTCGTCCAGGTACATCACTCAACTACGACTTCTTTTGATACATCGATTCTACCTTTACGCACTATATTATCATGGCAGATCTAAACATTCATAGCCGGTCACAGCGTGACAAAAATAACTTTCTCGACTTTCTGCATACTAAAACAGTTGCTGAGTTCCATGTTCTACCGAAGCCTACACGCAACGTCAGCAATAGTACTCCTGATGTCATTACATCATCTCTCTCGCAGAGTATTCATATCGATGTGCTTGATTCAATAGGTAGTGATCATGCCTATCACACTTACACTTCACTGCTCTCCTCGCTCTCAATCTAAACTACCTCCTCAGTAAGTATTCTGCTACAAACGAGCTAATTGGGAACAATATCGCTCCGACCTGGAAACTGCTGTTAATAAATTACTCATGCTTACTACACAATGCGATATTGATCAGACAATTGCTAATCTTACTGAATCTATTCAAGAAGCAACACAACGTTCCATTCCAACAACAGAAATACAATTGCATAAACCAAAATTGCTTCCTCATTATTTACCTTTCATATCAGCTTCTCGTCGAGCACATCGCGAGTATCTCGCTACAGGTAATCTTGAAGAGCTTCGACTTCATCGCCAATACCTCAGGATTACGCATAATTATATTGCTGCATATAAGAAACGCCATTGGATTCAAACTTGTAACTCACTTGCAAGTGAATCACATCCAAGTAAATATTGGCGCAAATTCCATCAACTCACAGGGACAGTTTCCCGCACACCATACTCCATTGTTCAAAATAATCAGGCAGTCATCACTGATATGGATAAAGCTAATACGTTTGCTTCATTTTTTCAAGATATTTTTACACCTCTCCCAGGTTGGCATACACCGCGACGCCTACAAAAGTCAATAAACCAACTTACAGATCCATCTTCTGCTTTTCTGCGCCCATCTATCAACCACTCTTTGGAACCCAATAATCAACTTACTACTCCGATCCAACCAGACGTTATTCACCAAACATTATTCCGTAAACGCAACACTGCACCAGGATTTGATTCTGTTACGTATGTTCTCATCAGGCAAGCTCCACCTTCTATTCTTCTTTTTCTCAGCACCATATAAACTTTCTTCCTCCGAACTGGATTTTTCTAATCGACTCGAAATACTCAAAGGTTCTTCTCTTTCCGAAACCTAAGAAACCCCCGCCTGACGTCCAGTCCTCACTAGTTGCCTCTGTAAAATTTTGGAACGAATTCTAGTCCGCCGCATGCACGCTCACCTTGCAACACATAACCTACTTCACCAAGTCGGTTTTCGACCTCATTTTAGTACGCTGGATCAACTATTACGAATATCCACGGCTATTTATAATCAATAAAACACAGGTTTTCCTTCTTGTCTGGTAGCCTTTGATGTAGAGAAAGCTTTCGACAAAATCTGGCACCCTGGTTTACTTTACAAACTCCATAACGATCAACTACCATCTTCATATATCAGGTTCATACATTCCTTCTTATTAGGGAGGCTAGCATATATCTCTCTTAGCGGAACACTCTCTCATCCGATCTTCCTACAATCTGGCGATCCTCAAGGTTCGTCACTGTCTCCTCTATTATACTTATTGTATGTTGCCGACCTTGTCCCACACAACATAAGCATATTTCAGTTTGCTGACGACACTGCCTTTTCACGACGGCACGGACAGTGCAATCAATCAGTAAAAACATGCAAACGGCAATTGACGCATTCGTTCACTGGTGTAATATATGGCGGTTAAATATTAATTCTATTACTTAAGTATTAATTCTATTAAGTATTAATTCTAAAACTCAGGCTATTGTTTTCCTGGCACGTAGACGCCGTTCACGAATATACAGGAATCCAAGTCCATTAAACCTTCAAGAAAATCATACACCTGTCCTGGCGTGAAATACCTGTCTTGGTGTCATATTTGACTCCAAACTTACCTGGAATCCACACTTCACCAAGATCGTGCGCCAAGCACAAAATCGGCTCAACCTACTCAAGCGCTTAGTCGGTACAACTGGAGGCTAAAAGCATTAACAGTACTTAATACTTACAACGCCTTTATGCGCAGTACATTAATATATGGGCACACTGCCTGGACATCCGCACCGCCAAAATTCTATCAGAAATTGGCTATCCTAGAGCGTCATGCTCTACACCTAGTACATTGCATCCGCTTACCGCATCCGACACGGTTACTTTACGAGCTGATTGATTTTCCACCTTTATTGCATCATCTCGAACAGCTTCGTACTCGGTACGTTTGAAAGCGAATTGACCAGCAGCATCCCATGTTACTTGATATCCTACGGTACGATCGGGATCACGACGCGCCTTCAACTTACGTCGATACTCATGTCCAGCACTTCATTACATTCTATCATTTACAAGTAGATGATGCTGGAGTGGATCTCGAAATCTCTCACATCTACGAACCACGTGAGCTTTCATCATTCATCTACCCATCATATGCACTGTAACTACGTATTAAAATGGACTTCCTCTGTTTTCACCAGTTCCTGAATCGCCCCAGGAACATAGGATAACTTGCATTCGTCAGTACTAACAAAACCCTGTGATGTGGTGTCCAAAGCACTGCATTCCATCTTCATCTACTTCTCTGCCCACTGCATCCTGCACTACAATAATTCAGTTTTGCATTCGCCATAACTCAGCACGGCATGCTAATAAATGTATTTTTCTACAATATTATTGTTGCACACTTGGCCTCCCATCATATGTTTGATTCTCACTATATGTTATTTTTCACCCTTCAATCACCTCTCTGTATGTATGTGTACTCAATAAATGAATAAATGAATAAATATTAAATATGTACACCTCTTAGACCAACCACATTAAAGTACAATCAGCTTTTCTATATATGATGCACTTACCCGAAGAAAGGGCAAAACCCTTTAACAGGACGACGGACAAAAAAACGTTTTAAAGGTGTCATCATCGATCATCACTTAACTTGGCGGAAACATCTTCAAGCAATCATTCGCAAAACGTATGCTCGGCTCAATTTACTAAAACATCTAGTTGGTACCATCAGGGGATTGCAACCCACTACAATCCTTAATACGTATAAGGTATTCTTACTCCCAGTTCTAACATATAGTCATCCCGCTTGGATCGCTGCACTACCTTCTTTCTATCAGAAATTACAAGATCTTGATAGCGGCACCACAAAATTTTTCGTCCCAAAAAATGAAAAAGGAAGAAAGGCCACGGAGGGCCCCCATTTGTTACGATGTACAGGTCTCTTTCTGTTTACTTAGTTCGTTAAATTCCACATAATGTAGAAAACTGCTCACGCTAATTCCTTAGCGGTTGTCACAAAAGAAATATAATTCAATTACACCATGATTTACATGGGAACAGTGGATTAATCTAGGGGAATGACAACAATATTTCTAAAAAGTTTATTACATACTAAAATGATAATATACAACAACATTTAATTGAGTGATTCACAAGACTTATTTAATATTTGATAGTTCATTTGATAGTTTGTACCTTAATATAGATCGATTAACAGGCAAGTTATTCAGATATTTAAATTATTGGAGATGGAAGATGCAATACGAATATGCGACAACAGTTCTTAATCTTGAAAGTTTTACTGCAGGTAAACAGTACATTTTGAAGTACTGCATGACATCTCTAAACTTGAAATTGCTGATGCAACAAGTGCTCGTACACACCTTATAGGAGCAGTCTTGTAGCTCGTAGAACTTTGACGATGATTGTCAGCTCACAACTTGCGTCTCGAATCTCAACTCTCGTATCTCCGAAGCTCCGAATGAATATATTGAAACCTTGAGGTCCCTTTTTATTATTTTTCGAGGGACACACCCAAGCCTTGTATCAGTTAGTTCATCCTTTTGCGTCAGACCCCTAAATATGGAAACTTATTGATCTTTTGCATTCTGGTTGGCTCTTAGCAAGGACCGCACCCAGGATACATGGCATGATACACATGTACACGCGTGGACGGCGTGACGGTCACCGCCGGAAGAATTCAATGACATGATTTCTAGACTTATCCATAGATCCTTAACTATTTAACCAATTTCCGCACATTAATGCGGGGTCACGTTGTCAAAATCGTGATAGTGTATCCTGTTGGTGAGTAAGTATAACCTTCAACAAGTAAACATCCTACGAAATTGGCGCAGTAAAAGCAACATCAGTCACCTTCAAAGGTTTCCTTTCTTTGTTGCTAGCTTGTGACAAGCCAAAAGAGAATTGTCTTGTAAAATGCACATTAATCCAAAGTAACCTTTTCAATTCCTTCAATATAGAGCAATGTAACCATATTTTTGGGCCCAGCGTCACAGACATGCATTTCGTTTGACTTATAGAATCAAGCTTCCCAGTCCGTTGCAGGAGCTTTATAAGCTCTATCACTTTTCCTTCCTCTCTCTGTCATCTTGAACAGTTACTTGTAAAGTTCATTACTAACCGGTTTCAGTAACGTCATCCATTACTTCTGGATACTATGGACGCCGACCGCCACTATGATTTAGGATATAAATTTTCTTCTTGCCCTGTATTCCTACTGTTCTCTTTATATCTCAAAACCATTCCACCAGACCATCCAGACCATTTTGTCGCTTCAGCTTATTCTTCTGATCACCTTCCACTTCATATATCACCTACATACGCTGCACTGTAACCTATTGTGCTTACAGGGATCCACTTGTCTACATCACTGTCCAAAGCAGCCCCTGGACAAGAAGATGATCTGCATTCGTCTAACTAATATTTCCTTGTGTTGTCCTGTGATATGCATTTCGCTGTCTTTATATTTTCTCCTGATCTCATGATTATGAACAAAGTTCATAATGTCCGTTGCAATTGAATAAAATAAAATAAAAGTCATAACCAATCATTATGGTCTAAAGTAAAGTAAATGATTTTTCGCTTATTCTTACTTCCCATAGACCACCTCCAATATCCTTCCTTCCGCAGTCTCTGCACCTCTCACCCTCGATAGAGGGCGTAATCCTCGCAAGGGAGCTAGCCTTCGGCTAGCAATTAAAAAGGCGTTTTAATCTACAAGAAAAGACAATGGATTCAAACGTGTAACACTCTTACCACGGAAACTCATCCCAGCAAATATTGGCGCAAATTCCATCGACTCACTGGCAAAACGTCTCGCACGCCCTACCCTCTTATTCACAACAATCAAGCTCTTTATACTGACATCGACAAGGCGAATCTTTTTGCTGCATTTTTTCAAGATATCTTCACTCCGCTTCCTGGATACCACCCACCGCAACGCCTTCAATCTTCGATCAACCGTCACGCTGATCCGACATCTGTTCATTTGCAACCATCTGACCAGCATGTTCTGGAACCTAATAATCCACTAACTCAAACCATACATCCGGATGACATCAGAGCTACTTTAGCAACTAAACGCAATACGACACCTGGACTCGACTCCATTACGTATGCTCTCATCAAACATACACCTCCTTCTTTCATTCTGATTCTCAGTCATATTTATACGTTCATCCTGCGAACTGGCTTCTTTCCGCTCAATTGGAAATACTAAAAAGTTCTTTTATTTTCTAAGCCAAAGAAACCACCATCTGACGTCGATCCGTATCGTCCCATCCATTTAACAAGTTGTCTTTGCAAAATATTCGAACGTATACTCGTTCGACGGCTTCACGAACACCTGTGCTGTCAATCCATCAAGCTGGTTTCCGACCGCGCTTCAGGACACTAGATCAACTATTACGACTTACCACTGCAATTTATAACCAATACAATAAGGGCTTTCCTTCTTGTTTAGTTACATTTGAATTGCAAAAGGCATTTGATAAAGTCTGGCATCCTTGCTTGATATACAAATTACATAATTATCTACTACCCATACCTTATATACGCTTAATCAATGCCTTCTTAACCGGACGTATTGCATATATTTCTATTAACAACGCTCAATCACACAAAATTTTCTTACACTCTGGCGTACCTCAAGGATCTTCTTTGTCTCCATTGCTATATTTATTTTACGTTGCTGATCTCAGACTTAAATGTTTCTTTAGCTTACGTTAAAAGAGACGGATGAGTAAGGAAAATGAAATTTAACTTTTGTGTTCTCCAATCGAGAATCGTATCCGGAACCAGAAGCGGCGTAAGAACAACTGGTGCGGGGTAATTGCAATTTATCTATTCATCTAGTTCAGCACGAAGCCATCATATTTTGACGGTTATATATATATATATATATATATATATATATATATATATATATATATATATATATATATATATATTGGTGTATGAGGTGATATTTCGAACTATCGCGTTACTAACTCGCTAAACTGTTCTTGCGTAGATATTCAGAATAAAGCCTTTCCTTAGTTGAGATATAGCCTAGGGTGGCGGGGGATACGGACCACAGGTTTTTGAGTGACAAAAATAATTTATTATTTATACAATTTTGAAAGTTTATAGTAAACCAATGATATACCTACCACAGTATGGGATCTGGCTGCTCCCCCCAGGTTCTTATCTTCTCTAAAGGTAATCAAGAAAGTTCTGTCCTTTTTTGTGGAGATCTCTGTTCAAATGGCCCTCATACCATGAGTTGAAAGCGAATGTAGATAAGTCAGTTGTTTGTGTATGTATATCCAACATACTACCTTTTTGTGGCAGGTCAGTTACACCGCGAACTTGTGTAAGGACAGAGTGAAAATGAAACCTCCGTAGAGCTTTATAAGGGCGTGTATGCTGTACGAGTTCAAACTGGGGTCTAACGCCGCTGCAGCGGGGCGGAAGATATACCAGGCCTTTGGTGTGGTTGTCATGACTACGCGGAAAGTGCAAGGGTGGTTTAACAAGTTTAAGGACGGTGTCGAAACAATCGAAGACACACCACATGCCTGAAGACCAACACATGTACAAAATGAAGATCTTACGGTAGCAGTTGAGGGAAACAGTGATCAGACATGTGGGAAACTGGGACTACAGTTAAGTGTGAGTGGAGAAACCACTCTGCAGTATCTTCAACAAATTGGAAAGCCCTACAAGTTGGGTTGATGGGCCCCACATGACAGAAGGCAACGTGAAAAGACACCTGTGTTTCTTTACTGTCTCGTTCAGGAAGGAGCCATTTACGGACAGGGTGTTGACATATGATGAAAAGTGGGTACTGTACGAAGCTCCACGGCACTGTCATCATTGGTTAGCATCCCATGAACCGGTTCCAAAATAGCTGAAACCAGCACTGTACCAGAAGGAGGTCCTCCTGTCTGTTTGGTGGACTGCTCGCGGCATAGTGCATCGGGAACTGCTACCAGCTGACCAGAGCAGCTATGCAACGGTGTACTGTCAGTAGTTGGGCAATGTTCAAGAAAAACTCAGAACTCTGGAGCCAGCATGTCTGAATCGCAAATGATTTCAGGACAACGGTATGCCCCACGTAGCTAGGATGAACCGAGCCACGTCCAATGAAACTATTTATGAATACGAGGAGTGATCAGGAAGTAAGGTTAAAAAGTCTGTAGTAGAACGTGTATATATTTTTTCATATGAACAATACTGCCAACAGATAGTATATAAAATAGGTTATTTTTCGATAAAGTCTCCATATCAGTTAAGGCACTTGTCGCATCGTGGGTGAGTTTGAAGATTCCCTCCTGATAAAAAGTATTGTCCTTGCGTGTACAGTCACATTGTCACGAGGTGTTTCACCTCCTCGTCTTAAGCAAAGCGACTGCATCCAAAACGCTCCTTCAAGTGTGGGAACAGGTGAGTCTCTTGGAGCGAGATCCGGGCTATAGGGAGGGTGGTTGATGATGTCCACGAGAGCTGTGTTCAAATCTATTGATACCGTGCTGGGTCGGCGACTGCTCTCCTTGTCCGTTACGTTTTCTCTACCAGCCACGAACTTTCAACATCATTCTGCGAGATGTTGACGAGACATTGCAGTCTCTCCGTAAACCTCTACCAGCTGCCGGTGAATTTCAGGCGCAGTTACATGTTTCGCTCACAGAGTAACTGAGCTGACTTCTTAGCGAGACCAGTTTTCCAAACGAGTCGGCATTCGTGTTTATCTACAACTAGCGCCGTAGGTGGCGGATGGCTGAAACTATGCTCATTTGCCAAATCCATGTATGATACTAAAATTATCGGACACTCCTCATTCCTCTATAACAGACGAACCTCGACAAATATCGACCTTGTAACCTTCACTATGCGGTTACGTTATGTGCTATCTATGATTTACATACAACGGGACTTACGCGAGAGTTATTGTAATTATAGGAATAATCATTTTTTAAAAAAAATAAATTTAGACATTGATAATTTTTACAGTAAAATCTAAAACTTTTTTTGTTGTTGTTGAAACGAAAGATTAATATTTTCTCTGAATGTTTTAATGTGTGTATTTTTACGTTTAGTTCTGTCTATTGAAATTTTCCAAGCACTGAGTCATGATTAGGCATTGACAAATATGAAACATGCATATACCTCAGATTATTTGTGTAGAGTATTGATGATTGATGGAAAATAACTTTAGTAACAACTAGTTTTGATATGATGGTTTGTTTTATATAAGTTTATTGTTGCAATCAACTCGACTTCGGAAAGCAAAGTAGTTTTAATTTTTGACTCGAGTTGAGGTTTTTGTATTTGTGATAAAATTGTAAGAACGTGTACTTATGAATTAACTTTATCATATTTGTGAATGCATGACTTTATACGTTGACTTGTGAAAGGTAGATGACATCAGTGCTTGGCAACGATTTCAGAAACTGAATTGTATTGCACTTTGTATAAATAAAAAAATATTAATTAATTACAGTTGAATTTTGAAATATTTAAGATTTCTTTTTGCTGAATCTCCTTTAAAGAATAATAAACTAAAAGTACAATTACGAACAAACTTTTAATAATTATATTGATCAGCGTCTGTAACATTACATTACAAGAATTTTGTAAAATATACCAGTGTTCTTTTTTAATAAATTATACTCTCCAGCCTAAATAGTTTTTCTTTGGCTCTCTCCTTAAAAAGTTTACCCACTACTTTAAAGGAACCTGCACGCTTGCGATTCGTGGCATAAACAATTACAGTAATTTTCTTTACAGTGCCTTCAAGGAATTGTTTTAAAAGAAATAAAATTTAGAAAATGTTTTTAACAATTATTTATATAATTTACACTATTTAATATTAACATTTATGTGTTGGATAGCTTTTAAAGTTGTTAAAAATAATCAACGTCATTACATTTTTTAAAAAAGTTGTTCCCGTTCTTATTGGTTCTTCCCCAAAACGGCCATAAATTGTTTTATAAACATTTACTCATTTTTAAGTTTTCTTTAGGTTACAAGATAATTCTAGATAATGTTAAATAAAATATTTCATTTTTGTGGTTGTCCATCACACATTTTGAGCTAAATATCAACAACTTATTTCGTTTGGAGTATGTGGTTCAAATTAGTTGATTTAGACTTTAACGTCTCTTTCAGCACCGAGACTATATAAGACTTGACATTACAGCTGAACGTGAGGTCCAAACCATTTGGGTTCTCTGTGGAAATCGAATATGGGCCCTCCGCACCGAATGCACGTACGTTAACGCTATATCTACTAGGAAACTCAGATTGTTTGGTTTGGATTCCACGTTAAGTGGTGCAGCTAAACGTTTCACTAAAAAAATTACATTAACCTTCATGGAGGATCGGTCGTAGGAGGTGTGGGGCCAACTGTGAACAATTTTGGTTGGACTTAGATTCCCAGCCGACTTGCAGTATGTTGTTGTTTGTACTTGACAAGCCGAGAGTATGTTGAACTCTAGTATGGAGCGTGGGACTCAATTATGAAGAATCGATCCAAACGGGTAAAGGTCGACTCTGGCTTCAAGCAAAAGCTTAATTTAATCTCAAAAGAAAATATTGCTTAAAGTTCTTTTACTCTTCTTTCTATAATATTCTTCTATTTGTTCTCATTCTTCATTCCATTATCTGTATGATATCTTAGAAAACTAAATGCATGACAGTTCGTAGGGATCGTAATACTGAAAATTATGGATGCGTCAAAATATAAAATAATACTTTCGATAAAGTGGGTACTTTCAAATAACTAGGATTCATATTAACAGACCAAAACCACATTGATGAATAAATTAAATGTCCATTGGAAGCAGGAAATTCGTGTTATTATTTAGTTCCATGGCTGCAATACTGTGGGAAATACCGTGGTCGGGTGAAATATTTATTTAGGAATTTGTATTTGCCCTATCCAAATATCCAAGTTTCAGAATCCTGCGGTACTTCCGCAACAATTTTTATAGAGGTAGTTGATGAGCACTTCCAACTATAGTCCAGTTGCCAAACTGCCTCTATAAAAATTGTTGCATGGGTGCCTTAGGATTCTGAAACATGTATTTGCACATAATCTAGCCATAGAAATACAAGCGAAAAACGGAAACATTCTTCCGCTCCGTTGACACCCTCGTAGTTAGCAGATCCCCCTCGACGGCTCGTTCCACCTGAACATCTGTTCAGAATTGCATGGGTACCACATACGCCAACTTCATGGCCTTATTGAAAATCTACCAATATCGGACACTGTACATTCGACATTCCTTTTACGTGGGACCTAACAACAAACAGAAGTCTCATACCTTTGCATATATTATAGCATATTCCAACCCAGGCCAACATTCTGCACCAATAACGCCATTCGCTTCCTAGTTATGGCATGTAGGGCCAATTTGCGGTCCCATATTTCGGAAATTTCTGCGTATGGGCCCAAACGCCAAATTACGTGTCTCCTACCTTGGTCTCCGTTAACACACATCCGGACCCCAGCCACATCAGTTGTGTACAAGTAATGTCATTCGCTTCCTAGTTATGGCATGTAGGACCACTTTGCGGCCCCATATTTCGGAAATTTCTGCTTATGGGCCCAAACGCAAAATTACGTGTCTCCTACCTTGGTCTCCCGTAACACAAATCCGGACCCCAGCCAAATCGGTTGTGTACAAGTAACGTCATTCGCTTCCTAGTTATAGCATGTAGGACCACTTTGGGACCTCGTAATTCGGAAATTTCTGTATATGGGCCCAAACGAAAAATTACGTGTCTCCTACCTTGGTCTCCGTTAACACACATCCGGACCCCAGCCACATCAGTTGTGCACAAGTAATGTCATTCGCTTCCTAGTTATGGCATGTAGGACCACTTTTGGGTCCCTTATTTCGGTAATTTCTGCGTATGGGCCCAAACGCCAAAATACGTGTCTCATACTTTGGTCTCCCGTAACACATATCCGGACCCCAGCCAAATCGGTTGTATACAAGTAACGTCATTCGCTTCCTAGTTATAGCATGTAGGGCCACTTTGCGGCCCCATATTTCGGAAATTTCTGCGTATGGGCCCAAACGCCAAAATACGTGTCTCCTACTTTGGTCTCCCGTAACACATATTCGGACCCCAGTCAAATCGGTTGTGAAAAAGTAACGTCATTCGCCTCCTAGTTATAGCATGTATGGCCACTTTGGGGCCTCGTATTTCGGAAATTTCTGCGTATAGGCCCAAACGCCAAAATACGTGTCTTCTACCTTGGTCTCCCGTAACACATATCCGGACCCCTGCGAAATCGGTTGTGTACAAGTAACGTCATTCGCTTCCTAGTTATAGCATGTAGGGCCACTTTGGGGTCCCTATTTCGTAAATTTCTGCGTATGGGCCCAAATGCAAAAATACGTGTCTCCTACTTTGGTCTTCCGTGACACATATCCGGACCCCAGCAAAATCGGTTGTGTACAAGTAACGTCATTCGCTTCTTAGTTATAGCATGTAGGGCACTTTGGGGCCCTGTATTTCGAAAATTTCTGCGTATGGGCCCAAACGCCAAAATACGTGTCTCCTACTTTGGTCTCCCGTAACACATAACCGGACCCCAGCCAAATCGGTTGTGTAAAAGTAATGTCATTCTCTTCCTAGTTGTAGCCAGTGCCCAAACAGCACAATGCACGTACAGTACCCGTATAGTACATGTACAATTGCACGGATGCAACATGTACATCATCTGTATAAATGCACGTCTGTACATGTGATGCACATATACGTCACAAGTCCTATTCAACATATTCACGTGCACAGGACATGTGCAATGCACACTTACGCGTCCTGCACAAGTGATTTACACCTACTGCGCAGGTGATTTACAAGTAGCACGTATTCGATTTACATGTAGTGCACAGGTGATTTACATTTAGGACAGCGGTGATTTACACGTAGCACACAGGTGATTTACATGTAGCACACAGGTGATTTACATACAGTAACCAGGTAATTTACATGTAGGACAGATGATTTACATGTAGGACAGAGGTGATTTACACGTAGCACATAGGTGATTTACACGCAGTACCCAGATGATTTACATGTACGACAGAGATGATTTACACGTAGTACACAGGTGATTGACACCCAGTACCCAGATGATTTACATGTAGAACACAGGTGATTTCCTCGTAGTGCAGAGGTGATGTAAAAGCATATTCGAGATGCAACGGAAAAAAGAGTTTATATATTTGGTGGCTTACGCAGTAACACCATCTATAACACCAATTTTTTTCCTTTGTCTTTCATTCCCATCTGGCGATGGGCGGGCCGCAGACGGTTATGCCGTCTCTATGGCCAGAGTGATGTCTGTACTAGATGAAGAATATTATTGGGGTTAGATACAGGTTGCTAATATAGTATGGTTGTAAGCAGAAAGCTTCTCGGTAATAATGATGTTGTGTCCAATTTGCGGAAGTGCCACGTGTCATGGGATGCGTTAGTGTGAGGTGAGGGAGAGAGATTCGGCAGTGATGTCATGGAAAAGCAGTTATTGCTACTGTACTATTATCGATATAGATGAGAGTGGTGTTGGTAGATTGAACGCTCAGGGTAACACCAAAGACATCACCTTCAAAGTATATCACAAGTAACTAAAAATTGTCAGTGAGAATTTTACTTTTGAAGTTTATTATTTGCAGCGAGCAAAGCTTTAAGTAGTATCTTTGACATGTTTGCCAAGTAACAAATAACGCAACATATTCTACTGTAATCGGTAACGAAAATAATTTTGTAAACCTATGAACTATCTGACAGTAGTTACAACAGTACAGTGCTGTCACCTGTTGATCTTGTATCCTAGCTCAGCGGACGTTATGGCGTTTCTACAATCATTCAGCTGTCATTCGTCGAAAAGTTTCTATAACCGCCTGGAGGAAAAACGACACCTACCAAAATTGGAAGTTACTTTATATTGTTGATGAGAATGAGAGTAAAAGAATGAAAGTAAAAGTATACACTTTCACAGTATTATGGACGTCTCATACACACGTGCAGTAGCCGTGCAAATGCACATGTGCACACAACGACTTAAGCACCGGTAATTTAAATGTGTTTCATCTTCGCAAATGCACATGTGCACATGCACGGCTCAATCATGGGTTATGTACGTGCGCTGCATCCACGCAAATGCACATGTGTACATAACGGCTACAGCACGGGTTATATAAATGTGTGCTTCATCCATGCAAATGCACATGTGCACATAACGGTTAAGCACGGGTTACGTACGTGCGCTGCATCCATGCAAATACACATGTGTACATAACGGCTTAAGCACGGGTTATATAAATGCGTGCTTCATCCATTCAAATGCAAATGCGCACATAACGGCTTAAGCACGAGTTCTGTACGTGTGCTTCAACTACGCAAATGCACATGTGCACGTAACGGCTTAGGCACTGGTTATATAAATGTGTGCTTTATCCGTGCAAATGCACATGTGCACATGCACGACTTAGTCACTGGTTATATACGTGTGCATATCCTACGCAAATGCACATGTGCACATACACGAGTTAGGTATGTGTGCTTCATCCACGTAAATTCACGTGTACGGCTTATGCACGGGTTATGTATGTGTTCATCATTAACACAAATGCACATGTGCACATGTACGGCTTATGCATGGATAGGACACATATGTCGTACACGTACGTGTTGTCTGGGTGATGGGTAAATTCCCGGGAAGATATTTTTCGGGAATATTCTCTGGGAATATTCCCGGGAAGATTCCCAAAATGGGAATTTATCCGGGAATTTATGTTCAATCAAAAAGAAAATTGCATTCTATTACTATATTATGATTTCAAAGTTGAATTAATTTTTATATCACAGCATAATATTACTGTTGTCCACAGAGGATTCTTTAAAATGTATATTCTGAACGGCACTACGTTACTTTATTAACACTTTATCATATTTGGAGAGTACGCATAAATGTATATTTATTTATAATATGTTCTATCAATTAAATATGTGTGAAAAATTATATAGTAAATTATATAGTATCAGTTTAAATTTATATGTAATTGGATTTGCTCAACTTGACTCTATTCCTGATATTATGAACTCATTAAATTTATAAATGTTATAAACCAATTAAATTGGGTAAATGCCAGAAGATACCTGTGTCACCAATTCATCAATATTTGCGCATACTATATATTTATCAACATTTGCGCGCACAACATTTGCAAGATACTTACTTATCTTTATATTTTAGCACGTAACATTGTCATACACGACCTTTCATTCTACCTATTTCCCGAAATTCCATACGTTAATTCACATGTAAAAGAAGTCCGAGTACCTCTTCAGAAATTCGAGTCAGAGAGAGGAGACAGACCGACGTCTATTACTAATGGTGATTCAGGGTTTATTAACAGCACTTCATCTCTGTTTCTACATAATTATAAATTACTTTACAAAATGGTTTCTTTTCTCCATTTGTAAATTAGTGCTTTGCTAATTTTGACTGTTCTTTTGCTTTGGGGGCCATCTTTTGCACCTACTTTTTTGCGATATTCTATTCCGATGCGATTATTTTATGGTTTCAAACATTAAATTACGTTACCAAAATTAAATTCAAACAGCATTGCAGAGCGAGCGTTAGCGAATGAAGGCGGGTTAGAGCTCTGCATGGCACGTTATTTTCTATATTCGTTATCAACAATTCACTTTCTTTTCTCACATAAATCACTTCCACTTACCTTTCCGTTTTGTATAAATCCAGTACTGCCCTAAACAAATGTGGTCGATACTTTCTTGTCTACTTGAACATCACTATCAACTCATTTCTTCCGTAAATCATCCTACTTTTTGCTAGTTTTGGCCCCCCAATACTAAACAACTACCCCCTTTTAACGCAAATGGAAATGGAACTTTAAAAATCATATTATTAGTTATATAAAGTACCGTCAAATAATTTTAAATTTTTTAACCTCCAAACTCTTCAAAACCTGGAAGTAAATCATAATACATTAAAATAAAGTGATTAGTCATATGGTTCTTATAATTTGGAAGATAAAGTAAAGAAATGGAAATAAATTCCTTCCCGGGAATTTATAGGCCAGGGAAAACCCCGGGTATATTCCCATTTTTTAAATTCCTTTCCACCGGGAATATTCCCACTGCCCATCACTAGTTGTAGCATGTATGGCCACCTTGGGGCCTCGTATTTCGGAAATTTCTGCGTATGGGCCCAAACGCCAAAATACGTGTCTCCTACTTCGGTCTCCCGTAACACTAGGGGTGAGTCAAGATGGCGGCAAGTGTAGTTGGACGACCCGTAGCTCCTGAAGAGAAACAAGGTATTAGCGTGGAACTGTGTAAAAAATGTAAATACAACATTGAATCTACAACATTAAATGTTTGTGAAGCATGCAATATAAAGATTCAAAACAAAAATACAATAGTAACACGATCAAGATCGAAAAACATTCAGACGAATTCATGTGCTTCGCAAACAAACGACGATCGAGTGGAAAATGACACAGTAAAGGGAAAGTGTTTTAGTTGCGTTCGGACAGAACATGAGGTTTCGTCTTTGAAAGAAATGGTACATATTTTGCTTAGTGATGTGAATACATTAAAAAGTACGATTCATGATATCAAGGAACAACAGGAAGGAAGTGTGATTAAAAGTGATGAAGTGCAAGTGCAAGGAGAAAACATGAGTTCAAGTACGGTAAAAGCGAACCATTGTGACAGCAATGTAGATGTTGATAGCTTAGTACAAATAATAAACGTATTACAGGATGACATAAAGTCCCTAAAATCAGAAAACGAGGCATTGCAGCAAAAAATAAAGTCAGTAGAATCAGATGTTGAAACTCAAAGGAACCCCAACCAGTGGCAGAAAGTAAATTACAGTAGACCTAGAAAATATTCAGATGTGGTTTCAAATAGTTCAGTTGTATGTGTAAACAGATATAGTGTGCTAGAAAACGTCGAAAGTGAAGTGGATATGAGGTCAAATGTAAATCAGGCAGGAAACTCACAAAAGAAGACAAGTGTAAGAATGCCCACAAACAAAGGACAAACGATAAAGCAATCCCAAGTGCGCAAAGCTTCAATCAATAAGATTGGTACAAGAAGAAAGCTCCAGACAGAGTCGCAAGTGTACATATATGGTGATAGTCATGGTCGAGGACTGTCTATGAAAGTGAGCGACAATTCTAAACACAAGTTGGCAGTACAAGGGAACATCAGGCCTGGAGCGAAAAGTGTTGATGTGTTATCTGGCATCAATACGAACAATGTAAATAAAGAAGGTAATTGTGTAGTAATATTAAGTGGAACAAATGATGTGGCTAGGAATGAAGGTTGTGAGGCTGTGAGTAGGATTAGAAATAAACTAGCTGTTTTGAATAAATGTAAGTTAATAGTAGTAAACATTCCTTACCGGTACGACCTTATTAAAGAATCGTGTGTTAATGAAGCTGTACAAGCCACTAACTTAAAACTAAAAGCAGTATGTAATCAATTCACGAATGTTGATATGGTTGATATCAGTAAGTTAGGTAGGGAAATGTATACTCAACACGGTATGCATCTGAATCAAGCAGGGAAGGATCTATTAAGTATAAAGATCTGTGAAATAATTGATAAGAGCATAGCCACTACATTAGAAAGTAAAAAGGCAATAGCGATGCCTTGGTCTGTACAGGAAAACCCAAATCACCCGACTCCATGAATGAATTGAAAATTTCGTGGGGCCGGGTGGAAACTTCAAACCTAACAAAGTCGCTTAAAATTAATGATATAAGTAGAAATGTAACTGTTAATAAACGATCAAATGTACAAGGTAATATGAGTCAGGGAGTAGAACCGATTTCAGTCAATGCTGTCCAATTAGCCCAACTATCTAATAAAGCTGATGATACACACTCAGTGACCAGCAATGCTCTTAAACTATGCTTTCTTAATGTACAAGGGTTGAAGGACAAGTCATTCCTTATTTCAGATTTTGCCTACGAAAATGATTTACATATTTTCTGTGTGAGTGAACATTGGAGTGCGGACAGTGAACTCCAATACAACAATATAGATGGTTTTTCTATGGCAAATAGTTACAGTAGGAGTATATACATACATGGTGGGGTCGCTATCTATGTTAATAGTCAAATAGAATATCGTCAATTAGATATAACTTTTCTTAATACTGAACGTGAATTTGAATCAACTGCAATTTTTCTGGATCAGTACAAGTTAATAATTGTATCTGTTTATAGAACTCCTGATAGTAATCCAAATATTTTTTTAGAAAAATTGGAGAAGTTATTGGCATTTCTCAGCAACTGGCATAATTATGAGATAGTAATAGGGGGCGATGTAAATGCACATTTTGATGTGACTACTGACAAACGAACTGTCCATGAGTTACTTAATCTACTCAGACAACATAATCTTCAAGTGATTAATCGTAAACCGACTAGAGGCACAGCGTGCTTAGATAATGCATTTACCAATGTAAAAACGGAATATTTAACCAGTAATGTATGTCAATTTCCTTTCTCAGATCATGATGCCCTGCTAGTCAATCTAAGTACAACAAAAGTAGAATCCTGCAACTTTAGTTTTCCCACCACCGAACTTATAGCAACTAGGCCCATCACAGAAACTAATTTGCAAAGTTTCATTCAACAATTATCGTGTATAAACTGGGAACTTAACATTAGGTATGATAATTTAAATGCCAGCGATACATTTGATCTTTTTTTAACAAAGTTTCTAAATATTTTTGATATGTGTGTGCCTAAAAGGGTGGTCCGATATAATTCATCAAAGAAAACAAAGTTAGGTAAAAGAACGTGGTATACCCCAGAACTCTCTGCCATGAAAGATAAAGTAATGCAGTATTATAATATATATAAGAATAAAATGACTAGTGAATCCAGTGATATTTATAAGTCTCAAAGGAGTAAATATAAATCTGCAATAAAGGTAGCGAAAGCAACATACAATGAAAATTGCATTGAATTATCATCAAATAAATGCAAAACTGCATGGAAGATAATCAACAAGGTAAGCAATAGAAATAATAATAACAATAATAATGTTACGCTGTCGCCTGATACTCTTAACACGTATTTTGTTACTTCCGTAGAGGAAATCAAGAAAAACAATGCAGATACTAATGTAAATATGTATCAGTATTTAAGTCAGCATACTCCATTTAATAGTTCTTTTGTTATTAACCATGTTAGCCCTGATGATGTCATAAAAGTAGTTAAAAAAATGAAAACTTCGGACAGTAAGGATATATTTGACATATCGAGCAACCTTATAAAGGCTATAATTAATCAAATTGCGCAACCCCTTGCAATATGCTTCAACAAATGTTTCTCTCAAGGTATTTTTCCCAAAGCACTTAAAATAGCAAAAGTTATTCCTATACACAAAACGGGAGATCGATCGTGTTCATCTAATTACCGTCCAATATCCCTTATTCCAGTTTTTTCTAAAATTATGGAAACTATTGTTAAAGATCAGCTATATAAATATATGACTGAGCAAAACATAATTCTAGAAGCTCAATTTGGATTCAGATCTGGGAAATCCACAATTGATGCAGTAGAATCACTAACGAAAAAAATATGTGAAGTTTTTGAAAATAAGGGTTTTGCTCTAGCTACATTCTGCGATTTAAGTAAAGCATTTGACTGTGTTGATCATAAAATTCTATGTGATAAGTTAGCGTATTACGGATTCCACAGTAGCAGTTTAAACTTTGTAAAATCCTATTTAAAGGAACGTAAACAGATAGTCAGTGTTAACAACATGTATTCAAACATCTTAGAAGTGAAATATGGGGTACCGCAGGGTTCTGTTCTGGGTCCGGTACTATTTTTAATAATGATAAATGATTTGCCTCTAAATACTAATACCACATCAATTCTATACGCGGATGACACTACGCTACTTAACATAAATACAAGCTTTGAAGAAGTGTATATAGAAGCTCAAGGCGCATTAAGAGAGGCAGCGACCTGGTTTAAAAGAAATGGTTTTGTGCTAAATCAAGATAAAACAAAAAAAGTAACCTTTAGTCTCAATCACTGCAATGATAGAGGAAACTATGATGTATCTGAGGTTAAATTTCTTGGTATACATATAGACAGCCAACTAACCTGGGAACAACATGTCAAATATGTATGTACAAAGCTCTCCCGAGTGCTCTTTCTGCTAAGAAAATTGAAAGATACAGTTCCCTATGAGTATCTGAGGAATTCATATTTTGCATTTTTTCACAGCATAATTGGATATGGGATTTTGCTTTGGGGTAACAGTAGCCAAGCACATGATGTTCTAGTTTTGCAAAAGAAAGCCATCAGGATTATTGTTGGAACACATGATAAAGAACACTGCAAACCACTATTTATCAGGCTTAAGATAATGACAGTAGTTAATGTATATATTTATCAAGTGCTACTTTACACTAAGAAAAACCTGGCAAATATGACACTCAGAGATGAAGTACATACATATAATACTAGATTGTGTAAGAAAATTGATATACCCTTCACTAGATTATCGAAGATCAAAAATAGTTATTTAGTTATAGGACCAAAGCTATTTAATAAACTAACATCCTCCATACAACAGCTGCCATTTAAGGTTTTTAAGAAAAAGTTATATGACTGGTTAATAACGTATCCATTTTACTCAATTCAAGAGTTTAGTGAATGTCAAGACATTGTGTCCTAGTTTGCAGTATCACTTTATTTCAAATATTATTAGGTTGTTCATAATAATATTAACCAATAACTGATTGTCTGTATGTAATGATTATTTTATATATATATTTAATATTAACCAATACTGATTGTCTGTATGTAATGATTATTTTATATATATATATATGTATATATATGTAATATTAACGAATAACTGATTGTATGTAATGATTATTTTATATATATCTGTATCTGTATTTTATATATCTGTATCTATATGTATATTTCATTCGGACGTTGTCTATTGCTTGTAAAGCTCAATGACAATAAAATATTCTATTCTATTCTATTCTATTCTATTCTACACATATCCGGACCCCAGCCAAATCGGTTGTTTACACTTAAGACCGTTTCCTCGTAAGCTTGCCTTCTATTTGAATACTACATTCATAAATTATGTTTAGGTAGCGTTAGTTTACGGTCACATGGCAAATGGTCAAACAAATCTCACCAGGAATTGCTTGATTGTTGTCGAATACAAGAATTCCATTCTCGAACAGTAACGAATACCTGTTCCATTTAGTTAGTTTTCACAGTTTTGATATAAAAACTACTAAAAAAAAGTAGTCTTATCTTTGTCACAAACAAATTCCTTATCATTAAAGGTGGAAACCACGGGCGCCCACAGAGGGTGGCAAGAGGAAGCAATTGCCCCTTCCTGGATTTTAGAAAGAGGTTAACATTTATAGGCTCTTCTGGGGACAAAAGTTTGCTTTTAAAATCAACATTCAAATAAATGACTAGGAGTAACAAAATTTAGTCGAGCCCATCCCCAAGATTTTAACCTACTCCCCTCCCCAGTGTGATATTTAATATATTTTCAGTAATGATTGTACTCAGCCTGATGAATGCAATGGCAAAGTATTTTGAATGACAGTATCCATCAGTTGAGTTGAAAATATTATTTCGCTCTTTGTTGTTTCTTTTGCAGACGTGCAGTTACATTATGTGCTAAAATAATTTACCAGTTTGACATGAAAGATTGTGTGCACACGTCTCTTAAAGTGATCGTGTGTGAGAGTGAAATATATGTATATATATGTGTGTGTGTCTTGCCCCCCCCCTTGGAAAAAATCCTGCGGGCACCCATGGTAGAAACAGAGTTATTTTTAACTTTTAAAAGATGTAGAAGGAAAATCAAGAAATAAATATAAAAGAGATAGTTGCACTAGAATTGCAAACTGATATATTGAGATTGAAACTCAATATTGAATTCTATAAAAAAGACTACCATCTTCCCTCTGCATGTGTGTTTCTTTATCATTCACTAACATAATAGGTTAATATTTAAAAAAAGAACAGACACAACGAGATTCTATTTGTAGTGTTTATGCCTTTCTGAGTGCGAGAGCATTTTCCCTCCCCTTCGTTGTTCATGATCGGGTAGCATGTTTAAAATATTGGCTTTTAAAATTTGTTATTTCTGAAGAAAGAAGGGAGACGGCAAATGATACTTGCACGGGGTGGCAAATTGCCTAGGGCCGGCCCTGATTTTTGTCAAAATCGATGTTGATCCACCAGTAGTTCTTGAGATTCTGTGTCCTCTACGGTGGCACACGGACAGAGTAAATCAAATGAAGAACCATTTTTTTTTTTACGATTACGTGTAAGTTTTTCTAGTTCATTTCTTCTGATGAGGCAAGAAAGAAGCAATGCTGTTCATTTCGTTAATGTTATAGAAAATACTAACACAAGAACTAAAGTAATAAATTGACCACGTCCGGATGTTGAACAAACAGTAAACAATTAGTACGTGAGATTAGAAGCTCATAACTCAGCTGCAAACATATTACAAAGATCAATAGATTAGAAATTCATCTGCGTCAGAATCGATGTCATGTCTTCGCCTCACACGTGACTCTCGACTTTGTTGAAGGACATTGTTTTCCATTAAACTTCAGTATCTCTTCAGAAAATGGACGATTTTTCAAACGAAATCGCTGCAGTTTAATGAAGAACGCATGGAATTCTATTGTGTCGCTTGTCATCGTAAAATACTTTTCTCTGATGAACTGCTGCAACAGAACGAATTGTAATTCGAAAAAAAAAGGAAAACTACACGAATGGTTTCCTTCAAGAGAACGTGCGAGAAACAATGTATGGCTTATCCAGCTACTAATTCCATTTTTAAATGTCATTCTTGCGATACAATAACTGCCAAAAGACGCCAAATTTCTTAGTTAAAAAGCGCTCGATATTACAATTCTTAGCTTTCCTTTTTTTCCTCAAATTCTATTACAACATACCAGAGAAAATTTATGGACAAAGATTAAAAGAAGGTAAAGCTAACGGTTAAATTCTGCGAATATTGTAAGGCAAGAAGATTAATTTCTTTGAAATAGCGTTTATCTCTTTAATTGAAGGGGAAATTACTAGAAATTTAATAATAATAATAATAATAATAATAATAATAATAATAATAATAATAATAATAATAATAATAATAATAATAATAATAATAATAATAAAGTTAGCATCGTTTCACACTTTGAAACTATAGTACTCGCGCCGAGTCGTGAAGCTTGACCTAGATTTACTGATTTCACCACCGAATAGAACGCGAGGGTGTGTTCCGGTCGTCAACCCCCACCCATCACATTTTGTCAGTGTCGTCTCTCATGCTACACGGAAAACATCTCCCGAGAATACAGTGTTGTCGGATTTGCGCCAAGTTCCGTTTTGTTATTTGTTTTTTTTGTTGCATTATATTCTCATTGTTACTATTCGTGTTTTTGTTACCGTTTTAGAATAATTGTTACTGTGGTTATTGTTGTTCAGTGTTGTTATTGGTGATTTTTAAACGTTTTTTTAAAAGTCTTTCACACTGTCTTCAAAATTTGGCAACATTGTTGGCAAATTTCAGCTGTTTGAATTTTCCCCAAGTGTAATGATTGATTTAGAGCCTAAGCTTCTCGACTCGGCGCGAGTACTATAAGACTTCCAAACTATGTGAATTCAATATTCAAATTTGTAATAGATCATCTATTACTACTCGTTGCAATAGAGGAATAAGATCAAAGATAGAACCTGAATTCATATCAAGAAGCTATTACTCGCAATCACTTACTGCTTTTGTTCTATGACGATAAAGGTTGACATCAAAAATCACTTATTTCAACCACTTCCGGTTTAAATAGAGGATTAATGGAGAACACGCAACCTCTTCTTGGGACGCTGAATCAATAGCAAACAAACACATCTCGATATCGCTTACGGTTTTTGCTCTATTAAAATCAGTATTGAAACCGGAAGTAGTAGTAAATTTCAACCACTTCCGGTTTTTGGAAGTGTATGGGATAATCATGGTGTGTTGTCTTGAGACGCTTCGTTTGCAAAAGGCACTTCTCGCGGTTACGATCTTCATTCTGTGGCAATAAACGTTGAAATCGGTATTAAAATCGGAAGTAATAGTAAATTTAAACCGCTTCCTGTTTTAATAGAATTTTGTAGATAGTCATATGTTGTGTTGAGACGTTGAACCATTTGCAAAAACAGCTTCTTGTTATTTGCTACCGTTTTCACTCTATGGCAATAAACGTTCAAACCGTAAATGACTAATTGAACCACTTCCGGTCTGAGTACAGAGTTAACGGAAGAGATGGAACCTGTGCTTGGAATGTTCAGTCGACTGCAGACAATAAGAAGAACCCCAAGAAAACCCACGCACACCGTGTTTGTGCACCACAAAGTCCACTTGGTGCTAGCTGGGATCGAACTAGGCAGTCCATGCACCAGAGGTGGACGCTCTATCACTGAGCCACCGCGGCCTCCCACTTAAACATAGATGGTATGCCTATATTGTCCTGAGGCTATTAATTGATTTTAAAAAAGCCGCTTGTCGTTATCTATAACTGCTTTCGTTCTACGGTGATCAATGTTGATACCAGAAATTGTTGATTTCAACCACTTTCAGTTTCAATAGAGGGTAAACGAATGACATAATGCCTAGTACTGGGACCTAAAACGGTTCCAAAATAACGTTTCTCGATATCTGTTACCGTTTTTGCTCTGATACTTGTCAACAGACGGACTAATAGATGAACGGACGTAGTAATTATGTAAAGGTAACGAAGAAAGTTCTGTAACTTTTTGTGGAGGTTTGTTTTCCATTGGCCCTCACACCCTGAGTTGAATGCCAATGGAGATAAGGCGAAAGTCAGTTGTTGGTGTGGGTATATAGACCATACTACCTGGTTGCGGCAGTTTAGTTATACCGTGAACTTGCGTAAGGACATAGTGAACACAGCGGCATAAGAGCATGTATACTGAACGAGTTCAAACTGGGCTCAAACGCCGCTGCAGCGAGGTGGAAGATATGCCAGGCCTTTGGTGACAGTGTCGTGACTACGCAGACAGTGTAGTGGTGGTTTAACAAGTTTAAGGAAGGTGACGAAACACTCGAAGACACAACACGTGCCGGAAGACGAACACATGTACAAAATGAAGATCTTCAGGCAGCAATTGAGACGAACACTGACTAGACACGTAAGGAATTGGGACTACAATTCAGTGTGAGTGGAGAGACCATTCGGCAGGACCTCCATTAACTTGGGCAATACTACAAGTTGGGTCGATGTGTCCCACATGATTTGACTCCGGGTCAGAAGGTAACGCGAACAGACAACTGTGTTTCTTTGCTGTCTCGTCTGAGGAAGGAGACATTTCTGGACAGGGTGTTGACATGTAATGAGAAGTGAGTCCTGTAAAAAGCTCCGAGACCCCGTCATCATTGGTTATCTTCAAATGAACTGGTTCCAAAATAGCCGAAAACAGCGTGCATCAGAAGGAAGTCCTCCTGTGTATTTAGTGGACTGGTCACGGCATCGTGCATCAGGAACTGCTACCAGCTGGTCAGAGCATCAATGCAACCGTGTACTGTCAGCAGTTGAGCCGTGTTCAAGAAAGCTCAAAACTCTGGAGCCAACACTTTTGAATCGCAAAGGGGTCCCCCTTTTACAAGACAACGCTAAGTCCCACGTGAGTAGGATGACCCGGGACACCATTCTACGTCTTGGATGGGAAACACTATTGCATCCGCCATACTCCCCGGACATTGTAACGCCCGATTATTCCCTGTTCCGTTCCTTGTTCAATCACCTTAGAGGACGCCAGTTCAAATCCCTAGTAGAGGTGCAAAATGCACATGATATTTTCTCCGCTTCACGGCCCATCTAGTTCTACCGCGATGGAATCCATGGCCTTCCGGAACGTTGGCAGAAGGTCGTCGATGCTGATGGGGACTATTTTTGATCTTCCAGGTACCTCTTAAGTGACACATTGATATTCGAAGGTGGTGGGTGAAAAAGCGACAGAACTTTCCTGGTTACCTTTATATAAGACTTGAAATACTTATGCTTAGCATAGTTTACAGGTGTAGAAACTGTTATGTTTATGCCTTGTTGTTATCCACGCAACAATCTATTGAATATTAAATCGTGTTTCAGTAATGACAATGTGGTGTCATATATCTAAATTATTTGTGTTCTTTAAAACAATTTCTGCTAACACTATTTCGTGAATCTAAAACTACAGCAATTTTCATTATTTGTAAAAGATATTCCCACTATTCTACAATTTCTCGTTTAGTGGATGGTCTTAACTTCATAAAAGCGGTATTTCAATATATTAAAATCATTAATGTTCAACTATAAATTAAGATATCAGTAGTAATATTTGCTAATTTAACGATGAAAATATTTTCTAATTCAATGACTTTGTTTATCATACACTCCTATCTATTTATAACATTGTCCTTGCTGTGGGTCTGTGTAGCGTTTCGCGGTGAGTCTTGAAATTTAGTGCATTGTAAAGAAGGGGAGGGAAAAACAAAGCACCAGAACAGAAGGAGAGTACTGAAAATTCAGTCTTGGCCGTGTTTCTCAGTAGATGCATTTAGAAGCTAGATACTTTTTAAATTTGTTCCAATGTACTTGCGTATGTTCGGCTATATAATTCAGTTTCTTCATCATTTGAATCTATAGTTTACCAACAGTGATTGCAATATGCTGTTCGTTTCCAAAAACTGCGTAGAGAATCAGGCCCGTATCCAGGGGGTCTAGGGGGCCGCCCTCTTAAATTTTTGCGGGCCCCCCTAAAATTTTCACGGTAAACTTGCAAATGAACTATAATATGGTGATGAACTATAATATTTTTGGATCGGGCCCCTCCTAACTTCAGCCGAACCCCCCTAAAATTTTGGGCTGGCTACCGGCCTGTAGGGAATAATGCTGCTTTCTCCTTAGATTAATCATAACTCCTGAGGCTTACTTCCATCCGAACAAATTAGGCCTAGTAAACATATAAAAATCTATCCCACAAAATATTCAGTTTGGTATGAAGCAACTGCTCAACGCATCACTGAGCTTCTTCTTTTCCTTCTTCTTTTTTGAAACAGAAGATGAACATTCTGCAACTGTTAATGGTGTACGATATAGAGTCATGCTTCAATAGTTTTTAATACTTTCGTTACAAAATGTGTCAGACATGTGGTTCCAACAGGATGGAGCCACACCTCACACGGCAAAACAAACAATGGAGCTGTTACCAAAGCTCCTAAGTAAACGGATCTTTTAAAGAAAATTGCAATTTCATATCCCACACGTCAGGTCTGTAGCCAGCCCAAAAATGTAGGGGGTGCCCGGCTGAAGTTAGGTGGGGCCCGATGCAACCATATTATAGTTCATCACCGTATTATAGTTCATTTGCCATTCTACCGTGAAACTTTTAGGGGAGCAGCCAGAATTTAGGGCGGGGGAGGCTCCCCCTAGATCCCCTTCGATACGGGCCTGTCATACATTCCGCGACTTTTTCCAGTGGGGTTACCTGAAGGAGAGGGTCTACATCAACAAAACCACAACCCGTGAACCATGGGCGGCGATTAGGGGGGCAAAGGGTGCAGTAGCCCCCCACTTTTTTGAAGTAGCCCATTAAGATATATAGTTTCATTTGGAAATGTAAAGTTTTTGTATGTACTACTGGTTCATAGGAAACATGGTGCCAAATAATATTTGCCGTTACGTGAGTACGTATTGATTGTCTTCCCGTTGAGTTAAGAAAATTACTGGAATTGGGTTTTAATTGCCACGGAAAATAACCCAAAAATTAACCTATTGGAGCTCAACAATTCCAGCATATTTTCATTCCTTACAAGGGCTCAATATGTTAGTCAGCCACTTTGAAACTAATTGAGAGAATATTTTGCAAAAAAGAAGTTTATCACAAGCCATTCTTTAATTGCACAAAAATTGACAGTTCCAAAAACGTATTTTCTTCTTTCTAATAGTAAGGAATATTGATTAGAAAGAGAATAATATGAAACAACTTCTAACTTTTCCATTATTTTGCACTGTAATATACGAGTGAAGTGATGTGTTTGGAGGTGGACGAATGTATATACAATTAAATTTAGTGAATTCAACATAACTCTAGATTTTAGGATTATTTTGTATAACTGGAGTGTGGAGTGATTCTAAGTATTGTGTTTTGATGTGGTCCAAAAAAAGTGAAAACTGGACCAAACATGTTCCGGGAAGTTGCAAAAGTAAATATTTCTTTAAATGTAGCATATGCTTGTAGTATTCACTGTCTTCCATTTTCTAAAAGTAATAACATACATTTAATAGCATGTGTGGAATTAAAAATTAAGTTGTTCATTAATCCCAGTTTCAATGTAACTTCTACAAAACAAGCCTCATTATTCATACTATAAATACTATTATCCTTTCTATTTGTTTTGCAAATTTGTCATTAAATAATCTGATCACACAATTTTCCAGACAGAATTTTAAGATATACATGAGCAAGAAATCAAATTTCTTCTTACACCTTCCTTGTTTAGGAGTACAAAGAGCTAGTACCTACTTCTGTTACTCTTGTCAATTTATTTAATAAAATATAAAGTACGATATATGGTATTTTAACTGAAAAAGATAGTATCCTATTAGTTATACAACCTTTCGTCAAACAAAATGTTAGGAAACAGCCAGGAAAACTAATATTGATATACAAATATTCAGATCATATCTCCCCCCTCCACTTTTAACGACCAATCGACGCCACTGCCGTGAACATCTAAAATAGAACATTCAAGCTGAAATCAGGCTTTTAAATGAATAGATTTTAAAATATGTAAAGGAAAACACCTTAGAAAGAGCAAAATTGTGGGAGGCTACAAAGGGCAGGTGTTTGAAAAATATTATCTTTAAGAAGTAATAAAAATAAAACTATAGATTATAGTATCTTTCTGTGCCAATCGTTTTTGTAGAATAAATTTCTTAAAGAAGGTATTGGCTTCTCAAATCATCTACTTACTTTTGGAACGCTCTGTATATGATTTTGAAAATTGTAATAGAAGGATGTTATATTTAAAATTCCATTTCTCGTGTTTGGAACTAGAGTTTAATTTAATGTTGGAAATTTAGAGACTATTAGTACGAGCGAGGAGGATTAGTGAATATTCACAAATTGTGAACTACGAACAACCTAGGAAAGGATGTAGAGCATGAAAACCGTAGCTGAGTGTGTGTGTGTAAAAATTGTATGGAATAATCCAGAGCAAAAACCAAGAGAGGAAGCGACTGGTTCTGAGGGTTATTCCCGTCTGTTCACCGGCTTTTGTCAATTCCCTTCACCGCTATGTATCATCAGCAATAACAAAGGCAAACCGCACTGTACTGTGTATAGTCTTGTTCAAAGCAACATATCATGCACTTATGTTTCAAAAGCCATATTTCGGCAATTGCATGTAGGAAATTAGAATCCTTTGACTTGAAGGAGGATTTCAATTGGACAAAAATGGTGCGCATTCGCTTTTCATTTATCATTTACAGACACGAAAGTATAGACTTTCAATTCTATATTTTATTATTATTATTATTATTATTATTATTATTATTATTATTATTATTATTATTATTATTATTATTATTATTATTATTATTATTGACAAAACTCTATGCAAATCATAAGAGGTCAACTGCTCTCATTTAAAAACTGGTCTTTTATATATAGAATGGAATGTACACTCATGTCCAAAATTATTGTCGCATGTCTATAAATATGTTGTTGTAGGAATATAATTTTATAACGAATTCGTCCGGTATTTCTTATAATGTTGGGATGTGTATAATCGGCAAGGACATGTATGTGGCAAATTTCATGTCAAAAGAGCAGTAAATAAGAACAATGAAACGAAAATGAAATTTTCTTTCCCATTTAGCAACATTTTGTTTTACTCATTCTAATTTTCGTATTTATAATTCTTTTCCTATGAAATTTATCCCAAATATACATTTGCCGATTATACACATTGTATCAGTATTAAAAGTATCCTGCAAAATCATTATCAAATTATATTCTTACAAGAAGACAATTATAGATATGCGATAATCATTTTGGACCTGAGTGTACGTATTGCTGGATTTGATTCTCCCGTAGAAAGATTTTAAGATGTAGGATTAAGATTTCTGGGCTTTCTGCATCTATGGCCATGTTAGCCCATCATATTTTGAGAGATGACGTCCCTCGGCAATCATACTATCCGAGGAAAGGGAAGGAAAGAAGAGGCCTGGGACCTGTGTGTTAGGTACCATCCCTTCATTTGCCTGGTGTGAATGAGGGAAACCCAGGGAAAAAACTCACTCAAGATGGCTGGCTGAAAAAGCTTTTTACACTTTTACGACCGAGTGCCCCCATCGAGAATCGAACCAGGAACTGCTTGCACTGAAGGCTCTCCCGTAGAAAGATATAACGTCCACTATTGACTTAACGTTGTGGGACAATCGATTAGTTGATTTCAAATTTAACGTCCCTTTTCAGCAATGAGGCAATATGAAACATGGACATAAAGCTTAACGTGGGATTCGTAGCACATCAACTCCCATTAGGACTCAAATCCGGCTCTCCTGCGCTAAAGACGCGCGTAATTACCATATAACTACGAAGTTGGTTGCCTGATTATTTTAATTTTCGTCCTTTCTCAACAGGAAGTTTATTCGGGATGAGACAGCTTAAAGTGGGATCTGAACCTTTAAATTACTTTCGATGTTCTCCCACCGGGAATCGAACATGAGACCTCGCGCGCTAAAGACAAATGCGCTAGCCACTACGATAACTACCATTGTAACGTAATTGCGGAACTAAAAAGGTAACCAAGAAAGTTCTGCCCCTTTATGTGGAGGTCTGTGTTGTATAGGCCCTCACACCGTGAGTTGCATGCGAATGGAGATAAGACGAAGGTTAGTTGGCAGGGACATACGCAGGGGGTGGGTCCTGGGGGGCCGGACCCCCCCCTGAAATTTCGACTTTTCTATAAATTTAGCCTAATTTTAGGGGCAATTTTAGGAATTTTAATATAAAATACCCTCATATTGAGTTCGGACCCCTCCCGAAATAACTTTCTACGTAAGCTACTGGTTGTTGGTGTGGGTATATCTGACTTAATACAAGATGACTCACTTTGGTCACAGTTTTGAATGGACATGAGCAAATTTAGGGAATCTTTGCGCCAGGTCTGGCTCGGAAAATACACAAACTTTACGTGAATTATAATTATATAGGATACAAATTGAACCATTTATCATGCATAACCATTTTTTTTAAAAAAAAAAGTAATTGAAACTGAGACGAGACACTCTGGAAGATTAGTTAAAGAAAGTAGGCCTATGTACCACGCAAGAAAGAAACATTAACAAGAGCGCTCATGCTTCACACAAACTGTTAGGATATTTTCTTTAACATACTGACAAGCAGTATCATTTGGCAAGATTAGATGTTACAAAAAACTATCACAAATTATGCACATATTTAAAATTACGTAACAAAGCAGGAAAGGATGTCATATAACCAGTAGGGAATAAATTGCATATTACAATATTACCCCTAGAATTCGAACGTGACAGAACTATAACAACTTGAAATATGGACGCTGCTTTGAAATCCAAATGACCAGCACATACTTTGTGTGTGTTTCTGAGCACGTTTCCTCTTCGTTTAGTTTTTCAGTACGCCGTTGGAGCTGGAGTGAAAGTATCTCGTGTGATTTTTGCTGCTAATGCACTTGTTTTCTGTTATTTTCTTTAGTGATGCGAACGAGTCGAGACATGTCTCGAATCTCGGCTCGACTCGACTCGAATTCGAGTCGAGACACACTTTGTAAAATTCGATACGAGTCGAGACAAACGTATTTTCCACTCGAATTTTCGAGTCGAGACAGCTCGTAAAAATCTCGACTCGACTCGAATGTCTGCAATATCTTTCTAATATTTAATATTTAATATTATTTTGAAGAAAGTACTCATTCAGGAACACTCGGCACGAGAATTTCGGAAACTGCAGGACTTGTCAGGTGTTCGAGGAGTGCTGAGGTGAGTGTCTTCAACAATTGGCGAAACCAAAGGGAAACGACGTCCAAACGTCGATGGGTTGGGTGTCCCCACCTCATTACATATGTCGGACGTTGTAGGCTGAGCAGACTAGTAAAACAGGACAGGCAGCGAACTTGGTCGGAACTAACATCAGAGTTTAATGCTGGTCCAAGTACAAGTGTATCTGAACTAGTGTTGTAAAATTTCCGGAAATTTTGAACCTGTTGGTAAAAAAATAGTTTTTTTTCGATTTCTTTAAGAAAAAATTGGAAACATTGAAAAAATAAAGAAAATAGTATTAGGTTAATTTTACTAGTAAAGATAACCTTTAAAAAAACGCGTGAAAAATATAAGTTCAAACATTTCAATATTGGGAATGTTAAAATATAGCACTCGAAAATAAAACTATTCCAATTATTATCTGTATTAAAATACTAGATTTACGCGTATATGTTTGTCCCCACAGAAAAGGTTATATGTTTTGTCTCCAGTCCTTTCGGCAATGAGATATTGAACCCACAAGTGCTAGAAACGTACCGTTTTCATTGGTCGATTCCAAATTTTGTGTAAATTTTCCAGTTCTAATGAACATTTAAAAAAAAAAACATGGCCCTTAGTTCTTTATTAAATTTTTAGGAGTACACTGGGAGTACTGATTTTTTTTAAAGTAAAGCTTCATACCCTACGAGTTATATATTCCAACATCACATAGTTGTATATAGGGATTGTATATCTCTCAGGTGTTTGTTTCATGATCAAATGATAATGAAAAACGAAGAATAACCATTTCTCCAGTCTAAGATGAATCTTCATTGTTTGGAGAGTTTTTTATTAATGAACTCCGTATATAACTGACATAATTAATTGTGTGTGTAATTTATTTACTTAATTCATAATGCATGCTAAAAGATAATACTTAATACATAATGCATGCTAAAAAACTGGTCATATACGAATTAGAAATTCCAACCACAAGCCGGCTCAAATCTTGCAAACGGTGTGAGATATTGAAAAAAATAGTCGACAAAATTTCCCCTTTATGATACCCCTTGCCGATTTTTATGAAGGCATTCTTCACTTGTATCTGTAAAGGGACATGTACAGATATGAGGAAAGACAAGGAGATTTATGCTCATATGTGAATGATGCACTGTTTAGAGAGCGCAGGTTAAGTTAGTTGAAAATGAATAGTGTGCACTTATTTCTGTTATGTCCTTTATTCGTGGATGTGCATTAATTACATATGTTACAGTTACAGTTACATACAGGTACATGCATTAATTAGTTACATACAAGCCTACCAACATGAAGTGTTCTGTTGCAACAAATAGGTCTCTTGAATAAAACTGAGTTCTCAATATGCTCTTTGGTCTGGTAAAGTTTTGTTCATTTTAACCAAATTACTTCTTAAGAGAAAGAGTAGTAGGCAAATTTCACTAATACTTAATACATAATGCATGCTAATAATTACTATTATTTAATATTTTAATATAGATGCTTATATAAACTTTATGTACAAAATCCTGTATGTAAACAAATGCATGTTTTCTAGTGCGACAGATTATCTATTACAATCAAAATGAAAGTGACTATGTTTCTAACTTAATAACTCTTGAATAATCAGACCAACCTCGATAAAGTTTTCAACATAGATGAGGTCCGGAATGGTTTCTATTATTTCACTTTGAAGGTGCAACTTGAGCGAAGGGGAGAGGGGAAAATGACATATTAGTGTCGAATCCACAATTTTCGGGGTCGCTAAAATGAACAATGACACTTCCGATGCCATTTAAACCAAATTCAGCCCCACATCTTGGAGGAGGGAGGAGATATATGAAAATTATTGAAAATGACCGATATTAGTGTCGAATCGATAGTTTTCGGGGTCGCTAAGATGAACAGTGACACTTCCGGCCGTTTAAATCTAAATTCAGCTCCGCAACTTGGCGGAAGGGAGAATATATATATATATATATATATATATATATATATATATATATATATATATATATATATATGTGTGTGTGTGTGTGTGTGTGTGTGTGTGTGTATGTTGATTTTTCTGTCGGTACGCAACGGTACGGCATACTGGCACCTTTTAATGGTAGCGGAATATTTCCTTTTCTGTCTTAAAAATAAGTTGACTAGAAATTCCAAATAGTAAATGTATAGGTTTATTGAAAATCAGAGTTTTTTTTTTTGTTTGTTTGTTTTCGTTTTCCTTTTTTCTTTCAGGAGAAAGAGCTGCGAATCTTAGTTCCTTCTTGAAGCCAGTTAATAAGATTCAGGGATCTTTCCCTCGCTGGTGTGTCCTCGAGCTTCCCTTTGTTCATTCCTTTTTCGCACAGTAATATAAAAGCTCTGAACGGACCAGATTTTTTTCTGAAAAGACTGATATGTCCCAACAAATTTGTCTGTCGCTAATTCAATGGCCATTAGAGATGGAAAGTTGAGGGTTGAATTCCTGAGATAAATAAAGCAATAAGGCAAAAGTGAATGGTGAGCAAAAGTCAGACCCTATCTCTCTTTCTCTCACAAATGGGCATTCAGTAAATGGAAATGTGCATTCAAGATGCAGCATTCAATTATCTATACGAGCCGGCTACGAGTCTTTTGTTTTTTCCACGGCTGCAGTCCAAACTACCCTTTCTTCCTACCAATTTTACAATTTAGAATTTAGCTTCTTGCGGGATGTGTAGCCTACCGAAGGACCACACAGATGTTATCGAAACTACTGTGCTATTGTTTCTTTGTATGCTTTGGCAGATACTTCTTTGGATATCGAAGTCCGCTCATTCTTCGGACTTGCGGACACGTTGAGAAAAGCAATTGTGCAAACCAAGCTTTCTGTCTAAAATCTTAGGGTTTATTTCATTGAGAAGTAACTTCAACTCGTCGCGCTCTCGAGTTTGTGCTCAATTACAGATGGAAAAGTTTGAAGCTCCGACCACAGCGGCTCAAGACGTCCTTTAAATCTGAACTTTTTGCAAGCGCCTTCGGTTTCGGGGACACTAAAACGTCGTGGAATGAATTATCAGTAATAAAGTATCTTTCATTTAGTTGGTCGTGTGATTTATTGCGTGGTGTGGCAGACAATAAAGCTGTAAATATTTTCGAATTATGAAAAATTTAATTGGATCTTAAACGTACGCATAAGTGTGTAGTGTGTAGAGGAGTGTCTAGTAGTTATCTCCAGATATGACACAAAATATAGTCGCTTTTTCAAAATTGCCAAGGACCATGTGAGTACGTTTCTTATCCTATGAACCATGTTATAAAATATTATGCTGTATTTTCGTAGTCTACGTTGCTGTCTGGAATAGGCTATAAAACGTAGATGTTTCAACAGGGACGAACTCAGAGGATGGAATTTGGGGGTTCGGACCCCCCGAAATCCTGATTTTTGTGTAAATTTAGTCTAATTCTAGGGGCAAGTTTACAAATTGTAATATAATTTATCCTCAAATTGAACTTGAACCCCCCGAATACTTTTGACCCTTCCAAAATAAATAGAGGGCGCGGTGTCTCAGTGGTAGAGCGTTCACCTCCGGTGCTTGGGGTCACTGGTTCGTACCCAGCTAGCGCCTTGTGGACTTTGTGGTGGACAAACACCGCGCTCGTGGGTTTTCTTGGGATTCTACCGTTTCCTTCCACTTTCTTCATTCCACAATTTCATTCATTTCTCATTATCACCGTCTCCTTTAGCCTAACCAGCATAATCGTGGGACGTAAAACTTAAAGATTTCATTTCATTTTTCTTCCGAAAAAATTGCTATGTACGTGCTTATATTTCAATTATCTTTTATGAAAATGCTGTTCTACTCAAAAGTGTAGGGTTTGAAGTGTGAACATTGGGAGCTAATTGTGCTATATATTGTGCTTATTATTATTATTATTATTATTATTATTATTATTATTATTATTATTATTATTATTATTATTATTATTATTATTACCCTGAAAGGTATGCAACCAACTTTCCAACTTTTTAACAATTGTGGACGTGAGATCCAGCGTATTATTATTAAAAAACTATATATATATATATATATATATATATATATATACAGAGTGGTCGTGCATCAATGACGGAAAATTCGGGAGATGAATCTACAGATGAAAACAAGCAAAAAAAGTCATATGAACATTGGGTGAATGCGGCTTCGTTTGGACGCTAGAGCCGTCTGAAATGTCACCTTCCGAGGTGGCAATTTGCAATATCTAAAGAACGGAGAGAAATACGAATGTCGGATCAAAAGATATCAAAGGAAACCCCATCTGAAGAATCCAATTATTCATAAGTGATGGCGAAACAGTGGCGGAGCCAGGAAACACAAACAAATTGAATGCAACGCGGAGAAAACTGAACAATTTACACTGACAAACTGTAGGAGGGGATGTTACATGGAGCATGCAGCAACAAATGTTAATGAACAAAGGCAACAATGGCTACCTTGAAGGGACACTATGGTAGACGGAATGTAGGAATACAGTATCTGTATAACAGAGAAATAGGAATGTCGGGTAAGAAGATTTCAAAGGAACACCCATCCGAAGAATCTAATTATGTATAAGTGATGGCAAAGCAGTGGCGGCCCAAGGAGCACAAAGAAAGTAAATGAAACGCGGAGAAAAGTTCTAGCACAGATATTGTTCTCGGATGAGGCATTCCTACGGGATGGCATCACAAATGTCCGCAATGACCTTTGATAGATCAAACAACCCGCATGCAATTGCAGAGACCAAGCATCATCAGCGTTTCCAATTCCATGTGTTGACTGGTATTATTGATGACGACATTGTGAAACAACACTTCTTACCACAGCGATTGAACGCAAGCAATATCGTATCTTTAGTTTCTGACCTAGGGCCTACCTATTCTACTTAAAAACGTGCCACTGAGGACAAGACAGTGTATGTGGTTTATGCATGATGGCATCATTTCCCATTCATGTCCCACTATTCGTGCATATCTGAAGGAAAAATTTCCACGCAGGTAGATAGATCGTGGAAGCAAAGGAGTATAGCCCCCACGTTCACCCGATCTGAATACCCTAGACTTTCTCCTGTGGGGTTACGTGAAGAGTCACGTGTATACACGGCCCATGCATGGCATTGAAGATCTTCGCTAGCGTATATGAACTGCATTTGCCACACTAAGGCAAACTCCAGCGTTGTTGCCAAAAGTCAGAGAATCCTTACGCCATCGTATAACTGTCTGTCTCGAAGAACAAGGAGGACATATTGAACACCTTCTTTAAGACAGCATTATATTGACCACGTTAAGTACAATACCTCTTGTTTTTACAAAACAATGGGCCTCATCTTAAGTACGTGTTTTGTACGATTTGCATGTATCATCACTAAGAGGGTTTAATAGTTTCTTTGTAGCTTCCATGCACCGCCACTGTTTCGCAGTACGTGCTCATAATTGGATTCTTCGGATGGGGGTTTCTTTGATATCTTTTGACCCGACATTCCTATTTCTCTCCGTTACAAAGATACTGTATCCCTACATTCCGCCTCCCATAGTGTTCCTACAGCGTAGCCATTGTTGCCTTTGTTCATTAACATTTGTTGCTGCATGTTCCAAGTAACATCTCCTCCTACAATTTTTCAGTGTAAATTGTTCACTTTTCTCCATGTTTCATTCACTTTCTTTGTGCCCGCCTCTAGCGCCGCCACCATTTCGCCATCACTTATGCATAATTGGATTCTTCGGATAGGGTTTCCTTTGATATCTTTTGACCAGACATTCGTATTTCTCTCCGTTCTTGCGATATTGCGAATTGCCGCCTCGGAAGGTGACATTTCAGACGCCTCTAGCACCCAAACGAAGCCGCATTCACCCAATGTTCATATGACATTTTTTGCTTGTTTTTATCTGTAGATTCATCTCCGGAATTTTCCGTCATTGATGCACGACCACCCTGTATATATATATATATATATGTAGAGAGAGAGAGAGAGAGAGAGAGAGAGAGGAAGGCAGATAGATATAGATATATGCATGATTGAAAATGGCGGTCGAATCCGTGATTTAATGTGATTTGATAATGTTGCAATATTAGGTATTGACACATCAACGAACGTGGCTGATCTTATAAGACAGCTTGGTCAGCAAACGTCGCAGCAACAGAAGCAGATGTCACAACAAATGACAGAATTATCACAGCAGATGGATACTAAGTTTCAGCAAATAGATGCAAAGCTTGAGCAAATAACTCAACAAATGGACATTAAAATGGATAACAAATTAGAGCAAATAACTCAACAAACACACTATAAACCAGAATGAACCGATGGTAAGATGGAACAGATTTTGCACCGATTCACGGATGTACAAAGTTATGTAGAAGTGGTTGAAACTTTAGTGAATGAACACACTAGTCAAATTAAGGAATTACAAGAAGAAACAAATACCTTCAAAGAAAAGTTTAGTATTACAAATGGTGATCCACTTCCAACTGTCAACACAGAACATGTGACATATCAACCCGGAGTAGCTGTAGAAGATTCACATGAGGGATATTCAGAGAAGGATGATAGTGAAGCTAGTATCGTGAGAGATGGGAGAAGAAAACATTCATTTCACCACAGGAAAAACATTCATGGAAATTCCAAACATTGTAAGCATACTAGTAAAAGTAATCATTTTCGTTTTAGTGAAATCAGATCTCTAACAAAATTTAGCGGAAGATCAGAAGACATCCCGGCCAGCACATTCTTAGAAAAGTTCGGGGAGAAATGTGATTTAATTGGAGTAGACAAATCTAAATTTTTGAAAATCCTGCCACATGTTTTACTACAACCATGTTCCGTATGGTTCAAAGCGATCAGAAGTATTTTACGTAATTATTTAGATTTTAAAAATGCTTTACTTTCTAATTTTGAAAACGATTTTATGTTGGCCAATAGAGACGGCTTAGTTCGAAATAGACATTATAACCCAAAATTGGATAAGAGTCTCACTGATTTTGTAAATGAAATGAAATCTTTGAGTTTTACGTCCAACGGTTATGCCGGTTAGGCTAAAGGAGACGGTGATGATGATTAATGAATGAAATGATGGAATGAAGAAAGTGGGAGTAAACGGGAGAACCCCGAGAAAATCCACGCACACGGTGTTTGTCCACCACAAGGTTCACTTGGTGGGGGCTGGGATCGAACCGGGGACCCCAAGCACGAGAGGTGAACGCTCTACCACTGAGCCACCGCGGCCCCCACTGATTTTGTGATATCCGTATATAATGAATTGAAGTTAATTAATCCATACCAACATGAATGAAGTGTAATAGCATCAATCCGAATCTTGCTACCTTTTAAGTTGCAACAAATGTTGATTTCAGTACAATGCGTTAATTTCAATCACCTTATTATGATAGTGCAAAATTTTGAAAGTCAATCTATGTTGCAGGCTAATCGGAATCAGAATCGGAATCAAGCCAATACTAATCATAATCAAGTTAGTTATGTACCTGTTCGCAACATTAGTGTCAGGGAAGAAGGTGATCTTAATGCGAGAAGTAGTAATATATTCCATTGTAACGAGAATAGAACCGAATCGAATTTTAGGAGAAACAGGAACAATAATCGTAATACATTTAGGAATCAAGCGAACAATAAGTTTAACTTTGCGCGAAATGGATTTCATAATAGATTCATAGGTGGCAGAAATTCTCAAAATAGAAACAAAGGTACCGTGGAAGCAAATAATAGGCAGAACTGTATACAAGATTCTGGCGTGCAATGTAACTTAACCAAATTCTTTGGTAATATAACTTAAGCTAATGTTGTGGGGTCCAAGAAAATATATTCAATTGATTTTTGTTTTATTTCACTTTAAATACCGTAATGACTTCATTTGTTATTTGTACTCTGTTTGAATTCTATACAGATCATAATTCTTGGCGTCACCTTAAGAAAGTACGGGGATACAATTAATTAAGACGTTAGTTCCTTCAGAAGTTTTATCCAAGATTAATATAGATGATGTCGAGTTTTCAGATTGACTCTTAATATGATAATTTCTTTATTTGTATTATTCTTTGATATGATATTGATCAATTTTTATTTTGTTTCACTTTGAGTATTGCTATGGTTTCTTTGTAATTCGCTTCACTTATCAATATTGTGTTTTCATAATCTTTTATAATCATCTTAAGTATGCCCAAATGGAAGAAATAAGTTATGTAGTAATTTAATTTGTCAATGAGCTCCAATGACATTGATTTAAAGAATCTATTTTAGGACCTAATTAATTAGCAAAAAGGGTCGCGTTTTTGAATAAGTCCTCTTCGTCGAAAATTTTATAGAATTAATATGGAATTGATTGTTAAATGAATATAAGAATGAGATAAAATGAAATTAATATATATGTATTATAATTTATATATATATATATATATATATATATATATATATATATATATATATATATATATATATATATATATATATATATATAAATGAGGGCTATTCGGAAAGTAATGTAACCCAGTATGTAATATATGAAACAGTCCAGGATTCTTTCTTCAATTGTAACCAATTAAAGAAGTCCTCGTCGGGAGCCATTTATACAACGATATTTGTATATCTATTCTATTAATTACTTCCATTTTTTTCTTGTAGCTATTTTGGGCAACGGTGCTTAAAAGTGCACAATCTGTTGGGAAGAAGAAGATGATATATGTTGTTGATTTTAAATGAACAATGAAAGATTAATCTCTGTGGCATAGAATATATGTTGATTTTATATAGTTAATCTGTAATTGTGGGGACCGCAACCACAGATAGTTTTTTGTTTAGAGTTGCTATGACAACCAAACATAAATAAAATGGAGATTTTGAAGAATAAAAGGTAGTTGTGAGTTGTATGTGATGTGTCTAATTTTCTGGTTATGCAATCATTAATTATTGCAAATTTTCGTATTAATTAAGTGTACTTGAATGTGTTGACATATCCAAATATTCGAACTGTGGGCAATAAATGTAACGAAAGAGAAATACGTAAAATAACGTTACACACAAAACTTTTGAACGGTCCTTAAATCGAGTTTTCGTATTTTTAACAGAATAAGCACATCATACTGATTAAATTGTTAGTTTTGGTTTGGCTACACTTTTTGTAGTTCTCAAAATATGGAGCGCACAAGAAAATGTTTGATTGCATGAAATATATTCTTTTGGATCAGAGGCCACAAAATTTTTTGAACGTCCTTAAATCGAGTTTCCGTATTTTTTACGGAATAAGCACATCATACTGACTGTGAGTAAATTGGTAGTTTTGGTTTTGGCTACACTATATGTAGTTCTCGAGATATAAGGCCCACTAGAAAATTTTTGCCTGAAATATATTGGATCTTTTGATCCAAAAATTAGTGAGATTCTACAATTATATTCTAAAAACAATTATCGTCACACTCTTGTAATAGCAGCTTCCTTTTAATAACGTAATAAGGTAATTAAATATTTGTGCTTGTGTTTCTACAAACTCGTAAAGAATCATGTAAGATACAATAGTCTATTATAAGAGGAGTGATCAGAAAGTAAAGTTACAAAGCCTGCAGTGAAGCGTGTATACATTATTTCATACAACCAACACAGATAGTACATCCATTAGGTTATTTTTCGACAGTCTCCATATCTGTTGAGGCAATTGTCGCATCGTGGGATAACTTTGAAGGTTCCCTCTTGCTAAAAATTATGTCCTTCCGTGTTCAGTCGCGTTGTCACGAAGTGTTTCACCTCCTCGTCTGAAGCGAAGCGACGGCCTCTTAGGTGCTCCTTCAAGTGCGGGAACAGGTGAAAGTCTCTTGGAGCGAGGTCTGGGTTGTAGGTAGGGTGATTGATGATGTTCCAGCGACACTGCGAGGTGGTCTGTTAATGCCGTGCTGGGTCGGCCACTGCGCTCCTAGACAGTGACGTTTTCTCTATCAGGCGCAAAGTTTTGACATTATTCTGTGACATGCTGACGTGACATTACAGTCTCTCCATAAACCTCTAAAAGTATGGAAAAGGTAAGAAATGTGCTATAGAAACTTTTTATGGGCCAAAAACTGCCCTTAGAAAAACTAAAATAGTTTCACTCACTCATCTAAGTGATTAAGGAGTTCTTAATGAGATAGAGACGTAAAACTCCACATAAGAATACCTTATAATGACTTGAGTATGGAGAACGTCCAAATGTGAGGAATGTGCTATGGGAATTTTTTTATTTGCAAACAACTGTCTGGTAACAATTGCCTACAGCACTAAGTGTAGGACCACTGATCCTTATATAGTTCGCAGAAATGGCTAGGATTTAAAAGTAATCGTCTTGAAAAATCTTACGCACTAAACAAAAGGATCCTGCTTTAATTATTCCTACAGGACTCGATGGCCTTATTTCTTTTTCCTGACTTTCCGGCTTGTAGGAATGCTGTTGCTACTCACAGGAAGGGTTCGTGGATTTTATAACACCTAACGTGACACAGTTTATGTTTCAGAAGTAGTACCTTGGCTGAAAAGACAGTTTTGCCTTTCGTGTGTGACATCAAGTTTAACTTAGACACTCCTATGTACTTACCTAAAACAATCCAAATAAAGATGGGAGAACAGTCAAATAAAATACGAACAGAACCTTGCCCACAGTAAATGTTAGAAAACTATGTGTCACCGTCATTTTGAGGGCTCTAACTTTGAAACAAAAATTCTAAATTTTATTCATTTTGTTCTTCGAACATGATATTCCTTGGGCGACCAAAAGTGAACACTATTATGCCGCAAAGTTAGTTCCCGCGACACTTCGGCGTCAGCTAGTTTGATAATACCCCAAAAATACGCAATTCGAATAGTTCATTATTCAGGGTGCGAATTACCGGGCGGGATGAGGGGAATTTTCCCCCTCAATCACATTGTGTTCCCCCCCAAAGAAGTCAGCTGGAGTATCCCCACCGGGGATGCTCGCTTTCCCCCTCAAACTATGCTTAGTGTAACTCCAAATTTCACTGATTTTTTTTATTTCTTGTAAATTTAATCTTCTAGCTGTATTTCGAAATGATCGATGTAAACTGTTCAGTTTTGGTCATTTCTACTTACCACCTAATTACCCACTATTTTCAACGTTGTTTAGTAGAACTATATTATTATGACTACATTGTTACTTGCAACTGTACCTTCGTACCCTTCAGTTCGTCATCGTTTGTGAATTTGAATGTACTAATTGCGTATAACAAAGCCACATATAGATTTATAAATGTTCTTAGCGGTTGGCCAAGAAGAAGTAAACAAATAGCTTCTACCGTACTTGGCGAAGTTCGGATATGTCTTATTCATCCTCTACATTTGTATCGATTATCATCTTATTTTAATTTTTGTTATAACATGTTATTTCATTTTCCAGTGTACTCTTTGTTAGCACATGGTCTTCATTCCCTAGTAGGTTGTGTGTATGCAACTCAAAAGTTGCATTTAATTTGTGATAATTAGCATGGTAATCACTGCTTTTACAGTTTACGGAAATGAACTTTTGAAACTGTACTCAAAATCTGGGATATAGGTATTCTCTCGTAAGTATATGTTAACGTACACGCTGGGGGGATACGCTCCTAGTGAGCAGACATGTTAATGAAGGTGATTTTTAGGTGAATAAGCGAATAATTCAAGATTTGTTTCAGCATTTGTTGATACGACTGGTTCTCCGTGTCTGTATAAGCATTTCAACTGGAGCGTTTTTTTTTTTTTTTTTTTAAGTTAACCCTTCATTTTTCCATCTTTTCGCTGTACAGTTTGCTGTCCACGCAATTAATGTTGTCTGAAAAACTTCAGTGTAATGTTTTACTTTATTTGAATAACGTAGCCCATAGTGAATCAACTCATCTTCAACCTAACAGTAAAGTAATTTTTAAGTGTTGACTTTCCGTGCCCATCACGGAATCGATATTTGGAGAAAAAAAGTCGTGATGAGCACAGCTTTAGCGGGAAGTAGAAGCACAAGCTCGAAATTTGAATTGAGAGATTTTAAATATTTGGCCTTCGATTTGACCTTGATGTGAGAAATCGGGACCAGCAACAATCCATTTCTTATTTGATAGGCTAATATCTAATTTTCTTAAAAAAAAAAAAAAAAAAAAAAAGTCCGGTTTAACTGATAATTTTCGTGGTTTTCACAAGACTGAAGTAGGTTTCTTTTCGCAACCTGTATGTATTAATGCAAAGTGGAAGCTTTCAATATGAGTGGAAAAATTAACATATGCTTGTGATCATGGCTATCGCTCGAGCCAAATTATTAACTAAATAAACCATAGAGAGCTACGGGGACAAGAGTGAGTACAACATTAAAACACGTTCAGAAAGGTTTAGTGGGGTGTGTGCATGTCAGACAATATATATGTGCATAGTTATTGTCGGTAGATTTATTAAATTAATAAATCTCATTTATTACAGGTCACACACACACACGCAAATTATATATATATATATATATATATATATGAGGGTAAGGCATTTATTGTCTCATTTTGAAATTTGAACTTTCAGACTATGTCCTTTGGCCTAATTTTATCCCCCCCAATATAGATTATCTAATTCGCACACTGTCATTATTCAATGTTCGTAAGAAAGGTTTCGTTCTCAGGGACCTGCACGACTCTTAAAGGAGTAAACCCTTGCGGACTGACAAATTTGGAATAGCCCTATTGCTAAGTGGACATTTTCAGCCAATCATAAGCAAGCGTGATGAAGAGGTTCATGATGGCCGAATCTGTAAGCGGCAGTCCGTGCGAATTCAATCTCGAGATACCCGCGTTGAGCGAGGTGAGGCACGTAGCCAAGGGGGGGTCCACCACCCCTCGAGACCAGAAATGAAAAAAATAAGGATGAAACAAAATGAAATGAGAAAAAGAAGGATCAGCGTTAAAAATAAAAAAAAAAACCTACAGGAAGCTTTTGGTTACTCTTTCTTATGAGGAGATTTGTATTATTTGCAATACATGGTGGCGAAATATACTGAAAGAATCAGAAAATTTGAAATTTCTAGAAAAGTTACAGAATTCTCAGAATTTCTGCTACTAGTCAGGGAGATTTCAAGCTTCCTAAAGCATAGTGCCGTTCAGTAACAGCGTGGACATTTTTATCATAATTTTTCGTCATCGCATCCTTGCAGAATCAAACATGTTATTTCAAAAAACAATTTTCTACTACTCCTTTAACCTGTCATTTGGAACCGACAGTAGTTGACGGAATAATAAAAACAAAAATTTATATGGAAAAAGAGTTCTATTAGCATTTGATTCAACAGAAAAAGGAACGCAGGTATTGTAAAATATCTTACAAGACATTATTGAGTATGTAATTTTTATAATAGTGAATATGTACTTTTTATAATAGTTGAGATCATAATGAAAAGAAAATTAATATATTTGAATGAACAAAGAAAGGAACGTAAATATTGTAAAATCTTTTTCAATACTTCTTTTATTACTCGAGATTTCTTCATAGTTTATTAAAATACCAACATATCCTCATTTTATTGTCCTAACAAACCAATATATGTTGATAGTAAAGTAGTTTACATTGATCAAGCTCCTGAGCCTTCAGAATTTCATATCACGCACCCCCTCCCCCCGTTACGAAATCCTGAACCACCTACAGCAAAAACTATCCGTCATTGGCTAAAGCTTTTCAAGGAAACTGGTAGTGTTTTAAAAGCAAAATCATCAGGTAGACCGAGAACTTCTGAAGATGATGTTGAACAGATCCGTGTTTCTTGTGTTCGGAGCTCGAAGAAGTCATTGGCCACGCGTAGTCTACAATTAGGAAATTAAACCTGCTGATAAAATCGAAAGGTATGAGTTTGCTGCTGACTTTCTACACAGAATTGATGATGTCAATCTTTTTAAAAAAAATACTCTTTTCTGATTAGGCTACATTTCATGTCAGTGGAACAGTTAATCGTTATAACTGCAGAATTTGGGGGGCAGAACTTCCACATGAAGTTATTCAGCATTAACATGACTCTTCCAAACTTAATGTATGGTGCGGTTTGATGGAAGATCGTGTGATTGGTTCTTTCAGTTTTGTAGAAAAAAAACAATAAACGGGGATGTTTACTATGACATGCTGAAAGAGTACGTCTTTCCCCAAATGGACGATATTGAGACGGAAAAGGGGCTTGTTTTCCAACAAGCTGGCGCCCCACCTCATTACAGTAACCATGTGCGTGCGGCTCTTGACACACTTTCCAGAAAGGTGGATAGGCAGGGCTAGTCCAATACCTTGGCCACCACGAAGTCCAGACTTAACCTCACTGGACTTTTTCTTTTGGGGCCACAAAAAATGTGTACAGTGAAAAGATCAGAGACATCAATCATTTACGGGAAAGAATCGTCGCGGCGGTTGGGACAGTACACCTGAAATGTTGGTGAATACGTGGCGAGAGGTGGAATATCGTCTCGACGTGTGCAGGGCCACAAATGGATCCCATGTTGAAGTCTACCAACATTAAACAAAACTTGAAGGAATTCTCTTCCATGATATGTACTCATTGATGTTTTCATTCATTTCCCAATTAAATTTATACTTGGAACTAGGGAGTTCTTTTTCAAACACCCTGTATATTAAAATGCTAGGTTTATGTGTTTGTCTCCAATCCTTTCGACAATGAGATCTCGAAAACCACAAGTGCTAGAAACGTGCCGTTTTCACTGGTCGATTCCAAATTTTGTGTAGATTATCCAGTTTTAATTGAATATTTAAAGAACGTGACCGTTATTTCTTTATTACAATTTTTACGAGTACACTGGAAATGTTGAATCAAAAAAATATATATATTCTACGAATTATGCATCGCAACACCACATATTCACACATATGTGGGTTGCATATCTCTCAGGCGTTTGTTTCATGGATAATGAAAAACTAAGTATAATCATTTCTCCAATCTAAGATGAATCTTTACTGTTTGGAGTGTTTTGCCCAATAAACACCATATTTCATTGACATTGTATGTGTAACAACGTATTTGCTTATTACATACTGTATGCAAGAAGAAAGAAAACAGATCATACATGAATTAGAAACTCCAACCTGAAGTAGGCTCAAATCTTGCAAACGGTGCGAGATATTGAAAAGATAATCGAAAAAATCTCCTCTTTATGGTATCCCTAGCCGCTTTTTATCAAGACGTCTTTCACTTGTGTCTGTAAAGGGACATGTACAAATGTTGTGAGGAATGACAAGGAGATTGATGGTCATATGTGAATGATGTGCTGTGTCGAGAGCGCAGGTTCAGATAGTATTTATCTTGTAAAGTCTGACGAGTGATGTTTATGCTTGTAAAACTTGAACGTAAGATTTTAATACCTACTTATTTTTTATTTCTATTTATTCCTATAGACTAAATAGTTGTATTCCTATTTAGTCTGAGCAGCACGTGAAGTCATGTCTTAACTACATGTATTACGGAATTTTCTGTGGTCTGGGCTGTAAAGGATTAACTCTATTTTTATGAACTATATCGAATCCTAAGAAAGGAAAAGACATTATCATACAAAAAATGTTATATTTGGAAGTCTTTTTGTACAAAACAAGTATTGCCACAACAATAAATTGCAACAAAAATTTGTTAAAAAAGAAACTCTAGTAAAATTTACAATTACAATTCATGATATTCGAAAACAAGTTGATCTCAAACAAATTTTGGAAAAAAAAAACACACACACAGAGTACATTATTATTAAGCACCTTAGTTCCCAATTAATATGTTTTTTTTTTTTTAATAATAATTTGTCCTGAAGAAAGAATCGAAGCACATTATGATTTATTCGAGATCTTCGACTGACCTATCTCTGAAATTAAACGTTTAACAAATTATATGACTAAGAAGTCTTTTAAAAAAGATAACCAAGGTATATATATATATGTATATTTCTTTTTGTAAAGATAAAAAAAAAAGAATAAGACATGAAACTTGACTAGTCATGTTAAACAACACTAATTTCACAAAAAACAAACAAACGATAAATAAATTCACATACTAGTGGAATTTGAAAAGGAACTATCGAAAAGATCCATTAATCTCCATGGAAATGGATCGACATTAAAATCCATCTCTCCTATATCACATTAGTGTGTTACTAAATGGCAAATCATAATGGACTGATATTATATAGGGAGTTTCAAACCAACACTGACAACGTTTGGGGGGTGATTCCTGACACCAGGATAAGACAAAGTATAGACCAACCTGGGTGCACAAATGCTTCTTTTCGGAGTTATAGGCTGCCGAAAACTCGAAAAAATAAACTTTAAAGGACCAAAGCTCCCAACCTATGAGAACTACCGTAGTCGGATCAAGGAACTAGTATGTGTCCTATCCAAATATCGATGTTTCAGAATTCTACGGTACTTTCGCAACAATTTTTATAAAGGTTGTTGCTGAGTACTTTCAAATCATATATCCGTAGCCAAACTCCCTCTATAAAAATTGTTGCGTGAGTATCTTAGAATTCTGAAACATGTATGTTTGGATAGCACACATATTAATTCCTAAGTGAAGTCTTGAGTTTTCCGCAGCCTATAATTCCGAAAGGAAGCATTTGTGCACCCAGGTTGGTCTATACTTTTTGTCTTATCTTGGTGTCAGGAATCACCTCAGAAACGTTGTCGGTGTTGTTTTGAAACACACTATATATATATATATATATATATATATATATAATAGTCGAAAATTTGAAATGGTAACTGAAGTAGCACTTCTTACATAACTTTAAAACTATCAGCATAATCTGTGTTAAATACAAATCACAAATGTAGTAAATAAGTTCACAATCTTTACAAATACCATCATATATTTAAAACATTATAATGGTTTGAGAGAGATCACAGATGTCCTTTAAAATGAACACTATTAGTTCCAAAAATATTCAACATTTCAAGAACTGAATGTGCAAAGTTCAATCAAGGAGAGAACAAATAACTGAAATTCTACTATTAAATTTCTCATCCAATTTCGAAGCGTTGTGTGTTGTATTTCAGTATACAACTATTAAGATGACTGACAGCAACCCATAAAATATATACAGATCAGAATTTTCAATTCGTTAAAAAGAACACTTTCTTTGATTTATTCGCTTCTGTTTCCTATTCTACATAATTAAAGTGGATCACTAAGTGTTCTCGTTGCTTGTATAGTGTGGCGTTGCCAGATAGTGTCGAGTGTTTGCTTATGGCAGATAATAAAGGAATTTATCATGGAACTCTGCTTGGATACTTACTGGAGAAATTAATTTTCGATCCTTACCGGAATTCACAGCTAAGTTTCGCTTCTCGAACTACAACGCTACAATTCAGGAATTTTCTTATTGTGACTACAACAGTAAACGTAAAAATTTGGCAACAACGCATTACGCATTACGGCGTTCTGCGCAAGTTCCTACTCAAAATCTATTTCCTTCAATGTAAATTAATATTTAAATAAAATGTGAAACATAACACGAGAAACGGTCATAACAATATATCTATTTCGTAAAAGATTGTTACTTCAACATACTTTACACATAAAAATAAACATTTCATAAAAATGTGCACTTCTAGTAAAATCTAACAGCAAGTGCCATCTTGTATGCTCATTGTAAAACAAATCAAATGTTTTCTTTTATTTGTTACCTTTTTCGATATCAGAAAACACACCAAATGAATCAGTGTCATGTGTTGTAGCTGAAACATAACTCTACCTTATAATACAATATTTATAATATGTATCGCTTCATTGCGCAGTACTTAAGGGAATGAGCTAAAATATGTACTGATTTTCGGGTGGCGATCCACCTTAACAACCAAATTGTCTGCTTGAAAATATAAAAATCATTGTCCTGGATATGATATTACAAAAGAAAAAAATATGTATTATATCGTTTATGATGCCTTAGAAGTAAACTCTCTATTCGCCTGGGACTTGGAGGCAATTATTTTGCTATATTGACACTTTATTTTGAAAGAATCTTCTTAAAAACAACTTCTCCCTTCATTTTTTTCTTTTCTTTGTCAACATGTACATGTATGCGATTTTTAGTGTTTGCCAGAGAGGACATGTTGATGTAATACCAGTCTTATCAGATGAGCTCTCGTTCAATATTATCTAAAGATCACATAACTCGGAACAGCTTACTTTAAAGAATAATATGTTAACGTTATAAACATAAATCACTTTCATATACAGCTTGTCTATAAAAATACTATCATACTGTCACTTTGGGTAATTGTATTTAAATGAAAGTGGCCACATTTGAAAGAAAAACTTAAATATTTTTTACTCTACCTCGCAGATATTGAATCGGCCCCACGAGTGGCGATGCAGATATTAAGACAATATTCCCATTCACGCCACACACGCTCCAACATATCTGATGAAATGGATTGGATGGCAGCACTGATACGAACTTGCACGTCTAGCACGTTTTGAGGCAATGAGGGTACATAGACACAATCCTTTAGGTAACCCCACAAAAAGAATTCATAGACCGTTAAGTCAGGCGACCACTTGTTCCACAATTTCCACATTGACAGATGATCTTCCTGAGTGGCCTTTCCTTTGATGACATATGCAGCAACGACCCATAAAACTTACTTCAAAATGAATGGACTTCAAAATTGACGTGTGTGTAGGAGACTGATGTTGAAACCTTCGCCTAAAAGCACGCTGAACCTGCACCAGACTATACGTGCTGTGATATTTCAAAACCAGGGTGGCCACTCATTTGGAATTTCAAAATTCCCTGACTTTTCCAGAAATTTTCCCGGTTTTCCAGAAAATTTCTAGAGATATCTAAAATTGGTATATATAGGAACCTTGGGCAACTCAGGGACACGAACCCCTAAATTCCAGTAAAATTATTGCTTTTAATTATTCTTTTGTGATTCCAGGCCCCCGGGCATTTGTCCTCTATTCCCCCTCCCCTGTCGCCGGCCCTGCAAACCCATAAACCATTATTAAACACAAATCATGTGAGTTATACGGCAAAGAAATCCATGTGTTAAGAAAAAGAATTAATAGAAAACATGCTATTTTGATCCAGGCCCATAGCTAGGAAATGGCCAATGGAGGTGGAGCCCGCACCCTGCGACAATCCTCAACTCCCTTGACTGAAATTTTCATTTCTTTTTTAAACAAATATATGTTTAAAAAATAAGTAGTCAATAATTCTTAAATTTATTTTCTTGGAGAAACACCATTACAGAATTTACATAAAATCGGTTTAAAATTGCAAAATTCAAATCAAGAAACTGTTCTACTCATTATCTACTTATTATTCGTTAATTTGCAATCAAATATTTCTCCGGATTTAACAACAAATATACAATACCTTCACCAGGTGTGCTTATTAGCAACCACTGTCATATTGCAGTACAAGGTTATGCTATCGTTCTTTGACGTCACAAATGAATGGAGAGGACAATTATGGAGCTACCTGTATTAAGAAGTAGCGGACTTCGGTCTAGAAAGCCGGCATTAACAACTTTAGGTAGGCCCAGGTCCCAAAGGTTTTGTCGTGCCAGCAGTGGCGTGTGGTGGTTATGCAACCGGGGAGCAGGTCGACATAGATGGGAAATATTGTGTAACAAAACAACGGAACTGAAGTAAACGAGCACTATTAAAATGTGCTTTTAAGAAATCAGAAAAATTTGTTTGAAGCTTTTTTTTTTTTAGAACAATAGTACATACAGTAGCGGAATTGGGTGTAAAAACTAGGGGGAGGGGAATGCCATTACTTCAAATTGGTGGTCAAAAGGTCAAATATCTGTAAAAAAGTATGGCCAATTAATCGTGTGGCGCAAAAAGTACTGCCGCCACTGAGTACAAATGCATGTGGAATCCACACAGTTTTTGATTCCACATAGAAATACACGCATTAACCAAAATTCCACACATTTTGTGGAATTCGACACACATTCGGAACTCTTCCGGCAGAAATACTCAACTATCGTTCAGCCTTTATATTAATCACGTGACCACCAAAACAAGATGCAGGGGTGCAGCCCCGAGCGAATTCTGGAAATCAAGCAGCCATCGAACTAAACAAGTGTGTTAATTACAAAATGGTCCCGATTTCGCTCCAGCTCAATTCATGGGCAGCACTAAATGACAAAAGAATATGAAGAAAGTATGCGCAGCCCAAACCAGCAGAGCTAGATAAACGAAACCTGGAAGGAAGGAGAAATCTGGGGGCGAAGCCCCCAGCGACCAAAGCTATTTTGTATATAAATAAACCGGCTAAATGGCTAGGAATACAGCAGAACGTGAATTTTCTCCCGAGTAAAAATTCCATGTTTTTCATCAAAATTCCTTGACTTTTCCAGAATTAAAAAAATCCCTGACTTTTCCCGGTTTTCCAGGTGAGTGGCCACCCTGAAAACACATCAACTTCGTTGTGGCGAGGTTGCCACAACTCCTTAAAACTTATTCTTTAATAACAACACAACTAAAATAAATTTAGCACATAAAACATTACAGTACAGAAACATAAAAGTTTCCCAAGTGACCTCCAGCAGAAACAGCAACTGCCTGCTAAATATCCAACAATGAACCCATATAGACTAATCACAAAGTAAACATGAGTGAATTTAGTTTTTCTGCGTTTGATCCCCTCCATTATTGACATTATTATCTATTGTTGATATGCACAAAAATATTTGAGTTTTTCTTTCAAATATGGTGAATTTAATTTAAATACGATTATCCAAAGCGATGTAATACCACTTTAAAATATGATAGTATTTTTATGGACACACTGTATACTGTACCAATGTATTTTGTTCCCCACTGCATCAACATACTTCAATTTTACTTGAACCTATTAAAGTTCAGATGAGTGATTCTATTTCAAATCGTCCAGGGTGGTCCACACGACTGTCTCAGATTTAGTTTATTTTTTAAAATAAGAAACAACATACAAAATTATTAGACCCATATTTTTCCTTTTTTGCTGAAAAAAAAATTTTCTTCGATATACAGCCTTCCAAAATGGCTGCCCTCCTTTCGGATTGCTCGAAAAACTTAGAAACATTTCAAACTAAAAATTTTATTGTAGAGAAACGAGTGTACTTAGTAACATAATCGCAATAGCAGGAAGAGTGTAAAGTTGTATGTTTCGGTGGAGGACCAAAATTCGTTTATTGGTCCAATAGGAATCGCGCAATTCACTCGCAATGTTGCCAGCTTTGGTGACATTTTTGCTAACTTCAAACATTTATTTTTCTGTCCTCACGAGCAATACCAACCATCTCCTTCTAGCATCGAAATCTACTCCACAAGGTCTCTTGAAAATGTAAAGGACTTACGTCTCTGATTATTACATCCCACGTTATAGCATGATGAAAAGCTGAAAATTTCATTAAGACGCCATGTTTGGACGCCATTTTCTCAAAAACCACACCTTTTAAAAATCTGATTTTTTTTACAACTATTGGAGAAGTACCTAAGTATTTCATACCCGTTAACTGTTCATGCGGCTGCAGCCCCTAACATTCGCAATTAATTATTGAAATTTCGATTTTTGTACTTGAAATGTAAATATTTCCTACTGACATTTAGGTCCTATACACAAAGCGATTTGAAAGGGAGTATGGAAATTTTGAGGGATGAATCCTGACATCAAATCCAGTAGAAAAGTTCCTATAAACATAAGCCGAATTCCGCTTCGTTTTCGAGTTATAGGGTTTCCAACTCGGGACCCAAAATCAGCTCGCAACAGTGGAAAATAAAATCTAAATTTCGCGTTAAATCAGAACTATGTTAAAGTTATGATGAAGTTCCGAAAGTTGATTTGTATCAATATGATGATGTTTACGTTAGTTCCAATTCGGTTGGCAGTGTTGCCAGCTTGGTAGAACTTTTATTTGTTTTCAAACGACACTAACTAACTAACTAACTCTATGGCCTATGGAACCCGGAGGTTCAGTGCCGCGTTCACAAAAGCTCTCCACTGACTTCTATCCTTAGCTAATTGCATCCAGTTTCTACTTTGTATTTCTATCTCTGCGAGATCCATCTTAATATTGTCCTCCCATCTGCGCCTAGGTCTTCCTAATGGTCGTTTTCCTATGGGTCTACCAGTCAAGACTTTGAAAGCGTTTCTACTTTCTTCCATTCTAGCTACATGACCTGCCCACCTAAGCCTCCTACACTTGACGACCCTAACAATGTTGGGTAAACCGTATAAACTATGTAGTTCCTCGTTATGAAGCTTCCGCCATTCCCCATTTTCGTTCCTCTTGGGTCCGAATATTCTTCTCAGGATCCTGTTCTCAAATACTTTCAGTCTATGTTCTTCCCTCAGAGTAAGCGACCATGTTTCACAACCATACAGAACAACAGGCATGATTATCGTTTTATATATTTCAAACGACACTACGTGGGTTTTATTTTATATTTGGTATTCATTAATGATTGTGAACATCATATGTAGCACAATTTTCCCACATCATCAAAGTTTTCGAAAAAACATGTATTTCATTAAAAGGTATTATCTCGTGCGTTATTGATAGTTTGCGTGATTCGGTGTCGTGAACAGTGTTCTCTACAACCACGAAAATTGTTTTCACTGGTAACATGACATTGTAGTGCACTAGTTAAAAGTGTGTGTGTGAATAACAATGGGGAAGTCCTATTACAGTAAGGACCGTATTAAATATGTTGATTATGCTAAAAGCCGTAAGAAGATTGTACACAAAGAATTCTACACAAAAAATTTATCTTGCGGTAAAATATATGGATTGCGTACAGCTTGTCTGCCCAAACGTACTATTAGGGGAGGATGATTATTTGTGTCCTGTACACAAAGCGATGTGAAAAGCAGTATGAAAAATTTTGAGAGGTGAATACTTCACCGTAGTCTAGGTTTCACCGATAACTGCCGTTTTAATGGCTACACATTCATATTTAGCATGTTAACTGTCTGGTTAATGGTTTCCAAATCTACATTGAGAGGAACAGATTCTTTATCTTGCTGGTGCATAATTTCATATTTACACCTTCTTCCGTGGTCACCAATATCTCATACACATTCACGTTGTTCACGGTAAATATTGAAAGCACCGTTTACAAAATAATCATCCTCTCTTAATACGACGTTTTGGCAGACGCGCTGTACGCAATACATATATTTTACCGCAAGATAAAATTTTTGTCAAGAATTCTTTCTGTATACAATCCTCTTATGCCTTTTAGAATAATCAACACATTTAATACGGTCCTTACTGTAATAGGACTTCTTGTTATTCACATAAACACTGTAACTAGTGCACTATAATGTCATGTTACCACTTAAAACAATTTTCATGGTTCTAGAGAACACTAGGACGATGTTCACGACACCGAATCACGTAATGAACTGTTTCGTGGTTGCAGCAGAACTTCTTGAACAAGTTCGAACTTAATGCGTGGAGTTATGAGAGGTTTTGCAATAATAAAAAATAATTTTCTTCTTCTTTTATTATTATTATTATTATTATTATTATTACAACTTACAAAGACGTAGTTTTTATTCAAGATTTTGGTTTTATTAATGATGGCAAACATCAAGTGAAATTCACTTAATGTTGCGAGCTATCAATAACGCACGAGATAAAGCCTTTTAATGAAATACATGTAAATTTTCGAAAACTGTGATGATGTGGGGAAAATTGTGTTTCATGTGATGTTTACAATCGTTAATGAATACCAAATATCAAATAAAAAAACATGTAATGTCATTTGGAAACAAACAAAAGTGCTACCAAGTTGGCAACACTGCCAACCGAATTGAAACTAACGTAAAAAATCATCGTATTTGATACAAATCAACTTTCGGAACTTCATCATAACTTTAACACACAGTTCTGATTTAACGCGAAATTTAGATTTTATTTTCCACTGTTGCGAGCTGATTTTGGGTCCCGAGTTGGAAACCCTGTAACTCGAAAACGAAGCGGAATTCGACTTATGTTTATGGGAACTTTTCTACTGGATTTGATGTCAGGATTCATCCCTCAAAATTTCCATACTCCCTTTCAAATCGCCTTGTGTATAGGACCTAAATACCCATAGGAAATATTTACATTTCAAGTACAAAAATCGAAATTTCAATAATTAATTGCGAATGTTAGGGGCTGTAGCCGCATGAACGGTTAACGGATATGAAATACTTAGGTACTTCTCCAATAGTCGTAAAAAAAAATCAGATTTTTAAAAGGTGGGGTTTTTGAGAAAATGGCGTCCAAACATGGCATCTTAACGCAATTTTCAGCTTTTCATCATGCTATAACGTGGGATGTAATAATCAGAAACATAAGTCCTTTACATTTTCAAGAGACCTTATGGAGTAGATTTTGATGCTAGAAGCAGATGGTTGATATTGCTCGTGAGAACAGAAAAATAAATGTTTGAAGTTAGCAAAAATTTCACCAACGTTGGCAACATTGCGAGTGAATTGCGCGATTCCTATTGGACCAATAAACGAATTTTGGTCCTCCACCGAAACATACAACTTTATACTCTTCCTGCTATTGCGATTATGTTACTAAGTACACTCGTTTCTCTACAATAAAATTTTTAGTTTGACATGTTTTTCAGTTTTTCGAGCAGTCCGAAAAGAGGGCAGCCATTTCAGCAAAAAGAAAAAATATGAATCTAATAATATTGCATGTAGATCCCATATAAAAGAAAATAAATGAAATCTGAGACTATGAGGGGACCAATTGTGGTTTCCTGGACGATTTGAAATGGAATCGGTCAGATATTACTTCCTTTACAAAAGAAAAAAACCTTTTCAGTTAACAACTAAAACATCATTAAAACTCTTAATTACTAAAACAAGAACGCGAAAAAATATGTTAAAAACAGAAGCAAAATGCAAATTAGAAATTATCGGCTATTAAAAAAAAATGGTATTTTAGTTTATCCATTTCAGCTTCTACATTATTTTCAACGCACGTCAGATAGTAAACATTTTTTTAGTCGAAAGCCATCTTAAACTTACGCTGAAAAATCTTATGAACTCCAATACCAGCAGTCTTAGAATTATAAACTGACAAAATGTTAGCCCACTAAATCTGTATACATAGTTTGAAGCACTAGTATATATACATTATAACTTCCGTCTATTCGCTTGTAATAAAAACTCAACATTCCTTGGTATCAGCATTAGATTCAATGTTTGCCCTATCTTGATCAGGACAAAAAAAATGTATCACTGAACGTCAAGTGAGAAAACTGATCCCTGAGTTTGCTTTTCACTTAAAATTTGTGAAGAAATAATACATTTTTCTTAAAAGAAAATCATAAACGAAAAAAAAAAAAAAAAAAACACCGAACACTGAATTCAAACAGCTCGACTGAACACACTCGAATGTGCAAATTGGAAGACTCCTCTCAAAACATTTTTTTTTTTCTATAAACATTACAAAACACAAAAGAAGGCACAATCATTATTTGTTCAGTTGTTTGGTGAGTTTATCGCCACTGAAACCACACACAATACTCGCATACGCAAGGCGAGTCTCGCGCATCACCTGAAAGACAGAATAGTACGTAAACAGCAGGTAATATTTGCACATAAAAATATATTCAGATAATACAACCAGCATTTTGAAGCGCATAAATGTGAGCTCCGTTACTACCTTCTGCAGTTAACAGTAAACAAAGAGGTTCCACCTATACAACTTCTTACGCTAGTAACTAGAAAATAAAGTCAAATTTGAGTACATATTTTCATAGTTTGTAACAAAAGAAATTTTGTGGAGACTCGCTTTTGCTACCGACTGTACACAAGCAGGGCCGGATTTAGGCACGGGGCACATGGACCCGGAACCAGGGTGGAAAATTTTGAAGGGCGGCAAATTAGAAAATATTTAAAAAACGATAAAACTATTGAAAATACGTATTTTACCAAGGACTCAATAAAATAAGCGAAAGTCATTTTTTTTTTTTAGTGGCCGTGACTACGATAATATTGTAGCAGATTAGTCGTAGCAAGTACTATCGTAAGTCAGTTGATTATTCTGGTGGTTTGATCAGTTGTCGATGGATCTTCTGAAAAGGGTAGCAGTAAGCAGCTCGACACTCGTACTTTCACAAATTGGCGTGTATTTATTTACTTATTTCTTTATTCAACAAATACCACATACAGCCCGGAGGCCATTTTACACTGGATATGTAACAAGGGAAAGAAATCGGGAAAATCCGGAAATTCTAGGGACCGCTTTGTAGATTTTTTAATAAACCAAGGATATACAGGGAAGGAACTGGCTGGATCAGTTTTTTTGTATTTCTTATGGCTTATAGCTTATAGACATTCAGAATTGTTGCGGACAATCTTTTGATAATGCATCAAATATGTCCGGAATATATTCTGGATTACAAGCTAGACTAAAAGAAGCAAATCTATTAATATTTTGTGCTATGCTCTGCCCATTCCCTCAATTTGGTAGGATCTGTCACAGCAGAAAGTTGTTATATCTCATTTTTTGACTTGTTACAAGAACTCTATAATTTTTTTTCTTCCTCGACCCATTGATGGAATATTTTAGAATCATTTTTCAAGGCTGACGATAAGAACATTTCTATCAAATCACTGAGAATAGCAAGATGGTCCGCAGGGGAAGATGCATGCAAAAGCTTCAACAGAGATTTTGAGGCAATTGCAAAGGCTCTCAAGTGTATGATTCTCAGCCAAGATGAAAGTGAAAAAACAAAGACCAAAGCTAAAGGGCTTTCAAGAAAACTTGTTTCTCCTGAAACTTCGTTTATGGCAGCCCTATGGAAAGACATTATCAGTAAATTTAATTATGTGAATGAAAAATACAATGCCATAATATGACTAGCTACCGTTGTGAGTCTGTACACATCTCTCATTACATTTCTGGATGAACTGAAAGGTATGTTTAAGTTCTATAAAGATGACTGGTGAGAAAAAAACTAAAAACTGTCCAGACTGTTCTTGAAACTGATGGTGAATGCATAGGAAACAGGCCTAAAAGATTAAGAAAAAGGAAGAATTTTGAGAAACAAAATCATCTGAATCAGAAGAGGAAAAGGAGACAGAAAAAACCCAGATTATCGTCTTCAAGAAACCTTTGTTGTGGTCATTGATAAGCTTCTTTCCGAATGAGAACTAGAGAATCGCAGTCTACAATGAATTTTTCAACAGATTTTCCTTCTTAACAAATCCATGCAACTTGAGTGCCGAAAAAACCACCCCAACAGCGACTTTTCTGCAGGAATTGTATGCAGCTGACATCGAGGAATCTTCGTTTGTTGTTGAGTGCCTTCATTTAAAAAGGACTTTTAGCTCAAGAGAAGTTGGGAAGTGCTGAAGAAATGTCACTATCGCAACTTAACCGATTTCTCATATCGAAAAATCTTCAAGACTTATATCCTAACATAAGTATTTGCCTTAAAGTGTTTTTATGTACACCAGCAACTAACTGTGCGGCGGAAAGATCATTTTCCACACTGTCAAGAATCAAAAACTATCTGAGATCTACTCCTTCTCAGAAGAGACTGGTTCATCTAGCTGTTTTAGCTATTGAAAATCACTTGACTGTTCAACTTGATTTTGATGACATTACTAATGATTTTGCCAATGACAAAACAAGACGTAAACAGGTTTGATACACAAAAGTTTTAGAAACGTCATTTTGTAAATTTTTAGGTACAATAATATAACTCTTTATATCGTTTAAGATCGTTTTATATTTTGCCGTATTTTATACCATGTAATGTTGAATAGGTAAGGCAGAAACCAGGTAAGTTTTAATGAATCTAGTCCAAATGCTGGCCAGATACAGGAATTAAAATATATGACGTAAAAGGAGTAATAAGAAATAAGAACAGCAATAACTATTAATAGTAATAATTATAATTTAGTAACAAACGTAAAAGTAACATTTTAACAAGTGGATCCAGGAGAATGGAAGTTTTGGGGAGCGATGCAATTAGTGGGTTAGGGGCGGCAATTTCGCTAGGGACCATGGGCGCAAAACATGGAAATCAGGCCCTGTACACAAGGAATCACAAATTCGATTTCATGTGTAATTACGATATTAGAGTTTTCTTTGAAATGGCCAATTTCAACTAGTTCTCGCTTGAATCTATTTTTTCAAATCTTACATATAAGTTTATATTTTACGCGTATTTATATTTTAAATGTAATTTTTAGTAATATATATCTTTACAAAGTAACTTATTTCAGAGTGAATTTCTGTAGTTTACTTAATCTGTATTGTTCATGGTATTTAGTTTATTATTCTTATGATAACTTAAAAGAAATTTGTATCTCGCCTAAAACCCAAACAATAGTCGTTGGCATAAAGTATAAGACATTTTCGACAAAATAAAATTATAGAATAGTGACAATTTAATAAAAAACTAACACAGTACAAAACACATTCGCTAAAACGTTTAATCACACTCGAAGGGTAAGTACTACAGAAAAATTTAAGAGCACAGTAGACAAGCTTCCAGATGGGAGTCATGTGGGAATGTAAGATCACGTGGTGGCATAATAGTGTTACCACGCTAAAAAATGGAGTTTGCCAGAGGTAGATAAAACTAACGGAACGGGCAGGGGTGCAGAGAACGAAGGAAAATGAATTAAGAGTTGTTTTTCTCGTATATTGTGAGGGGCGAAAAAAACTGAAAAATAAAAATGAAGAAATTTACAAAAAAAATAGCTAAATTAATCAAAATGTAAAGCACTGAAGATAATATAGAATGAAGTGTGTAGGAGAAATAATAAAAGAAATTGGTTGAGATAAACTGTGTTGGGAAACGTACAAAGGAAAAAAATGTGTTTAAAAAATTCCCTGAAGTTACCACTTGACTTATTTTTAATATCCTTGTACCCATATCAAATATCTACTACTGACAGTGAGAATTTACATTGCTTTTTATTTTTTACTGCAGTATGTGGCAAAACAAACATTATTGATATTCGCGTACGGACGGCGTGCAGATGCAACGTAAGTTTAATATGAGCTGTGAGCGCTACGTGTGTGTTCAGTTGTGTTTGGAACTGGACTAGCGTAGTGTGCAATTGGCAGTAAGATAATGTTACTCACAACAGAGAAGAAGGTTTATGAGTACTATTTCCGCTCATACGATGTGGGGCAACGTCTCACTGCAGGACATAAGCGCGTACGTCTACTGTATTGATCTGCAATGTTAGCAACAGCATACGAAGAATTCATCAGCAATATATGGTTCAGTGATGAAAGCCATGTGTACCTTGATCGCTACATCAATCGACAGTTGATTATTGACCCATTCTTCTATGATTTGTGCAGTTTTGCTGCACCAAAAATGTGTCGTTACATGACGGAGCTACTGCCTACACTGCAAGTGAGTCACTTGCCCTTCTGCTCACAATAAATAGTTCAGACATCACTTGAATTCCCGTGGAAGGATTTTCCAAATCCTTCCCACTCACGGCTGCAGATGCCTATATATGGAGTATGCTGAAGGAAGCAATTTTCGGAACAGATAATCTCCCTACTACTATACCAGAGTTAAGAGAGAATATTTCGTCACTTCTTTTGTCCTCGTGTTCACTAACATGTTCATAATCTACACGACCATTACGAAGAACGTGTGTGAAGTAATAGTCAACATTTTGAACACATGATGCCAGGCACGAGTCCCCTTAAATTTACAATATATTTTGAGTAACATTTAGTTGACATCCATTTGCCAACACGGGTTCGATTCCCGGTGGGAGCACTCGGTCGAAAAAGTGAGGCTTTCCTGAATGAGGTTTTCCTCATTCACACCAGGCAAATGCCGAGGTGGTACCTAACTTATATGTCCCAGGCCGCTTCCTTCCTTCCCCAATTTTTTCTTCCTTCCCTTTCCCCGGATAGTGTGCTCACCGAGGGACGTCATCCCTCAAACGTGACGGGCTAAATGGCCTTAGATGCCGAAAGCTCAGAAATCTAAATCCTAACTTCTAACTCTTTTTGCCAACATTTCTTATGTTTCATTATGTTGTACAACAAATAAATTAATACATGTCAACAACGTGATTGCATACTGTATAAGTAAAGCTTTACGTCGTATATTTGAAATTTATACTAAGTCACGTACACCGTATTATATATTCTGTAGTGCTACACGAGAATACTATTGTGAGCATATACATATTCTGACAGCATTTCCATGAATAACAGTGATCCATCTATTGTTTATATTTGTACTACGAATACATTGCACGTAAAATAGAGGACTGCTAAACATGTAAATGAAGCCAGAAAATTCACAGATTGACATTATTTTCGTGAAAGACTTAAAAAAGGTACGTGACTTGGTGTAAATATCGAATATACCGCGTAAAGCTTTGGTTATGGTAACAAATAAAACCAATATAAACTCTCACTGTCAGTAATAGATATTTCTGATAATTAGTACAAGATTTTAAAATACTAGTCCCTACAGTCAAGTGGTAACCTCAGCGAGTTGTTTTAACACCACAAGTTTCTATTATTATTATTATTATTATTATTATTATTATTAATAATAATAATAATAATAATAATAATAATAATAATATTTTTTACTGTGTATGAAATGTAATGAAGTAGGATATTAGAACAGGGTGGCGGTTCGCGGACAGTGTCTTTCCATTTCTGTGTGAGGGAAAGATTTTAGGATGCTTACGCAGAGGATGTATTGTTATGATGGGTTGTATAGACGAACAATTTGAGCACTGCAGGAGTATAATGGCTGCTGATAACAATCAGCAGAGAAGAAGGGTGGACAGTGGGTGCATTTAAAGGTGTAAATTACTTTGGAAGAATCACAACTACCGGAATGATTCAAAGTGTGCGTTATTTTTGTGGTGTGACATTGGAAGGTCAAACTAGTGTGGGATATAGAACAGGTTCTGCATCTTGGTTTCTGGCATTTTTTCGGTGGAGCTGTATAACCTTTCAAGGAAACAGTTCTCTTGTAGTGATGGTGTGGAGGTTGCAAGATCTTTGGTAAACTTTTTTGGGGGGGAGGGAGGGGAGTTTCTTCGAAATACCGTGAGTATGGGGTAAACAACATTCATTAGGTAGAGAATGGTAGATGGCGTAAGGAAGTTTGAAGATTCTGCAGTGGCAAGAGTAGTCTGTTCTCGAGGACTTCTTGTACGACTAAATAGTTTGCTGATTGAGGCTGGAGAGTACCGACGACAGGATCTTGAGGTGATAACGTAATAGGCCCAATAAAAGTATTTGTATATAGGAATGTTTGTAAGAGCACTATTATTAATTCTCTGTAACGAGAGAGAGAAAATCTATTACTTCCATTCCAGTGTCTGAAATGTGTTGCCACATAGTGTGCAACTGCGGAGCTAGAGCCAGAAATTAACCGTGCCGTTCCGTGGCTGAATCACTTTGGATTTTCGCAGAAAAGGTATAAGAGTAGAATTCTAGACTTACCATATATGGGTCGAATATACATATGTGTATTTATATAATGTGTTAAATATTATGTAGAATGGGAAAGGAAGTTCCGTAGTACCATTCTGAAAAAAAAAAAACACTAGTATTTCATTTATTTGGTATTATTAACTTCAAAAACTCAACCTTTAAGATAACATTTCCACGAGACCTTTCAACCAATATTAATAAAGTGGTCAATATTAGGATTGAAGTTTGAAGTGTTTCAAATATAGTGTGTAATTATAGAACAAGTATTCACGTTATTAAGATGTGCATATAATTATTTATCTACTATCACTGGTTGTTTTCAACTTCAGTCACACTTTAAAAAACTATATTTCTACATTTACATGTTAATACATATTTGTCTATTGAAATTTCTTACTCTCTTCTGTGCACGATATATACTTATTTTGACCCGTGCTGGCCTCCGTCTATTTACAAAATTACTAGAGAGATTGCACGTTATAAGGTGGCTGTTAACGAAATTCACCTAGTCCTTCGCCAACCAGATTGTAGCCTTCCTTGATTTGGTCATTATACTCGAGAAAAAAAGTCAAGTTTGACGCATATATCAAACGTACCTAAAATATGCAATACCTCCCACTTACCAGATCAGATGTTCCCTACGCTATGCCTTGGCGGAAATAGGGGATCCTCTATCTGTTCCACGACAACGTCTCTTAACAACCATCTCGAGATACTGTCGTCAGCACTCTCTAACCGAGGCTATCCCCACAACCTTATCAGCACACATATCAGTCGTGCAAGAAGCCCCACTGACAACAATAAATCCGTCAATGCATAACCTTCTACTACAAACTTCCTTTCTAATACGACCTCAACCTCTATTCCCTATAGAAACTAACTATATTTTGCGTACCCCATGCTTGCCTTCTCGCTTAAAACTAAAAGAATTTTCCGTCACGCCCTAAAATTGTTTATAAATGTCTCTCAACCTCCACATCATCATTACGAGAATTGGTCCCTTGAAAGATCTCACATTTCTTCTACAAAAAATTCAGATGTAAAACTTGTCCTTCATTCAACATCTGTGAACATTCCGTCACGAGGATACAGGATACCTTTTTTTATCATTCCGGTAGTTGCGGTTCTTCCAACCTAATTTATACCTTAATATGCACCCAGTCTACTATGTTGGCGAATATATATATATATATATATATATATATATATATATATATATATATATATATATATATATATATACACAAAGGGTGTTCAAACAGGTTTGCACAGTGGTCTCTAATTTTTTTATTTGTTGCAGGAGGAGAATGAATTTTATTGTGAACATACTTGGAAAAAATGAAATGAAATCTTTGAGTTTTACGTCCCACGATTATGCCTGTTAGGCTAAGGGAGACAATGATGATGAGTAATGAATGAAATGGTGGAACGAAGAAAGTGGGAGAAACGGAAGAACCCAGAGAAAACCCACGCACACGGTGTTTGTCCACCACAAAGTTCACTTGGCGGGGGCTGGGATCGAACCCGGGACCCCAAGCACCAGAGGTGAACGCTCTACCACTGAGCCACCGCGGCCCGTGAACATACTTGGAACATTTAGCTATAAGTTGGTATATAAAAGTATTTTCTTTTATTTACAGGTGAGCCATAATGGACCGTGAGCCATAATGGATGTCAGGTTGCGACAACGGTCGGTGATGGAGTTCCTCTTCAAGACCGGCGATGACTTTGCCACATCGATTCACAGGAAGTTGCTCCCTGTTTATGGGGAGGACACATTGGATCGCAACAGTATTCAGCGGTGGTTGCAGAGGTTTAAAGAAGGTGATTTCTCTCTAATGGACAATCCACGATGCGGTAGATCATCGACGGTAGTGAGTGATGTGAATAAGGAGAATATTAATCAAATCATCCAAAATGACAGATGTGTAACGACACGACATCTTGCTGAAATGACTGGTTTGTCAATGGGTAGTGTGGTATCAGTGGTACAGTCACTAGGGTACAGAAAAATCTGTGCACGTTGGGTGCCTAGATTATTGACAAAAGAAATGAAAAAGACGAGGAATGGTGTGTGCGAGGGTCTCATGACGACCTTTATTGAAGAGTGGAAACAGTGTTTTGACGGTGTCATTACCCAGGATGAAACATGGTTGTTTTTGTCCGAACCTCAGAGCAAAACACGTCTGAAGGCCCACCTGCGCGGTAAAACATTTGATAGTGAGAAAGACCTTATTTCTTGTGTCAAGCGATGGTGTATAAGTCAATCCCAAGAATTTTACCAAAGTGCATTTACATCATGGAAAGAACGTTGGACCAGATGCGTCACAGCTGATGGAGGCTACATTGAGTAGACTCAGTGTATAGCTAAATGTTCCAAGTATGTTAACAAAAAAATTTCATTCTCCTCCTGCAACAAATAAAAAAATAGAGACCACTGCGCAAAACATTTTGAACACCCTTTGTATTTACTTTCTGCTTTCAATTTTTTCGACCTATATTATACAAAAATGTGTTCACCTATTAGTCTTTCCCTCTCCTGAACCCATACCGACCTAAGTAGTCCATTAGTTTTATCTTTCTCAACTTAACAACACCTGCTTCAAGCCTAGTAACACTATCACATGACTGCATTCAAACATGGCGCCCATTTACTTTCTCTGTTCTTCTTTTCACTTTCCCCTACTTCTCCCCTTCACTATCTAATGAAGCGTAAACGGAAATTCTTTCACTTTCCTCTTAGTATGTGACCATGCCTCTATTTTGCATCAACATATATGTTCTTCGAGGAAATTATACACATCATATAACCTTCCCTACAAATACTGATATCACAACTACTACCCCTTATTTCATAAACTATAAACCATACCATACATAACTTAAAAACCACAAACCACTATTCCTAATAAATAAATAAATAAATAAATAAGAAGTATTAAATCTTAACTTTTACAACATACTCTTGTGTAAATTAAAGAAAGCATTAAAATGATCAAACGGAAGCAAAAGAGAAAAAGCTCAAGAAGAAAACATTATAAGATGGGGATCTGAATAACAAAAAGTAGAAGGTAAAAACAACTCTCCTCCACCACTCCAAGACTTACAGTGAATACAAAATGAAATGAAATTCCTACTTTTTGGTCCCACGACTGTTATGCCCTTGAGGATACAGAAGGCGGGTGATTGATGAAGGTGAGTAATGAAAGAACTGGTGGAATGAGAAAGTGGGGAAAAAGAGAAATCCTCCCCCCCCCCAAAAAAAAAAAAACATCGATGCGATACCGTTCACCACAAACTCACTTCACCAGAGACCAAACCAGAAATCCCCTAGAACTAGACGTGCGCGCTCAACTATTGAGCCACCGTGCACCCTACAGCGATATACGGAAACAACAGAAAGGCATACTTACTCATAAAAGGCACAGGCAATTCATACGCTGTATCGCCTCCAGACTTCAAATGTAAAAAAGAAGGAGTTATTAAGTAATAAAAAAAATAGCTCAAAAATAATTAATGTACACAGTATGTTTCGACCTAACATGCTTACAACCTTAGATTTGAACACACAGAAAGATAGTTTGTTGATTACATTCACCACTGCTTACAAGCGCTTATAGACCCTCATAAAGACACTTGGATATGAATAATCTATCAACAGATTTCCATACAGAAAGATCCTTTGCCAATTGAGAATGAAGTTTTTGATCGAAAAATACTAACATAGCTATGTAGTTTTTACTTTTATAAAATCACATCTTCAATCTCCACGTTCCTTCATTCTCAGATTGTCTTTCTTTCATTAGCAACAATAATTAGCAACAAAAACATACCGCAAGGAGAAGCTTGAAACAGACGTAGTAGTCTTGAGGGCATCTTTAAGTTTAACCACCAACAGGAAAATAAAATTTTGAACATCACTGTTTGCTTGTTGCACGCATCATACTGACAAGTTCATACTTGTTGTCTTTGAAGAAAATTAATCTGAAATAATGGCTACATTTTCTCGTGCTTGATAACACTGTCGGCGCTCGTTCACCAGCATTGGCTACCAGCTTCCTACGTGTTCAAATTTTCAGACTGTAAGCAAAAGAACGCCCCTGAACATTTCCATAAATTACAGTTGACAAATATTCAGACTTCTACCCAACGCATATTTTCGACATCACCTATTAAGACAACTTCGTAGAAACAAACAGCCCACTCAAAGTACCTGTTCTAAAATAACACTCTCAACTATTTATTTTGAAAGGTGAGAATAAAACTTTTAAATACGTGACAATAATGGAAAAGTAGCTTCAGAAATTCCCTTATGGATAAAACTGTGACAATGATGACTTGACAATATTGTGTATATATATATATATAGGGTGTTTCAAAACAACACCGACAACATTTGAGAGGTAATTTCTGACACCAAGATAAGACGAAAAGTATAGACCAACCTCGGTGCACAAATGTTTCCTCCCGGAGTTATAGGCTGCCAAAGATATGAAAAACTGAACTTTAAAGGTCCATAGCTCCAAAACTATGGGACCTACCGTAGTCGATTGAAGACTTTACTTACGAACTAATATGTACCCTATTCAAAATATATATTTCAGAATCCTAACATACTATCGCATCAATGTTAATAGAGGGAGTTTGGCTACGGGGTAATAATTTAAAGTACTCACAAAGTACGTTTCTAAAAATTGTTGTGGAAGCACCGCAGGATTCTGAAATATGGATCTTTGGATAGGGCAAATATTAGTTCCTAAGTGAAGTATTGACCCGACTACGGTAGGTTCCATAGCATCGGAGCTATGGACCTTTAAAGTTCATTTTTTCATGTTTTCAGCAGCCTATAACTCCGAAAGGAAGCATTTGTGCACCCAGGTTGGTCTATACTTTTTATCTTATCTTGGTGTCAGGAATCACCTCTCAAATGTTGTCGGTGTTGTTTTGAAATACCATATTATATATATATCGTTCGTATTCATTTATTTTCATATTTAGGAAAACCAGCGAGAAAATTCCTGAAGCCAATTGCTCACCGTTATACTGCTTGCGCTATTTAAGAACAACTAAAACTACGTTACATCACACCACCTGATGCACCACAAGTAGACTCTGTTTGTCTCGAGCTGAAGGAAGGAGGCAGGATAACATGTGTAACTACAGAAGCAAAGTTTACATTTAAACAGTAAAATGCAGCAAATGATTTTAATCAATCTAACATGAAATGAAGAATTCACTCTTAGTTCTTCGAATAGGGTAACTTTGATTTCGTTGTTGCTTGGTTTACATTGTTGAACTTCCCTCAAATAAATCAATAAATAATACTAAATGGACCATCATTATAGGAAGAAATTACGAAGCTTTTAGGTGAAAATATGCCGATACGAAACACGGCAATCGAAAGAATAATACAATAGAAAATATAAAAAGTAAGAGTATCTATCTACGAGTATAATTCCTTTTCCAACAAAAAGGTCTGGTAATTTTTCATGTAAGGCGATCCTTGTTGCAAAAACTTACAACGTAATATACACGAGGCTTTCTTGTCTAATTCGTATAACCCAAAAACAACATTTGGAACATCAATGTATCCACAGACAACTAGCAATTGATCTCGAATATAACAGTCACATTAAGTTGTACGTTATTCACCTCTCTGATGTTTATTATCCCTTTAATGATTTTTAACCAAATTCTTAAACATAGTTTCTACATGTTTCATTCAACATGGAACGCAACTAATTCTAACTTACACTGCTTTCCTTTTTCCCCAAGCAGTCAGTTTACCTACACATCCTGAACACAAGTAAATGTCTAGCAAGAAATGACGTAACTCATGAACGTTTTCAAAGGAAATGAGATGTACAGAGCTAAAGTGAATCACGTCGTAAACTGTCGTATGTAATAAATTAGCATGTTATTGCTTTGAGGTAATAATCAATTGATCCTACTAATTGCAAATAGTTCATCCAACATTTTGAATTTAACTTCTATTTTATCAAAAAAAAAAAAAAAAGTTATTTATTTATTTGATCAAATTTTGCTTTCAACACCTCAACAATGTGATTGATTGCACACTCAACGCAGAAACAAGTTTACCCAGTACAAGTGTGAAATAAAGTTGAATCAGTTTTTAACACGCACCACTCAAAAGTTAATTGCAAATTTCAACGGTTTAGAACTGGTTCAAGTTAAATTTCAATACCTTACATTACTACCTAGAAAACACAATAAAAAGTACGCATATCAACTGATTTAAAAATTCTTATAAATAAATAAATAAATAAAACAGGATTGTAAAACGCATACTTTGCTCAGACGATGCAGACAGCAGTTGACGCTCTCGCTGCGGAGATTCACTGACCACCCTGAAAGCTACATCGAAGAAAGAAAGAAAAAAATGCATTTTAACATTATTCACGCATAAATGCACGCATATTTTCAGGTAATTACCATACTTCCTCACTACATATATATTTCAAATGCAAATACCACGGAAACTATGTTAAAAAATAAATTTTGAATGGATGAAGCACGCAATTTTCACAATTCCAGTTGTCAACAGAACTCTACGGCACCAAACGATGTATCTAAGTATGTTGAGTTCTAGTGTGATGTTTGTTTTTAGCCCACTGATAAGGAATTATTCTTTTTAATGTTTTTTTTTATTCATTTCTTCTTTTTATCTTATTAAAAAGCCCCTTACTTACTGGTTGTTCCCTCCAAGCCCTCGGCCTGCTGTACACTTTAGGTTAAGATCATGCTTGAATAAGGGCTCTAATTAACACATAAAGAGTGAAAAAGTGAATGACTGGACCCTGATTTGAACCCGGAATCTGCGGCATACCGTGCTTATGCGTTAACCACTAAACCATCCAGTCCACTTAGCAGAACAGTTAAACACTCTCTCACTCCTGAAGTCGGTGTTCTCTACTCGGACCACAAGGACAGAGTTGCGTAGTGGTTAACGCATCGGCACGGTACGCCGGAGATCCCGGGTTCGAGTCTCGATCGAGTCATTCACTTTTCCACTCTTTATGTGTTATTGTACTCGCACCTATAGAGGATCTGGTATGTAAAAAATTTGGTTGTTTCCTCCTTTCTTTAATATATGAATTCTAATTGTTTACATTTTTTTCTTACCAACTAACTTGCGCTTACACAAATCTTAATCTTCAACAACTCTTCTCTTAATAATAAATAGAAAAGCACGTTTATGTTCAGTATCATCATATCCATTTTGAAATATTTGAATTGAAAACTACAGTTCTTCAAATTGCAACTGAACTGTCACAATAGTTTTACATCGGAAAATTGTCTGCACCCTAATTGGTCTTCGTACATAAAATTCTAATAGGACCAGAGCTTATTTAAGACAAAATTCAAAATTTGAACATGACTAATGAAATCAGAATGAACTGTATTGTCTGTTCTATTATCACTTTTAACTGTTTTAGAAGTGTTTGAGTACTAAAAATTGAAACTATTATACTAGGTTTATAAATAATCAAAAGTACTATTAAGCGCACTCGTCTTTGATGCACGAAGTCTCAGGCTTGATTTCTGGTGGGAAAGTACCGAACGCAACAAGATGGTTTGGTTCCATTTTACGAGGTGTAATCAAAAAATACGGTGCATTATTTTATTAGAAACAAAAAGCTCACAGGGAATTTGATTTAATCTTCAAAATACTGTGTTTGGCTAGAAACGCACTCATCCCACCAACGTTGAATCCATGACTGGAAGCATTTTTTTCCCCCCTTCTTTCTTGGAAGGGCGTTTAGCTGCTCTGTTCTGGTCCTTTCAATGTTAGAAATGGCGTCCAAATGTTTTCCTTTAACCACAGGTTTAATTTTTGGGAAGAACAAGAAGTCGCATGGTGCTACAGGGTGTCTACTGGAATACCAGAAAGTAAATTCATGACTTTTTCATAATTTTTCATGACCTTTTTGTTCAAATTTTCATGACCATGGCGATAAAAATTTACCATTAGCAATAATAAACCCCTACCATCAGTGGTGCATCGGAACTATGCGGGTTGCTAGTCTTAAATGTCACTTATTGTGAATCTTAAAGAAAGAATCTAAAATTCTGCCGCCTTGTGCTCGAGCACAGAATAGCACTTACCTAAATACGGGCCTGCTCTTACCAGTTAATCACTCTATACTGTATTTGAAGTTTTAATTCTGAGTATAATTATCCATCTAGCAGAAATTTGTCTAAAATTAAGCACTCAGAGAACTGCCCAAAGACAAAACAAATTATAAAAGAAATTCGTTTTAAAAAAATAGATCATCAAATTTAAAATCTGCAAACTCAAACGAATAATAATATTTGCATAAGTCTAAAGGCCCAAAAATACACAATTTACATTTCTTAGAAGTAAAGAAATAGCAGATCACAAAGTTGGACAGTAAAAAGTTGTTACTATATTACAGAGACTAGAAGATGAAATGGGGAGCAGCTAGGAAGACAGTAAAGTACCAGTTAGCCAGCACTAACTGGTGGGGGAAATTCTCACAATTACTGACCTGATACAACTGTTTCAATACATGCAGTATGAGGTATAAAAGTATGAAGTATAAAAATATACTCTGAGATTTCAGATTTTCATGACCAGTTGGGTAAATAAAGGACTTTTTCATGACTTTCATGACCACTAAGCAAAATATATGACTTTTTCATGACTTTCATGACTTTCATGACCAGTAGACACCCTGTGCTATATCTGGAGAGTACAGTCAATGTGGACAGACAGGAATATTCTTTTTTTTTTTTTTTTAGCCGAAAGTCGCGGATAAAAAGGAAGGTGTGGCACGACGCGTTTTCAAGGTGAAGAAGGAAGCCATCTAATCGGCGATTAAAATACTTTTGAAGGACCCATAGGAGATGTATAGTTCTTCGGAGAACTCTCGAATAGTCATTCGCCTGTTTGAACAAATCATTTGTTCCATTTATTGCATGTTTTCATCTGTTTTTGACGTCGAAGAACATCTCGATCGTTGCTCGTTTTCAACCGACTCCTTGTCACTTTTGAATCGCTCACACCACTTATAAACAATCTTCAATGCCACTGCTTCATCACCATAGACTGATTTTGACATTTCGTAAGCATGTTTGGCACTTGTTTGCAGCTTAGAACAAAACTTAATGTTGGCGCGCGCCAGATACTCTTAACACGTCCTCACTGTTCTGCCTCTGTAAGCCAACTAACATGTCACAACTCGTTCAAACCCGACACTGAATGTACCAGAAGTTTAGGCTACCGGGCTTACTGGTTGCAATGGGTACAACATCGGTAGATGGCACTGTATAACTACATTCACCGTTCTTTTTGATCACACCTTGTAAACAGTACGTCTACGTCTCATAAAGCTTCGGTGCCGAAAAGGGACATTATGCTCTACCCAACCAATCAACTCAAACAAGTGAATACGGAGAGCTTTTGAGTCTGAAACGACTCGTCAATACAGAAATGAAATTAAATGTCTAGCGTTACTCCCATAATTATGAACCGAGGCTAAGGGAGTGAATGGTCATGGTAAAGAATGAAATGGTTGAATGAAGGCAGTGGGAGAAAACGGGACAACCCCGAGTATCAATGATGACAGGAAGTACCATAAAACAAACAAACAAACAAAAAAGTGACAGTTTGATAAGTTGTTCTCAGTTTACAGTTAACAGATAAAATAAAGGTGCGTTTTCTCCTTTGTGTCTAAACGGGGGATGTTTCCTGAATGAATTATGTTAGGATGTAGACAGTTAAATTCGTTACAATTAGGATTGTAACGGGTATCTTTGTTTGGGTAAAATCAGGTAGAGAATTTCGACATTGCAAACAGTAACGCTGATTATTGACACATACATGTATGAGAGTGTGTGTTTCCAATGTGTTACGATGATGTATTTGAGGAAATTAATATATGTGAGAATTCAAAACTATCGGTGTAACGCAATGACATACTACAGATTTCGGGATGTTCGAAGATCATATTGGTATCGCACATATATTGCATACGTTGTCATTTTGTGGGAAAGAAAACGAGGAACTTTATATTAAATCAGTTCTTGTGAGCAAGAGCGTGTAAGTTGGTAAAGCTACAGTAAACAAATTTTTAGGGAACAGAAAAGGTTTCTGTCTTTTCAAAACTGTGCACTATGTGTATGCAAGGTTGAAAACCTTTTGACCTAAATAAACATTGATTGACTGATTGGATTGATTTTAAATTTAGCGTCCCTTTCAGCAGCGAAGCTATATGAGACGTGGACCTACAGTTTAACATGGAATCCAAGCCACGTGAGGTGGTACGGTGGCTTAGTGGTAGAGAGTTTACTTTCGGTGCGTGGGGTCCCAGGTTAGATCCGTGTCAAATTAGTTTGTGATGAACAACATCGTGCCCATGGGTTATCTTGGAGTACTCCCGTTTCCTCCCACTTTCTCATTCTACCAATTCTTCCATCATCATTCACTCCCCTTAACCATCGTCTCCCTTAGCCTAAAGGACATAATCATAGGACGTTAAACTAAAAGATTTCATTTCCCAAACCACACAAGTTTCCGTTCGGAATCAGAACACACACACACACACACACACACACAAAAAAAAAAAAAAAAAAAAGAAAAGAAAAGAAAAGAAAAGAAAAGAAATGTTTAAGTTTTACGTCCCACGGTTATGCCGGTTAGGCTAAAGGAGACGGTGATAATGAGATGAGTGAAATGGTGGAATGAAGAAAGTGGGAGGAAACGGGAGAACCCCGAGAAAACCCACGAGCACGGTGTTTGTCCACCACAAAGTCCACACGGCGCGAGCTAGAATCGAAGGAACAATCAAAAAGAACCATGTAAATATCTTATATTTTACTTATAATATATCCACATTAGAATTCCCTTGTGAGAATATAACATACCCAACTGTGCCAAAACTTTAGTTCAGTAAATTATTAATAATTACCATTGCACTACTTACAAACCAAACGGAACTCAAGTTTAGAATCACTGTCATTTCTACTATGTTATATGAACGACATCACTCAACTTAGACCTTATATACCTTTTGTGCTCCACTAGAAACTAAATTTCAAAACAAAAATTTAAGTCATACACAGCACACTTTTCCACAATGTGAGGAAGAATTCTTTCTTCTCCTTGGACTTTTAACTTACATGTAACAGATGTTATAACCAACACAAGACAAATATAGGAAAAGCATGGGAAGCAGTTAATAAACGGACAAAACCATCACACCGTGTTAATAAAGAAAAGAAACCAGCAAAATTACATTGATTTAATTTAGAAAAAAAAAAGCGCCAAGTATTACATTTAAGCTAAAACTGTTAGCAAGCAAATTGCATATTTTTATTTACAACACGCATATTGATGGAACAACGGACACCACGTTCCAAACTGTAAGTTGCATTTCAGAGTGACCCGTTGGAAGAGTAGATTAACAAAAAAAAATCATCTACCGAAATGAAAAAACTTGAAAATGTTTGAAGCTTCGAAATTAATGTAGTCGGCTACGTGATGGGGTTATAGTTAATACTGCAATTTCTTAATATTCTTGTTATGGATTAGAAATGGAAAATATTTTTCCCTTTATTATCTTTCACTTTCACTGAACGAAAAAAAAAGGAGCTGTAAAATATTAAAGTGGTAAGATAGCTCTTTGCAAGAATGGTTGATTATTAAAGTACTAGCTAAAATGTCCGTTCTTCGCATAGGAAATTTTATGGAAAACATCTGAAAGGTATATCTGTATTACTTTTATATATACTGAGAAAAATGTTACAGAAATTGCAACCCCCTTCCCTTAGAATCAATGGTATTACTCGAGCAGACGGTTCTACCAAATGTTGACACATTTCTTATATTTTCAAGTCAGGTAAGAGCTTTATACTTCTTTTAGCAGAGCATGCACTAAATAAGAAGCTCCACTACCACTTGCAGATTGGCTTTAGAAGGACTAAGGAACGTACGGCATAATAACTACAGTGCAAGGAACATGAACCAACTTGTGCTAGGTGGCCACTAAAAAGCACGAATTATATCTAACCGATTCAGGGCAGGAGCGCAGCAAAGTGCCCAAGCAATAAAGAGGACAGCGTCCGTAGGGAGCAGGCGCGTCAGCGACGGGGATATAGAAATAATAAGGATAAATAATACTTTCACTTATAATTCATTTCAATATGCTGTGCACTAAGAGTAATTATTTATATTCACTCTCATTCCTTCACAAAAAATGTTTCACATCGTATTTTACCTATAAAGTTTCTATTTGGTAGAACCGTCTGTTCGAGTGAACTCGAAACAATTTTCTACAAGGCTGGGGAACATATCCACTTATTTTTAATAAAAAACTTACATGTGAAGTTGTATTTTCTAACATACTCGTGATATACTGTCTTTTAGCACACATTTTAACCACCTCATTGTTTCGGATACGCATTTTAATGGAAGTAACATGACACAAACCCGGCTCGACCCCGGTGCTAACTACGGTCGAAAATTCGTTTCACAAACGTTTCAGCTGTTTTCGTGATGGTGAGACAGATGTTAATTGGAATTAGAAAAAAATATAGAAACTATCTACCCCCTCCTGCAAACAGAATTTTTTAAAACGTTCAGATACATGTCCAAATATTGAGAAATTTATGTACCAAATTTTAACTTCCTAACTTTAGGACCTCAAGAGAGACTATATTTTGGCATAAATTTTCACGCACCCCCCACGATAAGCATTTTAATCACAGTGACATAATAAAGGCTCTATTTCAGGTAATTACAAGCTACAGTTAAAAATTCATTTCAAACAGTTCAGCCGTTTTCCCGTGATGTGATCGGAAACCAGATCACTTTCATTTTCATTTAAATTGATATATAATATTACAAACCCACTAAGTGAAAAAGAATCTGTTAAAGGCTATATCACCAATACAGATTTTTAATCAATCCAATTATGGTAGCGAATGTGTAGTTATTTCAGTAACTGGAGTATGGCATAAAAAACTACGAAAATATTTCTACTTCAAATACGATAAGTTTCCGCTCTCTTCCAGTTTCATTCAGCGTTTTCAATTCAATATCCCAAATCTGCACTGTTAGTGAGCAAGATTTATTAACCCATAACATGTCTGGTTAGTGGCGTCCTTGAAAAAATAATGTCCCGAAATTTCTCAATTTGCGTAACTTCATAATTGGATTGCCACTGTCATACACTACGCAATAGAAGAGCGTACTATGGAGTCCCCAAAGCAGGTTTTTCAACTTTCTGCGACGACTTATGAAAAACCCAAAAACTCTCTGCGAACATTTTAGTTAAAGTGCAGTAAAATTATAACGAAATTTGTAAGCGCATAAAAGCAAAATGTTTTTACAATTCTATTTTTCTAAACTTTTTTTCTTTTACGCTTTTTATTTATGGAGAAATATACAGGGAGAAATAACTGAATAAGAACCAATCAAGAAATCTCCATCTATATTTACTCAAAAAGAATTACAGGTACTTAGTTGGTATTTTTTCTTTTTCTTTTTTACATCTTAAAACATAGCGATGAATTATTTAAATCTTGAATCCTTCTTACAACTTTGAATATATCACCTCTTCAGACATTAATTTGGCTCCAGAAACAGACTTGAAATGATTGTGGTATTGACTAGTATATCTAGGTATTTCTGACAAAGCCATTTTCAAAAATTTCCTGTTTCTCTTGTGGCCAGCTGGTGGTCCATTTATCTGGATGTAAGCAAACATATCAGTTGTGCTAATCTCTTCAAACCAAAAATCACCGGCTGCAGGGCAGTCAGTCATAAGATTCCTAGCTTTCAAAAATTGTCCTGAGGTAGCCACTCTCTAAGTATCATAAGCATGTTATAACCATGACGACAGCACTACCCAGGAATGGGAATGCGTTAGCAAGCATCCCGCCACCGGACAACTGTCTCCTCGAGTCTCGATTCTGGTACATAAATTGTAGCAGTGGGGACTGTAGCGCTTGTATTGGCGACTATATGTATTGCTTAGTCTTCCCTTTCGCGCCACTCAAGTTTGTTGGTATATTATCATATCAAATGTTGAATCATTCCGAATCGTGACTTATTCACGGAAAATAAAATCTTTTTGTAACCGTAATTTTTATTTAGAGTAGGCAATCTTTCGGAGGCAGTAATTTTTGGCTAGTGGTTTGCCAATCTCTCTGCAGCCCGCATTTTCTTTCTGCGACATTGTCGCACCGTCGCCTGTTGTTCTGCTTTGGGGTATGGAGTTATATAAAGAAATCAAACTTTCTTTAGGATTGTATTGACTCTCCTCGCAGAGAACACTCGCCAGTTTGTTTCCTGAAGCAAGTACATCTGGCATCGGTAGTTACACAACCGTTCTCATAAAATTAAGATTTCGCTCACATCAATTCATTACAATATATATGTAACAGGGGAAGTTTCGATTCATCGTGTGGTAAGTATACGGTGTAAGAAACATAAATCAGATATTACAGCAATTTTCTACCTTAGGAGCGGAATTTTTGGAAAACACTCAAACCATATTCCCTAACTTTTAATTAAGGATCTACATATCGAATTTCACACCTTCAACTTAAACGCAATCCTCATATTCAACATCTTCTATATAAAGAAAAGGAAATTTGATTATAGAAATTTCATCTGGAGCGGAATGTTTGAAAACTGTAAAACAAGTTTTCAGTTACTTTTAATGAACAGTGTATACGCCGAGTTTCATATCTCTAACTTCAAGGTTTTGTGAGATACTCAATTATTTTGACAGAAAATTTGAATCTCTCTTTATGCCCTTTAGAATAGGTGTTTCAAGATTCCCTTCTTATCTCTTACCTCCGTGGCAAAAGAAATATTCTGGCCACATTCCACGTTTGTATATATATATTATTATAGTCTGGGCTATTGAGGAGTCCGTCACTTCCATTTTATATAGTATACATTAGGGATTCCCACTGGTTGCGGTTGATATCTATCAAGATTAAGAGAGTAAAAAGGTTAACTTCCCCTACGTGGAAGTTTCCTTATTTAAATAATAAGGGAACTAGCTGAACCTACCCTCTCTACACAATCATCATTCACATATGAGCATGAATCATCTCCTCATTCCTCACAACATCTGTACATATCCCTTTACAGACACAAGTGAAAGAACTCTTGATAAAAATCGGCAAGGGATACCAAAAATGGGAGGGTTTTTTTCGATTATTTTTTCAATATCTCGCACCGTTTGCAAGATTTTAGTCTACTTCCGGTTGGAGCTTCTAATTCATTTATGATCAGTGTTTTCTTTCTTCTTGCATGCAGTATGTAATAAGCAAATACATTACATATACAATTAATTATGTCAGTGATATATGGTGTTCATTGGGCAAAACACTCCAAACAATAAAGATTCATCTTAGACTGGAGAAATGGTTATCCTTTGTTTGTCATTATCATTTGGTCATGAAACAAACGCCTGATATATATGCAGCTGTTGATATATTTATTTTAAATACTTTCTCGATATTTAATGAAAAATATTGTGGCCAGGAAAAAATAGGGAATATATATATCCCCCCCCCCCTCCACGGCGACTTAAAATACAATTCTGTTGTGTGCAAATTTGGCAATATTGTATTTTATACATTAAAAAACAAAAAAATTAGACCAAATTAAATTCTACCACGTCTAAAATTGAGAATTTACGAAAACAATCGATATTTTAAAGGAACGTGTATTTAAGTAACCCTGTTATTCACTGCTGACGTTAAGATTTCAGGTGTTGAAAGTAAACAAATTAAACACTTTCCCCAGTTTCGAAGTATGGCTTTTTACACATGCTTTCTATATTTTGTTACAATGAGGAGTTAATTCTGTAAGTGACAAACTACTCCACAAATAGATTCAAACAGAATGTTGCTCATTTGACTGAGTTTTCTTTTCCCTTTATTTATTTAGTACAATTAGTATTAAAAATGTCATTAAAATTCTAGACCAGTTCACAGTTCCAACGTAACATGAAATAAGGATGCAGTAACGTGATATTTTGGCAATGATACATATTATATATATATATATATATATATATATATATATATATATATATATTAAAATACTAGGTTTACATGTTTGTGGTCAAGAAAAGTTTATATGTTTGTGACCAATTGCTTTGACAATGAAATCTCGGAAACCACAAGCTATAGAAAGATGCCGTGTTCACTGATCGATTGTAAATTCTGTGTAGATTGTTCAGTTCTAATTGAATATTTAAAAAAAAATGGGCGTTATTTCTTTATTACACTTTTTACGGGTACACTGAAAGTATTGAAATTTTAAAAACTAAAGCACCATATCCTATGAGATACATTCCGACACCACACATTTGTATACTGGAGTAGTATATCCCTTCGGCGTTTCTTTCATCGTCAAATGATAATGAAAAACGAAGGATAATCATTTCTCCAATCTAAGATGAATCTCTGTTGTTTGGAGTCTTTTGTCCAACTAACACAATACATCACTGACATTATAATTAATTGTGTGTAATATATTTGCTTATTACATACTGCATGCAAGAAGAAAAAAAACACTGATCATACATGAATTAGAAACTCCAACCGGAAGGAGGCTCAAATCTTGCAAATGGTGCGAGGTATTGAAAAATAATAGAAAAAAATCTCCTTTTTATGGTACCCCTTGCCGATTTTTATCTATTCACTTGTGTCTATAAAGGGACATATACAGATGTGAGGAATGACAAAGTGATTCATGCTCATATGTGAATGATAATTGTGTAGAGAGCGCAGATTCAGCTAGTAAATTTAAATCATATCGAGGAATGCATTTCACTCTTGAGTAAAAAAAAATCTCCCAATCTTGAACTGTTTTGCCTTAGTCTTCCGAAATAAATAAATAAATAAAAAAGTCAGTTGGACACATTAGTGACAAATTCGTATGAAACACTCAAGTTCGTAACAATTCAAGTTAGTACTTCTAACATGCTAGCAGAACAGAAAACAAAAGCATGGCTGTTTCTATTTGCTTATGACGTCACAGGAACTTAACGAAGATTTACCTTTTAATCCTCAGGCACCAGACCGTACGAAGCACGGTAGCTATGCCTTTCTCCTGTTGTTTAGGGAAGAATGTCATAATAAGATTTAGTTTGTACTTAATCTACAAATACATTTACTCTTAAAATTATTTGTATTACAATACTTAAGTATCTGAAAGTAGATTTCATAGTATTCTGCTAAAAGTAAAACGAGAACCTGATGGAAATCACGTTACAAGAATAGTTAATATGTGGCATTGCAGTCTATTAAGGGCTTTAGCAAACCGAAAAAAGTAGCACGTTTAACTGGCTGTTGCGTGGTGAGCGCATCTACTCCCACTGCTGCACTCACCTTCATATGTTGGTAGTTCTTTTCCCCACTTGCCCCTACGACGCCAAAGCATCATCGAAAAAAAAAATCTTACGCCCTTTAGGGAGATCGAATCAAACACTGACGGCTGGGATAAGAGTAAACTGGAGCACCGTTGTTTTACTCAATAGGGTGGGAAAAAATTCAGAGATAACTAAGAAATTGAACTAAGATTCAATAAACGAGACGAATTTTGTCAGGTAACAAATCCATAAAATTATTATAATAAAACAGCGTAATATTATATAAAATACGGTTACACACCAAAAGAAATACATCATCTTCGTAGACTGTTGCTAAATTAATTACAGAATTTCATGACGTTGATCAGTGCTTCACTTAATAAGAAAACAGAGAAATCCCAGTTCCTTTCAGAAATTGCTAACAAAGTACTTATCGAAAACTTTGTCATGGATAGATTCCCTTCTATTAACATTAACCTCCCATTAGTACAGTCGCCAAGAACAGAACGTATACTCCCATACACAGGCCCCTATATAATATTTTACGCTCTGGACCTAAGAAGATGTTGCAGCCTCCCCTCTCCCTCTTATTTCTTCGTATTTAGTACAGGTCTAAACAAGCAGTATCGCGTACGCTTTTACTGCGCCACCAGCAATGGGGCACGACATAAAAATTCTTAAATTCACATCTCATGCTTCATTTATTTTTGACATACAGGGTGATTATTTTAAACTTGAAACTGCACAATATCTGGAATAAAAGGTACAGGCCACCGCACTAAACTTTCTCGCTCTAATGTCTTAAACTAAGTGGTAGTGTGCTGGAGTTGTTAATGAAACATTTTCTTTGAAATATAAATAAAATTGTAAGGCATTTTCGGAAAACCTCACTAAAAGAAAACTTATCCCCTTGTGGATTCTTCCATAAGAAATGGCATATGACATATGTTAATGGTTATTAATGGAATATTATAAAACTATTCTAATTTGATATTTAAAATTTTATCCTTAGAGGCAGACAACCAACAATAAATCTACAAATATGGTTTCTACTACAACATCAATTCTCATTTGAATTTTTCAAACATGTTAACGAATGACGCCGCCATAATGCTTTTTCAAATTTAATTATATTTCGGTAATATTTTACGAGATTTTTCAATTTTATTCAAACTATTTGAAATAATATTTATATACCACAACGATTCTAGATTATTTATATTGTTTTTTGATGTTTTATGTACGGTACAAAATAAATTTATATAAAATGTAGTTTTAGAAATAAATTATAATTACATAATGGAAAATACTCTTGTTACCACAGGTTCCCAAAAGGCGTGACATTAAATTAAATTTCTATTCTTATTAGAGAACAAACACCTCACCAGTACATTCATTTTCAAGAAGATTGGTTTACATTTACCCTGTTCCACCGTCAAACAAAAACATCTCAAAAACTACTAGATACATAATCACTAAATTTAGTCAGAATATAAAGGAATCAAATTCGTTTTTCCAGATATTCAAACTGATAGCAGAACAACTACTTCCTGTTAAAACAGGTGATCGCCGTAGAATAAAAACAGTTTCCTGCAATTGACTAAGAGTCGCAAGAATACATTTAATCTCAATCCTCAATTCTGTACTAAAACTGAAAGTGGTAGAAATGCACTTCAACTTCCGGTTTTAATAATCTACATAGAGAAAAAAATGATAAAGGATAGCGAGAAAATTTCTTGGAATCGATTTAAAGTTCTAAGTGGAAGTATCTCATCATCTCTCTCAACCAACTATTCAAAACCGGAAGTAGTTAACTACTTCGGATTTTAACATTGATAGCCGTAGAATAAAAACCGTAATAGATAGCGAAAAGCAGTTTACTGTGATCAATTACGGGTCTCAAGGATATATTCCACCTCTATTCTAATCTCTCCACTTAAACCGGAAGTAGTAGAAATATACTACCACTTCCGGTTTCAATACTGAGAAAATATCACGTCATATAAACCAAACTCCTTCATGTGGTGTATATGTGACAATGCTACTTTTTATATGTAAAGATGACCCCATTTGACCCGGAAAAGGAAATTAAAAAAAAAAAAAAAAAAAAAAACTCTGTTCACCCGTATATATAAATGAATAACTCAGTCATTCGAGGTACAGGGAAGAACACAAATTGGAAGGAACACTACGAGGTGAGCAGTTCGATTTAATAACCTTTTACTGCACTTCTGCTCTGATAACTACTGTTGTACGAACTTAGCATACTAATGCACTGAAAAACACATTAGAAAACGAGTGTATTATCTAATTATTGATTTTAATATGTTCTTATTCTGACTTTAGAAGTGTTCAGGATATTCACTGTGGAATAATTAGCCTTACTCTATATTCAGTACAGTTACAAAGTCGGTCAGCCACGCAGTAGAATATTACATTTCATACATTTCACTGAAAGAAAAAGATTCAAGTAATATAAATAGTGTATTCAAATAATAAACTTAATCCTTATAAAAAAAAAAAATCTTGCAGTCATGGACGTTTAGGTACAGTAACATTTTATCATCATTATTATTATTATTAACAACACTAGACAAAAAATTTAGTCCGTTTCTGTCATCACAGATGTCATTCTACTGAAAACTCGCGACCCACTGACCAATCACCGCTGAGGCATTACTTTTGTAGTTACATTGAGTGTGGCAGTCGGTTGTATAGAAACGGTTTGTCAAGATGGGTCGAAGAGAATACAGGTCAGAATTATCAACAAGCAGCCATTGTGTCTCAGCATGTCCATGGACGCACATTAAACTAATGTGTACAGTCCGCAGCAAAAAAACCTGCAACATGAGCATGAAAGTTTATAGTGAAACAACTAAGTCTTTTGCTCCAAAATAAGTGTGCAGGGGAGGACGCCGAGGTTTCTCGTGGCGTGATTCGTGCCACTTAGACGTTATGTTGATTCCCTGGGCTGTTAGGCGTAGTTTCACAATAAACTTACATGCTCATGTTGCAGGTTTTTTGCTGCGGACTGTACAATTTGTTGATGTATCAAAATGGACTATTTGGAGCAGTGGGTGAAACGAAAAAATAGGCACCTGAAACTACGACAACTACTAATGAGCAAGTAGATTAATATACTGATATTAACGTATACCTGCAAGAACTCATCAGGTCACTTCCACAATCGAGATCAGAGGCAGTGTTACTTGGTACTAGGTAAGTTATGCGCGGGAGTAACTAATTTTTTTGTCCAGTGTTTATTATTATTGTTATGCATTGGACGATAAAAACTGGAACTCTTGAAATTTTTTGTAAATGTAAACTACATTAAAATTGTAGGCACTTACGCTCATAACTACTGCTTGCTACACTTGTTACAGACATCCTTGAAACTGACTGTCGATCGTCGTCGGATGACTTGGTATCATCTAAACACACATTTACATCTGGTGGATAAAATTCCATCTGGCGAGAGAGAGGGGCGAGGAACAAAATCTCATTTGTCCCATAAATCTCAATCATAGGGTGAGCACACAATCTATGTTTCTGGAATAAAGAATATTATGTGCCTTATACTTACATAGATATAATCGGGCTTGTATCGAAATAATCATGGTATTAACAACGTTATCGAAAAACAAGATGTGATCGGAAAACCTGCAATTAAATTTATCTCCATACAAGATCTGACCGCTACACTTTTAAGTAACTAATATTACTGGAAATTGTACAAATATTACTCTGCTTACGAGCAAACAGTTATATAGAACCTTAGTGACAACGAAACGAAATCTCACGAATACTTCAACAGTTGAAAAACTCAAGCCTTTTCAATCCCATGATCATCTATTAAATCTTCCTGGAGTACAAAAAAGAATATAAAGGCCCCGCAATGTTCTTATGGAAAATGAAATTCGCTTACACTAATTACTTGTCCTTCTCGAGGTTATCTTAAGTCCCAATAGAGACAAAACTCAAACACTAAAGAAATATATATCGCACTAGGAACATTTTAATTAATTACTTAACTCTGTTAGTGCTTTAAGAGCATCATGAAACAAAAATACTTCAGTGGCTGAAGTGATGCCTTACTCGTGACTGTTCAGGTTAAAAACGTTGTTTTATTGCTTTTCCAATAATTTCGAAACAACTCCCAGTAGAGTGAACACCTTGGAAAGAACTGTACTGAAACTGGCACTGCATTTTTGAGTTCAGTCCGTCGGTGTATATTACTGTTATCCCTCTTTGTGGTTCTGGTTTCGGGAATGTAGCTGACTCAAAAACGAGAGGCCGAACCACTGAAAGGAAAATCTCGTCGCCGGGCAAACGTCGGTAACGTACTTTAAATAATAGTTTAAGAAAGAATACAAGCTTTAATTTAAGACGTGTTTAACGTAAACAAGAATATCATGTTGTGTATGAGACTATGTCAGTGTGCTGAGTCACTGAACAATGATACACTGACTTCCTATCTCAATGTGACTGAAGTCCAGGATTGAAGTCAGGAAAGTCCTGCCGTGGGAAGTTTATAAATTTTTCTTGCAGACTGTTTGTGATATAGTAGCCATATGGACAGCCAAGTTGCCACTAATAAGATTAACGTAGGTTAATCATAGATAGATGTGGAACTTATTCGCTGATATTAACAGCCAAGTCGGCAAACTACTGGCAGTCTCCAAATTTGCGTCGATCATACAGGAATTCACTAACTGTTCCTTTGACGTCAATTTCTGACAGTCTCTGGATAATATTGTCCACTTCTTTCTTCCTGATTGCTTCTATCCGTAATCTTGATTTTAAATAAGGGTTACATATCAAAATTAGTGTTGAGGTGTCTAGCCTGATCTTAGAATTTTTAGACACAATCTACATCTTTCCCGATAAGGTCATACATTTCAATAAAATGGAATTTAGTATATGACGACTAAAATGTGTCCTTACTAACATTCACGTAAAGAAGTAATTTTCGTTACATAAATGTGCCTTCTCTTCTCAGCTGCTAAAGAATCCTCACACACACTGCAAATAACTGATGTTTTTCCCCCCTCAATGATAGAAATTAAAATTATAATAAAAGATAGATAATACTTAAGTATCGACCCATTACATTATTAAATTCTGTTCAAAATCACATAACAATATATCTTCAGAACTAAAGTAACAGTAAAACCATTAAACAGGAACAGTAAAGCTAAAAAAGAAAAAAAGAAAAAAAAAAACACTGCAAGTATACTAACAACTATGAAGAGGGCCATGTCAAATCACATTTCTCAGATCCTAACACTCACAGTCCTCTTATTCTTCCGGTACAAGGAACAGATTGAAAATTCTGACAAACTGTCCGAAGAAATTAAGGGGTTTACTGTGTTGTTAAATTAACCTGAAAGAATGTAATAGTGATCTATACATTATGTTGTATACATATAATATATATTCCAGCATAACTCTGGAACGCCTGGAGCAATTAGAACCAAAATTGGATCACATACTATTTACAACCTGGAAAAGCATACTGTGGAGTTAAGACTCTAAAACACAGAGGGAGTGGGAAAGATGACATAATAATGATTAAAAAAAAAAAAAAAAATGATCGATATTAGTGTCGAGTCCATAATTTTCGGCGTCGCTGAGGTGGATTGTGACACTCTCGAGAACTTTTAAATACAATTTTAGCTTGCATTAGCAACCGTGAGGGCGGGGGGAGGGGGGTAAAATTAATCGAAAACAACCGATATTAGTGTCGAATCAATAGTCTTCAGCGTCGCTACGCTAATTGGTGACATTCCTGATGCCCACACCCTAGCGATCGTAAGGAGTGTAGGGAGGAGGAACGTGTGAAAACAAAAATTACTTACATTAGTGTTTAATGCCTAATTTTCGGGGTTACTGAGATGAATAGTGACACTTCCGATGCCATTTAAGTTCACGTTCTGCCCCCATTAGCACCTCTAGGGAGTGGAATGGGAGTAATATGCAAAAATAATCGAAAACGACCGACATTACTGTCAAATCCATAGTCTCGGATCGATGAGGTGAACAGTTACCTTAAAAATAACGTCGAAGTAGGAATTCAGTTCTCATCCGTATGGAAATTGGGGATAGGTGTGAAAAATGAAATGCCTAAGACGTCAGAGATTACTTCGGATCCATCGTCGATTACTGTTTTTGGAGTCGATTAGCTGTTGGATACCAATCCCAATGACCCTTAAGCCCAACCTTAGGCAAGAACGGGCATGTCAGCTGGCTGAGAAATTTACTAGGGAACGCCGAAGACACTGCTTGTAGTTATATATTCTACTCAGTTCTTTGCTCATACATCTGTGTGTATATATAAAGATATGTGTTCCACCACAACTGAAATGCATGAAGTTATTCCAACTAAACTGGGTACACACATGATTTACTATCTGGAAAAAATTGCTGTGGAGTACGACATCCCTAACTCTACTAGGAGTGGACGTAGATAGAGGACATAAAAATAATAAAAAACGACAGATACTAATGTCGAATAAATAATTTTTTGGGTAACTGATATGAATACTGATACTTCTGACGCTGTTAAGTCCAAATTCAGCCTCCATTAGCGTTTTTTTGAGGGAAGGAGGGGAGAGACGTAAAATAATCTAAAACAACTAATATTAGGTCGAATCAATCGTTCCTAAAATAAATTCAATTCTTACAGGAATTGCAAGTGGCTTGGTTATGATTTTCAATGTGAATTGTGCGTGTTTGCTTTCTGCATATCACCGACAAATTTGATGTTTCGAGTGCTCTTCCGATGACATCAAAAGAATGTAAGTCTGTGAATGCTTGAAATTAATAGTTCAACAATTCTACTGTTATTCCTGTGCACACTAGTTTTGACCATTTGTTATGAGAGTTCAAACAGAAGTTTATAGTCAACAAGAGAACTTCAAAATTTAAGCCACCTGACTGAAGTCTACTACGCAGCGGCAATTCCAATGCAATTCTTTCCTAGGCGTTTAATGAAAGTTGTTTCGAAATTATTTGAAAATAGTAAGGAAGCACCCTTCCAACTTGAATCACCATGAATAAGGACAGATCGATATATACACCGAAATACTGATGCTTCCTAATTCTCCCAAGATAAGGACGTGAATTAATTAATGCAGAAATTCGTTAATTTTTCTGCTACAAGCTGTTCATGTGCACGATGTATACGATCATAAATATAAACAAACATAGTGTTACCTGGAGTTTATGTCTATTGGGCCCTCTGATTAAAACATCGAAAACTAGAACATTTACTAATTTTAGTGAAAATGGCCTAAATCCGCTTTCCATAAAAAGATTGTAGCATATATTGTAGCTAACCATTAAATTCCAATTATATCACCTTAAGAATGTATCAGTCTACTTTCGTTACCACAAGCATTTTGTTCACTACCTACTGCAAATTTCCTTGAATTTCAAAGTTAAAATACGCGAGTAAACAGGGTTTGAAAACCCAGATCACAACCATACCATGCCAGCGCGTTTGCAAAATACTTCAAGTTACAGCCTACAGAGTAACTCAAGAATTATGCATATTGTTGAATGTCAAATGTTGATGGAAATGTTACTTACTCTAATGTACCCTGAAAGTTTTGGATAAACCCTGGCAATGGCAACAAACGCTGACAGTCTCGTGCGGAATGGGAACGACGCAATCAGAGCGTGGCGCACTGCAGGGAGAGTCGTCAGTTCATACCCTTTGCTACGAATCGCTGTGATCTCTTCCTCGGGTGGCAGCTCATTACCTTCGTTAACTATAAATCCAATAACAGATTTGAATGGATGGACATCTTTCTAGAAAGAAGATAAATTATACTCATAACCTCAATTCATTCCCACTGCATTTTTCATTAAAAAAGGAGCCGATTTTACACAAACAATATGTAAATACTGGTAAGCGATACAATAGGATGTACATACAGAAGGAATACCTTCGCATACGTTGACTGAAATATTAGTATAATGCTTCAAAGGTTTTCAGTCTCCTTCATCGGTACCTTTGTAGAAACATGAAGAGGAAACCTGTAGAAACTGAATGCAAGGGGAAAATAGTATTTTCTTCTTTAGCTTTTCTGAGCATATTGTAAAATTTATAATTTCTAGAGTTTAAAACAACGGAACAAAATAAATATTCATGCCTTGAGCATTTACAATGAATGAAAAATCAAACACATTAAAAAAAACACACACACACTTAAGTATCTACTATCGCTTGTATGTTAGAAATTCACTAAGGTAGAAAACTTTTTTTTTTTTTTTTTTTTTTGTACAAAACTGATGCCTTTAAAGACGCCAAATAATATTTTGTTGAATATCTTACCTTTTTCCGAGTTATGACGTGACGAATCAAGATGTACAAAACAATTTTTACGTACACTGAAAAATATCAATGAGGGAGACAGTCTTTGAACCAGTATACAAATATGGTCAACGGACACGAATATAAATCTTCTATTATGAAATGTGAACAACTAAGTGCGTTATCACAAAAGAGAATGTCAATTAACGTAAAGAACTTGATGGTAAAATAAACTCATAAGCTTTCAAACCACAGCACACCATACAACACATAATGCTGCTAATTGTTTTGAGGTAACCGGTAATTAACATCATAATAAACTGTGACGTCACAGCATTCAGTTGGAAATCACTACTTAAGATGTGCAGGAACTTAAAGAAGTTAAAAAATAAATAAATAAAAATTAAGAAAAACTCAGAATATTTCACACTACTCCTTAATACGAACCCAGCTTCAGATTACACATAATTCGTGCCGAAAATTTTGTGAACTTATCACAATGTAATTTTAACACTTCATTGACGAAACTATCAACAACGAACTATGTGTTAACTATTAGAAGACAACCTGTTTGTCTCTCCACAATCCTAACAACATTTTCTAATTCTCGTATCATTTTATTTAGTCTTAAAAATCACTCCTACACAGGCAGATATTCATGTTCTTCAAATGTATTTTCGTTTGTCCCTTGTCATACTGGAACTTTGTAAAACTAGTACCCGCATTAAAAAAAGTGGTATCTATAGCTTTGACCGAGATGAGATCATGAATTTAAAGAACGCCTAATGATCGTGTTAAATTAACTGAATAAATAATAGAAAACAGAATACGAAATTTTCACCTTTCAGTGGTCAGAACCTTTTGCCTTTGTACAGCAAACCGATCGCGGAGCAACAATATTCCATTCACTAGTATTTCTGTACAAAGCTCTCCATATACAGAGTAATAGAAAAGTCGTGCACATCAAAGTTAGGCACGAATGCTTAACTTCTTTATCCCTTTCCAAGCACTTCCGTACGACATTTCTTGAATATGCTGATAGCCTCATCAGGCTTTCTGATGATGAACGATGAAGCTCGGTCTCATCAATATCTTCCTCTCTGCAACTCAACCCCATTCCCGACAATGGGTAACTTATCGCATTATTGTAGAATTGTCTGGGTCCCTACATCCGGATACAGGTATTTCTGCCTAAACAGAAGATTAAAGAAAAAAGTGTGGAATTTGCCGAGAGACAGGTGGTATTTTCTAGAGTTAATGTCCGAATAATGAGAATTCTGCGGAAAATTTAGTAGAAGTTATTATTACCAGGCACGTTAATGTTATTTCCACAATTATAACTGACTGCTGGAAAGATTATTCATCGTTACGTAGTACTGGATGGTATTATTTGACGAAACAATTCTTCTGACTTTACAGACCCAATTAGTAGAGCCTATCCACAAAATACACGAAAACCTTGGTATCATTTAAAAAGATATTTAGAGTAAACTTTACAATACACTAGGGCTGGCTGGTTTAAACCAGCTGTTTTTTTTTTTTTTTTAAACAACTGGTTTAAACAAAAAAAAAAAAAAAAAAAGAAAAATGTTCGTAAAAGTTTAAGTGTTTGTAAAATCTTGATGAACACACATTTGTGGGTTATCACGTTTCACTCCCGTATATTACTCGTATTATATTCAGACCTAAATTCCCCATTCATTACTCAAAAAGGTTATACTACAAAAACAACTTTTTAAATAAGTTTGTAAGTATTTGTTTTGTGATTTTTTTGTAGTAGTAGTTATTGTTATGTAATTGCAATCAAAAAAAAAAATTCTAAATATTGTTTCGTTTCAATGTTTACTATTGATAAAATACATCGAAATGCCGTACTTTGTGTGTGTGTGTGGGGGGGGGGTCATACAAACCCCACGAGAGGCATTTAGTGAATTGAGAAGTATCTTTGGTATCTATTTATGTATAAATGAGTCTGAGCCAAAGTGGACTCAAATAATTCGTATCTTTATTCACTTTTCTTACTGATATGCAAATTAAGTCGTTGCATTTCTTTAGTTTGGACCAACAAAAGTCGTTGTTAACTAACTTGAACTAAATTAGTTCTTCTGTACTCGTAGTACTTTGAAATTGTCCATATATAATTCTGTATAATGGTTTCACTTGTGCAACTGTTTATCTTTTTGTCCTTCTCCAATGATTCTTGACAGTTATATTAAGAAGCATGTAAAGATCAGTACAACATATTTTTATCAGGATTCCTTCGTGAGTGAGTCGCCAGACGTATAGCATTTGTGGCCAATTAGTCCTGGTTCCGAGTTCAAATGGAGGACAATTTCTCTCGGATGTAACTCGAAAAGCGGTTTTTATTCCCCTTTAAGCTTATATGACCCCTTCCAGCATAACCCGGTTGTTGCATAATAACATCACGGCGAAACAGACTTATTTCTGTCCATATATGATATGAATACATAGAGCAAATTATTTAAACCAAAAAAAAACTTTGTTTAAACCAAGAAAACAGTTTTTTTTTCAATAAAAACCATGGTTTTTGCCAACCCTGCAATACACCCTCCAGCTGCGCATCCATAAGTAGGACCGCTTTAAAAGGGTATAGTACTGTAGGGTAGGGTATAGCAGAGTAAAACAGGGGTAAGAAAGGAAGTGGGTAGGAACGGGTTAGCTTAAGGTTACGGAAGTTTTCAGCCATTTTCATAAAATTAATAGAGCGCAATTTCTCGATTGTGAGTGAATATATCAGCTGGAGCGGGTATTGTAAAGTTAGCCCGATTTTTAAATTCTGATCATGGTACACAGTGCATGACGTTGCAATTGGCGTATTATTTAAGGTACCGTAGATGCGGGCTACTTGGACCCAATTTTGCAACAAATTCGTTCTTTCGGCCTATTTTCATCCACGAAAACTCGAAAGTTATTGTCATAACCCATATTAAGTGGAACTACAGACTTTATTGCACATATCGAGGACAGTTTTAGTTACATATATTAAAAACAAAGCACAGGCGATTATTATAAAAAAATGGGTCCAAGTAAGACTCGCGTTCGGGCTACTTGAACCCACCCCCATATTTTCCTACAGAAAACCATTGAAATCTGCTCTGAGACTAAGTAGGACGTAGGTGTTCCAAGAACAACACTTTTTATTTACTGCAAACCAAAGAGAGAACATTTTAAGAGGTACTATCAAATATAATGATTGTAATAGCTGATTACGTTTTCTTCTGCAGCTGGACGAGTCCTATCTATATTAGCAGCGAATCTAGTCGTTGACTGGAGGTGCATTTTCTAAAATAACTTCACTCAATCTCGACTGGGAAGATTGTCTTAGAAAGCAATGACAGTTCTCCCATGCATGGCAAAATAGGACTTCACAATAAATCTGAAATCAAGTTAATTAACGAGGAATCCGAAATCACAAACTTTATCAAGATGACTAGCAAAGGTTAATTATTCTTCTTCAGTGAACACTTTCAGATGGCCCGGAATCTGCCTTGACCTGTTCTTTAATCTTCTTTCTATGGTGGAACGACTTATCTTGAAGTGAGTTTCTGTTTCTTTTCGCGACATTTTCCCCGACTGAATTGCTGGTAAACATTCTTCAAGCTGTTATGAAAAATCGGCATTTTTTCGACCTGCAGGCAATCTTTTATATTGATGTACCATTTTGTACCGGTATCCTTAAGGAAACAATGAAAAGTCCTTACTTGTGTGACACGTGACAACATACCCTTATTTTTCATTGATAAAGATAACAAAGGATGGGGTGGGATAAAGATAACAAAAGATGTGGGACAAAATATCCATGTTTTCCAGGTCATATATACACACTTCATATACTGTATAATGCAATTACGCACACATCTTATTGTATATGAGAAAGTTTACCATGTCAGTTTCATTAACCTATATGTAACTACTTATGTGTTTACTTTGCATTGGTTCCACTTCCTTGCAAATAGTGTACACACATAAAAGTTTGGCGCCCAATAAATACACTCTTTTCGTCAACGACCTTTTTTACCAATGCTGCTCAATCGTAGCCTACCACAGAACTAGTTTCAATGTGTGTACGCCTGCATTATGATCCCATCTAACGGATCTAACTCTGAACTCACTCATTATTGCATTGCATATAGGACTTTAAACGAGTTTTTGGTATGGGTCCAAGTAGCCCGCAATTACGGTACTCAAGCCGAATTTTGTAAGGAAGCTACAATTGGTGAAAAGTATATCATTTTTGTAAAATATGCAAATGAATTGTACTCTTCACTTCTCGATTTCAGGCAGGCTAAGTTTATTTTTTCTTTTATATACATGCATACCAGGGTTGGCTGGTTTAAAAAAAAATTGGTTTAAACCAAAAAACGAAAAATGTTCGTAAAAGTGTAAGTGTTCGTAAAATCTTGATGAACACACATTTGTGGGTTATCACATTTCACTCCCGTATATTATTCGTATTATATTCAGACCTAAATTCCCCATTCATTACTCAAAGACATTATGCTACAAAAGCAACTTTTGCTTTTTTATAAATTTATGAATGTTTCTTTTGTGATTTTTGTATAGGTTGTTATTATTGTTATGCAATTACAATCAAAGAAAAATTCTAATTATTGTTTCGTTTTAATGATGTTTACTATTGATAAAATGCATCGAAATACCGTACTTGTTTAGGAGGGAGTTCATACAAACCCCACGAGAGGCATTTATTGAAATCAAAAGTATCTCTGGTATCTATTTATGTATAAATGGGTCAGAGCCAAAGTGGGCTCAAATAATTCGTATCTTTATTCACTTTTCTTACTGATATGCAAATTAAGTCGCTGTATTTCTTTGACTTGGACTAATGAAGGTCGTAATGAACTAACTTGGAGTAAATTAGTTCTTCTGTACTCTGTAGTATTTTGAAATTGTCCTTATGTAATTCTGTATAATGGTTTCACTTGTACAACTGTTTATCTTTTTGTCCTTCTCCAATGATTCTTGACAATTAGATTAACAAGTATGTAAAGATCAGTACAACGTATTTTTATCGGGGGTCCTACGTGAGTCGGCAGACGTATCGGATTTATGGCGAATTAGTCCCGGTTTCGAGTTCGAATGGAGCACAATTTCCCTTGGATGTTAAGCCGAGAAGCGGTTTCGATTCCGCTTCAAGCTTATGTGACCCCTTCCAGCATAACCCCCTTGTTGCATAATAACACCAAGGCGAAACAAACTTATTTCTGTCCATATATGATATAAATATATAGTGCAAATTATTTAAACCAAAAAACCTGGTTTAAACCAAAGAAACCGGGTTTTTTGGTTTTTTCAATAAAAACCATGGTTTTTGCCAACCCTAATACATACATACATATATATACCGTCTGTTACATAACTGCACCCCTTAAGAATAATCGATACATTTTGCGAATTGTTATATATATTATGAAGGTTATTAATTGCAATCGTTTCAAATTATTTCTCATACATCGTTTGGTGTTGTATCAACTACATATATAGAGAAAAATGACTCAAATACAATATATTACATAATAATACCCTACAAATAGCCATTATTACAAAAAAAAAAAAATGAAAATATTTGTTTTCATGCACCTTGTTGAATACATGTTAACATCTAATTAATGAACAAGTAAAGGATGCAAGCTTTTTTTGAACAGTACTGCTAAGTGTAGAAAGCCATAATAACTATGTAAATACCCTATTCAATACTTTGTATGTTTCCCATGTGCCACTTTCAGTGCTGCCAACCTACTTGGCATGCTGTGTACGAGAGATTGGCACAAGGATACGTCTAACTCATGGAACCAAACTTGCACCAGAGCTTCAATAAGCTCCTTTCTTGTTTAGAATATCTTCCCTGAAAGCTTGCTGAACATGATATGCCATAAATTTTCTATAGGATTCATGTCTGGAGAGTCAGGTGACTACCACAACCTTTTTATATGCATGTTTGAAAACCACTTCTTAACCACAGCAGCTCTGTGACACGGCACATTGTCATCTTGCAATATGAACTAACCTAAGTTTTCGCCTGAGAAATGATTCCCTGCTGTTGCTAGAAGTTTACGGTTCGAAATGTCCATGTAATACTGTGCATTAACAGACCTGTAGCAACTTTCTAGTCTTCCGACACCTTTTGACTTGGAACAGCCGAAACGGCCCCACAACATTACAATTTCACCAAATATCTCTGTGGGTGATTTACAGGAGCTATTAACTTATTCCCCATTTTCATCCATAGTCGGACGCCACTGTCATTTCCAAGCACCCTAAAACTTTTTTTTTCCATCGCAGAAAATTATATGTCCCCATTCTTCAATACCCCACGCTTCGTACATGCTAAGAAAGTGTTTCCTGGTTCTTATGTGAATTGCGTTAAGTATCGGCTTCTTTCTAGGTGTTGTCTTCTGAATTCCTTGTTCCTTTAGCCGTCTAACAACTGTCACGTAGCTTACACTAACACCAGTGTCATCGGACACAGTTTGAGCAATTTGTTGTGAAGAAGATTCTCTGCCTGTCAGAGCTAGGGCCTTTACTTTTCTGTCTATCCAATGGCTTGCTTTTCGCCTTCGGCCACATTTGTCTCTCAAAGAGGACTTATTATACATTGTTTGCTTGCTAATAACTCTACCAACCGTGGTATGATACAGTTCAAGTTCTTTTCCAATTTGACGATGCAAAATGCCAGCCAGTACAGCGCCAGTATTTTCCCTTGTTTACGAGGGATGTGTCGTTCAGTATTTTACCCATTTTTAGTACGTAATCGCACTAACTATTGAGGAACAATCACAAAGTACTAAATATCATATACAGATCATAAACAACAACAAGAACAGAAGTTCTCGAATGGAGCAAATCTTCATTAATAACGATCAGTCAATCACCATTCACTTGTGCATACATGAGGCAGCCATTTCAATACTGAATGCATTGCCACCTGTTGAGCAATGATCTTACAAAATCCATGAGCAGTACCAAACAAAAACATATCAAATGCAATGGCTAACAATTATATGATACGTTAAGCCCCTTTAGAGATAAAATTAATTAACAATTTCCTAAGGGAAATCAAAACATTGAAATTTTAGCAGGTGGTGCAGTTATTTTGTAGCAGACTGTATACATACATACATATACATATAACTACATGAGCTGACATAAATTATTGAGCACTTCCTGTAGGGCTACAATGATTAAATTTGGCATGATTGTAGCTTTCCAGAACTAACCGACAGGAAAATTGCCAGAAGTGAATATTTTTAATTTTTTACGGGGTCTAAAGAGGGGATAAAAAATTTCTCCATGTTAGGTACTTAGAATTGGAATAAAAACGTGGAATTCGGTATGCTTGCACATTTTCGTTAGCACTACCTAAATAAAGTAGTAAAAATAAAAAATCCAACTTTCGAGTGGTTTTATAGGGAACTGAAAAATCTTCCCCATGTTATTTATATGGGACACCTTTTACACCCACAAATTATTGAGCACTTCCCGTAGGGCTACAATGATGAAATTTGACATGATTGTAGATTTCCGGGACAACCAGCAGCAAACCAAATACTTTGCTTAATACTCAAATACAAAACAAATCAAGAATAAAAATAATATGAATAAAAAAAAGAAAACACACACCATTTCGTCATAGGAGAACACTCATGAATGAACTCATAATTGCTGATTGCACAACGAAAAAAAATAGCAAGAACACATGCGCAATACTCAATATTACTGAAAAATGTTCCTTTCCGCACACACACGTCGTTTTATTAAACTGAGCACACTTACTATTATTACAAACAAGAAAAACCAATAAACGCCCACTTTTACCATACGTCGAAAATATCTTCAACCTTAGACCACAACCATGATAGGTTTTCTCTAACTCAATTAAACCAAAACTAGAAAGTGCTGCAAAGCGATATGAGTTAATATCCGAATCTACTACAAACTTATTTAAAAACGACAAGTTCAAATTCGTTCTATTAAATTCATGAAATGGTTTCTCAATCGCATTTGCTAACTCGATCGTCGCATGAATCGAAAATTCAATTACGCGCTCCCCGTATGTCACCAACAACAGCACACACATACAAGCAAACAGAACATGTGACATCACACTAACAACCTACCATATGACTGTACATAGACACCTAGTGGGAAAAATATGAACTAAGACGTCACACCAAAGGTACGAACAGTTCCAACAAGTGACTCACACGCGAACAGTTCCAGGAAGCGACTAAATCTATAAGAACCGATTAAAGTCACTGAGTCAAAGTAAAGACTTGCCATGTGCAACATGTAAGTCATGCACTTTAAGACATATAAAGTGTTTTTCCACTATCCTCGTCTGTGCATATACCCAACACCGCTGACGCGCCTGCTCCCTACGGACGTACCCCCATCGAGACCCTGCCGCGTTCCTGCGCTACATAGCATTCGTGCTTTTTAGTGGCCACCTAGCAGAAGTTTGTTCGTGTTTTATGCACATGTTTATATTTCGAAAAATAATCACTACCAAGTGTGCAAGGGTCACAACCTAGTATTTTGGGGGGGGGGAACTAAACATTCCTTTTTCGATTTTCGCCTGGGCCAGCGACACTGCAGCAATGCAGTTTCACGTTTCACCCTTGAATCTATGGTGGGAGAAAAGTTCAATGTTCGGATGACTTTCGAAATCACATCCTCCATTCATTCGTCTAGCAAAAGCTACCCGCGCAAACGCCAATAATTTCCGTCCGTCTGCTATCAGCACAGCACGCGATGTTTCATTACACTTACGAAAATCCAACTGATAGCACAAACTGATTCGCGTCGTTCGACGTTTTCCGAGACAATTAACTAGTTTCCTATGAGTTCTATCACTTCAGTGCATACTCTGTTTAAGGAAGAAATACACCTAGTGACTTGAAATTTCCAAGTAGTCGCTACCATATTATTTGTATCAACGATAAAGATGTTTGTAAACCTGCCCATGGGGTTGGGTTGATTATGCATACGAAGCAACAATAAGTACTAAATTAATCATGAGCAGCATATCACATACGAGAAAATGGAACTACCCAAATATAATGCTTGCACTTTCTATTACAGTATTGAAATGAAATGAAATCTTTGAGTTTTACGTCCCACGCTTATGCCGGTTATGCTAAAGCAGACAGTGATGAATGAAAAGGTGAAATGAAGAAAGTGGGAGGAAACGGGAGAACCCCGAGAAAACACACACGGTGTTTGTCCACCACAAAGTTCACTTGGCGGGGCTGGGATCGAACCCGGAACCCCAAGCACCAGAGGTGAACGCTCTACCACTGAGCCACCGCGGCCCTTCTTACAGCATTATGTCATATCAGCAGACACACCTGAAACTTCCATTACCGACATCACATTACATTATTTCCAAGTACATACTTTCTATCAAAACAACATTCGATATACATTTAACTGAAAGGTCTAAGATTTCTTACATACAGAATGATACATTACCTCCATTATTTTAACGGTATAAACCACTTTACAAATATGGTTAATGCAATAAACATGCTTACTATTAACTCTGGATCCACGAAGATGCATATTATCCTTTTGTTAGGCCATGACATTTGTATATGTTTGAAGAAACCGTACGTATTCCGAGTACGGTTTGCAGAGCTTCTTCCTGGACAGTATTTGTAGGCAATCGTTATTTTCTGCAAAGGAGGTTCGCCGGTACGTACTTCAATTGGAGCCATAGCACCACTTGAGTATATAACACCAATTGCTCCCACAACTAAAGTAATAAAAATTAATAAGAGCACCGTGATCATATCCATAATGTCAAAAGACACAAAAATCACATTAATTCGTTCACGAAGCCCACAGCTGACTTTTCCCAAACCTCATGGAACGACATCTTCGATGCCGCCGCTTCTGACATCGCACAGGGGTGCCAACTTCTACATTTTTACATCATTGTAGATTTCCAAATTAGTTTTGTTTCATTACGTACCGCTTCACACGCTATAGTTATTATTAGGGCCCGGATTTTTATGTGCTAAAAACTGTAAAATATTTATATTTTTATGTGCTAAAAATGAAAAAAATATTTACTAAATTTTAAAATATTTAACATAAAATAACAAGGAAGACTATGGGACAAAGCCCAGTATAAAATAATAAATACTGGTACTCACCAAAATCTCATGTTCATCAGAAGTCCAAGGGGCTGCTGCGGCTCAGTGGTAGAGCGTTCAACTCTGATGCATGGGGTCCTTGGTTCGATTCAGGTTCGCGCCAAGTGAGCTTTGTGGTGTGCATGGGTATTCATGGGATTCTCCCATTTTCTCCCACTTTCTTCATTCCACTACTTCCTTCATTTCTGATCATCACTCTTCCCTTTAGCCGGCATAATTGTGAGACGTGAAACTAAAATTATTACATTTCATTAGATGTCAAGGTCTCATGGAAATTGCTGTGAGTAACTAACGGATTCCCAAATTGTCCTGTTGTCATGGAATAATACCTTATTTTGAGAAAAGGAACATTCTACATCACACGACGTTAACCTTGCGTATTTGAAAAGAGGTATATCACGAATATTCACAACATAAACTTTACTTGTATTTTGGCCTTCCAATGAGTTCAGAGTAATATTAAAAATACTGATGTGCTTATGGTTACCTCCCCTTCAACTACGGTCACTCGTCCTCCCCTCAGTTTTGGCTTCAAAATACAAAGCGCTCCTATAGACGGTTTGAAGGTACAAGTTACCCCAGCGCTGATAGGCAGAATTCATGACAACGTTATTTCTGCAAGTGGGAAATTGAACGTAAATACGATGGATGAAGTAATTTAGCCTATTTTTTTTTTCGATGTTAATTTCTCTCGATAGAAAAAAAAATCGTTGTGAAATTTAGAATAAAATAACGGAAAATTATTTAAAAAAGTATTACAGAAATGTCCAAAATATTTATTTACATAACATTTTTTTTCAGAAAAATGTAGTTTTATGTGAATAAAACTTGTAATATACACTTACTGACCCTTAATTTGGAAAATATTCGTTTCGGGCTTGTAAACAAAACTGTTTTTACATAAAAATCTGGGCCTTAGTTATGAATAACCCTTTTAAAACTTCCACTTTTTAAGGTAAATTTTAGACTTTCAGTCAAGCAGCTATGGCGTCGAGACCATTTATTGTAGGATCATGGTTCATACCTCGTTTTGTTAGGATTAAGCAGTGTTTCCAACAGTACCAGTCAGATTTTCCTAATATATAAATAAGGCAATTAAATTCCCTCCTAAATTAGGAAAACGGAACTTTTTTTTAAAAAAAGTGTCAATTTCCCGCGAATTTCTCCTCTCCCGTACATTACACAGACATGCAAATGTTACGAAAGAAATGTTTTCTTCATCCCAAACAAAACGAGGTATAAACCATGATCCTGGAGTAAATAGTCCTGGTGCTAAAATTCGTTTACTATTCTTCCCGTCCCATTGTTTCCTAATAACTACTAATTTACTGTTATTGAATAAGCTGTAGATTCAAGACTCTTTATCGTGAGTTTGAACCTTATTGTGTTCGTAATGAAGGAATGTTTCCAACTGTACCACTCAAATTTCCCTATCATGTACCAGATGTGGAAAAATCCTGCTAGAAAAAAGAGATCTTTGCCAGGAAAAAATAATAATTTTTCACGAATTTATTACCGAGCCCTAACAGCACAATAACATAGCAGGCATATGCTTATCATGTTCCCTCAGGTATATGCGAATGTGTCCAGTATGTGTCTTATGTACCTCTGAGAGAGAAATCACATGGCAAGTGATAGTCGCAGTCTATGTCCGCCCCTAGGCACATGCCTGACACGTACCTGGGAACGTGCCTAGTATGTTCTAGGTATGTTCCCCATGCCGTAAGCGTCAATGAACCACAAAATTACTCCCCCAAAATATGTTAAATCTCCCATATGCGTAATGTGTTTACATTAAGGTGAGTCTTAAGAACACTTTAAACAAGTAAAAAATGTAGGGCTATCCTAGGGTGGGCGCGAACCACAACTGTTGGATTAGTAGACGCGTGCTCTTCCGACTTGCCCACGGAGGCTATAAAATGAACGTCGCTTGTAGAGAGATAAATTGTTGAGGTCTTTTGAATTTGGCTAATCACAGTGCTTCTTTAACCGCGTATATTCGACGATAACCGTTTGGGATCAGGTAAAATCTGCTCGCCAGGTAATTTTATAACAAAATGACGAGTATCTATTTACTTTTTTTCATGGTTCATCCATATTCACTTTCAAATGATCGGCGACGGTTGCCATCTAATAAAGTTGATGTGTTTGTTGCTTCTAGTACACATTCGCTTAGAAAAAAAGCAACAAATGCAACAGATGAATTTAGAAAACCTTAATGGCGCATGCCTATCACATCTTCTACTGTTACGGTATCTGAAACAATATGTACCTAAAGGACGTACATAGAACATGCCAGATAAATGTCCCAACTGACGCCATAAAAACAAATGACTGTTAGAGTGCAAAACTAAGCCAGGTATATCAATGCTATATTTGTGGTACATAGTTGCAAATGTCAATAAGATGTAACAAGTACCTAAAACTGTAGGTAGCTGAAGTACATATTTAGCACACGTATATCATATGTTCCAAGTGTCGGGTACCTTAAAAAGTAGCTGGGACACCTAAATGGCATATCTTTTGCTGTTAGCGAACGAGGTACGAATCATGATTCTAGAATTATTAGCCATGTGCTATGATTTTTTAAAAATAAAATTTACCCTTTTCTTTTTCCCTTCATCCATGTTTGTGATGTCGCTGTCACCAAGCATCGTACGCGTGACTGCAAAGTGCCCATGAAACATATCTTTTGTTGCTTCCGTGTTTGAATGAATGCAAAAGAACCCGATGTGAAAAGCTTCATTAGAGATTTATAAAGCAAATTCCGAAGGTCGACGCCATGATACAGATCTGTACTAAAAGTCCCCAAAGGGTTAAGTACTGATTTATTTCTGGTATAGCACGACCAGCGAATGAGTGCAGCCGGCAGGTATTGTAACTGGCCCAAAAGTAGGTATATACCCCAGCATTGATCAAATATAACATTCTAGGGTACGGGTTTATTTGCTTCGGCTGTTCTGAGCTTAGGGTATAAGTAAAAAGGTTTTAAGAACAAATAATAAAGAAACTGACGGATAACAATAAAAAATGATATTATATACACTGAACCGATCAGTACCGGACTGTATACTTACTTTTGGGCCACCATTTATAAACTTCAGTGTTACCAACCGGTTAACTTGTAATTAATCTATCACAGTTCTTATTGTTTTGGTTGTAATAAATCACTTTATTCATATGTTCAAAACTTTTGGAAGTTATTTCCAGAACATTTTGTCACTCACCAAAAATTATACACATCCTTGATAATTATTTGGTAATAATTTTTATAATAAAAATAAATAATTTTTTTTAGTTTCACGTCCTACAGTGAAGCCCTTTAGGGTATAAGAAACGAAATTAATGAAAGTGAATGATTGTAAAATTAAATTTTTCCTACTCTCCAACCGGGAATCAAACCTGGGACCATGTGCATCAAAGACACACACGCTAGTCATTATTATGCTATTAAAGTTCATCGCAACCGGGACATTGGTTTCTGTGGACATCTTACGTAAATTCTACGTAATTTAAACACGACAGGGACATGAACACACAAATATCAGTAGAAAGAATCGTAATTCTACACGACAAAGGATGCCTACAGAGCTGTAAGTAGTGTGTGCTAATGAGATTTGCCTTGTTGTACAAGGTAGAGAAAGTGTTGCAATGTTAGGTGGTACTTAGTCAAAGTAGGTGAGGCTTTTTCTGTGAGATGAATTACCTGTATTACGTGAATCTTGATCAATCTGACCGCGTTGGCAAAATTATTCTTTCGTAATTTTTTATGGGTCGTTTTCTATTGAAGCTCGTTGTTAAAATTGTGATGTAATAAAATTAAAAATTGGCCGGAAATTTGATCCTTATGGTCCCTATAACCCCTGACCCCTCTAAAGAATGATCCCTTTTCCCTGTAAAGAATGATCCCTGTAACCCCTCACCCTGTAGAAAAACTTTTCTATTTTCTCGTATTATTTTTAGGGATCGTATGCATAGCAAAGTTGTGATGTAATAAAATACATCTTGAACACATATTATTTATTTCTTAATTGGATCGTAATTTTAATGGTTCGCTTCTATAGGAAGCTCAGCTTATTCACTTTTAGTGTTATTTATTTTTTGTGTTATTTATTCTAACACTTGTTTTTAAAATTTTTCCGAAGTATTAAAAAAGTCGCTGAACGATCTTTGATTGTGGACATATTATTTATTTTTGCTGCAATACGAAGGTCATCGACAAATGTAGAACAACCTTTGATTGTGATCGAATAAAAATATGGGAGGGAATAAACTTTATTCATGTGAGACATATTTTTCTTTATTCGTAATATGTAAAATATAAATTGATAAAAGCTTATAGCAGAATGCGGAGCAGTCTTAAGATAGGTCCTTTCTTCTGAACTCAGGAAACTAACTGAGGTTTTCGCGGGTTTTTAGAGCCTGGATGGATGGACGGAAGTGAAAGTTGGTAGCCTGGGATATTGACCTTATTGACACATGATGAAAACGACAGTAAATAGAAAAGAAGTTTGACGTCACGAGGGGTAGACATCAGAGAATACCGACGACGCGATAGAGAAGATTGGCGCCGTGAAGGGTGAACACGTGATTACCTTGGGACTATGAAAATACTTTAAAGACAGGTTATAACAAAAATATGTATAGATACATCATGAATTCCTACGAGAAAAAGAAACTTTGCAATGTTAACATTGAAGTATCATTGTCTGATACAGAATCAGAAATATACGAATATTCGTAAGATGAAGAATTTGATATGGACGCAATAGAATCACCAGTGCTAACAGTTTCATAAACCACGCCAACATCACCACCTGTATTATCAAGAACATCGAGATTTTGGAGTTTAGACTGTTGTTGTAATAATCAAAAAGTGGATCGAAAATGTATAAAGAAGGCTATCGAAAAATGGAATTTCAATAATACATTAATATGCGATAGTTTTAGAGAAGGATCCTATCATGATTATGCTCATGATTGTATGAATGTTCTCCACCTTGGAAACCAGTGCGTGGAGCATTATAGCAAGCCCTAGTGTTGAAGAAGATGTGTTTTCCTGTATGCAGACACATATGTGGAATTATTAAATTATGGAAATACTCGACGTTTTATTAAGAAAAGACAGACGGAAATCTGACATTCCAGATTGAAAGAAAAGTATAACAATAGTGGTAGTGTTTCATGTATGTTATGTACTGCTGAAAATATTAATGTGTATTGTGTATTAAAAATTATAAAAGTATACTTGCGCAGTAATAATGCAACTGAATGCGTGGAAGGCAAATTAAATATTCTCCATGATTGTACTCATCTTCATAATACTGGAACATTTGCAGCGAAGTACATATCTCTTGATAAAACTCTTAGTGAACTTTTTGAAGTGTTTGAAAAAGAACATGGTGAAATCTCATTTATTCGCTTTATGTGTAAACTTATGATCTTTTAAAAAATATAGAATTTGTTGGACAAATTATACCTTTCTTCATTCAGCGAACAAATGAAATTTCACCATGCGTAAATCAATATATTATTAATATTTAAGATTTTAAAATGTCTGATAACGAATTTATTATTCGTGAGTTTTGTTTAACCGCATGTGATTATACAGTAAATTTCCATTGCTTGGTAAAATCACCAATAGAATATAATTTATTGTCATTAGGTTGCCAAAAAATTTATTGGTTAAAATTAAATTTACATGGTTTAAAGTAAGTTAGCAGAACTGGATATACTGTATCATTCATACGGAACCTTGAATATCAATTATGTCCAAAGAATTCAACCTTTTACTGTAAATGTTTATAGAAATCTCTTCGGATTAAGAGAATAATTGCATTAGATAATGTTATTGATTTGGAAACAAAACATTGCCCTTCATTAAATGAAGTGTGTGGAAGCAAATTTAATGAATATTGTTCTTTTGACACAAATATTGCAAAGAATAAGGGTGTGCATATCGTAATGCACAACAGATGAATTATTGGCGGAAATATGAAAGATCAACAGCATTAACTAATGTATTATCAAGATTTTAATGTTTTTGTTAGGAATTGTAAGCAAAATGCAGGAGTGTAATTAAAAAAAACTTATTGTGATTTAAAAAAAATATTGTAGTAAAAATGTACATATAATAAAAATGGTATATATATAATTAAAAAATGTAAATATATAATAAAAAATAAAAATATGTTTCTCTTTTTAAAATTTTTTCCATGTTTTTAAACGATATCATATTCCTTTTTCAAATTTTTCTTGTTAAACATTTTTAAACACATTTGATATGATTGTTTTTGAATAATATGATGCAAAAAGAATAAAACAAAATATCCGCAGAACACGGAATCATTGTGCTTATATTGTTGATTATTTGTAAAATATATTTCAGTATTTTTTGATAAAAAGTTTTTGTATTTCCTTGGGAATATCAATAGGAAGACTATCAAAATAATATCCTTGTATTTTCTCATCGATGTACACTGCAACCCGATGTGATCCACTTGATTCAGATGTATCGAGATTAGTCACAAGTGCTGTAGGTGATTACAGGAAGTTTGTCAATAGGATAAATCCCAGTAACACTTGCACCAATCACTTTATCAGCTAGTAACATTTTTAACAATTCTCCACTACATATGATGATATTTTTTTAAATTGTAGTAGGTATGTAATTATCAGTTATTCACATGTAAAACATAGTCATACACTTTTACATATTCACTATAGAGTAATGCTTCATGAAAAGTGTACCTATATTGTCCGAAACTATGTTTATTATGTGCACATCTATGAACGTGAAAACTCAATGAAGTATACTTTGGACAGTCTATTTCTTCTAAATTTGTAACATTTCTTTAAAGAATTTCTTGAAGAAAAAACTTTCTAGTTTTTCCGTAAGTGTATATACTTGTAGTATTTGAACAATATGTTTGAAGTATTTCTTTAAGATGTGAATACTCTGCATCGCCTTCATGTCTGGTAACGCCATACACATTCTCAATTAGGTACTTGTTTGTATTCATGATCGGCTCAGATAACTTATGGCTTAAAAGAATATGGCGGTTTAAAAATCCAATTTTGGAAAAAGGGAACGTCGGGATTTAGAATTTGCTAATTCGTTTACAATAAATTCATTATCACTATCGTGAAAAGCAAAGAGTGTACAACAACCCTCATCATACTCAATTGAGTAAATTAGAAGGTGCTATTAGTATAAATATTTCTATCTATGTCTACTTGTGCTAAAAATCAAATTGTGCATACACAATGGATGAAACAGTCTCAGTTAATGTTTCTGAAAATGATACTTTTAAATTTACAGGGGAATCACGTACCACATCGCATCTAAAGTTCCTGCTGGGGACAGAATGAAAGCATACAAAGCATATCCATTTGGAAATTCATCAAGAGTAACAGTATGTGAATAATTTTGATAATATATACCAGCACCTGAAATCTAAATACAGTAACTTAGAAGGTATAAATCATTATTAAAATCAGAGGTGAGAAGGTTGGAATGAAATGATTTTGAGCCGACTTGTAATTGTAGTTTGTTAACTTTAAAGTTTTGAAATTCAGAGGGATTAAGATGTGATTTCCTATTTAAGGCTGTGTTGGAGATGAAAAAGTAAGCAGGCCTTTAGGAACATTACCCAAGAAGAGATTACCAACGCTGTAAGACTTGTACAGGTATAGTATAAGATCTTATCTTTACGTTTGTCAGAGGTAACTTGGTCGTTACCGAAACCATTCGCGTATTTAATTGCATAGCTAAATCTGCAGCTACATCAATCCGTCGTATATGCAGAATAACTTCCTCAATTGCAACTTTATAACTTGTATTTTCAAGAGACATTAAGCAAAAGTTATCTTTACTGCGGTGTAGTTTTACACGTAAACTTACTTTATTGGGAAGTTTACGATCTTAACTTACAATATCAGTATGAAGACGTCCATACATTTCAAAAGATTTACTATTTTTCACCTTATTAGCACGTTTTTCAAAATCAGCATTTGTATTATCCAATTTATTAAATATCTTTGCAGTATCTTTATGCCACATGGCACATGCTAAATGTGTTTCAGAAGCATCATAAGAATAATTTAATAATGTTTCAATGTGTGTACGATAATGATAAGATCCTGATGAACTAATTAATTTATCATTTAACGAAATATCAAGTTGACTAAATAATGAATGTAGGAAATTATTTACTGGTTTGACAGTATCATCTTCAGTAAAATTTGTACCATCAGCTTTTGTAAGTTTAGATCGTGCATAAAGATATTGATATACAGGATGAATAAATTCCCCTGTTTTTCCAGGAATAACAAATTCAATAGGCAATTCTGAGGTTAATGTAGAGTTAGGGCGATATTTAGCATTTGTAGTTGCTTCAATAGCTGCTTGTGTCATTGGTATAGAAAAGTTATCAAACTAATTGGTACAACATTCCGAACTATCTAAATTTAGGAGTGCCATTATGAAAATATATCGTTTATATGTTTACGTTTTGTCGGTGGTCCAAACTTTACAATTGCAAGAGCCTTCCTTTTGCGTGACCGTCTTTTGCCGCTACCAGTAAGCAACTGTTTGACTTTTTTAATGGCTTTTGTCTTTAAACTATCACCAGATTCTTTTATACAAGCGCAAACAGATTCTTTGAATGGACGATTTTCCAATACATCAACCGCAACTGGTAATGCGGTTTGTAATACCCGTTTGTAATGCTTAGCGCCGTACAGTTCTTGCACCTTGTTTAAGAAATGGTAAAGCAAAACAAAATAATCATTTAAGAAACTATCTATACCATGTCCCCTTTGATACACAGGTCCTGAAAAATATGGTATTCCACGTCTACGATGAGAAGAAATACGTCTTGATATCATCATTATTATAAGTATTATTTATCAGATGCAGGAGAGCGTTTAAAGTTTAGTGTTAAGGTCAGTGTTCCAGAATGAAATGGCAAATTTAGCCCTGCGTGATCTTTTAATAGTATTTCGATTGTGCTAAACAAAATTTTGCAAGTGACGTAAAGAATATCTTCAAATGTAAATGTTTGAACATTTCCGTATTTAATACCATAGATTTTTACTATACGTAATAATGGTGCTTTTGTATCACCTAAAAGTTGATATTGTATAATATCGGTATAAATTAAAATTTGATGTGGATATCCAATATATTACTAACACGGACATAACCACCAGGAGTAAATTTAGAACTTGTATTCTTTTTAGTCATTCTATTTCCGTATAATGTTTGCCACACTTGATTCACATTGGAATCTTTTACTTCTGCAGGTGCCATTTTAATACTTGAATGATATAAATGATTATAATTATTTACAATTTGATCTAAGACATTAATATATCGATAGGTATTCTTTGGGGTAACGATACATTTTTTAATGTTCGTATAAAACGTTCTGCTAAAGCATATTTAATTTCAGAATGAACACTACAATGATAATTTCATATTCTGTAAATAATTGTTTTACATGACGATTATAAAATTCACCGCCTAAATCTGTTTGTACGTTAAACCCGGGAAACTTAAAATTTGTTAAAATTTTTCTTATTGCTTTTTCCACTTCAGTACCTTTCTTTGTTTCAAATGCAACAGAATATTTATAACGTGAAAAATATCAATACAACATAATATATATTTATAATTATTAATACTTTGCAATATTTTGCATATTTGCCAAATCCACTTGTAATGGTTCATTTGGTGCACTAACACAATACTTTATACGCAGTGTGCGAATTAGATAATCTATATTGGGGGGGATAAAATTAGGCCAAAGGCCATAATCTGAAGGTTCAAATTTCAAAATGAGACAATAAATGCCTTACCCCCCATATATATATATATATATATATATATATATATATATATATATATATATATATATATGTCTTTGTGTGTGTGTGTGTGTGTGTGTGTGTGACATCTGTAATAAAAGAGATTTATTCATTTAATAAATCTACCGACAATAACTATGCACATATATATTGTCTGACATACACACACCCCACTAAACCTTTCTGATCGTGTTTTAATGTTGTACTCACTCTTGTCCCCGTAGCTCTCTAACGTTTATTTAGTTAATAATTCGGCTAGAACGATAGCCATGATCACAAGCATATGTAAATTTTTCCATATTGAAAGCTTTCACTTTGCATTAATACATACAGGTTGCGAAAAGAAACCTACTTCAGTCTTGTGAAAACCACTAAAATTTCAGTTAAACCGGATACTTTTTTATTTATTTATTTATTTATTTATTTATTTATTTATTTTATTTTATTTTATTTTATTTTTTTTTTAGAAATCTAGATATTAGCCTATCAAATAAGAAATGGATTGTTGCTGGTCCCGATTTCTCACATCAAGGTCAAATCGAAGGCCAAATATTTAAAATATCTCAATTCAAATTTCGAGCTTGTGCTTCTACTTCCCGCTGAAGCTGTGCTCATCACGACTTTTTTTCTCCAATATCGATTCCGTGATGGGCACAGAAAGTCAACACTTAAAATTTACTTTACTGTTAGGTTGAAGATGAGTTGATTCACTATGGGCTACGTTATTCAAATAAAGTAAAACATTACACTGAAATTTTTCAGACAACATTAATTGCGTGGACAGCAAACTGTACAGCGAAAAGATGGAAAAATGAAGGGTTAACTTTAAAAAAAACCCGCTCCAGTTGAAATGCTTATACAGACACGGACAATGACACGGAGAACCAGTCGTATTAACAAATGCTGAAACAAATCTTGAATTATTCGCTTATTCACCTAAAAATCACCTTCATTAACATGTCTGCTCACTAGGAGCGTATCCCCAGCGTGTACGTTAACATATACTTACGAGAGAATACCTATATCTCAGATTTTGAGTACAGTTTCAAAAGTTCATTTCCGTAAACTGTAAAAGCAGTGATTACTATGTTAATTATCACAAATTAAATGCAACTTTTGAGTTGCATACACACAACCTACTAGGGAATGAAGACCATGTGCTAACAAAGAGTACACTGGAAAATGAAATAACATGTTATAACAAAAATTAAAATAAGATAATAATCGATACAAATATAGAGGATGAATATGACATATCCGAACTTCGCCAAGTATGGTAGAAGAAGCTATTTGTTTACTTCTTCTTGGCCAACCGCTAAGAACATTTATAAATCTATATGTGGCTTTGTTATACGCAATTAGTACATTCAAATTCACAAACGATGACGAACTGAAGGGTACGAAGGTACAGTTGCAAGTAACAACCTTAGTCATAATAATATAGTTCTACTAAACAACGTTGAAAATAGTGGGTAATTAGGTGGTAAGTAGAAATGACCAAAACTGAACAGTTCACATCGATCATTTCGAAATACAGCTAGAAGATTAAATTTACAAGAAATAACAAAAATCAGTGAAATTTGGAGTTATACTAAGCATAGTTTGAGGGGGAAAGCGAGCATCCCCGGTGGGGATACTTCAGCTGACTTCTTTGGGGGGGAACAAAATGTGATTGAGGGGGAAAATCCCCCTCATCCCCCCCGGTAATTCGCACCCTGTTTATACGTTCAAAAACTTTATGAGCAGGTGCATGTAATGTATAAGCATCTTCAGATGCTAACCATTTCTTAATTTTCTTTTTAGACAACTTTGTTTTACAATGTAATGTTTTTTGATATAGAATCAGGATTTGAATAATCATAATATATTTTTGATAATTTTGACATTTTTACATACTACATCCTTTCCAATGTTTAAATAAATTAGCTACTGCTGCAGGAGTAGGTGATTTTCTTGGTTTACGACTGCGTTGTATTTTACTACTACTACTACTACTACTACTATTCACTTTTGATGCTGGTATACTAATAGGTGTACCAATAAATTCTTTAGAAACATTAACATCTTCTAATAAATTTTTAAATTCATGAATACCTAAAGGATTTCTTAAATATTTTCTTCTACGAACATCATTTACTAAATCTATAATATTTGAACGTGATACGCTTTTCCTTGGATACGTACTATATCAGACTTTTCCCAATGAATTTTATCAGAACTTGTCAACTGTTTTAATAATAATTCTGTTTTCCTACGTAGTGTTTTCGGTAAGAATTGTAAAACGACTGATACAAATGGTAAAATAGAAGTATTGTTATCATGTTGGAAAGTTCATGATGATGATGATTTTTCTTCTCCTTCTTCCTGAATAACAGATAATGTAATAGGTTTTTGTGAAGATGAAGAGTATTGTAAAAAATGAAATGAAATCTTTGAGTTTTACGTCCCACGGTTATGCCGGTTAGGCTAAAGGAGACGGTGATTATGAGAAATGAATGAAATGGTGGAATGAAGAAAGTGGGAGGAAACGGGAGGACCCCGAGAAAACACACGCACACGGTGTTTGTCCACCACAAAGTTCACTTGGCGGGGGCTGGGATCGAACCCGGGACCCCAAGCACCAGAGGTGAACGCTCTACCACTGAGCCACCGCGGCCCCACGAAGAGTATTGTAAATAACAATGCAAAGCTTGTTATAATTTCCACTTTTTGTATACTAAGATCATGAACTTTTAAAATGTTATTCATTTCTTCATCTAAACGTGACTGATGTGAATCTATGGATTTAAGATTGAATCGAATTTCATCTAGAGCATTTTCATGAATTACCTAAAACCTTTTTACGTAATTCTGACATAGTCAATGTCTAAAAATACTACTGTCCTACTGCTGGGAGAAGTGGTCCCAATATTATTGGTGGGAGCGCACCACTTTTTGTACTAACTTCTTCTTCTTCTTCAATGCCGTACGTTGTTGAGATAAAGCACGAATGATCTTTTTATGTCTACGTAAACGTTGCTTTTGATGAGAATTTAAAGGGGTGTTTCCTTTTGTTGTGTTTTAGCTACTTGAGAAATTGTTCTTATTAAATCCCCTGAACCCTTTTGTATAATTTGTTTTCGTTTTGTACTAGTACATTTGCACAGAGCAAGGAGCGTGTTGTAGTGTTGTTTCACCTTCAACATCTTGACGCAGAATAAACAAAAATTCCTCTATGTATGTCTTTTACGTTAGCGTACACATACATTATTTCATTGGGAAAAATATTTGTACGTATTCGCAATGCATCGTTTGTTTTCTGTGTCAGGTCAAATAATAAATAAGTGAGAATCTCACGTGTCATTTCTTCGAACACATTCACGATTTTTTATTATACCGAGGAATACTTTGCCTAGCTAAATATTGTATTTGTAGTTTTTCACGAGAATTATTAAATACTATAATATAATGTGCATTTAAGCTAATATCACGTGCATGTTCTCCCTTTAGAAATAAATTTGGAACAGCAAATATTACAGTTAACTTTTTATAATGTGCATACTTTGTAAATAAATCAGGAACATCAGCATTGGTTTCTGACACTAAATCATCAAGTATTACTAATGAATTTTCTTTAATTTCAAAATTATTCATTTCAGGTATTCCCTATACAAAACATATTTTTGCATTTGCATTTAATTTTGGTATTATTGCACCATAACACCAAGCAACATCATCAGATTTTATACTAAACATTTGATCACGTTCATTAGGTAATCGATTTACAAAAGAAGTTTTTCTAGCACTTGAAGGACCGGCTGGAAAAATAGTAGAGTGATATTCAAACTTTAATATCTTGTACTCAAATGAATGCATACAATAAAGCGTTTGCTTTATATACACACACTCACACACTAAACGTAGACTTTCTATAAGAAATAAAAATATAGAAAATCACTGGGTTGTAAGAATATTAAAGCTCTCGAGTTAAAATAATGACTCATAGAGTGTTCTTATGAGCTTCTACAAGAAGTAAAAGAGCCGGTTAAAAATAAATTAGGAATAAATTAAAAGAAATAAATCAAAAATAAAATAAGAATAAATAATTTAAATGGGTCACAACACGAAAAGAGACATTCACACGGGTCACATTTACTCGTTCGTGGGCCTATAACCGTAAGGGACACTTGTATATTTTCGTATGGTTTCATCGTCAGGCACGTCATGTTCGTCAATACGTTTACGTTTCTTGTTGACCTCACGGTGTGTCTTAGTCTCTGTACAGCTAAAGATGCAGAGTACCGGTCTACGTATGATACTATTTGGATTTTATATTACTGTGGACTGATTGTCCAGACACTAATTAATAGAAACTCTCAAAATTAATTTTCTGAGACGTCCTATCGTTTAGTGTAATTCCCCTGATTTTGAGAATATATTGAACATCAACTTGGGCATTTATTTTGGATAATACCGTAGTTTTTGGCGCCTAATCTTACAAAGATTATAAACTTCCAACCTTCTGGTGTTTCATTTGTTAGATCACCCAAATGTTTTATAAGCCGTACAAAGTTTCCTCATCTTTTTTGTAAGAATGTGATACTGTCGGTGTCACAGCAGATTGCTCTGTCTGGTTATACAGTCGTCAGTAGTTCGTACAGTCTAAGTCTAGCCCACGAAGTAATAAATGGGGTTAGTACCACATTGGAAAACTTTAACGGTACGTTTTCAGTTTCAATGTCTCTGTAAGTGATAATTAAATGATCATCATTAATTGGGACCACACTTTGAATTTCATACCATGCAAACGTTAAATACCTAAGAAACGTTATTTCATCACTAACGATTACACTATGTGACATGTCTGTGCGCTGCCTCCATTTACTATATAATGAATTGGGGTATAGTTTTGCACGTTGCCTCAATCGCTGGTTCGTCCTAATGTTATCATAATTCAACTGTATACCTTCATGGGTATATATTCGTCAATATATTTCTGTCTGTCTTCTTCCGTTTTACAATAAACGGGAAAACCAGAGGCTTTCTGCTTCATCTGAAGGAAGTAATTAACATAAGTACCGAGCAAACTTCCTGAATTCCCCTCTTCAAGATCCATGAGTTCGAATTCCTATATTTCGTGTATATCGAGTATTTTATAACCTTTTTGAAGAGCAAGACGTTCCTCTGAGAAAACACTCAACATCACTATGAGTACAACCGTTAGTGATTTCCTAATCCATACATGTACGACAGAGACCGAAAAGAAATTGGCCTCCCGCTACGTACTTTATGATTGGAAAACGAGGTTCTTTGGGGGCAATATAGTGCATTTTACTACACCATGAATACTTTCCACATCTGGAAAGTCCGGCCCCGTATGTATCTTAGGTGAATTAACCGGCATAGGTTTATGTGCCAGTACCTAGGGATAAAGACTTGTGATATCGAAATAATTTATGACATCATCCCTACAATTAACACAGGATCGAAGAACTTCCGTGCGGCCGCCGTTTTAACAATTCTTGGGAATAAGGAAATCATGCAGATTTGTACAACGTTCTTGAATAAACCTTCGTACTTTCTTATCCGTCTTTACCTTATTATCCCAAGAATATTCCCACATTTCGTAAAAGTTTGTACCTATTATTTTCACGTACTTACGGCGCAGCATTGTTTGCTCGTACATTTTTCCCACTGTATTCTACGAGTCATGAGCGTCATGCAGAATGGCGTCACGGTTAAAAGGGAAACAAAGCTTACAACGGTGATAAAACACTCATAGAAATCGAAAGCCTCGTTTAGTCCTTCGTGGCGTCCATCGAGCTTGTAGTTAATACTACTCTTTTCCCCACCTCTCTTAGCATCCTGGATTTCTATCCCTAATTGGTCTTCATATAGACAAGAGATTGCATAACTTTAGTAGTATACTTGGTCTTTTAATAAAAACCCAATGCGGAAATTATGGGAATAGTATTCTCAGGTAAGTGCAAGGTACGATATGTCCGCATGGCAAGACTTGCAATGGTGGACGAAGTAACGAAACATTCTGAACCATTAGTTTCCTCTTCGATAATGCTACTAAATTTGATTATCGCTTCTGCTAGAATTCGAACATCGTTTTAACAATAAGAGAGCATTTCCTTCTCGAGGTTAAACTCCTTGCCACTTAGCGCACGTTCTTTGTGCCACGCTTCCAATTGTTTTTCCTCAGTTGAACGCACTCAGGATCATGGAAATCAAGCACGTGATAGGGACCAACATAATTTTGATTTTCTTCAGTATTAAACAAATGTGGGATATCTACCTTCTTTACATTTTGACTAAGGCCTAAAATTTTGGGTAATTTTGATAATTTAACAAGGAAAAGAAAAAATCTCTGAAAAATATGATGCCAATGTTAATATTTAAAATTTTCTGACCCTGGAAAAGGACATTGGGAATGATATGCTGCTCTGCTATTATATTTCTAAGGCAGAAAAGACCATCATAACGACTAGAGTTATGCGCGACTGAAACTATCTTGCAAAAGACAGGGCGCTCTACTAAAACATGGTTAATAAAAGCCGTCACCGTTTTAAAAGTAAACGAACGATTTCCAACATTATCACGGCACGTTTTACAAGGCTCTTCGATACCTTTCACTTGACAAATGTGCTGACAACACGCGAGCACATCTTCGTGTTCCCTTTCACATCGGTCATTCGGTGCCTTCAACACCGTCTCTACGTCATAGGCGATGCACGCAAACTTATTAGTGTCTACAGGTCTTTCACTTTGTGAACAAAACATGCGTGTTTTATATCAACATGTGTCTTACACGTCGAACAGAAATGTTCACCACACGTGTATTCAGATTTTCGACGCCTGTTATCAAAGATGATACCACAATCAATGCAGACGTTAACATTATCACATCATTCTGTTCTTCTGGGGGCAATTTTTACTTCTGGGGCCATAGCGGGAGAGTCCTGAACAATACAGGACTCTTCTCAAGCCAGGGACCACCCTCCTTCTGGCCACAGAAACCACTGAAGGTCATTATCCTACTCTTAATGTCATTCACACCTTTTAGAAAATTGTCACCTACTGTTAGCTATGTAGCAATTGATATTACACGAATCTCTACCTTGTAACACATCTCAAAACCATTAGCAGACATTACTTACAGCTCTTTCGGTATCCTCTGTCGTGTAGAGTTACGATTCTTTCTACTAATATCAAGAACAATTAAAAATCCCAACCATGTTCTTCAGAGGGACTCGAACCCCCAATGGATTGCGCCTCATGATTCGAGTAGGAACAACGGTAAAAGTACACAGACGTTGTCAGTCACGTGATTCAGCATGGCTGTCATATAACTGATTTCTCTAGTAGGTCTCCCTCTGGGAGACGAGGTGAAGTATAAGAACCTGTTTCAACATGTTTAGGTGAATGGTCTTTTGTTTTACCTAGTACATATATCGCGTGATATACTATTATTAAAATCAGAATGACTGATTCAGCATTATCGAACTTTGTGAACTGTTAGTTTTAATTCGATCTGTCTGAAAGACATCATTGTAAGATTTTTATTATTATCGAACTTTCTGAGCTGATTAATCGGAGGGAATAAACTTTATTTATGCGGAACTATTTTATTGGATTAGCCGTGAAGGCGTCCTACTTTTATTGGTACATATATCATATGCTATACTAGTAAAAATACGAATATTGTGAGATGGCAATTTTTATTGATCGGTCGTGAAAGTCTCGTTGGTACTTATACACTGTATACTTTGGTTATGATGCGGATAGATGGGTGCTTCTGAACTCGTGGAACTGAGTGAGGTTTCACGCGCTTCGGAACAGATTTGGACGATCATATCCTGCGGCAGTGAAAGTTGTTACAACACACGCGTAGGGGAAGGCGGGGCTAGCTGTGACAATTTTTACTTACAACCTTGTAACTGCTTGACAAAATTTATTTCTAAAATACTTACACTTGTTTACTAAAGCTTAGACTTCCCGGCATTCGCTAAACATAAAACACTCGGGATTGACATAATCGTTTTACAGTAAATTATTTTCATACACAACCATATCTTTGGGCACAATATGCCCCCTTCTGTGGGGCAGGCAGTGACAACATTCATAAAACATTGACTGGAAGAAAATCTGTTTGTTTTAAAATAACAATGTAAAACCAATAAATACTTTCCCAGGAACACCTCAAGAAAGTGGGTGTAACATTGTAAACTGACTATTCTTCAAAAGTTGAATATTGACTTATAAGAAAAACCAAATCCAACTACAATTTAGTATACAAGTTAAAATGCAGAATTTATAATGATTGTGTGAATAACATAAGCTTTAAAAAATAATAACTCAAGGAAATATTATGAAACTTTATTATTCAAAAACTCCGAATATATAGGCTGATTTTAGGCAAACTGGGCTAGGCCAATGAAAACTTAATTTAAGCATCAGACTGGAAATTAAGGCAAACATAATAAAAATCGTTATTTGTGCAGGTCACCTGAGCCCACTTTTTACAATCCAAGCATTGAACCCATTCATATCCATGTGCTGATTTTCTGAAAGGTTTAAAATACACTAAGCAAACACAGTCATCATCTTCAGAAGACTCGGAGTCATCTAATACAAGATTTCTTCTGCGTCGTTCTTTTCCCTTGCCCGTAGTTTCAAACAATCTTTTAAATCCTCACTTTTAATTCTGTTTTCTTTATTTAATTGCTCTTGTCTAAATTCTTAGTTCACAAGGGCCAATCCTTAAAATATTTTGGAAGCTGACAGTGCATAATCGTACAACTCTTTTTGTTCAGATTCTGAGAAAACTATATCTATCCCATAGTGATAGCATCATTTCGGTGCTCTTCTTCTTCATATATCTAAGCAGGGACATCTGTTTACATGGAAGATTTCTTATGCTTTACGTAAGCTGCATGCACCTGATTCTACTTCCTTCGCAGCTTTTTCATTGATAGTTCTCTACAGTTGATTTAGCTCTCTTTGATTATAATTACGAACCACCTCTGAAAGTGATACAAAAATCGAACGTAAGTTCACAGGTGGGGCAAGTTGTGACAATATCACAACATGCCCCACGTCACGTGTCACAACTAGCCCCACTCCGCCCTTTCTTTGTTTCACAGTGTGATGAACTAAGACAACAACGTGTTGCTTCCAACACATCGTATGAACTAATGTAGGAAACACTATTGCCTAAAGATACAATAATTATTTTTACTTGCCTCAATATAAGCTTCAACTGACTGTTCCAAAGCATTCCCTAAATTTTACTTTCTTACACTAAAACTGCAAAATTTACTGTAGTATCAACGCGCGACGACGTGTTGCCTCCAACTTCACCTTGATTACTGCACACCAAACTCTGAAACTTGCAGTGGCGTCACTCATCGTTGGCACCTCACAGAAGAGAATATATCCGCTCAGTCACTACTTGCCCATGTCATTAGTAGCCCAACCCTCCATTACATTACAATAGTGTTGTAAATAGAAAAAAAACCGTTCGTATTTTTTCAGAAATGTACGTTTTTTTTAGAAAAAAACATTGCCTCTCGTTGTTTTTCTAAATTTCGTTTTTTTAAGATAGTCATTTGTAATGCATCTTACGTCTATTTAAGTATGAAATATTTTTATGTAGGTGTAATCACCGTAAAATGCAACATAAATTAAACGCTAGATACTAATACGCTACAAATATTTTAAAATTTACATGAATACCATACCTATTAACAATTCGGGTTTCAGCAGTTTTCATCAATATCAACTAAGAAATAAAAGTAGAAATGAAATTTTGTTTTTTTCGTGAAACCAGGCCTTTAGTATGTACGAAAATAATGTCACAAACAGTATAAAATTCAAATAACTTGTGTAAAGGTAAAAACTAATACTAATTTGCCTAATAGTATTTTTCTAAATATCATATATAAATAATTTCTCGACCAGATATATATGATATGCTGAGCCGGCTGTACCATACCTGTAACACGTGCATTTGCATGGAGCGGCAAAAAATAGATTAGTCATAAATAGTGTTCAAAGAATATAGCAACATACCTGTTTGTTAATGTCTTATTTCATTCTATATGTAAAGAACGAAGCTTGATATGTATTTCATATTATATATATAGGGAGAGAGAGAGATTGTAATGTACCATGTCCTTGTGTTATTTACAGTATATAGAATATATATATTTCCCAATTAAATCTTATTTCAAACAAAATGCATAGAATACGCAACATTAGGCACTAAAGCAATTATTTAGGCAGTGAGGGGCGAAATAGGCAAAAAAAATTGACTTAAATCGAAACTATAATCCCCGTTATAAACTTTAAAACGTTATTTTTGATCATATCTTTAGCATTAAGGAATAGGCATTTTGTCTAACATCCGGTCTCTAGTTATAAGTATATTATTTAAATTAAATATTTCTTGTTGGAAACAGACTTCATGATGATGGTAGTTACATTTACTAAGCTGACCTATTTGAATACTACATTCATAAATTATGTTTAGTTGAGTTGAGTTGATTTTGAGTTTAACGTCCCGTTCAGCAGCGAGGCTATATGAAACGTAGACCTACTGATTAACGTGGAATCCGAACCACATGAGCTCCCGCCGGGAATCGAACCCGGGTCTCCCACGCCAAAGGTGCGTACGCTAACCGCTTAGCCACGGAACAGCTCAAATTATGTTTAGGTTGCATTAGTTTAAGGTTACATAGACAATGCTAAAGCAAATGGTCGAATCAATCCGAGCACAAATTGCTTGATTGTTTTCAAATGCAAGAATTCAATTCTCGAATAGTAGCGAATATCTGTTCCATTTAGTAAGTTATCACAGTTTTGATATGACAACTAGTCTTGTTTTTGTCAGAAACAAGTTCCTTATCATTGAAGATAGAAACAACTTTTTAAAATAATGTTAACAGATGTAGAAGAAAAATCAAGAAATAAAGATAAAAGAACTATTTGCATTGGAGTTGCAAACCGATACATTGAAATTGAAGCTCGATATTGAATTTTTTTAAAAAGGATTACCATCTTTCTTCTGCAGGCGTGTTTGCTTTATCTTTCACTAACATAATAGATTAATATTTAAAGAAAAAACAGACACAACGGGATTGCATTTTTAGTATTTAAGCCTTTCTGAGTGCGACTACACTTACTTTCCAATTCGTTGTTCGTGCTGGAGTAGCATACTTAAAATCGTGACTTTTAAGATTTGTTCTTTCTGGAGGCGGCAAATTATGCCGTTGCACGGGGCGACAAATTGCCTAGGGCCGGCCGTGTGTGTGATGACGAAAGTTAGTAGTTGATAATAATGGCACTTCTTGTATATGTATATACAAGACATGAATATAGAATGACTCAATTTGAAGTAATGCAGGGTGTTTCAAAACTAATATTAGAGTTTTGAAACTTAGTAGTATCTATTACGATTAACTTACTATTATAAATATTATATCAAATGAAAGAGCAATTCAAACAGTTTTGTACGCACGCATGTGCATGCATTGTTTCTTCTGTCTGCCGTTAGAAAGAGCAAGTAGTAAAGATGGAGACTAGAGAGCAGAAAGCTTTTTGTGTTTTAATAAAGACTGAATCTGTACAGTGCAACCGTCTGTGTGAAGAATATTAAGGAGACGCTTGCAACTACGTCCTTGCCGTTTGCAGTTGCTACAGGTCTAAAGCCTACAGACTACGGTTTACGTGCCAATTTTGCAAGTGAGATATTCCTGCATAACAATGAAGATTTTCTGGATCATGTCGTCTCCAATGATAAATCGACATTTCACCTAAGAGCTAATGTGAACACTCATAATGTTTGCATCTGGCCGTCAGCAAATCCTCAGGAGATGGTACAGTTGAAACGAGACTCCCTAACTTGAATGTGTTTTGTGCCATATGGCGGAAGGTTTATGGGCCTTTCTCGCCTATCGACTAGATGTGTACCATGTGACGAATGAATCTCACATCGGACACTTGTAGCAAAGACTGTTTGAGGTGCTCTTTTACTTGATGCATTGCTTATAATTGTACGTAAAATGTAATAAGTACTACGAAGACTTAAAACCCCTATATTCATTTTGAAACACCCTGCATTTCTCACCAACAGTGTAGGAACTAAGATGTAAAAAGGAGAGAAAATTTTTACTATAAAGTTATTGTTTACAACAACGATAATATTATTAGTCGAGACTATAACTACAACAACACGGGTTAGTAGTCAAAAAATGTAATCAAATGTACACTAGGTGGCCAAAGTGACACACACGGGTGTGTCACTTTTTTAATCCGCTCCTGTGTGGACACTAATTAAGATATCGGGATATTATTCTTGCCAAATATGGTTGGACCATAGTTTATCATATTAATTTCTTTTTCTTCTGGTGTCGAATTTCCTTCTCAAATTTCACCCGTCAAAAATTCGAGAATTTTTTAGTTTCGAATTTCCTTTACTACTTTTCTCCCGGTAGCTTCCTTCGTTGTAGAAAGACATTAAGACTTACCAGATAGATACCTCGGATGGATACCTAACTGTTGAAATCAATTGGACGGGCCTACGCGTAGTGTTGCCAATTAGGGAAATTAAAACTTCCCTAAATTTGGGCAAAAAATTCGAGATTTTTGTTTATAAATCCGTACCTGTAAGTCCGAGTGCAAGTCAACTTACGCCAACCGAACATTTGTCCTTACTTAACAAACGCAAGTACAGATCGTTACAATGGGTTAATTAGGGGGGGGGGGCACACGAATAATTCGTATTTAGGTTCTAACCCTTGATTTTTCTAGTTTTTACCTTTTATCAAAAGAGACACTGACCAAAGCTTAAAACTTTATTTTAAATTATAATTTGTAACTGTTTCGGATATCTAGCATATCCTTCTTCAGAACAACATTTATATATATGTCTGTATTTTCATTAATTTCGATCGTGTCTGAAGAAGGATATGCTAGATATCCGAAACAGTTAGAAATTATAATTTAAAATAAAGTTTTAAGCTTTGGTCAGTGTCTCTTTTGTTAAAACAATTAATCCAAAGCCATGAATAGTTTTACCTTTTATGTTTACCGTAATATATTTTTGGTAATTAGAAGCTTTGTTCCTTAAATATCGCCATAATACTTGTAGGATATATTGGTGGTGTACCAATGTTTAATTTAAGATAGTTTGCGTCTGTTTGGAAGCAGTGTTGCAAGCTACAGAAAATTTTAATGCCAGATTTTAGGGGGAAATTTTGGGAAAATTATCTGTTTTGTCTCTATTATTTCCCTCTTGTTGGCTACGTCGGAACAAACGTACTAGTGTCTGGAAGTCCCGTCTTTTCCCTACACAACGCACTATAGAAAGTTTCAATAGAATAATTAGGGGGAGTACAGTTGAGGTTTACAGTAGACCTTGTTCTCTAATTGGAAAAATAACTGATTTTTTTTTAAGGTAGAATGAGATATTTTTATTGACATGCTTACTTTATTAGATATCGTCACAATACTTGTAGGATATATTAGGAGGATACCAAAGCTTATTCTAAGATAGTTTGTGTGTGTGTCTGATAGCAGTGTTGCAAGCTACAGAAAATTTTAATTCCAGATTTTAGGGGAAAATTTTGGAAAACATTCCCTTTTTTGTTTCTATTATTTCCTTCTTGTTAGCTACACTCAAATAAACATACCAGTGTCTAAAAGCTTCGTCCTTAGCCTACACAGCGCATCATAAGAAGTTTCACCAGAATAATTAGAAGAAGTACAGTTGAGGTTTATAATAAACCATGTTCTGGAAATGGTAAGAAAATGGTGAATTTCTGAGGTAGAATGAGATTTTTTTTTTAATTTCGTGCTTACTTTGTTAGATATCGCCATGATACTTGTAGGATATATTCTTGGAGCACTAAGGTTTATTTTCAAATAATTTTCGTCTGTCTGATGGCAGTGTTTTCAGCAAAAACAATTAATTCCCGATTTTATGTGGGAAATTCGGAAAATTTTCCTTTCCCCCTCTATTATTACCCTCTTGCTGGCTACATTGAAACAAACGTACCACTACCTGAAAGCTTCCTCTTTTCCCTACAAAACGCACTATAAAAAGTTTCAATAGGATAATTAGAGAAGCTATAGCTCCGACATATTTGTTGATTTTTGCTTCTGAGGCGTAAAAAGTGTCAAAATTTAATGTGTATGATGACAGAGAATTTTTCTTGCCCTCTTTGAATGGAAGCCAGCGACTTCAGGATTTCACTGTACCTTGTCAAGACACCAAAGAATTTGTTTAGGTGACTTTAACTCATATAACAGCAGTGGTGCTAGATACAAAAAAAAAAAAATTGAAATTCGGTTAGGGAATTTTTTGTAAATTTTCACCCCTACATTTACTTCAATAATTTCCCACCCGTTGGGAACACTGCAATGCAACTTACACCAAAACATAGCCACATTCATTTTCTAAAAAAACAAAGCCTTAACCATATCAATCGAATGAATGGTTTTGGGGCAATAAGTCACTAACTGAAAATGTAGGAAAACGCCAAAAATGACCTGGGTCCGAAAGGAATAATCACACAATTTTGCTCGTATAGGTACAAAGAAACAAACGATTTGTAAGTTACGAGGGCTTCGACTCAAGTTCTGTTGATTATTTTAATAATCTGCAGCATAAATCAATAAATAATAGTTGCCAGAAAAAACAGACATTTGAAAAAAAAACATGAAAAAGGACAATGTTTTCTATTGAAAAAACTTCACAGAAAAAAAAACGTTTTTTTTACAACACTACATTACAATGACTTTGCCGTAGCGGGAAACGCTAATGGAATCGGTGGTGAAAACGTGCTAGAACATGCGTAGGACATCAACGCGATTTTAATACACTGGAACTGTGACTATAATACAACATTAATAAATTAGCACAATGATTGCAACATGGTGGGCAGCAGTAATACAACAGGTCATAACTCCTGTGAACATGTGATTGGTTTACACGTGGGAAGCGTATTATAACTTGCATAGAACAATGACCCTGACATGGCGCGACGCGAATGCAATAGTTCCTAAAATTTGTGAACACGTGGACGTCCTGCGAGTATGAATTTTGTTTTTTGAAATTGCATAGTATGACAACCTTGCAGAATGTGAAAGTAATTTCAACTTACATTGTTATTAAACATGAAAATTGTTCTTAAATTATATGGGAGGTAGCCGGGAGGCAGAAAACGTGATTATTAACTTTCGTTCCAGTCGAGACAGTAAATCAACCGGTAGTCCTAAATCATCAAGTCCACTATCCTGATCATTTCTAGACCGCCGGTCGCTTGATACGAGAGGAAGTTACCCCCGTACACCCTCTCCGCCCTCTACTGAAGCAAGAAAATGAACGTTTCTAATAAAAGGCCATATCTCCAAAACGAATGAAAATATTAATGAATTTCTTTTCCCGTTTTATTTGTAAAGTGTGCTTTACGTTTTTATCTATTCATACTTTGGATAAACCCAACGGTTTTTCGGAAAATTTAACAAACATTAAATACTGACATATTTTGACCTTAATATATTCTTTTTTGCTCTATATCTCCCCAGTGAGTTGAGATATGAAAAGAACATCCCGAATTAAATTTGTAGAGCAATATCTTTCTAACGGTACCAATATTGTTAGGTTTATTTCCAGGAATATCCCTACAGCGAGGTAAGTTTGAAGGCAAGTGTGCTTTGATTCGAATGCTAATGCTCCGAATGGCACCACTGAATTTCAGCTCTCGTCAGTGAATGAAGGTTTTGTTTTCGAGATAAAAACTGATTCTTTTCCAATATTTAAGAACAGTTGAGTTGAGTTGATTTTAGTTTAGCGTCCCGTTCAGCAGCGAGGCTATATGAGACGTGGACCTACTGATTAACGTGGAATCCGAACCACATGAGCTCCCGCCGGGAACCGAACCCGGGTCTCCCACGCCAAAGGCATTTAAGAACAGTTCTCATCCTTCTTCTTTCAGATGTCCTGCACTGATATGATCATTTCTAGATCTCTGGTCAATTGATACGACCGCGCGCTAAGGATCACAAAATTTTGAGATAAGATGTCTTTTATAGTGTTGAAATCCATTTACAGTTGATATTCAGGATAATTCCGATTTTTCAACTCTATTTGTGAGCGACATTTCCACCGGTCGTTGAAAATAATTCCTTATTTCTTTGACTAAAATATTTATCTTACCATAATGAAAAAGGAGAAAATATAAATAATGTAAGAAAATATGTAAAAATGTCTTAAGCGAGATGGGCAAAAACCACTTACAGGTGATATACAGGGTGATTGATAACATCGTTATACACTCAAAGGATATTTCTAAAATCACGAATGGGCCTGTATTCTCTCAATGGTCACTTTAAAAATGTTTTTGCATAAACCTCAATAAATATATTTGTAAGTAATTTATGAGAATATTATATCGAACTTGATTAAATACTTACTAATTACTGGAAACAAGCAGAAGTATAATAATATTCTATATTATCATATCAAATATGCGCCAAATATTTGCAAAATTACATATTTCTTTAGTCTTTTGAATCCGCATTAGATAAAGCTTTACTTCTTCACATTACAGCTGCAGGCTTTTATGCTGTACAGCTACTGAAGCCGAACACACTTGCATTTGTTGGTGTAGCACATATGTTTACATGTACACCTTTTCGGGTTGAAGGAAATCAATATTCAATTCACTGGCATACCGCCAAATGTATTGTTTGAGCAGAACTGGATTAACCCATCTAGAGGCCCGGAGATAGAATAAATATGTGGCCCCTGCTGACTTCTGTGACAGTACAGTGGGAAAGTTAAGGGGGTATGTTTCATATTCTTGGTCGTATTTTATTTTATGATGATGATAGGATCTTCATGATCCTTTTTATATATCCAGTTGAGATTTTGGGCAGAGTAGAGGCCCGGGGCTATAGCCCCCTAAGCGCTTCCCTTAATCCGGCCCAATGTTTGAAGGTGGGCTCGTTTGATGTTAAGCACTAGAGCACCCTTCATTGGTGGAGGATATTTTTTGTGATCGACCAAATCAGCACAGACAACACTGATCGGAGATTTTTGTGAATATGTCTAGAGATTCACCACTAAATCTTCTGTAGGTGCTATCGTCTCATCATCCACATTACCAGATCCTAATTTACTTAACAAATATGATTTTTAAAATATACATTCCAATGCTTTCTTTTTTTTCAATTTCTGTGAACTGATTGATGGTAATTTGGCGGATATTTTTGTAAAATGTATGTTGAAGTTTCTAAACACGGCGTGCTCACGAGTTGATGGTTTATTCGAACACTACAATCCATGTTCTATTAAAGGAGATGGGATACAAGATTTAAGCAAACAGCAAGTACTTACTGATTCGGAGTAGTATTGAAGGTCAAGATTGTCTGCTTTCTCAGCAGTAGAAATGTTTTATTGATTTGCTTGAAAACAAATCTGACCTCGTAGCCCTTAGTTCTTTAGAGATGATTAGGTTCTGTAGTCAAACATTGAAAGACGAACAGTTTGTCATCATATCAGTTGGATTTACAGACTTACTTCAGGTGGAATCATCACAGTGAGAGGACCTACCATTTCAGGAATCTAACCATAAATAAGCTGATACGAGGATAATACTTCACACACACGACGCTTCCAGCTGTGGTTGTAAGCAGTTGCTCACTGACTCCAAAGACACCGATGTTCTTCATCTCCTTATACATTTTAAAAACATTTAAGGCAGAAGAAATATGGATGTCTACTAGAACAGCAATAAAATTACAATGTATTCCCATCCACACAATTGTGAATGAGCTCAACGGTGAAATATGCCATTGTTTGCCAGCATTCCATGTACTTACTGGAAGCGACACCACCCATCAATTCGCAGGAATTGGCAGAAAGATTGCATGGAATGCATATTTTTAAAAATCATACTTTCTAAGTAACTTAGGATCTGGTAATGTGGATGATGAGAAGATAGCACGTGCAGAAGAATTTGTGATGAATCTCTACACCAATTCACAAAAATTCTTATTCAATGCTCTCTGCGCTGATATGGTCGGTCACAGAAACCCAGACCAACTTAAACCAACGAAGGATGCTCTAGTGCTTAACATCAAACGAGCCCACCTTCAAACACTGGGCCGGATTAAGGGAGGGGCTTAGGGGGCTATAGCCCCGGGTCTCCAGGTGGACAGGGACCTCTACTCTGCCCAAAATCACAACTGGATATATAAAAAGGATCATGAAGATCCTATCATCATCATAAAATAAAATACGACCAAGAATATGAAACATACCCCCTTAACTTTCCCACTGTACTGTCACAGAAGTCAGCAGGGGCCACATATTTATTCTATCTCCGGGCCTCTAGATGGGTTAATCCAGTCCTGCTCAAACAATACATTTGGCGGTATGCCAGTGAATTGAATATTGATTTCCTTCAACCCGAAAAGGTGTACATGTAAACATATGTGCTACACCAACAAATGCAAGTGTGTTCGGCTTCAGTAGCTGTACAGCATAAAAGCCTGCAGCTGTAATGTGAAGAAGTAAAGCTTTATCTAATGCGGATTCAAAAGACTAAATAAATATGTAATTTTGCAAATATTTTGCGCAGATTTGATATGATAATATATAGAATATTATTATAGTTCTGCTTGTTTTCAGTAATTACCTTAACAGCACAGTTGCATAGCAGGCATATGCTTATCATGTTCCCTCAGGTACATTGGAATGTCTAGTATGTGCCTTATATACTTCTAAGAAAGAAATCACATGGATGGCAAGTGATAGTCACAATCTATGTCCGCCCCTAGGCACATGCCTGACATGTACCTGGGAACGTGTCTAGTATGTTCTAGGTATGTTCCCCATGTCGTAAGCGTCAATGAATCACACAATTACTCCCCCAAAATATGTTAAATAGCCTATATGCGTAATGTGTTTACATTAAGGTGAGGCTAAACAAGACTTTAAACAAGTAAAAAATGTAGGGCTACCATAGGGTGGGCGCGAACCACCAACCTTTGGATTACTAGTGGCGCCCTCTTCGGACTTGACCACAGAGGCGATGAATAGAACGTCGCTTGTAGAGGGATAAATTGTTGAAGTCTTTTGAATTTGGCTAATCAGGGTACTCCTTTAACCGTGAATATTTGACGATAACCGTTTGGGACCAGATAAAATCTGTTCACCATGTAATTTTATAACAAAATGACGAGTGTCTCTTTAGTCCTGCTTTCTTCCATATTCATTTTCAAATGATGGGTAATAGTTGCCATCTAATAAAGTTGATGCAAAAAAAATGAAATGAAATCTTTGAGTTTAACGTCCCACGGTTATGCCGGTTAGGCTAAAGGAGACGGTGATGATGAGAAATGAATGAAATGGTGGAATGAAGAAAGTGGGAGGAAACGGGAGAACCCCGAGAAAACTCACGCACACGGTGTTTTATCCACCACAAAGTTCACTTGGCGGGGGCTGGGATCGAACCCGGGACCCCAAGCACCAAAGGTGAACGCTCTATCACTGAGCCACCGCGCCCCCAATTGTGGTATTGACTAGTATACCTAGGTATTTCTGACAAAGCCATTTTTAAAAATTTCCTGTCTCTCTTGTAGCCAGCTGGTGGTCCATTTATCTGGATGTAAGCAAACATATCAGTTGTGCTAATCTCTACAACCCAAAAATCAAAGATTTACTTTTACATCTAGGAACAATCACAATTATCCTTGCCGTTCCATCTCTCCATTCTTTATAAGTTTGTTCTGGCAATGCTCTTGGAGCATTCTCAACTGGTTATTATTGTTTTCTTTTATGTATGTATGTATATATCAGGGTTGTTTTGTTTAAAAGAAATTTATATATAGTTTAAACATTTTGTTTTAAACGCGTGTCTTTTTAAGGCAACAGCGTAGAACAGCAGATAAGAGGCTAACCATGTAGGTTTCTTTCATTCTCTGCCCCCGCAAAGAAAGAAACCGATCCCGATGGAATGCAGATTGACAGCAGATAAGAGCAAAGTCAGTTTTCTTTCTCTTCATAGATCGTAAAAATTTCAGATTCTACGTAAACACCTCCTGTAGAGGCATATTGAAACTGAGGACGTACGAAAGTTTTAGAAAATTTGTCTATGTTACTTTCAAGTGAGGGAAGTTTTCATCTTATAAAAATAGTTTCGAACTTTATAGTGTAGAGAAAACTCGCTTATTTGTTGCATCAACTAACAAAAGTTTATTGCATCAACTAAAACAGAGATCAAAGTTTACTACATTTACCCTGTTGTGATGATAGCGAACTGAAAAGAGCAAAGTTTCCTGATATCACTTACCGATTTTGCACTATGGATTTGGTTCTGGTTTGATTTCAGTTTATCGTCCCGTTCAGCAGCGAGGGTATATAAGACGTGGACCTACAGCTTAACGTGGAATCCGAACTACATGAGCTTCCGCCGAGAATGATATCCGGGTCCCTCGCGCCAAAGACACGTACGCTATCCAAATAACCCAGAGGGAGCTGTACGGAGATCAATATTGAAGCCGGAATAGTGAAATTGTTTTACCATTTCCGGTTGCATTGGAGATACAGATGAAGTTGATATTTTTCTTGAGATGCTCAATCGATTTTTGAAAGCTGTTACTATCTACTACCTATTTAGATTTATGGAGATCAATGTTAAAACCGAAAACGGTTGATTTCCACCCTTCTGGTTTGAATGCAGGATTAACGGAAGAAAGGAAACCTATTCTTGAGTTGCTGTATAAATTCAAGAAAACTTCTCGATATCTCTGACACTTTTTGGTCTATGAAAATCAATATTGAAACCGGAAATAATAGTAAATTTGAACCACCTCCGATTTTAATAGTAAGAGAGAGGTAGAGGTGGTAAATTTTCTTGACGAATCAATTCCCGAAATCAGATTGTCGCTAGCTATTACAGTTATTGATTTATGGCCCGTAAGTAGTCGGTCTCTATTTCAGTCTTTGCTTTATAGCCATTAATATTGAAACCAGTTTTGGTGGATTTTCACCACTTACGGTTTAAGTGAAAGGTTGTTGCAGGAGACGGAACCTATTTTTGGGGCACTGAATGGATTCCAGAAAAATGCTTCTCGATATATCTTATCGTTTTTGCTTTATGAAAATCTATCAAAAATAAATTCCTATCAGTTCCGGTTTCAATAGAGAGATACGGCTGGAGGGGACGTTATATTTTCTAAAGATGTTGAATCAATTCCCTAAAACCGCTTGTCGATAGCTATTATAATTTTTGATTTATGGCTCGTAAGTGGTCGATTTGTATCACCTCCGTTTTATAAAGATTGACGGAGATGGGACCTATTCTTAAGACGATAAATCGATTCCGGAAAATCCTTTTCGATATCTCTTACTGCTTTCGGTCTTATACCTATTTACAGACGGACGGACATAGCCATTCTCCTAGACTTTCGACATTTATGCGCAGCATATTTGAAAGTCTAATAAGCCCAGGTAGAAGAAACCTTATTCATCAAATCTATTTTCGTGCAGACTAAGAATATGGGAATTTAAAGAATTCTTTCACACCAGTTATTATGTCCTAAAGAATAACAGGAACCGCGGTGGCTCACTGGTAGAGTGCTCACCTCTGGTGTGTAGGGTCCCCGGTTCGATCCAAGCTCCGGCAAGTGGGCTTTGTGGTGGACAAACACCACGTGCGTGGGTTTTCTCGGGGTTCACCTGTTTCCTCACACTTTCTTCATTCCACCATTTCATTCATTTTCATCATCACCGTCTCCTTTAGCTTAACCGGCATAAGCGCCGGACGTAAAACTCAATTTCATTTCATTTCCGAATAACAACCTAATGCATTCTGTAGTGTTTCATTCTTGGCTAATTCCCCAATAATAGCGTACAGATTGATTATATGCTTCCAGATTGATATGCCATAAAATCGATTATTCATGCAAAAAAAATGCACCAACATCTGTCAGGTAGTCCCTACACTACAAGCAAGAATTATATCCACTTTACTCAGAGAGTGTTACCCATGAGATGAGACGAGAAGTAAGGTTTTCTCGTCTCCTAAATTTAGTAGGTCTCGTCTCGCCTCGAAGACCTCTTTGGCTTCTGTCTCGAAATTTCGTTGTTCCATTTCGTTAATTTACGTTAAAAAAAATATGCCCTACTTTTTCTTAATTTAATCTGGAAGTTATCATAGCCGTTTCGCCTCACGATTGGTCCACAAATAGGGTAATATAACAACATTTAAGCCATACTTATTACTGGAGTCAGGGATGAATTCAGGGGGTAGCCCGGGGGAAATCTCAAAATTTCAGTCACAAAATGTAGAAATTACTTCACCCAATTAATTGCTTTTCTTTCCGTGCACGTGCAGACGAAATCCGATCTCTCAATATATATATAAATGACGCAGACCTATTCTATACAAATATTAAACATGTAACATCTAAGGTAGAATACCAAGTAGTGAATAAAACCTGTATTTCTTAACGCTATGACCGAGTTTGGCAGAATGTGAAATTGTCAACTGTTGAAGAAATGTTTGTATTTTAGTAGGTACTATACTCTCGCCCTATATTATATATTAGTAGGTAGCACTAGCACAGACTGAGATAGGAAAGGAAAGATAGGGAAGATCTTTCGATCATTCCATATGATCTCTGATGTCAGTAGACTTCAGTTCTTGAAAATGTACAGTCCTTGCATTATTTGAAATAGAGCGCCTAAATCCCATTTCTCGCATCGGAAGTAACAGACGTAAATGTGTTTTACGATTGTTAAAGTAAACATGCCTTTCTTTAACTAAAAATAAGTCAGTTAACGGGTGAGATTCAGAGGGCGTCATTTAGAGGGATCAGGGAAGAACAGTTATCCCTCCTGGGTTAGAGATTTATACAGAATTTATCAATAGTAGTATATAAGTGAAAGATTGCTATTGAAGGTGAAGAAGACCCTGCTCAGTGCCGTGCCATGCGAGAGGGACAAGCGGGGCGACGGCCCTGAGCGCCGAAGTAAGGGGCCAAAATTCGGGAGGGAAAAGAAAAGAAAAAAAGAGAGGAATGAAACGCATGTGCACATGTGGGCATTTGCACATATCTATATATATAAAAGAGAACGTACAAATCCTTTGTTCCCTCATCACGCTAATACGGCTGAACCAATTTCTTTCATTTTTGGGGGGTTATTAGGATTTGGACCCTAGATGGTTTTTATCATATCACTTTAATTTTTAATTACCAGTGTCTTGAGATAATTGACCATTCAAGTGTCCATAACGTACAAATCCTTTGTTAGTTCATCATAGGTAAAAATAAACGTATTTATATGCAACCCGCATGACCGTGTCACTCGGCGGGTTAACATAAATGACAGGCGATATAATGTTAACATTTACTGCAATCTACTATGGTTTTTATCATATCACTTGAAAGCGAAAAAGTAAAAATTATCTAAGTAACAAAGTTTATTGCGTTCCGGGGTGACCGCAGCGAAGCGGGGCGGGTTAACATAAATGACAGGCGATATAATGTTAACATTTACTGCAATCTTCTATGGTTTTTATCATATCACTTGAAAGCGAAAAAGTAAAAATTATCTAAGTAACAAAGTTTATTGCGTTCCGGGGTGACCGCAGCGAAGCGGGGTGAACGCTGCTAGTATAAAATAAAAGGAAAAAAGTAATAAAAAGTGCTCAAAATCAAGGAACAGCAGGGTTTACTTTTTAAAATATTTTCACTTTTCGCGGCTGGTCTGTCGACCTCACTCATATGTACGTGGGTGCTGTCGTTTACTCTCGCCCCAAGCACTGATTTTCCACGACACGGCACTAATCCTACTGAAGACTTCGTAAACTAAACTATTAATGTGTATACAGTGAAGAAACCAAGGCTAATATGCTTGATTTAGAATCAGAAGTGCGAGAAAGAATGATAACTTTTTGTTAAGATATTCCTATGTACAGGGTCGTATCCAGAAGTAGGACGACTGATTTTTTCCCGCGGACGCGGAGCAATGTAGGGGGCTGCAAGGCCATATGTTATGGAGGGGAGCCTTGGGAACAGGTGTCGACCGGCGGCAGTCGCCTGCGTGCGTTAGTTGAGTGTGGACCACTGTGTTAGTGACCTCCTGTTGTGACTCCTAGAGTAGTCAGTTGCGATGGAGCGAAATTTGGAGCAGCGGTACGCCATCAAGTTTTGCGTCAAACTGGGAAACTTAGCGACTGAAACCAAGGACATGCTTACGCAGGCCCACAAGGAGGATACCATGAGCCGTTCCTCTATATTTGAGTGGCACAGGATGTTGATTGCATTTTTTGACCGTTGTGGCATTGTCCATAAGGAGTTTGTACCTCCTGGACAGAGTATAAATGCAAGATTTTAAGTGGAAGTGCTCACACGGCTGCGAAATCGGATCACACGCGTGCGACCAGACCTGGTGGGGAAATGGAACTTCCACCATGACAACGCTCCGTGCCACGGCGTGTGGATTGTGAGGGATCTCCTGACCAAATTCGGCGTTTCCACGTTGCCTCACCTCCCTACAGCGCAGATGTGGCACCGCCGGACTTCTTCCTGTTCCCCCGTATCAAGAGGCATCGTTTCGACTCGGTGGAAGCGGTCCAAGCGGCGACGACGAGGGCGATGAACGGCATCCCAGAGGACGACTTCCAGGCCTTCGTGACCTGGAAGGCTCGCTACCAGAAATGTGTGAATGCCCAAGGGGCCGATTTTCGATGTACCAAAATGTTCAATAAGTTAAAAAAAAAAAAACTGAGTCCTACTACTTTTGGATACGACCTTGTATGTTTGTTTAGGACAAAAAATATTTGAGTTAATTTAAATGTTTTTAAAAACTTCTACATTAGTAACAAACAGTAACTACTGAATATAGGAAATAATAACAAAAATAGCTACTGTAAATAGCAGTTAAAGTTTGGTCTAAAATATTTTTGCGAGTCTTTATTTAATGTTTTACATAAAATTAAACGATTGTTTTTTTTTTTAATTATAATCTCACATTGAATATTTATCAGCAATTAGCCTCAATATTAGGTAAGATGTGCATGTCAATGGAATTGTTAAATATACTGCTTTCTTGCGAAAATACAGAAAAACAACCCTCCCCTCCGAGGAGTTGAGTTGATTTTAGTTTAACGTCCCTTTCAGCAGCGAGGCTATACGAGACGTGGACCTACTGATTAACGTGGAATCCGAACCACATGAGCTCCCTCCGGGAATCGAACCCGGGTCTCGCACGCCACAGGCGCGTACGCTAACCGCTTAGCCACGGAGGAGCTCTCCCCTCCGAGGAGTTCACATTCCCCCCCCCGGGTGAAAATGTCTGAATTCAACACTGATTGGAGTAAATTCTGTAGACTTGCATATTTTGAACGTACATAAATGCTCTTCATTGCTTTCGTACTATCATTTTATCAATTTGTAGGTTTTTTTTAAAAAAAAAAAAAACATATGAATCATGTATACTAACACTAGAACAGTGTTTGAAATCCAAGACTTGTGTGAATTAGTCTTGCCCACGAGATTCGAGAAATTTCTCGTTTCAAAAACTAGACAATAATTGTTGTTTCTTGTCTCGTCTCTAATTTAAAAAGGTACAATATCCAGTTTTTGTTTTTCTTACGCCACAGTGAAATATTTTCCAGTATAAAATACCAAGGCACTTTGTAGAGATGTTAGTTTTAAATGCAAATTAACAATTATCTATGATACTTTTATTCAAGAGACCAACCCTTTGGGAGTTCGTTCGACAATACGGCTACAGTTACTACCATCTTACGTTTTCTTATTTCTATGATAATTCAGGTTTCAACTTTCTATAAAGTATCAAAACCAGTGGCGTATACAGGATCTTGTTTTGGGCGGGAGCTTGATAACCAGTAAGAAGCATTTGGGTTGTATGTATAATGCGAAAAAATAATAATGAAGTTATTTCGGGGGCCTTGAGCCCGATAGCCCCCTAAATAGTCACTGATCAAAACATATTTGTTATAATTATTAGTGCTTAAATTTACTCAACAGGTTGTTAATTGTATTGTTCATATAGAACAATATATCATGGTGATGGAGCAAACTTTTCAATGTTTATCTGTCACATGAGTTATACGTTATCCGCCTACGTAAGTAAGTTCGTTTGAGTTAACAGGTTTTATCCGTAAATTAAAAAAAAAAAAAAGACGTTGCACCCTATTCATGTTCTGCACCTCTATTTAATTAAGTTATATGGTGAACATGAACTGTGAAAATCTGTTTCCGTTGCGCAACAATCAAGATTTACTATCAGAAATGGTTGAAAAATGAAAATAGGGAAAGTGCACTCTGATTGACAAGGCTTCTTATAAAATACAAGATATGTAGGTAGATAAGGTTGTCTCATTTCTGACAGCAGTCAGTGTTGCCTTCCGCAACCCTTTCTTCTTCCGAACCATATGATCAGCTTGTCAACTAACGTAACATTTTCCACATTATTAGATGAACGATCTTATCTCATTTCGTAATTTGTTTCCCTCTCCCACCAACTTTTTTTAAAGATCAGTGAGGAACAATGGTGTGAATGGATCAGGAGAGCTTCTATCTGCACCTCCACGAGCAGGAAAGAAACCCTGCTGATTCTCCAATGCCTGAATTTGTGTAAATATTTATGTTTCCAGCGTTGTCTCATTTACTTGTAAAAAGTAATATTAATGAACTATAAGAGCTAGTTTAAAAATAGAAAAGTTAACATGTAGTATTGGGGTAGGTTAACACTTGGAGAAATTTTGAACCGCATAAAACAAGTAGTTTTCATAATACTTTGGAAAGAAGATCACCATATTATTATATAGGGATTGATGATCTCAGATAAAAACGTTAGACACGGCCTTAATGCATTCAATGTTTGAGCTTTTTTTTTTTTTTTTTATTCGATTTGCAAATGGGGCCAAAAGTGACTCAATGATAAAAGCGCTTACCTCTGCTGCGTGATGTCCCTGTTTTGATCCCCAGCCAAGTACGTTTGTGGTGGACAACATCGTGTCCGTGAGCTTTCTTGGGGTACTCCCATTCCATCCCATCAATTCTTCCATCATCATTCATTGCCTTATTATCGTGCCCCTGTACCTAAAGAGGGCGTAAAATTGAAAGACGTCATTTAATTTCATTTTCGATTTGCAAATGAATTTCTTGTACATTTATTGTCAATATTGTAAAAATAATACTTATCTTCTGGTAATAGTGGAAGTCGTTTTGGTTGCCTCGATGTTTCGGTTTTTACTAGTGATAATTTCATAAGCAAGCAAGCAAGCGAGTTTCGTTTCGTTTCATACTGTGAAGCTACGATAGACTTTCAAACTAAGCGTTTTCAATAGAGCAGTGATGAAGCTCATTCTCGGGACGCCAAATAATTATATATATATATATATATATATATATATATATATATATATATATATATATATAATGTGTGTGTGTGTGTGTGTGTATCTTATAGAGTTCTTCCATAAAACTTCCCGTGATCACGCACACAGCAAAGTTGTATGTCTAAAACCGCAACTTTTATAGGGACACTTCTACAAGTGAATTGACTAACCTTATAAGATTCAAGGTAGAAAGAGGAGTATATTTTGAAACAACTTAGTGTATATCCTGATCTAAGACATTAAGAATTTTCTGCCGTTAAACAGGCTTCTTACGCGGTAAGAAAGTACTCAAATAGCATTTCTTTTATTATTTAATTTGATTTGAGTTTAGTGTCTTTTCAGCAGCGAGGCTATATGAGATGTGGACCTACAGCTTACCTGGACCCGAACCACACGACCTCCCAGCAGAAAGAGTAAAAGGGTCTCCCGCGCTGAAGTCGCATATGCTAACCATATAGTATCAATTTATGGTTCATTTTATTTATGGATTTTTCAATTTACCAGCGTGTGTCATAAGTTTGTTCGATTTTTAATGTGAAACACACGTACTATGTAAATAGCCTGAAGACTTATCCTAAAAATCATACGCGCTTTTGGCGTGAAGACCCGGGTTCGATTTTCGGCGGGAGCTCATGTGATTCGGATCATACATTACGATGTAGGTCCACGCGTCATATAGCCTCACTGTTAAAACTGGCACTAGAACTCAAATCTCTCTCACTCACTCACTTATTCTAAAAGTCTATTAAACTGGACGGTCCTATGCTAACTTTCCTCAAAAGCTACAATCCTACGGCGATACCATTCGACAGATCTGGAGGCCAAAAACTCGCGTAGAAGTGAAACATTATTAGTTAAGGGGACGAGGTCTGTAGTGTCTATAACAATTCGAATCCTTGGAATTCCCGAGTAACTACCAGTGACCACGGTATATTATTCACCTGAAGCAGATCCCTCTTCCCGTTGATCAAAGTTGTGTATATCAGTCGCATAGCATTATGGACCCAGTGTAAGAGCGTTTGCACACGCCCCCGGCAATTCCGGTTCCGACAATGGAATCTGCGGCAATGTAATCAAATGGTAGCTTGCACACGCTTTCCGACCCGGCAAAAAAGCCGATGGAACTCCCGGGACCGGTAAATGCAGTCGGCCTAGCCGCCAAGGTCTGTGTCGCCTCCGGTTTTGTCGCAGCAATGTTTTCTTATGCGTGGATGCACACGCAGTCGGTAATGCCGGGCCCGGCTTGCTGATAGGTGTCTTCAATCTAGCTACAGTGAGTGAGTGGCAAGGCGTTGTGTATTTTTGTTTCTTTTCCTGTATTTGGATTTTTTGTTTACTTCAGTTTTTTTTCTGTTGTTTTCCTTTTTTCACATCATTTCAATATATGAAGAATGAAATAATCAAAATGGCTGTGAGATACTACAAATATAGCGGCTTGCTATGTACATAAATTCTCAGCAAGGGAAATTCGGATCTTGTTTTAATTACCCAACTATGGCAACGCGGAAAGTGAGTTTCACATATGTATATTGTTATCTTCTACAACCGAAACTCACTTAAACGATTTAAACAAAGGGATCGTTGGATTAGTTTTGATAGAGAATATGTCTTAGCATATATGAAGTCATAATTTAAAAAATCAACATGGCGGAAATGAAAAAATGGAGATATGAAGAAATTATGAATCTAGGATAGTTACCCAGTGTTTATCCTGTTAATTATGCAATCCAGTATGTAGGGTATGAATAATCTTCATAATAAGAAAACAAGGGTTTAAATCTTCATCATAATCGAAGAAGTAGGCATTCCCAAGCATAACAAAGGTTCTAAATAAAAACTAAAACACACCTACAGAAAGAACTGAAAAAGCACAAACAGAACAAGAAAATTTCCAGTCTTCTGGTTGCGTGCTGCTTTACCCTATAGATCATAATAAATATTCATATACTCTGTGTCTAGTCTGGCATTTGTTCCATAGTACGATTGTGGACTGAGTGAATAGGCAACCGCAAAGCTGCCTTTTCAGAACCTATTATTATTATTTTAAATACCCTGATCTCAGCCTGTTTCAATTTTGAGAAATTTAAAGAGATGTTAAAATTATGGCAACAAAGGTGAAAAAAAAGAGAAAGAAACCAAAAGAAGGCCACATACCTCGTGCGTACATAACCACACATACAAAGAGCAAATAACTTTGCATCTTCGCTCTTCTGTTTAGCTTTTCCCGAGGGGAAAATATAGAAAAATAATTGTTTGCAAGACTGCTTCTATCAATCATTGATAGTGATCAGGTTTCTTCTAAGCGTTTTCCTTTTGTGTGGATGGTTTTTCTTGGCTCCTGCAAGATCATAGTACGTAATTTGAAAAAAAAAAAAAAAAAAAAAAAAATCGAATCATATTTCCGCAGTTTTTCATATAATGTATAAAACGAACCTTCCACATGTACTGTCAACAATGGATGGATCCAAATCTTTCTAGTGCTGCTTTGTTTCCTCTTTCTTCGCGGCAAGGAGATATCGTTTGTTTATTGTTGATTCATGTTCTCTCCTTCACGATCAAACTCAAACTACTTCTCGGTACCAGCATTTCCGGGATGTGTGTGCAAAGCAGCGCCGGCACCGACACTGCCGGGGTTGGCACCGATTTTGCCGGCCGCGTGTGCAAACGCTGTAATTGTTCTGCGTAAAGGTTTCCGTCCACAGCATGGCCGTCTGGAAGGAACTTTTCAGAATATTGAACCATTATTATTCCAATTTAAACACATCACGTTTTTTCAACCTATTTCTTGGGACAGTCTGCAATGCCTTTTGATTTGGTCGTGACCAGTAACGACCACCGGCAGAATATCCCAATAAGATCTCTCATCACCTGATCCGACACCAATCTGTCGTCACGAGGATTCTATAGACTGCGATTAGTCTTTCGGTCTTCTGATCCAGCAGGTCCCTGTTTACAGCAACTTGTCTCCAGGCCCAAGGTTTGCCTTCAACACTCGTGTCTCTCCTGAAGTGAATTGAGTTATGAACGTTTGGCCTGTCCGAATATTCAGTAATCTCTTCTTCCACACCAGAGATTTACTCTGCAGCTTTCGTGTTTCACCCTTTTCTCGCAATAATGACTTAGCAGTATGCAAATAGCCAATTGATCGACCTCCATGTTTGACTCCCTAAGTTTGATTGATGTGGAAACAGATGCAGTCTACTTCATGACTGACATACAGTTCATATCTCAGTAATACATGGTTACGCTCGGTGCTTCCACGTAACACACAACAAGAGGAGTTCAACAACTAACGAACTTATGACTGACTATGGTATTTTCAACGTCTTCAGGAAAATAACTAAATACAATACTCAAGTATATGTATTGTTAATTGTAGCAGAGTATTTTCACTTCTGGATTTACTTTTTCTTTGAGAACCTACAGACACCATACGTAGTGAACTTAACCATTTTAAACTCTAACAAATGGAACGTGTGCTTACACATATAAATTCAATAAAATCATAGTACTTTTTTCTTTTTTTAAAAAAAAGTAAATAAAGAAAATTTATTCTTTACAAAAGGAAAACATAGGCAACAAACAAAAGTTTTACACAAACATTAGAACAGTTCTTCTCTGGAAGACGAAACAAACATAAGGAATACACATATTTGTACTGTAGCAGAAGTTTTCAGGAACAATACAATTTAATTATTTTCTCACTTGAGCACAGGTAACATTGCTTTATAAAAGAATATAAACAACTGAGGTCTCTTAATGTATTAGGCCTAAACGTACCCTGCAGCACTCACAGGAAAATGTCTTCAAAATAAACCTTTTATTCAATTACTCCATATTGTATCTGAACTATTTGTTTCTCAGTACTTCTCGCCTATCTTCATATTTTTAATATGCTCAACTTCCTTAAGGCAAATCTTATGAACACAACAACTCAAATACATATCGTAACTTTTACCTATATATATACATATGTAAACGAAGATTCATGTAACTGGGGAGCGTGGCAGAAATTTTACCACAATTCCAATAAGTATATGTATCACAAATAGGGTGATGGAACACCTTTCTCTCGCAGCAAGAACCTTCTTGCTTTCTTACAATATCCTTACTCAGATTTTTACAGCAACACATCGGACAAAAAACACAAATTCCTCAAGACAGTAGGAAAAGTAAAAACTGTTTATGTAATCATAACAGCCTTATGAAGGTACAGATAGTAAATCAATATGGCAATATTCAAATACATATTAATGCAAATTTTCTATGAAATGCTTAAAGTACATACCTTTAGTCAATGACAATTAATCATGACAGTAGCAATCGTTTTCAATCTAAACAATAGAACTGAATTTGAATAAATAATTTTTAGAAACAGAATAGTTACAAAAAAATATCTATATAATAATTAAAAGTATACCTAAATTAAGAAATAAAAACTGAAGCATGTGTTGCTAATACCAACAGAAACATCACATACCTGCTCGATTACTAATTTGACATTCGACATTCCATCGGATATGTTCGAACACAGCCTCTTGGATTCCCGAGTGGAATCAGACATCAATAAAAATGAGAAAAACTCACATTACATCACACAACTAACATAATTTATTTTGTTCTTGGAGAGGGACTCCCATCATAGGTGGGCCTCGCATTGAACCTGAGGGAACCCATCGCATCCATTGGCATCATTTGAGCCATTGGCCACAGAAGTCGACGGAGACCTGAAAGAAGAAGAAAAGTTACAATAACTGTCTCATAATAAACTTGATTGAAGTTTAATGGGGATGTCAGCATCAAGCCTATTTGTCCCCATCACGATAAACAACTTAGGTTACATCAGTTTTTTCTCTCCCTTCATTCTGTTCTACTAAATGGGACGAACTTTCCAACACACATTTACAATCATTTCATTTCACCTGATCTAGAACAAACTGAGGAACGCTCAACTAAATATCTGTCCGCAGTTTCGAAGCCTGACACTGAAAATAAAAACAGGACTTTCCCTAAACATTTGCAATATATTAATGCAGTTTTTAATGAAACGGCTATAAATGTATCAGCAGTTCTGATACATTCTATAATAATAATTCTTACAAGGACTAAGAGGATAGGTGTGAATAGTATATAACACACTTAAATCAACCTAAATACTAAACGCGAGCAAATACAGTACAGCAGTCAGTTCCCAGGTTAAAATACAAATACAAGTATACAGCAACGACGGGATTGATTAATTATTGTATATGGGCACAGACAAATATATATACTATTATAAAACTATCTGTAAAGACTTGAAGCAGTGACACGAAACCTAAAAAATCTGTATCGCTTAAATTACAGACGTTGAAAATTTAGGGCGGTAACATGGATTTTCAACAATATCGCGTAAATTACCAAACATACGTAAATGTGGCGAGTCCACTTTTCACACAGGAAGTCATGTGTATTTCCATTAATGAAGTACCTTCTTGTACCTTTCGCACTAAGGAGGAGGTTTCCCTGACACCACACACGGCAAACCTTGAGCTTTGTGGTAGAAAAATGACCGACAAAATACTGCTGAAAGTCGCCTATAAAACACACTGCACGTCACATATCAATAACCACCACGCATTTATGCAGGATGTTTGAACCATTCAATTGAAAAGATACGGTAGATATGATTGACACCAGCAGAACTCATTTTGGTGGTAACTTGTAAAACAGCTCGCTGAACGCATTTTGAACTTCCCAATTGATAGCTCATTACAGTGATAATTTCCCAGAAGTGAATTATACTAGCATCAACCATTTCTATAGCTTTTACTAATTGCAACTGAATGGTTCGGACTAAACTTGAGGAACATTCTGCATAAGTTGGTTGTCGTCATTAGTGTGAAACATGCAACGTGTTTTCGACGCGACTTTGCACGTTAGTTGATCAGCTTTCGTTTTCGGCGATTTTTGTCTCATAGTTTCTCGTGCGCAGTATCAGAGAATCTGCCTTCGAGTTGGGTACTAAAGGTGGAAGACAGACTTCATTATTATTTCAATGAAAGAACAAAATCATACACGAACTCTACGGGAACAAAAAATTAATAATATGAAGAGAATAAAAAAAGCAATAAGCCGAAGTGAACCAAGTTCAGATGCTCCCGGCGTGCAAAGTTGTAGAACACAGCCTTTGTTGTTGTGTCGAGCCTGTACCTCACCGAGCCTGGCCACCAAATTCAGCTTTCTTTATCCCCCAGGCGATAGGATATTTGTTAATTAAACTTCCTTCAGATCTGGCCAGTAGTTATGGAGAAATAAAGTACCACACACAAATAGGTCGAGCCTGTCCCTGACCAAGCCGGCCACTAAATAAAGTGAGCTTTATTCCTTAGACAATGGGCCAATTGTAAACTAAATTTCGTTCAGATTCGGTCGGAAGATACCGAGAAATAAAATACCACATGCAAGCCGAGCCTCTCCTTGACCGAGCTCGGCCACCAAATATAACGACTTTTATTCCTTAGACGATGACTGACTATTAAATTTGATCCAGATCTGGCCAATGGTTACCAAAAAATAAAGTATAATAAAGTTACCAAAAAATAACGAGCTGAGCCGAGCTTGTCTCTGGCAGATCCCGCCCACCAAATATATCTACTTCTATTCCGTAGACAACAGGCTCCTTGTTCATCACATTTGGTTTAGACCCGCCCAGCTGTTACCGACAAAAGACCTCATACCTGCACGGAAGATGTGCCAGAAAACTAGGTAAAAGCCTCTCCTAGATTCACATTGAAGCCCCGATATTGATTTTCCCGGATTTCCATGACAAAGTAAATTTTCCCTCACCCACGAACACTATCGTTCCCTACATATTTAGAAAACATACATTCTTTTCAATGGCCTCCACCGTCCCCACAGCCGTTCAGCGTTCTTCATTTCTTAAAATACAGTATAAGCTCATTTTCTTAATATAAATACTTATTAATCAAACTTTCTTTATTTGAAATCAATAAAGTCCACAGTTTTCGGAGTCGCTGAGATGAACAGTGACACTCCTGATACCGTTTAAGTTTCAGTACAGCCCCATCTGCACGGAGGATGAGAAGGGGCGGAGGTAAGAACGGGTGACATTATGCATTTTTGCCAATACATTTTCATTGAAATGCATATCCTATGCTATATACTGTTCATAAACCTACTCTCCCAGTGTAAAGAACACGAATTTCAGCTAGTATTACAGAAAATGGTCCCTCTTCTTCTCTTACGAGGAAATTTTCGAAATCGCTGGAATAAATTTTAAATTACTTTTAACTAACGAATATACATCATGTGTCACTCCAGGCATATTTTGCGTTCTTCTTTCTGCACTTTTCATACAGATTTCATGTGAACTCTAAGTCTCGGAAGAAATTCGAACATATCATATGGATATCGTAGTGAATCTTCAAACTCTTTTTTTTTCTTCCATTTTAGGTCAAAGAATAAAAAAGAAAGTTAACAGGGTGTCTACTAAAATTCTACGATGAAATTTTCTGACTTTTTCGTGATCTTATCTTTACCAAACCATAACATTTCGTAACATTCAAAAACTAATAACAGTATCTATATTCTTTAGCACTTATCTTTATCTTATCTCTACTTTCAAAGGCTGTTCCCTGGACTGATAAAAACTTGGTGTCTTCTCACAGTTGAATGAACTGATTAGATGCGTAGATGCTTTTGGCGATGCGACTTTCATCGTTACTGCTCAGACGATGCCAGCTGAAGGACAATCTCAAGAGCAAATTTGGGTGCGAATTACGCAGAATTTTCATGCATGCGATAGAAGCGTGCTTTGCTTGCGATTTGGTAGCATCTAAAGCCGACCATAGACATTTTTAACGCTGAATTTTGAAATTCTACAGAACAAAATTTACCAGTTTCTACTTAAACAGATTAAAAAAGTGACCTAAAAGCTAAATTTCGTGACTTTTCTAGACTTTCATTAACGTTTTCTGATTGCGTGACCGATAGACACCCTGGTTAACCCCTTGCACTGAAATGACAAGTCTAGCTTGTCATGGCCTCCTGATGCCAAATCGCACAATGACGAGCTACACTAGTCATAAAATTTAAACTATTGTAACATCACGTACGGTTACTATATTGATGTTTTGAAAGTTATATAATGATAAATCATCTATAATATCCTTTTATAACATATATTTCAATTATCAGAATTCAGAAAATAAATCGTAGTGGAAGGGGTTACACACATCTTTAATGATTTTATATGAAAAATCCAAATATCGAATTTCATGTCTGTAACCTTAAGAGATTCCGAGATATGAACGTATAATAATTGCTACCGCTATTCTCCCCTCTTTACGTCGAATTTCCGAAACTCCCTCTTTAGTTGGTACATCACAAGTCTTATGTACCGTTCATTTCAAGTTTCTATCTGAAGCAGTTTAAATTAAATGTCGACTAAAAGCAGGGAATTCGTGTTACTATTCGGTTCAAAATCTCTTGTCGCGAATTCTGTCGAGGAATTTGAAGCTTAAAATATACAAAACTATAATCATGCCTATTGTTCTATATGGTTGCGAAACATACTCGCTTACTCTAAGAGAAGAACATAGACTGAAAGTATTTGAGAACAGGGTCCTGAGAAGAATATTTGGACCCAAGAGCAACGAGAATGGGCAATGGCGGAAACTTCATAACAAGGAACTACATAATTTATACGGTTTACCAAACATTGTTAGGGTCATCAATCTAGGAGTCTTAGGTGGGCAGGTCATGTAGCTAGATTGGAAGAAAGTAGAAACGCTTTTAAAGTCTTGACTGGACGACCAATCGGAAAACAATCATTAGGAAGACCTAGGCGCAGATGGGAGGACAATATTAAGATGGATCTCGCAGAGATAAGAATACAAAGTAGAAACTGGATCCAACTGACTAAGGATAGAAGTCAGTTGAGAGCTTTTGTGAACGCGGCATTGAACCCCTGGGTTCCATAGGCCATATAGTGAGTGAGTGAGTTAGTAGTTTATTGTAGGTGTTAGTCAGGGCATATTTTTTTCTTTTTTTAATATTGCCGTCTTAGCCCACAGCAGCCTCAGACGGGATCGCTTGTAGTCCGTAGCTCATAGCAGCTCCGTGATTAGGTATTACAGGATAGCTCCGTAGCTCATAGCAGCCTCGGGAGTAGGTATTAAAGGAAGCCTTCGTAAGCCATGGCGACCTCAGGAGAAGATTTTGGTAGTTGAGCGATCAGTACTGGCACTGATAACTTTTTGGTTCCGTTGTTCTCTTTTATAGCAATCTTCTTGGAGGCTGTCGGTTTTCTTCGTAGTTCCCCAAATCCTCTTCGTCTTTTCCTGGAGGTGTAAGAGTAATTTCCTTCTTGTCGTCTGCTATTGTTTGTTTATAATTTTAAAAACACGTGTTTGTAGTGAAAACACGTGGCTTGCAGTACATGTCGGTATATGGATACTTATAATATAAAGGTGTGGAGTTTACATACATACAGTGTTTCATTTCCCTGACTTGTGGAGCTGCTGAGATACTATTATTTCTGGCTTAAATTTGGAAACACGTTCGCCCCTTTTAGGATACGGATTTTAGTCAAAGTGACATGACAAAAATCCAGTTGGAGGTAGGTACTCACTACATTTAAAAAATCATTTCAAACACTTACGCCATTTTTATGTAATAATGTAGCAGAAAGCCAGTTCTCCGTATGGAAAAGATACGATTTAAGAAAATATATTGGGAAGGTATATTTGAATTATCCTCACGATGTGCATAAACAAACTGTAAATAGCCTACGGTACGACTTGAAGTAGGTACTTAACTATGTCCATAAATTTATTTCAAAAAGTTCAATGGTGTAACTTTGTACGTGGAACAAATATTCAATTTTATACGTACACATTTATTACCTCAACGATTAAAAATTTTATATTAAGAATAAATATCCAAATAAATAAATAAATAAATAACAATAAACTTACGTGGAGGCACGAATCTGGCCTGTGGGGGATACCTTATATTCTCACTGTCTGGATCAAAATTATATTGCGTTAGTCTTCTCGCTCGGAATCCCCCAGCTGAAAATAAAAGATTATATTCTATTGACTGAAGGGAAGGAATTATGTAGGAAATAGTTATAGTAATGCGGTGTACGGCAAGAAAAAGAAAGAGTACAATATATAAGAGAAAACATTAGTAGTAAAACAACAATTTGAAATAATTAGATGGTACAAAAGTGACTCTGCATTATGAGAGAAGTGTATACACTAATACGCAGGGGTCCTTGGTAGAAAGATTGTTCCAGTATCGGGCGTATGAAGGGCTGGCGATGATGGAATGGGATAGAACGGACCGGGGTCCACATTAAGTGCTGCGAGTGGGCCCCGGACCCAAACCATCAGGAGCACCATATAGAACACTCAAGGAACAAACCCTAGTAAGATTACAGGAAATTAATGGTGCATAGGGTAAGTGGAGTGTTAGGGATTCAAATTATATAGATAAAAACCAAGTGGATGAAATGAAATATGGAACAGAAATAATATATAGGAGAGAAACATGAAGAAGTGCTAGTGCTAGTGAATAAGTGACAGTGTTAATAAATAAGTGTTAGGGTTAGTAAATAGAGGTGAATAACCAAGTGAATGAAGCAATTAAGTAAATAAGGTGAAACAACAAATAGAAAGACAGACAGGACAGAAAAATGGAGAGAAACCTAATAGTCATACAGTGTGGAAAACGAAGAAAGAAGAAAAGAAGATGACCAATAAGTAAAACCATATAAACACACACAGAATAACAAAATACAAAACACACACAATACAACATACTACATAGTAACACCCTAAAACTAGAGTCAAGACATCGTTAAGTTTTAGTTGTTTTTGTTTTTCGTTTATTTGGTTTTCTTTTTTTTCTTCTTTTTTTTTGTTTGTTTGGCAATCCCTTGGTTGAGTGATTGTCCGTAACCTTCTATTCCTTTCCCTTTTTCCCCTCTCTCTTTTCATTTACTAAGAAATAAAAGATATGAAGAATAAAAAAAAAAGAAACATTCGCAATGATGATACGTCGCCGGTTTTGAATGCTCAAGGCACCGGCCGAGAGCTATGCGGCTGAGCGAATATTAGTATTATTATTATTATTAATAATAATAATAATAAAAATTAGTAGTTTTGCATTAGTTAAATCTGTACACGTGTATTATACAGATCACAACTTACACTGCTATTTATATTAACGGTTAAGCTTCTCTTTTAACAATCAAGGAATCCCAGGTTCGAACGCAGTGTGGTTCATCGTGGATGAAATTTCTCCCATCACACCAGGCGACTGCTGTGATGATAACTTCCAAAATTCTTTGCTGTATTTCTGTTTCTAGAGTTAAGTTGCTTCACATTTATATCTAGAACAACGTGAATTAAATAAGTATATCATAATAGCCTATCGTACTACCATAACTTACATATTCTGTGTATTAACTTCACCACAGATATGTGACACTTTTTCTTTTCTTTTTTTTTTTTTTTTTTTTTTTTGTCTCAAAACGTTGACGCGCGACAATCGTATTAACTTCACTGTATTTTGTTAATTGTATTCACGATCCAGGTTTACGTCATTTGATGTGATTGAAATGTGAGTCATAACAAATTTTTAAATAGTAAGAACGACATCTACCTAATCAGGAAGCTTGGTTATTATAATACGAAGTTGACCAGAGTTTGTGAGTGAATTTTCAACAATGGACCGAGAGAAAAATCGGGAATTTAGAGAATACAGAAAAATTGCATCATACAATTTACCGATAATCTGTAGTTATTTGTACGACAAGTGTCCGACAATTGTCGTGCACCGCAAAGTCTAGTGTCTTATGCGAGATGCTTGACGATTAATTTTCCACAGTACAGCATACTAACAATCTGAGCTACCATTTAGATACCGTCTGTACAGTTTCGATACACACCTTAGGAGTACTTTTCTTTCCATTTCTACTTATACTTTTACTTCTTTCTGTCGAACAAAGACTTTAAAAAATCCCAATTACGTTTTCAATTTTTACAACGAAATTTCTAGTTTAAGGTCCCATGATTATGCCATTTAGGCTAAGGGAGACGATGATTAAGGGAAGTGAATGATGATGGAATAGTTGGTGGAATGAGAATATGGGAGGAAACGGAAGAACCACTCCAAAAAATCCACGGACACGATGTTGTCCACCACAAACTTACTTGATCGGGGATCAAACCAGGGATCCTACGGACCAGAAGTGAGCGCTCTACCACTGAACCACCGTATCTCTCGTGCAAATGAAAACTCCGTAGGAAGAAAAGGACATTCACTAAAGATTCTATCCCTTCCTGTACCGAATCCACTTTTCTTTTAAGATGACTGGTGGAAAATTCTTCCATCGCTTGCTCTCCTCCCTTATATCGTAAAAACTGGCTAACGTCAACCAGCTGCCCGATTTGTTTGAAACATTTGAAAACTAAGATGGAACAATAAATCATTAAATAGTCCTCCCCCTAGAACTAGCTGCTAGTAAAGAAAAATTTCAGAAGGTAACACCCAAGCCTGTAATATAGAAAATAAAGTAAAACAATAATAATAAAAAAATGATTACATGACAAGCGCAAAAACAAATTACTTACCCAGGCAGGGTTTTTATTTCAATACTATCACTCACATATAAAATGAATCATAACGTAAGAATCTAAATAATACATTTAAAAAAAAGCATATCTTTAAAAGACAGTACTGCAACATGTAATTCCTAACATTTAGTCAAATTATAATTGCTCATACTTACGCTCATTACTATCCTCGGGTTCCAATTCATTCTGGCCACTACTTGCGGTGGCTGAACACCATTCTAGTTTCAAATTTGGTGGGAAAAAAAGGTCATATATTTCAGGAGGGTAATAATCCATTTGGCGCGACAGAGGAGTGATAAGTGTAATTTCTTTCTTTGTATACACTTCAATAATAGGGTGGGCACATAGGCTATGTTCCTGGAAGAAAGGGTAGTTATATTTATTACACCATATTTTAGATATTATATATACACAGGGTAATTCAATTCATACCTAGCAAAGGGATATTCTACAAGTAAGTCTGAATATTTTCACTTATATGAACCGGGGGTCGCAAATCAATAGTTACTGATTAGTTTACACATATGTGATTTGCTTCAAATTTGCTTTCTAACGACAGGTGCGAGAGAAAATTTTACTCTGACCCACTTCCACATATCGTAGAGCGATGAAATTTTACGTGTGTAACCCTGCATACCCATGTAGGTCATGTCGTAATGTACAGCTTGTAACTCTGCACCGTTGCTGTGTTATAGGTCCGAACGTGAAGTAAGGTGTAGTGGTCCAAAATCCATTACTGCGCCTCAGAAAGCAGCGTGGCAACATCGCAGAAGTGCTTGCCCCTAGGAAATGACTCCATGGTTGAAAGAGCTGGAATGAAGATGGTGTGCGGTCAAGAGAAAACGCGAACTACGGCGAATTTCATGCCTAGAGTCGTGTATCTGTCTGGTCAGCATTCGAGCAGTGAACGGGTGCGTTGTTTTCCCGAAGGCGGACACCTTTTTTCAGCATGTCACGCTCTGGGATAACACAAAATCCCGCAACGCACGCAGCAATGACTCATAGTATATCCTGATAATTGTGGTACACTTGTAAGGAATGCATCGAGTTACCAGTCACCCGATTTTAAATCTATCTATCTAAGGGGTGAGACAAAAAAATCTTAAACGTTTGCAAAAGTGTGAAAATCATACCTAGTATGATGTGCAAAACAGCTTGGATCCCACGTGGAATGGACGTATACAGCTCCTGAATCGTGGTGTGCGGAATTTTGTACCATTGTTCCTACAAAACACGCTCCAGTTCTTTAAGGGATGCTGGTGGAGGTTAATGACACCGAACACGCCTTTCTAACTCAAACCACAATGGCTCAATGATGTTCAGATCTGGTGATTGTGGGACCCAGGGGAGGTGTGATAGCTCCTGGTCATGCTCCTCAAACCATGACTTCACAGTTTTTGCAGCGTGACAGGGTACCAAATCATCTTGGTAGATGCCATCACCATCAGGAATAATATTTGGGCCATGGGTAGAACCTGGTCTCCCAAAATGGCCTCATACGCCTAGCATTCATCATTCCATGCAGGGCTATGATGGGACCTGCAGAAAACCACGATATCACTGCCCATAATGTAGCAGAATCACCCCCATGCTTGACAGTTGGGAGTAGACAGTCTGCATCATAGGCCTGCGACGGTGTTCTCCATACGTAAAAACGACCGGTTGTTGGAAACAAGGTGAAAGTCGATTCATCGGACCACATTACGTGTTTCCACTGCTCATGAGTCCACGCTTTGTGGTCCTGCACCACTGGATACGCCTCTTAGCATTTACTGCTGTGACCACGGGTTTGGCGATAGCGGCCCTGCCATGAAGTTTCATTTTATGAAGTTCCCGTCGCACTGTTTTCGATGAAACTGGGTTATGTAGGCCGGAATTGAGTTCAGGCGTAATTTTCATTGCAATGGTCTTCCTTTTAACTGATACAATCCGTTTTAATTCCCTCCGGTCCCTATCTGACAGGATTGTCTTTCGACCACTGTTGTGCTTTGCAGATGTCCTTTGCCCTTGTGACGTTGGACACAGTGCCTTTCGATACCCCCACAATGTTCGCCACTGTTGCCACTGAAGCTCCAACCAGACGGGCACCAATGATCGTGCCTCTTTGGAAGTCTGTCAGGTCGCCCATTTGACCGCACCACTTTCACACCACGACACTCACGGGTGAACTGGTTACTGCTGACGGAAGAGGAAGGTCCACATGACACATTAAAAAAAAAAACGGCAACCACAACACGTGTTGTTCAGTGGAGAGCCAAACTTACGTGTCCTGTATGATGTGTTTTTAGATTTTTTTGTCTACCCCTGTATATATATGGATTACTTGCCAGGTTATGGGGAGTCACTAAGTTCCTTTGGGGAATACATCGCACAGATCTTGCAGATGTTTGAAACATACATTTTTCAATCGAGCAAGTATGACTTCGAGTGTCATGTTCTGAACCACACTTTTCAATCGAGCAAGTATGACTTCGAGTGTCATGTTCTGAACCACACTCTCTACATTGCGATATTTTTGAATTACAGCCCTCTATAGTTCACTTTCCCAACGCTTTCGGCATCTTATATCGCTGAAATTATCCCTCACTGACCAAAGTTCCACAGGACTTTTTTGCTGGTTTCGGTTATATCGGGTATTCTAAAAAAGGCGACCACGGACCACAGAGCACTATTCTATAGGCCAAAATAAAGCAAAAATGCTACATGATAGTATGCTCTCCGGGGCCTCCTTCAGCCGCTATGGGGAATCAAAATTTCACAATGTGGCAACGTCGCAGATTAACTTGGCACCATTAGCATTACTCGGCGAATACAACAAGCAGTTGAATCGATTGCTACACTAATAAGTAATGCTAGTGTCAACCAATATCGAATTTAGCTGCTATCTGAAAAGACCCGTTATAACTATCTGATAGATTGGTAGAGCTAATTTACGGTTCTTTCGACGATTTGCGACGTTGGCACTTAGTGCGATTCGTGTCTCCAGACGGGCACTCGAAAGGTATACAAATATATTTTTTGCTTTATTTTGATTTATAGAATACTGCTCTGTGGTCCGTGGGCGCCACTTTTTTTTTTTTAGAACACCCAATATATTAAATATGTATATATACAGGGTGGACAATATATCTGGAACATCCGTGACCAATTGATAAAGTTCGTAACACTGCTGAAAATGGCGTATTTCTGGACAATATTTAAACTCATTGTTGTTTTCTCTCTCTTTTATAACATTGCAGGAAATAACTTTTACTACGAGTAATTACAAGTCCCTGTAATTATGTGATTTAAACAGTGTTGCAAACTTCAGCAATGTTTATCATATCTCGGGAACGGTTTATGATATCAAAGTGCTGTAAACAGTAAAATGATATGTTTGCCAATTGCAAACCACACAAGTAATTAGATATGATACTTATCTAAGCATGTTTTCGAAATAAAGCCTTTCAAAAAAAAAAAAAAAAAAAAAAAAAAAAAAAAAATATCAAGTCCTTGTAACTTCGTTGCTTTTCATTCAAAACGAGTCATTCTATGACCAAAGTATCCAAAGCTAAGGTACTTCCGATGTCCGTTGTGCTGTATGTACGATAGAGGCTTACAAACTTTGGATGTTTGTGATATTATAACATTCTTAGTTTGCAATACTGAATAATAAATGTGGCATTTTAAGTTTTCGTTTAATATGTTGAATTGAAATATGTAATAATCTGACGTAGTGCCATTTGAAAAAATATATCTTTATACTGGGATGGCAACATTGTTCACTGAGTGGTAGTCTTTAATACATAAAACGATGTCTCCCTCCTTATAGTTGCTTCATGCAAAGTTTCGCTTTTCTCCTTTTTCTGGTTTCCCCATTATCACAGATGTTCCAGATAAATTGTCTACCCTGTATATATATGTACTGTACAGGGATGTCTCAGGAAACTGTTACCTTAGATCCTGTTTTATACGGGAATCTGGAGTATTTGGGGGATATTATTTTTCGCGGGCTTACTTTTGCACCTACAAGATTGAAATTTTGCACATTTATTCAATGCACCCCTTAGTATTTTTCAGTGTTTTAGATCTCTACCTTAAAACAGGGGGTTGGTCCAGAGGGGTAAAAAAGGATATTTTTAACAGAAAATCAATTTTTTCGTGATTTTTCCGCCCCAGATACACGATGGAGAGATTTGAATGGTACGATTGAATTTTTTTTATTATTATTTATTCTGAAGAGAATAATGTACAAATCACGACCCCAGGATAAATAGAGATGTCTGAGGAAATGTTTATATTACATGCAGGTTATCTAGAGCATTGTGGGGATGTTCTTAGCTCATTGTTAAATATTTTCCCCGCCCTTACTATTCAAGATAGCTTGAAATTTTATACACACATTTAGTACACTCCTTAGTATTTCCCAGTTGATTTTGAGATATGTGCGTTAACACAAGGGAGTCCAGAGGGGATCAAAATTTAAAAAAAAAAAAGTCCCATTTTTTCTCACAATTTCCCGCTTCAGGGACATGATAGGAAAATGCGAATGTTACCGCTTCAAAGGCTGTTCTATTCTGAGAAGAGGTATGAACCATGATCCTAGGATAAATAGGAATGATGATATAGCTGCTTGACTGAAAGTCTATAATTAACTCTTTTAAAAAAAGCCATAATTTAAAAGTGTTAAACATTGTTTGGGATTGATATAGGTTAACAATTGGGGATTAATTCAAAATTCAGCCCTAATACTTTCACTCAAATAGCATAATTAGCATTTAATACTAATTTCTAATGCTTTTCCTTCAGTTCGCGACTTGTAATTTACGAGGAGAAAGATTTGATTTAAATAAAAAAAAATCAACAAAAATGATTTTTTTTTTAAAAAAAATCATGATTTTTTCCACCCTGATATATATATATATATATATATATATTGAAAGTTTCAAATTATTATTTTAATAAAATATTGAAAACAATTTATAGTAAATTTAACAGGACTAATTACTAACTTTAAACATCCATGGCAAATACTAACATTACCGAAAAACAAAATTTGTTCGAAAACTACCAATTAGGTAAATGTCAATACGTGATCTAAATGTTAGCCTTTTAAGTGAAAGTATCACTAGCATTTGATGAACAGTACATTGCCGACGAACACGCACAGCGGAAATATAGAGTATATATAAGAATATAATTAATCAGTTAAAAATAATAATAAAAAAAAAAAATCAAATAGGACTTTAGAATAAAAAATAATCATTTTTAAATACTGTATGGAACTGATACTCTGATCTTTTTTTCGAGTTACTTCAGAAACTGTCTGGGTGGTGCTATAACAGTAATTTCTAGGAGTGGATTATTGCAGGCCCCTTTCCAAAGTGAACACTGAGAATTTGCCTTTAAACCAAAATTAAAGAAACTTTTCCGATATTATATCTGACCGTTTTGGCAACGCTTCTGCCATTTGTGATTAGCACTAGCAGCATGAAACTGGCGTCTTTATCAGTGTGGTATCTCGCTTTCATAGTCGTCTTGTTGCTGGAAAGACTACTTGTTATTGGAAAGACTACTTCATGCCTTGACCATCGGAGTGACTACATCTAAAAATATCATCGCTAGCCAAATACAAATAAGCCCTAGCAGAAACATTCGAAAAAACGAATTTGTATTGGAGTTTCTTTCTTTGCTTTACGCTTGTACTCTTCCATCATGGATGTTAAATCCACCAAGGCTCGACTTCGGTTGTCATTACACACCAAACAGCACACAAGTACCCAGGAATTCCACCAAGAGTTGGAAGCGTTGCTAGAACACAGGGTGTCCACACAATTTGGCAAAAAAAAAAAAAAAAAAAAAAAAAAACCCTGACTTTTCCCTGATGAAAGATCCAGATTTCCCTGACCACTGAATAATTTAAAAATATAGAAGAAAGAAAGAAACCCCAGCCTTCTACACTCCTCATAGTTGGTCTTGTTTTCTCTCCGTTTATGTTCCTTTCTTTTTTCAATTTTCTTTAATCCAAAAGAATGTAAATTTACAAATATATGCATGAGGCTGATATTGATTACATATTACACAAAATGTAAAGTTACAAACGAAAGTGTGCAGTATACAGAGTACTTAAGATATGAAAAAAAGTAACACATTATATGCTTACACATCATAATATCAATTACGCAGCATTATAATATTGCCTATAGTAATAAACAGTTCATACATGATTTTACTGATCATTAAAAAAAGAAAAATATGTAACACATACCTTTGCCGGTGGTCGTTAAATGCAACCCATTTAACAACTTGTTTTTATCCTTTTTTGCATAGTTTTCTTCTCACTGATCTCAATATTCTTGCCGTCTCCGCAGTTTAATTTTCTTCTCTTCTTCCTCCAGTTCCTTTAGTTGATGCTGAGTCTTTCGTTTCTCTCTCCTCTTCCTCTCTCCAGCATTCATTTTTCTTTTCTTTCCCAAACTCACCTGATATCGTCTCCTTGAACTTCTCACTGAATTGATAATACCTCTTGTAATGGTTTATCCTGACGATCCAGCTATCCTCATCACAGAATCATATATGATCCGTTGAGCTACCACAGATACTTCTCGTAAGTTCTCAACAATGAGATTTTTGTTTATTGAAAAAACACTTTCAACAAATGCGTTTCCGTGAGAGAAGAAAAAACCCAGCTTCATAACAGACCATAAACCAACGAAGTTCTCATTTAAAAGTTAAAAAAAAAAAAAAAAAAAAAAAAAAAAAATCAATAAGTCCAATACCATCTCCGTTCTTGGCTATGAAATCACTGAAGTGTTCCCTAAATCCTTCAGTCTGAGATTTCACTGTGAGCTGGAGATGTTTTTTCGCGTTCTCAACCACTTGTCCACATCCTCTTGGCACCATGCAATTCTTCTAGTATAGCGTCTACTCTTTAAAGCAAATATGCCAGGACGCAGTTAGATGTGTTTCTCGCAGAAAATTAGCTTCCACAACTATTTCAGAGAACACTCTCTCCCTCAATATCATCATTGGGAACACCACATTTTGCATCCAGTAACAGTAAATATATTAACAGTATTCCATAAATTCAGTAATTGAACAATGGACTAAATCGATTTTTTCCTGACCAATCTGCCATTTCCCTGACACAGATTTACTTCCCTGACTTTCACTAATTTTCCAGAATGTGGACACCCTGAGTAACCCCGATTATAATGTGTTATATGAATGGTTCGAAAATGAGACTTCAGTTAGCTGTGTCTTTCTGCCTTTATCACAGAGCACAGCTCGGAATTAATTCGGCGTCGACTGCATTAAGCGTTCACTGATGAATTAACATCAGTTAACCTTGCGCTTCAGCTTTCGCCGAGTCCTGTGCTCATATCTACTGGATCGCAAAGCGTTACGGTAAGACTACACAGTATTTTAAGGAAGTGAGCCCTTGTGCACGGCATTCTGATCATCTCTGGCGGACGGAGATGCCATCAGCTACAGTAACGGGCTGTGTCGGGACGTTTCAGCATTCGAGGAAACGAGTGCCCCGATAGAGGAGCCAACAGCACTCTTCAATGCTCCAATATCAGTAGCTATTTCCTCCAACGGATATCCAATGATTGGCAAGGGGATAGAAACTAGGTCAACAAAAATAAGCTTCACTCAGTGAAAACAATATTTGGCAATTAACAGACATCGTTGCGTAGTAGACGCAGAGAAATGAACTCATCCTGATTCACTCACGTATCGGAAACTTTCTGAAAGCACGTTTCTGAAACCTTACAGTGAAATCATACTCAATCTCTCTCATTGATTTTCCCGTATGGGGTCGTTCGTGAGCCCACGTGCTCATTACAATCTGTTCCTCCATGGTGTAAGTAGACTCATGAGCCATGATTTAGATTATATCAGAACAAGCAACAATAAGAAACAACAATTCATTAACATCTACGTAATATAAAGAGAATAACAGGACTTTGTAATCACTCTGTATATAACAGTAGCGAAATACACATGTAAATTCAAATTTTGACTCCAATGTCGTTCATTTCCTTACAGGAGCATGTGACTAATCCTAAAGAAACAGAGAAAGTCAAACTGATTTTATAAATTTTCATCGTAATTTCTTAATTCGGATTCATGTTAGAAACACGACATGCCATAATATGGAGTTAAGCAATTGAAAGTAGGGCGTAAGAGAAATTTGAAATCCTACAATGTCAGCAGCGTACATTATATCTTCGACACGGTAATACAATTTATGGAATATGGGACAACATGATTTTTCTCTAACTTCTACTGACTCCGATATTCTTCGCAATTCTGAATGCGTTTCGTTAAACCGGTCACAAGATATAACAAATGTATGGAAATGGAACTAGACAAAAAGAAACAATGGAAATTTAAGAGAAGCTGATAGTAAACATTATAGACTATCCATCACCACGCCGAAACCTTCAGTAAACATAATTGTATTAATAAGAATAATCAAATCGATATTTATTCTTATTGTTACCTACATTCATTCTTAGGCTCGTTTTTAGGTATGACTTGTTTCCTTTTGTGACCAGCCACCACCTTACAAAACACCAGATTAAATTAACAAAAATAAAAAAGGATTATGTTTAAATAAGTAAATAATGATGTTCAATTCACTAAGTGCTTATTAGAATTTTAATACTTGAAATGTTGGGTCCGCGACATGTTGGCGAAGGTATGAAGGGGTCTTCAAAGAAAATTTATTGGGAACCACTGCAATATACAATTTAGTGGACCATTTATCTTGAAATGCCTTATAACTTAAACTAATAGGAAAACTCTGAAATTTTGCACCATGCTAATATCGGCCGGGGTACACTGTTTAATATACTTTAGAATACTTTGTAACTTTTAAACCTCGTTAACACTTCAGCAAAAAACTTGCGAATTGACAGAAACATCATATTACAAACTATATTATTTGCATATATCTATTATATATATATAAACTATTTAGTTTGTAGCCTACAGAGTAACTATTTTGAATCTTTACTAAGAATTAAACCACAGCTGACTCAAATTGTTCACAAAATTTTACTTACGTCGATATATTTCGCAAGTCTGGAGTAGACTCTTGGGATTGTCACGAATATGGTTAGCCTACTGCGATACGGGAACTTCACGTAAAGGGCGTGCTGGATCTCAGGAATATTAGCTAACCTTAGATTTAGCTTCTTGATTCTTTCTAGCTCTCCCTCTGTTGGGTTCGCTGAACCCTCGCACAAGATAAAACCCATAATGCATTTGTAGGGTTTTGCATCCTTGTAGAAAAGAAAGTAGATATGTAATACCTTGATTTCTTTCAGCTACATTTTTCATCGTAAAAGAAAAAGATTTTAGAGAAACAAAAATGTAAACATTCTATGATAAAGGGTTATTCAAAAAGCACGCCGGTTTTGGATCGTCTGGCAAATTTTTGTTTCTCGGTCGCCGACATTGTTTTGTATTGTTACTTTACCCACAAACATTCCGATTGTCGCCTTAGTCTGAATTTCTTACATTTCTTCACTCTGTGTCTAGCCATGGAGCAGTTTACTATAGCGCAACGTGTGCTAATTGTGAAAACCTTTTATCAGAACGGATCACCTCATTTTACGTAATGCTGACCAGGAATGGGCCCCGAGTTCTTGTGACTTAACTCCTTGTGACTTTTTTCTTTGGGGTACTCTTAAATCATTGGTGTATGTAATAAACCCCATTCCATCCGTGAATTAAAGGAGGAAATTCGAGGAGTCGTCGGCGAAATCCAAGTGGGAACTTGTCAGGCAGTCATAGCGAATTTCACGAACAGAGTTATTGCATGCCAGGGCAGTACAGGAGGTCATATGCCAGACGTCATTCACCATACCTGAAATCGGAATGTGATGAACATGTTTATGAATTTTGTTAGTGTGTTTTGAAAAAAATAAAGTTCATAATTTGATGTAACAAAAGCGGAACGCTTTTTGAATAACCCTATACAATAGGATCATATTTAATAACAGCAGAAACATTCACCATCATATCTGCTGACCTAGTATAATGTTCCAAAGCTTATTTACTTCCTTCATCGGTTCCTCAGAAGGAACGAGAAAAAATTCCGCTGCTATATGAATTTCATTCTGAAGAAACATCTTATTTCGAGAAATATGACTCCTACCCCAAGCATTTACAATCAATGAAAAATCACTAAGAGTCACTATAGTCCGCGTCCCCGAATTGGCGAGTGGCAACAGCCAATAGGCTCGCAGTGCGCTGTTACTAAACTTTCAGGGAGGAATCTAATCATTCATAATGGATTTTGTTCGTATTTATGGAGAATTATGAATGATCAAGATTCGGCTGACGCGGAGTATAGTCCTCTCTATTTACTTTCATTTATACGTGGTTAAGCAATTTATAAAAATGTTTAGTGATGGATTTTCTGCACAATATTAATACCTTAAATAGCATCAAATAATACATTGCTGAAGTCTTACCTTTCCCAATAGAGATCTGACGAATTAAAATGCAGAAAACAAGCTTCTACATTGAAAAGTACCGACAAAAAAGTCCAGAGAATGTTTGAAGCAGTATACCATTCAAGGGATGCGCAAGTGAGTCTTTCTGCTGTTATAAAATGTACTATTACAATAAAATAAATTAAAAAAGTCAACTAATCTAAGAAATCATGACGGTAACAAATGAGTAGTAAACATTTGAACCATAACACAGCAGATGTTACTGATAACGCTGTTCAACAACTTTTGAGCAAAGGTGTGTAAAATTACTTCCTACTTTTGCAAAATTACACTTGTACATATATACACACAATGGTACATTTAGTGATAGTTTTGAAAAAAAAAAAAAAAAAAAAAAAAAATAGAAAAGTATATTTGCTGAGGTAATTAGAACGAGAAACTTGTAAATACATTGCACCAAAATCCTTGTAAGTAGCTATGGGTAAGGTTTCTGATATTTATTTATCCTTAATTGGATATATTTGAACAGAATAATGGAATATACTAACCTACAGACTTTTATAACCTTGTACAGTAATATTAAATGAGCACATCAATATCATGTAACATGTTTCGAATAATTGTAATACAATAAATATGTGAAGTGTTCCAGTACAGTGGATTCGGAATCGGTATATTGGAATCCATATCAAAAACAGTTTGTCTACTTTCTTTTCTAACATTTTCAGTTGCAATAAGGAAAAAAATGAAATGATATCCTTCAGTCTAACGTCCAACGATTATGCCCTTTCGGCTAAGAGAGAATATGATTAAAGCAAGTGAATGATGATGGAAGAAGTGGTGGAATGACCCCGACAAAACCCACGAACACGAAGGCTCTCTACCACAAACTCATTTGGCCGGGGCGAACCAGGGACCCCACACACGAGGGGTAAGTGCTCTACCTTGCTCTATAAAGACTAATATTGAAACCGGAATTAGTATTAAATATCCACTACTTCCGGTTTTAGATTCAGGTTGACATTCCACTTATTTTTCAGAGTTCAATAGATTAAAAAGAAAAAAGAAAGAAAGGTTATTTCTACCTATTACAGTCTTTGTTCTGTGGCGGCTAACGTTAAAACCATAAAGGTTATTTTTTCTACCACCTGGTATAAATACCGAGTTAACAGAGATCATAGCTATTCTTGGGACGCTGATGGCCGTGTGCACCAACGAACTGTTGAATGAGGGTCATAACCAAGCTCGGTGAAAATGACTGTTGCACCAACAACGTTCAAGGTTAAGTCTCGGTCAAATGGTGGATAAACTTGGTTTTAGCTTGAACGGCCGAATTTGGGGCTTTAAACTTCGTTGATTCAAGTCAGTCTTTAGTATTAGTGGAATTTGCTATTGTGATGCACACAGCTCTCTTCTTCATGTTATCATAGCTGTTCTTAATTTCTTTTACATTCCGTTTAACGACATTTGGATTGTACTTGAATTCTACAAATCTTCACCCAAATCTTTTCTCTCGCTTTTATAGTATTGCCATCAGTCCGCTTACATTCAATAATGTCTGTATTTTTCCACTAATGAAATTACTATACATTTCTCGTGCTCGGAAACATTTTTTGCTCGTGGTTTCATTACTTTATCCATCAAAATTACGATCACTAAAATTAGACTGCTCACAACTCTACGCACACAATCTCGAAGATGGAAAAGACCGGGACGCAGTATGCATTCTTCATTTGTTACTTTGTTAAACGAAGATTAAAGACAAAAAACGACAACCAATCGGAGTCGACTTTAAAAAATTGACCGAAGTTTACTTACACGAGATGTACTAAACTTTGACTTTCAATGGTGCCACAAAAGTCCTGGAACCACGTTTAAACTTGAAAGTTTAATGTTGAACGCGTTTGATTAAACGCTTGTTTAAACTTCGTTGGTTCACACGGCTGTGAATCAATTACAAAAATATATTTTCCAATATCTCTTTTCGTATTTGCTCTAATATCTGTATAGGAAGCACATATCTACAGGACAAATGAGAGAATAAGGTCCTAGCATGGCGCATTTGCCAGCGGAACTTCCCGAGTGCTCCCAGTAGTGTAGGGGCAGTGGTTGAAGATGGACGTTCCTATTCCAGCTCACATCGCGTGTGAAGTGCAAGCAATGATAAAGTTTTTGAATGCACAGGGCATAGCGCCTATTGAAATTCATCGTCAGCTGTACCGTTGCAAAAATGTCATTGCTGACCCCATGCGCGTTGCTTTGTGTTCTGGAGTCAGTTACTTCGGCACCCACCTGGCACACAACTTCTTGAACAACAAGCGTTCCGTAACAATGGTGTGCAAAGATGCGGAAACTGCTTGCTCATGACGTTATGCCCATAGACCTGGCACAGGTGACGATGGATTTCAATCGGCGCTATGCCCTGTGCATTCGAAAAGTTATCTCTGCTCGCACTTCACATTCGACGGGAGCTGGAATAGGAACATCCATCTTCAACAACTGTCACTATCTACTGAGAGCACTAGGGAAGTTCCGCTGGCGCATGCGCCATGCTAGGCTCTTACTGCCTCACGTGCACACGGTCCCTTCGCGCAACATACAGTTTCTTAGCTATGGAACGCGTGGGAAAGTTACTTTCTGAATGAGTCTCGTATCTCGTATTGTTTGGTTAGTAAGAAAATATTAATGAATTTGAACAAAATCTCTTTAATCGCTGAGAAAATAGTTCTAAAAAATTCACTCTAACAGTAAACTACTTCTGGATTTTCCCAGAGAAATAAGTAACACCACAGTATAGGACTGGGCACTGGAATATGGTGTACGAGACTTAAACAAAATCGTTAGAGCAGTGAGAAAATCGCAATTTTCAATTTTCACCCTTCAGAGAACTAATTTTCAGAGTAGGAAGAAAATACACAAAACGCTAATAGGGAATCTTAGAAAAATTTTATTTTTAAAATTTTGTCCAGGTAAGTTGAACGGTACAACTTCTAGGAGAATTAACATGTTTAAATCAAGAGGAACGGACGGACGGACAGAAAAATTACATTTTCGGTATGAGGACCCATGAAAGATCTAAATCCGCTGAAATATTAAATCCTACTTATTTCACGATCAGCATACTTATTTCTCACCTATCATCGCGTTGCTCAAAATAAAAATAGCATTGCAATAGACCTTCAAAGGTTTTATACTATTAGCGCATTTATAAGGGATGTATCGATACCACTTTTTCAGATACCGATACTGATAGTTTTGGACACATTTCTTATATATTATCAGGAATGTTCAGAATAATGAAATGATCAACATTGTATCAGATATAAGGCCAAAATTTGACATACAACAAAGACAGAAATGCAGAATTTCATATTACGTTCCACACAAAAAATTTTTCATCTAAATTTAATCCAGCTCACATATAATGAACTAAAAAGCAACAAATACTTATATAGTGTAAACTTAATTCTAAGAGTTAGTGACTGATAGTCAGAGCGATAACGTACTTTGATATTTACATTGTACTTACTAGTCTCTATTACATACATATAATCAGGGTGGATTGATTTAAATCAGTCTGATTTAAATCACGATTTTAATCGAGATTTAAATCACTTGATTTTTTAAATAAAAATCGTTGATTTAAATCAAATTCCGAAATAAATTAATTTAAAGTGAAGATAAGTAAAATCCCGTTTATGTTCTATTATTTCGATTATGGAAGATGATAATCATAATACAATGAGACTAAAATGTATGTAAGCGCAATATGAAAACGAGTATCGTGCAGAGAATGATTAGGGAAAATCCAGTTTTGAACGGGTGAATCCTACTTCCTTCTCTTCGTAACATACGGTTTTTAAATCGTTAACTATTCCAACGGGGAAATCACAATGGACATTTTGATTCTTTTGTGTCCACATCTATTTCTTTGTTTCCAGGTAATAGGGGCGTATTTAGAGGGGTCCGATCCCCTCTCCGAAACAAAATAAAAATAAAATTAAAAAACAATTAAAACTTCAGTCGAAATTTATGTACTAAACACATAGAAGTTCCTCAGAATCGTAGTACGGCAAATTTTGGATGCGTTAAAATATTAAATAATTCTTTTGACAAAGTGAACACTTTCAAATATCTAGGATAAATATTAACAGACGAAAACGATATTTACGAAGGAAATAAATGTCAACTGCAAGCAGGGAATTCGTGTTATTAATCAGTTTAAAATCTCTTGTTGTCGCGAATTGTGTCGAGGAATTTGAAGCTTAAAATGCATAAAACGGTAATCATGCCTGTTGTTCTGTATGGTTGCGAAGTATGGTCGCTTACTATGAGGGAAGAGCATAGACTGAAAGTATTTGAGAATAAGATCCTGAGACGAATATTCGGACCCAAGAGGAACGAGAATGGCGGAAACTTCATAACGAGAAATTACATAATTTATACGGTTTACCAAACATTGTTGGGCTCATCTAGTCTAGGAGACTCAGGTGGGCAGGTCATGTAGCCAGGATGGAAGAAAGTAGGAACACTTTCAAACTCTTAAGTGGGAAACCAATGGAAAAAGACCATTAGGAAGACTATACGCAGATGGGAGGACAACATTAAGATGAATTTCGCAGAAATAGGAATACAAAGTAGAAACTGGATCCAGTTAGCTAAGGATTAGAAGTCAATGGAGAGCGTTTGTGAATGTGGCATTGAACCTCCGGGTTCCATAGGCCACGGAGTTAGTTCCTTAATTTTAGGCGAAGTTTATGTACTTTATATGTATTTCGTGCCGCTAGCTAGTTCCGAGTTTTTAAAAATGTGTCCCTGCCAAATATCAGTAACTTTAGTGAAAAGAAAAGTCTCATGTTGATAAATGTTGCTGTACTTTTCTTTAATGCTTAAGAAACATTGCTTGGGATTAAAATAGGTTAGCGATAAGGAATTAATTCAAAATTCAACCCCAATACTTTCACTTAAATGGCATAATTGACATTTAATACTAATTCCTAATGTTTCTTCTTCAGTTCGCGACTTGTATTATACGAGGAGAAAGATTTGATTTAAATAAAAAAAAAAAAAAAAATCAACAAAAATGATTTTTGTTTTTAAAAAAAATCATGATTTTTTCCCACCCTGCATATAATGCAAACGGATACTATCGTTACAAATTTTTGTGTTCTCAACCAGGCGTTTCTGTGTATACCACAAAAAATAAGAGGGTTAATTAAGCGCAATCGAAAACGATAAAACTATTTAACTTTAGAACTAAATGTTTTTAACAAGTAGGAGAAATAATGGCAAAGTGAGTTTCTTCCATAGCATTTTCTTATGAATCGAAACCTCTGTCTCGTTTAGGATTCAAATTACGGGTCTGCTATCCCGACCATGGGCGTCCGAAGAGCGAAGGCAGGATGAAACTCCCCTGGCTCACGAAAATGTATATGTAATATAGCAAACCACGTATATTAAATACCAGACGTAATATAACAACCATGGAATGCCCCCCCCCCCTCCTAGAAAATTTTCTTCGGGCGCCCATGATCCTGACTGAGGACCTTTGGCTTTTCTTCATCAGTATTTTGGCATCGAGAGTCTAAAAATATCAGGTGAGTACGAGTAGTGCGAATCAAAAGCGTACACATGCATATAGAAATCGATTGTACAATTGATGATATAATTAAGATCAACTTTAAAAGAAACCGATACCGGTCCCTTTTAATATATATATGTGTGTCTCTGTTAATATTAAACAAATTGAAAATAATTCAAAAATGTATCGGTAAATCTCGCTGGCCATTTGCCGATACCGATACTCCCAAAAGTGGCCTATATCACCGATACCGATATATCGGTACATCCTAGCATTTAGAATTTTATTATCTTGCCCTTCCCATTGCAAATGAACAATCAGGGTGCAGACTATATATACACACACATTTAGCTTATGCACAAAAATGATTTCTAATCACTTAGTAAAAAATAAATCTTCAGTTTTACGTCACACGTTTGGCTAAAGAAGACTGTGAGAAGAGTGAATGAAATGCTTGAATGAAAAGTGTTTAGAAACGGGAGAACCCCGAAAAAAACCCACGCACATGGTGTTTGTCTATTACAATGCTCACTTACCGCAAGCTCGGATCAAAAGAGAACCCCACGCACAAGAAGTAAATGATTTATCACTGAACCATCGCCGGTCTGTAACGACAGAAGTAACGCTCATGTCATTACTGATCTCCTTAGGTAGTATGTAGAAAAAAAAAATGCCCGCGCGAAAACCAAGGTATCAAAGGCAGGCGAGTAATATTGAGGATCAGTGTTCCGGAGAAATGGAGAGCACACTATTTATGACCTAGCAGATAGCTTAGGAAGTACATAGCGAACGAAGGCAAGTGCGTGTAGATTTACAATAGAGGTCCTCTTTTTTACTAAATCGACTGTACCATAATCATTATTGCATATTATCTCAAATATCTCTGTGCAGATTCACTTTACGAGGGCTTAAATGTGCGTATGCCATAAAAACTTGTGCAAGAAACACTAACCAATTTGAGCTAGGCTGCTACTAAAAAGGACGAATGCTACGTAACCGAGTCAGGGGAGGAGTCAAGCGCCACAGAGTAGGTCTAAGTATATGGAACCTAAGCCTTAATATGTTGGACCTACTCTGTGGCATAAACGCCCACGGCAGAAGCGCACCAAAGGGTCCCGCGCGGCAGCGCGTCCGTAGAAGGCAGGGGCGTGAACAACGATGGATATACAAACACTGTATTATAGCAAAGTAACACTTATGTGGTGAATTATGTATTTGCACGTTATTATGGATGTTAGAGGTAAGATCAGGATAGGTTTCCATTGCATCCAAATTGCTGTTTTAACATTACTTACGTAAATTTCACAAATATGTGGACCCTGTAACTCTTGGACTTTTTTATGGTTGCACATCATAAGTTAGCACACTGCCTTCAAATACACAACTTCACCTTACTTCATTTGTATACTGTGATTAATGACTACCTTACGGAGGAATTTGTGCTTAACAAGTCAGACTTTCCTTAATGTATTTTTCTACGTAGGTATGCATCTCACGGTTAACATATTTCGATTATTTGCACATTCAATGTCTTCTGTAAACGCTTTACAAATCTGTGGATCCCTATTCTAAATCGCCACCGGCAAGCGAATAACAGAATTAAGATGTCTTAAGGGTAGCTAGCTACTGACATTGAAGATGACTTCAAAACAGCTTGTGAAATATATATATATATAGTTTTTTCTGCTTACTCTGTATTATATGAAAACATTGGGTTAAGTGCTGTATCGCCAGACCAACTTTAGGAAATTTACACGGTCAATTTGAGAACTTATTTAAGTTTGTGAGAAAGAATGAATGAAAATCAGGTAAGGGGAATAGTAAAAGTTACGAAAGCGGTTGTTTATGATGTTGCAAGTAGTACTGTATGTGGAGGCGGATGGATTATTTCGCGGAGAGGTACACTGGTTATGATATAGAGGTGCGAAAGGCAGTGTGGAATTGAGTTGATTTTGAGTTTAACATCCCGTTGAGCAGCGAGGCTATATGAGACGTGGCCCTACTGATGAACGTGGAATCCGAACCAACTGAGCCTCCGCCGGAAATCGAACCCGGGTCTCCCACGCCACTGGCAGTGTGGAAATGGCGCATGTATGTCAAGGGTGACACATATCATTTGTGAGTTATATAGAACTATTCAAAAATAACGAGCAACAAGTAAAAAACTGTTGTACACGATCTTCTTGAAATCGCAAAAATTTACAAGCCCCCGTTTGAAGGTAAACACCTCTTAACTCAATGGCAATGTATATCTGCACAGTGTACAGAAGCTGTCTTTTATGCTTACAAGTGAAGCGTTACTACTATGAAGCCATGGCAAGTGCTTTGAAATATGTATGGTTGCTAAAACCCACATATTTGTACTTTCACTCGCCCACGCGTATACCAACCGTCGCCGACGCGTCTGCTACCTTGGGACGCACGGAGCGCGGTCCACGAGCTTCGCCCTGCCTTGAAACGGTTATTGTAGCATTCGTGCTTTCAGTGGCCAAGTAGCACAGGTTGGTTTGTGCTCTTTGCACTGTAGCTCTCATGTCCCTAACCTAATCCAACTAAATATAATCGAATGCAGCATATATTGGCACTTTTTTTTTTTTTTTTTTTTTTTTTTCGATTTTCAAATCGGTCCGGCGATACAGGGGTAATGCCAAAATATTTACATTATGCGATCGGGGTCAAAAGCACATTAAAAAAACAGAAGTTGGTGCACATTTACTATACGGATTCATAGACCTGAAGTAGTTTTTAAGTAACCAAATTAGTTTGTGGTTTTAAGTCCGACACGGATTTGCTACCTAAAAAATAAAAAGTGAAAATGAAGCGTAACATTCTACACAAGCAGTTACATTTAGGCAGCCATCATGCACAGTGTATAAAATAATTAAAAGTAAATCAGGGTATACGGAAGTGAAGAATTAAAAAGTGGAACCACTGAAATCTTAAGGATGTAGTACGGATACATTAGAAGATTATTGTGACCATTTCCGGAGTTGTGAGCAATGCCGGTGATGAGTGATGTAGTGCATAAGTATTAGTGCAAATTGAGGAGAAAATTGGAACTTCGTGATATCGGGAGATAAAACGTTGTCTAAATTGAGATAAAGGTAGGGAACAACAGAGTTCTTCGCGTCTTCTAACCCCCCTCGCTCGGCTATGCTTTCTGAAGGTAGCATTCGATCTTTCTAGTGGCCGCCTAGCACAGGTTTGCAGAAGACTCCGTAAAGTGATTCTCCAGGGGAGAATGCAAGTGCAAACCTCAAAAGTGATTCCTGAAGGTACAGAAAGTAAATGTAGAGAGAAAGAAGTATGTCTTTCATCCATTTGTGTATGGACCCGAATAGTAAAACTGCACAAGAAAGTTTATAGGAGAAATGTATTGTTGGTACTGAAATGTATTTAATGTGTGATGGAATAGAAATACTGGGAAAGGTTCTAGATTACTGGTCCCCCATGTAGGTTAGTAGCTGGGTTGTTTTCTTTCTGTACTTAAGTTTATACAATTAACTTAAACAGTATTGCCGAGCGAGCGGCAGCGAGTGAAGGCGGGTTAGAGCCCCGAAGGGCACGTTGTTGTTTGTCTTTATTACTGTTTAATGGGAAGGGGGACCAGTAATCTAGAACCTTGTCGAAATACTGTGCGTGGACTAAAAAGAGTGAAGCAAGAGAATATAGTGCACACCTTTTTGAAAGCCATTGCGGATCTATCCAAACCAAGGTAAGTAAAACGTAATGTAAAGCTAACCGAAATTAGGCGGCATATCTTTGGAACTGGGGGGGCCCAGAATATTTTGCTTAAATTTCGTGTTTTTTAGCTATATTTTCTGTATATTTTGATGGTTTAGGTTAGGATTTTTGGATTTGGAGGGCCAGACTTCTTTGCTTAAAATTCGTGCTTTCTTCCTATATTTTCTGTTTTCGGGGGTTAGGCTAGGTACTTGGAAATTAAACTTGCGTAACATAAACTCATTTCTCCTGCAAACATTGTGATTTTACCTGATATTTGGTCCCTCAGTTCCATTTGGCTATAGTTATGAAGAAAGTGTAAATCTTTATGAAAAATTCTGGTCCCCGTAATTAGAATGTATTCTTACTATTTATTAATTTCTTTAGAAGAGTGGAGTCTGATAAAAATAATTACGTAAATATTACTCTTACTTTGTGAACTACCAAATTCTCCTTGGAAATATTCCAGCAAATAGCCTAACCTCTTTAACTGTACGAAGAGTAATAGCTACCGGTAATGGAAGTTAATTTGAATAATGCATTTCAAACGGGAACAATAAAACTGATCAGAAATATATTGCTTGCACTTTCCCGCTGAACACGTTGTACGTATAACACAAATAACTTTCAAACTTACTCCTCAAATATACTTGGGCTCCCAATATCTGGATATTTGACAGCGAAACCTTGAACAGGATCCCAAAAGTTATTCAGAAATAAGCGTTGCAGACATTGTTTTTTTGGTGTATGTTTAGTACAAGGGGTCCAGAAGCACGTAAAAAAAACAAAATTTACAGGAGAAATGAATGATGAAAGTACTTAGACGTAACATAACGTAACCAAATCCAACCTAACCTAATATCAGTAGAAATAAGCGAAATTCTATCATTTTTTGGAAAATTATGCGGGACACCTACACTAATATAACAAACTAACCTAACCTACCCTAAACTAAATAATGTGAACAGAAATTACCAAAATTGTAACATTTTTTAGAGAAAAGAGCTGAAGCTCTTTAGCTAAACGTAAGCAGTTTTTTTTTTTTATTTCATAAACTACTTAATATATCTAATGCAATAAACATGCTTACCATAATCTGATTGTTCATTAACATATGAAACATTCGTTTATTCGGCCATGAATATTCAAGAAATCTCCATACATTGTAGTCCGAATTACGACCGGTCTGTGATCCTGTACACCACCTGTATGCAACTGTTATTTTCCTAAGACGAGGTTTTCCTGTTGAAATGTTTACATCGTCCATCAGACCACTAAACTTTACAAAAAGATAACAAGATAAAACTAATATAACAATCAAAACGAGTGCCACAATGATATACATTCCCAACACAATCCTTACACACAATCTTTTCAAGAAAATCAGAGGAAAAATCCTACACTACACTAAGTTGACTCTAACGACTATATTCTCTGTATTTCTATGTAAATACACTTAATTTATGCACAGACAACGAAGATAATATCCGTCTTCTTAGCTGCGAGCTTACACATGACCTTTAAAAATGCCACTTCTGACAGCAGTGATGCCAGAACCTGGAACCTTATAAAATCCTATCTTGTAAGACAGAAGTCCCCAGTTTGATCTTAAATTTCCCACCCGAAACACTAATTAAAAAGTTTTGAAATGTATATAAAAGTGAAAACTGAAATTACTATAGGTTACTTTTCTGGATATTAGACAGCGGGGCCGGTGGATCGTGGTTCCGGGTGTTGCAGTACCAGCGATCAGAGACAGAAGACAAACTGCACTCCTTGACAAATCAGAATGGGCCATGTTCAGAGTTGTTCTGAAACGTGATTAGTGTAATACTAAAGAGATTTACTAAAATCAGGCTGGCCTTTAGTATAACGCTAATCATTCTTCAAAACAACTCTGCATAAGGTGGCATAAATTTACATGCAAATGCAATGTGACATGTGAAATTAAATAAAACTCTGATTTTAAAAAAATAAAAAGAATAATGCAGAACATTTTAGTCGATTAGTAATCTTATTTAATTAGTAAGTCCATTTTCCTCTCTTTAGTTGGAGTAAATGAGGCTTATGCAGAGTCGTTTTGAAGCATGATTAGTGCCCTTTTAAAAAGTTCAACTAACATATGTTTCCTGCAGTAGTCAGACCTTTAGTATGACACTAATCATACATCAAAACGACTCTGCATGAGGCGGAAGTTGCCTAATACATGCTGGTTGAACTATGGTAGTCCCTTTATGAGATCTTTTTCGATGAAAAGCATAACCAGTGGTGATAACCTTTCTTGCAACATTCAATTCCTTATAAGTGTCAATTCTTTTCGATGTGGAAAAACGCCTGTCTCCTTTTGCTGACGTCATAGGTACAGTTAATATTAATCTCAGAAGCTTTGTAAATTCACTAAATACTTTTTCTACATTATTGCGAACAAACCCAGTACGTAATGCTAGTTTTAACGGAACCATTTACTGTAAGAGATGTGCTGACAAAAATCTCGTAAACTACTCTATGGCATCAAAAGTATATGGTCTTTTAAAGGGTAGAATTTTGATAAGCATCTTGTCGTAACGTAGCAAACAAATCACTGGAGAAAAGCGCAATTATGGCTCCGAAACTAAAACAGAGATTTCAATCACTATTTCTTCTAAAGCCCTTTGTCGCATATGCTTATTATGATACAAAAGACTTTTAACTTTGTACAAATAAGGATGCTCTTCATATTTTTCAGTCAGCATAATAATAGTATCTTACTCCAAATAATTTTTCCTCACTACAATTAGTAGTGTAAAAATTCCCGATCTGGGCCATATTAAGCCATACTAGCTCAATCCAGGTCTCGGCTGATACGAAGTACTCAATATTCCACTGTCGCATGACACATGTTGCCACACGTATCGCCGAGCTATGGAAAATCGAACACCCCGAAAACTCGTTCTCATTTACGACCGCTTTTTAAGGGTGTATTCGTTCCTTTTTATGGCCCCTATTTTAACATAGCAGACTACGTAACATAGCAGAGCTAATAAAAGACAATGAACACATTTTCCAATCTCTATGTAACATACCAGAAATTACATAAGACTACGAACACATAGCAGAGCTAATAAAAGAATTTGACTTTTTTCATCCCAATTTTAACATAGAAGAAACTACATAAGACTACGAACACATAGCAGAGCTAATAAAAGAGTTTGGTTCATTTTTACACCTCTATTATAACATAGCAAGTGTGTGAGTGTGTGTCCTCCCTCACTCCCATGCCATTTTAATTTTTCCCAGTTACTCTTGTCTGAAGTGAAATAAGGCTCCATGCACTATACGTTAACGCAAACTTTATGTTATGGTTTTATCTTTTTCAATGTGTTGGCAACGCTGTGTAGTGGTGACTTGCATTTCCTGTTCATAGCACAAAGGAACGAGATGCGGTTGTGACTTTATAAAAAAATAGTTCTATTAATCCCAGCGTAATCGATGAATATTTTTACTATTTTTAGAATTCTAATTATATTACTCTAATGGTGACTGCGTATAACATTTATCGATATGTATATTCCCTGTAAAGAATACTTCGTATAAATATTCTTAAAATTTTTCTTCGTCGCCAACAAGCGCAAGAATACAGACGCTTGGTACAAGGCGGGTACTGTACTATGCCAATGGAGGATACAGAAGAAAAGGTGTGAATGAAGCCCTAAAGAAATCAACGAACAAATTATTAATCGTTCATGTTATTGTGCTACTAAGTGGATTAGTTTTTCATAAAACCTACGTAGTTTCGTTATATACATAAAATGAGGTAAATCTTAGTTAGAATGCACCGAAATAAGTTGACTTACCAAAAATCAAGGGTGAGCACGTTGTGACAATCTATTGCAATCATGTTTGATCGAAAGGAAATATTAATTTTCGTAGTGAATTATGTCCATACTTCTGGTAAATGGTAAGAACAAAGTGAAGGACAAATCTTTTCTTGGATCATTAATTCGTTGTGCAGTAAGTAAATCCACTCAGTCGGAAGATGTAAAGTGGAAGTAATTCAGCGAGAGCCTTAGAATCTACACCGAAATTAGAAGAGAAATCTAAAAGAAATGCCCTCCTAATATTCAATAAACCTCCCTTGATACCTTCGTAATGAAAGTGTTGTGCAAATTAGTGTTTAGTGATTAAAGTGTGCAATATAATCGCATATCACCAATTTCGTAATAAGCCGACTCCGACGATGTATCATATTATTTTAAAATGGGCTAAAGTATAATAAATTAAATAACAAAGGAAGGAAGGTATTAAAAATAAAATATTAAAATGTATCCATAAAATTTATATTGATGAAACGTATAAGTAAGTATATGCAAAGTGTACTATGATCTTGCTTGAGTAAAATTAATCTCATGTGATTGTTTTGTTTTCAGTTGTTCTGTCCATGTTTCTCACACGAATCACTACAAAACGGTTAAATTTAAGTACAGGGATTTATGCATATTCTCCAGATACAAAGTGGGCGTATCAACGACGGTGAGTACGCGCGTATGCTACCTTGGTTCAAATCCATTTTGATTTGTGATCTGGTGCGATCCCTCCCACGATTTCTAACCACTATTATACAGGAAGTGGGGTACTTAATTATTCTAACCACTGAGTCCACTGTTTAGGTCCAATGCTAATAAGCCCGAACAAAAGAATCGAACCCAGCCAGGTTACAAGAATGGCTTATCCCAAACAGGAACCAACGAAAACCGAACCTTTCCGGTTACAAGAATGTCTTCCCGAACAGAAACAAGTAAGAATCAAACCCTTCCGGTTACAAGTGTTACGTAAGACTATGAGCACAGAGACTACGAACGCTTATTTCAGCAGTACTCCTATGTAACCTAGCAAAGACCACTAACATAACAGAGAATAATGGGGGTTGTATTCGTTCTCTTTTATGACCACTTTTTCAGCCTCGATTTTAACATAAGAGAAATTACATAAGACAATGAAACATAATCCAATCAGAAATTACACAGAGACTACGAACACCTATTTTCGCAACCCCCTATGTATAAAGAGTATGGCCTATTTTTAACCACTATTTAGCATAGTACCGATTACAACCCTGATTTAATACAGCAGAGAACATGAACCAATAGCAGGAGTGTACTCGTTCCCTTTTATCAACCTCTATGTAACATAGCAGAAATTACACAAGTATTTATCTAGTCCAAGTCCCAAAAGTACTGACCATGGAAGTCAAAGGTCAAATATTTAACCCCGAATAACTTCTAAACGGAGCTACATATTGAGGTGCTTTCCCCCATTTAGTAATGGGTGATCAACTACTACATATCCCAGAAGCACTGACCATCGAGGTGAAAGGTCAAATATTTAAGCCCTAGTAACTCGTAAACGGAGCAACGTATTGAGATGCTGTTTCTACATTTAGTAATGGGTCATCAAGTACTGTAGAGGATATCAGGCTTAGCGCCTATTTTGAATTCTCCCTGTATGTTGTTATTTTGTTTTTCAAACAAGAAATTGTAATCATTAAATAATAAAGAAGAGACTTCCTTATGTTGTCACCTCATACCAATACAAATTCATGCTTACCATTCTCTTCCTAGTTTCCGTAACTGCATCAAAACAGACTCAGCCACGCCGTTTCAGCAATTAACAAACTTCCCTATTGACCAAGATAATTGTGATGAGCTAGTCATCCACGTGCGGAGCACCAGGAAGAAGCGAAAGCAAGGAAGTAGAACAAAACCAGGGGACACGGGACCCTCCAGGTGAGAAGTGTGACAGAAGCCGCCAGAAACACACTTTGGACCCCTATTCAGAAGAGTCGTCGTAGCAGAAATTGAGAGACGGTTGGCACGCCTGGGCCCTCACCATCCACTGCATGACAGAGGTGTCATTCCGAAGAGGCCAGGACATCTGGAAGCTGTTGCCCTGAGGTCGAGAGGTTCTTCACTCTCGAACGTGAGGTCCGGGATCGATACCAGACGGAAACACTCAACATTGGAGGATTAGACTTCACTCGATGTTTGAAGAGGCTCATCACATCGAAATGGCTGAGGTACAGTAAGACCCTTTCCTTTCCTAACCTTTGCGTCTCTGTAATTTCTTCTATTAGAAAACATGTATTTCATTTCATTCATCCCCAATTAATTACTTCAGCGCTGTACTGCTCAGATTCCCACGTACTTTCTCTCTTGCCATGCGAAGTGCCATCCCCACATTCTTTCAGTAAAGAACTAATAATTGAGCAAATAACTGTGGTTGTAGCCCCACAGTACAGTACAGCAAGAGTACTACACGTCCCAAAAGTACTGACCTCGAAGTCAAAGGTCAAACATTTAAACTCGGATAATTCGTAAATGGATTCACATATTGAGGTGCTGTTTTCACACTTAGTAACGAGTCATCAACTACTACGTGTCCCAAAGTACTGACCATCGAGGAAAAAGGTCAAATATTTTAACCCACAGAACTCGCAAACGGAGCCACATATTGAGGGGATGTTTTCACATTTAGTAATAAGTCATCAACTACTACATGTCGTAAGGGTACTGAACATCGAGGTCAAAGGTCAAATATTGAAGCCCGAATAACTCGTAAACGGAGCAACGTATTGATATGCTGTTTCCCCACTTAGTAATAGGTCATCAAGTACTATCTCTTTGGGGATATTGTGATACAATTTGTACCATACGTGGTGTTTCATGGTACATTGCGTTATAACTCTCTTATTTGAGCTTTTTCGTCCGGGTTTTTTGGTTTTGAAGTCCAGAGGCATTGTAGAAGACATAACGGATGGTTTCACACCTTCATGTGGCGAGACATAAGAGGTGATGACGTCATAAGTCTAAAATTTATATTTTCGTGTAATACTTTTTGGGGGGTTTATGTAAAGTATTTTTGGCGGGCTTATTTTTGCACGTAGAAGATTGAAATTTTGCACAAACATGCAGTCCACCGAGTAGTATTTACCAGATTTTTTCTTCAGATTTATGCGTTAAAACAGGGGGGAATCCAGAGGGTCAAAAAGTTGAAAAAAGGGATATTTTTACCCATAAATCTCGTATTTCCTCATTTTCCCGTCTTAGATAGATGATGGAGACAAGTGAATGGTACCGCCTGAAAGGCAGTTCTATTCTGAAGGGAATAATGTGCGACACATGGTTCTAGGGTAATTAGGGAAGTGTCAGGGAATTTTTATCAAAATATACTTCTGTATAGGGAATTTTGGACATTTTCGGTACTATTTTTGTGCTGGCTTATTTTTGCACCTAGAAGATTGAAATTGTGCACAAACATTCAGTCCACCGAGTAGTATTTACCAGATTTTTTTCAGATCTCGGCGTTAAAACAGGGAGGTACAGAGGGGCTAAACGTTGAAAAAGGGAAATTTTACCAAAAAATCCCTTTCACGGAATTTTCCCGCCTTAGATACATAATGGGGACAAGTGAATGGTACCGCCTGAAAGGCAGTTCTATTCTAAAGAGAATGATGGGCGAAACATGACCCTAGGGTAATTAGGGATGTCTCAGGGAATGTTTAAAAATTTCCCTCTGTTTACGGGAATATGGGACATTGTCGGTATATTTTTTTTGGCGGGCTTACTTTTGCACCTGGAAAATTGGAATTGTGCACAAACATTAAGCCCAGCGAGTAGTATTTATCAGATTTTTTCAGATCTCTGCGTTAAAACATAGGGGTCCAGGGGGGCTAAAAAGTTGAAAAAAGGATATTTAGACTCAAAAAATCCCGTTTTTCCTCATTTTCCCGCCTTAGATACATGATGGAGACACGTGAGTCATACCGTCTGAAAGGCAGTTCTATTCTGAAGAGAGTGATGGGCGAAACATGACCCTAGGATAATTAGGGGTGTCTCAGGAAATTTTCTCCCTGAGATCATGGTGTTTTGCGGTAATTTGGGGCATTGTGGGAATTCTTGATAAAATTTCTCCCGTCCTTACTATTCAAGATAGAAACTTGAAATTTGGTACACACATTTAGTTTACCAAGTACTATTTATCAGATTTTTTGAGGTCTCTACGTTCACACAGGGGGGGGGGGTAGAGAGGCCCAAAGTTTGACAAAAAAATTCCTGATACCATTTGAAAGCCAGTTCTATTCTGAAGAGAATGAGGTATGAACCATGATCCTAGGATAAATAGTGACGATGCAGTAGCTGCTTGACTGAAAGTCTAAAAAATAGCCCAAAACTCCGGATCTCTTAAGGACTTAAACCCGAAGAAATTGCAAACGGTGCAACATATTGAGATGCCGTTTCCACACTTAGTAACAGGACACCAAGTACTACATGTACCAAAAGTACTGACCATCGACGTCAAAGGTCAAATATTTAAACATTAGTAACTTATAAACACAGCGACGGATACATTTGTGTGGCCTATTCAATTTTGTACCAAGGAGATAAAAACGAAGAAGGAATAAATTAGAGTGGCTTATTTACTTTTGTATTAAAGGAAAAAGAGCCAATAAAGGCCATTTAAACTAGTTCAGTGATTTATACCTTTTTGGGTTATTCAAATAAACGAAAAAATAAATTTATACCAACCCGAAAAAGCAAAGATATGCCATTTTAACTAGCAGAGAATTTTATATCATCCTGTACTGTTTAAACAAACGAAGGGAAAAATTTGAGTGACCTATTCAATTTTGTACCAACGAAAAATGCCATTTTAACTAGCTCAGAATTTCTATACCTTTTGTTGCTACTGAAATAAACGAAGGAATAAATTTGACTGGAGTATTTAGTTTTGTACCAACCAGAAAGAAACCCAAGAAGGGCCATTTTAACTAGCTGAGTATTTTATACTATTTTGTAACATTTAAACAAACAAAGGAATAAATTACTATTAACCAGAAAAAGCAATAAGGGCCAATTTTAATTAGCTCAGAATTTATGGATCTTTTGTACTAGTGCAATAAACGAGAAAACCTTTTGTAGCAACGAGGAAAAAAGCAAAGAAGGACTATTTTAACTAGCTTGGTATTTCATACCATTTTCTACTATTTAAATAAACAAAAGAATAAAATTGTACTATCTAGAAAAAGCGAAAAAGACCCATTTTACTAGCTCAGAACTTATGTACCTTTTGTACTACTGCAATAAACGGAAGAATAAATTTGGGTGTCGTACTTATTATACCAACGAAAAAATGCGAAGAAGGGTGGTTGAAGGAAAGGGCAAGAAGAAATTTGAGTGGTCTATTTAATTGTGGTGCTAGATGTTGTATATTTTTGTCTCACCCAGAGAAAGGGCCACTTTAAAGTAGCATTGCTAAATAAATTTTAATTGCCTCTCATGTGACTAAGTAAGGCTCATAGTTATAGGGTTAATGGACGTGCCTTTAGGGAATTAAGTCTTACATTTAGTATAGGTTGACAAAATACTAGCGGCGACGTTAAAGTCCAAAGTTTCTAAGTCACTAACTACATATTTGAACGTAAGATTTGACCAACTAGAGCTGCCATTGGTTACAGAAGAGAGTAGCGTCATACGTTGAATTTTAAGTTAACTCTCTGGAACATACTTCATAGGAATTAGCGTTATTAAGGGATGAAGACATACTAAAGAAAACTAATGAAGGACGATGAATCATGACAATAGTAAAAAAGAAGAAACAGTATGCTTGGCAATTTTGGAACACAGTGCTGATAGAGGAAATGGTAGAAGGGAAACCAGCACAAAAAGTATAAAATGCTGAGTTGGTTAAAATGGTCCTTCTTCGCCTTTCCTGGTTAGTACAAATTTATTCCTTTGTTTTTTTAAATATTACAAAATGATATAAAATGCTCAGCTAGTTAAAATGGCTCTTCTTCGGTTTATTTTCTCGTTGGTACAAAAGTAAATATGCCACTCAAATTTATTATTTCGTTTATTTGAGTAGTAGAAAAGTACAGAAATTGTGAGCTAGTTAAAGTGGTCCTTTTTTCCTTTTTGTGGTTAGTACAAATTAATTCCTTTGTTTATTTAAATAGTAAAAATGGTATAAAATACTCAGCTAGTTAAATGGCCCTTTTTCTGGTTGGTATAAAATGTTGAACACCCAAATTTATTCTTTCGTTCATTGGAGTAGTACAGAGGTCCGTAAATTATGAGCTAATTAAAATGGTCATTTTTTGCTTTCTCCGGTTAGTAATAATTTATTCGTTTGTTTATTTAAATGGAAAAAATGGTATAAAATTCTGAGCTAGTCAAAAATGGCACTTGTTCGATATTTCTCGTTGGTATAAAAGGCTTTCTTGTCTATTGCAGTAGTACAAAAGGTACATAAATTCTGAGCTAGTTAAAATTGGCCTTTTTCGCTTTTTCTGGGTAATAGTAATTTATTCCTTTGTTTAAATATTACAAAATAGTATAAAATACTCAGCTAGTTAAAATGGCCCTTCTTAGTTTTTTTTTCTGGTTGTTTCAAAATTAAATACATCACTCAAATTTATTCCTTCTTTTATTTGAGTACTACAAAATGATATAAAATTTTGAGATAGTTAAAATGGTTTTTCTTCGCTTTTTCTGGTTAGTATAAATTTATTCCTTTGTTTACTTTAATAGCAACAAAATGTATAGAAATTCTGAGCTAGTTAAAATGGCATTTTTCGTTGGTACAAAATTGAATAGATCGCTCAAATTTATCCCTTTGTTTGTTTAAATAGTACAACTTGATATAAAATTCCCTGCTAGTTAAAATGGCGTACCTTTGCTTTTCTGGTTGGTATAAATTTACTTTTTATTTGAATAGACCAAAACGTATAAAACACTGAACTCGTTAAATGGTATTTCTTGGCTTTTCTCGTTAATACAAAAGTAAATAAGCCAGTCAAATTCATTCCTTCTTCGTTTTTATCTGCTTGGTACACAATTGAGTAGGCTACACAAATTTGTCCGTAGCTCCGTTTACAAGATATTAAAGTTTAAACATTTGAACTTTGACCTCGATGGTCAGTACTTTTGAGATATATAGCAGTTGATGACTTATTACTAAATGTGGAAACATTCCCTCAATAAGTGGTTCCACTTACGTGTTATTCGGGTTTAAATATTTGAACTTGGACCTCAATAGTTAGTATTTTTGGGAACATGTAGCACTTGATGACGTGTTACTAAACGTGGAAACAGCTCTTGAATATGGGGCTCCGTTTGCGAGATCTTTGGGTTTAAATATTTGAGATATGACCTTGACGGTCACTACTTTTGGGACTTGTAGTACTTCATGGGTTATTACTAAATGTGGAAACACCACCACGGTACGTTGCTCCGTTTACGAGTTATTCGGTTTTAAATATTTGACATTTGACCTCGCTGGTCAGTACTTGGACATATAGCACTTGGTGACCTATTACTAAATGTGGAAACAGAATCTCAATACGTTGCTCTGTTTACGAGTAATTTGGGTTTAAGTATTTAACCTTTGACCTTGATGGTCAGTACTTCTGGGACGTGTAGTAGGTAAAGACCCATTATTAAATTTGGAAACAGCACCTCAATACGTTGCTCCGTTTACGAGTAATTCGGGTTTAAGTATTTAAATTTTGACTTAGTAGTATGGGCCCCAATTGATCTAACTTTTGATTATCCTCAATGAGGGGCCCCAAAGCCCGGGGTCAATGACCTAGGGGTACATAGGACCACCCCTCTAGATTTTGGCAGGGGTACCTTGGCCCACCCCCTAAATTTTGGCAGGGGTACATAGGACCACCCCCCTTAAATTTTGGAAATTGCCAAATCTAAAAATTTGGTATGATAGCCTACGACCATGGTATGTACCTCTATCAGTATTGGGGGTCTATGTCGTTCCCTTTCATGGGTAAAAAAATTGCCAAAAATTTAAATTTCGGAGGTTTTTGACCTAATTTATTTCCTTTGATGAGGTATTATTATCCTATATGGTTATATGGGTTATGGTTACAGGGGTCCATTACCTATTATAAGACATGGGTATATTAATGCATCCCTTGAAAATTTTGGAAAATTTTGCAGGGGTACCTTGGCCCACCCCCTAAATTTTGGCTGGGGTACTTTGGCCCACCTCTTAAATTTTGGAAATTGCCCAATTTAAACATTTGGTATAATAGTACAGAACCCTAGTATGTATCACTATAAATTTGGGTGGTCCACCTCGTTCCCTTTCATGGGTACAAAATTGCCAAATTTTAGTACAACCACGTGTTTGGTTTTTGGCCCCGTCTTATCCCCGTTGATGAGGTTCTATTACCTTATATTGTTATATGGGCGTATACAGGTGTCCATTCCCTATCATAAGACATGGGTATATTGGTGCACCCCTTTAAAAATTTGGGAGGGTTACCTTGGCCCACCCCTAAAATTTAAAAAATTGCCAAATTTAAGCATTTGGTATTATAGTATAGGGTCCTAATATGTATTATGATAAATTTGGATGTTCCACATCGTTCCCTTTTAGGGGTACCAAATTGCCCAAATATAAACGTAAGCAATACGTAGTACCACATCTTTGGTTTTGACCTAAGTTATCCCCTTTGATGAGGTCCTATTACCTTATATGTTTATATGGGCATATACAGGAGTCTATTACCTTTCATAAGACATGAGTATATTAATGCACCCTAGAGGGGTACCTTGGCCCACCCCTTAAATTTTGGAAATTGCCAAATTTATACATTTGGTGTAATAGTATAGGACCCTAATATAGATCACTATAAGTTTGGATGGTCCAGCTCGTTCCTTTTTAGGCGTACAAAATTGCCAAAATATAAACGTAAGCAATACGTTGTACCACGTGTTTTGTTTTTGACCTAAGTTATCCCCTTTGATGAGGTCCTATGATTACAGGGGTCCATTTTCCTATCATATTGATGCACCCTTTTTAAAATTTGGCAGGGGGTCCACTGAAATTGTCCAATTTAAGCATAGTACAGGACCTCAATATGTATCATGATAAATTTCGGTGGTCCTTTCAAGCGTACAAAATAGTAGAACCACGTGTTCGGTTATTGACTCAATTTATCCTCTTTGAAAACGTTATAAGGTATGGACGTTTATCCCCTTTCAATTTGATAGGACCCTTATGGTGTCAAATGCTAGTACGGTCACGTGATCGATGATTTGTTCTGATGCGCGACGGGTCCCTGGTCAATGTTCTCTAGGAATTAGGTGGAAACTTTGTCCAGGGTTCTTGTCTTATATCGCACAGTTCTTTAGGAGAATCTGATAACGTTGTATGTATCATATTGATGGAATGAACAACAAAAACACATAGATAAGCATAAATTGTATTTTATTCATTTTTCTGGTTTCTTCTTTTTCGTTCTTATTGACAATGTTTGTATATCGAGCTGGGTTTCTTCATTAGACCTCCTCCTCTTCTTGATTGTGGTGATTGTTTCCATGTTTCGCAGCATAGCACCGGTTTGCAAAGCTACGTATTGTGAATTCTGTAAAAGAACGAGGAAAAAAGATGATTAGTATAGAAATAGGTGATGATAAAACAAATACACTCTCAATGATAAATAAGACAAAATTACCTGGAATGTATGTTGTAGTAGTTTACGATCATTAACCGTGGGTACTGTTGTGAATAAGTATTGAATTTCACGCAGAGATTTTCCTTGGGCTTTACAGCACAAATAAAAATAAGCATAATAGCCACATACGGATGAACCAAGACTTTGCATTTGGCTATTATTATATTTATAGTACATACAATGAAGTTTTAAGAATGCAACATGTTATGGTACATAAGGAGGAAGGCCATAGCTGTCAAAATATTCTCCAACACCGCAATTATCAATATAAATTGCAATCCAATGGCTTCCCAATTTTGTGGATGGACCTGTATTTACAATGATTGCCAGAGGTAAAGAAATCCGTGAGGGCAACTCATCGCTTGCAAATACCCCGGTAAAATGATTTCTGAATAACGGACTACCGTTTAAAGCACTAGCTAATTGTAATGTATTCAACATCGTGCATGGAAATGATACATAACTTATACGTACCTTGTAATTTAAAAGTCCGGGATAATGTTGCTCTGGTGGTCGATCTCTAGGAGTGAGGAAAACTCCCCATACACAATACAGTTTGCAGGTGCTGCTAATTTCTCTGGAAATTTACTTCCAGTCGGATGGCTCCATGTCGTTGTAAATTCCAATAGTGATAATCTCCAGCAGAAGAATCGGGAGTTAGGTCAAATACAAACAGTGTATATCCATTCTTGTAGTCGGCTCTTGAATTGTATTTCCAGTATTGGTAAAATGTACTCCAGAGCTTGAGAACAATGTGTGGTACGATGAAATGTAGAGATTTTCTTCAAAGTTGGGTTGCAATGGTTTTGAAGGTACAGCTTTTCCATCCGCGTACAATGTAAAGAAATTAATGTTTAGATGTTGAAATTTAAATGGATTGCTGGTAATAGTTCCACTGGATGCTTCATTCGGTGTAAATCCTACTATAATAATACGATTTGGCAATGTTCCCATAAACAGGTTATCAATAGTTTTGGATAGTATATCCTTCGGGATGGTAAATTATTTCATTTGAACCTTTGTCAGAGGATACTTTGCCGGTGTAGATTGTAAAATTTTATTGTGTGCCAATTTGACACTAGGGCTAATGCTGACTTTTTTCACCTGCAGCGATGCATCTAGAATATTGATTTTTGCATTGACACCACTTTCACTGGCCATGAGACAAAAGTTTTGTTTTGCAGGAATAAGTTTCACACGTAATTCCACTCCATGAATTTAAAATTTATCTTGATTAAAAATGTCACAACGAAGATGTCCAATCATATCGATTTTCATACTTTGTTTTGTCAGTTCATAGCGTTGTTGAAATCCTTTGTTCTCCCTGGTGGTTGCGTTCATATGACCAGCCGTATCTTAAAAAAACATTGCTGCTTGTAAATGTGTATTTTTAGCTCCGTCACTGTAATTGAGCAGTTTTTCCAGGTACGAACGATATGGATGTTTATGTGACGGAAATGAAATCAGTTTATTGTTCAAGTAGATTTGTACTTCACTAAACATAGCATTTAGAAAATCATTGACAGGTGCAATTGCTTTATCCGTTTCGGTGAAGGAGGAACCATCTGGTTTCACAATTTGTGCTAGGATGTATAATAAGGTTTGAGGCAAATCAATATATTCATCACTGCTACCACTCATTACAAATTCTATTGGTGAATTTTCAGCTATTGAACTAATTGGTTTGTAGCCAATAATACGATTGTCCAGAACACTGGTTTGCGTGGGTAACGTTGAAAAAAATGTCCAATTCACTTTCTACACATTCACAGGATTGATGATGTAAGAAAGCCATCGTTGAATTAATCAAAAATATCTGGTGACGATGCCAATGATCTATTCTTCTTCTTATGTGATAATTTACGTCTCTTCGTAGGATTGATGATGTTGTTGATCGTTGGAAGGTCAACCTCAAACTGAGAGCAGTCATCCCATTTTCGTTTATGATATCCACTTCCCAGCATAGTTTTCAACTTATTTTTAGCTTTTTCTTGTAAATTTGATTTTGCCTCTTGCATACGTTGATGAAACGATTCTTCCAGCGGTTGATTCGAGATCACATCATTAATCATATTGGCACCTGATTTTAATAATTCTTTTCCCACAGTTTTAGCTCCTTGCTTTACAAGTGGTAACACTGAACGAAATAAGCCACCAAGGAAACTTCCAATGCCATGTCCTGCTTGATAGGGACTTCCCACATAGACGTTGCCGATACCGGACAACGCTTGTTTTTGGTAGTATTGCAAATACGGATCAGTCATGACGGCGACGACGGAAATGTAGTTTTGTACACACCGTTCCAAAGGTGAATGGCATACGATAACCTGTGCTATCCCTTATATCGATTTGTATTTGCTCAAAATTCATTTTTTCCACCGGAACATAATGTGCAGGATTAAAGATGAATGCCTTCCAAAAGTATGATTCACAGTATCCATGTTGACAATTCGTAGCAAGGGTACCATTGTATCTCCAACAATGACAGATTCAATAATGTCACAATAGACGTACATTTGTGATGGTAAGCCTAATCATACATCCGGTGTATATTGTCCCTTTTGCATATCTTTTAAATCACTTTTCTGTTCAAATCCAAGCATTATACTAACACATGGTGAGAATTGTACAGAAGTATGGATTTCCTTATTGGGATGTCTTATGAGGCATATATTATTAGTTGCGTCATGAGATATAAATAAATTGGTTTCTTTATGATGTATATTAATTTCATGAATAAGATCCCTTATATTGTTATAATAGCATACAGGGATCGTTACAAACTTCCACGGTTCCTGATCATTACTAATTGATAATTTGTAATATATTTTATTGTTTTTACTGTTAATGTTCAGCAAAGAATGTGGATAATGAATCTCTACAATTGCCATATCCCATTTCTGGCGAAACTCTACACGTCGTTGTAATTTCGTAATATATGAAGTTTTTGTATTTTCTGGAAAATAATCCATGGAACTATTACTGGGAAGTGTAACGTAAAAATCTTGATCAGGTTCCATTCTTTTTCTTCTTCTTCAATGAAGTTGCAGGGATTCACGAGTTGAATGAGGAAGGATATCCTTTCCACTGGACGAGATACTCCTTTCTGTGACCTTTTGTTCTTGTACGTAATATTTTATCGATGAGAAACGTTGAAGGGGGCGGTACTGGTTGTAATTCTTCTCTGTAGAAAACACCATCGATGAGTTGATGATTTAAATCCTCTAGTCGATACACTGGTGGGTTTCTTGGTAAAATGGCTTTTACTCTAAATATTTCCCAAGTCCAGTTCTCAAGGTAAACCTTGTCAAAGATACGTTTTGTTTTACTAATACGAACAGTATCACCAACAGATAAATCCGTATCTTGTTTTGAACGCTGTAGTTTTTGTCGTATAAGTTATGCCACACCTGCAGTAAATTGTCCTGAGAAACGTTTGCAGGTGCCATTTTAATGCTGGAATGCCGACTCTCATTGTATGCTTTTACAAGTAAAGGCAATACTTTGATGTAATTGTATGTTTGATATTTGGTAAAGTATTTTCACATACGATGTTTCAATGTCTGATTAAATCTTTCTGCGATGCTGGCTTTAATATATGGATCCTTTGTTGTAACATGTTGCACGTTGTGTTTTCTGAGAAACTTTTGTACTGTCTTGTTGGTAAATTCAGTTCCTTGATCACTACGTAGCACAATTGGTTTCCTGTCCTGGAAAATCATTTCAAATGCATTCACTATATCCTCGGCACTTTTCGATTTTAGTGGTACAGCCCACCCGTACCGACTAAACACATCAATCACTGTAAGAATATAGCGGTAATTGTCATTATAGTTTTGAAGTGATTGTAAATCATTTAAATCACATTCCCATTGATCATCAATATTGTTGACAAGATAAAAATCTCTACGGAAACGACGACGTACAGGACGATGTAACGTGTAGTTTAACCAAAGTTTTATTTTGGCTAGAGGTATAGATTTTCCTGTGGCTTGCCATAATTTCTTTGTAGTAGAAAATGATGCAGGATGTGCTGGATTGTAATAAATGGATTTCAACTTTCTGTTCATGGTTTGTACGTTGACCATCCTGGAATGATACATTTTCTTTTTGGTCGGACTTCTAAAACATCATCATCATCATCTTCTTCTTCTTCTTCTTCTCCGGAAGAAAATAATTCAGGTGTCGGTTTTGGTGGTGCAAATCCTTCAGATGCTGTTGTACTATTATGCTTGACAATATAGTTTAATCTTCGTGTATTACCAATCAATTCTTGAGGTGTGTTTGACGATGCAAGGTAGTTGCAAAACAATTCCCAGCCTTGAGGATTAGAATGTTTCCTCGGTCGAGTCACATCGCACATTAAATCTACAATATTGGATCAATGTAGTTTATTATTGATGTGCACTGTTCCTTTATGATCCCACGTAATTGCGTCATCTTGTTTTAAACGACGGAATAATAGTTCGGCTTTCTTACGATACATTTGTGGTATTGCGGCTAAAATTTCTTGCTTCGTGCTATCGTCAACATTCGGAACTTCACCATCAGGTTTCATTGATGTAATTGTAAGTGGTATTGGTTCTTCTTGTTTACGTATCACATAAAGATATTTCTGTAATATTCTATTGTACTGATTCCATTTTTCTTCATCACTTGGATACGATGTATTCAATATAGATTGCATTTCGCGATCGAGATTAGATTCTCGATTTTCACTCACACGGGATGATGATGCATGCATTCGTTGAAGCATTTCTGCTGGCACTAAAACCATCTTCTTGCTATGTTCCATGATGTTTATTGTTTAAACAAAATACTGGATAACACACTGCCTACAATAGGTGCAAGTAATGCAGGTAAGAATCCTCCTTGTTGTACGGCTAAATTTTTCTTCTTTTTATCCAATGATTTTGTATTGTCCACGAGATATCGGAGCGTGTTCTTGTAACGCTTTAATCTTGACTTCTGCGCACTTGGCAGTGGAACATTGCCTTTTAAGACATTATAGTGACATTCACAAATACTATGAATTAATGAAGCGTCTGCATTGGCAATAATAGCTTTACGCAATCTTGGTTTAGCTTTGTGCAGAGCACGTAGCAGATCAGCGTGTTTCACTGTAGGAGACATCGTGACAGACTAAGTCATCATTTTCACATGCACAATAATTTAAACATGTTTTGTTGGTACGTAAACGTAATTATGCAAATCGTCGGTAAAAATATTTGTACGGAATCGCATTTCATTGGGTGTATCTTGTTTAAGATCTATCAGTAAATAGTCATGTGGATTTCTTGTTGCGTCTGCATAACTTTCTTGTAGAAACAGTGGATGCTCAGGCATGATTTGATAACTCATATGCTTGATTTGTGACTTGTCACGTGGATTTTTAAACAACACAAAACACGAACAATTTAAACTCATATTTCTATTTGCTTTACTTTGATGAAATACATTTTGTGTTATAAAAATCACACTAATATTTCGATGATGCGATCCTTTCGTGAACTATCATAATTATCACTATTCACTTCTCGCATATGGTCATCAATAATAATCAAATGTGGTCCATCTTGAGGCTGAAAATCTTTCATTCGTGGAAGTCCTTCGTGAAATTCTACTGGAACCGGCATTGTTGCATACATGTCTTGCCATTCTGCATAATACCAGTATATCTTTCGAAATTTCGCATTGATCATGGTTGGGAGATGTGACAGTAATCGCTTCACAAAATACGTTTTACCACACCCACTAGGTCCTGCGAGAATACAGGTATACGGATGTCTCCACTATGTATCCATGATGAACACTAACACCTTGTTTCAAATGTGATGCGTATTTAAAGTGACTTCAAATTTTTTTGTTTTAGTTTGTAAATTCTTGCACTCACTGGTAAACGTTGGCGAGAAACGGAAAAAACCGTTTATCTGTTTATCGAATAGTTGAAAACCGTTTATTTGTTAGTCGAATAGTTGAAAACCGTTTATTTGTTAATCGAATTGTTGAAAAACGGATAAAGTTTAACGGTTAACCGCGAAAGTTGATCACTGATTTTAAATTCTACTTGAAAATTTTTTCGCTTGAGATTTGTTTTGAAATTTTTGTTTCAAAAATTTTCTTTGAAATTATTTTGTATTAAATTTTTGGTTACAATAATTTTGTTTCAAATTTTTAGTTTGAAAATTTTTTTCGTTTCTAAATATTGCTTCAAAATTTTGTTTTGAAAATTCTTTAGTTTGAAAATTTTATCTTTTTAAAATTTTTGTTTGAAAATTTTTTATTTGAAATTTTTTTGTTTCAAAATTTTTTGTTTCAAAAGTTTTTGTTTGAAAATTTTTTCAAAATTTTTCGTTTCAAATTTTTGTTTTGAAAATTTCTTAGTTTCAAGATTTTCCTTTAAAAGTTTTCGTTTCAATTTTTGTTTTGAAAACTTTGGTTTGATTTTTTTTAGTTTGAAAGTTGTAAAAATTTTAAATACCAGGAATCTTTCCTTTCAAAGTTTCCACCTAACTCCTAGAGAACATTGACCAGGACCCGTCGCACATCAAAACAAATCATCGATCACGTGACTAGGGATGCATTCGAGTCGAGTCGAGTCGAGATTTAAGCCTGTCTCGACTCGTCTCGAGAAAATGTTGTCTCGACTCGAAAATATGTTTCTGTCTCGACTCGTGTCTCGACTCGACAGTCTCTGTCTCGACTCGACTCGAATTCGAGTCGAGACGTCTCGAAATTCGAGTCGAGACAAAATGTACGAGTTAAAATATACGCACACATCAGCCAGACCATCATGACTACCTACCTAATTGTCAGTATGTCGACTTTTGGCATGGATAAAAACGGCGACACGTCTTGGCATACACGCAATGATCCTTGATAGGTCGCTGGAGAGAGCTGGCACCATATGTGCTCACTCAGGTCACCTAATTTCCGTAAATTCCGGGAAGGGGGGCGATGTGTTCTGACGTCACGTTCAATCACATCCCACAAGGGACACCACTCAAATGTCCGGCTCCAATTTCAATGAAACTTTTTTTGCTGATAGAAGGCATGTATACATCATTACTTGTGATGACAAATTTTTGCCATGGTGCATGTTTTCTATTTTTTTTTAAACAACTTTTAAGAATTGTGATGTGGTTATTAGAGGTTACTACAGAAGTCCCTTACTACCCTTTGTAAACGGAGCGTTAATGAAGAAAAGTGAAGAAAAAACATGTGGACACATATAAGTCCTGGGGGGAAGTCGTATGGTAGATATGACCTTGATGGCAGCCATCTTGAAATCCGCCATTTTGAATTAAGGTCAAGTTTTCAAAATGGGAATAGGGTAAAATGATACATAATTTCGGGCTAGAATTTAATTAGAAAAATAATGGTGAGGTTAGTTTTAAGATACACCCATTTGGGGGAAAGTTACAGGCATATTAATTGTTTTTACTTACTGTGTGCGTAAGTCCCTTCTTACTTTCGTCTCAAGACCTGTAAATCGATCGCAACGGCAGAGCCCGGTTTCGCACTAGTGTTTAGAAATCTTTAAACTCCCTTGAGGCAATATTTGTGGATTATTGTATTTTATTTTGCCTTTAATTAAATTTGAACCCACTTCATGATCTTGTGTAAAGTATCTCTAAAAGAGAATTTCTGTTTTTATGGAGAACGTAAGCATGGCAATTATAAAAGGTGAGTAAGGTGCGTATGTATTTACAAGAAAGTTTATTTTACGAGTCTTTTGTGGTTCCGCCAACCTATTCTTTAGTTGTTTTTTTTTCAAAATACTCATATCTCATAAATAAAAGAGCTATTATAAAATCTCTTACCACTATTCTTTAATACTTATAAAATTTTATTTATTGTAAAAGCACTGGCGAGATATTTCTTATCGCCCACTAAAATTATGGTGGAGCTCCTTCGTGGCTAACGGTTAGCATACTTGCCTTTGGCGTGGGAAACCTGGGATTGATTCAGGGTGGGAGTTCATGTGGTTCGGATTCCACGTTAATCAGTAGGTCCACGTCTCACATAGCCTCGCTGCTGAACGGGACGTTAAACTCAGAATCAATTCAACTCAAAATTATGGTTTTGACTTTATTATGATGTCATTAGTTTAAACGCCCAACTGTCCAGTAATTATAAACATTGACTACATTATAAAATTGTAATTTGTGACAACTAAAATATCAGAAATTAAAGATTATTCTTTGGGTTTTGGAACATTTTGAACAACGTGAAAAACTGGTACTGCACCGATACAACACACCTTTTGGATTTTTCATAACATGTCTTACATAGCTTTGGTTCGATTCTCAACACGGACTGCAACTACCCGTTAAATTGTGCATCCGAAAGGCACTCTTTGTTAAACCTCGCTTATCACCGCTCATCTTAATAATATATATAACTTCACCGCGAAGCAAATGTTGCATTTCTCTCTTTCATCCTAACACAAAACAAAACTAACCACAGCTGTGACACGAAGGAGCTATTTCGAAAAGAAACAAGCTGTGCTTCATAGAGATGTGTACCAAATGATACAAGTATAAAGCATTGTTTTCTTTCCTGTTTAATGATATCAGTTGGTGTTCTTAATGAGTTTACTCATTAGTTTAGAAAGAGTATATATGGAATTTGGACATATGTTGTACGTATTCTCCTGAGAAATTGATGAGACCAGAAAAGTTATAAGGACAGATGGAATAGGTTTAAGCGCATCTACGTGACTTTATCAAATATTTATTCTCCAGAATGGTACCACGCGGAAAACTTGGTATAGGCCTACTTTTATCTTTGCCTCCCCCTGTTAGCTGTTTCGTATCATATATATTGGATGGTTTTGATATTTCTTCTGATCATTAAAACAACAATGGTACCTGTGTGCGTGCAGAAATGCAAAAGCACAAGGTAACTTCCTATTTGTTTTGGAAACAACAAACCCATTTCACGTGTGCGAGAGAAATTGAGCACAGCGAGATGGGGTGTTTACTCACGGTCAGTTCGCAGCAGGAGTCCATGGTAAAAGATTTGGCTATCTCGAAAATACTCGCAATACCTTACAAATACATAAGACTGCGCTTCAAAGAAAGTTTAGACACAGATGTTTCAATTTTCTTTTAGCATCTTTCTTCAGCAAAATAGTCGGTTCATTGTATTCGAAAAAGGGAAGGGAGAAAGGGTGAAGTTATATTTTATGTGGGGGGTAACGTTTATGTAGTATAAACAATACATACCGCTTCCGACTCTCTACTGAAGCACTTCCTTTAGCGGTATATCACTAGATCTATCCTGACCCTCATCCCACCTCAAGTTGTAAAGTAGAAAGGGACAGAAGTATTCAACATGACTGCGCACTTGAGTTTCAGTTCACAATACGAAAACCAGTGAGCAAGTAAACAGTCTTTTGTAGGATCGTGTTTAACTTCTTGAATTTATTTTTGAACATTTCTGTGAATTCAACAACAGAACGCAGTAGAAATACGGACTAGTTTTTACTCCAACCATTACTTTCGCTCCAACCCAGGGATGCCACATTTATGATTTCGTACTAGATTTAGTGATTTTACTATTGAACTAGTGATCTAGTACGTACTTTGGGTAAATAGGCACATTCTAGTGATTTTTTTGCATTTTTTCTGATGCAGACAAATGAGAAGGAAATGGTTCTTAAAATAAAAGGAAAAAGTATATTGCAGTTCAAAACAAATGTAGAAACCTTAAGTTATTTTTTCTTTTCCCTCTGACTGAATAAAACCCCTGCTGTGTAACGACCTTAGGTAAACAACGGCTATCTTTGGTCCGCTACCTCCTTTTGTTAGCCGACATGAGATGGGTTACTTTTTTTCTGGAAGAAAGTGAAGAAATAATTATCCAGTACATTTACGTTTTGTCACGCACACAGGCGCAGTCTGTACTTGTTTCCTAACAAATTTTAGCAACATAACATAAATGAAACATATGTACCAGAAAATAGAGGCAGTACAAACGGAAATTTTCATCTGTGACACATTTGATGAGAAATATAGTTAGATGTCACGTGCAAGCACTCTAAACATGTCCTATCCTGTAATTCTATTCGTATGTTTATGTAGGTGAGACTGAGAAATCAAGAAACAATAATAACTGGTTTTCTTCCAGGGGAAAAATCTAAATGTGAAGGGGTGTTACACTGGGACTTTAATTGCGTCCTTTGTACAAGATTAACAAGTAATAGCAATTTTTTAATTTATTTTAGTTCTTGGGGAGAGGAAGATGGAAGCGAACCCTCGTAAGGACCTCTGCAAGGAAACATGAATACTATCCGCCACTGTTTGTTACATTACACAAAATAGTTTTATATATATATATTGAGTTTTAGTCAGGGTTTTCATTCTGCAGGAGAGGGGGGGATAGTAATACCTGACGAACATGTTCTATTCTCAGAGTGTTGCAATGATAGCATTTCCTCCATTATAACTTGGCCAAGCTAGTTGCATTATATGTAAGGATTAAGTTAGCCTAAAAAGCTTAAATTTCTATGGCTGTTTTACCCTGTACACATGTTTCTCATTTTCGGTCTACGGGACTCTGTGTCCGGAAATTTTCGATGGCTTCCAAGTCGGAAAATAAGTGTATCAAAGGCATATATATTATATCTATGGTTATATGAGGCATGGATCTACAGTTTAAAGTGGGATACCGGTAACAACTTCATGAGCTTCCACCGTAAATCGAACCAGAGTCTCTCGCGATCAAGGCGTATGTGTTAACCATACAGCCACGAGGAAATTCACATAAGCACACACACATATATATTGTTGAGTTGATTTTGACTTTACCGTCTCTTTCAGCAGCGAGGATATATGAAATGTAGACCTACTGATTAACGTGGAATCCGAACTACATGAGCTCGCGCCGGGAATTGAACCCGAGTCTTCCACGGCAAAGACGCGTACACTAGCCGCGGAGTTCACACACACACACAGAATCAGAGTCCTCACACACCAAGGGTGAGAGCTGTGCCACTGAGTCACAGCGGCCACTGGGCTAGGTCGAGTCCACTTTACGTTCATAGTTTCATAGTACATAAATGTTACGATTATGAAATAGATTTTCCCTAACGAGCTGCATAAAAACAAAAGCTTTCGAAATGCATTAAACAATTAGCTCGATTTGAGTGTGAACTTAAAGTTATATCAGAGTGTAAATACGGATACGCACCAAAGCTCGAAAACTTAATACACTATTTCTCCTATATAGTCAGCATGTATCAAGCAATCCTTCAGCTTTCATTTGAGAGGATGGAAATCGAAGGCCCCTGAACAACTATGTTACTAATGTGCGGAATGTATTTATCTTACAGTGAACTGCTTTGATGTCAAGTGGCCTAACTCCAAAATTGAAATTTTCCAGGAGTGAAAGTTGAAGTTCAATATCTCATGAACAATCCATATTTCTTTTATGTTGGGAACCAAAACCATAACTACTGTATGTAGTTCATTGTCTTATAACTTAGTGTTTACAAAAATCCTTTTAAAAAATACCTATTCATAGAAATGAATGATACTTATCTGTACTAGTTCTTGGCATCCAAGCAGTCCATTTATTGTAATACTAGCTTAATATACCCATTCTTCGCATGGGTGCTGTATTTGGAAATCAACACCTGTGGAAGTATCACCATTCATTTCAGTGACCGCGAAAACTATGGATTTGACACTAGTATCAATCAATATGGGCTATTTATACATGTCTCGGTATTCCTCACCCGCTGACACCCGGCCCGCATACAGTAGTAGCTGAATTTGCAAGTCATTGCTGATGGAAGTGTCACCATTGAACTCAGCGACCTTGAAAACTATGGATTTGACACTAATGTCGATCAATTTGGATTACTTTTACTACATGTCTCGCTAAACGCCCCCGTGAGACCCCTGGTTCCAATTTTGACAAAAACGCTTCGCCTTAGACTGGGACCTGGACCAAGGTATCCGTGACCAAAATTTGGCAACTCTCGGTCAACTTGTCTGGTCCCCAGGTCGGTCCCAGTAAACGTCCCCCCGAGACCCCCCTGGTTCGAAATTTAAAAAAACGCTTCGTCTTGGTCTGGGGCCTGGACTAAGGTACCCGTGACCAAATTTTGGGAACTCTCGGTCCACTCGTCTGGTCCCCAGGTCGCACACAGACAGACAGACAAACACACAAACAAACTCTTTATTTTATTTATATTAGATAAGATATACTATGTAAAATAGTCTCGTATCATAATATGTGATTTACAACAAATGTTACATTATATATTATCCGTAGCTCGTGATATGCTGCAACATATTAAAGCCTCAGAATAGTTGGGCAAGCGAATAATCCAGAAGTTACGTAACCCTATTGCGTTCATGAGAACGAAAACACAATAATTATAACTATGCTAAATTACTATAGACTACCAACTGCTCATTCAGAGAATTTATGAAGTTCACTTTATCGCAATAGTTTTATACAAACTAGATTTAGACTACGGATAATAGTTTTATACAAACTAGATAATCAATTATTATTATTATTATTATTATTAACATTATATTTGCAGTACAACCAAATACTACGACATTAACTATTAGTTCTAATTAACTGAATTAAGCTGAAAATTAAATCTTGATCTTTAAAGATTAACTATTAATTTTATGCGTTCTGTACCTTTCTGAAGGAATAAAAGCTGGAATTGGTTTCAAGGCTGTTTCTGAGTGAATACTTTCTTCAAAATAATATTAAAAATTATAGAAAGATTTTCGAGACATTCGAGTCGAGTCGAGATTTTTAAGAGCCGTCTCGACTCGACTCGTGTCTCGACTCGAAAATTCGAGTCGAGAAATACGTTTGTCTCGACTCGTCTCGAATTTTACAAAGTGTGTCTCGACTCGAATCTCGACTCGAATTCGAGTCGAGTCGAGTCGAGATTCGAGACATGTCTCGACTCGAGCGCATCCCTACACGTGACCGTACTAGCATTTGACACCATAAGGGTCCTATCAAATTGAAAGGGGATAAACGTCCATACCTTATAATCTTATCAAAGAGGATAAATTGAGTCAATAACCGTACACGTGGTTCTACTACTTTGAACGCATGAAAGGACCACCGAAATTTATCATGATACATATTGAGGTCCTGTACTATGCTTAAATTGGACAATTTCAGTGGACCCCCTGCCAAATTTTAAAAAGGGTGCATCAATATGATAGGAAAATGGACCCCTGTAATCATAGGACCTCATCAAAGGGGATAACTTAGGTCAAAAACAAAACACGTGGTACAACGTATTGCTTACGTTTATATTTTGGCAATTTTGTACGCCTAAAAAGGAACGAGCTGGACCATCCAAACTTATAGTGATCTATATTAGGGTCCTATACTATTACACCAAATGTATAAATTTGGCAATTTCCAAAATTTAAGGGGTGGGCCAAGGTACCCCTCTAGGGTTCATTAATATACTCATGTTTTATGAAAGGTAATAGACTCCTGTATACACTCATATAAACATATAAGGTAATAGGATCTCATCAAAGGGGATAACTTAGGTCAAAACCAAAGATGTGGCACTACGTATTGCTTACGTTTATATTTGGGCAATTTGGTACCCCTAAAAGGGAACGATGTGGAACATCCAAATTTATCATAATACATATTAGGACCCTATACTATAATACCAAATGCTTAAATTTGGCAATTTTTTAAATTTTAGGGGTGGGCCAAGGTAACCCTCCCAAATTTTTAAAGGGGTGCACCAATATACCCATGTCTTATGATAAGGAACGGACACCTGTATACGCCCACATAACTATATAAGGTAATAGAACCTCATCAACGGGGATAAGACGGGGCCAAAAACCAAACACGTGGTTGTACTGAAATTTGGCAATTTTGTACCCATGAAAGGGAACAAGGTGGACCACCCAAATTTATAGTGATACATACTAGGATTCTGTACTATTATACCAAATGTTTAAATTGGGCAATTTCCAAAATTTAAGGGGTGGGCCAAGGTACCCCTCCCAAAATTTTCAAGGGATGCATTAATATACCCATGTCTTATAATAGGTAATGGACCCCTGTAACCATAACCCATATAACCATATAGGATAATAATACCTCATCAAAGGAAATAAATTAGGTCAAATACCTCCGAAATTTAAATTTTTGGCAATTTCTTACCCATGAAAGGGAACGACATAGACCCCCAATACTGATACAGGTACATACCATGGTCCTAGGCTACAATACCAAATTTTTAGATTTGGCAATTTCCAAAATTTAAGGGGGGTGGTCCTATGTACCCCTGCCAAAATTTAGGGGGTGGGCCAAGGTACCCCTGCCAAAATCTAGAGGGGTGGTCCTATGTACCCTTGGTCATTGACCCCGGGCTTTGGGGCCCCTCATTGAGGATACTCAAAAGTTAGATCAGGTGGGGCCCATACTAGTGACCTCGATGGTCAGTACTTTTGCGTCAATTAGTACTTGATGATTTATTACTAAATTTGGAAACAGCACCTCAATACGTTGCTCTGTTTACGAGCTATTTGGGTTATAATATTTGACCTTTGTCCTTGGTGGTCTGTACTTTTGGGACGTGTAGTAGTTGATGACCCATTATTAAATTTGGAAATAGCACTTCAATACGTTGCTCCGTTTAAGAGTTATTGGGGTGTAAATATTTGTCCTTTGACCTCGAAGGTCAGTACTTTTTCGTCATGTAGTACTCGATGAGCTATCGTTAAATGTGGAAACAGCACCTCAGTATGTTGCTCCGTTTAGAAGTTACTCGCGATTAAATATTTTACCTTTGACTTTGATGGTCAGCACTTTTAGGACATGTAGTGCTAGATGGATGCTTGTGTAATTTCTGCTATGTTACATAGGGGTTGATAAAAGGGAACGAGTACACTCCTGCTATTGGTTGATATTCTCTGCTGTTCAGGGTTGTAATTGGTGCTATGTTAAATCGTGGTTAAAAATATGCCATACACCTATATACATAGGAGGTTGCGAAAATAGGTGTTCGTAGTCTCTGTGTAATTTCTGATTGGATTATGTTATCATTGTCTTATAGAATTTCTCCTATGTTAAAATAGGGGTTGAAACAGTGGTCATAAAAGAGAAGGAATACAACCACCATTTTTCTCTGTTATGTTAGTAATCTTTGCTAGGTTACATAGGAATGCTGCTGAAATAAGCGTTCGTGCTCTCTGTGCTCATAGTCTTATGTAACTCTTGCTATATTAAAGTAGGGGTGGAAAGATAAACCAAACTCTTTTATTAGCTCTGCTATGTGTTCGTAGTTTTATGTAATTTCTTCTATGTTACATAGTGGTTGAAAAATAATCCATACTCTTTTATTATCTCTGCTACGTTACATAGTTGTGTGTTCGTAGTTTTATGTAATTTCTTCTATGTTACATAAGGGTTGGAAAATGTGTTCGTTGTTCTTTATTAGCTCTGGTATGTTACGTAGTCTGCTATTTTAAAATAGGAGTCATAAAAGGGAGTTCGATTTTCCATAGCTCGGCGATACGTGAGGCATCACGTGTCATGCGACAGTGGAATATAGAGTACTTTGTATCAGGCGGGACCTGGATTGAGCTAGTATAGCCTAATATGGACCAGATCTGAATTTTTTACACTACTACAAATGAATTTCCCACACTAACAAAGAGCATGGATATTTGGCACAAAATGTTTCGCTTCCTTTTAACACACCACGGCGCTGCAATCGGACCAGAAATGCTAAGAAATAGAGAAGGTTGTATCAACAAGAAATGCCATAGGATATGCCATGGCATGGGAAAAGCTATAGCATTTACTGCTTTACACGGTAGGATATCTATGATACAATTTGTGCTACGAGAAATGCTACGATAAATGCTTCCGTCTAAAACTAGCCTAACAGTGATCCAAATCCGTCTGCAGCGTAGACTGAAGGCAATTTGTGGTAGAGATTAGTGTAATAAAAAATGTAAATTGAACACACTTTATTCACAGTTTATCTAGGAAAATTTAAAACAAATTCTAGAAATATATCTAAGTCGAAAAACATTGTTGCAGCTGGGAATTTAAACTAGATTTTTTCGAACACTCTTCTGAATTGCCTTTTGCTTTATTTTGTCTAAGCCTTAATTGCAAGTTTTTCCTCAGTAGAGAGCTTGGCAATTTTTTTGCAAGTTATTTACAGAAGTCATGGTATAGAATTCATTCAGAATTTGTAGGTTATTTACAGAATTAGAGCACACACAACTCAAGAAAATATAATAACTAAAACCCAAAACAGCTGATTAGAGAAGGCACCTGATACGAAAGAGGTATATGAATCGCGAGTGTCACATATACACCAAAGCACACACGTGCTGAAAAGAAACACTATATTCCAAATCATTTGTCTTGGTTGTAATCAATGCACTACGAACACAATATACTTAAACATGAGGTGAAACAATTGAGTTGAGTTGAGTTGATTTTAGTTTAGCGTCCCTTTCAGCAGCGAGGCTATATGAGACGTGGACCTACTGATTAACGTGGAATCCGAACCACATGAGCTCCCGCCGGGCAGAGGTGAAACAATGTTTATTAATGTGATACGTTCTGGAAAGCATACTTTGAAACCCGCCAGATGTAGGATAAGCATGTAACAGAAGCCAAAAAGTAAAAGAACCTCTAAACAAACAGCATTGACAGTTCTACACCCAGATATCTTTGCTGGGAGGGGTCCAAAGTATTTGAGGAGTCCAATACGTCCATGTAATATCGAATATGTCTTATTCCTCACCTGAAAAGACGATAAGTAGTTAAGTACTGTCACCTATAATTTCCGAAAAAAAAAATGATAGAACGAGTATTTTTATAAGGAAAGAAAGAGGACATGTTGAGGCGTAAAATAAAATGAGGCTCCCTACATGAATCATTTCTCTGTTGACAAAGTCTACAAATGTTAGTCGAATTCGGAAATTTTTGGGGGGGTCCGGACCTGGTTGACCCCTCCGTCGTGGCTTCGCCCCTAAGCATCGCTAACTAGTCCCAAATTCAATGTGGCGTTTGCCATCATACAGTTTTATGTGAAAAGTTATTAAGATTATGAAATACATTTCTTTTAGAAAACAAATATGCATATACTAAAATCCTATCCACAGAGGAGGATTCTATATATTGACTTATTTATATCTGGTTCACAAATTGCAGTACAAGAAGCCTTCATTCCCTGTATAAGTTAAGAATTAACTTGTAAATGCGTGTTTATTTTCAATTGTTTTCTACTCTATTACATATTTTCTTTCCTATTTTGTAATTCTGCAATCATTTTATGTCATTATATTGATTTGCTTCAGTATAGTCCCGCAATTTAAAAATATGAATGCATAAAAATAAATTCCATTTGTTATTGGTAGTGAAATAAAATTCAAAAATCTTATTTAGTGCAAAAACCTTCTTGTTCACTGGAAACCGTGCCGCGTTGCAAAAGCACTGCAACGACCAGAGCCTTGATCTTCTGAGATAGAGGAAAGGAGACTTATCATTCGCTCCAATTACTGCGCTGAAGAAATCTGGTCCTTGTATGCTCGCTGCAACGCAATATAAATTAGAGACCCAGTGAAGGATTCTATTTTGCTTTTTAAAACGGATTAATGCATTTTACAGTTCTTGAATTAAAAAAATATGTTATTTAAAGTATCCGAGTATCGTGGGTTCCTGTCAACACGGCATGGCGCGTCCTCAGGTTGCGGATCGAGGAGAAGGCCTCTAGATATAGAGGTTAGCTGCGAATATACTGAATAAGCAGTCGCGGACAGCCGACTAGGAGTGGTCCTCCAGCTTGGGGGTTTGGGTAGGGCTAACAACCTCATCCTTTAAAAAAGCACTTGTTCAGAAATATTCACAAAAGCCTCGGATAAGGACTGATAAATTGGCACGACCTCAGCAAAAGAAAATGGACATGAGATTTGGAACATGGAATATTAGGAGTCTTTATAGGGCAGGCGCGTTAAAATCCGTAGCGAGAGAGTTAGAGAAATACAGGATGGACGTAGTAGCAGTTCAGGAAATTCGGTGGGAAGGAAATGGATCTGTGAATTCCGGAAATTTTACGTTCTTTTACGGGAAAGGAAATAAAAATCACCAGTTAGGAACAGGGTGTTTCGTTCACAAACGTATATTACCAGCAATTAAACGGGTTAAATTTGTTACTGACAGACTTTCTTTTATTACTCTTAAGGGACGGTGGTGTGATATTATTGTTTTAAATGTACATGCCCCAACTAAAGATAAGGATGACGATATAAAAGACAGTTTTTACGAAGAAGTAGAACGGATATTTGACCAACTCCCGCGATACCATATGAAAATTCTATTAGGGGATTTCAATGCGAAGGTAGGACGAGAGGATATTTTCAAACCGATTATAGGGAACGAAAGTCTGCATAAGGAAAATAATTACAACGGTGTTAGACTCGTGAACTCTGCAACATCCAAAAACCTAATCGTGAAGAGTACAAAATTCCCACATCGCGACGTTCATAAATACACTTGGACAACACCAGACGGGAAAACACATAATCAAATTGATCACGTTTTAGTAGATAGAACAAGGCAATCTAGCATAATTGATGTCTGGTCGTTTAGAGGGGCTGATTGTGACACTGATCACTACCTGGTAGCAGCGATTATCATACAAGAGAGGTTATCGTTGAATAAAGGTAATATTCATTGTCCGAAAACGGAGAGATTAAATTTAAAGAAATTAGAAGAGAGCCAGGCAAGAGAGAAATACCAGATTGAAGTTTCGAATAGATTCTCGGGTTTAGAAGATTCGGAGTGCACTAGTGTTGAGGATACCTGGATTGAAATTGGAGATAGCATTAAAATTTCAGCAAAAGAAAAATTGGGACACGCGGAAATACGTAGGAACAAACCATAGTTCGACCAGGAATGCATAAAAAAAATGAAATGAAATCTTTGAGTTTTACGTCCCACGTTTATGCCGGTTAGGCTAAAGGAGACGGTGATGATGAGTGATAATTGAAATGGTGGAATGAAGAAAGTGGGAGGAAACGGGAGAACCCCGAGAAAACCCACGCACACGGTGTTTGTCCACCACAAAGTTCACTTGGCGGGGGCTGAATTCGAACCCGGGACCCCAAGCATCAGAGGTGAACGCTCTACCACTGAGCCACCGCGGCCCCCTTAGGAATGCATAAAACTAGCAGAGAAGAGAAAACAGGCAAAATTACGCTGGCTACAAAATTCGAATGAAATGACTACACAAAATTTCGCAGATATCAGGGGGGAAACTTCCAAAATTTTAAAGCAAAGAAACGGGATTTTTTGAATGCTAAAATTAAGGAACTTGAAGATAATAGTAAAAATGAAAACATATGGGACATGTATAAGGGAATCAACGAATTTAAGAAAGGCTATCAACCTCGTACTAATATATTAAAGAAATCTGACGGTACAGTTCTCACTGACACGGATAGCATCTTAAATAGATGGAAAGATTTCTTTGACGATTTGCTTAACACGCAACCAAAAACTAGTGTGCGTGGAGAAAAGGTTATACACACCGCAGAACCGTATATTCCAGAACCCAACCAAATAGAAGTAGAAACCGCTATAAAGAAATTAAAGAAACACAAATCTCCGGGTGTAGATGAAATTCCGGCTGAGTTAATTTTAGTTAGAGGCAAAAAATTGTGAAACAAGATACACAAACTCATTCTCCTTATCTGGAACAAGAAAGAATTGCCACAAGAGTGGAAAGAATCAATCATTGCTCCAATTCACGAGAAAGGCGACAAAACTGACTAATAATTATCAAGGCATTTCTCTTCTGTGAACATCCTATAAAATCCTTTCAAATATTCTATTAGGAACATTGACCCCATACGCAGATGAAATTATTACGTATTTAGACAAAATCAATCAATTATCGACCAAATATTTACCATTCGCCAAATACTCGAAAAAAAGTGGGAATGCAATACCCCGGTACATCAACTATTTATTGATTTTAGAAAGGCGTACGACTCGGTTAGGAGAGAAACATTATACAACGTTCTTACAGAACTTGGAATACCGAGAAAGCTAATTACATTAATTAAGATATGCTTAAATGAATCCCAAAGTAAAGTCCGGGTAGGAAAATTTTTGTCCACGAGCTTTCACGTCGAAAATGGTCTGAAACAAGGAGATGCGTTGTCGCCATTATTATTTAAGTTCATTCTGGAATACGCTATAAGGAAAATCAAAGACAGCAACCAGGGCCTACAGTTGAACGGTATTCACCAGGTTATGCATTTGCTGATGATGTAAATTTAATAGGGGATGATAGGAGAACAATAGAAATAAATGCAGAGATCTTATTAAACGCTTGCAGAGACATGGGTTTAGAAGTAAATGCAGAGAAATCTAAATACATGGAAGTGCGTCGGGACCGGAATACAGCAAATTATGGATGCGTTAAAATATTCAATAATACTTTTGATAAAGTGGATAGTTTCAAATATCTAGGATCAATATTAACAGAGGAAAATCATATTCACGGAGAAATTAAATGTTGACTAAAACCAGGGAATTCTTGTTACTATTCGGTTCAAAATCTCATGTCGTCGCGAATTCTGTCGAGGAATTTGAAGCTTAAAATATATAAAACGATAATCATGCCTGTTGTTCTGTATGGCTGCGAAACATGGTCACTTACTCTGAGGGAAGAACACAGACTGAAAGTATTTGAAAAATGAAATGAAATGAAATTTTTGAGTTTTACGTCCCACGGTTATGCCGGTTAGGCTAAAGGAGACGGTGATAATGAGAGATGAATGAAATGGTGGAATGAATAATGTGGGAGGAAACGGGAGAACCCCGAGAAAACCCACGCACACGGTGTTTGTCCACCACAAAGTTCACTTGGCGTGAAAGTATTTGAGAACAAGATCCTGAGACGAATATTCGAACCTAAGAGGAACGGGAATGGGGATGGCGGTAACTTCATAACGAGGAACTACATAATTTATACGGTTTACCCAACATTGTTAGGGTCGTCAATTCTAGGAGGCTTAGGTGGGCGGGTCATGTAGGTAGAATGGAAGAAAGTAGAAACGTTTTCAAAGTCTTGACTGGAAGACCAATCGGAAAACGAGCATTAGGAAGACCTAGGCGTAGATGGGAGGACAATATTAAGATGGATCTCGCAGAGATTGGAATACAAAGTAGAAACTGGACGCAGTTAGCTAAGGATAGAAGTCAGTGGAGAGCTTTTGTGAATGCCGCATTGAACCTCCGGGTCCCATAGGCCATAGAGTTAGTTACTTAGTTAGTTATTTAAAGTATATGTGATTATTTGAAAGTACTTTTTCTGTTCTTTACTACTAGTGGTAATATTATTTTTTTCTTGAAATATTTTGGACGTTGCGCAACTCTGCAACAGTAACATTAGCCGCCACTGATATTAGAGTGAATTATTCGTAAATTCCCATCTTCTAAATTCCTACTAAGTATTCCAACAAGAAAACATTCAGTTTTGCGCGTTCCTAACGCTGCGTTAATACCGCTTTAATACCGCTCGTATAGTCCATTCTAAGTTTGTAACGCATTATTTTTTTTTTACTTATTGCTCAGATCGCTACCTTTCAGTTTCAACACCTGAAAGTTTTGACCGCAACGGGGGCATCATCATAGCAATGCTTCCAAGGATGTTATAAAATAGACGATCTGCCCATATGTATCTTCATCCTATTATCTTAGTGAAGCCAAATAACAACCGATCATCGACACGTCTGATTGGCTACTCTCGTTTCCACTATCGTGCGATTAGCTACTTTTGTTTCCGTCATCAATGTTTGCTCAAAACATTGCGATCTTATTGATCAGAGTGAACAGAGTGGGGGTGGCTTCAATATTTTGTTGTATGGGCAGATCCTCTATTTTATAACATCATTGAATGCTTCTTTTTCCTTATAATTTTCAACATTCACTTATTTTCTTATGACAAGAACAGTGGAATGGGAAACGGTAGGGAAAGGAAGGGGTAAGGAAAGAAAGATGAAACTACAGACAACAAAAGATCACAAAACAAATAAAATTTGAGAAGAATAACAAATTTTCAAGATCTATGTGTACTACCCGAGTAAATAAAAGAATAATATCAAAGCTAATGTATACTACTCTCTTTTCCTTGACTCTAGTTAAGTCTTATTCTAATCTTTCAATTTATTCATCATTCATTGCTTTAAAGTCTCTATAGTTAACATTCCTTGCATGATAATAGCATCTCCTCTTCTGGTTCAGTTTATTCGTCATTTATTGCTTTTGTATTGCTTTTGTACTTGCGTCTGGTTGTTCAAATTTTCATCTTGTGTGACTTGGTTTTCATCTATTTTGGTTCTCTTGTGTACGGTAAACACTTTCATTATGAGATTTTTCACTAACACTTTATTAATAATGGATTTACTACATCCTCCTACATTTTTTGTCATATTACATTACACTAGCAGGTCACTAACACTATACAACTTCACTTACTTATAATTTGCACTCCTATATGAAGTGAAAGCTGCATTTATGAAGGCACTATTCACACCTTAAAGTTAGTATTATTTTCACTCATAACTCTTGAACTTTATTTTCCATACTATTTTATATATTTACTTCACTTTCACTATCGTTGTACACGTTCTCTTCTGCTTAGTCTTGTTATGATCTGTTTCCACTTTTCTTCCTATTTTATATTTATATAAATCTATTTATTGTATAATGTTCCTGGTTGCGTTTCCATATCACAACAGATTCAGGCGTACCGACTTGAGGTCCAGGGCCCACTCGGAACACATAGTGCAGACCTTGATCAGTTTTGTCCTGCCTCGTACGCTCAGTCTGACAAGGAACGGACATGAACGTGTCTTTCAGACATTCGAATCACAATTAGTCTATTCGATAAACATAACAAAAATCTGTTAATGTACTAAAAATTAGGTGCCATGTACAACGCAGTAAGTCCCTGGGGCCAAGTAACCTATTAGTATAAAGAAAATCGTAGACTCGCAGCTATTGCATCAACACTGTTCATTGAAAGCTCATGGTTTATAGTTCATTCTCTTCAACATGAAACAAACTTTCCAGAATTGTTATGTACTGACGTCCTTAACATACCCCTATGCTCAAAAATTGCGCGTATACTGTAACTCACGATTTTTCGCAATTATTCCATTTTCATTACGTTTATGGGAAAAATTCAGTTATTAGTAAGTGGAGATAATAGAAATCAATCCATCTAAGGAGATATTTCCAAAATAATATAAAAATAATATAATAAAAATAATAATAAAAATATAAATATAAGCAAAAAACAAAATTATGTTCTGTTTTGTGTATACTGGCAATAATGTTTTCGAGGAATTTTTGCAGTAGCACAGCATGATTGCAGAAGGAATAACACGATTGGTAGGGGGAGTTGAATCCAGGAACTGGAAAGTGGAGTAAAATATTGCATTTATTGTTTTAAATCTAGGATATAAATTGTCTGCCAAATATAAATTAGCTTCTGTAACTAAAATGTTGTACGGAAGTAAGAAACAAAGAGGAAAAATGTTGTCTTAAGTTTGCAAGTGACATGCTCTATAGCCATAAGAATTCATTTGTTAAGAAAAAGACAGGCAACAAGAGGTAGTCTCTGTGGTCCAGTATTTGCCGGTGGCAATAGCCGAGTGGTCTCGGGCGTTCGGCTTCGGATCATGAGGCGCATTCCACTGGGGGTTCGAATCCCTCTGAAGAGCAAGGTCGGAATTTTAACTGTCCCGGATATATATGTGTTTGTGGCCCTGTCGAGTATGGTAAAGGTCAAAAGAGGCCTTGCACACGAGGAAAGTCGGGTTGCTCAGGAAACTGAGGTATGATCGGTTGATCTTTTTCTTGGCGGACTGGTAGTTCTTATACTGTTTTCACACCAGATCGAATCCTATTCCACCCCATCCAATTTTATTCTTTTTACAAAACATTATAGAAAGTGTATAATTTTTATGTTAACACCTTACCGCATGCCGTGCCATATATGGCACATACACTTTTTTGACTTTAGCTTTTTTTGTGATTTATCAAAGGCATCACATGACTGTTGTGTCTGCTGTATGAAATATTGACGTATATGAATAAGAGATTTTGGTGTCATCTGACATGTTCTTTGTGAATTGTAAGTGTGTCATATACGGCACTTACTTATTTCTCGTCGGAATTAATGAAAAATCTAAAATTCAAGTTTTAATTCATTTTCCAAGTTCCCATATGAGGATTTTGAATACTGATTATTTTTTCGCTAAAAGAGAAAAATCATGCAGAAAGGGGTTAATAAGAACAGAAACAATATAATAAGGAAATAACTTTTTGTTTCCTCTGATGTATTTATTCAGAACTAGTATACTATTAGTAATAGCGATTGTTTTCAGTTTATGCTGTTGTATAGCTTCTTCCTTATCCTCCTTTCTTGGAAATATTACAATTTTGTCTCCGATAAAGTGTGTAAAATATATATAGACAGAAACAGACATCTTACAAGTAAACCTTACGTCTGGGTGAATCGAGTTGCTGACTGAGACATATATGAGAAAGTAGTACTAAATGTGGTGAGTATTTCAGTGAAGTTTTAGGTGCGAAGCTCCAGGGGTTTAGGAGATACAGCTACCAGAACATGGAAATACTGAATAGTCTTCATACAGTTGGAGGTAAAAGCTCTGTAAGACCTGTTGTAACGACAAAAGGTGAATAACAAATATATGGGTACATATTAGGACTAGGGGGAAGTCATATAGTAAGGGTATACCTGACGGCGGCCATCTTGAAATCCGCCATTTTGAATTAAGGTTAAGTTTTTAAAATAGGAATAGGGTCATGTAATACATGATTTAAGGCGCAAATTTAATCAGAAGAACAATGGTGACGTTAATTTTGATTTACGCGCAATTGGTAAAAAGTTACAGGGAAATTAAATATTGTTGCAGCATATGTATTAAAACAGGACCTTAAGAATTTCTATACGAAAGTCATGTGAAAAAGCATTTCACGTGATAGAAAGACAATCTTGCTCGTACTTGATTCGTGGAGTGCAAACAAAGACGACATTCTTTCGTCACAGTGTGTGCCCGAAGGATCAAGCGACTGATACCTAGTGGTTGTACTGGTATGATTCAGCCTCTAGTTGTTCACTTCTTTTGCCCGTACAAAGCATTTGTTCGTTTCATTACTGATACTGCAGTAACAGAAAGTGACGTGAATATATGGAATGGTGATAGGTTCATACAACTTCAGTCGTTTACAATTTACCAGTTCTGTGCTCCTCGTTTTCGCAATATGATTCGATTCGCTTTCAATCAGGCTGGATATTTGAATGAAGAACCTGGACGTTGGATCGCTCCTTACGACTACTGCTTTGACGGAATTGTTAACGACAAATGTGTCAAGTGTAGCTCGATTGCCTTTGTCAGGGGTGCTCACTGTGAGCAGAGCATTTGTGCAAGTCATGCACTCCTTTCTGAACTACATATCGATTGTACTAATTGAGGACTTTTCTGTTAGAAAGACCCAAGTTCAATTATGACTCAATTCCACTTTGGTCACTTTTCTTTAAATTGGCAACTTGTTAATGAGATAACAAATGCTGGTTAATGATAAATCAAAAATGGTTATACCGTTGGATTTATGGTAAAATTTGCTATTAATGAGGTGTCATTGTTATGAGTTTTGTTTAAAACTTTTGTCTGATTCAAAATGGCGGATTTGAACATGGCCGCCATCAAGGCAACTCTTACCATATACCTAATATTTATCCACCTGCTTTTTATTTAATTATTATCATTAACACAAAATTTACAAGATGGGGTAAAGGACTAATACATATGCTGCAACAATATTTAATTTCCCTGTAACTTTTTACCAATTGCGCGTAAATCAAAATTAACGTCACCATTGTTCTTCTGATTAAATTTGCGCCTTAAATCATGTATCACATGGCCCTATTTTAAAAACTTAACCTTAATTCAAAATGACGGATTTCAAGATGGCCGCCGTCAGGTATACCCTTACTATATGACTTCCCCCTAGTCCTAATATGTACCCATATATTTGTTATTCACCTTTTTTCGGTACAAGAGGTCTTACAGAGCTTTTACCTCCAACTGTATGAAGACTATTCAGTATTTCCATGTGATGTTCTGGTAGCTGTATCTCCTAAACCCCTGGAGCTTCGCACCTACAACTTCACTGAAATACTGACCACATTTAGTACTACTTTCTCATATGTGTCTCAGTCAGCAACTCGATTCACCCAAACGTAAGGTTTACTTGTTAGTACCAAACGTGATTTATGATGATGAAATGAACAAGTTTCCCGTTATTAAAAAGAAAAAGATATAAAATTATTGAAGTTGGTCTTTCTTTAGATTTTGAGCATGCTAAATATATCTATTCTTTATAAGACCATACTTTATAAGTCAAGATGTGCGATCATGCCCACAAATTTAGATAGTGAGTGAAAGATGTTTTCTGCACAGATATTTTACAGGTTTAGGTGCATGAAACACCAATACGCCAAGGTCTCGCTTATCTGACTTTTGTTTATTCACATACCATATTTTTCGACATAGCATTAGAAGTAAAAAGTAGCATCAATTGGCAAAAGAACTGAAAGTTGTGGTCTTTTTCTGATGCTCTGGACTCTATCGCCTATCACGCCCGTCTACACCATGACTCACACGTCTATCATTCAGTGTAGGCACATATCCAGGTTTATTTTCGGAGGGGGCCCAACACGAATCCTCGTAAGCACGTAATTCAAATGTTTTAAAAATATCAATAATAATAATAATAATAATAATAATAATAATAATAATAATAATAATAATAATAATAATAATAATAATAATAATACAGTTCTGTATTTCTCTTAATTTCTTCTTGCTTTCCATTTATGAACCAGTTTACTTTAAACAAACTGCATTGTAGCACAAACGAAATCAAAAAATATTTTCGAGAGATGTGTAAGGAAAACTGTCAGCTACGTATATCACATAACAAAAATAGCAAATGGCAACGAGTATATCGTTCTAATACATTAACGTTTTAAACAGAACGGAAACGAAATTGTAATCCCATTTATAATGTTCTTTAGTTCCACCTGGTATCAATGGCATTACGGTATGTTCTTAGAATTATAACAACAACGCATTGCCCACAGTTTTGACACTGACTCAAAGTAAACTGGTATAAAAGAACCTCAAACCGGAAAAGCAGGTTTATTAAATAGTGCTTGAGTTTTGGAAGGGGACAGCTTCCAGAACCACACTCTGGATACGTCCCTGATTCAATGCATTATATTTGGTTCTTACAAAACATGATTATTAGATGCGTAATATGTAAAATTATATCGTAGTTTGACATTTAATAGGTATTATCTTAACACATCCATATTATCCGGTGTTCTGCCTGTATATTTTATGTTGGATAAGCGAAACTCCATTGTACACAGGGGCTAGAAATCTGCACGGGCCGGAATTTTTAGCCCGGGCCCTTGAATTTATAATAATCTATAAGCAGGAGCGGATTAGGAGCGGAGCCAATGGAGCCAATGCTCAAAGACCTCCAAGCTTAGGAGGCCCCTTAAAATCCCTCTTTTTAATACTAAAATATAGCAATCAACTTATTATATTATAAGTTTCAGACCTATGCTAAGTTTTTTCCGCTCGTTACGCTCGCGGTATCGCTAGATTTAAGTCTTTCCATCAGCAGCATTTAACTGTTAATAATGAATGCAATTATTTAACTGTTAATAAGGAATGTAACTAAACTAATTATTGAAAACTTGGAGCACATTAAAATATTACAGTATTGTTCTCGGTGGTTCTTTAAGCCTATGCGGCTGTGGAAGGAAGCAAAGAAAATTTATGCGCTGGAACTATTCGTAAGAAACATTCCCCCTTAAAAGAGTCGACTCCAGGGCCCCAAAAGCCTTAATCTGCCTTTGTTTATAAGAAATATTTCACGAAAAGGTGGTATTTTTAACAAATGAAGGGTAAAGGGAAAAAACAAGGAATGTCCATGTATGTGCTTTTCCGGGTGCTTTGTCCTATCTGTTGATGACTCTTGGTACCATTTGACTGTATATGCCATGCATACGTAGATGTAGAAATGTCCATGTAAAAAGGGGCAAAAGATGTAACTACCCTATTCTTCTTACGCGGTTTTTAATATTAAATTGCAGTTTTCTCGAAAATGCAGTTTTGTGACATTCCTTCTTTTTTCCCCTTACCCTGTGTTCGTCATCAAGTTTTCATAAAGTAGTCCCTTTCTCCTTTAAATAATTTCAGACGCCGCGGTGTTTCAGTGGTAGAGCGTTTAGCTCTGGTGCATGGGGTCCTTGGTTCGATCCCAGCTCGCGCCAGGTGAACCTTGTGCTGGACAAATACCGTGTGCGTGGGTTTTCTCGGGGTTCTCCCACTTTCTTCAATCGACCATTTCATTCATTTCTCATCATCACTGTCTCCTTTAGCCTAGCTGGCATAATCGAGCTACGTAAAACTTAGATTTCATTTCAAATAATTTTAATCAAAAAACAGTTGCATGGCGTATGTAATTTCAAATAAAACATAATACTATATTCAATTCTGAACATATTATTTTTTTATGAAATTCTCGCAAACCTTATTTCTAAATCGAAGGGTAAGAAGACTAAATTCACTCTCTTATTATTAGAGATCCATTTCAGTTGAAGCAGTTGAAATAGTTGGCAAAAATTAAAGAGTCGTACCCTATATTTCAGTGTGTCACAATCTGTATAACGCGGCACACTAGCGTGTCCAGCAAATTGAACAGTGTGACACAAACTTTTTCCTATTATTTGCAAGAATATTTTTCGATTTTCTCTTATTTATTATTATTATTATTATTATTAATCTTAATATTATTATTATCAACGATTCTTCCATGGATCAGCTGTCTGTATACGGTTAAGCTACCACAAGTATCACATTGAGGGAATGAGTATAATTATTTACTTTAATAGTAATAGAAAAGTCTATTTGCTTGTATATTCTACCGGGAATAAGTGCACCCGGTCTAGAAAGCAAGGACTGACAGCAAAGGGATCCGATGTTCTGACCACACACCACCCCAAACTCGTGCGTGCTACAATTTCTCTTCTGCGCCTTGGCACAATAAGGGCTGTTGCGTTCAAAGAAAAGAGAGAAACAACTTAATTCCATTGCAGTTATATGCTGTAATAAATGTTAACTTATGTTTATGAATTACGAAAGTGATCGTATCGTTTTCTGTTTATTATCATTCTTCTTCTTCTTCTTCTTCTTCTTCTTATTATTATTATTATTATTATTATTATTATTATTATTATACATTTCTTAACACGTTGATTGTCATGTTTATGGAATTCCATACACATGTCTCTCACGTGCAGCGCCGCATGATGATTTTCCAGACTCAAACAATATAGATATTCCAAGTTTGTTGTGTTCGTTCTATAGGTGGATGTAATTAGATACATATGGCGTAGAAATCAAAATTTAATGTCCACGCCACGTATATGCAAAACCATACAAAAAGAAATTTATGAACAAAGACATTGAGTTTGAGTTTAACGTGTCGTTCAGCAACGCAGGTACATGAGACGTCGACCTACTGATTAACATGGACTACGAACCACGTGAGCTCTCGCCGGGAATCGAACTCGGGTCTCCCACGCCGTACTCTAACTGCTTAGCAACGAAGGAGCTCGTGAACAAAGACATTTATGGTCTAAAACAAAGGCGAAAACAAAGAATTACTGGCTGATTGCTGTCCGTGATGCACAAGTGATAAGGGTCAACAGTTTTAAATTTAAACAAATATAGTTTTAATTAAGCACGAATTTAACTTACAGTGTACAGTGCGTAAGGCTGGGAAGTTCACTAGGATCGTTACAATATCGAACCCCGTAAAATACACTGCAAACCTGTCAGCAAGCAAGCCCTTAGCAATATTAAACAGATATTGTGTTTCATTTCAATGCAAACCTATGTAGGCTTATGGACTTCAATATTCGCCCTCAAACAAAGAAGCAGACTATCCATGATTTGCAGTATTAAACGCTCTCTCGCCCTCTGTATTCTCCTAACATGTCTCAGAGCGATTACAACATTTTTGGTATCTCAATCACTTCTTAGTGAGATAGCTTTATTTAGAGGCCACTGATTAACCTGGTATTGTATTTTTCACTTTTTTTGCCTTGTATTGTTGATGAGATTGGTTAGGCTTATTTAAACACTTTTTTTCTTTGCAACGACGTGTCACATCTCTTGGACGAAAATACATTAGCTCTCACTGGAAATCAAATCCAGAACCAATGCACTTGAACCATTTGACCACTACAAGGCACATTTAAAAAGAAGTTTCGATTTTGTTCGGAAAATTGTGATTAGGTGTAACATTTAAAAATATATTTAAAAAAGGGTACGGAGCAAACGCACTGAACTTTCTCGCTCTGGTTTCTTACACTGACTCATGTTAGGCTGTAGCTATTATTGAAACATTTGGGAAATTGCGAATAAAATAATGTGCTTTGGAAAACTTTGCTAGAAGAAACTTTAGGCCTAAAAGTAAAGTAAATCCATTGGTCATATTTCCGATAGACCTTAAGGATTAACCTAGCATGGGTTAGAACTTAAGCCACATATTAGAATTTTTAATGATATAATTGTACGTGAACTAAAAGCAAAAAAATGAGTACTTTCTGAGAAAATCATGAAAAAAGTCATCCCCAAGAATAAACTATCCCTTGTGGGTCTCTTCAGGACAAACGAGCTATGCTATATTGTTAGTGTTTTCATAAAACATTTATTTATGAAATACGAACAAAATCGCCTGAGTCGTTCTTGAGAAAATCACAGGGTAAAAGTTACTGTCAAAAGTAATATACCACTTCTAGATTTTCAGGATGAGGGAATAGTTAGGTTATTTATGTAACAATTATTTATGAAATATGAACAACAAACATCTTCTGAGTTGTTTTGGGGAAGGTCATCGGGAAAACTTACAACCAAAGGTAAACTATTTTATCTCTAATTTTGAGGATAAACGATTTATGCCATATTGTAAAGTATTTATAAAATCTGGACCAAGTAGCTCGAGTAATATTTAAACAAATCGCCGGGAAAAATTTCACTTTCAAAGTAAACTATCTCTTTTGGATTTTTCTTCTCGGAACAAGCGAGTTTTACCATATTGCAAGATTACTACAGAAAATATTTTTACTGAAATTAGAACAAATTTTGTCAAAAAGAATTCAACCCTTGAGAAAACCACTCCTTCTGTATGTTATCGGGATAAACGTTTTATGCTGTTTGTTGGTTTATTAATGAAACATTTCTTATAAAATATGAACAAAATTGCCTGAAGTGTTAATGGGAAAATCATAGGGGGAAAGCTCACCCTAAGAGTAACCTACTCCTTCTGAATGCTTATATGATGAACGAGTTGTCATATTGTTAGTTTGTTAATGATATGTTTATTTATGAAATGAGATTGAGAAAATTGTGCAAAAAGAACGCATACCATACAGTAAATTACACCATATGTATTTTTTCATAAAATGATTCATACTACGGTGGAGAGTTGTTAATAAAATATATATACTGTACAGGGTGGGCCATAAGTCCCTTACCACTCCTTGTAAAATCGGTGTTCTTGGAAAATAGTGAACAACAACCATGTAGTACCATAGCAAGCCAAGGGAGAAGTTGGACTGTGATGGTGACCAAGATTGCGGCCATCTTGAAAGCCGCCATCTTGAATTCACATCAAGATTTTAAATGGGAACATTGTCATGCGGAACATCATTTTATGCTAGAATTTAAAGACAAACAGAATAGTGAAATTGATTTGTTGATATCTTAATGTGTTCAAAAGTTACAGGCATTTCAAATTGCTAATTTTACCTGTCACGAGTGGCGGAACACGTGCTCTACGTGGCCCCATCCTGAGTTATGCACAAAGTAAGTCGTTCAACCCAATTGTCCATAACCCTCAAAAGAGTTTCTGGTGAAATATCGGCACAGGCTATAAATATCCGTTCAGGTGTTCAAGATCTTTTCGGCGTATACCTTTGCCTTCAGATGACCCCACAGATAAAAACCCAAGTTCGTGAGATCTGGGGATCGTGCTGGCCATTGAATAGGACCACGGCGCCCAATTCAACGTCCGGGAAATTGTTCATCCAGATAGGTGCGGACCTGTAATCCGTAATGCGGAGGGGTACCATCCTGCTAAAAAAAAGAGTGGAAATGTGCCGTCCTCGGACAATATGGAAGGGAGGATGAGATCCCGCGACATATCCAAATACCGTTCAGCAGTGAGGGTACCAGGAATGATGAATGGACCAATTAATTTGGTGCCCCATACACCACACCACTCCATTATTTTGCCTGTACCTACCATTTTGCAAGGGTCAACCCACTGAGGATTTGTCGGGGACCAATAGCGACAGTTTTGCTTATTCACTTCCCCAGTGACATAAAAATTTGCTTCATCGGAAATAAAATCTGTGTGTGGAATGTGGGATCCGTTTCCAAGTGTGCAAGGGCCCAGCCGCAAACTTTCACACGACGAACAGGGTCATCTTCAGATAGATGATGTTGAAGTTGCAATTTGTATGGATGCCACTTGTTTTTCTGTAAGATACGTCTCATGGATGTATGGCTGACACCACATTCCATGGATAGACAACGGATACTGAGGTGTGATGATGTAGCAAACGATGCCAGCACTGCTACTGATGTGGTTTCATCTGTTTCGGTCGTGGGTCTTCCACGCCTGGGTTTATCTGCTATGAACTTCTGGAAGAGTTGGGCGACACTAACATGTGGCACAGGATGTCGATCTGTGCCTGGCATTGACTTCAGCTGCTGCAGCCCTTGCACACCTTCCTCCCCATGCCCTGATCAACTCCTTCCTCTCTGCTGTCATTAGCGGCATAATTATTCACCTGCAACAACAGAAAGAGTACGGTAAAATTAGCAATTTGAACTGCCTGTAACTTTCGGTCACATTAAGATATCAATAAAACGATTTCACCATTCTGTTTCTCTTTAAATTCTAGCATAAAATGATGTGCCGCATGACCATGTTCCCATTTAAAAATCTTGACGTGAATTCAAGATGGTGGCTTTCAAGATGGCCGCTATCTTGGGCACCATCACAAGCCGACTTTCCCCTTGGCCTACTGTGTTACTACATGGTTGTTGTTCCAAGAATACGGATTTTACAAGGGGTGGTAAGGGACTTATGGCCCACCCTGTATTTATAAATAGAAAAAAATTGTCACGGCTGTTTTTTTTTTTTTTTTTTGAGAAAATTGAATTATTTTAAATTTTCATCCTTCAGTAAACTACCCTTACTTCTAGGTCTCGAAGGTTATAAAATTCGAAACAATAGTATGTTATTAAAACGTTATGTCTAGAATTCGGTCCAGATACATTGAACAGTATGGCCTCGATTTGAGTGCACGTATAAGCGTGACGGACCGACAGACGAATAGATGGACAGACATGGAAAAATCATTTTTTCGATATGTAGGGGCCATGTAACTTTGAGTTGAGTTAATTTTCAGTTTAATGTCCCATTCAGCAGCGAGGCTATATGAGACGTGGACCTACTGATTAACGTGGAATCCTAACCACATGAGCTCCCGCCGGGAATCGAACCCGGGCCTCCCACGCCAAAGGCACCATGTAACTTTAATTCATTGAAATCTCCTATTCGATTTTTATAACTATCACCGTACTTTCTTCTTTCGTTGCTCGAATGTGAAAACGAATAGGTCTACACCGACACGCAAAGTGATAATTTGTAACCCCAAAAATTTAATTTGTTATGTTTAATGTGTTGTAACGCTAGAAAAAAAGCTTATGCCTGTTACATCATTTTATTACGTTTTTCACGCTATTGTATAATTCAGAAGAACGGTATGATTATAGTTAATATCTTTTGGAAGCATTCGTGTTCCTCACAAATAGAGCATTATAATTTAGTTTTGTTTAAAGAAAGCATTCTAGACTTATGATTGCATTTCTTGCACTTGTTGATATGAAAGAAAAGGAGAGAGAGAGAGAGAGAGAGAGAGAGAGAGAGAGATAGTAAATACTCTAAAAAGAAATGCAATCATAATTCCAACACTAGAATAATAATTTAACATAAGTTTTTTTCATGACAACGAGCTATTCTACTTCATTCACTGTAACTGTAAGGCTGCAGTTCGCGCATGTTTTTTTTTTTCTGTTCTTGACTCACAGACACATTCGAAGTGAGTTGAGTGCAAAAACGGAGGGGAGGAATAAGCATACCATACCATAAACTGAAAACAACCGCTGTTACCAATAGTGCTTTAATCCTAAATAAATACTTCGATTAAAGGAGACTGTCAATAAGTTATTTCCTTATTATATTGTTTCGGTTCTTATTAACATAAAAATTATACACTTTCTATAATGCTTTGTAAATAAATAAAATGAATGGGATGGGATTCGATCTGGTATCAAAACAATATAAGAACTACCAGTCCGCCACTCTACCCACTTGACCACAGAGACTACCTTTTGTTGCCGGTCTTCTTCTTAACAAATAAATGCTCATGGCTATAGAGCATGTCACTTCCAAACTTAAGACAACAGTTTTCCTCTTTGTTTCTTATTTCCGTACAACATCTTGGTTAGAGAAGCTAATTTATACTTGGCAGACAATTTACACCCTAGGTTTAAACAATAAATGCAATATTTTAATCCACTTTTTAGTTCCTGGATTGAATTTCTGGATACTACGGTACTAACAAATTCCCCCTGCAATCGTGCTCTGCTACTGCAAACATCCCTCGAAACCATTATTGCCAGTATACACAAAACTAAGCATAATTTTGTTTTTTGCTTATGCTTTTATTATTGTATTATATTTTCTGGAAATATCTCCTTAGATGGATTGCTTTCTATTATCTCCACTTACTAATAACTGAATTTTAGCCATAAACGCAAGGAAAATGAAATATTTGGGAAAAATTTTGGGTTACAGTATACGCGCATTTTTTCTTAGCATGACGATACGTATCAGACGAACTCGAAAAAAGAACGCATGTTTAGAGGAGAGACTGAGGTACACGGAGAAAATTTAACTCTTGCACCTAAATAAATGTACAGGGTTACAAACTAATACATGAAATCACTTTAAAAAGTACAGAAAATTACACATTTAAAGGGGATGTATTTTGGAATGGTATAAAGTGGGGGGTTCATAAGTTTTGTGCTGAATACTATTCCATGTAAATAATCTGCAGAAATATCCACAGCTACGATACTACTGGCATCGTAGATTTATGGGGGTCCGAAAGTTGAAGTTTGTGATTTTAATGCCATTTTTGGGGCGTAATATCTCAGAAGGGCAAAGTACTAAAAATTGCTGCTTATGCCACAAATAAATTCTGTATGTGTATAAACTATTGCAAAAAAAATCATGACTGATATTACATGGGGAAAAAGTAAGGACATGGTAAAAACTCGCGTGACGATGGGTTTTGCCGGAAAAATGCAAATGTTTTGATACGTTTGATGCTAGATCTCAAATCTACGCATGGTTCAGCAATTAGGCCCGCTTTTTTTTGTGTTCAGTTGTGCAGAAGCTTGCTAGTTGCGTTTGTTTCATCTTTCTAACTCCATGATCATTGTCACGTCTACAAAGTGGACAATTTGTCTTGATCATCCGCTATAAGCGACAAACCAAACGAGAGAGAAAAGTGAAACTTAGCACAAAGAACTATAAGAAGGGGAACATCTTTGTGTGTATTAAACAGTAAGACTCAACAAACATTGTTGCCAAGCCAATATAAAGTTATATTAAAGTTATATTTTTTAAATGTCACGGCGTCAGAATATTACATATTTAAAATTAACGTGTCAAATGTAAACTTAATAAAACCTTTTATTACTCAGTGTTGCAAACTAAGGATGTCATAATATCACAAACATCAAATTTGGGTAGCGTCTAACGCAAATACAGCATAACGGAGATGAACAGGATCATGTACATCGAAAGTACTTTAGTGTTGGAGGGGGGCGCGGTGGCTCAGTGGTAGAGCGTTCACCTCTGGTGCTTGGGGTCCCGGGCTCGATCCCAGCCCCCGCCAAGTGAACTTTGTGGTGGACAAACACCGTGCTCGTGGGTTTTCTCGGGGTTCTCCCGTTTCCTCCCACTTTGTTCATTCCACCATTTCACTCATCTCTCATTATCACCGTCAACTTTAGCCTAACCGGCATAATCGTGGGACGTAAAACTTACAGATTTCATTTCATTTAGTGTTGGATACCATGGTCATGATATGACTTGTTTCTAATAAACAGGAACGAAGTTACCAGGCCTTGAAAGTTTTATTATTTTTCAAAACATTTATTTTGAAAAAATGTTTAGATAAGTATCGTATCTAATTATTTGTGTGGTTTGTAATAGATGTGTAAATTACTAAGCCGTTTACAGCACTTTGATATCTCAAACCGTTCCGGAGATATAAACATTGCTGAAGTTTGCAACACTGCTAATTTCGAGAACAAATACCTTGAACCTTGAACCTTGATACTAAAAGCTATTGCTGCAATGTTAAAGAAGAGAAGAGAAACAACAATCATATTAAATATTTCCCACAAATACGTCATTTTCAGTAGGATATGATAGATACGTGTAACGCAACCTTGTGAATACATTAATTTCCGTAACTGGGGTTGGATTTTAATGATATTTGCTGATACATGAAGTGATACAAAATTTATGACCCCCCACTTTATGCCATTCCAAAATACATCCCCTTTAAAAGTGTAATTTTTTGTATTTTTCTAGTGATTTCATGTATTGGTTTGCAGCCCTGCATATTTATTAAGGAGCAAGGGTATATGCTCTCCGTGTACCTCAGTCTCTCCTCTAAACATTCGTTCTTTTTTCGAGTTCGTCTGATACATACGTCCTGAGCAACTGAAGTTTTCGTAAACGCTTGCAAATGCAAAAAATGGCACTCCATCGACAACAAAGATGGCCGACATTTCGAAACACTTATACCGGTACCTGGTGACAAGGGCGAGTACGTTCAGCGTAAGTGTGATCGAGTTATAATAAATGTACAAAACAAACGAAGAACTAGAAGAAGAAATAACAGACATAATAATGAAGAAATGATACAATGCATGCAAAACAAAGAAGAAGAAGAAGAAGAAGAAGAAGAAAAAGGAGAAATGATTACCTGCAGTAATAGTTGGAGTAATTGAAGATAATCTTTTCTGGTGTGGATAAGAAGATATGATGAAAATCATTTAAGGATTTTTCCTTAGCTTTGAAGCATACGAATAAGTATGAATAGAGTTCACATAGGGACGATTTCACACTTTGAATTTGTTTATTATTGAATTTATAATAAAGAGAATTTGTACGCAGAAATTGAATGTGTTGCATTACGTATGGAGGAAATCCAAATATATCGAAATAGTCTGCACGTCCACCAGTATTATTATATAGGGATACCCAATGGGTACCGATTTCCAGTGGATGGATTTGTATTTATGGTGATAGCTGCAGGTAGCGGAATATGTAATGGTAATTCGTTAGCTGCAAATACGCCAAGGTAAAGATTTTGAAATAAAGAATTTGTTTCAAGTGAACGCAATAATTCTAGTGTAGAGGACATCATGTATAAAAATGCATACATGTACTACTATGAGCAAAATAAATGACGCGTCTCTTTATTCTGAAGTTTTTTTTTTTTTTTGAAAATATCTCTGTTTTCTTTATATGTTGGAAATTTCGGAAGGTTTCCCCAGCAGGAAACGTTAATAACAAACAAGTTTTTAATATTTGTGTTAGATTTTAGCTTAAAATAAATAAATTAGAAGCAAAAAACATTAAATCGACCGAAATTACAGAAATTACCAACTCTCCTAAAGTGAGAAATTTTCAAGAACGCAAGGGAATTCTGCAGTTCAGCACGAAGCAGCGATATCTAGTCATTGAGAGAAACTTGGATTAAATCTACAAACGAAAATTTTAACGAAACATTTCTAGTATGTCTTATAGACTTAAATAGTGTGACGTCACATCCTTCTCGTTGCCATGGTGATCGCAGTTTTATTTTCTAAACAACATTGCCCCGACACAAAATGGGAATCGAACCCGGGACCCTTTGCACTTAAGTCTTAGTTTCTTCTCACTCAGCCACGCCGTCTCTTGAGAATTTAGCGTGTCTTACGATATATGCGGCGAGTAGAAAACTTTAAGACGGTTTTTCTCGGTTATTTTTGGCCATTGCGCTCTCAGTTTGTAATATTAACTCTGTAAATGTGCACTACCACATCGGAAAAAATGGCCCCGAAGTTCACTTACCAAATTCTTCCTTCTCCTTGTAAGAGAAAGTTACCTAACCAAGTACATTTGATATCGTGATGTCACAAATTGATTTTTCCTCACATAAAAATAGGAAACAATAGTAATAAAAAACCCTTACTCGTACTGGGCTCGAACTAACAACCTAATTCGTACAGACTAGTTGTTCTAACTAACTGAGTTTCGATTTCTTACGCAAAAGAAATCTGTTATATTACGAGGCATGCTTTTCATTATGATCGTGCTGTTAATTTATTCTTTCGATAGGTAGTTTCCACTGTTTGCTTTATCTACATAAATAAATGTATATATTTATATATTAAGAGTCTTTGGGTAATGTGTGTAATAATTTCACGACAAATATACTTGCTTAAATGTATGCTATGATTGGCTCTGATTGTCTGCTTCTATGGAGGTTGGAAAAAAGTCAAAACTGTTCGAAGTAATACGAACACGGCTTAAGAACAGGGACTGAACTGAGTTATCAGTCGGTTGACTTTGAGGGCAAATCACCAAAGGGTAGCTTTAAACGAAAGTTCAGCACGCATTTCAGTGATTGGTTATCTGCCAAATCACGTTTGTTCTTACGAATAATATTTTACAAACCTAACCTTTCGGTAGAGCGCAATGGCAGAGAACCAAAGGGAAGGAATTCTTGCCCTTGTTAAGGTGGGGTATCACCATGTGCAATAAAAATGTCGCGTCTCCTTGAAGCGATACTTTATCAAAAATAAATCGTTTGCTTTATATATTCGAAGTTTCTGAGGGTTTCAAAATTAGGAAACGTTACTGACAAACAAGGACGCATTTTGGGGTGGGTTCAGGGGGTCCGGACCCCCTCTGAAATCCTAACTTTATTGTAAATTTAACCTAATTTTTTTGGTTATTTTCAAAAAAATTATCATAATTTATCCTAGTATTGAAGTCGGACCCCCAAATAGTTTTGTACCGCTCCCACAATAAATTCCTGCCTGCTGTCAAATATATTTTCAATATATTCGATAAATAATAAAGTAAAATAACTAAATTAGGAGGAAAAAGCTTCAACGCGGGTAATTTTTGTCCACTGTCAATATTGTTAAAAGGGATATTAAAAGCTAAAACTTCTAGTCAATGCTCAATCTTGGAACTTCACCCCGAACAGTAAGCAAATTTTCGAAATACACTCAGCCCTAGGCAGAAGGTATTGTAAGCGAGTTACGTTTGGCAACATCGCATGGAAACAAATGAATGCCGAATTGCATTCTAATCCGCTCCTCCTCCTCCTCCTCCTGCTACTACTACTACTACTTTTGCTATGGATCTGTATAGTACAAGGGCAAACTTATTTTAATGAAAGAAGTTTAATGAAAATTTAAAAAAATAATGGTTAAATCACTTTTTGAATATTATTTTAATCTTATTTTAAGGAAAGAAGTGTTATAAAAATTTTAAAAATAATAAAAAAACTCCCTAGGCGAGGTTTGAACCCACACCAAAACCAATTTTCGTTAATAGCGTGTTGCGCTAGCTAACTCGCCTACGAGAGCCGACAGCATCTAACGTTTACTTTGTGCTATGTTTAGGACATGACTCGTGATGTCACCAATAGAATCACGATATAGACATTATTTTTCCTACATTGCAGAGCCCCCGAGATTTGATCCTTGTCTACTCGGACTGAAATTGTCATTTGGAACCAACACTTTTATATGAAGCCAAAAATTCCTTTAAAATAGACAAGAATTTTAACATTTTTGTTTTTTCCCATAAGGGGGTCATAGTCTCTACACCGAAGAGCCCCCCGAGATTCGATCATTGACCACTGAGACTGAAATTCTCACTTGGAACCAAAATTTTAATATGAAGTCAAAAATTAAACTTTTACATCAATTTGAACTGACTGGGTCCCGGTTTACCCCACTATTATGTTTAGTTTAGTTAAGTGCTAATTTGTGACAGCTTCACATCATCAAAAGACCCTTTCACTTCACCGGCCCCCAGGAGTCCGTTTGGATCCGCCACTAGAATCAATAGACACTGTTCCTATTCTTTTTATCACCCTTGGTTGTGTAGGGGCTCCCTCGAACAAATAAAGAAGTGGTAATATTACAATCAATTGGCACTAAATATTAGGTATTTCTTTAGTTAACTATCCCTAACCGCACAGGGCCATCTTCGATAGAATAAATAATGCTACGTGATATTCCAATCATGAAGGGGGAGAGGATGCTCTAAATATATTTCTTGTTCATTTTATCTGCCATGCTTATCAGAAATTACTTTTTGTTGGGAGGGTACTGAAATGAGAGGGGCAAAATAAAACGTCGTGCAGCCTCCCACATGGTTGCTCAAATTATTACTAAAGAAAGCATTTTAAACTAAGATGTCTAAGGTTACTACATTATGTAAGGATGGCATATTCAGGATTATTATTATTATTATTATTATTATTATTATTATTATTATTATTATTATTATTATTATTATTATTATTATTATTATTATATGAATGGCTTTGGAGCACCGAAATTGTGTAAGACGAACCATGGTACGTAGAGGTTTAAGATAGGTGGTCATAGGGGAGGAAAAACCAGGATTTTTCTCTATATGACAATTATGTGCTGAAGGTAAGAAGCATCATCATTCTACAATAGGCTGCTTTTACGTAAAATATCAGCTACTTCAGTTCTCCTCCTTTGGTCTACTTACCTCATGTGGTAAATTCAAAACAAATACATTGTAAAACTTTTCCATAATATAACATCTAGGGAAAATTAAACATTTAATAAAGAAATCTGTTATCAAAATGTCCAAACAAGTAGATAGAAGACTATTTAATGATAAACATTGAGAAACTTTATAAAATTCTCCAAATTAGAATTAACGTTTACTGGAAAACATTCGTTATGCACCAGCGAACATGTACTGAGCAGTGAGCACAGAGAAAATTATTACGAAACTGTTTCCAAACAAAATTAGGGACACTAATGCAGGTGCGACAACGAAATTTTGTTTCTTTTTTTGGTATAATCATGAGTTTTACACATATGTTACAATTAGATACTTTGCCACAGAAAAAAAATAAAATAACCATAGTAATAAAAATGACAATTACACTTCCATGGGGTTCGAACCAGCTATCTACGGCATACATACTCGTTGCTTTAGGTAACTGAGCTATTTGTCTTCTTTCCCGAACTAAACCTGTTCTACGGTAAAGACGATTTCTCGTTACGATCGTGCTACAAATTCGTCTTTTTCCATAGGTAATTTCCACTATTTGCTCTATCTATACGTTAATACTTAGCATAGATTCATATATTTCGAGTTTGCAGGAAATGCACGTAATAAGACATACTAGAAATGTTTCGTTAAAAGCCTCGTTTGTAGATTTAATCCACATTTCTGTCAATGACATAGACATCGCTGCTTCGTGTTGAACTGCAGAATTCCCTCGCGTTCTTGACAATTTCCCACTTTAGCAGAGTTGGTAATTTCTGTAATTTCGGTCGATTTAATATTTTTGCTTCTAATTTATTCATTTTAAGCTAAAATCTGACACAAATATTTAAAACGGGATTGTTATAAACGTTTCCTGCTCGGGAAGCCTTCCGAAGTTTCGAACACATAAAGAAAACGGAGATATTTTCAAAAAAAAACTTGAAAATAAAGAGACGCGTCATTTATTTTGCTTATAGTAGTACATATATGTAGTGGTATTAAAATAATAATAATAATAATAATAATAATAATAATAATAATAATAATAATAATAATAATAATAATAACGTACCATTAAAAATCCATGATGATGTTTCTCTGGTGATAAACTTCTAAGAGAGACTAAATTCATCATATGTGAATTATGAGACAGGTACTGGTAGATTGTTCTTAAAATCAACTTCCAGCCGAACACAGCCATGTCTAATAAGGTTCCAATGCCGCACAGCTCCATCTTGCGTAATGTCGAAAACTAAGTTAGTGTATCCTTGAGGAAAGTGAAGACGACGAATGTGGTTTCTATGATCGGAAAAGTGAATACCTGATGAACAGAATAAGGTATGATATGAAGAAAAATATAGGTTGTTTTCAAAGTTTGGTTGTAAAGGGTTTGAAGGTGTAGTTTTTCCATCAATGTATAATGAGAAGAAATTGATGTCAAAAGTAAATGGATTTGAAATTATCGTTCCTGTAATGGCATCATTTCGAGTAAACGACACAATTACTCGAGTTGGTAATACTACCATAAATAAATTATCGATTGTTTTTGATTGAAGATGCTTTGCAATGACAAATGACTTCATTTAAACTCTTGCGAAAGGACATTTGGCGGATGTTGATTGTAGAAGCTTGTTATGTGCTAGTTTTATTGTAGGGCTAACATCAATCGTTTTAATCTGTAAAGCAGCGTCTAAAATATTCACTTTAGCCTCAACAGACGATTCACTAGCGATGAGACAAAAGTTTGGCTTTGCAGGAATTAACTTGATGTGTAATTCTACTCCTTGGATAAAAAAAATTATCCTGGTTAAAAGTATCACAATGAAGATGTCCAAGCACGTCAAATTTTGCACTTTTCTTGTTAATTCACAACGCTGTTGCAATCTCTACCACCACTAGATGTTGCATCCATATGTCCATCAGTATCTTGAAACCATAATGCACATTGAAGATTAGTGATTTTAGCAGAATCATCATAATACAACAGTTTTTCGATCTACGAACGATATGCACGATTATGAGATGGAAATAAGATGATTTTGTTATTTAACACTTTCAGCCCAATGTGTATCTTTTTGATACACAGTGAGGGTTTACTAATGGACCACGTGTATCAAATAGATACATATGGGCTGACAGTGTTCATAGCAAACTGTAGTCTGGTCCCGGGATGAAATTTACTCAAACAGGGTTGGGGCTGAGAGTGTTAAGAACACTCCCACTTCACTGGACATAGAATTTTAAAAATCAATTATAGGAAACACAAACCTATTACTTTCTCCAAATACTGATCCATAGGCTTAACGATTTGAGATTCAATGAATCAGTTGTTCCTGGGATGACAAATTCTATAGTTGCATTGTCAGGTACTGAGCTGATTTGTTTATACGTAACAACATGATTATCTAGTATGCTGGTTTGCGTTGGTTTTGTAGAAAAAATATCTAGTTCACTTTTACACACTGGCAGGATTGATGATGTAGGAAAGCCATGGTGAAGATTTAATCAAAGATATCGTTTGATAATTTTCTCTTCTTATCAGACTGATTTTTCGTCGCTTTCTGTGTACGTTTCCTCATGCACTTCTTCTTCTTCTTCCGCTTGATGATGTGTAATAATAAAGAGTTAAAGATGGAATGATGTGTAATTCTTCTTTTCCTTCGCTGATATCCAGATCCTAACATAGATTTCAGTTTATTTTTAACTTTTTCTTCCAAAATAGATCTCGTTTCACCCATTGGTTGATGAAAGGATTCGTTAATAGGTTGTTTATAAATGATGACGTCATCAATAAAGTTTGCTTCACATTTTAATTATTCCTTTCCCATTGTGTTAGCTCCTTGTTTTACTAATGGCATGACAGAACGAAATAATCCCCCAGGAAGCTTCCAATACCATGACAAACTTGATAAGGTGAACCAACATAAACGTTTGAAGTTCCAGAAAGAGCTTGTTTTTGATAATATTGTAAATATGGATTATTCATAATTGTTGATGACACATAGACCGAAAATGTAGTTTAGCGCATACTGTTCCGAAAGTAAATGCCAGTGAAGAGTCTGTACTATATCTTATATCTACTTTGATGTGTTCAAAATGTACCTTCTCTATAGGTAGATAATGTGAAGGATTATACATCTCTATAGCACTACTTCCAAACGTATGACTCATAGATTCATACTTATGATACGTAACAATGGCGCTACTGTATCTCCAACAAATACCGATTAAATTTATCACAATATATATATACATTGTCGATGGAAGTACTAAACGTAAATTTTGAACCCTTTGGCCTTCTTGCACATCCTTTAAATCGACGTTTCGATCAATTTCCAACGTCGCACTAACACTTGGTGTTAATGCAACGTCTAAATATGTGTCGTTATGAAGACGTCGTATAAAACAGATATTACTTTCGCGAATGTAGGAAATATGTAAATTTGTGAATCTGCTTTGCATATTAATTAGCTTTATCAACTCTGAAATATCAGCATAATAATCCACAGGAATAGTTATAAACTTCCACTCATCACTGCAGGTTTGTAAAAAATTATTATTTTGTTCACCAATATTTAAAATTGAATGAGGATAATGGATCATAACAATAGAATCTTTACACTTCTCACGGAATTCCATTCTTTGATGAAGCTTAGTAGTTTATGATGTTAAGTGTTGTTAGAAAAATATTGCATCGAACTATTACTGGGAAGTATAACGTAAAATCTCCATCAGGTACTATTTTTCTTCCTGATCTTCTTTAGCGATGATACAGGTATCCATTAACCGAAAGAAGAAGGACATCATTTACAATTAACAAGATATTCTTTTCTGCTAATTTTTGTTCTTGTGTGTATGATTTTACCTATGTTAAACTTTTTTGATAACGTCACAGGTGTTTGTTCCTCTCTATAACATAATCCATCCAGTGGTTCTTTGTTTAAATCTTCTATCTTATAAACAGGCGGATCTCTAGGTATTATCTTCTTCACTTTAAATATTTCAGAAGTCTAGTTTTGCATGTATCCTTTATCAAATGTACAGTCCGCGGCATATAATTTGTTACAAAAAATCTAAGTCCAAATGAATAACAAACTCTTCCCCAGTTTTCTTATGCATTCCCGCAATACATGTATCAATCGATTAGTTGCTTCTAGTATTTATTCCAACTCCTCCCCGTCCTCCACCTCTCCTTGTCTAAAGCAGTGTGTGTGACGTAGTACACTCTTTCCATTCAGCTGAAAAAGAAACAGGAATCAAGTTTACAACGTTATAGCTTTAAAACAGTCTTTTCCATTCGTTTGTTCTGAAATATTTTTAAGAGCCTAAATTAAAGGAAAGTCACACAATCTTCCCAGAGCTTCATAAATATCTTTAGTTTCATTCTTTTCTTTCTTTAAAGAGTGCAAGCTAGTAAGATGCTCCCTAAGAAATCTATGGAAATTGCCAAGAGCTCTAAAATATCTACGGACAGAAACGAGTTTTATTCAATGATTCATTGAATTTCATTTCAGTAAGTGCAAGCAAATGTTTCAGGGGCGTCATTTGGGCAGGACAGGAGGGTGTAATTCCCCCTCTCTTGAGCTTCATAAATACGTATTTTTTGATCAAATGTATAGTAATACACTAATAAAAAGGGAAAATCTTATGTCGCCGGAGAATCTCTTCCTCCCCCGCCCCGAATAAAGTCTAAAAGACACTGGTTTTAACAACAAACCTATAGAGCTACGATAGCACATTGCTAAAGAGCTTACATTTGGTTTCAAGAGTCGAAGGTTTGATCTCAAGCCATATGACTTGTTGGGTGACATTGAGAGAGAGAGAGAGAGAGAGAGAGGGAGGGATTCAAGTATGGAGACAGAGAGGGATGATTTATATACACAGATTTAGAATTGGGGAAAAATGATCGGACAGCATTCGTATTATGACGAAAATTCTGATTTTCTGATAGTTAAGAAGGGAAGTTTTCGAACTTCGAGGATCACATTAGGCAGTTGTCGAATTAATGTGGAGAACTCTTTTTAGAGCATCAGATGATTACGAAAGGAGAGAAAGATCTTCAGAACTGAGGAATTAAGATTTTAAAAAACCTGACTTCAGGACACGTTTTAAAGCTTTAAAATGTGTTACTATTGTTTTAATTAAGTTACATTTGATAGAACCATCTGATAAAGTAGTGCCAAGCCCTGTGCGTCTTTGTCTGTTAGGTGAATGATTAATGTAAGTTACTCCTACGTGGATGGTCCGAGCTTCCAATCAAGACCATTCTTATTGATTATTTTATTTGAGCTACGCTCATACTGTATATTCCACAAGTTCAATTTTGAAGTAATGTAGTCACAGCTAGTTTAATTCGAAATAATTTTCCAATATTGTATTTGTTACTAAATTTACATGGCACTCCTCACTGTTTGTAGCCCTGCATAAATACAAAATTGTTTTAAAAGTATATTTTACTTTCAAGTTTTAATGTTTTTTTAATTGTTCTTCAACTTTATTTTATAATTATTTTCTATTTCTTAATTATAACATATTTTCTATTTATATTGTATTCTATGTTACGCGTTCATTATTTATATTTTATGTCTTACCTTTGAAGAGGAGCTTTTGACAATTCAGAGCAGCAGGGACATACACAGGATGCAGGCCTTTGCAATCAAGACCTTTTGCCCCCACGAAATCACTACTTTTTTTGTAAATTATATCTAATTTTAGAGATGATGATAGCAGGGGCGGATTCAGAGGAGTGCGTTCGGGCGATCACATCCCCCAGAATAGGGAACTTTTTATACTTTTTATTCTAAAAATAAAACATATCTTAAGTATTTTTCATCTTTGTATTATAAATTTAAATTAAAACCTGAAGTAGATAGGCCTTACTTTCTTATGAAAGTTAATTCTGCAGAAGAGCTACTTCTCCTTTCCTAAATTTGTTTTTTTCTTTTCTTTTCTTTCTTTCTTTTTTTTTTGCGATCCGCTCTTACCTTGATTTGACTTCGAACGACCGCCCCTCCTAAACAATCATCCTGGATCCGCCCCTGGATGATAGACATTTTAGTAAAATATGCCCTCAATCGCTGAAATAAATTCCTGTCAAGTTTTCAATAGCTGAAATAAATTTCTGTCTACGGCCCTGCAAAACAGTGACGATTTTAGGGAGTGATCAGTTAGTAATGCCTCCCTGGAGCAACGACACTTCCCCAGAAGTCATATCTCCGATAATTCAGAATGTGATTTGTGCATTATCACTTTTCACTCTCAGTGTCTTCAAACGCACCAAAAAGGAACTGTTCTGAAGCATTTACTGGTTCTCCCTATGACCCCATTTCAATATGGCCAACCTTGGACATATACATATCTGAAATATCACCTTTGATGTCAGTGATCCCGAAAACTATCCATTCCACACAAATATAGGATATTTTCGATTCTTTATTCCTGTCACCCTCCCATTGTCAACTCGAAGCCAACCAAGGCTTATTTTGAACTTACGCAGCATCCACAGTGTCACTTTTCATCTTTGCACATAAATTCGACACTGATTACGTTCGTATTTAACTACTTTTACGTCACCTTCACCTCTTGGTAGGGATTTTTTCAGTATCTCGCCCCCACAACTATGGAGAAATTTCAACCAACTAAGTATAATTATAAATTATCATCTGAAACACAACAGTACGGGTGATCTTTTTCGCAGAGGAATTCGTTAACTACTGTTTCAATATCAATGTATTGGCTTTTTTGCTCTGCATGCTGGAGATTGCCAAAGAGCTAAACTTCATCTGCACTATTGTGCAATGAATATAGGTTTTAGTGGTTTAATTTACTGAATATTCGCTTAGATGATGCTCTCGTCACAGAAAAAGTGATACACAGTTATAAAAGAAAAATGAAATGAAATATCTAATTTTTACATCCCACGATTATGCCGACTATGCTAATGGAGAGAGTAATGGTGAGAAATAAATGAAATTGTTTAATGAAAAAAGTGGGAGGAAACGGGAGAAACCCGAGGACACTCATACACACGGTGTTTGTCCATAATAAAGTTCATTCGGCGTGAGCTGGGATCGAACCAAGGACCCCATGCACCATAGGTAAAGTTATAAAAGAATAGGCGTCTAAACAAATACGGAACACTACTATCAATGAGAGTTATATAAGATTAGATTTTTAGTTATTTCATTCTAAGTTAAAATTTCAATCAATCTTGTTCTTCATTGCTGTTCGAAAACTTAAAGTTGTTGCTGCAAGGACGTGATAAATCTTTTCAGTAGACTTCGCAGTCCCCTCCACAGCTTGTTTTTCATGTAAGGCTAAAGTAGTTTCATTTTAGACATCGAGGAAAAATAGTGGAATTACGAATTTTCAATGGGCCCCGTTTTACTCTGGGCTCCCTCAACGCACTGCCGTTAGTTACGTCACTTTTCAGGATGCATGATGCAGCTTCTGCTTTTAGGAATACTTTCTAAGGCAGTACAATTTTTTTTAACTGCTGTGTGAATTAAGTTGTATTTGCTAGAAGTGTCGGTTAAAGGAAACTAAAGATCCTACACTCAAACACAAATAATCTCTTTCGAAACTCTAATGGAAAACGAAACGAATCGTCCTAAACATGTTACGCTTTTGAAGAGAAAAAGAGCAAAGCAGTAGTTTCACATACGCTTAATGGTGTTTCTTGGATACAAATTTATAACTTACAAAAGTCATGTTCACGTCATGGTTTGATAGAGGAGTTCGCTACGAGCCTTCACACCGTGAGGACGTGCTTTGTCGCTGGTGCGGTGTTTGTGGTGTGTTTGAACTACGTAGTACCGGTTATTGATATACTATTAGTGCCTTTCACTATCTGTATATAGATATATATATATATAGATAGATAAATAGAAGTGATATATAGAATTGTTTCTGTGTCGATACTGCATATACTGCATTGATATCAATATGTCCCAGAATATTCGTACGAATACTGTGAAATTCGAATTCGATAAGAGTACAAGATCCAGGCGGCCATTAGCACTTGACATACATAAATGGCTAAGTGAGAACTTCGCACCCTTATTAACTGAGGCAACGGCCATACAACTGCATAATGAGGAATATTGTATATATGTGAAAATCGGTGATGTGCATAAGTTTAACGTATTTATGTCGAATAACCCAGGAACAGTGAATTTCCGCCACAGTGATGGACTGATAAGTGAAATACGAATTTCAGACGCCGCCTCTGCTTTGACTCGTGTACGCGTTTTGGATTTGCCTATGGAATTGCAGGATGAGATGGTAGTGAATGTATTAAATGAATATGGAACTGTACATAACGTTACGCATGAAAAATGGCCTGCATATCTCCCATACCCTATTTATAATGGAGTGCGTATTATTTCCATGGAACTGAAAAAACCCATTCCCTCCAAAGTGTTTTTTGACAACCAAAAAGCCACGGTGATGTACCAGGGGCAACAAACAACGTGTTGGATATGTGCCTCCCCCGGACACGTCCAGTCCTTTTGCCCAAAGAAGAGAAATGTAAAACCACCCGCATCGCAACATGCTGAGGAACTCCGGATGACGGAAATATTTAAAGGAACACTTCCATCTACCCGGCGATATGCGAATGCGCAAGTTGCTGAGACTCTACCGCCAATGAGAACCCTGACAAATGAACTGCCGAGAAGTGATAATAGTGTGCCTCCTCTTAATGATGAAGTTGCATTTCCGGCTTTATTCAAACCCGTTGATGCATCTCCTTCGTCCCTAGCATCTCCAGCGATAGCGAGTGAAGTGACGCCTTCTTCCATCTCTGGGCCTACTCAAGAACTACCTTCGCCAGTGCGCGCTTCTGAAACAAGTGAAATGTGTGAGTCGTCTTCCCAGCGAGTAAACACAGTAAATAGTAAAACCCACGAACAGCAATTAAGTGCCACGCATATATTGGAAGAGGAAGCTGTTTCGCTGCCGTTAGGTAAGAAACGAAAGCCGAATCTTGCTGATTCCCTCCATTCGAGTGACGTGTGTGAAACTGTAACCGAAACTTTTAGTTATGATTTAGATACTTCCTCCATAACATCTAATGACCAAGTAGAAACAGTATCATCAGTGGAAACAGTAGAAAAACATGCCAATCAGTTGCCTGTTGCATTTACCTACTCGACAAAATACTCTGGGTCCAGAGTCAGTTCCATAGCATATTTCTAAGTATTGTGCATCGATATGTTGATTGGCCTTGTACTTTCTTTCCCTCAGACATTTGTCTGCTTTTATCTTTTTTTCTGCAGTTGTAGTATTATTGTTTCCAACAGTAATATGCCTCTGCCTAATGCGCGGTCATTTTGTACACTCAATTTAAATGCTATATCCAACTTCTCTAATCAGTGCTTACTGCAACAATTTGTAACACAACTTGATGCCGATTTTCTTATGTTTCAAGAAGTGGCATTCTCCTCATTTTCCTTTTTACCGGCATATACTGCTATTATTAATCAAGGTGAAAATCAACGGGGAACTGCTATTTTGTACAAGAAAGGTATACAAGTGGATGACGTAAGATGTTTACCTTCCGGGAGGGCAATTCGTTGTCGCTCAGAGGGGTTCACAATTATTAACATTTATTCACCATCTGGGACGCAAAACCGCTTACGCAGGGAACAGTTTTATAATGAAGACATAGTGCCGTTGTTACCAGTAGTACCAGACAAACTTATTATGGCCGGAGACTGGAATGCGGTGGAATCACCATTAGACACGTCAGGACATTATATACCATGTAAGGCTATGCAAACTCTTATCTCACAACTTCACCTACGTGACGTTTGGTTATTATGTCATGCAGAACGACAAATGACGTACCGCTCCGCCCGAGTACAATCACGTTTAGATAGGATCTATATATCAGACGTATGCCGGCAACATATTACAGAAGCGGCCTTGCACATCCCCTCTTTTTCTGATCACGTAGCCGTCTACATTACCTGCAAGTTCCCACAAGCTGTGAGTCGATCTGTTGGTCGCTCATATTGGAAATTGCCATCTCGACTTTTAAACCGCGCTGATATTAAAAACTTGTTCCTTCGTAAGTGGCAGTATTGGTGTAAACAACAGCGCTATTACCACAGCCTTAATCAGTGGTGGGTAGCTTACGCAAAACATAAAATTCGTTCATTCTTTCAATGGCAAGCTCGCGAAACAAAGACCGATCTTCTCCATACCCAGGAATATTATTACAAAATTCTGCATGACATATGGTCACAACCGAGCACACCGGAAAATTTTACTCTCATGAACCACATTAAAGCAAAATTACGTCAAGTGGAACATCAACTTTTTTCTAAGTTGTACAGCCGCACACATCTTGGTGAACAACTGGAAAATGAAAAGACCACCTTCTATCATTATATGCGCAATGTGCACCGTAATACCTCCAAATATATAGATTGTCTTAATGTAGGTGGGGAACAAACCCTCTACAAATTTGATGATATACAAAATGAGTTTGTTCGTTATTATCAGCAAATGTATGACACACCTCAGGATACGTTGATGGACATACAAGACTTTATAGATTTTCCTTTACCGCATGCCCCTCCCGACGCCTTGGATTCCCTCATGCACCCCTTTTCGATCGAGGAATTGATGAGTGTTTTGAAGAAATCTCATAATATCTCCAGCCCTGGGCCTGATGGACTCCCGTACCTATTCTATAAGCAATATTGGGATATTGTTGGTCAGACAGTACTTGAAATAATGAATGAATTATTGCACGCCTCTAATATTCCACAGAATGATGGTATCTTGATACTCCTTCCTAAAAAATCCGGCCGAATTTCTCTTGAGGACTTTCGTCCCATTACGCTTCTGAATACCGATCTTAAAATATTGACCAAAATGATTGCTAGCCGCTTAAAACCCATCTGTATTCAGCTCATCAGCCCCTATCAAGCTGCACTCAATCCTACGTATAATATGCAAGCAGCACTATCCAAACTGCGAGATATTATTTCATATTACCAGTTTAAACGTCTCCCAGCCTGTGTAGTCTCACTTGACTTTCGGAAAGCTTTTGACAGTATGACCCATCAATATATCTACGCGATACTTAAGGCATATGCATTTCCTCCATCCTTCATCAGCCTCATTACTACGTTATACAACAATGCATCCTCCAAAATTCATTTAAATGGTCATTTGTCACCTGCTATAGACCTTAAACGTGGTATCAGACAAGGCTGCGCACTTTCGGTATATTTATTCAGTCTCGGACTTGACCCTCTACTACAAAAAATTGCGAGGGAGCAAGATCCACTATTACATGATTTTCACAAGCTTAATATCCAAGCATACGCAGATGATGTTACATTACTCTCTACTGAATTTTCTCATCTTCAGAAAGCAATGCAACATATTGAGCGGTATTCCTTGCTCAGTGGACAAATGCTCAATACACATAAATCTAAGCAATTATTGTTTCATGACTGGCAATGTCCGGATTCACCACCGAACCCTTGGAACGTGCAGTCGGTCTCCTTTCTTAAAATTCTTGGTATTACATTCACTAATGATGCCAAAAATCAACAGCAGCATATATGGAACCCGATCATAACCCAAATGCGTATACAAAGTCAAGCAGATAAACCACGCGCACTTCCCTTGTATCAACGGGTATGGTATGCTAACGCCTACCTTTGCTCCAAACTTTGGTATGTGGCACAAATTTTTCCTTTAACAGAAATGTATGCCAAGAAAATAGACTCCCTCATTGGGTGGTTTCTATGGAAAGGATGCCTTTTCCGAGTACGACGGTCTGTTCTGTCCCTCCCATATGCTCACGGTGGGCTCAATATGATTAATATTCGACAGAAAGCTAAAGCACTACTGTTAAAAAACATACATGTACAGTCTTTAAATGCACATTCACACACTGCGCAGTGGTTAACGTGCTGGACAGCCAGTCTTCATGGAAATAACCCTCCTCACTTACGCCATGAAAATCTTTGTCCATCCTATCTTCGTGACCTCATCTTAAACTGGGCCTATTTACCCACCTTGTCCCAAGAACAGGCCGGTAAAACACGAATTTTATACACCATACTTCAACAACAGCACGACAATTCTGAAACTGCTTCTATCATCACGCACCATCCACACCACAACTGGCCCGCGATTTGGCAGAATTTGAATCATCCTCTCCTCACCAGTGAAGTGAAAAGTCTGTGGTACCAAGCAATTCATAATCTGATTCCCACCAATGAACGCTTATACGCTATTCATCGGAGTGATAATGACTTATGCCTTATTTGTGGACACAGAGATACCTTACACCATCGCCTTTCGGAATGTTTTGATGCTAGACCCATTTGGAACCAACTTATTACTTGGCTGGCACTCAACTGCCGTAAACCTAAACAGTATTTTACGGCGAACATTTTTCTTTTCCCTGACTATCAATGGTTTCCGCCAACTCGGAACACAACCGTTACCTGGCTTCTCGGCACTACTCTCTATTACTTGCTTCACGGTAGACCGCACTGTACAGCAATTGAATATTTTGATTATTTGCAACGTTCCCGGTGGAAACTACGGCGTCGGGTGGAGGAAAACAAATATTTCGCGAATTTTTTACATGTCATATTTGATTAGTAGAATTTTTTTTTCCTGGTAGTGTTAACTTACCAGTACAACGTCTTGACTCTCTGTATTTACATATATTTCTCATGTATAGATTCTAGTTTCATAATTATGTACTGTTTTAACACACATGGTTCTTATGTAGTGTTGTAACCTGGACTTTGTATTTCAGAACATCATGAAATAAACGAAAAAAAGTAGAAAAAAAAAGATAGATGAAGGGTTAGTAAAAGGAATTCTTACGCTGGTGGTCGTGGGTTCGAATCTCTGCTCTTCTTGTTACTTTTTTCTCTTAGCTACACTTAGTTTGTGCATTCCAAACCTCGAAATTTGGTTTGGATTACTTATGAAAGCAGGTAGAGAATTAATTGTAGTCGAAATTAGTTTCAAATATGAGATTATAATTACATATTTTGTCTTTAACTTATTATGTATCAATTTTTATATCACATTTTCCAGTCTTTATTTAATTCATCTTCCGGTGTAATACAATGAACATTTGCAGAGCGACGTCAGTCGGACGAAAGTACTATATTCCATTGTTACTCTAATATACCTAGGTATTTGTTCATATATTTATAAATTGTTTACTAAGTAAAAACTTATGGCGGTCCACATTATGTGTCATATAATAGACCGTACGAAAGCGGACATAGCAGAAGGCGTATTGCAAATATCCCTGGTGATAAAAAGTAGGGGTCTTCTTCACTAGATTCGAACCACTGTTACAGGCGGTTTTGGTTTACATAGCAAGCATAATACCACTCGGCCACCAAGTCTCGCACGTTAGCCTCTTTATTAATGCAGAACATACTGAGACACTTACATTCACTGGTGTCGCGTAATGTATTTCATAAAATTTTGTTAATAAGTGGGTCGAATTAGGTAGCCCTCGAGAGGGCTGATGGTGTTGTAGGCGAGCATTTATTAATAGTGTGTATAGTCCCCTTGGGACTCGATTACAGCTGCCATACGCCGTGGCATTGAATCCACCAGGCGAGAGATATAGCGTTGGGTGCAACAGATCGACCACGCATCTTCAACACGCTCCCAAAGATCATTAGATGTTCGTGGAGGATTCTTCGACCAGGTTTCCCGCAATGTTCTTGCAACAGAGGCCCACATATTTTCAATAGGGTGCAGATCTGCTCCATGAGGAACCCAGTCAACTATTTCGACATCAGGTTGCCTCTGCAACCATGTCTGAACCACATTTGAATTATGTATCGAGCTATTGTCCTGTTGCAAATATAATATGCCGTCACCTACATGAGCTTTTATTTCCGGAAGCGTTTCATCCAGATGTTCCACATACTTGTGGGCGTTTAGGCGACCAGGAATCCTGTAGATTCCTCCGAAATTTGCAGCCTTCCATATCCATGCCCAACAGTGGACAGTTACATGTCCCATTCGACCAGAACGGGAAACGTATTCAGAGGCATACCTTTTTCCAGGGGGGCGGTAAACACGCTTCGGCCCGAAGTTTGCACTGGAAAATATTTTTTCGTCTGTGAAAACGACCTCGTCCCACACACGTGCAATATTTAACTGTGCAAACGCCTGACTGTCAACCATGTGGTCTTCTGTTAGTCGCTCCTTAACAGCTGCCCTGTATGATCTCAAACCAAAGGATTTGAGTCTACGACGGACAGTCGTAACATCGCCTGGGAAATTGGTTTTCTCTCGTAACTGTCGGGCAGACATGAAAGGGTGCTCACGACATTGGGCAATTACACTCTGGTCTTCTTCGGCAGAGGAAATTCTTTGTCGCCCACTTCCTCTTTTACGTCTTACATCTCCTGTTTCCTCATATCTTCTCCACCACCTCCGTGCTGTAGCACGGTTAACGCCATATCTCGCGCCTGCCTCGCTATAGTTCATGCCCGCATGCTCAATTAAAGCAATCACGCTGCTTTTAACAGAAGCTTCGTAGTGAGCCATTTTCACACCAGAAGCAAAATGATAGTTTTGCTTAGGTGTTTGAACGGAAGGTGTTTCATGTGACGTCACGTAACAAGGCGGAGTTTCCTCTCATTGCTGTAGACGATATCGTACGCCCTCTGCTGGGTGTTTCTTGACAGAAAAAGTGCTTTTAAGCAGTTCATGGCGACCGCTTTGAAATCAAATGTAAAGTATGAGAATTAAATTTGTCATATCTGTAGTTTGGTGTAGAGACAAAACAAAATTGGAAACCAAAGGTTTAAGAACAACTCAGATTATTAATATAAAACAAGTCAAAGATTATTAACTTGTATTATCATATAACAAATGCGAGAATTTTGAAACAAAGAAAAATAACTTAGAAATTTGCAACTGAAGAAAAAAAACTAACTTAAACACACTAAAGGGTATGAGTAGGGGGATTAATGGTGACGTCAGCAATGAGGCTATATGTCCCCGTCTCGATTAACGCGAGGGATGGATTTTACCATTTCACTTTGACGGAATAACGTAGAGGATGGAGAGGAGGGGGAAGATACATAACAGCTATAAATATAAAAATAAAAGTGACAATGTTCGGTGGTGAATAACTCTTGAACTACCCGATCGTTCTCAATCACATTTTGAACATAGATGAAATTCGAACCTGGAAATCTTTTTGTTATTTCATTTTGATATTAGAACTTGCGGAAGAGGAGGGGAGGGTAAATATATGAAAATGAATAAAACTTAATAACTCTTGAACAATCTGACTGATCCCAATCAATCAAACATTCAATATAGATAAGGTTCGGACCTGGGATTTTTTTATTTTTTGCCTTGACGGCACAATGTAGGGGTGGGGAAGGGGGGACTATGTAAAAAAAATAAAAATAAAAATGCTGTCTTGGTGAGTTCATCACGCTTAAACCACCGAACTGATCTTAATCAAATTATCAACATAGATGAGGTTCGGACCTGGGGTGGTTTTTATCATATCACTTTGATGGTAGAACGTAGGGTAGGAGGAGGGGAGGGGAGATATCTATAAAAATGAATAAAACTTAACAACTCTTGAACCACCTGACCGATCTCGATCTAATTTTCAACATAGACGACGTTCGGGCCTAGAAACTTTTGTTTTAATATTTTCGCTTTGACGGTAGAACATAGGAGAGGATAAGAGAAGGGGAGATTAATATATAAAAATAAATAGAACAACTCTTGAACCATCCAACAGATTTCGATCAAATTTTCAACGTACATGACATTCGGGCCTGGGATAATTTTTGTCATACCGTGCCCCCAACATGGAGAGGTGAGAGGGATATCTAAAATCATCGAAAATGACCAATATCAAGGAGTGCTTTAGTAATAGTAAAACCATAACATATTACTATTGTTCTTTAATTTAGCCCAGCGAAATCGGGGTGCGACTTAGATTCGAGGACGTCTTAAGTTCGAGTAGTTATCGAGAAATAATTAAAGATATTAACGTGTTATTGAATTACTTTGTTAATAATAATAATAATAATAATAATAATAATAATAATAATAATAATAATTATTATTATTATTATTATTATTATTAGTAGTAGTAGTAGTAGTAGTAGTAGTAGTAGTATTGAAGATTTGATCATTCAAATATTGAAAGATCAAAATATTACCTTAAGACCTTATACCTTAAGACAATTGAACGTGTGTCATCGCCGACTAATGATCACCAAAAATTCTAAATTTAAACAAAATATTCACACATGGTTCCGACTTGAGAACCTCCAGATTATTAGCTAGCGCCTTGAGCACAGATCCACGCTCTATATGCGCTAAATGGTATGTTTTAGTATGTTTAAATTAGATTTCCTTGCCTCCAGTTACAAAATTCTAAGTTAGTATTATTCGTTCTTTCAAAATTTCTTTCGATTTTTTTTAATCATATAAGTCAATAATCTTTGGCATAGTTTATATTAATAACGTGGTTGTTCTTAAACCTTTCGTTCACTATTTGGTTTCTTCTCCGCACCAAACTACAGATATGATACGTTTAATTCTCATATTTGTCATTTGGTTTCAAAGCAGTCACCATTATCTGGTAAAGCAATTTTGTTCGCCACGATTGATGAGTTTTGTAACAAAACACGTCAAGAAATGAGTTAAATGAAGGCTGCAAGAGTTTATATCAAAGTTGAGTATTGTGAGCTAGTGACAAGCATGTAATAACGTCTCGTATTTGAAAATAATGTTAGCTACTTTTAATTCACTAACTGGTATTAGATTTAATTCAAGCTTAAAGAATTGGAATGAACAAACTCAGTGTAGCTTAAAGAAACAAAACGTAAGAAGAACGGACGAGATTCGAACCCTGGACCACCAGTACAAAAATCCTGTTCACTAACCCCTCACCTAACAAGCCATCAACTTCTATAAGTTTTAAATTTGCAAGCAAATGATACCATTATACGTTTGTGCAATCAATGTTTTGCTGTTTTCCTCTTAAAGAACGTAACATGTTACGACGATTCGTTTCGTTTTCCATTAGAGCTTCTAGAGAGATGATTTGTGTTTGAGTATAGGATCTTTTGTTTCCTTTAACCGACAGTTCTAGCAAATACAACTCAATTGAAACAGCTGTAAAAAAAACTAGTACTGTCTTAGAAAGTATTCCTAAAAGGGAGAAACTCCATCGTGCACCCTGAACAGTGACGGGAGTGCGTTGAGCGAGGCCAACAGCAAAATGGGGTCCATTGAAGATTCGTAACTCCACTTTGAAGGGTTTTAATTAATTTCACACTTTTTCCTCAATGTCTAAAATGTAACTACTTAGCCTTAGATGAAAAGGAAGTTGTGAAGGAGCTATAGACTGTGAAGTCTACCGAAAAGATTTATCACGTCCTTGCAGCAACTATTTCCAGCAAAAGGGAATAAGTACATCAGACCTAAGTTTTCAGAAACGCAAAAAAACTTTCCCGAGGCGTATTTGTATTTGTTTCAACACGTGTACAACTGATTAATTGTAGCAAAAGAACTGACAAACTCTAATACAAGAAGAAGAATCTTGTATTTTAGCACTGCAATTGGTGAGAAAAGCTTAAAAGTGGAAAAAATATTTTTATGTACTTATTCTCTTTTTCCAATCAGTGGTTCAATTATGAACCTATATTTTTGAGGTGTTAAAAATAATAATAATAAGAAGAAAACTTATTAACTGGTTGGTTACGCTGGACTCTTAATTGTGTATATGGAATAATGGAACGTGGGGTTATAGAGAGGATTTTGGATTTCTGTTGGCGATCAATTAATCTTTACCCTGGTAGGGAATACTGGTTGGTCCGGATTTCGAACAGTAATGAAGATCAAGATTCATTGAAATTTCAACTTAGAATGAAATAAATAAAAATCTAATCTTATACAACTCTCATTGATAGTAGTGTTCCGTATTTGTTTAGACGCGTATTCTTTTATAACTTTACCTATGGTGCATGGAGTTGTTGGTTAGATCCCAGCTCGCGCTGAACGAACTTTATTATGGACAAACACCGTGTGCATGAGTTTTCTCTGGTTTCTTCCGTTTTCTCCCACTTTTTTCATTAACGATTTCATTCGTTTCTCACTATCACTGTCTCCATTAGCGTAGTCGGCATAACGTGGGACGTAAAACTTAAATATTTCGTTTCGTTTTTCTTTTATAACTGTATCTCACTTTTCCTGTGACGAGAGCATCATCTAAGCGAGTATTCAGTAAATTAAACCACTAAAACCTATATTCATTGCACAATAGTACAGAAAGAAGTTTAGCTCTTTGGCAATCTCCAGCATGCAGAGCAAAAAAGCCAATACATTGATATTGAAACAGTAGTTAACGAATTCCTCTGCGAAAAAGATCACCCGTACTGTTGTGTTTCAGATGATAATTTATAATTATACTTAGTTGGTTGAAATTTCTCCATAGTTGTGGGGGCGAGATACTGAAAAAATCCCTACCAGGAGGTGAAGGTGACATGTAAAAGTAGTCAAATAAGAACGAAATTAGTGTCGAATTCATGTGCAAAGATGAAAAGTGACACTGTAGATGCTGCGTAAGTCCAAAATAAGCCTTGGTTGGCTTCGAGTTGACAATGGGAGGGTGACAGGAATAAAGAATCGAAAATATCCTATATTTGTGTCGAGTGGATAATTTTCGGGATCACTGACATCAAAGGTGATATTTCAGATGTGTATATGTCCAAGGTTGGCCATATTGAAATGGGGTCATAGAGAGAACCAGTAAATACTTCAGAACAGTTCCTTTTTGGTGCGTTTGAAGACACTGAGAGTGAAAAGTGATAATGCACAAATCACATTCTGAATTATCGGAGATATGACTTCTGGGGAAGTGTCGTTGCTCCAGGGAGGCATTACTAACTGATCACTCCCTAAAATCGTCACTGTTTTGCAGGCCGTAGACAGAAATTTATTTCAGCTATTGAAAACTTGACAGGAATTTATTTCAGCGATTGAGGGCATATTTTACTAAAATGTCTATCATCCAGGGGCGGATCCAGGATGATTGTTTAGGAGGGGCGGTCGTTCGAAGTCAAATCAAGGTAAGAGCGGATCGCAAAAAAAAAGAAAGAAAGAAAAGAAAAGAAAAAAACAAATTTAGGAAAGGAGAAGTAGCTCTTCTGCAGAATTAACTTTCTTAAGAAAGTAAGGCCTATCTACTTCAGGTTTTAATTTAAGTTTATAATACAAAGATGAAAAATACTTAAGATATGTTTTATTTTTAAAATAAAAAGTATAAAAAGTTCCCTATTCTGGGGGATGTGATCGCCCGAACGCACTCCTCTGAATCCGCCCCTGCTATCATCATCTCTAAAATTAGATATAATTTACAAAAAAAGTAGTGATTTCGTGGGGGCAAAAGGTCTTGATTGCAAAGGCCTGCATCCTGTGTATGTCCCTGCTGCTCTGAATTGTCAAAAGCTCCTCTTCAAAGGTAAGACATAAAATATAAATAATGAACGTGTAACATAGAATACAATATAAATAGAAAATATGTTATAATTAAGAAATAGAAAATAATTATAAAATAAAGTTGAAGAACAATTAAAAAAACATTAAAACTTGAAAGTAAAATATACTTTTAAAACAATTTTGTATTTATGCAGGGCTACAAACAGTGAGGAGTGCCATGTAAATTTAGTAACAAATATAATATTGGAAAATTATTTCGAATTAAACTAGCTGTGACTACATTACTTCAAAATTGAACTTGTGGAATATACAGTATGAGCGTAGCTCAAATAAAATAATCAATAAGAATGGTCTTGATTGGAAGCTCGGACCATCCACGTAGGAGTAACTTACATTAATCATTCACCTAACAGACAAAGACGCACAGGGCTTGGCACTACTTTATCAGATGGTTCTATCAAATGTAACTTAATTAAAACAATAGTAACACATTTTAAAGCTTTAAAACGTGTCCTGAAGAAGAAGAAGTTCATTTTGCACATTGTAACTAAGTTACAAGAGGTTTACATCCTATCTGAACGGCGCATCCACCGAGTCAACTTTTGGAATATCCCCTTAAGGTAGCTTTCAACACAGCTAAGGAAAACGTATGTGAACCAGTAATAGGATTCTCCGTAGCAGAATGGATTAAGTCATGGTTCGATAACCACAAGGTTCGTGGTTCGAAACCCGTCGCCGAAATCAGATTTTTTAAAATCTTAATTCCTCAGTTCTGAAGATCTTTCTCTCCTTTCGTAATCATCTGATGCTCTAAAAAGAGTTCTCCATATTAATTCGACAACTGCCTAATGTGATCCCCGCAGTTCGAAAACTTCCCTTCTTATCTTTCACAAAATCAGAATTTTCGTCATAATACGAATGCTGTCCGATCATTTTTCCCCAATTCTAAATCTGTGTATACAAATTAGTGCTGTTGAATTTTTGTGACATTTGCGGTTTTCGGTTTTTGAGAAAACCGGTTTTCTGAAAACCGAAAACCGCAAAAGCGGTTTTCAAAACCGAAACCGCAAAAGCGGTTTTCAAAACCGAAACCGCAAATGCGGTTTTCAAAACCGAAACCGCAAATGCGTTTTTCAAAACGGAAACCAATGTTTTTAATTACACCTTTTAAGAATTGTGAAAGCATCTATTGATCGAGACAATTGTATTGATTTATGTCTGTTTCAACTTTTTTTATTTGCTCCCGTTTCCTCCCACTTTCTTACGGTTTAGAACTCCGTAAGTACTGATGTGAACTTGTGTGTTACAAATACTGACCTGGGATCATTTGCACTTTTTTTTAGTTACTTCTTTGATGACACTTCCAAGGTACTTTTCGGTTGCAGGGAAGCAAACTGGACCCCACCTGATTTTTATATATTTTGTAAAGTAGAGCACGAGGAACACGAATCTTAAGGAATTTTGACATTCCGACTTCCCGAACTCGAGATACTAGAACTTGTACAGTATTTTTACATAGTATGTATAAAATTAACGAAGAAAGTTCTGTCGCTTTTTGACCTATCACCTTAGAACATCGATATGTCACAAAAAACTGGAAAATTTTGGTTTCCTTCCGGAAAACTAAAAACACTGTTTTAGCTTATTATTATTATTATTATTATTATTATTATTAATAATAATAGTAATTTCATAAATTATATTACAGATAGTTTGTATTATGTTTAACCAAGAACTACTGCCCCCGACCAAATATTATACCTTTGTGCATAACTATTTCAATACACAGAACCGATCTATATAGGTAAACAAGAAAGTTCTATCGCTTTCTCACCCACCACCTCCGGACATTCATGTGTCACCTAACACGTATCTGGAAGATCAAGAATAGATCGACAACCTTCTGCAAACGTTCTGGAAGACCATTTATCCCATCGCGGTAGAGGTTGGTGTTCCGTAAAGTGAAGAAGTTATCAAGTGCATTTTGCACCTCTACTTGGGATTTGAGTTGGCATCCTTTAAAGTGATTGTCCAAGGAAGGGAACAGATGATAATCGGACGGTGCAATGTCCAGGGAGTATGGCGGATGCAATAGTGTTTCCTATCCAAGGCGTAAAATGGTGTCCCGGGTCATCCTAGCCACGTGGGGCTTAGCGTTGTCCTGTAACATAAGGACCCCTTTGGGATTCAGAAGTGCTGGCTCCAGAGTTTTGAGTTTCTCTTGAACACGGCTCAACTGCTGACAGTACACAGTTGGATTGATGCGATGACCAGCTGGTAGCAGTTCCCGATGCACGATGCCACGAGCAGTTCATCAACACACAGGAGGACTTTCTTCTGGTGTAGTACTGGTTTCGGCTGTCTTGGAACCGTTTATGGGATGCTAACCAATTATGACGGCGCCGTGGAACTTCGTACAGGACCCATTTCTCATCACATGACAACACCTTGTCCAGAAATGGCTCCTTCCTCAGACGAGACAGCAAAGAAACACAGGTGTCTGCTTGCGTTGCCTTTTGACCCGGAATCAAGTTATGTGGGACCCATCGACCCAACTTCTAGTGTTTCCTCAGTTGATGAAGGTGCTGCTGAATGGTTTCGCCACTCACACTGAATTGTCCCCATGCCGTAAGCGTCGGTGGACCACAAATGGGCAATTAGCGACATCACGCCAAACATTGGCGGCGCCGCAGCGACGATCCCCGGTGGCCCCTCTACCGTTTTGAAAATTATGCCACCAGCGGCAGAGATGCGACAAAACGCCAATGAACCACAAAATTACTCCCCCAAAATGTTAAATCGGCTATATGTGTGATTTAGTTACATTAAGGTGAGTCCAAAAAAACACTTTTAAAAAGTACCAAAAAATTACCCCGAAGGGGACTCAAACCACCAACCTTATGATTACTAGGCAAGTGTTCTTCCTACTTCGCTACGATGGCGATGAAGGAAACGTCGCTTGTAAAGGGATAAATCGTTAAGATCTTTTTAATTTGGTCAATCACAGTGCTCCTTTAACCGTGTATATTCGACGATAACTGTTTGGAATTAAATAAAATGTGTTGGGAATTAGATAAAATTTTGTAACAAAATGACGCGTGTCTATTTACTTTATTTCATAGTTCTCGCATACTCACTTTCTAATGATCGACGACAGTTGTCATCTAAATTCATACAATTATCGCACTTATCTCAAGATTTTTCACGTCATGATGTTGAGGCAGAGGTTATTCTTGACCCTCGGAGCTCACTTTAGGAACAATTCGTCAGCAAAAAATAATATATAATAATAACCGCATGCACATGACTGGCGACAGTTCGTGTTGGTCCCTTCACGATTCTCCGCGAAGAATCTAAGAAGTGCGGACCAAGACGAAGTTCTCGCTGGTCGCTGCTACGCGGTGGTACTTCAACACCCCGACGCGAGATATATGTTTCGACTCGACGAAACCCGGCCGCCAGTGAGGGCCAACTATCGCAGACCTACGCAAAAAGCGACAGAACTTTCTTGGTTAATTTTATACATAAGGCTGATTTTCTTTGAAATTGCACTTAATTTATTTTAAGATTTTCTGAAAAAAATGTTTATTTATTATTCGTGACTAAAAAGACGTAATTATTTTATTAACAGCTATATCTCACTTCCTGTTTTACAAGAAATAGCATTTTAAAAAGCGAATGAAATCCAAACTGAAAAACTGAATAAAAACGTTGCTTTTCACCAAATTTTCCATCTGATAAAAAGTTACTTACGATTTAGTATAGTACCATTGTTTTATGATAGTATTTATAGTGGGGGGCGCGGTGGCTCAGGGGTCCCTGGTTCGATCCCAGCTCGCGCCGTGTGGACTTTGTGGTGGACAAACACCGTGCTCATGGGTTTTCTCGGGGTTCCGTTTCCTCCCACTTTCTTCATTCCACCATTTCATTCATTTCTCATAATCACCGTCTCCTTTGGCCTAACCGGCATAGGCGTGGGACGTTAAACTCAAAGATTTCATTTCATTTCATAGAATTTATAGTACCTTGTCAAAACGTTTGTCTTCAAACTGTCAAATACAAATCGCCGTAAATTGTGTAATCTACTGTCACAAAAAGTATACCATACTATTTTCGGATCGCTATAAGGAAGAAATACCATACTATTTTGTGATCGGTGTGGTAAAATACTATTTTTCCGTACTATTTTCCCGTAAATTATTAATTATATGTAAACATTGTTATTTTTAAATGACTGAAGCGAAGTAATCTCACGATGATGTTTTAACATCTGGTCATTAGGGGGGCCAGGAAATCATTTGGGGAGCCTGGCACCGATGGGCCCCCTGTGGCTACACCCCTGCCTAAGACGTACCTGGAAGATCAAAAATAGTACCCATCAGTATCAACGACCTTCTGAAAAATGTTCGGGATGGGCATGGATTCCTTCGCGGTAGAACTTGGTTTGCCGTGAAGCAAAGAAGGTATCAAGTGCATTTTGCACCTTTACTACGAAGTTGAACTTTAGTTCTCTAATGTGAGTGTCCAAGAAATGGTTCAGGGATAATCGGACGGTGCACTGTCCAGGGAGTATGGCGGTTGCAATAGTGTTTCCCATTTAAGGCGTAGGATGGTGTCCCGGGTCACTCTAATCATGTGGGGCTTAGCCCTTAGCGTAACGGGAGAACCCCTTAGCGATTGAGAAGTGCTGGCTCCAGGGTTTTGAGTTTTTCTTGAACACGGCTCAACTGCTGACAGTAGACAGTTGCATTAATGTTCTGCTCTGACCAGCCGGTAGCAGTTCCCGATGCACGATGTCGCGAGCAGTCCACCAAACACACAGCAGGACTTTCTACTGCATTACTGGTTTCAGCTGTTTTGGAACCAGTTCATGGGATTTTAACGAATGATGACGACGCCATGGAGCTTCTCATCACATGTCAACATCCTGTCCAGAAATGGCTTCTTCCTCAGACGAGACAGCAAAAAAAAAAACACAGGTGTCTGCACGCGTAGTCTTCTGGCCCGGAGTTAATTCATGTGGAACCAATAGACTCAAATTGTAGTGTTTCCCAAGTTGATGGAGGTGCTGCCGGATGGTTTCTCCACTCACATTGAATGTTAGCCCCAGTTCCTCACAGGTCTCTCCACTGTTCGCCTCAATCGCTACCTGAAGATCTTCATTTTGTAAATGTGTTGGTCTTCCGGCACGTGGTGCGTCTTTCGTGAGTGTTTTGTCACCGTCCTTAAACTTTCTAAACCACCCTTGCACTGTCTGCGTAATCACGACACCCTCACGAAAGGCCTGAGATATCTTCCGCCCCACTGCAGTGGCGTTTGATCCAAGTTTGAACTCGTACAGCATACACACCCTTATGACGCTCTGTGGAGGTTCCATATTCACTCTGTCCTTACACAAGTTCACGTTGTAACTGAACTGCCACAAGCAGGTAGAATGTTGGATATACCCACACCAACATCTGACCTTTGCCTTTTCTCCATTCGCATTTAACTCACGGTGTAATGATCAATTGAACACAGACCTCCACAAAAAGCGACAGAACTTTCTTGGTTACCTTTATATATCTCACAGGACATAATATGTTTCGTATAGAGAATATATCTATATTAAACTTAGTTTTAATATCTCGAGCTCCGGAAGTCGGAATGTCAAAACTCCAGATTCGTGTTCCTCGTGATCTAGTTTACAAAATATATAAAAATCAGGTCCACTTTGCTTCCCTGCAGCCTACTTTTCAAACGAAACTAAGTTTTCCAGAGTGTACATTTTGCTTCAAACTGAGTTCTGCCCTGGCTAACATACGTAAATTCGCTTCTATAAGTGTCGTTAAAGTTACACTTGAAATTGTCGTTCGGCATTCTTGTAGCTTATGAAGGCATGAATAATTCAAGTATGTTTGTCACAACATCTACAAAAGAATATTCATTCGTATAGAACCTCCAATACATTACATTAAAAACACATGAATTACACAAAGAAAACTATTGTGCATTAGAGCAGATCTCTTATTAGCGAATGGCCCTACACCCGCGCACTGCTCAGATAGCTCACAGCCTGAGCCTGAGCGCAATTCCAAATTTAACTCAATCGCGATTAAGATTGTCAAAGGTGTAGCGGTTTACGTTGAATATACCAACACTTTATTCACTAAGTCGTCTTAGATTTTTCTCCAATCCCAAAAAGCAGGTGGTTTTTCGTGATCAAGATAGCGAGGGACGGATATAGAACCTGACAATCGGGTGGTACCCGCAAAAATCGGGTAATATGACAACACTAAGCTAAATAGAAAATAAGGTATATCCCTATTTAAGATCACTACACCTGCAACTCATGAAATTCAATTTGAAATCTCATCCACTTAGACTGAGATCTTTTATATTATCATTACTCTTTCACTTTGTTTCTAAATAGTACTGCCACTCTTTCTTTTGTTAACAAAAAAACACCACCTCCCTTTCTTAGAAAAAAGAAAAGAAAAAAAATTTAGATCGCAATTCACAATTTTATTGTTGATTTGTTGCCACTCCGATAAATGTGAATGTTGTGGTTTTGCATGTGTTGACTGGTTTCTTATCGCAAGTCCCACACACCTGAAATAGTTCATACGTGAAGGGAACACCCATCATATTTTATTCTATATCTTTTTACTTCCCAATAACGATAGCCGTGCCTCTTTGTGAGAAACTGCAACTTATTTTTTTTATTCTGCCAATTGTAAAAGAATACTAAACAAGAATTTCCCTAAACGTTAAGACATTTTAAGAAAAAATATCTTCTTTCACCTCTGCAAATTTTGAGCATTTTTTCCCTACGCCGGGGAAAATTTCCCTCTATCTGGCAACTGAGAGCCGAAGATGGGAAAGATTCTTTGCTGTTTCCTCGTCGTTAGTTGATATTAGTGCTGTCGAATTTTTGTGACTTCTGCAGTTTTCGGTTTTTGAGAAAATCGGTTTTCAAAACCGAAACCGCAAATTCGGTTTTCAAAACCGAAACCGCAAATGCGGTTTTCAGAAACCGAAACCGCAAAAGCGGTTTTCAAAACCGAAACCGCAAAAGCGGTTTTCAGAAACCGAAACCGCAAAAGCGGTTTTCAAAACCGAAACCGCAAATGCGGTTTTCAAAACCGAAACCACAAATGCGGTTTTTAAAACCGAAACCGCAAATGCGGTTTTGAAAACCGAAACCGGAAATGCGGTTTTCAAAACCGAAACCGCAAATGCGGTTTTCAAAACCAACATTTCGGTTTTATGAAGTTTCACTTTTTTCAAAAACCGGTTTTCGGTTTTTTCAAAAACCGATTTCGACAGCACTAATACAAATCATCCCTCTCTGTCCATACTTAAATCTCTCTCTCTCTCTCTTTCTCTCTCTCCCTCTCTCAATGTCACCCAACAAGTCATATGGCTTGAGATCAAACCTTCGACTGTTAAAACCAAATGTAAGCTCTTTAGCAATGTGCTATCGTAGCTCTATAGGTTTGTTGTTAAAACCAGTGTCTTTTAGACTTTATTCGGGGGGGGGGGGAGGAAGAGATTCTCCGGTGACATAAGATTTTCACTTTTTATTAGTGTATTACTATACATTTGATCAAAAAATACGTATTTATGAAGCTCAAGAGAGGGGGAATTACACCCTTATGTCCTGCCCAAATGACGCCCCTGAAACATTTGCTTACACTTACTGAAAAGAAATTCAATGAATCATTGAATAAAACTCGTTTCTGTCCGTAGATATTTTAGAGCTCTTGGCAATTTCCATAGATTTCTTAGGGAGCATCTTACTAGCTTGCAATCTTTAAAGAATGAAAAGAATGAAACTAAAGATATTTATGAAGCTCTGGGAAGATTGTGTGACTTTCCTTTAATTTAGGCTCTTAAAAATATTTCAGAACAAACGAATGGAAATGACTGTTTTAAAGCTATAACGTTGTAAACTTGATTCCTGTTTCTTTTTCAGCTGAATGGAAAGAGTGTACTACGTCACACACACTGCTTTAGACAAGGAGAGGTGGAGGACGGGGAGGAGTTGGAATAAATACTAGAAGCAACTAATCGATTGATACATGTATTAAGGGAATGCATAAGAAAACTGGGGAAGAGTTTGTTATTCATTTGGACTTAGATTTTTTGTAACAAATTTTATGCCGCGGATTGTATATTTAGTTTTACTAATTCGAACTGTATTGCTAATCTTTAGATGTTTTGAGAAATCTGGATACTTCTTGTTCTTCTTCATTTTACTGTCAAACTATTTCATGCCATACTTATAAAAGGCTATTTTGAGGAACTTTTGCAAGTGACTTCTTAATGCTTGAATGATAACCTTCATTGTGTGATTTCACAAGAAGAGGTAATACATTTACATAATGATACGTTTGATACTTTGTGAAATGCTTTCAATTTTTTTCTCTTAGAGTTCTTTTAAAACACTACAATACTAGGCTTTATATCAGGATTTTTAGTTGTAATATGTTTTATTTTGTTTTCCTTCAAGTACTTCTGTATTGTTTTATTAGTAAACTCAGTTCCTTTATGTGTTCGGAATGTAAATGGCTTTCTGATTTTGAAAACAAATTTTAAAGCTTTTAAGACATTACTTGTACTTTTAGATTTTATTTTCAAAGCCCAGGCATATGGACTGAAAACATCTGTCACTGTAAGAATATAACGATATCCGTCATTAAATTTATGTAGAGACTGAAGATCATTAATACCACTTTCCCACTCATCATCAATGTTATTCACTAAATAGAAATCTCTTTTTAAACGACGACGTACTGGTTTCTGTAACGTGTATGTCGATTATTTCAGTAACCACTTTTCTATAGTGTATCGGAATTCTCTTCCTTGTAGTTATCCACAAATATTTAGCGAAGCAGGATGTGAAGGGTTGTAATAAATTTTGTTTAACTGTTTGTTTATGGTTTCCATCTTGACCATACTGGACGCAACAATGTATGACAAACGTTCTGGATTTCCAATAAGTTCTTGTGGTGTGCTATTAAAAGAAAAATAATAACAAAATTTTCCCATTCCCGTGGATTTATATGTTTCCGTGATCGCGACCCATCGGAAATTCAATCTATAATGTGAGATCGCTCTAGTTTATCACCTATGATGTAAACAGTTCTTTTATTATTCTACGTATTATCATCGTGTTTCATTCTATGTAATAGTAATTCAGTTTTCTTACGATACATTTTTTGTATAGATAACCATATTTCTTGTACTACTTCAAGCTTTTCTGATTTAGTTAACGTAATCTAAAATGTCACAGGCTCTTCTTGTTTTTGCATTAAATATAAATATCTTTGAACAACATTATTATATTGATTCCATTTTTCATCACTAACAGAGGGTAAATGTAAAATGATTTGCATTTTTTGATCCAAACTCAATTCACGATTCTTCAAGGTTGTTGTTGATGATGATGATGATAATTATGTTTGTATGCGATTAACAACTTCGGGTGGAACGAAAATCCTTATCTTTGCGTGTTCCATTGCAGTATTGGAAGAGTAAACTTGATAACGCACTACTTAAAATAGGAGCTAGTATTGCCTGTGAGAATTCACCCTGTTGAACTAATAAAAGCTTTTCATTCTTTCGTTGGAGTTTCCTTTGTTCACAAGATATCGAAGCGTCCTTTTGCATTGCTTTCATCTTGCTTTCTGCGCCTTTGTAAGAGGTACATTCCCTTTTAATATATTACAACAATATTCGCAAATACTATGAATCACTGAAGAGTTGTAACAATCTAAAGAATGCTACGTTGAGTTTGGAGCTGTGAAGTTTTCCATCATTATTTTTGGATCACCCTATATGTGTTGAACTGAGAGAGAGAGAATGAGAGATTATAATTTAAAAATGTTCAAAAAATAACTTCATTATAATTCTGTGAAAATTCCATTGAATACCTTAAAATCTTGATTGTAATATTTTTCTAGATTTACTTTTTTTTAGAAAAGAAAGAAAGAGGTTAAAAAGAAGAGTTATCTGTTAATAGCAGTTTCAAGATTGTGACGTATGACGTAATTGTTTCTTTGCGCGCGATTGCTTAGATTTCGTGGCTTCTGGCGTTAGGTACTCGAGCAGTTGCCGCGTGGAATTCCTTCTGGACACTTGGAATAGAAAGGAAAGAAGAGTAGCTATGTTTGTAGTCTTACGTTACGTCGAAAGCCTTCCTTTTGAATGCGGGGTTCGTTGGAAGAGTGAATAGGAACGTTTTTCTGATTGTTTAAGGTATTCTCTTCCCTTCTCTGCCTTTTGTTTGAATAACTTCTCAGCGGACATCATAAGATCTCAGCGGACATCATAAGATCTCAACGGAAGAAATTTTCTCCAAAGTAGGCGATGGATATGTGGATATGAATCGAACTATTTTTATTCTCGTTCTTCGAGAAGAAACTTATAATGAGGTTATTGTTGATTGCAACGATCTTAAAGAGAGTTCATTTGGAAATCATTTAAATAAAAGAAGAGGAGGAAGAAGAAAATTTATAGGAGGCATCATCGTGTTGTAAATGAGGATTAACCTTCGAATTCTGAACTTAGAAATGAATCTGAAGGACGATGTGTAGGAGAAGAACAAAACAGAAGTGATTGTGGTGCATCTGTGCAGGTGGATTTTGTACAAAGTGACTCAGCGGCATCAGAAATGAATATAAAAAATCAAATAAGTTTTACGACTTTGTGAAGAAAATTAAAAAAACTATTTGCGGATCCTGAAGGTAATTTACAATTAGATTCGTTTCCAATAGATGATGATGAGAAAATTAGTAGAGAATCGGGTTTGGATTTTCAAATATACTGAAAAAAACATTTTGGAGTTCATTGATAGTTTGCGTTCAGAGTTTTTGGATGTGATTACGGAAAAAATAGGTTGTTGCAAAGATTTTGAAGCTAAACTTTATTTGAAAGAGGAAAAAACATTTAAGGAACATCCATTCCCAATTCCGAAAAATAAAGAAAATATTTATGATTGTATTATAGACTTAGTTTCTCAAGGTATTCTAAAGGGAAAGATCATTCGGATTATGCTAGAAGTTGCTTCTTAGTATGCAATAAAAATGGTACAGATAGAATTGTGGGGGAACTTCTGTAAGGCGAATAGCATAATAATGGATAACGTTAATCGGAACCTAATTTAGAAGAATGTTTAGCTAGTTTAGCGGGGAAAAATTCTTCACATCCTTAGATCTCACCAAAGCATATTTTCAGTTGCATCTAGTAAAAGGATCACGCAAAATAACTACAATTGTTACATTGCGTAGCAGCTTTCAATATACGACAGTACCTGTTGGTATAAAAACGGGAAGTTGCATTTTGACAAGAGTAATTTAAAAAATTCTTGGTGATATGAAAGATTTAGGCGTAAACACATATTATGACGACATCCTGACCTCTAGCACAGACACTGATACGCATAAGCAAATTCTAAAATTAGTACTGGAAAAATTAAGAAATAATGGAATAACAGTTTCTCCTGATAAGAGCGTCTTCTTTTGTAAAAATATTAATTATCTTGAGTTTGCAACAGATGGAAATACTATAGAAATAGATCCCTCCACAGTTACAGCAATAAAAAAGATTTCTCCGCCTAGAAATAGACGCGCTGTACAAAAGATGTTTGGACTTTTTTTCTTATTATGCTAGATTTTTAGTGGGCTTCAGGAACTTATGGGGCCATTCAGTGAATTAAAATCAACAAAAAAGAAATTTGAATGGAGCCTTGAACATCAAAAACTTTGCATCAATTGAAGAAATTAGTAATAGATAATGTTGTCCTAAAATTCCCTAATTTGTCCACAAGTTTTTATTCACGTAGACGGGAGGGGAAAAAGGATCGGAGGGTGCGTGAGCCCAATGGACGAGAGTAACCTTGTTACCGTCTTGTTTTTCAGAAAAAAATTAACGGAAGCAGATAGACGCATGAGTATTTACGAGATAGAGTTCAACAGTCTTGTAAAAACCATTTATGGGTTTCGGCATTATGTCGTAAATAATTTCGTAGTTTTTACAAACAATAAAGCATTATCCTGGATTTTTGGAATTTCTAAACGGTTGTTAAAATATGGACCATTAGTTGAAATTTCTTGCCAGTTTTCGTTTACGATTAAGCACATCAGGTTCCAAGATAATGTGGTGGCAGACATTTTAACAAGGATGTACGATCCGTTTGAATTCGTTGAAGTTCATGGATCTGTAGGTATGGCCATTATGAAGAAAATCTTAAAGTTCGCAAATTCTGGGCATTTGCCAATGGTAAAATAACCTTTACCGGAATTACAAAAGGAAGATACTGGATTAAGGAATATTATGGAAAAGTTAGGACACGGCGAAAATATTCATAACTATATTTTCAATAAAGGTATTTTAATGAAAAAGAGGCTTTAAATTTTCCTTATATGATTGTAATTCCAGTGAATTTGCAAAAATTGATTTAATTTTTTCATGATAATCAATTGACGGGAAGTCATGACGGGTGGAACGAAAATCCTTATCTTTGCATGTTTCATTGCAGTAACGGAAGAGTAAACTTGATAACGCACCACTTAAAATAGGAGCTAATAATGCCTGTAAGAATCCACCCCATTGCAATAATAAATGCTTCTTATTCTTTCGTTGGAGTTTCCTTGTTCACAAGATATCGAAGCGTCCTTTTGTATCGCTTTCATCTTGCTTTCTGCACCTTTGTAAGAGGTACATTCCCTTTTAATATATTACAACAATATTCGCAAATACTATGAATCACTGAAGAGTTGTAACAATCTAAAGAATGCTACGTTGAGTTTGGAGCTGTGAAGTTTTCCATCATTATTTTTGGATCACCCTATATCTGTTGGACTGAGAGAGATAGAATGAAATATTATAATTTAAAAATGGACAAAAATAATAACTACATTATTATTGTGTGAAAATCCCATTGTATACCTTAAAATCTTGATTGTAATATTTTTCTAGAATTACTTCTTTTTTAAGAAAAGAAAGAGGTTAAAAAGAATTGTTGTCTGTTAATAGCCTTTTCAAGGACGTAATCGTTTTTTTGCGCGGGATTGCTTAGCTTTCGTGGCTCCTGGCGTTAGGTACTCGAGCAGTTGCCGCGTCGAATCCCTTCTAGACACTTGGAATAGAAAGGAAAGAAGAGTAGCTATGTTTGTAGTCTTACGTTACGTCGAAAGCCTTCCTTTTGAATGCGGGGTTCGTTTGGAAGATTGAATACGAACGTTTTTCTGTGTGTTTAAGGTATTCTCTTCCCTTCTCTGCGTTTTGCTTGAATAAGAGGTATCGGAGTTTTTTTCCAACCATTGTAGAAGTAACCTACTAATTTGGAATTGAATTGTTGGTGTATTTGAGAGGGAACTAAGGCCGAACCAAGCACGAATTGTGACTACATCTCATTGGTAAGTACAGAAATAGTTGTAGTAGTTAATAGAACCCGATTCCTTATGTTATCTGGTTTAATTAACGCAACTAATGGTCTTACCAATTAACAAAAGTAGTGAGTAAAATTAGGTCTTGAAACTAGACATTACATTTGCTTGGAAAATAAACTGTATAATTTATATTTAAAGAAAAGAAACGTGATACCGATTTTGCAATTTATTTAAATAAAATAGAATATAGTCTTGGATTTTCTTGTTTAATGTGTGACTTTTTCGAGATTTTGCTATTTTCATTTAAATTAAGATTTGTTTTGCTTTCGCTATTTGCGTATTTCTTAAATCAGAATTTAGCTTTACGATACAGATTAGAAATCGGTCTATAGTCGTGGTCATATCCTATTAAATTTACTTGGATAATTTTGAACTTCCAATTCCGCGTGTTATTGAGCAATCATTGAAATTGCTAATAATATTGGTCTTCATGTTAATTAAAACCTGAAAAATTAGAAACTTCACTTATTATATTTAGATAAATTTCGTTAACGAGGAAATTTGATATACTTATTTCTTCATATTTCTAGTAATAATTGGTATTGAATTTATCTTGCTGTTAAGAAAATATTGAAGTTTGTTTGTTATATTATTCTCGTTTTCAATGTTATTTACTTTTTGTAATAAATTAATCAACCGAAATTTTTTGCGTTTCAATTTGACTCATTATATATTTATTATTTTTTTGTTTATATTTACCATTATATTTAAATATTGATTTACTTTTCTGGAATAGTATTAATAATTATTGATTTAAATTTGTGTATCAGCATTCAGGATTTTTCGTTCTTGAAGTTTGAAGCCTTACTATTGGAGAAATGGAACTTAATTATTCCAGAACTAGAACCAAGTCAAATGGTTAGTTTGGCTGGCCTTGATATGTCTTTAACTTATTCATTCTTAATCAAGAAGGATGTCAAGCAACCACAGGCTCTAGGTTCGTTATAGGGTCTGCATTTGCCACTATAGCCTTACGAAATTTAGGATTTGCTTTGCACAGCACAAGAAGATCTCCGTGTTTTACTCTTGGAGACCGAATAGAGTAACACAGCAACACAGTGGAGATAGAATAAAGTAACACAATTTAAAGCTAGCATTATAAACACAACTTTGTCATCATCATTTTCTTCTTCAATCTCGATGGAACATAAACGTAATGATAAACAACATATATTTGTTTGAAAACGAGTTTCATCTGGCGTATCCTGTTTTAAATCAGCAAATAAATATCCATATGGTAACTTTTTGCGTCGTTGAAACTTTGTTGAAGAAATTTTGGATTCTCAGGAGTTCACTGATAGTTCATGTGTTTACTTTGTGAAGTATCCCTTGGAGTTTTAAATAATACGAGACGAGAACAATTCAAGCTCATATCTCCGCTTCCTTTTCTTCTATGAAATACGTTTTTGTAATAAATATTAAACTAAGATTTCTATGATAAGAACCCTTTGGAAAGAAATGAACTATATTACGGTTGACGGGTTACGGCACACAGAAGATCGTCAGTAATAATAAGATGAGGTCCAGTTTCAGGTAAAAAGTCTTTTGTTCCAGGTAACCCGCCAATAGATAGTACTTTCATAGACATTTCTGTTTATGCAGGTTGGCACTCTCCATAGTACCAATAAATATTAAGAAGCGATGTATTAACCATGCGTAATAAATTAAACAGTACTCGTATTACAAAGGAAGATTTTCAACATCCACTTCGTCCTGCAAAATTATATGAAAAGGGATGTTTAAATGTCGTATCCATGTTAAGGACTATGATAATTCTCTCTTCATCCGTATGTATGTCAAAGATCGTATTACATTTCTCTTCTTCTTTTTTTGTTTGAAGGAGTGTATTCATATGGAAGAGTATCTACGTCGTTTTATGTAATTCACCTTATAGACTATTGTTTCGGGCATGCTACCGATAATGAACTTTCCAGCGGCATTTTTTTCCCCAATTGTAATTTTGACATCCGTGGGTAGAAATTCTTCTGCTTCTTCTGATTGATCTTCATTATCTACTATCATTTTCTTCATTACATCAAAATTTAAATGTTTGAAAGACTCATAATATAATGAAAATCCTCGTATTTTGCATACTTGATACTCCTTATTCTTACTGGGATTAAAAATACGTAACCCATAATTGTTGGGTCCAGCTGATACATATTGTGAGATATATTCCTGCTTACTACAATATTCAAGTAATTCATTTGGTAAATCACCAAAAATGTCACCAGTTTTAATTGTGCTTTCACCAGGTTTTCAGTATAAATTACTGAGTCCATATCAAAATACAATACTCTTTCCTGTAGCTCTTCTAAATACATGTATCCTCGTCGCCATAAGTGCCTTTACATCGCAGTGACGGGTATGTGACCGCGCAGTACTCCAAGGAAGGGATGGTTGTATAAGAATTTGTGATTAATTTTAAAGAGTTTTTATTTTGACTAGGGAATTAACATAGGTGAAGGGAGTAAAGACACAGATTTGAAGCATCAATTCACTGTTATTGAAGCATCAGTGCACGAAAAGATTCGTATTCTCAGTTTTTCTATTTATTGTTTTATATGTTAAGTTAAACACCACAATATGTATCACTGATATCGCAGATCGTATTATTTTTTAAAATCGTGTTTGTAACCTATTGTCAAAACATTCATCTCCAGACATGATGTAGAGAGAAGAGAAAGAGATACGACATCTGTAATATATGTATATGTGATTCACTAAGTATCTGTAGAAATTAGTTAAAGGTCACATAAGAGAGCGAAAAGGAGCTCTAGAAGTCTGAACTTTTTAGAAACGTCCTAGATAGGTGAAAATATAGTTAAAAATTGCAAAGGGTATCATGTAATTTACCTCTCTTTTCTTATATTCTAGTATACTTTTTCTTTCACATCCAAAGATCCCTATTCAGATTTACGAGATAAATGTGAAGAGAGAAACATTTCCATTTCAAGAATTATATAAGGAAAAAAATCTTTTGACTTAGACTAGATTCGAAATCGCAACCCTTGAATTCATGGCTCAGCGCTCTACCGATTGAGCTAACAACTTCTACTGGAAAAGCCTGATTTCTACAAATACTGGTTGCTGAATGGTGTGTATTAACCAAGTTTGCCGAGATAATTGCTTCATATTGCTATTGCAATAATACTACTACTACTACTACTACTACTACTACTACTAATAATAATAATAATAATAATAATAATAATAATAATAATAATAATAAAGCAGAAGAAGAAGATCAGAATTTAAAAAGTCGCATATGTTAAAAGTTTGACGTGCAGAGTAAGTTCTAATATGAGATTTTATTAATTATATATAATAAATGTAAGCGTGGTTTATTCGTGCGTGCTATTCAAACTGCGTAATTCACTACCTAGTCCCATAAGGGTTGTACAGTATGGTACAGTAGCCTTGCGTCCTCCAACCGTGAAGAATGTTTCGGTTTGAACCTATGCGTGTCCTAAGAGGATGGAGGAGATTCAAAGAAAGAAAAGTGGTTTAGAAATTATGCAAACGTAGAATATCTCACGAGGTGAGGTGATATAGAGTTCAGCGTGTCTTTCAGCTACTACTCTATACAAGACGTGCATCTACGACTTAACGTGGAACCCGAACCACACGACTCCTGACGGGAATCGAAACCCGTATCACCTCTAGTTCTATTATGGGAGACACAGGAACATATAAAAATAATCGAAAATGAACGATATTAATGTTAAATTCAAAGCTTTCGACGTCCTAAAAATTCGTAATTGAAAGATATGAGTGTCTATTCAATAGTTTTCGGGGTCGCTGAAGTGAATAATGACACTCCCGACATCAAGAAAGCCCAAGGCTTTATTCTTCGTTAGCGGCAAGTTTATTCAGTTGCTCCTGCTGGAAATGGATTCGTACTATTTCATTCCGATTCAAATACGTATTCTACTGGGAAAACTAATCTCAAATATATCTAATGGTTATATTTAATGGAAATAGACATATGCATTTTTGAATATTGTATATGAATTGCTAATTCATACTTTATCTAGTAGAAAATGGTGCATCCAGGATATATTCTGAAGTAATAGGGAGAACTTTTGGAGGTATATTTTATTTATCTACTGTCGAATTTAGTGTGCAATAATTTCACACAATTTACTTCGGAACTATCGAGACGAGACTGAGATAGCTATTTGTCGATTGAAAGGGGACTAATACTGTAAGTAGTCTCGTATTGTCTCGTTTTGATACCAGTCTTACTTCGGGGCTTGTTCTCTAGTAACTGGTTGCGTAGTGCACCTACATAAGACGTCGTATATTTAAATGTTTGAGAACTTACCCCACCTCCAGTTGACGGATCGTTCTATCTAAAACTACCAGACCGTTTATGTAATTTTTCGTTTAAGTACAGGTCCTATCCTTATGTCAATTATTTCCTTGCAACAGAGAATGAAAAATGTAACAGTTATAATGTTGATCGCGCATAATCCTGTATAGATAAAAGGCACTTTATAGAGTGTCGAACTCCGTGGAGTAAATACAGTAGTAACTGCCTTGGTAAGTTCATCACTGAACGCGTTTCTGTCCTACTCGTGCAATGACGTCACCTTTGACACTCGCTCGGGACAGAACCACAGGAGAAGTAACGCTGTTGTCTGCTTACTCGCTTGCTGTTGTGTATTCTCTTTGGAACCTGATGTGAAATTACTGTTATCTCCTTACTTTCAGCTGTCTTTTGCTATTTCTAATTTAGATGTCTATTATATTAGTGGAATTTTATTCCGTCATGGAAATATATTTTATTTCTTTTTAAATGTAAATAAAAAGAAAAGTCTATTTGGACAACTTTACCCACAACTCTAGAGTTATTGTCTGTGGTGCGCTTTTCTTTCCTTTTCCTTAAGGGCCCCGGTGGCTCAGTGGTAGAGCGTTCACCTCTGGTGCTTGGGGTTCCGGGTTCGATCCCAGCCTCCTTCAAGTGAACTTTGTGGTGGACAAACACCGTGTACGTGGGTTTCCTCGGGGTTCTCCCACTTCATTCATTACTCATCATAACCACCCCCTTTAGCATAAGCGTCGGACGTAAAACTCAAAGATTTTCTTTTTCTTTTTTTTCCTTAAGTTGTATCCCCAGTTGGCCTAATCCAGTTGCGTTTGTCAATCAGAATTTCTTTCCAGAACTTTTAATTTTCTCACTTCATCACTTTCTTCATTTGCTTGTAAAATGTTCTTTCGGAGGAAGAACTTTTCAGTTGCTTGTTTAGTTAATTTATACTTATGTATGTTCTAAATGGGATAAAATATTAAAACCTACGGTTCACACTTGCTAACAAATTCATTTTTTTATGATGCCTGTTAATTTTCTAATGATGTTCTTTCCTTGGCTCACTTTTCGGCTCGGCTCGGTGGTTATTGAGCCGTGATCCGATCCGCTCAAGCCGTTGACAACACTGGTACTGTTGTAAATAATTCATCATGTAGTGCCGAGTTTCTCAAGTATATATATATCTTCAATTAATGCAGATGTTACTGTTCCCTGCTGTGTATAAGGTTCTTCAATGGCTTCAATATTTTTACGTAGAATGCTTTTCCATTATATACCCTCTTATCTGTACTTAAATCTTAGAGAATCCGGATGGTCATTGCTTGAACTCATTAGTTTTATAGGTATCAGGACATTTGCGGTAAAACCAGAACACCAGTTTTTCTGCGATATTTGCGGTACTGTTCAAAACTTTTCCTTAAACAGTAGGACATTTGCGATACACACCGTGGAACGTGCGCCGAAATCATCCGTTTAAGCCCCGTTAATCTAAATTAGAATGAATACATTAATAAAAAGGTTGGGTATGCAGATGCAACAGCCTAATATATGTGATTCATTCTGTTTGGCTGATTTTAGTAGGTCATGAATATATAAGAGGAGATCACGCGGGCTGCTTAATGGAAACTATCACAATAATCGAAACATCTAAGAAACCATGCGTTTCTCATCAGGGTTTTCAGTACAGACAATATTGAAATTTCAAGAACGGGAACATATCTTGAAGGAAACAAATATTGTCCCTTGGATCTTCGTCCTTTTACCAGCAAGAGATAGTAAGAGATATCAGAGTTTTTCAGTTTGGTGAAGGTTAATATTATGATTGGAATCCGAAATTAAGCAAATTACGTTTCGAGCAAAAAGCAATAACATCTCGAAGAACACTGTTCCAGGAAACGCACATTACTTGGTGTAAGTTCCATTTTAATCAGTGCTTGTGGAGGAAGGTTCAGGAATTAGGACTCAACTATAAATCAGTTCCAGAGGTGAGGCTCCGCCTCAGAATTTCTTTTGCCCTACAATTTCTCCCTGTAGATGATATTGCTATTGGGTGGCTTTCCATTATCGAAGATGCATCACATCACGAAAGACTTTAGGTTTTTAGATTATCTTGCAGAACAGTGATTAAGAAATAATGCCGGTTAAATAATACTGGTATTGACATATTCATGTGAAACTACTCGAATCAAGAGCACAGAACGAATAATGCTGTTGAAGGTGGAATTACAGAATCAAATCATTAATAAGTAAATCAACTCCTAAGTGTGTTGTTTAGAAGTATCTAAAAAATGAGGCTGTGTACAGCAGCTAGCTGTATCAAAGAAGACCTTTAAACATTGAAGGGAAACGTAGACAACAAGAGTACATAGAATTGGACGGAAGAATAGAAAAAGCATTAACTGATTATGTATCCTCAAAAGATGTCAAGAAATTCTTGAGGAAAATGGTACACATTCAAAAGTTGGAGTAATTATTGTTTCTTCCAGAATAGAGGCTACGTTGTTTATTGTTTTTATTATTGTGATTGTAAGTTGTCTCAATGTATCCATCATAATTATCTGTAGTTCTTGGAAAAGTGTTAATGAAAGCTATGAAAGAAAACAAAAATATAAACATTTCTAGAAGTTTCCTTTAAATATTATGGACAGGCATTTGACCAATGAGAGATAAGAATTTGTTTGCATTTTCCAGTTTTGGCCAATCACAAACAAGCATTTGTTTACATCTTTCGGATGTGTCTACCATGTATCCTAGTAAATGTTTTTGTTTTCACTTTTCTGTATAATTGATCTTTATATTTGAGTTTACATGTTCTTAGTGTTCTGAGAAAAGTTTGTATGTATGTATGTGAGTTAATAATGGTTTCATATTCTGAAAGAAGATTTTTAGTCTGCTTTTAGTATGCAAAAACCCGAGTCCCCTAAAACAGTCATGTTATTTTCCCCTAAAACAAAGTGCTAGCTACACCAATGTTATAAAATTTGGTCGTTGTGTAGCAGTTGATACTGCGTGCTTATCCTGTAACTGAACACTCGAAAATATTTTCTCTTAGCAAAGAGAATAAGAAGTTATTTCAAATAGTACCGCAAATGTCCCAATACCACAAAAGTAAATACTCGAAGTACCGCAATTGTTGCAGTATCACAAATGCCGATACCGCAAGTGATTCCCTTTCAATTTTCTAAACAATCTTCATTTAATTCCTTTCTCAAAAGCAATTTTCCTGCACAATTCTGTACTTTGATTTTTCTATAAAACGAAAGGAACAAATAGCAGCTGAAATACAAACGGATAAGGACGAATTTTACTTCTTTCTGTTTCTTGTTTGATCTACATAAATAATTTTAGAAAGAATAGGATTATTTTTATTTTAACGATACATGTAACATTAGGGTGGTCCAAAATCAAATGCAAAAATTCAACTTGTTCAAAATAATAGTCCACAAGGCTTATTTTTTCCTCTAGCCATAACCTATTTACTTGCTTAATTTCAGCTCTGTTGCTTAATATTTACAGGTCGCTCCATTTTAAATCTTTTTGTTTATGTAGTATTACCAATGAACTAATGCTAGAAGTTTTCTGAAGTATACGCTGGACCGTTCTCAAAAATATAGCGTATACCCTTCTCCGTATATACTCGTTCATTCGTAAATTTAAGGTAAATATATGCTGCACTAGAAAAATATTAGGTTCCTAATGGGTATTATATTCATGTATACTATATTATAGGTGTCAAGACTACAATGTAATTTAACACAGTTGCTGTGCTAATAGCCGGATAGCCGGATAAGTTCGTAGCTTTCATTGTGATCATTAGATGGTGTCATCATGTTATGGAGGTAGTCCTCTCTAGTGTCTTAAAAAATAAAATGAAATTTTTGAGTTTTACGTCCCACGGTTATGCCGGCTAGGCTAAAGGAGATGGTGATGTTGAGAAATGAATGAAATGGTGGAATGAAGAAAGTAGGAGGAAACGGGAGAACCCCGAGGAAATCAACGCACACGGCGTTTGTCCACCACAAAGTTCACTTGGCGGGAGCAGAATTTGAACCCGGGACCCCATGCACCAGAGGTGAACGCTCTACTACTGACACACCACGGCCCCTCTCTAGTATCTTCAAATGTTTGTTTAGTCCGGCAGAAGGTCTATAAACTTCATCGTTCAAACAATTTCATAACAGTGGTCATCAGTAAATCAGGATGATTTACAAAGACAACTGACGACCTATTTGAGAGTCCAGTGATGCACAGATGCTATGCACGAAATCCATTGACGCACAAACATATCAGATGTTAAAATATTTACCAAGTGCTCCTTAAGCCAAGAAGCCTAGAGATGATTATAAGGAACTTTTGCGTTTATTTCTCATATTTCTTGGTGGATACAACGACAATCAGTCATTTCGAGCTCGAGACCCAAAACATCACGCTAGATGGATGGGGAAAGGCATTTAAGCATTGAATTTTTTTTAAGTCTCAATTTAGGATGACTGCGCGAAAGTAAAATTATCACATGTTTAGCGCTGTTTCTCAGCCTTGTTTATGTGAAAAAGTGGAATGAAGCTCCCCTTGTCAACCAAACCCCTCTCAATGACTAACTTTATGTCAGTTTTGAAAACTTACTCAGAGGACTGCATTTCTAGTAGTGCATGTGCTGCATTTTCAAGATATCTCTAGTTTTTGTCTGCACTTTTATCAGAATTAGCTTTTTTTTTTTTTTTTTTTTTTTTTTGATGAGAGAGTATCAGAAGAAACAAAGGAAAAGATGGTCCAAAGCCTGCAGCGGCCAGCATAACAAAACATTCCACTACGACTTAAGTTGACAAAGAAACCCGAAGAACTTAATTTGGAGGATCTAGTAACAGCAAGAACACTCAATATTTGATGTCCTAATGAAAAAAGGCAAAGAGAAGTCTCAATCTTTCCTCAAACAAACACTACAACGCTGGCGAGATAATGCTTTTTTTTTAAAGAATTTTGTGAATTATCCAAATAAATGGCTGTGGTGAATAATGTAGCTGAAAGAGGTATCAGTCTCATCCAAAAGTATAATGAAGCCTTGACAAAAGACTAGGAAGAGAAACAGTTTATTCTTCGATTGGTCTGAAACCATCTTAAAAATGTTTCCACTCCACTGAAGAAAGCGTTTTTTAAATTGAGGATACAAATAGTGACATTTTTCTAAAAGTTTTGGCAACAAATTAGGGGTAAAACTGAGGGGGAATGGGGGGACGCCGTTAGCCTCACTTCAAAAAATATACATGGCATCTCCTACTTCCTAAAATATTACAAATGGCAAAAATAGGCACGCGGGACAGCGTGACCGAATGCGTCCCCATGCCTTTTCAGATCCACTTTTAATCCTACAATAACTAAAACAAGGCAAAAATGAAGCGACCTGTAAATATGACTTAATTGTACTGAAATTTCGTTGGTTATTTGTATACATCACAAGGAATAAAATAAACCTTGTGAACAATCGCCTACTGTTCGTTTTATATTTTGGCCCACCCTAATGTGACATATTAAAGGAGAGTGCTTAAGATTGACATTACTGTATAACAAAAGCCTCAACTATGAAAATATTCTAATAAATTATCTTCTATCTTTCTGATAAAGAAAATAAAGTTGATACCAGATATAAATAACGAAAAAACATATGAATTTAAATGTAAAATTTGAGTCCAAAATACCCACTTATAAACAACTGCTGAATTTTAGAAAATAAACACATGTAAATTGAAGTTATGTGATTAACTTGGAGCTTCAAAAACCAACACCCAGAAACCGCCGTGTAAAGTTTAACTGATGCAAATTTTTTAATTGCATAACTGGCTTTCGGCTAGGCGGGGAGTCCGCCCCCAGACGCTTGCATTTGCTCTTTCTCCGGCCTCTCACTTCTCATATCCCTAAGATCTCTGATCTTAAGTGGTTTCGAGTTATGGCATATCTTATTCTAAAAATTTCAACCCCCCAACTTTGTCTTCCTGCTGTTTTTCTTCTAACCGTAATATCAAAAAATTGAAATACATCTTTAATCAAGATGTTTCTACTCTTAAGGGATTTTGGAATATGGCCATTCTACACTGCTCCACAAAACTTAAGCAACCCGAGAGAACATGGTATAAGTGACGTGTGGGGCCCATTCAACACTGGTTAGTGGCATGCACATACACAGAGACACACAGGCAAGGCGAGCACCCACTCTATCGCATAAACAGCACCGTTGCAAGCGCGGTGAACAACTTATACCACGAGGCGTACACCACAGCCCAGTAGTGTCCGAGGCTCTAAGAATTGAGTTAGTGGTTCTTGTGTGGGGTACACACCTTGCAATGGCTGGTAGACGACATTTGAGTGACTGACTGCGGGCGAATAATTCGGCGGTTGGAATTGGGCCGATCGCAAGTGGAAGTGGCGCGGGAATTCAAAGTGAACAAAAGTGTTATGTCGAGGCTGTGGAGTCGCTTCCAAAATGGAGGTGAAGTCAGTAAACGTCATGGAGGAGGCCGTCCGAAGAAGACGTCGGCCGTCGAGGACCGATTTCTCACAATTTCTGTCAAACGTAACCGTCAAGCTTCATGCTCTCAACTGGCCAATGAGTTGTTTCAGGCTACAGGACAACGCGTGAGTCGTGAAACTGTTCGTCGGTGACTCAATAGAGCAGGACTGTATGCAAGAAGGTCTTTGTTGTGTGTGCCATTGAAATTGGAGCACAAACGTGCGCGTTACACATGGTGTCAGGAGCATCTTGCATGGGGGGAACACCAGTGGGCGCGTGTCATGTTCTCGGATGAGTCGAGATTCAGCCTGTCGTCATATTTTGGTCGGACTTTAGTGAGGAGAGAGCGAGGAACACGCTATCATCCAAACTTCATTGCTGAACGGCCGTCCTATGGCGGTGGTTCCATTATGGTGTGGGGTGGAACTATGCTGAATGGGAAAACGGACCCATATTGTGCAACATGGCGCTTTGACAGCACAACGGTACCGGGATGAAATTCTCAATACAAATGTGCGCAATTTCCGCGGTGCATTCGGCCCAGACTTCCTGTTCATGGATGACAATGCCCGCCCACACCATGCACATCTTGTGTCCGAGTATCTGGAGAGCGAAGACATTAAGCGTATTGCATGGCTTGCATATTCGCCGGACTTGAATCCCATCGAGCATGTGTGGGATGCTCTTGGGCGGCGAATAGCGCAGCGCAGTCCACCAGCACGCATTCTCCCTCACCTGCAAACAGCTCTCCTCGAGGAGTGGCGCATCTGCCGCAAGACTTGATCAACACTCTGATTTGCAGCATGGAGGCCAGATGTCGTGCCTGTATAGCTGTTCGTGGTAGTCACACGCCATATTGACTGCCTATAACCTCGTACAATCCAGCTTCACCTGTTGAGGTATCGTTGTGCTGAACTTTTTGGTCACTCTGTACATCCGAACTGTATTGTTCGTCTTCACTTGTGTTGCATTGTGCATCTGGACCGTCTGTTTGTTCATTATACTTGGTGCAGTGATCATGTAGTTTTATTTTCTGCCACTTTCTTCGAGTTGCTTAAGTTTTGTGGAGCAGTGTATTTTACCAATTACAATTTAAACCTTTTTTTTCTAAGGAAAAATGAAAAATGCAGAAACATGTCTTTAATTGTTTTACTTGCAAAACCTAAACACCAATTTTCATTCCCGGTGGGAGCTCATGTATTTCGAATTCCGCGTTAATCAGTAGGTTCACGTTTCATATAGCTTCGCTGCTGAATGGGACGTTAAACTCAAAATCAACTCAACCAATTTTCATGTCAATAACCTTAACGATTTTCGAGTTATGACCATCCAATTATAACAATTGTAACTTTACCCTATTTTCTTCCTTTCTAGGGCAAATATCATAAAAGCGCTTACATACATATCTAATTATTTTAAATGAGAAGTCCATATACCAAATTTCATGTCGTTAACACTCAAAGATTCCAAGGTATGGGCATTTTAAGATAATTGCCACTCCTCGTTCTCCCTTTTCCCTTCAAATTTCCAAATATTCTTCTTTTAGTGGGACCTTACATTACAAATCATATGCCCTTTCTAAACTTCAAGTTTCTAGCTTAAGCGGTTTGGCCTAGCGTTGATCAATCAGCCAGCCAGAACTTGCTATTTTATATAGAAAGATATATAATAAGCAAATTAATGACAAAAATATTATTACAGAAGCAGTATAGCAAAGAACTCATATACTGTGTTAAAATATGTAGATATTCATTAATTTGGTAAAATTCATAAAACTAAGGGCACAAGCTTAGAGTACGCGCGTTTGGCGTGGGAGACCCAGGTTTGATTCCCGGTGGGAGCTCATGTGATTCGGATTCCACGTTAATCAGTAGATCTACGTCTCATATAGCCTCGCTGTTGAACGGGACGTTAAAGTCAAAATCAGCTCAGCTCTGCTAAGGGCATAAGCAGCGTGGACCTACGGCTTTTTGGGTCCAACCACAGATGACAAAATTACACCCCTATTGCTTTACAATTGCTGTATATCTCCCTGCTTTGGAAATGAACGGAACTTAACATTCTCTTCACCAACTTTTCTATTTCGTGTGTTCATTTTAAAGCCGTACACAGCGCATGAGGGCATTGCTAAAGTTTTCAAAGTCAATGTAAGAAATACAGATGAGTTCTATTTACACAACGTGTACAGTACAAAATATACAATAATATTCCACATAGAAAATATCATACACAACAGTGTGTAAGAAATTCATCAAATGTTTAAAAACCAAAGAAAACGTACTTCAACACAAATGCAATTAAAACCTGACTCTGAGAGCGCGACAATATTATCTTGTTCGCAGGGTCAGTGATTTTGTGTCGAACAGGCTGAGCGTGGGCTTATCTTGTCTTATGTTTGGCAACATTGCTCTTGGTCAAGTGGCCTATTGCATGTGCCTTTAGGTATTTGCCCTAAAGCTATACAGCGAGTTGTGTGCGTTCTGTTACTCCTTCCCTGCCCCTGGCTGTTTGCGAAAATATCATTTGCTTTTTATGCATTGGGATAAGGGGCAAGACACCTTGCGACCTTGGAAGGGAGTAACATATAAAATGATCGAAAACGACAACCGATGTTCATGTAGAGTTCATAGTTTCGAGGTCGCTGAGATGGTTAGGCGTAAAGCTATCAGCTATTTTCTGTTAGTGATTTCTTCATATACGTCTACCAAGTTAACGAATCAGTGGTAGAGCGTTCACCTCTGGTGCTTGGGGTCACGGGTTCGATCCCAGCCCCCGCCAAGTGAACTTTGTGGTGGACAAACACCGTATGCGTGGGTTTTCTCGGGGTTCTATCGTTTATCCCACTTTCTTCATTCCACCATTTCATTCATTACTCGACCAACGATATAAAACCAAGTGAGCATTTTATAGTAAAAGAAAGCTACAAAACGTGAAAGAAGATAAGAGGCAACCGAAGGCTCTAAAAAGTTTCTTTCGAGTTGAGTTGATTTTAGTTTAGCGTCCCTTTCAGCAGCGAGGCTATATGCGAAGTGGACCTACTGATTAACGTGGAATCCGAACCACATGAGCTCCCGCTGGGAATCGAAAAAGTTTCTTTCGAGTGCTGGACAAAATCTTACAAATATTGAGGTGGGGAGTTGTCAATATCAGTCACTGTTAACGAAAGAATTTGCAGGTCGACATTCTTTTGACTCTGTAAATTTATTTTACCTGATTATGTAACGAAAAACACCCTTAATCCCCTTCTCCCTCAGAATGACCACCCCGGGCCAAAATCCATACTTGAATAGAATGAATAAGAATAACACACATCTAAACATTCAAATACAGACCCGCCCACCAGGGAAATAATCCTGAAAAAAAGCGAGGAGGGCTTTCGCCGGTACTGTATTAAAAGGCCGCTTAGCGCACCCAGAATATGTATAGGTATGACTCTCACCTTTAATTTACGAAAAATGCAAGCAAAAATTCTCAGTTGTTTAAGGAAGTTAATTAGTAATGACAAAACCCACTATTTCAATTTTAACAAGGATAAACAATTTATTATAACAAAAAGAAAAAAAGTAATAAAAATAAAAAATAAAAAAAACAAAATTGTACACAAACTATTAACAGTTCGATATTAATAGTAATAAGAAGAATAAACAATCTTACTGTTTCTGATGGAAAAACAGCCTAGCACACATTAAAAAAAAGTCGCCATTCCAACATGGCTTACACCAACCACTATGTTTCGTCTTTTCAGTAATCTAACTTTTAATCAGCAATATTTTACACTTGCTCGAGACTAAATAAGACAATTCAGAAGTATTTATCATTTTTCAAATACCATTATGAGTATACTCACGAAATTTCAGAAGATAAATTTACACCAATTTTCACAAAAAAACAATAATATAATTTAACAGATTTGAAAAAGAAACACTACGTACCTCGAAGAGTGACCAACTGACGATCTACGTCAGTTGATCCATGGCTTCCATTCCGGGTTCAAAACCAACCAATCACAATCCGGATTTTACATCACGAGGACCTCGTCATATTACCTTACCAGCTGGTACCAGATCTTCATATATATATTCTTACTACAACACAAACCTGATTTTGAGACCAAAAAGGTAGGATGGAAAAGGGCGAAGGGAGAATAAGGTCGCAAGTCTCCATATTAATAAAAGATGGCGCCATCTACTTCTAAATAAATCCATAATAACAAGTGACCCACATATTCGTGACGATCCACGTCGTCACACATCCCCCTCCATAGATGAAAAATTTTACCCAAAGAAATTTTTCATTACAGACCAATTTTCAATAAAATGAACAAATTAAATCATCTTAACCAAATTTGAGGAGTACCTTACACATTTTTCAATGAAGATGAAATGAAATGATGATGGAAAAAAAGTGTTAGTAGATGATTGATTGATTATGAAAGTGAACAATAACAACAAAATATACACACAAAACCGGTACCCTCACTTCTCATTATGCTTTTCAATTATCACTGATGTTATTAACATTTCTATGTTCTCTGTATAATTTTGCTAAACTTGTATGGGTAACAACTGTCTTACCATCTTCAGTCTTACATTGAAGTGTGTTGGCAGTAGGTTTAGATACGACTGTCATTGGCCCCCACCACTGTGGCATCAATGACTTTGTTACTTTATCTTTCAAGGAAGATTTTAACTGAGACTTCACCAACACCCTGTCTCCAACAGCAAACGTGACTGGAAGCATCCGCTTATTATACAACCGACGCCTTGCTTCCCATGCTTTATCCATATTAACGAAAGCTTACTCCCATATTTGGGCATTATTAGGACCCTCCAAATCCTCCGGTATAATACTCCACTTTACCATCAACGTATCCACCGGTTCTCTCCCAAAAAACAGACGAAATGGACTAAACTTAAGCTCCGCATGTTCCGCAGCATTAAGACAAAATTGGAGCTCATTCAGGAAACGCACCCATTTCTCCTGCTTACCATCCAGATATGCCCGAAGGCTCGTTTTAACCAATCTCACATATTTTTCAACTGCGTTCCCTCCTGGAAAATACGGAGAACAGCGTATGTGCTTTATCCCATTACCAAACAAAAATTGTTTGAAGTAGGCCGATGAAAAACAAGGGCCCCGGTCCGTGGAAATAGCTCTAATAAATCCATATTTACAGAAAATATCATATAGCGCCTTAACTACTAACTTACTAGTAGCATTGCGTAAGAGAACTAAATGTAGATAACGACTCGCATTATCTAAGCACAGAAGGACATACTGATACCCGAAACTAGACGGCAACGGCCCCGCTAAATCTGCGTAATAGTGGGCGTTAACTTCCTTACAATATTCCGAAATTAGTTGTCCTTGCGGAAGAGTATTTCGTGCCTTTACTAATTGACACTCATGGCACGAGCGAACGAAGTCCCGCACTTCGTTGAATATATTTGGCCAAGAAAAATATCTACAAATCTTTTTGTATACCTTCAACAAACCTAAGTGCCCCCCATTGGGCAATAAAGTATGATAATAGCTTAGTAGTAGAGGTCTCAAGATACGTGGGACGAGTATTTTATAAGGCGACACCTTGGCCTTGGTTTTTATGTATAAAGTATCTCTCATTAACTTATATTGTTCATGCTCTCCGCCATGGCTCTTTACCATCTCATAAATATCCTTAGTATCTGCCTCTGATTGCTGATACTGTTTAATGTCCTCATGTGCTAGCGGTAAATTCCACAGACTATACATATATCCCTCTGAGTCATTAAAAGGACAAGGATCAACATCAATATCATTCGGATTTATCTCATAAATCCTTGAAAGAAAATCTACCTGATAGTTCTTATAAGACGAGACATGCACTATTTTAAATCTGAACTCAAATAAGTTCTGTACAATATTGGCATATCTTCCTAAGTTCTTAGGGTTTCGCAGCATATTAACCAAGGCACTATTATCCGTGAAAATAGTAAACTCCGAACACAAAAACGGGCGAAATCTCATTACCGCATTATATATAGCAAGAAGTTCAAGTTGAAAAATAGTGCGATTAAAATCGGCTGGTTTCAAAGTTTTACTGTAGAACCATACAGGACGCAATAAACCTTGCTCATCCTTTTGTGACAAAATAGCCGCTTGGCAACGTAAAGTTGCATCGGTATGTAAGTAAAAGCGCTTACTCATGTCTGGAATTCGCAAAATATTTTTTTCAGAAAAAGCCTCTTTTATTTGTGCAAGACTCTCATCCTGTAACGGACCCCACTCAAACTTCACCTTCGGAGATCTTAATCGATTCATCGGTTCTACGATACCTGCATAATTATCGCAGAATTTAGCGTAGAAATTTAAAAATCCTAACATTTTACACAACCCCCGGCGATTTACAGGCGGACGGAGATCCTGTATAGCTTGCAACCTATCTGGCAACATAGATATCTCACCATCTTTAATAAGAAACCCCAAAAATTCTATACTACTTCTCAAAAGTAAGCATTTATCTGGTGAGATGGTTAAGCCCCTTTTCGCAAAACGCGATAAGACTTCTTCTAATAACCGATTATGTTCTTGGATTGTAGAACCAAAGATCACAATGTCATCTGCATAGTATTCTACCCCGCGCCCACGTAAGTCTCCCAGGATATCATCCAAGGCCCTCATAAGTGCTTGTACTCCGACACAAATACCCATGGGGATTCGCAAATATTCATATAATTTATCCTGTACGGCGAATGCTGTGAGCTTACGGCTATCGGGAGTCAACTGTAACTGGAAAAAAGCTTTTTTTCCATCTATCTTGCTTACATATTTAGCTTTAGCGAGCGAACTAATACATTCCTCTATATTAGGACATGGCAAGCCGTCCCCACAAATGAGCCGATTCAGTTTAGAGTAGTTGACTACTAATCGAGGTGACCCATCTTTATTACGCACTAGGAAGCACGGAGATCTATATTCAGACTTAGAAGGTTGTATCACACCATTTTCTAATAATTGTTCAATTAAGTTCGATAACTCTTGTTGCTGACTTTTCGAAAAAGGATATTGGCGCTCCCGAACTACTTCATCGGACTTTAATTGAATAGTGTATTCAAAGTCACTGATAGTACCAATTCGGTGGGTAATGACATTCGCATATTTATCTAATAAATATTCTACATACTGAACCAAAGTAGGATCTTGTTTCACCATATCCTCATCAATACCATTCAAAATCTTAACCTTTTCATCTGTACTAATTTCCCACTTATCGCTTTTACATTTGTTAAATGCCAATAGTAACGGATCCCCTTCCTGACCCTAAACATCAGAAGAATTATAATCTTCATTACTATAATAAGACGTTTCATCATTATTAACACACTGTTTTTCTCCCTCTATTGACATAGAACTAACAGAGCCACCTACATCCGCGACACTTTTTCGATTAGAATTAAAGCTGGAATTCTCTTTTATTTTCGCAACCGAATGTTTATTGTTTCTCAGACCGTTTACTGTTTTATGTTGTTTCTTCTGGAATGAATGCTTTTTGTCAAACCTGTTCTTTTCCTCTCCATTACCAAACATCCTTGGACCACCAGACGAAGTTCCAGTGTCGCTCTCCCTATCAGCAGTAGTTTCAGGAAAACTCGAGCGAGCGAAGATCAATTGCCTATTTACTCCACGTTTGTTCTTTCTTTTGCTCCAGGGCGTACCATCGGGACTAGAGAGATCTCCCAAAAATAGCCTAGCGGATGACCCTCCGTCGCCAGGACCCCTGGAATGACAAGAAGCCGCAGAAGAATTCGTTTGGAAAGATGAGGGGGAGGGGAAGTCAACAAGAGGGGTTGTAACATTTCCTTTGCTAAAAACAACCTTAGATTCATTGAAATCCACTAAAACTCCTTCCTGACGAAAACAGTCTAGTCCCATCAAAATGGGAAATTCCAATTCTTTAAACAAAAACAGTTTGCATTTAAAGGTGTAATCATTCACCGTAAACGGAACCAAAACTGAAGGTCTCAACACCATAGATTCGTTATTTATAGTCTTTCCTTTAAAACACTCTTTATAATTTACTTGCACATCACTAAAGTTTTTAATTTTATTGAAGAGCTCCAAATTCAAAAGATTAGTCACACACCCACTATCTAAACAACTATTCACTGCAATTCCACATACTTTAACTTCAATACATGCCACATCATCTTTTTTATTTAAACGATTTAAGTTCCTATTAGTCTTATTTGAAAAAGAAGAAAATGTTTTCGAACTTTTGTTTTCTGGGCATAGTCTCACTGGATGTGGACCCTGACACTTGTAACAGCTTATAGTTCTACGAGAATTCTTAAAGTCACTCCTTACCGGAGCATCCGGCAACCCTGTTTGGGACGTCGTTTTATAACTAAACTGCTTCATATAAAGTTCATGATATCTGAATTCACTAACTAGTTTATTAAGTTCATCTATTGTCTGAGGTTTTCTTTGGTAAAACAACCGCTCCCTTATGTTCGGAAGAACGCCACTGGTAATAAAACTAATCAGCTTTTCGTCCCCACAACGCAACTTCAAAACTTTATCAACAGTGGTTACACGCTTTACAAAAGCTTTTAAATCCTCGTTATTTTCTTGATGGCGATACATATATTCTACTATTATTCTCTGAATAGCACATTCTGATAATAAATTATGAAAAACAAAGTCACGTGCAAGATCCCAGCTTTTACATGTATGTGGCAGCTCGTTCAGAATTTCCTGCAGTGGACCCGTAACTTTCCCACGCAATGAATACAAAACCGCAGAAAAAGGAAAACGCTCAATATTACAAAACTCATCAATCTTTTGAATAAATTGATACAATTTTAAGGGATCCGTACCATCACAATTCTCTAATGATTCCATGAATGAACGTAAAACTAAAAATGCTGATGACTGTTCCATCTTATTAAAACAACTATTTTGTGTCAATCCAGATAGAGTTTCAGTTCTAGCTTTATCGTTCGAGCTAAAAGGTAAATGACCTGGCTGACTGCCAGCTGTTTGCACACACACACTACCATCCGGCTGTGTGGTTGTGTTATCAGTGCCTCTACCTTGACCTACTACAACACCCGAACCAACAGGTGCAGACTTGCTGTTAACAGTTGTTATGGACAACAGCAGTTTCTTAGCATCACTTTCATTCATAGAAAATATTTTCGATTGCTTTTCTTCTATAGTCATATTCAAAAACGCATTAACATCCACAGGAATTTCGTCTATAAACTCTTCATCAAGAAAGAAACTAGAATCACCACCTACAGCCATTGTTTTTATTTTTGGATACGATTCTATACTTATATACCAGATAGTATGGGTTCGATCCCCGGAACCAATTCCTTGAATTGCCGTACAAAGACTTCCTACAAGGTACCCAATTAATATATACGAGCAAGTAATTACATGCACACCACTGACTTTATATGCCATTAACATGAAAGTAAACAACTGAATTTAAATTTAAATTTAATAAGTGAGAGTATTCTAACAGAGTTGGTCACTCTTCTGTAACGAAAAACACCCTTAATCCCCCTTCTCCCTCAGAATGACCACCCCGGGCCAAAATCCATACTTGAATAGAATGAATAAGAATAACACACATCTAAACATTCAAATACAGACCCGCCCACCAGGGAAATAATCCTGAAAAAAAGCGAGGAGGGCTTTCGCCGGTACTGTATTAAAAGGCCGCTTAGCGCACCCAGAATATGTATAGGTATGACTCTCACCTTTAATTTACGAAAAATGCAAGCAAAAATTCTCAGTTGTTTAAGGAAGTTAATTAGTAATGACAAAACCCACTATTTCAATTTTAACAAGGATAAACAATTTATTATAACAAAAAGAAAAAAAGTAATAAAAATAAAAAATAAAAAAAAAACAAAATTGTACACAAACTATTAACAGTTCGATATTAATAGTAATAAGAAGAATAAACAATCTTACTGTTTCTGATGGAAAAACAGCCTAGCACACATTAAAAAAAAAAGTCGCCATTCCAACATGGCTTACACCAACCACTATGTTTCGTCTTTTCAGTAATCTAACTTTTAATCAGCAATATTTTACACTTGCTCGAGACTAAATAAGACAATTCAGAAGTATTTATCATTTTTCAAATACCATTATGAGTATACTCACGAAATTTCAGAAGATAAATTTACACCAATTTTCACAAAAAAACAATAATATAATTTAACAGATTTGAAAAAGAAACACTACGTACCTCGAAGAGTGACCAACTGACGATCTACGTCAGTTGATCCATGGCTTCCATTCCGGGTTCAAAACCAACCAATCACAATCCGGATTTTACATCACGAGGACCTCGTCATATTACCTTACCAGCTGGTACCAGATCTTCATATATATTTTCTTACTACAACACAAACCTGATTTTGAGACCAAAAAGGTAGGATGGAAAAGGGCGAAGGGAGAATAAGGTCGCAAGTCTCCATATTAATAAAAGATGGCGCCATCTACTTCTAAATAAATCCATAATAACAAGTGACCCACATATTCGTGACGATCCACGTCGTCACAATTACAGTAATTTAATTGTTGAATTAAAATGGAACGATACGGTCATTTCGGTTACGGGTCTGAATTAAATTTCATGTATTTGAAAATTTGTTTGAATACAATTAGTTTTCCCGTGCAATATAAGTATATAACTTGAAAGGATAAAATCGAAAGAGACGAAAGGTCATTTGGATGACAAGTATTATTTTCAGTACTCTCACTTTCAATCACAGCAGCGTATACAGATGCTCGTTTTATTATGACAGATAACAATAATTATTAGCGTACGCGCCTTTGGCGTGGGAGACCCGGGTTCGATTCCCAGGCGGGAGCTCATGTGGTTCGGATTCCACGTTAATCAGTAGGTCCACGTCTCATATAGCCTCGCTGCTGAACAGGACGCTAAACTAAAATCCACTCCACTCCACAATAATTATTAATCCATTTTCTACTAATAAATTTAGATGGAGCTATATTTTAAATTAGTAATAATTCTAATTCAAAGTAGAGTTTTGATTATTAGTTACTTGTGTTCAGGGATGTACCGACATAGGTGCTACGGATGTGCACGAGACGAGTCGAGACAGGATTTTCCAGACTAAATTCGAGTCGAGACACGGCTCTTCCAATAGAGAAATATACATTTTTCGAGTCGAGCCATCACTTTTACAGCACATTTTCGAGACGAGACAGCCACAAATCTTGTATCGTGCGCATCCCTAATAGGTGCAGTTTTCCATTCAGAAAAAATCTTCCGGGGGACACACTTAGTATTCAGAGGGCCACTGCTGATACTCTTTTATTTATTATTATATTATAGACGTATTATTTTGATCTCCTCCCGGGGGGAGTGGCCCCCTAAAATATGTGTGGACGAAACACTGAACAGGTAGTCTGAGAGTCTGGATCTCCCAATTAGCACAATTTCAGGGGGCAAATACACAAAATTATTTGCATTTTGTAGGCTATTCCGAAAAAATCTTCGGACCCCAAAGAAAAATCTTGGATGCATCATTGCTTGTGTTTACATTGTGTTACTGCCTGATTTCGAACGTCTATGTGGGAAAGAAACATGAAAGAATTGAATTGTTCTTTAGGCATAAAGGGCCCTGAAAAGAATTTTTGCGGAGAAACCTGATTTTAAAGTTCTGCCACTGATCGAGGACAAATTACATATAAATTAAGACACACACTTTTGTCATTTGTTGTGTATTGAACTAGTTTAACTAAAATTAATAAAGAATTATTTGAAATCAAGTATATCTCAAGAACGATTAAATGGACTAGCTTTGATGGCCATTGAAAATGACATTCTGAATGAAATTGATATGGATGCAATAATAAGAGATTGTGCCAAATTGAAAGCCAGAAAAGTGTCTTTATAACATGAACTTTACAGTAACAAAGAAAACGAGAAATTAAGCTAATTACCATATTTGTATCACTAGAAAACACTATTTAAATATACTTTTAATGAAGTGTAAGAACATATCTCTTTGTCAAAATCAAACCTGTGATAATGTTAGACTTGAAGCTCATTAGTTTTATTCTATTTCGACTTTTGTTCCAACTGTATTTGTCAAAATACATCTTAGGTATACATTTTAGTTGTTTCCTGTGCTTATTTAATAAAAAAAGATATAAATTATTAAAACTGGAACTTTGGTCATGATTCATCCACAGTTAATTAGGTTTAATTTCGCCATTTTCCTTTAATACTCACAGGAAGACTGAATTATTATATATTGAAGAAATTTGTAATTGTAACAATTATCTGAAGAATTTTTGTCCATTACAGCATTCTATTATTTTATTATCATATAGGCGGGGCGCCTAAATATTGTTTGCTTACAGTTACGAAATGTCTACAACCGACCCTGTTACTGTTATATATATATATATATATATATATATATATATATATATATAGAGAGAGAGAGAGAGAGAGAGAGAGAGAGAGACAAAGTTTTGACTCAGAAAAAGTACAGTTGAACGTACGATGCTACATGAGCTCCTGGAGGGATTTCAAATGAATTTAGTATACGTATACATTACCATCTGGACAATTTACCCCTAAAAATGCTTTCGATCACTGAAATAAATTCCTGCCTATGTCCCTGTAAAGCAGTAAGAATTTTAGGGACTGATCAGGGGGTAATGCCTCCCTGGAGCAACGACAGTTCCCCAGAAATCATACCTCTGATAGGTCCGGATGTGACACCAGTATTTGTGTGTTACCACTCTTCACTCTCAGTGTACTGAAACTTAAGTCAAAGGAACTGTTCTGAAATCTTCACCGGTTCTCTCCTCTGAAACCGCATGCAAATGGGGCCGACCTTGGTCATATACCACATCTGGAATATTACTATTTATGTCAGAGATACCGAAAAATATATATTCGACACAAATATAGGATATTTTCGATTTTATTTTATTTATTTATTTATTTATTTAGTTATTTTTTGCCTGTCACCCTCCCACTCTGACCTCCATGCCAACCAAGGCTTAACTTGTTCCTAAGCAACATCGACAGCGTCACTATTCATCTGCGACCACGAAAACTATGATTTCGATACTAATATTGTTCATATTTGACTACTTTTACATGTCCCTTCCCCCCTTATTACGAATGACTTCAGTGTCTCGCCCCACTGGAGCAATTTCAACAAACTTAAGTATAGCTATAAACCACCACCTGTAAAATAAATGTGCGGGTGATCTTTTTCGGAGAGGAATTCATTAGCTACTTTTCCAATGTGGTGGCTTTATTCGCTTCCCATGCTAAAGATTGCCAAAGAGCTCAACTTTATTTGCACCACTGTGCTATGAATATAGATTTTAATGGCATTTACTTTACTGAATGCTCGCTTAGGTGTTGCTCCCGTCACAGAAAAAGTGAGATACTGTTATAAATGAGTAGGGATATAAACAAATACGGAAAACTGTTAGCAATGACACCACTCGAAATGAGTTTTCGCAATATAATGGGGCAGTATTTTATTCGAATGTGAGGGAAATCATTGCGTAAATTGTCCCTTCCCCTCTTTAGAAGTCTAAGCTACAATACGTATCTAATAATTTTGAATTAGAAATATATGCATCGAGTTTCATATCCTTAACTTTAAGGTGTCCTGAGTTAAGTAAATGAATAAACTTCCTGCTAACGAAAGAGTAAAGTTTTGGGCTTTAATAGTATCGGGAGTGTAATTACTCATTTCAGCGACCCCGAAAGCTATTGAATAGACAATCATATCTTTCAATTAGGAATTTTTAATTTTCACCCCCTCCCATTAAACCTCCATGTCGATAATGCTAAAATTTGATGTGAACGATATAGAGGGTATCATACATAATTCATGTACTCAAAAGCTATGGATTTAACATTAATATCGTTCATTTTCGATTATTTTTACATGTTCCTGTGTCTCCCATAATAGAACTAGAGGTGATACGGGTTTCGATTCCCGTCAGGAGTCGTGTGGTTCGGGTTCCACGTTAAGTCGTAGATGCATGTCTTGTATAGAGTAGTAGCTGAAAGACACGCTGAACTCTATATCACCTCACCTCGTGAGATATTCTACGTTTGCATAATTTCTAAACCACTTTTCTTTCTTTCAATCTCCTCCTTCCTCTTAGGACACGCATAGGTTCAAACCGAAACATTCTTCACGGTTGGAGGACGCAAGGCTACTGTACCATACTGTACAACCCTTATGGGACTAGGTGGTGAGTTGCGCAGTTTGAGTAGCACGCACGAATAAACCACGCTTACATTTATTATGTATAATTAATAAAATCTCATATTAGGACTTACTCTGCACGTCAAACTTTTAACATATGCGACTTTTTAAATTCTGATCTTCTTCTTCTGCTTTATTATTATTATTATTATTATTATTATTATTATTATTATTAGTAGTAGTAGTAGTAGTAGTAGTAGTAGTAGTAGTAGTAGTAGTAGTATTGCAATAGCTATATGAAGCAATTATCTCAGCAAACTTGGTTAATACACACCATTCAGCAACCAGTATTTGTAGAAATCAGGCTTTTCCAGAAGAAGTTGTTAGCTCAATCGGTAAAGCGCTAAGCCATGGATTCAAGGGTTGCGAGTTCGAATCTAGTCTAAGTCAAAAGGTTTTTTTCCTTATATAATTCTTGAAATGGGAATGTTTCTCTCTTCACATTTATCTCCTAATTCTGAATAGAGATGTTTGGATGTGAAAGAAAAAGTATACTAGAATATAAGAAAAGAGAGGTAAATTACATGATACCCTTTGCAATTTTTAACTATATTTTCACCTATCTAGGACGTTTCTAAAAAGTTCAGACTTCTAGAGCTCCTTTTCGCTCTCTTATGTGACCTTTAACTAATTTCTACAGTTACTTAGTGAATCACATATACATATATTACAGATGTCGTATCTCTTTCTCTTCTCTCTACATCATGTCTGGAGATGAATGTTTTGACAATAGGTTACAAACACGATTTTAAAAAATAATACGATCTGCGATATCAGTGATACATATTGTGGTGTTTAACTTAACATATAAAACAATAAATAGAAAAACTCAGAATACGAATCTTTTCGTGCACTGATGCTTGAATAACAGTGAACTGATGCTTCAAATCTGTGTCTTTACTCCCTTCACCTATGTTAATTCCCTAGTCAAAATAAAAACTCTTCAAAATTAATCACAAATTCTTATACAACCATCTCTTCCTTGGAGTACTGCGCGGTCACATACCCGTCACTGCGATGTAAAGGCACTTATGGCGACGAGGATACAATTCCAATCTCCTTGTGCTGTTGTGTATGGAGCTATGACAATCTTTACTGTTACAAGTGAAACAGGGACTTCGTCTGTGTATTGCCAATATACATATAACATGACATCATTTACTGGAAATATTTGATGTACGTCTATATCGTGGGATGTTAATTTACCATATAATTCTTTCGAGTCATTAATGATGCTTATATGTCCCATGTTCTCACGTTGACGAAATTCTGCCCAAATTGAATTTAACATTAATTTAGCTAAACTTCTAGTGGTGGATTATCTTTAATTTTCTTTACATCCAAACGTATTCCTTCTTTCTCGTAAAATTGTTGCACGTACTTCTCTTTTAGCTCATGTGTTTCACACCATCACAGCCATCCACTTGCTTCCGTTTTTGCTTTCAAGAAGGTGTTTCTGCAAATAATCAGCCACTTTTTGTTTCTTCATCATATTGACCAACATCACAAGCAAAACTTCATGAATATCCATTATTTTGTAGCCCAATGCTTTTCTTACTTCCTCTGCTGCCCATGTACTATGTAGAATTCGGTCTTCATCCATGTGATTACAAGGTGACTGGTTTAATTCATCACAACATGGATGACTAACTGGAAACATTAATCTACCATTTAATTTCTAAGGCAAAGTTAGATGGAAGAGTTTTTGGAGAAAGAATATTTAACTTTTCTGATTCTTCTACCTTTTCAATGCTAGGTAAATTTGAATCTCCAGGCAAATAGATAGTTGGGTGACGAATTGGAAATTTCTTAGTTTTACATACGATAGGGTACAGACTATTAACATCTTAGTAACACAGTTCTACTTCTTCAGACTCTTGTGCTTTGTGATAAAAACGTATGGCATTCACACGTTCTCTATAAAAAGCTTCACGAGGAATCAATGGGGTTTATCTGTGTACGGATGGTTAGTAACATTCTTCTTCATCTTTTCCTTCCTTGTCAACTGTTTTTCAAATTCAAAAACCATATTCCGTGAATTTCACATCCAAACTCTTTTAATTTTTTAACTAACTAACTGATTTTAATTTTTTAACTAACTGATTTTAATTTTTTGGTGAAAAACCTAATTTTATTCATATTTCGTTATACGGCCAAGGGTTCTCAACCTGTCTACGTGTGCACTTGACAGGTCGTTCCACGTTTCAGACGCCATATATAACCGCTACCAGGTTATAGAAGGATTTTTGTGGACACTCTTTATATTTCGTAAAGACTGTGATCATTATTTTCAATTTATACTTTATTCTGCAACGCACATAAGTTCTTTCTTTGGTGGGAATTGCTTCTTTCCCACACAATTGGACAAAGGAGTCTTTCATCGTTTTTACATATATATATTTAAAACATTGCTTTTGCTGAGAACATTTCAGTTAGTGACTAACCATTTCAGTGTTTCTCCCTGACTTATTATATGCACAGTATTTCTTCTGCAGTTATTTGGAACTGAATTAAGTGTTTTCTTTAATCGCTTATGGAAACATTACAATAGATTAGAGAAATACGTTCTGACCAGATGTCCCAGTGGCCAAAGTGGCCCCAGCCTCACAATTTTTGTAGTTCGTTATCTGTACTTTCTCACGCCAGTGTTATCGCCGTGTCTAGTGCATTATAGGCAGTTGGCTAAAATTAACATAAATTCTTTTCCGTATTCTGTTTGCATGTGCGTACAGGTGAGTTAACTGAGTGATTTTTGAAATGAACTGCCAACACTTTTTAGTTGATCATTGCAACCCGTAGCTTGAGCTTGGATGCTCAGGGAGTTTGACTCCAGGTCTGGAAGCCGTAACTACGCGCATCGCGTCGAGCTTCAGATACGACTTATTGTGGAGGGGCACAAGCTATTTAGCCGGTGAAGGACGATTTCTTACGGCTAGCCCCAACTAGTGAAATCCCAGGTCCGCAGACCTTGTGCGTTTAAAAAGTTATATACGCGCCCTCCAATATCAGTATTCCACTGTGGAGATCTTCTTTTCGTTACTTTGCTGAAGATTCACCTTTACGCTGCAGGACTGTTCAGCGTAACAACTGGATTCATCGTGGGACGATCCAGACAACTTTCCCCCAGTGTTACCCCCCAACTGTGTCAATGGTGTGTGAGAAGCATTTGTGGTGATATCTGAATTATAATCATATATATATAAAGGGCAATATTGCCTGAAAAGGGCAAAGCGTGATTTCTGCGACTAAAATTGTTATGCATCCTCAGTGTTTAGTGTTGTGTCCATTCCTCTTCGCTATTTTTTTTAATAGTGTTCTAATAAATAAGTATAGTGTTATTTAATCCAGTGTGTTTTCGTTGTTTGTATGAGTGATGTTTGTATGCGTTATGGTCTGGATGACCGTCTGATCGTCCGTGAGGTTTTCGAGACGAGACATCCGAACCTCTCGGCGCCTAATGCTCATCTCATTATTGAGACCGACGAGCGATTTGGAAACAGTTTGTAACCTTTTCTTGGAGAGGTCCTTCATAGTCCTGTCCAGGTAAGTTAAAGTATCAGGAAGATACCTATTGGTAGTACCACGAGCCACGGACAGCGACCTGATTACACTGAGTGGTTACAAATAAATGGCCGCCCGAACAGCAACAGAACTCCAGTTGGTTACAAATAAATGTTCGCCCAAACAGAACTTCAGCCGGTTACAAATAAATAACGCCCGAACTACCGACCCGAATCGAGACCGTTGGTGCTCGAATACTTATAAGGTCAATATTTTAATATACGATTTCTCTTTCAGCTCAGTACCAGGAATTTGAAAAAATATTCTCTTTCAGGTGATTTTAATAATATGTTTTAGTAATAGCTTATTCTATTTTGTTTAAGATGGCATACAACGAGGCAGATATATTCCGGAAACTAAAGTTAATTTTTGAAGAGACTTTTGAAAATTTAAAAAAAGAGAATAGAAAGTACCGTGCTGAAATTAAAGAGACTTTTGCTGAGGTAAAGAGCGAATTAGGTCAAAAGATAGACAATTTACGGGATGGATTTTGTGAAAATAGTCAGCAAACAGTAAATACTGAAAACAGCCAAGAAACAGAGAGCGCTGAAAACAAAACACCGGAATGCGAACCCCAGTTACAGTCAGATGTTCCTACTGGATACGAAACACCGGAATTTGAACCTATATTAGTGACTGATATTCCTAGTGTAAACAAAACATTGGAATTGGAACCTGAGCTAGAAACTAATACTCCTAATGAAAAGGAAACTCAGGAATCTGAACTCCAACCAGAGATAGGTAGTCTTAAGCAACCTCGTAAGAAATCTGACAATGATTTTATTCATTCAGTATCTAGCAACACTACTTGTAGTAACAGTAGTAGTGAAAATCACGAACATATGATTGTAGACGACAGAGGTTGTAAGCGCACAAAAACAACTACCACAAACTACAGAGAGAAAAAGCGTAAACGAAGTTACAGTTATAGCAATAAGCAAAGATACAAAGACCAGATCGTAAACAATACAAAATTTAAAGGGAATCAGAACCAAGAGCGCACACGAAAGAATAACAGATACAAAAGAAGTCGTAAATCACGGCCACGTAACCTGAGTTATCACAAACGAGACAGGAACCGCAATTTGTGTGACATTAAACATAGATTTGTACATAGAGGTAACCGCTGTAGGAATAGACGAACAAACCGTAATTATCAAAATATAAATAGTAATCATAGGAAAAAAAAAGTAACCAAGACTTTGTGTGTTGATACGAATTTTCTTTCAGGAAACCAAACGCATTTCTTTTTATCTTTCTTTCAACTTTTAAGCGATAGACATTCATTCATTTTTCTTCCTTTTTGCTTTTAGTTTTTGATAGAAAACCTGGATACGAAAAGAAGAATTACGTATTTCTTTTAATACTCCTTTTTGCTTCCAGCTTTTAACTGTTCAGCAAAGAGCAGATAACACGTGTTTCTTTCTTTGTTTTGATAAGATAATCGCTGCATTTTCGATCACCTGTTAATGTCGATGAATGACGGACGACACACAGCTGATTGATTCTTTGTGTGTGTGTGTGTGTGTGTCTTTGCTCAACGTAGTACTTCATACCTCAGTCAGCTGTATATGAGTGTTGGAAACCTTATCACTGACTTACTATTAGCTTAATGTTATTAATTTTTTCTTGTTTTCATTTCAGATGTTTGAATTTAGATTTTTTTAGTAAATAATTAAAGTATCATATACGTAGGGAGATTGCATTTATCCAAAAGCAATTTTGAACTAGTGGCGCAGTTCCGTATTCCTAGCTAGTGGAAAGATGTTTTGGCCTTATAATATATTTTATTGTGTTTTAAATTTTAAATTCCTTTTTAGGATCCCTTTTCACTTTCGAAATTCTCGATAATATGTTACTACATGTTATTTATGATTAATGTTCGATTTTCTTTTTAGAATTTTTTCCAAAAAAAATGTCCAAGTGCGCAGGATCAGAAAAATTTTAGTTGTTACTTATATATATAGTTGTATGTTTATAAATAAAATTTAGTATGTAATCACATACGTAGGGAGATTGCATTTATCCAAAAGCAATCTTGAACTAGCGGAGCAGTTCCGTATTCCTAGCTAGTGGGAAGATGTTTTGGCCTTATAACATATTTTTATTGTTTTTTAAGATTTTTAAAAAAATTCTTTTTAGAATCCCTTCCCGCTTTCCAAATTCTTAAACATGTTATCATACATATGACTCACAATTAATGTTTGATTTTCTTTTCAGAATTTAAAAAAAAATTATCGAGATGCTTAGAATTAGAAAATTTTTAGTTGTTAGTTATATATATATTTCTGTATTTGTAAATGAAACTTAGTATGTAATCTCATGCGTAGAATATGGAATTTTACACTTATAATCAATGTTAAATTTCTTTTTCAGTGTTAATCTTAGATCTTCGTTTTCATTTTGAAGTGTTTACTGAATTTGATTGAACCTTATTTACGTCATTTACCCGATTTTGACTTTATTTGAATTTCCAGGATGTGACATGATATATTTTGTTCGAAGAGAAAAGTTTAGAACGGAAAGTAGGCTAAGCCTTAAACGAGTGAATCAGGCATTTCCTTGTTGGTAATAGTATGTGCAGGAATGTCATGTGAATAGTATAATTCTCCGAACGAAAGCAGTAATCTTTTTATTTTAGAAGGAACTATATGAACAGATAATGTGATGGTAAACGGTCGTTTTTCTCCCATGTTAATATATATGCGGAAATATGTTTAACTTCTATATTTTCTTGTAATTTCTAATTAACATTTTTTTTTCGTCTTCTCTAGACCACTGAACGACCGTAGGGAAACTTCTTCGGGTAGGATATTTTATGGGGATAAATATTTTTTTTCAGGGAGGCAATGTTTCCTGGAATTGCAGATCTGTTGCAAAAATGGATGTGGCTAATCCATTGGATATTCCATAGCTAACTGTATTTCCGCCATCAATCGCAAAATATAGTTTTTCATTTCCCTTCTTCCTTTATGGTACCCGTAACCAAGCATGCGTATTCTTAGGTTAGGTTTTTTGAGTATATTTTGATGTCTGGTAACATTTCAGTGAATATTTTAATGTTTATGAATCGTAACTATATTGTGTACTTGTATGCTAATGTGTTGTTTTATTTTTTATGTTAATTTTGAGAAAATTGTATTTTAGTTCCAGTATGTCCTAGAAACTATTCGAATTCGATATAGATCCCGAATAATAAACTTATTTTCTTTCCAACAGCATGAAGCCATAACGTTTTATAAAAAATTATTTTCTATCAATTATTTCATATGCTCGATGACTTTGAATTTTAATGAGTTAATAAAACCATTTTGAATATTTGTAGCGAAGATGCCTAAGAAAGTTTAACTGTCGTGGTATGACATAACCGTCTTGTAGGGAATTTAATTTGGATGTTTTCAGACCAACCAGAATGTTGTAATGTCGTTGACAATATTTTTGTGTTTGTATCCCATGTTTTTCTTTTAGTAGGTCTCACGTATTTTGTCTTATAGAGACATATCTTTACGATGCTACGAAAGCATTTGTATCTTGTGTGTTTACACATTTTTTCTAGGTGGAAGACGTATGTTATGTTCCACGCGTAGTTTACTGAATATTAATGTTTATATTTCAGGTTTGTACAGAAACATTTTGTAAGTGCCTATGGTTGCAGGCCTACTCACGTTTCTAGTTTTGCCTCGCAGGTGTCGATGGCATATTTCGTGTGTAAGTACGTGTAGTATTACACATTTTTCCCACCTATAGTTTTGGTCAATTCATGGTGTAATGACCATTTATTTTCAGGAATGTTTGGACTATTGAGTCAACTTCCTTGATTCAGACCTTCGGAAAACTTGGACCAACACCGTATAGTTTTCAACGCTTTATTAATATTTTTTTTGCAGATAATACCCACCCATTCTGGTAACCCTACAATGTTTATGTTTTGGAAGTGAACAACAACCATTATTCTAGGCCTACGCTAATAATAACTTTGTTTCAGAACGAAACCATTTGTTGTATTGAGCATTATTGAATTAAAGTCTCGATTTTCACGACGAGCAGATGGCATTTGATCTTATGGCGTGCCGAATTTTCTTCATACATGTCAGCGAAATCACGATCTTTTATTTGATATGCAGAATCATGCTTATTTCTTGGAATCACTATGAACGTCAATTTTGACATTTAAGTTTATTGTTTTATTTTTGAAAAACGATTTTTCGTTCTTTTCTGCCAAACAACACGAGGCACAGTCAAAAAAAAAGGGGGACATAGAGGGGAAAATCTTATTTTGTTTACATATTGTCAGTTTATCATGTGTTTACATTTCCATTCATTTTACTTTTTCAATGATTTTCATATTTTTCAAATATATTAGAGTGATATCGAAACTTTAACAATAATTTTAATATTTTAGTACCTTTAATATGTTTTGCAATTTGCTTATTCATTCACATTTTGATATTTTAAATACAGATATCAGTATATCTACTAATTTTTATTGAGATATTTTTTAATTCTTTAAGTCGATGTTTTCCTGAATAGTTATTGAGTGTGCATATTTACTTCATATTACACAAAATAAAGTGATCGAAACGGAACACTTAAACATTTTACGAAAAGTATTTATGTGTAAAAAAAATTAAATAGCCCTATAATATATTTACTCCATATTACACAAAATATAGTGATCGAAACAGAACACTTAAACATTTTACGAAAAGTATTTGTTTTTTTAAAAAAAAATAGAATTTTAATAGCCCTATAAACGCTTTCTGCGAATTTTAAAAAAAAAGTTATCATACAGGTGTTATAACCATACCTCGTTTCTCACACCAGTGTTTAAAAAAATCTCCCCTTCTCCCCTCATCAACTCATCGTTGGAGAACCATGGAGGATACTCACACAGGAACACAGTATGGTTTCAACATATGAAGAAACGGAAGATAAGGAAACCCAACTGCACCAATTGTTCAAGAGGATCTTATTACCTTATGGAACACTTGGATTGGACATTGCTCATGCAGGAACCTCATCATGTTGTAGTGAGTGAACAAGTTCTTTAACTATTTTAAATAGCCCTTTTTTCAGGTGAAAAACCATTCATCGTTTATACACGTAAGTCTCACACCACATGACAGTGTTGCCAACTAACTGATTTTAATTTTTTGGTGAAAAACCTAATTTTATTCATATTTCGTTATACGGCCAAGGGTTCTCAACCTGTCTACGTGTGCACTTGACAGGTCGTTCCACGTTTCAGACGCCATATATAACCGCTACCAGGTTATAGAAGGATTTTTGTGGACACTCTTTATATTTCGTAAAGACTGTGATCATTATTTTCAATTTATACTTTATTCTGCAACGCACATAAGTTCTTTCTTTGGTGGGAATTGCTTCTTTCCCACACAATTGGACAAAGGAGTCTTTCATCGTTTTTACATATATATATTTAAAACATTGCTTTTGCTGAGAACATTTCAGTTAGTGACTAACCATTTCAGTGTTTCTCCCTGACTTATTATATGCACAGTATTTCTTCTGCAGTTATTTGGAACTGAATTAAGTGTTTTCTTTAATCGCTTATGGAAACATTACAATAGATTAGAGAAATACGTTCTGACCAGATGTCCCAGTGGCCAAAGTGGCCCCAGCCTCACAATTTTTGTAGTTCGTTATCTGTACTTTCTCACGCCAGTGTTATCGCCGTGTCTAGTGCATTATAGGCAGTTGGCTAAAATTAACATAAATTCTTTTCCGTATTCTGTTTGCATGTGCGTACAGGTGAGTTAACTGAGTGATTTTTGAAATGAACTGCCAACACTTTTTAGTTGATCATTGCAACCCGTAGCTTGAGCTTGGATGCTCAGGGAGTTTGACTCCAGGTCTGGAAGCCGTAACTACGCGCATCGCGTCGAGCTTCAGATACGACTTATTGTGGAGGGGCACAAGCTATTTAGCCGGTGAAGGACGATTTCTTACGGCTAGCCCCAACTAGTGAAATCCCAGGTCCGCAGACCTTGTGCGTTTAAAAAGTTATATACGCGCCCTCCAATATCAGTATTCCACTGTGGAGATCTTCTTTTCGTTACTTTGCTGAAGATTCACCTTTACGCTGCAGGACTGTTCAGCGTAACAACTGGATTCATCGTGGGACGATCCAGACAACTTTCCCCCAGTGCTACCCCCCAACTGTGTCAAGGGTGTGAGAGAAGAATTTGTAGTGATATCTGAATCATAATCATATATATATAAAGGGCTATATTACCCGAAAAGCGCAAAGCGTGATTTCAGCGACTAAAATTGTTATACATCCTCAGTGTTCAGTGTTGTGTCCATTCCTCTTTGCTATTTTTTTTATAAAATAGTGTTCTAATAAATAAGTATAGTGTTATTTAATCCAGGGTGTTTTCGTTGTTTGTATGGGTGATGTTTGTGTGCGTTATGGTCTGGATGACCGTCTGATCGTCCGTGAGGTTTTCGAGACGAGACACCCGAACCTCTCGGCGCCTAATGCTCATGTCATTATTGAGACCGACGAGCTTTTTGGAAACAGTTTGTAACCTTTCTTGGAGAGGTCCTTCATCGTCCTGTCCAGGTAAGTTAAAGTATCAGGAGTATACTTATTGATAGTACCACGAGCCAAGGACAGCGAACAGAACTACAGTTGATTACAAATAAATGGCCGCCCGAACAGCGACTTAACTCAGGACGGTTACAGATAAATTCCGCCCGAACAGGGACTCGAACTCAGGACGGTTACAAAACTTCGACATCCTGTACACAACACTTTATGAGTTATTCTCTAATTTTAGAGGTGTCATTTCGATGTTCATTTTTCCATTGCATTAAGTCGAGTCTTTCATTTATTTTCATGGTATCTGCTGCATAATACCAAATGTCTGGAAGTGTACATACTACGTAATACGTCGATTGAAAAAGTGTGGAAAATAACTTTTGCAGGATTGAAGACCAAACGCACCGCTTAATTTACTTAAGGACATAGGTAGAAACTTAGTGTATCTATGAGGGTTACATTCCCTACTTTTAGAGGTAGAATTTGCGTCCGGTTCATGATCACTTCTGGAGTCCAATTCATCTTGTCAACCATGTTCTTTTTGAAGAAATGTACATCATAGCCTTTCGAATCATGAGCAATACATACTAGTGATTTAATGTTGGTACGTATTTTTCGTAAATGTTAGAAATTCTTCTATTACATTTTCTCCATCAAATATACTTTCACGTTTTCCACAAACGATACATTCATCTTTCATGTTCTTATCTTCATAACAACGGTAACATGCATGTTGACTAATCAACACATAAGGTATATGTTCATATGTGTTTTCGTCATCATCATCTTCCATTTTAGTATCTTGTGTACATTCAATATCATACCATACAATCATAACTTTCTTCTACATGATAATCGGTTCATTAGTTTTTTTGATGTTCTTTCATTCACGTTCATGTAACAATCGCGATTAGATAGTACTATAGTATAACAAATATTGCAATACGTTTCTCCATCACGTGAGATACTTTTTCTTTCATGATATACGTTTTCAAACACTGGGAACAACATTTCACAGTTGAACATAAAGACTTTCCATTTTAATAATGAGCTGACTTGTGATATTCATAGCATGACAGAACATAAAATTATCGATTACAATCATTGCATGTAATTCAACCTTCTCTAAATCGTTGGCTTCTGATAACATTGATTTCTTCATGTTCAGTATTAGCTTCTGATAATATTTAAACAAAAGATGGATATATTTCTTCTTCTTTTCCAAAATATGAAAGTAAATCGTTAAGCCAATTTTCTAGTTCACTTTCGTAAAATTCTTGTTCTTCTGTATTTTATTCTTCGTCATTGTAATCCTCTTCTATTTTTTTGTGAAAAAGTAAGATTTATCCTCTCTTCCTCATTTACCCTCTCTTCAGCGTCTTCTTCTTCTTGCAACCACGTCTTTATTTTTTCCATACACTCTACGGCGTTACTGTCTTTCTGTTTTCTTTTTTTCATCATCTTCTGTTAACATTATACTTTCATTTTCTCTTATCTCTAGTAATATTTCATATTTTTCTTCTTCTTCTTCTTCTTTATGTTCTTCAGGATGTAGAAGTAGTTCGTGAAGCCGAATCTGTATTTCTCTTAGGTAAAATTCTTCTTCTGCATTGTTTTCGTCCTCATTATAGGCGTCTTTTATTATTTGAGAAAATGTTTCATGGGATGTCATTTCTTCTTATTGGAACCATTTTTTGCATTTGAATACAAGCGGATGTTTCTTCTTCTTCTTGTGTTATCATTATACTACCTTTATTTTCTAATATTTCTAATAGTTCTTTATGTTTCTTTTCTTCTTCTTCTTCTTCTTCTTCTTCTACAGCATTGTTCTTCATCTCTTCTTCCTTATCTTTTCCTTCTGCTATTTCAATTTTATTAACTGCATCTCTTTCTTCTTCTTGTTCTTCCGCAATGTTCATCATTTCTTCTTTTTCTTCTCCTTCTTCCGTTCTTTCAATATCATTAACTGCATTTATTTCTTCTTCGTCTTCCTCTTTGGTAATTACATCTGTTAGTAATGTTACATCCTTATTATTATTTTTCACTTCTTCCTTGTGTTCCTTTCTTCTTCCTTACATAATCTTTTTTCTTCTCCTTCCTTATGAACTCCTTAGTTCCTCTCATCATTATCATCATCTTCTTCTTCTACCTCGATTACATCATTTATTTCCATTAGCAGAACTTGTGTCCCTTTATTTCGTACGCACTTTTCTTCTTCATCTACTACGTCATTAATAAAGTCTGTAATATCTTTTAATAGTTCTTGCGTACTCTTCTTGTTTTCCATTTTATTGCCTGTATGTATATATGTATTTAAAATGTATTAACCTATATGTATATAAGTATTTAAATCAGGATATATATGTATTTAACCCTTTCAGAGAGGAAGTCGACTTTTGTCGACAGAACCAAATTTCCTTAACATGCGAATGTCGACTATAGTCGACGTGTTAAAATTTGTATGTCCATATCTTGGCTTTGTCGAGAGCAGTCGCCAAAGTTGTACCGTTCATTTTTGTTTGTGTTCTCTTGTTTTCGATAAACAATAGAAATCACACAGAAAACCTTTGGCGACTACAATCGACAAACCCAAGATACAGACAAATTTTAACACGTCGACTATAATCGACATTCGCAGGTTAGGGAATTTTTTTTCCGTCGCCTTCCACAGTGAAAGGGTTAAAAAAGGAATAAGAATAACGATATGGGTAAGGTAAAAGGAGTATACACTCGTCTACGATCATTTGTATTGAACCTAAAATGAAAATAAATTCATCTTTTTACTTATAAACACATTTCAAATAGTTATAAAACACTGTATATATATAGATTTCAAAACAGTTATAAAGCATGATATATACATAAGAAAAAGAGAAATTTATAATGTCGAGGAAACGAAAGTATACCCTGAAGCTAAGTTACTTACTCGGGATCCTTACAGTATCACACGTGTACTAATTTTTTTTTTACTTCTGCGAAAATGAACTATTTTTCGTATTCAACAAGACAGAAACAAGTGTATTTCCACACTTTGCTTCAAGTCTATTTTCTGATGGACAAACACTCTGTGCGTGATTTTTATAATTAATCTCGGCAACCACGAAAACTGGATTTGACACTAATATCGATCATTTTCAATTATTATTTTTACATGTTTCGATAACCCACCCTCTATTAGGGGGTGTTCCTTAACTCATGGGTGATAAAATTGAAAGTAACGTGAACTCGAGTTTACCGAAATATTGAACAAAGGCCCTTCGTCTTCATCTGAGACCGTGACCAAATTTTGATAACTCTCGGTTCACTCGTCTGGTCCCCAGACCACATACAGACAGACAGCAGATACAAATTTTTATTTTATTTATATTACATAAGTACAGGGGAGGTTTTACCTAAAGCTAAAACACACACACACACACACACACACATATATATATATATATATATATATATATATATATATATATATATATATATATATTCATAATGTTATTTTAACATACAACAAGTGATGCTTCTTGTTATTTAGATTTCAGCATCTGGGTTTCAGACAATTCTCCAAACGTTTCCCACGTCAGCTGAGAACGGGATGAAATACGAAACATCAATAAACTCAACTAGATACTATCTTATATTTAATTCTTGAAACTTCACAATTTATGTAAGAATATACATGAACGCTGAATTCTTTTTTAACGCTGAATTCAATGTATCCTCGTCGCCGGAAGTGCGTTTACATCGCCGTGACCGGTATGTGACCCCGCAGTACTCCAGGGAAGGGATGGTTGCATAAAAAATTGTGATTAATTTTGAACAGTTTTTATTTTAACTAAGGAAATAACGTAGGTATAGGGAGTAAAGGCATAGATTTGAATCATCAGTACACTATCATCTCTCAAAAGATTCGTATTCTCAGTTTTTCGTTTTATTCTCTTATATGTTAAGTTAATAACTGCTGACAACTGCTACTAGCGCTTTCACTCTTCAGGAATTTAACACGACATGTTGGCAAGACACTTTTCTAAGTCCTAAATGTATGCGACAATTATTTCATTCGTCTCACTGTCCTTATTTCAGGATGGAAACTGAATATGCTGAACGTGAATATGCTTCGCTGTCGTCAAGCAAGGGTCGTAATAAATGTAAATAAGGTTCTTATTATTAAATAAAACACAGAAGTATCTATTTCATGTATAGCACAATATAATAAGTAATTAACCAACATGATAATCACAACCGCCCGCAGGATTTTTTCGAACGGGGGCGGGTGCAAATGACCGATATAGAGTTTTTCGATTTATTGCCCTATATATATTAAAAGTCATAGTTTATCATTGATAGCGTATATCCTCTTACTTTTTAAAATCGCCACAGTAACCTATTAGTCAGAACATACATCTCCCGATATAATGTAGAGGGAAGAGAAGGAAGGAGATATGAAAAGTGGCGTAACTAATTTTACTGCGCCCTGGATAATCCATTACACATGCCCGCCCTCTGTCCCACGCATTTCAACTGCTACGTTATATATGTATGGTTCCGTGTAAGAAGGGCCCGAAAAATGGCGAGGATAGAAAGGCGCGAGTCAAAACGTGGCTCGGTTTTAAAAGGCCCCGCGTCAAAAGACCAAGATCAAAAGTGGCCCCGCGAAAAAAGTGCCCGAGTCGAAAATGCACCGCGTGAAAATGTTCCCCTTGTCAAAAGAGCCCGGGTCAAAAGATCATCGCGGAAAGAGAGTCCGAGTCAAAAGGGCCCTACGCCAAAAAACCCGGGACAAAGTGGACACCGCCTCAAAAGGACACGGGTCAAAAGATTCTCGCGAGTAAAGAGGCCGAGTCAAAAGGGCCTTATGTCAAAAAAAGCCGCGTCAAAAAGGACCCCGCTTCAAGAGGCACAGGTCAAGACGGTTGTATACTTTTGGTGCGGGACCCTTTGATCCGACATCCTCTGACGCGGGGCCGTTTTTACTCGGGCCCATTTGACGCACGGCCGTTTTGTCACGGATATCTTTTGGCCCAGGCTGTTTTTACTCGGGGTTCTTTTACCCGAGCCCTGTTGACTCGGAGACATCTTGACCTACGCTCTTTTAATGCGGGGCCGTTTTTACTCGGGCACGTTTGAAGCAGGAACCTTTTGACTCGAGTCTTTTTGTCACGAAATCCTTTTGACCCAGTAACTTTTGAGTCGGGGTCTTTTTGACCCGGGCTCTTTTGACGCAGGGCACTTTTGAGCCGGACACTTTTGACGCTGTGTAGATTCGACTCGCGCCTTTTGTCGCGGAGAACTTTTGACCCAGGAACTTTAGACTCGGGTTCGTTTTGACTCGGGCCCTTTTGTTACGGTATTTTTCGACCCGTACCCTTTTAACCCGGGCTCTTTTGACGCGGGGCCGTTTTGACCCGGGTCCATTTTACACGGGGCCGTTTTGACTCGGGCAGTTTTGTTTCGGAGACATTTCGACCAGGTTTCTTTTGACTCGGGCCATTTTGTAGCGGGGCCCGTTTTGACACTGGTCCATTTGACGTAGGGCCCTTTTGACACGGGCCCGTTTGATGCGGGTCCGTTTTGCCTTGAGCTCTTATGTCGCGGGCCCTTTTGATCGTTGCTGTTTTGACTCGGGCCTTTCTGTCCTCGCCCTTTCGTCTTGCCGTTCTGACATAGAACCATATATATATAACGCAGTAGTGAAATGCGTGGGGCAGGAGGCGGGTATGAGTAAATCGATTATTAATCGATCCCTGTCGCAGTAAAATTAGTTACGCTACTGATCATATCTCTTTTTTTCTCTTCTCTCTACATCATGTCTGGAGATGAATGTTCTGACTAATAGGCTACAGTGGCGATTTTAAAAAGGAAGACGAGATATGCTATCAATTATAAATGTTATGAATTTTAACTTAATATATATATATATATATATATATATATATATATATATATATATATATATATATATATATATATATATATATAACTTAATATAAACAAAAAACTTTATATCGGCCTTTTGCTCCCCCCTCCTGTTGGAAAAATCTTGCTGGTGTGAAGGTTTATCATGTTGCTTAGTTACTGTATTATATTGTGCTATACACACAATAAATACATCTGTGTTTTATTTAATAAAAAGAACCTTATTTACATTTATTACGGACCTTGCTTTACGACAGCGAAACATTTTCACGTTCAGTGTAATCAGTTTCCATTATCAAATAAAGACAGTGAGACGAATGAAATAATTGACGAATACATTTAGGACTTAGGAAAGTGTCCGGCAAACATGTCGTAGTAAATTGCTGAAGAATGAAATGCGCTAGTAGCAATTGTTAGCAGTTATTAACTTAACATAGAAGATAATAAACTGAAAAACTGAGGATACGAATCTTTTCAGAGATGACAGTGTACTGATGCTTCAAATTTGTTCCTTTACTCCCTATACATACGTTATTTCCCTAGTCAAAATAAAAACTCTTGAAAATTAGTCACAATTTCTTATGCAACCATCCCTTCCTTGGAGTACTGCGCGGTCACATACCCGTCTCGGCGATGTAAAGGCACTTTTGGCGACGAGGATACAACGAAGAGAAGGAGCTTTTCTTTTAATACGAAACACATTCACAACTAAATCAGATGCTAACCTTGTATTCGTTTATATGTATTTGTGTGTGTATTTTTTTGAACATTAGAATTCATTGACATTACCAAGTACGATAAGATTATGAGTATTACCCTTTATTCCTTGTTGTCTCCCGAGCTCCTTTGTAGCTAAACGAAGATATAAGACACAGTTTTAATGCTTCGGGCATAATCATGGGACGTAAAATTTTTAAGTAATATATTATTTATTTACTATTAATATTTCCAGGTTCTTTGTTCCCTTACCTACATTAATAAAAACAGCAAGTGATCACACCTATTCACAGCTATTGTATCGAGCGGAAGACGAAAAATGAAAAATGAAATCTTTGAGTTTTACGTCCCACGGTTATGCCGGTTAGGCCAAAGGAGACGGTTTTTATGAGAAATGAGTGAAATGGTGGAATGAAGAAAGTGAGGGGAAACGGAAGAACCCCGAGTAAACCCACTGTGTGTTTGTCCACCACAAAGTCCACACGGTTCGAGCTGGGATCGAACCAGGGACCCCAAGCACCGCAGGTGAACACTCTACCACTGACGAGCGGAAGACGAACCACCGAACACAAACACACTGTTATAACTTTCAATCACAATTAAACTTTTCGAGTCCTATACAAGCTTTCATTACACACACACAAACTCACACACAATCACGTGAATATCTCCAACAAAAAGCGTGTTTTTGGCGAAATCTTGTTTTAACAAGAATCGGGGCTTTATTCTATGGATTCTATGAACAAAGTACTTTCCCATGTATTCGGACAAAAATTGACTTTGAAACATTAGTCACAGCATCCTTCAAATTTTATCAACGTCTTTAAATATTCAAGGTACATTATCTTCATCATACATTATCCATAACCAATTTCACGTGTGACCTCAAGGCCATACTAACTTCTAATTATGTTTTCAAACTATTCGTTATCATAACCTGATCCGGTGCTACCTGCAAATGTGACTTTGAACGCTAGTCATAGCAACATCGTTTTCTATTGGGACGTGTTTCGAAAAATATCTCATCACGGCTTCAATACACGGCCATCATCATATAGTATCCTAAATTTCGATAATGTAGTTCTTCAAATAACCACTTTCACATGGAACATAAGGCCACTGGGGACTTGAATATACCAATTCTCATCCTACTGCTTCAAAACATTATGAAATGCTATTTAAAGCTTCGATCATTGAATATCTCAGCCTCAGCTTATAATCGACGATGGATTCAGTTCAAAATAACAAACTATTCACTCAAGACCTGGGAAATGACCATTGCACATTACAATGACAAATAAGTCACGTTTCATCTTGTTTATACATATCCAAGCAGGCGTATAAGGGCTGGGGTGGGGGTACGGTGGGGTCCTAAAACTTAGCCAATTCTTCAATATATATATATCAAATAACATATTTCACTTGCATCCCAAGGACCACATTCACATCAAGGTCCAGTTCCCATGGAAACTTCCGGTCTTAGACAATTACGGGCGTCCAAAGGCATGGATGGTTCTATCACCTAGCACTGGTTTAGCCCGATTTAGGTCGGGTCTAAGGGTTAAAGGTCGCATTTGCACCAAGTGAATTTCTCCTACATACACCAATGGAATTAACAGATAAAGTTTTACCTTCAACAAAGTATTTAAAGAAATTTTACAAATTTGGAACAAATAGACTGCCCAAAGTATACTCCGCTAAGTTTCCAGGTTCACAACTGTGTTCGCAATAAACGACGACTCGGACAATATAAGTGCAGTGTTCATGAAGCATTACTGTATAGTGAATATGTGAAAGTGTGTGACTATGTTTTGCATGTGAATAATAGTGATAATTACATACCTACTACGATTAAAAATAATCTTCGACATGTATAGTGATGAGCTGTTAAGTGTTACTAGCTGATAAGATGACTGGTGCAAATGTTACTGGGATTTACTGACAAATTCCTGTAACGGTAGAACCTCCTGCTTGACTTGTTATTACTTTGGACAAATCAGATTCAAGTGGGTCACACTGGGTTGCAATTTACATCGATGAAAAACAACATACCATTACTTTGATAGTCTTGGTATGAACATTCCCAATCAAATAAAGAAAACTTATCAAAAGATATTAAAATATTTTACGAATAGTCAAGTGTATCAACACGATGATTCTGTGTTGTGCGGTTACTTTCTTCGATTCTTTTTGCATCATATCATTCGTAAACAATTAATTCAAAAATGTTTAAAAATGTTTAACAAGAAAAATTTGAAAATTAATGATGAAACAATTTATAAACATGCAACAAAACTTTAAAAATAAAACACAAATATTTTTCCTATATTTTTACTTTTAATTTTATATTTACATTATATATATATATATATATATATATATATATATATATATATATCGGGTGATTCCGTTAGTCCGTACCAGGCCTTTAAATCGAAAACGGTCCGAGATATGTACAAACTGAAAAACATGTATCCCATTAGTTGCAAAGGACAACAGAGCGAAGTAAAAAGTTTCGTCCCAGGGTCCCAGACGGGGTCCAACTCAAAATTGTAAAATGGAAAGAGAGGGTCAAATTATATATCGCCTGAAAGCTCTTGTAAAAAGAAAGAAGCTACAACAAGTCCCGATTCTACGATCACCCTATGCAAAATGGCGGCGGGTCAAAATGTCATCAAAAGTTGTATTGAAAACAATATGGCCACCCGTATAAATCTGAAACGGGCAGCCAGACGTAAAATCTTAAAAACAAGTGTCTCATTATTTCAAAATTACAACATATTACGGTAACCAGTTCTAGATATACAGGCAGGGCCCATCTACAAATTAGCAGTTGTTTGATTGTGCTGGAGGGAAGAAATTGAACATTTTGAACAGCTATATTTCCTCGGTAACATACGTTTTCCAGGTACAATACAACAGAGACTGTTCAGTCCTGTTTCGTGACACTACTGAAAAGTGTTGTCTTGTCTCGTCTCGTAGTCAACACTGGGAACATACACAGTATGAAAATGGAAGCGGTATGGTGGACAGGTAAGCATATTATATTGAAACGTCTAACGTTGTTCTAAGAATTAATTTACCATCGCATAACGTACAAAGGATATATCATATTTACCTTGGAGACGGCTGCTGTCCGTTATGTAACAGATGTGCACTTCACACAGCACGGTTTACATCACGTTTTACGGAAATTGTCGTCCATGTACAGCAAGACTACGGTCCAGATGGCGATAATAATTATAGCCCACGGCTTCAAGCTCTGCCTCTCCTATGCTTCGAAATACGGTCATTATACGTTGCCTCATATCTTCTGGTGTAGTTGGTCTATTCGTGTAAACAAGCTCCTTGAGTCGACCCCAGAAATAATAGTCCATGCCCGTAAGGTCTGGAGAGCGAGGAGGGGAGGAGTATTGGACCCTCTTCCTAACCAACGGTGCGGAAATAAAGTATTTAATGCACCTCTGCATATACGAGCAGCATGTGCTGGACAACCATCCAATTGCATCCTCATATTACGCCGCACATGAAGTGGGATGTTTTCCAGCAGTTGCGGTAGATGTTCTGTCCAGAATTGATGGGACAGAGCCGACGTTAAATTTCCATCAATAAACCAGGGCCCAATTACATGTGTTCCAATGATACCACCCCACACATTGATGCTCCAACGTCTTTTTTGGTCGATCTGTAGTGTCCAGTGCGGATTCTCCGCAGCGCAATAATGCGCTTTGTGTAGGTTGACATGACCATCGCTTGTAAATATTGCTTCGTCTGTCCACAGCACGTACATACTGAAAAACGTTGGGTTTATCCTCAATTTCTGACGGGCCAAATTACAAAACTGGTGGCGCTTATTACGGTCGGCATCTGTTAGGACCTGGCACAAGGAGATATGATACAGGTGGTGTTTATGCTTCCACAGTATGCGCAGTACACTTGTTTGACTAATTCCGCGATCCCGGGCAATATCTCTTGAGGATGCATTAGGACGTACTTCGACAGCAGGCAAAACATCAATAACGACATCCTTGTCATCTACAATTGGAGCATGTTTGTGACCCTCATATTGAGGAGGTTTCAGACGATTTGCTAACCGTCTAAGTACATTATGGGAAATTGATTGTCGCTGTGGGAACATTGCGTTATAAATTCGGGCTGTAGCTCTATAGTTTTGCCTACATTCCCCTAAAACCATTAACATGTCAAGTGCCTCCCCGTTAGTATATGGCATTGTTCCAATACAACGCTATCTTTAACCGACACTGCACTAACACACGATATTAGGGTAGTACGTGCCACCTTCTACAATGAAATGGAAGCCTTTTGACACACACACGCAACTCAATTCGTAGCGAGTATTACTTTTGCACAGCACAGCTACTTCACTACAATTCGTACTAACGACTCTTCAGCAAAGCTTACTCAACTTACTGTGTTACAAACTGTCTTCCAGCGTACCTCACGTTCGCGCCTTTCAATCCAAGGTTGTCTGCGACTGTTTCTCTCGAAAGGCGTATGTTTTGTACAACGAACATAAACCAGCAAACAGCACAATCTAGTTGCAGTAATCGTTATCAAAGATGTGTATGTTTATTCATTTCTGTATTTCATTTGAAGTTATACGTTCACGACATTAATGTCTCATGAATTTCACTTTTACACGACGCATAGGGAAGAAAAGGTCAGGTAAGGACAGAGCTGGAACCTTGCGTCAATCCCATTATTCGCCTGTTGTTACTGAGGAACACTGAGCTTAAGATAGGTATATAGACGAACCAGGCTGTGACATCACTCAAACCTAGGTCGGGAATTGGAGGGAAAATGCATTCTCGAACGGAAATAACACAATAACGCGGAGAGGGTCGCAACGTGACACTCGGGGATTGGCAAGATTTATACGTCATTGGATAGCACACAGCAAGTCCAAAATACAGATATATTTATACCGCCGTTTTGGGTTCTGGGCTGAATGCGGGCAAATGGTGCAAAACAACATGTCCCAGGGGAGTGTTCCGTATAATTGCTGTACCCTGAAGAGTTATGGTGTGCATCATGGAAACAAATCATCGCGTAGTGCACACAGCCGAAATATTTCGTCCGTTGCACTAGCCAGTCGGGAGGATACAGTGTTCAATTTCCTTGATCCCATAGTGTCGGAAGTCTGGGAGGGGTGAGGCCACCCTAAGAATCAACATCACAACTACCGACAAAGGGCTTTGAAACACACATCCTGTGCGGACACCAAGGTCAAGATCTGGGAAGAGCCCCAGACCTCTTACAAAACAGATGCAGGAAACATTGGTAGGGCATGCTTGCCTCGTTTCGCATCTCGAAGAATTCTGTGCAAGCAAAGTGAAAACAGTTGTTTTCTCCCGACCGACTAGTGTCATTGACTCAATATTTCGGCTGTGTACATCACTCGCTGATGTGTTTTTATGATGAACACCACAACTCTCCAGGGCTACTGGGCACTGTCCAGCAATTTTACCGCCAATTCCATTGGAATATGTGTCTTTTCACATTCATTTCAATGCAACTTTTGATGACATTTTGACCCGCCGCCATGTTGCATAGGGTGATCGTAGCGAATCGGGACTTGTTGTAGCTTCTTTCTTTTTACAAGAGCTTTCAAGCGATATACCACTTGACCCCTCTTTCCATTTGACAATTTTGAGTTGGACCTCGTCTCGGACCCTGGGACGAAACTTTTTACTTCGCTCTGTTGTCCTTTGCAACTAATGGGATACGTGTTTTTCAGTTTGTACATATCTCGGATCGTTTTCGATTTAAAGGCCTGGTACGGACTAACGGAATCACCCAATATATATACAATTTGTTCATTTCAATATATTTTCTAAATTGCGTTCCTGCATTTCATTTACAATTCCTAAGAAAAAATAATTACAATGTTGATAATGCATTAATTAATTATGTTGATTTTTCATATTTCCCCAATAATTCAACTCTTGTGCATTGCGATATGCACATCCTGATTTCTTTACAATCTTTGTGTGAAAAGAACAATATTCGTTAAATATGTTTCCACATAACTCATTTAATGAAGGAAAGTGTTTTGTTTCTAAATCAATAACATTATCTAATGTAAATATTCTTTTAATCCAAAGAGATTTCTCTAAACCTTTACAGTAAAAGGTTGAATTCGTTGCACATAATTGATATATAAGGTTCCCTATGTGTGATATAGTATATCCAGTTTTCGTATTCCACTTTAAACTATATAAATTTGATGTTAACCAATCAATGTGTTTTTGGCAGCCTAATGATAATAAATTGCATTCTATTGGTTATTTTACAAAGGAATTGAAATTTACTGTGTCGTCGCCATGGGGTTAATAAAAACTCACGAATGATAAATTCGTTATCAGACATTTTAGAACGTTCACTATCAATAATACACTGATTTACACATGGTACAATTTCATATGTGCTCTGAATGAAAAAGGTATAATTTGTCCAATAAATTCTATATTTTTAAAAAAAAAAAATATAGATGTTTTATGCATAAAGCATATAAATGAGATTTCATTATGTTCTTGTTCATACACTTCAAATAATTCACTAAGAATTCTGTCAAGAGATAAATACTTCACTGCAAATATTTCAGTATTATGAAGATGAGTACAATAATGAAGAATATTTAACTTGCATTCCTCGCATTCAATTAGCATATTACGTAAGTATACATTTATGGTTCTTACTACACAATTCACATGAATGTTTCCGCACAGTATTCGAATAGATTTTTCAACCCGGGATGTCCGATTTCTTTCTGTCTTTTCTTAACAAAGCGTTCACTAATTCTGGGAGATAGTATATATCATTTAATAATTGCAAATATGTTCATAATTTTTTTTCTCTTTTTAATATTCAAATAATGTGTGTGTTCCGATACAAATAAAACCCATATTCTTCAACACTAGGACTTGGAATAATACCACACGCTCGGTTTTCCAATGACTTTGGGGGTGCATGTGTACAGTCATGAGCATAATGATGATAAGAACCTGTCTACACCGTCACTTATTAATGTATCGTTGAAATTCCGTTTTTCAATAGCCTTCTTTATACATTCAAGATTAACTTTTTGACTACTACAACAATAGTGTAAAATTCAAAATCAAGATGTTCTTGATTATAACGGTGGGGATGATGGTGTTGTTGCTAAAACTATTAGCGCTCGTGATTATAACTCATCAAATTCTTCATCTGAGGATGATTCGTATATTTCTGTTTCAGCATCAGATGATGCTTCAGTCTCAACATCGGAAGGTTTCTCTTTCTCAAAGAACTGCATGATGTATTTATATATAATTTTTTCCTAATACAAGACCTATCTTAAAAAATTTCCATACAGGCAAGGTAATCACGTGTTCACAATTAACTTTCTATTAACACCACCCTCCGCGACATGTTAGCGCCAATCTCCTTTTGTCTTAGCGACCACCACCAAGACATGCAGTAGTACTCCCCCGCGTTGGCCCGAATGAGTCAACCCTACTTGGCATGAATAAGTCAGAGGTACCTTGGCTCAGACCAACGTACCCATTACTCGGGGACGATTTTGGCATGGATCAAAGGTCAAGGTCAAAATTTCAAAGGACCGGTCCAGGGGGAATATAGGACTGTGGGTAACTTTATAAGTTTGAAGGTCCATCTCGTTCCCTTTCATGGGTATAAAATTCAAATTTCGTTTTTTTGACCCATTCTATCCTTTTGAAAATTTGAGAGGGATATTTTGGGACACCCTTAATATTTTCTTGATTCTGATTGGCTGATAGAGGTCACGTGATCTTAGGCCCTGGATTTTTGAAATTCGTTCCCTTTTACGGTTATCCTCTTTGATGAGTGCTTTGGTACCTCGATTCTGATTGGCTGATAGAGGTCATGTGATCTTAGGCATCGCCATGTGGGAAATTCAAATCTTCAGGTCACGTGGTATGATGTCATGAGGTCCTGTAGTCACCCTCGACCGAAATTTTAGAGTTCCGTTCCCTTTTATGGATACCTTTTTTGTACTTTAATACTGTATTGAAGTTACTCTCGTGGACGACTCGCAGCCCACCTTAAATATTATCGTTTCCTTTTATGGGTAAGATGGTTACTCTCTTTCTTACCTTGATACAGAGGGAGTCAACCTTATATGTTCACATGCGGAGATTGAGTACAGTCTTGGAAGTGGGGTTGTCTGCCATAGAGCAAAGATACACGAACGAACCCTAGGCAGAGGTCAAAGGTCAAGAGTATTATCCAGGATTAGTTTCGTTACCTTGGGTAAAAATCGAAAACTTTGGGGAACTTTCAAGGACCAATGTTCAATTTTGAGTTTAACGTCCCTTTTAGCAGTGTGGCTAGAACCTATTAATTTGAACTACATGAGGAATCGAACCATGGTCTCTCAAACCAAAGACGCGCACGCTAACCATTTAGCTATGAATGAGATCGGTTTTAATCGTGTTTGGTGGTTTTCAAATCATGGTCAATAGTATGTCCCTGAAATGAAACACACATACTTTAAAATGTGTAAAAGAAAATAAATCTGGCAGTGTAACGTTTTCGTTCGTGAATTACAACAAAATGCTGAAAGACTTCTTTATGTGTTGACATAAAATCACATATGATTTAAAAGCAAATGTCAGCGGATGCTGTATCGTGTTACTTTTGTCTTACTACAAACCTGTCAGCATGATTCATGAAAAGCAAACATTGACATTCTCTTATTGAATATGAAGTAATTGAAATATTGCATTGTTTTGTCGTCACATTTACGAAAGTTAGTGACATAATTCTGCCACAAAGCATTCTGGATGATGTCGTGATCAGAATTGCGATAGTAGATGTTGTAATATATCGACTAATAAAAGGATTTCATAACTATTGAGAAACGTGAATTTGCTATTCAATGACGTCATGGTCGATTGTTACACATCGTTTTACTTCGTGATTCATGACGATCTCAATATTGAAAGCAGTGCTCTGATTGGTTCGTCGTGATGTCATTTATGAATTTCCTCGTTTCAGATTGGTTGATAGTGATGTCATTTCCAAAGCGACATAAATAAAAATCCACTTTTCATTCTTTAAATCCTACACTGCTCTCAACTGTAAAGTGAACAAGGTGTGGTTTTTATACCAGTGTTTATATTTCAAACTTTACTTCAGCAAGTTTTCGTTCATTGAATTTGAGGTAAGTTCACAAATAACATTTGAGATTTTATCCTTACACAAGTATCAAAAACCATTTTCATTCAATATCAGTGGAGTAATGAGATTCATAAACTATGCATGAGGATGACACTGCTTCGTTCTAACGCACTGTTATTAATTTTACTTTTAGTATAAAATGTCTTTCCCTTTTGGCTATGGGAGAGCAAATAAATGATCATGGGAGAGTTAGGGAGTGGGAGGAAAAAGGGACACGATGTTGTTCATCATAAACCAGGGATCGAATCAGGTATATCAGACACCAGATCGCGCCCGTTAAAATTATTGTTTAGCGCCCCTTCAGCTTAACGTAGTATCAGAGCACCCACCGGTGATTGAACCAGGGTTTCCATGTCAAAGGTGTGTACACTAACCACTTAGCTTAGTTTCGACAAGAATGCGTTACAAAATTTCGAAAACCACGCATGAAAATAATATTGTTAAATTCCCGAAAAGTTTGACAGCGCCCCCGTTTAACAAGACGTGGAAAGCAAACCCACCGAGGATTGAACTAAGGTCTTTCACGTCAAACGCACGTACGCTATCCGCTTAACGATGAGGAAAAAGAGTGCATGAATATTTGGTTTAAAAGTATTACACTGTAGAGATTTTGATTTGACAATATTACATACAGTGGCTCACAAAATTGATCGTACACCCTACTAATTTCTAAAAATGAACGCGTAAATTAATTACTTGTCATAAAGTCTACATGATTGCAGTTACTGAAGCGGAACTCATGTTTATGAGACCCATTCGTATGAGTATTACCCCTTCTTGTCCTCCGTATCTACAGTTATTGGTGGATTCTCCAGATCCATGTACAAAAGGCAGTCACAAAATTGATCGTACACTTAACATTTAGCTCGTGCTGAAGGGGAAGGAGAGGAAACAAACAAAGCTGAATGAGTGAGTCAATGTACTAATAGGTTATCCACGTCCTTCTACATATTTGAGGTGAGTGCAACACGAAGAAAGTGCAGTACAATGGCACCAAAAAGTGAAACTACACATTCTAATCGTAAATTAATTATTAAACTAGCCATGGAATGCAAATCTTTAAGAACTATAGCAAAAGTAACGGGAAGAACACATTCAACCAACCAGGCAGTTGTCAACAGATTCAAGTACGAGGGCAGGATAAGAAATAAAGTTGGTTGAGGAAGAAAATCTATACTGAGTGAAAGAGACGAACGAAGAATCATTTTAAAAATAAGAAGAATCCTCGTAAAAGTGTACCCAAACTGACAACAGAAGCGGTATCACCCATTGGGAGACCCCTTTCCATAGAAACAGTGAGAAGAACTTTAAGAAAAGCTGGATTCAATGGCCGAGTTGGTAGGAAGAAGCCCTATATTAACAAGACGAATCAACGCAAAAGGCTTCAATTTGCTCTGGAACATAAGCAATGCTCCGAAGACTTTTGGAATAGCTTAATATATAGTGATGAGAGCAAATTTAACCTTTATGGATCCGATGGACACAAAATTATTTGACGAAACCTAATACAGAATTTAAGAAGGAACACACTAGACCAACAGTAAAACATGGAGGAGGATCAGTCATGGTTTGGTGCTGCATGGCAGCTTCTGGCGTAGGAAATCTACACTTTATTGAGGGAACAATGAGCAAATTTGCATATCTCAATATATTGAAGACGAACTTGAAGTCTAGTGTAGAAAATTTAGGACTTGGACAGTTCTACAGATTTCAGCAGGACAACGACCCCAAGCATACCGCTCATATTGTGCGCTCTTGGCTATTGTACAACACACCAAAGACTCTTGCAACCCCTCCTCAATCACCAGCTCTCAATCTCATAGAAAATCTATAGTGGGAATTACAGAAGAATGTGCAGTAGCGCCAACCGAATAACCTGACAGAACTGAAGACGTTCCTGAAAGAAAAGTGGCTCAAGATTACACCTAGTATTAAAAAGAAGTTGGTACAATCAATGCCAAACAGACTAACTGAGGTAATAAGAAGAAACGGGTTCGCAACTCGCTACTGAACGTTCCAAATTTATAAATGGACAAGGTGTACGAATAATTTTGTGACTCTTAAGTTTGTGTATGAAAGTGTTTTGTTTCTACGTTCAAGGTCTGATTTTGTGTAAAGGAATGAAATAAATATATTTTGTTTATAAGATCCCTTCACATAATATATTTCAGTTTCTTGTAATATAAACTATGTAAAAGAGGTTATCCCTATTCATTTGTCTCAAAACGCCAAGTGTACGATCAATTTTGTGAGCCACTGTATGCGTAACGTTAATGTTTGATGAATCTCTTAAACATGCAAACGCATCATTTTAAAGTTGACGAAAAAATGCTTACACGTACTTTGTCACAGATCAGCACTATTGGAAGATTCATTTGTTTTATTATTGTTTTTATTACTACAGAATTGTAGGTCAGTTATATGTTGATGTAATGTATATCACTTGGATTGAGTTTGATTTCCAGTATGACAGTAATAAAATGTTCATTTTTGCAACTGAATTATTTAAAACACGGAGTTAGAAAAAACTGGTTTCGCCTTTCATTTCTAGTACTTGTGTTTCAACCTTTCATGAGACTCTGAGCGCCCACCGGGAATCAAACTCAGGACCTTCTCATGAATTGCCTAATTAAGAATTTATTATAAACGTTATGATTTTCTGTTTATCACGAGTTCAGTTGATTTAGATTTTTCTTCCTTCTTTCTTTGTAGAAAAATCTAATTAACGCTGCTCAATTCCTTTTCCCTTACATATTTTATAACAATTGTTCCTGTTGGTTTGTTTTTCCTTTTTTCAACCATGACCAAATCGGGTTTCACCGTTCGCAATGAAGTGACTCGTCATTATAGACGATTTAATATTGCGGGCAGAATGATGGAAATCCAATTTAAGGCACCATCCGCAGAAACCGATATTATTCAATACGTACACAACAATTTTCAAGCGATGCTGGATCATTTGTTAGCCAATGTCGACAACGAGGCGCTGATTGGTTTATCAGTAACATCTTCACGAAACACCAATAAGCCATTTTCGGTAAGCTTTCGCCAGGCACGAAATCTAACATGGAGACGATGTGGGCCTCGTTCGATAGGGTTTTGCAGAGCAACAATTCGTTTCTCCTTTACGAATCATTCACCGTCCATTTTCATCGTGTGGATATTCCACGTCGCTAAGGCGGCAGTCTGCGGCAAAGAGTAGTGGAAAAAGAAGAGTTATTACGTAGCAAACGACGGATTGTACATGCAAAAAGATCAAGATTGAAGATGACTAGCGTACGCACTTTTAATTGCTATTGGCCTGAAGACATACAAAAATGTAAATGTGAAACGGTATAAGCAGTATCAACGCCAATCTCAATGTGTTGTAGACCAAGAAGTGGATACTTTATGTACAGATGCAGGAGTCAATTTGGAACATTGGGCCAGTGTAAATGAAATTCGGTAATTTCAGTCTTACCTTAAAGAATGTGAAATTACAGTGTACACTATAGTTTCTCAGGCCATGATATCACGTATGAGGGGCCCAACGATGAAAATTGCACTCCCATCAATTTGATTTGTTTCGCTGGTCATTCTGATATCATCCAGTCTTTAGCTGATTGTTTTGCCTCCAAGTTCTACTGTGAAGTGTGCCACAAAAAGTATGATCATCATAACGAACATGTGAAAAATTGTTCTGTAACGTGTTCGAAATGCCTACAAAGACCAGTATGTGACAAGAACCAAACGCTGATATTATGCAACGACTGCAGTCGTCAATTTTAAAGCGAAAAATGTTTCAAAAATCATCGGATCCATATCATCAAGGGGAGCATGTCTCTAAAATGGTGAAACAATGCACTGAATGTTACATAGTATATTCTTTTGTGCATACTGGCCAAAGCACTGTAATGACTGTAATGAAATCTTTTGTAATGTATGTAAGAAGATTGTTCCAGCATCACATCAATGCTTCATGCTTCCTGATCGACAATGTTTGAAACCTAGTGTTCCTTCACTTATGCATGGAAAGAAAGCATTATTGATTTTTTACGATATAGAATCCATGCACAATAAGAACATTAACGATAACATGCTCGTGCACGTACCGAATTTATTGGTTGCACAACAAGTATGTTATGCATGTATTGGAAATGCTAATATTCAGCAGTATCTTGCAGTACTTGTGGTCAGCGACGGCATATTTTTCAAGGAGAGGATCCAATTTATAATTTTCTTCAGTATTAGCGAGAACGGCATCCCAACATAAATATTATTTTCTGCATTGATCACAATTCGAAAGGATACGATGGACATTTTATTCTAAAGACTATGGTAGAGCAATGTCAATGGAGACCTGATGTCATATTAAATGGAACCAAAATACTTAGTTTAACACTAAATAATCTAACATTTATTGACTCTTTGAATTTCCTACCTTAGCATTATGCAAATTGTCGAAAGCATTCAATTTACCCTCAACCAAAGGTTACTTCCCGTATTTCTTCAACACCAAGAAAAATCAAACGCATATTGTACCGCTTCCGGGAACGAAGTTTTATGGTGCAAATGAAATGTCCGTTGAAGACAGGATTAAGTTTATGCAGTAGCACAACATTCCATTTCCAGAATGAAATTATCAACTATTGCATTCAAGATCTCAATGTGCTGCGACAAACATGTGTTTTCTTTATGACGTCATTTAAAGCAGGAAACAAAGTGAATCCCTTCTTGGAGACGACAATGACTGCAAGTGCTTCCGATTTAGTATTCCGTAGGAATTTTCTCAAGCCCAATACCGTTGGAATTCTATTGACACATGAGTAGAGGTCCCGGCGGATAGCAAATTTGACCTTGGGCGACTGTTACAAGGCGGCTGTTACTTGGCGTATGTAGCCATAGACGTGTATTGGGTGGTGTTTCTAAGTGGTAGGACCCCCTATGGGAAAGTTTTTGCCGTGGAAACGTTCACTGGGCGCTGGGTGATTAGTTGCTATGTGGTATACCTATGTCCATGCTGTTGGACGGCTACCGGATCTATAAACAACATGAAATATGATTCTTCCTCTTCTTCTCGCAGCAGCATCGAAATTTAGCCTTGGTCCTATTTCCCTGAGACGCCTGTTCTTTGATCGAACTGGTCTTAGTTGCTAAGGTGTATATGGTATTTCATGATTTCTTTTAGAAAACGTAGGATGAGAATTCGTATATGCAAGTGCCGAGTGGACATTGAATTGGGCTTGTGTTAAACGTGAAAGTTGTTGCAACAGCAGTAGCATCGAAATTTAGCCTTGGTCCCATTCGGAATAGACGCCTGTATAAACAAGATGAAACATGACTTTCCCAGCTCTTGAATGAATAATGTGTTATGTATGTATGTGTGTGTGTGTGTCTGTGATGAAAGCTTGTATAGGACTGGAAATTAATTGTCAGTTTTAGTGGATACAGTGTGGATGTGTGCGCTGATTCGTCTTCCGGTGTATTCAATATCTGTGTTCACTTGCTGTTTTTGTTAAAATAGGCAAGTAAAAAAGAACTTAGAAATATTAATAGTAAATAAATAAAAACATTATGCAAGTTGTACGTCCGATGAATATGCCCCGAAGCATTAGAACTGTATATCTTCGTTTATTTACAAAAGAAGCTTAAAGAATAAAGAAATAAAGTTCATTACTCATAGTCATTTTTCGTACTTGGTAATGATAATGAATTCTAACAAAAAAAGACTCACACATACATATAAGCGAATCTGAATGAGCTGTGAATGTTTGTTTCGTGCTCTTTCTCTTCCTTATACATTGAATTAAGCGTTAAAAGGTGTTAAGTTTCAAGAACAAAAGATAAGATGCCAGACTATGTAATTGTGTGTGTGGTTGATGATTCGTATTTCAATTCCGTTCAGATGTGTTGTGGAAAAATGTATGGAATCTTGTATAGTCCAGATGCTGAACATTGAACGAAAAAGATGCATCACTTATATGTTAAAATAATATTACGAATGAAGATGTGTATTTATGTGTTTTAGTTTTGATAATATCAAATGAAAGCTTTAGGTTAAATCACAGCACACTCCACGTACAAAACATGAATGTTTTAACATTTAACAATAGTCCCTATACTTAAGTAATATAAATAAAATAAAAGGGTTTTTGATTGTCTGTCCATCTGTCTGTTGTATGTGCTCGGGGACCACCAAACATGATTATTTTAACATCGAACAATAGTCCCATGGCAAAAAGGAAGAAGAAAGTGGGAGGAAACGGGAGAGCCCCGAGAAAACCCACGAGCACGAAAACCCTGGAGATCGAAACATGGACCTTAAACACCAAAGATAAATAAACTTCATTATTGACACACAGTGCCCCGTAAGAGAAAGAGAGAGAGATATGAAATCTTTTAGTTTAAAATCCCATAAATATGTCTTCCCTTCCCCTTACGCTAAGGGGGTATATGATTAAAGCAAGTGGGCCACATACAGTGACGGCTTTCAGGGGAAAGTAAATAGCATCATTTCGTTGAGTTTTAGAGAAGGAAGCAGGGAACAGATGTAGGTCAAGTTTATTTCTTACTTGAAGGGTACGGTGGCTCAGTGATAGACTAGAGTGTTTACATCTATTGCATGGTGTCCTCAGTTCAATCTCTCACAGTCATTGAGACACCGTGCCCCTCGTAAGAGAGAGATAAAATCTTTCAATATAATGTCCAACAAATATACCCCTTACGCTAAAAGGACACATGATTAGGGCAAGTGAATGATGATGGAATAAAATGTGGAATGAGTAAGAGAACCACCGAGAAAACTCACGGATTCGATGTTGTCCACCACAAATTTACTCGTTCGGAGATCGAACGAGGGAACATAAGCACCAGAGATAAGCGCACTTTAACATTCGGACACACACACACACAGAGAGAGAGAGAGAGAGAGAGAGAGAGAGAGAGATGACATCTTTCAGTTTAACATCTGTGGGTGCATGCAAGAACCTGATGTGTTACAATTAAAGCATTTTGAAATAAAAAGCTGCAAAGTTTTCGTGATATAAAACCTACAATTATTGTTTTGATAATTACATTTTGGTTTCAGTACTTAGTAAATGATCATAACATAATATCCAGAAAGCGCTGTCTGGTTATATGCGAAAATGTTACGTACACAATTGTAGGAAAGAAAAATGGCAACTTCGACAGAGAATTCTTAGCGTGCATGAAGCTGATATGTTACATGATACTGAAACTATTCATGATTGTAGTCAGTTTCTTCGTCTGCTGGCGTTTCTATTTCGAATTCTACGTCTAGATCTCGTTCGGAATTGTGACCTACAGAAAACCGTAATTTCTTTGGCAATGGAGTAACACGCTGAATATATTTGCCATGTTCAAATCGTTCTCAACCGACTTCCTATGCACTCAAGCAGAATATTTATCCTAACCGCTCATAAATAACACTCCAAACAAACAACAAAGCACGAGTGTAGTGTCAATAGGACACACTGTTGCCGTCACTAAACTTATACCAAAAATGTGTATATTTTGCTAATGTGTTAATAACAATGTTAGTATCAATAATATAAAAACTGTTAAAGAAGACATTTTAAAGTAAATCCAACATATTACATATGGTGCTATCGTGATTATAAAACGCATTGACTAAGTTTGTACATCGCTTTCTGTATAAGAAGGTAAACGATGCAGGATTGTTTTTTCCTACCACTAGCTCAATCGGAAGACCATCCAACCTCAGCTAGAATGACTTGTTGATTTTTCTCTCTTATGTAACAAGGAAACTTATGGCTTACCTTTATGGTGTTCTGCTTCCTTTGAAGCCGTGTGAGGATGAATTGGTCGCGCCGACTTTACTTTCGTAGTAGTCTCGAAATTCTAGTGAAATATAAATAAGAAGTTTTCGCAAATCCTTTGCTTTCGCAGGAGATTAGTTCTTCGTCGCAAGTACAGAACAAGCAATTCCTTGAAACATGAGTGCTGGCCAATCCTGACAAATGTTAATTGTTTATCAGTTAGCTATATCAGAGTAGGAATAAGGGTTATGGACAATACCAGTTTTCTCTTTGGTAATTCTAATTTTTCATCCTGAAGCTTTATGTATGTTAACAGCTTCATCCTGAACACATCCTTTAAGGAAGACATGAAGAAACAACACGAGCAAGGGAATAGAACATATTTCTAATCATTTCTGTTCCTTGCAAAGTTATGTTGATATTCTATATTATGTATTCTAATGATGTCCCACTGATGTGGAGTGTATACTGCTGTTGTAGACCTTTTCGTCTTTTCAATAATTCCCTAATCCCTGTCAGAATGTAGGAAAGTATGACCAAGTAACGGAAAATTATGTTATACATCATCGAAAATCCCCATATCGTTTGCATCAAGAGTAGAATGCGATGAGAGCATATCAGGTTCTCGCACGCTACAAGCGTTAATTCCAATTCCTGATAACATGTGTGCGCCAGCTTTCGGTGGACTTGTAAACTTCCTACAACTCTGCATTTTTCTCAGGAAGTAGATTGACGTCTAGAGCCTTCATAACTGGCAATAACTCACTTTTCACAAAAATGTCACATATCAGGTTCTTGCATGCACCCACAGAAATATACTCTTCACGATAAGGGAACACATACAGTGGCGGCTTTCAGGGGAAAGCCAATAATGTTATTAAAAATATTGATGTAATAATTCTGAGTTGAATATCTACTTTTTAATAGTATCATTTCGTTGAGTTTCAAAGAAAAAAGAAGGGAACAGATGTAGGTCAAGTTTATTTCTTAGCTGAAGGGCACGGTGGTTCAATGATAGTCTAGAGCGCTTACATCTATTGCATGGTGTCCTTAGTTCGGTCTCTCGCAAGTAAGTTTATGCTGATGTAACGTCCTATGATTGTGTACTTTCGCTAAAGCAGGCAATGATTAAACAAGTGAACGATGATAGAAGAAGAAAGTGAGAGGAAACGGGAGTACTCCTTAATACAGTGTAGAAAATGACTGATATTACTATTGAATTCACGGTTGCTGAAATCAATGCTGAAACTCCACATGCATTCATCTCATTGGACTACGGTAGAGAATAGGGATAGTAGGATATGTAAAACGATCGATATTATTGTCAAATATATAGTTTCATGTTCGCTGAGATTAATGGTGAAACTCCGAAAGAATAAGTATAAAAATCCACGCACAGAGTGTATGACCATAAGAAAACACACTTGAAGCAAACTGTGAACATAAACTTGTTTCTCTGACGTGCTTATTTTATCGAAGAAGAAAAAAACAGTTTTAGTACATGTGTGTTACTCTAAAGGTATACTCTTTGTTTTCTTGACATTTTAAAGTTCTGTCTTACCTTTTCCTTATAACTATTTTGAAATATATGTGTTTATATATATTGTTTTATAACTATTTGGAATAAGTTTATAAGTAACGAGATGAATTTATTTTCAATTTTAGTTTGAATACAAATAAACAAAGACGAGTGCATACTCCTCTCCTTATCCTTATCGATATTGTTATTCCTTCTTAAATACTTATATCCGTTTTTAAATACTTACATACATATCCTGTTTTACATACTTGTATATTCTTTTATATATATATATATATATATATATATATATATATATATAGATAGATAGATAGATAGATAGATATAGATATAGAGATAGATAGATAGATAGACAGATCCAAATACGCTTTTTAAAATACTTATATATACATATAGGGTGGAATAAAATGGAAAACAAGAGAAAGAGCAAGCAAGAACTATTAAAAGAGATTACAGACTTCATTAACGACGCAGAAGAAGAAGAAGAAGAGTACGTACGAAATAAAGTGACGCAAGTTCTTATAATGGAAGTAGATGATGCAATCGGGGTAGAAGAAGAAGAAGAAAATGATGATCATGATGAAAGGAAGAAGAATAAAGGAACACATAAGGAAGAAAAATAAAGGAACACATAAGGAAGAAATTATAATACCAACATATGTAATTCCTCAAGAAGAAGAAGAAGAAGAAGAAAGAGATGCAGTTATTAAAATTGAAATAGCAGAAGAAGAAGAAGAAGAAATGATGAATATTGGAGAAGAAAAAGGAGAAGGAGATGCAGTTAATGAAATTAAAATAGCAGAAAAAGAAAAAGAAGCTGTAGAACATGACGGATGTAGCGTTCCCATCCGCTGTCGGCACAAGAGCTGATGTTAAAAGGGCAACATTCATGGATACCAAAAACTCAAGAGATGTTGACCTGTCAACACCACCCTAAGTCCAACCACAGAGGGATCTGCGAGGACAGGCACAGCCTCTCGACAATCGGCAGTTGACAGATGGATAATTCAGCATAAACAAAAAATAAATAAATATTTTATACCAATCATAAGATATATATATATATATATATATATATATATATATATATATATATATATATATATATATATATATATATATATTAAATAACAACAACAACAATTCGAGTAAATATAATTTATTACAATGAAATACAATATGATATTTGAAAAAAATCCAACAACAAACAATCCCTTTCTCCCTTCGTACTCAATAGGTAGTATAGATTCTTTGACATGATCTAATCAATTATCGTGAAAATAGTCAAACTCTCATCAAATCTCTCATCAAACTAATAATCTTATGCAGTAACAATTACGCATCAAGGCAAAATACAATTTCATTGAATATTAAATTATATGAATTTTATCAACTTAAATTACTCGAGTAGAGAGGAGAGAAAAAATTCTTTAATTGATTACAAATCTCTGAATTAAGGTATTCGAATATTCTCAAAAACCCAATATCCGATAAATACAAAAGTTTAAGGGAGGGTTGGAATCTCAAATTACTAGAGTTCCGTATGACAAAGGTTGGCAGTAGTAATAAATAATTAATTAATAAGGAAATTCAATTCATTTTAACAAATCTGGAAGCCGTGCCCCACGACATCGATCGCCTACAATAACTGATAATTCTCTAAATTCCAAAGTTCAAAAACTGGTCTGGATTAATATCAATCTTTCACTACACTACCCTAAAGCTGAAAACAATGCAAATTATAAATAATATCATGCACATCGGTTTCACCCCTCTTATCAAGAACTGAGATGCTGAATTATCAATCACTTTCAAGAAATTATTATCGCGATTTATTGAAATGACCCTAATCACAATCCAATAGGATACGAAAAGACAACCCCCAAACATAAAACACAAACAAGGGACAATCAACTGAATTATATTTTAATGGACACTCACCTTTTATAATCTTCCTTCAAAGTTACCTTTTTATTTTGCCTTGGCCTCGGTCAACATGTCGTCTCTCATGAGTTGGCAACAAAAATAAACGTGCTTTGGCCGTTTCTAACAAACTGCTCAAAAGACCAATACTTAGGTCGAGAAAAATGGAAATATCGGGAATAACACTAACTCGTCCACTGCACCAATCAGCTCTTTCGGTGTAAATACGATGAGAGTCACGACACGAATCTAAAGTTAATCTGAAAGACAATAACCAAGATTAGGTCTAGTATCACTTAGCGGGACATTGATCACCACTATCACTCCAATATCCCACATTGACATTTCACCATTCGATCAGACCAGTCTCTCACTGGATATAACGAGTCACGTCACTAATTTCTATGTTAATTAAAAAAAACACAATGACCTAACTTAGGTCTGGTTTCATTTAGCGTGACACTAACCACTGCTCTCACTCGCATATTCCACACTGACATTCCACCGTTCCGTCAATCAACTATCACTCTGGACATAATGAGTGTAACTACACTGATTTCAAGGATAATGCAAAACGAATGACCAAGCTCAGGTATAGCCTCGTTTAGCGGGGTAATGACCACTGTTCCCACTCGAATATCCCTCATTGGCATTCCACCATTCAATCAGTCAATTCAAGTTCTGGATATAAGGAGTGTTACTACAATGATTTCGAGTTAATCTGAAAGGTAATGACCAAGCATTGGGCTAGTTATATTTGTCGGGGAATCAACCACTACTTTTACTCGAATATCCCACATTGACATTCGACCATTTAATCACTCTCTCAAAAAGTACAATTGCCTTGTCACAAAAATGAGAAAGCAATCAATTGACCAATGCTTAGGCCAACCATACAGATATATTAGTCACAGAATGCCACTATCAAATGCCCCTGGTCTACGGTAAATGACAATAAACTTGTCAGGCAAGCACCAAAACAATAGAAATTTTAGCAACCGCAGATTAACTTAGTATTTCCAATTCTCTTTGTGCTACTGGGAAAAGCCATTGAGCAGATATTCTAGTTTCAATCTTATTTAGATTGCACTCACCCATATGGTCAAAGACCAATCTTCCATTTTTGCAATACTCAATTCATTATTTCTTCTTATTTAAAAAAAATCGTTATGAAAACACCATACAACTTGCACCTTTATTCTTGTTTTCTGACTCCTTCCAACTGTAACTTAACACAGGAGATCGCTGATACTACAAAACCCAAGGAAAAGGAACAAACACGCGGCCCATTATCCGACATCTACGATATTTTCCACGGTCTGTTCGAAGCCAGGAGATACATCCGTCCCCCATTCAAACTCAAGGGTCAGTTCATGGCCATGAAGGCCGCGAGTTCCCTCGAAAAGTTCACATCATGGCAGTGTGAAGGTGGTTTGTGCTCCGCAGATTTTTGTGTATTAATATGGGAAGAAATATCCGATATTTAAATAGATTTAGTGTGAAGTGAACAGTAAGTACTGTAGATTATAATGGATTATTAACTTTACTAGCTACTTGTTAATTTCAGTAAATTATCAGCGATGAAATATTGAAGTGATCGGTGTAAAGAATGTAAACAAACCAGTGACAGCATTGGAAACTCAGTGTGAGAAAATTATTGTGATGGAAATTCAGTGTTACTAGGTCACATCTCAACATTTTCATAACTGAAATTGCCGTGTTATATCAGTGTCATAGATATTTTTTAAAGCTACACTACGACTTAATACTTTTATTAAATATGGTTAACATGAGATTTCCCAGTTTTTGTTAATAAAATTGCGGATTTGGAGCAAGTTTTTGTACTTTTTGTTAAATATCAAGAAATTTATTGCTAAATATGGGAGTTTGCAGTAAATGTTCCAAAGCTGTTCCCAGGCAAGAACTGAATATGAAAATTCAATGCAAAGCTTGTAAAAACATATTTCACGGTACTTGTGTTAATCTCGCGGAAGATGATATTAAATTTCTTCGATCGAATGATCAAGCTTGGCGTTGCGACAATTGTGATCGAGCTAGGCGTTCTAGTATGGATAGTGACAAGTTACTGGAGACTACTACACAGTGTCCCTCCTTACTTGAAGTTTATCAGTTACTGTTATCTATTAAAGAAGAGATTAGTGATTTGAAAAAATCGAACAAGGAAGTCGAAGATGAATTAGGTAAGTCGTTAAACTTAGCACACGAAAAATTAGATGAAAATTCGAAGCTCCTCAAAAATCAAAGTGAACTGCTAAAAACATGCCAGGAAACTATCGATAATTTAAAAAGTGAAAATTTAAGGTTGCAAAAACAAATAGATAAAATGAACTTACAAATTGATGAGTTGGATCAATACGGACGGCGTAACACGTTGGAACTGTGCGGCGTTCCTGAATGAAAACATATTAACTACTGTAAAAAATATAGGTCGTGCTCTAGACGTAGATATTAATGACAACATGATTGATGCGTGCCACAGAGTAAAAAAACATCCCGGTCAGGATGCTGCTAATATAGTTGTTAAATTTGTAAGAAGAATAGAAAAAGATAGGTTCTTACATAGAAGAAAGGTTAAACGTAATTTAAATTGTAAAGATATTGGCTTTACTACAGGGGGACCTATTTACGTAAACCAATGTCTCTCTGTACAAAGAAAAATTGTATTCAGTGAGGCGCGGAAAATTAAAAGAGAAAAAAATTACGAATATTTGTGGGTCGATTGGTCTGGTAACATTAAGTTGAGAAAAAGAGCAGATGACTCTGTCATTTATACACTTCGTACAATAGAGGATATTCGACAACTAACTTAATTTATGAGTAATAATGATAGAGTGATTTCAATATGTTACCAGAATGTACGAGGAATTAACACTAAATTAAATGAACTATATACTAGTATTTTAACAGAAAACTACGATTTCATTGTATTGACAGAAACATGGTTGAATAATAGTGTATTTGATAGTGAATTCATTGATGACAGATATATAGTTTTTCGACAAGATAGACCAAATAAAATAGGAGGAGGTTCACTTATAGCAGTATTAAAAAAGTTTCAAGTACAAGAAATTAGGATAAATATTGAACATGTACAAATTGTCTGTATTAAGATGATAACAGGAGGTAGTACTTATATTATTGTATCAGTATACTTTCCACCTAACTCAAAAATTGAATCATATTATGATTTTTTTAGAAAATTTGAGGAGATCACTAATTTTCAGTTCTATAATATTATTATCGTAGGTGACTTTAACATACCGTCAATTACTGATTCCAGTTTTAATCTTATAACTGGAGGTCATATTTGTGTTGCGCTTGCAAACTTTTTGTCTTTGTTTAATCTTCACTCATACAATAATATAAGAAATAATAATGGAAGAACATTAGATTTATTATTAACAAACTTAAAAGATATTAATATTACTAGGAATAATTGTCCTTTAGTAACTGAGGACTTACATCATCCTCCTTTATTAATTGAATTCTCTATTACATCTAAATATTTAAAAACAAAGTTTAGTCCAACTATTATCTTTAACTATTGTAAAGCTGATTTTTACAATTTGTATAAGGATCTTCATAAAATTAATTGGGGTCAGATATATCAATATGATAATCCGAATGATTCATTAGATTATTTTTATAAGAAACTTGATGCTGTAATTAATAAGAATGTTCCTAAACGAAAAATAAATAAAAGAAGATCTTATCCATGTTGGTTTACAGCTGAGATAATAAATCTTATAAAACAGAAAGAATATTTTAGAAGAAAAAGGAATCATTCCAATTTTAATCTCCTCAAATTTGTTGAATTACGCAAAAAGTTGAAAGGTATGATAAGTAGATCTTACAAATTATACATTAGTAAGGTAGAGAATAATATAATTGAGAATCCAAAAACATTTTGGAGTTTCATAAATAATAAAAAGAGGGATAATAGGAAACAAAATCAGATGACTTGTGAAGGTAAACTGCTTAATTCCAGTAAAGAAATTGTGGATTCTTTTGCAGATTATTTTAAGTGTGTTTATTCCTCGGATTGCTCTTCTTATTCAATTTCTGAACCGAGTTATCATGAAACAACCCACTGTTTAAACATTTCTACTATCACTGTAAAAGATTACGAGGTATCTGTAAAAAAAATTAAAATCAAGTAAAGTGAGTGGTTATGATGAAATACCTACTTATATATTTAAAGCATGTGGGGAAGTTCTTCGTGTTCCTCTTTTATATATATACAATAGCATCTTGAAATCTCAAATATTTCCAGATATTTGGAAAATTAGTAAAATTGTACCTATTTTCAAGGCGGGCAATCCATGTGAAGTAAAAAATTATCGGCCGATTTCACTTATATCTGTTCCTTCGAAAATATTTGAGCAAATTTTATACCAGAAAATTTTTGAGCATGTTAAATCTTATATATCAACTTTTCAACATGGCTTTTATCCGAAAAGATGTACTGTTACTAACTTGGTCACATTTACTCAATTTATATCTGATTCTTTCAATGATGGCTACTCTGTGGACGCAATATACACTGATTTTGCTAAAGCATTTGATAAATTGGATCATACCATTTTGCTTCAGAAGTTGTCTAATTTTGGTTTTTCTTATGGATTACTAAAATTAATTTCTTCTTACTTAAGCAACCGGAAGCAGTTTGTAGTATATAAGCAATTACACTCTTTTATGTTCAATGTAAATTCAGGTGTACCACAGGGATCCAATTTGGGACCATTGTTTTTTCTATTATTTATAAATGACTTACCACGTGTTATTAACTTCTCTAAATGTCTTTTATTTGCTGACGACCTTAAAATTTATAAGAAGATAATTAATCAACTCGATTGTATTGAGCTACAACACGATATAGATAGTTGTTACATATGGTCGCTGCAAAATAAACTTAATTTTAACATAAAGAAATGCTTAGTCTGTACATTTTCAAGACAATGTACACCATACACCCATGAATATGTTTTAAATCGTGAAACATTAACCAGAGTAAATTTTACTAAAGATCTGGGTGTATGGCTAAACAGCAAACTTACATATGAATTACACATTGAAAAAATAGTTAATGATTCTTATAAGGCACTTGGGTTTTGTGCTACGAAATTCTAAAGTTTTAAATAATATTCAAACTGCATTCAAGCTGTTTAATAGCTATGTAAGAAGCAGATTGGAGTACGCAAGCGTGGTATGGAATCCTTTTTATCACTGTTATATTAAGAAAATTGAAAGAATACAAGTTAAATTTTTGCGACATATGTATTACAAGAAATATAGAAGATCTTCATATGAAGAAAATATTTCTTATAATAATTTAGTTAATGAATTTACTTGTGACACATTGGAATTAAGGAGAGAAATAACAGATCATTTATTTTTGTATAAAATTGTAAATGGCCTTCTGGAATGTGATGAGTGTTTACAACTATTGAACTTCAATGTTAAAATGAAGGCGTTACGTAATCGGCAACCATTCTATTGTAAGAAATCTAATTCAGTGTCTCATCAAAACTCACCACTAATAAGACTCTCCAGGAAACATAATAATGCCACTAAAGGAAAAAATGAAATCGATTTTGCAATGACAATGAAAGTATTTTTGGTGAATTTAAGAGAAAATTTAAGTACATGAAATAATAGTACTTGTAATTGTGAATAACGCCTAGTATTACCAAATTTAGAAATTATTTTGAAATATTGAATTTATATTGCCTTGAAGAGATTATTGTTGTGTATTTCATGTATATGTTTTTGCTTTGTTTCGATTTATTGTGTTATTTTATTCCTTAAGTCTTTTTTCTTATTTTTGTTATTGGTATATTCTTCTTCACAGTATGCTATGGCTGTAATGTTGTGCAATGGTTAAGAATTATCATGTAATTGCGAATATTTATATTATATTAATTATTTGTACAATTTAATTTCGAATACGTATATTATATTGATTATTTGTACAATGTGATAGCTTATGTATATTGTGATGTATGTTCGTAAATCTGTATATTACTAATTACAAAGTTATAATGCCTATTGTAATTGGAGCTTAAGCTCTGTTATAGGTGATAGATAATAAAATAAATAAATAAATAAATAAATAAAGCCAACGGCACTACGATTGCGATAAGGCACGTCTCCCACCGTGCAAGCGACCTTGAAATAACCAACCAGCAAAGGAATATATTTCTCTCACTCTCGCTCTCTACAGTCAGAGGAAACTTCTTTTCTTTTTTCGTTTTTTTAAAGAAGCTACAACCTAAGGAAGGCTACACAACCTTATTATCTTTTACAAATTAGAAAAAATTAGAGCATTATTATAATCGTTTCTTTTCTACCCGTTTTCTTCTTTTTGTATTTTTTCTTCTTTCCCAACACATAGTAACGGGATCGTTACACGGAGAAGTAGAGAAATATAAAAAACTACTAGAAATATTAGAAAATGGAGGTAATAGAATGATAGCACAAGAGGAGGAAAAGGAAGCACCCGCTAGTATTGAAAAAAAATAAAAAAATATTACAAGACAAAGAGGAACTGCAAGAAGAAGAAGAGGAAGAAGACGTCGGAGAAAGGGCGAAGGAAGAAGAGCTGCTAAATCTTACTTTCTCGCAGATAATAGAAGAGGCTTACCATGAGGAAGAAAAGAATACAGAAGAAGAAGAAGAGTTTTACGACAATGAACTATACAAAATTGGCTAAACAATTTATTTCCCACTCCTGGAAAAGAAGAAGAAAAACTATATCTATCGTTTGTGGAAATATTAGCAGAGGCTAATACTGAAGATGAAGAAATAGAAGTTGATTTAGACGAAAAAGAGAAGATAATGGATGAATTGCTATCTGAATTTCAAGCAGAACAAAACACAAATGTCGCAAACATATTTGAACATATACGTAATGTCTTGGTAAGTCAGCATGCATGTTACCGTTGTTATGAAGATAACAACATGAAAAATGATTGTATCGTTTGTGGATAACATGAAAATAGATTAAATGCAGAAAATGTAATAGAAGACTTTCTAACACATTTACAAAAACGACGTCCAAACATTACATCTGTAACATGAATTGCCAATAATTCGAAAGGCTATGATGCAAATTTCATCATAAAGACCAAGGTTAAGAAGGTGAATTGGACTCCAGAAGTGATCATGAATGGAGCGAAAATTCTATCTCTTAAAGTAGGGTATGCAACTTTCATTGATTCACTAAGTTTTCTACCTACGCCCTTAACTAAATTAAATGGTGCATTTGGTCCTCAATCCTGCAAAGGGTTTTTTGCACACTTTTTCAATCGACGTGAGAACCAAACGCATGAAGGTACGCTTCCAAACATTAGGAATTATGGAGCAGATACCATGAAATTACACGAAACACTCGAGTTTCTGCAATAGTATACTGAATACAGTAATGATACCCTTAAAATGAAAGAAGAGCTCATAAAGTATTGTGTACAGGATGTCGAAGTTTTACGTCAAGCATGTATTTCCTTTATAAAAACATTAGAGTCAGAAGCGAATGTAAATCCCTTACTTGAATGTATTACAATTGCTAGTGCATGTAACTTGGTGTATCAAAGAAATTTCTTGAAGGAGAATAATATTGGTGTCATAATAAAGAATGGATATCGGTGGAGAGATGTACAATCAATTGGAGCAGTACAATGGTTGGCTTGGAAAGAAGAAACAAGAAACATTCATTACTAATGCTGCACATAGTAAAGAAAAACGAATTGCACCAAGGAAAGTAGGCGGTGAATGGGAGACGCCGATACAGGAAGAATACACTTATGGGTGTATGAAGGACGTTTTACCCATGGTTGTATTTTTGCTACCATAATGACAGAGATAACCCATTTATAACAATGCCACAGATAGCATGGAATTTCGGTATGAAGCAATGAAGAAAAAAATCAAAAATTAAAAGGTGTTGGCTGTGAAGTTCACGAATATGGAGTGTGAATTTAAAAAACAATTGACAGGAATTGAAGAGATGAAGATGTATGTTAGTAAGCACCTGTGCACAAAGCAAACTCAATTCAATTCTCGTGAACCTTTTTATGGTGGACGTGTGAATGCAATACGTTTGTATCATAAAGCACAAGAGTCTGAAGAAGAAAAACTGTATTACAAAGATGTTATAGTTTGTACCCATATATATGTAAAACTAAGAAATTTCAAATTTGTCACCCAACTATCTATTTGTTTGGCGATTGAAATTTTCCCAGCATTGAATAGTTAGAAGGATTAGTTAAGTCTTCTTCCTCCAAAATCTTTCTTCCATCCAGTGCTACCTTGTAAATCAAATGATATAGTAATGTTTCCACTTTATATTAAATGTTATGATGAATTAAACGAGTCACCTTGTAATCACAGTGGTAAATACCGAATACTACATGGTACGTGGGTAACAGATGAAGTAAGAAAAGCATTGGAAAAAGGGTACAAAATAATGAATATTCATAAAATTCGGGCATATGATGTTGTTTTATATCATAAAGAAACAAAAAGCGGCGACTTATTTGCAGAATACTTAAACACCTTCTTGAAAGCAAAAACGAAAGCTACTGGATGGCCATCATGGTGTAAAACAGATGAGTTAAAGAAGTACATACAGCAATTTAATGAAAAATAAGCAACACGTTTAGATCTAAAGAAAATTAAACGTAGTCCAGCACTTAGAATTTTTCCTAAATTAATGTTAAATTACTCTTGGGGAGAATTTCGTCAACGTGAAAACATGGGTCATATAACCATCATTAATGACTTCAAGGAATTATATGGTAAATTAACATCCCATGATATAAACGTACATCAAATATTTCCAGTAAATGATATCATGTTATATGTATATTGACAATACACAGACTAAGTCCTTGTTTCACTAGTAGCAGTACAGATTGTCATAGCTCCATACACAATAGCACAAGGAGATTGGAATTGTACAAGAATTTAGAAGAGCTACAAGAAAGAGTATTGCATTTTGATACGGATTCAATAATTTATACTAAAAACCTGGTGAAAGCACAATTAAAACTGGTGACATTTTTGGTGATTTTCAAATGAATTACTTGAATATTGTAAACAGGAATATATCTCACAATATGTATCAGCTGCACCCAACAATTATGGGTTACGTATTTTTGATCCCAGTAAGAATAAGGAATATTACGTATGCAAAATACGAGAATTTCATTAAATTATGAGTCTTTCAAACACTTAAATTTTGATGTGATGAATAAAATGATAGTAGATAATGAAGATGAATCAGAAGAAGCAGAAGAATCTCGTCCCGCGGAAGTCAAAATTACAAAGGAGAAAAAATTGGAGCAGGAAAGATCATATTATCGTTAGCATGCCCGAAACAATAGTCTACAAGGTGAATTACATAAAACGACGTAGAATCTGTGACGCTGAATCCAAAAATATGGTTGCATTGCTCTTTATTGAAGGAATTGAAAAAGATTATTTTGATTAATATGCATTTTAAAACACATTTTTCTCTCTTGACTTGCCACAAGCTAGCCACAGAGAAAGGAAATACGTAAAACCTTCTGAAGGTGACTGATGTAGCTTTTGCTGCGCAAATTTGTAGGAAGTTACTTGTCGAAGGTTACTCATAGTCATCTATCATATACTATGAGTATACTATGAGTCGTCCTACAGGATACATAATTATGATTTTGACAACGTGACGGCGTATTAATGTTCGGAAATTGGTTAAATAGTTAGGAATCTATAGATAAGTCTAGAAATCATGCTATTGAATTCTTCCGGCTGTGACAGTACACGTATGTACATGTGTGTCACGCCACGTATCATGGGTGCGGCAGTCTCTAATAGTCAATCAGAATGCAAAAGAGCAATAAGTTTTCATATTTGTGGAGATGATAAAACGGATGAACTGACTGATACGAGGCTTGGGTGTGTCCCTCGAAGATAATATAAAAGGACCTCAAGGTCTCAAACGGTTGTTCAGAAGTTCAGAGGCCCAGAGGGGCAGAGGTTCAAGAAATTCGAGACGTCGGTTGTGAACAGACAGAATCATCGTCAAAGTTTCTAAGAGTTACAAGAATACTACCATAAGGTATGTATAAGCCCTTGTTGCATCATAAATTTCAAGTTTAGAGATGTCATGCAGTACTTCAAAATGATTTGTCTACCTACCGTAAAACTTTCAAGGTTAAGAACTGAAGTCGCATATTCGTATTTCATCTTCCATCTCCAATAACCTAAATATGTGAATATCTTGTCTGTCAATCGATCTATATTAAGATATCAAACTATCAAATGGATTATCAAATATCAAATTATTATTGGTGAATCATTCAATTAAATGTTGTTGTATATTACAATTTTAGTTATGTAATAAACTTACTTTTTAGAAATTATGTTGTCATTCCCCTAGATTAAACTACTTTTCCCATGAAAATCATGGTGTGATTTAAATATAACACTTTTGTGACACCCGCTAAATTATAGCGTGAGCAGTTCTCTAATGAATGTGGAATTTAACGAGCTAACTCAACAGAAAGAGACCTGTACATCGTCACAAATCTCAAATTTGCATGATACTCTTCCATATGAATACACTTCTCCAAACAAAAAAAGAAGAAGAGAAATGTAATACAGTCCTTTATAAATATGGAAGAGAAATGTAATACAGATGAAGAAAGAATTATACGACGGGGAAACGTCCTTTCTCATGTATTGTTGCATTGCCAAGTGGAAGTTGAAAAACTTCCTTTGTATTACGATTCCGGTCTAATTCATCACGCATGGTTAATACATCGTTTCGGTATATTTATTGGTACTATGGAGAATGGCAAAATGCATACACATAAATTTAGATGAAAGTACAATTTATGGAAGGATTACATCGAACAACAGTTTTTACTTCAAACTGGACCTCATCTTATTATTATTGATGATCATATGTGTGTAGTAAACCGTAGTATAGTTCATTTCTTTCCAAAGGTTACTCAAAGTAGAAATCGTAGTGTAATATTTATTACACGAAAATATATTTAGCGTATATTTGTTATTTCACCAGAGAAAAAGGAAGCGGAAATATGAGCTTGAAGTCTTCTTATCTTGTATTAATTAAAAATCCAAGAGATAAATCACAAACTAAACATATGAGTTACCAACTAACTGCTGAGAATCCAAATTTTCTTCAAGAAAGTTTTTAACGACGCAACAAAGTTATCATATAGATATTTATTTATTGATTTAAAGCAGGATACACCACATTAACTTCGTTTCCAAACTAATATATTTCCTAATGATATTTATCATTACGTTTATGTTCCAACGAAGTACTAGAAGAAGAAGTTGTTTATAATGCTAGTTTTAAACTGTTTTTTTTCATTCTATCAATATGTCTCCAAGAGTAAAACCCGGAGATCTTCTTCGTACGCTGAGCAAAGCAAATCCTAAATTATGTAAAGCTGTAGTGGCCAATGCAGACTCTTCAATGATTCGAAGTATTTGAGAATGTTGTTATAATGTGTTAAAAGGGAATGTACCTCTTACAAAGACGCAGAAATCAAGATTAAAACGATACAAAAGGTCGCTTCGATATCTTGTGAAGAAATGAAACTCCATCGAAAAGAAGAAGAAACATTTATTAGTGCAGCAACAGGGTGGATTCTTATCGGCATTATTAGCTCCTATTTTAAGTGGTGCGTTATCAAGTTTACTATTCCGTTATTGCAATCGAACACGCAAAGAAAAGGATTTTAGATCAATCTGAAGTTCTTAATTGCATACAAACATCAGCATCATCGTCATCGTCATCAGCCCTGGAGAAACGTGAATCTAGTCTGTATCAAAAATTGCAACAGATCTTACATTTGTCCTCTCTTAGTATTGAACAAAAATGGAATCAACATAATAATGTTCCTCAAAAATATTTACATTTAATACATAAACAAGAAGAACCTGTGACACTTTCGATTGAATCGGTTTTGAAATAAATCAGAGAAGCCAGAAGTGGAAGAAGAAATATTGTTATCTCTACCCAAAATGTTTCGTAAAAGAGCTTAATTCCTACTGCATAGAATGAAACATGATAATATCACGTGGGAAAATAAAGGAACTGTTTACATCAAAGGCGATAAACTAGAAAGATCTCACATTGCAGATTCAATTTGCGATGTGTAGCGAACACGGAAACACAAATCCACCTGGATGAGAGAAATTTTGTAATTATTTATCTTCTAATAAAACACCACAAGGATTTATTGGAAATCCAAAACGTTTTTCATATATTTTACGACGAACAAAACTATCACCAGTATCATCATCGTTAAGGGAAAAACCTCTGAAATCGTTTCTAGAAGACGAAGATGAAGCAGCAGAGGAAGAAGTAGAAAAGGAAAAAGTAGTATCTCCTATAAAGAAAAGGAAACGTGCATGTAAACTTCCAGTATGGTCGAGATTGAAACCATAAACCAACTGTTAAACAAAGATTATTACAACCTTTTACATCCTGAAAAATGAAATCTTTGAGTTTTCCGTCCTACGCTTATGCCGGTTAGGCTAAAGGAGACGGTAATGATTAGCAATGAATGAAATGTTGGAATGAAGAAAGTGCGAGGAAACGGGAGAACCCGAGAAAACCCCCACACACGGTGTTTGTCCACCTCAAAGTTCATTTGGCGGGGGCTGGGATCGAACCCGGGACCCCAAGCGCCAGAGGTGAAGACTCTATCACTAAGCCACCGCGGCCCCCTTTCACATCCTGCTTCGTTTTCAACTGGTTAAAAGTTGTGGATAGCTACAAAGAAGAAAATTCCTATACATTGTATAAGAAATTGGTTACTGAAACAGTCAACATATGCGTTACACAAACCAGTACGTCGTCGTTTTAAAAGAGATTTCTATGTACAGAATAACGTTGACGACGAGTTGGAAACTGATATTAATAATCTTCAGTGTTTTCATAAATGTAATGATTGATATCGTTACATTCTTACACTGATAGATGTGTTCAGTCGATATGCCTGGGCTCTGAGATTAAAATGTAAAAGTACAAATTGATGTCATAAAACCATTAAAATTTGTTTACAAAAACAGAAAACTAATTATATTCCGAACAGATAAAGGAATTGAGGTTACTAATAAAACAATACAGAAGTATTTGAAGGAAAACAAAACATATTACAACTAAAAATCCTGATATAAAGCCTAGTATTGTAGAGTGTTCTAACAGAACACTAAAAGAAAAAATGTGGAAGTATTTCAGAAAGTATGAAACGTATAATTATTTAAATGTGTTACCTCTTCTTGTGAAATCATACAATGAAGGTTAGAATTCAAGCATTAAGATAACATCTGGAAATGTTTCTCAAAATAATCTATTACAAGTGTGGCGTAATCAGAATTATAGTAAAATGAAGAAGAATAAGAAGAGATATCCGGATTTCCCAAAACATTTTAAGATTGGTGGTACAGTTCGAATTAGTAAAACTAACCGTACATTTGATAAAGGATACATGCAAAACTGGACTTGGGAAATATTTAAAGTCAAGAAAATAATACCCAGAGATCCACTTGTTTACGAAATAGAAGATTTAAACATGGAACCACTGGAGAGATTATTTTATAGAGAACAATTACAACCTGTGACGTTTTCAAAAACGTTTTACATAGATAAAATTATACGCAGAAGAACAAAAGGTAGCAGAAAAGAATATCTTGTCAATTGGAAATGATATCCTTCTTCTTCGATTCCTGGATCATCCATAAAGAAGATCAAGAAGTACAATGAAACCTGATGGAGATTGTTACGTTACACTTCCCAGTAATAGTCCTATGGAATATTTATTTTTCTGACAACACTACTAAACTTCATCAAAGAATGGAATTTCGTGAAAAGTGTGAAGTTTCTATTGTTGGGATTCATTATCCTCATTCGATTTTAAATATTAATGTAGAAAATAATTAAAAAATTACAAACATGCAAACAGTGATGAATGGAACTTTGTAACTATTCCTATGCGTTATTATGCTGATATTTCAGAGCTGACAAAGCTAATTAACACGCAAAACAGATTCACAAATTTACATATTTCCCACATTCGCGAAAGTAATATCTGTTTTATACGACATATTCATAAAGACCCACATGTAGACGTTGCATTGTCACTAAGTGTTAGTGCAATGTTGGGACATGATTCAATTGTTGATTTAAGAGATATGAAACAAGGAAAAGTGTTCCAAATTTACTTTTAGGACTTCCATCTACAATATATGTATATTGTGATATAATGCAGTTCGTATTTGTTGGAGATACAGTAGCGCCATTATTACCTATCATAAATATGAATCCTGTGAATAATACCTTTGGATGTAGTGCTATAGAAATTTTTATCCTCCACATTATGTGCCTATAGAAAAGATTCATTTTGAACAGATCAAAAGAGATAGAACAGGCTCTCCACTGGCATTTACTTTCGGAACTGTATGCCTTAAACTACATTTTCGACTAGTGCGCCAACATCAACAAATATGAATAATCCAGATTTACAATATTATCAAAAAGAAACTCTTTCTGGAACTGGAAACGTTTATGTTGGTTCACCTTATCAAGTTGGACATAGTATTGGAAGTTCCCTTTCAGGACTATTTCGTTCTGTCATGCATATCGTAAAACAAGGTGCTAAAACGATAGGAAAGGAACTATTAAAATCTGGAGCAAACGAAACTAATGACGTCATCATTGATAAACAACCTATTAACGAATCTTTTCATCATTCAATGGGTGAAGCGAGATCTATCTTGGAAAGGAAAGCTAAAAATAAACTGAAATCTATGTTAGGATCTGGATATCAGCGAAGGAAAAGAAGAATTACACATCATTCCGTCTTTAACCCATCATCACTACACATCATCAAGCGGAAGAAGAAGGAGAAGAAGAAGAAGTGCATGAGGAAACGTACACAGAAAGCAAAGAAAAATAAGTCTGATAAGAAGAGAAAATTATCAGACAATATCTTTGATTAAATCTTCATCATTTCTTTCCTACATCATCAACCTGCCAGTGTGGAAAAAGTGAACTAGATATTTTTTCTACAAGACCAACGCAAACCAGCATATTAGATAATGATGTTGTTACATATAAACAAATCAGCTCAGTAGCTGATAATGCACCTATAAAATTTGTCATCCTAGGAACAAGTGATGCATACACAGATATACCATATATGGGATTACAACAGCGTTATGAATTAACAAAAGACAGTGCAAAATTCGACATGCTTGGACATCTTCATTGTAATATTTTTAATCAGGATAATTCTTAATCCTAGGAGTAGAATCACGCATCAAATTAATTCCTGCAAAGCCAAACTTTTGTCTCAACGCTAGTGATTCGTCTGTTGAGGATAAAGTGAAAATTTTAGACGCTGATTTACATATTTAAAAAATTGGTGTAAGTCTTACAATAAAACCAGCACATAACAAGCTTCTACAATCATTAACCGCCAAATATCCTCTCACAAGAGTGCAAATGAAGTCATTCGTCATACCAAAGGATCTTCAATCAAAAACAATCGATAATTTATTTATGAGAGTATTACCAATTCGAGTGATTGTGGCGTTTACTCAAAATGATGCCTATACAGGAACGATAACTTCAACTCATTTCATTTCAAACATGTTGACATCAATTTCTTTTCGTTATACATTATTGATGGAAAACCTGTATCTTCAAAACCTTTAAAACCAAATTTCGAAAAGAACCTATATGTTTTTCATATCACACCTTATTCTGTGGATCAGGTATTCACTTATCCAATCATGGCAACAACACTCCTCGCCTTGACTTTCCTCAAGGATACACTATCTTTGTTTTCGACATTACGGAAGATGGAGAAGCCAGCGCTGTGCAGCATTGGAACCTCATTAGAAACGGCTGCGTTCGTCTGGAAGTTCATTTTAAAAACCCTCTACCAGTACCAGTCTCATGCATCACATATGGAGATTTCCAGTCTCTCTTAGAAGTGGATCACCGGAGAACATCATCTTGGATTTTAAACGTACGTTATTATTTAAATAACACATGTATGTACATGTATGAATTTTTACATATAATGTCTTCTACACTGGAATTATTACATGCACTTCAAACAAATTCTTTATTTCAAAATCATTACGTTGGCGTATTTGCATCCAACGAATTACTAACACATGTTCCGCTACCTGCAGCTATCATCATAAATACAGATCCATTAAGTAAAATCGGTACCCATTCGGTATCCGTATATATTAATATTGATGCGACTACTTCGATACTATAATACTGATGTGACGTGCCGACTACTTCGATACATTAGGATTTCCTCCATATGTAATGCAACACATCCAATTTCTTCCAAAAAATTCTCTATTACAAAATCAATAATAAACAAATTCAAAGTATGAAATCGTTCCTATATGGGCATTATTCATACCTATTCCCATGTCTTAAAGCTAAAGGAAAGTCCTTATACGAATTTCATCGCATCTTCTCATCCAGACCCGAAAAATGATCTTCGATTATTTTATCTAGTGCAACATGTAATCATTTTTCCTTTTTTGTTTTGTATACATATTATCATTTCTTCATTATTATGTGTTGTTTCTTCTTCTTCTCCGTTTGTTTTGTATACTTATTATTATCATTTCTTTATTTGTTCATTATTTTTATAAATAAAATAAACCTTAAATTCAATCTATTAGTGCAACTAATCAGTTCACCTTCTTCTTTGTTAAACCGTGTTTTGTACACATATTATCATTTTGGTTTCTTTTGTATACTTTTTATTCGTTCATGATTATACATAAAATAAATTTAAGTTGTTTTTCATTTTTTCATTTCAGAGAATAAAAGATCGGGATCGGGTGCATGGAGAGCATCGTTTTACACTATGACTTCTAGCTACGTTCCTTCATCGTCATCATCATCAGTAATATAAAAATTTCAAGTTTACATTTAAAGATTATTATTATACTGTATATGTGTGTGTAAAAAGTGCCTTTCTTGAAATAATTCACACAGTGAATATGAAGGAACTCTGTTTAAAAAACTTTTTTTAAAAAAGATGTACTATACTTCCCATCTTTTTCTTATGTAAATATTATTATCATCGTCAATAAATAGTTTGTATTCTTTTTGTTTTGAAAAAATATGTTTTATTTACTGTTTTCTCCGTTTCCTAATAAATATGTTTTATGATCAACTATATATATATATATATATATATATATATATATATATATATATATATATATATATATATATATATATATGTCATAAAACATATTTTGTACTCCTTTTAAACACATTCAATTAAAGAAATCCACATTCATTATATTTACGAAAAGAATCCAAAATTATTTTTAATTCAATGATGTAATCATATAATTAAAGAATAATAATGAATTCCAATACTTACCGTTTTTCTTACGTAATTTAAAACAAGTATGTGCATTCAATATTATTATCATTAGTATAGGACTTTATTTTAAAATGCAATATTAATTATTTTCAAGTTTTTTTCCAAAATAAAAAATGTCCTGTCATACTTAAGACAGAGTTCTCTAATAATGAATTCAAATACGAAATTTTATCTTTTTTATTTAAAAAAACAATTCAAGTATGTGAATTCATTATTCCCAATAATGCTTATAGCAATATAATAGGATTTCTTCGTAGAAAAACACTAGCACAGTAACAAAAAATCCTATCATATTTAAGTGTATTACACGAACACATTTTTTGTAAATAAAACATTTCAATTTCACTATGTATTTTACTATTAAATTTATTACTACACTTTTCAGTATAAATGAAAAACTGAATCAATTTTCTTCTTTATGAACAGAAATCCAACCTATCGATACCTTCCAAAGGTTTAGTATAGGTTTCCCCTCACCATGACCGTGTTTGTACACTATCAAATAAATCAGCCATAATTGAAGCAATAAGTTTTTGTTTGCAAAATACTTTCATTGCCAATTTTAATCTTTCACCATCAATGTTCACATCACTGTTCTTATCAAGAGATGCACTTGGAAAACTGATGTTCATTCCATTAATAATACTCTGTTTATCTACACATATATGAATTTTGGCATTTCCTCTACATGTAAGACATTGCGATTGTACATGATTGCGAATAGCATCTGTAGACAAATGAAAATATTCACGTAGCACAACACTGCAAGCTTTGCTGTTTTTCATAGCATGTTCAATACATGGTAATATTTCCAAGAAATAAACCTAATCACTTGAATTTAAGTACACAATGATTCGAGGAGCATGAAGTGTTCCTTTCTTCTCTAACATCACTCATTTTTCACCCATTCGTTTTCACCACGAGTTCGTTTTTAGCCCAAGAGATTTTATAAATGTTATTTCCACTTGAGAATTTAAATAGTCCGAGTTAATAATTTAAATAATCTACAAGTTTCTCCCATTCTGCCAAATTTAACTTCGCTCCAAACGTAAGTCCTTTACCAATACGAATCACTGTCTTAAATGTATTATTCTCCAGTCGAATACAAAGTAATTTGGTTTTCATTGAATTAAGACCATATTCAACATTTAACAAGTACTCTTTATTAGTAGCCATAGTTTATGCACAAGCACTCAAACACATGTAATGCAGTAGCTGATCAACACAGAATGACGGAACTATGCATACAGATGACTGTGCGTGCATGACGGGGAGGACGAAGAGAAAAATTCATGTTTCATCTTGTTTATACATGTTCCATACACTTACGATGAAGATACCAATTCAGTAAATTTATGATCGTGCATGTTACATCCAGATAAATTAAACTTCATTCCTTTATATATTAAACATACATTTCCACTTTGTAAATATGTTAAAATATACCATTAATTGCTTATATTTTTTCAGTACAGTGTCCTGGTAAAATCACTTTCTCGACTCCTTCAAAAGTCACACATGCCTTCCTGCCATATATCACAGTTTACAATACGAAATAGTACGCCAATCTCTAAATCTCGCATTTTGTAAAGGGTACCAATGATGGCATATTAAGCTTATCTAACAGATTCATTGACGTCGACATTTTGCTGTTTCTTCCTTCGTAACGGCTGCTAACGGAATTATCTACACAAACACATACATGTACGCTCTACGTTCCGTTTCCGACGTCATCATCCTTTCATTCGCTACTTTTCATCACGTGATCCTCCTGCTTTAGGCACACAGACACACACATACGTACACATTAAAACTTAATTACAAAAAGAAAAGCCATGAAACGCTAAACCACCCTCAAAACAAGCCAATTTTACGTGAGAACTCAAGGCCAAATTCCACCTAGCAACTAATAAGCTTAAGAACATAGTCATTACACGTTATTCCCTTCCAGAAACTAACAACTCAGGGAACGTTCCCACGCGAAAACTTTCCCATGGGGGTCCTACCACTTTCCAACACTTCCCAATACACGTCTAGGGCTATATACTCCTAGTAACAGTCGCCCAAAGTGAAATTTGCTTTTCGCCGGGACCTCTACTCACATGGTTATCGATGGATAAGTACCCAATCGATCGCTGCAATGCAATGGCTGGCCTATATTGAAAAAACTGAAGGAAAACAAACCTTACATGCGGATCGACAGATTGAAGTGTTTATTGCGGGATTTCGAGTTGATGGCTACTACCAGGGCCCTGAGATGTTAGAAGAACACAACTATGAGCATGACGGGTGTTTTGTCATGGTTGTAAAGTGTGTGTTACTACAGACCGTAATCAGCCCATCTACTGCAATCTGGAAGACACCATGGAATTCCGTTATGAACGGACGCAACGAAGAAATGCAAGACTGCGTAAATTGAGATACATTGTACATGAAATATGGGAGTGTGGATTTAAACCATTGTTGAAGCAAAATCCAGCATTGGCGACGTATCTGAAGAATAATCCGTACATGAATCGCAACCCCTTAAATCCAAGAGATAGCTTTTCTGGAGGCGGGACCAATCGTGTAAAACTTTAAAGAAATAAGATATAAGAAATAAGATAAGCAGGTAAAAAATATATCTGAATATTGTTTCTTTGTATACGTTCACTAATAAGTGCGCTAAATACCCTGAGGACACCCTAGAATTTATCTACAGAGAGATGAGAATATCACCAATAAGTAAAGTCAATGGTCTAATCAAAATGACGATATTGCCAACTCGCCACCTTTATCATCATCTCCTTCCATATCGATGCAACAAGAAATTACTGTTTCTACTGTGTGCTGCTTGTGCCGAAGAAATGAATCCTGACCCTACAACAACATGTACGCACAACAATCAGGAGTGATGCCTCGCCGGAACATGTGTATCGTACGAAATACAAAAGGCAATAGAATTGGGATATCAACCGGTAAAACTCTTTGACATTTGGGACTATGACGTTGAACAATATGACCCCATCACGAAAACGGGTGGTTTACTCACGGAATACATCAACACGTTTTTAAAATCGAAAATGAAAGCTTCTGGACGGTCAACTTCATGTGTAATCGAAGAAAAGAAAGCAAAATTTATACAAACAGTCCTGGAAGGTGAAAGCTCTCACAACGTACAAACTTTAGCCAGACCACGATTATTGATCGGCCGGAAGAATTTTATGAAAAACTCACTTCCCCCGACATTGAACTCAATCAAAATGTACCCATCAATGATACCATGCTGTATGCGTTCTAGGAGTACAATGAACATGTGCTTGTTCAAAATCGAAACACTAATGTCGTTTTAGGAGCATTTACAACAAGTCAGGCACGTCTGAAACTGTGCAAGTACCTGGAAATGTTGCAGGAACGTGCTTTATATTTCGACACTGATTCTGTGATGTTTACACAAAAACCTGGGGAACCAATCATTGAACCTTGCACGTATTTGGGATGTTTATCAGATGAGATGGATTCTTATGGACAAGGAGCCTTCATCAAGACATTTGCTATTGGAGGGCTGAAAAATTATCGTGTAGAAATATATAATCCAGACACCAACGTCACCAGCTATATATGCAAAACTAGAGAATTTACATTAAACTACGATTCAGGACAACATTTAAATTTCAACACCTTAAAAGAAATGGTTTCGAAACAATGCCATCGGACAAGTCACCATTACCATCCCCTATAAAATTTGCAGGACCAAAGATCATACCATCGTCCCTCGCAAAGAACAAAAAATTTACAGCATCCAATACACAAAACGACGATTCAAAGATCTCAATCCATATGACACGGTTCCGTACGGGCACGTTAAAAACAAAAGCTGGAGGATGAAAAACAAGATGAAGAAAAATTGTAAATACCTGATGAGGCCATTTTTCCCACACCGTTGTAACATGGTCTGTTTCCTTATCACAAAGCAGCAATACCATCAGCGGAAGAATAAATTCAGTCATCTCGTACCGAGAGGACTTCATAAAGCAGCATGACCATTACCGGAAAAATGCAGCCATCTCGTACTCAGAGGAGGAAGAGGAGAATTGAGCAGAGAGTACTACATATCCATTTTTAATAGTAAGTTTTATTTCTCTCTTATCAATATCTACTCGTTTCTATTGTTTCAGGAAAAAAAATCGTCAAGTAATCTATTCTGTCTTCTTTTCTCTTTACAGGATACGTCTGCAAGACTCAAAGAAGATGACACATTCAACGTATTCACAGAGCTAGATTCTCCACTTATCATGTTAATAAAATTGTATGAGAAAAGCAAATACGTGTCGTGAAAATATGAGTTGAAAGAAATATATATGCTTTATTATTTCTTGAAACTCAACTTTCCTAACACTCGTTTTCAAATAATGTCTAAGTTTGAAAATTTGTTTGAGAGTTTGACTTTTAATATTTTAAATTTAAAAGTGTTATAGTTTTATAAAATTTAATTTCTAAAAAATTTAGTGTTCCGAAAATTCTTTAATTTTTTTTGTTCCATCAAAGATTATTTGAAAATATAGTTTATAAAATTTTGTTTTTAATTTTAGTTCGAAAATTTTAAAAGTTTAGTTCGAGAAAAGTTTAATTTGAAAATTTTTGGATTTAGTTTAAATCTTTTAGTTCGAAACTTTTTAGTTTTTCAAAATTTAATTTAAATTTTTAGTTCGAAAAGAATGTAGTTCAAGAAAAGTTTGAAAATTTTGTTGAAAAAAACATTTAAATTTTTTTAGTTTTTGTAAACGTTTTACATTTCAAGAATTTATTTTTAATTTTAGTTCCAAAATCTTGAGTTTTAAAATTTTAAGTTCGAGAAAAGTTTGATTTAAGAATTTTAGATTTCCAACATTTTATTAAATCTTTTAGTTCGGGATTTTTTAGTTCGAAATTTTTTGGTTCGAGAAAAGTTTGATTTTTTTGTTTTCTAAAAAACTTGGTTTAAAATTTTTAGTTCGAAAACGTATTTCAAAAAGTTTAGTTTGAAAATTCTTAGTTTCATATTGTTTGGTGGAAAATTTTAGTTCGAAATTTTTGTTTCAAATTTTTAATATTAAAAATTTTGTTTAAAAATTTGTTACAATTTTTTTAGTTCAAAAAAATTTTAGTTTTGAAATTTTTTAAAAAATTTTCTTTTCAGTTTGAAAGTTTTGTTTAAAAAATACTTCAATTTGAAAATTCTTAGTTTCATATTGTGTGGTGGAAAATTTTAGTTCGAAATTTTTGTTTCAACTTTTTAATATTAAAAATTTTGTTTAAAAATTTTAGTTTCAATTTTTTTACTTCAAAAAAATTTTAGTTTTGAATTTTTTTTAAAAATTTTGTTTTCAGTTTGAAAGTTTTGTTAAAAAATACTTTAATTTGAAAATTCTTAGTTTCATATTGTTTGGTGGAAAATTTTAGTCCGAAATTTTTGTTTCAAATTTTTAATATTAAAAATTTTGTTTCAAAATTTTAGTTTCAATTTTTTGTTCAAAAAAATTTTTGAAATTTTTTAAAAATTTTCTTTTTAGTTTGAAAATTTTGTTTAAAAATTCTTTAATTTGAAAATTTTTAGTTTTTCAAAATTTTAGTTTTAAAATTCTTGCACTCAGAGGAACTGTTTCGAAAAGAAGTTTTTACTGAGCAACAAAACGCTGAGCATTTTAAAAAATAGCTCAAACTCAGAACAATGTTTTGTCAGAGATCTAACAATGAACCAATCAGAATTAAGCAAAGCGTCATCTCCTTAGTTAATGTACAAAAGACTAGGATGAGCTTGGACTTTTTCACTATTGTTAGAGAATAAATGTATCCTTTCAGAGACACTCCAATTCAAGAACAATACTGTACTCAATCTCCACATGTCAACATATAAGGTGGGCTCTCTGTCCATCAAGGTAGGAAGAAGGTAACCATCTTACCCATAAAATGAAACGATAATATTTAAGGTGGGGGTCCGAGTGCTCCACGGGAGTAACTTCAGGTTACCATTAAAGTACCAAAGAGGGTAACCAAAAAGGGAACTGAATTCTAAATTGTCGATTGTGATCACATGACCTCATGATGTAATACCACGTGACCTAAAAATTTGAATTTTCCACGTGGGTGGTTCCTAAGATCACGTGACCTCTATCAGACAATCAGAATTGAGGTACCAAAGCACCCATTAAAGGGAATAACCGTATAAGGCAACGAATTTCAAAATCCAGGGGCCTAATATCACATGATCTCCATCAGCCAATCAGAATTGGGAAAATTTTAAGGATGGATTAAAGTATCCCTCTCAAATTTTCAAACGTATGAAATGGGTCAGAAACCTCCGAAATTTGAATTTTATACCCATGAAAGGAAACAAGATGGACCTACATACTTACAAAGTTACATACCCACAGTTCTATATTTCCCCCTGGACCGGTCCTGTCAAACTTTGACCTTGACCTTGATGCCAAAATCGTCACCGAGTTATGGGTACCTTGGACTTATTCATGCCAAGTAAGGGTGCCTCATTCGGGCCAACGCGGGGGAGTACAACTCATGCTTCAGCATTAGTCGAAGGTCATTATGCGAAGTTCGAGCAACTTTCACTCCCGACTTTCCACGCAACCAGTTTCAAATCTCACGAGAACTCAGTCAGTTCCCTGAGTCCACCAGAAGCAGACGTCTTACTATAACTCTCCGTAAAAGCACAAGTTCGGAATTTGCAAAGTAAATGATCCAATTAAGAATAAGAATGATTAAAGAAAAATGTCTCACGTCAGTAGAGATCAGGCACTCTGGATGAAATTTGATCCCTCCCGTTCCTAGAATTCGAAGCCAAGTTTCAACAGGCCTTTAGCTGTTATGCTCATAGCCTTTTAGGGCTACCACCAGGAGCCCCGTGGGAAAACTTTTGTTGTGGAAACCCGCTGTTGCTATGCTCATAGTCTTGGACGCCTACCAGATGTAGAAACAAGATGAAACATGCCTTTCTCGTGTTCTTGTCGTGTATTGGCTAGTAATTTAAATCCCCAAACCCCCACCCCTCCTGCGAAGAGCGTAAGCGGAACGTATGTGTTTGTGTAGATCATTCTGTTAGCAGCTGTCGCAAAGGAAGAAACGTCAAATTTAAAGATGTCATCGTTAATGAGTTTATAAAATAAGCTTAATAAGCCATCAATGGTACCCTTTACAAAAAATGCGAGATTTGGAGATTGGAGTACTATTTCGTATTGTAAACTGTGAAATAATTACAACGGTATATGGTAGGAAGGCATGTGTGACATTTGAAGGAGGTGAAAAAGTGATTTTACCAGGACGTTGTACTGAAAAATTGGAAGCAGATAATGGTGCATTATTAACGTATTTAAAAAGTGTAAATGTATGTTTGATATATAACGGAATGAAGATTAATGTATCTGGGCGTAACATGCACGATCTTGAATTTACTGAACTGGTAAACTCATCGTAAGTGTATGGTGGCATGTACAAACAAGATGAAACATGTATTTTCCTCTTCGCCCCCTTCCTCTTCAAGCATGCGCAGTCATCTGCATGCATAGTACCGTCATTCTGTGTTGACCAGCTACCGGAGTAACATGTCTTTGAGTGCTTGTGCATAAACTATGGATACAAAGAAAGAGTACTTGTTAAATGTGGAATATGGACTTAATTCAATGAAAACCAAACTAATTTGTATTGGACTGGATAGTAATACATTTGAGCCAGTGATTCGTGTTGGTAAAGGACTTGTGTTTGGAGTGGAGTTAAATTTGGCAGAATGGGAGAAACTTGTAGATTATTTAAATTATTAACTCGGACTATTTAAATTCTCAAGTGGAAATTACATTTATAAAATCTCTTGGGCTAAAAACGAACTCGTGGTGCGAAAACGAATGGGTGAAAAATGAGTGATGTTAGAGAAGAAAGGAACACTTCATGCTCCTCGAAACATTGTGTACTTAACTTCATGTGATTGGCTTTATTTCTTGGAAATATCACCGTGTATTGAACATGCTGTGAAAAACAGTAAAGTTTGTAGTGTTTTGCTACGTGAATATTTTGACTTGTGTACAGATACTATTCGCAATCATGTACAATCGCAATGTCTTACATGCACAGGACTTGCCGGAACCCATACTTGTGTAGATATAGTATTATTAATGGTATGAACATCAGTTTTCCAAGTGTCTCTCTTGATAAGAACAGTGATGTGAACATTGATGGTGAAAGATTAAAATGAGAAATGAGAGTATTTTGCAAACAAAAACTCATAGATTCAATTATGGCTGATTTATTTGATAGTGTACACACAGACAGACATGTTGGGAGAAACCGATACTCAACCTTCGGAGGGTATCAATGAAGTGAATGTCTCTTCATAAAGAAGAAAATTGATTTGTTTTTTTCATGTATACTAAACAACGTAATAACAAATGTAATAAAAATATATATAGTGAAAGTGAAATGTTTTGTTTGTGTGTGTTTTGTGTTCGTTTCATACACCTCAATATGAGAGGATTTTTTAATTAGTGTACTAACTTTTTATGATAAGAAAAAATCCTAACATATTTTTGCTTTTATACTATAACTGATATGTATAATAATAATAATAATAATAATAATAATAATAATAATAATAATAATAATAATAATAATAATGAATTCAAATCCTTGAAATGATGTTAAAATAAAAGTTAGTATTTCAAATTATTATTATTATTATACAACTCTGTCTTAAGTATGATAGGACTTTTTTATTTAAAAAAAAACGAACTAAATAATTAATATTAAATTTTTAAAAACAAAAGTCCTATCATAATAATATTGAATTCACATACTTGGTTTAATTTACGGAAGAATAACTATTAAGTATTTGAATTCATTATTATTATTATTATGTAGTTATGTAATTACATCATTGAATTAAAAATCAGTTTAGATTCTTTTTTAAAAAAAACAGTATGAAATTCTTTAATTCAATGAGTTACAAAATATGTTTTATGATATGTGTATTTATTGGTCATAAAATATATTTATTAGGAATGAAAAAAACTAAGAAATGAAACATGTGTTTTCAAAGAGAAAAAAGAAGAATACAACGTACTTATTGATGTTGATGATGATATTTACACAATTAAAACGACGGTAAGTATAGTACATTTTAAAAGACAATACGTTAGATTTTTTCATTTTCCTTTTGATGATAACTTCACAGTTGCCATATACTGTTCACTGATGATGTCCATACACACGTATACAGTTGTGTTGTTTTTTACACAGTTCGATTAATGATAACTTCACAGATGATACTACTGCTGTTGATGGTGATGAAACGTATATAAACGTTATTATGACCAATGATGATGTCCATACACACGTTGACGATCTTTTACTCTCTGAAATGAAAAAAATTGAAAAACAAAACTTAAAATTTATTTTATCTATAATTATGAACAAATAAAAAAACAACAAATGATAATATATACAAACTAGGGATGGCCAATTCCGGAATTTTTACTTTCCGGAATTCGGAAAAATTCCGGATTTCGGAAAAATTCCGGAATTCGGAAAAATTCCGGAATTCAGAAAAATTCCGGAATTCGGAAAAAATCCGGATTTCGGAAAAAATCCGGATTTCGGAAAAATTCCGAAATTCAGAAAAATCCGGAATTCGGAAAAATTATTTTTTCTTTTTGTAATCCTAAGAATTTTGTTCAAATGCAAACTAACAAATTTCCTTTTTGTAATCCTAAGAAAAGTATGATGCAAGTTAAGCTGAAACTTCCATCCTAAAGTATACACTACTCAATCTTCCCATGGTTAATGAGATGTAGTCCAAAAGTACGATGTACTCCTAATATTTAATTTTTGTTTTACAGTGATATTTTCCAGAGGTAAGACATATATCACACTGAGATAAACAACTTGACATAATGAAGATGTTATCATACGTAGTTTTCCAGAAAATCGTGAGAAACGAATTTTTGTGAAGTTAAAATATGCGTCGCTTGTGACCAGTGTGATGCAATTGATAACTTTTATGCTGGAATAGTCTTATTATTATTATTATTATTATTATTATTATTATTATTATTATTATTATTATTATTATTATTATTATTAATCGTTTATGTACTGTAAAAGAAAAATATGAACCGTTAAGTAGTATATTTTATCTGTTGTTTTTTGATATCTTCTAACAGTAATAACAAACTGCTTGTAAATACGCAATGATTATCAAGGATAATGGCATATTAATGTAAGGACTACCCTGCAGACTAGCAATAAACAATAAACAATAACAGATAAACAATAGTTGCAAAAAAAAGCAACTAACTTGGGCACGTCAGAATGTTCGCGAGAATATAGGGACGCATTGAGACTAGCAAAGCGTAGTGTTATTATTACTCAAAGGGCCGTACGATGGAGGCATTAACGTTAATGTTGATGGCACTAATGAGCACTTACTCGCTCTAACGGTTAACCTCATTTTTGAGATGATTCTTAGAAGTGGGCGTGTTGGCATGCAGTTAGAAGACTTATACCCATTATTTAAAAAGCACATGTTATCTGTGGAATACTAACGATTTGCGTCACTATCGAACACTAACATAGCACTAGCGACGTTTAAAGTCGAAATTGGAGTCTGACATGAGTGGCTTGTCAACTTCACAGACATTATATTTTCCTTGAATGCGAGAATTTTGCGCCCGGGAAATTTGCTCCCTATCACAAAAATAGGAAAAAATGCGCTCGCAATATATTTGCACTGGGATGTTTGCGCCCTACAATTCAACTTATTATTGTATTGTGTAAAGTAACTTCCACTCGCACTTGAACTAGGCTTGCCTTTCATCGTCTCAGTGAGTTACTCCATCCGTTATAATATTCCGAAGAAATGAAAAAAAAATACAATTTTAGTTCACTAAAGGGCAGTCAATACAAATACAATTTTTCATTATACTACAAAATTTACAATAAAAGTATAAATGACTGATATATAATTATTTATTAATATAATCAAAGAGTATAATTTAATCTACAAAAGGCTGTTTGGCTCTACCCAGATATCTCTGTTCACAATCCCTGTGAGTTGTTTGGCTTTTCAGGACACAAAATATAGAAAAGAAAATGTAAAGTGAATGTAAAATCAGTTCAGTAATATTATCAAGAAAATTATGTACAGTGTGTTTACTTGCTGGAATTACACTTCAAACACACAATTGCGTTCAGTCGTTCTTTCAGAAAAAAATGTTCCGGAGGCACATTTAGTATTCCGGAGGGGGATCACTGCTGGTACTATTCTATTTATTATTATATTATAGACGTATTATTTTGGTCTCCTCCGAAGGGGCACTCTGAGAGCTCTGGGGAGGCCAGTGTTCCCCCAAAATCATCTCCCTGGAAGAAGCAGTGATTGCGTTGATCCGTTGTGTTCTTTTGGCTTATATTGAAGTTTATTCTCCCCTTATATAGCCAGAATGAAAATAAATCACAAATGACATGATTGTGGGGGGAGGATTGTTTATGCTGTAATGTAAGCCCCTCTGAGCAAATGCGTAAGCTCCAATAGGTTCTATTATTTCGCAGGGCTCAAACTTCCCGGTGGAGGTACATCGCAGGCGCAATTTTCCCTGTTCTTGAGGTAAGGCGCAAATTTCCCAGACGCAAAATTCTCGACACCGTTCGAATGACCTCGGAAGACTATCTTTTTCAATACTTTTTTATATTCTTTTACTCGAGATTTCTTCATAGCTTCTTATTAAAATACTTACTGATATATCCTCATTTTATTGTCCTAACCAATCAATATGGGTATGTTGTCAGTAAAATATTTAGATTGGTCGAGCCTCTGGTGTGTAACCACAGTATTTCATATCATCCCCCCATTAGAAATCTTGGCTAAACGAACAAATATACGTTGCCAATAAAATAGCTTAGAATGATTGAGCCCCTGGTAAATAACCACAGTATTTCGTGACAGACCCCCCCTTCCTATTACCATATTCTAGCTACGTGCCTGACTCAGCTAATTCTCTACATTATTTACCAAGCACACATTTTCTAAAGCGGAAAATGCTCTCTAAATACCTAAGCGCATTATTTTCAGCAGATCTACATTCTATCTACATGAATGTCATATATGACGATTACTGGAAACCGCTTCTCGCTATCTATTACCGTATTTACTATATAATGATTAACGTTAAAACCGGAAATGGTTGATTGTACCGCTTCCAGTTTGAATATTACATTCATCAGGGAACTCGATTCTTAACTATTGACTCTGTACATCATGACCAAAATTGATGGTAATCCATCAGATAGTTCTTGAGACTGTTTGTTTCACTGACGGACAGAATGAATATATGGCTATAGAGTTTTGATAAACTAAATTCGTTAATGAGTGATGATGGAACAAATATAAGAAAGGGAACCAAGAGTAGGCCTACCACCGGGAAAATTTTCGAACACAAAATTAGCTATCGAAAACCCACATGTCCTGGGTTAGAATACCATAGATGAAAACTCTACCACTGAATCATCAATCACCCGCTTATTAGTTTTATTAATTATTATATTAATATAAATTAATGAATGCCTGCTTATGTTAATTATTGAACAAATACGTTGTATACTTCGTAAAGTCAAAAATTATAAATTTGTATTTACTGTAGATACAGTGTGCGCAGAAAGTGTTCGTACACCTATGCTATTGAAACAAGAATGCCTGCGAAAAAGAAACAGAAAATTTAAGAAGTGTAATAACACACACAATATGAATAATAAAACTAAGCTTTATGAATATATCAATAAAGAACCTCAAAGACAAGTTTAATGGTCAGAAAGTAAATAAATTCCGTAGAAAGTGTATAGAGTAGACGCAAAAAGTGATCGTACACCTGACGTACGAATACGAAACAAAGATACCACAACTGGGGTTCACTAGTATTCACCTGAGTATACACCTCTGTATAGCATGACGAGTAACAGAATGAGTTTAGTTGTGAATAGGAGTGAAAAAACTGCACGGTGGGCTGTCAAAATTGGAAGCAACCGAACAGAAACAAATGAGGAGACAAGAAAAGTAATTATTAAATTGCATAAGAAGGGTAAGTCTTTGAGAAAGATAGCAAAGCTTGCAGACAGGCCTCGTTCAACAGTACAAACAATAATTGCGATGTATAATGTTTCTATCACTGTGCGAAAAAAAAAACAAAAAAACTGGAAGACCAAGAGTGTTGAGTGAACAAGATAAACGTTACATTATTAGGAAAAAAAAGGTTCCGAAAAGTAGTGCTGTGCAATTGGCAACGGATCTGGAAACACGCGGTATTAAAGTATCAGCTAGTACAGTGCGGAATATTTGCAGGGTATCATGGTCGGATAGCCAGGAGAATGTTCTGGGTGAACAAGACAAATCGTATAAAGAGACTAAAGGTTGAAAAAGAGTATAAAGATAAGGGATCAGGCTTCTTTCTGGAATAAGGTCATATTTTCGGACGAAAGTAAATTTAATCTTATCGAGTCCAATGGGAGGCGTATGGTATGGCGCAAGGTGGATACAGAGATGAATCCTCAAAATCTCGCCCCTAAAGTAAGACACGGAGGAGGGTCCGTGCTCGTCTGGGGTTGTATGAGTGCCTCAGGAGTGAGTCGTCTCCACTTTATCGATGGAGTGATGATCCACAAAGTGTATATTAACATATTAAAGGAAAATCTCCATACTAGAGCGCAGAAGATGGTTCTTGAAAACAATTTATTGTTCAGCAAGACAACGACTCCAAACATACAGCGGAAAATACTCGATTGTGGCTACTCTATAATACCTTGAAACAGCTTCGCACACCTCCTCAATCCCCAGACATTATCCCCATAGAACATCTATGGTCTGTTCTGGAGACAAGAATCAGAAGGCACAGCTTCTCTACTAAAGAAGGCCTGAGAAAAGCTATTCAAGAAGAATGGGACATAATCAGTCCCGAAGCTACAGAACTACGAACTACTACAGGTGAAATCAATGCCACGAAGACTACAGACAATCATTAACGCACAGGGTAATCCCACAAAATATTAAATAATGCAATATACTTTATAAGCATTAATTCAAGCATAAGTGTACGGTGACTTTTTGCGTTTACAAAAAAGGAATTCTCTCTTTTCTTCTGAACAAAACAGTGATTGTGTTCGTTTGGCCTTTCTCTTGTATATAGAAATAAAATGTATGAATGTGTAGTCTTAATTCTGGTTATATATATATATTCCACCTCCCGTTCTCATGCTAGCTGTTTTCAATATAAAGTATGCACGGTGTACGAACACTTTCTGCGCTCACTGTAGGTATGTTGACAATAAGCGAATGTTATTAGAATATTTGTTGAGATTTCTTTTCCTTCACTGCCTTTCGCCTGCTTAAAAAGTAGTTTGCAGTGCTTTGGAGCAGCTGCAGGTGGGAATGCGATAATGTTTGGGACATACCGGCGACTTTTTTGTGTGTGAAAATAAGACCTTCCTCATAAAGCAGTAAATAACTGCAGTAGCAATTCTCTACGTAAGTGATAAAGACATATCCAACTACAAGAAACTAATACAGTATATATATTCATTATTGTGTTTCTCTTTTAACAGCTACTAGCTAAAGATGGCCAATTCCAGAATTTTTACTTTCCGGAATCCGGAAAGTAAAATCGGAAAAATTCCGGATTTCGGAAAAATTCCGATTTTTTTCTAAATTCCGGATTTTTTCCGAATGTCGAAATTTTTCTGAATTCCGGAATTTTTCCGAATTCCGGATTTTTTCCGAATTCCGGAATTTTTCTGAATTCCGGATTTTTTCCGAATTCCGGAAAGTAAATTTTCCGATTCCGGAAAACAAAATTTCCGGAATCCGGATTCCGGAAAATTTTGGCCATCCCTAATACAAACACATTATAATAAAGAAGAAGTAATGACTACCTGCAATAATAATTATAGCTAGAATTTTATCTATAATAAAAAAGTATTCAAAACAAACGAAAAAGAAGAAGAATGAAGACATGATATGTATACAGGAGAAATGATTACCTGTAATAGTAAATTCAGCAAGCGGCGATAATTGTTTCCGTAGTTGATGAGAAAGCGCAATGAAATTCATTTAAGGACTTTCCTTTAGCTTTGAAGCAAAGGAAAAGGTATGAATAATGTCCACGTAGGGACGATTTCACACTTTGAATTTGTTTATTATTAAATGTATAAGAAATGGAATTTCTACGTAGAAATTGAATATGTTGCATTACATATGGAAGAAATAAAAATGTATCGAAGTAGTGGGCACGTCCATCAGTATGAATATATACGGAAATCCGGTGTGTGCCAAGTTTGTTCGAGGGATCTGTATTTATGATGATAGCTGCAGGTAGTGGAACATGTGTTGGTAATTGGTTAGCTGCATATACGCCAACGAAATGATTGTGAAATAAAGAATTTGTTTGCAAAGCATTCAATAAATCTAGTGTAGAGGACATCATGTATAAAAATGCAGACATGTACATATATGATACGGTATTTAAATAACGTACCTTTAAAAATCGATGATGACGTTCCTCTGATGATCCACTTCTAAGAGAGATTGGAACTCGCCATATGTGATGCATGAGACAGGTGCTGGTAGAGGATTCTTAAAATGAACTTCCAGGCGAATACATCCATGTTTGATGAGATTCCAATGCTGCACAGCGCTGGCTTCTCCATCTTGAGTAATGTCGAAAACAAAGATAGTGTATCCTTGAGGAAAGGCAAGACGAGGAATATTGTTGCCATGATTGGAAAAGTGAATACCTGATCCACAGAATAAGGTATGATATGAGGAAACATAGAGGTTGTTTTCGAAATTTGGTTATAATGTTTTTGAAGGAACAGATTTTCCATCAATGTATAGAGAGAAGAAATTGATGTCAAAATGTTTGAAATGAAATGGATTTGAAGTTATTGTTCCTGTATAGGCATCATTTTGAGTAAACGCCACAATCACTCGAGCTGGTAATACTGCCATAAATAAATTATCAATTGTTTTTATTGAAGATCCTATGGAATGACGAATGACTTCATTTGCACTCTTGTGAGAGAATATTTGGCTGTTGTTGATTGTAGAAGCTTGTTATGTGCTAGTTTTATTGTAGGACTTACACCATTTTTTTTTTAAATATGTAAATCAGCGTCTAAAATATTCACTTTAGCCTCAACAGACGAATCACTAGCGATGAGACAAAAGTTTGGCTTTGCAGGAATTAACTTGATGCGTAATTCTACTCCTTGGATTAAAAATTTATCTCGATTAAAAATATTACAATGAAGATGTCCAAGCATGTCGAATTTTGCACTTTTTTTGTTAATTCATAACGTTGTTGAAATCCTTTATTACCACTAGATGTTGCATCCATATGTCCAGCGGTACCTTGAAACCAGAATGTACATTGAAGATGAGTATTTTAGCAGAATTACAGTAATTTAACAGTTTTTCAATGTATGATCGATATTGATTATTATGAGATGGAAATGAAATCAGTTTGTTATTTAAAAACAGTTCCACTTCACTGAACATAGAATTTAAAAAGTCATTAATAGGAGCTACAGCTTTATCATTTTCAACAAATGCTGATCCATCAGGCTTAACGATTTGAGCTTCGATGTACTGAAAAGTATGTGGTAGACCTATGTATTCATCACTTGTTCCTGGGATGACAAATTCTATAGGAGCATTATCAGCTAGTGAACTGATTGCTTTGTATGTAACAACATGATTATCCAATATACTAGTTTGCGTTGGTTTTGTAGAAAAAATATCTAGTTCACTTTTTACACACTCGCAGAATTGATTATATAAGAAAGCCATGATGGTGGTGATTTAATCAAAGATATCGTGTGATACTTTCCTCTTCTTCTTATAAGACTGATTTTTCGTCGCTTTCTGTGTACGTTTCCTCTTGCCCTTCTTCTTGCGCTTGATGAGTTGTAATGATGAAGGCTTAAAGATGGAATGATGTGTAATTCTTCTTTTCCTTCGTTGATATCCAAATCCTAGCATAGATTTCAGTTTATTTTTTGCTTTGTCTTGCAAGACGGACCTCGCTTCATCCATTTGTTGATGAAAAGATTCGTTAATAGGTTGTTTACCGACGATGACATCAATAATAACGTTTGCTCCATATTTTAATAATTTCTTTCCTACTGTTTTAGCTCCTTGTTTTACTAATGGCATGACAGAACGAAATAATCCTCCAAGGAAACTTCCAATACTATGTCCAACTTGATTAGGAGATCCAACATAAAAGTTTCCAGTTCCAGAAAGATCTTGTTTTTGATAATATTGTAAATATGGATTATTCAAATTGGTTGATGTTGACGCACTGGACGAAAATGTAGTTTAACGCATACTGTTCCGAATGTGAATGCCAGTGGAGAGCCTGTACTATCTCTTACATCTATTTTGATGTGTTCAAAATGCATCTTCTCTATAAGCACATAATGTGGAGGATTAAGAATTTCTATAACACTACTTCCAAAAGTATGATTCACAGGATTCATATTTATGATACGCAATAATGGTGCTACTGTATCTCAAACAAATACAGATTTAATTATATCACAATACACATATTGTAGATGGATGTTCTAAACGTAAATTTGTAATGCTTTGGCCTTGTTGCATATCTTTTAAATCAACGTTTGGATCAAATCCCAACATCGCACTAACACTTGGTGATAATGCAACGTCTACATCTATGTCTTTATGAAGACGTCGTATAAAACATTTTTTACTCTCAGGAGTAAAGGAAATGTGTAAATTTGTGAATCTTTTGTACGTATTAATTATCTTTATCAATTCTGATATGTCAGTGTAATAACGTACAGGAATAGTTATAAATTTCCATTCATCACTTTTTGCAGGTTTGTAAAAAATTTTATTATTTTCTTCATTAATATTTAATATTGAATGAGAATAATGAATTTCAACAATAGCCACTTCCCACGTTTCACGGAATTCCATTCTTTGATGAAGTTTCGTAGTGTATGATGTTAAGGTGTTGTCAGGAAAATATTCCATAGAACTATTACTGGAAAGCGTAACGTAAAAATATCCATCAGGTTCCATTGTACTTCTCGATCTTCTTTACGGCTGATGCAGGTATCCAGGAATCGAAGAAGAAGGATATCCTTTCCAATGAACAAGATATTCTTTTCTGCTGCCTTTTCTTCTTGTACGTATGATTTTATCTATGTAAAACGTCTTTGATAACGTCTCAGGTTGTAATTCCTCTTTATAAAATAATCCATCCAGTGGTTCCTTGTTTAAATCTTCAATTTCATAAACAGGTGGATCTCTTCGTATTATCTTCTTCACTTTAAATATTTCCCAAGTCCAGTTTTGCATATATCCTTTATCAAATGTACTTTTAGTTTTACTAATTCGTTCTGTATCACCAATCTTAAGACGTTTTGAGAAATTTGGATTCTTCTTCTTCTTTTTCTTTATTTTATTATCATACTGATTATGCCGTACTTGTAATAGGTTATTTTGAGAAACATTTGCAGGTGACATCTTTATGCTTGAATGATAACCTTCATTGTATGATTTCACAAGAAGAGGTAACACATTTAAATAATTATACGTTTGATACTTTGTAAAATAATTCCACATTTTTTCTTTTAGAGTTCTGTAGAAACGTTCTGCAATACTAGCTTTTATATCAGGATTTTTAGTTGTAATATGTTTTATTTTGTTGTCCTCTAAGTACTTATGTATTGTTTTATTAGTAACCTCACTTCCCTTATCTGTTCGGAATGTAATTGGTTTTCTGTCTTTGAACACAATTTTCAATGCTTTAAAGACATAATTGGTACTTTTAGATTTTAATGGCACAGCCCAGGCATATCGACTGAACATATCTATCACTGTAAGAATATAACGATATCCGTCATTAAATTTATGAAGAGATTGAAGATCATTTATATCACATTCCCACTCATCATCAATGTTATTCACTACATAGAAATCTCTTTTAAAACGACGACGTACAGGTTTGTGTAACCTATATGTTGTTTGTTGCAGTAAGCATTTTCTTATTCAATTTATAGGAATTTTCTTCTTTGTAGCTATCCACAATTTTAATAGTTGAAAACGATGCAGGATGTGAAGGGTTGTAGTAAATCTTGCTTAACTGTTTGTTTACGGTTTCCACTTTGACCATACTAGAAGTTTACACGCACGTTTCCTTTTCCTTATAGGAGATACTACTTTTTCCTTTTCTTCTTCTTCTTCTGCTTCTTCTTCGTCGTCTTCTGGAAACGATTAGAGAGGTATTTTTTCTCTTGAGGATGATCCTGCCGGTGATGCTTTAGTTCGTCGTAAAATATATGACAAGCGTTTCGGATTTCCAATAAGTTCTTGAGGTGTGTTATTAGAAGATAAATAATTACACAATTTCTCCCATCCCGGTGGATTTGTGTGTTTCCGGGGTCGCGACACATCAGAAATTAAATCTACAATGAGAGATCCTTCTAGTTTATCACCTCTGATGTAATCAGTTCCTTTATTATCCCACATGATATTATCATCATGTTTCATTCTATGTAGTAGTAATTCAGCTCTTTTACGAAATATTTTGGGTATAGATAACAATATTTCTTCTTCTACTTCAGGCTTCTCTGATTTAGTTGACGTAATCGAAAGTGTCACAGGTTCTTCTTGTTTTCGTATTAAATGTAAATATTTTTGAAGAATATTATTATATTGATTCCACTTTTCTTCATCACTAAGCGATGATAACTGTAAAATCTCTCGCATTTCTTGATCCAAATTAGATTCACGTTTCTCCAGGGCTGATGATGATGATCCTGTTGTTTGTATATGATTAGGAACTTCACGTGGAACTGAAATCACGTGTTTTACTCTTGGAGACATATTGTCAGAATGAACAAAAACACAGTATAAACTACCATTATAAACATATCTTCTATTTCGTTGGAACATAAACGTAATGATAAATATCATCAGGAAAGATATTTGTTTGAAATCGAAGTTCACCTGGCGTATCCTGTTTTAAATCAATAAACAAATATCCATATGGTAACTTTGTTGCGTCGTTGAAACTTTCTTGAAGAAATTTTGGATTCTCAGGAGTTAGTTGATAACTCAAATGTTTAATTTGTGATTTATCTCTTGGATTTTTAAATAATACGAGATAAGAACAATTCAAGCTCATATCTCTGCTTTCTTTTCCCTGATGAAATATGTTTTGTGTAATAAATAGTACACTAAGATTTCTATGATGAGAACCCCTTGTAAAGAAATCAACTATATTGCGGTTCACTTCACACATTTGATCATCAATAATAATAAGATGTGGTCCAGTTTCAGGTAAAAAGTCTTTTGTTCGAGATAATCCTTCAATAAATTGTACTTTTGTCGAAATTTCTCTGTATCCATTTTGCCATTCTGCATAGTACCAATAAATATGACGAAACGATGTATTAACCATACGTGATAAATTGGACAGGAATCGTATAACAAAGGAAGTTTTTCCATATCCACTTGGTCCGGCAACAATACATGAAAATGGATGTTTCCACGTCGTATCCATGTTAAAGAGTATGATCATTGTTTCTTCATATGTATATTTATAAAGGGCCTTATTACATGTCTCTTCTTCTTTTGCTGGAAATAGTGTACCCATATGGAAAAGTATGATATGAATTTGGAGTTCTACGTCGTTTTATATAATTTATCTTATACATTTTTGTTTCGGGCATGCTGATGATAGTATGGTCTTTCCTGCGGCAAATTTTTTTCTCATTGGTAATTTTGACTTCAGTGGGACGAGATTCTTCTTCTTCTTCCGCCTCTTCTTCATTATGTACTATCATTTTCTTCATTACATCAAAATTTAGGTGTTTTGAAGATTCATAGTTTATTGAAAAGCCCCGTATGTTGCCTACTTGAAACTTTTTCTTCGTACTGGGATCAAAAATACGTAACCCATTGTTCTTGGATCCAGCCGAGACGTATTCTGAAATATAGTCCTCTTTACCATACTCGAGTACTTCATTTGTTAAATCGCCTAAAAAGTCACCAGTTGGAATTATACTTTCACCAGGTTTTTGCGTATAAATGACTGAATCAGTATCAAAATACAATACTCTTTCTTGCAGTTGATCTAAATACTTGTACAATTCTAACCTTGCTTGTGCTGTTGTGTATGCGGTTATGACGACGTTTACTGTTGGTAGTGAAACAGGAACTTTATCTGTGTATTGCCAATATACATATATCATATCATCATTTACTGGAAATATTTGATGAACGTCTATATCATGAGATGTTAATTTCTCATATAATTCCTTTGGATCATTAATAATGCTTACATGACCAATGTTCTCACGTTGTCCAAATTTTCCCCAAAATGAATTTAGCATTAATTTAGCTAAACTCCTAAGTGCTGGATTATGTTGAATTTTATTTTCATCGAGACGTATACCTTCCTTTTCATAAAATTGCTGAATGTACTTCTCCTTTAGCTCATCTGTTTCACACCATGTTGGCCATCCACTAGCTTTCGTTTTTGCTTTCAGGAAGGTGTTTATGTACTCTGCAAATAAGCCGCCACTTTTTGTTTCTTCATCATATTGAACAACATCATATGCCCAGATTTCATGAATATCTATTATTTGTATCCTTTTTCTAATGCTTTTCTTACTTCATCTGCTATTCATGTACCATGTAGAACTCGGTCTTCATCGCTGTGATTACAAGATGACTGGTTTAATTCATCACAACATGTACAACAAAGTGGAAACATCGATCTATCATTTGATTTGTAAGGGAGTACTGCGTGTAAGAGATTTTTTGGAGGTAGAATACTTAGTTTAACTAATCCTACTTCTTCAATGCTGGGAATATTTGAATCTCCAGACAGATAGATAGTAGGATGACGAATTGGAAATTTCTTAGTCTTACAGATATATGGATAAAGTGGTATAACATCCTTGTATTCTATTGCTTCTCCTTCAGATTCTTGTGCTTTATCATACAAACGTATGGCATTCACACTCCCTCCATTAAAAGCGTCACGAGGATTTAATGGTGTTTTCTTTGTATACGGATGATTACTAACATACTTCTTCATCTCTTCATTTCCTGCCAATTGTTTTTTAAGTTCACAGCCCCATATATCGTGCACTTTGCAGTCAAAATCTTTTAATTTTTGAATTTTCTTCTTTGTTGCTTCATATCAAAATTCCATGGTATCTGATGCATTGTTATAGATGGGTTTATCTCTGTCGTTAGGGTAACAGAAAATACAGCTATGTGTAAAATCGCCCTCATATTCCCACACGTGTATTCTTCCTGTGTTGGGATTTGTTCATACACCATCTACTTCCGTTGATGCAATTCGTTTTTCCTTACTGCGTGCAGCATTGGTAATTTGTATGTTTCTTGTTTTTTCTTCCCAAGCTATCTATTGTACTGCTTCAACTGATTGGACATCTCTCCATCGATACCCGTTCTTTGGTATGATACCAATCGTATTTTCCTTTAAGAAATTTCTTCGATACACCAAATTACATACACTGGCGATTGTAATGCATTCAAGTAAGGGATTTACATTTGTTTCAGATTCAAATGTATTCATAAAGGAAGTACGTGCTTGGCGTAATACTTCAACATCCTGTACACAATATTTGATGAGTTCTTCTTTCATTTTAAAGGTATCGCTTCGATGTTCAGTATACCATTGGAGAAACTTGCGTCTTTCGTCTACTTTCATGGCATCTCTCCATAATATCTAATATCGGGAAGTGTACCTTCATATGTTTGGTTTTCACGTCGATTGAAAAAGTGTGGGAAATATCCTTTGCACGATTGAAGACCAAATGCACCATTTAATTTACTTAAGGGCATAGGAAGAAAGCTTAGTGAATCAATGAATGATACGTTCCCTATTTTAAGAGATAGAATTTTCGCCCCATTCATGATTACTTCTGGAGTCCAATTCATCGTCTCAACCATGGTCTTAATGATGAAATGTGCATCATAGCCCTTAGAATTATGGGCCACACATGTTACTGACTTAATGTTTGGACGTCGTTTTTGTAAATGTTTTAGAAGTTCTTCTATTACATTTTCTCCATCAAATATATTTTCTCGTTTTCCACAAACGATACAGTTATCTTTGATGTTATCTCCATATCATTGGTAACATGCATGTTGACTAACCAAGACATTAGGTATATGTTCATATATGTTTTCATCCTCATCTTCTATTTTCGTATCTTGTGTAAATTCAATATCATAAAATAAAATACAATCATAGCTTTCTTCTCCATGATAATTTTTTCATTGGCTTTTTTGATTTTCTTCTTTCATTCACTTTCATGTAACATTCATGATTAGGTGGTACTGTAGCATAGCAAACATTGCAATACGTTTCTCCACATACGTGATATCCTTTTTCTTTTACTACATAAACTTTCAAACACTGGGCACAACATTTCACAGTGGAACATAAAGGCTTTCCATTTTGATACGGCGCTACCTTGTGATAGTCATAGCATGACTGGCAATAAAATTCTCGACTACAATCATTGCAAGTAATATGAGCTTCTTTAAAGTCACATGGTGGCTTCTGATGACATCGATAACATAGAACTGTACAGTGTTTTAAATGTTTATGTTTGTTTTCGTATTTCTTATCACAGCTTTCGCAATAATAACTACAGCTAAAACATGCTGCCAAGCTTTCAATAACGTTGTAGTGATTATCTATGAACAGTAAATTTAAAGCAGTTCTCTCGTTATCACTTGGTGGAGCTTCAAAGATAACATCACTTCCTGAAAAGCCCCTATACACTGTAATTTTATAATCCTTTAAATATTCCTGAAATTTACGAATTTCAGGAATTTCACCACCATGACTAAGATCTACACCGGCAGCTTCACACAGATCTTCTGCTTCTTTTTCTATGATATATTTACTTTGATTTTTTACATATCTATTATATTCAGTTTGATTTCTGCCCTTGTATTTTTTCAGTCCTATGGCAACGACGATTGCACGCGCTAAAGATCTTGTACCTGTGTTCTTTATTGTGATAATACAACCTTTTGCCTTTACATATACCTCAGTTTTCATAACATATTGTTTCAAACGACCTTGTCGTTTTGGCATACATACATGATGAAAATTCACGATGCAATCTTCATTTATAAGAAAAGCCGCATTACTTTGCAGTACTTTTTCATAACTTGTCCATAGAACTTCTGTTGAGAGATTTCTTGCTTCTCTGAACGACAACCAAAAAGGGCGGTGTCCTTCTCTCCCATTTGTGATTGTTATTCCTACGTAATCATGCTGGTCCACATTACTTAGTAAATAATATATTAAAACCCGTAGACTTGGTTCAATTGCAGTAAAAGGATTTTCATCTGCACGCACGGGGGATAGACGGAATCTTAACATTGTACCCTCCATATTGTATCTTCTGTATTGTCTTCTGCGTTCTTCTATTATATGAAATCCACTGTTTCCATCATTACGCCTGTTATTTCCAAATCCTTCTTGTACATTTGAGTTTCGTTCCGCTTCAAATACAGATAGCAATTCATCCATTCTTTTTCTATTTCGACTAAATCGATTTCTATTTCTGTATGTTCTGTATTAGCCTCTGCTAATATTTCCATAATTGATGGAAATATTACTTCCTGTTCTTCTTTTTCAGGATTAGGAAATAAATTGTTAATCCATTTTTCTGGCTCAGTTTCGTAGAACTCATCTTCTTCTGTCTTCTTCTCTTCCTCATTGTAAGTCTCTCCTATTATTTGGGAGAACGTTAAATTTAGCAATTCTTTTTCTTCTTCTTCATTTGTCCTTTCTTCTATGTCTTCTTCCTCTTCTTTTGCTCCTTCTTGCAACCATTTTTTAATTTGTTTAATACGGTCGGATGCTTCCTCCTCTTCTTCCGTTATCATTCTATTACCTGCACTTTCCAATATTTCTAATAGTTCTTCATATTCTTCTTTTTCTTCTGCAATTTGAAATCCATTTGCTCCATCTCTCTCTTCTTCTTCGGTATTGATGATCATGTCTGCCTCTTTTTCTATTTCTATTTCTTCTTCTACTACGTGTTCTTCTTTTTGTGTTCCTTTCTTCCTTTCATTATCTTCTTCCTTCCTTTCATGATGATCTTCTTCTTCTTCTATTCCGATTACGGCGTTTATTTCTCTTAGAAGAACTTGTGCCTCTTTATTTATTACGATCTCCTCTTCTTCTTCTTCTTCTTCTATGTCATTAATAAATGCGGTAATCTCTTTCAATAAATCTTGTGTACACATGTTTTCCATTTTTACCCCCCCCCCAGATGTATATACGTAATGCAAAAATAAGTATATTTTCCAATATGTATAAGTAAATAGTGAATAGAGAATGTATAAGTATTATTTAAAATGAAATATAAATAAAAGTGCTTTAAAAGAATATATGAATAAATAAAAAAGGGCTATATATAAGTAATTTAAGTAATTAACAAAGAAATAATAATATCAATAAGGATAAGGAAAGTATGATACACGTATCTTTATTTGTATTCAACCTAAAATAAAAAAAGAAATGCATCTGGTTACTTATAACCATATTCCAAATAAATATAAACAGTATATATATATATATATATATATATATATATATATATTTACATCAGCTAATGCTTATGGCAACAAATACTATTCGAAGCTTTCTTGCACCCACTGGAAAACGTGAAGTATATTAATATTTATTTGCATATATTGTTATTGTAGACTGTTCCCATAATGCCCACCGACTTCGATTTTACAAAATTTGAGAAATAAATTTCACTTTTTATTTAGTAGTCAATTTGAAGGCATTTTGTTATACTACCATTAAGAAACCCATATACATCATATTACGAATCAATCATTATGGAACAATCTCATGTGTGACACACAGCAGTGGTAGCAATCTTTGAAAGTTTCATTTACAACTTTTTTCTTTTTTCTTTTTTAACTGATTTTGTGAGTAATGGTGCATTCAGTATAAAGGTACAACAAGATATTCTCTCTCTCTCCCTCTCTCTCCCTCTCTCTCTCTCTCTCTGTGTGTGTGTGTGTGTGTGTGTGTTTGTTTGTTTCTAGTTCCGGCGTAAGCGTGTGGATACTACCAGGTATACTTTCGTGTGTATAAATGCTAGTGTGTGTGTGTGTGGCGCGGGTATATGAACTATTAATTGCCATCGCGTACTGGAACTTATCAATATTAGTACGTACATACAAACGGCTGTTACTTCACACGATAACTTTGGACGAATGCGAATTTTTAAATTCTGCTTTTTGCAATAAATAAGTAGAGTGATTCCTCTCGAGGGAGTTCCCCCAAAATGGTAGCCCCTACCATGTCCAATTGAATCACAAATTGCCGCAATCGTTTGTACAATTGTTTGTACAGAAATGTACAGGCCAAACTTTCGTTTGTACACTATTAGGGGCGCCGCCAGAACGAAAACAAATTGGGGCTGTTTAACTGGTAGCCCCCCCACCAACATCTTCTATTCAATCACTAATTATCGCAATCGTTTGTACTTCGTTTGTACAGAAATGTGCAGGCGAAATTTTCGTTTCTACACAATTAGGGGCGCCGCCAGAACAGAAAAAAATGGGGGCAGTCTAAGTGGTAGCCCCCCACCATGTCCAATTGAATCACAAATTGCCGCAATTGTTTGTACTTCGTTTGTACAGAAATGTGCAGGCGAAATGTATGTTCGCACGCAATTAGGGGCGCCGCCAGAACGAAAAAATTGGGGACTGTCTAAGTGGTAGCCCCCGACCATGTCCTATTCAATCACAAATTGTCGCAATAGTTTGTACTTCGTTTGTACAGAAATGTGCACCTGAAATTTTCGTTTGTACATAATTAAGGGCGCCGCCAGAACAGAAAAAAATGGGGGCTGTCTAAGTGGTAGCCCCCCACCATGTCCAATTCAATCACAAGTTGTCGCATTCGTTTGTGCATCGTTTGTACAGAAATGTGCAGGCGAAATGTTTGTTTGAACAAACTTAGGGGCGCCGCCAGAACGAAAACAAAGTGGGGAGCTGTCTGAGTGGTAGCTCCCCCCAAGATGTCCAATTGAATCACAAAGTATCGCAATCGTTTGTACATTGTTTGTACAGAAATGTGCAGGCCAAATTTTCGTTTGTACACTATTAGGGGCGGCGCCAGAACGAAAACAAATTGGGGGCTGTCTCAATGGTAGCCCCCCACCAACATGTCCTATTCAATCACAAATTATAGCAATCGTTTGTACTTCGTTTGTACAGAAACGTGAAGCGAAACTTTTGTTTGTACACAATTAGGGGCGCCGCCAGAACAAAAAAATGGGAGCTGTCTAAGTGGTAGCCCCCCCACCATGTCCAATTGAATCACAAATTGTCGCAATTGTTTGTACTTCGTTTGTACAGAAATGTGCAGGCGAAATGTATGTTCGCACGCAATTAGGGGCGCCGCCAGAACGAAAAAAATTGGGGGCTGTCTAAGTGGTAGCCCCCGACCATGTCCTATTCAAACACAAATTGTCGCAATCGTTTGTACTTCGTTTGTACAGAAATGTGCACCTGAAATTTTCGTTTGTACATAATTAAGGGCGCCGCCAGAACAGAAAAAAATGGGGGCTGTCTAAGTGGTAGCCCCCCACCATGTCCAATTCAATCACAAGTTGTCGCATTCGTTTGTGCATCGTTTGTACAGAAATGTGCAGGCGAAATGTTTGTTTGAACAAACTTAGGGGCGCCGCCAGAACGAAAACAAAGTGAGGGGCTGTCTAAGTGGTAGCACACCCCATCATGTAAAATTGAATCACAAATTGTCACAATCGTTTGTACTTCATTTGTACAGAAATGTGCAGGGAAAATGTATGTTCGTACACAATTAGGGGCGCCGCTAGAACGAAAACAAAGTGGGGGACTGTCTAACTGGTAGCCCCCCACCAACACGTTCTATTCAATCACAAATTATCGCAATCGTTTCTACTTCGTGTGTACAGAAATGTGCAGGCAAAAGTTTCGTTTGTACACAATTAGGGGTGCCGCCAGAACGAAAACAAACTGGGGGATCTCTAAGTGGTAGCTTCCCACCAACATGTCCAATTGATTCACAAATTTTCGTAATCGTTTGTACATCGTTTGTACAGAAATATGCATGCGTAATTTTCGTTTGTACACAATTAATGGCGCCGCCAGAACGAAAACAAAGTGGGGCTGTCTAAATGGTAGCCCCCACCATATCCAATTCAATCACAAATTATATCAATCGCTTGTACATCATTTGCACAGAAATGTGCAGGCAAAATTTTCGTTTGTACTCTATTAGGGGCGCCGCCAGAACGAAAACAATGTGGGGGACTGTATAAATGGTAGAAGCATTAAAAAAAAATGTGTCACATTTATGGAGTATTTTCTAACAGGACTTTGTTCACACTATTGTGTGGTTTGGTTTGTTCACACTATCGTGTGATTCACTATATTGATCTTATCCTAACGATGATGGAATTAAATGTTTTTTTGTTTTTTATATTTATATTTATACTTACAATCATTATTGCTGAGTTAGTTTTTCACTCCTCGGCTCTTATTATTAAACTTATTCATTATTTCTTACGTGAACTGAATCCTTATGAGAAAATTTTTTTTTCTTTCTATCTTGCGCAGAAACCGTTATTCTCATCTCGTACAGGAAATTGATAAGTGGAAGATATAACAAATTCACAAAGTAGACTGTTAAAGGGAAAATTATAACACAGTATTTTGTTTTATTTGATCATCTTTATTAAATTCATTTTGCAGAAACTATAGAATGCATGGTGAAGTATTTTGGTGCATTCAGCATTCTGATTTACGAGTAGAGTTCCTAACTGGCCGGTATTTGCTGTGATTTTGATTAAGGCCGGTGACCGGTACAAACTTCTTATTAGACCCCTTCTGACCGGTATTTTGGAATCTGCAATCCAGAATATAACATTGAACATCGAAATTTTTCAACAGTGCCTTTACAAACACAAATTTTCGTTGTATTATACATTATCGATATTTTTTTATTGTATGGCAGTTTTTTTTATTTATTTAATATAACAAATTTGATAACACTTATATTTTATTGCAAAAGAATTTTATTCATTTATTGAGAGTAGAAAATGACTTTTTAAAGCAATTTCCTTTGTTTGAAGTGAAGAGTAAATTTCATTTTATGAATCAACTATTGTTACATAAAGATTAATATCCAGTATTATTCATCTGTTTCGATAATTTTAAACAAGTGGCAATTGCTGGTAAATACAATAACGATCAATACAGTCTTCAGTTTCTCATTTGTACAGAGAATTTTAAGGGTGTGCCGGTAATTTTGTTTTCCTGAGTTGGCAACCTATTTACGAGTTTTGTTTCAACTCTGCTACGTAGTGGCTCCGTACTGACACTCCGCATGCAAATAAGTATGTAAGGCTACCATACGCCCCGGTTTCTTAAAATTTGTCCCGGTGTGCAGAAATTTTCCTTCTTGTCCTGTTTTTTTCTTTATTATTATTATTAATTACATATCAAAATTTCTGAAAAGATAATAAAATCGACTTATTCCTTTTGCTTTCAATTCCGACAATACTATAGGAACAATTTCATTCTAATCTTTATTATTATTGCAATCGCTGCTTCCCCGGATATAACATGCAATGTTTAAATCCTCCTAAGTAGCACTCTTATCACTAAAAGTAAGAATGTATACCCCGAGGTGGCAACAAATTCTTGTGACTTTGCAGACCAGCCCCGAAAACACATTTTTTTTTCTGCTTCAGAAAAACAATTATGCAAATTGCTTTCTTTTAGTTCGCATTTTAGGTTAACAAAAATAAATCAGCCTATTGAAATTTTGAAACAACTTCATAAATCTGGATATTTTTCTTTATAGACATTTAGAGCATATAAAGGTGGTATGAGTAATAATATTGAAAATATAATTTTTGCCTAAATATTGTATGTTCACTGATTGCGTTTATATTGTATAACAGCTTCTAGCTTCTATAATAATTTTTAGCACTGTTGATTAAGTATGGACAGTGGCGTATTTACGATTTTGTTTCGGGAGGGCTTTGCTAACTTCCGGGGGTGCTTTGCCTGAAAATATGAAAATTCTGCAAGATATTTCATATACTTTACTATAGTAAGTAAGATTTCGGTGGGGGGCTTGAGCCCGGAAGCCCTCCCCCTAAATACGCCACTGAGTATGGACTATATTAATACATTATTTTAAGTTGTATAACTAGTGCGATACTGTAGTAAAATTCGAAAGATAAAATTAATACAAAATGCAATATTTACTACTAATTTGTAAGATGTCCCGTTTTTTCTGTTTTCAAAAAGTATGGTAGCCTTAAAGTATGCTAAACCATACAAAATAAATTGTACTGTAAATAGTACCCCTCTGATAGTGCTCTCAAACGGGTTGGGTTACGGGTCGGGTTGTCGGGTCGGGTCAGTCGGGTTAGCTCGTGTCGGGTCACTCGGGTCGGGTCAGTCGGGTTAGCTCGTGTCGGGTCACTCGGGTCGGGTCGTCACATTCTTCACTTATTTTCTATACGGAATACTATAAAGAGCTTTGTTGTAGAATTCAATTCGAAGTTGGTGTATGAATGATAAATGTGACTAATTGAAGGTGAAATAGTAATAAAATTTTAATTTTACCCTATATTAACTAATTGGTATTGTAATTAATATTACTACTGACTTTTTTCCTTTCTGCGTTTCTATGTCAAGTTAAATGTCACATTAAGTGAAATTGAAAGGAAATATCTAGTTAACGTCACACGTTATGCACCAACGCTAAGAGAGACAGTGATGATGAGAAATAATTGAAGTGGTTGAATGAAGAAAGTGGGAGGAAATGGGAGAACACCGAGAAAACCCATGCACATGGGGTTTGTTCACCAGAAAACTTACTTGGTACGAGCTGGAATCAATACCCATGGACCTTCGGGTCAAACATCTGCCTTTGGGCAGGACACATTATTATTATTATTATTATTATTATTATTATTATTATTATTATTATTATTATTATAACTTTAAGAGTGCCCAAGAAAGTTCCGCCGCCTTTTCACCAACACCTTCGAACATTGGTATGTAACCTAAGACGTGCCTGGAATATTAAAAATCGTCTCCATCAGCCTCGACGACCTTCTGAAAACGTTCTGGAAGGCTATGGATTCCATCGCAGTCGAACTTGGTGGGAAGTGAAGTGAAGAAGGTATCAAGTGCATATTGAACCTCTACTAGCGATTTGAATTGACGTTCTCTAATGTGATTGCCCAAGGAATGGAACAGGTGATAATCGGACGGTACAATGTCCGTGGAGTATGGCGGATCCAATAGTGTTTTCCATCCAAGGCGTAGAATGATGTACTGGGTCATTTTAGCCACGTGGGGCTTAGCGTTGCCTTGTAACAAGAGGACCCCTTTGCGATTCAGAACTGCTGGATCCAGACAGTACACAGTGACAGTACACAGTTGCATTGATGATCTGACCAGCTGGTAGCAGTTCCCGATGGACGATGCCTCGAGCAGTCCACAAAATGCACAGGAGAACCTTATTCTGGCGTAGTGCTGGCTTGGGCTGTCTTTGAACCGGTTCATGGGATGCTAACCAGCAATGACGGCGCCGTGGAGCTTCGTACAGGACCCACTTCCCATCACATGTCAACACCCTGTCCAGAAATTGCTCCTTCCTCAGACGAGACACCAAAGAAACACAGGTGTCTGCTCGCGTTGCTTTCTGGCTCCAAGTCAAATCATGTAGGACCTATCAACCCAACTTGCAGTGCTTCCCAAGTTGATGGTGGTGGTGCCGAATGGTTTCTCCACTTACACTGAAAGGTAGTACCAGTTCCTCACATGTCTGTCTTCGCCTCAATTGCTGCCTGAAGATCTTTATTTTGAACATCTGTTTGTCTTCCGGCACCTTGTGCGTCTTCGAGTGTTTCGTCACCGTCCTTAAACCGTCATACCACTGCACTCTCTGCGTAGTCACGACACCCTCACCAAAGGTCTGTCATATCTTCCGCCCCGCGGAGCAGCAATTTGAACTCGTACAGCAAACAAGCCCTTATGACGCTCTGTGAAGGCCCCAGCATTCACTCAGTCCTTACGCACGTTCACGGTGTATCTGAACAGCCACAACCAAGTAGTATGTTGGATATACTTACTAGTGTTGCTCACGAGACCTGGTTTGGGGCATTCTCGTTTCGAAAATGTGTCGTGAAGGTAGTCTCGTCTGGAAAAGTGCATATGTTTCTATTGAAAGAGCTCTGTCTCATCTCGTACCCTTTCATGAAAATTCTGTCTCGTCTCGTCTCGTCCAACAACTGACCTTCACCTTATATCCATTCGCATTCAACTCACGGTGTGAGGGCCAATTGAACACAGACCTCCACAAAGAGACAGAACTTTCTTGGTCACCTTCAGATTATTATTATTATTATTATTATTATTATTATTATTATTATTATTATTATTATTGTTGCTGGGGTAGTGATTTGACTTTCTCCGCAATAATTGCTAATTTTATATAACATTGCAAATATCTTCTAGAGAAATTAATCAAGAAAAAATAAAAGGTAATTCCCTACAGAATGATATTTCAGTGCAATTAGTTCCTTATGATTCTATCAGACAGCAACGTTGTTTTTAAATAGAAAAATCGGAATGTTAACGTGATGAAATTGTTGTTTGTTACACAGCAAAAAATATTAAAAGAAGTTCTATATACATTCCTTACTAGAAAATAATGTTGTCTTCAGAACTTTTATTCTTTTAGCCTTCAGAACTTGTCTTCAGAACTCAGTCAAATTTTATTTTGACTTTCGAACTTGATTGCCTAAATTTTAACCTTGGAAATTTGGATGTGGAGTAAAATAAAGAAGGTTAGCAGGGTAGAGAGGAAAACGAATTAGGAAATGCTGAAAAAATGCAAGAGACGAGAGCAATATTAGACGATATAAGGAAGCGAAAAATGGACGGATCACAAGTTTTGATCTTGCTAAGGGATTGCATTCTGAGGGATGTAGTAAAGGGGGTGATATCAGGAGAGCGAGAGTGTGTAAGAAGGTTGGAATTGATAGATTGTAATAAGGAGGGTGGTACTTTATGTTGGGTTGCGAGGCAGATATTAGCGGGAAATCGCAAAAATGGAAGCTTCTTACCTAGTTCACGGAAACTGGCCTGTTTATTAATGGGAGAACACTGAGGAGGAGGAGGAGGATAATTATAATACAAGTAAAAAAAGCCGAAACAATGGTTTATGCATAAGAATTGGTCAGCATTTTTTTCTGGTGGCAGTTTTGTAAAGTTCTAGCTCTCTCAAACTGGTTAGATTGTAAGGTCAAGTCACTCGGGTCGGTTGTCGGGTTAAGTCACCCCGGGTTGGTTCACTCGGGTCACTTTGGGTCGGGCCAATCGGGTCAGCTCGGGTCGGGTTGTCGGGTCGGGTCAGTCAATTTGGGTCACGGGTGGGGTCGGGTCGGTCTTCAACACATATAATTTCCACGAAAATTACAATATACCACGGTTTATACCTCATTGGACTCCCAATAAAACATTTTCAATGATGTGTACACCATGTCACCATTTTTGTATGAGGGAATGTCTAGAGGGATTTTGTGGGAATTTGATGGAGTGTAGATTCCTGTGTGTGTGTGTGTGTGTGTGTGTGTGTGTGTGTGTGTGTGTGTGTGTATGTATGTGTGTGATACCTTACAGGATACAAGATGTCGAGGAAGTGTGTAAATAAACCGGACAATTTCTGTTATGTATGTGGGGAGCTGATATTTAAATCACAACGTCGATGTTTTACTCCACTTGTGAGGAAGTGTTATCAGTTATATTTTGGTTGCTGTGTAGGAGACCAGGATAAGAACTGGGTTCCTCACTACATTTGTTGTACTTGCGTGAAACGTCTGACTGGGTGGGCAAATGGTGGACGAAACATGAACTTCGCAGTACCGATGATCTGGAGGGAACCAAAAGATCATTCTTCAGACTGCTACTTTTGTATGACACAGATAAAAGAAATAAGCAGTAAATCTAACCACACAGTACAGTACCCTAATTTGCATCAGCAATTAGGCCAGTTCCACACAGTGCAGAATTACCTGTACCGGTACCTCCTCCTCATCTTACGGTAAATGAGGATTACGTACTTGAGGCAACTATTGAAGTTCCAAATGAAGATGATGATCCTACTTATGTAGGAAGCACATCTACATTGGATTCCCATCTGATAACTCCGGGTGAACTAAATGACCTCATATGGGATTTAAAACTCTCCAATACACAGACAGAACTTCTTGATTCTAAACTTAAGGCTGGAATCTGCTCCATCGTGACACTAAAGTGTGTATTTTTCGAAACCTTCATACAGAGTTTCAAAACTACTATTCTCAAGAAAATGATTTAGTGTATTGTAATAATGTCTGTGCTGTGATGGATAGGCTTGGACATGCACATATAAGTACAGAGTGGAGATTGCTTATTGACTCTTTGAAAACTAGTTTTAAGGCTGTCCTTTTGCACAATAGCAACAAATTTCCTTCAGTGCCTTTGGCTTATGCAACTAATATGAAGGAAACCTATGAAAACATCGAAATAGTGTTAGAAAAAATTCAGTATGAGAAATACAAGTGGACCGTTTGCTGTGATTTACAAGTCATTTCTTTGTTAATGGGTTTGCAGCTTGGTTATACGAAATATTGTTGTTTCCTCTGCGAATGGGACAGCAGGAACAAAGCGGAACATTACATCAAGAAGGAATGGCCAACGCATGTATTAACTCCTGGACAAAAGAATGCTGTTTATTCCTCACTGGTGAGCCCTGATTAGATAATTCTACCTCCTCTTCACATAAAGTTGGGGCTCTTCATAAACTTTGTTAGGGCAATGGACAAAAGTAATGCAGGATCTTGTTACCTCAAGGAAAAAATTCCTCGTGTTAGTGACGCTAGGGATTTTTGTAGACCCCCAAATAAGATGTTTGATTCGTGACGAAAAATTTGAGGATCTCTTAACTCTGGTTGAGAAAGCAGCTTGGTGTCCATTTAAATGTTTAGCAGAGAATTTTTTAGGAAACAAGAAAGCCCCAAATTACCGTGAAATTGTGAGTGATTTCCGGCAATCATTCAATGAAATGGGTTGCAACATGTCCCTTAAAGTTCACTTTCTAGACTCCCACCTGCATTTCTTTCCTGAAAAGCTTGGTGCTGTTAGTGATGAGTATGGGGAACATTTTCATCAGGACATTTCCTCCATGGAGAAGAGGTACCAGTGACAGTGTAGTTCAAAAATGCTAGCTGATTACTGTTGGACACTTAAAAGAGATGTTCCAGAAACCAAACACAGAAGAAAGTCGACAACTAAAACATATTAGTTGAGGTAAGTAAGTGTCCATTTATTAAGAAGATACCACTCACTTCTTTTGTATTATTTATTAAGTAGATATAAAATGGTGACACGGTGTATACATCATTGAAAATATGTTTTATTTTAAATCCAATAAGATATAAACCATGCTTATATTGTAATTTTCGTGGAAGTTAAATGTGATTTTATCTGCACTAATGAATATTGTAAAATGAACAGTACACATAGCATATTTTTTATATAAATATGTTTATTTCTCTAGATAGAATAATGCTATTCTTATGAAACTTAGAGGGCTTACTAAGTATAAATCAGGCTAACATACAATATAATTTGTGCGTTTATATACCTAAGGTACCCAAGCTACAAGTATGAAAATGGTTTTAAAAAAAGAAAAAAAGAAAAAGAAAAGAAATTTGAGGGGAAATTTTCCGAAAACACCTCTGTCACGGGAAAACTGAGGGTGATGGAGAAAAACTGATTGCAGATTCGAATTCTACGTGAAAAGTTCTATTAGAATCAGGCATTTTCTTCCGTGTGCCAGAGAAAAAGAATTTTTTTCAACTAGTGCAATAGGAACCATTTTCAAACTCATCAACCGTTATTCAAACCGGTTAATGTTGATCGCAGATATTAAAAATACTCACATCCGTATATTATTTAATACAAACGAAAATTTTACCTGCACATTTCTGCACAAACTATGTATAAACGATCGCGACAATTTGTGGTTCAATCGAACATGGTGGGGCTAGCACTTAGACAACTCCCCTTTTTTTTCGTTCTGTCCACGCATCTGATAGCTTAGAAAAAAAATTTCGCCTGCGCATTACTGCTCAAACGATGTGCAAACAATTGAGATAATTTTCTTTTGAATGGGACGTAATGAGGTGCTACCAATTAGGTAGCCTATACTTTGTTATCGTTTTAGCGCGCCCGCAATTGTGTACAAACGAAAATTTCGCCTGCAAATTTCTGTACAAAACCGTAACAAACAAGTGCGACAGTTTGTGGTTGAATTCCACATGGTGGGAGGCCTATCAATTAGAGAGCCCATAGTTTGTTATCGTTTTGGGGGGGCCACATTTATGTGCAAACGAAAATTTCAGCTGCACATTTATGTACAAAGGCGTACAAACAAGTGCGACAGTTTGTGGTTCAATTGAACATGGTGGGACGGCTAACATTTAGACAGCCCCCCACTTTGTTTTCGTTCTGTCGGCGACCCTAATTGTGTACAAACGAAAATCTCGCCTGCACATTTCTTTATAACTATATTCAAACGATTGCGACAATTTGTGATTCAATTGCACATGGTGGGAGGGCTACCATTTAGACAGCCCCCCACTGTTTTCGTTCTGAGGTCGCCCCTAATTGTGTACAAACGAAAATTTCGCCTGCATATTTCTGTACAAACGATGTACAAACGATTGCGACAATTTGTGATTGAATTGAACATGGTGATTGGGCTATCACTTAGAAAGCCCCCCACTTTGTTTTCGCCCTGGCGGCGCCCCTAATTATGTACAAACGAAAATTTTGCATGCACATTTCTGTACAAACGATGTAGAAACGATTGCGACAATTTGTGATTGAATTGGACATGGTGGGGGGCTATCACTTAAACAGCCCCCCACTTTGTTTTCGTTCTGGCGGCGCCCTTAATTATGTACAAACAATAATTTAGCCTGCACATTTCTGTACAAACGATATAGAAACGATTGTGACAATTTGTGATTGAATTAGAAATGGGGGGGCTACCATTGAGACAGCCCTCACATTGTTTTCGTTCTGGCGGCGCCCTTAATAGTGTACAAACGAAAATTTGGCCTGCACATTTCTGTACAAACAATGTACAAACGATTGCGATACTTTGTGATTCAATTGGACATCGTGGGGGGAGCTACCACTCAGACAGCTCCCCCCTTTGTTTTCATTCTGGCGGCGCCCCTAAGTTTGTTCAAACAAACATTTCGCCTGCACATTTCTGTACAAACGATGCACAAACGAATGCGACAACTTGTGATTGAATTGGACATGGTGGGGGGGCTACCACTTAGACAGCCCCCATTTTTTCTGTTCTGGCGGCGCCCTTAATTATGTACAAACGAAAATTTCGCGTGCATATTTCTGTACGAACGAAGTACAAACGATTGCGACAATTTGTGATTGAATAGGACATGGTCGGAGGCTACCACTTAGACAGCCCCCAATTTTTTTCGTTCTGGCGGCGCCCCTAATTGCGTGCGAACATACATTTCGCCTGCACATTTCTGTACAAACGAAGTACAAACAATTGCGACAATTTGTGATTCAATTGGACATGGTGGGGGGGCTACCACTTAGACAGCCCCCATTTTTTCTGTTCTGGCGGCGCCCCTAATTGTGTACAAACGAAAATTTCGCCTCCACATTTCTGTACAAACGAAGTACACACGATTGCGACAATTTGTGATTCAACTGGACATGGTAGGAGGGGCTACCACTTAGGCATCCCCGACTTTCTTTTCGTTCTGGCGGCGCCCCTAATTGTGTACAAACGAAAATTTAGCCTTCACATTTCTGTAGAAACGATGTAGGAACGTTTGCGACAATTTGTCATTGAATTGGAAATGGTGGGGGTATCACTTAGACAGCCCCACTTTGTTTTCGTTCTGGCGGCGCCCCTAATTGTGTAAAAGAAAAATTTCGCCTGCACATTTCTGTACAAACGATGTACAAAACGATTGCGACAATTTGTGATTGAATTGGACATGGTGGGGGGGCTACCATTTGGACAGCCCCCACTTTGTTTTCGTTCTGACGGCGCCCCTAATTGTGTACAAATGAAAATTTCGCCTTCACATTTCTGTAGAAACGATGTACAAATGATTGCGACAATTTGTGCTTGAATAGGACATGTTGGTGGGGGGCTACCATTTAGACAGCCCCCACTTTGTTTTCGTTCTGACGGCGCCCCTAATTGTGTACAAACGAAAATTTCGCCTTCATATTTCTGTAGAAACGATGTACAAATGATTGCGACAATTTGTGCTTGAATAGGACATGTTGGTGGGGGGCTACCATTTAGACAGCCCCCACTTTGTTTTCGTTCTGTCGGCGCCCCTAATTGTGTACAAACGAAAATTTCGCCTTCACATTTCTGTAGAAACGATGTACAAATGATTGCGACAATTTGTGCTTGAATAGGACATGTTGGTGGGGGGCTATTATTTAGACAGCCCCCACTTTGTTTTCGTTCTGACGGCGCCCCTAATTGTGTACAAACGAAAATTTCGCCTGCACATTTGTGTACAAACGATTGAGACCATTTCCGATTGAGTCTGATAAGGGGGGGGGCTGTCTAAATGGACGTCTCCTTTTCACCTCTACTGTAATTAAATTCTTCCTCGAGAAAATCTGTAATCAACACTGTCAGTAGCTACGTCCTCGACTAATATACCTTAACAAGTACAGCTTTATTTTCGTATATTTTTCAACAGTTAACCAATTTAAAACTATCGCAAACAAGAATATGTAGTCAACTTCTTAAATACTTCGCTCGCCGAAACACATTCAGCGCGTGCAACCAGCAAAAACAACATGTTTGGCGTCTCACAAATGGAAAAGGGAGAAAAAAAGAGAAGGAAAAGCAGCACGGCAGTGCCTTATCGCAGTCAGAGCTGACAACATAGTTTCGGTCGTCACTAACGCGAATAGACCTACTAGCGATGTACAAGAGTTATACAGTTACAATATACGTTGTGCCACAGTAGCGCTACAGGCGGAATGTGCACGAACTACAAATGAATATGTTCCCTTACAAGCATCAGTCACTGTTGCACCCTCTTTACATTCTACACATCCTTTTTTCTCCCACTTTTTGACCTTGACAAGCAGAAGTACCAGGCTTTCCGAGTTCACAACCATAAACTGTTTGTGTACAGGGTACGTTTTCAGTTCTTCGAATGACTGTGCGCGCGAAGAACAAGGGTGATGATCGGGCTACCGTATTCGGAAGTCAGAAACACCCGGTTGCAATAATAAATGTAAAATACAAATATAGAGCCTTGACAATGCCGTGAGGATGAATATATATATATATATATATATATATATATATATATATATAGATAGATATAGATATAGATATATATATATATATATATAGATAGATAGATAGATAGATAGATAGATAGATAGATAGATAGATAGATAGATTGATTGATTGATTTCAATTCGTTATACGGAAAAAGCAGAAATTTTAAGGAAAAAAATAGCATACCTTTTAAGTAGTTAAAATGAATTGTAACTTCTTTTTTTTCGTATTCCATTATTTTTACAGAAGAAAAACATACAGTAATTTTTATTGTTTCATTAATTAACTCAGGTCATCATACTACAAATTGCATTCCTAAACATTTTTTCAGACATATTGAATATGTCTATCATTTCACACTTTTCTCCAATATTATTGTAGTGAGAGCTCATTCTCCATAAAGGGGATTTATACAGAATGTCAGTGCGTGCTTTCTTACAGTACATGGTACTACTATTGCTTAACCTCGTTCTAGACGTCGGAACATGCAGAAATATATTAGAACTTAGTTCAATGCAATCAATTTTATTATTTATTATTTTATCTAGAAAAACTAAATCATTAACATACCTACGTTGCTCTAATGTCGGTATATTGAAATTGTTTGTTAGTTCTGGGTATGATATGTATGCTGGGTACATTCCAGTTTTTTTATACATTAGTAATCTCAAAAACTTGCACTGCACTCTTTCAATCATTTGGATATATTTTCCATTATGAGGAGTCCAAATAACAGAAGCGTATTCCAGTTGGGATCTGATATACGAATAATATAGTTTCAAAATGGTCATGTGGCTACGGAAGTCTCTACTTACACGACAAACAAATCCAAGACTCTTATAAGCATTGTTTGCAATAGTTTCAATGTGATTTGCGAAAGTCAGTTTTGGGTCGAAGGTAACACCAAGGTATTTAACAGTTTCCGGCTTACAAAGATTTATACCGTCAATAGTATAATCATAACTTATGTATTTTCCTTTTCTAGTAAATGTAATAGCTTTACATTTAGTTATGTTTAGACTAAATTTATTCACGTGGCACCAGTGTTTTACATTTTCCAAGTCTTCCTGGAGGTTTTTACAGTCTTCAAGTGATTTAATTTGAGTATATAATTTTAAGTCATACGCAAAGAGTAAAGTATGCGATTTCTTGATGTGCTTAGTTATGTCATTGATAGTGATGAGGAATAATAAAGGTCTAAGGTTTGATCCTTGCGGTACTCCCGATGTAGCATTAAAATTGTTGGAGATATGACCTTTGTAAGTTACAGATTGTTTACGATCACGTAAGTATGATGTGAAAAGTACTAATGCTTGCTTAGAAAGATTCATAAGAGTTAGTTTTTCAAGTAAAATGTCGTGGTTAACTAAATCGAACGCCTTCTGAAAGTCTGTATAGATTACATCCACCTGCCCCCCTTTGTCTAGTTCTGAAGCTATAAAGTTTGTTATAATTGTCAAATTAGTTGAAGTGGATCTATTCTTGAGAAATCCGTGTTGGTATACAGAGATACTGGATCTAACATGATTCAGTAAGCTATTGTGTATTATATATTCATAAATTTTTGCAAATGGAGATAGAATTGCAATTGGTCTAAAGCTTTCTATATTTTTAGCATTGCTAGTTTTTGGAATAGGACATATCAAGCTTTCTTTCCATCGGTCTGGAAAAACATATTTTACGGACATGTTTAATAGTATATGTATAGGATGTTTTATGATATCAATAGTTCCCTTTATTATGTAGGGTGGGATACCATCAGGGCCACACGCTGTTCTAGATTTCATCCTTTTAATGGCATTTTCTATTTCTGATATTGTTATGTCAGTGATTTGGAAAATATCGAGTGATATACTTCTAGGTTCGTGTGACATTAGAGCATCAGTGTTATAACTCACAGGTTCATGATTGTAAACAGACTTAAAATAATGTGCAAAAGCCTCCGCAATATCCCTGTTACACTGTAGACTTTCACCATTATACATAAGGGGGCCATTAGTCAAATGCCTTGTTTTATTTTTGATAAAATTCCAAAAGTTTGTTGGATCATCTGCTATGCAATTCTCGGAGTTAGCTACGAATTCTTTGTATGCTTTCGCAATTTTTGCCTTTATCTCCGTCCTTAAATTATAGAATTTATTACGGTAATATGTATTATTGTCTATTGTGTTCTTCCACTTTCTGTGATAGTACGATTTTTGTTTGATTTTTCGAATTATTTCTGAGTTAAACCAGACAGGAAAGATTTTATTACTGGGATTCTTTTTAGTTGGAATGCATTGTTTAAATACGTCGTCAATTAATTGATAAAACGTTTTTACAGCTATATTTACGTCATTTAAATATGGAAGGCAATTCCAATTAACTTTTGAAAGTTCTAAATACAATTTATGATAATCAGCTTTTCTGAAATTAAAACCAGATGATCTATTGTTTACTTTTTGTTTCGGAAAACGTTTAACTGAAACCGCTATAATTAAGGGGGGATGGTGATCGTCTATAGGCACCAATGGTGAATTTTCGCGGTTTACTTCAATTTCGCATGCATTTGAGAGTACTAGGTTCAGTGTACGGTAATTGGTATTTTGTATATTATTATGCATAGTTAAATTATAGAGTGACAGGAAATTGAGGAGGCTTTTACATTTAGTTGAGGAATGAGTGAAGTCAAACATAGAATTGCTAATTTCCGGTAGGTTGAAGTCCCCAATACAGAGAATAGAGCTACCCACTGGGCAATTACTTTCAATGAATTGATAGAAGTTTTCGTAAGTGCTTATTTTCGATTCTGGCCCTATATACAAAGCACAAATATACACAACTAAGGATTTGTTTATAAGTTTGATTAGAACACATTCAAATCCTGCATCATATGAATTAACAAACTGAACATTGAAATCTGAATGTATTGATATTATTACAACCCCTCCCTTTGATGTCCCAGATAGTTTCAAGTTCCTGTCTTGACGAAATACCGTGTATCTGTCATCAAAATATTCAGAATTATAGTAACCGTCACACAACTAACTTTCAACAGCTATAATAATATCATAGTTAGAAGCTAAAACATTAGTATAAAATATTTCACTTTTACATCGTAAGCTACGACAATTCTGGAAATATATTTGCAAGTTAGTTCTACCTATTTGTGTTAACGTGTCACTGACCTTCTTTTTAAAACATTTTGGTACATGCATATTTTTATCTATTATCTTACTTACAGATGGAGAGTTCTTGATACACATTTTTCAATTGACTGGATTTGTCACAATAGGTTTGTTCTTGGACAAAGAGGGGGAAGATAAACTCTTCTTCCTGCTCCCTGTGGCGCCTTCAGAGCTCATCTGCTGGATTTCTTTAGCCCCGGGCTGTTCAGGTGGCACACTATCACTTTGGAATGCAGTCATTGTTGTTTGCTGCTGGTCTCTTTCTTTCAAGTCCCAAAGGGTGAATCTCTTCCCATCTATGAATAAAAACCGAAATTGCATATACGCGAAGCTTCCTTTCCTTCTAGCCTCATCTAGATAAAATTGAAGTTGCTTCCTTTACACCTTATTTGAATAATCTTGGTCAACGTATATTTTAGTCTCTCGAAGTTTGCTCCTATTTTTTAACACAAGTGCTTTCTTTTTATGACTAGTTAACTTGCACACAATAGGTCGGTTTCTTCCTGGCGCTTTCCTTCCCACTCTGTGCGTTCGCTGTAGGTCTTCGTCTCGTAGTTCAATATGGAGTCTATCCTGTATCACTGTTCTCACTTTGGTTTCGGTTTCTTCCCAAGTTTCCCTTGCATTTTCTTCTATACCACATAGCACCAAATTTTGTCTTCTTGAATGGTTTTCAAGAAAGTCGATTTTGTCTTCTAAATATTTCGCATATTCTCGTAAATCACTCACTTCACTAGACATGTTTTTTAACTGTAATTCAACGTTGTTGAACCTACTTGTTAGTTCACATACACTCGTTTTTAATTGTTTTATTTCTACGACAATTTGCTCGTTGGAACTGCGAACATTGTTAAGGATTTCCTTTATATCTGCCAATTCAGATTCGTGAGGGGGCCCTGGATTGCTTTCCACACAACCAATTATAAGCATCGTAACTAGAACCAAACCCTATACAAAATATGCATTTTGGCGTTTGGTACCCCTTTCATACTGTACATCAGAACTGTTTTTCACTAACCCAATAAAAAGGCCTATTCTGGCCCTCCACGCACTTATTGTATCTCCCATGTTACGCTTGGTCGCATTCCGGAGCTTGCTGCAGACACGTCTTCACTCTACGAAGGCTCACTAGAAACCTAAAGTAAACTAATATCGTTCACTTTAAATTATTTTTACGTGTCTCGATACCAACCCTGCAGAACCTCAACTTCAACCTCCCTTAGATGGTGTACTAACGAGTTCAAAGTATCATCAATGAACACAGTGACCCTGCATGAGTGTTGTGGTTTGACCTCTCTCTCTCGTTTTATGGGTCTCGGTTGTTCGGTGATAGAGCGTTCAGCTCTGGTGTATGGGGGTCACAGGCTCAAAATCCTGTTCCCACCAAATGTGAACTTTGTGGTGGACAAACACCGTGTACGTGCAAGGTCCTAGGTTGAAAATCCTGTTCCAATCAAGTGAACTTTGTGGTGGACAAACACCATGTACGTGAATTTCCTCCCACTTTCTCCGTTACAACATTTCATTCATTTCTCATCATCACCGTCTCCATTGGCCTAGCTGACATAACTGTGGGACGTAACCGAAAACTATGAATTTGACACTAATATCGTTCATTTTAAATTATTTTTACGTGTCTCGATACCAACCCTGCAGAACCTCAACTTCAACCTCCCTTAGATGGTGTACTAACGAGTTCAAAGTATCATCAATGAACACAGTGACCCTGCATGAGTGTTGTGGTTTGACCTCTCTCTCTCGTTTTATGGGTCTCGGTTGTTCGGTGATAGAGCGTTCAGCTCTGGTGTATGGGGGTCACAGGCTCAAAATCCTGTTCCCACCAAATGTGAACTTTGTGGTGGACAAACACCGTGTACGTGCAAGGTCCTAGGTTGAAAATCCTGTTCCAATCAAGTGAACTTTGTGGTGGACAAACACCGTGTACGTGAATTTTCTCCCACTTTCTCTGTTACAACATTTCATTCATTTCTCATCATCACCGTCTCCATTGGCCTAGCTGACATAACTGTGGGACGTAACCGAAAACTATGAATTTGACACTAATATCGTTCATTTTAAATTATTTTCACGTGTCTTGATACCAACTCTGGAGACCTCAACTTCAACCTCCCTTAGATGGTGTACTAACGAGTTCAGAGTATCATCATTGAACACAGCGACACTGCATGAGTGTTATGGTTTGACCTGTCTTTCTCGTTTTATGGGTCTCGGTTGACGGTGATAAAGCGTTCACCTCTGGTGTATGGGGGTCACAGGCTCAAAATCCTGATCCCACCAAGTGAACTTTGTGGTGGACAAACACCGTGTACCTGAATTTCCTCCCACTTTCTCCGTTCCAACATTTCATTCATTTCTCATCATCACCGTCTCCATTAGCCTAGCCAACACAACTGTGGGACGTAGAACTTAAAGATTTTCCATTAGTCTAATCGTGATAAGCGTGGGACGTAAAACTCAGATTTCATTTCATTGTTTCTCTCGTAAGATCTTAGCTCGGGGGGTTGGGGCGTTTCTGATCACATTTTGATACCTTTTCATCACGGGTGTCGGTGGCTCAGTGGTAGAGCGTTCACCTATGATGCATGGGTCAAGGGTTGAACTCCCCAAAACGCCACGTCTTTGCCTAATACCATGACCAAATTTTGATAACCTTTTGGCTCCCTTGTCTGACCCCTCAGATCACAGACAGACAAACAGATATACAATTTATTTAAAGCTATCATATGATATTATCAATGGCTAATACACACATATCTTCGCTTCGTCTTGTTCTGAAACCATGACCAAATTTTGATACCTTTTCGGCAGGGGGCCTCGCTGGCTCAGTGGTAAAGCGTTCACCTATGGTACATGGGGGGTCCCAGGTTCAAAATCCTGTTTCCGCCAAGTGAACTTTGTTGTGGACAAACGCCTTGTACGTAGATTTCCTCGGAGTTCTCCCGTTTCCTCCCACTTTCTTCATTCCAACATTTCATTCATTTCTCATCATCACCGTCTTCATTAACCTAACAGGCATAGATGTGGGACGTAAAACTCAAAGATTTCCAACCATGGGACGAAAACTCAAAGATTTCCCATTAGCCTATCTTGCATAATTGTGGGACGTAAAACTCAAAGATTTCATTTCATTGTTCACGCCTAGCCTAGCTGGCATAATCGTGGGACGTAAAACTCAAAGATTTCATTTCATTGTTCGCACCTTTAATGTTTGCTGGCCCCGAGCACATACTACAGACAGATAGACAGACACACAGGAAGGCATGATATTATCAAAATTAAAACACATAATATACCTCTTCTTTTTATAATATTATTTTAACGTTAAATTGTAAGTGATACGAATTTACGTTCACTATCTGCTTTATACAAGTCTCCAGACATTTCTTACGTCAGCTGTAATCTACTTGCAATACGAGTCAGAAAACATTCAAGAATTCCATCTTATCATTTTTTCAGAATTCAACGTGCAACGAGCAGAAGCATCATACATCATACAGGTTCGCTTATACAGGGTTTGTCCGGGAAGTAATAGGACTGATTTTATTCCGCCATGACTGTACTTCGGAGCGTGCGCGCACCGACTGGATCCGGTAGAGGGCGTTCCTAGCTAACGAACGAGCGGCTGGTCAGTTGTCTCCGAGCACACGGAGAGTCAGGACAGGCTTTTTCGCGCGACATGTTTCTGTGAGTGGTGCAAGCCGAAAATGCAGCGTTCTTTAGAGCAGAGGTACGCGATTAAATTCTGTGTTAAACTCGGTAAATCTGCGACAGAGACGTTTGATATGATCAAGCAGCTTACCCAGATGATGCTTTAGCAATAAGTGGTGTGCTTCGGTGGCACAAGGCCTTTTCGGAGGGCCGGGAAGAGGTCGCCGATGAAGACCGTGCTGGAAGACTTTCGACTTCGACAAACACCGACAATGTGACTCGTGTGCGCGAAGTTTTGAACTAAGACCGTCGACTAAGTATTCGTTTAATTGCCCAGATGTTAAATTTACCAAAAACTGTGGTTCATGAAATTGTGACGGAGCATTTGATCATGCGCAAGGTGTGCGCGAAGATTGTCCCAAAAGTGCTCACTGACGACCAGAAATTGCGGCGAGTGGAATTGTGCCAAGAAAATTTGAACATGTGTGAAAGTGATCCCAATTTTTGAATAACGTAATCACAGGTGACGAATCATGGATCTTTGAGTATGATGCCGAGACAAAGAAGCAATCTTCCGAGTGGCACACGCCGGCGTCTCCTCGCCCAAAAAGGGAAGAATGAGCAAATCCAAAATGAAAACGATGCTCATTGTCTTTTTTGACATCAAAGGCATCGTCCACCATGAATTTGTTCCTCCTGGACAAACCGTCAACGCCAAGTTTTACGTGGAAGTGCCCAAGAGACTCAAACGAAAGGTCAATCGGGTCCGACCAGACATCGGAGCCGACTGGAAGCTGCACCACGACAACGCCCCGGCTCACACCGCCTTTCTTGTGAACAGCTACCTGACCAATTCCGGCATCCCAACGCTTCTGCAGCCGCCCTACAGCCCAGATGTGTCCGCCCGGACTTCGTTTTGTTTCCTCGCCTGAAACGCCCGATGAAAGGCAAACATTTTGAGACGACAGAGGGGATCCAAGCAGTTTGCACCGCGGCTCTCAAGGCTATTCCGGAGAATGACTTCCGGGACGCTTTCAATGCTTGGAAATCGCGCTGGCAGCGCTGCATCGACGCAGAAGGAGCCTATTTTGAAAGTTTTTAAAGAATTGTAACGATTGGCTCAATATTTTTTTTTAAATCGACTCAGTCCTATTACTTTTCGGACAAACCCTGTATGTATATGTTTTTAACGTTAGAGTTTCATATCATTATCAAATACGGAAACGCAAAGTAAATACACTGTCTGGAGTGCATTTATAGTTAAATGAAGACATAACATATTGTTTTATTCTTTCAGGGATAATCATAGACCGTAATATTTTTAATATTATATTTTTTACTTACCTATTTTAATAAACTCGTCTGATGATAACACTTATTCACAGCTCTAGTCATCCAATGGATCAAGCACACACAAACACACACACACACACTATTACAAATATGAAGTGAAAAACAGCGAAGACTAATTACAGCTTCTCTCTGTTAACTCTAACTTACAACTAATCTTCTTTCAGGTCTACACACACACTCTCTCTCTCATACACACACACACACACACACACACACACACACGTGTTTGCCTTAGAGAATCATGTCAGAACAAGTTCGGTCATGCCTAACATAATCGAGGTCACATACTAGTCATCGAAAACATATCTCGTTACGGTTTCAATACATGAGATAATATCTTTCACATAAAGACTTGGGAAAGTCATGTTTCATTTTGTTTATACAGGCATCTCTATGAGACTATGACAGATTTTCATCCTACGTTGTGAAAACATTATCAAATGATATGGGGAGCTTCAGTTATTAGATTATGTTGAATCAATGGAATCCAATACGTTTTAAAACAATCATATTCATCTTAGCAAACCCCAGGGAACGTTCCCAGGACTAAAATTTTCAAACATGGGACTCTAACACTTAACAACACGATTTTGTATGGGTATGTGTTTCGTTATCAGACTCATATATTGTTTCTCATCCCACGTTTTAAAAAGATCGTGAAATACAATATTTACCTTAGCAACTAAGACCAATTTCGTACAATCTGCTGAGAAGCTTCGATCATTTGAATATCACGTCTTCAGTTCATAACCTACAGGCATTTCGTGGGAATAGGACAAAGGGGCTAAATCGCTTATGCTCTTCGGCTTTCCAGAAGGAGCAGGGGGGGTAACGGGGGTTCAAATAACTAGACAATATAAGACGAGAACAATTATGTTTCATCTTGTTTCTACATCTGGTAGGCGTGCAAGACTATGAGCATAGCAACAGCGAGTTCCCACAACCAAAATTTTCCCACGGGGCTCCTGGTGGTAGCCCTAAAAGGCTATGAGCATAACAGTAGGTTGTTATGCTCACTACGAGCGCAATTCCCCCTCTACCCCCTAACTGCCAAAAAATTATGAAGCCGCCACTGACCATAGTACTTAAACAAAGTTACAGAGCGCAAAGTATTCCCATAACTATAATTCTAAAGTGAGATTGAGTAAGGTGCTTCGAGCATAGGACTTTATGATGTTATAACCATAAAGTTTAAATGATTAGAAAATACATTTACAATTTAAACAATCCTCATTACCGCATAAAGACTTGGAGTTAATAAATATAATTCTATAACAAACTCGATTATATTCATTCTGGTATATATGTAATTTTCCGTTTTTAATATTTCTTTTAAGATGTTCATAATGCTTTTCGTATCTAGATGGTAGTTTTAATACAGCTTTTTCTTCTTCTTTAGATGATAAAACAGCATAAATTTCTCCATTAATAATTACATAATCAAAAACATCTTGTAGCCCTTCTAAATGAGTACCTTTAAGTATAGTATATTTAAAGTTCGATTTATTTTTTCTACATTCTATACATTTTTTAGCATTTGCACATCTTGGGTCTATTTTAAATTCTTTTTGACACATTAAACATGTTTTGGGTGGTAATGTTTCATACAGACATTCACGACAAAGAGAATCTTTTTCTATATATCTAAACTGAGCTTTATATTTTTCTTTTTTACATTTCTTACAAATTTTAGTTTTACTATTTTCTTTATGTGTTTTAGTCTTATTATGTTTTTCTATATCTAGTAAGTATTTGTTACATGGTTCACAAAGTGTCTTATTCATGTTTGTAAAATATAATAATTTTTAAATTTAAATTTCATTTTTATATTATCCCTCTGAAACTAATACTAAGTTGCATAACCCAAAGTGAGATCGCATATGCTTTTATGACATTTAAAATCATAAAAACTTACAATTTAAAAATCTTACATCTAAAACTACAACTCTTCTAACTTATAATGACCCCATGGTAGGGTATTGATCCCATCCTTTAAAACACATCTCTTATCATCCACGCAACTTAAAGCTAACTTATTTACTTCTATACTGTACAAATCGTGCTTATAACTTCTAATCAAGTTCATCTTCTTATAATATTCTTTTTGGCTAATCAAACAGTCCTTATATTCGTTAAATGAAAGTTCTTTATACACAACACTCTTCTTAACACCTTTAGCCTTCTTACAACACTTTTCTTTATCGAACTTACCTTTAAAGTCTTTATCTGTTAAATCTATTTGAGGTGCTTTTATACTGTACATCTTACTTCTCAAACCCACAAACTCTTCTATGATTGTGCCTTTAATCTCATCCTTCATCTTACCAAGTATTTTCTTATTGATTCGTGGTATCTTATATTTGTTATCTTTAGGGTAATCACTCGTGTCGAAGTAATCAATGTAGTTTTTCATGTCCTCGTACACATCTTCTGTTTGGATATGGTATATATAACTATCAATATCTGTATAACATACTTCTATTTTGTCTTGGTATTTTGGCTTCATCACATTATAATGGAAGTCGTACATTAAATATTTCGACAAATCTAGAATTGACACACCAACATAAATCGGTTTGTTAAATTGCACTTTAACCTTGTTCATGTGAACTGCTACTAAATTTTCCGTAAAAACTGTAGTACTCTTATAATTCGGTTTTGCTACAAGCTTCTCGTATTTTTTCTCATCACTTACAAGTTTGATGTTAACTCTCTTTCTAATATTTTCCATAGTCTTTCCAAAAACTGAATTGTTCATGAGCTTATAGAAGTCTTTTTCAAAGTCATTTGTTGCTCTAGTTCTCATCTGCGTGTTTAAATCAATATATTTCTTTAACCAATCTGATTGTTCGAACTCTATTACTCGATGTATCTTGGTAAGTTTTAATCCAAGTGAAAGACATTGTTTTAGGTTTCGATAGTGAATTACATATTTTTCTTTGTCATATAGGGTTGTTAAGAGTTTTGATTGTTTTGAACCAGGTGGACACATGTTTTGAGGTGCTAATGGGTAGTCTTTGTGATAGTCATGCAATTCTTTAGGATATTCAAGATCAACTTCTAATATGTAACCAGTATCAGAATCATCAGGTATATTTGTGAAATCTATTTCTCTTATCTCATCTTCACTTAACCATCTGAATCCCTTATACGGCATATATTGACTCATTGCCCACCCATACAAGTTATTGGCATCTAGATACATTAAGTAAGAATCTTCTTTATTCTTATTGTAATCTTCCATATACTTATTGTTTGCTTTCACATATCTTTTTGAGCATTGACTAATCCCACCTCTTATACCTTTCTCTACCATTAATACCATGTCATAATCCCACAACAATTCTAATTTTATATTTGTCATCTTTAACATTGCGTCCCAAGCTAAACCTGGTGCTGTCATATACCAAGCTGGATCAAGATCATAAGCTTTAAGACATGTTTCTCTAAAGTTCTCAAACACATCTGCTAACAATAATACATCTGTTTTCAAATATAAATCATGGTATTGTCCGAGATTCTTAATGTCAAATGTTTTCCATACTTTCTTTGCATGTTCATAATCTTCATCACTTATATGTGTATTCATAAGCTTGTTGTAGAATGCTTCTTTTGGTGGTAATTTTCTTTCTCTAAACTTATCCCAATTGTTAACATAATCATATGGGTAAACACCTTTTCTTATTACAAGTTGAAACTGTTCTTGATTAGGATAAAAGTGTTGGGTATGTATCATTTGCTCAGGTTTCAAGTTCGATGACAATTTGTCTAGACTAGAAGCCATAAATCTAAACGAATCTACAAATTTCAATTTAATAGTTCCAACCTTTTTACTGAATGATATGTATCTTTCCTCGTTATTGGGTATTAGATCTATTTCTTCTTTATTACATCCAAGCTCTTTTATAAACAAGTGAGAGTCATATCCTGTTAAGTTATGTATGATCACTGGTACAAACTTTGGTACTTTAACTTTTAAATTGCAGTTATGACATAGTGGTGCTATAAATTTTCCTGTTATATGATCGTGATGCTTAACTTTATGATTTTCTTTAGTATACTCCTGCTTACAGTAATAACAACATTTAGATTCATTGAACTCTTTTCTCTGACATTTTGTTAATGGTAATTCGTTATTTTGTTTGTATATGTTCGATATGTGTTTAGCTTCTTTTGTTAACAGTCTTATAAATTTATTAGCAGCGTTCTTACCTCTATACAAAACAGGATTAGTTTTACTTCCATCACTCTTTACTACATAATAACAAAATCCAGATGGTTTATGTTGTTGATATTTTTTCGTATATGGCTCGTTATCTGGATAACATTCTTCACAACCCATAACTTTATGTAACAAACATTCAAAATCAGCATAAATCACAAATGGCATTTTCATTGTGTATTGGTAGTTTTTAAATTCAACACATTTACCTTCTTCAGGCATTATTATTTTTACTGGCTCATTTAACGAACAATCTTGCTCATGTTTATTTAAAGCGTTTTGAGAGTAAAAGTATAACAAACATCTGTCACATAAATATTTTCGAGCTCTCCATTTAGTTAACTGTGCACATACTAGTCTGCTTAAATCCTTAATCCAACAATAGTGTGTTTTAACTTGGTCTTCATTTTGTTCTTTTATATATAATAAATTGACATGATTTTCTTGCTTGTTTTGTGTGTGATGTAGTATATAGATTGAATAGTCTTTATCATATGCATAAACATTTATAGAAATACTAAGTAATTTTTCAGCTCTTGGAATATCACATAGTTTTACAGGAAAATGAATATTTTTTAATTTTTCTTCTAAGTATTTAACAGCTTGCTTGTACTTGGAAGGTCGTTGTGGATCTTTATTAACTGGGTATAGTGCAGAACAAATTGAATATAAGAAACATTTTTCATCTTCGTTCCTTACATTTATGATTGCTTGTTTATTTTTATCAGGTAAATCTATGTATGTTGATCCTCTATATGGTGTATATTTGACGATTGCTAGTTGTAAAAAGTTAATGTTTATAAGAGCCCAGCCAGAACCTCTAGCTTGGAGCTCATCCATTCTTGTTCTTAACCTTTGTTTCATCTTAGTTATTTCTTCTTTCAAATTACTTGATCGATATATTTCTTGGTTTTCAGTGTTAAAATAGAAGTTTTGAGTTTCTTCACCTTTCTTATATGTACAACTTATATAAAGATTAGCTTTCAATGAACTACGTTTACTTAAGCTAATTTGTAATCTGTTTGATATAGCTTTAGATGTTGCAGTAATATATTGTTCAAGTGGATCTTGTGGTTTGTAATCTGTTGTAAATCTCCATGTTTCTAATCTCGATTTTAATGCAATGTTCTGCCGTTTTACATCGATTGGTTGTGATTCAACTTTGATTCTTGGTTCTTCAATTACTTCTTGTTTAAAGGGGAATATATCTCTAATCTGCCTTCTGCTTTGTTCATCGTCATGTTGTTTAAGAAGGTCTATCAGTTCTGCTTTTCTTAATCGGGAATATCTTCTGATTCCCTTCTCTTTACATTGTCGTCTTAACTCTACTACGGTAAATTTACTATAATTATTCATCTTATTTATTATATAGAAAATCTTCGTTAGTACTCTTCACCGGGTTATTTCAGTTCACTTTCATTTTTTCTAACACATCGTTTAAACATCTGCACGCGTCTGCCATTGCCTACATATGTTTTCTCGTTATGTTAGACTAGAACTTTTATGGGATTAACCCATCAAAGTCACATATACGCATTTAAAACTGAATCATTTTTGTAAGCTTACTCATCATCATCATAATCATCACTACCATATTTGTATTCATCATCACTACTCAAATCAGATGTTTTTTGTTGCATTACTAATAACTCTTTTTCCTTTAACAGTATTTGCTTCTCTAGTAGTGTTGCTAAGAGTTTAAGATCATGATGAATTAGTTCAAGTCTATCATGTAATAAATCAAATTCTTTCTCCATATTTGTTATATAGAAAACAAACAAAAATGAGATAAATTTAAAAAAATGTGGTTGTGGATTAACGCGGGGGCGTTGATTCAACGCCCCTTTAGATGCGAGAAAATACTTAACAAATAGGGAGCTCTGATCGATCGGTGCTACCAAAAATATACCAACAAAAAATGAAATAAATTTAAAAATCTAAGAATAAAAACAAACATGACTAGTGCTAAGGAAATATTATCTTACAAACCTGTATTTGATTGTGTATGTAAACATTTAGATATTGGTGGTTATAATGATAAAGACAAAATAAATTTTAGCGTGTCCATTGGCATGCTAGATCATTTGTTCAAGAAAGCCACTAAAGAAAACAACTCATTTCTTACACAAAACATTCTCTATGCGAACGTTATGAACTTGTCTGATGAAATATTAGATTCACTGACTGATGAACAATGGTTATCTATAGGCTATGATGATTATGAGGAGGAATATAACTATGATCACATTACAGAAGACTTCATACGCAAATATCTGCAGAAAGTTAATTTGAGTGAAATATGTTTATGGAAAAATTTATCGGAAGAGTTTATAAGAGAATTAGCTGATAAAGTTGATTGGGAGATTATTTCAGGAAGCCAAGACTTATCAGAAGACTTTATAAGAGAATTTGCAGATAGAGTTGATTGGAAAGAAGTATCGTATCACCAAAAGCTATCTGAAGAATTTATTAATGAGTTTATAGATAAAGTTGATTTTGATGCTATATCTTACAAAAACGAACTCTCTGAGGCTTTTATACGAGAACATGCAGATAGAGTTAATTGGTGGTACATATCTGGAACTCGTCAATTATCAGAAAACTTTATAAGAGATTACGCTGACAAAGTAGATTGGGAAATGATTTCAATGTCACAAAATTTAACAGAAGAATTTATTGCAGAGTTTGAAAGCAGAGTTCATTGGACTAACATTTCAACTTATCAAGACCTATCTATAGACTTTATATATGCATATAAATATTTTGTGGATTGGAGAGCTATAATAAGAAAATATCATAATAATCCCAATTTAGGTGATATGTTGAATGTAGCATTCGCTGTTGCAGCAGAGGGTTAATGCATAACTAATTATCTTTTATGGCTATTAAACCATAAAAGTTGTAATAAGAATGAGTAGAGACCGGACTCGTTGTTGAAAATTGTATGAGGTTGTATGTTTGAAAGGGGTCCAGTGCTGGTGGACCCCAGTTGTAACCAAATCTTCTTCTTATAAGAACGTCCGAAACTCATTACCTTTTACCTTTTTTTACGCCTATTCATCTTTTAACTCCAATCCTTTTAATTTTTCGATTACTTCATCATCTTGAATTTCTTCTATAACTTCTTTGATCGTGTTGAGTTCGCACTTGGAAAATTCACCTTTATATTTAAATTCATCTAATTGTTTATGTACAAGTGACTCTAACTTTTTTAGCATCATTTGTCTTATACGTTTCTTCGTAATAAAATAGCTCGAAGTCAAGTCTAAACTCATTAAACTGACCTAGGCGTTGTTCAAGGTTTTTCGTATAACCCACTTTATATATACTCTTCTCTTGGTGCTGTTTGGTAGTTGCTATATAAACAAAACCTGACTTATCATTATCTTTTTTCAATTGAGACCATCTTTTTATTTCTTGGAACAAGTCTGGGTGAACATATGTACCCGTGATTATCCTTTGTCTTCCTCCTAAAATCATGTAATATATTTTTTTAGACTGATACTTTTCTTCTAATTTTTTTATCAGTTCTTTAGAATCTTTATTTTTCAGCCAGTTGTCAAACCTCTTACCACCACTCTGACACATCTTAGTAGCGTTAAAGTATCCCGTACTCTTATCTACAATCAATTTGAAATCACCAAATATACCATACCAATAGTTGTCCTTGATCTGTTCATAGCAAATGTCATTTAAACTAAGAGGACTATCCATAGTACCCATATTTATTATATAGAAAATCTTTATTTTTAACTTCATTTTCGTTACCGACGCCAGATATCCCGCACCGGCTTTTGGGGGTTTGTTTGTTCTAATACAACGCTTCGTACTTTGATGGGCTAACCCATAAAAGCAATGGTATATTTAGTTTTCTCGTACTTAAATGTCTCTTAACTGAATAAACCTGTCAACAAGATCTATATCACTTAAATCTGTGTTCATATGCGAACCGTGCCAAGTTATTCTATCATCATATCTTTCTTTAGCTCTGTTGTATAAGTTGACAGAGTTTGGATCGTCGACGTTAAGCAGAATACTCATACTTGGATACTTAAGTTTGAGTTGTTTAATCCTACTTTCGTAATTGCAAGTTTGTACTCTCCCAACCCAATACTTATATCGTTCTATTCTTTCTTTTTGATCTCGTTCTTCTTCGTCATAGTAAAATAGTATATTCTCAAGTTGTTCTTTAGTAAGGTTTTTCTTGATAATGAATAGCCTATGTATCTTACCTGGATCTTCTGTATATGGTGCTGCAACTGTTTTAAGATAATCAACTTTGCTTTCTAGTTCTTGATTGTACAATCGTAATTGCACCATTTGTTGTTCTATCTCTTCTACTCTTGATTGTAACTCTTCTTGGTCTTCTCTATATTGTCTAAAGTCTTTTGTGTAATAGTCGATAATGATTTGATTGCATTTAAGGTAAAACTCAGGAGAAACCCATCGAGATATATCCAAAATCAACTCTTTACATACATATGTCCCTCTTATTTCGTTCCATGTTTCACCTTTACCTCCTGTTACTTTTCTAATAATTTCATCGGCCCGAATTCGGTCCCTGGAAATATAATCTATTAGCTCTTTTGATTCTTTGTTTTCTAACCATTTTTTGAATCTTTTCCCACCATCTTGACACAACTTGGTAGCATTGAAGTATCCTGTACTCTTATCTATAATCAACTTGAAATCACCAAACAGACCATACCAGTAATCATCTTTAATCTGCTCGTAACAAATATCGTTTAAACTAGGAGAATTATCCATAATACTCATATTTATTATATAGAAAATCTTTATTTTTTAACTTCATTTTCGTTACCAGCAAGTTTTTACTGTGTAAGATGAGTTTCTGAAGTTCCTAGCTTCGGAGGAATTTTGAAGTGGCCTATATCTAGACCGCTTGTCTTCTGATGTTTTGTTTTGTGTCATGATGGTGTATTTTGCAACCGGAAAATCTTCCGTTCGGAAGTTTGTATTTCTTCGTTAAACGCGTGTATTAGGGCCTATTTGATATGTAGAGCGCCCGACGGGATTCCGGCTACCGGTTTTTTCATTATAGTATTATCTTATCAATTCAAAAATTAGCTGGCTTACATCCAAGCCAGCAAAACTCAACGTATTGATGAAGATTGTATGAGGATGTACACTTGACAATGTCCTGGAAAACGGGACCTTGATTTGTTTGTATGTAACTTTGTCTTGGAGCGACCCCTCGCTTATTTTTTGATAATTTCCACAGCCGGAATACCGGCCCTGGAAATATATGCTATGAGAGTAACGTTTCGTTACTGTGTAAGATGAGTTTCTGAAGTGGCCAGCTTCCCGGCCACTTCGAAGTTTGTTGTGTTGCTAATTTTTTGATAATTTCCACAGCTCGAATACGAGCGCTAGAAATATATGTTATGGGGGTATCGTTTCGTTACCCCCTTATCTCATTTAAACCAACCTTTTATGGCATAATAACCATAAAAGACAAACATCTATATTTACACTACAACATTACTCTTATCTATCCAACTATTATGCGAATCATCAAACCCTAGCCATTTGACATATACTTTATCACCTTTCTTTCTCAACACCTTTTCTACCAAGTATTCATCCTTATGTTTCGTCTTTAATAGTTCTGGTTCGTAAAATCTACCTTGCACATCCTCTTCTTCTAAATCTTTAATTCTATATGTAGGCAGATTAGATGGAATAACTTCGCTAATAACAAATACTTCTGTTGACCAATTAGGTGTATATCCTTTCTCAAATAACCCTTTCGACTTACTTATACGAACATGATCACCTAACTTGTATTTGGGCTTAACACGCTTATATTCTTTTTGATACACTTTCTCCAATATTGTTTGCTCATTCTTCTTATTAACTTCTATAGGTTTTAAACCAATTGTTCTATGAATTTGATGATTATACCCTTTAACTAGTGTTGGTAATATCTCTATCCATTTATAGTTCCCTTGTGTCGTGAACCTTTTCCACATGTTCTGCTTAAGTGTTCGATTAAATCTCTCAACAACAGAAGCTTTCTTACCACTATAGGTTGAGTAGTGATTAATCTTATTTTCCTCCATCAACTTCTTAAACTCTTTATTGTAAAACTCTTTATCTTGATCAGTTTGTAAGTTGCTAGGTTTTCTCGTTCTTAATATGGATTCGAATGCTTCTGTAACATTCTTCCCACTCTTATCTTTAACAGGAACAGCAAACGCATATTTCGAGAACACATCTATAATCGTTAGCAAATACTTATAACCTTTATTGATTTTGGAAACGCCTTTTAATACTCCGCTATCCATTTCTACAAGATCAGCCTGCCAAAGATCATCGATACCTTTTATAACTACGCTTAATCTGTCAAAGTTTTTTCTAGATGGTTTGTGAATTTCTTCTACAATGTCTTCTCTAACACCTTTACCTTCTTCTAGTCAATCAGGCTTTTTAACGAATTGGGTTTTAGTAACACCACATACAGAACAAATACCTTTCTTTAGATATCTTCCATTCTTTGTTTGTTCAATTCTAATAGTATCTTTCTTCGTATCTGTCGATTTCTTGCACTTAACACAATACATCCTGTTTATTATATAGAAAATCAATAACTATCGCTGTTTAATATTATGCTATCAACATTCTCACCATCATCATCACTATCTTCGTCTTCTCTTTCTACATGCATAAGAAGCAATAGTAATTTACCATGTTTCAGATCAGAATCTTTAGATAGTCTAATTGCCAAATTATCATTTGTATTAAAGTGCAATGTAAAAGTTTCAACTAGAGAATCATTTAAATATATATCTATATAATACGTATTGTAAGATGACTCTATATGCATTAACCTACCTTTATAAAGAAATTTGTATGTGATAGAGACATTATGTATTAAAAAGAACGGAGTTTCAACATTTTCTGATATCAATCGACTATGAAGCTCTATAACATAACTCCGTTTGATGAAGTTAAGCTCTTCTTTCAACATAGCAATATCCTTTCTCACAACTGTATTATCTAACTCTGATGTCATTTTAACATTACCAAAGATATCCATATTTATTATATAGCAAACGTCTTTAGGAAAGCTCTCTCTCTATGTACATTACAACAAACAATAATTGTCCTTCTTCCATAGCAGAATTTTTATTTGGTTTAATCGTAATTATATCGTTCTTCTTAAAGTCAAAAGGTATCTCTTTAACCAAAGTATCACCCAAATATATATCTAGAAAGTATTTATCCAAACTTAAGTCCATGTGCATTATTTTCCCATTATAGAGAAATTTGAAACCGTTAGAGAGATTAAATATTCTAAAGATTGCCTCCTTAACGTTTTTAGCTCTTAATCGATATAGTAGAGGCATGGTTTCTTTCTGCATAACCAGTTTAGTAGTATCCATTCTAATCTTTTGAAAATCTTCTTTCTTTATGTATGTGTCTTGTAACGTTTCTAATGCATCTTCAAATCGTTTTCTATCGTTCTCTAATTGGGCTTCTATTGATCTAAGTTGACTTACGCTAACAACATCATTTAAATTCTCCAACAATTTTAATTTTTCTTCACGAATATCAACATCACCTTTTCTATCTTTAACATTACCAAATATGTCCATACTCATTTATTATACAGAAAATGCCCATCCTAGTTTTTCAAAACATTTCTTTAACATCTCTACTTGTCTAGGTGAGCGTTTAAAATCAATATCAACATGAACATCATGCTTTCTCAACAGATAGTGCAATACACATTTCAAGTTAATAAACAATGCTCTTTTCGGATACAGCTCCCTAAAGACCTCGTGTAAGTTTTCGAAGTCGTCTATAAGTGCTTTCTCCATATGTTGTAATTTTAATGGTTTTTGATCGGTAAGGTGATAGTGTATTAAATAGACATCGTCATAATATTTCGTGTATTTGTTTTTCTTTAGTACTTTTAGAACATCTTTTGTTGATATTAAATCTCTTGGTATATCTCTAAGTTCATCATTTAACATCTTGAGCACCTCTTCGGGAATAATTCTATCCTGTAAAGCTTGCAAACGAGATAGCTGTAACTTAAATCTTTTTATAGTATCATACCATGGTTTTCGTACGCAAGCAGCTTTCGTTTCTTCACAAGTACTGTAAACCCAACCACTCTCTACAGAACAATCGTCACAAATGTAACTACTCATACCTTTTGTTAATGACTTACTACCACAATAACTGCATTGTAATGGTCTAGAGCTATAACTCGACAACAAGTCCTTTAAGGTAATTATTGGACGTAACTTTTCCAACTCTTCTTCCGTGTACAAAACTTTTGGTATTAACCTTTTCCATAAATCGATAACATTATATACGTTGTCTTTATCTTTTAAGTCTATCTCGCTAACATCCTGAAAATACTGATAAAAATTATATCTATCTAGTGCATCTAGTTCATCCTCATGCTTCTCAAAATAATCTAAAAATCTATTGTGTATACCTTCCATATTTATCTTAAAGCAAAACTTTTATGGATACAAACCATAAAAGCACTTAATCATTTTTAATCATATACATAACGTCGCTAAAAGAATGTCCTTGATTTAGAAGATTTAAGACCTTAACACAAAGATGACCACATATAACTGAGTTAAAGTCTTGTATTCGTTCGTCATTGTAAAGTAAGTTTTCGGTACCAAGATATTGTACCAGTTGTTTAGGAGGAACACCACCATAAGAATCGAACACGTACTTTATGTTGTTATCTTTCCAATAGCATATCCAATGAGTACCAATGTTTTCTGATTTATCAAGGTTAACTACACCACACTCATTTACATAAGGTTTTTGTGGAAGTTCATCACTCATAAATACACCTCTAAATCGTTTTATCTTTAATTCTTTAACCAACCTCTCTATATCGAAGTTGGTCAATGGTTTTAGTTTTTTGACTTCTTTGGTTTACCTGCCCCTTGCTTTTCTTCCATAGCGATATTGTGTCTTTTTTGTTCTTCAAGTTCTTGTTTATTCTTCTTAGCATCAAGTATAGTTTTAGTAATCGCTGCTGCACCACCTGCTAATGAGCCAACTGCTCCTAAAGCTGCTAGAATGGCTGGAGTTGTAAAGATAAAACCGCCAATATGCTCTTTCTTAATCTTTTTCATTTGTGCAGTAGTTAAAGTTAAATCCATTCCTTTACCTTCTTTAATTTTCTTGGCTTTATCGTTAAGTTGTTTCTTTGTTAATACATGATCAATATTTAAATCCTTTAGTTCGTTATAAGGAACACTAAACATATAACCTTTAATGGAGCACATCTTCTCTATTTATCTAAGAGAAAATCTTGGTTTGCAAAAGAACAGTTGTTGTTGCTCCACCAAAATCAATTAGGGAATCATTCTCATCTGTTATCCTTATCTCAAAATTGTCAACCTTGTCTTTGGATATAGGGAAAAATAATTGATAAGTAGGCTCGTAAATAATACTATGTTTGAACGCAGCATCTGTTTTGAATGATGCTATAATTCCTGTTTCTCTATGTGTGTATTCTGTATCTTTAACAAACATGCCATCTGCTATATTACAGTGAACATTTATAGTATCAAACGGATGAAACTTTGGCAACTTACTTCCAATATGTGTTTTGTTCTTTTCTAAAACTTCAAAAACATTAAACCCGAGGACAGTGCCTATACTCCCAATTGTAACATCATTACTATCAGTTTCAATTTTAACTCTATTTCTTAAATGATCTTCTGATAATGTTATGTTGATGGATTGAGATTTTAAATATTCATTAAGACTGTTTAAGCTGTATTGCCCTTCTGGTATAAAAACTTGTCTATCACCATATGAGAAACTGTTTTTTTGTGTTATTATGTTTGGTGTCAGATATGTACTGTAAAACCCAACTAGTCCTATACTTAAATAGCTGCTCTTGTTGTCTAATTCGTAATGGAGTTTCTTCTTTAAAACAGAAGTATCACTCGTTAGCTTAAATACCTTAGCCATTTATTATATAATAAATGAATGAGTTTGATTTACCTAGAGATATTCCGAGAGAGAAAGTAATCAAGTTAATAGAAGATGTCATTCGAAAGTTAGAATACAGTTTAAAGAAGAAAAAGAGAAAACTACGAATTGTTAAATATGCATACTACACTTTGATCACGTTGTCGGTTATACTTTCTGCGACAACTGGGTTTATTAATATTTTTATACCTGTAACAATTTACTCGATATTAACAACGTCTCTTGCAACTGGAAGTGCTATAATAACAGGTTTGTCTTCGAAGTTAAACATAAGCAAAAGAAAAGACGAATATAAAACCATTGTCACTTGTATTAACTCATTTAAAGAACAGTTGGAGATGATAATAACATTAAATGGCGAAATGGATGGCGAATATATGAAAGATACGTTGCTTAAGATCAGAGAACAACTTAAAGATATAAGATCATAAAAGGTGTCCCGCTGTATTTGAATGTTCAAAATGTTCTTAAGGGTGAGCAAAACGCTCGCCCTACAGTTCATCCTCAAACTGTTTGAAAGGGGTCCAGTGCTGGTGGACCCCTGATTTTCTCTATAATAAATGAGTAAGAAAACTATTAATTGGGATGTAAAAGAGATGATAAAAGAAACAACAGCTAAGAAAAGAAATGGAGAGCTTATACCTGATGATGTTCGATGTCTTATCGTAGGTTCGTCGGGGTCTGGTAAAACGTTTTTGCTCTTTAACTTCTTATTACAGCCAGGTTGGTTAAACAATAATTACTTCTACATATATTCTAAAAGCATGAATCAACCGAAGTATGAGCAGTTAAAAGATCGATTTGAAAAGGCAGAACTAAAGTTTAAGAAGCAAATAGCAACGTTCTTAAGCGGTAATGATTCTATTGTGCCTATTGATGAATGTGAAAAATATTCTGTTGTTGTGTTTGACGATTACATTTTGGAGAATCAAGATACTGTTAGAAATTACTTTACAAGAGGTAGGCATAGACATTTAGACTGTTTCTATCTCGCACAAACATATTCAAAAGTACCTAAACAGCTTATAAGAGATAACGTTAACTTCCTATGCATATTCAGACAAGATGATACTAATCTTAAACATGTGTATAATGAGTTTGTTGGAGGAGATATGTCTTATGATAAATTTAAAGAGATGTGTTCAAAATGTTGGCAAGAAGATTATGGTTTCATAGTAATTGATATGACAAGGAAGGTAAACAATGGTAAGTATAGGAACAAGATAAAACACTTCTTGAACGTTTGATGTTTATTGACGTTTGACGTTTTAACGTTTGACGTTCTTTGACGTTTATTGACGTTCTTTGACGATTATTGACGTTCGTTCGTTTGCTATACAATAAATGGATGAGAAAGAAATTGATAAGAATATTAAGTTGAAGGAGTTCTTGATAAAGGGCTTCAAATCTTGGAAGAAAGAAAGAGCAGGTATATACGATAAATTTAAGACACAAGAGCAACCTGTAATTGATGCTATTCAAAACTTAGGGAGTGAGATCAAAGAAGTAGCAGAACAAAATAAAAATCTAATAACTGAACTTGTTCCAGTTGCACATAAGACGGCTTCAATAGATCCCAGTCTACTAGAAACACCTAAAAAGATAACTTATGATAGTTCTCCAAGCAGTAGTGATACGCCTATAACGGGAAAAATAAAACAAATGAGGAAACAAATTAAAGACAAAGTGGAAGGAGTAGAACCTTTAACAACAGCACAGTCATTTGGTAAGATTGCAACGAAATATTATAGTAAAAGAAATGATACTGTGTTTGGAATAAGAACTGTAGAAGAAGATGGAAAAATAATAAACAAGATAGGAAATTTGGAAGTTAAAGTGAATGGTGATGATTTGATAATTAATGGTAAAACTTATAAAGGAACAGAAGGTCTATGGGAATTGTTAACGACGAATACTAGTAAAACCATTGAAGATTATGATGATGATGATTTTGAACAGTACAAGGAAATAATTATAGACTCAGATGCCGCCTTCCAAAAATATAATCGAGATAAAAAGGTAGCATCTAGTAGAGGTTCAAAGTACATTAATATTATCAAGCCTATTTGGGATAATTATATTAAACCAACTTTACCTCCAACTCCTAAAAAGAACACGACACCTAAAAGGACTGGTGAAGGAATTAAACAATATACAGAGATACCTAAAGAATATATATGGATGGATGATGTGAGAAAGTTAATTGATCGGCTAATAGTTATAGATGGAGAAGAAAAGGCTGGTAATCATAACTTTTACAATGAGAAAGTAGGTATAGTGAGTATGATTAATAATAAGCTTTCACAATTTATTCCTAATGATCCAAAAGGTATAGGTTATTTGATTAAGATCTTAAATACGTTACCACCACGATTCTGGAATGATGAGAAGCTTGGAAAAGGATTAGTAAATGATTTGATTAATAAACTCCCATTTGAATTACATATTCCAGGTTTCAGATTTTGCGGGCCTGGGACTAAGCTTCAAGAAAGGTTAGAGAGAGGTGATGAAGGTATTAACCCATTAGATGAGGCTTGTAAAGAACACGATATATACTACAGAGACAATAAAGATACAGAGTCGAGACATATTGCAGATAAGGAACTAGAAACTAAAGCATGGAAGAGAGCATTTAGTAGTGACGCATCAATTGGTGAACGATTAGCTGCTTTTGGGGTTGGTACTGCTATGAATGCTAAGGTTAAGTTGGGATGGGGATTATAAGTTTTTAATTGTTATTATGTATGATTCTTTTATGGATACGCCCCATAAAAGTGTTGTTTCAAGATTTTCTTTATAATAAATGGATAGTGTTGAGAGTTATGAGTTACAGAGTTTTAAAGCTAACACAAGAACATTTAATAATTTGAATGAAGCTAACAAAGATATTGAGTTCGATTTCGACGTGGGTGAAGGGTTCGTACATCCACACAAAGCAGATTGTCATATGACTTTTGAAGTTGTTGGTGCATCAGCTGGAGGAACATTTGGTGCAAATGATACTATAAAACTTGTAGATAACTTCTTCCCATTCTTCTTTTCTCAAATTGAGGTTAGAAAGCATGGTGTTGTTATAGATAAGATCGAACTACCAGGAATAACATCTACAGCTGTCGGAACATTAAAGATTTCCAAGCCAGAAGTTGAATATCTAAAACAAGCAGGATTTGAAACAGATGATAAACTTGGTCTAAGAAAGGACTTTAGCGTTTTGTACCCATTAAGATTAATTCCAGGCTTCTTAAGTGATTATAAAGAGGTTATGTGGAAAGGTGGATTGAGAATAACATTTACAAAAGCTAACAACAATAACGATGTTTTGTACAAATGGACTGGATCAGGAGCAACTGCTCATGATGGAAAAATAACAATAAAAAGTATGGAGATAAGAATGCCTATTGTTGAATACGAATCTAATTATGAAAACAAGTTAAAGTTGAATATTCTTAAAGAACCAAAAATCATGTTTTCATTCCATACTTATCAATGTGTTCAAAAGACTGTTGTAGGTTCTTTCTTGGAGTTTGATGTTACTACTCAATTTAATTCTAGACAATTTGATATGCCTGATTTCGTAGTTGTAATGTTCCAAACTGATAGAAGTGGCAAACAAACAGTAGATGCAAGTAAGTTTGATCATTGTAAGGTAAAGAACATCTATCTTAAGAATGGGAGGAATGAGGTATTTCCAAAAGAATCAAGAAACTTAGATATTGCTAACAAGGATTATTTCAAGATGTATGAAGATTATACTGCGTTTAAGAGAATAACGTGTGGCAACACCGAAATGTACTATGACCCTAAAGAGTTTATAGATAACAGACCAATGTATGTGATTAATTGTAGTAAGAGGAAGAATGTATCGGTAAATGAGAGAACAAACATAAAGATTGTTGTAAACTTTGCAGAAGCTGTGGCTGCTGATACTATATGTTATGCGATTTTAATTGGGCGAAAGAACTTTACATATGATCCTAAGAATGAGAAAGTAGTAGAAGAGTTTTAGATAGTTAACAAAATATCAAAAACAATTCAAGGATCTAAGAGCCAGTATCACTGGCCCTTTATCAGTTGGTCACCCTCAAACTGTTTTGATCAACGATTGTTTTATGGAGGTTTTTCCATCAAACGAAATTGACGAAAATGATTAAATATTTTCTGGTGAAGATAAAAATTGAAAAGTGTTCATTGATTTTCTATATAATAAATACGATGGCAAAACACGTTGATTTTTTAAACAACCTTGGAAGTATTGAACAAAAACAGGTTATTGGATTAAGAGAATTAGAATTAAATACGGAATATAAAATTGTAAAAATGGAAAAGATTAAAACTAAGTTTGGGAAGAGCATATTAGCCGAATGTGAGAAGTTCAAGGTTTTTCTTCCACCTAGATTTACAAAACACTTAACAGATAAAATGATTGATGAGATCGTTAAAGATGGAATAAAAATCAAATACACTGGTCTAAAAGGTAACTATCCAACTGTTGAGTTCTGTATGTAAATCCAAAAAATGAACAAAAATGAACAAAAATATGTTGTCAGAACCAAAAAATGGAGTGTTTAGAAATGGATTCCCAAAAAAAGTTCATTCTTACTAATAACTTTAATGTAATTGTGAAAAATGTGCAAACCGAAGTTCAAGTGATTTTTGATATTAACGGCTGTCTATTCAGCTTGAATTACGATCAGTGGACAGAGTTTAAGAAGTCATTGTTTCCTATAGAGAACGAAGTTAACAGAAGATTCCATTATCAGTGTCCGAACTTGTAATTTTAAGTATGTTCTAAGTGTTTTATGGTTATAAAGCCATAAAACTGAGATCTTTAAACATACACAATGCATAAGGAGAAGCAGTACTTTTGAATGTCATTTAAATTTTAAAGATACATGTATAAATAAGAGATTTATTTGAGTTTTTTGTAATTATATCCTTAGAGTTATGCAATTTATAAGACATTCGATAGATAGGAAATTTATTTGTCTATTGATTGCCGTTTGAATTTTGAAAATCGATTAATATTTGACGAAGTTACAGCAAGTTCAAAATTTCGGGAATTTTTCACGGGTTTATTTTTGAGTTTTCGGGAAAATGTTATTCTTTAAAAAATTCTTAGAATTTTGTGAAGATTATGCTTGTATTTTTTATTTTTCAAATATCTGAATTTTTATTTTTGCAGTGTATACAACTTATAATTTTTTTCAGAAATTTGCCAACTTTTTTATTTGATGAGTTAGCACATTATAACTATGGGGACGTAAGACTACCCTATTAAAAATATTTTGGGTAAACACTATAATATTGGGCAAGTGAGTTGGCAACACTGACATTTTTTCTTTTTTTGAACATTGATGTTTTAGTTATATTTGCTAGCTAGGTGGACATTCTAAGAAGTTACTCAGTTACTCAGTAGATAGTGCTGTATATCGTGTAGTTTATCACTTTGCTAATAGATGGCGTTGCTTGTAGAAGTATTTGTTCATATATAAGGACTAATTTTCACTTGATTTCTTTGAGTACATGTTAGCCGAGTGTGCTCGCTCATGGTCTGGCCAGCTATGAGTCGTTATCGGCGTGGCCGTCGCAGGTTCGAGTCGCCTCCAAGTCAGAAGAAGGATTTTCACTCTCTCATCTATAAGCCAAGCAAATCAGATTGAGTTGACGTGAATGGAGACTAGCGCTAGTCGGGAAAAGAAAACGAAGGCACAAGAGAAGCAGCAGCAGAAGCAGCAGCAGAAAGAGAAACGGAGGCACAACAGAAGCAGCAGCAGAAAGAGAAACAAACAGAAAAAGGAGCCTGAGAGGCAGCCAAAAGCAAACCAAACAAACAAATAAGAGAAAGGCGTAAGGTCCACCTGTGCACAGGTTTTGCTGCTTTTTACTTTGAAAATTTATTTATGATTTTAAATGTCATAAAAGCCTATGCGACACACTAAACTTTATCTTCTTATAATTCAGCTATTTCTGAACCAATTTCGATCAAACAGAAGCTATTTTTTCAATCAAAGACAGCCCTATAAGTTATAAGTTTTAGATGTAAGTTTTTATGATTTAAATGTCATAAAAGCATATTCAGTCTCACTTTAACATTGTAGTTATGGGAATACTTTGCGCCATGTGACTTTGTTAAAGTACTATGGTCAGTGGCGGGTTTGTAATTTTTTGGCAGTTAGGGAGTAGAGGGGGAATTGCGCTCGTAGTGAGCATAACAACCTACTCATAACAACTAAAGGCCTGTTGAAACTTGCCTTCAGATTCTAGGAACGGGAGGGATCAAATTTCATCCAGAGTGCCTGATCTCTACTCAAGTGAATAAAGTTTATTCCCTCCCAATTAATTTTATGCGATCAGAGCATAACTGCTCTACGGAATATGCTACGCAGACAATCCAATAAATATTACGTCACAATCAATTTCTAACGATAATATAAAGAGGAGCGTCATTTCACACTTTGCTTGAGGGGGGCCAAGAGCACCACTTACATAAGAATTTCACGTTTTGTACCAGCATATTAGTACACAATCTAGTAAAGTATATGTATTCCTCAAACTCTTGGGGAGGCAACTGCCCCCTCCTAATTGACGCCCCTGAATATAAAATAAAAACTTCTGGTTTCAACATTAATTTCATGCGCTCCCAGCATGGCTGCTCTACAGGGTAGGCTATGTATACGATTCAATAAATAATATTACGTGATAATAAAAATCCTACAATGGAAATAGGGGTCATTTTTCTTCTTCAACAGGGATCATTCTTTCTTCTACAGGGTTATTTTTCTTCTTCTATAGGAACCATTATATCTTCTACAGGTGCAGTAGGGAACATTATTCTCCTTCTTCTACAGGGACCATGATAAAAATGACGTTACATATACGTTTACGCAGCAATATAATAAAAATAAAAATATCAAGTGATACATGTACTACGTAAAGAAATCATTCACCTCACATGCAATTAGGAAAATAATTTGGATCATCCACACCGATTTTCCTAACAGTACATAATGTAACTACAAGTGAAAGCTTCAGAAATAGTACAAAAAGCACATGTGTTTCACTTTAACTTGATTTTTCTCTATTTTTTAAAAAAATGTGGGTTAGACCACTGTTGCGCTCACCCCCTCAATTGGTCTTTACCTGTTTTGAAAGGTATTAAGTATTTCTTAATTGTAACCCTTAAGACCACGTTAGAATTATAGGAACACTTATAACAATAATGAAGTCCGATTTTATACAGCACAAAATGATAGGTAGTGCATTACATTCGCACATCATGATACATGCTGACTGAGCCCTTGTTTCTTCCAGACCTGTTTCTTTGGGGGGCACTGCCCCCCGGGGCAGATCGAAGTATTACGTCTATAATATAATAATAAATAGAATAGTATCAGCAGTGCCCCCCCGGAACATTGTTTCTGAAAGAAACACTGACTAAGCCCACCCTCAAAAAGGAATACGGCAAGAATAATGAAAATTATAAAGAGTCATTCTTCGCTCAACTCCTAAATTCAAGCCCTTCTCTCTGTGTAGCGTCTGGAGTGCATGCCTTTTATGCGCAATGTTATGTGATCAATTCCTGGTGGGAAATAGTTCAAATCTTTAGAATGGTTCAGATCCCAGTAGAAACTAGGTCTCGCTTTACTTCGCTGCTCACAATTCCATTGACTAATCGACCCAATATCTTTGATTCTGTGACATTTTCGGTAAGGAGTGCTCAAAATTGCTTTTATTTTGAGGAAATGAATTATGGACCTTACGTTCTGGTCGTTATTTCATTGCTTATTCTTTCTGTGACATAAGCCAAATAAGGTTGGAAGAGTGAATCTTATTCCGAACCAGCTTTAGCAAAAATTAATGAGCTTAAAGCAACGCAAAACATATAAAACTTTACGCAACGCAAAACTACTATGCCTATTATTGCACACTAAAATGCAGATATTCAGTTTGCGTTGACTCAAACCGTTACTTAACGGGGTCCCTGTTTGTATTCCCTAATGAATTAATGCTGTATCTACAAATAACTTAATTTGTAGGCAGTGGTGCCCACCCCCCCTTATGTGTATGACGCACCCCCCCAATTGTCTATCCGTAGGTGTTCTTCCATGAAAAAAATCTTCTTTTCGATTAATTTTACCCCCCCTCATCAAACATATTTATATAGATTTTAACCCCCCCAAATATTTCAATGACGCAGTTTGCGTCATAGCCCCCCCTTGTGGGCACCCCTGTTGTAGGGGAAGGAGAAATTGCCTTGCCACTCCACCATGGTTCCGCCACTGGGTCTTACAAAATGCAACGTTTTCTGTTTTTTCATTGTTTCTGTTAACGCTTAATCATGCAACTTACAAACGCATGAATTTTTTATGTTATGATTTTTCCTGCTTCTTTCAAAATGTTTAATAAAATATATTAGTCGAATATACAATTTCTCATCTTTGTATTTAAAACCTTACTGTAAATATATATTCGTAGCAGCAGTAAGAAAAAAATGGCCGCCTTTGTTGATTGTTACTCTCGGAAACGATCTACAATTTTTCAATGTCATATTTTGTAAGATTCACAGTTTTTATTGATAATTTATTATAAAACAGTCATTGCTCTTAAAACCTTCGCGAATGTTTTATTATTTACAATATACTATAAATTGTTCGATTAATGTTAGTAATTTGTACGCGTAAATTTTCATTCCTAGACTTGTAACTCGTTCATGCAAAGCATTCTGGGTATACCTTGAAGCAGCAGAAGAGGATCTATCATGGAGACTCACGTGCTGAAGTGGAATCGAATTTTAAATTCGGCAGGCCCACAGCCGAGACCTCGTCATGGTCACCGTGCTGTAGCAATCAAAGATTTAATGGTGATATTTGGCGGTGGTAATGAAGCCATCTTCAAAGAATTGCATGTTTACAATACAAGTAAGCATTTTCTGTGATGGTCATTACGCTTCTCTTGAAATGGCCAGTTTTGTTTTCAAATAGTTATCACATAGATTTACATATGTAATAAGGTAAATCCAATAGTAATTTCATGCTATATGTGTCAGTATGGTGTGGAGTGTCTTTTGAACTTTTACGAATGCTTAAAAATATATATGATAATTTAGTTTATTTGTTTATTACTCTCTATGTATTTTTCCAATATGGCGGCCTCCAAGTGAAAAACATTATCTGTATTTCAGCTATGTTTTTTTGATATGTATAACAATGTAGAATGGTAAATCGTTGCAACAAAGTAAGATTCGATTACAATGGATGCTGTAAATGCCATCATATCACTTTTTGAGGTATAACACATGTTCATAAGAGCAATTTGAGGTAATATCTACCTCGTAAAGTAGGATTACATTTAGTATTTTGTATACCTAAGGGTCCATTAAAAAATCGTTGAAATTAAGTGTGATAAGTAAAATGCGGAAAAATTACAGTCTACACTAAGAGAATGTGTTGTGGTTCGGGTATACGTAGAAATTAATTTAAGAGGCTTCGTGATAGCAGTAGCTTTAAAGGATTGGGGACCAAAGTTTAGTTGAAGGGGACCGGCTTTTTAAAGGAAAAATGTTAGCTTTGCTGATTTCTGTTAACGTTAGGGCTATGTACTTGTATCGGTAATAGTTAAGAACAGCTACTTCTCATCTCCCGTGCACGAGGATACATCTTACTGTTGCACTATTTAAACACCCTAAGTACAAGGGCAAGAACTCAGTCTATTACCTACTTTTTAACATCCTAGATAGTCAATGAATAATTCCTGAAAGTATGGAGTTTCTCGTCCTTCCCTAAATGGGAAGTACGGCTCCTTAACTATAACCCTTGTATCATTGTATTCGTATCCCTTATGTGCGCTTTCGGTAAGTACATACAGTTTCTACAGCATTTCGCTTTCCTTATTTCCACAGAATATACTTCAACCCATTTCTTTAGTAAATTAATTACTGAAGGGATCACCACGTATTGAGTATAAATATATTGCCTTTTGCATAAAGTTTACTTCTTCTACCTTGAACTTAGTTCTGTTAGCATATTAATAGTTTTAGTAAAGCATGTTTGCGTTAGAGCACTTCGTCATATGCCACTACGAGTGTGGGAGCCTGAGTAACATATTGCTGGTAGTAGCAAAAAGAATTAGGGCATCGGCGGGTTAGACGGGCGTTGATGTGAAATTACTGGTAGGGTACCGACGGTGTGTGGTAGGCAGTAAACTTCCGGAAATTGTCTCCAGGGCACAAACTTTGGATTGTTATTATTATTTTTGAAGGTTTAGTAGTAAATTTTCAGATCTATTGAAATGAAACTTTGTCAGTTTTACGTCCCACGTTTATGCCGGCTAGGCAAAAGGAGGCGGTGATAATTAGAAATGAATGAAAAAAGTGGGAGGGCACCAAGAAAACCCATGGACACGGTATTTTCAGATCTATTAACTAACTTTCGGGGTTATTTTATAACCTTGCATTGCTTTCTGGTTTAGGAAGTAAAAAGTTGCACTTGATGTTATATATATATATATATATATATATATATATATATATATACACACTTGAAGTATGTCTGGGCTATGAAGGACGGGGCAAATTACAGCTCTTGTTTTTGTCGAAGATTACGTGCCCCTACGTGGGTTTGAATCTACTGCGTGCTCCTACGTGGGTTTGAATCTGCTACGTGCTCACAAAAAACGAGTACTAATGTCATGATTAAAAACATGCGTTATTTTCTCCTAATGGAAGCTGCTAGAATTAGGGGTAGTTCGGTTTCCTTATGTATTTGGTAAGATCAGGTCTAGCTCTTACGTTACTCTTGTGAAACACACACATATTATAGTGGGGTGTATTAAAAGGAACTTAACCTCTCATTATCTCAGTTGCTGTTATGCGCTTTCTAATTTTTAAAAAAGATATTTTTGGTTAACTTTACAATACCCGCTCCAGTTGATATCCGTACGTAGTCGAGAAATTACACTGGATTACTTTTAACAAAATCAGTCCAAATTTCCTTTTAAGTTACATTTAAGGTCTAAGAATTTAAGTCACATTGCTTGTAAATATCGTACACACACTCGTAATGTTCGCTTTTTTTTTTTTTTTTTTTTTTTTTTTTTTTACTAAAATCTCGGTGTCAAAATGCAGGTGCGGACATTACACGGCTCGTTCAAAAAAACACTCAATTTTGTCTTTTTTTTTTTTTTTTAAGTAAATTTCATTTTGAACTTCCTACATAATATCGGTAAATAATTGAATGAAAACCAGATGAGGACCACTGATTGAAACAAATTTATGGCATTTAAAATCATTAAACAAATTATGTAAATCTTACCTTTATTTTCTCCTCGAACATAATTTTCAACCACGTCAGCACGCACTTGATGTAAAGTCAGAAACACAACACAATCGTAAATGTAAAAATATTAAAATTATTTGTAAGCAGTTTTTTCCACTCGAAAGAAACAAATTGTAATACACGAGTAGTTCGGCACCTTTGGCTCTTTTACTCATCTGACGACCGTCGATAAGGTCCGAGGCGTTATCGGTGTTTTCTTCGTTCACTTTATCTTCTCAAAGGAGATCGTCTTCCGATCCATCAAGTGCGTTTCATGTACTAGTTACCGTAAAACTTTTAACAGTGAGATCACTGGATATTCTTTTTCACGCAGCAAGAATCCACGTACTAACTTCCGAGATTGACGCCCTTCTTAGACGTCCAGTTGCCGTTGTACCCCCTCCAGAAGCCGTCCAATCACGGTAGCTGCGCCTGAATGCAATCTTAAATGGTTTGTTCACAGATCTGAAGTTGGGGTGCGGACATTACAGGAGCGTATACGGTAGTGCCATCATCAGTGTCATCGGCGCCGTAACTTCCAGTGTTACTCTCTTCCCGGTAAGTTATGAAATATTCACTCGAGCAATAATGCCAAATACAATAGAACATCGCAAGTAGTTTGGTGGCTTTTCTGCTAATATGAATTTATATTGCACATAGCACAATATCAATATAATCATTGCTTTTACGCTCCGCTCTTATTTTGTGCGTAACGTGCAAATACAACTTTTGAAGCCCCATATTGTCAATCTGCACTATATTTTTTATCTTCATTCCTCTGAATATAACCGGAACGTCATTCCACTGAAAACTTGGAGCATGCATTTTATTTTATTTATTTATTAATTTTTTCTTCTCCAGCACGCGAAATTCTTTAGTTAGCAATGTTTTACGTACTACACAGTAAGGTGCGGATCAGAAGTCAAAATGTGCATTCCAATTGTGTACGTAAAACTTGCATGCTCAAAGTGTGCACTTCGCACTCTTAGACACGGTTCAAGACAGTAGGGAGGAAATGATGTGTGCTACTCTATCCTCTACATTGACGACTGCATCGAGTAGGATTTTTTTTTTTTTTTCAATGGGCGGATTACACGTGACATTGTTACCCCATATAACTTAAATACCTGTACTAATATTGGAATCTGGCATATGTGGAGATCTCATATCTTTGTGTCACATGTATTATTGGTACTTATTGTATAGCAAGGATAAGATAGCATGACATCTTGGTAACCAACAGCGTATCTTGTTACTCTTCTCACTATACGTCGAAGAACGAAGGCACGTAACGTAAGAATATTGAATCTTCCCTCATACAGAAATTTTAACAATAACGTTAGAAACGAAACTTCTTTTAATCGCATACCCATCGTTGCTAGTGCGCTTGTTTCGTTTTTTTTTTTTTTTTTTTTTTCTCATGCAAGCTTTGTTTTTTTCTTGTTGATTACTTTTTAAGAGAAATATAGTTCGGACATTTTCATATCATACATTGTATAGCAGACAGCGTCAGCAAATTCTAAACATATAAATATATCTGGTATACTTAGCTTTGTAGCACATGACAAGTTTTTGTCGGGATACGAAGATTCTAGCAAGCATTATTGATGGACAACTTTCAAGCAACACTCAATTACCGCATCCAACTAAAATAGTTGAGCTTCGTGTTCTACCAAAGAAAGCTTCATTGGAAGTAGAAAACTCTCGTCGAATTTCCAATGGTACGTTTCTGCGACGTTGTATTTGGTCAACTCGCAGACATCGCGTGCAGTGGCCATACATACGACAAGGCCAGCTCCAAGTAACCAGTACAATTCACACTAAAAACTAAAATTAATTGAATCTACGTTATCACATTTCATGTCATGTATTATCGAGCTTCCGCGTGCCTGTATAGTTAGCGTGCGCGTCTTCGGCATAGGAGATCCGGGTGCGATTTCTTGAGCAACTTAACATGGGTCGGATTCCACATTAAGCAGTAAGTCCACGTCTCATAGGCTCGCTGCTGAAAGGATGCTAAACCCAAAACAAATTGAACCAAACACCTGTTACCATTTAACATTTAAAAAATTCAACGAAAAATAATTATACTGTGTTATGTGACCCCTTAGTATACAACAAACTACTTGCGAATGTTTACTAATTGAAGCTTTAGGGTACCTACTACGTAAATAAAGTGGACCTATGACATTTTCGACACCAATGAAATTTGAAACCACAGAGTATCCTCAAACACTAAAATATACACTATTTGCACTTGTTTGATCGTCACTTTGTTTTACTATTATTATTTTAGTTTAAGTGTTCCGTCATGTATTTTCTGACCATGGTTATATCTTCTGCTACATGCGTGCACATATCCATTAAAATGTTAACAATCAGCATTGCGCGAGTCTGTCAAATTTTATTACGCAGGGATTGAAGTAATGTTTACATGAAATTTATAATTATTTACAGATAAGGTATTGGGCAAATAACTCGGTAAAGAATCTGAATGAAAATAATACAAACACTGCACTTCTAGATACCCAGAAAGTACCACACCAGCCTTATCCAGTATACATTGAAAATACTATTACGTGGTTCCGAATTAAAAAGTCTGAGGTCTGAGTTAAAATTCGATTGCCGAGAGGGTAATATAAATTTAAAAGATCGTGTCACAGAACTTCTTACGGTTGCAGAAAACAGAAAATGCGGTTTTGGGATATTTTGAAATACCTTATGAAACACATCATCATAATATAGATTCAGGAATTTTATTTGGGGCCAAAAGTGACACCTAGAGGCTGTTTTTCTTGCGAGTATGTTTTTTCTTAAAACAGTCAATAGAGGTTTCTTAGGTAATAGCTTGGAGACAGTGATTACAAGAAAAGAAAATACATGGAGTACAGGTACAATAATAACACCAACGTTTGACAGTGGAACACTGACTGACAGCATTTTACAGTGAATTACGTCACTTAACAAGCGAATGAAAACACTTTGTAGGAAAGGTGTCTGCAGTGGTTTTCCCCTTTTTTTTTTTTTTTTCTTCTTTCTTCTATGTTTTAATTAATCTTACTTTTATCCTCCGTAAACAACGCTCTGCAGTAGTGACAAACTTTGAAGTGCATGGATTATTCAGAAATTTGGGTGATTGGTTGAGAATATTCCAGAACGTTCCTCATACTGTCCGTAAATTTATCTGTTTAATAGTTATTGAATGATCTGTCAGGGAATCTCGGACAATTCTGTAAAGTATCACTAGCTGATTTAAGTGACTGTAATTGGAATCAATTTCGTAAATTTCTTCTTGTTTCTTCCTCTTTATTATCCCGCTGATTATTTCATCATTTTGGCCGTTTTAATTTTATATTAGCAAACTGTTATTGTTAATCTGCAGTAGGACGAAGATGGAATGATAGTCAAATAATTGTTACCAAGTGAGAAAGTAAATGGTGGAATACTAAAGCGGAGATATACGTCTTAAGACACTACGCTGCTTTTACTAGAGGAAAACGCTGAGCTGAGTATGTTCTCGTAGCGTTCACTGTTTATTACTCTAGAAGTTTTCCAGTTTTCCATACTAACAGTGGACATTAACTGGAAGATTTGTGAATAACGGTATCAAAAATAAAATTGTGATTAACATTGAAATTTGGTTTGCTATTTCTGCGTTAGAGAAGGTTTTTTTCTCTGGAAGACAAGGTGTCGGTACTCATCGCGTATGTTTTTATTCTACTTGCACATTTGTAATACATAGTCCGACATCTTCGTTGCTTCTTGCTTTTGATATCACCTCAGAACAATCATGAATCCACATATTTGCTAGAGTAAAACTGTGTAAGGGGTAGTTCTACTGTTCTGATTCTCAGTTAATAGTTTGTCCGCCCAGCACAGACACTTAGATAATGGTGCTATAAGGTTTATATGACAAAGCCTCCTTTCACATTCGCGCAGCTACGAGACTATTTTCCTGCAGATATTCACGGAAAAATAAGTAAACTGCTTCTCTTTCATTGAAAGGAACTTAAGTTGCTGCGAGGACAAGCATCAAAACCTGAACGAGTGAAAGAAATTACTAGGTGGAAGCTATTGATTGCGACCGATTCCATTTGAAATCGTCCAGGCAAACCACAATTGGTCGCCATCATAGTCTCAGATTTCATTTTTTTTTTATATATATATATATCTACATGCAATATTATTAGACCCATATTTTTTCTTTTTGCTGAAAAAAAAAATTCCTTCGATATACAGCCCTCCAAGATGGCTGTCCTCCTCTTGGATTGCACGAAAAACTTATAAATATGTCAAATTAGAAGTTCTGTTGTAGAGAAACGAGTGTACTTAGTAACATAATCGCAATAGCAAGAAGAGTATAAAGTTGTATGTTTCGGTGGAGGGCCAAAATTCGTCTATTGGTTCAATAGGAATCGCGCAATTCACTCGCAATGTTGCCAACTTTGGTGAAATTTTTGCTAACTTCAAACATTTTTTTTTCTGTCCTCACGAGCAATATCAACCATCTGCTTCTAGCATCGAAACCTACTCCGTAAGGTCTCTTGAAAATATAAAGGACTTAAGTTTCTGATTATTACATCCCACGTTATAGCATGATGAAAAGCTGAAAAATTCCATTAAGACTCCATGTTTGGACGCCATTTTCTCCAAAACCCCACCTTTTAAAAATCTGGTTTTTTACACAATTATTGGGGAAGTACCTAAGTATTTAATATCCGTTAACCGTTCATGCGGCTGCAGCCCCTAACATTCGCAATTAATAATTGAAATTTCAATTTTTGTACTTGAAATGTAAATATTTCCTATGGGCATTTAGGTCCTATACACAAGGCGATTTGAAAGGGAGTATGATGATTTTGAGAGATGAATCCTGACATCAAATCCAGTAGAAAAGTTCCTTTAATCATGAGTCGAATTCCGCTTCGTTTTCGAGTTGCAGAGTTTCTAACTCGGGACCCAAAATCGGCTCGCGACAATGGAAAATAAAATATAAAATTTCGCGTTAAATCAGAAACTGTGTGTTAAACTTATGATGAAGTTCGGAAAGTTAATTTGTATCAATATGATAATTTTTACGTGCGTTGCAATTCGGTTGGCAGTGTTGCCAACTTGGTAGAAGTTTTATTTGTTTCTGAATGACTACGTGGTTTTTATTTGATATTTGGTATTCATTAATGATTGTAAACATCACATGAAGCACAATTTTCCCCACATCACCACAGTTTTCGAAAATTTACATGCATTTCATTAAAAGGTTTTATCTCGTGCGTTATTGATAGTGTGCAACATTGAGGGTGAATTTCACTTGATGTGTGCCATCATTAGTAAAACCGAAATGTCGAATAAAAACTACGTCTGTGTAAGTTGTTGTAATAATAATAATAATAATGAAGAAAATGTATTTTTTATTATTGCAACACCTCTCGTAACTCTACGCATCACGTTCGAACTTGTTAAAGAAGTTCTGCTGCAACCACGAAACAGTTCATTAACTAATTCAGTGTCGTGAACATCGTCCTAGTGTTCTTTGGAACCATGAAAATTGTTTTCACTGGTAACATGACATTGTGGTGCACTAGTTAAGTGTTCGTGTGAATAACAATGGAGAAGTCCTATTACAGTAAGGACCGTATTAAATGTGTTGATTATGCTAAAAGTCAGAAGAGGATTGTGCAGAAAGAATTCTCGACAAAAATTTTATCTTGTGGTAAAATATATAGATCGCGTACAGCGTGTCTGACAAAACTTACTATTAGGGGAGGATGATTATTTGTGTCCTGTACACAAGTCGATTTGAAAGGCAGTATGAAAAATTTTAAGAGGTGAATCCTTCACCGTAGTCGAGGTTTCATCGATAACGTCCGTTTTAATGGCGACACATTCATGTTTAGTATGTTAACTGTCTCCTTTTAGCATACACTGCATAACCATGGGGCGTAAAACTGAATGATTTTATTTCTTATTTCCAACACCAGAAATATAATTTCTTAACTTCCAGATTGCACAGACTTATGGAGTCCTCCCTTACTACACGGAACGCCTGAATTCTAGCAAATTCAGAAAAGGATACTTCACGTTTAAGATTACGTTGTAATTCATGGCAGCTGCCACCTTCATTCTTCAAGTTGAGGACATTTCAGTTACTTTTGATTCTTGTAAAATGGATGTAGTGTGTTCGAGCAATTAATTTGTAGTATTCATGATCCCGATATTGAATCTGTGGGGCTCGTGCATGTCCATTAATGTATGCAGTGTAACTTCTATTTCAAGTCTGGAAGGAATTTCTGAGAGTCGAAGGATCTAAGGGCACCACGCCGAGACTCGTCTGGCAGAAGAGAACAACTCCAGGCAGATTCGATCTGAGACTATGGCAGCTTCTGTTGCGGTCAACATCGAGCCCATTAATCTCTTTAAGAATCCTCTGATTCTTTCCGTTTCTTTATTCTACTAATTTCAATGTATAATCTGCCTCATTTAGTGCATAAAGCACTGTGAAACGTTAAACTAAGGTCGTGAGTTTTTTTTTTTTTTTTTTTTTTTTTTTTTTTTTTTTTTTTTTTTTTAACGAGTGCCAATTTCCCAGCACGCGTAAATTTTTTCTGCTTATATATACACACGATGAAAAAGATGATAATGCTAAAAATATGAATTTAGTCTACCCCCTTTTTGTGTGTGTGTGTGTGTGTGTTTGTTTGTCTGTTTTTTAAACAAATTTTACATGCTATGCAATGATTCTTCTGTGTAATGTTAATTAGTTTATCCCAATTTCTATCAAGATGCTGCTCATTATGAGAAATGTTACGCAAGGAGCTCCTTCGTGACGCGGTTAGTATACGCGCCTTTGACGTGGGAGACCCGGGTTCGATTCCCGGTGGTAACTCGTGGTTCGTATTCCACTGTAATCAGTGAGTCCCGTCTCATATAGCCTCGCGGGGCCTCATGGTAGAGCGTTCACCTCTGGTGCATGGGATCCCTTGTTCGATCTCAGCTCGCGCCAAGTGAACTTTGTGGTGGAGAAACACCGTGTGCGTGGGTTTCCTCAGGGTTCTCTCGTTTCCTCCCACTTTCTTCATTCCACCATTTCATTTATTTCTTGTCATCAGTCTCTTTTAGCCTAGCAGGCATAACCGTCGGACGTAAAGCTCAAACATTTCATTCTGTACAGCCTCGCTGCTGATAGCGACGTTAAAATCAATTCAACTCATAATCTTATCCAAATCAATTATAATGTTTAATACTTCTGTATTACGTGACGAACTACCCAACAATGTCTTGCATAGTCTTCAAGAATATATTGAAAGACACCTTGTAAGTACAGTAAAGCCCCGATTATCCGAGAGTGTCGCGTTTTTTTTTTTTTTTTTTTTTTAATACCCTGGTGCAGTCGCGCTCAATTATTTTTCATAAGTAGTCACTGCGGACTGATACTCCGCATGCAAACAGAAACTATATGCTCTCAAACATAAAAATAAATTGTATTGTAAAAATCAATATTTCGAATAATAGTCCACGTTTCGAGTTGCAATTCTATTCTGATAAGCAGAAGCCTATTGTTGTAAGGTATGAAAAACAGGAATTGAAAAGTCATTTGCGAAGTAGTAAGTCACACCTCATTTTAAGGCTTTCTTTTGGGTTATACGCGATTTTGCTATCCGTGGTGCCCTTGCCACCGAGTTCCTCGGATAATCTCTTCAAAATTAATATTCTTTGATATCGAAGAATTTAAAGGAAAAGAATGCAGCGGGTATTCTTTAATCTCATTCAGTGTTTGGAGCTTCATCATATAACAGAAAAGAAGTCCAACGTAATCTCTAAGGACCAGCGTAAAATAATAGAAAATGTACCTTCCCCGTTGGTCTGTTGGCTAGCGCGCACGTCTGTAGTGCACGTGGTCATGGGTTCGATTCCTGGTGGAAGTGCATTGCAATTTGAATGCATTACGGTGGTTCAGAATCCACTTTAAACTATAGGTCTACGTCTCATGTAGCCTCGATGCTGAAGAGGGACGCTGAACTTTATTAATTGAACAATTCATTAATAGCCTGCCAGTAGTACAACTTTTCCTACGGAAGTAAATACAAGCGTTCTGAAAGAAAAGTTGGGCCTAATTTTGAGATATGCAAGATGAGGTTTATCGGATTTTCTGTTGGGTAAACAATCGTCCTTCCAGTAGAGCATATTAAGTTGGTTATGCGGGACATCCAATCCTTTGGTAACTTTGTACAGTCAAAGAAAAAAGTTCTTTCTGTTTGATAAAATTAGTTTGGTAAGTAACTTCAGAATATAAGGACAATTTGAGTACGGTTTTCAGTAAATTAAAAAGAATGTAATTTTCTGTACGTTCCAGCTGTACTACCGTTGTATGTTTGTTATACCACAATTATTCCCAAAATAAGTTTCATCAAACGAAATGAACTTTTGTCGCTGACTGTACGTTGATCATTCGGTTAATCACATTTTCTTCAAAGTAGGTAATGACCAGTGCTACGTGGCTGTGATATATCTATAGCCTACAGATAAGATCGCGAACAAATTTCTTGTTCACAAGTGACGTCAGTCATATGACTGTTTTCAGAGGCAGTGTTTTCACATGAAATTTCTTTCATGTATAGAAGTTTCTCAAGAAATCAAAAATGAAAAGTTGTAGTTAATTAAATTTCGTGAGAGTAGTGGTGTACATGTATCCGTCGTTACAAATGCTTAATGCGATTTAGAAAAGAAAAGACTATCAAGATATCTAAATATCGAAGGAAATGCAAAGTTTGTTAGGAGATTGAAAATTCTTTAGTTTGCTTTAATAAAGTACACTCTGTTTCCAAAAGAATATACGTATTTCGAATGCATATATTTATTAAACTTTAAAACATAAGAATATGAAATTTTACACACATATTTACGAACCTCTCAAGTTCAAATTACAGATGTTCAATATGTCCCCCATCAGCGACACGAACAATATCACATCGATACTCAAATTCCTCCCATACTCGGGCAAGCATGTCCTGGCGTCACTGATGTTATGGCAGTATGGATCCGGTTCTTCAACTCTTCCAGGTTCTGTGGGAGTGGTGGTACATAAACGTTGTCTTTAACGAAACCCCACAGGAAGAAGTCACAGGGTGGCAAATCCGGTGACCGTGGAGGCCAGCTGAGACATGCTAAGTCGCCAGTTCCTTGACGACCAATCCAACGGTTCGGTAGAGTTTCATTCAGATAGTCACAGCCTCGGAAACAACCAGTTTTGTAACATAGCGAGATACTGCTGACTGTTAACCGTGTTTCCATTAAAGAAGAATGGGCCGTAAACATGATCGGGATATCGCACAAAACACATTGACTTTGTCCATGTTCAATGACTGCATGTGGGTTCTGTAGGCCCCAAATTCGAACATTTTGTTGTTTACCTGACCACTAACACGAAAAGTCGCTTTATTACTGAACACGATGCGTTGTGCAAAAGTGTTATCATTGTCAATAGCATCCAGAATCTCGTTACAAAATGTCACAAGTTTGCGTTTGTCATCAGGACGCAGAGCTTTTAACAGCTGTAACTTGTACGGCTTCATAACCAACCGACGTCTCAAAACACGCCAAATGTTGTTGTGGGCACTTGTAACCCCCGACTGGCACGACGAATTGATTTTGAAGGACTACGTTGGAAAGCAGTTTGAATTCGTGCAACATTTTCTTCAGGAACACGAGGGCGGCCAGGACTCTTTCCTTTACATACACATCCTGTATCTACAAACTGTCGATACCATCTGCGAATGTTCCACGCATTCGGAGGATCAATTTGGTACCTCAACCTGAAACGTCTTTGCACTTCACAAACTCGAGAACACAAAATGATTTCTGCTGCGGAATATCCATTTTAAACATATGACGTTTACCAAGCAAAACAGAAGACAACTGACATCTAGCGGCTATTAATATAAACTAAACTATGTATTCGTTTCTCCAATAGCCGAGCCGAGGCGCAGCGATCGATAGTTCGGACAAAATAAGTATTCGTAATACGTTTATTCTTTTTGAAACAGGGTGTATTTCGCTGTAAATATTCAAGTTCAGTTATTTTGTTTTCGCCTGCCTACCCTTAATCATGTCCATTTTACGCGCTTTCCTGCTACACGTGCGAACGAATTAATCGTGTAACACGAGTGATAGCTGTACATTAAGTCATTTGGTATTGAATGATGACTAATTGTCATATGTACAGCTTTTAACATTTAACAATATTTTAGAAAGCATTAATAAATTATTAAGGCATCTACAGTGTAGGATTTTTCTTCTCTACAGAAATCAATCATATTAGATACAGTATAGCCAGTAGAAAGTGGATGGAACTGGTTAATTTTTTCAAACGTTTATTCACTGCATATGTACACTCATGTCCAAAATAACTGTCGCATATCTATAGCTGTCTTCTTGTAAGAATATAATTTGATAATGATGTTGCAGGGTACTTTTAATACTGATACTATGTGTATAATCGGGAAACGTCCATTAGGAAGACCTAGGCGCAGATGGGAGGACAATATTAAGATGGATCTCGCAGAAATAGGAATACAAAGTAGAAACTGGATGCAATTAGCTAAGGATAGAAGTCAGTGGAGAGCTTTTGTGAACGCGGCACTGAACCTCCGGGTTCCATAGGCCATAGAGTTAGTTAGTTAGTTAGTTTATAATCGGGAAATGTATACTTATGGTAAAGTGCATAGGAAAAGAATTATAAATAGGAAAATTAGAATGACTAAAACAAAATGTTGCTAAATGGACAAGAAAGTTTTATTTTCTTCTTGCTATTCTTATTTACTGCTCTTTTGACATGAAATTTGCCACATACATGTCTTTGCAGATTATACACATAATTACATTATAAGAAATATCGGGCGAATTCGTTATCAAATTATATTCTTACAACAATATATTTATAGATATGCGACAATAATTTTGGACATGAGTGTACATTACAGTTAGGAAGAGTGGTATATAGGGTGGAATGTCAAGCACACACAATGTCTAGACACATAATCACCATACCGATTTAGGCAGTTGTCCCATTGTTGCACTAGTCGATGTATGCCATCATTGCACTGTGCACATTTCTTGTACTGCAAATGATGATAATTGATAGTGTGAACATATCCCTTTCTAATCGACACGTTCTCTGCGTTCTCCCGGGTTTGTTATTCGCCGATTCTCAATCAAAGGGTTATTCACTGCTGCAATTGATTCTTCAGTGGCAGCTACTTGTGAGGGATTGTGGCGTGACATGTCTGCTGTACTGGCAAATCTATGGTGAAATTCACGACACCATTGGAAGACAGTATTCGAGAACATCGTTCATTCGACGGTATATTTCATTACCACTAACACCTTCTGTCAGCAAAACATGAATTACTGCACATTGTATATCCTTTCAACAGGCTTTTAAACACCTGTGCTTATAGCTTTTCACTCCTGTTGGCCTCAGAAATTTGCACCTGAAGTTTTGGTAATTAGTTACCGGACACCCTGTATTAGTGATGAGAACTATCGAATGATTTTTTTCTTTGTGGAAGCAACACGCGCTGATAGACTGCTTTCGTTCTCCAGACCAAACTGTCGATAGTTTACCGTTTCAGCGGCCCTGCCTCCTTGCTGTATGTTGAAAGGGAGAAACCAGCAGTGCTACTAGCCCTCTTCCGGGCCTAGTAGAACTAGCCACGTGAAAATGTTTTTGAACAGCAGCGAGTGAATTTCCAGCCTGGTGAAATGTTTGGTGTACTATCGATAGTTATATTAAGACTTAAGGAGCGGTAGTGTATTGCTATGAGACCCTGAAGAAGGCTTAGTATCACTACTACTTTTTCGCTACCGAATGAATTTCAACAATAGTAAACTGTTAAAAACTATCGCATGAATTTCAGACAATGGAGAATTGAGGAAAGAAGTGACTGCATACGTATGTTCATTTTGCAACGTTATCGTGTCACCAGAAGTTGAGGCGCCTTTTAAAACACTACAAGATGGAAAACGTTATTATTACTATTTTGTAGAATTTAGTATGTTCTTGAACTCAAAGTGAAGAGACACTTCAGAGAAGAAAACAATCTTTGCATTCTCGATTTTTTTTTTTTTTTTTTTTTTTTTTTTTTTTTGTCCCATTTTTATTATCAATCATGTTTGATATAATAGCATGAGCATCATAAGATAAAGAACCAAGAGATTGAGTTGAATAGTAGCTGAGGGAAAAATTTGTCATAAACATTGCAAAGGAGAAACGAATTTCTTTTGCCGCGGACTTTTCATTCGAGCGACGCGGTAGCGTGCTTCTGCTTCTACATGTAAGCAACGCTTTTCTCTCCTCATCTGCCTTGTTAATCGGCGGACCTATCTAGAGACTCCAGGGAGTCTAGTCCAGTGTATACTTCTCAGCCAGACTATAGAATCAACGTTCAGGTAGCAGAGAAGCACGTAGAAACACAGTATTTGAATGAATAAAAAAAAATCTTACAATCGAATAAAAACTATCTATAGTTAAAAACAACTATGGAATGATCATTCGATAGGAAAAAGTACTATAGTGCCCATCACTGCCCTGTATATACTGAAAAAATGCATACAAAACTACTCTGTATACATAATCCGACTCGAACAGAATTCACACCATATAATGCGTTTGTGTGTATGTGGAGGGTATGCTATTATTAATTTTGAAGGTCGTCAAACAACACAATTTGTAGCTGTGTGGGACAAGTTGGTGTTTGCAATGTCAGTAGTACCCCGCAATCTCCTGTTGTGCAATTACTTGGCTTCGAGTGTAACCTGTAATGAGGCTGTGAGAGACCGCTTAGTTATTCCCTAGAATTGCCTGTACTGTGAGTCATGTGCCAAAGGTCGGTCGGTAATGTACTAAATTGCAGGAAGAAGGTTCCCACCGCAGGAATACCCCGCTATGCATCGGGGAGCGCTTGGAAAGAAGGATAGTTCAGGCCGCCGTAACTAATCACACGGCGACCGCCAGTGAAGTTTACCGGCCACCGTGGCCTTCTGTGTAAGTGCATGAACACTGAAGTTTGAGGTAGTTAGTTCTACGTTCACGCATTCTTCTTACACTATTCTGAGATTCACTCGTCACAATGCCAATCGGAATGAGCGGAAAAATCGAGCGTGCGTTTGCACTTCTTGTTTTTGTAGTGGAAGTGGGTTATAAGTAGAGGCACGAGTTTTTCGTAATGTGTGATAAAACGAAATGCGTCAGAATTAAGTAATTTTCAGTTATTAATTTAAAAATGCTAGTTTTCAGCTCACTGAACGGTATAACGTGGTATGAACGGTGAATTTGGGTGATTTCGATACGGCTATAGAGAACTTGTTGCGCTTTAGCTATCACCATCGCAGCGGGATGGGGAGTTTAGAAGTGATAATTGCTTGAAGTTTGTTGTAAATGCAGTTACATGTGTGTGGCTTCCAACAAGCCGTGCCAATTCTGAAAGTTTTTTCAAATATGGACTGATAAGTTATAAATGTACAACAGTGGAGGAGGAATGTGTGGAAACATGTAACATGCTTATGTTTAATGCTTAAATTAACTTGGGCCTATATGTTTTCAGAAGACAAGAAAACTTTCCTACTCGTAGTAAATTTAATTATTGATTTTCCTTCAGTTTGATTTAAAAAAATCTATAAGTGAAATTTACAATGTCAAGTGAAATATTCAATGTGTTATCTTTTTAGGTTATTAATGATTTATATCTTTATTGATCTATAAATAAAAGGAACAGTTGTAAAAAATGTCATGGAATATCTTTTCCACGATAGTTACAAAATGCGAAACTTTATTTGGAAAATGCGACGAAACGCGAAATTTTCAAATTCTTAGTGCGAAAAATGCATGCCTCTAGTTATAAGTTAAACATCGAGCTGAGCTCTAGCCTTAATTTAGCGGAATATGACTAATGCGTCATATCATGACGTCCTTACGTTAATCTGTCCTCCGACCTTACGTGGACACTGCGGGACTTCACCTTCAGCAGGATAATACCCATCCCCATACCACTGCGCAGGCAATCTGGCCTGCTTAGCTTTTGGACTTAAACTCTGGCAACTACCATCTTCCAGCTACTCAAATATCTAAAGCGAGCGTGAGATAACACGTACGATATTTGGACACACTTGTTTGATTCCTTTTATTAACAATACTATGAATTATAATGGTGTCAGATTATAAGGTTCTATAAAGTAGTGAATCTATATAGTATTGAGAATTGTCGTTGATACTGGAGGCGTTCAGTCTCCAAATTGATTTTACCTAATTATTAAATGCTTCATTATTTTTAAATTCTAAAATTTCGCGACCAGGTTGGGACTGTGGGACTGCGCGACACAGATTGGGAACCACTGTTCTAGATATTTTGAATGTGTACAACCAACTAACCCAAATAACTGATTATATTACCACTCGGGGTGATTTACGTGATAATAAGGGTAGTATCTATCATATGTTTCTTGAACACAGTGTATAGCAGATTCAGGATGTACCGCGGGCGCCATCACTTAAAGTCAACGCGGTCAAATCATCCTCAGGCAGCTTCAAAGGAATCAGAACACCATTGAAGTAACTCACCTGTTTCTTCGTTATATGAGAGGATATTCTAACAAGTCGTTCTGCGTTGTTGAGAGTGATCTTCCGAATGACCTGCTGGCAAAGAAAGCGATGTACAAACTTTAAAGACGTTCTTCGACCTTTGTAGCTTCATATTTTGATATCTAATATATTGGATTACTTTAAAATGACTACTTCAGTGTGTGTCGTATTGTTTTTTTATGGCAATGATTCTGTTACTATGAATACGTATTAGCATCTCCATTTTCATATAAATTTAACGATAAGAAAAATTCGTCCTGTTGATACCATACTCGTGCCATTTATAGCTTGTTTGGAGTGTTATTTACAGGTGCGGTTAGGGTAAATTTACTGAACCGCGGAACTGTATCCTTTTTTCATATTTGATCCTGAAAAACTTACCCTACGTAACTTGAATATTTTTAGAAGTGTTCTGTCAAGAAAAAATAATAAAAAGCACGGGCAATTGCACTAAACTTTCTGCTCCAAGTTCTTAAATCATGGTATGCTCAAGTTATTACTAAACTATTCGGCACTATTCTGCGACATGCTGATGATACATTAGTCTCCCGTAAACCTCTGCCGGTGAATTCCAACCGCTGTTTCATATTTTGCCCACAAAAATCCAATAACTGAGCGAACTTCTTCGCGAGACCAGTTTTCCAAACGAGTCGCTATTTGTGTGTACCTATAACTAGCACCGTAGGTAGCGGGTAGTTGAAACTACACACTTGTCAACTCCATGTATTACATTTATCTCAGACTCCTCACTCCTCTATAACAGACGAAATTCCAGAAGTATCAGCCTTCGAACCTTAGTTTCTAATCCTTCCTCGTATATCAGGGTTTACACTGACCTTGAAAGTATACCGAGAGTTACAGAGATTACTACATTTCACAGAAGTTTATTATTATTATTATCATTATTATTATTATTATTATTATTATTATTATTATCATTATTATCATTATCATCATCATTATTATTATTATCATTATCATCATCATTATTATTATTATCATTATCATCACCATCATCATTATTATTATTATTATTATTATTATAGCTGCTCACGTAAGATATGAACACCTGAAAGAGTAGAGACAAATTCAAAGCCTTAAAAAATATAATTATCTCTAAAAAAAAATATAGATGCTTGAGGATTGCTGAAAGGTGTTGTTTTCCAGCTTTGGAAAAAAATAAATATTTAAATATCCAGATAGTGACGTGGAATGACCGTTTTGTTTCTAAATCTGTTACATTTTCGGCATTCATTGACGCAGAAATTGCATTAATTTGAATCAGTTGCCATGCTTAAAATCCTGTACTCGCCAGTGAATATAGCACTTCAGTCAGGTCAGTTAAACTACTCTTGTCATTTGCTATTTCGGCAATTATTTGTTTCGAATTCGGACACATTAATTTTAGAATTGAATAACAAAATTGTTCAAATTGCAGTAGTACTGTACTTTCATTCTTGTTAAGAGAACACACATACATCGGCAGGAGCAAAGTAAAACAGTCTTTGTTCTCACTGAACTCACTTTCGGGTACTTAAGTTTCTCAAGTATTTCATGTAAAATTTTAAAGTATTTTGTCAGAGTTGGCTGGTTTTCAAAAAAAAAAAAAAAAAAAACTGGTTTAAACAAACAAACAAAAATAAAACTAAAATGCTTTAAATCGTATGAACTTCATGGTGACGTTTCCATATGTCATATCATCTGCATTACTTTTATCTCCTTTTCACCTTTTAATTAAGGCGTCCCATGTTCAATTCTTGGTCTAACCACAACCCTTCTTTTAAATGTAAACCAAGTAGCGGTTCCGATGTTACTTTAAGCAAAAGTCTTCTCCCTAATAAACCTCGGTATTACATAATGATGTTACGCCTAAACACACGAAAGGAAACCAATTTGTATGCCTGAATGTGTTGTTTTATTAAGAAGCCACGCTTGCTTAAATATATTGATAGAAATTGCGAGATTTATCGACTGCCTATGTAGCTTCCAACATTAGCTCGGATTGGGCTTCCAGTTTTACTTTCATTGAGTGATATCTACATACTAAATTTGTAATTTAATACTTCAGTTTTAGCGTACTGATTATGATACGTTGACCATAAAATTTTACATGCCAAGCAATATCGGATCTTTCTGTTATTGCTTTTGCATTTAAAGTAATAACAGGATTTTCCCAATGGCTAAGGCGGGAGTTTCCCGATTTATATATAATTCTGTATAATGGTTTCATTTGTGCAACTGTTTATTTTTTTGTCCTTCTGAAATGACTCTTGACAATTAACAAGTATGTCAAGATCAGTACAGCGTCTTTTTATCAGGAGTCCTTCGTGAGTGAGTCGGCAGACTCATTGGATTTGTGGCCAATTAATCCCGCTTTCGAGTCCAAATGGAGAACACTTTCTCTCGGATGTAAGCCGAGAAGCGGTTTGGATTCCGCTTTAAGCTTATGTGAACCCTCCCAGCACAACACCTTCTGCACAATAACACGAAGGCGAAACACTTATTTGTGTCCACATGTAATATAAATACATAGAGCAAATTATTTAAACAAAACAAAAAAAAAAAAAACTGGTTTAAACAAAAAAATTTTTTTTTCAATAAAAAACATGGTTTTTGCCAATCCTGATTTATGTTGTAAATAGGTTTTAAAGGATGTAATTGGTTATATGAAATGTCATTACATCGGATTTTTTTTTCTTTTCAGCAAATAATACGTGGTTTATTCCTTCTGTGAAGGGCGACATTCCACCAGGATGTGCTGCCTATGGGTTTGTAGTAGATGGAACGAGGATTTTGGTCTTCGGTGGAATGGTTGACTATGGGAAATATTCAAACGAGTTATACGAACTACAAGTAAGTTGGTTTACAAAATATTACCTACAGTGAAATTGTTGCTTTGAGGGAATCCTTAGTGGAAATCGTGAATATACTTACTGTCATTGCAGTAGATAGAAATTTAGAATTACCATTAACCTTTTCAACATGCACGGCAGTGCGTGGCAGCCAAGTTTCGCGAAGAAGATACGTCAGAAATAAAAACTGGCCTGCACTCTTGTAAGCATGTTATACACGAACAAGAGCTTTGAGTAAAATCGCCGATTTCGAGGTTTTAAAAAAAAAAAAAAAAAAGTTTAGAATTAAAGGAGATATCCGAGAGATGTGCTCATATACCAGATCTCTCATTCGAGTACTGGACTACTAAAATATGCTCTTTTCAGGCTCACTGATTCTCTGATCAAATTGATTAGGTACTTTCCAATAGAATAGAGACGTGAAACTTCATAAAGGGCTTCTATCTTAAGCTCGGAACAGTCGAAGCAAATAAACCTATAAGCTAGAATGTTATACTTGATCAATGCAGAGGTATATACCTACTTTTGGGTCACCCTGTATATATATGATTCCTGACATCAAAATAAGACAAAAAAATATAGACCATTGTGGGTGCACAAATGCTTCCTTTCGGAGCTATAGGCTGTCGAAAAAATGAAATTTGAAGGTTCATAGCTCCAAAACTATGGGACCTTTCTTAGTCGGGTCAAGACTTTACTTACGAACTAATATGTGACCTATCCAAATATTCAAGTTTAAAACCCTGCGATACTTCCGCAACAATTTTTATAGAAGTAGTTGTTGAGTTCTTAATATTACATGCTCGTAGCCAAACTCCCTCTATAAAAATTGCTTCGTGAGTACCTTGGATTCTGAAACAAGTATTTTTGGATAGTACACATATTAGTTCCTAAGTGAAGTCTTGACCCGACTACGGTAGATTCCATAGTTTTGAAGCTATGGACCTTTACATTCATTTTTTCATGTTTTCGGCAGTCTATAACTCCGAAAGGAAGCATTTGTGCACCCAGGTTGGTCTATACATTTTGTCTTATTTTGGTGTCAGGAATCACCTCCCAAACGTTGTCGGTGTTGTTTTGAAACACCCTGTATTTAAATATGTACTGCAGTAAGGGTGGTGGTTCGAAACCCAGACAAGAATAACTTCTAATCCTCATGAAGTGTCAAGGAAAATGATGTTGACGAACCTGCTGGTGCTTGAGTGTGGTGGGTTTGGGAGTACCACTAGGCTTAGGGCTGAAATGTTCCGGACCTGAAACTAGGAACTTGGTGTATTCGAATATGTTAGCCACCTCGCGCCAAGTTCCAATGTTGGGAGCGCGGTGGCTCAGTGGTAGTGTTCACCTCCGATGCTTGGGGTCCCTCGTTCGATCCTACCTTGCGCCGTGTGTACTTTGTGGTGCACAAACACCGTGCTCGTGGGTTTTTTTGGGGGTTCTCCCGCTTCCCCCACTTTCTTAATTTCACTATTTCATTCATTTCTCATCATCGTCTCCTTTAGCCTAACCGGCATAACCATGGGACGTTAAACTTAGATTTCATTTAATTTTTTCCAAGTTGAATGTTCGTTTCAGATGCAGTGACCAAGGAACTTGGCTCATCCATCCTCATCTCAACACTGAGGCTGACGAACTTGGCTGCACTTTTTTGCACCTCTGGTGTTTTTGTTCAGATAAATTATATATATTACTAGCTGAATCTGCACTCTCAACACAGCGTATCATTCGTAAATGAGCATGAATCTCCTTGCCATTCCTTACATCTGTACATGTCCCTTTACAGACCAAAGTTAAAGACGTCGTGGTAAAAATCGTAAAGGATACTATAAAAAGGAGATTGTCTATTTTTTCAATATCTCGGACCGTTTGCAAGATTTGAGCCTACTTCCGGTAGTAGCAAGTTTCTAATTCATGTATAAGAAGTGTATTCTTTCTTCTTGCATGCAGTATGTAATAAGCAAATGCATTACATACACAATTATGTCAGTTATATATGGTGTTCATTGGGCAAAACACTCCACAAATAAAGATTCATCGTAGACTGGAGGAATGATTATCCTTCCTTTTTCATTATTATTTGGCCATGAAACAAACCTGTGATATATACAACCCGAATATACAACTATGTGGTGTTGGAATTATAATGCGTAGGATATGGCGCTTTAGTTTTTTTTTTTTTTTTTTTAAATTTCAACACTTCCAGTGTAACCGTAAAAATGTAATAAAGAAATAATGGCGATGTTTTTTAAATATTCAATTAGAACTGGAGAATTACGCAAAATTTGCAATCGATCAGTGAAGACGACATCTTTCTAGAGCCTATAGTTTCCAAGATCTTATTGTCGAAAGGATTGGCCACAAACATCTATCTATTAAAATGCTACAATAGCAATAAAGACGCCTGAACTCCAACCTCTAACTTTGGATTTCAAACCTTTGATTTACGGTTATTTGTGGTTTCATGTTTATAACAAAGACAAATATTTTAAAGTATGTGTACTTTAAATAAATTATTTATAGGTCTTTTTCATCAAGTTTATCCTTTTAAATTATTGTTCAAATACTTTGCGTTTTAATAAGTCATCTCCAATATAAATGCAAGGGTCGCGGTGGCTCAGTGGTAGAGCGTTCACTTCTGGTGCTTGGGGTCCTGGGTTCAAACCCTGCTCCAGCCAAGTGAACTTTCTGGTGGACAAACACCGTGAGCGTGGGTTTTCTCGGGGTTCTTCCGTTTCCTCCCACTCTCTTCATTCCACCATTTCATTCATCTCTCATCATCAGTCTCCTTTAGCCTAACCGGCATAAACGTGGGACGTAAAACTCAAATTTCATTTCATTTTATTCTTTCCAATATAAATGCAAATGAATTGTGCTGCCATCTTTTTTAAGTATAGGTTTGTAGACGTTTATGTTTGTGATCAATCCTTTCGACAGTGAGATCTCGGAAACTACAGGCTCTTGAAAGATGACGTTTACACTGATCGATTGCAAATTTTGCGTAGATTGTCCAGTTTTAACTGAATATTTAAAAAAACATGGCCACTATTTCTTCATTACATATTTCCGGCTACACTGGAAGTGTTAAAATTAAAAAAAAAAAAAAAAAAAGCATCATACCTACTCATTATACATTCCAACACCACATAATTGCATACGCGGGTTGCATATCTTTCAGGTGTTTGTTTCATGGCCAAATGTAATGAAAAGCGAAGGATAACCATTTCTCCAGTCTAAGTTGATTTTTTATTGTTTGGAGCGTTTTGCCCAATGAACACCATATATGACTGACATTACAATTGATTGTATGTGTAATGTATTAGCTTATTTTAAAATATATAAAACGATAACCATGCCTGTTATTCTGTATGGTGCGAAACATGGTCGCTTATTCGGAAGGAAGAACATAGATTGAAAGTATTTGAGAATAAGATCTTGAGACGAATATTTGGATCCAAGAGAAACGGGAATAGGGAATGGCGGAATCTTCATAACGAGGTACTACATAATTTATACGGTTTACCCAACATTGTTAGGGTCATCAAATCTAGGATGCTCAGGTGGGTAAGTCATGTAGCCAGGATGGAAGAAGGAAGGAACGCTTTCAAAATCTTAATTGGAAGACCAGCCGGAAAACGACCATTAGGAAGACCTTGGCGTAGATGGGAGGACAATATTAAGATGGATCTCGCAGAAATAGGAATACAAAGTAGAAACTGGATCCAATTGGCTAAGGATAGAAGTTAGAAGTCAGTAGAGCTTTTGTGAACGCAGCATTGAACCTCCGGGTTCCATAGGGTATAGAGTTAGTTTATGTATTTGCTTATTACATACTGCATGCAAGAAGAAAGAAAACACTGATCATACAGAATTAAAAACTCCAACTGGAAGTAGGCTCAAATTGTGCAAATGGTGCGAGATATGAAAATAAGTAATCGAAAAAAAATCTCCCCTTTACGGTATTTCTTGCCAATTTTTATCAAGACGTCTTTCACTTGTCTTGGAAAGGAATATGTACAGATGTGAGGAATAAGGAGATTCACGCTCATATATGAATGATGCGCTGTGTAGAGAGCGCAGGTTCAGCTAGTATAGTTTAAAAGAACTCCAAAGATGGCAGCACAGTTCATTTGCATTGATTTTGGAGAAGGCTTATTAAAATACTAAGGCTTTGAACAATAATTTTAAAACATAAACTTTATGAAAAAGATGTATTTAAATAATTTATTTAAAGTACACGCACTTAAAATGTTTGTCTCTGTTAAACGTGAAATCACACATAACCGTAAATGAAAGATTTGAAAGCCAAAGTTTAGCTTTTTGCAGCATTTTAATAGATAGATTTTTAGCAGGGTTGGCAAAAACCAAGTTTTTTATTGAAAAAAACGAAAAACCTGTTTTTTTGTTTTAACTTTTTTGTTTAAAGCAGTTTTTTTTAAATAGTTGCAGCATTTTAATAGATAGATTTTTAGCAGGGTTGGCAAAAACCAAGTTTTTTATTGAAAAAAACGAAAAACCTGTTTTTTTGTTTTAACTTTTTTGTTTAAAGCAGTTTTTTTAAAATAATTTGCTCTATGTATTTATGTTACAAATGAACAAAAATAAATTTGTTTCACCGTGGTGTTGTTATGCAACAACGGGGTTATGTTGGAAGGGGTCATATGAGCTTAGGACGAAATCCAAACCGCTTTTCTTACATCCGTGAGAAATTGTCCTCCATTTGGACTCGAAACCGGAACTTACTGTCCGCAAATGATATGAGTCTGCCGACTCACTCACGAAGGACTCTGATAAAAATAGGTTGTACTGATCTTTACTTACTTTTTAATATAATTGTCCAGAGTCTTTTCAGAAAGACAAAAAGATAAACAATTTTACAAGTGAAACCATTATACAGAATTACATATGGACAATTTCAAAATAGTGCAGAGCACAGAAGAACTAATTTAGTACAAGTTAGTTCACTACAACTTGTATTAGTCCAAGTTAAAGAAATACGACGACTTAATTTGCATATCAGTAAGAAAAGGAATAAAGATACGAATTATTTGAGTCCACTTTGGCTCTGACCCATTTATACATAAATAGATACCAAAGATACTTCTGATTTCAATAAATGCCTCTCGTGGGGTTTGTATGACCCTTCCCTCCTCCCGAAAAGTACTACATTTCGATGTATTTTATCAATAATAAACATTATTAAAGCGAAACAATATTTAGAATTTTTCTTTGATTGCAATTGCGAAACAATAACAACAAACTATAAAAAAAATCAAAAGGAACATTTATAAAATTAAAAAAAAATGCTTTTGTAGTAATCTCTTTGAGTAATTAATGGGGAATTTAGGTCTGAATATAATACGAATAATATGTGGGAGTGAAACGTGATAACCCACAAATGTGTGTTTATCAAGATTTTACGACCGATTTTTGGTTTAAACCAGTTGGTTGTTTTTGAAAAAAAACCTGCTGGTTTCATCCAGCCAACCCTGAATTTTAGTATATTGGGTAGTGTCTTCATTAAGAAAGAACCTATAAAACTAGCTTTCTTCAAGCATGGAAGCATTGAAGAACGGTACGTATGGATTCACGCATTTTCTGCGTAGACATAACGGGTGTTGACGTCATAACTTAAGAAAATGAACACCACCCGGAATCTGAAACCGTGCCACACTTACGAAGGATTAAGCAGTATTTTACCTCGGATACATGAAGTATTACTTTGTAAAGGTTTGTTTTTCACCGTCGTTTCACATTTGTTTTAATATGAGTAAATAAGACAAACACAGGCACAAGTTCTATCTATAAACCTGTTATTTTTCCACCTGTAAATAGTAAAATAAAATAGATATAAACGTAGAGTGTAGTGAAGTGTATTTATTTTTTTTTTTTTTTTTTTTTTTTTTTTTTTTTTTTTAAGGCTAGCAGATGGGAATGGAAAAGGTTAAAACCGAAACCACCAAAACATGGCTCGCCTCCTTGCCCACGATTGGGACATAGTTTCACATTAATTGGAAATCGAGTGTTTCTGTTTGGTGGATTAGCCAATGATAGTGATGATCCAAAGAATAATATACCCAGGTAAGGAAAATTTAGAAAATACTATATTTTAATATTCGTGTTGCCGCACTGTGTGTCTGGGAGTCAGTTTGTAAGTTTGCTTATCGAAATTATGATGTGATTAGGGAAGGGACCATCTACTCCATCAGTACTGCTATTAACTCTACATCGGATGCATGTTTTCCGAATTAAGTGATTTTCACACAGAATAGTCCTTAGCTATTCCTGGCAGATATCATTCATGCATTTTTCTTACGTAGGCGCGTCCTGCTACAACAAGTGGCACTGTTACTAAAGATGAAGAATTATAATAAAAATAGTAGGTTTGATTGTACGTATACAGTGCCCGTTTTTATCTCTTAACTTAAGCAGCTAAAAGATTTTGTGCAACAATGTTGCCAATTTGTTGTAATACATATATCATTTATAGTTTTCAGTGGTTAAATGTGGCGGTCTGCTCTGTGACTCAGTAGTGGTAGTGGGGTGAGTAGAGGCGTGGACACGTCTATCCAAGCTAGCTTGTTTGGGTAGCACTCCAGAGCCTTATATTATAGAATATCCGAAGTTCAAATTCATGACGTCAATTGTATGTTTTCGTTATGGCATTCATAAATTAAAAAGCGATAGTTGTTTCTTTCGTTAACTTAATAAAGAAGTAGTTTTCAGCGTGACTCTTTCGACTGGTGTTCATTTCAGTACTATTGACCCCTGTATTAACAAAAATACCACGAGTAGAACAGTTTCAGAATATATTTTTTAGAAGTTTTCCAGTAGTATGACGGAAAACTGTAAGCGATCTGTCTAAAGTGAGACACAACTCACTAATGCCAAGTCCTGACGACAAGGACCTACGACTTTGAAATAACAAAGGATGATGAACAGATTTCTGCTTTAGCTGGTGATTCTAAATGCAGCAGTTATGGTATCAGTTACGTATAATGACATGAATATAACAAGTAGATAGATGTGGTTCCTGTAAGAATTAAGGGTATACGTGAAATATGTAGTTAAGTGTTTTGTAAGTGTAGTCAGTTCAGGGCGACTTTGCCGTGATGTAAACATCCCCTTAATGTAGATCGTTGATTTTGACGCAAGCTAAAAGTTAGAATTTTTGTGAGTATTTCATGAACCTTGACGTTTAATTATCTGTTATTCTACTAGAGGGATGTTAAAGACTACTAACAGTACCAGTGCCATTCGTAATCCTCATGACTTGGAAATTTAAAAATAAAATAAAAAATAGTATATCATTTCTAGCTTTTAACATTTTTTAAAGTTTGCAGAAGTCAGAGAACAATGTTACTGTGATCTACAAAAGTCCAGCTTTGTAAGCTGTCTTGCATTTGCTTGTGAAGTTAGTTATGACATTATAGAGAAGAGTCATATTTCATAATAATATTAAAGAAATATTAAGCTTCCGTAGCAGGAAGTTAAGTGTTCCTTTTTTTTTTTTTTTTTCTTCACGTCTTTATGTAGAGAAAGGTAGGCGGAATGATTATCCGTGGCCGTTTTATGATATTTTTCAGGGATAGACCACGATTGTTTATACCTCTATTGTTTGTTTGTATGTATATCTATCTATCTATCTATCTCTCTCTCTCTCTATATATATATATATAATCAACGTTAATTTTCATGTTTTGTACAAAGCGCACATTCATATAAATGAAAATAGTGCGACATGCACTATTTGCTTTAGGTAAAACCATTATATTATATTAACTTGAAATATAAATATTTCGTAGGAATAATCTTGATTGGCGTTGACAGAATAGAATAAACATCACGTATCGATCTCATCTGCAAATTCAAACTATGAATCATCCAAATTTCATGAAATAATGGGATGAATTGTTGCTAGCGAGGTACAAATAGCTTTCATAGCTGTGTTGTATGTAAGTATGACAGCATTTTGTGTACTTATCATGCGTTTATTTTATTTTATTTATTTTTAATGTTTTATTTCAGGTATCTAAACGATTTGTACATTTTGGAACTCCGCTCGAATTCTACAGTAGCATGGGAAGTGCCAACGACTTATGGTCAACCTCCTCCCCCAAGAGAATCGCACACAGGAGTTGCTTATGTTGATAAAGAAGCAGGGAAAGGAAAACTCGTGATATATGGAGGCATGAGTGGAAGGAAATTAGGTGACCTGTGGTTCTTGGATATAGGTGAGTTTGATTGCTGCTGGTGGTAATAATAGTAAAAATTGCTAATATAGACTGTAGTCATCTCCCTTAGATGTGTTGAAATGTCATCTGGACAATATTAAGAAATAGCAAGTATGGATAATAAAAGTATACAAATAGACTTGCATTGAATGGCACAGATTAGTTGTTAAAATCCAAATAATTCATTATTCAAATATTCGAATAATAGATTCTTCTAATATTCATAATTCAAACAAAATTCATTATTTGATTAATTGTTCTAATACAAGGTGTGACCAAAAAGTACGGTGATTGTAGTTACACAGTGCCATCTATCGACGTTATATCCATTTCAACTAGTAAGCCCGGTAGCCTAAACCTTTGGTATAGTTATTGTAGAGTTGGAACGAGTTGTGACATGTTAGTTGGTTTCCAGAGGCAGAAGAGTGAGGACGTGTTAAGAGTGTCTGTGTCATGTCAACATTAAGTTTTATTCTAAGCTGCAAAAAAGTGTCAAAGAAGCTTACGAAATGTCAAAATGAGTGTATGGCAATGAAGGGATGGCATTGAACATTATTCACAAGTGATATGATCGATTCAAATCGGCAAATAGGCGGTTGAAAAATAGCAACGATCGGGACGCCCTTCGCCGTCAAAAACAGATGAAAACGTACAAAAAGTGGCAGAAATGATTCGTTCAAACAGGCGAATGACTATTCGAGAGCTTTCCGAAGAACTACGTAAACATCTCGTATAAGTCTGTGAAAAGCATTTTAACCGGCAATTAACTGGACAAATGGCTTTCTTTCTTCACCACGAAAACGCACCGTGCCACACCTTGCTTTTGATTCGCGAGTTTTTGGCTGAAAAAATATTTGTTTGTCCACATCCGCCTTCCTCACCGGATTTAATACCATAAGACTTCTAGCTAACTAACTAACTAACTAACTAACTAACTCTATGGCCTATGGAACCCGGAGGTTCAGTGCCGCGTTCACAAAAGCTCTCCACTGACTTCTATCCTTAGCTAACTGCATCCAGTTTCTACTTTGTATTCCTATCTCTGCGAGACCCATCTTAATATTATCCTCCCATCTGCGCCTAGGTCTTCCTAATGGTCGTTTTCCTATGGGTCTTCCAGTCAAGACTTTGAAATCGTTTCTACTTTCTTCCATTCTAGCTACATGGCCTGCCCACCTAAGCCTCCTAGACTTGACGACCCTAACAATGTTGGGTAAACCGTATAAACTATGTAGTTCCTCGTTATGAAGTTTCCGCCATTCCCCATTCTCGTTCCTCTTGGGTCCGAATATTCTTCTCAGGATCTTGTTTTCAAATACTTTCAGTCTATGTTCTTCCCTCAGAGTAAGTGACCATGTTTCGCAACCATACAGAACAACAGGCATTATTATCGTTTTATATAATTTAAGCTTCGAATTCTTCGACAGAATTCGCGAAGACAAGAGATTTTGAACCGAATAGTAACACGAATTACCTGCTTTTAGTCGACATTTAATTTCTTTGTGAATATGATTTTCGTCTGTTAATATTGATCCTAAATATTTGAAAGTATCCACTTTATCAAAAGTATTATTTAATATTTTAACGCCTCCACAATTTGCCGTATTACGGTCCCGACGCACTTCCATGTATTTAGTTTTCTCTGCATTTACTTCTAAACCCATATCCCTGCAAGCATTTAATAAGATCTCTGCATTTATTTCTACTGTTCTCCTATCATCCCCTATTAAATTTACATCATCAGCATATGCCATCACCTGATGAATGCCGTTCAACTCTAGGCCCTGGTTGCTATCTTTGATTTTCCTTATAGCGTATTCCAGCACAAAGTTAAATAATAATGGCGACAACGCATCTCCTTGTTTCAGGCCATTTTCGACGTGGAAGCTCGTGGACAAAAATTTTCCTACCCGGATTTTACTTTGGGATTCACTTAAGCATATCTTAATTAATCCAATTAGTTTTCTCGGTATTCCAAGTTCTGTAAGAACGTTGTACAATGTTTCTCTCCTAACCGAATCGTAAGCCTTTCTAAAATCAATAAATAGTTGATGTACCGGCGTATTGTATTCCCACTTTTTTTCGAGTATTTGGCGAATGGTAAATATTTGGTCAATAGTTGATCGATTTCGTCTAAATCCGCACTGATAATCTCCAATAATTTCATCTGCGTATGAGGTCAGTCTTGCTAATAGAATATTTGAAAGGATTTTATAGGATGTTGACAGAAGAGAAATGCCTCGATAATTATTAAAATCAGTTTTGTCGCCTTTCTTGTGAATTGGAACAATGATTGATTCTTTCCATTCTTGTGGCAATTCTTCCTTGTTCCAGATAAGGAGAATGAGTTTGTGTATCTTGTTCCACAATTTTTCGCCTCCAGCTAAAATTAACTCAGCCGGAATTTCATCCACACCCGGAGATTTGTGTTTCTTTAATTTCTTTATAGCGGCTTTTACTTCTATTCGATTGGGTTCTGGAATATACGGTTCTGCGGTGTGTATCTCCTTTTCTCCACGCGCATTAGTTTTTGGCTGCGTGTTCAGCAAATCGTCAAAGACTTCTAGCTCTTTCCAAAAATAATTTTATGTCAAAAGTAAGTGTCCTTGATTTTAATAGCAAATTAAATAGCTTCTTTCACAATTCCTTGTATGATCCAAGTTTTAACATCCCTTCTCGTTATTTACCCTATATGGGGTGACTTATCTTAACATGGAATCCAAGCCAGATACACTCTCGAGGATAGAACTCGAGTGTCCCGTACCAGAGGCTAGAAAGCTGACTATGTAGCCAAAAGGAATCTGTTTCATAGTTGTATCATAGTATGTCACATTTAACGTAACTTTGCTTGATTTGCTTTCCTGTGATTGCCTTAAAAGATTAATTATCGTGAGACCACAATGAGTATCAACTCCTCCTCTTCATGACACCATGACATTTTGTATATCGTCTTAGACGTGGTACCCATATATCTGCCTTGTGAATTGTGTATTTACTCCACGTCGTCTCAATACTCAAAGTGGATTTCAGTCTTTATTAATGTTAGCTGCGATAGTTCGAATTTTACGGGTTTAGAACACGTAATGTGAGAACAAATTCATGCATTATTTTTAAAATATTAATAAATGTTGTTACTATATCACCCTTGGCAGTAAACTTGTTCTGTTACATATAAAAGTGAAATACACATTACTTTGTGTGCATATTTTATTTCTTTAAACAATCACTTGGACTCCCAACGTTGCTGGAATATCCGTTGGAGTTATGATTAAGTTAAAAGAAAATCGTATACGTGAGACCTACGTATGTTCTTAATCTTGTATACGTATGTATGTTCTTAGACTACGATTTTTCTAAATCTGTCGTATTTACTGTATTTTACGCGATTTTTTTGTCGATTCTTTTCTCCAAAATCAAGCTGCGTCTTAGATTTGAGTTATGCAATTTTAGGCCAGATTAGATGAAATTTTGCCAAGAATTGCTAATCCTGTTAGTCACGATTCTGTAAAGAATGTGTATTTTGTGTACGAACAGAATGCAGAACTAAAATCGTGCATTTTACTCGAAATAAACTCCCTTTAAAATTAGCCGGCAAACTAGTGGCAAATGAGAGATAATCATTCTTGGTGAATTTACGACAGCGGAGATTGTTCCTTTCCCTCCCACATTCTGTGGCTGGTATCTTCCTTCATTTAAGTGTGCGGCTATTTGAAGCGTTCGCAAAGCGTTTTTATTGCTCATGCCTACGCTTGGAATACGCTGACCATGTATTTAAATGTGGATGGCTAATCACAATATGCTGCAAACGCAAAAGCAATAAAGACGCGCATAAAACGTCGGCTCAAGCGTATTTGGTGCGTTTCGGAACAATAGACCGCCTGCTGTTTAAAAGATGTCAAAAGGGAGGGAAAAAAAAGGAAAGACTTGTTGCCAGGCAAGGGAATTTTAGCAAGAAACAGCTGCTTGAAAGATGCTTTGTGCAGAGTATTGGAACTCTGCTATTATAGAGCTGGACCTGGCAAAAAAGACCTGCGAACCCTGACTGGCTCACAATATAACTCTGGCGAAACTAAAATTACCGAGTAGCCACCTAGGTCGCGTTCGCTGCCGGGGATAACTCATCGGAAACGCGTCCTCGAATAGCCTAACCGTAAAGAGCACAAACAAGTGAGTCACACATCTTGAAGCACGACAATTGATATATATATAAAGGACTTTAAAAATGCTGCGAATCTGGAAGTTGGAGACACAAACAGGTTTGGAAAGGAGGAGAGTGGCGCAGGTGAGTAAGTAGTTGGGAATGACAACCTGCTTTCCCGAATATTTGCAGGTGCAGTTTTATTTTCACCATTTATTTTTTTATAGTTTATTTTCGTCTTACATTCATGTATTTTTTTTTCTTTTTAATTTCAAAAATTGGGTGTGCTGTTCTTAGATTCGCGTAAATACGGTAATAATTACGAGAGAGATGACCATTTCCTTGTTGGTCCTGTGTCAGTGGACTTTAGAAAAATTAATAACTTGTAGAGTCTAAGTACTTTCCGATTATGGAATATTCCCTATATTTATTTAAAAAAAAAACGTTGGATTTAGGCGTTCTAATTATATATTTCAGGTTTTTTTAAATCCTTTTATTCTACAATTGTGTAGAATTAATATGTGCACACATTGGGTACTAAACATGCGATTATGTATAGAGACTGGCTGTGAATATTGCAGAATGAACTGTGTATTAAATATAAATTTTGTTTTTACTTTTAGACTCAATGACTTGGAGCAAACCCGTTGTTAGTGGAGTTCCTCCATTGCCACGATCACTTCACAGTGCTACATTAATTGGCCATCGAATGTTTATATTTGGCGGTTGGGTACCTCTTGTAATGGATGATGTTAAAGTAGCAACCCACGAAAAGGAGTGGAAGTGTACAAACACGCTTGCGTGTTTAAATCTAGGTAAGTATATGGAGAAGTAAGTTTGTTAAAGAAAGAAAGAAAGAAAAAAAAACATTAGTTCGAATTGAATAGTTTTGTTTGTGGCATGTACTTGTCAGAATTTGGCCATAACGTTAAGATGACTTTACGAAAAAGATTCTTCTACTTGTTCAAAATACAATTAATACAAAGTGGCTCAAAAATGTATAACGCTGTTTTATTGTGAATAACTGAAATTGATTGACGAAAACGTGAGAAACTGACATTAGTTCATGTGTTTAAAGTGTTGGCCGTTAACATCCACACACTGATGATGCCGCCAAACTGAACTGCTGCACTAACTACAGATGGCAGCGTGCCCAGTTTTGTATCTACACAGGAATATGGCTGCTTGTAGGTCATACAGTATACGAGGCTGTTGTCCATAAACAACGTTCTAGACAATCATTCAGAAGAAAAAGTCTAGAGAAGTTAGATTTTGGGAACGTGGGGGATACTCGACAAACCCTGTTCGACCTATCTAGCGTTCGAGTAAATTTTCATTGAGAAACTCCCTGGAAAGATCATGGTAACGAGATGGTGCACTATCTTGCTGGAAATAATCTCTCTCCGCGGACCGATGAGGTTACCAGCTGGAATCAAGGAACTGGCAGGAAGGTAGCTGCAGACATTTCAACAGGAGGAGCCTATACTTCGAACGTTAACCTTCTTCCATTTTACTGTAAGAAAATACTGGTATGTTTTGTACAATCTGCGGCAAAAAACCTGCAACATGAGGATGTAAGTTTATTGTGAAACTATGCCTAACAGCACAGGGAATGAACATAACGTCTAAGTGGAACGAATCACGCCAGAATAAACCTCAGCCTCCTCCCGTGCACACTTATTTTGGAGCAAAACACTTCTTCATTTCACAATAAACTTATATGTTCATGTTGCAGGTTTTTTTGCCGCGAATTGTACCAGAATGTTGCAAGACATGGCTAATCCTTTACATATAAAATATGCATATATACACTTTCATGGTTTCAATTGTGAAGTGACATACTCTCTTACGGGATGGTCTCATTTTGTCTTCGGCTACATAGTGGAATACATACTTGTTCGTAATCAACTGAAGGCAGCGAGCTGCAGCTCGATCGACGTCACAGTGTTACATATTAGCACTTACCTAGCGTGTAGGACACCTGAAACATTTCTAGAAGGCTTCTTGTGTTCTATTTCATGCCTTGGGAGAAAAAAATTTGTCTGCTTCTAACTAAGAGCAGGAGTAGAAAGACAACCCTCAATAATCAAGAAATTTTCGTTACAGAACGTTAACCTTTTCAGGACGGGCAGGGATTTCAAGAAAATCGTAGACTTTTACTTTGGCGGTCCTAGCACCCCTCCTAATTCTTCCATGGGTATGAATTATACCTTGTTGGAAAGCTTATGAAACAAAGATTCTAGTAAGATAACCTTTGAGGCTACGTACCCAACCCGTAGAAGAAGAAGAAAGAAAGAAAGAGAAAAAGTGAAAAATTTATTTTTCCGAAATTTGTGAGTCTGGCAACACCGTTTCTAGTCGTACCCTAGAAAAAATATCCTGACCTGTAGGCCAGACATTGATAATAATTATACCAAAAAATGAAGGGCAAAGGTAAGTAGCTAGGTAAAAAAAAAAAAATCGGAAGATAGTCTAGGTGAATCATCCTGTTCCTATTTTCCCGAGAAATTTTCGTCTACTCTTACGTTGGCAGGCTTGGTGACGCCCCTAAATGTCACACATAAACAAACCATACCTCGTTGGAAACCTTATAGAACAGACACTTCAGCAAAGTAACTTTCGTGTCTCTCGTACCAAACCAGTAAAAGAAGACGAAAATCATTTTTTTTTTAAAAAATACATTTCTTCAGATTGTCAGACTGTCGCAACGCTGTTATATACCGTACGCAAGAAAAAAAAAAAAAAAAAAAAAAAAAAAAAAAGATTTACGCCATACACTGGGGACAATGATGTCAAAAAATGAAGGGTTTAGATTCAATAGGAATGGAGGGAAAAATTCTGAACACCGAACCTACGTGAATCATCCTGTATTTTTTCGATATATTGTGGTATACGCTAACATTGGCAAGTCTGCTGATGCCCCTAATTGTCACAAACATATCAGCTATACCTCGTTGGAAACCTTATGAGACACCCATTTCAACAGGGTAACTTTCGTGTCTCTCGGGCCAAACTAGTAAAAGAAGAAGACGACGAAAGTCAAAATTTTTGCGAAAAAATCTATTTTTTCCAAATTTGTCCGACTATGGCAACACTGGTATTTGTCGTACGCAAGGAAAAAAATTCTCACATTTACTCCAGACATTGGGAACAATGATATAAAAAAAAATGACGGGTTTAGGTACAATAGGAATGGAGAAAAAATTCGGAACATCCAACCTACGTGAATCATCCTGTATTTTGCTCGAGAGATTGTGGTATACGCTAACATTGGCAATCTTGGCCACGCTCCTAATTGTCACAAACATATCAGCTATACCTCGTTGGAAAGCTTATGGAACAAACATTCCAACAAGGTAACTTTCGTGTCTGTCGGGCCAAATTAGTAAAAGAAAAAGAAGACGAAAATGAAAATTCTTGGAGGAAAATCAATTTTTTCGAAATTTGACGGACTATGGCAACCTGTTGTTTGTCGTATGCAAGAAAAATAATTCTCACCTTTATCCCCGTTATTGTGAACAATTGAGCAAAAAATAAACCGTGTAAGTGCAGTAGGAATGCAAAACAATTCTATATTACTAACTCGCAGAGAATAAACTCGCATTGGTCCACCTAACATTGTTCGTCGAAAGATCATTGCTTTTCTTTCCTTTTGCTTCGGCAGGAAGATTTTGTAGTTGAAAGAAATATATTGCATATTTACGACCCTTAGGTTCAACTGATAACTATAGCTGACCTTGACCAGGCTAAAAATAGAACGGTGCGTTCTGAGGTGATAACTGTTTTCCTTTCGCTCTCTCTCTCTCTCTCTGTGTGTGTGTTTGTTCAATAAGTTACCTTGTTGGAATGTTTGTTCCATAAGCTTTCCAACGAGGTATAGCTGATATGTTTGTGACAATTAGGAGCGTGGCCAAGTCTGCCAATGTCAGCGTATACCACAATCTCTCGAGCAAAATACAGGATGATTCACGTAGGTTGGATGTTCCGAATTTTTTTCTCCATTCCTATTGTACCTAAACCCGTCATTTTTTTGTATCATTGTTCCCAATGTCTGGCGTAAATGTGAGAATTTTTTTCCTTGCGTACGACAAATACCAGTGATGCCATAGTCGGACAAATTTGGAAAAATTTGATTTTCCACCCAAAATTTTGACTTTCGTCTTCTTCTTTTACTAGTTTGGCCCGAGATACACAAAAGTTACGTTGTTGGAATAGCTGGTCTATAAGGTTTTCAACGAGGTATGGTTTGTGAGTCTGTGATAATTAGGAATGTCGCTAGGGCAGTCAACGTTAGAGTACATTACAGTGGATATTGAATAATATACAGGATGTGTCACGTAGGTGTGAGGTTCCGAATTTCTTTTTCCATTCGTATTGAACCGACGGGTTTGACTTTTGTGTATCATTGTCCCAAATATCTGTCGTAAATGTGAGATTTTTTTTTCTTGCGTACGATGATTAACAATGTTGCCAGAGTTCCTCAAATTTGAAATACTTTTTGTCTTTATAAGAAAATATACAATAAGAAAAAGGGTAAATTCAATACCTTCCTATTCTCACCCCTCTCAAGCTCAAAAGTGATGGACTGGGTATGGCTAGTATGTATGTTCATTTGTCTCTATGGATGCCATTTTTTATCCTTGTAGCTCCATCAGGGGTGTAACTCCCCCCAAATTCTGAAGAGAGAGAGGGAAAACTATAAACACCTAAATTTGCCCCCCTCCCCCTTCACGGCGGGACCCATTACATGAATGATATACACAGGATTAGAAAGTTCCATCCTTTTTAAAGAGATACATACCAAAATCATATCTCTAGGTTAATTAGGAGCTGAGCTAGAGAGGTTTGAATTGCTGGGTCAAGGGTTGAGCCGTTCGTCCTGAAAAGGTTAATGTAATTGATTGAATAGGTTTTACTTGAAACGGGTTTGTAGAACGTGCGACAAAATTCGCAACTTGAAGGCGTAATATGAAAACTGCGGATCTTAATAAGATTTAATTGTACTCGGTTTAACAGCTTCTGAAACGGAAGGAGTAAATATTTGTTCTTTTATGAAACTTTATCCTCGAGCGTAAGAAAGTCTAAATGAGGATGTTTTGGATATGATTCGTTGAATGTTGATAACTAAAATTTTACTACTCTAATGATGTAGATATTTCAATTTAGCACATTATTTTGTAACTGCATTCTTACTTGTACGGGAGCCGCAGTGGCTCAGTGGTAGAGCGTTCAGCTCTGGTGCATGTGGTCCTTGGTTCTATCCCATCCCGCGGAAGTGACCTTTGTGGTGGACAAACACAGTGTGCGTGGGTTTTCTCCGGGTTCTCCTGTTTCCACCAACTTTCGTCATTCCACCATTTCATTCATTTATCATCACGGTCAGCTTTAGCGTAGCCGGCATAACCGTGGGACGTAGATATAATTTCTTATTTGAAACATAGATATAATTTCTTATTTGTACGGAACATTTTCATAATGAAAGAGGTTTGAGTTTTTCTGCGAAAATACTTGTTAGTGCCTTTCACATGTGACTTGTATTTGATTACAGTTAAGGAGAAACGTTTAGATTTATATATATATATATATATATATAATTTTTTTTTTTTTTTTTTTTTTTTTTTTTTTTTTTTTTTTTTTTTTTTTTCAGAAAACCTTTCTTGGGAACCCTTAACGATGGACGTGTTCGAGGATTCTGTTCCCAGTGCGAGAGCAGGACACTGCGCTGTGGCGGTTCATTCGAGATTGTACATTTGGTCTGGTCGAGATGGTTATCGTAAGGCATGTAACAACCAGGTATCTCTTCCTTTTAGATGTAGGCAGTGGTGTCATTCGCGGTTCTTTCATTAGTATAGTATTAATATTAACACTATATGATCATTAGAGCAACCCACATTGTTTACTTTTTTTGCAAATAATACGCTTTATTATTATAAGTGTCCTAATCAGTGCGAAATTAAAATACCGCTAATTTTATGGTAATTATGTGATATCTTCAAATAGATAAAAGATAATCGAAATGTGGAACAAGAGCGCACTAGACAATATTATTTTGCATGAAGTACCGTTATCACGAGTCACCTAGTAGCTTTCCCTTGGCAGCCATTTATAAACGCGAAAATAAATGCAGGTTTTGTAAATGGCTGGAAATTGAAAGGAGATAAGTGAGTCGTGATAATGTATCTCAGGTAAAATAATATTGTCTAGCGAGCTCTTGTTCCACTTTCCGATTATCTTTTTATCTATCTGAAAATATCACATAATTACCATAAAATTAGCGGTATTTTAATTTCGCCGTGATGCAGGGTTTGAAAAAACCCGGGCTTTTTTTTGAAAAAGCCCAACCCACCTGAGCCCATATGGGTTTTTTCGGGTTTGTTTTTTTCGGGTTTAATCGGGTTTTTTCGAAATATTTCAATGTCTTTGGGGTAAAAGTATCAAAATGTGATTTATATTTCAAAATTATCATTGTCACAACTTGCTACAATTTTCTACTCACTGCGGTTTTAAAAAAATGACCGCCATTTTCAAATTTTACATTGGATCGCCGAGAAAATCTATAGAACAAATTTAGTATATCCCGTGCTTCCACCTTCAAAATTTCAACTTAAAAGACTGAAAATTGCGCCTTATAGCGTGGATGCTTGCTGTTTTGAAAAATGGCCGCCATTGGAAATTTTACGTTGGTATGGCGTCAAAATCTATACAAGAAACTTTAGAGTGTCTCGTGCTTGTACTCTGAAAATTTTAACTTAAAAAGACCGAAAGTTGTACCCTGTAGTGTGTGTGGTAGAGGCAAACAAACGAGTTGAGTTGATTTTCTGTTTAACGTCCCTTGCAGCAACGAGGCTATATGATATGGGACCTACTGATAACGTGGAATCCAAACATGAGCTCCCTCCGGGAATCGAACCCGGGTCTCCCACGTCGAAGACGCGTACGCTAACCGCTTAGCCATGAAGGAGCTCGGCAGATAAACGAACAAATGTAGATCAAGTCATACAGGAGCCTGACAAACGTTCGGCAAATATGAATACCAAAAGGGGTCTATTTATTTAAAACAAAGATACAATTCATGTTGTATGAAATAAATATTTCAAAATGTTTTATATAAAATAAACATCTTCCAGTGTAAAATAAATGGCTTTATTGTTGAAGTTCACTCCCGATACTTTGTGCACTCAATTATGGAAATTTCCCGAGCACCTGTTGCAAGACTATCCTTTCCCCAAAATTAATTTAAAACAATTAACAAAGATATAATTCATATTTTATAAAGTAATTGTTTCAAAATGTCTTAATGAAATTAAATATCTTCCATCGTTAAATAAATAGTTTTATAGTTGAAGTATTCATCTCTGATGCTTCTGCGTTCAATTACGGGAATTTCCCGAGCACTTCTTTCACGGCAATTTTTTTCCAAAAATACAGGTTTCTTTATATCGAAACTTCCATTAGTGCTGAAATTTCAGTTCAGCACTTGAAATAGTAAGCGTAACATAGTCTTCGGAACTCCGAGCATTAACCATCTTAAATTAGACAAGAATTTTTACGCTTATTGCTGGTGTTGATTCTACAGAATGCTTGTTTGAAGAGAAGCAACAAATGACTGAATTAAACTGTTCTTGTTGGAAAACCAAATTTTACTGAAGAATACTTGTGTTTTACATCAGAGGTAAGAAATACAGAGGTTGTTCAGTCTACATTTGGCTAATTTCGACTCATCTAAAAATTTAGAAGAATTCATTGCGCCAGGTCCGTAAGTGTTCGATGTGTTTTCCTTGGTTTCTAACAATAGCCCGACAGCGTAATTTCCACTGTAATAGGCTTCTCTGAAGAACTGGGACGGGAATCTTGTCCCATTCCCTTTGCACAGCTTTCCAAAGTCCTTCCACAGTTGTCACACGCAGTTTTCACAAAACCCGCTTCAGCAATCCAAATCTCACCTCTGGTGCTTGGGGTCCCGGGTTCGATCCCAGCCCCCGCCAAGTGAACTTTGTGGTGGACAAACACAGTGTGCGTGGGTTTTCTCGGGGTTCTCCCGTTTCCTCCCACTTTCTTCATTCCACCATTTCATTCATTACTCATCATCACCGTCTCCTTTAGCCTAACCGGCATAACCGTGGGACGTAAAACTTAAAAGAAGCAATCCAAATCCACAATAGTCCATAGGACTTGCGTCTGGAGATTTAACAGGTACCTCATTGAAAGATATAACCTGTATACCACTTGCCTGCCCCATCTCCCTGTAGAATGCGAGGGACGATCGTGAGGTATGTGATGAGGCCTTGTCCATGTGAATGCGCACCAGATTGGCGTCATTTCTGTACATTGTTGGAATCTCATGCTCGCATGATCTGCTCCTGAAAATACTGCGAATTTATTTTGCAGTTCTTCGACACCCTACAAGTCTTCAGTTTGCCTCGGTAACAGTAGCCAGTAACGATCATGCATCCTTTTCGGAAGGATTCTTTACAGACACGGACCCACCTTCTGAAGTTCTTGGCGCCTTTCTCTTGGTACATGATGGCTCTCGGTTTGCCGTAGTCGGAAATTTAAATCCATGCTTCATCGAGCGTTACGACGTACATCCAACTTTGTTTTGCCAGATGCCGTTCGTACAGCTTCCGGGCGTTACACTTTCATTCCTTTTGGTGGGCATCCGTGAGAAGATGACTGCGAGCTTTCATGACTTTTTCCAGCTTGAGTTGATGGTGTAACGTCCGGCTCACAGTCCCCAAAGACACGTCAAGACGATTAGCCATACACCTTTGTATTGGTGGATTTTCTTGCATTGGCACTTTGCGAAGTTTCCTCTGCATGGTGGAGGTGACCTTGGTGCATTCCCGCTTCCTAGGCAACTTCGTTGGTGATCCAAATGGTGCAGCTTCGTTGTCCTTGTACTTTTTAATAACATTTTTTATTCCACTTAAAGTGATGTTTCAACCATTCTTCTTGCACTGTTTTCTAATGACAGAAACACTAAAGTGCGCGTCATAAAGAGCCGCAACATAGCCTTCCCAAAACCGGCTTAGTTTGGGCGGCATTTTGGTCACAGAGCGAAAACCCACACACTTGGAAACAAATGTAACACAACACTCACAACAAAGGTCCTGTTTTGTGCGTTATTGTCGTCCGAGCGAAAAAACAACTCTGTTCCCATGAAGCCACTGCATAACATTGCAGGACGCCACGAGCCAGGTCGGGTGAGTCCATTCTGCCCGGGAGGGGGAAGGAACGAAATCGGCCAAACGTAGGCTGAACAACCTCTGTAATTCTAATAGTTTTACTAATGTATTTACATATTTACTATTAGTACCAACATCTATTGCCTTAAACCCGTCAAACGTATGAGGGATAATGTCCCTCGGTGTCGCCGTGTCGACGAGCACACTATTCTCGGAAAGTATTTTCTAAAGTACAAAATTGCATATTTTACTTCAAATAGGCTATAAGCATAATCCATATACTAATTTGTTCTATAACTATCTCAAGCTAAGGTATGTTTTTTCTTTTTTTTTTTTTTTTAATTCATTCAGTGCATTCAGAACTTTGTAAAGGTCTTAATGTTGAATGCTGTTGTATACTCTAACATGAAAGCATCTAATTCGCCCAAGGAAAGTCTAAAATCTGATAAAAATCACTTTCAATGTGATCACCTTAGTTGTACCAATAATATACTAACAAAAAGCTCAAAAACCCAGGTGGGTTTTAAAGTAGGTTTTTTCAGGTGGGTCCAACCCGAAAAAACCGGTGGGTTTTTTCGGGCTGGACCCATTTGGGCAAACCCTGCCGTGATGGGGCCTCTTAAGTTTGTTTATTACATAAATAATGCAATGCAAACCTTATTGTAAATGCCTTATAAAATACTGCTTATCAATATTATGAATTGAAATTTTGTGTCAGTAAAGTAAGTTTGTAAGATAATATCGATATAATGTTATCCAAGTATACATGGCAATAATAATAAAGCAGTGCTAAAGAATGACATTCTAGTCATCTGTATGTCACATGAGATACATGCGACATACATTTACTTCATCTGCGCCACTAGGTGAGTCGATATTTTCTTCTGTCACAACGTTTTAGAATTCAAAATCCAGTTGAGCGTAGATAAGCTTGCTTTAACTCAAGCAGATGATTAATTGCTGTGACCCAAAGTCATTGCCCATGAAATCATTGAAGTTTACATACTGTAATGTTAATTGATTTCCTGTTCCTTACAGAACTGCAGTAATATCTTTAAATTAAGTTTGAAACTTCAATACAGATATGTAGATATCTTTTAAAATATCCATTGGTGAAATGCTTAGATTTTTATTACTGGCAATAAAAATGAAGTAAAATGATAAATGTAATTTTTGCTTACAATAATTAGACTAACAATTAATTTTCCAAGAATTATTCTGTATCTGTTTTTTGTACTTTCGGGTTGCTGTAATGAATATATTAGTCTTATTTGTGCTAATAACGTTACTAATGGGGAAAGTGGTGCATGCTTATATTAACACTTCGTTGGCAAAACTCAGCAAGTGTTGAAATATGCCTAGAATTATAGAAACTAAAAGTCTAGTTTGTTTAGAATACTTGGGGGTTGCTAAGCGGTTAGCGTACGCCCCGTTGGCGTGGGAGACCCAGGTTTGATTCCCGACGGGAGCTCACGTGGTTCCTATTCCACGTTAATCAGTAGGTCCCGTCTCATATAGCCTCGCTGCTGAAAGGGACGTTAAGCTCAAAATCAACTCAACTCAACTTGGGGTTGCTTACTTCCTAATCAGACGTTAGAGGCCCAATGTATGTCGGTTTGTGTCGCGCAATGCAAAATTTGAATTTCTATCTGATATAAATTGTAACATTTGTTACAGAAATTAAATGCACATCAGCAGAATTACATTTCCATTGATGAAACGCTGTATAAAATTATTAATTGCAGCATGTCTTACTTTGTCTCTTCAACAGCTGGAAAAGAAAAATGTATGTACAAGATTCGTACGCACTGGATCTAGAAATGGAGAGGCAATTTTAACAACCGGTTCCAGGAACCTGGAAAATATTAACCGGTTCGGCGAACCGCCTGAATTACACCACTGGATGTAAGACAATAGGCGTAAGCCTAATAGAAACTTCCTACGATAACACGATCCTGCGTATGTGAAAGGTTAGTTGTGTCGCCTAGGAATCGGGAGGTCACATGATGGACACCTTGACCGCCTTTTTCAGAATTGGTCTGTCTTAAGATGCGGATCCCTGAATGTACCAGTAATATGTAGGACTGACCGAATTCTTTTCTGTTTCCTCGAATATTTTCACAGCGTAAAATAACCTTCTTCGTATACTTTGTCACTAAATATCAGAGGAAACAAATGAAAAGAAGTCGAAGCAAGAAGTTCTGTGATTTGCAGTTTGAGGAAATTCGGAGAGTATACTTCTTGAATTCCCGTTTCATAGGAATTTAGGGATAGGTGTCAGGGATAAGCCTGAATGGTGCCTTGACGCTGGGAGCTTTCTCGTAAACTTGTACCTTTATATAGTCGTGTTCAGAGAAATCCTGGACATTTGTCTTTCTTGGAGAACTCGATATTTCCCATAAATAAAATTAAATCAAGTAATTGTGAGTGCCCTTCCTGCAATTTAGATCTTATTTCAAGCTAAAGCATAACATTTCCTTTCGATGGGTGCGAGAATATGACCTTTTCAATACATTTTTTTTACTTTTGGTTTCTTTGTAAAGAAGGCTATACATTAACGATAATAAAAGCTGTACCAAATGAGAACGCCAAAACTTTTAAATTACGGGAGAATGAAAGCTACAAGTGAAAATGAAATATATTATTATTGCGAAAATCAGTCAATTGTACTATGTTTTGAAGATGTTCAAATGTCCTCTGCTTTGGTGGGTGCAGTGGCTTCTGAAGATCCAATTTTGCAGCACATTCACGCACATATTGGGCTGTGAATTCACAATGGTGCGTTCAGTGTTCCTCTCCAGTGCATGAATTGTTCGTGACTTATTCTCATAAACCTGAGACTTGAAATCACCCCATAGATAATAATCCAGGGGAACCCAGAGAAATCACATGATCCAGGCGGACATTTCGCACCAATTTCTCGACATAAGCGGTTAACGTACACGCCTTTGGCGTGGGAGACCCGGGTTTGATTCCGGGCAGCTCATGTGGTTCGGATTCCACGTTAATCAGTAGGTCCCGTCTCATATAGCCTCGCTGCTGAAAGGGACGTTAAAATCAACTCAACCCAATTTCTCGACAGAACGCTTCCTAGGAACCTTTCGTGCAGTAAATACAGTTGGACGAGCTGTGTGGCAACTTACTTCGTCTGGTTGAATTGTGTATCGCTCCATATTAGTTTAACATATACTTTGCGTATAGTTGACAGTTTAATTAACGTGAAGCTTTGCTATAGGAGTCAGCAGAATGGTTGTATCTGATAGTGTAGTATGGTATAAGTTTTTCAACTCTGTTACATTTGCATAAGCTGGATGAGTTGGAAGTGTTAAAAGTTTAAAATGTAAAAGGTATGTGTCTAATTAGAGTACTCATTTTCGCTAACTTCTCACAACTAACGAATAAGTATTTTATATAGAGGAACTCCAGAAACAGTTTGAGTAAGTGAATTCATTTGCACAATGATCCTGTCTTCAGATAATACTCGTAGCAGTATAACCAAAACTCAGTTTTTTAAAAGTTTATTTTAATTGGGTAAAAATGGATTTTATTGGTCAGAATTTGGATGTATTTTATATGTGCATTTAAATCCATGTTCATATGTAAATATGATTTAAGTATTCATATTCTATCGTACACATGAAATTATTAAACTCGCTTTTAGGGGCGCCATGGCTTAGTGGTAGAGCGCGCACTTCTGGCATGTAGAGTCCTTGGTCCGATCCCAGCTCCCACCAAGTGGGCTTTGCAGTGGACAAACACAGTGTGCATAGGTTTTATAAGGGTTTTCCTGTTTTCTCTCACTTTATTCATGTCACTATTATCGTCCGTCTCATCATCACTGTCATCGTGAGATATTGAACTAATCTGAAAATAGAAAAAATCGTGGAAAGAAAATCCGTGAAGCCATATCTGCGTTTCGTGGGACACACTTCGCACCATTAACACTCGCTTATATTTCAATTTCTAGAAAGAAATAGACAATTTTGTAGAGTAATAAAGAGGTGGCTAATTCTAAATAATGTGGAATAGAAATAAAGGCACCTATTACACCCAGGATTAAAATACCTGAGTCAGCTTGCCTGACTGAAGATTCCTCAAAACACACCATTCAAATACTGGGATAGTACCTCAAGCTCTGGGGCCAGAGAGAAACGGCTTGTAGGCTTTTTTTTGGAAGAACTGAAATGTTGGAAACCTTCACTTCCAGTCGCCAATTTGCTTTCGTATATTTTACGAGTAAAGGGTCTTTGTAACGTGCGATAATCGTACTATACGTCAAATACTCCAGATATGCAAGAATAATTCAGGAGCTTTCCGATCTGATTGCCGTTAGTGTTGAGAAGATAAAGCTATATCTTTAGTAATTTCCTTTCTTAAGTGAAGCGTTTTCGATTTGTTTTTGGTAATACTTGAGTATGTATTATAAAAAAAAATAAATAAATAAATAAAATAAAATAAAAAAATAAAGGGAATATAGTTGCATTGGCTTTTGTTCCAGGGTACAGTTGAATATCGTTGCAGCGAATTGGATGAGGCGAACAAAATTCGTTATATTTGTTTCAATGGTATTCTGTTCTTGTGGTGTTAATCTCTTGATAAATACATATTTTAAGCCAATTCTGAAACTAGGCGTATACTGAAAACCACGATTAAAGAAAGAATTATCACGTTAAGATTATTATTGCAATCCAAAGTTGGGAAGTATGTATTTGGAGATTTTTTTATCGTGGGGTTTTTTAAGCGTTTTACCAAAAAAAAACTTTTGGACTAGGAAAAATTTCAACAAACCTGACTATAGGACTAACAGTAGAAGGCTTTTTTTTTTTAAGAAAAAAAATAATAAAATAAAACTACGTTCCAGATAGAACTTCCAAATCCAATTTCATCTGGAATTGTATAAACCTACAACAATGGGAAAGGAAGTAAAAGGAAACTGGCCAAGGCCTATATGTAAAGATACCGTCACGGCATTCGTCTGGCAGAAATGAGGAAAAGTCCTGGAAAAACCTGTCAGGATGGACGGTCACTAGACTTCCCGATTGCGATGCAAAAACACTAACCACTAGCTTACGCGTTCCAGTTTATTCTTTTAAATATAAAGTGTTCTCTTTCCTTATAATCAGCGTATTCTTCAAATATTGTAGGTTTGCTGCAAAGACTTATGGTACTTAGAAGTGGAGAAACCTCCCGCTCCTGGAAGATTTCAGTTAGTTAGAGCGTCGACACATTCATTGGAAGTTTGTTGCACTGGTGTGTCCTCAGCGGAAGGTTATCTCTTGCAAATTCAGAAGTACGACATGCCACCGACAGCAGCTATGACTGCATTGCCTGGAGTATCTCCAGCAACACCTGTCGTAAGGCCTACGTTGACCACTACTTCTCCGAGTCCTATATCAGTGCCAACCCCTGGAAGGCCTTACGGTTCTACACCGCAAGTCCAAGTTCCTGTTAGCGATAACGTTACTGCTTCTTCCCCAACTGTTTTATCACCTACACGTGGTAAGTATTTTTTTCTGTTACTTTTTGTTTATTTTGGGTGACAAATGTACAGTCGGCAACAAAAGTCCTTACTAGGTCCTCGAGTAATCGAGAGGCTAGTACGATACTAGTTTCCTGGCTTCGGTACCCCACGAGAGCATTTCGGATCTCATTTCAACTCTGGGCCCGTATCATTTGTAGTGCCTGTGAAGAAGAAAATCCACATGCCTTGTTGGTTGTACATTTTTTTTTTCTTTCAATTCCCTATCAATTTGAAGAACTTTCAGGATATACTAACGTCGTAACAATAAACTGAGAATTACACTAATAAAAAATGACTGGTTGAGCTTTAATATATGGGGACGAGTACAGCCGACTGTATATTTTTTAAAACTTCTCCACACTTCATTTTTGGAAAAACCATGTACTCTTGCCCATATTTAAAATTTTATTGGACAGAGGTACATTATTTTTGACCTCTTCAAACCTTCAGTCGAATATTTTAGTATTAAAATATTTCGCGTGCGATTGTAGGTAGAAGGCTTTTCCTAGTGGGGTGGGAAGGAAGTTTTCTTTGCTTTAACATTGGAAAGGATATTCGTGATCAAAAGTGACAAGTGAGTAACACATGATTTTTATTACCATTGTACAGAGTGATTCAGAAAGTCCATTCCTTCCTTTGTGTGTGTGTGTGTGCGCGCACACATCTCATCTTGACACACTTATCACGAGGAATTGTGTGATTTTCTGTCAAGAAAACCGGTGGCATGGGCTTGGCCGTACATCGGTTACTTAACGTCTGCTATCTGAGTTCTATAACAGTTTCAGAGGGCTTCGAGTAAGTGAATAATCAATATACAAGGTGAGTCATAAGTCTCCATACGAATGATGATAATACTACACTACAGTTATAAAATATGTTTCACATATTTCCCTTGCATGTCGAGACAAAATGACAGGCGCTCCAACCAATTCCGACGAACATTTGTCAATGTTGCACTTGTTACTTGTTTGCAAGCTGCACTGATTCTTTGTTTAAGATGATCCAAATCCCGAATTTTCTCCTGGTACACAGTCGATTTCAGGTGGCCCCACAAATGAAAATCCATGGGAGTGAGGTCTGGTGACCTTGGTGGCCACTCCACAGGACCACGTCGACCGATCCAATGCCCAGGGAACTGCTGGTCCAGCCATCGGCGCACTTCAATGCCGTAGTGGGGTGGTGCTCTATCCTGCTGAAAAAATGCAGAGAAGCCCCCACTCTCATCCAAGATTGACATGAAGATGTCATTTTTCAACATGTCAAGATACCCTTCGGCGTTAAGGTTTCCTATATATATATATAAAGTGTGGTTTGTCCGTGCGTACCACAAAGGCTCCGAAACCAAGACCCGTAGCCCCATGGGAGTTATATGGTATTGTAGCCCTGTATTTCCCATCCATGAAGGTGGTTTCGGTTTGGACCAGCAGGGGTCCTAGAGGGAGAAAACGCCCTAGCAACGGTGTTACTGTGCTTTAAAAAAAAAAAAAAAAAAAAACCGACAATGCGTGCATTTCTTTATTTTCAATTTCAATGTTACTTTTCTTTCTACACAAATTATTATTGATCGAATATTCCAGAATGTTCTAGAACTATCAACAATCTTGGAAAATGTTAGACTTATAGAAGTTTCCCAAAGGTTCGAGAATTTTCAGGATGCTCTAGAATGTTCCACAATGTTCGAAATTGTTGTAGAATGTGCCAGCATATTATATTGTTTTCCTATAAGTTCGAAAACGTTCTAGAATGTGCACCACTAGAAAAGTACACATTAAGAATAGGGGGTCATTTTTATTAAAGTCTACAGGTATCATTATGCTCAGGTTCTTCTCAACCTATTTAATGTTTTGAAAGAAAAATGGTGGGGTTATGTCTAGATGATGGGAGCCAGACAACAGAACCTAACCTAACCTAACCAAACCAAATCCGAGCTGCTACTACTACTATTTGTACAATAATAGCACCACTAACTACTACTACTGTTTGTTCTACTACTACTACTACTACCACTACTACTATTTGTTCTACTATTATTACAAAGTGGCTAAGCGCAGGGTTTGACAAAACGCAACCACCTGGGCCCATATGGGTTTTATTATTATTATTATTATTCGTTTTTTTCCCCGAAATATTTCAATGTCTTTGGGGTAAAAGCGTTAAAATGTGATTTATATTTTAAGACTATCATTGTCGCAACTTGCAAGAATTCTCTGTTCACTACTGTTTTGAAAAAATGGCCGCCATTTTGAAATTTTATATTGAATCGCCGAGAAAATCTATACAGCAAAGTTAGAATGTCTCGTGCTTCTACCCTCAAAATTTTAACTTGCAAGTCCGAAAATTGCACTCTGTAGCGTGGATACACGCTAGTTGAAAAATGGCCACCATTTTGAAATTTTACGTTGGATCGCCGCCAAGCTAATTTAGTGTTTTGTGCTTCTCTCTGAAAATGTGTTTTTAAAAAAAGACCGAAAATCGCGCTTTGTAGCGTGAATACCCGCTATTTTGAAGAAAAAAAGCCGCCATTTTGAAATTTTACGTTGGTATGCCGCCAAAATCTATGCAGGAAATTTAGTGTATCTCGTGCTTATACCCTGAAAATTTAAACTTAAAAGACCGAAAGTTGTACTCTGTAATGTTTGTGTGTGGTAGTGGCAGACAAACGAACAAATGTAGATCGAATCATTCCAGGAGCCTCAGTAACGTTCGCCAAATACAGTATGAATACCAAATATATTAATTTAAAACAGATATAATTCACGTATTATAAAATAAAGGTTTCAAAATATCTTATATGGCAAATATTTTCCATCGTAAAGTAAATGGTTTTATTGTTGAAGTTCACTTCCGATACTTTGCATGTTCAATTACGGGAACTTCCCTAGCACTAACAAGACTCTTCTTTCTCAAAAATGAATTTAAAACAATTAACAAAGAAGTAATTCCTATTTTATAAGGTAAATGTCTTAAACGAAATTAAATATCTTCCAACTTAAAATAGTTCTATTGTGCAAGTATCCACTTCCATTGTTTTGTGCGTTCAATTACAGGAATTTTCCGTGCACTTTTTTCATAACGGGTTTTCCCCGAAAATGCAACTTTCTTGACTGTACATCGACACTTCCACTAGTACGGAAGTTTAAATTCAGCACCTAAAATAGTAGGGTTACATAGTCTTCGGAACTCCAAGCGTTAAGCTTCTTAAATCTGGCAAGAATTTTTATGCTGTTCCTGGTGTTGATCCTCCAGAATGCTTATTTAAAGAGTAGCATTTAATGACTGAACTAAACTGTTGTTGTTGGAAAACAAAATTTTACGTAAGAATACTTGTGTTACCATCTAATGTATGAAATAATACGAATAGCTTTACTAATGTATTTACATATGTACTGGTGGTACAGGCACCTATAGCCTTAAACTCGTCAAATGTATGAGGGATAACATCCCACGGCGTCGCCGAGCACAGTATTCACGGAAAATATTTTCTAAAATACAAAATTGCGTAATTTACTTCAAATAAGCTATAAACACAATCTATACATTAATTTCTTCTTATAATTATCTCGTTTTTTTTATTCATTCAGTGCATTCAGAACTTTATATAGGTTTAACATTATATGTTGCTGTATACTCTAACATAAAAGCATCTAATTCACCCAAGGGAAGTCCAAAATCTGATAAATCACTTTCAATGTTATCACCTTAGTTGTACCTACTCGGTATCTACTCGTGGCTAAATGGCGAGCTCTGTTGTCCTTTATGTGAAATACCGGGATTCCATGCTCATAGACAGTTAGCATTTATCTTTGATTTTGGTTCGATCATAGCTCGCGCCAAGTGAGTTTTGTGGTGGGGACTTGTGTGTGGGTTTTCTCGGGGTTCTCCCGTTTCCTCCCACTTTCTTCATTCCACCATTTCATTCATTTCTCATCATCGCCGTCTTCTTTAGTCTAGCCAGCATAAGCGTGGAGAATGTAAAACTTAAGATTTCATTTAAGTAATAGTGGCTTCGTTTGATTAATGATTACTTAATGTTGCTAAACTTCACTGTAATATTCAGTTTGCTTTAACGAAAATAGTGAACATTCTATTTTTTTTTTTTTTTTTTTTTTCTTCAATATTTGCATTTGATTGTTCCATGTGACCAATATATGGTTTTGTAACTGTAGAAAAGAATTGCATTCCGTCAGTATTGTCTAGAGCTGATCCCGATTATTACGAAACGCGCTCGACCTTTTTCAGCTATGACCTGTGTGAGAATTACCTGTTACTTTATACCTATTTCTGTTACTTGAATCACTCTGTACAATATGTTGTTAATATAAACAGATGTAACCTTTTTCAGCTTGGTTTTAATTTTGAAGTACAGGGACAAACTATTTTAAAATTTATTTCACGGAATTTTGATCAATTAATACAGCGTTTGCAGTTAACTTGTACTGAAATTAGCTTATTCATTCGAAGTAATTGGTAAAGAAAGTTTTAAGTGAAGAATTCCAATTTTGAACGTGAGTATAGAAACTTGAAAAAAGAGGAGCAGAAGGGAGAAAGTGGTACTCAGAAATCCTAAGCTAAAAAGTTAAGAGAAGTTCACTTGAAATAACGAAAATAAATATAAAGATGTTAGCATTGTTTTATACTATTTTACGACGAATAAACAAAAAAGAAAAAAAGCTCTTTTTTTAACATGACTTTACAGTAGTAGGTATAGATCTTAACAAATCTTTAATCCTTATGATTTTATGTTCTAAACTATTTTTCCTTTTGTGATTTTTTTTTCCTTTTTAATGACTGTGCTCTAGTAGATATAGATCTAGCAGGCCTTTAATGCTTATGATGTTATGTTGTGAGCTATTTATTTTTTTCTGATGTGTATGTTGGTGGCGGTTTTACTTAATTTGATAAGAAGAAAAAAAACTGAATGGCGCAGCTTGTAAATTTCATAGCATGTAGCTTCCTGTCTCCTTATGTTATGAAGTACTTTTTATTTTGTGTTTTCTGAGGTGTAACGTGGGTGGCGGTTTTACTTTGAGCGCAGCTTGTGAGTTTTATAGCATCTTACTTTGTCTCTCCCTGTAATTGCAAATGTGTTGACTAACCTGAAAATAATGCATCATTCACTACTGTATAATGCTTAAAACCTTAGCACTAAACAGAGAACGTTTGTACAGTTATTAACAAAAGGAAAATTTTCATTATTCAGCTACCAGGTGGTCGTAAATTAACACAGGCTTAGTATGTACAGTACTGACAACTTCTGGTTTGTATGCGGGAACACTTTTCTTGATTGCTTTGGTTGTGAAAGTAGCATTGCCTTGTGAGGTTAAATTCGATTGGATTGTAATAACTTCAACCTTACCAATACCTGAAATTTACATCTTATTATTTGGGTTTCTTGGTTTGCTTATCCTCAAACTTGTAAGGAAAACAGTACTAGTTTGAACACAACAAATATATATAGAAAAACACGAAAACCAGATATCCTTTTTTTCTTTCTTTTTCTTTCGTTCGTTCTTTCTTTCATGCTTTCTCTTTTTCGTCCCCCAGAACTAAACGTACGATTTCAGGTTTATATCATGATCTCAGAGCAATACATTTTTCTGTGAGCTCTCAAATATTCGGTTTATGAAACAAACTAGTTCCGTTTTCGAAATTAACAAAATGAACTGTTGTAAGTACGCTGACAACTTATTGTGTTCATAGAACTTAACTCTTTCTTTACTATTTTGAACGGAGAAGTCTTTGAAATATGAACGTTGTGAAAACTTATGAATGTGACGTAAATACGTGCTCGGCGTTTGCTTCCACATAAAATGTGACTTGTTCTTGAAGCACGTTACTAAATTCCATAGGATAGAATATGTCAGTTGCGCTATCAGGATCATTATCCTTTACAGGACGGATAGAGATTTCAAGAAAATCGTAGAACTTTACGTTGGCGGCCCTAGTACCCGTTCTAAGTGTCACAGACATGAACGATACCTTGAACACAGTCCTCCGCAAAAAGCGACAGAACTTTCTTTGTTACCTTTGTAAAAGACGTTTCATAAGTTAAATCTTTGTCTTGCGTAGTTGTAAGAGAGAGTTCATCATTTCATGTGTAGGAAAAATGTCTATCAAACTATCTGTTCTTTACACTAACAAGCACTGAACTAATACAAATAATTCACCTAATATGCTATAGTGAAAAAAGAAAGAAAAAAAATTCTCCGTATCTAATCAAAGTTATAATTCTTGAAGGTACGGTGAACTTCTCTCTTATTGTGAAAGCTTGCACAAAGTAGACTTTTCATAATTTCCAAAGTTTCTTTTTCTCTCCCTATGTATATTTCTAATGAGACTGAAAATATTCAAGCTCTCGTTATTCCATGGTTGTATTGTACCTTCAGCATTTCAAAATTATACAATATACTACGTGTGTATGTCTATCTTTCTCCGCATATAAAAAGTAGGCACAGGCTTTATTGTTTGCGGAAGAACTTAACTTGCGTTGAACCTTTATAAACATATACTAGCCTTTGGCCAACTTGTAAGACAACATACAAGCATATAGAATTTCAAAATTTTATTCCAGTTCCAAGTACCTAAAATTTGAGATTATAGGTCCGAAAACAAGGCCCATTTAATAACGTGGGGAATTTCTTCATTTACCCTTTAGACCCCCTCAGAATTAAAAAATATTCACTTTTGGTAATTTTCCTGTTAATATGTACGGTATCCAAAAAGACATGTTTCCGAATCCTAAGATACTCATGCAACAATTTTTATACAAGGAGTTCGGCTACGAGCATATAATTTGAAATACTCACAAATTACCTCCAAAAAATTATTGCCGAAGTACCACAGGATTCTGAAACTTGGATATTTGGATAGGGCTCATACTAGTTCCTAAGTAAGTCTTGACCCGACTACGGTAGGTCCGATAATATTGGATCTATGGACCTTAAAATTTCATTTTTTCATGTTTTCTGGAACCTATAACTCCGAAAGAAAGCATTTGTGCACCGAGGTTAGTCAATGCTTTTTGTCTTATGTGGGTGTCAGGAATATGCTTTCTAACGTTGTCGGTGTTGTTTTGAAACATACTGTATAGTTAGGAAAGAAAGAAAATAAAATTAAGAACCCTTTCGAAGCTACATTGTTAGCGTTGTCATTTTTAGTGTGCAAGGCTCAGTGAACGTCACATTGAACTTAGGACCACTTCTCATGTAACTCTGTGCTGAAAATTAAAATAGTTTTAAACAGTTGAAGAGTAAACGAGAAGAAAGATGAAGATTCGGTACTCACAATTCAGAGAAGATTCAACTTCAGTCTTTTTAAACATATGGTTGATTAAGTTGCTATATAGTGTAGCAAACTAATAAGGAAGAAACGGCGTGAGAATTCTTCTTTCTAGTGATCTGAGTGTGGTAGGTGTGAATTAAAAGAAGTGACAGAGTGATGGGTATGCATGCGAAATTATCAATTTAGTGTGCGCATATGCTCCGCAGGTAAGCTGCGAGGAGGAAGAAAATACAGAATTCTGGGAGGATTTGGACCACGAACTTTGCAGCATCCCGGTAGAGAATATAGTAATTGTGAGTGGTGACTTAATAAATAGGAGGCCGTAAAAGGGGGAAGGGGGGTAAAAAACAGGTGGTGGCGATTGAAGGAGAAGCAATCAAGGAGATTGTTCAGATAGTTTTATATAAGGAGTAAATCTGCAAGATGATGATGTACATGAATGGAGGAGCGTAAACACTACATTATACTAATGACCACAGAGAAAACTTCGCGTAGAACTTGAGGGAAGAGTCCTCATGCAGGAAATGGGACAAGACAGTGGAAGAAGCGAAGAAAGTGGAATGCTTCTGGAAAAGGGGATAATTGTGGCTAATAAGGCAGGAAAGAGGGCAGTGGCTAGAGCAAAAGCGCAAGCCTAGGATGAACTTGAGACAACAGGTGGAGTAAAGAAACTATACTGGTTAGCAAAAGCTAGAGAAGGCAATAACTCATATTAAACAAAGGAAAAATAACCCAGAATTTGTGCTTACCGGTGAAAATAGGGTTAAAGAGAGGTCAACCGGTTATTTCGAAAAGCTTTTAAACTTTTAAAAAACATTTTTTAAAAATCGAAGAAACTTTTCAACACTGGAACTCCAGATTTTTACTAAATCTAATCCTCAACTTTGATGTCCAATAATTCCGTAATCAAAAACCTGCAAAACAACATAATCGTTTATCCACTACGTTCATTAAAGCATACTACCATTTCAGAATGGTCAAGTGGATATCATGATTTTTTTTTTTTTTTTTTTTTTTTTTTTTTTTTCGCACCGGAAATTTCGCCCACGACCATGTGTACTACTATCCATTTCATAAAGATAGGCCCCTGACTTCGCGGTGCTGCCGTGACGTCCAGTCAAAACTTATATTGCATTGGCGTACCTCGTTGGAATTGTTGGAATGTTGTCTTTTCAATACTTAAGACATAAAAATTTTCTTTGTACTACGTAGTGAGAAAAAAATAAAAATTAATGAAAAAGTGCGTATTTTTTCGTACTTTTTTGGTAAATCAATGTTTATAGGACTGTATCTCAGAAAAGAGATCACGTGAAATAATTTCCTGTGTACAATATGTAGATGCATCCATTAACTGTAAGTTGTGAAAAGTTCAATTTTCATCACTTGATACTTTTTGTGTAATTAAAACAAATGCACGACGCTCTGATCTCCTTTACCATGGTAGGTAGAGAAACGTACAAAACACTGTCCGAAAATTTGGAAGTCTAGTGTTCCAAATATTTGGAACTATTAACAAAAAAGGGTTTAGTTGCTAGAGTATTTGTTTTTTAAAAAAAAATGTTTACTTCAACATATTCTCTGCGTTAAGCGGTGAGCCATGTTGCAGCCCAATCTTTAAATTCCCCGCGCTTATATGAAGAAACAGCATACAGTAATTGGAAGTGCGGCAACGCTGTCGTGCAGTGTTGTCGCGTTCAGGAAGTTCGTAGCGCGAAGCCTACTTCATAAGAATGTATTAGGGAAAAGTATTTATTCTAACCTTTCACAACATCATAAAAATAATAATAATGCATGTACACTCATGTCCAAAATTATTGTCGCATGTCTATAAATATGTTATTGTAGGAATATAATTTGATAACGAATTCGCCTGGTATTTCTTATAATGTTAGTATGTGTATAATCGGCAAAGACATGTATGTGGCAAATTTCATGTCAAAAGAGCAGTAAATAAGAACAATAAAACAAAAATAAAATTTTCTTACCCATTTAGCAACATTTTGTTTTACTCGTGCTAATTTTCGTATTTATAGTTCTTTTCCTATGAAATTTACCACAAATATACATTTCCCGACTCTACATATAGTATCAGTATTAAAAGTACCCTGCAAAATCATTATCAAATTATATTCTTACAAGAAGACAGTTATAGATATGCGACAATAATTTTTAACATGAGTGTGCACATCTCAATGTAATTGAAATAAAACATTAAAGTAACACATCCAAAAACTCATCTCTTAATCTATTTACTTCATTCACTTTCGTCATAGCTTTGTTGACTCATCGCTGCTCCTGCTATCTTCCTGAATACTTATTAACAATGGCTCCATTTCTACCTCTAGATCTATCAGTATACACACTTTTCAGATTACGAACATGTTAAAGGTTAAAAAGAAATGTATTGTAGCCTTGGCAATCACGTGTTCACCCAAGTTTTGCGATCAATTCCCCTGCCGAATGTACAGTAACACAGAATGTGTCATTTGTTTTTGTTTTTGTTTTGTTTTGTTGTTTTTTTTTCAACGAAAGAAAACAAAGCAATGAGTAGGTGACGAGGGCTGTATTTGCGTGTAATCACGTCGCACTGATTACGTCTTCAACACTTCCCTTCGGTTCGTAGGCGTCAAAAACTTACACACGCATTCAACATCATATGGGTTCATTGCAATGAGACGGACGAATGGGCATTTATATTTTCCTGAGTATATCTCGCACTTTTTGATTGAAAAGAAAATATGGATATTCCTTTACGAGCGGCGGTATTACAAAAAGAAGAGGCAAAATGTTTAGCGATGATGAAATTGCAGAACTGATGAGTGACTCCGAGTCAGACGGTTATGAGTTAGTAATTAATAGTAATGGCATTGATTATTCTGTGCTCAGTGGCGTATCCGGGAGTGAACAAGATAGTAACTCTGTTTCAAGTAAACCTGAGGCTGCACCGGGAAAGAGAGAAAAAAACGCGTCGTTCCTATTCAAAAGGCAGATTCTGATGTAGCTTGGAGCGATAAAATTCAAGTAAATGCAAAACCCCTGTTTAGTGGTGTTCCGGGAATTGATCAAAATGCTGGGATTACAGAATATTCCGCATATAAAATATTTCAGCTGTTTTTACCGATGAAGTTTTATAGTAAAAAGAAAAGTTGAGTTGATTTTGAGTTTAACGTCCTGTTCAGCAGCGAGGCTATATGAGACGTGGACCTACTGATTAACGTGGAATCCAAACTACATGAGCTCCGGCCAGGAATAGTAGTAAAAGAAATGAATCAATACGCAAAACAGCAGATTGAGAAAAAGAAAAATTACTAAAACAAAAATCTTTGTTTTTTAAATGAAAGCGTATTACTTCAATTAAAAACGAGGAACTTTTTTCACTAATTATTCACATATGTCTTGTACGGAAGCCAGCTTTACGCGATTTTTACAAATCAACTATGCAAGAGCGATTAGTATGTCTGTCAAGTGGTAGAAGAAGCTGTTTTTTCTGCTGTTTGACTTATCACACATGTCAATGCTGTACAGGAAGAAAGCAGGAAAACATATCGCACTTCGAACTTTTTATGCGAATGTAGCAGATAAAATGCTGCACTCAGCAGGCATTGAAGTACAAAGACCTTCACCCGGTAGAAGGCTGGTAGCAAGGGGCCATTACCTATAGAGAGTTTCCCCCCAATATCTGCAAATTCTAACAGAGTAGGACAAAGGAGATGCAAAGTGCGTAGCATCTGCACGGTGAAAGGAAATTTTCAATAAATATTAGCGTTCATTGCAGGGATGCAAATAACCACTCGCCTGGGGCATGTGATTCATCGGTGCGGGCGAGTGTTTAATATACGGAAGTTAAGTAAATTATTTTTATTATATGATGTGAGCTAGTAACTTTTTTCTTGGGCGAGTAAACTTTTGTTGTTTATTTGCATCCCTGGTTTATTGTCTGATATATAAAGTTGGACTTTGGGTGGGAAAGTGCTTCGAAATGTACAACACTAAAGAGAAGTACTGGGACTCCTAGATCTGAAAACAGATTTTCTGTGAAGTGTAAACTCAATATTACATATCAACTAAGGTTGTATCATATAATAAACTTTGTGCGTGTATTTGTTTCTGTGCAAGTGTATTTTGTACTGCGTGCAGTAAGTGAAAAACTGACAAAAAGCAACACATTTTCGAAGACCATCGCATGCAAATCCAAACAAGATAATTTTGAACATTTGGCACATTTACTGTATATCCTGTTAATTTCTAAGAAATTGGTTTAAAATCTGTGGAGACACTAAATTTTAAAAATATCTCTAAAAAGTGCCGGACAGTGTGCGTGACAAGTTTAAATACCCGTCCGGCTGAGTGTATACGCGCCAGGAAAATGTGGCAACGTAGCACTCCGTATAAACTGTGATAGCGAAGGGCGCAAAACAGAGAAAATCATAATGTCATATTTATGATTGTTTATCTTTTAAAACAAGTCAAAACAGTTTGGTTAAAAAAGCTACTTTAAGATCTTCCTAAGTTTTTTCAGATTGTTAATACACTGCAGCAATTCAGAGATAATGATGTCTCACTTTTTAGTGAATAACAAGAAAATTACTACGTGTTGAGTAATGAAATTTTCAGAACTTACAGGTAATATATGCATCTACAGATCGTGCACAGAAAATTATTTCATGTTTTCTCCTCTCCTAGTCCTATAAACATTGATTTACCAAAAAAGTACGAAAAAATACGCACTTTTTCATTAATTTATATTTTTTTCTTACTACACAGTACAAAGAAAATTTGTATGTCTTAAGTATTGAAAAGACAACATTCCAACAATTCTAACGAGGTACGCCAATGCAATATAAGTTTTGACTGGACGTCACGGCACCACCGCGAAGTCAGGGGCCTATCTTTATGAAATGGATAGTAGTCAGTAACTCAAGAACCAAAGATCCGCACACCATTATATATCGTATGTGTAGCCTACCAATATTTCAAATGAAATCAAATAACATCTTTAGTTTAACGTCTCACGTATATGTTCCGAGGCTAAAGGGGACTGTGGTGATGAATGGAATGAGAAAACGGAAGAAGCCGAGAACACCCATCCACGTGGTGTTTGTCCAGCGCGAAATTCATTTGAAACGAGCTTGAATCAAACCAGAGACTCAACGCACGAGAAGTAAGCACTCGACCACTCAGCCACCGCTCCCTCCCACAACATTTTAAATTTGGTCAAGTGGAAACCTATCGTTCTCGAGTTATGGACGTCAAAGTTCAAATTTGAATTTAAGGAATTTGTTGTGGGTATTTATAAAAAAATATTTTTTTAGAAATCAATGAATAACGATATTTTCGTCTATAGGAGAACTTACTAGGCATTTTTATTAATTGCGAAAGCATTGTATAACGTTTCTGTATGATTAATGTCACGTACATCTTTTATTTATATGTATTGCGTTTCTTAGGTAATCAGCAAATTTGGGGAAGTTATGATGATGATGATCTAAACCGTCTTTTAGCTTCGGAGGGAACACAAGCAATCAGGTAAGTAAGACCTGCTATGTACTATAGGATAGATGTTAGAAAATCTCTTACGAATGTTTCTAGAGTCAAAATCTCAGCGTGTATGGCATCAGATTTCATGTCATTTCCTATGTTCTGAATGATCCTATGAGATTTCTCTTGTTAAGAGCACGCTCTTTCGGAAAGAGAATTCGTACGATTTCGATTTAAGCAACATCAGGTGAGAGAAAGTACGCTTTTTTGGATGTGTGCAGTTTAACAATTGACATACATGGGCGTAGTTATCCTGGTGCTATCGTATTTTAGATTTCGCAAATTTGTGTATGGAAGAAATGTATAATATAATTTTGAAAGAATATTTCGCAAGAAATCCAAATATCTGGGCACTGCACCTGTGAGTTTAATATTTCGTGAGAAATGCATGTTGAACTTGCATGCGTGTGAGAAATGCAAATACACGTAATCAGGTCAGACAGATAAAAATCTGCACGTCTATGGCACAAAAGGGTAGGATTTCCTACGAGATATGACAAATTTTAATATCATAACATTTTTTTTAATATACATATATTCAGAAATTGAAATAAAACTTTTATTTGTGTTAAGTCAGGCCCGTATCCTCGCGGGGGGGGGCTAGGGTGGGTGCCCCCCCTTTAAATAAAAGCACGGCTGGACTGGAAACGATATTCAAACCTAGGTCCTGTGTAGATACAATAAGCACTACGGTGCCTACTCCGTTTCCTGAACACCCATACGTTCTACGACTCTTGAAGTCAGTGCTCAGCTACCCAGACCACATTCATGATATGCAGGAACGAAACTAAGTGTCTACATTACAACACTTTTGACCGTTGAATTTATATTATACTAGCTGAAATGTCCGGTCTTCGCACGGAGAGAAAGGGTTTTAAGAAAAAATATTCCAATGCTTTCCTTTCCCCTAAGGATACATATTTCAATTAAAGTGGAATGATAAAAACTCATATGATACTCTCTTTATTGCCATAAAATTTTAACAAACCCTTTCAATCTTAGGATATGCCCTTTAATCAGAGTGAAATAATAAAAACCTTCCTTTATTTCGTGACGTGATATTAATAACAATAGAAAGAACTCAAGGTCATAAGTTCTCCTAAATTCCACTCCTAAAGGCAAAAAGGGTCAACACTGAGGTGGCCGATTCTTTATACAGAAAATGTCCAATGTAAGGATTCGCTTAAGTTGGATGTGTAAAATCATATATAATAACGAATAAGGAAACATGTAAGGACTTACGTAACTTAAATGAAATCCAACTTTCATTAATAAGTATCCTGAAAGAAGAAAAAACGAAGTTGGTATATTTGAGATATTTTTGCATAAATATTATTCTTTCCGTGCAAAGAACTGGCACTTCTGTTAATGAATAATAGAAGTGAAATAATACTGTAGTACCTCCGCGATATTTCGTATTAAAGAAACTACTTTGAAAGTATTTCATATTGATCTTATACGTCTGATGTAGGTTTTCTTATTTCGATGCTGTTGATGGAAAGTAGTAGGATCAACGGAAGAAATTTATTTTAAGTATGAAAATTAATTTTAAATAGATCCCTGACCTATAGAGATGGGACATGCCACATTGCTTATATTATATTAATATCTGTAAGTCTCATGTTGAAAAAAGTGGACTTTGTGGTGGACAAACACCGTACTCGTGGGTTTTCTCGGGGTTCTCCCGTCTCCTCCCACTTTCTTCATTCCACCATTTCACTCATTTCTCATTATCACCGTCTCCTTTAGCCTAACCGGCATAACCGTGGGACGTTAAACTTAAAGATTTCATTTCATGTTGAAAAAAAATATGTAAATAGTATGAATGCCTCATTGCTAGAAGTTTGGAATATTTTTCTCTGTTTACACTGTTGTATCGTTTTCTTTCTTGTCTTTCAAGGAGCCGCAGTGACTCACTGGTAGACTGTTCACCTCTCGTGAGTGGGATCCCTGGTTCGATCCCACCTCGCGTTAAGTGGGTTTTGTGGTGGACAAATAGCGTATGCGTGAGTTTCCTCTGGGTTCTTCCGTTTCCTCCCACTTTCTTTATTTCACAATTTCTTATCACTGCCTCTGTGCATAAGCAAAAGTGCCGTTCACGTAATGAGTCTAACCCTTGTCAGTAGAAATCTACTATCTTCCACAATACATGTACATGATATTGTACAGTCGTAAACTACCCATCGATACCCTAAATCAGTTGTTGCCAACTTTTTTTGAAATGTGTCATATCGCGACCTTAGTATTTGACAGTAAAGTACTTTAGATATGCATTGTCCCAATTGTCTGTTACCTGAATGTAAGAGCTTTGAAAAATTTGAATTTTTGTGATATTGTAGCGTCCTAAGTTTGTAATAAACCTGGTATTGTACGTATTCGTTTAACATGTAAATTTATAATATGTATTTGAGGTAATGATATTTGAAAAACAACTTATGTTGGAAACATTGCTAAGCTGACTAGATCGAATCTGCAAGTCGTAGTGTTTTTTGTGTTAATTTAACAGTAGAAATGCGTTTCGCGATAAATGGTCCACAGTGTATAAAGTGTTAATATGTTTCTTTAATTTCTGGTACAGGAATAAATCATTTTTATTCGCCATGCAATCTGCAGAGAAACTACTGTCCCTAGGAGAAATCGATTTGGAATGTGAGGACTATAAAAGAGCGATACGTGATCTACATGCTTGCCTGCGTATTCAAAAGAGCTTTCTGCAGAAAGATGACGTAGTTTTGGCACGCACATATTATATGTTAGGGACAGCAAAAGTTTTAGATAAACAATACAATGAAGCTGTACATGATTTTCAGTCGTCGATAGAGATTTTGGAGAAAAAAATTGAAAATTTGATGAGGAGAGGTAAGTTAATTCGATTGTTTTGTTTGATGTAGTTGGCACCATTTTCGTTGATGTGTAATGGAAGGTTAATACAAATTTAATTAATATTTACACTAAAATCGTCTTAGTTCACACTTTCTAAGCTGTTCACTATTTGTACTATTAACCCCTTCCACTACGATTTATTTTCTGAATTCTGTCAATCTATATATATAAAAGAGAACGCACAAATCCTTTGTTCCCTCATCACGCTAATATGGCTGAACCAATTTCTTTCATTTTTGGGGGGTTATTAGGATTTGGACCCTAGATGGTTTTTATCATATCACTTTAATTTTTAATTACCAGTGTCTTGAGATAATTGACCATTCAAGTGTCCATAACGTACAAATCCTTTGTTAGTTCATCATAGGTAAAAATAAACGTATTTATATGCAACCCGCATGACCGTGTCACTCGGCGGGTTAACATAAATGACAGGCGATATAATGTTAACATTTACTGCAATCTACTATGGTTTTTATCATATCACTTGAAAGCGAAAAAGTAAAAATTATCTAAGTAACAAAGTTTATTGCGTTCCGGGGTGACCGCAGCGAAGCGGGGCGGGTTAACATAAATGACAGGCGATATAATGTTAACATTTACTGCAATCTTCTATGGTTTTTATCATATCACTTGAAAGCGAAAAAGTAAAAATTATCTAAGTAACAAAGTTTATTGCGTTCCGGGGTGACCGCAGCGAAGCGGGGTGAACGCTGCTAGTTGAAGTATAAAAGTGTATTATAGATGGTTTATAATTATGTAACTTTCAAAACATCAATATAGTAACCCTACGTGATGCTACAATAGTTTAAATTTTATGACGAGTGTAGCTCGTCATTGTGCGATTTGACACCGGGAGGCCATGACGAGCTAGACTCGTCATTTCAGTGCAAGGGGTTAACAATAGGTAGAATTTCCGAAGTATTTATCATTCACGTTCAGTTCAGAGTTAACAGCAGCATCGATGGAGTGAGCAAACTGGAAATTATTGGGTCATCCAGGCTGTTGATACTATGTTGAAAAAATGCGTTGAGGGAAGAGGGGGGATTTGGAAATCGAATACTGTTCCATAGTCTTAACAACCTCATTTATGACATCACTTTAAGGTAGACCCACAGGACTGAGTGTTTCGACCCCGGAATCGAGCCAAAAAATACGCGTGTTTCAGTCCACCCCAAACTCACCGTAGCTTGGATTTGCTTTGCGTCTGCTATTACCTTTTGAAAGACAATGGTACGAAGAGGCAACCTTGATGTGTAATTTATTGGTTAGAATAAAGTAAAATACAAATAAAAGCAAAAGTAGAGCTACTCAATCAAACCGTGCTTGTTTCTGTTAACTTCTGTTTTATCGTAATCGTTTGGGTCAAAAAATTACTTTTATACAGTGGTTTCAAAACAACACCGACAACGTTTGGGAGGTGATTCCTGACACCAAAATAAGATGAAAAGTATACACCAATCTTGGTGCACAAATGCTTCGTTTCGGAATTATAGGCTGCCGTAAACAAAAAATTAACTTTAAAGGTCCATATCTCCAAAACTATGGGGCCTACTTAGGAACTAACATGTACTTTATCTAAAAATACATGTTTCAGAATCCTAAGGTACTCACGCAACAATTCTTGTACAGGCAGTTTGGTTACGGACATATAATCTGAAGTACTCACTAACTACCTCTATAAAAATTGTTGCGCAAGTACTGCAGGATTCTGAAGCATCTATTTTTGGATAGAGCACATATTAGTTCGACTACGGTAGGTAGACCCCATAGTTTAGGAGCTATGGACCTTTAAAGTTCATTTTTTTCACGTTTTCGGCAGCCTATAACTCCGAAAGGAAGCATTTGTGCACCCAGGTTAGTCTATATTCTTTGTCTTATTTTGGTGTCAGTGTTGTTTTGAAACACCCTATATATATAAATAAATTACCACGAGCGGAGAAAATAATCTCAGACAAGCAAGTGATTGCTTGTCAGAATCGAATTACCTTGGAGGCAGATGGAAAATTCGGAGGGAACAAACTACGTTCAGATGTTTGCTTTAATTTAAGTAAATAAAACAAATGAAAGTTCACATACTCACCAATTGTCGGAGTCTTCCGCACCTTACAAGGCCCTGAAGCATCTTCGTGTGTTGTGAGTGTAAGAACACGAAACTTAAGAAACCGAGAGTATTAAAGATTTAGACCGGAACACGAACCACTGCTCTTCCTGTAAGTGTATTAAGCTGTCAGAATATCTCCATCTTTTTTCTTTCTTCAAATTAAACAATCATTTGTACGTATTGATCACAGAGTCAAACGTGGGTGTGTCTCCAGCCTAACCTCTCGTGCCAGGCAAAATGCACCGTTCCATAAAACGTAACTACAAAACTACCTAATTCCTCAGTAAATATAAAATTATCCCTAAGTGAAGATCTTTCTGGTAGACCTCTGGAGGAGGCTGCCCTGTTCTGTCGTAGCTAGGGAAGTTTGGAAGTTTCGCAGCTAAGTGTTTTTGCATAGAGCGAGGCAAATGTAATCAGACGGCGGTATATCTCGGCTATGACGAAGGCTAGCTTGGACCTCACAAGCAATTCTGACTTTTTTCCTGTACTTCATGAGGCGCGGTAATAAAATCCCTTTTCTGTTGACTAGTGCAGGTAATTGAGCTGGTCTTCCTGTTGTAAGATCATGGATTTTGCACAGTAGACTTGAGAGCTTACTGTCCTTCCAGGGTTAAGAGGCATATGATGTATTAAATCCTATCGTCCCCACCAGACGGATCAGACTTTGTGGCTGTTTTCAGTGTGTCACTAGATGTTAAATTCTGTGTTTTATGCATAGGATTGCGCTACAACACCTACTTTTCATTACTTGTAATGTAATGATGCGATCGAGAAAAGTGCTTTTGGTGTCGAGACAAAAGGTATGCATAAATATTAACGCAATGCTTGTCCTCCTCCAACGCATGCAGAACCCATTTTCCAGCTTAATTGCCCTTTCTATTTCATGCAAATACCGAAAAACTGTTAGACGCGATTTACTTCTGATTTTCCTTCGATTTCATCCAACGTCCGTTGCTTATTGTTTTCCATTATAGCTTGAAACTACACTAAAGCGTCATGGAAAGGTCGTCTCGACATTGTAGCCTCCTCTAAAGAGAAATCGTTACTTCAGAAGTTTTTAATCTTTCTTACTGCTGTCGCTGGCGGATACGCTTCACTACTCTGTTGTTTACCGTAGTTGTTAGGAACGACAGAACTTTTAAAATGACCCAATATTCACACCTGAGAAACATTCATCACCTGTAAATCAGTGCCTATCATTTTAGTGGACACTGATTTTTGACTGACAGACTAACTGTTGATAATGAGAAAAAAATAATAAGCCATTATCATAATAAATTCCCCATTTCAGTACTTCGTTACTTCTGGGTCCTCTCCAACCCGTTTTTTCATTATCATTTTTCGTTCTGAACTTTTTCCCAACTTATCCCCTTCCTTTTCCTTTTGTAATTCATACTACTATCTGTTCAATGGGCTTTCCCATTATATTCATGAGTAAGAACTTCTTAAGTAAGGTTCTCCATTCTTTATATATATTCATAACGCAGTAGCTTAGATTTTTGTACATTTTTTTCGGACACTTTGAGTTTATTCCTGGTGCCTTCCATTTCAACTCAGGCAAAAAAAAAAAAAAAAAAAAAAAGTAAAATTGTACCATCATCTCAGGTATTGTTGAAACTTTTTTTATACCAACTAGATGTGATTTTGAGACCCATATTTTTTTTGTTTTGTCGAGAAAAAAAATTCCCGCCAAGTAATGGGCCACCAAAGACGAGGAGTACAATTTATGAATTGTAGAAGGCATGGAAAATGGTCAACTTCGGAGCCCCGCCATTCAGCTATGAAGACAGGTAGACTTATAATTCTTGTTGTGGTATGTAGATAGGGATATAAATAAACTTAAGAAAAAGAGAGCAAGCAAAAAGCAGTTTCCGTGGTTATGTGGGTAGCGTGGTGGATTAGCAGTTCTTACACTATTTTGACACTAGATCGAATCCCATCCCATCTTTTTTTTTTTTCTTACAAATTATAATTTTCATGTTAATAAGAACCGAAGCAATATAATAAGGACATAACTTATTGATATTTTGCTGTAATGACGTATTTATCCAGTATTAGAGTACTATTGGTAATAGCTATTGTTTTCAGTTCATGCTGTTGTATAGCTTCTCTCATCCTGTTTCCTTGGGAAAAGAACAATTTTGTCTCCAACAAAGTGTAAAGGATATATACGGACAGAAAAAGACATCTTAGTACCAAACGTGATTTATCGTGACTAGTTTGTCATTATTTAAAAAAAAAAAAAAAAAAAAAAACTAAGTAAATTATTGAAGTTGGCTTCTCTAGCTTTTAGCTAAAAATATTTTTTTTCTTTGTAAGACTATACTTTATAAGACAAGGTGTGTGATCATACTCACAAATTTAGCTAGGGAGTGAAAGATAATTGTTTATACAAACATTTTACAGATTTAGGTGCGTGAAAACACCAATACACCATGGTCTCGCTTATCTGACCTTCCTTTGTTCCACATACCGTATGATCCGACATATTGCAGATAGCACCAATCGACAAGAAGAACTGCAAGTTGTGGTCTTTTTTTTTTTTTTTTTTTTTTTTTTTTTTTTTTTTTTTTATGCTCTGGTGTCTATCGCCTAGCGCGCCCGTCTACACCTTGACTCATATATCTATCATTCAGTACAGACACGTATCCAGGTTTTCTATTCGGAGGGGGCCCAACATGAATCCTCGTAAGCACGTAATTCTAATGTTTTAAAAAATATCAATAATAATAATAATAATAATAATGCAACAGTTCTGTATTCCTCTTAAACTTTTTCCTACTTTTCATTTATAAACCGGTTTACTTTGGAAACTGCATTATAGCACAAACAAAATGAAACATACTTTCGAGAGAAATGTAACTAAAGAACTGTCTGCTACGTATATCACATAACAAAAATAGTAAGAAGACATTGAGTGTATCGTTCTAATATATTAAAGTTAAAAACAGAGCGGAAACGAAATGTTAATCCTATTTAAAACTTCTTTAAATCCACCTGATATAATAGCATTATGGTATATTCTTAGAATTATAAGAAGACATCAGCACATTGCCCAAAGTTTGGACACTGACTCCAAGTAAACTGATATAAAAGAACCTCAAAAGGGTAAAAGCAAGTTTATTAAAAAGTGCTTGAGTTTCGGAGGGGGACAGCCCTCAGGCCTTCACGCTGGATACGTCCCTGATTCAGTGCAGTGCATTTATTTGTTATAAAACATGATTATTAGATGCGTAATATGTAGAATTCTATCACAAGTTTTACTTTTAATAGCTCTTTTCTTAACACATTCATATTATCCGGCGTTCTGCCTGCCTCTTTATGTCGGATAAGCGAAAGTCTACTGTATTTCCAAAGCTAGAATATACATGAACTAGAATTGTATCGTCCTAGAACAGACAATAGTGTGAAATGCTTATATTAAAAGGCTGGAATAAAAAAAAAAAAAGCATAAGTACTGTTGTGGTAGCGTGAGAACAAATTAAAAACAATTCAATATATTTCCTAGGTATCAGATTATCATCTTATTGAGTCGATGTGTATTCTTTTTTAAACATAGTTTTAAAAGTCATACCATTCGCAATATTTCTGAGGAAATCGAAAGAAAAACTCCTATGTGCCTCTTGTGGCAAAGTGGCTTAAGTTCATGGTCCGAAACCAATTCCCACGTTAAGGTATAGATAGAGTTACCATATTTCAAAAACGCAAATCCGGGATGCTACTAAATTACGAGAATGTTTGAAATGCTTAAAATTGAAAGAAGTGTTGAATACTAATTTACTTTCCTCCATTAGATAGAGTTGTTCAAGTATTACGTTATCACATTTTTATTCATTTCACTAGACCTTTTTCCAAGGGCGCCAATTTATCTGTAAATTTGGAGGGGGTGCACTCAAATGCAGAAGATATATATATATATATATATATATATATATATATATATATATGAGGACTTTAAGACAAATTGCACTCAAATTATGCCAAATATTGTATATTCATAAATACAAAGGAGGCCCACATGAGTGAATTTTTTGATGGACAAACACCATGTGCATGGTTTTCTCGGGGTTCTCCCACTTTCTTCATTCCGTTTCATTCATTTCTCATCATCACTGTCTCCTTTAGCCTAGCCGGTATAACCGTGGGTCGTAAAACTTAAAGATTTGATTTCAAATAATTCCAACCCAAACAGTTGCAGGAAGTATGTCATTTCGAATAAAACAAACTACTCTATAAAATTCTGAGTATTATTATTTTTATATATACAATTCTAGCGGACCTTATTGCTAAATCGAAGGGTAAGAAGATTAAATTCACTCTTATTATTATAGATTCATTTCAATTGAAGCAGTTAAAATAACTGGGAAAAATTAGAAAGCCATGCCCTATATTCCAGTGTGCCACAACAGGATAACACGGCACATTGGCGTGCCCATCAAAATGAACAGTGTGACGCAAACTTTTACCTATTATTTACAAGAATATTTGTCGAGTTCATTTTATTTATTATTATCAACGATTCTTCCACGGATCAGTTGTCTGTATACAGTTAAACAAGTATTACATTGAGGGAATGAGTGTAATTATTTAGTTTAATAGTAATAGAAAGGTATATTTTCTTGTGTTTTCTACCGAGAATAACTGCATCCGGTCTAGAAAGCTGGAACTAACAACAAAGGAACCCGATGTGCCAACCACACACCACCCTATAGTCGTGAGTGCAACAAGTCCTTTTCTACGTCTTGGCACCCTAAGGGTTGTTGCCTTCAAAGAGAGAGAGAGAGAGAGAACTTAAGTCAATTGCACTTCCATGCTTAAATAAATAAATTATGTAAATAACTGTTTCGTTTTCTGTTTATTATTATTATTATTAATTTCTTAGGAAGTTGACTGCCATATGTATACACACGGCTCCCCCGTGCAGCGCCTCGTGTATGATTTTCCATACACAAACTATATATTCCAAGTTTGTTGTGTTCGTGTTATAGGTGTGTTTGTAATTAGATGCATATGGCGTAGAAGTCAAAATTGAATGTCCACGCTACGTATATGCAAAACCATAGACAAAGAAATTTATGAACAAAGACATTTATGGCGCTAAAACAGAGGGGAAAAAAATAAAGAATTACTGGCGGATTGTTGCTCATAGTGCACAGGTGATGACGGTTAACAGTGTTAAATTTAAACAAATAGTTTTAATTAAGCACGAATTTAACTTAGTGTACAGTGGGGAAGGCTCAGGAGTTCGCTAGGATCGTTACAATATCGAACCCCGTGAAATGCACTGCGAACCTGTCTGCAAGCTTGGGGGGCGCGGTGGCTCAGTGGTAGAGCGTTCACCTCTGGTGCTTGGGGTCCCGGGTTCGATTCCAGCCCCCGCCAAGTGAACTTTGTGGTGGACAAACACCGTGCTCGTGGGTTTTCTCGTGATTCTCCCGTTTCCTCCCACTTTATTCATTCCACCATTTCACTCATCTTTCATCACCGTCTCCTTTAGCCTAACCGGCATAAACGTGGGACGTAAAACTCAAAGATTTCATTTCTGTCTGCAAGCCCCCCGTAATGTTCAACAGATATTGTGTATTAATGCTCATTTCAGTGCAAACCTACATAGGCCTACACACTTCAATACTCAACGAAGGTGCAGACTATTCATGAGTTGCAGCATTAAACTCTCACCCACTGTATTATCCTAACATGTCTCCCAGCGATTACAATATTTTTTGGTACCTCAATCACTTCCTAGTAGGATAGCTTTACCTAGAGACCACTGATTAACCTGGTATTGGATATTTCACTTTCTTACCTTTGGAGTTGACAGTCATTGGTTGGAAATTTCACACGCAAATATCTAATATTAACAACGTTTCTTCTATAACTTCGTAATATTGTATTATTTCTTTGTATTATTCATTAGCTTGGTTAGGCTTGTTTAAACACTTTTCTCTTTGCACCTACTTATTACCTATACCTTAACGTTGGATAAAAATACACTAGCTCTCACCGGGAACCAATGCACTTGAACCATTTGGCCACAACGAGGCACATTTAAAAACAAGTTTCGATTTTGTTAGGAAAATTGTGATTTAAAAATATATTTAAGAATGAGTATGGATGAAACGCACTGAATTTTCTCGCTCGAATTTCTTAAACTGACTCGTGTTAGGCTGCAGCTATTACTGAAACATTTATTTGGGAAATGTGAAGAAAATAATGTGTTTTGGAAAACTTTGTACGAAGCAACTTATGTCCAAAAGTAAAGTACCCATTGGTCATATTTCTGTTAGAAATAACTTATGCCATATATTAGAATTAATAAGGAAATTATTGTATGTGAACTATGAGCAAAAGCGTCTGAGTACTTTCTGAGAAAATCGTTAAAAAAGTCATCCCCAAGAATAAAATATCCCTTGTATATCTTTTCAGGACAAACGAGTTATGCTATTTATGAAATACGAACAAAATACCTGAGTCGTTCTCGACAAAATTGTATGGTAAAACTTACTCCGAAAAGTAATATACCAGTTCTAGCTTTTTAGGATGATGGAATTATAACATATCGTTAGGTTATTTATGTAACATTTATTTATGAAATATGAACAAAATTGCGTCAGGCGTTAATGAGAAAATCGTCGAAGAAGAGTAAACTATCCCTTCTGAATGTTTACAGGATGAACGAGTTGTCATATTGTTAGGTTATTAATGCTACATTTATTTACGAAATGTGATTGAGAAAATTGTTTGAAAAAACGCGTCCCATACAGTAAATTACACCTCATATATTTTTTCAAAGCAATGATTCATACTACAATGAAGGGTTATTAATAAAATATATATTTGTAAAAAATAAGCAAAATATTTACAGCTGTTTTTGAAACAATTTAAATATTTTAAATTTTCATCCTTCAGTAAACTACCCTTATTTTTAGGTGTCGGAGGATATAGAATTTGGTCCAGATACGTCGAACAATATGGCCTCTATTTGAATGCATGTAAAAGCGTGACGAACAGACAGACGAACAAATGGACAGACATCAAAATCACTTTTTCGATATGTGGGGGCGTGAAACTTGAATTCATTGAAATCTCGAATTCGATTTTTATCAATATCACTACAATTTCTTCTTTCGTCGCTCGAACGTGAAAACTAATAGGAACACAACGACACGTAAGGTGATAATTTGTAATCCCCAAAATTGAGTGATTTACGTTTAATGTGTTGCCATGCTAGAAAAAAAAAGCTTATGCCTGTTTGTTATATTATTTTAATATCAGTTTTTCACGTTACTATATAATGTAGAAATATGGCATGATTATCGTTCATATTCATGCTATATTTTGGAAATATTCGTGTTCCGCATACATAGATCTGTATAATTTAGTTACATTCAACGAAAGCATTCTTGCACTTGTGGATATGAAAAAAAGAGAAAGTCAATACTCTAAAAAGCAAAAACCACAAGCACACACACACACAAACGATAATTTGACATCAGTTCGATGTAACAAGGGGTAAGACTGTCGAGGTCACATATGTTCTTTTTCCTGTTCCTGACACACAAATCCGAAGTGAGTTGTCTGCTGTTCAAGAACGGGCAGGGGAAGTATAACATACAAGACCGTAAACTGAAAGCAATCGCTGTTTCCAATAGTAGGCCTACACGTATTCTAATATTGAATAAATACGTCGATTAAAGGATACTATCAATAAGTTAATTCCTTATTATATTGTTTCGGTTCTTAACATCAAAATTATACACTTCCTATAATGTTTTGTAAAATATATGGGACTGGATGGGATTCGATCTCATGTCAAAATAATAAAATAACTGCTAGTCCGCCACTCTATCCACCTAACCACGGAGACTACGTTTTGTTTGCTGTGAGCTCCTCCGTGGCTAAGCGGTTACCGTACGCGCCTTTGGCGCGGGAGACCCGGGTTCGATTCCCGGCGGGAGCTCATGTGGTTCGGATTCCACGTTAATCAGTAGGTCCACGTCTCATATAGCCTCGCTGCTGAACGGGACGTAAAACTCAAGATCACTCACTCACGTTTTGTTTGCTCTCTTTTCTTAACAAATAGTTCTCATAACCATGGTGCCTATCGCTTCGAACCTTAAAATAAGAGTTTTTCTGTTTAATTCTATATTTTCGTACATCTTCGTTACAGAAACTAATTTATATTTGGCAAACCATCTAGACACTAGGTTTAAACTGAGACCCGGGTTCGATTCCCGGCGGGAGCTCATGTGGTTCGGATTCCACGTTAATCAGTAGGTCCACGTCTCATATAGCCTCGCTGCTGAAAGGGACGCTAAACTAAAAAATCAACTCAACTCAACTAGGTTTAAACCAATAAATTCAATATTTTACTCCACTTTCCAGTTCCTCCCTTCGCCTATCGCCCCTCGTTCACTGCCTATTGTCAATTTCCCTTCGCAATCGTGCTCTGCTACTAAAAGTCCCTCGAAAGCATGATTGCCAGTGTATACAAAACCGAGCGTAATTTTGTTTTTTGCTTATATTTTTATTATTTTATTATATTTTTTGGAAATATATCCTTAGATGGATAGCTTTCTATCATCTCCACATACTACTAACTGAATTTTACTCGTAAACGTAAGGAAAATGGAACAAATGCGAAAAATCGTGAGTTACAATATACGCTTTTTTTTTTTTTTTTTTTATGTGGGTACATGCTCTGCCTGAATTGAAATGGAAGGCACCTCCTGATTTCATTTCTTGTTCGATTTTCTTAGATCGCTTCATGGAAATTCTATCTCCGTTGCTTGGGTTCTGCTCTATTCTCCCATTCTCCACGTTCCTGCAACATAATATGAAGCATATTTTGTATTATGGCATTGTCAGCTTTCCTAGGTATGTGATATCAGTTGTTTCACTTTTTGGTAAAATCTTCGTCGTCGTAATCTTTTGCCTCATTCTGCTAACTTGTGAACACAGATATTTGGAAGTTCCTTCATTAGTTTCCTCATAGTTATATTTGTTTTCCTTGTTGTTCCATGTTTCTTGAAATATTCAAAATTCGATTTTTCTCTTGATTTATTCTTAGGCCATATTCTTTGATCCATTAACCCCGAGTATCCAGTTGTCGTTACTTCGATTTCTCTCCAAATCTCTGCATAATGTGTTTCTACCCCTCTTTTACCTTCCTAAGTATGTCTCACATAATTACAGTAAATAATACGGGAGACATCATACTGCCTTGTTTCAAACCACACTTCACTTCGAACTATTAGATTTTAGCGTGTTTCTCTCATTTCGCTTAGTTGCTAAAGTTATTTCCGTATGTTCTTAAGTACAGGGTGGTCCGGAAGTGGGCGTACCCCCCTCCTTTATTTAACAGTATAGTGTTAGTTATGGTAGAATGTCTGTATACAGTTAGCTTGAAGTCTTTAGCATAACAGTTAGCTTGGAGTCATAAACATCGGTATGCCAAGCAGTTACCAAACAAATGTGGGTAAAACTTAAAACCGTCAGAAAACACCAATTAGGTGTGCGTCAACTTCCGGACCACCCTGTACATGTTCATATACTTTCTCTAGATCTATGAACTCTTCAGTGCTAATCGTATTTCTAGTTTTTTGCAAGTAGTTGTTTCTGTGACAGTATGGGATCTGTTGTTGAGCTGTATTTCTTTTCTCAAAACAGCGTTGCTCTTCGTACATGTTCTGTTCGATTATTGAATTATGAACCTGGGTGCAGTAGTTGTCTAATGAACAATAATTTAAACATGGGAAAGGTAAAACGGAATACGAGACCTTTTGAAAATACTATTTATAAACATAGTTTGTTTACTTGCAGGAGTAAAACTTCCCTTCATAAGAGACGATGAGTTCAAGATGTTCAACGGCCGTTGTAATTATTTAGATCTTTTGCACACTACCCAGTACGACTGCCTTCTAAAGAGTCATTTGAAAACTTACACTAATTAAAGGTGTGTCAAACCGTATTCAAGATGATTTAATTGAATCTGTTCCCGGCGCACTTAATAAGAAAATTAAACAGTGATTGGAAAAATCTGGCTTCTTGCCATACTAACTTCAGACAACTAACGTCTCGAATAAATTAGTTTTCCTTTGTTTATCGATATATGATTGAAGGAATGATGGTAAAGAGATTTGTATGCTTCAAAGATGTGAAGACCAAAAACATGACAGCACTTTCTAATCTTATTTTAAGGCATATTCAAGACTTTTTCAAATTATGGTGAAAGTCTTCACATAGAGGTACGGTGGAAGTGCAGTAATGGTCTCTTCATTGCATTGTGCCAGAAGCTCTTTCTTCACTTCTGTGCGTACTGCTTAAATTTAATACTACTCAAAGTGCTTGAAGTAATCCTGAATGCGTTATCTCTTTTGCTACTCTTAGTGGACGTGCAATGTTTTACTCCAAATCAGCAAAGCGCACAAAATTTCTTGATGGACTTTTAGGTCGACGCCCACCACAAGTTTATCCAATAGGATGGAATTAGTCATCACGTCAATATTTACGAAAAAAGAAAAAAAATATGCTTAGTTTTTCGTACCATGTTGGAGCATCAGCAGAACTGGAATATTTGTTATTTAAGAACACTTATTTAGAAAACTTTGAATTTTGGTTTCTTCTTGCAACTTTTCTCGATCTGATGATTTCCTTAGTGTCCTTAATGCAATAAGTTCATTCGATATTGCTTATTGCAGAAGGGAGATAATAGAATGCAAAATACTGTGAAATCTCGTAGAAACAGTTTTCAAGCGCTATATGAAGAAACAGTTTCCGATGTTGGGCTCCCAGGAGAACGAAACAGAAATCTTTCTCTGGACATTACAACCTAATATAGCTTTTACATTCGCAGTTTCCCAACTGATTGTTTTAGAAGTTTACGTGAATTTCTCTACTTCAATGAAGTTCGTCGGAAAAACTAGTTAATCGTAACGTACAATTAGCGTTGTCCACGAGGCGAGAAATAAGTTTGTCTCCTAAATTGTTGTCAAATTCTCGTCTTCTCTCGGTTCTCAGAAAGCTCTTCTTGTCTCGTTTTATACAAAAACTAGCCTTTGCCTAGCTGGGGACTCGGTCCCCAGACCCCTTGTTTGCTCGGCCTACGGCTTCGCATTTCTTATGTATCAGCCTTTGCATGAAGAGTGTATTTTTCGTACATTTGCTCTTAATATTTCCTGAATTCGGCCAGCTGGTGGCTTCGTCCCCTGACCCCCGCGTTTACTTGACGTACGGCCTCGCACCTCTTAAACTCACAGTTCTACCAGATTTCAAGTTTCTTTTCGTACTTCAACCATCTAAAACAGTAAGCTTTTGTATCCCAAGAAAAGGTCCATTTAAATAACATGGAAATTTCATCATCCCCCTTTAGACCCCTTAAAAACTAAAATATTCACTTTTGCCAATTTCCCTGTGGGTTAATCCCGAAAGGCTATAATCATGCCAAATTTCATTATTCTAATCCTGCCGGAAGTGCCTAAACATTTTGGGGTGTAGATGTCCCATGTAAATAACATGGAAAAGATCTTTCAGTTCCCCATAAAACCACTCTACAGTTGGAAATTTTTATTTTTCGTGATTTACTTAGATAACGTTAACGAAAACTTACAAGCATACAGAATTTCTAGTTTTATTCCAAGTACCTAAAATATGAGAAATACGAGATAATAGGTTAAAAAAAAGACCTATTTAAACAATATGGGGAATTTCTTCATCGCCCTTTTAGACTCCCTAAAAATTAAAAAAATTCACTTTTCGCAATTTTTCTGGGTTAGTCCCGGAAAGCTACAAACATGCCAAATTTAAACTTTCCACGTCAACCGGAAGTACCTCTTTATTTTGTCAGTTCATGTAATTTTATATATAGTTAGGATTTTCCCCAAATTTTCCTTTTAATTTAATCTAAAAGTTTATCGAAATCCTTCAGTGTCAGAACACAACGAAGGGTGTGATATAACTACATTTAAACCATATTTATTATTGAAATGTATTGTGTACTGATTTACGTATCTTTAAACTTTGACAGGGTGTCTATCGGTCACGAATGACACGAAATCAGAAAACGGTCATGAATGTCACGAAAAGGCCATGAAATTTAGTTTTTGGGTCACGATTTTTTTTAACTACAAATGTAAGTACAGATTGGAAAATTTGGTTCTATAAAACGTCAAAATTCACCACCAGAAATGTCTGTGGTCGGCTTTAGACGCTACCAAATCGCAAGCAAAGTACGTTTCTATCGCATGGATGAAAATTCGGCCTATTTCGCACCCAAATTCGCTCTTGAAAATTTTAGAAAATTGTGTGATTTGGTAAAGAAAAGGTCACGAAAAAGCCACAAAATTTCATTTTGGAATTTTAGTAGACACCATGTTTGATAAATGTTCATCATCTGTAAGAGGTTAATGATCTTTGGTGCTCAAGAATAAAATTTAGTATGTGGTAGTCCCTTGTGTGTGAGGTTGGGTTAAAATAGCGCACAGAAAGAGAATTACTGCACAAGACGAAGAATTGTGTCTAAGAATGGGGCAAAAGTCTCTATTCTTTTCTATTGAGACTATTAGAGGTCACTGCATTAATAGCAAATGTTATTTCGTACTAGTGAAGCGATACCATTGTAGAAATTAATGAGATTTTCATGTTTATTTTTCAATTGGTCATTTTAACTCATGCACTTGCCACTTCAAATCGCTGAATGTAGCACACAGTAATAAAGAATAAATTTAACATGACGTTACAAATTTATGAAGGATTTGGCAACCTAAAATGTCCTCAAAATCAGTGGCAATAATTTATTGTTTTAGAGGAATAATAAGGCTAACGAAATACCATGAAGTTGAGGCTCACATCAGATCAAAGCTTTGTTCCGGAGCATACATGTCTTCGGGTGTCTGGCATGCATTAACTCATATTCTTTTTAGAAATAAGAAGAAACGTGACTCATCATACCATATTGTCTTTCAACCATCGATAGTCCATGTTTTATGATCTCGATACCATCTTTTTCTCTCTACTGCTTTAAAATTTATTTATTATTTATTTGTTGCTTTTCTTATGGCTACAAAAGCTCTTTAGGTTTTTTTTTCTTTCTTTTTCGTGTTAACTGTACAAGTAAATGTAGGTGTTATCTTTCTTCTGCAGATGTAAGTTTCATCAGCGCAAGGTGGCGAAATATTTTTGATGTGGAGGGAGGTCTTTCCGTAAAGCAGCTGAAAAATATTATTTCAGTTATTCACGAATGCTCGGACTCCGCCGCAAAAAGGTAAGAAAGTTGGAGTAAATCCTGAAATTATTATTACTATTAGCATTTAACGGAATAGAGAAATAAATATCCAAACATGAGACCAATCAATAGATTAAGATAAAGCTCCACAAATTGGATGAGAATAGTTTTCGAGAAAATGGAGAAGTACTTCAGGTTTAATTTCCGTGCATACTTTGCAGGTAAAAAGGATCATAGTGCTTGTCTATAAAAAGTATAGTAATGTATGCAAATGAAATCTTTCAGTTTTAACGTCCCACGATTATGTCCTTTAGGCTATGAAGAAATCTAAAGTAAAAGAATAAATAAAGGTATTGAAAAAGATATAGGGCCTTATGCAGAGTCGTTCTGACGCGTGATTAGTGCCATACTAAAGAGTTCGACCAATGTTTCCTGTAGTAGTCAGGCCTTTAGTATGACGCTAATCATACGTCAAAACAACTCTGCATAAGGCCCATAGTCTTCCGAGGTCATTCGAATTCGGTTCTTCTTGTCTTCTTTCTTCTTTTTATCTTCGTTTAATGCCGTCAAAGATAGCAACGAAATCTCTTTCGGCAGTAAAGACATCCCATAAAATGGATTAATGTTGCCGCGAAATTGAAAAATTCTTTAACAAGTGTAACTGAAATCCATGATACCAGGCTCATACTATTGGTAATTGTGGGCATTTCTTAAGTTCTACCTGACAGTTTATCTTACCGCAACAATTTGTTGATCGTCATTTGTAGTCCATAGAATTAGCATGGAGCTAGATGGAATTCGAAATGTTCCGTTACAATAATATCAATTTTTAACTTTATCCCCCTCCCCCTTCATTTCCTGCAGAAAAACTCCTCAGAAGGAAAAGTAATCAAACGCATTCTGTAGTTTTTTATTTTTAACTCTAATTCTTCTTTTTCTTTCATCATGCCTTAAGTTTTTTTCATTTATGGTTTCGAAGATAGGTCCGGACCCCCGGGACCCACACCTTGGCTACGTGCCTGTACATATACACATTTGATTGATTAATAACAGTAAGAAATTATTTTTACAGTAGTTGTTGATACTATTTGTTTAATAATTATCTACCATTAATATAAAAATATTTAATAGTGGAAAATATATTTACTCTTTATTGTATCTTTTAGTGTTTATACATTTTTCAAAATTTTTAGGTAGGCCCGTGCCTACCGGGCCTACCCGCTAAAGCCGCCTATGCGATAAATTATCATGAACTTAAAACATGTGAAGACAGTGATTCATGATTGCTTATTAAAAGTAGTTAGCAGAAATTTAGGAAAACGTTAGAGCTATGTAATATCCAAAATTTGATTTCGAAAATCGATATCGATAAAATATCTAAACTTGACCGATATGTCGAAAAGTATTAAAACTATCTGTACAAAACCAAGTTCATTTTTTGAGAACGAAATAATAATAATAATAATAATAATAATAATAATAAAGCATATAAAAAGGGAGAGGGAATTCTTTCTTTTTTTTCCCTTCATGTAGCGGATTGTCAAGGAGTAGTTGGAGCTGAGAGGGCGGCTTCATTTATCATGCATTTATCATCTGTTCATCTGCATGTTTGCACATGCGCACCTAGCCGCGAATACCACTACCGGACTCGCGAATAGTTGGTGGGAGTTTTCGGAAGTGGACGCTCAGTGGAGGTCTTCATCCGAAGTAGACATGTACCCGTTCCGGCCTTCTGTTGTGTCTCCTGAGACTATGGATAATATTTATATGTAAACTAACTATGGCCTATGGAACCAGGAGGTTCAATGCCGCGTTCACAAAAGCTCTCCAATGACTTCTATCCTTAGCTAACTGCGTCCAGTTTCTACCTTGTATTCCAATATCTGCGAGATCCATCTTAATATTGTCCTCCCATCTGCGCCTAGGTCTTCCAGTCAAGACTGAAAGCGTTTCTACTTTCTTCCATTCTAGCTACATGACCCGCCCACCTAAGCCTCTTAGGCTTGACGACCCTAACACTGTTGGGTAAACCATATAAAGTATGTAGTTCTCGTTATGAAGTTTCCGCCATTCCCGTTCCTCTTGGGTCCGAATATTCGCCTTAGGATCTTGTTCTCAAATACTTCGTCTATGTTCTTCCCTCAGAGTAACTGACCATGTTTCGCAACCATACAGAACAACAGGCATGATTATCGTTTTGTATATTTTAAGCTTCAAATTCCTCAACAAGAGATTTTGATCCTAATAGTAACACGAATTCCCTGGTTTTAGTCTACATTTAATTTCTCCGTGAATATGATTTTCCTCTGTTAATATTGATCCTAGATATTTGAAATTATCCACTTTATCAAAACTATTATTTAATATTTTAACGCATCCATAATTTGCTGTATTCCGGTCCCGACGCACTTCCATCTATTTAGTTTTCTCTGCATTTACTTCTAAGCCCATGTCCCTGCAACGTTTAATAAGATCTCTGCATTTCTTTCTATTGTTCTCCTATCTTCCCCTACTAAATTTACATCATCAGCATATGCCATAACCTGGTGAATACCGTTCAACTCTAGGCCCTGGTTGCTATCTTTGATTTTCCTTATAGCGTACTCCAGAACGAAGTTAAATAATAATGGCGACAACGCATCTCCTTGTTTCAGGCCATATTCGACGTGAAAGCTCGTGGACAAAAATTTTCCTACCCGGACTTTACTTTGGGATTCATTTAAACATATCTTAATTAATCTAATTAGCTTTCTCGGTATTCCAAGTTCTGTAAGAACGTTGTATAATGTTCCTCTCGTAACCGAGTCGTACGCCTTTTTAAAATCAATAAATCGTTGATGTACCGGGGTATTGTATTCCCACTTTTTTTCGAGTATTTGGCGAATGGTAAATATTTGGTCAATAGTTGATCGATTTCGTCTAAATCCGCACTGATGATCTCCAATAATTTCATCTGCGTATGAGGTCAGTCTTGCTAATAGAATATTTGAAAGGATTTTATAGGATGTTGACAGAAGATAAATGCCTCGATAATTATTGCAGTCAGTTTTGTCGCCTTTCTTGTGAATTGGAACAATGATTGATTCTTTCCACTCTTGTGGCAATTTTTCCTTGTTCCAGATAAGGAGAATGAGTTTGTGTATCTTGTTCCACAATTTTTCGCCTCCAGCTAAAATTAACTCAGCCGGAATTTCATCTACACCCGGATATTTGTGTTTCTTTAATTTCTTTATAGAGGTTTCTACTTCTATTCGGTTGGGTTCTGGAATATACGGTTCTGCGGTGTGTATCTCCTTTTCTCCACACACACTACGTTTTGGTTGCGTGTTAAGCAAATCGTCAAAGAAATCTTTCCATCTATTTAAGATGCTATCCGTATCAGTGAGAACTGTACCGTCAGATTTCTTTAATATATAAGCACGAGGTTGATAGTCTTTCTTAAATTCGCTGATCCCCTTATACATGTCCCGGATGTTTTTATTTTTACTATTATCTTCAAGTTCCTTAATTTTAGCTCTCAGAAAATCGCGTTTTTTTGTTCTAAAAGTTTTGGAAGTTTCCCCCTGATATCTTCGAAATTTTGTGTAGTTATTTCATTCGGATTTTGTAGCCAGCGTAATTTTGCCTGTTTTCTCTTTGCTAGTTTTATGCGTTCCTGGTCGAACCATGGTTTGTTCCTACGTATTTCCGCGTGTCCCAGTTTTTCTTTTGCTGAAATTTTAATGCTATCTCTAATTTCAATCCAGGTATCCTCAACACTAGTGCACTCCGAATCTTCTAAAGCCGAGAATCTATTCGAAACTTTAATCTGGTATTCCTCTCTTACCTGGCTCATTTCTAATTTCTTTAAATTGAATCTCTCCGTTTTCGGACAATGAATATTACCTTTATTCAACGATAATCTGTCTCCCTCTCTCATATTATCGCTGCTACCAGGTAGTGATCAGTGTCACAATCAGCCCCTCTAAACGACCGGACATCAGTTATGCTAGATTGCCTTCTTCTATCTACTAAAACGTGATCAATTTGATTGTGTTTTCCCATCTGGTGTTGTCCAAGTGTATTTATGAACGTCGCGATGTGGGAATTTTGTACTCTTCACGATTAGGTTTTTGGATGTTGAGAAGTTCACGAGTTTAATACCGTTGTCATTACTTTCCTTATGCAGACTTTCGTTCCCTATAATCGGTTTGAAAATATCCTCTCGTCCTACCTTCGCATTGAAATCCCCTAATAGAATTTTCATATGGTATCGCGGGAGTTGGTCAAATAGATGTTCCACTTCTTCGTAAAAACTATCTTTTATATCGTCATCCTTATCTTCAGTTAGGGCATGTACATTTAAAACAATATCACACCACCGTCCCTTAAGAGTAATAAAAGAAAGTCTTTAATTAACAAATTTAACCCGTTTAATTGCTGGTAATATTCGTTTGTGAACGAAAAACCCCTAATTGGTGATTTTTATTTCCCTCCCCGTAAAAGAACGTAAAATTTCCGGAATTCACAGATCCATTTCCTTCCCATCTAAATTCCTGAACTCCTACTAGGTCCATCCTGTATTTCTCTAACTCACTCATTAAGGATTTTAACGCGCTGCCCTATATAAAGACTTCTAATATTCCTTGTTCTAAATCTCATGTCCATTTTCTTTTGCTGAGGTCGTGCCAAGTTATCAGTCCTTGTCCGAGGCTTTTGTGAATGTTTCTGAACAAGTGTTTTTTACAGGAAGAGGTTGTTAGCCTTACCCAAACCCCCAAGCTGGAGGACTACTCCTAGTCGGCTGTCCGCAACTGCTTATTCAGTATATTTCAGTATATTCGCAGCTAAGCTGTATATCTAGAGGCCTTCTTCTCGATCCGCAACCTGAGGACGCGAAATGCCGTGAGATATATATATATATATATATATATTTACTGGGTGACTGGGTGTCAAAAAATTCCACCGACAAACTTCGGGAGGTAAATCCTCTCATACGAAGAAACAAAAAAGCTCAGTAAACATGGGTCCGGAAACGCGTTGTGTCGAAGATATAAGGCGCCGAAACCGTGGGAAATGAATCTTCAAATGCGTATATTTCAGAAACTATTCAACGTAGACGGTGCGGTTTGAAAACTCACCAACGAAGTCATACCTGCTCTTGTTAAACATGCATGTTTCATAATCTTGCAATGCCTGCGGAAGGGATTCCCCAAAGGAGCATAGGGATTCCCGGATAATCTGCCGAGTGAAGATGGTTCGAAAGGGGTATGAATGGACGACTTTCTCACCTCTTAACAGTACTTCCTTGTACCAAGACGATAACTCAAACGGATACAAAATGGTGGACACTTGTATACCTGCTGTGTGTGGTTGCATAACCGCCACATACGGATGGTGCCCAATAATGAAGTTCGGAATATGAAGTACTGTGAATATGCAATCGAAGGTTCGTAGTGAGGCACGTGCGGTGTTGCTACAGCATAACACACAAAGCAGAGTGATTGAGAGCTGTTGAAACTAGATGCAAACCCGCTATCAAAATGTACATAAATTATCGTGGACAAATGTGTTTTAACATATTCAGCATTGTAGAGTATAGTATTAACATACGTAAGAAGCAGCTGACAAATGACCTCCTGGGAACAGCGATAATGTGATTCGCATATTAGTGGCATAGTTGATGGCGTGCAATGCTGTAAAGTATAACCTGCAGGCACACAAATAAAATACACAAAGCACAAAGACAGAAGAAGACGAGTCAATACAGGAAATGGTGTTTGTAATTCACTTGTACCTTACAACGTCACGAAATCTACTAAAAATGTGAACCATCGACTTCAATGCACAAGAGATAGCGTCGAAGCACTTCGTCTCGCACACGAGAAAAAACGTCGTGGTTAACACGAATTCTTGCGGAAGCCTCGACAATGGAGCCCACAAGGTCAAATTCATTCTCCACTAGTGTCTGGTAGACCAACTCCTTCATGTGTCCCCATAGGTAAAAGTCCATAGGTGTCACATCCGGTGATCTAGGAGGCCATGATACAGGACCACCATGCCCGATCCATCGATTCCCAAACATATCAGAAAGTACATTTTGAACACGTCGCGGCCGATGGGGTGGAGCTCCGTCATGCTGGAACCACATTTGTCGCCGGACTGCAAGGATGACATTTTCTAGCAGTTCCGGGAGTATCTCTGAAACAAAAACACACTGTAAGTATGCATGTTCAGTCGTGGAGGTAATACATAAGGTCCTACTAAGACATTATCCACTAAACCGGCCCACACATTAACTGTGAATCGTTCTTGATGACCTCGGCGAAACATTGCATACGGATTGTTTGCTGCCCACACATACCTATTATGAGCATTGTAACATCCGTCACGAGTAAAACTACTCTCATCCGTGAACAAAACATGCCGCGCGAACTGCGGATTGTCCACACACTGCCGCAGGTACCATCGGGCAAATCGCACACGTTTGGGATAGTCTGTAGGACGCAAAACTTGTACTCTTTGAGGATGATATGGATAGAGGTATTCTTTATGTAGGACGTTCCACACTTTGCTGGTGCTGAACATGCAACACATGTCCAACGGCCCGCGTGCTTGTTGAGGGATTTTGTTCAAATTGGTCCAACACATTCTCTTCGAATGCTGGTGTTCTCACTGTTCGTGGTCTTCCTGCATCAGGCCGGTGAATATGTAAGGAACCTGATTCTCGCAGCTGCTTATTAATTGACGTAAATGTAGTGTGATGGGGGCACCGTCGTTCTGGAAAACGTTCTCTATACAGTCTTTGTGCCTCCCTTGCATTTCCCAAAGCTGCACCATATGCCAGATGCATATCACTTAATTCTGCCCAAGTAAACTCCATTTCCCACTACGGTGTTTTATAAAGCACAGACAGTAAGCACTGCACACAAGCACAGTCGCTTCCAGAATACACGTCAGTCTTCGGTAGACTAGCTTCTTTAGGTGCTCGTCTGTCATATGGCTTAGAGCCGAATCCCACTAACAGCATGGCTCTGTTAGTCAGTGTTTATTTTATCTCTTCTATCGTATTTTTGTTCCTATAAACAGTTTTGGACGTAAGAAAAACGCTATGTACTGTCATTTCAAGGACAATGTCTTTTTGTTGAATATTTTGGACTCAGTTAAAATTATTGTGTGAAACTGAAATACCTTTTACATGTTTTAATATTTAAAGAAGACCAGAAACCAATTTCCTTACACACAGTAAAATGATAATCAATGTTGTTTTTGTTTTTAAAGATCGACAATACTCTCCAGAGTTCGCCTGCGTGTGCATTTGAATGCAGCATAAATCTGTTTACGTTATGAGAGTTAATTACATCCGGCGACTAAAGTTCAGACACAAATGCAGGCGATCTTGCGGCCAGAGCGTTTATAGAGGTACCATCTTGGCATTCGACTTGTGAAACTGAAGAAAGCCACTCAGAATGGTTGAACAAAGAGTGGCGAATCTAGGCTGGGGTCGGGGGGGCCTTGGTCCCCCAATTTTGCTGCGTTACTAGAAAATCACTAATGTCCTAAATACCAAAACGCAGTCCAAATTACGTATTTTACATAGCAAAATACTGACACCCCTTCCCCCTCCAGTTTTTACTTTCAAGATCGGCTACTGAACACCAGGATCGTACCCGGTTCTCTCTACACTTAATCTACTCTGGTGTGCTAAATTGGAATAGGCGTATAGATTTGAGGCTCCAGCAGTTGCATTGTAAGCAAAAATAAACGTGAAGAGTATGACGTTATGATTATTATTTTGTAATAACGTCCCCGCCTTATAGACCTAACAAAATGGACACGAAGACAATCTTGATGTAACTTTAAATGTAGGAATAAAGACAAGGTATAAAATATGAAGGTAGTTTATTATTCTGTTTACATATTTTGGAATCAGTTAACACGAGCGGCTTGGGTACCCGAAGAAAAATCGAAACCGTAGCAGGACTTACATTTAATTTAACGAGCTAAACCAATTCATTTAGATATCATATTCGCGCACTACAGTATCATTCAATTGTTTATTGTTTGATCGTTTATTTGTTAAGATGTTCAACGTTCCTTTTCAGCAGCGGCGCTATATGGAGACGGGACCTAAAGTTTCAAATGCGATCCGATCCATCTCTTGGTTGTTGAGTCCAAAGCTTGGACTCTTAGTGGGGATTGACCCCGCGACACGGCGCGTCAACGTGCAACCTTGCTTTCTGTTGCTTCCTTGCTTATCCACGTAACGGTGCAACAACTGAAAGGAACAAGTACCATTAAAATCAGGTAGACGGTTGCAGACTTATTAAGATAATGCATATGATTTCAAATCACAAATCTCTTATACATTTAATCAGATCATTCATGTAATGTACTTAATATTGGGTCTCGTTCATTAGTGACATTCACTCAGTTCACTAGACATAACGATATTTCTAGCCATTGCTAAACATTACTCATATCTGGAAATGTGCTGACTGTATTCGCTATCGTGCTATTTGGGGTTTTCCTTTGCATTAAGTGTTTTCACAATTTCAATCACTCTGCCTGGTGTGTTATGCTGTAGCAACACTGCACGTGCCTCACTACGAACCTTCGACTGCATATTCACAGTACTTCATATTCCGAACTTCATTATTGGGCACCATCCGTATGTGGCGGTTATGCAACCACACACAGCAGGTATACAAGTGTCCACCATTTTGTATCCGTTTGAGTTATCGTCTTGGTACAAGGAAGTACTGTTAACAGGTGAGGAAGTCGTCCATTCATACCCCTTTCGAGCCATCTTCACTCGGCAGATTATCCGGGAATCCCTATGCTCCTTTGGGGAATCCCTTCCGCAGGCATTGCAAGATTATGAAACATGCATGTTTAACAAGAGCAGGTATGACTTCGTTGGTGAGTTTTTAAACCGCACCCTCTACGTTGAATAGTTTCTGAAATATACGCATTTGAAGATTCATTTCCCACGGTTTCGGCGCCTTATATCTTCGACACAACGCGTTTCCGGACCCATGTTTACTGAGCTTTTTTGTTTCTTCGTATGAGAGGATTTACCCCCCGAAGTTTGTCGGTAGAATTTTTTGACACCCTATAATATATATACACGATATACGATGTATACGACGACCATCACATGTAGGGAGATGGATAAATATACACACCACCATAAAGATATAGCACGAGAAAAATGACGAAAAAATTTTGTCGTTCCAAAAGTGTTTAATTGCAGCTGTATACAATAGTACATAAATAATGTGCATTCCATGGCATCAAGTCTCCTCAAGAATCCACAAGAGCAGGGACTCTCTAAGATGTCACAGGTACGTGTTCCTGCCCTGTACTATTGTGTACTGTTGCAGTTGACAGTAAAACACGTTTCAAACGAAAAAGACTATATATAAACTTTTTGCATCATTTTATTTGGCGAGGTTCTTTTTAGTTTATTCCTTCCTTTTCTGGGGCTGCGTGCTTTTGCTGATGGGAATGGTTTTCATGGATCGCGTCGGTCTCACACTGATTCTTAGGTGAGGGCGTTCCTATGGCATTGCCAGGTGAGTAGCGCAAATTCTCGCAAGAGGTCCAGTGTGAACTTGCGGTGTTCACACACTTTTCTATTCATAACTGTACATTAAAATCTCTCTCTTATGGAGAAAAATACTTTGAAAACATGCTCAAGCTCACCCCCTCCTAAAAGCCCAAACCAGGTGAGAGTGAGACAAAAACAGTCTTCAAGTAAAGAACGTGGAAAAGAAATATCGCGATTCTTGTAATCCGATATCTTGTAATTAAGGACGTAGACGGTGATAGTACCAATATCCAAGCTAAACATCCGAGTTCTATCCTTTTCTTATTAATAAAGTGATTACAACGCCGGACAGATAAAATATACTAATGAACGGCACTTTATTGGTGAAAACTGTCGACGGAAAGGAAACAGCGAATCTCCTCGAATTGACTGCTCTTGGACCAGTGAACGTGTCAATGGAACTCCAGAGTTTACTGGATGTTTTTTGAGGAGCGAAATGTTAGGATCCCCTAAATGTTACCGAGGAGGAGATTAATTGGAGCTGGCTGACCAAGATGTAGACGTAGCTTGCATCAAAAGTAAGAAGTCAGGTGAACTATTTACTACTCAGTCACTGATTTGTACTTGTGTTTGCCTACTATTCCGGAATACGTGAAGGTTGGTTATCATCATCTTAAAGCCTTTATATATATATAATATATTCCAAGTTCCCTGTACTGTTTCAAATGTTAACATTTTGAGCGCACCAGCATGTCATGTAATGTGGGTGCTGCTATTTGTGCTAATCGTGGGCAGGGTAGCGATGGTACGGAAGCCTGTACAGGAACCAAACCTCTGTGAGTCAACTGCAAGAGATATCATTCTGCTTATCAAGGGACTGTCCAATCTTTCAAGGAAAGAAACGTGTCCGTGAACTGATGATTGTTGAAGATTTCCGTAGTACATGTCAAGCGTCGCCTCAAAGACAACATTCTAGCTTCTCTCTTTGCCTCGTGTGCATTTGTAGGCTCTACTTCACGGAAAACATTCGCAACTCAGACATTCTACGTTTCTACCTAGACGGACCATGTTCCCGATACACATGTCCCGACTCCAAAACCCCACGTGTTTTAGTTAGTGATCTTGCACGCACTCCCACTTGTCACAATTCTTAACCCCGCTTTTCAGATTGAACTTCGACAGTGTGTTTTGTCGGAAGGCCAAGGCCAATTTTTTTGAGATTATGGTATACATTGGCAGCCAGTAACCACAAGTATGGTCCTATATACCTTTCGAATAAATAAATAAATAAGGTAAATAGTACAAAAAATGAATGCATTTCGAAGTTGAATGGAAAACAAGTTTTAATGAAATCTTCAGTAAAATACAACATAAATTTCTGAAAATTCAAAAATAAATCTGATATTTTAAAATTTGGCAACACTGAAACTCGATGATGCAATTACCATTTAATTAGACAGTGTAAGTATTACTTCGAAAGGAATGTGAATATAAATTTGAATTATTCAACCAGATTTATGTTTAAATTCAGCTTCTTAATTGTAAAATTCTTACTCTTTCGTAGATAGGCAAAAGAGAACAGTTCCAATTCGTAGTAGTCTCTTACAATCTTTATAATTAAGGTAGTCCCTTAATCTGTCTAAGTACGATCAATGATTTAAATTTTAATTTAAGGTTGTTCTCGAAAACGAAGTACATTCCTACTAGTTCTACCAAGTTCTACAACTACATAAACTATTTTGTCTCAGCACTTACTAACTTCAAATAACGAGAATCCAGAGACAGAGAAGAATTTTATCCCAATCGCTGATTTCTTCACTGCACTGGAGTATGATTGATCAGTTCCGTCAACAATCAATACAGTGCGCCGCTAAGATGTTAAGCTTGATTTTAGGGATCAATTTTACCTGAGCGGTTACTACATTAACTCAAAAACTTGAATTTTCATAATTAGTAAATGAGAAGAATATTAATATTAATTTAAATATACTTAATTATAGCAATTTAGCTCTGAAGAAACTATTTAGACTCAAACTTTACTTTGTTTTCCGCAGATCGTTACTATTTAAAGAATATTAGTAGAAAAAAAAAAAACGTGAAACTAACAGTTGTTTCCAAGAGTACCTGAAAGGGCATCGGTTTGCGAACACTTGCTTTCATATCATCCGTAGAAGACTTGGTTTGCAGAAAACTGCATTTTGATGTGTATGGATACCTGCGTTTTTGAGTGCGGGAACTTACCGAAACTCAGCAAATGTAGGATAATGAATTTGGTAAAGATCATAGTTTCTCAGTTTGCTGCAAGTGAACTGTCAGCAATGGCAGAATACATATGATAATGGTATGTTAATGGATGATTCCAGTGGTTGGTTTTCTTGAGGCCCTCCCGATTTTTTCCACTGTGTTCTATCGGTTCACTTACTTATCATCTATCACTTAGTTAGCAGACAGAACATGACCGTGAAAGGTTAGTGATTTCTTTCAGAGTAACTAGCTGAACCTGCGCTCTCTACACAGCGCATCATTCACATATGAGCATAAATCTCCTTGTTATTCCTCACATCTGTACATGTCCCTTTACAGACACAAGTGGAAGACGTCTTGATAAAAATCAGCAACATGTACCGTAAAGGGGAGATTTTTTTTTCGATTAGTTTTTCAATATCTCGCACCATTTGCAAGATTTAAGCCTACTTCTGGTCGGAGTTTTTAATTCATGTATGATCACTGTTTTCTTTCTTCTTGCATGCAGTATGTAATAAGCAAATACATTGGACACACAATTAATTATAATGTAGATGATATATGGTGTTCATTGGGCAAAACATTCCAAACAATAAAGATTCTTCTTAGACTGAAGAAATGGTTATCCTTCGTTTTTCATTGTCATTTAGCCATGAAACAAACGCCTGACATGCAACTCCTGTGTACAATTATTTGGTGTTGGAATGTATAATGCGTAGGATATGATGCTTTACTTTTTTTTTTTTTTTTTTTTTTTTTTTTTTTTTTTTTAATTTCAACACTGCCAGTGTACCCGTAAAAATGTAATAAAGAAATAATGGACAGGTTTTTTAAATATTCAATTAGAATCTACGCAAAATTTGCAATCGATTAGTGAAAATGTCACCTTTCTAAAGCCTGCAGTTTCAGAAATCTCATTGTTGAAAGGATTGGCTACAAACATATAAAGCCCACAAAAGTATAGTATAAAAGAACTCCAAAGATGGCAGCACAATTCATTTGCATTGATTTTGGAGAAGGCTTCAATAATTTTAGAAAATAAACTTAATGAAAAAAGATATATTTAATAAATAATTTATTTAAATTATACATACTTTAAAATATTTGTGTTCTTTTAAACGTGAAATCACAAGACCCGTAAATTAAAGGTTTGAAATCAAAAGTTAAGAGGTTGGAGCTCAGGCAATTTTATTTTATTTTATTGTAACATCTTAATAGATCGTTTCGGTTTCTTCAAAATTACGTGCGTCGTTACAAGTTATTAAAGTGCAAGGGATTTACATTGACAGCGAGTTCAAACCTCAATTATATTTAAACTGGTCGCACGAAAAGATTGCAAAATTGCATTCTGAGACCTGAAATTTCATTTTTATGAGTTGTATCCTGTGCAGTACTGTAGCTGTAGTTCCATTGTTTACCAGCTAGTATCCTATTCTACAGTGAATTTTTGAATTTTAGATGTTCGGGAGTTCAGCCACGTTCACCCATGGCAGTGACAAATGCTGTATCTTGGCGATCAGAGGGAATAAAGTACAGGAAGAACGAAGTGTTTCTGGAGGTCATAGAATCTGTGAATCTCCTGGTAAGAATCGATTAAGAAAGGTTATGGTTGAACGTTTTGTTATGTTTGATTTTATTATTATTATTATTATTATTATTATCGTCACGAATTCTGTCGAGGAATTTGAAGCTTAAAATATATAAAACGATAATCGTGCCTGTTGTTCTGTATGGTTGCGAAACATGGTCGCTTACTCTGAGGGAAGAACATAGACTGAAAGTATTTGAGAACAGGATCCTGAGAAGAATATTCGGACCCAAGAGGAACGAGAATGGGGAATGGCGGAAGCTTCATAACGAGGAACTACATAGTTTATACGGTTTACCCAACAGTGTTAGGGTCGTCAAGTCTAGGAGGCTTAGGTGGGCAGGTCATGTAGCTAGAATGGAAGAAAGTAGAAACGCTTTCAAAGTCTTGACTGGTAGACCCATAGGAAAACGACCATTAGGAAGACCTAGGCGCAGATGGGAGGATAATATTAAGATGGATCTCGCAGAGATAGGAATACAAAGTAGAAACTGGATGCAATTAGCTAAGGATAGAAGTCAGTGGAGAGCTTTTGTGAACGCGGCACTGAACCTCCGGGTTCCATAGGCCATAGAGTTAGTTAGTTAGTTATTATTATTATTATACTATGGTTTCTTGGAGACGAAAGATTTGTAGAGGATCGTATAAAAATCAGTGATTCTGAAAGTTCAAGAGAGAAAGGAAGTCAAAAGATTGCTTATGACAGTACATAGATAAAGTTGGTTGTGTAATAATGGAACTAATTATACATTGAATACTGGTAGAATGAAAACATTAAACAGGATTGCGAAGGAGACATAATTAAAGATGAAACAATCTATTACATTCACTCTTGGTATTGGATACACGTGTTGAAAATGATTTTTTCTCTTATTTATTGAGATAAACTGATAGCTCAAACTTGTGTATTAACTTGAAAATGTCTTAAAATATTTATGCAGTAGCTCAAATAAAAATTCTTTGATTAGCTTTCGTCTTTCTTCTCTATTTATTAACCAAGCTTTGTTTAGCTCTTAGTTTTTGTTTTTTTTCATTAGTGGACCAATATCTTTTTAAGTGCAGCGGGTCAGAGAAAATGGGTGGTCTGGGACTTGGAAATCAGGGAAAGGTCAGGAAAAAAAGATAAAAAAATAAAAAAAAATATAAGAACACTGTGTATAGTATGTTATTTGTATAATCTATACCTGTTTGACGTTCTCAACTGTAGTGTGTGGTAAGCGATTCACCTGCATTTTATTTATTTATCTTTTTTTTTTTTTCTATTTTTTAGACAAATGTTGAATCTAAAAGGACCACAAGGGCAGACATCGAGGACCACTTACGGTACGCGGAACATAATTTGATAAATACTAGATTCAGGTTCAGCACCCCACAAAACCCCTACCTAAACCACCCCTGTTACGATTGTTCCTTACTCACCTTTTACCGAACTTGCCTTACGTTATCCGCCTATCTTGGCCTACCTGAAAGCCTTTTACCGATTTTATTCAACCTATGTCCTATACACTTCCCTTGTATCTCACAGGAAGTGCATTTTCCATCCTTAGACGTCTCGATCTAATAATGATGATTCCTTTATAGTCTGCACTTCACCGTTCCTGAAATTCTCCTCAACACTTTCTTCTTGCATGCTAATGGCCAACTTCCTTATCCTTGACTTTAAGATAGAATTATAGTTTTATAGAGTTTTAAGTTCTTAATTATCTTTTACAGGCTTTGTATAGGTAATAGCATTTATTGCCAGTAATCTATTTTAATTAATCTAACTTTTCTTGTTTTCACTACTTTATTGAAGCTAGCGTTAGCAAAGCTGCTTTCATTCGACTCGATTCTTCATTTGTGTATGTGTCCGTCCGTCTGTTGCACGATAAACTCGCAAACTTGCCCGATTTTAACGAAACGTACTATGTGCCTTCCTTCAAACATGCAGAAATAATCCTATTCTTTGAAATTCCAATCCACGAAGAATAAAGTGTCAAAGGGGGTAAAATCAACCCCATGTTGGAAGTTTTCACATTTGGATAGAAAGATAATTTTTCAGGATAATCTACGCGCAAATTATTCGATGTCGACAAAACGTATTGTACAGTTTTTAGGGGATTCCGATGACCTTCATAGCTTGGAGTTAAATCTGCCAGAATTGAAAAAGTGAATCCCTCCCCCGAGATTTAAGAAGTGTGAGCCACGAAAATTTTATTTTTGAAAGGTCTTTGGTTTTGATGCAATATGCCGAAAATTTTATTGAGGCATCTGAATCATACCCTCTGAATGAACCTAACATCAAGGAAGAGCAGAGAATGGATTAGCCTCCCCTCCTCCTCCATTTCTTTAAAAAGTTTTTGGATAAGTTTCGTGAAAATTTTTCGATTCTCTTAGAATATGTGAATATTTTTCTTTGAGGATTTTTCATAGTCCTCAGTGCTTGGAATTAAAAATTGTCAGAAGTATTTCCAGGATCGGTAGAAATAGGTTAAAAAACATTTCAGTTCCGTTCTCATACTACATTCTGTTTAGTTCCGTAAGTTTTCTGCTTACACGTGTCCTATACTTCCCTGCGATTATTATTATTTTCATTTTTTTTTTTTTTTCTCCCTTCAGTTCATAGAGGCTTTTCCAGGTTTCATTCACGTCCCTTTTAGTCCATTATGAAGTTCAAACTTATTACGAAGGAAATATTCGCTCATCAGATTTTCCAGTGTTCATAATTTCCACTGCCGAAAGCCTTTGTCGTATCTTCGCAGTCATACAGTTATAATCTATCCACTTATACGAACATACATTTATAGGAATTCAGAATACTCACAAATGTCATACCACTGAAAATTGTGCATTTTTTAAGTGATTAATCTCTGATTGTTTTCAGGCCAATGAAGATGGAAATGTCATTTGGAGTCAGATAGTTGGTGCTATAAAGATGCGTGTGTATTTGTCTGGGATGCCAGAATTGAGACTAAGTCTAAACGATAAAGTATTGTTTGAAAGCACAGGTCGTGGTAAATCCAAATCTGTTGAACTGGAAGACGTGAAATTCCATCAGTGTGTTAGATTATCCAGGTAAATACTTCTTGTAAACGCTGTTCTTAAAATTATTATTATTATTATTATTTATTTATTTATTTATTTAACAATTACCAGATACAGCTCTGAGGCCATTTTATACTGGATATATAACAATAACAACAACAATGGAAAGGATTTGGGAAGGTATCGGCCAGGGCCTGTTTTAGTAGGTACCATCCCGGCATTTGCCTGGTAGGATTGAGGGAAACCCTGGAAAACCTCAATCAGGATGGTCGGCAGCGGGAATCGAACCCGCGACCTCCCGAATGCGAAGCCAACGCTCTACCACTTGAGCTAATTATTATTATTATTATTATTATTATTATTATTATTATTATTATTATTATTATTATTATTATTATTATTATTATTATGTTAATCTGAACGATTCTCAGCTTTCTTTCTGTTCATTTTTTTTATTTCCTCAGTTTTTGTCTCTAGCTCTATGAAGGTGTTCGTAAAAAACAGTACTTTGTTTTCTTTTGTGATTGTTTCTAATATTTTCTTATAATTAATTTTGTGTATATACCGATTGTGTTATTTGAGAGAAATACTTACTTTTGATATAAAATTAACAAGAAGTATGATGAATTACAAGTAAAGGAAGAAATGTACTTCTGTTCAACAGATTTGTTAAAATGCATTGTTGTAATTCTTTTCACAGGTTTGAAAATGATCGAACTATATCTTTCATACCTCCTGATGGAGAGTTTGAATTAATGTCTTATCGACTAAATACACATGTAAGTTCTTATTTCTGTTTTCCATAATTATTAGCATTTACTTATTGTATCATTGCTCTACTTTTTTTTTTTTTTTCAGTCGTGTAATCCGGACTTATATGTACAGTCTAATTTGAAAACGTAATCTTTATTGAAGATAAGCGATTAATTCTATAACTCATATCGACTCATCAGTTGAGGGTCTTTTATACTATAAAACTTGCAATTGACTTAACTGTTGTAGCTATAATAAAATCTTGAGAAGGTCCGTTACACTCTTATCACAAGAAGAAAAAAATGACACCATTGATTCTCTATGACTCTAATAAGAAATTAAAGATAAAACTAAAAGTTACTGAATTTTGGGATTATAAAACACAGTAATAAAATCGTAACCGGTAACCATTTTTCACATTCGGAAACTGTATCTACGTGTAAAACTTTGGAGGGTGTTAGCATGTAAGCAATAAGTACAATAGTTTGTTTACTCTATGTGATTTCAACCAGCCTAAAGATATGCCTGAAATTAGTAATGCTAAGGTGTTAAAGAAAACCAACAATAAAACGCAAAATGTAGTCCTTAATTTTTATTTTATTTTATTTTTTATTTTTTTTTATTTTTTTATTTTTTTTTTTTTTAATGTAACAAAAGCAAAGAGTTACAAAGTTGCTATGATTATGTTCTTTCTGTGACGTAAGTCTTCAATTGCAGTTTTGAATCTTATGTTTGTTTCCGGTCTCTTCATTAGTTATAGTCTCACGTAATTTCCTATATTCTTCTGTTCCTTCCCTTTCATTGTCTCTGAAAGATAATAAATTCAGGCATGATAAATGTTTTATGAAGTTCAAAATGTACGTAATTAAATGCGAGTCTATTGTTAGAGGTCTGCGCGAATACGAAAAATCGCATCCGTGCTCGTCCATAATAGCCCTATCCGCAGATACTCAGGATGGCCCGGTTCTTTAGTCTAGAAATATGGAAGCTCTAGTCACTGCTGGTATGCCCGTATACATAACCTTGTTATATAAGCATTTTTTAAATAATTTCGTGAAGAATAACCTTATCATACCCTTTGTTTTATCGCAATAAATGCACAATAGTCATATATTTTCGGATGAAAAATTCATATTATACTTAAAAAGTGCACAAATACTCAGTGGCGCAAATTACTTGAACATGTATGGTATTTGTTTATGGTTAAAAGCTTAAATAATAATTATTATTATAGCCACAGAGAAGATTCCATTATTACCTCCTTAAATTTAATTAAGCATAAGAAACTATCGTATAATGGAAGGAATTTGTATGTGACTGAGTGTTTACTTTTCTTTTTCCTCAGGTGAAACCTCTTATTTGGATTGAATCTGTAATAGAGCGCCATGCTCACAGTAGAGTTGAATACATGATTAAAGCGAAGTCACAGTTTGAGAGAAGGTCAACAGCAAACAATGTAGAGATAGTGATTCCAGTTCCTGCAGACGCTGACTTGCCGAAATTCAAAACAACAATAGGAAGTGTGAAATATGCTCCTGAACAGAATGCCATCATATGGACTATTGAGTCATTTCCCGTGAGTATTCGTGATAGTGGTTATTTTACATTAATTTATTAAAATTTTATTATAATAGCAAATTGAGAAGCTTCTATCATCAGTAAACACTTTGTTTTCATATAGGAGTTACTGAGTTCAGTTGAATCGTCACGTGGAAAGTCCAAGTACTCCAATTTTCCGGAGCAAAAGAAAAATTGTGCTTTCTTTGAAGGTGATAGCGATTAGTTTTTCAGAGAGCGATGGAGTAGTGCAATTTAGAGAATGTAAAATCACGCTCAGCAATTCCAACTTATCATTCTACTTACAGATTTGTATAATTTCTCAATGTTATTTTACTTCCGAGCCTTCGACTCTCCCCTGGAGTCTTGTTTACGGAGCATAACAAGAATTTTAGGAAACTTAAAAATAGATCAAAAGATTGCGATCTTTCCTAATAGTAAGTTTTTGGATCAGGAGCCAAAATTTTTGAACGACCACTAAATCGAGTTTTCGATTTTGTACGGAATAAGTAAGCACACTGAGTTAAGTGATAGTTTGGGTTTGGCTACACTATATGTAGCTCCCCAGACATAAGGCCTACAAGAAAATGTTTATTGAAACATATTGGATCTGTGGATCCAAAAACAGGAAGAAGAAAAATAAAAACATCAGGGAATAAAATGGAACGGACTTGCTAAGAGAAGAGCTCTGCTGGAAAACATGGTATCAAGTATACCGGTTAAACATCAAATAGTGATGATGTAAACTGCAATATGGCAGAGTCGATTTGTGTGCTCTTTTGTTGTTTGGTGGTAGATTACTAGCTTGTGCTATTATTATCGTTGTTATGCTAATGCTGTGAGAATTTTGTAATTACATATTTTGGTTGGTATTTTCTGTCTGCCAGGTTTTTGGAAGCAATCCAGTGGAAAATATTGATAGCCTATTCTTTTGCAAAATGTCAATATATCCAGTGCTTTCGAGCGTACTAATACATTCCGGTAACCCGGAACGTCCCAGAGCTCCGAATGGCTTCCAACACCATTATCCAAATGGCTCCATGTTTGACTGTTGGTTGTGAGTAGTCCAAGTAGAATTCTTAAAGGGGTTGTCCAGACCAGTCTGCGTCCCCTGGATGAAAATTGAGAAAATATTGCATTATTTCATGCCTTCTGTTTTAACGAGAGGCTGTAGTAATGTCTTCACAAATCTGACTCTACAAAAAAAATACCTATATACCTCATTCTGTCTCTCCCGATCGCGCACTATGACAACAGTTCACATGAACGGGTTGATATGTTAATGTACCTCATGTCCAAAATTATTGTCGCATGTCTATAAATATGTTGTACGGATATAATTTGACAACGAATTCGCTCGGTATTTCTTATAATGTTAGTATGTGTATAATCGACAGACTTGTATGTGGCAAATTTCATGTCAAAAGAACAGTAAAACGAAAATAAAACTTTCTTGTCCATTTAGCAACATTTTGTTACTCATTCTAGTTTTCGTATTTATAATTCTTTTCCTATGAACTTACCACAAATACTTATTTCCCGATTATATACATAGTATCATAATTAAAAGTACCCTGCAAAATTATCAAATTATATTCTTAAAAGAAGACAGTTATAAATATGCGACAATCATTTTGGACATGAGTGTACATGTCAAATTAATATAGCTTAGAATATGTTTAATGAGTATATTTTGTTCTTATTAGGTACACTAATTACTACAATAACACGATCGTCCTACTTCTTGCTATACCGGTACACTCCTCCGACTGACTGGTCGGATTATTCTGGTAACTTAGAGTATATCCAACTGAAATACAATAGCATTAACTCAGTTACTTTTTTCTTTCTTTTTTACATAGAAATTCTAACAAACATTAAGTAATCAAAATTCTTACAAGATTACAATATGGACTCATCAGAGAATATTATCTAGCGCGAAAAGTTAACATCATGACGCACTATGTTTTTGCCCATTGTTTTCGCTCAGCAATATTGGTTGTTGTGGTAAGCAAGAGTTTACGTCTTGCAGCTCTTCCATGATAGTGTGATTCAGATATCTGACAACTGTAATCTGGCTCTGATGTTCTGCAGCCTTGCACTTGGGATTTTTTCCCACACATTTTGACAGTGACCGTTGATCAGAGCGTGGACTCACACTTTCTTCATGATGCCTTTTAAAGTGGGTAATAACCTGATTGATGGTGGACAATATAATCTGAAGGTTTCGGTAAGTTTGTCTTCGATTTGGTCGCATTGTCCCACTATCCGGCCATGTTACAAATCACTCAACTCTTTGGATCGCGTTTCTGTTGTGGATCCTTCGCTCTATCCACAGCTGGAATAATAAACAAATTGCAGTCATTAATGACCTTCAAATGATTACATTTCATTGTATTACAAGGTGTCTTTTTTACTTACGTCTTTGTATTGTAGTATTTTAAGGGACGATACTGTATATGTTACGCACTTATTGTTCTAATACCATGTTGCAGGGAGGAAAGGAGTATTTGATGCGAGCTCATTTTGGATTACCCAGTGTTGAAGGTGAAGATACAGAAGGGAAGCCTCCGATCCAAGTTAGATTTGAAATTCCATACTTCACTATGTCAGGCATCCAGGTAAGGAAAGAAGTGGATAACCAAAATTAATATTGGTTTCAGCGTTTCCAGTTTACTTCAATTAGATGTCTTCGGTTTATTATTGTGTGTTTCGTTCAGATTTTATTTTTTAAGTTACTTGTTTACACTAGACTCACGCTAATCCGTCCATTCCTCGCAAAGAGGAGTGCTTGACTATTGAGAGTGTGTGAAATTTAGTTGAGTGCATGCCTGATATTTGTAGTGCCGCCTGACTTGTACTTTTATATAACAACACTCAAATCTAATATTATAGTAAAACCATTTAACCTTGGTTACCTAACTGCAATACAGGTAACTTGAATATGTATTACTCTAACAAGGGAGGAGAGGGAGATTATATATCGAAGTGGAAGATGGTTTATACACCAATCTAAAGCACTAATGACTCCTATTATGAAACTGTAATAAAAAATTTCCGAATGCATATATTGTGCGAGTTATATGAATATACAGGGTGTCTAGAAAATTCGTTTCCACCCCTAGAAATCGCAAACGGTGAAACAGATCCAAAACAGGAAAACACGTGTTCAATCATTTTAAAACTACAACGTATCAAAGCAATAAGTATCGTCTCAGAGCCAGCCGCAGGGTTCCAGGCGGGTTCCAACTCAAAAATTTCCAATGGTAATGGGGTCAAGTAGCATATCGTTGGAAAGCTATTGGGAAATGAAAGAAGACGGAACAAGTCACAACTTTCTAAAATTACCCTGTGCAAAATGGCGGCCGGTCAAAATTTCGGCAAACACGTCATTGTAAAGTCTATGGCCACCCCCATAAATCTGAAACGGCGAGACAGCTGTCAATACAGGAAAACAAGTATGTTATTTCGAAAGTACAGTGATTGAAACTTAAAATTTGTCCCTGGGTCCTCCGCAGAGTTTTAAGACGGGGTTCTACTGAAAATTTTCAAATGGCAAGGGGAGTCGAGCAGCATATCATTTTTACCAATATGGTTTCATAAAAGTTTGATTGAAAACTGGTGTACATCGTCATTTCAATTCTTCGAGCTAATTTGCTTTCCACTTTGCAATCGGCACTTGTCATTGTGAGACACTTGCACGTATTCACTGTTCCTGGTGTAAGAAAATGTTTTATTTGAATTGTTTTACACTTGATAATCCAGACAACGAGACGGAATACCGCTGTTGTAAATTATGAAATCTTTGAGTATAGAACTGACTAGTTAAAGTACAGGGTGTTTCAAAACAACACCGGCAAAGTTTGGGAGGTGATTCCTGACATCAAGATGAAACGAAAAGTATAGACCAACATGGGTTCACAAATGCTTCCTTTCTTACTTTCCCTAACGATTACCTGTATTGCACTACGAGAGACATTCGTAGCAGCCGGGCAGCTGAGTGGCAGATTAAGTCATCGTGTGAAGCACGCACGAGTTCTTTAAGGGGCGTGGCTTCCTATGAACACAGAAACAACTGTTATGTAACAGCTGGTGGCTCGGAACAAACAACTGTTTCAGTGCCCAGAGCGAACGGAGAATAAACGATGCTTGAAGATTTTTGAATCAATAAGTTTCGCTACCTGCAGCATACACGTCCTTATGACGCTCTGTGGAGGTCCCATGTTCACTCTTTCCTTACGCAAGTTAACGATATAACTGAACTGCCACAAGCAGGTAGAATGTTGGATATACCCACACCAACAACTGGCCGTCGCCTTATCTCCATTCGCACTCAACTCACGATGTGACAGCTAATTGAACACAGACGTTCACAAAAAGCAACAGAACTTTCTTGATTATCTTTGTAGTACTTTCGTCTACAAAATAAAAGTTTTTCTCTGTTCCTCTCCTCATGAAGGTCCGAAAAAATTCTACAGGGAGAAAAAGTTATCCGTGCCAGGGATGAAAATGTTCTTTTTCAAAGGTGCATACATTTTTGTCAGGGGAAAATCCGTTGCATTGCCCCGTCAATACGCACACTGGGAAAAGTAAATGCTTTAACTCATTTCAGTAACAATTTAGTAGCATCTACGTACCCTTAGAAAAAAAAATATTCAAATTATTCATTTCCTTGGTATTTGGGAAATTGACGAATACAAACGGCAGTCAGTTAGGAACTCTCTAAAGTATGATTTCTCGTAAAGAAAGATAAACGGGAATCTATAAAAATGAAAGTGACTATGTGACTTAACTCTTGAACCACTCGACTGATCTCGATCAAATTTTCAACATAGACGAGGTTTGGGCCTGGAGTGTTTATTATTATTTCACTTTGACGATGCAACTTAGGGGTGGGAGAAATATTTAAAAATTATAGTAAATGACCGATATTAGTGCCGAATGCATAGTTTTCTGGGTCGCTGAGATGACAGTGACATTTCCGACGCCGTTTAAATCCAAATTCAGCCTCACAATGGGGAGGGGGGATATATGATCGAAAATGACCGATATCAGAGCGTTTCAGTAATAGTAAAAGGTGTCTGACTAACGGAACATATTAATTATTTTCCTTATTTTAACCCAGCAAAGCGGCTAATTGACGCTAGGGAATCAAAATCAGAAACTAAACTAAGAATAGCGGAAAAACTTCTTTAAAAATAAATAGAAGCACCCAGTGGGATTTGGACATGTTCAAATGTTCTAAACCCCAACCGAAACAAAGAATGAAACACATGACGGCTGTCAAACTGTCCTTCAGTTGTGTTGATAGCGAGGGAACTCATTAAAATCGTCTTTTTTACTGTTTTCTTTGGGTTAAACGCATATATATATATATATATATATATATATATAATATATATATATATGTGTGTGTGCTTTAAATAACAGTTTTCTGCATTTGCCAAGATTCTATTTTGTTCTGAAGCTTACATTGCATTAAGTAATGGAATAGGACTTGAATATTTCGAACAGAAAACAGCAAGGGATGTCGGGAAGGCTTCATTACCTATTTTTTTCTTACGACTTCCCCTTCTATTACCTTATTTTTTCTTACGACTTCACCTTCTATTACTTGGGGTGCGTTCTTGCCAAAGTCTCAATTTTAAGGGACTTAGAAAAATTCAGGCACGCAATTATATTTTGGAGGAGTGTACAAAAGTTAAGTTCAGAAAAGAACTCCGTTGGAGATTACACTTGTTCAAGATTAATACATTATCATATTTCTGATTCTAAATTCTCACTTTACAGAATATTAATTATACACAATACACAAATAATGGTATATTCCCTTTGTTTTATCGACTTTGTACTTGAAACTTACACACATGTTAAGGATACGTTATATATTGTTCAGACGCTGCAGAAATATATTTCGTTTCAGGAAAGTCGCCTTTAGTTATGATTAATGTATATTAAGCAATCTATATTGATGATGCCCAACACACTTTCGCTACTATAGTCAAGTATAATTCATTCTATTTTTGTCTTTCAGGTTCGTTATTTGAAAAAGAGTGGATATCAAGTACTACCATGGGTGAGGTACATAACACAGAATGGGGACTATCAACTTAGAACAAATTAGTGCATTTTGAACCCCGTATCTTAAACAATCATACTGTTAATTCTTTCAATGTTAATTTTAAGTCGTTGAACTCTTTCTATTTTGTGTTAATAAATTGAAGAAAAAAAACGTTGAATTTGTGACAATTGAAGGGTATGGAAACGCGCAGTACAATTTGTATGTTGGTATTTTCATTGTACTGTTGGAGTTTGTTTTTTTTATTGTACGAAAGTTATAGTTTGGGTCCAATACGTTTGTGAATTAATGTATGTGAGTTGTATGATATACGTCAACAATGACAACTGTGAGAGATTGTTGGATGATGACAAATGCAATTATAGACCATAAAAATATAGGGGTAACTTCTTATTTAATTGATAATAACTGTAAATTCTGTTTTATACATATATTTATATTTTTAAAAAAACTTGTGGAAACTTTTTGTTCTAAATTAGAAATAAGTCTTGTCATTTTCATAGAGTAACCTGCATTTTTTTTAAGCTACAAAGTCGTAATATACACATATATGTATAACGTATAACTTGCTTCGCGCAAGGACTGGAGATTTGAAAGAAATAATCACACGATCTATACAGTTTTGCAGCTGATTCTAAAAGTTACCTAGATCTGGTGTTGGTTTTCTGTTATTACCTATTTCTGCAAGATTGAGATGGGGGGTTTGTATTTAAAATAAGCATTTTATGAAACCACTGATGGTGAGGTAAATTTTTAGCTTTATACGGAATAAGTTCATCTAAGTATCTCTTTAATTTTTCGAATTAAGAAATTGGTTTTGTGTTACAATTGTTTCAAACTTGTTGTTCTGTATTGAAAATTCTTGAAGATCTAAAATATGATAATTTTAATTTCAATGATAAAATTATAGCAAACCTTAAATTCTCTGTTAAAATCATTTAATGCCTTTTTCAGATTTTAGATAACAAATTATTGAATGTAATTTATCAAATGGCTATAAGAATAAATAGTGAATCTTTGATATCTGTGGTTTCTTTTAATTGCACATTACAGCTGTTCGAGTTTATCATCTTCAGTGAAATTGAAATTATTTTTTTTTTCGTACATAAAATGTCCGAATTGTCAAAACAAATTTTCACTGATGGTGCTAAATATGAGAAGTATCTTCTTAAAAGATTTTTATTTTTTTCAAACATGACAACCTGTCTCAAATGTTTTGTGTATAACGTCTTTCCTTAGCAACGAAGGTGTATGAGAAGTTTAACGTGGGACTGAATTCCAGGTACTCCGATATGAAATGCAACTTAGATCTCCTGCATCGAAAATTAGAACGCTTACAATTTAATCACGGAAGAAACTAACATTGGATACTACCGCGTGTGAAGGGGGCGCGGTGGCTTAGTGGTAGAGCGTTCGCCTCCGGTGCTTGGGGTCCCTGGTTCGATCCCAGCTCGCGTCGTGTGGACACCGTGCTCGTGGGTTTTCCCGGGGTTCTCCCGTTTCCTCCCACTTTCTTCATTTCATTCATCTCTTATCATCACCATCTCCTTTAGCCTAACCGGCATAATCTTGGGACGTAAAACTTAAAGATTTCATTTTTTCACTACCGCGTGCGACGTGAAGCGATGAAGAAATGAAGGAAATGTAGAACTATGAAATAAACAAAGAAAAGATAATAGAATATTATAAATATTAATGGTTGTGTAAGGGTACACGGGGTGGAGATTGAGAAACTTTCCCCACTTTTACTCGCAAAGGTATAGCAGTTAGTCATTCCTGCGTATTGTTTATGTTCGGACATGTGCTGACCTCTAAGGGATTACTGTAAAAGTTACTGGACAGCTAAAGATCTGTTGGTATAACTGCAAGGTAAGATATGATGCATGCGCCTATAGCAATTGTATTCTTTTTAATTAATATTTAAGTTTACGATAGAGCTGCAAATAAGAGGAAAACTAAATTTGATAGAAAAATTAGATAATCCTTCAAAGTCGTAAATATTTTCATCACCTACATTTAACTTTCAATACACACACTTTTAATTAACAACTTATTTCTGTGTCTGCGTTTGAATTATATTAAATGGAAGCAAAGAAAAAAAACTTTAGTATTACGAGAGTGAGTAAAAAATTTAACCAAAGGAGAGGAATGCAGAAGGTGCAGAAATCACATCAACAGAGAAGTAAAGACCAGATAAAACTGGTTAAACATTTGTGCAAGGAAATTGACGAAAATATAGTCAAAGGCAGTACAGAAACGGCATATAGAAAGGTTAGAAAACAGTTCAGTGAGAAAAAGAAACGCCGCTAATAGAAGAGTGCAGATAAGATAGAAGGAACACATTGAAGAACTCTACAAAGGAGACAGAATGAACGAAGAAGAGATAGAGAAGAAAGAAGACGTCGATGAAAATGAATTAAGACCATCAATTTTACTGTGCGAATTTGACAATGCTTTGGAGAAACTGCAACATGGTAAAGCCCCAGGAATGGGCAAAATATTTTGCTTTCCCATGCATCAAAAATACTGTGCAAAATGATCGCACAACGAATCGGCTATCGGAGGACCAGTTTGGATTCAGGAAGAAAAGGGGAACAAGAGAAGCAATACTAAGTCTACGGTTGATCATGGAACAGTAGATCAGAATAAACAAACCAATTGTGAATAGCATTTGTAGATATACAAAAACCTTTTGACAACGTAGATTGGAATATCATGTTCAGTGCGTTGAAGAATCTGAAAGTGGATTACAGAGACAGAAGATTAATATACCAACTCTAAGTAAAGGAGTAAGGCAAGGATGTGGACTTTCCCATCTCCTTGTTAACGTGTATATAGAAGAGGCTATGAAAGAATTCTTTGATAAAAACGAGAAAGGCATACAAGTAAATGGCCATGTTTTCAGCACAATGAGGTTTGCTGATGACACAGCACTGATAGCGGAGAACGAAGAGGACGTGCAGGAAACACTTTCAAACTTGAACAACCCACTGGAAAAAACATGCAAAATGAAGATAAATAAGAAGAAAACCAAAGTGATACGTGCACAACAACAGAGCAGGAAGAGGCAAACGTATGGCTAAATGGAGAGAAAATCGAAGACTTTCCCCTATTTAGGAAATCTAATGTCCTCGGACGGAAGAAGTGAAATACGTAAGTTCCAGAATAGTATAGGGTAAACAAGCATTCAATAAGAAAAGAGGACTGCTAACATCAAGAAATGTGTAGTTGGACGTTCGTAAACGATTTATTAAAACCCTGGTATGGAGCGTGGTGCTTTACGGATCAGAGACGTGGACATTGAGAAAAGCTGAAATGTCCAAGCTACAAGCATTCGAAATGTGATGTTGGCGCAGAATGCTGCGCATATCATGGACCAAAAGGAAAAGGAATAAAGACGTACTAAAGGAAACTAATGAAGGACGACAGATCATGAGGATAATAGGAAAAGGAGAAACAGTATGCTTGGTCATCTTATTCGGCACTCCGATTGGATCACCGTGCTGGTAGAGGGACAGGCAGAAGGAAAACCAGGAAGAGAGAGAACCATCAAAGATAGAATATCTATATGCAGTTACGAAGAAGAAACCTTATCAGAGTTCTCCCAAGGGAGAGAAGAGTTTTAAAATTTCCGTACTTCCCACCAAGGTGAACAAGACCACCTCGAGTTACTTCATTTCCCGTTGTCTTCTCCCCAATTGTATCTAGCTACATACATTGTTCTCAACAGCACGAGTGGTTAGAGCGATCACACCGTGATTCGACCCAAGGAACTTCATGTGGACAAAACCCGTTTTCTCAAAGCACTCCCATTTGCATGGATACGTTTACTCACAAGGCCTACAATCGAAGCAGAGGCTCTGTACCAGAAATATCCATGCTAGTGAGCTGTTGCTTAGAAGGGCTTGATTTTATTCATTAATGTATTAAAGTAACTCACCCAAACACTTCTCTACGTAAAGTCTCTTAATTTTATCAAAGTGCAGTGGATGGCCACTAGATACTAGAATTTTTGGAAGACTACGACCAGATAGGATACGGAAAATAGCACAAGATTCAATGCTAATACAGGGTGGCCCAAAAGTAGCTATACAGTACCGTACTGATCAGCTCATTGCATTTTATATCATTTCTTATTGTTATCCATCAGGTAGACTTAGTTTCTTTATTATTTGTATTAAATGTGTTTTTACTTACACCTTAAGCTCGGAACAGCTGAAGCAAATAAACCCATAAACTAGAATGTTATACTTGATCAATGCAGGGGGTATACCTACTTTTGGGCCTTCCTGTATAGTAAGAAAAAGTTTCCTAATTTTCAGTGAATTGAGAGGTTCAAAGCACAATCAGCTGAAATTGTTCAATCCCAAAGTGAGCTAAAAACTGGAAGTAATTTAGTAAAACGGATGTGAGATAGTACTCTCTTCACCAATAGATGGCTTTAAGTATTAACCGATGAGCTAAAAGTCGACTCTGTTCTTCGGAATCAACAAGATTTTGTATGAAAAGTGACTTGGGGAAGTAGGAATACTCACCGACACAGTGAATGTAGAGAAGTTTGAATACTACTCAAGAGATGAAAGTTTCATTCCGACAAGTCTGATGGTTCCGGAGGTTCAAAGTTGAAATTAAATTTTTAGCCCACTTTGGTTATGATTCCATGTAGTATACACACATACGGGTCACCTAAACTTTCAATGGAGCAAAACTGCCGATGATTATGTATTTGTTTCTTCCAGAGTTTTTCTTCTGATTCTGTTGCGAAGGTTCTATACTGTCTTTAATGGTTGTTAAATGTCAGTTGAACATTTGCTTTGATTGCATGTATATGACCTTTCAAAGAGAGTACTCACCTTCACTCCGCATGCAGAGGTCCAAAGGTGCTAAATTTGCCCAATGTTTTTGAATGTTGCTGTAAATATAAAGCAGAGATGCAAAATAAAAGTGACTGCCTTTCTGACTTCATCACGCCTAAAACACGCGACCAATCCACAGTTAGCGAAAACGCAAAAAGCTGGCCAAAAGTAAAAAAACGAAAGTTAGTAATATAGGAATTTTTTTTAGGTAGTTGGCTAGAGTGACGTTAGAAGGGCCCAAATCCATAAATAGAATAGGGTTTTTACTTTATTCCGACTACCTGAACCACTCTTAAGTAGACCCTTCAGCAGGTCAAATGCGTAGAGAACAATAGAAGAATTGTGACGCGTCCGTTGAAACGGTTGTAACTTTTGAACGCGTTCATAGTTTTTAAATCTGTAAAGTTTTCCTATATCGTACTGGCAAGTAGAATAAGTGTATGAAGTGAAAAATTAATAATAATGATGTAATAATTTATAATTTGAATCGTAAGTCAGACAAAATTTTCACATTGTTTATATATTTTATTAACTTAAAGCGTTGAAAACATTGTGTGCGCCCTCGTGCACCACGTTAATATTTTGTAGAATGGTAGTCTGAATATTAATTAATGCTATCGACAAAAACGTGCCAATTACGAAGCGTGTTGATGTTAATTATTGTTCATTTAATGTTAGTGACAAGCCGTTGCAGTTATCATAACCGAATCAAATACCAATAATTTGTGTCATTTAAGTAATAATACATTTCTAATAAATAAGAACGTAAGTAACAAGTAATTGTTCATCAAAATATGTGAAAAAAGTGAATGTTGTTAAAGATACATTGTGAAAATTACGAAATATGTTGATATTCTTTTTATTCCGCCATTTTGTTTTTTTCAACTTTAGTTGCAGAATCGTAATCAGCAATCTCAACAACCCCTTAATACTAAATTTCATTCAATTTGAATATAGTTATCATATTTTGGCCAGCTTTTTGCGTTTTCGCCCCACTGTGCGATCTTAAAAAAAAAAAAATTCAACATAGATGAGATTCTAACCTGAGATGGTTTCTATCATATCACTTTAACGGTAGAACTTAGGGGAGGGGAAAATCTATAAAAATAAATAAAACTTAATAACTCTTGAACCACCCAACCGATCTCTATCAAATTTTCAACATAGATGACGTTCAGGTTTGGGATAATCTTTATCATTTAACTTTGACGGCGCAACGTAGGGGAGTAGGAGGAGGAGGTGGAGATATATGTAAAAAAAATTAAAATAAAATAAAAATGAAAGTGACTGTCTATGTGACTTTACTCTTGAACAACCTGACCAATCTCGATCAAATTTCCAACCTAGATTAAGTTCGAACATGAGATGATTTTTGTCATATCACTTTGACGACGTAACTTAAAGGAGAGGATAGACATTTACAAATAATCGAAAATGACCGATATTAGTGTCGAATCTATAGTTCATGAGGTCGCTAAGATAAACAGTGACAGTTCTGATGCCATTTAAATCCAAATTAAACCCCGCAAAAATTGTGGGAGGGATATATATATATATATATAGTCAAAATGACCAATATCAGTGTCGAATTTATACTTTTCGGGGTCGCTGAGATGAACAAGTACACTTCCGATGCCGTGACCCGCAACCCGGGAAGGAGAGGGGATATATAAAAGTAATCGAAAATGACCGATATCAAAGAGCGCTTTAGTAATAGTAAAAAGTAAATGACTGACTAACGAAACATATTACTGTTTTTTCTTAATTTAACCCAGCGAAGCGGGTAATTAATGCTAGTATTTTATAAAAATAATAGTGGTTGTAGCGGCTTTAGAAAAGTATTTTGAAAGGGGTTTCCCTTATTAATGTATTTTATATATATATATATATTTATATTTATATTTGGGAGGAGCTTGAAGTTTATTTGTAAAGGTGTAGCTAATATTTCGTTTGTTTTAGAAATTCCGTAATTTCGCAGTGCAGGCTTCAATCTGAAATACACCCTAATCCCTTTCGCAAATCCGTCACTGCTGGTAATTAGTAATAACAATTTAAAAAGAAGCGAAGTCGGCCAGGAGTCTCAGTATACGCACTATCTCTACATTCACAGATGAAATTAAGAAAAACTTTGATCAGAATGGTCAAATGGGGGTTGAATCCCGGACTTCCCGATAGAAGCGGAAAGCTAACCAATCACTCATGTTTATTGTCTAGTTGTGCTTGACTTAAATGTATTGTCTCTCTCTCTCTCTTCCTATGGAACCCGAAGGTTCAATGCCGCGTTCACGAAAGCTCTCCATTGACTTCCATCCTTACCCAATTCGATCCAGTTTCTACTTCGTATTCCAATTTCTGCGAGAGCCATCTTAATATCCTCCCATCTACGCCTAGGTCCTTCCTAATGGGCGTTTTCCGATTGGATTTCCAGTTAAAAACTTTGAAAGCGTTCCTTCTTTCTTCCATTCTCGTTACATGACCTGTCCATCTAAGCCTCCTAGACTTGATGACCCTAACGATGTTGAGTAAACCATATAAATTATGCAGTTCTTCGTTATAAAGTTTCCGCCATACCCTATTCCATTCCTTTTGGGTCCAAATATTCGTCTCAGGATTTTATTCTCAAATACTTTCAGCCTGCGTTCTTCCCTCAGCGTAAGCGACCAGGTTTCACAACAACAGGCATGATTATTGTTTTATACATTTTAAGCTTTAAATTCCTCGACAGAATTCGCGACTACAAAATGTTTTGAACTTGAATAATAACACGAATTTCCAGCTTTCATTTGGCATTTGATTTCTTCGTGGATATGATTTTGGTCTGTTAATATTGAACTAGATATTTGAAAGTAATTTATCCTTTTTGTCGAAAGTATTATTTGATATTTTGAATAGGGTGACCAGATTTGTGTCCTACTTACTGACAAGCGAAAAGTAGGACACATATATAATATTATATGATAGTTTACTGCATCGGCAATACGCAAGTCCTTTTTATTTAACGTTATCCTTTTATTTATATTTAAGGTAATTTAACGTTAACCTTAAGTTAATCATTCATTTTTGTTAAAAAGAGAAATACTGAACAAAAGTATTGAAGGAATTCAACCAACTCTAAATGCTTTGATGAATGACAAAGTGGTTTATTTTTATGAACGTACAGTGAAAATTCGTGTTGGGCTAAATATTTTTTATTATCGATTTTCAGGAGCGTGGTATTATTTTAAGGAATGAGAAAAAAAATAGACTGGCACGAGGGAACTTCTACTTAACTTGGTTAACACCACTGTCATAAGTTGAAAAAGAAACCTTTCCTACCTTACCGATATCTCAACAAGCCCTTCTCATTAAAAACAATGTATTGCAAAACAATGGCTTGTTGATTGTTCTCCTTCCCTAATCTTTTGAGAAGTGTTAAAAAAATAAACACAGCGGTTCATCATTCACAGAAAGAGTGCCTGTGATTCAAAATTTTGTGCATAAAGAATGAAACATTAAATTATTGGAAATAAGTTAACTCAGGACATTTTAAAATAGGACATTTCTCGATTTTCTAGGCGTCTTCGCAATAGGCAGGACTGAAATACTGTACTGTACTGAGAAAATCAGTACATGTGGTCACCGTAATTTTGACGCATCCCTAATTTGTCGTATTACGATCCCGGTGAACTTCTATGTATTTAGTTTTCTCTGAATTTACTTCTAAACCAATGTCGCTCCAAGCATTTAGTAAGGTCTCTGCAATTCTTTCGATTGTTCTCCAATCATCCCCTATCAGATTTACATAATCAGCATACGTTATAACTTGGTGAAATACCATTCAGCTCTAGGCCCTGGTTGCTATTTTCCTTATAGCGTGTTCCAGAAGAAAGTTGAATAATAATGGTGATTGCGCATCTCCTTGTTTCAAGCCATTCTTGACGTGAAAGCTCGTGGACAAAATGTTTCCTACCCGGACTTTACTTTGGGATTCATTTAAACATATCTTGATTAATCTAATTAGTTTTTTTGGTATTTCAAATTCTGCAAGAATGTTGTACAATGCTTCCCTCCTAACCGAGTCGTACGCCTTTCAAAAATGAATAAATAATTGATGTACCGGGGTATTGTATTAGCACTTTTTTTCGAGTATTTGGCGAATGGTAAATATTTGGTTGATAGTTGATCGATTTCGTCTAAATCCGCACTGATAATCTCCAATAATTTCATCTGCGTATGGGGTCAATCTTGCTAATAGAATATTTGAAAGGATTTTATAGGATGTTGACAAGAGAAATACCTCGATAATTAATACAATCAGTTTTGTCGTATTTCTTGCGAATTAGAACAATGATTGATTTTTTCCACTCCTCTTAAATGTATTCCGTTTGAATTCCTCTTGTTAAAAGTTCAGAAACCTTCAGGACTGGGAAAACCGTGATGGTGGTTATATTTTCTAGACCTTTGGAAACCACACGCTCAGATGAACAGACTATTACATATATGATCTTGAACAGAAAATTCGGTACTTTCTCGATTCTAAACAAACTTAAGGAACAGTCAGTGGATTTCAGAATTCGGGACTTCACCGATTTTGCAGGTTCGAAGCACCTAATAGGTGGTAACAAATTATTATGTGATCAGGAAGTTAAAACTGCAAAATTTCAAGAATGTACAGAACCACCCAAAACGAAAATCTTAATTTGCAACCTTTAAGATTATCATATAAATGTGTTTCTGTCATTTTTTAATTTTATTTTGTTTCATAAGATGTGTGGGATATTTTGAAGTAAAAATACTACATACAATTTTGCTAGTTATTTTATATCTTTAAAAAAAAATACTTTTGTATATAGTAGGTTAAATAATTATTATATACATTGGTTAATCCTTTGGGATTCATAATGTAAATATGTTAAGAATTAAAATTGTTTGAAAAATCTTTTCGAAATTCATGGTTTATTTTCGAGATTTTATATTATTATCTGCATCAACCCTAATTAAATGAGTTTTAGTGTTGCAGAGAAGCGAAACAAAGTCTACTTTATCAATTTAAAGCAGAATTTTGAAAAAAGCTCAAAATTTCCCATGCAAAAAAGCGAAACAGAAAAAGCAGATTTTTTTTTTAAAAAAAAGCATGTTTTTTCCGAACCCTTGCACTTCAGAACTTGTCCTTTGTACACTTGGACAACTTTTGACGCTGATTCAGAATATATTGTTAATTAGCTGCTTAAGCATATCTCAATGTAGATACAACTCTTGAAATTTGGCAAAAAAAAAAAAAAAAAAAAGTTTCTACAGAATTGCACAATTTTCACAATTCATATTGAACACACCAGCTACATTCAAAGACATGCACTTGCAGACTTGGTCAAAACCTCGCAGATGCAAAATTTTGGTTATCTTTGTAGGGAAATATATTTCAACTGTATCCTCCCGAATTCTACTTTTTCCTGCCACATCTGGAAAGAACATGCTTCAAGCTTTAGAAAGTACATAGTTTAACGTTCATACAACTCAGCATAGTGCACGTTCAATCTTTAGTTTGATGAAATTATTGATACAATATACAGGGTTATTGCAAATGATTGATGCGATTTCATGAATTCACTATAGCTTTATTGGACATTTTGTCACAAATCCTTGCAGAAGTATTGAAAAACTCGAAAAGTTTCATAGTCACATTACAAGTGCTCTATATGTGCCCCCCTATTAATCCGCTGGAAAGCACTGTTGATGCGAGCTCTCAGTTCTACGTTGGTAGATGAGGCGTAAACACTGTTTTTTTATATAACCTCATACAAAAAAAAATCGCGTGTGGAGTGGTGGAGACCATGACAGAAGTTGCTGATCGTCATTCCCACCATGATCATCCATCGGTTTTTCAGTCTCCTCTTTAGGAATTCATGAACATTGATTTCCCCTTACAGAGGCATCTTGAAGCTGTAAACTGTGCATACCATCGCCGAATGGACTTGGCAGTTGGTGGATCCTTGTTGAACTTCGTTTGAAAGTGTCGTTGCACTGTTAGAACAGATTAATGTGAATGAAACTTGAGCACAACATAAGCTTTTTCTGCGCCTGTCACCATCTTGAATAAGTACTTTGCTGGGCTCTCGTGGCAGAAATCAAGACCGAAACTACAAAATAAAAAAAAAATATTTTTTGAGTTTTTCAATCTATCTGCAAAGTTTTGTGATAATATGTCCACTAATAAAGCTACAATGAATTTATGAAATCGGGTTAATTTTTTGTAATAACCCTGTACATAATCATGTCAAAGAGGCCTAAGCTAAATTGTGTCCACTTCCAGGTATACATAGTCTAGAACTTCATATATTAAAATGCTTAAGTGCGTGTGGGATTTTTCTTTTTATTTTCGAAGCGTATTAACTCTTTGATTTGTATAAAATTAGGCAATACAAGAATAAACTTTGATTTTAAAAAAAAAATCTGGAAAGAAAGGAAAGTAGGACGCCAGATAGATAGGCATACGAGAGGGTAGATTTTTATGATGGATGCTCCTAGTGATCTACATTCCGAAAAGTAAGTTGCGGTCTTGGATCTCGAAAGCCCATTGAGGCGCTTTATTTTCAGATTTAATAAATTGTCAGAGGATACATTGTCTCGTTGTCGGGAAATTCATTACTTATATAGTTGATTGGTCTGTGTTATTGAGAGTATCAGGAGAAACATTGCTTTTTTGAGTGGCATTTATGACTCAACTTTAACTATACGAGACGTGAGAAGAGAACTGTTGTCATTAAGAGATGACATTATTTTCATAAAAGTGGCTCACTTCGACAATAAATTATGATCATAGATACATGTATCGCATTTTTCGATGTAATTTCTATCGTTTTATGTAGCAAACTGCGATTTGATAACCCTTTTGCTGATATATATACGAGGGAGGATCAGAAACTAAGGTTACAAGGCCGATATTTCACTATCAATTAAAGAGAACTGTTCGCAAATATATTACAGCTTATAAACAACGTCAATGGATCAAAACATGTAATCATCTTGCTGAAACATCGCATCCCACGCTATACTGGAAACGCTTTAATGCACTCTGTGGAAAACTCACTAAGACTCCTTACCCCCTTCTACTAGATAGTACAGCCATTCATTCCGACAAGGATAAAGCGAACGCTTTCGCCAATCATCTTCAAGCTATCTTTACACCATCTCCACCTGATCATATGTTCCACCCTCATCCTGCTGAGGCAGTAAATACTCAATCTAAATCCCTTCAAACTGCTGTGACTCATAGACTTTCTGAACATGTTCTCACTGCTCCGATTACAGTCGAAGAAATTACTTCTGTTGTCCGGCGAAAACGCAACACAGCTCCAGGATTCGATCGTATCACCTATCGCCATATTAAAGAGAGACCCATCACACTACTCATGCTTCTATCACTGATATACACCTTTATACTTCGCACTGGCTTTTTTCCGATAGATTGGAAGGTATCAAAAACCCTTATGTTTCCAAAACCGAATAAACCACCATCCCAAACTTCATCCTACAGACCGATTCAGTTAACCTCCACTTTCAGCAAGATATTCGAACGCATTCTCGTCAAACGCTTACATCCATATCTAGCAGAGCGAGTGATAAAGTCTGGTTACCTGGACTATTATATAAAATATACACGAAAGGTTTTCCAGATGGCATTTACTGCGTTCCTACCTCATTGGCAGAAAATTTCATGTGTCTATTGACGGTGTAAAATCCAAGTCTAGATCTATTAAAGCAGGTGTTCCACAGGGCGCTGTACTTTCACCGCTTTTATATAATCTGTACACAGCAGATCTCCCGACTTTACCACAGTGCTTTTTTGCAAAGTACGTCGACGATATTGCCTTTTTCACGACCAGTAGCTCACCTGCACAGTTTTACATCTACATGCAACGTGAACTCATAGGTTTTCAGGAATCGGCAACACGTCAAAATCAATTCAGAAAAAAACTGCTGTCATCCACAGTCCGAGACGCATTCACGCCCCTCGAAATCTAACTTATGATAACGCGCGCATTCCTCATGCTTGCACGCCAAATACTTGAGTGTGACTTTAGATCGTGGTCTAAAGTTCGCCGCCCACATCAGAGACATAAAACAGGAGCATTACGAAAAGTCTCAGCGCTGTACCCCATCTTGCGCTTTAGCTTCCTTTCTCACGAGGTCCGAGTTCACATCTTCAAGATAATAGTCCTGTCTACAGTCTCTTATGCGTGCCCTGCCTGGCAACGCCGCTTCACATAATCACATACAAACTCTCGAAAGTGTGCAAACTCGAGCTGGTGGTATAATCACTGGTCAGACAGACATACACGATACAGCCAGGTCCTGGAAGATTTAGAGCTACCCACTGTCAGAGACGTTCTAGGGCATTTCCACAATAAGTTCTGGCATACTTTACCCAGACATATAAATTCAGCTATTGCTAACATCGGCACCGAATGCACTCTGCGGAACATCCATAGGCCCGCAACCAGCCACAGAGGTTTGGGAGGGCCAAGTCATTAAAAATTCTCTTACAAGTAGCTAAATTGTGTTTTTGTACTAATAATTGCATTTTGTATTAAGGTCTGTAGGGGCCACGAAAAATTTAAGGGGGACCAGGCCCCCTAGCCTTCTCTGGTTGCGGGACTGAACGTTCATCGAACATCACGCATTTAGCATCTTTCCAGAACTGATAAAGAAGTCATAATCAAGTACTCTGCGACAGTTGCAGATGTAGACTCCCACACATAACAAAACAATAGTAATACCAAACAAACTACCAGCACATCTTGATATATTCTTTATACCATATTACTCGTGAAGTCAGAGGCTCCGGCCCGATACTCTATACATAACCACAAAATTACCGTGACCGTGCTTTTACTGCTATTGTAGCATTTTAATAGATAGATCCTCTAAGCATTTTAATATATATATATATATATATATATATATATATATATATATATATATATATATATGTGTGTGTGTGTGTGTGTGTGTGACTTAACCCTGAAACACACCACCGATCTCAAACAACAGAGATGAGGTTCGGGCATTACACTGAGGAAGACAATTATTTTTTGTTTTATTTTAAGGGTCCCAACTATGGTTAACAATGAACCCAACACAGACATATGACAGAAAATAGCTTTTCTCTTCAGTAAGTGTATTGTTACAATTATCTGTTTTAAGAAACGCATGCTTAGTGTCCAGGATTCCAAATTTCCTTCTTGATTCCTCTGATGAAACAATAATTCCATGCCTGGCTTTATGACCAAAAACTTTGGTGGAAACCCTGGATACTCCTTTTACGACTTGTTCAACTGCTTGTGAATGAAACTGAATTCCTATAAATTCCAGTGGTTCTATTTCAATCTTTGCCAATATTTCTTCGTCTGACATTGAGTTTACAAGTGGAGCTGGCGTTATAGCTGAAGCATCCCAATCAATCATGTAGTAGGTTTCAGCTTCACGATTGATCATAATATTTGATTTACAAAATTTTCTCACTCTAGCTTGATTGATCGTCCTTGCGACAACAATTTTGTTCACTTCATCTCTTTTCACCTCAATGTCTGGATCTGCAAGAGCTGCAAGAAGAACTGTGGGCAAAATAACAGTTTAACTTAAGAGATTTTATTACAACTTCCTGCATCTCTTTATCGGGTAGATTCCGAACTCTCTCCAAAATAAAGTGGAAGTTGCGTGATCCATCAGTGCAGTTGGAATGCTTTTATTTCGAACCAACTTGGAGCATGCACTCTAACAATGTAAGTTACAAGCTATAGTAGGTTTTTCGATGGACTTTTTGTACCCATAAATAAACAAAGTGTTCGATTGGAGAGCGTCAACCACCTGGCGTGATTAAAAAAATGAAATGAAATCTTTAAGTTTTACGTCTCACGGTTATGCCGGTGAGGCTAAAGGAGACGGTGATGATGAGAGATGAGTGAAATGGTGGAATGAAGAAAGTGAGAGGAAACGGGAGAACCCCGAGAAAACCCACGAGCACGGTGTTTGTCCACCACAAAGTTCACTTGGCGGGGGCTGGGTTCGAACCCGGGACCCTAAGCACCAGAGGTGAACGCTCTACCACTGAGCCACCGCGCCCCCTCTGGCGTGATTAAGAGCATCTGGAGAAGCAGTTTGTAAAAATTTTAGATCATCATCACAGTTCTTTTCCTTCTGTATTGCGGTAGATGCCTTCAGGAAATACTTTTGATCAGCACTAAAATCTTTTGTGATATTTACACAAAGTTCCTTGACATTTCCAGTGACAGGTTGGAAATCAACTATTGGTAAATCTCGTGGATCAAAACTTAGCATTTTTCTGAGAGGCCCAGAAAATCCCTTTGGACTAGTTGTTTTTCCATCAATATTCCTAAAAAGTTTTCTCAGTGGAAGCTCTTTGAGATGCAATATACAAATGAGAAACTGTAAAATTCGATTTAAAGTTGTTTCCAGTCGACGTACAATTCCAGAATGTTTACTGGTGTTTATGTTTGTTCCATCACATATTACAGCACACAATGTATCAGCCGAATCCGTGTCAGGTATAACTGAGGACATTTCCTTTGAAATATCTTCTGCTTACCACTTTGTGCAACAATATGATTCACATATTGCTCACTAGGATGCTATAATAGCGTAGTGATCCTCTTTCTTTATTAATTGACCTCCGTCCGGTCCAAAAAGTCTGCTTTCATCTAAGTGCCTATCAAAACCAACACAAACTAGCTTGCACAAATCAAATTAATACGAGATTCTGTTCCTTTACCTCTCCAATAAATTCGGTGTGTCTGCTACTTTGTTGATTCTAGTATATTTTACAGTTTATCCAGTTTCAGGTCTTTCAGGCATGCATTTATTAACTTGCATGCATCTTGGTTATTAACGCCAGTTCTTTCCATAATTTGGCTTAAGTTTGGATAGTGATATCTGTTTTCTACTAACGATGTTTCAGAATCTGTCTTTTCTGAGTCTGGTGTGTTTGGTTGATAAAGTGGTTCATCTTCCAAGGCTACACCACTTGCTTCATTTTCTCCCGTTAAACTCAACTGACAAGCCCTAGTTGTACTGGTTGTTAAACTTTGCAAATACTTTTTTCCTAAACCGCTCTTCCCGGTACTTCCTCTGTGCTAATTTCTGAAGCGAACTCCAAACAATCTCATCAATCGGACCGATTATCATTTTTCGAAGCAAAGCCTGATCTACCCAGGAGTTCCACTCGATTTGCGGTACTTTTAGAGCGCATTTATACAAATATCTGTCGACTATTTTGTTTCTGATACACTTTCAAGTACAGATGTCAAATACCTCCATGAAAGTCCACTTTGAATGTAAGTGTAGCGCGCTTTGTTGGTGGATACTTTTGGAGCTGTTGGGCAAGCTGTATGAGCTTTTGAAGTTTACCCAAAGCACTGGAATATCCAATGACTGGAATGTTAACTTTGTTCCAAATAATGACAAGATCATTAGCCAAATATTTTAAAATATCTCTTGTAGAAGGTGTTTCTTTCCCCTCTTCAGGTACCATTTTTCTGTAAAACAGGTAGCATTTTACTTCTTCCTTCGTTGGGAGTTCTCAGGCTTACCAAATACAGGGTGGTTCAAAAGTAGGTATACGGTAACGTACTGATCAGCTCATCGCATTTTATATCATTTCTTATTGTTATCAATCAGGTAGACTTAGTTTCTTTATTATTTGTTCTTAATGTGCTTTTACTTACATCTTAAGTTCGGAAGAGCCGTAGCAAATAAACCCATAAACTAGAATGTTATACTTGATCAATTGAGGGGTGTATACTTACTTTTGGGCCACCCTGTATAGAATGATCAGATACTGATCGAGTTACTGCCCCTTTGAAGATGCTGAAGCCATAGTCACTTTCAGCCAGATACCATATGTTTTACAATTTCTCGTTGTATTTGATATAACAATATTGTAAATGTTAAAACAAGGTTGGGTAAAAAAATTGTTGTGAGTGTAGAGATAAAACCGTTAATACTGCATTGAACAGAAATTAAATTTTATGCAAAACAAAAGAGAAATAAAAACGCAAAAATTATAATTAAAATGTGCAGCAAGAAAATTCCGTAGCTATACGCGTCATCTTTTGTTTCATCAAACTACATAACTTATGTTGATGCAGTCTAGCGAGAAATCCAAAAGTCACAAAATTATAAAATCACTGCATCAATTACCAGTTGCGACCCGTAGAAGTGCGATTTTCTTAGGGATTTTACTGAAACTTTGCTTAGCACATACAAGAGCAATGATCTTCATTAAATTTGTATCAGCTGACTTTTTGCCCCTCCCTACTCTACAATATTTTACAAAGGCAAGTATACGAACAGAAACGTGAAAAACACGAGGAACGCTGTCTTTATTACTTGCCTGTCCCGACAATTTTTCTACTAGAAAAATGTCACACGTAGCATATGCTATCTCGTAAACGAATGATGGTCTGTCAAAAATCAATTTATATTATCGTTAGTAGGAAAATTCTAGCATCAATTTATGTGACACACCTCTTTCTATTCAAAAATATTGTGTGGTATACAATATGCGGAATTCAAGATGACTGCCATGATGTACACTAAATCATTTAACGCAGTTTCTACACCAATGCTAATTGTAAAATTTGCTTTTCCTCCGTCCATGCGTCTCTGTTAGTGCCTTGTCATGATAAATTCCTATTAGATACATATGTCAAAAATAGCACACCCTGTCTCAAACAGATTATCTCAAAAATCAGTTCACATTCTCATTTGTGGAAATATTCAAGCCTAGGTTGAAATGTAAAATCGTAAACTTTAACATTTAAAAGCTACAGTGTGATATGCAATATGGCTGAATTCAAGATGGCTTCCATGGTGACCACACTCCAAATCAATGCAGTTTTTGCAATAATACCAATTGTGACATTTATATTTCATCTGTCCACGCATGTCTTTATTATCGTTCTGTCCCAATACTTTTAACTAAACCTGTATACAGATCCACATGTGTCTTCTCACAGCAAAATTAAACTAATCTTTTCCACAGAATATTTTTCATGCTATACTTTGATCCAGGGGTAGAAATGGAATTTTAGAACTAACGGGAAAGTCAATAATAGATAAAGTTTGATTGGGCTATGTCACGAGAATACAAATTCAGAAAGACGGGAGTGCAAGCAAACTTTCACGGAGAACGACTTAAGCAATAGCGATTGTTGCAGAACAATCAACAACCAAACAAAACTATTATCATCATTCAAATTTCCTATTTGTTACTAATAACTACAGATATTCTTCCTTCTTTTGCACAAACAGTTCGACTTACCAAGAGGACACTATCCCTTTGTGCATGCCTGATTTCCACTCTTGCTTTTTACCCAGGGAACCATATTTACCGGGCCCTTTTTCGCTCAGGCCTATTTTACGCGGGGTACTTTCGACTCGAACCCTATTGACGCGGGGCCGTTTTGACTCTGGCCCTTTTGTCACCGAGCCCTTCTCACACGGGCTCTTTTGACGCGGGGCCGTTTTGTCTTGGACCGTTTTGTCGTCGAGCCTTTCAGATGCGGGGTCGTTTTTGACTCGGGCACTTTTGTTGCGGTGCCCTTTTGACTCAGGCATTTCGGTCCTCGCCCTTTTGTCCGTACAATTCTGACATAGAATATATATTCATCAGCTGAAAAGTGTGGGGCAGGGGGAAGGTATGAGTAAACATATAATCGGCGATCCAGAGCGCAGTAAAACTAGTTAAGCCACTGATCATATCTTTCTTTCTCCTGATTTCCACTCCTGATCTCAGGCTTTTTAGCCGTGGAATTGTATTTGCCGGGCCCTTTTGACTTCCCCTTTTAACGCGGTACCCTTTCGACACGGGACGATTTTGACCCGTGCCCTTTTGAGGCGGGGTCCTCTTTGACCCGGGCATTTTTGAGATAAGGCCCTTTTGTCGCGACAACTCTTTGACTTGGGCACTTTTGTCGCCGGTACCTGTTGACTCGGCCATCTCTGTGTTCGCCATTTTGTCCGTGCCCTTCTGACATAGAACTACATTCACCAGCTGAAATTTGGGGGGAGGGACTGGTATGAGTAAATAGATGATCAACGATCAGGGCACAGTAAAATTAGTTACACCACTAGTCATATCTCTTTCTACTGATTTCCACTCTTGATCTCAAGTTTTTTAACCGTGGAATTGTATTTACCCGGCCCTTTTGACTTGGGGCTGTTTGTTGCAGTGCCATTTCGACTCGGGCCCTTTTGACGCGGAGCATTTTTGACTCGAGCATTTCTGTCCTCGCCCTTTAGTCTGTGCTCTTCTAAAATAGAACTATATATATTGTAAAACTTTGTGCCATATAGGTATAGGTAGAGCGTTAATAAAAAGAGTGTCCGGAATCGATCTCCCACCACCAATTTTATTATAAAATTTCTCTATAAAAAGTATTTTCAAAAATACTGTATAAATTAATCTCTCTAATTTCAAAGGTTAATTATAGGTGGTCTTTGACCGTAAGCTCGCAGACAGGATCTCTGCAGAGCCCCGTGCAGGCTAAGCGGAGTGGAATTAGGTGCCCAAAGCTCCGAAGCAAGCAGTGGGTAGGTTAGTGGGCCAACAGAGCCCCGAGCAGGCTAAGCCAGGAGAAAGGATAGGAGTAGTCCCAAAACAGACTAGAGGCCCTGGGGTTAGGTTACTCCTAAAGTCCCGAAGTAGACAGTAGGAAGGTCACCAGAAAACTGGTACTGAATTGCCTTTGTCCATCCAATTTATAGGGTTCCTTGGGTGGCGGTGGTGCTGCTGCTCCGATGTCGTCTTCTGTTTCGTGGAAGGGGCTAGAAGCCGTCGTCTGCAAGTGATTGTAGATTCATCTGGTGTGAAGTCTTTTTGCCGAAGTACGTGGTGGTGTTTGTAAACACTGACATGTGGAATGGTTTGTTTACATCACATGGGATATTGCACCTCTTGGCTTGTTTAGAAAATAAGCCGAAGGGTTATTTTTCTTCTTGTAGAAGTTTGCAACATTGAGGGATCACACAAAAAATCACTGAAAACATTATCAACACTGGCAACACTAAAAAAAACACCTATCGGAGCACTTGAAGGTAGCGAAGAAAGCACTAAACAGTTGTTCCCTAATTACAGGCAGGATCGGTGCATTTTTATGTCACTTCATTTCCCTCGAGGTAAGGCTGTTTTTAGCGTTGGCGTTGATATATATATATATATATATATATATATATATATATATATATATATATATATATATATATATATTCACTTATAGTGAGGTGTTTTGGAGTATGTGGACTCGGTCGCTCTTTAGTTGTATGAATTGTATTAAATGTGTGCATTGGAACTGGAGGAGGTCTCTTGGATATTTTTGGTATTGAGCGAAGACGGATACATAGCTTGTATAAAATAATAAGTTACCAATACTAAAAAGGTTGCGATTATCACAGGGATTAAAGATAATTTATATTGGAAAGTTCGTTATGCGAACGGCGTGATTTCTTGGTCACCTTGTATAAGGTGTAAAGTTTCTAAAATATGTGCACGAAAGATATATATTTCAATAAAATAATCCAATTTGTCGATTGGTAAAAATACAGGTACTTTCTGGCCCTTTTCAAAATTAGTTTGTTGATGTTTACGGTCGAAATATCTTTTCTGTTTGTTATAACTTGCAATTAAATTATCCTGTACGATCCCACGTATCTTATTCAGGTGTTCTTTGTCGACGCATAACGTCGAAGTTGATGCTAATGCTATATCAGAAATAGTCTTAGGTTTGTATCCGTACATAAGAAAAATACTTGAATATTTAGTTCCAGCTTGTACAAATGTATTAATTGCGAATTTTATATACGGAATTAGTTTTGGCCAACGATTTTGATTTTCCTGTACAAAAAATTTAAGAGCGTTCTGTATGATTTTGTGGAATGTTTCCACTACACCCAGAGTTTTGTGGTCATACGCTAGACAAAATTTAAATTCGAAGTTCTGCAGCCTCTTAGCGTTATGTACAGGGTTTCTGTCCAAATACAGGTATGAAAGAGATCCGTATTTTTGAATAATGTCATATATAAGAAATTGTTCAATTTCTTCTGCAGACTGTTCTAATATTGTCTACAATCCTGGTCACACAGTATCGCGTAGACATTTCAATGGTAACTAGCATGTCTGAAATTTCCTTGCCCGATTGGGATTTTAACAATTTAATCATACTGCCAGGCAGTGGTAATGAGTTTAGATGGGTGATGCAGCAATTGGCCTGCCGGCTTAGCTGGAAACTTCTTGAATCTTTGACAAAGATTGCATGTCTTGATTCTATTTGCTATGTAAGCTTTCATATTAGGAAAATAGTATTTTCTGAGTGCCGACTGGTATGTCTTAGTATACCCAAAATTTGGTGCCATGGGGTTGTTATGAATAGCCTCAAACCATTTGCCCAATAAAGATATCGGTACACAAAGTAAATACAGCAGTCCTAAACGGCGTGACAAACATCTTGGCATTTGAAGGCGGCGCTCCAAGTTCCTTTTAAATGCTGCTAGCAAATGAAAGGCTAGCGGTATTGCCACGTTTATTTTGTACACATCCACGTCTATCCCCTGCCACCTGATCACGCTGTAGTTTGTCTGCTTACCCATAGCCACGCCCCTTACCACTCAGCAACGTCGCGTCAGAGCTTGCATTTTATTCGTTTAGTTGAAATGCCAAGATGTTTTTCACAGGCTTTAATTGAGGATATTTCTGAGTTTTATATAATAGTCCATTTCTAAGAGAAAAGTATTTCGCCGCACGGAGTGTAGGTAACTTGTTAGGTTCTTTATTTTCCAATACAGTAATAATGTCCGAAAATGAAGGGTCCTTCCTTTGTTCAACTGCTAAATTGGGTAACATAATGGACTGTCAATTTGAAAGGTGTGCTCCAATGAGTGGGAATCAAAGACTTTAGCATCCTCTGTATCCGAGAAGTTATCAACTTTTTGATTTTCCTCACGTTGTATATCTTGCTTGTCTTCTAAACGGCTAAAAATGTCTGCAGGATGTTGCTGACTTTTAATGTGTTGAATTTCAAACTTGTAATTCTCCAAGAATATTTTATAACGGCTAAATTTCCCTACTTTGTTCGGCTGGGTATTGAGTGATGTTAAGCATTTAGCATCTATAAATAATTTAAATTTTTTATTCAATAAGAAATATCGGAATTTTCGCAGGACATATATCAGTGCATATAGTTCCTTTTGCGATGTTGAGGCCTTTCCCTCGGTTTTGGTTAAACGACGACTGAAATAGGGAACAACACGTTCCTGATTAGTTTTATTATCATAACATGTCAATATGCCGCCTGCGGAGTTTGATGATGCATCTGAATATGCTCGGGTTTCCAACGATGGTTCAAAATGAAACAAAGATGGAGCTTGTATAATATCCGTTTTAAGTTTTTCAAATAGCTCGTCATGCTGAGTTGTCCCTTTAAATTTTGAATTCTTGTCCAAAAGAATTTTAAAGGGTTCCACCTTTTCCGTGAAATTTTTGATATGGGCCCTCAAATAACAGAATCCAAGGAAACTCTTCAACGTTCTTTTAGAGGTTGGTCTCTTAAAATTTTGTATTTTATTGGCAATTTTGATATCATTGCCGCTAACTGTAAATCTCAAAACATCCAATTCCGAGTATAATAGCTGGGTCTTATTCGGGCTCTCTCTAAAATCATGTTTCCTTAGTCTTTTAAAGAGCAATTCCAAGTCTGATAGTTGTTGTTTCCAATTTTTGCTCCCTATTACGAGGTCATCTGCAAAAACAGTTATGCGAGGTGATAAACCTTCTCAAAGCATGCGTACTGCTATAGTCAGGGCTGCCGCCGACGTGGTGTGCCCCTTTACGCAGCGTTGGAATTTATACGCCTTCCTAGTATGATTAAGCTCAAAAGTCATGTATTTTTGACTTTTAGGATGCAATAATTGTTGAAAATAACTAGACTTTATGTCGATAGTTGAGATGGAAGATTTGCCTCTAAGTACATGTAAAATGTCTTCTGTGGACTGGAATGAAATGCTCAAATACTGTGTAAATTTGTTGCAAACCTATAGCTTCAGAACTTGACGGAACTCTGAACTATTTGGTTTTCTCACTATAAGAAGTGGCGAGGTATTGGAACTGTCACTAGTCTCTTTAATGATATTGGCCTCTAAAAGTTGTTTAATTTGCAAATCAATTTGCGATCTTACTGCCAATGGAATGAGTGGTGACCTCTGGTGGAAAGAGACTCCTTTATCTATCCTTATCTTATGTACACCTTGTCTCAAAAAGGTTGAGCGCATTCTTTATTGGTGTTTTGAGGCAAAAATTTTCTAAGTCCAGCTTCGGGTATCTTCGGGAAAAAGTAAGCCAGGTTCGAACTTCCAAGCCAGCCTTTGCAATCGGGAAAAAGTTTGCAGATGTGTTTTTCTTCTTTTAAATATAATAAGACTTATTACCAAGTGTTTAAAAAAGCAACATTGATTGAAATACTTAATGATACAATATTTCGAAACCTTTTATTAATGAGAGCACATGCTTGTTTGTCATTTAGCTCTCTATACGTAATGGAACATTTAAATACGTTAAAGAATCTTTCCATATGTAAAAGAATGCTCAAAATTAAGAAATAGAACATAATTATCGCCTGAGTACTAAAATAAAAGTCAAAGTAAAACAGAAACAGCGTTTGTAATGAATATGAATGTCATAATTATCTTGAGATCCGTTATACATCGCTAGAAGCTTATTTCTAGAAATCCTTGTGTTAGCTCATTGGTAAGCTGTCGGATTTCAACACATAAGGTTGTGGGTTCGAATCCCATCTGGGTCAATACTTCTTTTAAAATTATATTTTCCGCAATGCATGAAAAATTATATAAAATAATTACATTAAAATACATAAGTTGTTTATATATAACATAATCATTGCAGAACATAGTAATTATTATGTTTAAAATATAACATCTGAGATAATTTTCACAGTAGGTCGGTATTATATATGAGGATGTAAATACAAGTTAAGAAACTCGTTCAATAGCAATAAATAAATCATGTAGTGTATTTATTTGCAGCTATTTGTCATATAGAGAGTAATTCTCAATATTCATAATACAGAATGTCATTTATGTTCTTGAAAAGATATTCGATGCATAAACAGAGGGTATAAACAGAGAATCCAAAGTCGGAACACTCGCAAAAAAATTCATGAACCCCAAAGGTCACTTGAGCAGACTGGAATTGTCCTTATGAAGCATGCCACAGCAGAAAGTCTTTACATAGATTTTCAATTCAATTCCTGATATATGCTTTTGCAATGTGGCAGTGGTGATGCCTTGAGTCGCCCTCTCTCGCTCGCTCGCTCGCTCACTCTCTATTTATACAGAATATAAAAGTGGATTTATGTGTGTGTTTCAACATAATTCTGATATATCTAGAGCAATTTTAACTATATTTCTTACAGTCTGGAAAAAGGGTACTGTCGGGATACATATCAAAAATGCTAGAAACGGGTCGATATTAGTATCGAATCCATAGTTTCGTGGTCGCTTAGGTGAATAACCCTACTTTCAATTCAAGTCCAATTAAGCTCCCATTAGCACCCAGGGTGGTTACGTAGCGACATAAAGATATCGAAATCAACCGATATTAGAATTGAATCTAAGTTTTCAGCGCCGCTAACAATGCAGCATTTCCCATTAGTCCACATTAGTCCCATTGCCTAAAGGGCAACATATTTGCAGAGTGCAAATTTTAAAACTTGAATAATATTATAATTTTTTCCGTATGAAAAAGTTAAAAATCATGAGCAAATATACTATTTCATGAACAGTCCTCTTTTACTATTCTAATATGTTTAACAATAGCGTAAGAAATGTAATAGTAATTCAGAACATGTTTCACAGTTGTTATTTTTTGTTACATAGTTGTAGCTGTAGCATGTAGTGAGTGGAATTTAACTGTAATAAATTCACTAATTAACCATATTCGAATTAAGTTTTATTTTTAAGTTCGGAATGAAGGGGCGGAGAAATATGTAGTTATTGGGGCACCGAGCTTTTCTACATTTTACTTTCAAGATCTCCATTTTTCTTTTGTCATTTGTTCCTAATAAAAAAAGTTCAGTCACTTTTGGATTGTCATAGGATAGTAGGAGTTGGATTTTGGGATGCAGCCTGTGAGATTCTAGAGGAGCTAACTGCTTGAAAAAATATTTTTGAATCATCTATAACATATGAAATAAGGATATGTATCATAAAAAATTGAAAGTAACTATGTCTGCGTAATCATCACGGTCAAATTGCAAAGTCAAATGAATTGACGTTTGGTATATAATCAGGCTCCAATCCCAACTGGGAAGTTATCATACGCGTGTCACTTTCATTATAATACATATCCTTAGGGGGAGTAGAAGTCCGAATTTTTGCGAAAAATTTAGTATCTCACAAGCCGTTCAACTGAGAGCTGAAATTCAGCATATAACTCTTTATTAAAAATAAAGAGAATATGCCCTGGCATTTTTTAAAATTGTCTTTTATGAGCGGGGGACGGGGGTGCATTTTCTATATATTGGAAATTGGTAGTGGGTTGATTTGTAAAAATAATCGAAAACGATTGATATTAGTTGAGAAAAAAATTGAGTAATGCAAACTAAAGTTCTTTTTGAATTTTATACCCACTGCTTTCTATTTATAATTGCTGAAGCTGGTGTTTAATATATGGAGCGTTCCGAGCATAAGGCAATCAAGCCATAAAGTTAGAGAAAAATGGCCATAAAATTTGTATTCTAAACTTAATTACATGGGCATTTTCAATTAGTACGGCATGCTTAATTATATAGAAAATTAGTTTCTCTCTCTCTCTCTCTCTCTCTCTCTTTTTTTTTTTTTTTTTTTTTTACGTTGGTCTACTTTTCCTTGATTCGAAACTTTTAAATTTCACGATATTTTCTACTGAAATGTGTCTGTAAGGCAACAAAGAAATAAATATGATAAATTTAAATTCATTTTAATTCGGAAGATGAGAAACACTTTGCCATTATATATCATAAAGGTCAGACCCACCAGTATTGTAACAAAGAGGTGCTTGAGCCAATGACGGTAGAAATTCAAACTCCGATAAGTGATAATTTCACAGTCTTGTTTTATTACAAGTGTAATCTCTTTAGTCAATGGAGAGGAGGACGTGGGTCATCGGTCAGAGTTGATGTCGATGGGTTTTGGTGGGTCGGAGTGGTCGCAATGGTTCAGAGTGGTTCATAGTTGGTGGTGGATCAGAGTGGATCACGATGGTTGATGGGTCAGAGTGGGCCAATGGGTCATTTGGGTGGTGGGTGATAGTGGGTCATGGTGGGTCGTGAATCAAATTTTCATTGACCCACACCATCTCTGGTTAAAATTGTACTAAAGATAAGAGGCACCGAAGATGCATGTCGGCTATTATGCTCAAATTTTGCGCATGGATAGTACTCCACAAGAAAGCAATAAATCTGAAACGGTTCACGGTATGACCTCCTAGAACTCGAGATGTAGGGGTTTGTCTCATTGGCTAAATTAAGACGTCAATGATTTATCCTTCAACAACCAAGCTTTTTATGATCGTTTCCGTGGGGAAGTCAGAACACGTGCCTAGTAATCGTAATATTGATAGTTCGCGTCCACCCCGGGGTATTTGTTTTCTGTTTTTTAGATTCACCTAAATATAAACAAATCACACATATAGGCATTTTAACATATTTTGGGAGAGTAATTTTGTGGTTCGTTGGCGTTTCATCGCGTCTCTGCCGCTGGTAGTAAAGTTTTCAAAATGGAACTTGGGCCATCACGGATCGTCGCGGCGGGGCCACCGATTTCTGGCGAGAGGTTAATAGTTGACCATCTGTAGTCCACCGACGCTTACAGCTTAGGGTAGTGAACGATGTCCTTGCCTTGTAGACTTCATGACTACCGACGTCGGCAGTCAACTAGCTTTTAGTATTCCTTTACTAACTGTTCATGTTTGTAGACGGTGTTGTAATAATAATAATAATAATAATAATAATAATAATAATAATAATAATAATAATAATAATTATTATTATTATTATTATTATTATTATTATTATTATTATTATTATTATTATTATTATTTGTAGTAACAGTAGTATAATTGATGATAGAATAATTATTGTCTATGTATTGTCTAGGTAGGACTACATACAGGATTCGGCTCGTTTTGGTTCGACTTGACTCTAATCCGAGTCGAGTTGGAAGATATTTTTCGCGCCGAGTCCAAGAGTAGATCTCAAAGATGTCTGTTTCGAGTCGAGTCGAGTTTCAAAGAAAAGTCGCTCGTGCCCATCCCTACTAATGAGAGCTTAATCGGAGTTAAGCGAAATTGAAAGTCTCACTATTTATCTAAGTGACCCCGAAAACTATGAATCTAATATCGATCATTTTCTAGCAATCTTTTATATGTATCCCCCTCCCATTCACCATAGGTAACCCGACAGCACTCTTTTTGAAACTATAAGAAATATGGTTAAAATTACTCTAGGCCAGTGGTTCTCAATCTAATTCCTATCACGATCCCCTTTTATCACACGCTCTTGCCAGTGACCCCTTTTATAATTTGTTTTATAATAAGCTTGTGTGGGATTTTTAACATACCTATTTCTATAATAGTAGAATCCATTTTTTTTTGTTTATAGTGAACAATGCCATGGAAAATCAGCGCCCGGGGCGAGAGTATAGTACGATGTCACCGTATATATGAGTGACGTCGACAGACTAGCTACGAAGCGCCACCATGGTTGGCACGAAGCTCAATAACATTTTCAAAATAAACCCTACCTTTCCTTAATTTTGAGCACATTTTATTATGTTTTTCCTTCTATTTTACACATGTGCACATGCACTTTCCTAACATGAGTAACATACTTCCTCCGAAATGTGTGGCCAATTTTTTCGGCGCCCGGCACTGACAGTGGATACAGTAACTGTAATATATATATTCCCAACGACGAAGGTGCTGGTTCAAGATGGATGTTAAACTCCTTCATTGAAGAGGCCATTAACGTATCCGATCTAAGCCCACAACTTCTTGACCAAATAATAGAATGATCATATGACAAGTCTTTGCAACTGGTTTTCTGTAACGAAGACTTGGACAAGTTCTGCCTGATGAGGAGAGAAGAATATCCTGGTCTGGTGATTACTGCTTTAAAAGTAATAATTCCATTTGCTATATCGTACTTGTGCGAAAGTGTTTTTTTTATGGTAAACATTAAAACAAAGATAAGAAATCGCTTATCAGTTGAAAATGGCTTGATAATGTTCGTCATGAAGATTGAACCGAGCATTGCTGCACTAGTGAAATTACACCATGCTTAGGTATCTCATTAGGTTTTAATTTTAATTGTATTTCAATGTGCAGGTTTTGTTTCATGTGTATTTTTCTAGTATTTCTATATACAGTTCTCATTAGTTTTATATCATACCTCTTTGATTTCGTCATGCTGGGTTACGTGGCCGTGTTGCTGCCGTGAAGTAAAAACTCTCAGACGACCACAAAATTTACCGTCTCGCGTTTACACAGGCGAATGTGGGTCTCAATTGGGAAAACGTAGTTTTCTCAGATGAATCCATATTCACAACATCAAAGGAGGGACGCCGTTTTGTGTATCGTCCGAGAGGCACCCGATATGACCATGGATATGTGGCTGCTTGCAATCGCAGTAGCCATGTATCTATTTTATGTTGGGGTTGGATTTCCAGTCGCGGAGCAGGACAGCTTCATAGAATTGAAGGACATCTGGACAATGCTCAGTACTTAGACATTATCAGTAATATCATGGTGCCATCTGTACGAGTATTTCAGCCTGATGGTGTAATTCAGTTCCAGCAATACCAGTCGCCAATACATACTTCCCGTGTGGTTCAGGAATGGTTCCCAGGGCACCCTGAGATTGATTTAATCGACTGGCCGCCTCGTGGAGCAGACCTCAATCTCATGGAAAATATGTGGGCAGAAGTGAAGCGTACTCTAAGGGAAAGTTGGCCTGAGGCAGATCCACCAAGAACTCAGGATGACCTGTGGCATCTTGTTTCCGAAGCATGGCTGGAGGTAGGGGAAGGAGATAGATTTGTCACCCATGTACTAGATTCCATGCCCAGAAGAATGGAGCGTGTAATAAATTCAGAAGGGTCTTGGACACAATATTAATGTCCCCGCCTTAACTCCCGAAAACAGCCCTTTTCAGGACTACCTAAACGCTTCTGAAAATATTTCTAGAAGTAAACCACTCCTTGTATCCGATTTCTGTGCAATCCTACTAACAAAAGAATGATAATTAGCTGTAGGCTTTGAACTCAAGATCTCTTCAGTGGCAAGTCCGTACTCTACCAGTGAGCTAACATGAACACACAAACCCAACCTGAAGAAACACGACTTTCAATTTCTGGTATTCGATGACAATGATGCTCATATACTTTGCAAATGTTGTATTAAACTTGGGATATTCCGCAACACACACACACACATAAACAAAGAGAAAGAGAGAGAGAAAGAGATGAATACACAAAAGCATATTCAACGTATTCGAATGAGACTCTAAGTAACGACATTCCTTTCTAAAGAGAATTTGTGTTTCTTCCCGTGACGTTAAGGGGATCGGGAAAAGTTATGTGTCTTGAAGCAGAATACGACTTTGGATACTCTGTTTATATACTTTCTATATCCGTAGGAATATACTGTATTTCACGACTACAAATAACATACTGTAATGAGAATATTGAGAAGTTAAATCTGTATGACAAATAGCAGCAAATAAATGAACTACATAACTTATTTATTGCTATTAAACGATTTTCCTAACTTGTATTTAACATTCTTATATATAATACCGACCTACTGTGAAAATTATCTTAGATGTTATATTTTAAACATAATAATTACTATGTTCTGCAATGATTATGTTATATATAAACAACTTATGTATTTTAATGTAATTATTTTATATAATTTTTCATGTATTGCGGAAAATATAATTTTAAAAAAAGTATTGACCCAGATGGGATTCGAACTCACAACCTTATGTTTTGAAATCCGACAGCTTACCAATGAGCTAACACAAGGATTTCTAGAAATAAGCTTCTAGCGATGTATAACGAATCTCAAGATAATTATGACATTCATATCCATTACAAACGCTGTTTCTGTTCTACTTTGACTTTTATTTTAGTACTCAGGCGATAATTATGTTCTATTTCTTAATTTTGAGCATTCTTTTACATATGGAAAGATTCTTTAACGTATTTAAATGTTCCATTACGTATAGAGAGCTAAATGACAAACAAGCATGTGCTCACATTAATAAAAGGTTTCGAAATATTGTACCATTACGTATTTCAATCAATGTTGCTTTTTTAAACACTTGGTAATAAGTCTTATTATATTTAAAAGAAGAAAAACACATCTGCAAACTTTTTCCCGATTGCAAAGGCTGGCTTGGAAGTTCGAACCTGGCTTACTTTTTCCCGAAGATACCCGAAGCTGGACTTAGAAAATTTTTGCCTCAAAACACCAATAAAGAATGCGCTCAACCTTTTTGAGACAAGGTGTACATAACCGCAAAAGTAGCCAATATCAGTTTGTGTATAAGAAAATACATCCCTGTATCTAAAAAAGTAGACCATGTACAGCCTTTTTCTGTTGATTCGTTAAATTTGGATTGATGTCGAATAACTTAATATCAAAAAGCGATTTGGTCTCGTCCAGCCTATTTTGAATTTCCTGCTCAGCTCTATAGAATGCTTCATCATTTTGTATTATCTGTCAGGAAAGTAAATGTACACCTATTTTTCGAGTCTGGCATTCCTGCGCTCCATCCGTGGAGAGTATGAGAATTAAATCAATCAAATATTTACTGAGGGGAAAAAGAAAAGTTTAATCTGAATAAGACATTGCAGAGGGGCACAAGCTCTGAATACGAATAGTGCATAGTGTAAATAAAGGACGACACCGAAAGAGAAAGCCAGAAACAGCTGTTAAACTTAGAAAAAAAGAGTAAAAATTGTCGAAGTGGGAACATAAAACACAAATACAATAAATACGCCGATAACTAAATGTTCACCATCCATGATCTTGGTGTAGTGGTTAAGGTGCTGGATTACAAATTCAAAGGTCGTCAGTTCGAATCGCCGTCAAGGACATTTTTAAAAATTTTTGTTGATAATACATACAGCTCATGAGAGGGTAAAAGAGGTCGTATTTAGTTTTCCGTAGCAATTATTATTGGTAATGTTTAGTACTGATAATACTTTTTGTCTTTGCGTATTGCTTTTATTCTTTTCTTCATTTCAAAAGAGCAGAATATCCGAACAAATGCCACCAAAATTTCTCTTATTTTGAATGTAAACGCCATTTGCGATTAGTGAAGAATAAAAATTGAACGTTCCGAAGTAGCTGCAAAAAGTAAAAAGAAAATCATGGAAATCGACCATACTCATGGTTACTAAGAATACAATTTCTACACGCCTTACACATCCCGACCACGTTAATACATTAGCAAGTAAGAGGCTTGTGTTTAGGTTAGGCTGGTCAATACGTTTTGCAAAGGGGCCCGGTTTAGCTCTGACGCACCACAGGTGCGAGAAGGGAGCAAAACACTTTTTTCTCTCTGTGTGTGTGTGTCTATTTATCTATCTATCTGTATATATATAACGCTATTTGTGAATGCCATAACCAGCCTAATTTTCAGCGGATTGAGACGAAACTTGGCACAAACATTAATTGTTGAAAGATCTTGATGAGTTCGTTAACCAGAATAATCAGATGAAAATGTTCAAAATGGCGGCCCTTCAAATTCTTAAAAAGTTCCAAGGGAACCAAATTTCGCCCATAAATAGGTATTCAGAAAGTCTGAATAACTTTTCCTCTTTTACTGAAATATTTGTGTGGAGGGACTTATCCTCTTTTATTGAAATATTGGACCCGATTAATCGCCTAAAGAAAGTTCACGCCCTTTCGCTACGGTCAGGCTTCTTCTTCTTTTTTTGCAGGAGGGGGTTATTCCCTATCGGAACAAGAAGATTATTAGTGATGATATGGAATTACACATTGAAAGTGAAGTAACTTGTGAAACGTGTTATTTGAGAGAATAATACAATAAATGTGTTTCCTCTAACACAGAGAACTGTAAATCATGTATTTCGAGTTCGGGAGCGTGAATGGCGAGGAGTGTTATTTGATTTGCTTTTTAGTAACACTTTGCAATGCAAATAAAGGTAGGCAACATTAGTGGTAAGTAAATAATAATAATAATAATAATAATAATAATAATAATAATAATAATAATAATAATAATAATAATAATAATAATAATAATAATAAAAATAATAATAATAATAAGTGTTGTTTGTGGCAAGGCAATATCTTCCTCAATTCTTCTTCAAACGTAATGGTTGTAACGCCATATCTCCCTTACAAACAAAATATTAGCAATTTATATCGAGAGAACGGGAAATTCTATAGTGATGGGAACAACGTTGGTCACTATGCACTCATAGTACTCAGAAAAATAAGCGATTTCAACGCAAAATGAACGAAGAGTCATTGTCATGGGGAGTCATGGGGCCACGGCAGAGCCCTCTTTAGGCAAAATGTCGGTAACTTATATCGAGAGAACAGGAGGTGGTGTTAGCTACTAATATTTCATATTATTATTATTATTATTATTATTATTATCATCGACAGCGTGTTTTCATTACGTGAGTATGTTTGACATGAAACCAAAGAGAAGATCCATTATTCGTAGAAAGAATAAGAATAGTCAGTTACTTTAACTGTGAGCGACAGCGAAAAATACGAAAAGAGTGACTACCCCAGCGAAAAGGAACAATACTTTCTTTCAAATGGATATGAAATCAAGCCGAGATAGATTCGAACTCGCATGGACGGCGCGAAAAGAAAGTGCTTTGTCCACTTTTATTTTTAACTGACTCACCGAACGTGTTTTAGTAACTTACTTATTGCTAATTTTACTTGCTTAACTCTTTTAACTTGCTTTTTCTAATAACTTATAACGACAGGGACACGAACACAGAAACATCGAGAACAGTTAAAAATCATATTCTCCCCCGCCGGGAATCGAACCCGGGACACCATACACCAAAGGCGCACGCGCTAGCCACTAGACCAGCAGGGAGGGCATGGCTCAGCCTCTGTATCGTTAGGGATTACGATCACTGTATTGTCAGCTATCACTTCTGTGGGTTGTATACTATGATCACATGTTTCTTGTTTGCTGGAAGAGTTAAACCTACATTCTATGTAAGACATGAGGTATTTAGATCTACATGCTCTTCATATAATGTAATAAAGGGGTCATGCTGGTAATAAGAAAAAGAACATTCCTTGGACAAAATGGAAACTATTGGCATCAGAAATATTTATCTACGAGGCATGCGCAGTAGTATATTTCAGAATAGTTACTGGTTAGTTCAGTAAACGAAGAAAGGGGTATAAAAAGCAAATATGTCGCGTGAACGAGATCGACCAGTGTTGACAGAGGCGGAAGCAGATGTGTAGTAATATAACTTGGTTAAATTGATAATTGATTCTTTATTATGTAGTAGATCGTATCACAACTTTACGGGAGAGCGGAGAAAGACTTACTGACGCTATAATATAGTAAGCTTTAGTAACACGATCATATAGACACAAATGGATGTAACTGTGAATTCTACAACTTGGATTTAACGAAAGCCGTTTAGATATTCAGTGGTTTGCAGGGTTGTATAAGACACAATATAATTCTTCATACGTCAGCTTCCAGTAGCCAGATACATGCAATTTCTGGTTAGATACTGAAACTGCCGTCGGATTTTAATACATGACGTATTGCAGGATACAAAATGCTTTGCATTATTGTTTGTTTGTAGACAGCTACTAGCTTAGTGTTCTGAAAGGTTGTGTATAAACTAAGGATAGCCAATTCCGGAATTATTACGTTCCGGACTCCCGAAAGTAAAACCGGACAAATTCCGGAATTCGGAAAATTCCGATTTTGGAATAATTCAGGAATTTGGAAAAATCCGGAATTTAGAAATTTCTGATTTCGTTAACATTCCGGAATTCGAAAAAAACCCGGACTTTTTTCGAAATCCGGAGTTTTTCTCAATTCCGGAATTTTCTAAATTCCGGATTCTTCTTGTTCGTGAATTGCGATCTAACTTTATTTATTTATTTATTTATTGAAACAGAACACAACAGGTATTATACCCAATTACAGTGTTCATCTTTCATGAAATAATATATTTACAATTTCCCTTTTAAACCTTGTGAGGCAATCAGCGTAAATATCTATATTATTTGTCATTTTTAAGAGTCTGTTGTAGGTTGCACTAATCCTCCATGTTGGCGATTTATTTAGGATATTAGTCCTTGCTTTTACACAATAAAATAAGTTATAGTTTTCTGGACGTGTTTTTCTACCTGGAACGTTTATTTGAAAGCTCGAAAGCAATTCGTTGCAGTCTAGCTTATTACTAAGTACCTTGTACAAAAATATCATGTCAGATAACGTTCTTCTTTGTTTGAGGGTTAGAGTTTCAAAATTCCTATTCAATGAATTAGTGTTTTCAGTTCTTGGAAAAATGTTTGTTTCCTTATATTCAAGATATCTAAGAAATTTGGATTGGATTTTTTTCTATTTTTAGTGAGTTAAATTTTGTATCTGGGTTCCATACAAGCGTCGCGTATTCGAGTTTGGATCGAACGTAAGTTTGATATAATTTATGAAGTGTGGCAGGTTTACGAAACTCCCTACTAATTCTTAGAATAAACCCAAGGTTTCTGTTCGCTTCATTTATTGTTATCAATATGAGGTTCAAATGTAAATTTCGTATCATACATTACTCCTAAATCATTGACAGTACTTACAACGGGTTAGGGATGGTATCGAGACGAGACGAGACGAGACTTTGCACAGTCTCGGTCTCGTCTCGGTTGATAAATAATGGTCTCGGTCTCGGTCTCGTCTCGAGTAAAAAATCACCATCTCGGTCTCGGTCTCGTCTCGGTCAGCAAATGCTTGTCTCGATCTCGGTCTCGGGCTCGAGTACCAAATCTCGGTCTCGTCTCGAAAGTCTCGAAAGTCTCGAAATAAATAATGTGAAATTAAAATAGTGAAACTATCATCCTCGTACAGTCTGTCGTTTCCGCTTATTTTTTCCTTTCATTTTGACTTAGAATTATGGTATCGTGTACCTCTTCGTAGCTAATTTGCTAGTGGTAATGCTTTCCATGCGCGTATTCCAGGTTCAATGATCAGTGGATATATCACGCTAAAACCCTAATAGAACTCATATTTGACTCTCAGCAATAGACTTTGTCTCATATAGCCTCAGAACTGCGGATACATTTAAACTCTATTAAATTAACTCCAGTACTCTACAGTAGTTTATTTCCTTCCTTTGAATCAGAATTGTTCAATACCTCCTAACGGATAACGCAACACATAGCAGCACGAATGTATTTAATCGTACCGAAATTGAAACTTTATAATTTCTCATTTATTATTCAATACATTCTGCTTTGACTGTCATTTTAAAAACCAAAAATAACGTTCACTATCTTAACAAATAGGTTAAATTATTACTACAATATACGTATTTTGTTTGAAATTGATGAAATGTTATATTACCGTTTCACATCTCCGTGTTTAATTGACACTTTATAACACTAACGTCCTGAACCTTGTGGTGGGAGCTACTACACTCATCTTTGCTATCTGAGGTCTCGAGTTGGATCACAAAACAAGTTAGATTCAAAGTCCGCTGTTTCATATAGTTCGCGTCTCATTTTAAGTGCATTCTGTGTCTTATACAAGTTCATAAGGTCGTAATGCATTACGTAAGCACATATCCAGTGCCATAACCAGTGTTGGGTAAGTTACTTGTAAAAATGTAACGCGTTACAAGTTACTTTACTTTCTCTTAAAATGTAACGCGTTAGTAACGCGTTACTTGCCTCATAAAAGTAACTGTTACTTTACTTCGAAAGTAACGCGTTACTAACGCGTTACTTTTAGGTCCGAAACTTTGAATATGTGATAAAAATCCTAGTACTTCAGTTTTCCGTACTGCTATTACTACCGCTATTATTATTATTATTATTATTATTATTATTATTATTATTATTATTATTATTATTATTATTATTATTATTATTATTATTATTATTATTATTATAACAACAGTGTGTATAAACATGAAAGATAGGCGGTTTGTATTTGAATACTAAAAAACTAGTTGATTGCCAACCTCGGTAGTCGTGAAGTCTAGGAGTCAAGGACACTGTTCACGAGCTTCTGAATTTGGGTTGAGGGTCTATGTTGAGTATTCGGACTCGAGCCAAACGTTGTTAAAAGTTATAGAGCACTGGCCAAATATCTTCAAAACTGCTCGGTCCGGGTTTAGAATTGTCAACGACTCTAGCAGATCGGCTCACAGCTCATTCACTATCGACTCAAACCGAGAAGTGAGTTGAGCCAACAACTCACCCAACCGAGTCGGCTAGAGACCTTCGCTCAGTTTAGTCGAACCGTGGAGATGGCTTATCCCAACCAAGCCAACAATCGAGCCGATGGTTCACCCCAAGCGAGCCGGCTCGAGCCATCGGCTTAGTTAAGCCGAGCCGAGCTAAGCTTGTTATAAAAAATCTCTTGTAGTCTCGCTATCGAGACGAGACGAGATGCGAACAGTGTCCCCTCTCGTGAGCAACACTAAAAGTATTCCATATTACTGCTTAGCTTACATTTCTCATGGCTTTCGCTTTCCAGTGTAATCAGCTCATGATTTCAAAACGAGTTAAAACGAGCGAGACATTTATGAAACTCGACTCGAGAATATTACTTTTGACTCGACTCGAAACTCGATTTGGATTCGAGTCGAGCTTTAGCTTGACTCGTGCCCATCCCTATGCGTTAGAAAAAATGTTTGCTAAACTAATTATATAATAATAACAATGTTGCTATGTAAAACTAAAAATACAGATTATAGAGAAACATTACACTACAACTGACAAAATTAGAACACATGAACTGGGGGTGAATCAAAATTTGCGAATAAGTCTAAAATCGATGCATGCTTTTTAAAGCTAGTTGTTCCAAACTCTATAATCAACGGGACTTTAGGATATGCAAACTGATCTAAAAGAACCCTAATATTATATACCATCAACATTACATCAATAAAGTAGGCCTGCTCATCAGAACACAGTTTATTCATATTAAACCCTTACTGAATGTCGTTAATTATGGCACCCTAACAGCAAGTGGCACTATATTTTGTTATGTAAATAAACAAATCAAATTGAATCTATGAATGTATTTGCAAGCCTACTAACGAAAAGTTCGTAAGGCGAAACGGGAAAATGCACATCGAGATTTCCCGTTCCGCCTTGCATTAAGATGAAAAGTGATAACAGGTTTTACATGCAAATTTCATTGCTAGAGGTCATAAGGCGAAACGGGAAAAGGCGTACAGTGCAGGAATTGTCGGTCACTGACATCGTTCATGCTGGATGCTCCATTGTTCCATTCTGAGAAATTCACTTACAGGAAAGAAACATTTGTTTTCGAAAAAAAAAATACATATATTGTAGTTACTCATCCGAAATGTAACGCGAAAAAGTAACGCAAACTAGGTACGTTACTTAAAAATTTGTAACGCGTTACCGTTACAGTTACTTTGGAAAAAATGTAACGCGTTACTAAGAAACGTTACTTGCGTTACTTTACTTCCCAAGACTGATAACATAGATTAATCTTGTTCCTGAGCTCTCAACAGTGCATGCAATCTTTATTCGAGAAAACTAATCTTGCTTCATTACCTAGAAATTTTATATTGATTAACAATTACTTGCGAAACATGGACATACATATTATATAAGTATATAGGTAATTCGAGCTATCTCCAAAACAAATCATTCTTAACTTTCTAGTTTTCTTTTGTATTAATTTTCCTAGATTTGCTGCAACATGATGAATTTAATAGTCAAAAATATTTTTTTCGCTCTATGATTTTCATTAAATTTTGGATCCATTTTTACCCTACTTTACCTAGTAAAAGTAATATATTTAGTCTTAGTTGAGGAACCGGTTTTTTGCATCTGTAAAATTACAAAATTATGACTTGGTTTAGTTTACCTCCGAGGTCCAGATATAATAAAATCATCACCATCATCATAATCAACAATTATCAATCCATTGCTAGATGAAGGTCTTTCCAGTTCTTCTCCACAACTATCTAACGTGGGCAATTCTTTTCCAGGTTACTCCTCAGTGGCTCTTGATTTCGTCACACCTTCTTGTTTGGGGAGGTTTCCTAGGCTGGTTTTGTCTCGTGGTATCCAGTCTAGAATTGTTTTCGTCCGTCAATCATAATTTCTTCTTGCAATACGTTCAGCACACTTTCCAGCTCATATTAAATTATTTCATTAGCACCATCAGTATTCGTTTCTATATATTTGAGCTGCAAATAGTTCGAATTCGCTACTTTCGGAGTACAGACACGCTACTTTTTAATCTTCAGATCTGGAAACACTGACGGAATGATTTAAATCAACACAATGTGAGGACCGCCATTTGGTCTGGCGACTAGCACTTTTGATTTCGATTCCCGTGGTCTGGAGTTCGATTTCCGGTAGGGGTAAAGTTGAACGACCGAAATGGTTCCGATTCCACTATAATCATTAGCTCCACGTCTCCTTTAGCAGCCCTAGCATAACTGTGGGACGTTAAACTAAAACAAAACAAAACAAAAGTGAACACTGTGTATTACTAACTGTAAGTCCTTGAATAATTGCATATAGCTATATGGTATAGATCGAGTTTGAGGTGGTCGGTGGTCAAACTAAAGCAAGTGAAATGTAATTAGAATGTAATTAGAACTTTTAATTAAGTACGCTCTTAATCTAAAGTGTACACCAGGCATAAGGCTTAGCGGGAACAACTAGTGTTACTGAAAATATATCAGTTACATTTAATTTCAGTTACAATTTGCATTTACATGTATTGCTGGAACGAAGACTTAAACATTAACGTTATAAGTAGCCCAAAGACTATGAAAAACGTCGTCTCTTGAAAGCATTCTTGCACCATGAAACAAATTACGAGTAATTTTAAAATATTTTTCAGTTTATCTATTTGCACATATTTAGAATAATATTTAGAAATTTATTTAAGTGAGCAACACTGCTTAAAATAATGTAACTGCGACTTGTAATTAAAACCACCAGAAACTATTGTTGTAATGTTATAGAAGCAAAGAAAAGCAATAATCATTATAAAAATTTAATACAAATACGTCATAAGCCGTATAACAATCACTACCAATGTGTTTGGTATCTCTGAAACGATTTGAAATAACAATTGTTGTAAATGGCCTTATAAGCATATAGGGCCTAAGTGCGTTTGCACACGGCAACGATAATATCGGTGGAAGCCCCGATAATATCGGTGTCGGTGTCGGCGTACTTTGCACACGTCGCCGACAATATCGGTGGAAGCCCCGACAATATCGTTGCCGGTGATGAGCGAAGTAAGCGACACACACAAAAAATCTCCATATGAAAACAAATAAAAAAAAAATAATTGGGAATATTATTTTTTTAAAACAAGGACTACAAAAACTGTTCTGAAGAGGTGTGGAGGACGGTACAAAACTTAGAAAAAATAGGCCTATGCCTAAACATGTTTAGATTTAACAGTGCCGTTTTAAATAGATGCTGTAAACATATTATTTTCGTTTCGATGAGAATTGATGCTGCTGTACATTGCAAACTATATTAGTTTTAATTTTTGTTGGAACACTGTTACATATTGTATGTATATTATTTTGTTTTCCATCCAATTAACATTAATGTCATAGTAGATTAAATGATAAGAATCGAATTAATAATTCTGTTTTACATTGCTCCATACATACACTGGTGCAAATCCCGGGGGGATGAAGGGGACATGTCCCCTCCAATCTTGGAACTGGGGAGATTGTCCCCCCCAATAATCCGATTTGAAATGTGTTTTTTGGGAGAGAAATTTGATTGTGTCCGATCGCCAGAAAGGAAAGTGAGATGAAATTAATGTCCACTCAGAATAAGCCTCAAATCTGTCCGCCTCCCAATGTTGAAGACAACTCTGCTCCCCTGATCCTCCACAGCATTGTTTCTCGACTACAGAAATAGTTTGAACATCGCTATATATATATAATATGGGAACGATCCTACCCCCTACCCCCCCAATGTTGAGGACAGATTTGCGCTGTTGCATACATACCTGTCGTTTCTCGTTTCTTTTTGTCCATGAACTCAAAATCCTGGGCAAGGCTTGTATAAACTTTTCGCCATGCTTTTTGCTTTTCAATTCTGTCCTTGAAAGAGTCTGTTATCTTATCCCATATGCAAGGTCTACATTCCACAAGTTCAATAAGGGTTAAAATATCGAATGGAAAAATTCCTGCCATCTCTAAAAATCTAAGCAAAACTAGAAAGATACGAATGCAATAATACACAATCTTTTCATTCAGTCACTGTAGCTAAAGTGCAGAACTCTATCAGGGGGTCGATCCCGATACAAAGGGGAGAGGGAAAACTTGGATACATAGCTTTGGTCTTTGTTTTCAATTGCCATTCCACAATTTTTTTTTTAAAAGGGGGATTTGGGATAGTTTTGGAAATGAGAGAAAAAATCTGCAACAAGTAAAGCATGAAGTCACATCCCTATTGTTGAGATCACCATCAAGAAAATGCCAAATGAGTAACTTGTCCTTGGAGCTTTGAAAAGAGTGTTTGATTGTGATGGTTTCGTTTCAAAATAATAATAATTCTACTTTGACTTGTCAACAAATATTCTATTCAATCATTGCTTATTGAGTGGAACCGGGAAAAGCGATTTGCACACAATTCTGATGAAAATAAAAGAAAGTAATAATGATCAGGATTTTTTCCATATGCTTATGTTCACAGTGTATCAAACTTTGAAAATTACGCTTAAATTAATTTCCAGAATATATTAAAATTTAAAAGCATTAATAGATTAAAGAACAACAATAAAAAACGAGTGGAAAATAATCAAGAAATTGGTTATCTAAATTTCCTATATTCTATTTGGTAATAGCTATTTAGAGGGAAACCAGTACTCTTCAGATCTTCCCACATTTTATATTTATTTAATAAAGGGAATTAGCTACTCCAAAACAGAGACTGTAAAAAATAATAAGCTGTTCCGAAGTTGTTTATAGGACAAGATAATAATATTATACAATTGTAATAGAAAAAATGGAAACAACAAAATTCCAAAGACAAGAAACGAAACAAAAATACACAGCGCCTTGTCACTCACTCTCTTCATCTAACCCGCTGACCGGCCGACATTATCGGTGGCGTGTGCATCCAATCATAAGAAAACATTGCCCCCGACAAAATCGGTGTCGGCGGTACCGCCGACAGTATCGGGGGCTTGGCCGACAGCATCTGCGTGTCGGAGGATCGGCCGATAATATCGGTGGCGTGTGCAAGCTACGATTTGAATACATTGAAGTCGATTTCACCGCCGACATTATCGGTGGCTCCACCGATATTATCGTTGCCGTGTGCAAACGCACTAAGTCTTTTGGAAGCATCTGCATGATGAGACGTGATATGTCAGCTCGTTTTCGAAGTAAAGTCTTTAGAAACATTTAAATTTTCCGTTTCTTGTAGCTTTGTTCCTTCATTCATTCGAAATATATTATACCATGATCATAGTATTTGACGCTAAGGTACAGTTGATGCGCATTGCACTGTCCATGTCATTTGAGTTATTAGAGATTTTCCAAGCTACACTAAATAATGTGTGGGCTATTGTGGTTTTGTTAAATAACTAAATTAGAAATATGTAATACTTTACGTAGCGCAATTTGAGAAAATACAACTTTATTTTGCTTTAGTAACATTGCTTGTTTATCTAGTGATATTGCAGAGTATATCCAGGATGGCTATATATATCCAGGATGGCCCATTTTAATCTTTCCACAGAGATATCTCGAAAACGGTTGATCATAAATGAACCAAACAAAAACTCAAATAGGAAATGCCATGGGGGACACTGAATGGTGTTGTCGCGGTGCCTCCCGGGGCCGCCTTTCATGGGATACCAGGGCCAAACTTTAAAATTTTAAATGGAAACATGGGGCGAGTAATACCTCGTTCCATAGATCTTTAAAAAGCAAAAAGCGTTGTGGCAAAAGATTTTTCATATCGGTCACCGTATTCAAGATGGCCGCCAAGACATGATGCCTGTATCTGATAAAACGTCCAGTACTACTAATACGAAAACAGTTGGAGATAAACGAACAGTCAGAAAGTGAAACAGGAAAGGATGGGGCGCGTCGAATAATGTTCTCGCGGTACTCCCAGGGCTGCCTTTCGAGGGAGCCAAACTTAGAAATTTTAAACCGAAATATGGGTCAAGTGATACGTCGTTGAATAAATCTTGAAACACTAAACAGTATTGTGGCAAAAGATTTTTCATATTGGTCACCGTTTACAAAATGGCCGCCAAGACATGGTGCCTGTATCAGATAAAACGTCCAGTACCCTAGACTCCTAATATGAAAATAGTTGGAGATAAATGAACAGAATAAAACTCGTATAAGAAAGCACAGAGGGTATTTATCATTCCACGGCTCGAGTATAATGTAACGGAGAAAAAGATTATTAAAATATAATTGACATGATGCAAAAGAGGAAATGATAGAAAATTATCTTTCCGGTCTCTGTCCGTAAGTAGGTGAAGCGGGAATGAATGGTAAAATCTCAAACGAGAACCTCACTTTTATTTGCAATAGATGTGGTTTGTCTGAAACACTTGTGTGTACAAATGACTGGTACTATAATGAATAAAAATAAAGTGAAATAAGGTGAATAAAAATAAAGTGAAATTCAAGTTTAACAACATTTTACCCGCCTCTTCGCCCTGATAATTTAACGCATTGCGTGCAAGATTTTTGGGACATATCTGCATCAGTATGTACCGTTTCGTTACCAAGGATCACAACTGAAATTACCGCTGAAAGTTATTCGGAATGTAGCTGTGGACATTTCAGTGAAACTCATCACATGGAAGGAACAGAAGACAGAAGGAAAAGAATCGAACCAATATCATAACATCATGCAGAGGACTGTTGACGAAAACCAACGTTCGTAAACATTGTTCTAAAATTGCATTGTTCGACAAATTTGTTTTGCATTTCAGTTGATTCATTTCCGCATCAAACCATTGCGCGCAATCAAAATGGAAGGTACCATTTAACAAGAATTTTATATACTTTATCCCATTACAAAGACATTTATCTCTTTTAAAAACATATTTCAAATAACTTTGTTTCGTAGATACAATTTGCAAAAAACTAAGGCTCTCATTTGCAATTTCACCGATCCTTCCCGCTTCACTCACTTACGGAGTGAGGTTGGAGCGATAATTTTCTAGAAGTTAAATTTCTTCCTTTCCATTATGGCACTTTCACTCTAATCATCTTTTCTACTGTTGCAACATTCCCGAGCTATAGAATGATAAATACCCTCTGTGATTTCCCATTCGAATATTTATTCCGGTGTTTTCATATTAGTGATACTGGACATTTTACCTGATGCAGATACCATATCTTGGTTGTCATTTTGAAAACGGTGACCCATATGAACAATCTTTTGCAACAGCACTCTTTAGTTTTTAAAGATATGTCGAACGAGGTATCACTCACCCCATGTTTCCATTTACAATTTTGAAGTTGCGCCCTGGGCCCCATGAAGTGTGGCCCTGGGAGTCTCCGCGACAATATCAATCGATGTGCCATATGACATTTTCTGTTTGAATTTTTGTTCGATTCATTTATGTTCAACCGTTTTCATATTAGTGATACTGCACGTTTTACTGTATCCGATAGAGGCAACAGGTCTTGGCGGCCATTTTGAATACAGTGCCCGATATAAAAGATCTTTTGCCACAACGCTTTTTAGTTTTTCAAGATCTATCGAAAGAGGTACCACTCACCCCTTGCTTCCATTTAAAATTAAAGTTGGGCCCCCGGGAACCCGCGCAGGGCGGACCTCGGTGGCAACGCGACCAGATCTATCCATCTATCTATCTATCTATCTATATCTATCTATATCTATCTATATCTATATCTATCTATCTATCTATCTATCTATCTATCTATATCTATATCTATCTATCTATCTATCTATCTATCTATCTATCTATCTATATATATATATATATATATATATAGAGAGAGAGAGAGAGAGAGATGAATTCTAGTTGCATCAGCAGTGGATTTTGTTTCGGGAGAGGCTTGAGGAACGAGTAAGAAACATTTGCGTTGTACGTGCAATGCAAAAAATTATCACATTTTTTTTCGGGAGGGGTTTGAGCCCGATAACCACCCTCTAAATACGCCACTGTACATGAGTCAACCGTTCTCATATTATCAAACACAGAAACGAAACAAATTTTGAGTGAAGGTAATTTTAGTATCTATCAATATCAATATTCGAGACGAGACCGAGACTTTCGAGACTGACCTAAGTCTCGTCTCGGTCTCGTCTCGATTTATAGAGGTCTGTCTCGGTCTCGGTCTCGTCTCGGTGTTTGAAAGTCCGTCTCGGTCTCGGTCTCGTCTCGGTGTCTGAAAGTCCGTCTCGGTCTCGGTCTCGTCTCGATAATTCGAGACGAGACCGAGACGAGACCGAGACTAGTCTCGGTCTCGGTACCATCCCTACAACGGGTAGTTGAGTCTCATTAATTGAATATTTAAATTGCACTGGGTTTTTACGTTTTGTAATACTCATGATTTTACATTTACTAATATTTACATTCAATAAATTACTTTGACACCATTGCACCACTGAATTTATGTCTTGTTGAAGTTGATTACAGTCATTTGTGGAATTTATACATCTAAAAAGTTTGAGATCATCGGCATACAACAGTTTGTGGGAATAAGTTATACATCTAGGAAGATCATTTATAAATATTACAAATAGTAGTGGACCCAAATTTGACCCTTGTGGAACACCAGATATTTGCAAGTATTCGGTTGACTTGTATCCCTTATATACAACGAACTGTCTTCGGTCTCTCAAATACGACTCGAAGAGCCCAATTAACTCTGCGGAGAAGTTAAATTGACGAAGTTTCTCTATTAGTACCTTGAGATTTACTCTATCAAATGCTTTCGCAAAATCGGTGTAGATAATATCTACTTGACCACCTTGATCTAGGGTTCTTGCTACAAAATTGTTAAGAATACTGAGATTTGTGACTGTCGATCTACCCTGGACGAAGCCATGCTGGTATTCTGAAATTGATAGTTTTATATGATTTTCAATCCGTTTATAAAGAATAGATTCAAACACTTTAGCAAAAGTACTCAATATTGATACAGGCCTATAATTTTGAATATCTTTACCATTATTAGACTTAGGAATGGGACAGACTTTTGTTATTTTCCATTTACTGGGGAATTTAGAAGTAAAAATAATTAGGTTGAATAAAATATAGAGTGGAAGTAGAAAGTGTTCTTCACATCCCTTTACTATATAATCTGGAATACCATCAGGTCCTATCGTTCCTTTCCCCTTCAGTTTTCTTATTGCTTTTTTAATTTCAGTCATCTCAATTTTTAGAATCCTTAATTTGTCCAGTGTCTCATATGAGCTGTTACTATTACTACTGCTATCCATGATATCTTCGTTATTATAGACTGACTGAAAATATGTAGCAAATGAATTTGCAATCTCGTCATTACTAACTAATTCTTCGTTATTGTATGTCAGCGTGTTACAATTAAGGTGCTGGGTCTTAGTTTTAACAAAAGTCCAGAGCTGGGAAGGATCAGCTTGTAACGTGTTTTCTGTATTCGCAACAAAGTTACTATATTCTGTTCTAATTTCTTTTTTAAGTTCATTTCGTAACTTCTTAAATTCTAGGAAGTGATAAGCTATATTTCTGCTATTGTGCTTAATTGCCCTGTGGTGATGGGCTTTTGTTTTTATTTTCCTAATTATATTCTTAGTAAACCAAAACGGGTACTTCCTATTTACCTCTTTTTTGAGAGGGATGCACTTATCAAAAATATTACATATTATATTATAAAATGATTCTGTAGCCGTATCAACCTCAGAATAACAGCTAAGGAATGTCCAGTCAATATTTTGAAGTTCAGAATAGAGTTGCCTAAAATTAGCTTTTCTAAAATTATATGTGCTGATATTACTTTTTTTGTTTATACCTAATAATTTGCTTAATTTTACTGTTATGGATAATGCTGGGTGGTACACATCCTCCTTAACTAAAGGAAATATGTCCCTAGTGACTGTTACGCTGTCTAAGTTCGAAAGTACTAAATCTAAAGTTTTTCCAAGATTATTCCTAATATTATTAAAAGATGCTATATTGTACAGCGACATAAAATTATGTAAGCATTGATATTTGGCTGAGGTATTCAGAAAATTAAAATCTGTGCCTGTGATTTCTGGTAAATTAAAATCACCAAATAAGAGGATAGTGCAACCTGGCTGACATTTTGACTCTATACCTTGAAAAACCTCTTCATACTGCTCTATCTTTGAATTAGGTACAAAATATACAATACAAACATATATAGTCATTTTATCAGTTGTAATCTTTGTTAATATACAATCTGTACTTATTTCAGAGCAGTCTATAGCAAATATCTTATATTTTTTCAGCACAGCTAGTAACACTCCCCCTCCCTTTTGTTTCCTTGTTTCTTTTAGATTTCTATCACATCTAAACACTGAATATCTGTCATCAAAGAGTTCTGTGTCATAGTTGTCGCTTTTCAGCCACGTTTCACTTATTCCAATTATATCATAGTTTGATGACAAGATATTACAATAGAAATTGTACGTTTTGGACCTCACCCCCCTAGCATTTTGATAAAAGATAATTAGGAGTGTGTTGGTGTCTTTTCTTTGTCCCTTGGTATTTCCAACTTTCACTTCTTGCAAGTGACCAGATTTTTCATGCTTCACTTCCTTACCTTTGCTTAAGTTCTCTCTATGTCAGGGCATCACCTTCCCCCCTCGACCTCTTGTAGTTGTCAATCTTGTGTTTCTCCTGCATAGTTGAGGAAATGACGCATCATCACCTGTCCTTGAACAGTGATCCATTTGCATTGTTTCCAACTCACTTGAACCACCTTGTGAAGAAAGTTCACTCTGGTCACACACATCACTAACACTTTCCAGCTCTTCTAACACAAATGGTTTATTATCAATGTACACTTTATCAAATCTTAAGAAAGCGCGTTTACCTTCTTCTTTGGCTTTTTTCATGTGTACCGTCAGTTTCTTTCTCACTTCACGAACACGCGCGGAAAAGTCCTCAAATATTATAGTGGGAGTCCCTTTTGCCTTATACGCACTTCTTAAAATTTCTAACTTCCGTTTATATGAGAGAAATTTCACAATAATGGGCCTGTTCCTGCCTCTGCCTAGTCTATGCGCTCGCTCAATATCGTGTTCAGAGAGTTCAATTCCGAGGCGTTCTTGAACAAACCGTCTCACTGCATTCTCACAATCCTCCCAAGTTTCATTGTTCTTCCCTTGTAAGTTTGTAAAAATTAGATTGTTCCGTCGCGAAAAATTCTCAAACCTATCTATTGTATTTCGATTCATTACAATTTCTGCCCTAAGTCTTATATTCTCCTCTTTCACCTCTCTTAACTCACTCAGCACACTTTCTAATCGTTTACAAAATTCAGCATTGCTCTCGCACAGGCCATTCATCTTCCTTTTTCCATTGTCTCCAATTTTGCGAACACATCCTCCAAGGTTCGGGGCCCAGGGTTGGTCTCTAAACCAGCTATGACTAGCAGAATTGAGACAACTACTCCTACAAAGAATAGATTAACGTTACTTCGGAAATGTATGCTATGGGGATGGCAACACTTCACACGCAACCTCGCGTTGAAGAGTCCAATACTAACTCTCCAATATTCAAGCGACACCCCCATGATTTCACGCTTCACCGATTCCTGGAGCACCTACAAACACGTCTTACTTCAGCGACTGTTTCTGAATTAGGGAGTTTAACTGAATTCCATAATTTTCCGAAATCCGGAAAGTGAAAGTTCCGCTTCCGAAAAATAAATTTATTTTGGTTAAAATGAATCTTGGCGGAAATAAGTTTTTGACCAGGTAATGGCGACTGCTTTGAAAGAAATGGAGAGTATGAGAATTCAATCTGTTATATTTGTAGTTTCGTGTGGAGAAAAACTTGTGAACCAACGGTTCAAGAACAACTCAAGTTATTAATGTAAACTTTGCCGACTTCATAAAAGAAATACGAAAGACATTTTGAATCGAAGAAATATAACATACAAATTTGCAAGCGAAGACAAAAGAAACCTAACGTAACCAGACTAAAAACGAATCGTTTACCGCGTAGCGATCGGGGTTCAGTGGTCGAGGTGCTTGTGCGAATGCACGTTGTATTTTTTTTAATTTCTTTTTTTTTGAACTTTAGGATTTTTGATGGCGATTGATCCGCGATAACATACGTTTTATTATATTCAGATATTTGAATACTCGGATGTTTCCGAAATGTTAACGAAATGCTTGTGCGAATGCACGTGGTCGAGGTTCGAATTCCGAAATGTTAACGAAATCAGAAATTTCTAAATTCCGGATTTTTCCAAATTCCGGAATAATTCCAAAATCGGAATTTGTCCGGTTTTACTTTCGGGAGTCCGGAAAGTAATAATTCCGGAATTGGCTATACTTAGTTTATACACAACCTTTCAGAACACTAAGCTAGTAGCTGTCTACCAACAAACAAGTAATGCAAAGCATTTTGTATCTTGCAATACGTCATGTATTAAAATCCGACGGCAGTTTCACTATCTAACCAGAAATTGCATGTATCTAGCTACTGGAAGCTGAGGTATGAAGAATTGTATTGTGTCTTATACAACCCTGCAAACCACTGAATATCTAGCGTGAGTAAGTCTTTCTCTGCTCTCCCGTAAAGTTGTGATACGATCTACTACAGAATAAAGAATCAATTATCAATTTAACCAAGTTGTTATATTACTATACATCGGCTTCCGCCTCTGTCAACACTGGTCGATCTCGTTCACGCGACATATTTGCTTTCTTATACCCCTTTCTTCGTTTACTGAACTAACCAGTAACTATTCTGAAATATACTACTGCGCATGCCTCGTAGATAAATATTTCTGATGCCAATAGTTTCCATTTTGTCCAAGGAATGTTCTTTTTCTTATTCCCAGCATGACCCTTTTATTACATTATATGGAGAGCATGTAGATCTAAATACCTCATGTCTTACATAGAATGTAGGTTTAACTCTTCCAGCAAACAAGAAACATGTGATCATAGTATACAATCTACAGAAGTGATAGCTGGCAATACAGTGATCGTAATCCCTAACGACACAGGGAGTGATCGGTGCCCTCCCTGCTGGTCTAGTGGCTAGCACGTGCGCCTTTGGTGTATGGTGTCCCGGGTTCGATTCCCGGCGGGAGAGAATCTATGATTTTTTAACTGTTCTCGATGTTTATGTGTTCGTGTTCCTGTCGTTATAAGTTATTAGAAAAAGCAAGTTAAACGAGTTAAGCAAGTAAAATTAGCAATAAGTAAATTACTAAAACACGTTCGGTCAGTTAAAAAGGAAAAGTGGACAAAGCTTTGGCTTTTCGCGCCGTCCATGCGAGTTCGAATCTATCTCGGCTTGATTTCATATCCATTTGAGAGAAAGTATTGTTCCTTTTCGCTACAGCTAATCACTCTTTTCGTATTTTTCACCGTCGTTCACAGTTAAAGTAACTGGCTATTCTTATTCTTTCTACAAATGATGGATCTTCTCTTTGGTTTCATGTCAAACATGCTCACGTAATGAAAAGACGCTGTCGATGATAATAATAATAATAATAATAATAATAATAATAATAATAATAATAATATTAAATATTAGTAGCTAACTCGTGTGTGTATTTCGACAATATAATTTTATATTATTATGTGCAAATAAGTAAGGCTCACTGGCGTCCGCCCCCCGAATTTTTTCGATGCGCCTTATGGGTCCACGGTGTCCAACGTTGATCCCATCCCACCACCTCCTGTTCTCTCGATATAAGTTATCGACATTTTGCCTAAAGAGGACTCTGCCGTGGCCCTATGACTCCCCATGACAATGACTCTTCGTTCATTTTTCAATGAAATCGCTTATTTTTCTGAGTACTATGAGTGCATACTGTCCAACGTTGCTCCCATCACTATACAATTTCCCGTTCTCTCGATATAAATTGCTAATATTTTGTTTGTAAGGGAGATATGGCGTTACAATCATTACGTTTGAAGAAGCATTGAGGATGATATTGCCTTGCCACAAACAACACTTATTGTTATTATTATTATTATTATTATTATTATTATTTACTTACCACTAATGTTGCCTACCTTTATTTGCAGTGCAATGTGTTACTAAAAAGCAAATCAAATAACACTCCTAGCCATTCACGCTCCCGAAGTCGAAACACATGAGGCCCGGATTCGATTCCCAGCGGGAGCTCATGTGGTTCGGATTCCACGTTAATCAGTAGGTCCACGTCTCATATAGCCTCGTTGCTGAAAAGGGACGTTAAACTCAAAATCAACTCAACTCAACTCGAAATACATGATTTACAGTTGTCTGTGTTAGAGTAAAGCACATTTATTCTATTATTCTTTCAAATACCACGTTTCACAAGTTACTTCACTTTCAATGTGTAATTTCATATCATCACTAACAATCATCTTGTTCCGATACGAAAATAACCCCCTCCTGCAAAAAAAAAGCCTGACCGTAGCGAAAGGGCGTGAACCTTCTTTAGGCGATTAATCGGGTCCAATATTTCAATAAAAGAGGATAAGTCCCTCCACACAAATATTTCAGTGAAAGAGGAAAAGTTATTCAGACTTTCTGAATACCTATTTATGGGCGAAATTTGGTTCCCTTGGAACTTTTTAAGAATTTGAAGGGCCGCCATTTTGAACATTTTCATCTGATTAATCTGGTTAACGAACGCATCAAGATATTTCAACAATTAATGTTTGTGCCAAGTTTCGTCTCAATCCGCTGTAAATTAGTAGGGTGGTTATGGCATTCACAAATAGCGTTTTATATATATATATATATATATATATATATATATATATATATATATATATATATATATATATATATATATATACAGATAGATAGATAAATAGACACACAGAGGGAGAGGGAAAAAGCTTTTTGCTCCCTTCTCGCACCTGTGGTGCGTCAGAGCTAAACCGGGCCCCTTTGCAAAACGTATTGACCAGCCTAACCTAAACACAAGCCTCTTACTTGCTAACGTAGAAATGTGATCGGGAGGTGTAAGGCATGTAGAAATTTATTTTTAGTAACCATGAGTATGGTCGATTTCCATGTTTTTCTTTTTACTTTTTGCAGCTACTTCAGAACGTTCAATTTTTATTCTTCACTGATCACAATAGGCGTTTACATTCAAAATAAGAGAAATTTTGGTGGCATTTGTTCGGATATTCTTCCCTTTCGAAATGAAGAAAAGAATAAAAGCAATACGCAAAGACAAAAAAGTATTATCAGTACTAAACATTACCAATAATAATTGCTACGGAAAACTAAATACGACCTCTTTTACCCTCTCATGAGCTGTATGTATTATCAACAAAAATTTTTAAAAATGTCCTTGACGGCGATTCGAACTGACGACCTTTGCATTTGTAATCCAGAACCTTAACCACTACACCAAGATCATGGATGGTGAACATTTAGTTATCGGCGTATTTGTTGTATTTGTGTTTTATGTTCCCACTTCGACAATTTTTACTCTTTTTTCTAAGTTTAACAGCTGTTTCTGGCTTTCTCTTTCGGTGTCGTCCTTTATTTACACTATGCACTATTCGTATTTAGAGCTTGTGCCCCTCTGCAATGTCTTATTCAGATTAAACTTTTCTTTTTCCCCTCAGTAAATATTTGATTGATTAAATTCTCATACTCTCCACGGATGGAGCGCAGGAATGCCAGACTCGAAAAATAGGTGTACATTTACTTTCCTGACAGATAATACGTCAGTTTGGTAATCATCCTGTATATCTACTTCTTGAATATTTTCTTCAACATATGCAATGGGTGTGTTCTTTTCTAAGGTTACTGGTCTATTAGTCGGATTTGATATTAATAGCGTGAAATTATCTTAGATACTTTGGCAGGCAACGTTTGTAGTCCGTACTTGTCCAATAAGTTTTCTAATGGAGAAATAAAAAAATATTCGCTATCCGCTTGTCGATTCTTGACATTAATTTGGTAAAAAGAAATGTGACCTGGCTGGTATAGTAACCTTTCGAGTAATAAATACGTCAACCGATTTATGCTGCTTTATTGTATGCATAGCGCTAGCAGATAATTTTTCTTGAGTGTCAACTTCAATTGGATACGGCAGAGGCCGTGGTTTCCTGTATACCGATAACATGTTATTTTGCAAGTCAATTTTGGCCTGTAAACGATTTAGAATATCTTGAATATTTTCTTCTGAAATAATGGCAAAAAAATCTTCATGCTCTAAAATTCGAAAATAATGATAAAAAAAATCGGTGAGCCAATCCAGAACTTAATTAAAGCTATATAACGTAAATTTACAACGGAATTCTCAATTCCTCGTAGATTAGTGCTAAAAGGAATCAATTTTGTGTTTGGAGGAAGCCAATTTTTGGGCCATCAACTTAATGAGCTGCCTGTATCAATGATAATAGGATACTTTTCTTTGTTAATTGTTACATTAATTAATAATTTATGTTCCTGATTTAACATTTTAATGTTTTCTATCTGATAACGGAGCCACCGTATAAAGTGATGTACTTGCAAGTTTTTGATGTTCGTTAAGTTCCTGACTTTCGGCCCTCAGAACATTTTCTTGAGAGGGTTTGTCCTGGGGCCCCTCTAGGCGTTTCCCTGTTGGTTGTTCTTATAACATATACTGGAAGAATGACCTTTTTTATAGCATGTGCCGCATACTGTAATTGTTTCCGGCCTAGGATTATTATTATTATTTTTAGAATTGTTTTTCTTTCCGTTTCTCTGCTGTTTTTGATTACCATTATTTGTATTTTTCGATCTGTAATTGTTACGGCCACCTCTCCTAAATTATGAGTTCTTTATAGCATTTTGAACTACCAGAAGAGATAGTTCAGCCATTTGATTTGCTAATTTAGTGAAGTCTAATGAATTATTTGCACTAGAAGTACTAGACGTGCTAGGCGCGGGGGGTTCGGGAGGGGGAGTTGGATTGGTAGCTTGGGAGGGTGGATTTGGAGATAACTGATTTTGTGATGCACCCTGAAGCTGTGGTGTTGAAGGTCTAGGAAAGACTGGGATCGGATGTTGGTAGTGATTCCAATTAGGTGTTGGGTTACATAATGGATAAATCAGTTGTTGTTGTTGATGCACAGGGTAGGAAGCGCCAGCGATTGCTGATGACTTTAAATTGCTGACTGGTGAATTATGATCAAAGAGTGAATATATTGCCTGATGTAACTCCACGTAATCACGCTTCTTCATTAGGTCATTTGCTTTCTCCAGATTATGTAAATGTGTTTGTAAGGGCTGAATAGTTGTAAATGTTTCTAACGCAATCTTTTGTAAAAAGGTTTTCTTTAACCCTAGTGATAAATAATTTATTTTCTGTTCTTCAGTGGCTTGAGGCAAAACTTGCCGAATAACTCTCAGTTTCCTAAGAAAATACGCATCTATTGACTCATTTTCGCCCTGTTGGATCTGAAAAATTTCAAACTCCACCCCATTTGCCGGTAATTTTTGGTCCACTCAAGTCAACTAATTTATCCTTTAATTGTTCGTAATTAAATGCTTCTGGGCCTTTAACTGTAGTACTAAATCGAGTGCCATGTCTTGTAAATACATTGGTAACAGTTCTTTCTTTTTCTCAGCATTCCAAGAACGCAACAATGCAAGATGGTCAAAAAGCATAAAAAATCTGTCGGGGCCCTCCATAATGTGTCCCGAATACTTAGTGATGTGCAATATATTAAACGAAGGGCGCGAATTCTGCTCCATATTTCCACCGTCCTCCGAAAAGTGTTCTTTCCTGTTCTAGTATGAGGCATATACTAAAATAGTCAAGTACGACTTACTAATTTCACTAATTGTACACTTAAGAAAATCACGTACCTTAAAAAAAAAAAAAAGTTCACTGTCAAGTTAATAAAAATACTGTCCGAGAGGGGAGTATTCAGATCGATACTGAGCCGGTCAAAGCCTCTATCCTCTATCATGTAAAACCTTGTCCCATATAGGTATAGGTAGAGCGTTAATAAAAAGTGTCCGGAATCGATCTCCCGTTACCAATTTTATTATAAAATTTCTCTATAAAAAGTATTTTCACAAAATACTGTATAAATTAATCTCTCTAATTTCAAAGGTTAATTATAGGTGGTCTTTGACCGAAAGGTCGCAGACAGGATCTTTGCAGAGCCCCGTGCAGGCTAAGCGGAGTGGAATTAGGTGCCCAAAGCTCCGAAGCAAGCAGTGGGTAGGTTAGTTGGCCAACAGAGCCCCGAAGCAGGCTAAGCGGCTGAAGTTGGGATTCCCAGTCAGAGCCCCGAACAGGCTAAGCCAGGAGAAAGGATGGGCGTAGTCCCGAAGCAGACAGTAGGAAGGTCACCAGAAAACTGGTACTGAATTGCCTTTGTCCATCCTATTTATAGGGTTCCTTGGGTGGCGGTGGTGCTGCTGCTCCGATGTCGTCTTCTGCTCCGTGGGAGGGGCTAGAAGCCGTCGTCTGCAAGTGATTGTAGATCCATCTGGTGCGAAGTCTTCTTGCCGAACTACGTGGTGGTGTTTGTAAACACTGACATGTGGAATTGTTTGTTTACATCACATGGGATATTACAATATTATATATATATATATATATATGCGGGGGGCAGGTATGAGTAAATCGATGATCCAGGGCGCAATAAAGTTAGTTACACCACTGGTCATCTCTCTCTCTCCTGATTTCCACTCCTGATCTCAGGCTTTTTAGCCGTGGAATTGTATTTACCGGGCCCTTTTTGACTCGGACCATTTTGATCCTGCCCTTTTGACTCGGGCTCTTTTCTTGCGACGATCTTTTGATCCGGGCCCTTTTGACGCGGGCAGTTTCGGCTCGGGCTCTTGTCGCGGTTCCTTTTTGACTCGGGCCTTTCTATCCTCGCCCTCTTGTCGTGCCCTTCTGACATGGAACTATATATATATATATATAACGCAGCAGCTGAAATGCGTGGGACAGGGGGCAGGTATGAGTAAATCGATGATCCAGGGCGCAGTAAAATTAGTTATGCCACTTTTCATATCTCTTTCCTTCTCTCTACATGATGTCTGGAGATGAATGTTCTAATAGGCTACAGCGGTGATTTTAGAAAGTAAGACGATATACGCTATGAATGATAAATGTTATGACTTAATATATTATAGGGCAATAAATCGAAAAACTCTATATCGGTCTTCCCCCCCCCCACCGTTGGAAAAATCCTGCGGGCGTTAGTGATTATCATGTTACTTAATAACTGTATTATATTATGCTATACACGGAATAAATACTCCTGTTTTTTATTTAATAATACGAACCTTATTTACATTTATTACGGCCCTTGCTTTACGACAGCGAAAAATATTAACGTTCAGCGTAATCAGTTTCCATTCTCAAATAAGAACAGTGAGGCGAATGAAATAATTCATGCACACATTTAGGACTTAGAAAAGTGTCCTGCGAACATGTCGTAGTAAATTCCTGAAGAGTGAAAAGCGCTAGTAGCAGTTGTTAGCAGTTATTAACTTAACATATAAGACAATAACTGAAAAACTGAGAATACGAATCTTTTCAGAGATGACAGTGCGCTGATGCTTCAAATATATGCCTTTACTCCATATACCTACGTTATTTCTCTAGTCAAAATAAAAGCTCTTCAAAATTAATCACAATTTTCTTATGCAACCATCCCTTCGTTGGAGTACTGCGCGGTCACATACCCGTCTCGGCGATGTAAAGGCAATTTTGGTGACGAGGATACATTTTATGTTTCTATTGGGTGAAATAGGTCACAGATATGATTATTGTGTACTTCTTCCTTCCTGTACTCGTTCCTCTGTCCACAATGGTCGATTATTCAATTTAATGATTATGTAATATAAGCCTTGCACGTTGTCCAGTCAGGGTAATCTGTTTGGGTAATTATATATTATTAATCAATCTAAAATCTGTTGTTTTGCATTACAGAATCACATTGATCAAATATGGCTTCTTCCCGTAGTTGTAAAGGAAACTGTAAAGTACGAACCACTTTTCAGGCAGGATGAGACCTTTATGCTGCTTCTGCATATAAAGCTTGGTCTCATCAAGGAATTTATAGAAGCATTTGATATAAATTTGGACGCCTTCAGGTAGCTGCAAACTGTCTTTCACAAACTTAAAGACGCTAAGATCACTGTGGGTCGACACGTGAAGAAATTATTTACAAGATTATGGATTCATTAGAAAGCTTCTGTCTGTTCAAAGGGAAAAAACTGGAAGAGCTTCCGAGACGTAGTAAATGGCTTCATGGATAATATGGATGACAATTACAGAGTTGTGGTGCAGGGTAGAACTACAAAGCAATGAGGTGCTGACTGTCATTATAGTTACAATGGTCTCCAGTTGCATACGGGTATATATAGAAGAATAGGATGATAGATTCTATTAAGTAATAGTATAATAAACAAATGCTTTTCGACTATACCTGGTGACTGATTTAAGACTCTGATAAAGCCTACAAGAAGATAACCACGAAAACAACGCATATTTCATACTCTGGGTATGTGTTTTCACGGCCTGTAAGTGCTTTGTGTAATTTCACAACGTTTTCGCATTTATTCATTGTATTTTGATGTGTAACACATTACTATTCAAAATCTTGTTTCACTCTGAATTGTAAACCCGCTCGTGTTGTGGAAAATAGGGACATTTTCTTCAAATGAAGAAAATCGCTGCCATGTCACTTAAAAAAAAAAAAAAAAAAAAAAAAGCCATACGTGAAATTATCTGTTTCTAGTCATTTGCAGCACATTTCATCAGAAACAGTAAGTTAAAGAAAAGAAAAGAAAAAAGTACCCAGTGTAATTGATGTTTAGTTTGACATTACGGTTTATCTTTGCCAAAACTATCATTGTACCCAAGTTTTGTTCACTATCACAAGAGGAATAACCAGTTAATACACATGAATTCAAATACTTTTTCATATTTAAGTTTATTGAATGAAATATAATTTATCTTTCGACGTAACAAAATCCTTTTTTAGAAAAGCGGTAGCTCTGTAGAAGCTGAACATACCAGAAGTGTACATTCATCATCATTATCTTCTCTTTACATGTATATAACTTACATGCCAATATATAACAATATCTCTACAGTAATAAACATGTATCACTCTTGCACGGAATAAATGATATTAACACAATGTTATAACTATCACATGTTCTTCATAGATAAAAACTCTCTCATTGCACAACACACTACAAAACACACTATAAATTTTCTACATTGAGTATTGAGGTATCAACAACTAAAATATTCTAGTAAATCAGCCTTCTTCTTGAAAAATTTATCAGATTTTGAATACGCAGCTTGAATAACCATTTCACTTTAAAGGCAAAAGAAATGAACTTCAGGCATTAGTAATTACCCCCCTCAAAAATAGTAAATAACCCAGTCGTATATTACCAAGTAATACTTGGATCTAACTAAATAAGATTCTATACATTTGATGTAACAATTATTTCTGATAATTTACATTCAAAAGCAACTTGTTTTTTTTTCTTTCTTTTTAACCTTGCATAAACTTCCTGATGTAGCTCTTATCTGCAGGTTTATTTTTAAAGTTATCTAACAGTCAAAACGCAGAAAGAGAGATCTAACTAATGCGTATTACTGTGGAAAGATATAATTAACATTATTTTTCAGTCTCACACATAATCTTACTGTTTTCTTTTCCAAAAGATTTTTCTTAATAAAATTTAAACTTCAAGGAAGACTTAGAAGCCACCAAACAATGTTCTAAACTTTTTTGTCGGTGTTCTGAAACTTGATTATAACGATAAGTTTTTTTTTTTTTTCCTTAAGCAAAACTCACGTGAAGTTACACATGGCATCAACTGCATTCATTATTTGTGCATGTTCGTATAAGATTTAACGTCATATATGTAATTTAAACAGTTGCAGCCTTGCTTAGGAAAAGCAAGCTGAACCAACTAATGAATTAACTAGTCATATGAAATGCTATGCGATCTGAAACTCGTCAGACTAAAACGGCATAAAATCAGCAAACTTTTAGGTTAAATGTCTCTCTCTCTTGATATCCAACCGTCTAACGCGCATGCCTCTTGAAAAATGTTTTTTTTTTTCTTTTTTTTTAGTTTAACGTCCCACGGTTATGATTTTTAGACTAAAGGAGACTGATGATTGAGAAAGTAAATGTTTTGTGCTGTCTCACCGAGAATCGAACCCGGGACCACGCGCACCAAAGGCACACGTGCTAATCACTAGACCAGTACGGAGGGCTACCTGTGCTTTCTGTGCACGTCATCCCAGGTACGATATCCTGTACGAGTGCTACATTGGATTAAAAAACTCATCTCGTACAGAACCAATCCTGATAACGGACTTTAAAATCTAATCAGTTCATTAATTATAGGTTGAATGTAAATCACGAATTCGTTGTTCTTTGTGAAGCAATATGTTTACAATTAATGGGCATTCGTAAGTATAAGAGGAAACAATACTGTGATGTCTTGAAGCAGTGGCGTATTTAGGGGAGGGCTTCCGGGCTTAAGCCCCCGCGAAATCTGACTTACTACAGTAAAGTATATGAAATATCTTGCATAATTTTCACATCTTCATGCAAAGCCCTCCCCGAAACAAAATCGTAAATACGCCACTGTCTTGAAGTAATATTATGTACAGTCATTAACTTGAATGCGATATTTGTTTTTACAAACGTTTCTCTTGATATGATTCAGCATATAAAAATATAAACCAAACTTAAACCCTAACAGAACGTAAAAATAAGTCAAATTCCAGTGTGATGTTTAGGAGTTGACCTAGCGTTGTGAGAACAAATAAATAAAGAACTACTTAATACATACATATTGGATTATAGATCAAGGGAGGCAGAACAAACAGCGTTGAGTCAATGTAAGAGTCTTCAAGGGGTCACCCAGCTAAATGTGTGTCACATAGTCCATCATGGACTGCAATATCAAGTTTATTATAAAAAATATACCGATTCTATTTCCAGCATTAACTAACTTGAAATATACTACAAAATTACCATATAACTTGTGACAGAGAAACCATATACACTGAGTGCTCACTGAATTACGACCCCCCTCCCCCCTACACGCAAGAAAGTGTGGCCAGCAGCCGAGCTGATGACATGACCACCCCGACTGGTAGTATTGCAGAGAAAGAACACACTAGAGGCTACATATTGGCAGAAGCATACTGTTATAATAGGAGATGGGCAGAATTTATCCGCATTTCAATACGGCGTGATTGCGGGTACCAGAGCAACAAGTGCGTCAATAACCCAGACAGCAATACTTGTCGGATGCGCCCGTTCCTGTGTAGTGAAGGTGTACAAGGAGGGGAAGAAATGGAGATGGAACTTCAGGGGCGTAGGTAAGAGGTGTCCGAGAATTACGTGACCAATACAATGGTGGATGCACAACACCATATTCCACGCAACTATGCGTTGTACACTGGCACGCATGAAGTTCCACAGCAGATGACCCAGACGTCACCCACTCTTTACGACTTGTCACCACCGACTTTGTCGCGCTTGTGTACAGGAACACGCTAATTGGTCCGTGGATGATTGGAAAAGGGTGTGTTGGTCCGATAAATCACGGTTTTTAATACTCCTCTCGGATGTACGCATGTGTGGCGCCAACAGCACGAACCTATGGACCCCTCGAACATGTTGCGTAGTGTACAAGTAGTTGAGAAAGGCTGTATGGTTTGGGGATGCTTCTGTTGGCATGGACCGGGACCGTTGGTGTGCATGTACTACAGTGAGATATCCGTTGTGTACCTGCAACTGTTAGAGAATCACGTACACCCTACAATGCAACTCTTCTACCCACACTAAGACGGCATTTTCCAGGACGACAATGCACGGCACAAACTAGAATATACAGACCGCAAACTCAGTGAAAAACTGGAAACTTGGCGACAGTAGCGCCTCGAACACACAACAACGGAATTAACTAGTCGATCTGAAGTCACCTACGTGGAAATATCGAAAGTAACCACAGAGTAGATTATTTTTCTTCTTATTTTTTTTCCATTTTGTTATACAATCGTAATATCGGATAGTAGTATTTAAATTATTTAAAGGATAAACGGTTTAATTTCACTGTTATATCTGATAACTGGAGGGAATAATCGATTGTATGTCACATTAAATAAACGTGATACAGGATGAAATCAGTTATCTCCTCTATTTAGCATGTAAATCTATCAGTGGTGTTCTGTGGTATAAACACTGCTTTCAAAGTGAACTGTTTTAAAAGGAAGAAAATTTTATCAATATAAAAAAAAGTTGCAAAGGAACGTCCAGTCCAGAGACGGTACAAGAAAAAATGAACATTAGCTTATCTGATCTTTCTGCACTACATCTAACACTGAGATGCGAAGCAGACGAAAACAGTCCGCCGGTTACTATGATAACCCATGACGTCACGTTCCAAGACCGACGGCAGCGCCATCCACGCACGACGACACTGATCCGACCCATAAAGAGCGTTGATTGGTTCTTTCGCTGTGCAGATGATGCAAACTGATTTCAATAGCGCATATAGGAAGTTGTTCGTCTGTATGTATCATAGTCTGTGATGCACGGTGCCACAAAGCCAGGACTGTACTTGCTTGGCTTACGGAGCATTCAACGGAGCTGCAGCATATGAATTGATCCCCTAACTCACCTGATCTTAATCCTATAGAACATTTATGGGGTGTTGTTGAACGAGCTCTTCGCACCATGACACCTGTACCGACATCTCTGGGCTTATTGTGGGATGCCATCAGGAATATATAGTGTCAGATCCCCGTGGAAACATATCGGCAACTACCAGAATCCACGCCAAACTGTGTCCAGGCCGTTCTCTGAGCAAAAGGTGGACCAACAAAGTATTAGGTACGTCGTCGCAATTCAGTGAGGACTCAGTGTATAAAAAAAATTATGTTTAGCTATCTTTCATGTGAAACTCTTCTCTCATACGTAGATATTTTTTTTTTAAGTTTAACGTTCCACGATTATTGCACCGAGGCTAAGGAAGAAGATGGTGATGAGATGAATGATAATGACAGAATGAAGAAAGTGGAAGGAAATGGGAGAACCTTGAGAAAACCCACGACACGGTGTATGTCTACCAGAAAGCCCATTTAGCGGGGATAGATTAAATTGTACCACATAGAGGTATATATTCGTCCTCCTTCGATTTTTTTTCAGTTTTATGTTAAAAATATTCTAACGTTATGTACGTGTATAAGAAGAGTTTCCAAAAATGAATCTCTCCTGACAATAACGCTCAAATGAAGGAACGAAACGTGAGTCACAGCAAAGTTCAAAATAATATTTGATTCAGAAAATATCCCGCACTGAACCTATAAATTATCTACATTGTAAAGAAGAGTTTTCTAATGTTTGGCTGCAGTATCTACTACTAATATTACAAATATTTAATATCACTATTACTTTATAAACATTAGTCAGACATGCTGTTACAATTGTAAAACTGACATGAAACGCAATTGACACATGAAATACGAAAAATGAAAGAAATACACTTATTATTGTGATAATGTATAACAGTTCTGAAAATTATACCACACGTCTTATGGTATACAAATATCAAATGCAAGTAAGTACAATATTACATGACACAAGTTTGGTGGAAACACCGATTTCATGAATGTGTGCAAATTCTCCGTATCTTGAATATCGAGGTAGCAAATATGACGGCTTAAAAGAAATGCGAAAAGAACATTTACAGTCTTTCGTTTTATTACTGTATAGAACGATAAACTCAAAACTTTCGGTTTATATAAATACGACTGGTCCTTTAAGAAATAATTTACACAGCTGCCTCAGTGTGCTTATGCATGAAAATCACGAAATATATCACAAACAATGCCAACAATCATTGCACGCTCTCAAAAAGAAAAATAGTACAAAAATTGGCATATTGCCGTCAATGACATGAGAATTCATTTCAAAAGCATTTAGCACCAGTGTTACTTTGTTCTCGTGCACATACAGTAAATTAAATGACATTAAAGAGTACGTAGTCGATATGTATGCAGCATGTTTGGCATTTTCTGAAGAGAAAATACAAATAGTTCATGATCGTACAAATAAACGATCTTTAAGGTGCCTCGTTAGCAAGTTTTGCTTTAAGCTATACAATAAGCAACAGGAAATTACGTCATGTAAACAATAATTGTGTTGAGACATGTCTTTCTAGGAACTAAAGAGGACGCAAAATCGTGAAGACAAACTTATATCCAAATCCTTCTCTTTATTTCTTAATTCTCAAAATTCTCTTTTATTTTCAAGACTGTAGTTCTCAATCCCGTTAACGAAGAAAACGGTAGGTTTAAAAATAAGAGAATTGAGTGAAGTACGAAATAAGAAGTGTATTGCATGTGGATGTCAAAAATGTATACAAGCCTATGTTATTGGTATAGTTTTGAAAATCTGTATACAGAAAATGAAATCTTTCAGTTTAACGTCCCACAATTATGCCTGTTACGCTAAGGAAGACGATAATTAAAACAAGCGAATGATGATGGAAGAATTGGTGGAATGAGAAAGCAGGAGGAAACGGGAGTACCACGAGAAAACTCACAGACACGATATTGTCCACCACAAACTTACTTGGCCGGGAATCGAACAAGGGACCAGATGCACCAGAGGTAAGCACTATACCACTGAGCCACCGAGTCCCCGAAATCTCCATACAATGCACTTATTTTTCCTACTTCAATTTCTTCTTACATTTACTTCTAACCCCCATTGTTTTCCCCGCGAACAACGTTGACTATAATATTCAACAACCGACAACGCAGAGAATTTTGAGATTAAGTTCGTGTTTATAAATAACTTTTTGGTACAGTTAACTTTTTTTTCTGAGAAATTATAATGATACTTTTTCAAAACCGAATTAACTTTTCTAAGTATATATATGAAACATTTTAGAAAAGAAACATTTTAGAAAAGATTCATATATATATATATATGAAACATTATATATATATATATATATATATATATATATATATATATATATATATATATATATATATAAAATACACTTAAATATGTTTACATTCACTGGTATTAAATTCTATTTCAACCTCCAGAAAGTGCCAAACATTGGTGTCTGTTACAATCCAAATATAAATATACATTATGAAAGATATACATTTTTGAATCATATTATTAGGAAAAAAATATATAGTCCGTAGCAAAAATAAATTATTTTCATAACCTTACAATATTATTTCTCAAAAACACTTGTATTTAAAAAGTTTCGTGCACTGTAATCGAACAATTTAAAATCCATTTCGTAGATATTATAAAGCTGGAGAATTGTATTACGCGGTAATGTCCCATAGTATTTGTGTAAATTGTTCGACGTGGCCGAGCGTTTGTTCGTGCGAGGAAACTCAATATGAGGTTCACCGATCAAATTTAATATAAATTTCGCATCGTTATATAAAGTTTCAAATTTCCCTATGATATCATAACTAATATAACACGGATGACAAAGTTCATGAACTGGTTCCCAATGTTCATTGTACACTATGTTCTTTGGATCGGTCAAATATTCTGCAAACTCTGCGAATGTTACATCGTTGCCTCGCTGGAGAGATTCATTCGACGGATTGTTTCTGTAGTGTTTGATAATGTGGCGTCCAAATCGCATCTGAAAATATTTTGAACTGTAATAATGCTGCTCTAACTTGTTCCGATACGCAGAAAGTAGTCTTTCGAAAGGATGTCTCACAAATATAAACTTCTTGAACGTCTGGAGGAAAGTATTAATTTCCTGAATCGTGTAATTACTTAATCTGCTGAGTGCTCCTTCTCGGTGAGCAGCGTTGGCGGGAATAGCCAAAACATTGGTGGTGTTCTCCTTCCCCGTCAGGATCATGAAGATTCTCTTCCAATTCGTACAAGCAACCTGGAAAAGCAAAGTTTTTCAGATCATCAATCGCCCAAAACATAATACATAGATAGTAAGTCATGAAGAGAAACATATCATCAATGGAAACATCTGTAAAAGTGCAACTTACGAGATTAATATAGCGTTGGAACATCTTTTGCGCTTAGAACAGCTCTGACGTGACCTGGAATGCAGTCATAGAGGTCATGAATGGTAGTAACTCGAGTATTACAAAGTTTATTATAAAAAGTCTTGAAACAAAAAGCATGACTTGTGAAATTGCGCGTGCCAAGTTTAATGGTAGCATTTCGTACTTTCACAGCAGACCTAAAATTGTATGCTTATTATTATTATTATTATTATTATTATTATTATTATTATTATTTCATTTATTTTTTAAATAATGGAAAGTGTTAAATTTTGATCCAGATTCGCAATATTTCTTTCGACCTTAATATAATATTAATCATATCACTTTGACGGTAGAACTTAGGGAAGGGAGTGGGGAGATATATAAAAATAAATAAAACTTAATAACTCTTGAACCACCCGATCAAATTCTCAACATAGATGAAATAGATGAAGTTCAGACCTAAGATCGGTTTTGTCATATCACTTTCACGGTGCAACTTAGGAGAGGCGGAGAAACACTTAAAAATGATCGAAAATGACCGATATTACTGTCGAATTTACAATTTTCAAGGTCGCTGAGGTGAACAATGACACTTCCGACGCTGTGCCCCGCAATATGAAGGAGGAGAGGCGAATACATAAAAATCATTGGAAATAGCCGATATTAGTGCTGAATACATAGTTTCTGGGGTCGTCGTGATGAACAGTGACACTTCCGATGCCGTTTAAATCAAAATTCAGCCACGCAACATGGGGGAGAAGAGGGGAGAGAAATAAAAAATCATCGAAAATGACCCATATTAGAGAGTGCATTGGTAATAGTAAAAAGTGACTAATTAACGGAACATATTACGATTTTTTTTCTTAATTTAACCCAGCGAAGCGGGTAATTGATGCTAGTCCTTTATACGCGACTAGTCTTGTCACATTTTTGACATTTTTAAGTGAAAAATGGACATTTTCTACAAAATCGTTTGAAAGAACAGTTTCGTACTTACTTCAGAACATTTCCGAATTTGGATTTTTTAAAAAAAATCTATTAAATTATCCTTCCGAATTGAGTGGTTTCTTCTGGTTCGTTGAGAGATTTGAAAATTTCACCATTTTATAGATCATTCAGGGTATAGATACCATCGTGATAGAATTCCCTTTCCAGAATATTGATGGACAAGTGATATAGTGTATAGAGGCTGATTTTTTTCCAAACATTTTCAGTGTCATTTTGAGGCAAGAAAGGTATTTACAAAAAGAAAAGTCACTGAATTTTTACACACATTCAAAATTATTCATTACATTCTATTGAAATACCTTGACTTCTTATATTTTGTTACCATCATCTGTTTGGCATATTCGTGTTCATAAGTTATATTTTCACTTCAAGACTACGTGAAATACAAACCGAGTTAATAGCATATTACGAATTTAACGACCGCACTCTGTATATAGGTAGAACATATGAATTCCAACATTGGCATATGAAAAACAAAATATAACTTGTGCTTTCGTGTTTAGTTTGAGTAATTACACTTGTACGAATACTTAACAAGATCAATTTGTTAACTTCTTCGATCTTCTATATTAAATTTCTTGAAAAATGAAAAGTTGGAGAACGTGCAACTGCTATAAAATTAAAAGTGATATATTTACTTAAGAGTCTTCATCCCGGCGAAATTAAAATACCGCTAATTTTACAGTAATTATGTGATATCTTCAAGTAGATAAAAGATAATCGAAATGTGGAACAAGAGCGCCCTAGACGATATTATTTTACATAAGAAACCGTTATCACGACTCACTTATCTGCTTTCGATTTCGAGCCATTTTGAAAATCGGCATTTATTTTCGCGTTTCTAAACAGCTGAAAACGGAAAGCCACTTAGGTGACTTGTGATAACGGTGCCTCACGCAAAATAATATTGTCTAGGGCGCTCTTCTTCCATATTTCAGTTATCTTTTATCTATTTGAAGATATCACATAATTACTGTAAAATTAGCGGTATTTGAATTTCGCCGGGATGAAGACTCTTAAGCATTCCACAAAGATGCAATGTAGACTAAGGGAAACAGCTGATAATTGAAAACGAATGGTTGTGAGTGAGTTGTCGGAATGATAATGTGGGAGGAAAACCCGTTGATTATCCAGGTACACGATGTTGTCTACAACAAAGTCAGGACCTAGCATCGAACCAGGGCTCCACACACACTAGAGAGCACTTTACCACTGAGCCATCCTGTCCTACGTACAGCTGCTAAGTTCCTTATTACACTGAGAATTGAACTGAACCCCCCGTTGTGTCCAGAATGCGATAGTCAATGGTGCCTGAGTTTTGTTCTCAAAACAATCAGTGGATCATAAGGAGCATCAGAATATCTATATTATACGGTAGGAACAAAAGAATCACAAGCGCCTTGAGGAAAAAATTACTTACTAGAAATTAAGTAGAAACACTGTAACACATGCGTAAATAATTGTTTTGCTATTCGCGCGGAAACGAGAAAGGCCTCGAATGCAAACTGTATTTTCTCCGGCACAGTGTACCTCAAGAATTACATCAAGGTCCAGTCTCAGCACTTTCGAACCGGGAATATATCTTTCCCAAATCTCATCCACAAACAGCTCTAAACAGTCAAGTGATAAAGAAAGCATCACTACTATGAATAAGAAGCAGCTAAGCTTCGTTAAAAGCTGGTACGAATTACCACCCTCACCTTATACACATTTTTTTTTTTTTTTTAATTTTGACTTAAATGAAACAAAATACTAGTAAGGACATTGAGTCTGTCAATAAAGACACAGTAAATAAATAAACATTACATCTTCACATACATGATACAAAATTCTTAGAAGTATGTCTTATATTGATTACCTTTGGGACGTAACAGTAAAGTAGATTATGTTTCTCATCAACAAGAATATGATCGAATACTTTCTTATCACTCCAATCGACCACCGTTGGTTTCCTCTTTGGAGCATGAAGCTTACACATTCTCTGGAGATGCAACTTGCGATCAGCATAAACGTTGTACGGAGATAAAACACTTTCCGTGATATTTACAAAATACTTTTGAAAGACGTGAAATGATGGAGTAACACCTGCAACAGACGAGAAGAAAATGCTATGATTAAAAAATGGTTAAGCATTGACTAAAACAAAAGCTTTCTTCTTGGTTCTGTTCGTTAGCGACAACGAGGGATTCTTCACTTTTAGTTGTTTACCTTTGTCTGTTAATCTCTGTTAACTTCTATCTTTAAATACATCACTGCCATCATGAAATCTCCCTATATACTGTTTTTAGTTAAATATTTTTCTTAATATTCAACATTATACCGGATTCTACACATCTAAAAATAATTAAAAAAAAAAAAAAAAATCATTAATACAGCATTTCGGGATGAGTCAATTTCCTCTGTATTTCTACGTTAGTACGGCCAGAATACAAACTAAACTTCCTGAAGTACATATACATATATGCATTTTCACACAACGAATGCAAACACAAACTAAGTATTTATATCAAGCAGGCAAATAACTAACATATAAAAAGTCAAGAAGTGAATGACTGGACGGGGACTCGAACCCGGGACTTCCGGCATACCGTGCCGATGCGTTAACCACTACTCCACCCAGTCCGCTTCCCAGAACAGCCAAACACTCGTTCACTCCTGAAGTCGGTGCTCTCTACTTACGACCGCATGCCTTGTACCACAGCCTAGGTGTTCTCAATATATGGACACTGGATTGGCTAATCACAGCAGCTAGGCTATGGTACAAGCCATGTTGTCCGAGTGGAGAGCACCGACTGCACGAGTGAGAGGGTGTTTGGCTATTCTGGGTGGCGTAGTGGTTAACGCATCAGCAGGTATGCTGGAGATCTCGGATTCGAGTCACGGTCCAGTCAATCACTTTTTCAGTCTTTGCATGTTATTGAATTCGCATCTACAGAGGATTTGATGTGTAAAAATAAGTTTAAATCGGTTGTTGCCTCCTTTCATTAATCTATATTATGAAAGTGAAAGTGACTATGTTAATGACCCTTAATCTCTTGAACTGCCCGACCGATCTCGATCAAACTTTTGACATTGATGTAGTTCTGGCCTGGGAGTGTTTTCAGGGTTCATAGTGGTCTGGTCTCTTGTAAATAGTTGACAAGTGACCAAAACCACACGCAAAAGTGACCAAAATCTCATTATGCCCCTTTTTTTCCTTTGTCAATTTCATCATCACCTCTCTCCTTGTTGTTTTCTTTCATCTTTTCTTCTTCCTTTTGAGCTTCCTCCTTTCTTAGGTTTTCTAAGTATGCTTTGTAGTTACGGTAAGCAGACTTAGCAGATGTAACAAGCTTCTGAGTAAGTGGAACCAGTTCTGACCCCTTTTCCGAATTTCTTCATCCCAGACATTATATTTAACTTAGCATTGAGAGTTCTCAAAGTCATGAAATATTCAAATTCATCACCTACTCTTAAGAAGAACATAAAAGAAGCGTAACACAAGACGAACATGATGAACCACACAAAAACACACAACGTTGAGCGGAGCGTTAACTATTACGAGAGAAAACTAAAAGACTATCATGATAGAAGAAAGAATAGATACAGAAGAGGTCTCAACCCCATCTTGAGAGCTTAAGAATCCACCAACCATCCACTGTGCTTTAGAAAGAATAAAAGCTGAAATGAGAATAAAGCACATGTGGCAGCACGTACTGAAACTTTCAGAAGAGTAATGAGTAACAAGTTTCTACCTTTTTCCATTTATTTTTATATTTTTCTTAGAAAACTGCCAATACAAAACACATATCGCACGAAAAAGTCACTTTACCTAGCAAAGCAGTAACTTCTAGTGACTAATTTGAAAAAAAGTAACTTTTAGTTAAAAAAGTGACTCGCTATGAGCCCTGTGTTTTTAGCTATTCACTTTGGCGGTATAACTTAGGGATAGGGGAGGACGGGGAATTATAAAAATAATAAAACTTAACTCTTAAGCCAAACGACCTATCAAACTTTCAACATAGATAAAGTTTAGGTCTGGGATGTTCTTTATCATTTCACTTTCACGGACCAACGTAGGGGGGGGGGAGGAGGGATGAGATATACTAAAATCAATATCCGAAAGATCTCTATCAAACTTTCAACATAGATAAGGTTCAGGCCTGGGGTGTTTTTGTAGTTTCACTTTCAGGTGTAACGTAGGGGTTGGGGGAGGGGGAGATATATGCTTATAAAAGTAACGGTCTTTATGACTTCGTCACGCTTAAACCACCAGACCGACCTTAACCAAATTTTCAACAAAGATGAAGTTCGGACCTGGGGTGGTTTTCTTCATATCACTTTTACGGTAGAACTTAGGGGAGAGATCTATAAAAATAAACATAACTTAATAACTCTTCAACCAAACGATCAATCTCGATCTAATTTTTAATATACATGAGGTTCGGGCTTGGAAAATTTATATATTTTTACTTTGACGGTAGAACCTAGGGGACTGAAGGGGAGGGGGAGATTTATTTATAAAGTAAATAAAACTCAACCCTTGAACCATCCAATTATCCTGATCAAATTTTCAACATAGATGACGTTTAGACCTGGGGTATTTTTGTCATTTAACTGACGGTGCAACGTAGGGGAGGGGGAGATATATGTAAAAAAAATAAAAATGAAAGTGACTGTCTGTGACTTCATCACTCTTGAACCACCTGACCAATCTCCATCAAATTTACAACCTAGATGGAGTTTAAACCTGAAATGGTTTTGTCATATCACTTTGACGGTGGAACTTAAAGGCGGGAAGGGGAGAGACATTTAAAAATGACCGATGTTAGTGTCGAATCTCTAGTTTTCGAGGTCGCAAAAATGACAAATGACACTTGTGATGCCGTTTAAATCCAAATTCAGCCTCGCAACTTGGGGGGAGGGGAGATAGATAAAAATGATCGAAATTACCAATATCAGTGTCGAATTCACAGTTTTCAGGGTCGCTGAGATCAACAATGACATCTCCGATGCCGTGCTCCGCAGCATGGGAAGGTGAGGGGATATATACAACTCATCGAAAATGACCGATATCAAAGAGCGCTTTAGTAATAGTAAAAAGTGACTAACGGAACATATTACTAATTTTTAATTTAACCCAGTAAAGCAGGTAATTAACGCTAGTAAATAAATAAATAACATTATTATGAAATGTTACATAGCTTCTTAATGAAAAGCTTCAAGAACCACGTTGCCGACCACCAACTTACCAACTCAATTACTAGTAACTCAACCTGAATAACACAACACATGGACTAAAGTTCCACTTCTAACGTCACAAACTCAGTACATATTCAGCAAAGAGGCTAGGGTATTCAAAGAGTCGGGAGGCAGTCCGTTGTTGAATAGGAACGTATTAAAGTGCACCACAGAGAACACACAGATGTGAGTGCTTTTACTTTACGAACTCAAAGTGGGAGATTCTGCACAGCAAGCAGGAAATAAATAAATAAACACCAAAAAATGCAAGTGCTGCGTCAAGGCTTTAAACCTCAGCCTTTAATTAAACTAGGAAGATAATTTTGGTATCAATGTATTTCTGAAGGATGAAGCTTGCCGTCGATATGCATTTTACATATGTCAAGGATACCACAGCGGAGAGAAGTGAGGGTAAATTTCGTATTTTCTTCTCTTTTTTCATCAGGTTTCTTTGGAGGGCATTCCCCCTCTTGGTGGTATAGTCATAAAGATTGGTATGTGAAACAATGAAGTAATCCACTACACGCTACTACGCTGCAAAAGTACTTGTTGCTTATATGGGGGAGGGGCAAAACTGGCCATTTTTTTGAGTGTCAGTTTTTTAACGTAAGTTTCATTTATTTTCAAGACGGTTCCATATAAGACAAGATTTCTTTTCATTGAACTGGTCTGGAAGCATAATGCTTGTTCCTGTATGTTCAACGGACAATAATGAATATAATGTGGTACTATGGTAGGGTGGGGGTGGAGGTGAGAACCGACAACGTGAAGGTCTGCAACAGCCGTTCGAAAATAAAATATAGGGAGTTTTAATAGGGATTTTGCTCTGAATTTTTATATCTCGCTTTGTATTGCAGCAATGGCTACTACCAGTTTTTAAATATTATTGTTACAAGTGCATTGCCTACACATCAACTTCATTTTGTCAGCGTAGAGTGACTGTAAAAGTTCCCAGGGCGCTCCAAATTCCATTTTTTTCTCCATATTTTAAAGGATTTTTGTTTCTTGCTCATCTTCTTCTACGAATAGGGCGGGAATTCCACAAGTAAATACTTCGTTGGAATCAGTGTTCCGTAAACTTTCCAACGACGTATCAATCATTACCCTGTGATAATTACGGGGAGTCACCAGGGTCCTCAACGTGAGAGTCTATGATTTCGTTCAAATTCCTGCCCGGTGTATAAAGATTAACAATGCATTTGGGCCATGAATGGCACTACTCGCATCTGATTTCTCAAATTTCGTTCCGGTGACACATTATTACAAAATGAGCCTCATGTGTATTAATCAATATCATGTTCGGATGAGATAGTCAAGAACACCGTGGACGGAGACCTTCGGAAAAGTGTTCGTAGTATTGGAGCCGAGCTAGGCATACAAGTACCACTGTCGTTAGGCAGCTGTGTAAAATCGGTCAGGTGAAAAAGTTGAACTCATGTTACAAGTTGACTTCAGCGTAACGAATAAGAGGAACCTGCATCAGAATGTCACTTAGCAATTGTAAATGGCACCAATTTAAAAAAAAAGACAGTCATGGTAAACCCCACGAGTCTACACTATTTATTTTTAAATGCTTCTAGACTTGAAAACCAGATTCTGTTTTAGCATATCTAAGATGTTCTTGACACGCACCATTATCTTTCTTTCCGTTATGTTAGTAACCCTCCAGGCAGTTACATTTTATCTCGTAGACACCCGATTTTTCATTGGGGAATAATATCTCTTAAATTGAGTAATATAAGTAAGGGGATATGAGCTCATACAACAATAGGCAAAATAAAGGATTCTCAGTTAAAAATTAGCTAATTTTAAGTATTTATAGAATCCAATGCGTTGGCAATGTACATGATCTACGACCTGTATAACGCCATCATCAAATGGCACAACTGATGTGATGGTGTTATAAAGGAAAGTACTCTATGTTGCCAATTCATGGATCTTCTGACTCTTCAAGCAAGTTTGCAGGTAACATAATCAATTTTATTCTCACCTATCTGCTTCTGTACAACTATTTCAAAACAAATAAAGTCGACATTTTCTTTATTAAAATTTAACATCCTAAGATAATGCTCCAAGGCTAACGAACATTATCAACATATGTTCAGTATAAGCGCAATAGTAGAATGAAGAGTATGGAAGGAAATGAGAGAACATCGTGAAAACCTACGTGATACACTGTTTGTCCACCACTTGGTGATTGACAATGGTGATAAAATATTTATGATAATGACATGGTAAACAGTTACTTATTCTACAATATGAAGTACCACATTACTACAGACCCAAATCATTATTATTATTATTATTATCCTCATTCAAAATAGACCTTCTTTATAAACAGAGTGCTCTTCTTTCGTGTACTCAAATAAGAACAGCGTTTCTGACTACCTAGGTACTCATTACCTGTATTTTACCTAGGTAATATTTTCAAAATATCGCACACCTGGTGGAAGACTGTTACAAGTCAAAAATACATATTTGTGGGAACATGACTTTTAAAGTTTGTTATTCTATCAAAATCGCTTCCTGGAATACTGGTATTTCTGCCGTCTAGGAGTTAATTTGTTTAGTTACGTTTATGCGAAAATACCACCAGATAGAGCTTGCTCCTCTCTCTCTATTCTCTTTTGAGCGATGATAACTCAAAATTTCCATTTTTTGAGTTGTAACATTCTTCCACCGGGTGTGCGACATGTAACCTGGTCATAATTTCTATTTCAACTTTTCCTATAGATTACCTTAAAAATACTTATCTAATACTTTAAATCTGTTACAACCAGGGGTAAAAGTGAGAGGGAACAAGAGGGGGCGTCATTCCTCCACTTCCAAAAATATCTATCGCGTCCCTCGTCTTCCTAAAAATTACAATGAGCAAAGATAGGCAAGGGGGACGGGGTGACATCATACGTCACCCTACCTTTTCAGATCCACTTTTACCCCCGGTTATAATAGAGGATAACAAAATAGATCATTGTCCTATTCGAAGTACACTGGGATTTGCCCATCTTTGTAGACAAGACAGTAAGTAAAACGACGTGGAAATGTACGAAATCAAGTGGTGACAACACTTTCAACATATTCATCATCAACTTGATACGGATAATTCTCATATGATAAATGGAAATAATAACCAATATTGAGTTCCGGCAATTCCTCTACAGCTGCGGATTCACTGGTATGGAAAGTGTAAAAAATATGAACGACTGAACAGAAAATAGAACCCAGGTCTCCATCTAACCGTGCCGATGCATTAACTACTATGCTACTCAGGCCACTCCCTGAACAGCCATATTCTATCTCTTTTGAAGTCGGTGCCCAGCCACTTGAAGCACATGGATTGTACCACAAGTTCTGTTGTGTTTAGACAACCCAGTGTCTACACTCCGACTGCAAGAGTGAGAGAACGTATGGCTGTTCAGGGAACGAACTGAGCAACGTATTGGTTAACACATCGGCACGGCAAACTGCAGACCAGGTTCGATTCCTGATCCAGTCGTGCACTTTTACCACTCTTTATATCATTGATAATTCTTGTGTGTTATCATTGCAATGTCAGAAATATGCAATTCTTCTTTCTGATTCCATTCACAAGAGAACTCTGTTCAAGTTTGGAGTGTTTTAATTCCAACTGTAAGAGTTCTTAAGCCCTACTGTGCACAAAGTTTTTCTCATATAATACAGAAAGTCTTTTTTAAAAATAAATAAATTACATTATCTCGGTTGTCACGAAATAATCCGTAAGTGTAATTCTTGAATTTTCTTTACACTATAGAAAAAAATAAAAGTTTATCTCTAATCCTGTACAAAAAGCTAATTTCATAACAAGTAAGTATTATTTCAAAACAAATACTGATACAAGGAATTTTATAAAAAGGAAACCAATTTTGAAAAAAATAAATAAATAAATAAATAAATTAAATGAAATCTTTAAGTTGTACGTCCCACGGTTATGCCGGTGAGGCTAAAGGAGACGGTGATGATGAGAAATGAGAGAAATGGTGGAATGAACAAAGTGGGAGGAAACGGGAGAACCCCGAGAAAACCCACGCAGACAGTGTTCGTTCACCACAAAGTTCCCTTGGCGCGAAGTGGGATCGAGTCAAGAACCCTAAGCACTAAATAACTATTGAAAAAAAAAAATGAGCTGGACATTTAAAAATTGGCACACTCGCTAATCTCACCCACAGAACCAACTCTTTAGTAGCCCAAGCCCAATTTTAATCATATTAAAAGCTTGTAAAAATTAAATAATGGTATGAAAAAAAAAGAGAAAATTGACTTTTTCTTCAAAACTACGTTGTTGTTGTAACGTCTCCAATGTATATTAAAATTGAAAAATAAAATACCTGCCTCGGAAAAATATGTTCAGGTGACAAAATAAATATCAAGTGATATAATTATGTTAAAATAAAAAATAAAAACATTTTCTTTTAAAAAATAATAAATACAGATGTTTAATTAATGTTATTACAACAATTAAATCACATATTCATGTAGATAATGACGCACAGCGTACATACATGTGGAAGCTAAGTTGTAATGACCATTTGTGCATCGATAAGAAGATTATTAAAAAAGTACGATGACGAAATACAGTATACTATGAAACGAAAGTGATGTTATCAAAAATATTAATTTTAAAAAAAATGACCATATCTACTAAAATACCTAGTACTAATCAGTCTCCATGGGATCAAGCATTGTTCTAGTCACTTCTTCGTGTTGTGTTGTTCTGTGTGGGCATTTGTTACAAGTTTGGACAAAGCTTTACAAGCAACAAACATAACTGAATTGTTTACTAGACGGATACATAAGCTAAGAAGGCAACGTAAAATTTGTCAGTCGCAAAAGTTTTATATTTTAAAGTTGGTAAGCCATAAATAATCACGAAATGTTTGCAAACAGAAATAGTTTTGACACTGATTTATATTTAAACAAATTGGTGAGGAACAGATTTGAAGATAGCTTTCTAAGCATGAATCATACAGAAATGTAAACTAGATACTTAAAAAGAAGTAAATATAGTTTTCATTGAAAATCAGGTGGGAACACATAATCATAGTCTGTACTTATGATCCTAAATTTTGAACTGAGCTCGCCTATACTTAGCATACTTAGAATAGCTCGCCATACTTAGAATATTTAGAATAGCTCGCCTATACTTAGCATACTTAAAATAGCTCGCCTATACTTAGCATATTTAGAATAGCTCGCCTATACTTAGCATATTTAAAATAGCTCGCCTATACTTAGTATATTTAGAATAGCTCGCCTATACTTAGCATATTTAGAATATCTCGCCTTTGTGGCTATATACTTAGCATACGTACTTTTGGCACGGGAGACCCGGGTTCGATTTCCGAGTGAAAAAGCTCATGTGGTTTCCACATTAAGCTAGAGGTCCACGTTTCATATAGCCTCGACACCAAAAATGCACGTTAAAGTCCAAATGAACCAAAATTCTGAACTTAAGCTTATAGGCTGTAGAAGCACCGATTACATTTTTACACTTACAGTTTTATAAACCTACTCACCTGACTTATTCTCCATTTGCGATAAATTTGATGTGTAAAAAACAAGACTTAATATGCTCAGCGCGAGAAGTGCTACTAACACAAATTTTAGTTGGGAGTTTTTGGCCATTTCCTTAATTCCACTTATATTTCCATACTGCTACCTCTTTCTGGAATGTATGTATGGAGTTTTCATATTCTCTCCAACAACAACATAAGGAGATTTATTCTGTTGCCTCTTATTTTGAAACTGAAGTCCTCAAACTCCTTCCTGGTTTTTGGATTCATGGTAATGCCATTATCTGAAATAATAAGTTATGATTTTAATTAAAAAAAAAAAAAGAAAAAAGCAAGAACTATTTGGTCTAGGAATTAATTCGTGCGGTTTTACAAAAGATGGCGTAACTAGCTTATTGTCCCATAGTTTCGTTGATCCAAACATGCGTTGAAAACTACTGTCATTGAGCATCTTGTTTAGTATATGTCAGTTGCTTGAAGCGGAAACAACAACATTTTTTCTTCAACTGAAAATGGCGCATTTTGTGCCTGATAAAGTTTTTTTGCGGGGAGTTATTCTTCATTGCTTTAACATGAAGAAAAGTGCTACCGCAAGTCATCATATTTTAGTGGAAGTGTTTGGTGGCCATGCTCTAGCTGAGCAAACGTGTCAGAAGTGGTTTGCACGGTTTAAAGGTGGTGATTTCAGCTTGGAAGACCAAAAGCAATTTGGACAGCCAAAAAAATTTGAAGATGAAGAATTGAGAGCATTGCTTGATCAGGATTCGTGTCAAACGCAGGACGAACTTGCAGAAGCATTTGGAGTTGAGCAAACAACAGTTTCCAAACGTCTCAAAGCCATAGGAATGATTCAAAAGATGTCTTATTGGGTTTCACATGAATTGAAAAGAAAGACGTTGAAAGAAGAGAAACCGTTTGCGAATTGCTGCTTCAAAGACAGAAAAGGAAGGGATTTTTGCATCGAATTGTAACTCGTGATGAGAAGTGGATTCATTACGAGAATCCTAAACGAAAAAAGGCCTGGGTGAAGCAAGGTGAACCAGGTCCTTCACAACCGAAACGAAATATTCATTGTGCAAAGGTTATGCTGTATATATGGTGGGATTTGAAACGTGTGGTGTACTATGAACTTCTGAAACTTGGTGAAACTATTAATGGACACCGCTATCGACAACAATTAATGCGTTTGAAGCAAGCTCTGGCCTGAAAACGACCAGAATGGAATAACAGGCATAATAAACTTATTTATCAAGATGATAACGCTCGACCACATGTCGCAAAACCGGTCAAAACCTATTTGGAAAATGTCGAATGGAAAGTGTTACTCCACCCGCGATATTCACCAGACACTGCTCCGTCTGACTACTACTTGATCGATTGCATGAATAACGATTTGATTGGACAGCGGTTCACTTCTTCAGAAAATATCGAAAAATGGATCTTTGATTAGATTGCGTGAAAAGATGAGGAATTCTTTCGACACGGAATCCGTAAATTGCCTGAAAGATGGGAGAAAGTAGTGGCTAGCGATGGACAATATTTTTGTTATCGTATTCATTTACTTTGTTTTTGAAATAAAGCTTCAATTTTTATTAAAAACCGCACGAATTAATTCCTAGACCAAATATATACTACATATACAAACATAACATGAATAACGGCATAGGCAACAAACTTGTGAGTGGTAGTTAGTATCAATAGTAGTAGCATCGAATCCATAGTTTTCAATGCAGTTGAGATTAATGATTACAATCACGGTAGCGTTAATATCCAAGTTCAGCCTCATCGGCATGAGGGGGGGCGGGGGAGGGGATGTGTGAACATGTCAGCTGGATTGAGAATTTACAGAGGCAGAACCGAAGGCGTCGCTCGCACATCTCTAAATATTTGGATGTATGAGTATGAATGTATATTCCAGCAAAACTCTGGAACTTCTGGAGCAATTTTAACCAAACTTGGTAGACTCTCAATCTGGAAAAAATACTGTGAGAGTAAGACACCCCAAGGGATAGGAGTTTGGAGAAGTGACATGTAAAACGACTAATATTAGTGTGTAATCCATACATTTCTGGGTTGCTGAAATGAATAGTGACATTCCCAATGGCATTTAAGTCCAAGTTCAGCCCCATCGGAAAAGGTTGAGGGGGTAGAAAATAAAAATTTCAAAAATTACTGAATTTTTTCTCGAATTTGTAGTTTTCGTGGTCGGGAAAATGGCTGGCCCGTTTTCAAGACTTTTAAGGTAGTACCCCCTTCAAGCTGGGTTTGCTAATGATATCAATTTGGTTAAAGATGTATTTTGTGGAGGTAGGGTATTTCAATACGTATGCCAAAAGCAGAGTACCTTCTGTATTTTTATCAATACAGTTTCCTTGAAATAAATATTCTAAGGGAAATGGGATTCAAATATTTCCCATAAACCTATTCTTTCCGTGTTAAGGACGAGCATTTCAGCTAATATATATACACCGGGTGTTCAGAAAGTAACTATGCACTGCCATGTTGTGGTGTGTTAAGTGATGTCTTCACAACGTCTTCAAGAACATGCAGAAACGTGTGCAACTGTGCCTTCGAGTGCAAGGGGATCACTTGCAGCATCTATTATAACTTCCATGACATTAAAGTTTAGCTTCCAGTTAATTTCAGTTGTTTAAAGTGGTTTATGGAAAATAAAATACGACAAATTATGAACTGCTTAGTTACTTTCTGAACACCCTGTATAAATTAATGTGTATGTGCGTGAGTTACTAAAATCTATTGAGTGTATAAAACTATATCCGTTTTTCTGAGTGAACATTAAAAAAAAGTATTTGTACAATTCAAATACAACACAGAAAAACGACATGCATAAAATATAACTTTTCATTTAAAAATAATTATTGATAATGTAGAAACAAGGCAAAGTTGAATTGCCTACCTTTTTTTTACTACAAAAGGAAACGATCAGGTAATAGATTTCTTTAAATACATATGTCTTCTGCCGCCTTTCAACATTTAAGTTCTTTGGCGCAGTAAATGTTAACTCCATATTACGCTCTACTACTCCAGCGTGCCTCTTAACAGACTTGTAACGTAAAAGTAATAATAAAATCAGTAGTTGAGTTCATATTTATGTTTTCTCTTTTCAAAGTGTAAAGCAATTACAAGTAATCCATGAACTTCTTTCCCGTAGAAAATAAAGAATAGCCGGGTAGGCGAGTGACAGAAAAACTGAAATAGAAAAATGAAATGAAATCTTTCAGTTTTACGTCCCACAATTAATTATGCCTGTTAGGCTAAAGGAGACGGTGATGATGAGTAATGAATGAAATGGTGGAATGAAGAAAGTGGGAGAACGCCGAGGAAACCCACACACACGGTGTTTGTCCACCACAAGGTTCACTTGGCGGGGGCTGGGATCGAATCCGGGACCCCAAGTACCAGAGGTGAACGCTCTACCATTGAGCCACCGCGGTTCCAAAACTGAAATAGAGTAAGTAATCCCAAATGAAAGGTAAGGGGGAAAATAGGAGTCACAAAATTCCTTTTTCGAGAAAACGGCGTTTTAATGTTGAAAAACGCATTAAAAAAATAAGGTTAGTCAAATTTTTGCCCCTTTGTACATGGACATTTCTACATCTACGCATACATGACGTATACAGTCAAACAGTACCAAGATTAACCAACAAATAGGACAGAGCACCCGATAAAGCACACACACATGGACATTCCTGTTTTTTTCCCCCCTTACCCTTCAAATGCCTCGCAAGTACTGAGTGCTTCCTCTCTAAGTACTTTGTAGATAGTAGACTGCCATGTTTTTATGATTATTACCTTTTTCCTTTTAGTTTAACGTCCCACGATTATGCACCGAGGCTAAGGGAGATAGTGATGATAATGGTAGAATGAAAGAAGTTGGAAGAAACAGGATAACCCAGAAAAATGAATGCACGCACTGTGTCCACCAGAAAGCCCACTTGAGGCGATCTGGAATCCAACCAGGGCCCTCACACGCCAAAAATGAGCGCTCTATCACTAAGCCACCACGGCCATATTATTACCTTAATATTTATATATTTATTAGTTTGAAAGTTCGAACAAGAAAACATGGTATCTACTATGGTTTCTTTGCAAATATGTAATACTATGGTTATGAATCAAATATGTACTGCTACAGAAGAAAAGATCACTGCTTAAAGGTTATTTCGATCATTAAATGTCATCCACTACCTTCCTCAATGCTACTTAATGCACTACGAGCAAACAAGTATGATAGTGTACGTAACTCTTCCATTAATTCCGCTTTAGTTGATGATTCATTTAAATTGTAGAGAGTCAGCAGATACACAGTTTAAGCAACCTTCCATCCAACTTTGCAAACATAACACAGTTAATATGCAGATGTTAAAAAAAAAAAAAAAAAAAAAAAAAAATCAGTGCCTGAGACCGGGAAATGTCGGAAGAGAAAGAAAACTAAGAGGTGCAATTATGAACTTCTACTACAAAGGTTGCAAAAATTAAAAAAAGTAACAAACAAAAATTATAGCGACAAGAAAATATTACATTGGTATTTTACAAGGACAATAAAATATGCTAAATACAGTAAAAAGCATCACACCTAGAAGTTTCAATTTCGTAATTTCGTACGTATGCTGCCATCTAACGGTGCAATCTGTAACTTCCAGCGTTCTACAATCGTGCACCTCTGTTACAATAGTAGAAAATATAATATGCATAAAGCCAACGCCTAAAGATGTTAACGAATTCACTCATTTAACAAAGTTGCCTGAGATAATCGCTCTCGCTATTTATTGCAAAAAACAGAATTTAAAAATTATCTTTCGTTCAAGAGTTGTCGTGCGGAGTAACGGATGGACTAGCATTACAATGTTACAAAGCCCCCTAGCGTGATCCCAATAATTTGATGTTTAATTCTTTAATTTTTCCAATAAAATATTCAAAGCTACCATCTTGGAATATCACAATGTATCCTCTCTTTTAGAACTATCACTCCAATATTGATCTAGTAATAAATAAATAAATAAATACAGTACCGGATCTAGAAATTTCGGGCCCTCTCGCAAGAAAATTTGAAAGGGTCCTCTCTATAGTCAATACTTTTTAATAGTACATTTTAATGAAATATTCTTAAGTGTTCTATTTGCTATGCAATAGAGGTTCAAATACGTTTTACAAGAAATCCTTCCTCCTCAACTTCATTTCCGCCAATTTCCATATAAGATCTCTCTTTTCAATGGTCGAAGCCCTCTCATGGTTGATTACCAACATTCCCAAGTCTCTCATTCTCTCCTCGGAAAATAAATTAGAGATAAAGAGGGCCCCTTAGCAAAAAAGCTCGCCCCCTTGAGTGATGCACCAACCTATATGTACGTGCACCTACTACATGCAGTTAGAAATCTAAAGCAGCATGTCGAATGTCGTGTCGCGTCACGGTTTTTATTCAAAGACATTTACCGGACAGTGTGTATTAGAGAAAGAAAGAAGGGTAAAATAGAAGATAGGAAAGCGCGTGAAGATTGTTCGCCTCACCATTGGCTTCGGTAGGAGGAGGAAAAACCCGGAAACACATGGAGTCCAGGAAAACCCCCTTTATTGGTCATACACGTACTCAAGTATTTACATGGCAAAACCACACTAAGAAGGGGTGGTAAAAATCCATGTAAAAGCATCTTTACTGTCTGTATTGATTCCCTAACTAAAAAGTCAAGTGTGAGTTATACTATTGTGTTAAGTTGTCTGTAGTTTGGTGGACAAGCTTTGTTAGTGGGATTTTTTTTTTTTCATGCAAGTCGGTCGGCTTCTTCATCCTTAGACTGCGTCAATCTAAAATGAGACTAAGATACATATATATACGATTATGTAGTGATATGGTTGATATTAGTATCCTATTAGACTTGTCAATTTTGTAAATACTAGTGATATTTCAATAGCTTAAATAAGATGTATTAGTTATATTTGTGCCTAACAGGCCTCGTTATACCTTTTTTATTTACATATTTACATTTTCCTCTTATTATTATCAAAAGTGTTTTGACTTGATTTCTATTTTAGCGCATGAAGCGGTCGTTTATATTTGTAGTAGCTTTCTGGAATCGTGTAGCTACCGAGTTCACAAGGTGGTTGTCTATTGCTTTCACAGACTGATAGAAGTTCCTCACTAAATACTGTATGTGCTCTTCAATCACAGTCAATCCTAGATAGTGTTGTAAATAGAAAAAAAACCGTTCGTATTTTTTCAGAAATGTACGTTTTTTTTTAAAAAAAAACATTGCCTCTCGTTTTTTTTCTAAATTTCGTTTTTTTTCAAATAGTCATTTGTAATGCATCTTACGTCTATTTCAGTACTAAATATTTTTATGTAGGTATAATCACCATAAAATGCAACATAAATTAAACGCTAGATACTGATACGCTACAAATATTTTACAATTTACATGAATACCATACCTATTAACAATTCGGGTTTCAGCAGTTTTACTGAGAAATAAAAGTAGAAATGAAATTTTGTGTTTTCGTGAAAGCAGGCCTTTAATAACTACGAAAATAATGACACGAACAGTATAAAATTCAAATAACTTGTCTAATGGTAAAAACTAATACTAATTTGCCATAGTATTTTTCTAAATGTCATATATAAATAATTTGTCGACTAGATATATATATGATATGCAGAGCCGGCTCTACCATACTTGCAACACGTGCATCTGCGTGGAGCGGCAAGTTTGGATGGTCCGGCAAAAATCTGTCATAAATATATTATTTAAATTAAATATTTCTTGTTGGAAACAGACTTCATGATGATGGTAGTTACATTTACTAAGCTGACCTTCTATTTGAATACTACATTCATAAATTATGTTTAGATTGCATTAGTTTAAGGCCACATGGACAATGCTAAAGCAAATGGTCGAATACATCCGAGCACAAACTGCTTGATTGTTGCCAAATGCAAGAATTCAATTCTCGAATAGTAGTGAATATATGTTCCATTTAGCAAGTTATCACAGTTTTGATATGACAACTAGTCTTGTTTTTTCTCAGAAACAAGTTCCTTATCATTGAAGATAGAAACAACTTTTTTAAAAAAATGTTAACAAATATAGAAGAGAAATCAAGAAATAAAGATAAAAGAGCTAGTTGCACTGGAATTGCAAACTGATACATTGAGATTGAAGCTCGATAGTGAATTCTATAAAAAGGATTACCATCTTTCCTCTGCAGGTGTGTTTGCTTTATCTTTCACTAACATAATACCGGTAGATTAATATTTTAAAAAACAGACACAACGGGATTGCATTTTTAGTAAGTATTTAAGCCTTTCTGAGTGCGACTGCACTTACCCTCACCTTTGTTGCTCATGCTGGAGTAGCATAATTAAAATCATGACTTTTAAGATTTGTTCTTTCTAGAGAAAGAGGGAGGCGGCAAATTATGCTATTGCACGAGGCGACAAATTGACTAGGACCGGCCCTGATGATATGTATATAAAAGACATGAATATAGGATTACACAATTTGAAGTAATGCAGGGTGTTTCAAAATTAATATTAGGGTTTTGAAACTTTGTAGTATCTATTACAATTAACTTACAATCATAAATATTATATCAAATGAAAGAGCAACTCAAACAGTTTTGTACGCACGCATGTACATGCATTGTTTCTTCTGTCTGCCGTTAGAAAGAGCAAGCAGCAAAGATGTAGACTAAAGAGCAGAATGTTTTTTGTGTTTTAATAAGGACTGAATCTGTACAGTGCAACGGTCTGTGTGAAGAATATTAAGGAGACACTTGCAACTACGTCCTTATCGTTTGCAGTTGCTACAGGTCTAAAGCCTACAGACTACGGTTTACGTGCCAATTTCGCAAGTGAAATATTGCTGCATAACAATGAAGATTTTCTGGATCGTGTCGTCTTCAGTGATAAATCGACATTTCACCTAAGAGCTAATGTGCACTCATAATGTTTGTATCTGGCCGTCAGCAAATCCTCAGGAGATGGTACACTTGAAACGAGACTCCCCTAAATTGAATGTGTTTTGTACCATATGGCGGAAAGTTTATGGGCCTTTCTCGCCTATCGACTAGATGTGTGCCGTGTGACGAATGAATATCACATTGAACACTTGTAGCAAAGAGGTGCTCTTTTACTTGATGCATTGCTTTGAGGTGCTCTTTTACTTGATGCATTGCTTATAATTGTACGTAAAATGTAATAAGTACTACGAAGACTTAAAACCCCAAAATTCATTTTGAAACACCCTGCATTTCTCACCAACAGTGTTGGAACTCAGATGTAAAAAGGAGTGAAAATTTTCCTTATAAAGTTATTGTTTACAACAACGATATTATTATTAGTCGAGACTATAACTACAACAACAACACGAGTTAGTAGTCAAAAAAATGTAATCTAATGTATACTCGATGGCCCAGGTGGCCAAAGTGGCACACAGGGGTGCATCATTTGTTTAATCCGCTCCTGTGTGGACATTAATTAAGATATCGGGATATTATTCTTGCAAAATATGGTTGCACTATAGTTTATCATATTAATTTTTTTCTTCTGGTGTCGAATTTCCTTCTCAAATTTCACCGCAGTCAAAAATTCAAGAATTTTCTAATTTCGAATTTCCTTTACTTCTTTTTTCCCTGTAGCTTCCTTCAGGCCCGTAGCCAGCCCAATAATTTAGAGGGGGCCCGGTAGAAGTTAGGGGGGGCACACAATAATATTATACTTCATCACCATATTATAGTTCATTTGCAAGCCTACCGTGAAATTTTATGGGGGCCAGCCAAAATTTAGGGGGGGGGCCGGTCCACTCTTTCCCCCCGTGGATACGGGCCAGGCTTCCTTCCTTGTAGAAAGACCTCCTTAAGACTTGCCAGGTAGATACCTCGGATGGATACCTAACTGTTGACATTAATTGGACGGGCCTGCGCGCAGTGTTGCCAATTAGGGAAATTAAAATTTTCCTAAGTTTGGGCAAAAAATTAGAAATTTTTGTTTATAAATCCGTACCTATACGTCCGAGTGCAAGTCAACTTACGCCAATCGAACATTTGTCCTAACAAATGCAAATACAGATTGTTACAATGGGTTAATTAGGGAACGCACGAAAAATTCGTATTTAGGTTTTAACACTTAATTTTTCTAGTTTTTTTCCTTACTTTTCTGTTTACCGTAATATATTTTTGGTAATTAGAAGTTTTGTTCCTTAAATATCGTCATAATACTTGTAGGATATATTAGTGGTGCACCAATGTTTAATTTAAGATAGTTTGCATCTGTCTGGTCGCAGTGTTACCAGCTACAGAAAATTTTAATTCCAGATTTTAGGGGAAATTTTGGAAAAAATATCTGTTTTGTCTCTATTATTTCCCTCTTGTTGGCTATATCGGACCAAACGTACCAGTATCTGGAAGTCTCGTCTTTGCTCTACACAACGCACTATGGAAAGTTTCAATAGGATAATTAGAGGAAGTACAATTGAGGTTTACAGTACACCTTGTTCTCTAATTGGGAAGATGACTGTGATTTTTTAAAGGTAGAATGAGATATTTTTTATTGACATGCTTACTTTATTAGATATCGTCACAATACTTGTAGGAGGGATATATTAGAGGGATACCAAAGCTTATTTTAAGATAGTTTGTGTGTGTCTGATAGTAAGTAGTGTTGCGAGCTACAGAAAATTTTAATTCCAGATTTTAGGGGCAAATTTTGGAAAAAAAATTCCCTTTTTTATTTCTATTATTTCCTGCTTGTTGGCTACATTCGAACAAACGTACCAGTATCTAACAGCCCCATCCTTAGCCTACATAGTGCACCATAAAAAGTTTCACTAGAATAATTAGAGAAAGTACAGTTGAGGTTTATAATAAACCATGTTCTGTAAATGATAAGAAACTGGTGAATTTCTGAGGTAGAATGATATTTTTTAAAAATGTTCTTGCTTACTTTGTTAGATATCGCCATGATACTTGTAGGATATATTCTTGGAGTACTTAGGTTTATTTTTAGATAGTTTTCGTCTGTCTGATGGCAGTGTTTCCAGGCAAAACAATTAATTCCCGCTTTTAGGTGAAAAATTTGGAAAATTTCCCTTTTCCCCTCTATTATTACCTTCTTACTGGCTACATTGAAACAAACGTACCACTACCTGAAAGCTTCCTCTTTGCCCTACAGAACGCACCATAAAAAGTTTCAATAGGATAATTACAGAAGCTGTGACCCCGGCATATTTGATTTTTGCTTGTGAGGCGTAAAAAGTGTCAAAATTTCATGTGATGATAGAATTTTTTCTTTCCCTCTTTGGATGCAAGCAAGCGACTTCAGGATTTCACTGTACCTTGTCAACACACCAAAGATTTTTTTAGGTGACTTGAACCCATATAGCAGCAGTGGTACTAGATACAAAAAATTTTGAAATTCGGTTAGGGAATTTTTTGTAAATTTTCACCCCTAAATTTCCCTCAATAATTTCCCAACCATTGGCAACACTGTAATGCAACTTATACCAAAAAATAACCACATCCATTTTCTAAAAAACAAGGACTTAACCATATCAATCGAATGAATGGTTTTTGAGCAATAAGTCACTAACTGGAAATGTAGGAAAACGCCAAAAATGACCTGGGGCCGAAAGGAATAATCACACAATTTTGCTAGTATATATGTACAAAGAAACAAAAAAATTTGTAAGTTACGAGGGCTTCGACTCAAGTTCTGTTGATTGTTTCAATAATCTGCAACGTAAATCAATAAATAATAGTTGCCAGAAAAAAACAGAAATTTGAAAAAAAAAACATGAAAAAGAACGATGTTTTTTATTGAAAAAAACTTCACAGAAAAAAAACCGTTTTTTTACAACACTAATCCTAGACGCTGCTGTAGGCGTAGAACAGGCAAATATCGGGGAGAGTTTGTTATTGTGCACACAACGTTGCTCTGAAGTCTCTGCAAAGCCCGCGTATAACAAGGTGCGGAGAAAGCCCATGCTGGCGCAGCATATGTGACTATTGGTCCAACTAGCATTTTATATAATGTAACTTTGCTCTGCATATTCAGGGCAGGTGAGCGGAAAAGTCCGGCTAGGGTTCGTAGTCTAGCACTAGCCTTATTTCTTTGGGAGTGCATGTGGTATTTAAGGGTAACCCTTTTATATAGTATTACTCCTGAATATTTAACTTTATCTTTCCATTCTATTGGTGTGTTATATAGAGTTAGTTGGTCGTTTGGTTTTCGTTTGTATTTCTTAGTAAACTGTATGGCTTCACACTTTTCTGCATTGACTTTGATTTTCCAACGCTTAAACAAGGGTTTGAATTCGTTTAGATGTTTTTGTATGTACTTCGTCACCTGATTTGGCAAGAATGGTGATATATACACGATTGTGTCATTAGCATACATTGCTATCTGTGTTTTGGTTGTTTTCGGTATATCATTAACATATATTAGAAAAAGAAGTGGCCCTAACATGGATCCCTGAGGGACTCCTGCTTCAATGTCTTTTTCCTTAGTGGTTTTGTCGTATATTATATTTGTCTGTGATAAATTCTATTACGCGCACTAATTGTGTGCCGTAGAATGTTGTGCTCTAAATCCGAATTGTTCAGGTGTGATTATATTATATGCTGAGAGAAATCTTCTGAGTCTTCTGAACACTATCCTTTCGGCTACTTTGGCAATTGTATTCAGAAGACTGATAGGTCTATAGTTCTGAGGAAATTTAGCATCCTTGTTGCGTTTATGAATGCTTATCACCTTGGCTATTTTCCATGCATTTGGAAAACAGCTAACTTTCAATATGTTTTTTAGTGACATTTTTGATATTTTATTCTCAAAGATGCGGTTTTTATATGCGGATATTGCTTCTTTTATGCATACTCTATATCGATTTACGATCGCTTTATAAAGTGGGTCTCGAGTTTTGTTATATTTTTTGTGAAGTCGGTTCCGCGTTTTTATCATATCTAAGATTTTCGGGGGTAGTGTTTTTAAATCTATCTTATTAGCTGTAGAGGGTATAGTTTTTTCTGAAGTAGTTTTAATAAGTGTGGTGAGGAAATTGACGGCAGTATCTGTATCTCCTTTTCATTCTCTCCTGTGTCATTGAACACCTTAAATAGCTCTTGATCCTCCTTAAGACTGAGAATGACCTTTCAGCAGAAGCCACAGTCACGGGTAAAGTTAGGAATGAAGCGAGAGTAGTCAAAACTTCAAGATAACTTGTCGCAAGAGTATTAAACTCTACGTATAGTAATATCGCCAATTCAAGAACAGTGTTGATCTTTGAAATAAGGTTTTTAAGTCCAGTGCGAAGGAAAATTAATTCCAATGGTATCGATGGACCAATGTCTTGCTAGTACTTCTGTAGTTCTGCAGCCTTACCTAAAATTTCTTCGTCTGAAAAGTTCACAAGTACTTTTGAGTATATGACTGAAAATTCATCAAGAATTGTCTCTAACGATGTGAAACGGTTATCTATTTCATTGTACGCGATATCTAAAAGTCTACTGTAAACACCTGAAGCAAGTCTCTGTGTCCGAAAACCGATGATCTACCATTTCATCCAAGTGTTTTTTCACTTTGGTTAACGAATACAGGGTTGATTTTCCACTTCGCAGTAACAGCTATGGCCTCTTGTTTTATTTGATGGTATTCTTCTCTATTTTTTTTTTCAATTCTAACCGGCTCTCTTCCAGTGTGTGTAAAGTTTTTTCAAGGTCAATTTCTTTAACTTGGTAAAGTTGCGGTGCGATGTTCAGATGTAACAATATTTTTGACACCATCAAGTCAGAAACACAAAATCGAAGGAATCCATGACTTTCGCCAATCGCACTGTTTCTAAAATTAGTATTTACAGGCAAGGTGCAGGGGGACCTTTAAAAGCCCTTGGACCCGTTAGGGTCCGGCTCCCCCGCATCGCGGGGTCTTGCGGTTTATAGATCCGGCACTGAATAAATAACTACCCCACATATTTACATTTTTTTCAAGATTCCATGTAAGTGACAGTAGATAGGGGTCACTTGCGGGTGTTTTTTTTCCTACTGCGCATGCGCAAACCCTTGACGCTGATTGGCTGGCGCAGGTCACGTGACCCCGCCACGCCCCTTCACGCTGATTGGCCACGCCCTTTTACGACCTCCAATTTAGGAGTATCTACTGCGCTGACTGGCTGGCAGCGGACACCCACCGATTGGCTGGCGCAGGACCACGCCGATTGGCTGGCGTCGGACCTCGCCCCCTTGACGCTGACTGGCTGTCACCGGACCCCGCACCCTTAACTCCGATTGGCCGGCCACGCGCACCTCGGGATATGGGAGTTTGCCACATGCCACATAAGATTCGTTCCCTTTTATGAGCACTTTACGAACTCATAGCAGATCGATAACCCATTCTCCATCCACCTATTTAACATAGCACATATAACATAAGACTATATAACATAGCAGATAATACATAAGATTCGTTCCCTTTTATGAGCACTTTACGAACACATAGCAGATCGATAACACATTCTCCATCCACCTATTTAACATAGCGCATAGCAGAGCTAATAAAAGACTATGGCTTATTTAACATAACATAGCAAAGATTCGTACCCTTTTATGAGCACTCTTTTTAAACATAGCAGAGAATAATGGGGGTGTATTCGCCCTCCATTTTGAGACCAATTTTTGACCTACTGCGCATATGCGCAAAACTGTTCCGATTCCGCCGGAGCAGAACTTCCGTTCTATTCATCAATGGTACCAGAACACACACACACACACACAGCAGACCGCAGATTGTTCCAGTTTAGGAGCAGACTACGGCTATGCGCAGAAACATAAAATAAGACATAACACCCCTGTTTTCTTTTACGAGCACTTTATAGCAACATAATAGAGCAGAGAATAAAAAATAACAACACACACACACACACTTGATTGCTTATGCGCAGTAAAATTAAATTTCCAATTAATTACACATTGCACGCATGCGCAGAAAAATTACACTAGACTACAGACTGTTCCAGTTGCAGTGCTGGTTCCGGTTCAATAGAGCAGATTACGTGCAACAAGCAGGCCATAAAAGACTATGACCTATTTTTCATCCCCTAAATAACATAGTATACACCCACACTTGGTTGCGTATGCCAAATCCGATTTAGTACAAATAACACGCATGCGCAGAAACATTTACATTTCCGATTCGACCATGCTGGTAAAGAATACCACACTTATTTCTACCTGGGTCTTATAGTTTATGTGGGATACGCCCTTTCTATGACAATTTTAACCGATTTGGATGAAACTCGGTATACAGGGGTTTTCGGCCATGCTGATTACGAATATTTATTTCTAGCTGGGTCTTATAGTTTATGTGGGATACGCCCTTTGTATGACACTTAAAAACCCAATCACTCGTAAACAAAGCCACATATCGAGGTCGTGTCTCCACATTAGGTACTACAAGTTCCAAAATAATGGCCATCGAGGTCAAAGGTCAAAATACTAAAAACCTAATAACTCGAAAACGGAGCCAAATATTGAGATGGTGTTTCCACATTTAGTAATTGGTCATCAGGTACTACAAGTTCCAAAATAATGACCATCGAGGTCAAAGGTCAACATACTTAAAACCTAATCACTCGAAAACGGAGCCAAATATTGAGATGCTGTTTCCAAATCTAGTAATTGGTCATCAGGTACTACAAGTTCCAAAATAATGACCATCGAGGTCAAAGGTCAACATACTTAAAACCTAATAACTCGAAAACGGAGCCAAATATTGAGATGCTGTTTCCAAATCTAGTAATTGGTCATCAGGTACTACAAGTTCCAAAATAATGACCATCGAGGTCAAAGGTCAACATACTTAAAACCTAATAACTCGAAAACGGATCCACATATTGAGATGGTGTTTCCAAATCTAGTAATAGGTCATCAACTAGTACATGTTAAAAAACGTACTGACTTTCGAGGTCAAAGGTCAAATATTTAAGCCTTAATAACTCGTAAACGTAGCCAGCAAGAGATTTCTGTGACCTATTCATTTTTTTGTTCCAAGCAGAAAAAGTGAAGAATGAATAAATTTTAGTGACTTATTTGCTATTGTACTAACGAGAAATCTCATTTGTAACTAGCTCAGAATTTCTGTACATTTTGGGTTATTCAAAATAATTTGGATGGACTAACGAAAAAGAAAGCAAAGATATGCCATTTTAGCTAGCTGAGAATTTAAAGAAAAAAAGAACCTACTCAATTTTCTATCAACGAGAAATGCCATTTCAACTACCTCAGAGTTTATGTGCCTTTTTGTGCTAAGGTCTATTTTAACTCTTCTTGACTAATTAAATAAACGAAGGAATATTGTACCAATGAGAAATGCCATTTTTCTAGACCATGTTCTAATATTTAAACAAACGAAGGGGTGGATTTGAGTGACCTATTCAATTTTGCACCAATGAGAAATAACGGCGTATTTTAAATCATTTTGTACTATTTAAATGAACAAACAATCGGATAAATTTAACCGGCTCAGAAGTGTACTATTTAAACAAACGAAGGTCTCTTGAGTGAGATTTCCAATTTTGTAGCAAGAAGGACTATTTTCTAACTAACTCAGAATTTCATTTCATATTGTAATACTCAAATTTTGATGGAGTGTTTAGTTTTGTTCGAACCAGAAAAATTTGATTGGATTATTTCCTTATGTACCAACTGGAAAAAGTGAAGGAATAAATTTGGGTAGAATATCTAGTTTTGTACCTAACAAAATAAGAAAAAGAAGTGAAGAACGAATAAAATTTGGATGGACTATTTTCTTATGTACCAACAAAAAAATGGAGCACCAGCGACAAAAAAGAAACCGAAGGAGGAATAAATTTGGGTGACCTAATCAGTTTTGTACTAAGCAGAAAAAAGCGAAGAAGGTAAAATTTAAATAGCTCAGTATTTATGTACATTTTTGTACTACTAAAATAAACGAAGGAATAAATTTGGGTGTTCTACAGAAGAAAACGGGGAAGGGCCATTTTATTTAATTTTGTAGTACTCAAAATATACAAAGATATAAATCTGTGTGACCCATCCAGTTTTGTACTAAGCAGAAAATTTGTTGGCTTTTTTAGAAAGACCATTTTATCTTTTGTATTCAGATTTTCCGGCTACTTTTTGTGCTCTACAAATAAATGGAGGAAAAGCAAAGAGAGACCATTTTATGTGCCTTTTGTAACGAAGAAACAAATTTGAAGGAGGTTCATTTTAACTAATCCTGCTGCGAGTAGATCAATTAGTACATAGTAAAAAATAAAACAATATGGCATTATTGCGACTTTCATTTTCGAATACATACGAATTAGGCCACTATGGCAAAAAATTCTACTCTCTCCTTATGCTTATTTGGAGCAGACTTAAGAGGACCAAGCATTAGAAACCCGCTAGTAGGGCGTCGATTCAGTAAACTCGTTATGCTTTAGAAAACAAAATCCATATTGGAGTATACCTTTTATACAACAAACAAGCTTCTTAGCCCCACTCCAGAAATTAGAAAACAAATTCTTTCTTCTACTGTCTTCGGCATGCATTTTAGACCAAGGGCAGCAAGACACTATATTAAATAACACTTCTGCTGGATAGAAATTCGATTCTCTCGATCTTCTGCTTTATCCGGCAAGTTTACTTGGAAATTATCCACATCTTAGAATTTATCAGGTTACATCTAGTAAAAGAAAACGAATAGATAATTTTGAGGCAGTTCCATATGGGTAAATACAGTATTAGTAGAAACGATAGTTTTTAATTAAGTAGAGATAAGGAGAGAGTGAAAAAACGGAAAATTAAATTTTAAATCATTATTATTATTATTTTAGAGGTCAAAAGGAAGAATAAATGAATTTGAGTGGCATATGTACGGAATTTAGTTTTGTACCGGGCAAAAAAGAAGTGAAGAATTAATAAAATTTGAATGGAATATTTTATTTTGTACCAGCTGGGAATTTAGTGTTGTACCATTGTATCAATTTAAGTATTTTGTACTATTTAGTACCACCGAGAAGGTGTAGAATATTTAGTTTTGTACCAAGCAGAAATTTGTTAGCTTCTTTATTTTGTATTAACGACTAAAACCTTTAACACATACTTGGTTGTGTGCATTACAATGGCCGAAGTTTTTCATTTCCCTGTGGTACAACGTAATGGTCGCCCCGCTTATTCTAGGTCTACAGTTAGATATTTTCGGTTGGATAATGGTATACAGCCATGTTTTGTTGAGCACAATGCCCACTATAACGATGTGGTAGACAATTATTTGATGGATAGATATTTGTTTAATAGTCGCTATAACAAATGGTATATGGTAGAATTTGTCAAGCATTTATCGCAGGTAGATATTAAGATAGACTTTTTGTCGTTGGTTACTCGTTTAACCGCACACAGTTCTCTTTTCCAATCAGCTACCTTTTTTGCCATGAAAACTAAGGGTAATAGTTATACTGTGACAGCTTTCTTTCGCTATGGGGGATGGTTTTTGTCACAATAAAGCTATACATACAGAATAATCCATTTGTTATTCTTTTTCACCAAGTTTCCAAATACCGCGAGGTCCAACAGATAGGTATCAGGAGATACCGCAAAAAGGCCAGTTTTACCACATCGTGTAAAGCAACCAAGTAAATCTGCAATCTGGATACTTGGCCTGAACTCGCACACATGATTCAGAAACTTTAATAACTCATCCAAAGTGTCCTGCGTTCCCCCATAGCGAAAGAAAGCTGTCACAGTATAACTATTACCCTTAGTTTTCATGGCAAAAAAGGTAGCTGATTGGAAAAGAGAACTGTGTGCGGTTAAACGAGTAACCAACGACAAAAAGTCTATCTTAATATCTACCTGCGATAAATGCTTGACAAATTCTACCATATACCATTTGTTATAGCGACTATTAAACAAATATCTATCCATCAAATAATTGTCTACCACATCGTTATAGTGGGCATTGTGCTCAACAAAACATGGCTGTATACCATTATCCAACCGAAAATATCTAACTGTAGACCTAGAATAAGCGGGGCGACCATTACGTTGTACCACAGGGAAATGAAAAACTTCGGCCATTGTAATGCACACAACCAAGTATGTGTTAAAGGTTTTAGTCGTTAATACAAAATAAAGAAGCTAACAAATTTCTGCTTGGTACAAAACTAAATATTCTACACCTTCTCGGTGGTACTAAATAGTACAAAATACTTAAATTGATACAATGGTACAACACTAAATTCCCAGCTGGTACAAAATAAAATATTCCATTCAAATTTTATTAATTCTTCACTTCTTTTTTGCCCGGTACAAAACTAAATTCCGTACATATGCCACTCAAATTCATTTATTCTTCCTTTTGACCTCTAAAATAATAATAATAATGATTTAAAATTTAATTTTCCGTTTTTTCACTCTCTCCTTATCTCTACTTAATTAAAAACTATCGTTTCTACTAATACTGTATTTACCCATATGGAACTGCCTCAAAATTATCTATTCGTTTTCTTTTACTAGATGTAACCTGATAAATTCTAAGATGTGGATAATTTCCAAGTAAACTTGCCGGATAAAGCAGAAGATCGAGAGAATCGAATTTCTATCCAGCAGAAGTGTTATTTAATATAGTGTCTTGCTGCCCTTGGTCTAAAATGCATGCCGAAGACAGTAGAAGAAAGAATTTGTTTTCTAATTTCTGGAGTGGGGCTAAGAAGCTTGTTTGTTGTATAAAAGGTATACTCCAATATGGATTTTGTTTTCTAAAGCATAACGAGTTTACTGAATCGACGCCCTACTAGCGGGTTTCTAATGCTTGGTCCTCTTAAGTCTGCTCCAAATAAGCATAAGGAGAGAGTAGAATTTTTTGCCATAGTGGCCTAATTCGTATGTATTCGAAAATGAAAGTCGCAATAATGCCATATTGTTTCATTTTTTACTATGTACTAATTGATCTACTCGCAGCAGGATTAGTTAAAATGAACCTCCTTCAAATTTGTTTCTTCGTTACAAAAGGCACATAAAATGGTCTCTCTTTGCTTTTCCTCCGTTTATTTGTAGAGCACAAAAAGTAGCCGGAAAATCTGAATACAAAAGATAAAATGGTCTTTCTAAAAAAGCCAACAAATTTTCTGCTTAGTACAAAACTGGATGGGTCACACAGATTTATATCTTTGTATATTTTGAGTACTACAAAATTAAATAAAATGGCCCTTCCCCGTTTTCTTCTGTAGAACACCCAAATTTATTCCTTCGTTTATTTTAGTAGTACAAAAATGTACATAAATACTGAGCTATTTAAATTTTACCTTCTTCGCTTTTTTCTGCTTAGTACAAAACTGATTAGGTCACCCAAATTTATTCCTCCTTCGGTTTCTTTTTTTGTCGCTGGTGCTCCATTTTTTTGTTGGTACATAAGAAAATAGTCCATCCAAATTTTATTCGTTCTTCACTTCTTTTTCTTATTTTGTTAGGTACAAAACTAGATATTCTACCCAAATTTATTCCTTCACTTTTTCCAGTTGGTACATAAGGAAATAATCCAATCAAATTTTTCTGGTTCGAACAAAACTAAACACTCCATCAAAATTTGAGTATTACAATATGAAATGAAATTCTGAGTTAGTTAGAAAATAGTCCTTCTTGCTACAAAATTGGAAATCTCACTCAAGAGACCTTCGTTTGTTTAAATAGTACACTTCTGAGCCGGTTAAATTTATCCGATTGTTTGTTCATTTAAATAGTACAAAATGATTTAAAATACGCCGTTATTTCTCATTGGTGCAAAATTGAATAGGTCACTCAAATCCACCCCTTCGTTTGTTTAAATATTAGAACATGGTCTAGAAAAATGGCATTTCTCATTGGTACAATATTCCTTCGTTTATTTAATTAGTCAAGAAGAGTTAAAATAGACCTTAGCACAAAAAGGCACATAAACTCTGAGGCAGTTGAAATGGCATTTCTCGTTGATAGAAAATTGAGTAGGTTCTTTTTGTTTCTTTAAATTCTCAGCTAGCTAAAATGGCATATCTTTGCTTTCTTTTTCGTTAGTCCATCCAAATTATTTTGAATAACCCAAAATGTACAGAAATTCTGAGCTAGTTACAAATGAGATTTCTCGTTAGTACAATAGCAAATAAGTCACTAAAATTTATTCATTCTTCACTTTTTCTGCTTGGAACAAAAAAATGAATAGGTCACAGAAATCTCTTGCTGGCTACGTTTACGAGTTATTAAGGCTTAAATATTTGACCTTTGACCTCGAAAGTCAGTACGTTTTTTAACATGTACTAGTTGATGACCTATTACTAGATTTGGAAACACCATCTCAATATGTGGATCCGTTTTCGAGTTATTAGGTTTTAAGTATGTTGACCTTTGACCTCGATGGTCATTATTTTGGAACTTGTAGTACCTGATGACCAATTACTAGATTTGGAAACAGCATCTCAATATTTGGCTCCGTTTTCGAGTTATTAGGTTTTTAGTATTTTGACCTTTGACCTCGATGGCCATTATTTTGGAACTTGTAGTACCTAATGTGGAGACACGACCTCGATATGTGGCTTTGTTTACGAGTGATTGGGTTTTTAAGTGTCATACAAAGGGCGTATCCCACATAAACTATAAGACCCAGCTAGAAATAAATATAATATTCGTAATCAGCATGGCCGAAAACCCCTGTATACCGAGTTTCATCCAAATCGGTTAAAATTGTCATAGAAAGGGCGTATCCCACATAAACTATAAGACCCAGGTAGAAATAAGTGTGGTATTCTTTACCAGCATGGTCGAATCGGAAATGTAAATGTTTCTGCGCATGCGTGTTATTTGTACTAAATCGGATTTGGCATACGCAACCAAGTGTGGGTGTATACTATGTTATTTAGGGGATGAAAAATAGGTCATAGTCTTTTATGGCCTGCTTGTTGCACGTAATCTGCTCTATTGAACCGGAACCAGCACTGCAACTGGAACAGTCTGTAGTCTAGTGTAATTTTTCTGCGCATGCGTGCAATGTGTAATTAATTGGAAATTTAATTTTACTGCGCATAAGCAATCAAGTGTGTGTGTGTGTGTTGTTATTTTTTATTCTCTGCTCTATTATGTTGCTATAAAGTGCTCGTAAAAGAAAACAGGGGTGTTATGTCTTATTTTATGTTTCTGCGCATAGCCGTAGTCTGCTCCTAAACTGGAACAATCTGCGGTCTGCTGTGTGTGTGTGTGTGTTCTGGTACCATTGATGAATAGAACGGCAGTTCTGCTCCGGCGGAATCGGAACAGTTTTGCGCATATGCGCAGTAGGTCAAAAATTGGTCTCAAAATGGAAGGCGAATACACCCCCATTATTCTCTGCTATGTTTAAAAAGAGTGCTCATAAAAGGGTACGAATCTTTGCTATGTTATGTTAAATAAGCCATAGTCTTTTATTAGCTCTGCTATGCGCTATGTTAAATAGGTGGATGGAGAATGTGTTATCGATCTGCTATGTGTTCGTAAAGTGCTCATAAAAGGGAACGAATCTTATGTATTATCTGCTATGTTATATAGTCTTATGTTATATGTGCTATGTTAAATAGGTGGATGGAGAATGGGTTATCGATCTGCTATGAGTTCGTAAAGTGCTCATAAAAGGGAACGAATCTTATGTGGCATGTGGCAAACTCCCATATCCCGAGGTGCGCGTGGCCGGCCAATCGGAGTTAAGGGTGCGGGGTCCGGTGACAGCCAGTCAGCGTCAAGGGGGCGAGGTCCGACGCCAGCCAATCGGCGTGGTCCTGCGCCAGCCAATCGGTGGGTGTCCGCTGCCAGCCAGTCAGCGCAGTAGATACTCCTAAATTGGAGGTCGTAAAAGGGCGTGGCCAATCAGCGTGAAGGGGCGTGGCCAGCCAATCAGCGTGAAGGGGCGTGGCCAGCCAATCAGCGTGAAGGGGCGTGGCCAGCCAATCAGCGTCAAGGGGCGTGGCAGGGTCACGTGACCTGCGCCAGCCAATCAGCGTCAAGGGTTTGCGCATGCGCAGTAGGAAAAAAACACCCGCAAGTGACCCCTATCTACTAGTGAGTCTATGGGTTAAGGAACCCACAGGTTCGTAATCTCAGAAGGAAGTCCTCCTAACTGGATCCTATGCTGTGCCAACCCAGTCCATGACTGTTCTTACTCACCTCCCAAAAGACTCTTTTCACCAGGTTTCACACCGACAGAACTATGCGACCCGCTCTATTTGTCCACCGTAGATGTCTCGACTTCAATATTCCTATGATATTCGGTAAGCTGATTAAGGGATTTAGGATTTTCAGGTTTGCTCGTGGCTTTCGGCATCTATGGCCATTTAGACCGTCACGTATGAAGGGTGACGTCTCTCGGCGAGCAAACTATCCGGGGAAAGGGAAGAAAGAAAGCGCCCTGGGACCTATAAGTTAGGTACCACCCAGGCATTTGCTTGGTGTGAATGAGGAAAACCCACGAAAACCTCATTCAGGGTGGGTGGCCTGAAAAAGCGTTTTACACTCTTCTGACTGAGTGCACCCAGCGAAAATCGAACCCGGGCGCCTTCACACCCTAATCACGATTGGGAAATCCACAGTTGTGTAACTTTCTGAATTCACACGTTCGTTCAATTCCTTTCGCGCCAAGTTTTTTTAAATTAAACATAAAAAGTACAATTTTATGAAAATTTCTTGGACTTATGAAATAGTCTCAGGATCAGTAAAAAAAGAAAAAGAAACAACAACAAAAATCAACGTCCCTTTACGCTACAAGAGATGGGTGAGTATTGAAAACGAGTTGTTAACAATGAATTGACGTTATGAGAGCGTGATAGGAATCGAGAGAATCTCGAGTAATTTAGAAAAATGTTCTCCGAAACAACTTTGATTGCGAACTGTTCAGGCTACTGGGAAAGAAAAGTGAAGGAAGCAATAGCAATACTAGAAGAACCTCAATAGGGATAGCAGTCTTCAAACTCAGCAAAACATGGCTTCCCCTCACTGGAAGAAAACGTATACAAAACAACCCATCGGGATTTAGATCTCTGGGGTTCCGGCATCTATGGTCATTTAGCCCTTCACGTTTGAGGTATGACGTTCCTCGGTGATCACACTATTCGGAGAAAGGGAAGGAAGAAAGGATTGGGGAAAGACGGAAGCAGCCTGGGACATATATGTCAGGTACCACCCCGGCATTTGCCTGGTGTGAATCAGGAAAACCTCATTCAGGGTGGCCTCACCGGGAATCGAACCCGGGACCACTCGCAACGAAGGCGAGAGCGTTAGCGACTTTGCTATGCGGGCCACAAAACAACCAATCAGTACTTGCCAACCAATTACAACTGAGGAAACAGACTGACGCTGATTGGATGTCGCCACTGACCAATCAAATTCCGCCTCCATCCTGCCAGCACCTATAAAAAAAGGCTTCTAATTTTCGTCCCCCATAGATTGCAATGAAGAGTTGTTGAAGATGCCGTGCTTTGCTGAAGAAGACGCCGACACACCGGGAGACCTTGCGGTGTTAACGAAGGTGTGTTCACCAACCAAGAAGAAATTATTCTTTACATAAAGAGTATAATTTAGAGAAGAGTTGTGTGTTAAATAAAGAGTAAACTGAAACAACACACATACACACACCGCTTGCTGGAGAAATAACATTTGTTTTCCGTCGGCTGGACCCCCTATTGTGCGTCAAGCTTCGCGCTGGCCATATAGGTTGAACAGCCTTTGGCGACAGTCGGCTGACGGGAATTCAATATTATCTCTCTGGGATAGCATAAGGAAGCATATACACGAAGTTAGAGAAGACCCTAACCCCTAAGTCTCACCAACCCAAGTCTAACGAAGTGTGCATCGGTCCTTATCAGGACCATGCCGCGACCACGAAAGAAGACTCCGTTAAGAAGGCAATCCCATGAAGAAGGACGAATTGATCGGCACACCAAGAAGGATGCGAGCAAAAACAGCGAAGAATACATATCGCAAGAAGAATACTATGCGTTTATGTCCACCAAGCCTATCTGCATCGAGAATAGCAGCTGCCTTAACAAGGAAGACGCCAGAACCATCATAAATGAGAAGATAGACCCCGAAGAGTATTACATATTAGAAAACAGAGGGATACTTCAAAGTTTTCTTCAAGTCAGAGCCTACGAAAGAGATCTTCATGAAGATCTTCCAAAACAGTAACTTTGGCCCACGTGCTGTGATTCAGAACAAGTTCGGAGAGAGACACAAGAAAGAAAACCCACCAAACTTAGACACACCACATCAAGAAGAGCCTGACCAACATAAATCTGAACGTCGTCACCTAGCAGAGAAAATAGAAGATGGAAGCACACAGGCAGAGAAACCAAACCGCACACAAGTGAATAACCAAAGTTCCGGCCCTTCTAAGAGCCAACAGGTGAAAAACCAAAACATGTAGGTGGAACACCAAACATTACAGATGATAAAACCACAAACAATTAAAGCAAATGGCCCTTTCAAGGACCACGAATGAACTGCCCACATTCAGGACAACGACCAATCAGATGTCACCCGCTCACAGATGATCAACCAATCAGAAGACGCCAAACTCACGAAGAAGACAAACCAAACAGAAGCAACAAGATCCCAAGACGCAACAGCCAGCCAAGAAAAAGAGGGGGACTTTCATGTCGTGAAGAGAAAAAAACAGAAAAACAAAGAACGCAACAGAGGCTTCCGAACCACACAGAGTGACTCCAAAACCAACCACATACACCTGTGTCATTAAAGGTGTTCCAACCACAACCAACATTGATCATATTAGAAGTGCACTAAAGAGACAAAACATTCAATTCACGAACATCGTTCGTATACAAACAAAGGAAGGACCAGCACCCATGCTGAGGATGTTCTCAACCAGCGCTTCTGATGTCAATCGACTTACAACAATAGGACTAAGAACTGACAACACACATTACAAAGTTGAAAACTCGATATTACAACCTAGACCGATGCCATGCTGGAATTGCTACCAGTATGGCCATCGTAAGACCCAATGCACGGCACAGAGAGTTTGGTTTCGTTGCGGTGGCACACACAGCAAGGACTGCGGTAAACCAATAAATAAGAACTTTTGCGCAACATGCAAAGAAGACTCACACAGAACCGGAAGCAGCAGATGCCTGCTGAAACCTAAAAGCTACACAAAGAACAGAATCGCCAATGTCTCAATAGAAGACACAACAAGCAAAACTGGCCCTTTTCAGAGCCAGAAAACAGACCAACCACCAGCAACAAGTGAAGAGCAAACCATTCCTATAGAAGAACAACCGAAAATAGCCATAGAAACAGCAACAAATCATATCATCACTTGGGTCACTACTGTACTCACTATCTCCACTCCGCAGAAAACAATAGATGCAATCCAGATAGCAACCACAAAAGTAATCTCCAAGACCATCAACGCACTAAGCACCACAACTGGAAAACTACACATCACTAAACCCACGTACGCAGATAAAATAAGGGAAGTAGGAAAGAAACCAAGACCAGAAGAACAACCAACCATAGCCAACAGCGACAAGGAAGTCTACCCTCAAAATTCACGCAGTAGAAGCAGCGGAGGAAGTAGCTGCAGCCTGCAAACCGATGACGACTCAAGCACCACAGACAATGGACCATGAATAGGACAATTGCATGTTAAAAAAATAACAGATATCCCCACTAACAAAACACCTCCACAATACAGACAACACAGATTAGTGTAATCTAACATATACAGATAGGTTTTTGCAACTTAAATTAACACATAAATTAATAATTTATTAATACAGACATTTTTACATGGATTTTCACCACCCTTCTCAAGTGGTTTTGCCATGTAAATACTATTGCATGCAGCAGAACCGATACAGGTTTTCCCCCCCCCCCTGGTTTCCAGGTTTTTTATCCCTCTATCAAAACATAATAAAACCTTCTTTCGCGCTTTCCTATCTTCTGATTTACTCTTCTTTCCTTCTATCTGACACTACAATTACAGACACGCGTGTAAATGTCTACCGAATAGATAGAAACCGCGAGACACACCCACCGACAGCAGCTTTAGTTTACTAACTGCATGGGGGAGAGGCATGTAGAATGTTGGATGATGCCTTACCCACTATCCAGGGCGCGGGCTTTCCCGAGGGGCGTCCTTATTTTTAACTTTTCTGTTTCTGGTCCCCCATACTTCTCCCTGAAGACGAGAACAATTATATTCTAGAAACATGTTGTCCAGCAGAAACGCACATGGCCTGAAATAGGACCACGAACCCTTTGAACTAGAAATGATTCTTTTTCTACTGTCATTATTTGATTTGATTTGATTTCAGTTTAGCGTCCCTTTCAGCAGCGAGGCTATATGAGACGTGGGATCCGGACCACATGAGCTCCCGCCGGAAATCGAAGCCGGGTATCCCACGACAAAGGTGCATACGCTAACCGCTTATCAACTAATGGGGGCGCGGTGGCTCAGTGGTAGAGCGTTCACCTCCGGTGCTTGGGGTCCCTGGTTCGATCCCAGCTCGCGCCATGTAGACTTTGTGGTGGACAAACACCGTGCTCGTGGATTTTTTCGGGGTTCTCCCACTTTCTTCATTCCACCATTTCACTCATTTCTCAGTATGACCGTCTCCTTTAGCCTAACCGGCATAACCGTGGAACGTTAAACTTACAGACTTCATTTTTTTTTTTCATTTCGCTTATCAACTAGGGAGCTCTCAGTCATTATGTCTCGCACTGTTGGGAATAGTGTAGGAGTACAATAATTGTTGGTGACATTCTTCATTCCGGAATAGAAGGACGCTTTCCCACTGGAATACGTTAGTAGCATTCACATTAAAATGGCTATCAGGTGACTAAAAATGCCACAAATGTTTTCGGAAATTATCGATATGAAACAACCAACACTTGAAATGAGGAACTGCGTATATACCATCAAAAAATAACAATGAAACAACAACAAAAAAAAAAAAAAAAAAAAAAGAGAAAAAAATCTGCATCAATGCTAGATGCATTAAAGCATGAGAAAGCTTTCGTGAATTCCAATCTGTGCAGGAACCGTGGTCATAAAAGTTTCCAGTTGGCAAGCATTTGTAGTGGCCACCGTTCTACGTGTTACAGAAAGAAGAAAACGTTAGCATCTACACACATTTACGATTTGTGTGTGTAGGAAAAAAATAAAATTCAGAAAAGAAAAACCTTCGGCAACAGCTCTAGGTTCAGTGTTGCTGCCAAATGTCAGCATGAAACAATTTTAGGAGTAAGAAAGTACAACGCTGGTGGAATTCACAAGCATTTAATTTACTTTATTGTTAGAAGCTTGCCTAATGTATTAATCCCTGTACTAATCCTTTGTTCCCTTAGTCTGAAACGATAAAATTATTATTATTATTTTGACGGTATAACTTCCCTAAAGAGAGACCACCGAAAGTAGTAAAACATTTGATGTAACTAGTGGCGAAGAAAATGAAAATGAAATGACATCTTTTAAGTTTTACGTCCCACGCTTATGCCGGTTAGGCTAAAGGAGACGGTGATGATGAGAGATGAGTGAAATGGTGGAATGAAGAAAGTGGGAGGAAACGGGAGAACCTCGAGAAAACCCACGAGCACGGTGTTTGTCCACCACAAAGTCCACATGGCGCGAGCTGGGATCGAACCAGGGATCCCAAGCACCGGAGGCGAACGCTCTACCACTGAGCCCCCGCGCCCCCCGCACTAGTGGCGAAGAGTCATTGCATAAACACCGGAGGTATACATATATATATATATATATATATATATATATATATATATATATATATATATATATATATATAAGCTAATTACAGTTACACTTACTCAAAAATTAGAACTGTTCCTTAAAGTTACATCATCTATCTAATATAACTAACATAGAGTTTGTTTGTTTGTCTGTCTGTGTGTGGTCTGAGGACCAGACGAGTGGACCTAAGGTTACCAAATTTTGGTTATGGGTCCCTTGGTCCAGGCCCCAAAGAGGAAGCTTTTTTTTTAAAAAAAAAAACGAACCAGGGGGGTCTCGGGGGGGGGGTCGTTTACCGCAAAAGTAGTAGAAAATGACCGATATTAAGTGTCGAATTCACTGTTTTTGCGGTCGCTGAGATCAATGGTGACACTTGCATTAGCACTGACTTGCAAATTCAGCCACCATTGTATGCGGGCCGGACTCACCTGCGGGGGGGGGGGGGGGTACCGAGACATGTAAAATATAATCCAAAATGACCGATATTAGTCTTGAATCCAGTTTTCGTGGTCGGTGAGATGAATGGAGATACTCCCACAGGCGTTGACTTCCAAATACAGTCCAAATGCGAAGAATGGATATTTCAGCTAGTAACTAATATAAATAAAATAACGAGTTTGTTTGTGTGTGTCTGTCTGCACGCACGTCGTTAGCGGGGGGTTGTGGGACGCATCTCCCCAGATTTTAGTCAAATATATTTAAAGAAACTATACTACTTTGTGTATATATAACTTTTGTCGGAAAGAGGATTTTGAGTTTGATTCATCCAACACCCCCAGATTTAAAAAGCTAACGACGACAGTGCTGTCTGTGTGTGGCCTGGGTACTAGACTAGTGGACCGAGAGTAACCAAATTTTGGTCATGGTTGCCTTGGTCCAGGCCCCAGACCAAGACGAAGCGTTTTTTTTTTAATTCGAACTAGGGGGTCCTGGAGGGGGAGGGGTGTTTAACGGGACATGTAAAAGTAGTAGAAAATGACCGATGATTCATTGTTTTCGCGTTCGCTGAGATCAATGGTGAAACTCCGATCGCATTAACTTCGAAATCCACCCCATTCGGCTACGGGCCCGGGGTCACCGGGGGAGCGACACCGAAACATGTAAAGATAATGCACCATGACCGATATTAATGTCAAATCCATAGTTTTGGCGTCTGAGATCAATGGTGACACTTCCATTAGCAATGACATTCAAATGCAGCTACCATTGTATGCGGGCCGAGGGTCACCTGCGGGGGAAGGGGTACCGAGACATGTAAAAAATAATCCAAAATGACCGATATTAGTGTCAAATCCACAGTTTTCGCGGTCGCTGGGATAAATGGTGATACTCTCACAGGCGTTGACTTCCACATGCAGCCCCCATCGGCTGGGGCAGAGGCGTATTTTTCAAATTTCGAGCCAGTGAGTCTCAGGAGGCGTTTACTGGGATACGTGAAAGTAGTAGAAAATGACCGATATTTTTTCCTTTTTTTGTTCAGTTTGTTTGCACAGATATATCTGACCCATGTGAAAAATGGAAAATGAGATGAAATAAACTTTTGAGTTTTACGTCCCACGGTTATGCCGGTTAGGCTAAAGGAGACGGTGATAATGAGTAATGAATGAAATGGTGGAATGAAGAAAGTGGGAGGAAACGGGAGAACCCCGAGAAAACCCACGCACACGGTGTTTGTCCACCACAAAGTTCACTTGGCGGGAGCAGGGTTTGAACCCGAGACCCCTAGCACCAGAGGTGAACGCTCTACCACTGAGCCACCGCGGCCCCCCATGTGAAAAATGGGTATATTCGGCTAGTAGAGAATATAATTTAACGAAGGTGGTTATGCTCTTTAGGCTAAAGGGTATGGATGATTAATGGAAGCGAGTGATGATGGAAAAACAGGTGGAATGATAATGCGGGAGGAAAGGAAGAACCCAAGAAAACCTACGGACATGACGATGTCCAGCACAAACTCACATAGTTAGCAAGGAAACAGACCGCGGTAGTTCAGTGACTGAGCATTCACGTATAATGCGTGCAGGCCCGGAACCAGAGGGGGGCTAGGGGTCCTGCCCCCCATAACTTTTCGTGGCCCCTCCATACCTCAATAGAAAAAAACACAATTTAGATATGTGTAAGAGAATTTTTAATGACTTGCCCCGCCCAAAACATATTCATGGCCCCTTAAACCTCTGTGGCTGGTTTCGGACCTGAATGCATGGGGTCTCTGGTTCAATTTCAGCTTGTCAAGTGAGCTTTGTGGTAGACAAACGCCGTGTGCGTGAGTTTTCTCCATGTTCTCCTGTTTCCTTCCACCATTTCATTTATTCTTCTTCAGCCTACACGGCATAACCATGGGACGTAAAACAGAAAGAATTAATTTCATTTCATTTTTCGAACCAGGAACCCTATACACCAGATGTGAGGACTTACCACTGAGACACAAATCCCTTTTTACAGTTATCTTCTACATTCTGTGACGGTTGAAACGAAAGGAGTAGTGACCCACGTGCCATGCAGTTTCCGATTTCTCATTTATGTATGACATTACAGGAACTCTATAAGCTAAAATTTCCTCATTCTAAGGAAGTGGTTACAATACATTTTGCTTTACAGAATCAACACGAGATACTGTAGTCAACGGCGTAGTTTAGGAAATATACAATGAAACAAAAATAGTATCCAATGCACGAAAGAAAAAAAAAACTACTTAAGGTCAGAAATTGTTTACGTAGTTCTAAATACTACTGCAGACTGTATCGCAAGCGAAACTGAATCAGAAGAAGGAAGAGCAGCTTACTTAATGTTGATTGCTGTTGCAAAGAGAGAGAGAGAAAATTTCACATTTACAGATAAAATACACGTTATAGCACCGAATTTTCAGCATTGATATGGCAATTTTAGTAGTTTTGAACAATGTACTGATGTAAATAATTCCAACCCCGCAACCGAGTGTCCACCTCTATAAATAACTGTGATATGCTCTACCGAACTTTAAAGAGTATTGTTATATACGCTACATAGCGGATTTCTTTCTGGAGCAAATCGTTTAAGGTTGATGTAAAGGGACATGCTTTGCCAATAGATGTCACTATAGTCTTTGTATCTGTCTCATGTATTTTTTACCTTTCACGAAAATTTACAATTTCTCCTACAAATTTCAACCTAGAGACTTCAAATTTTTAGAGAAGGAACTTTATAACTTATCAAAGGCAACAATCCGTGCCGATTTTTTATTTAGATTTTCCTTCGTTGTTGAAATAGTTATACTTTTTTTAAGCCTCCACTTTCCCCTGCCTTTGCCATTTCATATGGTCTTATTAAATGGCAGACGCTACTGCCTCTTACTTGTAATTCTCTCTCTACTACTTTTTTTTTTTAATTTTTTATTTCGTATGATTTCTCTCCTCTTTTTATGATTGGCCTCAGTTAGGGTGAGGCGAGGCTTACCTTTTATTGGCATGATACCTAAAACAAAATTTAAATCATGCCTTATTCTTACTTTTTTTCTTATTGTTTTTATTTCCTTTTTTAAAAAATTGAAAAGATACACAAAGACACATACACACACACACACACACACACACATACTACATACATATACATGAGCAGGAAACACCTTGCATAAAGTGTAAAGGTATGAGGTGAAAAGAGAAAAGAAATAATTAGTAAATAATTTAAACAAGTATTACAGGTTTTTTTCTTTAAATAGTTATCTCCCCTGTATGAATTTATTTCTTCATGTTATTTATACCTGTCTTTCCTACTAAAAAAGAAAGTTCTTTGAAAGAACTTCCAGATTTCCAATTTTTCGTTAGTTGTTAGTTCTGGAAATCTACATCAGAACTGTTTTGGTCTGTCTGAATTTCCCTCACCAGCTTTGTAAAGTCTTCTTATTTTCTCTCTTCTTCTAAAACATTTGTTATATTTTAAAATCCTGCCACCACTAGCAAAACACTAAACAAGGCACTATACACTAACATAAATAAGAACGTGAAGGTTTAAGTTCTGAAATTGTCATCAGAACTTAGTTTTTTTTTTCTGTTTGATTAGTTTTATTTTCTTCTAATTCCTTATTTAGTTATATTTACAATGTAGGGTATCGATCTTGTTAATTTCTTTTTCTTTCATCGTTTCTTGATACATATCTTGCAACAAATTGTAATTTTCCTAATTTCATTTTATCGCTTATTAAAGTTTGTATATTATCCCTTTTTAATAGGTCTCTTATTTCCCTTATTTTGATATTTGTTATATAATTATTGCAATTCCAGAAGACATGTTCTGGTGTTTGTACTTCATTACATGTACATTTATCGTCATTAATTATATTGAGTCTTCTTAGATGAGATTTATATGGTCCATGTCCAGAGATGTATTCTATTAATTCACTGCTTATTGTTCCCATTTCTTCTTTATTTTTAAGTTTGGGATAATGGTTCTTGTTCTTTGTCCCTTTATCGAATCCCTCCATTCATCTTTCCACTTCCGTTTAATCAGTTTGTTAATATCGTCTTCGGTGCTTGGCAATTCTCCCGTAATTTCTAATATCTTCGTTCTCTCATTATTCTTTAGCCACGTCTTAATACATCTTCTTAATATCTGAAGATGTATGGGTTCTTCATTGGCCAAAAGTTGTATTGCTTCTGCAGAGATAGTTTTTATGATGCCATGAGTTCTAATTAGCATTAATCGCTGCACTCTTATTAATTTTTGCTTAAGGTTTTGTTTAGAAACAGTCTATGACCCCAGATTCCGGAACAATATTGTGCAATAGCCATTAGAATAGCTTTGTTATACAATTTATTTATTTATTTTTTATTTTATTTTTTTGTCAATTTTAAAATCTTTTATAGCGACTGTTAATAGTTTGTTGGCTATTTTTTTCATCTTCTCTGTTGTTTCAGTTATATGTGTTTCGTAGTTTAGCCGTTTGTCTAGCCATACGCCTAAATATTTGAATTCATTCACAATTCCTATTTTAGTGTTCCTAATTTTGATTATGGGTTCTCTGTAGAGTTTGGCCAAATAGTGTAATTTTCGTTTTATTTACCGATAGAGTTAATTTATTTTCTATACACCATCTTTCTAGATTTTCTAATATTATATTTCCTTTTTGCTTTATTTGTCTTCTTGAGGATGCTGTCATCACAACTGCTAAATCGTCTGCATATCCAACTACGCCTAATGTTTCTTTTAGATTGTTTAGTTTTCTTAAACATGGTTGGAAAGTAATGTCCCACATTGTAGGTCCGCATATTGAACCCTGTGGGCATCCTTTGGTGCTTATTGTTGTTATATCTTTTCCTGGAGATTTTAATGTAATCGTTCTGTCAGTATAGTAATCCAGCATGATGTTGTAAAGAGCTTTACTAATTTTTAGTTTTTTGAGTTCTTTAAAAAGTGCGGGCCACCATAGATTGTCAAAAGCACCACTAATGTCGGCATAAATAACAACTTGGTACTTTTCCAGTTTACCTTCTTCTATGAGGTCAATTTGTCTTTTAACAGCTGTTTCGGTGCTTTTGCCTTTTCTGAAACCATATTGCAATTTGTCATTATTTAAAATTCTGTTTTTGTTTATTCTTTCCACAATGGTTCGTTCGAAAAGTTTACTTATTACATTTAATAAGCAGATAGGTCGATAAGATTTTGGATCGTTATTTTTCTTGTCCTCTGACTTTTTGAATATGATTAAATTTACTTGTTTCCACCTTTTGGGAATTCGTCCGTTTTTAAAACACAAGTTGAAGAGTTTTGCTAAATATGGTGCCCATGTGTCAGCATTATGTTTAAAAATTTCCGATTTTATTCCATCCGGTCCAGGAGCTTTTTTGCTTTTAAGTCGTTTTATGTGATTTATTTATTGGTTTTCTATTACCTCTATTCTGTCTTCTAAAGGTAGTAATTGCATTTCTCTTCTAATGAAACTTTGTGAGTTATTATCTTCTTCAGGTATTTCCTGTGGTAATAGAGATTTTATTAGATAGTCTATTGTTTCTTCCCAGTTAGTTTATACGTACCATTTGTTCTTTTTAGAGTTGAGAGGGTTATAGGTGTTTTAACTTTATTACTTGTAATTTTGTAGTACTCACCCCAGGGATCTAGATTTAAATTAGTTTCAATGTATGTTTTGCAGCTGTTTTTCTTTGATTCTATTATTTTGTTTTCATATTTTTGTTTTAACTCTATATTTGTTTAATCTGTTTTGTCTTAGATTATTTTCTGTTGTATGTTGATAAAGTTTCCTAGCTTTTCTTTTCAGGTCTTGTAATTCATTGGTCCCGAAGGTATCTGTTTTAGTGTGTAATCGTTTAGTTGTCTTTTTTGTTTTTGTTGAGTTTTTAATTGCTAATTTTATTGTATTTTCTACTTTCTGGGCTAATTCATCTATGTTGCTCTCTTCTTCTATCTGTGGTAGATTTATTGTTTGCCAGAACTTTGTCCAATTTATCTTCTCTGGGTTATATATTAATGTTTCGTCTGAAGATTGAAAATAATTTGTTTCTTCTTGTTTGGTTGGTTTTATGATATCAAATATTATTATATTATGATCGCTTGTTGTTGCTGAATCGAGTAGTTTCCAATTTTTTATTTTATTACTCAATCTTGTAGAAGCTATTGTCTGATCAATGTTTGATTCCCCCTGACTGTTCTTAAATGTTGGTGGATTCCCTTCGTCATTTATTATTATTAGATTATTATTCATGACCAATTCTTCAACCTTTCCCCTCTATTGTCCGTTTTATTGCCGTGCCATAGTGTTGATTTGGCACTTGAATCCATGCATATTAAGATGTTTTCTCTTTATACATTTGACAAAATCTTTCTATATTATCCAAAAAGGTTGTATGTCCATGCAAAATTGACAATAACAGTTGATTAATTTAATGTTCCCTAGATTCGTTCTCAATCCCACACATACCGTCCAATTATTTCCAAATTGTGTTATATTTAATGTTTTGATGCTTTTATTTCTGTTTATGATTGCAGCTATTGGTTTCTCACCTACGTTTTGAGGAATCTGGATCTCTCCTGTGTGGTTTTTCGCAATAATTGTTTCACAGTCTCCCATGTTAATCAACTTGTCATTTCTTGTGTAAGGCTCTTGTACAACTATTATGTCTGCTTCTACTTTATTTGCTAGTTCTTTAATTTCATCCATAGCAGTCTTTGCTCCCATAGCGTTGATTTGAATGATTGTTAATTTTTCTTCATTTAAGAAATTTGTCATAAAATGCTTTTGAGTTTGTCATAATTTATCTTAAAATATTTTTTTTTCTGTATTTAAAAGTCGATTTTTGCGATTGTGCGCTAGTATAGCATTTTATATGTTGCACACTCTTGTTCGGTTTTAGCATTGCACTTTTTCTTTCTCTTGGTGCATGGGATACAAACCTTGGCTTTATCTTTATTCACACATCCCGACTTATCGTGCCCCCCCTGTCCACAGAAAAAAAAAACTTTCTCTTCTTTGCAGTGTTTACTGATGTGACCATAATCAAGACAAATATTGCATTTTGAGACAGTGATAAAGTCTTTTATTCCATGAGCTTCAAACATTAGACATACTCGTCATTCTTTCAAAAGTTTTCTTTTAATTTGGGAAGTTGCTTCAATAACTAGATGACATTTAGTTTGGTTTTTTGGTCCGGTTCTAAATCTAGGTTTAATTTCTTTGATTGCTTCTGTCATTTCTTGCTCTTCAAAGTTTTGCTCCACTAAAGTTTCGATGATCTCTTCATCTTTGAAATCAGCTGGAATGTTGTATATAATCAATAATGGTTTCTTCTTCGGTTTTTCTACTACAACAGTTTCGTTTAGTTTCTTGTTATTTACTAAGCTTCTCATGTCTTTTTCAGTGGCGGTTTCTACAATGATTGCATTTTTCATTGTTTTAACCGATGAAATTTTGATTTTCTCTTTAGCTGGATTGACAGCTTGAAACAATTTTCTCTTTACCTCCTTTATTTCCTCATTCCAATTCGCTTTTAAAAAGATGGTTGGCTTTTGTTTCGTTCGTGCATGTTCAATTTCCTGAGTTCTTCTACTTGTTTGTACTTGTTCCTTTGATCCTGTAAGGATTGCGGAATACAGTGGCCTCTCTTCTGTGGCTTTTCCCTTGTCGTTTTGTAATTTGGTGATTTCGATCTTTAATTTTTCATTTTCCTCTCTGAGCTTATTTATTTCGGTCCTTAGGTATTGGTTAACACCTTCTGTTTTTGATTGTTTCATTAACCATTTGGCTAAATGTTTCTTGATGCTTTTAGCTATCGTTGAACTGGCTTTGCTTTTTCTGACTGCTTGGTCAACAAAATCCATGGCCGTTTCGTAGTCCTTACTAATTTCAACATCGTTGTCTTCTTCTTGATCCTTTTCTCCTTCGACCTCATCTCCAGAGATACTTCCCTCTTGCTCATTTAAACTCATGCTGACATTGAGTTTGGTTGGTGAAACTTCTTTTTTCCCTTTCCCACTCTTTTCCTTCTTAGCTGGTGAATCTACCTTTCGTTTTTCACTAAATGTCTTTCCTTTATCTTCTGGATTCTCTCTTTGACTTTCGTTTCATCTGGTTCTGTTCACTTGTGTGTTAGAGTTGGTTGTTTGTCTTTGTTCCTGTTCGTACTTATCTAGGATATCCTCATAAGAACTGCCCGAAAAGTTTGGCCTCCTATCCATTGGAATTTTGGCTTGTATCTTTGTTTCCCTATGATTATATTTAGTTTAGTTAGTGTGGAAAATAACACCTTACTATTATGCAACCCGCGTGTCCCTAAGAACGTAATAGCCGCATCTCCTGTATGCGTACTAATTTTCCCGCCAATTTTTCCCCCGATAAAAGCAAAAGGGATTATATGTTTAAAGGTATTACTCACTATTGCACCACGCTGCACCAAAACTAAAACTTCAACTCACACAAACACTCACTGTTGTTTCTCAGGAACCACTGATTACACCCCGTGCTTTTGCATGTATACAAAAGCACGTGTTTTTACTCACTCATTCACAAGATACTATGTAGTACTATAAACTGCACACGTAGTATTTTCTTCCATTTACACTTCACACACAGACTAAAAAAAAAAAAAAAAAAAAAAAAAAAAAAAAAGTTTTCTTGAAGAAAGATGATTCTGCGTTTGTCGAACGATAAAAGTCTTTGCTCTTCTTTTCAGCAAGATTGCAGTTTTTACTTTCTAGAGGAAGGAATTTCCTGACAACGTATCAAGAGAAAATGTCTTCAATATATTGCACTGTAACTTTTAGAAATTGTTATTGTTCTTGTTAATATTTTAAAAACAATGTTTTTTTTCTCTAGATTTCACTACACGTAAATGGTCACTTGATGTTCACGAGCTTGTGGGTCAGCGGATAATAGCCTGCTTTCCCTACAACCTCTTTTTTCGATATATTCTTCCAGAGCAACATAGCACACGTCACTCGCGGTTGGTTACACGTTACAGTTATACTGTTAAAGGTTTGGATATCCATTTCAACAATCAAGCGATTTCAACAATGAAGAAAATTCTAAATAAAAAATTGGCACGGATTATTGTCTTTGATGGATTATGAAGTTCCTTTTCTGAAAATTTGAAGTCTCTAGGTTGAAATTTGTAAGAGAAATCGTGAATTTTCGTAAAATGTAAAAAATACATAAAAGAGATACGAAGACTATAATGACATCTAACGGCAAAACTTGTCCCTTTAAACCAACCTTAACGTCCGACAATTATCTCCTTTAGGATAAGGGAGACGGATGATTAAGGCAAGTGAATGGTGTAAGAATTGGTGGAATGATAGTGTAGGAGAAAACGGGAGAATCCAGAGAGAGCCTACGGACACGATGTTGTTCACCACAAACTTACTTAGCCAGGGATCGAATCAGAGACCCCACGCACTAGAGGTAAGAGCTTTACCACTCAGCCACCCTTTATTTAAGTTGATTTGAAGGCTGCAACAAGAGTATGTTTTATCCGTTTAAAATGCAATACGACAATAGAAGGCAATACCTCCCAATTTCATCTAGATTTTGACCTTACCCAAACAGAATAAAGTATTCGTGATGAATACATGCCCCTATTTTTTCAGAAAAATACAAAACATTATTTCTGGATTACCAGCGGTGTTATGAATACTATTAATAGATTAATTACACTAATTTAAACTTTTCCGTTCATTTAGGAGAATTTTGTTTAATTGAATTCGATGGAATAGTGCCAATCTCCTCTAGTATAATTCCACAATCCCGAGAGAATGTTGAATTCCTGAGTCAGCTTTCTTGACTAGTTGCTTTATATATTTCCTGAGACCAGTCGGCACATGCTGAGACAGTACCTTAAATTACAGTCAATTTTCTCACCTTCTCTAACCACAGATACAAATGTAACTAGCGAGAGGTGGTTAATGAACTCGTACGTTGTAAATGGTTAGCGACGCATCTCATTCCTGATGGAAGCACGTGCTTCTCATCCAACGCTAAACTGTTTGGCGACATTACAAAACTTTCTTGCTATAAGCAAGTTAACTAGGACCAACGAGAAATTTCCCGTATATAAGTAATGTGGCCCACAATTTTCATGGACAATAATGAAAGCAACTTCCACCCCTACGCCCTCCATGTTGAATATGCTCTAAGTGATTCTCTGAAGTATCTGAGCAAAAGTCACAATATACAAATGTTTCAGTTTAGAGATAGAGTGGCTCGGTGGGTCATGATTCGTGATTGGGTGAGTAGGTCGTGGGTGAACAGGACATGCCCCACTCTGACCCACCGACCCACTCTGCTCAGTGCATTGTAGACAGCATCTTCTGAACACTTATGAATTTGTCTACGTTTTACTTTCAAGGCTTCCATTTTTCTTCCTTTTTGATTTGTTTCTATTTACTTACCTGAGATGCTCATATCTAACAAGTAAACCTTACGTTTGGGTGAATCGAGTTGCTGACTGAGACACATATGAGAAAGTAGTACTAAATGTGGTCAGTATTTCAGTGAAGTTGTAGGTGCGAAAACTCCAGGGCTTTAGGAGATACAGCTACCAGAACATCACATGGAAGTACAGAATAGTCTTCATACAGTTGGAGGTAAAAGCTCTGTAAGACCTCTTGTAACGACAAAAGGTGAATAACAAATATATGGGTACATATTAGGACTAGGGGGAAGTCATATAATAAGGGTATATCTGACGGCGTCCATCTTGAAATCCGCCATTTTGAATTAAGGTTAAGTTTTTAAACTCCCATTAGTGATAATTTCACAGCTTTTTTTTTTTTTTTTTTTTTTTCCAAGTGTAAACTCTTCAGTCAATGGAGAGGAGGACGTGGATCATGAGTCAGAGTTGATGATGATGGGTTTTGGTGGGTCACGTTTTCATTGAGTCACGCCATCTCTGTTTCAGTTATGACCAAAGGTTCAAAAGGAGCATGCGATAGTAGTAAAATTTTCTCCCTTTTTGGAGTAGCCTTTCTAAAAATCTGATAGAACAAATTACTCCTATATTAATGAAAATTATTTTACGTTCGCTTATATTAACACCTAAGGACTGAGTGATCGGAGTATATGCTTCACCCAGCACCTAATAACACATTCACAAATCCAAATCACCTACACGGTTGCTTACAAGGAACGGACATGAACATGTCATCCGGACATCCGAATCAAACCTAGTCCATTCGATAAACATAACAAAGATATGTTCATGCACAAAAAATTAGGTGTCATGGACAACGGACTAGGTCCCTGGGGCCCATTAACCCTGTTAATATAAAGAAAATCGTAGACTCGCAGTAAAATAGATATTGTATCAAAACTGCTCATTGGAAAATCATGGTTTATAGTTCATTCTCTTCAGCATGAAACAAGCTTTCCAGAGGCAGGGTTTGAAAAAACCCGGGCTTCTTTGAAAAAGTCCAACCCACCTGGGCCCATATGGGTTTTTTCGGGTTTAATATGTTTTTTACGGGTTTAATCGGTTTTTTTCGAAATATTTCAATGTCTTTGGGGTAAAAGTGTTAAAATGTGATTTATATTTCATGATTGTCATTGTCACAACTTGCAACAATTTTCTACTTACTGCTGTTTTGAAAAAAATGACCGCCATTTTGAAATTTTACATTCGATCGCCGAGAAAATCTATACAGCAAATTTAGCATATCTCGTGCTTCCACCGTCAAAATTTCAACTTAAAAAACTGAAAATTGCGCTTCGTAGCGTGGATACTCATTGTTTTGAAAAATGGCCGCCGTTTTGATATTTTACGTTGGTATGCCACCAAAATCTATACAGGAAATTTAGTGTCTCGTGCTTGTATTTTGAAAATTTTAATTTAAAAGGCCGAAAGTTTTACCATGTAGTGTGTGTGGTAGAGGCAGACAAACGAGTTAAGTTGATTTTGTGTTTAACGTCCCTTTCAGCAGCGAGACTATATGAGACGGGACTTGCTGATTAACGTGGAATCCGAACCACATGAGCTCCCTCCGGGAAGCAAACCCGGGTCCCATACCTAAGACGCGTACACTAACCGCATAGCCATGAAGGAGCTCGCAGACACACGAAAAAATGTAGATCAAGTCATCCAGAAGCCTGACTGACGTTCGCTAAATATGAATACCAAAAGGGGTCTGTTAATTTAAAACAAAGATACAATTCATGTTGTATGAAACAAATAAATGTTTTAAAATGTCTTATATGAAATTAACATCTTCCAGCGTAAATAAACCTGCCATATTTTCTCCATGAGAATACGGGACACTTCAGATCCCCCCTTCCTCAACTTTCCAACACAATGCAATGAAGTGTAGTCTGGTTCAAAAGTATAATAACCCGCGGTGGCTCAGTGGTAGAGTGTTCACCTCTAGTGCATGGGGTTCCTAGTTCGGTCCCAGCTCGCGCCAAGTGAGCTTTGTGGTGGACAAACACCTTGTGCGTGGGTTTTCTCAGGATTTTCACGTTTCCTCCCACTTTCTTCATTCCGTCATTTCAATCACTTCTCATCATCACCGTCACCTTGAGGACAGCAGGCATAACCATGAGACTAAAACTAAAAGATTTCATTTTATATATATTTTTTTTTCTTCAAGAATATAATAGGTGAAAGTTCACTAAGCAGCAGCTGCTTTTCTCTGTTCGTACCCTGCAATTACTTGTACAGACTGAAGATGCCTAAAAACTTAAGATGTGCTATAAAAATGCTTTACAGGACAACAATATTCAAATTATTTAAATCAATGGTACAATCTACTTTCAATATTTTTCGCGCGTTTAGCAATATTTATTTACATGGCTGTATCTGCCAAAATTACGTTCGTCAGTTTAATCTGATGAAAAGCTGGTTTTTCTCCTTGTGTCGTGTGTAATTGTCAGGACCAGATTTACATTTTTCTAAGACCTGGACCAAAGCATAATTCTGTGCCCCTAGCCTCTGAAAAAGATTATAATTCTTGTTAACTTATCTAATGTGTTGCTGAAGAAAAGGTTAGTCATCTTCCCTGTGTTTGTAAATGTAGAAACACTCAAAGCCATCTTTTTTTTCTTTTTTCTTTTTTTTATGTTCCGGAGAGTATCCGAGTTTCCACCAAGTTCAATAGAAAAAGTAGCATTGCAAATTTCGCTCCCTATCAAGTCGAACAAGGTGGTGTTATAAATCCTCGAAACTGACATGCAACAGCGTACTGTTCATTCACTAATTACAGGATTCCCAGTCACTGTCAGAATTTTTTGTTTTTCACTCTTCGGGTAAGCTGATATTGATAGCAGAAATGGAACGGAGTTAAAATACGGGACATTTCCCTGTGCCAACTAAATTTACGGGGACGCGGGACACTCGGGCCCAAAAACAGGACATTCCCGTTTTTTACGGGACGTATGGCAGGCTTAAGCGTAAAATAAATAGTTTTATTGTTGAAGTATTCATTTCCGATTCTTCTGCGTTTAATTCGGGAATTTCCTAAGCACTTCTTTCACGGCGTGTACATCAAAACTTCCACTAGTACGGAAATTTGAACTCAGCACTTGAAATAGTACGCGTTACATAGTCTTCGGAACACTGAGCATTAAGCTTCTTAAATTTGACAAGAATTTTTACGCTATTGCTGGTGTTGATTCTACAGAATGCTTATTTGAAGAGTAGCAACAAATGACTGAACTAAACTACTGTTGTCGAAAAACCAAATTTTAGTTGAAGAACCTTGTGTTTTACATCAAAGGTAAGAGATAATACTAATAGTTTTACTAATGTATTTACATATGTACTGTTAGTACCGGCACCTATGACCTTAAACCCGTGAAACGTATGAGTGATAACGTCCCTCGGTGTCGCCAAGTCGACGAGCATACTATTCACGGAAAATATTTTCTAAAACATTGCTTATTTTGCTTCAAATAGGCTATAAGCATAATCCATACATTAATTTGTTCTATAAATATCTCAAGCTAAGGTGTTTTTTTTTTTTTTTTAAATTCATTTAGTGCATTCAGAACTTTATAAAGGTCCTAATGTTGAATGTTGCTGTATACCTTAACGTGAAAGCCTCTAATTCGCCCAAGGAAAGTCTAAAATCTGATAAAAGTCACGTACAATGTGATCACCTTAGTTGTATCAATAATAAGCTAACAAATAGGTGAAAAACCCAGGTGGGTTTTAAAGTGTTTTTTTTTTTCAGGTGGGTCCAACCCGAAAAAAAAACACTGGGTTTTTTCGGGCTGGGCCCACTTGGGCAAACCCTGTCCAGAGGTGCTATGGATTGGGGCTGATAACTTACATGAACAGGGAAAATTGGGAGAATGATGGAAACATTCCCTCCAAAAATCCCTCTCATGAACTTTGGCCCTCTCTGGAGTGGCCCCGGATAAAAGCACACAATCCAAATATATCTCGAAAAATACTATAGGGGTTAAGAAATGAGTGTACCAAATTCTTTTATGATAGACGAAATAGGTATGAAGGAAAAGGTTGTATACCAAAACGTTCTGTACACACAACACCGAACCATGATCTGACCTGTAAAGAGAACATAATATAAACCAGTAGAGAAGTTACGAATGGCGGGTTGTCGGACATTGCAAGCGCTTTACTTAAAAGTGAATGGCGAAACCTACTGCATGCTGGCAACTTCAAAGTCCTCAAGCGCCGCACTGCCGTGTCGTGACAAAACGCTGTAACTTTGGCGCAGCAGTTTTGCGAAAAAGAGCCGTAAAGTTTTCATCCGAAAATGTGATCTGTATCGTGTAGAACCAGTGTAACTAGGCAATAATGGTCAACCAATCAATTTTCACCAAATTTAGTCACAACATGCATTTACGTAACATTACATGTAACCACGTGTTTCCAAAGTCGAGATAAACTGGTTCTACACGATACAGATCACATTTTCGGATGAAAACTTTACGGCTCTTTTTCGCAAAACTGCTCCGCCAAAGTTACAGCGTTTTGTCACGACACGGCAGCGCAGTGAGGTGTACTTGGATGGATATGGATTTATAAGAAAAAAGAACAGTTGAGAATGCTCCAAGATCATTGGCAGAACGAACTTAAAACGAGTGGACAAATAGAGCGGGAAGGATAATTGTGATTCTTCCTACATGTAAAAGTAAATCCTTTTATCCGCACCTTCTGTTTCTCATAAAAAATCGCAAAATATCATCTCTCTATAACTTATGGTTTCCGAGATACGGCTCCTTAAATCTCCGGTGTTTTTTTTTTTTTTTTTTTTTTTTTTTTTTTTTTGCCAGTACCTCGGGAAAGGTAAGAGCGACGCGAAAAATTCAACCACTTTCTCAGATAGTTTTTGATGCTTTATCCAATGGAGAGCTCAAATTAGAAAAAATCGTAAATAACAGACGGACAGACACACACACATATAGAGCATTCAGTAACGAACTTTTCAAGTTGGTAGAAAATATAAACGCAGTATTGTTTATCCTGATATTAAGAATTGTACCACATTCTCTGCAGAATGAAGCAAGCGTTTCAGTAATTATCACGCATATTGTTCCGTGATATGTGGAGAGGGAAATTTGGGCTACGTCGCAAAAATATCATCCAAAATAGCTCTATTGTGAAGTTGTGCGTCCTCTAAAGCGACACCGGAGCCAGTAGAAGTCAGTGTGCGAATTAAAGGACAATTTACAGGGGGGGGGGATAAAATGCACATCTGAGAAATTTAACATGAGATAGTTCAAAACTTATGGGAGACATCCAATTCTTCAGAGAGGGACTTCCTCCTCATTCCCCCTGGTAAGTTGCAATCTAGTAGGAGTACACAATTAAAATGTACCTTGAAAAATACTACGAGGTATACCCTTAAAACAAGAGAGAAGATATAGTATGACATCGTAAAAACAGAATACAGAACACAAGGGCATGGGTGGGCGTGTTGCTGGATAACGTTGGTTTATCCCAATACAACTGTAGCACAATTGCTGTTTAAAATGCCTGCTTTATTCTACAGAGAATGTGCTACACATTTTTATATCAGGATAAATACTACTGTGATCTCTTTATAGGTCAGGTCATAGGTTCAGTTTCGTATGTACAGAGCACATTGGTATACAACCTTTTCCCTCATGCTTATTCCGTCTATCAAAAAGAAACCTAGTACACCCATTTCCTAACTCCTACAGTATTTTCCGAGACATTTAGATTATGTGCTTTTACTGGGGCCACTCCAGAAGGAGGCCAAAGTTGATGGGACGGATTTTTGGAGGTAATTTTCTTGACATTATCCCGATTTTCACTGTTCAGGTATGTTACAGGCGCTAATACACATCACTTCTGGAAAGTTCGTTTCATTCTGAAGAGAATGAACTTTAAACCATAACTTTCTAACGAACAGTGTTGATGCAATAGCTATTCATTGCGAGTGTACGATTTTCATCATACTAACAGGCTCCATGGATTTACTCCGTTGTCAATGGCACCTAATTTTTTGTGCATGAACATATATTTATCGAACTGACTAGATTTGATTCGGATGTCACGTTCATGTTCTTTCCTTGTCAGTACTAAAGTGATTACGTCTCGTGTGAGAAGACCTTGGCTCAATTCCAAATAACCTGAACTGGTGGATGCCCTTTTCTCCCACATACCCATTCTTCCATATTATTTATTACCATTACCTGCCTCCTTTAGCTTAAAGGGAATAATCGTGGGACGTTAAATTAACGATTTACGAATCACTTACATTTGCAGCAAAACTTTGCTTCCATTGACATAACGAATGACAGTAGACTCAAATAGTGACAACACGTACTATCGGATCTGGGATGAGATATGGTGTGTCTTGATGTGCGCAAGGTACCTCTACGCGCGAAGGCGGTAGCTTTTGAAGGTATAGAGGTGAGCAGGGCCGGGATTGAACAAGCCACTTGGGCATGCCTGGGGTACCCGGATTAGTTGGGACTCTACCGGGCTGTGGGATTCGGTAGCTCATCCCAGGAATCTGAGTAACGGGGAGCATGGGCGGGAGGTGAACATGCCTCGAAACGCTCGGGCACCATGCCTGCACAGCATGGGAGGGCCTGATTCACTAACATGACCGCCTCCACCAGTAGGTACTCAGGGCTTCGGTCTGGCCGCGCAGTGGGCTTATCCCACTCCCTTAGAGAATAGGGCTTAGATCGCTAACGCGAGTCAAGGTTAAGGGACAAATCTTGAGGTTGCACTTTGTGCATGAGTTCTATCATCTCAAATAGAGGAACTACGGGTCGGGTGTCTAAGTTGACGGAACCGGTTAATTAAGTAGAACCAACGGCCGGAACCAATGTTGGCAGCGTGCGATAAGCGTCGTAAGCAGACTACTAGCGCCTAATGTCACTCATTCCCATTAACTTCAGATAAGATATAGCTTCCATAGGGACTCGAACGCAGATCTGCTGCTCCCAAAGCCCATATGCTAACCATATAGTCGCTATATACAGGGTGTTTCAAAACAATACCGACAACGTTTGGGAGGTAATTCCTGACACCAAGATAAGACAAAAAGTATAGACCAACCTGGATGCACAAACGCTTCCTTTCGGAGTTATAGGCTGCCGAAAACACGAAAAAATGAAGTTTAAAGGTCCATAGCTCCAGAAGTATGGGACCTATCGTGGTCGGATCAAGACTTCGCTTAAGAACTAGTATGTACCGTTTCCAAATATCCATGTTTCAGAATCATGTGATACTTTCGCAACAATTTTTAAAGAGGTTGTTGGTGAGTACTTCAAATTGTTTGCCCGTAGCTAAACTGTCTCTATAAAAATTGTTGCGGAAGTACCACAGGATTCTGAAACATGGATATTTGGATAGGACACATACTACTTCTTAAGTAAAGTCTTGATCCGACCACGATAGGTCCCATAGTTATGGAGCTATGGACCTTTAAAGTTCCTTTTATCATGTTTTCGGCAGCCTATAACTCCGAAAAGAAGCATTTGTGCACACAAGTTGGTCTATACGTTTGTTCTTATCTTGGTGTCAGGAATCAGCTCCCAAACATTGTCGATGTTGTTTTGAAACACCCTATATATATATATATATATATATATATATAGGGTGTCCCAGGACGAAAGGGCAATATTTTGGGAAATGGCAGTATGAGTGATTTTAAGAAAAATGTCCATATGAACATAGGTCCTAATCTCAACGGTTTGAGATCTATAGGGTGTGAATCATTTATTTTTGACTTTGTTGTGTATTGTTCACCCTGCAACTATTTTACAGAGGTAAGACATAGCGGATTTGAAAGGTGATGGAATAACCTTTCCAACGGTATGCAGCATGTGGCAGTGATGTCTTCGGAGGGGAAGCTATTGAGGGAAATTTGAGAAAGTTAAGGTTAATTAAAGAAATTGGATGGTAACACTGATTCCAAAATATCCCTCAATAAATTCTCTTCCAAAGATACCACTGCCACATATTGCATATCATTAGAAAGGTCATTTGAACACCTTTCAAATTTGCTATGTACCACCTCTGTAGAATAAGTATAGGGTGAGCAATAATCAATATAAAGTAAAAAATGTTTCACAACCTGTAGCTCTTAAACCGTTAAGATTAGGACCTATGTTGATATGAACTTTTTTTGCTTAGAATCACCCATACTACTATTTTTCAAAATATTGTCCTTTCCTCCTGGGACACCCTAATATTTTATTGGGGCGAATTACTAAAATGAGCCATCAAAGGATAGAAACTTTTTCTATCCTTTGATGGCTCAGTTTAGTAATTCGCCCCAATAAAATCAAATATAAGAAAAAAAGACTGTTGAAATGGGCAACCTATTCATTTCTGATTTAATCATGTCACTTCCAAATCTTTGTGACTGAGTTGCGAAGACTAAGTAAGCGGAAGGTCGGTAGAATAATAATAAGGATCATTTCGGCAAATTGCTTACGATTTGTGTACTTCCCTATAACAAATCATGGATCTATGAAAGTCAGGTTCAGTATTCGTCTTTTCAGATAGATATATTTTATTTGATATTAGTCTTCGGTACTTCACCCAGTTAGTATAAATAAATTTCACGTTATTATTCCATCATCTATTCAGTCGCAAATTTGCCTTAAACGAAAATCACCATTAAATGGTATTCCTTTCTAACTGGTAAACTACGGGGATTTCAGATTTCTTTTATTATATGATGTTAAAATAAACACGGAATTCGGGGTTTCCTGATATTTATTATTATTATTATTTTTTTTTTTCAAGATAGGGCCTACCTTTTTCTTCCCAACATACGTATAAGAGTGGGCGGTCACAGTGAACGTCAGAATTTGCATCACAGTAATTGGACGAAAGAAAGATAATCATAATAATCTTAATCGTAATTCTTTTTAAGTGTATAAATAAGTAAAGAACAATAGTAAAATATGCACGTGTAGAATATGCTATCATTCTGCCAACTGCAAAAATTTTAATTGCGTTGCACAGCGAGTATATGTTCTTTGTAAGTTTTTTTTCTTTTAAATAAATCGAATACATTTATTACCGCTTTACCATAGCTATTTCATAATTCATATCCGTATCTTTCACTTTAAAATTGTAAAATTATTCAAGATAAACATGTATATCAGCATGAATTGGTATAAATATTTGATTTCCAAGTTATGTTTACTCACTATAACAAAAATAATACCACAATATGTAAAATATTTTACGAGTAAAGCGTTTTTGATAATGTTTTTTTTTCTTTCTTTCCAAGAATATTTTTCACTATTTACAATACTAACAACTGGCTGAAATGCCCGTTCTTAGCCCGGAAAGAATAGATTTCATGGCTAAATATACGAAAGAATTATTTTATGACCACTACGCTGTGTACAGATTTATATATGTCTGTACTTATGTCGAAAAATCAATATTCTTATATACTTACGTTCCATTAAAACATTGCTCGTGACAAAAATAAGCATCAACCTATGCTAGGTGGTCACTACAGGTAACTGTTCCAGTTCAGGGCAAAGCAAAGCCGGCAGAGACAATGACAGAAGGCGTCCCTAGAGACTACGTGCGGAGCGACATGGGGTATGGGGATAAAAGTTTGAAAAACACGCACGAAACAGTTCAAGCTAGTTTTGCATTACAATTGCATATTTATAAACATAAGCGGAGATAGGAATTGTCTGCTGGGGGGGGGGGGGGTCAAAACAACCGTGGCATTTTTATTTTTATTATCTTATAGGTGGAATTTTTATTTTTTGTCAAAAAGTTGGGGAGTCATTGCACTCCCATAACTCTATATGCTAATAAAAATATCCCCGTATTCTTATTCTAGGCACCAACTGCCCTAGTTCAGTACACTGAGAACATAAAATAGAAGTGGGGAACAACACAAACATGAGGTAGTTCCAAAAGTTCTTCAAGACAAAAGAAAAGTGCACAATTTTCCAATAGCACATTTCGTCTACATTCCTTTCAAACGCATGATATTTTCGATACTGTATTTTCATTTTATTTATTTACTTTTTTTTTATTTGGTATTCCCAACAGGAAGCTGCTCTCTTACATTTACAGATGTCAGATTGGATTAATTAGGGTCCAGTGCTTATCAATTACGGTACGCTTTTGATGTAGTTCAATGGATGCTAATCTTCGAAACTCACACAGAAATATAAGTATGCTATTATGACCTGTCCCACACGTCATTTAAATTTTAAAGGTAAACTCAAAAACTGTTATATCGGTAAAGCAGCATGTAGAGGAAGGACATCCTACGAGAAATGCTTCCTTTTCTTATGCATCGGTTTTAATTCCTGGTGCTGACCACGACAGAGTGACAAAATGACAAATAATGAGAGAAAAATACTGAAATTAATCAGATGTGACAATTGCGAGAAAAAGTGCTGATTAAGAATAGTATGTCAAATTAGAAAAGCAACTTTCTATTACTTTTAGGCGTTATTTAATTTCTCCTCTAAATCATTTGGTAGTGATGACGGTTCGTTATATATATGTAATGAGTGTAAATACAGTGTCGACATATGGCATAAAAACTAGAGTGCACAAAACACGATCTAAAAAGCACGAATGCTACCTAATCCAGTCAGGGCAGGAACGCACCAGGGTAACCCAAGCAGTAGCAAGATCGTGAGTCCATAGGAAGCAGCCACTTTAGCGACGGAGGGTATACGCATATAAACGAGGTCGTTTATAACGCCTCACTAAAAGTCACAGTAACGGCTTCGAAGCCGTCGATAGATTTGGGGGCGATAATGAATGATATGTCACTTTTCTTGCTTTGAATGATTTCTTAAGATGTTTCGGATTACTATTTCCCTGGCGCATGCCCAAATAATTCTGTACAGATTGATAATATGTATGCAGACTGACATGCCCTGAAAATATCTACGTGGTATCCTAGTACCTAATATCCTACCCTATGCAATTGTCTTAGAACTCGATTCTTAAAAATTTGCAGTCATGGGCACAGATATAATTTAAGAGGACTTCCCTTATGAGTATAAATACGCGATCGCACATATATCATAAAAATGACCATAAAAAAAAAAAAAAAAAAACTTTTGCTAGGTGGCCACTGAAATCGAAAATCCTATTTAACCAAGCTATGGTAGGAGCGCAGCAGGGTCCAAGCATCCACAGGAAGCAGGCGCGTGAGCGACAAAGGATATACGCATAAAAAGATAGTGAAAAAAATATTTAAAAAAAATAAAAACACTGACATTACAAAATGATAGAGGTTAGAGCGCTTGTCATGGTTTCACACTTGGAAGTCTAGACTTGTTAACAATCTACATATCCTACATCGTCCAGAAATGACCTGTCTTTGGAAATTAGAATGTTACAGTCACATTTGATATCCACTCATTCAATTTAACCCTAGTATAGCCCTTGTAACGGTTTTACACTTATAAACATGATATACTGGTTTGGTATGTTCTGAAAAAGGTGCGGATTTACTGTACAAATCTACATATTTGTAAAACATAGAGAACAAATTTGTAATTATATTTTAATTGATCAGTATGTACACTCATGTCCAAAATTATTGTCGGATGTATGTATATGTTGTAAGAATATAATTTGATAACGAATTCGCCCGTTATTTTTCATAATGCTAGTATGTGTATAATCGGCATATATAGTATGTGGCAAATTTCATGTAAAGAGAGCAGTAAATAAGAACAATAAAACGAAAATAAAACTTTCTCGTCCATTTAGCAACATTTTGCTTTATTCAGTATAATTTTCCTATGAAACTTACCACAAATACACATTTCCCGATTACACACATAGTATCGGTGTTAAAAGTACCCTGCAAAATCATTATCAAATTATATTCTTACAAGAAGATAGTTATAGATATGCGCCAATCATTTTGGACAGGAGTGTACATAGTTGAAATTCGCTATCATCTCACATATGAGATGTGTATCTACGTATAAATGCATTAATGAAATTCTAACATGTTAAGCACAGATTTGCCCATAAGGCAGCCATTAACCACAGTAGACAAAGTGAAGTAAAGCGAAGCATCTGGGCAGTGTACTAACTCATGCCGAGAGTTAAGAGATCCACATATTTGTGTAATGTTATTTTGGAACATAAATGCTTAAGCAATGAAAACGTATCAGGAAATTACCCATAAGGCCACGTATAAGTACCTAATCCAACACGCTAATTAAGTGTTTTTATACCACATATAGTGTTTTGCGCTATCCTCGTTTATGTGTATACCCACCGTTGCTGACGCGTCCGTTCCGTACGGAGGAATTTTTCTGCCCTCACTCGGTTAGATAGCATTCGTGCTTTTTTTTTTTTTTTTTTTTTATTTTTTTTTTTTTAGTGGAAACCTAGCACAAGCTAGTTAATGCCTTTGGCTCAATAGTTCTTATTATGTACGTACACTGAAGCCCTCCTAAAGTGAATATCCACCCGGGAATGCAAGTCCACACCCGAAAAATAATTGTTTAGGATACCTAGAGCTGACTCGCTGAAAATCACATATGGTAAAGTCTAAAATGGCATTATTCGATCAGACGGTTCTACCAAATTTGACAAATTTCTTACATTTTCAAGTTAGGTTATATCTATGTATTTTTCTGGGTAAACTTTACAAGACACGCTCCAGCTGCGCATCGATAAGTAGGCCTCTTTTAAAAAGTATAGTAGAGTAAGGTAGGGTAGAGTAGAGTAAGATATAAATACGTTGGGTAGGGGTTAGGAACGGGTTAGCTTAAGGTTAGGTAAGTTTTGATCCATTTTCATAAAATTATTAGAGTATAATTTCTCGTTTCTGAATGAGTATATCTGCTGGAGCGGGCGTTGTAAAGTTAACTTTTTTTTTTTTTTTTTTTTTGAGTAGAGTACGCAATGAATCAGGTGCTCCATTACTACTTGCAGATTGATTTCAGGAAGGCTCAGTATAAATATAGTGGGGATGTATTTCATAAAATCTACAGTGCATAAAACACGAACCAACTTGTGTTGATATTTAGTATCTCCCACAATCTTCCACATATAAGGTCTTTAGTGTTACTCAGTTTACAAAATAGAGCAGAGCCAGCGAAGGGGGTTAGGAGCCCATTAGGGCCCGGAGAACGAGGGTATGCGTCCAAAGGGAGCAGGCGCGTCAGCGACGGGGAGTATACGCACAAGCGAGGATAGTGAAAGAGCACATTTATACATACAATACTTTCATCATCACTGAAAATTAATTTCAATACGCCGTGAAGCAACAGTAAGTAACAATTGCTTACATTCACCCTCTCATTCCTTCTAGAAAAAAGTTTCACGTATTTTGCCTATAAATTTTCTATTTGGTAGAACCGTATACTCGAGTGAACCCGGAAAAAATTGCGTGTGTACCCGTACAATAAACCTGCATCATGAAAAATTCCTCGAATAGTGGAATTTGGTATTCTACACAATCCTCTCACGCAGTCATTCATTTTAACTGCAAAAATTGCAATTTTTATGATGAACTATTCTTAATCTGCATCTAGTTAACTATAAACTCACTTATCAATTTTCCTTGCACTTGCTCATTTCTTGTTTACAAAATTACTAAATATAACCGGAGTTTCAACACATATGGGTTGATTTTTTTTTTAGATGTGTTTGAATTTTTACTACAATTATTATTCACACCATTATAACTTTTTTCAACGATTTGCAAAATGCAGCATAATCCACGTGTTTTTTTAATAATTCACAGAAGGTCATAAACCGAATAAAAGAATATTAAAATATTTTCGCGCACATAACTCACCAATAGAAATACTGCTACATACACACTCGCTGCAATTAGTTTTTCTTTCGAAGAAACTCATAATGGATCATCGAATTTATCGGCGCTAGTCAATAAACAATACAGAAAATATTGTTTACAACACTTCAGAGATGTCATCCTTTTCACAACTGGCGCACATCTTTTGAGTGAAACCTAAAACACACAAACGATTATCTCCCAGTCGTCTGTAATAATAACTTCCATTGACAACTTTGTTGCATCCACTGCGCTTAAGCGTAACGCGTTTCCTGCTTCGGGAACTGAATTTCCTGTTACACCAATACAAGTCGTATAAAGGGAAGGTTTGAGATGAACCGATGAGTACACTTTAATCACTTGACTACTCGCAAATTAGCATAGCTATGCGCAGTGCGTATGGGATGGGAAGAAGCGACCTTTTGTCATGCCGTTGACCGCGATGGTGAGAAGGCACTCCTCACTTCCATACTATTCAGGATAGCTACCGTTTCATTCTAACATTTGCAATTTACTCACGACCGCCTTCGGCGGGAAGAAAAATTCCAACTTTACCTTGGCAAGCAGCGTGTTTACTAATTGTTTTCCTTCTTTCTTTCATTTTGTTTATTCATACAGTACACACATTAGTATCAACTAGTTTCATCCTTCGGCCTAAATATTTTCTATGCGGCTTGCGGCTCCCGAGTGTAAACAATTATTATTCTACTTCTAGGACAAGAGCTATTGCCTCAAAATTCAGTAGTACACTGATTTTTAGGAAGGTACCCGAATATTATAGTTATTCATTATACTATGACTATAGTGATTTAAATAAACATGAAATGAATGAATGTTTATTTCAGTTTTAATTAAATTAGTTCTTCCTCTCGTGACTATGCCCTTTCGGCTAAGGACATAGACGATACACAGAAGCAGGACCGCATTATGAATCTTGGAAACACTTAAATAACTTTTTAGTGCCTCGTATGTACGTAATTCAAAATATATCAATAATAAAGTATAAAGCAGGGGTAAAAATGAGGGGGAACGCTGGGGACGACATTCCCCACTTCCAGAAAATATCTACAGTGACTCACATTAATATTCGGACACCATAGATATTACACATAATTTGCTTGCTGTACATGGAAAAAATAATAAATGGGAAACCAACGGAAAACAAGCATAAAGGCAATGGTTTGATCTAACAAATATGCTATCAGTTAATTAAATTATGCAAATTAAGTCTACTTTATGAGCACGTAATTACAATATATCGTATTTTGGACGCCACTTTAATATTCGGACAGTTGTTTTGACGTTTGTTTATCAATAGTAAGCGAGACAGCGGAAGAGTTCCAGTTGCAGTTTAAGTTGTCCCGAGACAGGACATGTGTACCTACTTCGTTTATGAGTGATTAGTGTGACCAAGAGAAAGCATAAAAGGAAAATGGGGCGGAAGGGACCAAATACAACGTTTAAGCAACGGCATTTAGTAATTTTTCGCTATGTGAAAGGTCTATCGTACAGGGAAATTGCAGATCTACTCAATATTTGCAAAAGCACCGTTTTGACATTGTGCAAAGACTTAATAGAGAGGATTAGATCGAGTCAGAGCCTCGAAAGGGTCGACCTGTGAAACTGAATGATGGAGAGAAACGCAAATTGATTCAGAAAGTGAAAACAAATTCCAGAATAAGTGCGCCGAAATGAACAGTAGAGCTGTTTGAAGACACAGGGAAGACAGCGCATCCTAAAACTGTGCGGCGAACGTTGTGAAGTGAAGAGTTTAGTGGGAAAATAGCTAGAAAAAAGGACTTTTATTAGTAAAATTAACAAAGATAAAATTGTTAAGTTCGCTAAAGTTCATATTGAGAAGCCCGCAACTTGATGGAATGGCGTGTTATTCACGGACGAATCAAAATTCAATCTCCATGCGTCCGATGCCAAGGTAATTGTGTGGCAGAAGCCAAATACAGAGTTAGATCCTGCAAATTTTCAACCTACCGTAAAGCATGGAGGAGGAAGTGTGATGGTATGGGGGTATATTTTTGCATCGGGAGAGGCAGAACTCGTGTTTGTTGAAGGGATTATGACAAAGGAGGTTTATTTGAATATTCTCTGGCAAAATCTCTACCAAAGTGTTGAAAAATTAGGAATTATGAGGATGTTTAAATTTTACCAGGATAATGACCCGAAGCATGAAGCGCATGTGGTGCGCGAATGATTGCTGTATAATTGTCCGAAAGTGTTTGAAACACCACCGCAGAGTCTCGACCTTAACCCTAGAGAGCATATTTGGGATGAGCTACAGCATAAGGTCAAACGGGTACAAGTAACGTCACGAGACGATTGGAAAAGGGCTCTCCGCGCAGCATGGGATGCCATATCCCCCCATTCTACCAACAAACTTGTTGGAAGCATGTCCAACCGTTTACAGGAAGTCATGAAACGTCGTGGGTTTCCCACTAAGTAATAGTAAAGCGTTTGTGAGCAAGAAACAACACAAACAAAACATATATGTAGTAGGTGTCCGAATATTAAAGTGACGTTGCAAATACACAGTGTCATCAGTATCTGTAAGTTCTTTCTGCTTCTTTCGTTCAAGACACCGTATTTGTACTTCGTTTCTTTCTGTAAATATATGAATATCTAAATACCTATTTTTTTCACTCACACGGCTCTAATTTATTTCACAAACCTTCCTACTTTTAAGAAAATGCAAGTGTCCGAATATTAATGTGAGTCACTGTATGGCGTTCCCCACTCCCTAAAAAATTACAATGAGCAAAGATAGACACAGGGGACGGCGTGACGTCCCCCCGACTTTTAAGATCCAATTTTACCCCTGCCAGAAAGTAAAAGTTTATGATGGAAGTTGATCAAAACTTACGGTACGATAAAAAAAAAAAAATATATGTTTGTTTTCTGTATACTTCCACTTTAATTATTTTAGAAAAGTTTTCTCTTATTTTTTTTTTTTTTTAATTGCGAAGTCTTTGATGGGACCACTCAATCATTACTATTCTATTATTATTATTTTTACTTCCGCAATTTTTTCACTGACGACCAGAAAGTATACAAATTTTACAAACTTCATTCAAAGTTTCGCGGAGAATTATTTTCCTTCGATTTCATGGCCCTTGGCAGTGGTCTTCACTCTCTGAGTAGTGTTGTTATTATTGTATAGGCCTATATATGTAACTTGTGGAGACTCTTTTTGCGGATCCTTGTTTAGTTGCATCAATTAAAATAGTGCACCTTATGGTAGATTCCGCTATAGAAAATTTCTGTGGTGCCCCCTTCCCCCGAGGCCCTAAATACGTGTTTATTTTTCTTAATGGTTAATACATCCCGAGACAGAAACAGGAAGACCAATGCTACAGGAAATGACTCTTTATACATGTAGTATTAGCAGTGGTGTACACAAGCGATTTTGGGGGTTTATACCTCACTTTGGAACACATTTGAAAAAAAAAAATCTTATATTGAAATATAATATATACAAAAAAGTAACCCTTGTATCGAGAGAATATGAAATCGAGTGCTTGATCCCTCCGGGATAAAATTCTACATACGTCACTATGTACTGTAACACAACTTAGTTTAACAGATATCAATTGCACAATGTTTGTTTAAGTTTAGCGTCCCTTTCAAGCATCGAAACTATATGAGACTGTAGAAATTATTGCAATACCTTCAATGCTCTTCCTCTGGAAATCGAACCCAGAACCACGTGCCCTGAAAGTGCGCGGGCTAGTCATTGGACCAGCGGGAAGGGCTTTCGATTAGCTCAAATGCCCTGAGCCTCTCTATATCTACTCCCGTGTTGCCACGTTTGGCCTAATCCTCGTTTCGTCTAACCAATTATCTGACACTTTTATGACAGATAAATGATAAGATTTGTGTCCGCCATTTTAGGCGAAAAAAAGGATCCTCGTTTAGCCTAATCCTCGTTACGCCTAAAATGGTGGACAGTAAGAAAAAATCGTGGAAATTCAACTAGAGGGAAATTATATAAGAGAAAATTCCCTAGTATATAAAGAATTAAGAAATGCAAAATATATAGATTAAAATTATATGAACTATTTTCGAGGAGGTAGGATTACCAAAATTCCTTTATGTATTTACTAGGACCATGGATATATACGAATATACGAGGGCTATCCAGAAAGTAGATTACGTTTTGGAATAAAAAATCAACAAAGTATAGGAAACAAATTTTATTATATACAGATGAAAGCCACACACAAATACTACTTTTCGACATAGTCACCATTCAAATTAAGGCATTTATCGTAGCGATGTACGAGCTTGGAAATTCCTTCGTCGAAAAATTCGGCCGCCTGCGACTTCAACCACTTCGTTACCTCTTCTTGCAGCTGTTCGTCGTCATCAAAACGCTGCATAGCCAGCCACTTCTTCATTGCTGGGAATAGGTGGAAGTCGCTCGGTGCCAGGTCGGGACTGTACGGCGGATGAGGAAACACGGACTTTAACATCGACTTTTTCGACAAGTTCGGCAGTCACTTTGCTGGGTCTCCCACTTCGATCTTCGTCGTGAACATTGGTTCGGCCATTTTTAAATCTTATGACCCACTGTCGCACTCCACCTTCAGTGATAATGTTGTCCCCATACACTTCACACAGCTGCCGATAGATTTCTATCGGTTTACAGTTTTTTGCTGTCAGAAACCTTATTACTGCACGCACCTCGCAGCTCGCGGGATTTTCAATTAACGCAGACATTTCAAACCGTCACAGTATCTTAACGGAGCACAGCACGAACCTCTCACTAGCACGGCTAGATGCCGACTGAGCTGCGCAACGCTCTGACCCCAAGATGGCCGCGCTAGCCCCGCCCCTAGCGGACACAGACGAAAACGTAATCTACTTTCTGGATAGCCCTCGTATTTGAGTAGGTGAATAGCAAAACCCGTTAAATTCACATCTTAAAATTTGTGACAAATCGAGAAAAACTGTTTAAATACGTCATAATTGTAAAATAACATTAGAAACTAGAGAACATTAAAAAATTAAGAATGATGTGAGTGTTGGTCTGTCGAAAACTGTATAATCACACTAGTCTGTGGATTCCGTTATTGAAGAAAATAGTTTGGATTTAACAGGCTTTGCGTATGTAGGCCTAAATGGAAATAACAGCTTTTGCATCTGGACGAGCGGCCATTTTTGTTGAGGCTCAAGATACAAAACCTATAAAAAAGAAAGGGAGTCAGAGTCAGAAATCAGTATTATACCTACTAAAATATTGGAGGGGAATGTATTATCAACTATACATTGCACAAGATTGACACAAATGAATATGGATACATAAATGCTACATTAATTTTGTTATAAATTGAAAACAATGGATCCAAATGTGCAAAAAATTGAATTATGTAACTTCCTCTCCATAATAATCTACTAAATGGAAATCCATATCGTCATCGTCCTCTGGTGCATCACCACTTTCTCGGTTTTCTAATCCTCAAAAATCTCTTTGTAAAACGTGAGCTTTGAGCTGCTTTCAATCGTCAAACCCTTCGTAACTACAAGCGGAGTTAATTATACCTATCCGCATACGTACATTTCTAAACTGAATGACTATATTTTGGAAGAGTTTGTAACATTTTATGGACTAACATAGGGTGAATATTAATTTGCCAATTATCCCAATATATGAATTTGAAATATAGCAAAACAAAATGTGCAAATGTTGAATTTGAGCAAAACAGTGGCAGAAAGAGAATCAGAAATGGTAAATAAGTGGCAAAGTTTTTTAACATGTTGTACAGAAGCATGTTATAATTTTGAATGATAATTGACACGAGACATTTTAAGAAAGAGGTTCTGCTGAAGCTGAAGAGACCGTTTAGAGAACATAATCCAACAATATTCTGTTCAAAGTAAAGAGTTACCCTGAAATGCAAAACAAACGACTTTTAACCATAGATAGTCCACTCACTTTGTCTTTTTGGCTACATTTCGTTTCCAGTTTTTTATGTCTTGTACGTTTTCTAGACAATTTTGGCATTGTCTGATAACAAAATTATGATCATCGCTGCTTAGAGTATCGTTTTCTTTCGATTTTGCGTGCATTTGTCTAGTAATTATTAAAGAAAAGCAAATAAGCACAGAAAAGTTTCACGAACAGTTAGGTTAAGACATACAGTGTCTCCATTTTCAGTCCAGGGTGCGCGGTGGCTCAGTAGTAGAGAGTTCACCTCCGGTGCTTGGGGTCCCTGGTTCGATCCCAGCTCGCGCCATGTGGACTTTGTGGTGGACAAACACCGTGCTCAGTATTATACACATGGGTCGTGGGTTTTCTCGGGGTTCTCCTGTTTCCTCCCACTTTCTTCATTCCACCATTTCATTCATTTCTCATCATCACCGTCTCCTTTAGCCTAATCGGCATAACCGTGGGACGTAAAACTAAAGATTTCATTTTCTTTTTTTTTCAATTTTCAGTCCCAAAATAAAAAAATAATGAAAGCACACACTTCAAATTCTGCCAAATAAAATTTCGAATGATTTACGAAGAGTTGCAATAAATATTCAGATTACTAAACTGATCCTATACAGTACGAAACCTCAAATTGTTTGAAATATGGAATTAACCGGGTTTGATTCTGCTTTTCTTTTTAGGTTATTTGCAGGTTTGGGATTTAACAGTTTACGAAACTGAATATGGAAGAGGGATTTAACTGGTTTTGCATCTGTATTTCTGTTCTTCACATAGTAGGGAATATTTTTTTTTTCGAAAAATTTCCCTCCAGTTTTATCTCCACGATTTTGTTATAGTCCACCATTTTAGGCAAAACGAGGATTAGGCCAAACGAGTATCCTTTTTTCGCCTAAAATGGCGGATATAAAGCTTATCTTTTATCTATCATAAAAGTGTCAGATAATTGGTTAGGCGAAACGAAGATTAGGCCAAACGATGCAAGATCATCTACTCCACTGGACAGAAGTGAACAGTTATGGAGAAATGGGAATGTAGAAGGAACGGGAATCGAATAAGTCTAGAAATCCCACAGGAATGTCAGAAACGCCCACAGGATTTTTGCAAGGGGGAGGCGCAAGAGACTGACACAGAAGTGAAGTCGTGAATTGTACTTAAAACTTCATTTAAAACAGTTATTATTGACGTACATTGTGTAACTTTATTAAATACTGTATTGAGTGAGTAAGCATACCTGATGTTTTCACGTGTATTTCGAAGAACTGAACATTTTTACCTGCCCCTCGCTCCTGACGCCCATGGCCATGATGTTATACAACAGAAGTTCACTTAACCTAAGATTGAATCCCCTTGTTCACCCTTCTTCTCTACATGCAAATACGTTAGAAGGAAGATTTTAGAACTACAATGACTAGAAGTCTGCGAGAGCTTTGGGTGGGGCCATAAATATGTTACGAGGGACCAAGTCATTAAACATTCTCTTACCGATAGCTAAATTGTGTTTTTTGTATTAATAATAGCATTTTGTGTTAAGGTTTGGAGGGACCAAGAAAAGTTTAAGGGGGCAGGCCCCCTAGCCCCCCTCTGGTTGTGGGCCTGGTTGAATTCATCTATTTCAGTTATCTAATCCATAATGTGTTTCGCGCCATTCCGCTTACGATTACAATCATTCAGTCCCACTCGCTGCATTTTATATATGATACGATTGACGAATTACGAAGAGATTTGTAAAAAATGAAATGAAATCTTTAAGTTTTACGTCCCACGATTATGCCGGTTAGGCTAAAGGAGACGGTGATTTGAGAAATGAATGAAATGGTGGAATGAAGAAAATGGGAGGAAACGAGAGCATCCCGAGGAATCACGCGCACACGATGTTTGTCCACCACAAAGTTCACTTGGGGGGGGAGCTGGGATCGAACCCGGAACTCCAAGCACCACAGATGAACGCTCTACCACTGAGCTACCGCGGCCCCTCACGAAGAAATTTGTGTAAAGAATTTATTGAAGAGATATATGTTCTTCCTATCTCACTTATTCCGAGCTGTTAGCCACATTTCTACATATCTATTATCTAAAAGGGATTAAAATGAATTTAAAATAAAGCATGACTTACAAATACATAATTTGTATCTTTTTGTATCAATATAATATATAACGATACATCGCGTCTGGGGAGGCCAAGGTAAATTTTGGGGAAGGGCTCCTTAACCCCGCTGGCTGCGGGCCTGAAACTCAGTTCACATGTTCACAAATTTCGTGAAAAGAACTTTGTTAACTCTGTCCCAAAAGTTAAAAATTTGCTGAAATTAAGTTGTATTTTTATGCGATTTAAGAATAAAAGAGATTATTTGCATTTCGCACAGATTTTGTTTCGTTCCCTCATAAATTCTACTCTATAAATAAAAAACAACGGGAGAAACATAAAAGTTTTCAACTTTACTGTTTCTTCCACGCACACAACATGGTGGTTTCGTAAAAGTTGATCAACTCTTGTCCAATCTCATCGGAGCTGAGATAAATTAAACTGAGATAACATATCACTTGTGCAGGACACATTATAGTGTCCCAGTATGATTCCCTGTCACTTTGATTTTGGAAGAAAGTTCCTTCAGCTGATTTTTTCTAGTGTGTTAGATTTTATATACAGTGACTCACATTAATATTCGGACACTTGCATTTTCTTAAAAGTAGGAAGGTTTGTGAAATAAATTAGAGCCGTGTGAGTGAAAAAAATAGGTATTTAGATATTCATATATTTACAGAAAGAAACGAAGTACAAATACGGTGTCTTGAACGAAAGAAGCAGAAAGAACTTACAGATACTGATGACACTGTGTATTTGCAACGTCACTTTAATATTCGGACACCTACTACATATATGTTTTGTTTGTGTTGTTTCTTGCTCACAAACGCTTTACTATTACTTAGTGGGAAACCCACGACGTTTCATGACTTCCTGTAAACGGTTGGACATGCTTCCAACAAGTTTGTTGGTAGAATGGGGGGATATGGCATCCCATGCTGCGCGGAGAGCCCTTTTCCAATCGTCTCGTGACGTTACTTGTACCCGTTTGACCTTATGCTGTAGCTCATCCCAAATATGCTCTCTAGGGTTAAGGTCGAGACTCTGCGGTGGTGTTTCAAACACTTTCGGACAATTATACAGCAATCATTCGCGCACCACATGCGCTTCATGCTTCGGGTCATTATCCTGGTAAAATTTAAACATCCTCATAATTCCTAATTTTTCAACACTTTGGTAGAGATTTTGCCAGAGAATATTCAAATAAACCTCCTTTGTCATAATCCCTTCAACAAACACGAGTTCTGCCTCTCCCGATGCAAAAATATACCCCCATACCATCACACTTCCTCCTCCATGCTTTACGGTAGGTTGAAAATTTGCAGGATCTAACTCTGTATTTGGCTTCTGCCACACAATTACCTTGGCATCGGACGCATGGAGATTGAATTTTGATTCGTCCGTGAATAACACGCCATTCCATCAAGTTGCGGGCTTCTCAATATGAACTTTAGCGAACTTAACAATTTTATCTTTGTTAATTTTACTAATAAAAGTCCTTTTTTCTAGCTATTTTCCCACTAAACTCTTCACTTCACAACGTTCGCCGCACAGTTTTAGGATGCGCTGTCTTCCCTGTGTCTTCAAACAGCTCTACTGTTCATTTCGGCGCACTTATTCTGGAATTTGTTTTCACTTTCTGAATCAATTTGCGTTTCTCTCCATCATTCAGTTTCACAGGTCGACCCTTTCGAGGCTCTGACTCGATCTAATCCTCTCTATTAAGTCTTTGCACAATGTCAAAACGGTGCTTTTGCAAATATTGAGTAGATCTGCAATTTCCCTGTACGATAGACCTTTCACATAGCGAAAAATTACTAAATGCCGTTGCTTAAACGTTGTATTTGGTCCCTTCCGCCCCATTTTCCTTTTATGCTTTCTCTTGGTCACACTAATCACTCATAAACGAAGTAGGTACACATGTCCTGTCTCGGGACAACTTAAACTGCAACTGGAACTCTTCCGCTGTCTCGCTTACTATTGATAAACAAACGTCAAAACAACTGTCCGAATATTAAAGTGGCGTCCAAAATACGATATATTGTAATTACGTGCTCATAAAGTAGACTTAATTTGCATAATTTAATTAACTGATAGCATATTTGTTAGATCAAACCATTGCCTTTATGCTTGTTTTCCGTTGGTTTCCCATTTATTATTTTTTCCATGTACAGCAAGCAAATTATGTGTAATATCTATGGTGTCCGAATATTAATGTGAGTCACTGTATGCCTTAAAAGATTTACATCTTTTCATTCTTATACAAAAGGATGGTAGGTTCGACGGGTTCGCAGGAAGTTACGTACTGTGCACTTCGGGATATTAGCTAGTTTCTACAGTCAGAAACAATATTAAGTATACGCGTAGATTGGAGGTATAAGAAATGAAAACTCCAACCTATACTTAATATTGCTTCTGACTGTACTAACAATACACTGACAGCAGATTATTGGTCCAATATGTTGACAGAAAAAGTACTCTTGTCTCATGTTGAAAAAAAAAACACACACTAAACTGGTGTGTATAAGTTTTTGTGTATTAATAATAGTTTCTACGTGTACTCAATGTCGCTGCACACTGCTCCCTACGGACGAACTACTGCGCAGGTCCATCAGTTTCAACTTGTTCAGACCCGGAATAGATCTAATTCTTACTTCCTTTAGCCATCTAGCACATGTTGGTATGTGGTATTTTTTCCTTTTTTTAAGAACATGAGTTTCCATTCAAATTATAAATCCACATGATTCACGCGTACATGATCCACAAAAATTCGAATATAAAATATCTTGGAGAATCGTTTCAAAGAAGGAGGTCCCTCGTGGCTAAGCAGTTAGCGTACGCGCCTTTGGCGTGGGAGTCCCGGGCTCGATCCCCGACAGGAGCTTATGTGGTTCGGATTCCACGTTAATCAGTGGAAATCATATAGCCTCTTATATAGCCTCACTGCTGAAAGGGACGTTAGACTTAAAATCAATCGTTTCAAGGAAGAAAAGTACATCATGATGCGCATTCTTTGCATCAATAACATTTATATGGCATGCCACTTTGCACTATATTACCAATATGTAGACAACTATAGGGTGAGGCAAAAGGCTATCAACATCCTTTTATTGTTGAAACAACTAGAGAAAAGATTACGAAACTTTGGATGTGGGTAATAATGTGATTGCGATTGCACCAGATGGTGCCATTTCGCATTACGGTGACCATCTTGAAATCCATCAATTTGAATTCAGGTCCAATATTTCGAATAGGAAGAAGGGCAAACGATACATGATTTTATTCTAGAATTTCACCAGAAATACGAATCCGAAGTTATTGTTTTTACCTAACTTTAATCAGCAATGAGATTTTGTGAAGTAGACATTGTATGTGGGATCCTACAAGATATGCTCTATGTGTTCCTCGTTGTGTGCTACACATAGTGCAAGACGTTTTCTCCAGTCCTGATGGACACGTAATAACACCTCCGGTGTCCAAGAGTCCCAAGCGCGCTTGATTCGTTGTTCCAGGTGTCGGAGATTAGTGATTGTTTCTTGATAAACATGTGCTTTGAGATGGCCCCACAGATGAGGAAGAGTATTAGGTCAGGCAAACAGGGAGGCCACTCAATTGGCTCTCGACGACCAGTTCAGTGGTTAAGGAATCCCTCTGGACGGCCCTACCGGGGGAGAGCAGTGGCCACGGCCCTTCTCCCAAACGGCGACCTACACGTGCTGTTGGGTCTGGGAAGAGATACAGAGTATCTCAGCGTGTACGTTGTACCTCAACACGTAAAAGAGAGGTAGTCCCGTATTGCTTGGACTATCCTACCGGGAGGGGAGAATCGGATTCCTGCCTGCTAGGAGGACCAAACGGAAACAGGAAAGGTCCAATCCCAGATATCTGGGCAACGGTACTAATTCCCTGCAGGAAATGGGCCGGCTCCAAACTCAAATGGTAACTTAACACGTACCATTGGATCCGGGATGGGATGCACAGCATCCCGACGTGTGTGTGGTACCTCTACACACGGCGGTTGCCAGTTGAACGATAGAGGTAGGCAGGGCCGGGACACGAGCCCCCTCGGGCATTGCCTGGGGTTCCCGGATCGGGTTGGACTCTGCCGGGCTGTGGTCATACCGTGGGATTTGGTAGCATATGGGAACTAATCCCAGGAACCTGGGTAACGGTGAACATGTGCGGGAGGTGAGCTCGCCTTATAACGCCATGCCTGCAGAGTATGGTAGGGCCTGACTCGCTAGCAGGACCGCCTCCACCAGTAGGTCAACTAGTAGGCACTCGGGACTTTGGTCTGGCCGCGCAGTGGGCGTATCCCACTCCCTCAGTGGATGGGGGTTACACAATTAGGTGTCAAGATTAAGGGACAAATCTTGGCGGTGCACTTGTGCACGAGGACTTAAGTCCAAGCACGAGCAACCACGGGCGGGGTGCGTTACATTCTCGCGGTACCCGTCCATCAAATAGACCGAACGGTCGCGGGCATGTTCTCCATGCATGCAATTAAGCGTGGATTAGTAGACCACTAGCATCAAAGTGTGTGCATCCAACCACTCCCTGATGCATAATGCATAATGAGGAGGTTAACCATCTTTTTGGAGAAAGGCAGAGAAATCACCTTGTGGGTTCAGCGTTGATGAACACCTGTTCCTGTAGCATGTTAAGATATCTGTCCCCAGTTAGGTTCCATGGATGAAGAATGGCACAATGATATGAGTGTTCCATATTCCACACCAGACCACACCTTTTCTGCACCAGTTACCCTCGAGGCATCTGTCCATATTGGGTTTGTGCCTGATCAATAACGGTGATTCTGTTTATTGACCTCAACGTTCACACGGAACAGAGCCTCATCAATAAACAAAACACAAGGAAACGTAGAAACCTCGTCACTGCCCATTCTGCAAATTACATTCTACTATCGGGTCATCTTCCGCTCGGTGTTGCTGCAATTGGAGTCTGTATGGATGCCACGTGTTTCTGTGCAATACACAGAGTATCGATCTCTAACTTACACCTAAAACTGCAACTAAATGTCTGGTACTGCATTTCGAGCTTTTCATCAAGAACGCTACAACCGCCGTTGCTGTTACCTCATCCCTTCCAGTCCTCGGGCGTTCACTGCGTTGTTTGTCGTGTACAGATCCAGAAATTTGAAATTTCTGAAAAATACGCGATTCTCTGGTATGTGCAATGTTGTCTCTTTCAGGATGCTGGTGGGTGAAATCGTCAGCGATGGCTCTGACACTGTTCCTCACTGATAACAACAATTTTATTCCTTTCTTGGTTAGAGCCATGTCACATCACCTGAAAATACTAATCGAAACTCAGTACATGATGCAATATTCAATGCCTATCTATCAACATTTCATTACTAATTAATGTTAGGTAAAAAAAGAAAAAGAAAACTTCATATTCGTATATCTGGTAAAATTCTAGCCTAAAATCATGTATCGCGTGTCCGCCTACCTATTTAAAATATTAGACCTGAATTCCAAATGGCGAATTTGAATATGGCCGCCATGATTCCAAATAGCACTATCTAATGCGCCCCCACGAGAATTACTTACATCCACCTTTTCGTCATCTTTCCTCAAGCCGTTTCAAAGATACAAAGGTGGTGCTGTACTTTTCCCTCACCCTGTATTTTGGAATGCTGCATGTAAATTAAAGTGTATAATATTTTGTTTCAAGGAAGAAAAACAGCGAGCGACATGCATATTTGGCATGAATATATTTTTTCATGGCACGTCACCTTGGACGCATATTATCAACCTATATGCAATTGTTTAGTTATATGCAGAGGCGGATCCAAGGGGGGCTATAGCCCCCCTTGACGCTCAGGTATACACTGGATAAAATGGGCTTCAATCCTGCTTTACACTGGATAAAACTGCAAACTATGGTTCAGCCCTTCCCTTGATCATATCCTGGATCCGCCACTGTATATATATATATACAGGGGAAGCCAAAAAAATCTAAACCGTTTGCAAAAGTGAAACAATCATACCTAGTATGGTGTGAGGCCTCCTTTTGCGTTCAAAACAGCTTGGATCCGACGTGGAATGGACGTATACAGCTCCTGAATCGTGGTGTGTGGAATTTTGTACCATTGTTCCTCCAAAACATGCTCCAGTTCCTTAAGGGATGCTGGTGGAGGGTAATGAGAGTTCTTTGAGGGTTCTTTGTAACTGATTTAAATACATTCATTGATTCAGTGTTAGGAATATCTTTAGGGAGGTTATTATATAATGTTAGACCTAATTATATGGGACCATTTTGAAACAATGCTGTACGGTGATTAGTTCTTAATTTGTAGTTATGTCAATCAGAAATGTCACATGAAAAGACTAATAAAAAGTATATAGATTTTAACAGATAGTTACAGATTTTAAGGGCTTTGTATGCAACAAAACGCCACTCCGTAGGATTTTTCTGCAGGATGAGTAACACATTTCAAGTGAGCTATATTTCTGATCTTGTTAATAATAATGACAATTAAATATTTTCACATAAAAATAAATAATAAACACTATATTAGTTCTGTGTTACTGTAATTACAGATAATAAACGATCTCCATCAAATGTGAGTCCACTTAGAAGTTGGTCTGTAAATACACAACGTTCTCCTCCAAATAGTGAGTTAGTTAAAATTTTGTGGTTACATTGCCATTAATGCAGCAAAGCAACTCACCACTGCCAAGGCTGCAAAGTGGTCAAAAGTGGATATTTTGAGAGCTAGAACTGTAAAAAAACCGTGGGAAAATGAAATTTGGGGGCGAATATCTCCAAAACTATTAGCTATTGAGCTGAGGCGGCATGTTTTTGTCTTACTAGTTAGACTTGTGATCTGCTCTATCCAAAAATGCATGATTATGAATCGTTCAGTGGCGGCGTAAGGGAGTCCCCCACAGGAAGTGGGGAGTACTGGATATTCTGTTAGAACAGATGATTCCGATTCATGGTAGATGGAACAAAGTTCCATTAAGTAACAAAAAGCAGTTGACAGACCATCGATATTTTGAACAGAATCAATATGGCGAAGGATATTTGGTGTGTCGTACGTGTTTGCATAAGTACAGTAGGGACTGAATGTAGTGGATAAAAGGAAATTAAATAAAATTATTACATCTGCAGCTTGATAACCCACAATCATGACCTGTATGCTAAAGGAGACAGACATTAATAATACGTAATGATTTTGGATGAATCGGTCCAATGAGAATTTGCGAGAAAATGGGAATATCCACGCAAAAAAAATAACGAAAAAAGAACAATAGATACAATGTTCTTCACAAACTCACTTGTTTGCAGATCTAAAGTGAGACTCCTAGCCATAAGGTGCACACTACCTCTGAGTTACCATGTACCCCTTTTCCCCTCCCATGTAGCGGACAACAGACTGTTTACAACGCATGGGATTTGATGACACATAAAAGCAACAATACTGATTATGTAACAAACGGAGGGGAAAAGTCGCGTTGAGATGTTAGACATTTCGAGAAGAGTTAGTAACTTATACTTTCAGATTTATTTGAAACAAATTAACATTTCACAGTGTTGCCTCCTAGGCTAAAAGAGGCGGATAATTAAGGATATATGAAAAGAGTTGAGTGAATGAAAATATGCTAGACTATGGTAGAACAGTGAGGAAGCTCTTGAACACTTCTAGAAAGACACCTGCTCATTGCGATGACCAATATGGAAAGTTTGTTCGACATGTGGGTCACGTTGTAGGTAGTAATAGGTAATAGAACACATGGTATTGCCAGACAGTCACAATGGTGAGTGTGTCATTGAACATCTCAGGATCACATGGAGATGGCTGGGAAGAATAACCCATTCTACACTGAAAGTAACCCCCTCCCTTCACCTCCTCCTTCCCCTTTTTGATGTATGAACATATAAGATCATCACGGGGTAGACGTCTGCACGGGGTCGGGCCTAGCCTGCGGCCTTAGGCCTGGACCAGACCGTGGGCCGGACTCTGGTCTACAAAGCATATATAATTTCGGGCTCAGGATTAGGCTGTAAATTTTTAAATATACAGACGCGTTCAAATTATTAGACTCAACATTCAGTTCCTGAATATTTTACTATTCTTACAATATTACATGAGAAAATATGTTTCGAACTTAGTCCAAATTACTACTTTGTAACTCTCCTAATTTCTAGTGGGTGTGACATATGCTTTTCAATATAAAGAAAACAATTGCGTACGTAACATTCAAATATAATTACTATAAAGTGTGTATATCCAAATTGGAACAAAAAAGGGAATGAAATACTTACAAGAGAATTATCTCTCACACAAAGATTCATATTTCTTACGAAATCTTTCTTTATTAAGTCTTTTATCCTCTGTGGCATCCTATGTATGAGCTTAGCACATTTTGCCTTCAATTCAGCATCGTGATGCCACAAATTGTTGATCTCTTTGATCAACTGAAGTTTGGTTCTAATGTGCTTCTTCTCTAGCTTTTCTTTCATGAAGCTCCAAAAGTTTTCAATCGGCTTCATATCAGGACTAGTGCCTAGCCACGGAAGAACACTAATTTCACTGTCCTGGAAGAATTTTGCCACAGCTTTGGCCCGGTGCATGGAGCTCCATCATGCATAAAGATGAATTGTACGTCATCAAACAAGAGTACAGTTGCACTTCTGTTTCCCAGAGCCAATCTTTTTAGTTGTTTGATACTTCTTAGCGATAGCTTTGGTTTTCGCACACACTTCCCAACCCTGTTTTGGCTCTTGTTCATTTCAACAGAGATTCTACTCACAGATTTTTGTTCTATCGCAATGTATTGCCGTGTATGTATATCTTATTTCCACCAGTAGTATTTTGTTAACTTCCATTTTGCACGGAGAAAAGTCTCTGGCTTTTCCCATTATGCTGAAATTACAGGACTAAACAGAATAAAAGATTGATACACGAAACATGTCACGATCATTTTAACCCGATATGGACGACGAAAACAAATTTGTAACGTTTCAACGCATTGTTGTATTGCAAGCCCGAGCATTTTTTTTTATTCGAAACGACGAACGTTTCATATCCGTTACGTTTCGAGGATTGTATTTGACAAGTAGCGAAGCCTGGCGGCTTCAGTGTGGATCACAGCTTGATACCGAAAACAATTCTTTTTCTTCAACAGGAAAATAATTCCGTCCATAAAGGGTTAAACTGGCTTATTCGATCTGTTGAACGCTTTGAATGACATTAACTTCTTACGACAGCAGCCACAACACTTCAGACTGTATCTTATTGATAGGAACCACAATAGCTATCTACAACTGAAACACCACTTTCAGAATTCCCCCCTCACTAATACCATCTGCTGTTCAACTATGATATCACCGCTTCAACTGTACAGTAAACAAATGAAGGATCCTATATTGGTGGTTTAACAATTAAATTAAATGTTCTAGAACTCAGAAAGTAATACTCCTACATCAATTTTGCATTTTTCGAGCTTGAGTCTAATAATTTGAACACGTCTGTACAATCATATTCCTCTGGCTTTTTTCGGACAAACTCTGCAAATATAATGTACTACAATATTTATAAAACTGTTCTCTCTGGAGAATTTTTAAAGCACCACTGTAAATTTAAACATTAATTGCTACAAATAAAAATACAATTTTTCGCTAATTATTAAGTTGCTGTAATTAAGGCTTATTTCGGACTCACACGGGCTCGGGCGTAAAGGATATAACGGATTTTGGACTCAGGTCGGGCCTCACATTATAAATCCAAGAGTCGGACCGGATTCAGGCTTAAAATTCCAGCCCCTGCAGACTTCTATCACAGGGATAGCGAACACAAATTGCAAGTAAATTGAAAACTCGTTGTTTATCGGTGCACTCACATTGGTCACAACAGATGAATAATATCACGCGACACCTTGTAATCAAGGATCCCAGTTTCGATTACCAGGGGCTACACTCTAAAATGTTAATTTGTTTCGAAGAAACCTAGGATGATAAGTTACCAATTCTTTTCGAGGTATCTACCTTCTCAACACGACTTTTCCCTGTGTTTGTTACATAATCAGTATTGTTGCTTTTATGGCTCATCTACTCCGATACGTTGTAAACAGTCTGTTGTCCGCTACATGGCAGGGGAAAAGGGGTAGACCTACATGGTAACTCAGAGGTAGTGTGCACCTTATGGCTAGGGGTCCCACTTTAGATCTGCGACCAAGTGAGTTTGTGAAGAACATTGTATCTATTGTTCTTTTTTTCGTTATTTTTTTTGTGTCGAAACTCCCATATTCTCGCAAAATTCTCGTTGGACCAATTCTTCCAAAATCGTTAGCTATTGTTAATGTATGTCTCCTTTAGCATACAGGTCATGATTGTGGATCATCAACCTGCAGATATAAAAATTTTATTTAATTTCCTTTTATCCACTATATTCAGTCCCTACTGTGATTATGCAACCATGTACAACAGACCAAAAATCCTTTGCCATATTGATTCAGTTGAAAATATCGATGGTCTGTCAACGACTTGTTGTTACTTGATGGGACTTTTGTTCCATCTACCATGAATCGGAATCATCTGTTCTAACAGAATATCCAGGACTCCCCACTTCCTGTGAGGGACTCCCTTACGCCGCCACTGAACGATTCATAATCATGCATTTTTGGATAGAGCAGATCACAAGTCTGAGGCAAAAACATGCCGCATCAGCTCAATAGCTAATAGTTTTGGATATTCGCCCGCAAAGTTCATTTTCCCACGGTTTTGGATAGTCTTAGCACTGTCCTGAAACTATGCACTTTTGACCAGGGCTCCATATGAACTTTTTTCCTTATTTTGATGTGAGGAATCACCTGTTTCAGTTTGTCGGTGTAGTTCGTTAACACTCGGTTTCATTAACATAGGTTGTTTCTAAACAACACGCTCGTGGGTTTTCTCTGGGTTCTCCCGTTTCTTACCACTTTCTTCATTCCACCATTTCATTCATTTGTCATCATCACCGTCTCCTTTAATCTAACCGGCATAATCGTGGGACGTAAAACTCAAAGATTTTTTCAAAACAACGCAGAAAACTTTTGGAAACCCACTTCTATACTTTTTCTATGGACAGGGTTGATCTATACTTTTTGTCTTATCTTGGTGTGAGGATAAGACAGAAAGTACAGACCAACACAAATGCTGTGCACAAATGCTTCCTTTCAGAGTTATAGGCTGCCGAAAAAAATGAAAAAAATTAACTTCAAAGGTCCATAGCTTCAATACTACAGTAGTAGAGTCAAGACTTGACTTAGGAACTAATATGTGACCTATCCAAAAATACATGTTTCAGAATCCTGCGGTACTGTGGAAATTTTTATGTCATCCATCGCCCTCACGATAATAAATTCGCCATTCTTAACAATTTACGTTATCTTTTTTTTCAGTTTGGCACACTGATATATTTGTAACAGAATTGAGGTTTGGTCGAACGCCTTTCTAATTCTCAACCATCCCAACGGCCCTGTATTTGGGTTGCCTACTATTGCAGGAAAGTGAGAATTGCAGGTGAGAATGCACTTTTGGAGTCGTCCATACAATCACTTTATCAACTTAAAGTTAATCATATAACACTAAAACAGTGCTTGAATCTGACTTGGAAGAGCTAGTGTTTCGCACAAGATTCGAGAACGTTTTCCTCTAGCTTCGAATTCACAATGGACTTCTTATCTCGTTGGTAAGGGTAATCATATGAATAGTAGGTGAATTACATCGATTTTTTGTGCCATCGTTTCTTTTCATACCTTTTTTTCTGCCTCTTTCAGCCTTTGGAGCATAAGCGCGGGAAGTTAAGAAACAAGCCTTCTTTATTTATTTATTCCATAGAAAGTGGTCTCGGGTTCAAACCCTGCTCCCGCCAAGTGAACTTTGTGGTGGACAAACACCGTGTGTGTGGGTATTCTCGAGGTTCTCCCGTTTCCTCCCACTTTCTTCATTCCACCACTTCATTCATCTCTCATCATCACCGTCTCCTTTAGCCTAACCGGCATAAACGTGGGACGTAAAACTCAAAACTTTTAATTTTATTTCCCTAGAAAGTGAGAAAAAGAAAAGGAAAATTCAGACAGAAACATATTACACACACCGTAAAGTCCAAAGAAAATTTGACCATTTTTAATAAGAGACTATAAAATAATATTAATAATATACATGTGCAATGAATACGTGTATCAGGCGTGCATCCAGAAATTCTTTTTCGAAGGGGTCCAAGCTTTGTGGGAGGGGAGAGGTCCAATCCTACAATCAACTACGTCTATGAAGTATTAAACGGGTATTATTTTGTACCTGATAAGTAATTGTAAAATATTTCCACCTATATTTTCAGAAAGAAATGATAGAGCTAGCTTATTTTTATAAGAGAAAGAGTACAGATGAAGTATAAGATCAAAATTGCATGCTACATAAGTCATTTCCATGTTAAACAAATATAGTTTCATTAAGAAAGTGTACAAATGTATGTTGAGTTAGGAAGTTTTTATGGGGAAGGTGTCCGAACTCGGTGGAGTCCCTCTCCGCCGAAAGTGTGCCTCTGGTATCAGTTGAGTTGTTGAGTTGAGTTGATTTTAGTTTAGCGTCCCTTCCAGGCTATATGAGAGGTGGACCTACTGATTAACGTGGAATCCGAACCACATGAGCCCCCGCCGGGAATTGAACCCGGGTCCTGGTATCAGTGTTAGCGCTTTCACCTCTGTTGGTGGGGTCTCTGGTTAGATCCCAGCTCCCACAAGTAGGCTTTGTGGAGGACAAGCACATGTGCAAAGATGTTCTCGGGGTTCTCCCGTTTCCATCACTTTTATAATTCTACGATTTTTTTATCACCACCACCATCATCATCAACGTTTCTTTTAGCTTACACAGCAAAAACGTGAGATGTTAAACTGAAATAAAATCAATACTAATTATACTACAAATACTAATTATACTACAAATACTAATTATACTACAAATACTAATTATACTACAAATACTAATTATACATTTTTAATCTTAATCTCTGGAAATCGGCCACTTTTTGGCCAATATCTCGGGAATGGTAAGAGTGACGCGACAATTCCATCACTCTCTCAGACAGCTTTCGATGCTCTATGAAATGAAGGGCTCAAAATTTAAAAATATCGCAAATAACAGACAGACAGACACACACACATAGAGAAATCAGTAACGAACATTTTAAGTTCGTTGATAATCATATCTTTGAATATACTTAAGCCCAAACAAATATCTTTCGTTCTTTCTTTTTCTTCGTTGTTTCTTAAACCTATTTTCGAAATAACGAAAAATAAAAGAACATTTTTTTCTTTGATTTTTTGAAAACAAAATTTCTACTATTCTTGCTTTAAAATTGCACTCAAGTGTACGACTAATATCATTAGATATTATCAACAAGTCTTGGACATTTTTCATGACGTTTTTCTTAGCCAATCAATGCAAAGAATAGGTGACGTATGCAGAGCGCGGGGAACATTCATCTGTTCCATAACAGAAAGCCGCGAGTTCCTATTATCCAGTTGGATTTCAACCTTTAACTAGCTGTATCCACAATGGGTTTAGCAAGTTTCGTTTGCCTTTTCGGTAAGTATAGGATCAAACTTTGAATTGCTTAGTGTTATGTTTGTATGTTCCGCCAAAAGCTGTTAACTCCGGAATATGATACCCAGTGACATATGAACTGGTTTTCATCCCTCCACGACAAGTGTGTCGCCCACCCACTTTAGTAATAAGATCAACAGAAGGGGCGTTGCATGGATTAAAACTTCAGATACATTTTCTTTCAGGTAAGTACAAAAAGAACTGTGCTATCTTACACAATATTTTTTGTTACGAAGATACTATCACTTTAATGTTATTATTTGTTTTTTATTATTATTACTCAATTGTTCTAAGTGAGCTTCATAAAAAATAAAAACATATTCTTTAGTAAGTGAGAATGAACATTTTTGTGAGTGGCATTTATTTTTGCAAGGGGAAAGTTCAATCGTAAAAGAACATTTACTCTATGTTGTGTGGAACGATTAGTTTAGTGCGGCCGTGTTCGCTCAGTGGTAGAACACTTCCTTCTGGTGCGTAGAGTCCCTAGTTCGATTCCAATCGCGCTAAATAAACTTTTTGGTGGACAAATATCATGTGCGAGGGCTTTCTCGAAATTGTCCCGTTGCCTCTCACTTTCTTTATTCCACTATTTTGTTCATTATCATCACCGTTTTCCTCACCCTCGGTGCATAGTTGTGAGGCGTTAAATTAAAATAATTAGAAACAGTGTTATCAGGGGCGCCCGAAGGGGAGGGCAGGGTGGGTGCCCGAGCCCCTTCCCTGGCTCACGAAAATGTATTAAATTTCTCAAAATTTTCTTAATACAAATAAAAACAATACCAAACATAAAATAGCAACCAGGGATTTGAGCCCCCCCCTAGAAATTTTTCTTCGGGCGCCCATGAGTGTTATTAATATTTCAAAGTAACTACTGCTATTTTAACATAATTATTATACTTCAATGTTGTATTCTAAACAAGGAATATGAAGCAATGTTAAAACGAATTTGTGATGTAAATAACTGATGTAAAAATGTTTAGAGATTATTAAAAGTGTGGTAGTACCGGTATTAACTCTCACCAAATTTTAACATTTCTTTTAATATTAAAACTGTTTCTTTTTTAAATGAAGGAAAATACGGGAGATGCTTTATTTGAGTCTTTTAGTTTAACGTTACAAAATTCACACATGTAGAGTAAAGTGGGGTAATTCCGATCGGTGGGGTAATTGCGATCATTGAATTACTCAAAAGTGACATGACCTGGTGGCCCAACTATGCTTACCCCTCTAGCAGGAGTCACAAAGTACTCACGAAGAGGAAGAAGGACCTTTGTTCAGTTGTTCTGTGCAAGCGCTTTCGACATTTGTGTTTTCTTGCTTTTCGTTGTAAATTTTGGTCTGGTTATTTTGCGTAGTAAGTACTTGTTATTTTTCTAAGAGTCTCTAACCCTTACAATATTCCATAGCATGTCCTTTTACGAAATTAACTTTGTATGTTTTATTCCGTGTATTTAAATGTTTAACCTGCATGGCTTTGTTTAATATAAAATGGCGAGTCGGGGTAACTTCGATCAGAGTTGATCGGACTTGTACTTACGTGATCGGAATTGCCCCAATGTGTAATAATGTAACTACGGTACGCAGAATCTTTTCAATTATGGTATGAAGTGATAGTAGTACTTAGTTTCTGCTATATATATATAAATCCTATTCTTCTTAACATCTTGGAGGAAATTTTGTGGGAATATAAATTTAAAAAAAAAAAATAGAAAAATCAAGTTTACAGACAATCAGATTCCAACCCGAAACGGAGAAATGCCTAATTATTGACTCTGGAATACGTAAATAGACATAAAATTGGATATCTCTATGCAATAAGGCATTGGTTAAACATAGTGTCATGAAAAAGTTTTTATTCGGAGTTTCTATAGCAACGGTATCAATTTTAAGAGCCTCGGGTCTAATGGGGCCCAATCCTTGTACTTGCTTGCTACCATTAACATGAACGTTTATTTTTAAGGTTAATAAATTTATATAGTATGCTGTTCTATAGTATGGTTTGGGCACTTTTTCATCCATAATTGAAACAAATATATTGGTAGGTGTACAATGACAGCAAAACTCATAGAATGTCCAAAACTTATGCAATTTTTAAAATTCTGTATACTTACTAAATGGCGATCGAAATTCCCCCAAATCGGGGTAAGTTCGATCAAACGCAACATCCGAAAACAAACGATATTTTATCTTTCTCCTGCTTGTGAGCTACAATATGGAAGCAGCAATTTGTAGCAAAAAGTTCGATAAGTAATTTTTTACATTAATTACCACCCTACAACTACACTGTAAAAAATTTCGCCTTAAATTTACTGACCGATTACCGTCAACTCTCGCTGCCATCCGATTACCCTAAATTTTACGGACCACCGTTTTTTCATAAAAACGACAGACCGTATATTTAGAAGCAAAATAATATTGACCGTGTTTAGAAACAAATTTGGTACCGTATATTTTACGGTAATTTACCGTAATTTTTAGGGGTCGTTTTTTTAAAAAAAAAAAGCACAGGTGTGTTATTACTGTACAAGATTTACGGTAATAACACACCTGTGCCCTCTTGCTAGATCCAGTAAGAAATATATTGACCAATTTTCATCGAATTGCTGGAAACTGTATCAGTACACACACTGGCTAGCAATAATTTTTCTGGATGGATGCAACTAGAGTGCACACTGGTCCACTGCTATTAAAGACTACTTAACTACAGAAAACAAAAGTGAACGAAAGAAGCGTTGCACCTAGGACGTACATAATATCCATAAAAATAAAAGTTGAAATTAATTCTTAGTTTGTAATATCGAACCCTTTTTCTGATATCATCTTGAACATACATTGCTTTTTCTTTTCAAAATTACTAATTTTGTCATGTATTGAAGAAAACACCAGAAGAGGATTCGATATTACATACAAAAAAAAAAAAAAAAAATCTTGAATTTTATAGCTGAGTTTTCGCACGCTTTGAAGATGTATTTGGAACAAACATCCATGCCCTTTTAAGATATTCATAAATCGATATTCTGTTACAGTGTCAAGACTAGCTTTATTGCATGTATTTTCGCTATGAGTACCAGTAGACTAATAGACCTCAAATATTCTAATCAGCGATTCATTTGATTAGTCGCATTATTACGGTCTTTAGATAACCAAGCAGGCACTCGATAACATAGCTTAGAATGACCAGAAGTACGACTAAACAAGTGTAAAACCATATGACTTCTCACAACACTGCCTACAGTATTCAGTATCCGCTATCTCAAATTAATAAATACGTGTTTGCATAATTATGTAACAGTGGCATCAATGCTAAAGAAAAAAAATCACCAAACTTCCAGAGTATCGAACTTTTGCATATTTAGACTATTAAACGCTCAAATGTATTAACAAGACACCAGAACAGATTATAGGTACTCAGAACAAAATTAAAGATAAAAACATTTACAGAAATATTTTTCAAATCTAACAATTTATTTATCCAGAAAAAATTATGACAGCAAGGGCGCCCGATGAAAATTTTCTAGGGGACTCAACTCCCTGGTTACTATATACCCTGATATTTTTTATTTGTATTAAGAAATTTAATACTTTTTCACTAGCTAGGGGAGCGACCCCCTGCCCCTCCTTCGGGCACACATGAGTGACAGTATACTTTTGTTTCTGTAACTTGAAAAATTCCAGTTGATGCAACACAATTTATGTAATGCTGTTACGGTAAACTGCAAAGCACTTTTCCTAAAAGTTTTTTTTTTTTTTTTTTTTTTTTTTTTTAAGTATTTCAACATTGTGATTCTAATTCTAGCTTCACAAACCACCCGTAGTTGGCTGCATTATCATAAGACATTATACATCCAGCAGCTTCTTGGTTCGAATCGTTGCACTTTGGAGCGATCTGCTTGCCACGATAGCCAACTAAAGTTTTGTTTGTCACTGAACAAAGTTCAAATATTAACATGGTGCTTTCCCATACATTACCTTGCTTAATGTTGAATTTCCAGGATATCTTCAACAGTGGTAGGCTTATTGTATATATCACACCAGAAAACCACACACTAAACAAACAAACAAACAAACAAAAGAAAGAAACAAAACAAAACAAAGCACAACACACCCAAACCTACGCGCCACCAATCCTCGCTTCGAACATGTGCTTTTTCTCTCCAATGCGCATGCCCAACACAAACATCTGACAGGAAAACGGTCTCCTACCATTATTTTAGAAAAACGGTAAACCGTATATTTTTTATGGTAGGAGGCACTTATTTTCACGGTTATTGGTTACAGTGTAGTAGTTTTCCCTTAAGTGATCGGCATTCCCCCACTTTACTCTATGCTAATTAGAAACAGAATCGAACCTCACATACCAAGAGCTACCTGTCTTCGTGGCATTTAAATAACATTTATGAAAAAATCATGCTTTAATTTGTACCACCTCAAGGGATTCTCGCCTTCCTTTCTTCGTAAACATTGATAGCATGTAATATGAGCCATCAGAGGTCTCGCCTTAACTTTGATGTCTATGGTTCTGTGTTCAGCACCCGAGCGGAAAATTGCTATTATTATTATTATTATTATTATTATTATTATTATTATTATTATTATTATTATTATTAAAATATGTCTTGATAATTTACTTAAGCTTATGATTTCTCTTCTTTGGTTATGTGAAGAAAATTTTGGAGTTTTGGATTCTCTCCGTCTCAGGGCACTTTCATGATTTTTTCTTTAGATTTAACGCATGATTATATCTATGAGATTATTAGGATTCTTTTTCATTTTCGACCGGAACTAGTCAGAAAAAATTAAATTCCGGTCAATCGTGTAGTCCGTGATCAATGTCTGTGCTAGGACATAGGAACTCTTGAAGTTTTACGTCCCACGTTTATGCCGGCTAGGCTAAAGGAGACGATGATGATGAGAAATGAATGAAATGATGGAATGAAGAAAGTGAGAGGAAATGGGAGAACCCCGAGAAAACCCACGCACATGAAGTTTGTCCACCACAAAGTTCACTTGGCGCGAGCTGGGATCGAACAAAGGACTCCAGGCACCAGAGGTGAACGCTCTACCATTGAGCCACCGCGACCCCTGCTGGAATATAGGGTTTCTGGTGTTTGTAGTGTTATTTAGTTACAATTTACTGAATTTTGTTTCAATGGCCAGAAATAGTGTAATAAGAAGAGATATGTTGCCCTCACACCATCTAAAAAATCGTTTTGTTTGCTCCAGTCATCTTGTTTTTTGATCACTCATTTTTATGACATACGTCCGACGCGTATTTATATCGTAAGGAGAAGTTATTGTAAAGTGAATCTGCACCCATGAATGCAATTGTTACCCTAAGGAAGAGTTTCTAAGACACTATCAGTGAATTTCGCGATGAATTGATTGCATATAATAAGTTGGTAGGTAATAGGATAGGACGCAATCATTTCCAGGGCACATCAGTTTAAACACATACTATCAATTTCTACGCAATTATTTGGGCATGTATCAGAGTAAAAACAATCCAGAACGACTTAGGAAATCATTTAATGCAAGAAGCCTTTTTCTTAAACAATTTTAATTTGACTGGCTATTCTTAATCTACACTAAATTTGAAAAACCATCTGTGATACCTAGGATTAACATTTTTTAGTTTCATTGTGATACAAAGCAGGATGCTACTTGTATGCATCAATTAGAATTTCAATCGCTTCCCGTTTCCACAGCATAACCTATTCATATAACTCATAGTGATTTTCGTTTGTTCTGCGATGCAATGTTGGTTAGAAATAGAACAAATTTTATATTAGAACGGTTGTAACAAGTGTTGTAAGCAACCCGAAAATTGTATACAACTTCGTATCGTACAAGTAAAAATTCTACTTTGATTAAACATTTGATACAATATATGACGGAATATTTGATCATCTATAACCAGCTTAAGGAATGAAAACATTTAATTGGAGAAAAACAAAACCGCTCACTTCTATAATCGACATTACTAGAATTCTACATTTGTAAATATTACTTATTACAGTCAGAAAGTCAATTGATATCTTTCAACTATAACGTAAATTTTCATAATTAGCAGTCATATCTTAAAGAGAAAAATGCACAGAACTGAAAAGTAAATTTAGTTGGTGTTTGGGTGTCAATTCATTTACAAATCATGTTAGTTTACTTACAATATGTACATCGTTTAGAGATCATTTAATACGGGCTCCAGGCCTTAGAGCCTTCTGCCAACTACGAGTATAAAATTTATAGGTTGCTTTTATTTGAAAATCACTTAAAAAAGAAAAGAAGTTTTTCTCCATTTTTAGAGTTAAACAAGGGAAGAAGTGTTTCTCCATTTTTATGTGATTGGGCAAAGCATTGAATATTTTATTTGTCATATGTCTGGGGCCCTGCTGTACCAGTGATAATCTAATAACGTAAGAATTTTTGTTCCGATCTCTAATGTTAGAATGATGATTTTTCACCCCATTTTCATTTTGCGTTAGACTGAAAACGAATGCTTCGTATATGTAAATAGCTAGAACTGTTAATATCATTCACTTTTTAAAGTACGATTACACAATCTTAGCGTATTAGTAACAACAGTCTTCCTGATTTTCGTAGTACAATTATTTCAGGAACTGTTAACAACATAATTTGAATAGGTTCTTTTTATTTTGAGCGTTTTCTGAGAAGTTTGTTTTAAAAATAGAATTTAAAATGAAATTCGCTTGGAATATTTGGAAACACAAACAAAAACTGTGTTTTCTTATCAGCTCTGAGAATTGCCAAGTGCTATTTTTCTCTCTTTCTTATTTATTTCTTTTTTTCGTTTCTTTTTTTAACGATTTTAGTTTTTCCATTTTATTGAGCAGAATGCGTCATCCTGCATTGTTGAACGCGAAGCACATTTATTTTTGGCTGTCTCATTTTATTGAAAAATATATCAGTCGGGCTCGTTGTATAGAACAATAATATGCTTACTTTATTGATGGTAATATGTCAGTGGAGGCCCGATATAGCACAACGTCTTAATACACTTGCGTTTGGATATTTCACTTCATTGACTAAGTTGTTGACGAGATCCAGTGTAATAGTCAATTTCATTCAAATGCAATGCTAACAAACTGAAAATGTGTCAGTCGCAGGTTCGAGTCTTGTCTAGGAAATGTTATCGTTTGCCCGTTTCACCGTTCATTTAATCTTAATAAATAATTTCTCTCTCTCTCTCTCTCGATATATATATATATATATATATATATATATATATATATATGTGTGTGTGTGTGTGTGTGTGTGTATTTATATATCAACTTTCCCCAATATGTGAAGAAATAAATACTTGTCGATTTTATATAAGTAACTAGCATATATTACCCGCTTCTCTGGGTTGAAATGAAAATTTAAATGCACAACTCTATATCTTATGTGTGTAATATCAGTGAAATATGCTAGTTGCGTTTTTAATGGCATCGATTTAAACAGCATGGGAAAGATCATTGATCATCTTGGCGACCCCGAAAACCATGGATTCGACACTAATATTTGTAATTTCGATCATATATATATATATATATATATATATATATATATATATATATATATATATATATATATATTTATTTATTTATTTATTTATTTCCCCCTCCCCATGTTGCGAGCCATGGGGCGTCATCGTTCATCTCAGCGACCCCAAAAATGTGGATTCAGCACAAATATCGGTCATATTCGATCATTTTTAAATCTCTCTTCCTCTCCTTCTCCCAAGTTGCGGGCTTGAATTTGAATTTAAACGGGATCGAAAGTATCACTGTTCATCTAAGCGACCCAGAAAACTATAAATTCGACACTGATAGTGGCCATTTTAGACCATTTTTATATATCTCTTTTTCCCCTCCCCCAAGTGGCGGGGCTGATTTTGGTTTTAAACCGGATCGGAAATGTCACTGTTCATCTAAATGATCCCGAAAACTATGGATTAGACACTAATATTGGTGATTTTCGATTATCAATATATATAGCTCCCCCTCCTCCGTGCTGCGGCACACGGCATCAGAATTGTCACTGTTAATCTCAGCTACTCCTAAAACTATGGATTCGACACTAAAATTAGTCATTTTCGATCATTTTTAAATGTTTATCCCCCTCCCCTACGTTGTACCCTCCCCCTCCCAACTATCAGGCTGAACTTGGATTCAAACAGCATCAGAGGTGTCACTGTTTCTCTCATCGACCCCGAAAACTATGGATTCAACACTAATATCGGTAATTTTTGATCATTTTTAAATTTCTCTCACCTCCCTCCCTCGGTATATATAGCTACCCATATATCTCCCACACCTTTTCCTTACCTACGTTGCTCCGTAAAACTTAAATCACGAAAACGATCCCAGGCCTGAACCTAATCTATGTTGAGAGTTTGATCAAGATCGGTCGAGTGGTTCAGGAGTTATTAAGTTTTATTTATTTTTCTATACCCCCTCCTCCGCACCCGCCCCTCAGTTCTATCATCAAAGTGAATAGCCTAAAATCAGCCTAACCTTGAATCTCATGCATGTTTCAAATTTAATCGAGATCGGTCGGGCGGTTCAGGAGATTAGAGTCACAAACATAGTGATTTTCAATTTTATTATTACGAACTTATTATTACGGTTAGAATAAGATTTATGGAAATTGGTTAAATTATTTTCTCCCATCGTAAAGCGGTGGATTCATCAAAATTTATGCAAATCGATAGGTAAAATCATTAGCCCATTCCCATGTACGAATTTTTTTTTTCTAGAGATACCCACAAATAATTTTCTTTATCAAACTTCAGATCAAGTCCAGTGAGCGTTTCTGAACCTGGAATAAGATTTTTCCCTTTTTTGTGGAAATTGTTACTCAAAATTCTTGACCCTCAATTTGAATTTTAAAATAGTCATTTCTAAATGACTTGCATTTTAGAAAGGTAGCTGAATCGCCTTCTTACATGGCATATGCATATAGCACTTATGCCCGAGTTTCTTGATTGTATGCCCAGCGCCCTAGAAGAAATTTATAAGCATATGGAAAAGCTCTTTAAACACTCTGACCAGTTTTCGGAGTGAAGTTTATGAAAACCATATCTTACCTTAGTGTAGGATACTAGGAGAGCATTTGTGCAATTTTTGAAATTCCTGGGCACAATAGTATCGTATCGTAAAGAGCTAGAAAATATTTAACCTCTCTTTCCATCATCTTAGAAAATCTTAGAAAGTTTTGCCTTAGAAAGTATATTTGTACTGTAAAATCCGAGAAGAAAATTTGTACAAAATTTCAGTTTTGTACGCAAAACGGATTTGGAGATTTGATGAAAGATAAGAAAAGATGCAAGTCCCTTCTTGTCCCCTTTAAATTACATATTTAATAAAATTATGTCTCATTCTTAGCCTAAGGCTTATGGAGAGCATGTGTACAGTCAGCGACAGAAGTCCTTTCCGTTTCAAGAAATTAGTTTCGTAAATAACATAAGAATGGAGGATCAATTTGAGTACAGTTTTCAGTAAATTAAGAAAAGCTGTACGTTGCAGCCTTGAAACTCGGTGAAACTGTGTACGTTCCACCGTCATTCTCAAAATATATTTTACCAAACGGAAAGAACTTCTGTCACTGACTGTACACGGCTTCAAGTTCCTACAACTAACAGTTTGGAAGATTTAGTGACTGGTGTTTTGATGCATATTGGATACTCTTATGTAGCACCGAAGTAATGAAGGACGAGACTTAATAGTAACGTTGGCTCGAACCGTAAACTCCACTCCAAAAGCTGAGCAGAGGGTTAAAAGATTTTCCAATTTCTTCTAGAGCGCTGGGCATATAGCCAGGAAACTCGGACATAGTGTTATGTATTATGAGAGAAGGTAATAAGCTACCTTTTGAAAATGCAAATTATTTAGGAGTGACTATTTTAAAATTCATTTTGAGAACAAAGGGTTTTGAGCAAAAATTTCCACAAAAAGGCGGAAATGTTATTTCGGGTGCAAGAACGCGATTTAACATAGTCTGAACATTGATAAAGAAAATTATTAGTGGATATCTTTAGAAAAAATAATTATAAATTCCGTACATGGAAATGGAGTAATGATTTTATCTATCGATTTGCGTAAATTTTGGTGAATCTACCACTTTACGGTATAGGTAGTATATGCAAGACGAATCCTCCGAGTATGGACTGTTTTCCACCACAGTGTCTCATCTACAAGAGACCAGCACTGCAGGTCTCCGCCACCGGCTTCTGTTAGAAAAAAAAGGCATTTTCTACTAAATGAACACCGCTAAACAAAGTAAAGAGAATCACACAAAACGTTCACTTATGAACGAATGAACTTGAAGGATTAAAAATATCTGAATGTTTTCGCCTAGATGTTTATGCAAGCCGTAACTCTTTACTGTATTGAGGGTTATATGTTAGCGTTATGCGAGAAAATGTATTTGTGAATGTATGGGATATACATAACCACCGTTAAATCATCGTTACCTGTAGATGTTAACTACATTCACAAACTCGGCCGATATAATGGCTCTAGTTGCGTGTTGCGAGAAAACGGAATTGAAAAATTTGCTGTCGTTCAAGAGTTATCATGTGGAATAACGGACGCACTAAAATTATAATCTTATAGGACCCATTGGAGTGATCCTAATAAAACGAAGAGGAAGTGAATTGGAGTTAGAGTAATCTAAGAACATTCAAGCCAACAGGACGTCGCATGGTCCAGGATTCATTTCTGATTTTAGAACCGGTAAAGTCAATGGAAAGCTACAAAAGTTTTAGTTGGATGATATGTGGTAAGCACATCCCTTCCCATAGCCTGTTGTTTGTGGGTTGCTAAATAGGTGTTCATTGCCTTTTAATTCCTTAAACTTCTCAACTGTTTCACGATGCTAGACCAACATCGAGGATTGTCTGAACGGTTGCCTACAAGAAAAGAGTTGAGCCTGTCTCCTATAGAAAAGGTGTGGTGAAAGTGATGTTTTTTTCTCTGAAAGTGTATCTGTAGCTATTGGAAGAGTTTTGTCTCGAAAATTGTGTTAATCTCGTCTCGTTGAAAACCCTAATTATGATCCATGAAAGAACCAATCCTATCGCCAAACACCCATAAAGACGCTCGCTACTATTCCACTGCATAGTAGGACTCGGTCTATTTTGAAGATACGACCCAGTTTTCTCTTCTTTCTTCTTTCAAGAGACAATACGAAAGAAGAAAGTGTGGCGATCTTCAAAAAGAAAAGATATTCGAGATTTCAATACATTCACAGGTTTTATGGTCCCTACATACCGCAAATGTAATTTTTCAGTATCAGTCCGTTTGTTCGTTCGTTCTTCCTGACTCGGCTAGAGGTTATATCGTTCAACGTATTATAATGTACCCAGCCAAGTATCATATGCAAGCATTGCAGACTACACTTTATTTGGTGCCACATGTCAACGAAGAAAGAAGATGTCATTTACATTAGCGCCAGTGTCGAAAGGGACCCGAAAATTCGCCTTACAAGGAGGACCAACGAGCACCTTGGACTCAGTCTTCTCTGAAACTGATCGTACCAAACTTTCGCACTCTGGTGGCTTCACTGGGCGTGGAGCATCCCCCTAAAAAACCGTTGCCCTGGTCGGCCGCCTGGGCCATGGAGTATTCCTATACAAACCCCTTAGTCTTATCGGCTTCATTGGGACGTGGAGTATTTCCATAACAAGCCTTACTCTGGTCGGCTTCACTGGTTAGTGGAGTATCCCCATACCAAGCCTTACTCTGGTCGGCTTCACTGGGCAGTGAAATATTCCCATACCAAGCCTTACTCTGGTCGACTTCACTGAGCCGGGGAGTATTTCCATTGAAGGTCTTACTCTAATCGGCTTCACTGAGCAGTGAAGTACTCGCATATAAAGCCTTACTCTGGTTGGCTTCACTGAGCCGTGGAGTATTTCCATACAAAGCCTTACTTTAGTCGGCTTCACCAGCCGTGGAGTATTCCCATACCAAGCCTTACTACGGTCGGCTTCACTGGGACGTGGAGTATTTCCATAACAAGCCTTACTCTGGTCGGCTTCACTGGTTAGTGGAGTATCCCCATACCAAGCCTTGCTCTGGTTAGCTTCACTGGGCTGTGAAATATTCCCATACCAAACCTTACTCTGGTCAGCTTCACTGGGCTGTGAAATATTCCCATACCAAGCCTTACTCTGGTTGGCTTTGCTGGGACGTGGAGTATTCCTATACAAATCTTTACTCTGGTCGGCTTCACTGAGCCGTGGAGTATTCCCATACCAAGCCTTACTATGGTCGGCTGCACTGGGCCGTCGAGTATTCCCATACCAAGCCTTACTATGGTCGGTTGCACTGGGCCGTGGAGTATTCCCATACCAAGCCTTACTTTGGTTGGCTGCACTGGGCCGTGGAGTATTCCCATACCAAGCCTTACTCTGGTTGGCTTTGCTGGGACGTAGAGTATTCCTATACAAATCTTTACTCTGGTCGGCTTCACTGAGCCGTGGAGTATTCCCATACCAAGCCTTACTATGGTCGGTTGCACTGGGCCGTGGAGTATTCCCATACCAAGCCTTACTTTGGTTGGTTGCACTGGGCCGTGGAGTATTCTTATACAAAGCCTTACTCTGGTCGGCTTCACTGGGTCGTGGAGCATTCCGAACCTTATAAATAGAGAAGAAAAGGAATTAAGAGACGCAACTGCTTTCGTGGTTGCTCTTTGTAATAAATTTTTGAGCTTGAAGAATTTTTGTAATAGTTTTTTTTTTTTTTGGTAGTAAAAGGCGGAAGATAGAAACACAAAACGATCTCATATTAACTACTCGACCACCCCGGTATTACAGGAGATTGCAATATTGAGACCAAAGTTTAAACTTAACGTTTTTGTACAATTCTTCAGTGGGCATTTTTTTAACTTTCATCCACTCCTAAAAATAGGTGTAGTTTACTGAAGGATGAAAAAAATGTTGTTTTTTTTCTGAAAACAGATGTATCAATTGTGTTAATTTTCTATAAACTAATATCCACAAATTGTTCTCTTTGGACAATTTTCTCAAGAACGATTAGACAATTTTGTTCATATTCCATGAATAAACATTCCTATAACAATTCTACAACATGACATGATTAATTTATCGTGAAAAATCCCGCCAGAAGTAGTTTGTTGTTGAGAGTGTTTTCAACGATACAGTTTTCCGAAAGCGTCTATTATAATTTAATTTATATTTCGTAAATAAACGGTTCCGTAATAACTATTGCATGACACCATTCAATTTAATCAGGGAGAAGAAGAAAGTTTAGTGCGGTGGCACGTACTCTTTATTTTACTTTCTGAACAAGACTTCTTCTACTGCTAGTAAACATATATAAATAATTTTAGAAGAAAATTTTAAAATTATGCCTATGTCATCATCACCGTCAACATAGGTATTCTGTCACTATTGGCAGGTCACTTGCCGTAACTGAGAAGCTTCCATCCTGCACAGTCTTTCGCTAACCTCTTCGTCTTCACATATGATTTTCTGTTTGATATACCCCATTGATTGTAGTCTCTTTCGCCCTCTCCCCATCTTTCCTGCTACCATAACCTCTAGCACGTTCCTCATGATACAATTACTTCTCAGCCAATGTCCCAACCAGTTTATCTTTCTCTTTTCAATTACATCTAAAATTGTTCTTTTCTCCTCCACCATTCTAACTCCGTCTCATTCGTTATCCGCTCAATCCAGCTAATTCTCTCCATTTTTCTCCACACCCACATTTCAAAAGCTTCCAGTGGTTTTTCATCGCTTTTGCGTAATTTCCATATTTCTGCCCTATACAGTACAATATTCCATACGAAGCATTCTATATATGAGCTCATTCGTGGCTAAGCGGTTCGCACACGTGCCTCTGGTGTGGGTGGGAGGCCCGGGTTCGATTCCCGGCAGGAGATCATGTGGTTTGGATTCCACGTTAACCCCTTAACCGCCATGAGACATCAACGCTATGCCTTACTGTTTTTATAAATTTGTGCCGCCTGGCACTTATGGATGCCTCACACTTTTTTATTTTCGAAGATTATACACACGCTGTACGCAGAATCGGTCCAAATAAAATGAGAAAAATCAAAACTGCGTTTTGGCCCCAGGGATATAGATTTTATAATATATTGTGACAGTTAAAGGGTTAATCATTAGGTTCCGTCTCATATAGCCTCGCTGCTCAAAGAGGCGTTAAACTCAAAATCAACTTAACTCAAGGAAGCATTTTATGAGTGTTTTTCCCAACTCTTAATTCAAAGTCATACACAATATATATATATATATATATATATATATATATATATATATATATATATATATATATATATATATATATATATATATATATATTCCTGTTAAGTGCTTCTTTCGTTATTTCTATCCTTGCTTTTATTCCATGTTTATTGTTAGTACTATCACCACTAATAATACTACCCAGCTATCGAAAACTAGTCGCTTGTTCCATTTTCTTTCCTACTACTTCTGTATTATGCCTCTGTGACGTTAGATTTTTAAAGCCATAATAATATAAAGTGACAAAACCTCTGTGTTCTTCTAGCCAGCGACCCTCTTATTTGGCGCCCATAGGTTATAGCCCATTAGGATATAATTTTAAAAGCCCTGACCGTAAATGATAAACGAAGATCTCATTGATTTTAATCGAAATCTGTTATTTGTGTTGACAATGCTGAGATACTCTCCTACGTTAATTGCAATGTAACCAGTAAATCGTAATTAGCTCACTAGGTGGTGCGGAACTTTGTGTATTTACAGAACAACTTCTAAGTGAGCACACATTTGATGGAGATCGTTTATTCTTTGTAATTATTGTAACATAGAACATAGTATAGCGTTTATTATTTATTTATATGTGAAAATGTTTCTTTGTTAGTATTATTAATAAAATCAGAAATATAGCTCACGGAAAATTTGTTACTCACCGTGCAGAAAAGTTCTTCCAAGTGCTGGGTTGTTGAATACAAAGATGTTAAATTCTGTATCTGTCTGTTAAATATCTCTAAAATTTATAGAGCGTTTGTTAATATATTTACGTAATAGCTCTAATTAATACTAGGTATCAGTGGCGTGGCCCTAAACTCATCAAGAGGTCTCATATGAGCATATACGTAGAGAATGTCATTTTTAAATAGAATCTTGATATCGTGCCCCTGATATACAGTATATATACACAGTCGTATCATTCAGTCATTAGCACCCGTTTGCTGGAATTGTATGTTAAAATTTTTCAGGTTCTCAGAAGCTGTGGTTAGTGTCTCTTCACTTCTACATCCAGTACTTACAAAGACAAATATTTAAAACTATTTTTGAAAACCAATAGCCTATACTAAATATCAAGTACTAAGATGCTATATAATTTATCCCTAGTTATTGTCACTAGTATCAAATGAAACGAAATGACATCTTTCAGTTTAACGTCCCACGTATATGTCCTTTAGGCTAAGGAAGACGTATGATTAAGGCAAGTGGATGATGATGGAGCATTGGGTGGGATGAGAAAGTGGGAGGAAATGGTAGTAATCCTAGAAAACCCACGAGCACGATGTTGTTCACCACAAACTTAAGTTGTTAAACACTAATCATAGAACCTGCGGAATAACCCCCCTATATATGATGTTAACCTAAAGCGTACAGCAACCCGAAGGCTTTGGAGAAACAACTAATACATTTAAACGAAAAATGCATCTAATTATTTCTTTGTGCAACAAACATATCTTCTAAATTCAAGAATTCCACCAAGCAACATACAACTATAGAAATTCGTTATTTTATGTCATTCACCAATTAACTAGAAACTAAGTTCCAATATATGTACCAGTCTCATCCAAATTGATCTGCTTCAAATTTGGAATATGGTGTCTGTTTAATAAAGTTTTTCGAGCGGCACTACATTTGACTGTCGGTAGTTAAATATACGTATGATCCAAGTTGTTATGTATCTCCTAGAAAATTAACTACAGAAAATCAGAAGTTACCTTCATAACCGACACAAACACGAAGGAGACTCCCTTAGTATTTTTTTTTTACTACAAAGTTTACTAGGAGTTATAAGGTTCAAATTCGGCCTAATTTTAGATTTTCCCTATTTTTGACTTGTAATACCCTGTATTAACAAAGCCATTCGATAATAGTGTGTATTAACAAAGCAATTCCTTATTCGATAATAGCGTGTATCATTCCAAAATTAAAGACTGTTATTACTGAAGTAATGTCCCTACTCAACAAATGAAAAAGTTGGCGAGGAAAAGTTCGGTTCAGAAAAGGTAAGGGCACAAGAGATGCAATTGGATTATTAAGAGTGAGCAGTGAAAGGTTTATAGAAAAAGGAAAAGAGGTGTATGTGGTGTTTATTGATCCAGTAAGGCTTTTCACCGCGTAAAAAGGGAGTTGTTGTTGGAAGTTGTAAAGAAGTTTGGGTTGGAATGGAAGCATCGAAGAATCATAAGAACCTTATGAACTAACAAATAAGTGTTAGAATGGGGGAGAAAATGGCAGAGGAGAGTGCAATTGGAAAGAGAGTTCGATAGGTATGCTGTCTCTCGCTTATATTATTTAATAGCTATCTAGAAGAGATCGTGAAAAAAGAAAAAAATGAAATGAAATCTTTAAGTTTTACGTCCCACGACTATGCCGGTTAGGCTAAAGGAGGCGGTGATGATGAGTAATGAATGAAATGGTGGAATGAAGAAAATGGAGGAAACGGGAGAACTCCGAGAAAACCCACGAGCACGGTGTTTGTCCACCACAAAGTCCACACGGCGCAAGCTGGGATCGAACGAGGGACCCCAAGCACCGGAGATGAACGCTCTACCACTGAGCCATCGTGAAAAAAGAGCCTACAAAATTAAGACGGTATTTCATTAGGAGGCAGAATGATTAGGTGATACGGCGCTTGTTGCGGAATCTGAAAAGAAATAAAAAAACATCTTAGAAAACTTGAGGATGGGTTGTGAAGAATATGGGATTAAAATAAATATGAGAAAGACAAAAAGAGAAAGACAAACTTCTCAATTGGACAAGTGACATGCCAATAAAGGCAGAATACCTATGATGATGATGATGATGACTGAATTAAAGAAAATTTAAAATCGATTCTTATCTTTCATTCATTTTACATCCTTATAATATAACTGTTATCTCAAGTTCCTGCAACTAAATTAAAGGTTAGTAGAAATATCAATTTTATCTATCAAATGAGAAGTGCAAAGTTAATAGCTATCATTTGATTATGCACTGATAGTTTAAAACTTTACAAGTAGGGATGCACACGAGACAAGATTTGAGGCTGTCTCGTCTCGAAAATATGCTGTAAAAGCGATATCTCGACTCGAAAAATGTATATTTCTCTATCGGAAGAGTTTTGTCTCGATCTCGACTCGAATTTTGTGAGAAAAATTCTGTCTCGACTCGTCTCGTGCGCATCCCTATTTACAAGTGAAATACATACAGCCGTAAAACATCGTTCTGCATTGGATTTTTCCGTCCATGACCGACCTTTAATTTCTATTTCAACAATCGACCTATTTATTAATTCTTTTCTGCCCAACACTGACCTTTAACTGGACGTTTTAACAGGATTTAAAACGTTTTTACTATTATACACAAGATTTAGAGTCATAGTTTTCTACACAACCAAGGAACCAAAAGCGTAGACACCATAATACTTCACACCCTTCTATAGCTGATCAAGGCCTACCACTTTGCCAAGTTTGTCACATCGAGCGAGTTCTTCTTTTCTTAAAAACAAGAAAAATGTGACCTAAAGTTTGACTTACAAAACTCCAGAACGAGAAGCCTACACAACACAGTATTTAACATGCTTGTATAACGCTTCAAGGACTACCACCATGCCAAGTTTGATCTCCATAAGGATGCGTCTGGTTGAACTCGTACGATATTTTAACGTCCTTGATTTTTCAGTTAAAAATAAAATTGTGAGCCTCGATACAATAATGGTTCAACCAACAATAATTTAAAATTAAATTTAAAGTTTGCCATTCTCTTTCGGAAATTAGTTTACAGAGCTAATGTTTGGCAGCGAGACAACGAAACTCTCAACTTGTATGCTATACTGTATATTTGTACTTGAAATTGATATTATTATTATTATTATTATTATTATTATTATTATCATTATTATTATTATTATTATACCACTATTGAACCCAGGGCCACAAATATAGATGAAAATGTAATGAGAGAGGCAGTTATATGATGTTCAGTGCAGAAATTCAGTTCAAAACAGAGTCTCTGGAGATTCCCTAATTATATCTTGTGGTTAAATGGTTTACACAGACGTCTTCAGTGCGGAAATTTCGAGTTCAATTCGCGGTGCGAACTCACGTGGTTCCGGTTCTGCGGTAAGCTGTAGTTTCACGTCTAATTCCACGTCTAGTTCCCCGTCGGTACTGAAATTAACATTAAGGTAAAACAAAACAAAATCAACTGGAGATTCCCTTGTTACGCGCCATAAAGGTACTAATTTCAGTATGTTTTACTGCCTTTCTAATTAAAAAAAAATATTCTGAACGGTAGGAATATATCATTCACTTGCAGGAAACCAAGATAATAATAGTAATAAAAATACTAACTAGCTCTATGGCCTATGGAACCCAAAGATTCAATGCCGTGTTCACAAAAGTTCTCCATTGACCTCTATCCTTAGCCAACTGGATCCAGTTTCTACTTTGTATTCATATCTCTGCGAAATCCATCTTAATATTGTCCTCACATCTGCGCCTAGGTCTTCCTAATGGTCGTTATGTGATTGGTCTTTCAGTTAAGATTTTGAAAGCGTTCCTACTTTCTTCCAAACTAGCTACATGGCCTGCCCACCTAAGCCTCAAAGATTTCATGACACTAACAATGTTTAGTAAACCTTATAAATTGTGTAGTTCCTCGTTATAAAGTTCCCGCCATTCCCCATTCCCATTCCTCTTGGGTCCGAATATTCGTCTCAGGATCTTATTCTCAAATACTTTCAGTCTACGTTCTTCCCTCAGAGTAAGCGACCATGTTTCGCAACCATACAGAACAACACGCATGATTATCGTTTTATATATTCTAATCTTTATATTCCTCGACAGAATTCGCGACGTCAAGAGATTTTGAACTGAATAATAATACGAATTCCCTGCTTTTAGTCGACATTTAATATCTTCGTGAATATGATTTTCGTCTCTTAATATTGATCCTAGATATTTCAAAATATCCAAATTATCAAAAGTATAATTTAATATTTTAACCCATCCATAATTTTCCGTATTACAATCCCGACGATTAATAATAATAACAATAATAATAGGCTCCAACTAATTAGTTCCTTTCATTTCAATGTAACATTCTTTAAAAACGACTCTCCTCTCAGAGTACGAAATCCTATCGCTGAAGTCTGGGCAGCAAGGCGAAGATCTTGTGAAACTATTAGCGTTTTCTTTGAAACTAATGAAAGGCCTTCAATGGCAGGAGGTAACTCACAGCACCTGAATGAATTTTGAAATCGTGTTGTAAGCAACGACACGCTGTTTTAAATTTGAGCTAATTAGTTTCTTCTTTAAGCTAATTAGCTGAGGCTCTAAATGGTGTGTTGTTTCTTTAGGCGTGCGAGGTACGTTAGATCTCAACCTACAAAGTTAGCAACATGTACTAAATACCGTATTAGAGTGCTGTAGTGAGTAACTAAGATACGGTATTCAGTGATTTGTATTCATTATAGAGCAGGGCAGGGTGTCTTGGAACACTTAACGTTACATTTTGATATTGAATAATTTATATATTATCAAATCGAAAGCTACTAACTTCATATTATTCTAAACGCTACTGTCGAAAAGATGGAGGTGTTGTATCTCAGCCGAACATTGTATGAACGTTATCGTTTGTTAAATATGTATGTACGGAATGTTCAGAGTTATCTCATTTACCGGAAATAACTACATAAGCAATAGATAAAAAAATGTAAAATAATGCAAATAAGCTTTTATTTGTAAGGCTATTTATTAACGAATGCATGCATTACAATTTGGAGAAACGAAATGAAATCTTTGAGTTTTACGTCCCAAAGTTGTGCCGGTTAGGCTAAAGGAGACGGTGATGATGTGAAATGAATAGATAGTGGAATGAAAAAAGTGGGAGGAAACGGGAGAACCCCGAGGAAATCCATGCACACGGTGTTCGTACACAACAAAGTTTACTTGGCGCGAGCTGTGAACGAACCATTCACCCCATGCACCAGAGGGGAACATTTTACCGCTAATCCACCGCGCCCCGCATTAAATTTTGAATATCAAATATCTAAATAATACTAATAATGTCCATGCACAATACAACATGTACTAATATACGAGTTTCCACGTCGAGAATGGCCTGAAACAAAGAGATGCGTTGTCGATATTATTATTCAACTTTCTTCTGAAGTACACTATAAGGAAAATCAAAGACAGCAACCTGGGCCTAAAGCTGAATCGTATTCACCAGGTTATGGGGTATGCTGATGATATAAATATAATAGGTTGAGCTGAGTTGATTTTGAGTTTAACATCTCTTTTAGCAGCGTGGTTATATGAGACGGAACCTACTGATTAATGTAGAATCCGAACCACGTGAGCTCCCGCCGGGAATCTTACCCGGGTCTCCATACATATAATAGGGAATGGTAGGAGAACAGTAGAAAGAAATGCAGAAGTGTTATTAAACGCTTGCAGGGATATAAATTTAAAAATAATTTGCAGATAAAACTAAATCCATTTGAATTCGCCAAAATCGTAATACTGCAAAGTATGCATACGTCAAAATATCAAATAGTATTTTCGACAAAGTAGATACTTTCAAATATCTAGGATCAATATTAACAGACCAAAACCATATTCACGAAGAAATTAAATGTTGACTAAAAGCAGGGAATTCGTGTTATTATTCAGTTCAAAATCTTTTGTCATGGCGATTTCTGTCGAAGCATGCGAAGTTCAAAATATATAAAATGATAATCATGCCTGTTGTTCTGTATGGTCACAGAAAGTGGTCGTTTACTCTGGGGACAGAACACAGATTGCAACTACTTGAGAATAAGATTCTGAGACGAGTATTTGAACCCAAGAGAAAAGGAATGGGGAATGTGAACATTAATGAACTATCATTTATTTTTGGAAGTGGTAAGTTGAGTGCTAGCGGTGAGTAAAATGTAAGGCTTTTATTGTGTAAATCACCTTAAGTTTCTATAATATAATAGTGCTAATATTTGTAAAGAAAGGAATTCTTGTTTTAATGATTTAATAACAAACAGAATAGGTATCTCAAAAAGCAACTTCTATTACGAAACATTATAAAAATATGAAGCAAAAGACAAGTTTACAATTTGGGTTATGTATATGTAGTACTATTTTCTTCTAAGCTTTTTCCCTATTAATATATAGACGTCCTTTGCGCTCAGCATTTAGTTTCTTACTATCATTTCTGGACCAGGGGCGGCCCTAGGAAATTTGCTGCCCCGTGCAGTGGCATCATTTGCAGCCTCCTTTCTCTAGAAAGAACAAATCTTAAAAGACACGATATTAAGTAAGCTATGCTATGTCATCATGTAACAACGAAGGGGAGGGAAAGGGCACTCGAACTCAGAAAGAAATAAACTCTACAAATACAATCTCGTTGTGTCTGTTTTTTCTTTAAATAATAATCTATTATGTTAGTAAAAGATAAAGCAAACACTCTTGCAGAGGAAAGATGGTAATCCTTTTTTTATAGAATTCAACATCGAGTTTCAATCTCAATATATCAGTTTGCAATTCCACTGAAACTAGATCTTTTATTTTTACTTCTTGATTTTCCTTCTACATCTGTTATTCTATTTACAATATAGTTCCATCTTTTTTTTCATTGTGGGGACTGCCTTTGATTAGGCCAGAGACAGGTAAGGAATAGGGGAGTGTGTTGCTTGGTGGCCTTGCGCTGTACCCACAAGATTATTTGTGTGGGTGCTGGACCCCCAGAGCACCCACGTAGTCGGCGCGCATGTTTTGAAGACATGGTGGCTGAGTGTTACAGCGCTTACCTCTGGTGCGTGGAATCCCTGGTTCGATCCCCTCCAAAAAGTTTGTGGTGGACAACATTGTGTCCGTTGGTTCCCTCGAGATACTCCCGTTTCCTTCTACTTTATCATTCTACCAATTCTTCCATCATCTTTCACTTGCATTAATCATTGCCTCCTTTAACCTAAAGGACATAATCGTGGGATGTTAAACTTGAAGATTTCAAAGACGTCGCTAACGTGCAGGTAATTTACCAATTTAAAACTAGTGATTAGTCGCCTATTCGGAGGAGCATCTTGGACATCGACATTTCCAGAAGGAAAGTGACCGAACCTTCTATTGGCTTTTGCTTCTAGGGATGCACGCGAGACGCGAAAAGTCTCGTCTCGTCTCGCTGCGATACAAACACATACACGCGGGCGCGCACGAATACATGAACTTCTGTTTTTGGTCTGAAAAGCGAATAAGACTCCCTATTGCTGCTAAATGTCATTTCTGTTGTTTCTGTCTTTTTCCCATTACTACTAGCGATTAATTTGGGGGGATGGCGGGGAAATCCCCTCTCGTCAAAGTTTATCCATGGCCCGGCTCGCAGAAATAACATGATATTTTTACGTGGAATAAGTATTTTCTTTCTATATATTTATCAAAAACATCCCCCTCTAGTTCGGTAGTTTAATTCAAACACTGGTTTGGTAGGATGGCCCTATAGGTTTGGTGGGACTTACACTTATTTTTTTTTTTAAATTAATAACCTCTCATTTGAGTAACACGAGTACTGCCGCCTAGTCTGTCAGACCCAACATTTCCTTTTCTCCGGATAGAATGCCTCTCAGCAAGCGATAAAATACGGTCTACAACTGAGGTGTTGAAGTAGGAAGTTACACGAAACCGCGTTCTTGTAAGGTCAGTATTTTACTTAGCTCAGGATCAAAATAAATGTGGTCTGTGTCTGTGTGGCTTGACACCAGTGCTGTCGGGTTAACCAAAACTTTTCAGGTTTTGATATTCTGGCAACACTGCAGTTAGTTCAACTGTATGATCTAGAAATTGATCCAGAAAGCTTTTTTCGTATCAAGTATAGTTTGCTGGATATTTTGATTCTCGCAATTGTTAACATATTGCGTTATCCACAACTCCGTTGACACAAGTATCGTTATTCCTTGGTGGTTGGTGTAAAGGGAGATAGGCGACAATAGATGGCAGCACTGTTCTACACAAGTAACGTATTTCTATATTTTCTCTGCTGCTTCCACAAATTTAATGCTAGAGAGTTTAAACTTTCTGAAAAGAAAGTTCAAACCTATTCCAAGGGAACAATCCGTGCCAATTTTGGATATTGTGACGTTAGAACATTCCTCGGACTAGAAGCAGGCAATGACAAGGTTGAAATCCGGTTAAATAAAGACGAAGAAATTTACATATAGTAACACATACTGATCCAAGGAGCCTAACCTCTCTTGTGTATGTTAATGTGCTAGCTAGGACCAAGTGTAGCATACGCATTTGTGAGCACAGCACACGTACAACACTTAGAGGGTTGACGGAAGTTTTCACGGATATAGTATACGTAAGACCGTCTGAGTTCCAGAAGAAGCTGGACGCTCATACTTTTAGGGATTATTCATTGAGTATCTACGAACTTAGAAAGGGGGTAACAAACCCACTTTCATTTACTTATCCACTGATACGAAAATAAAAAAGAACGTACCTATTTGCCCTTGTACTATATATGCTATAAAGCATTACATTATATGCAACAAGGATTTTGGTCTGCATCATGATATAAATTTAAAAATATTTAACATTTTTCGAATCGAAATCAACAAAATTTATTCTAGAAAGTAAAAATAGAATGTTAAGCACATGTAATGAAGACAACGCAGTGATTTAATTTCGTAACGTATAAATATATAATATGAAGTATCCTCGCGCACGTAAGACAGGGGGTTCTCATGTATACTATTACCGTTTTCACTTTCGGAGGGCAAACTTGCTTTTTGAATCTCATTAATAATCTTCTCTTTCATTTTCATCTTCATTTGGGCTTCGGCCCTAGGATTCATCATCACTATGGCGGACTCTGGCAATTCACTTGGACAATCGAATCTTGGTCGACATTCTGGCTTACCTCAAACTCTTCATACTAGTCCAAGCACTTCACTATCACAACCGGCATACCGAGGACCATCCACTCGCACCCGGCATTTCTCGTGGGGAAACGAGCCTTTGCCAAACGCATCTAAAGATCGGCATCCATCTAACGAGTCTACACAATCTGCGAAACGTATACGGTCCCGTTCACCTCTCGCTTCAATGGATATCGAGGTCGATCCACAGCACAACACTACTGCGGTGTCTTCAAATCTTGTTTCAACACAAGCTAATATCGAACTTCATCACTTCCTTCTTACTGACTACGACGTTAAATACACAAATCCAAAAATGATCTTTCTTCAAATAATGAAGTACGTTCCTCGAGTACGGGACACCCTAGCTCAAATAGTTAAGACCAAAAATGGCTATATTCTTAAATCGAAGGATCCAAATTTTGGAATAACTATACGGAATAAAGCTTCTTACGAAATCTTTGGTAAGAATGCTAAACTGTCGAAACTAACGGACAAACGACAGAAGCAGCCTCCGCCACCTAGAAAACCGCCTTTTCTATCAGTTGTGATCAAAGGTGTTTCACCCGATCTGACAGATGCAGAAATTCAGGAGGAACTTAAACAAGAAGGCATTTCAGTTGACAAATGCATTCGCATAAGAAATAATAATGGCCCGACATATCTAGTCCGCGTTCTGTCACAGCGACAAGACACAATTGATTACCTTCTTCGTTTTGGTGCACCTATATATAAGCGAATCCATCGGGTTGAACCGTCTAAGACTAACGGACCATTACCGATTCGCTGCGAAAAGTGTCAGATATACAATGACCACAATACAGCCAACTGTCCTAATCAACCGAAATGTGGCTATTGTTCGGGGCTCCATGACACCAAAACTTGTTCTAATCTCAAAGGGCCACCTAAATGCAACACATGTGGTAGTGGACTTCATCCCACGTACAGCTACCGTTGCAAAGCTAAACCAGCACCAGCACCTGAACGTCCAGAATTAACTGTGCCATTAAAAACAACAGACACTACAGTTCAACCCAATCAGCCCATATTACCTCCACTCACAGTAGAAGATTTTCTCCGCTTCACCAGTTTAGTTCTTCAAAACATTTTTCCATTTCAGAGAGCCCATATTACGCAACATATCATTTCTGCCGCAAAGTCAATTTTTCACATAAATCTTCATGCCACCTACTCCAACAATTATGTTCACTTCCATGTTGGATCTCTGGAAACTGCAGTCTAAATTCATATATATACTTTTCATTATGAAGATTAGTTTTCTCTTTGTTAATATTCGATCATTTTTTCAACATAGACGTTTATTAGAAGCTCTGTTACTCGAGGAACATATCAATGTATTTGCACTCAATGAAACAGCGTTGAAACCAAATATATTAGCTCGCATTCCTGGATATCTACTACTACGTCATGATTATCATGACCACATGGCTCGTGCCCAAGGTGGAGTCGCAATAGGACATTCTCCAAAATATCCGATTAGAACATATACCCCACAAGCTTTCGATAATATCCCGGAATACCGTCTTTGTTCCATATACTTCCCATCAATAACCATAAATTTCAGCACAATCTATATTAGACCACACCAACCTATACCGTTAGAATATTTCAGATACATAGCGAATACCCTTTCCAATATCATTATCATGGCAGATATTAATATCCACAGTCGGAGTGCTCGAGAGAAAGATGAATTTCAACAGTATATAACTGATCATCATCTTTATATGCATGTTCTTCCTAAGCACACCAGGCCTATAAGCCAAACTACACCAGATGTTGTCATTACATCTCTGAATCTCATAAATAAGTGCCAGCTTGAAGTGCTTGATTCTATTGGTAGTGACCATCATCCAGTTAAACTAACGTTAACATATGGACTTCCAGCTCGTCCTGTTATTGCGCCTCGCTCTGTCTTGAGATACGATAAGGCTCATTGGCCTGAATTCCGACAAGAAATTGAGGATACTCTTCATAATGTAACACCACCTACGAATGATATCGACCTCGCTTCTTGTCTCAATACTATAACTACTGCAATACAACATAGCTCTCAACATCACATTCCAATAGAACAAGTTCATCCTTATAAACCGAAATTGCCTCCAAGCTACCTCGCACTTGCACAGAAGGCGCGACAACATCTTCGCGATTATTATCGAACAGGAAACCGTGAATCTCTTCAGCACCACCGTCAATGGCAACGCACAGTTAAGAACTATCTGGATGCATATAAACGCAGGAATTGGATTAAAACCTGTACCAACTTATCTGAGGATGCACATCCTTCTCGATATTGGAAGCGTTTCAATCAACTTTCTGGAAAGAACACCAAAACTACCTATCCTCTCATTGACCATGGCACACCTCTGTTTTCGGATCAAGATAAAGCAAACGCCTTTGCTACTCAGTTACAGTCAGTATTTACTCCCTCTGCCGCTTCCACACGTTCAGAACGGATAAATATATCTAGCATCCCTGCTCTGCAGCCCTCCACAGAGCATGTCATAGATCCGGAACATCTTCTTACAGCACCTATCACCACTGCTGAACTTCACACCGTACTAAAGAGGAAAAAGAATACAGCACCAGGAATTGATAACATCTCTTACCGTCATATCCAAGAAGCTCCACAATCATTACTGGTCCTCCTTGTTGCAATCTTCAATTTCATCCTACAAACTGGTAACTATCCACTGGAATGGAAAGTATCGAAGGTCTGCATGTTTCACAAACCAAATAAGCCTATACATTCTGTCAGCTCATATAGACCAATCCAACTTACTTCAGTGTTCAGTAAGCTACTAGAGAAAATTCTCGTGTGCCGGCTTCATTCATATCTGGAAGAACGCAACATACTACCTATTCATCAAGCAGGCTTCAGACCACGTTTCTCAATTAATGACCAATTGCTTCGCCTTAGCACTATAATCACAAACCAGTATAACAAAGCATTCCCATCATGTCTTATACTCATGGATTTAGAAAAGGCTTTTGATAAGGTTTGGCATTATGGACTAATTCAAAAACTTCAGTCACTCAACCTTCCTATGTGCTATTTGAGGCTCATTCATTCTTTTCTTACACATCGTATTGCTTACGTCACTGTTGGTAATGTGCTCTCTTGGCCTATATTTCCGTTTACTGGAGTTCCTCAGGGATCAGCTCTTAGCCCCTTACTTTATATACTTTATTCTTCCGACATACCTCCAACTCCGCACAATGTATTTACTTTTCAATATGCGGACGATACGGCTTTCCTTGCTCTTGGCAAAACTGTACATCAACTTAATACTGCTCTTCAAACTACACTTAATAATTTCATCACCTGGTGTAAGAAGTGGCATCTAACTATCAACGAAGAAAAAACACAAGCAATAGTGTTCTTGCCACCTAAAAGACGTTCCAGAATTCACAGGAACCCAACTCTTTTCCGAGTCACCGTAGATGGATATCTTATACATCCTACATCAACTGTTACCTACTTAGGCGTGGTCTTCGATTCCAAGCTCACCTGGAACGCCCACTTGAAAAGACTAACAGATAAGGCTAAAAATAGATTGAATCTCTTACGCCGACTCACTGGAACAACTTGGGGCCTCAAAGCGGATGTCTTGCTTCACACCTATAAGGCGTTTCTCCGCCCCGTCCTCACTTATGGACATACGGCCTGGTGCAATGCTTCTGCTTCATATTACGAAAAGCTCTCCATACTGGAGAGACACGTGATTCGTCTAGCCTATCGCCTTAAACTACCATATCCCACATGGCTCACCTATGAATACATCTCCTTTCCGAAAATTACTGAACATCTGGCAGAACTACGTATTAGATACGTCAACTCTCGCATACAATCAGGTCATCCGCTCTTTTTAGACATCCTTCACTCCGACGCTCTCACCGACTCCACCTTTCGGTACAAACTTTCACCATTAAATATATTTATATCTATATATATCAACAACACGCACCTGACACCGGACGAACGAGAAATCTACGACATGTATTTCATTGGTGATCACATTCCTCATCTTTTTCCATTATTGCACAGAGATCCTCACCATTAACAAGGGCTTCCACCTGTGTTCATCAGTCCCGAGTCGCCCCGGGACAGAAGATATAACCCTGCATCTGTCTGATTAGCACATTTATGTTTGTGACGTTCTAGCACTTCATCTCATTTCTCATCTTCATTACTTTACAATATCTCTGGCCACATGTTGCACCTATTCCTTATCTTTGATTCTCTTGCACTATATCATATATATATGTTTTTTGCACTATATCATTATGTATTGTTACAGTTATTCTAGTTATATATATTATGTTTATTAGCATTAATAAAAATAAATGTAAAATGTTGATATGAAATTAAATGATGACGAGTTCACAACCCTCTTAATAGATGTTCCACTTCAGCTGATAATAAAGAATACCTCATAGCCCATCCCCTACCTTTTATTGCACCTATTTTTGTATATAAGAATCACATGCCAAAGAGAGGGCGTAACCCTCTGAGCGGCAGGAGGATAAAATCTATTACCCACAGACTCGAATTCTCTCTAAGAGTAATTATAAGGTCTCTTCCTCCTTAACTAACAAAAAAAAAATAGTAACACATACTCATCAGCTTGACGTACCATACGTCACAAGCTGTCTTTTGTACCTAGCCTAGCTGGGAAGTGTTAACGTGCCATCGAGGACGTTGTGTTGCATACGCACAATCGAGACCAGCACGCATACGCTCTCACTGGGATTGACAGTGCTTTTCAGTGCTGGAGGGTAAAGTCTTTCATCATCATCGTTACTCATCTGTAGACGCATCACATCTTTTCATTCGGGCATTCGCCCAAGGACGGATTTTACGATGGCGGACTCACGATTAGGCACAGGAAAAACGACAAAAGGCAAACATCAGGGATTACCGCAAGTTCTTGTTGGACCATCCGAGAGTCCTAGGAAGACTCAGCTTCGGAAGGATCCCAGGCAATGCCATTCATCCAGTAAATCCCAGCAACGCCGAGGTTCTCAAGCTTCTATTGCTTCTGCCTCTTCCATTGTGTCATCGGATTCCGTCCGCAGCAGATCTCCACCGGCTCCGAACACTAGCTATTCCGAACGCCTGCAGCAATCTCCACCATCAAAGAAACAGCATGTTGCTTCTACATCTGATCTGGATCAGATTCCAATGGACACAGCTGCATCTACAAGCGATAACAACGCGCCTCCATTATCTTCTACTTATTCCATGCTACTCACCAATTTCGATACGAAGTTTAGCAACGCGAAGTTCGTCGCAATTCAATTACGTAAATATCTTCCAAGAGCTGCGATTACACAAATCCTGCATACTAGAAATGGCATCATTCTAAAAACATCCGATCCAGCTCTTCTTACTAACATTAAAAACAAGGTGCCTATTGATACCTTTGGTCGGGACGCAAAGATTCAAGCACTGTCATCATCCACTCGCAAACAGCCTCCACCTCCGAAACGATCACCATTATTATCTGTAGTCATCCGTGGGGTTGACCCATCTTATACAGATGACGAAATACAAGACGAGCTCAAGCTGGAGGGTCATACCATCACTAAAGTCTTGCGAATTCGTAATGACCAAGGACCTACATACATGGTTCGTGTCCTAACCACGCATCAAGACACCATAGATGAGTTATTAGCAGCAGGTGCTTACATTTACAATCATAGACACCGTGTTGAACCATCGAGGACACCTGTTCCTATGCCAGTTAGGTGTGAACGCTGTCAAGTATATAATGCTCATCTTACATCTGATTGCAAAAGCTCAAGTAAATGCGGATATTGTGCAGGCCCGCATACCACCCGAACTTGTAGCAACCTACAGTTACCACCTAAATGCGCTACTTGTAACGATCAGCATCCGGCATATAGCTACAAGTGTAAAGCAAAACCGGAACCTATACAAGATCACCCAGAACTCGTAGTTCCACTACGACCACCAGCACAAGTCCATGCCACTCCACATCCGATTGACGCACCTGTTTCGTTAGACCAACTCCTGACCTTCCTGACTTTAGCTCTACAGAATATCCATCCTTTTATCAGGCCTCACATACTCCAGCAAATCATTCTTGCGGCAAAAACCACTTTTCATGTAAATTTCACAGCCACTTACTCAGGAAACACTGTTCACTTTCATAAATCTCAAACAACTACTCTCGACTAGTTTCCTTTATAACATGGCTGTTACTTTTCTGTTTCTAAATATCCGGTCTTTACCCAAAAACAAACTCTTATTTGAACAGCTCCTTCTTGAGGAACATGTCACAGTGTTCTTACTAAATGAAACTTTTCTGACAAGATCTCGAACATGTCGTTTACCACGATACACTATGTTGCACGCTGAAAATCCTATACCTGCACTCCGAGCCAATGGGGGAGTGGCCATTGGAATTTCGCCGCATATACCGTTTCGTCAACATCATTATACAACGACACCTCTTCCGGAATATCTCCTCGTCACTGTCTATTTCAAAAACGTCATCATCACACTGGCAACAGTATATATCAGACCCAACCATCCTCTACCAGAGCATTTCGTACAATACATATCTAATACCTATAAGACTTATATTATCATGGCTGATTTCAATATGCATAGCCGCACCGATGGCGAGAGGACAAATTTTGTTAACTTCATTACGACCAATACCACTGGAATCATACTTGATCTTCCACGAGCAACCCGTCCCATTTCCAACTCAAAGCCTGACATAGTCATCATCTCCGCAAACCTCATTTCATATTGCACGGTAGATATTCTTGATCTGTTGGGAAGTGACCATGCCCCAATTAAACTCACCTATCAGCCAAATACCACCACCAGGCATAGCTCATCTGCACCACTCCGCTTAAGCGTTCGTTACGATAAGGCCAACTGGGATAACTATCGCACACATATCTCTCACCTCACAGATCATCTTACTGAACCCCATACGGATGAAGATTTAGCTGCTGTCGTTGATACTATTACCTCAGCTATTCAAGAGGCCAGTCATTTATATATTCCAACCACCAAATCTCGTCCATATCAGCCTAAACTCCCGCCGCAATATCTCACGCTGATCCAACGTTCACGCCAGTTTTATCGAGATTATCTTCACACTCGCAACCCAGAAGCACTCCGTCATCATCACCAACTACAACGCACAGTTCACAATTACATTAAAGCGTATAAACTTCGAAAATGGGTAAACGCATGCAATAATCTCTCCGAGACTTCTCATCCAACCAAATTTTGGAACCGTTTCAAGGCATTATGTGGCCAATTTACTAGCACACCCTATCCGATTCTCCAAGGCGACACACCTGTTTCCACCAATAGTGATAAGGCAAACGCCTTCGCAGATCACTTGCAAGAGATTTTCACGCCATCATCCGGCAATACTCCAGTCGCTGCAGATAGGCTCAACACGTCCACACCGCATCTACAACCAAACGCCGCCCATCTCTTACCGCCAGACACAGCCATATCTAATCCTATTAGCGTTCACGAGATCTCTCAGGTTCTCCACAATAAAAGAAATACTGCACCTGGTCTCGATAATATAACATACCGCCATATCAAAGAGTGTCCCGCTTTGTTATTACTTCTCCTAGCGAATATTTATACCTTTATCTTGCGCACAGGCTTCTTTCCTTTAACATGGAAAATCTCTAAGACACTCATGTTTCTAAAACCAAATAAACCACCCCAGAACGTTTCATCATATCGTCCTATTCAGCTCACTTCGACTTTCAGTAAGATCCTAGAACGCATCCTGGTCAAGCGCCTACATATCTACCTAAACGACCGCAGCTTAATTCCTATCACACAAGCCGGCTTCAGACCCTCTTTTTCTATCAACGATCAGCTTTTAAGACTCACATCACTTATTACTCAACATTACAATTCTGCAAAACGATCCTGTCTAGTCCTATTTGACTTAGAGAAGGCGTTTGATAAAGTCTGGCACCACGGGCTCATATACAAACTTCTACAGTTTCGACTCCCCATGTGCTACATCCGCCTAATATTTAATTTCATCACCAATCGTCTCGCCTACATATCCATTCATGACTTTTTATCGCATCCGATCTTTCTACTTACTGGAGTGCCACAAGGGTCTGCATTATCTCCTTTACTCTACCTCTTGTACGTCGCTGACATGCCCAGACTACCTGATAACGTTCATCTTTTTCAATATGCCGATGACACGGCTTTCCTTGGACTCGGAAACTCTATCCAACAGATCAATACCGTTCTCCAACTTGCTATAGATCGTTTCAGTAACTGGTGCAATCACTGGAGACTTACTATTAACGCAACAAAAACACAGGCCATGGTCTTCTTACCTCCACGACGCACTTCCAGAGTACGCAGAAACCCACGTCGCTTATCTCTCCATGTTGATCAAGTACCGCTTCAGGCCAAAAATACAGTAACGTATCTGGGAATTACCTTTGATCGCCATCTTACATGGTCGCAACATCTGAAAACAGTCACTACTAAAGCCTATAATCGCATCAATCTTTTGAAACGTCTTACTGGTACTACCTGGGGACTGAAGCCACACACAATCCTCAACACCTACAAAGTTTTCCTCCGACCAGTTTTGACATATGGTTTCACTGCCTGGATAGCCGCCCGACCTCAATACTATCATAAACTTTTCATCTTAGAACGCCACGCTTTCCGTATAGCTTATCGCATTAAGCTCCCTAGCCCTACGGAGGAACTCTACCGCCATATTACTTTTCCAATTCTGAAATTTCACCTCGAACAACTGCGGCTAACATATATTTCTAAACGCTTTCAAACTCGCCACCCATTACTTCACGATACAATGCATTACTTAGCAGTTCATTCCACACCTTACACCTACTATTATCCACCACTCTCTCTACTGTTTACATTATATCACTATACGCTTCAACCACCAGACCCAACTTTGCGATTCATATCAGATTACGTAGTTCACGATCATCTACCTCTCATCCATCCATCATTTCCCGCACAGTAACAACCTTTGTTTATTAACTTGGGCTCCCTATGTTCTCATCAGTGCCTAGAGCAGCCCCTAGGCTGAAGAATAAGCTCATTTGTCTTTCTAACATCACCTAAAGTGTTGTATTGTGTATTGCACTTCGCCTCATCTTTCATGCTTACTGTAATATTTTGAAATGTTTTGTATTATTATTTCTATTCTTATATTTTACGCACATTTTTCAATGCATGTTTTTCCGTATTTCTAACCATTGTGTTTTTGTTTTTTTGTATATTTAACTTTGTTCTTTATTCACCTCACCAAATGTTAAGGATCAAAGTTCCTTAAGTCACCATGTTACAATCATTTTGACAGTTTGAAGTTAATAAATATTTAATAAAACACTTAGCCCAACAACAGTAACCTTAGCCTATCTTATCATTGCACCTCATTCCTAACAGAGGGCATAACCCTCTTAAAGGTGGCTAGCCCTTCTGGCTAGCATGAAGGAAAAAAAAACATATAGTAAAACGAACTGGCCACCTGGAATCTCTAACCAGGTAAAAAAATAGGGTATCCGTAGCTGGCGGAGAAAAATAAACGAGTCATTTGGTGTTTCCACCCCCATTGTTTGAATTTTAATCACGATCTTCTGTATACGGTTGGATTACTTGCCTCCTCGAGGTCCAAGGAAACAACCGTCGAATTGATTATAAGCCTCCATGGAGGCAAACAAACTAAATTGATCCTAAAGTTGACGACCCTTGCTATTGTTTTTGGCTTCTCGATTTATTTGATACTCTCCTCTTCGGAGGCTGAGATACCTGGACACAGTTGACGACCTTGGCACATCTATCGGCTAACGAATTCCTTTTGTGTTTTCCTAACGCAATACCATGGCTTCTCCTACACAACCCTCCTATCAGCATTGCGGATTACCACAGATCATCCCAGGTCCAGCTGACGCTGCTGCTCTTGACAGACAACGCAGGGAAAGCCACAAACGTGCTCAAGGCACTAGTCGATCTCCATCTGGATCCCGATCTCGCTCACGTTCGCCAGCTGTTTCACGACAAACTCTGTCCCAGCCAACAAAGAAAGCACACACCATTAGCGATTCTGAATCTGAACTTCAGATAGATCTAGGAGACGACCGGCAATTTCCCCCATTACAATCACCGCAACGTCCACCGGTATACAGCTTTCTCCTTCAACAGTTTGACCCTAAATTCACCAATCTCAAGATTCTGCTCCAGCAATTCTGTAAGTACGTACCTCGTACGTCAATTTCTGAACTAATACCTACTCGCAATGGCATCATCATCAAATCCACAGATGAGAAACTAGCCTATAAAATTCTGAACCGCTGCAGCTATGAAGTCTTTGGCAAAACAGCCACTATGACAAAATTAACCGACAAAAGAGCCAAACAACCACCACCACCACGGAAATCGCCTACCTTGTCTGTAGTTATACGTGGTGTGGACCCGTCGATCACAGACGAAGAGGTTGCCGAAGAGCTCAAACAGGAAGGCCATGTCATTACGAAATGCATCCGCATTAAGAACAATATGGGCCCGACATATATGATGCGTGTTCTTACTTCGCACCAAGAAACTATCGATGAACTTCTAACTTCAGGGGCATTTATCTTCAAACGTCGACACCGGGTCGAGGCATCTCGCACTCCACAACCTCTCCCGCTCCGATGCGAAAAGTGTCAAAAATATAATTCGCATCCAACATCAAAATGTCCCAATCAACTAACGTGTGGTTTTTGTTCCGGGTCTCACTTCACTAAGGTCTGTCCAAATACCCACCAACCGCCTAAATGTAACACATGTCCTGAACAACACCCAACGTTCAGTTACAAATGCAAAGCCAGGCCACCAGTGGACGAGACTAAACCTGAACTTGTGGTGCCTATCAGAACGCCCGAAACTAAATCTGAATCTCCGCCTATCACTTCAGTATATCAACCTATCACGATCGAACAACTTCTTGCATTTTTCACCGTAGCTCTGCAAAACATTCATCCATTTCAAAGACAATATGTACTCCAACAAATCCAACTTGCAGCTCAGGCAACTCTTAACGTCACATTAAATGCTACATATTCAGGTCCGTATGCTTATTTCCATGCTACTGCGGTTCCACATAGCTCTTAAAAACCTCACTTACTGTATACCGAACATTATGGCTTTAATATTTCTGTTTCTGAATATCCGGTCTCTTCAATCACATAAAACACTATTTGAACAACTGCTACTAGAAGAACAAGTCAATGCATTTCTCCTTAATGAAACTCATCTGAAGCCTAAACAAAGCTGCAAATTTTCACGATACACACTGCTCAGACATGACACAACCATACCCATGTGCCGTGCAAATGGCGGAGTCGCCCTTGGCTTTTTTTCCTTCAATCGCCTATCGCCAACATTTACTGTCAATACCAAACATCCCGGAATACATCATTACCACTCTATACTACAAAGATATATATGTCACTTTGGCTACCATTTACATCCGCCCTGGTCATGCCATACCTCTAAAATTTTTTCAGTATATCTCAGACACGTTCCGCACCTACATCATTATGGCAGACATAAATTTTCACAGTCGAACAGCCCGCCAAAAGGAAGAATTTTTAGATTTCATTGCAACCGAAACATCCGGCACATTCCATACCCTGCCTCATTCTACCCGACCGATCTCGGATACCACTCCAGACGTTGTCATTACTTCAGCCAGTATCTCTGCACGGTGTACTCTCACAGTACTCGATCCGTTTGGTAGTGATCATGTTCCCGTTAAATTATCACTCACTTCTTCACACCGTCCAGCAACCCACTTACCTCCTGTCACTCGTACCACGTTGCGCTTCGACAAAGCCGACTGGCCAGGATATCGAAATTACCTCAGTAGCATTTTTGCAAACTCAACTTTATCAGAGACGGAGGAAGATCTTCATAATTCTTTGGATAGAATAACTACAGCACTCCATGACGCTACCAGCCGTTTTATACCGACTAATACATCCCATAGTTATCATCCAACCCTCCCACCCCATTATTTACCACTTATCAGACGTTCACGAGCGCTCTACAAAGATTACAAACGTACAGGAAATCTAGAGTCATTGCACTTACATCGTCAATTTCAACGCACAGTTCACAATTATGTTAAAGCATATAAACTACGTCAATGGATAAAAGCTTGCAATAATTTGGCAGACGATGCACACCCATCCAGATACTGGAACCGTTTCAACATGCTCACTGGTCGCAATACCCACACTACCTATCCTCTTCTAGAGAATGAAAATCCTCTTCACACAGATAAAGAAAAAGCAGACGCCTTCGCAACCTATCTACAATCTATTTTCACTCCGTCTGAAGCAGCCATTCCTCGCAGGCATCCCACACATACCTTTAACATAAATTCACCAGAACTTCAACCCAGCACGTCTCATGTTTTACCCGAACATCCTCTTACTACATCTATCACTGTAACAGATATCAACTCCGTCATGGCTCGCAAACGCAATACTGCCCCTGGTCTGGACTCAATCACTTATCGTCATGTCAAAGAAGCGCCTCTCGCCTTACTACACCTTTTAGCAACTATATTTACGTTTATTCTCCGCACAGGTTATCTTCCCCCTCAGTGGAAGACTTCCAAAACACTCATGTTTGCTAAGCCCCACAAACCACTAAATTCCGTATCATCTTACAGGCCCATACAATTAACTCCGACTTTCAGCAAAATATTGGAACGCATCCTTGTCAAACGACTTCACACTCACTTAACAGCGAAAAATTTGCTACCTTTACATCAAGCTGGTTTCCGACCAGGATATAGTATTAACGATCAGTTACTTCGCCTCACCAACATGATCACTAATCATTACAATTCTTCCAAGCCTGCCTGTTTAGTTTTATTCGATCTCGAAAAGGCATTTGATAAAGTATGGCACCTGGGACTTTTATTCAAGCTTCTGTCTTTCCGTCTTCCAATCACGTACATCCGCTTCATTTTTAATTTTCTTTCAAACCGCCTGGCTTACATTTACATTAATGACAGTGTCTCTTATCGTGTTTTTCTTCATAGCGGCGTTCCGCAAGGCTCTGCCTTATCCCCACTGCTGTATCTGCTTTATGTCGCTGACATGCCATCCTTACCGCAAAACATTCATACTTTTCAGTACGCCGATGACACGGCTTTCCTGGCGTTAACAAAGACTATCTCTCAAATAAACACTGCGATGAATGAAGCTATCCGTCGCTTTAGCGATTGGTGTCGGACGTGGTGCTTAACAATAAACGCTACCAAAACTCAGGCCATAGTCTTTATTCCACCAAAACGTCGATCACGAGTTCATCGAAACCCAGCTCGTCTTGCCCTGATCGTCAATGATGCTGCCATACAGCACTCAAAGACAGTGAAATACTTGGGTATAACATTTGATCATCATCTTACATGGCGTCCACACCTCGCTACCGTTGTAAGCAAAGCCAAAAATAGATTAAATTTACTTAAATGTCTCATAGGAACAACGTGGGGTCTCCATTCTTCTACGCTCATCAACACCTACAAGGTCTTCCTCCGTCCCGTACTTACATATGGTTTTACCTCCTGGATATCAGCAAGCGCAAAACATTACGAAAAGCTGTTAATAATGGAACGACATGCTCTCCGCCTAGCCTACCGTATTAAATTACCAAGTCCAACCCGTGAATTGTACGACCGCATCACATTTCCGCACCTTCTTTATCATATTGAAGCTCTTCGTATTAAATATATAACTCAACGGTATGACAGCGAACACGCTTTATTTTTTGAAACCGTTTACAGCGACGCTCCCTACACTCACAGCCATCACCACACGTTTACACCTCTCTCACTGCTTTTCGCATTATATAAATATACCGTACCTCCAAATCATCCGGACTATAACATCATCAGTATCCTCAGCACATCACACGTACCGGCCCATATCTCACCTTCATATCATGCACAGTAAACCCGCTTGTCACTAACAGAACCTTCTCACGTATAATAAAATAAATAAATAAATAAAACTTATGGCGGTTTAATACAGTTCATAAATGTCTCTTTGCCCAACAGAAAATATTTTTTTTCTCGCCATAAATATAAATCTCTTTCCCAAATAGAGGGTGTAGCCCTCGCAATGGGTGCTAGCTACACCATAGCTAGCTAACTTAAAAAAACATATAGTAAAAGGATCTGGGTTTGGTTCAATGAGTTCAGAAAAACATATGCAGAAACGTTATATTCTTTATATCCTAATTACATTGGCGACTTTTTTTTCGGGGCAAAAATATGCCCGCATGGCATAATGGAAAATATTGCTGGAGAACTCTAAGCTGGAAAACAATGTTGGATCCAGCAACAATTTATGCTGGTTTTCCTGGAAATTATGCTATTAATTTGACGAAAATTAATGGCCCAGCAATCAAATTCCAGCACAACTTTTCTTTTAATTTGGAGCGGAGTGGATACAAGTTCGGATACCATGAACTCTAGGTTCCGTCTCCTTAGGATGTTATGAACATTCATCCCATGGAAAGCAATGCCAAACCACCATGGATTCACCTTGCCAATGGACTTTTAGATCAAATACCTGTCTTCGGACAGAATATCACATCATCATTCATTAACAGCCATAGAATAACACATTGCACAAGTTTGACCCAGAATATATGCGAGACCATGCGAGAAAGTCTCGCGCGAGACGCGAGATGAGACTCAAAATTTTATGCGAGACGCGAGACGAGACTTCACATTTGTGAGACGAGACGAGACCAACATTTGAGGCTGCGAGCCGAGACGAGCCTTTCCATTTCTCGTCTCTTCTCGTCTCGCGTGCATCCCTATTTGCTTCTGATCTGTTGTTGTTTATTGTCCATAAACATCACAAATTTCCTCAGCAGCAATTGCGCCTTTATCAAAATAAAATTGTAAAAGGTAGTGGAGTTTTGCGAGGGCTCAGTAGCAGAGCGTTCAACTCTGATGCATGGCGTCCCAAGGTTCGATCCCGGCTCCCGCCAAGTGAACTTTGTGGTGGACAAACACCGTGTGCGTGAGTTTCCTCGGGGTTCTCCCGTTTCCTCCCAATTTTTTCATTCCACCGTTTCATTCCTTTTTCATCATCACCGTCTCCTTTAGCCTAGTTGGCATAGTCGTGGGACGTAAAACATTTCATTTCATGGAATTTTGCGCAAAGTTTCTTCACGCCGCAATGCCTTACGTCTAGTAAGAATTTCACCACCTTTTGCACATCTAGATCCCTACTAGCTTCAACTTGCCAGTTGTGAAATGACGTTTGACCTGACCCGCTGCAACTCGTATACTCTAAGATTTGGGACACTAATGGCATATCGTGCGCGAAATACTCAATCCTTTTTATACAACCTGGTACCTTCATCTGGTTTCATTTAAGTGAATGTCCTTTTTCAAAATAAAGATTGTTAAAAATGTTTCTGTTTGAAGTAGACTATCGGTAATTTTGTTAATATATAGATATTTGTTTTCTTTTCTCAGTTTTAGTTATTGCTGCGCTGAATGGTTCAACTAAACAATCAGATGATCATCCGCATTTTAACTATGGTGACTTTCGAGGAGTTAGAATTGTCCATGAAGTATATAAACGTACCGACAGAAAGGGTCATGATACTACAAAGAGAAGTTCAGCTCACAAGAGAAATGTTGAAGATGGAAGGCCTCAGGTAAAGAGAACCATATGAATCTACCTACGTATCTATCTATCTAGATAAATAAAATTGAAATTGACTATATGTGTGACTTAATAAATTCTTGAGCTCCTCCGTGGCTAAGCGGTTAGCATACGCGCCTTTGGCGTGGGAGACCCGGGTTCGATTCCCGGCGGGAGCTCATGTGGTTAGGATTCCACGTTAATCAGTAGGTCCACGTCTCATATAGCCTCTCTGCTGAAAGGGACGCTAAACTAAAATCAACTCAACTCAATTAATAAATTCTTAAACCAAACGACCGATATAGATCAAATTTTCCACATAGATGTGGTTCGGGTTTAGAATATTTTTTTTTGGCATTCACTGACGGTGCAACTTAGGGGAAAAGAAGGGGGGAAGATATATTAAAAACATCAAAAATGACCGATATTAGTGCCGAATCCATAGTTTTTCGGCAGGGCCCATTTAAGGGGGCTGTAGCTCCCGGGCCCCGAGCTTCAGGGGACCCCTGTCTAATTGGAAATTTTACTTTGCTTTTCCTACGCATTCCGTTCTAATCGACTTTCAAAGATTTAGTATGTTATATACATATTAATAAAAGACTTGAGAGGACTTGTCAATTCAATTCTTCCTCATTTAATTTGTTTTCTTTGAATTTTGTTTTCAGGTTAAGATTAAGTTAGTTTTTTTGATAATTTTTATAAGAAAAGTAAAAAGAATTTTTTATTCCTTGTATTATGTTGTGATATATAAGGTGTACAACTTTGCTTCCGCCGTTTTCCCCCAAAATATAACGCTTTAATGAAACAAATTGCTTACCCAGGCGTTATTCAAAGTATTGTCCATCGCTGGCCACTACTTTCTCCTATCTTTTGGGCAGCGTACAAATGCCGCGTCTACAAAATATTTCATCTTTGGAGGCGATCCACGAATCGATCCACTTTTTGACTTCTTCATAAGATCGGAAGTCTTGGTCAGCCAGGTCATGCGCCATTGATCGAAACAGGTGATAATCAGAGGGAGCGATGTCTGGAGAGTACTGCGGGTGGGATAGGACTTCCCATCTTAACGTTTCCAGGTACGTTTTGGCCACTTTTGCAACGTGGGGTCGAGCGTTGTCGTGCTGCACAATCACTTTGTCGTGCCTCTCGCTGTATTGCGGCCGTTTGTTCTTCAATGCTCGGCTCAAACGCATTAATTGCGTTCAATAACCATCACCTGTGATTGTTTCACTTGGTTTTAACAGCTCATAGTACACGACGCCGAGCTGCTCCCATCAAATGCAGAGCATGATCTTGGAGTCATGAATATTTGGTTTGGCCATCGACGTGGAAACATGGCCGGGATATCCCCATGATTGTTTGCGTTTAGGGTTATCGTAATAAACCCATTTTTCGTCCCCGGTCACAATGCGATGCAGAAATCCCTTCCGTTTTTGCCTCTGAAGCAACTGTTCACAAACACACAAACGCCGTTCAACGTCTCTTGGTTTCAACTCATACGGGACCCAAGTTCCTTCTTTCTGAATCATACCCATGGCTTTGAGCCGTTTTGAATTGGCTTGCTGTGTCACTCCCAATGATCGTGCAATTCTTCTTGAGTTTGACGCGAGTCTTCACTTAGCAATGTCTCCAATTCTGCATCTTCGAAAACTTTGTCTTCCACCACTATGCCGGTCTTCGACGTTAAAGTCACCGTTCTCTCACTAATAGCTTCCTCACCATAAGTACTTGAGAGCATTCTATGAGATTCAGCAGCAGTTTTCTTCATATTAAAACAAAAAAGTAGAACCTCCCGCAAATGGCGAGAATTTGGCTCGTAAACTGACATTTTCAATCAAGAACAACTTTACGATGTACACACAAATCGACTAATGTTTGAATGTGGTTATGTTGACTGAGGTCCAAGCTAACTGCCTGACGTCTGCGATCTGTTTATTTCGACCGCTACTTACCGTTGTAGCCACCTATCGGAAAACGGCGGAAGCAAAGTTGTACACCTTGTAGCTTATTTGAAGGTAAGGTCAATGAAACAATAATACTACATGATTTCAGTCGTCTTTTTTTTTTTGGTTTCAAATAAAAGAAAATGAGAATTTCTATTGTTCAGTAGCCACCTAAAACATCAACTGTCAAGATAATATGTCCAAAATTTAATGAAACCAGTCAGTACTGTATTTACGTATTAGGTAAATAAACTATATCTTAGGGTCCCACTAACTTGGAAGACCCCCAAAAATAAAGAAAACAAGCTGATTGTAATGTAATTCCAAATAACAAGAAAAAGCAAATAAGATAAAACACACATACAGCAATGGTGTTTTGTATTGCTAGGTACTATGAAGCAATTAGTACTAGCAAGTAGCAATTGCTAGGTACTAGGCTTTTATGAAGCAATTAATAGGGCTATATTTCTCAGCCCCACTTGTAATGAGGCCCCTGTTATTCAGCCTTGCTTTTAGTGGAGCTCCTGTTTCCCAGCCCTGCTTGTAAAGGGCCCTTGTTTCCATTTAGACATCCATTAGGTCTATAAATTAACTCTATAGCACATAGGATCTATTGGAACCTAAAATTGGTGACATTTTGTCGCTTGAAAACAAGATGTATAAAGTCCTGTTTCAATAGGTTAGGGCCCTATCAAATCTAAATCCGGCACTGAAACCAGTAACTACTTGCAAGAGACTGGCTTGAATGTTGTAACAGCAGTTAATTTGATAAAAAAAAGTCTGGAAGAGACTCATTAAGAGACAAATTAGATAAAGCTGACGGAGTGTTACAGATGTAGATACAAAAAAAAAAAAGTAACAAATGACAATGATGCACCTGAAAGAAGCAGAACCAAATGGTTCCCTGACGGTAAAGATGACTTTTTTTTTTTAACGCGAAGGAAGAAACTCCAAGTTGAGACATTTTCTGTTATTATCGACACACTTCTTGTCGAAATCAAGTGAAGAATGCCGCATATGAACACGTCTGTTGTATTTTCCACCTTATTCAACACTTCATTATAGTTAACAAGGAGGACGTGGAAAGTGAAAATATAAAAGATGAAATCAGTCATTTCTTTAGGTATATGATGAAAACGCAGCTTGAAGCACAAGATAAAACTGCACAAGGTATATATAGACACACAAGCACAAGCTATATGTATAACAATGTTTTGCAATCAGTTTTTCCAAATATGTTTATTTATTGCTCTTTGTCAGTATCTAACGCACCCTATTTCTAGTTGTTAGGCTGAAAGAACATTCTCAAAATTGTCACTCACCAAAACCCCACTACGAATTGCGTTAAAGGAAGATGAATGCTCTTAACAATTCTATCGTCAGAACATACATAACTAGGGAACTGGACTTTTCTGAAACAATTTCAAAGTGTACTGCACGGAAAGCAAGGGAAAAGCAATTCAGTGTATGCAAGTAGGCTTATTTTAACGTACTTCTTCCTAAACTGAATGCAAATGTTTCTATGACAAGTAATTAGTGGTTCCAGATATTTCTTTCTCGAAACGACATTGATTCACGGAAATGGAAGCGAAATGCCAGCAACTATGTTAGAGTTAATTTTAATGTGTACTGTATGTAATAAAAATGAACAAATCAAGGAAGATAAGTTATTCTCAATAGAAACAATAATGTGACCTGTCTCCTGTTCATGGAAACTAGGATAAGGTAAGTTTATATTATTATTATTATTATTATTATTATTACAATATGTGACTTTCCCTTCTATTATTTGTATTCTAAATGCGACTTAATATACAAACTAGAGTATACCTATTCACTAGAGTTCAGTATTATATATGTTTGTGTGTTTGTTATATGATCTTCGTGTTTTCCACGTGACTATTCACAAAGGGCCCCCTATCAGATTTCAGTCGCCCGTCCCTTACTGCTCTTAAATAGGCCCTGGTTTTCGGGGTCGCTGAAATGAACAGTGACACTTCCGATGCCGTTTAAATCCAAATTAAGGCCACAATGTTCGACTTGTTGACGCATTTCATTGCAAGTCCTATACTGCAGTACCAGTCGACTAATATCTGTCCAGACCAACTATCTTTCTTCTACCAAATTCAACATATTCACCCAACCTGTCGTCGCAGGAGATCTCTGTTCGGTTCCTGTTAGCATTTCGTGTGGTTCGGATTCCACGTTAAGCTGTAGGTCCACGTCTCATATAGCCATACTTAATGAATGGGACACTAAACTTTGATTCAACCTACCGATCGCTCAATCTTTCTCCATGATTTTTCCCCAATTTTTAGTGATGTAAAAATACCTCTGAAAGGGAAGTGTCATGAAAATATTGTTGTAATTGAAATGACTGTGGTACATGTATACTGGGAAGTCTTTCGAATGAAGTTTTCTTTGCTTCTTTCCATGGTAGCTGTTCATAGATAGGCGAAGGGATTATTTTGCCAAGACCTAAGGCTAATATATTAGAGCCTATCTATCTAAGGTATGCGCTCGGAAAATATGCGAAATGTACTGTACTTCGGCCCTACCCCCGCAACCCTTTGACGGAGGAAACCCTCCATTTGCTTAAGGAAAAGACGTGAATAACCTTAGCTGTGTTGCCAAACTGTCATTCAGTCGTTTGGTCTTGATGAGTGAAGATCGTACTTAGAATGGCTAACAAGACAGTGCACAGCGAAGTCCGTGAAATAATTCATTGTGACAACGCTTCCGCATCCAACAATTGAAAGATCTCGGACGTAGTAACTTGTTCCTCCCCTTTCGAGGGGGGTACGGGAAAACACATCGACAGCAGCGCCAGAAGGGGGCACAGTTGAAATAGGCTCTGGTCGGTAAGTTTAACAAATTATTTATAAACTCAGACCCAGAACTTTCTTGACAATCATTGTATTTTCTTTAAAGCCACCGTTTTCCATAATACATAAGAATGTTTTATACAAATACTTTGATAATAAACGTTGGAGGACTATCCTTTTTTTCTGTTTCTTAGCTTCCACAGCATAAGAGGTATGATGTCAATTTGTCCTTATTGTTTTCATGCCGCCCGTTATTGTCCCGCCCGGTATTATCTTCAAGACTAGGACATTTGCGTTGGTAAGAAAAAAAAAATAAATAAAATAAAAATAAAAATAAAAAATAATGGTAGCGGTAAATTAAACAATAACTGATTTGTTACCTGCATCGATGCTTCCAAAATGTATATTTCATGTTTTATGATTTTTCAGAAGTATGAAGAGAAATTCTACAGTGAAATGACACCAGAAGAAAAACTGAAAATAATCACAGCGGTATTTAAGCCAACAATGAGCTTAAATAAGTGGTTTCGAATGTACGACTCCTTGTATCGGCATCGAATTGTAGACTGCATCCAAAATGCTTCGTTGGCCCGGAATGTTTCAAACAAAAGGAAGGTAAACGAAATCTGGGTAATTTAATTACATGTATTAACTGTAAGAAATGTAAGTTTTATTAGTAAAAGTTGCAGATATACCTATCTTTCACGGCAAACTTGGTTTCCTAACAAGGGGTAGTTGTATCCAATGTTGGGCAAAATCAATTGAAATCAATTGCAATTGATCAATCAATTGAAAGTAATTGCTCTGAAAATTAATTGCAATTGATTTCAATTTGTAATTGACAATTAATTTCAATTGCAATTGAATTCAATCATAAAATTTGCATTTAAATTTTCGTCAATTGTTAATTGTTAATTGGTCACCAGGCAATTGAAACATTTAATTGTTAATTGTCAATCGCTAAGGGTGCAATTGAAACATTTAATTGTTTATTGTAATTGTTATTTGCACTTGAAATCAGCAATTAAAACTGAAAATAAGAAGATGTGTGTGTATTGTGTTGGCCACTTGTTACTGTTTTACATATTTCAAATAAGGTACTTATAAGAACTGCTGGATAACTACCATCCCTTCGCCCCCTTGGGAAGAAAGCCGTGAAACTAAGTATTTTTAAACAGATTATGTTTATGGTTCTACCCCCTCGAAGGAACTCTATATGCCCGTCATGCATACAATATTGATGGGCACGAGCGAATTCAAGCGAGTTTTCTTTAAAACTCGACTCGACTCGACTCGAAGCAGACATCTTTGAGCTCGACTCGAGAACTCGGCTCGAAAAATTTCTCCCAACTCGACTCGAATTCGGATCGAGTTTCGAGTCGAGTCGAGCCAAAACGAGCCATTTCGAGATAAATCTTTGTGTAGTTCCAAGTACTACTCTCTTCAAAAATCCTACATAGACAATATAATTATCAATGATACTACTACTACTACTATAACTAATTATTATTTTAACACCGTATATAAACATGGAATATAGGCGGTTTGTATCTGAATACTAAAAAGTAGTTGGCTGTCGATCTCGGTCGTCAAGAAATCTTCAGGAGGCAAGGACATCGGTCACGAGGTTCTAGGTTTGAGTTCAGGAAGAGAAAGTATTCGGGCTCGAGCCAAAAATTGTTAAAAGTTATAGGACTCCGGCTAAACATGTTCAAAACTGCTCGACCCGGATTTAGGGTTGTCAACGATTCAAGCTTTTCGAACCGAACCGAGAAATGAGCAGAGCCAACAGCTCACCCAAACGAGCCAGCTCGAGCCGATGGCTCACACGAGCTGAACCGGACCGAGCTGATTGCTTACCCCAACTGAGCCGGTTTGAGCCATCGGCTCAGTTGGGCTGACTCGAACCCAGCCTATGGACTCGTTTCAACGGAGCTGGTTCGGTGTCATTAACTTGTTCTGCTACCAACGAATTTCGAGGTACATTGTTTTGCATCTTTTGTGCGTGTTTTGTGTCGCTTTGTGCGCCTATTCCCACATTTTGTGCATCACCGGAAGTGGGTCAAAATGGGCCTACAAATATGACGGAAAAATGTATTGCTGTTCCGCCACCAACGAATTTTGAGATCGTTTCCTTCACATGGTTTTGTGCCTTTTGTGTGTCTACTTCCATCCGCTACCAACGAATTTCGAGGTCGCTTCTTTCGCATCGTTTAGTGCTAGTTTCTTAGTTTCTTGCCGTTTTGAGCGCGTATTTTCACGTTTTGTGCGTCACCGGAAGTGGGTCAAAATAGGCTTCCAAGATGGGACGAAAATGACCAAGAGTTATGCCGCTATCGAATTTCGAGGTCGTTAATTTCACATCGCGTACCCTTTTGTGCGCTTATTTCGACGTTTTGTGCGTCACTGGAAGAGGATCTAAATGGGCCTCGAAAGTGGGACGAAAATGACCCACTGCTCCGTCACTACCGAATTTCGAGGTCCTTCCTTTCTCATCGACTAATGAATGTTTCGGGCCGTTTCGTGCCCCTATTTCCACGTTTTGTGCGTAAAAGGGTGTTTTTCGCAGCACTCAGATAGTGGAGCAAATAAAAGTAAACAGAAAACGTGTAGTGAAAGTCACTAAGCCTCACCAACGTCTGACTGACTCACCAACAGATGACTGCATGTGACGTGATGCTGCATAGTCAGTCTAGGGGAAACCGACTCATCATACTGCAAAATTAAGGCGCGTGCAGGGTATCTTATAACACTGACGCAAGTACAAAATAATTGCCCAAAAGAGGTCTTACACATCGACGACCAGAGAATGCACCATGCTATATGATAACAGAGATAATGTCTGCATTAAAGTAACGGACGATACTGCGTAGTCCGCAGTATTATCTCGACTCTTGAGTACTGTAACAGGCGTGGACGGTTTGACGGCGTCTGCTCAAACGTTGAACTGGTGACACGTGTACCTTTGCATCTGCTTCCATTGACCTGGAATAAAAAATGTCTCTTGCCCATAGATGTTCATTTTACTTCGACCACACTCACCCTCGCCCTCGCAGTAGTAGTTGGCCGTCGCCCTCGTTCACCCTCGCCCTCGCTGTCGAAACTTGTCCTCGCCCTCACGCACCCTCGCCCTCGCCGTCGAAGCTTGTCCTCGCCCTCGCGCACCCTCACCCTCGCCATCGAAGCTTGCCCTCGCCCTCGCGCACCCTAACCCTCGCAATCGAAGCTTCTCCTCGCCCTCGCACACCCTCGCCCTTTTTGTCGAAGCTTTTCCTCGCCCTCGCGCACCCTCACCCTCGCCATCGAAGCTTGTCCTCGCCCTCGCGCACCCTCGCCCTCATATCATTGAGGGCGAGGGTAATTGAGGGTGAGGAGACCTCGAGGGGGCCTCCTTCGTGAGGATCAGAGCATCAATTATTCAACCTATTTGTTGAATTATTTCCTTATCGTCAGTGGCGGATCCAGGGGGGCGATCGGGGCGATCGCTTCCCCCCCAGAAGAGGAAACTTCTTTATTTTATATATACAAATAAAACGCATCCCAGAGTTTGGAGCTCTTAAAAGTAGCTCTAAGTAGCAGTATTACAACCCACCACCCCCACCAGAAGTCCGTCCTGGATCCGCCCTTGCTTACATACGTCCTAAAGAAAGGAAACCAAACATATCATCGTATAACTTACTGTGGAACACCTAAAATGGAACAACTGTTACAATGGAGATCTCGGTCGATAGTGACGTTTACATTATTTATCAACAGTATCCAATGCCTTTACTTCAAAATGTTCCTTGAACTACGATGCAAGCATAAGTATTCAGCCACACAAGGGCGGCTCTCATGAGGGTGAGGGTGAAATCAAGGTTTGATGAGTGGCGGTAGAGTGACTGCCGCGGACTATCTGTCAGAATTTGACAGTCAACACGTTGGCCATCCCTGATGCATGTAACGTAACTGAGGAATTTGAACAAATTCAAAGGGAAAGATCTAAAGAGCTTAATTTTGAAACTCCGTCAGCAAACAAATAAAATACTTCAGAACACTATTGTTGAATTATCACTCGGAAATATATACCCACTCTAACCTATAACATGAATGACTTCATTGATTTGAATGTGAATCTAAGTTAATTGGTATTTTAAAATATAAACTGAAATGTGTCAATGTGCTTGTAAGGTTAATTTCGATGCTCAAATATTGTTAATATTCACCACTAATAGAGATACATTTGTCCTACCTTAACAATGTTATTTTTTTTAATTTTTTTTCAATAATTGCCATAAATATGAAACTTTGTCTTAAGAAACTACCCTAGGGGCCAATTTGTGCACTTTATCACTTTGCTCTTGGTTCATTTTTGGCAGCTATCATTGTTGGAAAGTTTATTTTCAGTAATTCCCACAATTATGAAATGATATCTTTCAAACGTTGTCTCAAGGATTCCTTACACTACAAATACGTAAAGGCAAATGAAAAATGAAATCTTTAGTTTAAGATTCCACGATTATGCAAGCTAAATGCTAAAGGAGACAGAAGTGAATGATGAAAGAAATAGTTGAATGAGAATGTGGTAGGAAACTGGAGAATCCCCAGAAAACCCACGAACACGATGTCCTCCACCACGAACTTACTTGGACGGGAATCGAACATGCGACCCTTCGAACAAAGGTAATTTCTCTATCGCTGAGCCACCGTTCCTCCCTAAATGGCACGCTCAGAGCTTAGCGCCTCCAGGAGGCACGTGAGAATGACGTGAGTGACTGTCTGTCTGTCTACCAACACTCTTTAAACATGACAGTGTAGTAGACACTTCTTATCTAAAACGTCTCCAGCGCAGGGAGGGCAACAATGAGGCATACTTACTTCTTAATGTAGCGCTATTTCTACCCGGAAACTTTCATGGGAAAAATCAAATATTATTCTTATTTGCGTTATTATTTTTAATAATTATGTACGTACACACGAGAAACTGTCTACTGCAATTAATTGAAAGGAAAAATACGATTAATGTATAACCTTGCTATGACACTAACTTTTCATCTAGGGGACATGGCAGATGATATTTTAAATTTTGCCTCTCTCCAAAAGAGGTCAAACAGCAAACTCCAAAACAGTTGCTTTTAAGGAAGCTTGTCCTCCTCCCTCGCGTGCCCTCGTTCTCCTGAAGGAAGTTGTCTCTAGCCATCGTGCACCCTCGCTCCCGCAGTAACACTTGGTCCTCACCCTCGTTCACCCTCGCCCTCTTCGTCGAAGCTTTTCCTCGCCCTCGCGCACCCTCACCCTCGCCATCGAAGCTTGTCCTCGCCCTCGCGCACCCTCGCCCTCGCTGCCGAAACTTGTCCTCGCCCTCGCGCACCCTCACCCTCTTCGTCGAAGCTTTTCCTCGACCTCGCTCACCCTCACCCTCGCCATCGAAGCTTGTTCTCGCCCTCGCGCACCCTCACCCTCGCCATCGAAGCTTGTCCTCGCCCTCGCGGCCAAAACTTGTCCTCGCCCTCGCGCTCCCTCGCCCTCGCGTCACTGTGGGCGAGGGAACTTGAGGGTGAGGATGCCCTCGAGAGGGCCACCCTCGCGAGGGTGAACATCTCTGCTCTGGCCACATTAGAAGCGTGAACATTGTTACTGGCGTGCTTAGTGATAGACGGTAGTGTTTAAGGACTAGACCCACTTAAATGTCCTAAAGTAAAGGCCATAAACACGTTAGAAGCTGCGGTGGTGAGCAAGATCTGGCAGCATACACTGTCAAACGTCATAGCTTCCAAACCGCAGGTGTGATAGTGTGAGGTATCATTGGGCACATGATGCGATCTTGGATGTTATACATTGAATGTAACCTCACCAGTGATCTCTATGTCAGAAAAGTTCGTCACGGTCCTTCAGCAGACAGTGTCAGTGCTTTGATGACATCCATACAAGCAGCATAGAAGTTCCTCAGCAACATATCGAAGCTTTGTTTGATTTGTGCCACAAACGTACAGAGACTGATTGCAGTGCGTAGAGAGTTCATGCCACGCTGATTAATCAAAATTACATTTGTTGAACAGTTCTAGTAGCCAAGATCGTATCCTTCTTTTAGACATCTCCGGAGCCCTATTTCAGTAGGGCAATATCCGAAAGCATGTGTCTCGAAATGTGCAGTTTTCTTCGAAGACAGAGAAGTATTGGTTCTTTTCTGGCCTGTATGGTCGCTTCAAACGTTACCCATCAAACGTGTGTGGGATATGGCTCTCAGCACCTTGTTTGTTTGTCGGTAATTTGCTTCAGCGAACAGGGTCAATGTTCTGTGGTTCATATATAAGCAACGTGGCAGGCAATTTCTCAGGAATACAATAAACGCTTCTTTCATTCAATGTACGAAGTATAGAGAGTCTAATGGTAATGTGTGATGGCTTTACGAGAAATTAATTGATCAAAATTTTAAGTGCTGCAAAATTGTGAAACTTTAATCATATTTGTAGTCAAGGGATTTGTGATATTCATTTCATTTTAGTCGTACGTTTGTGGTGGACAATCACCGTGCGCGTGGGTTTTCTCGTGATTCTTCCGTTTTCCCAAACTTTCATTGTTCCACCATTATCATCCGTCGCATAATCGCTGTCTCCATTAGCCTGGGAACATAATCATGAGCTGCTAAAAAAAAAATTTAAAAATCTACACTCACGTGTCTTTGTTGGTATTGTGATATCAGTTTTCTATGGAAAATATATCAAACTCGTAATTAATTAAGTTATTGAGTAAATTAAAAACTAATGAAAATTGTGTTGTAAAGCTAATGATTTTACAGACACTTGTTACCTAAGAAAATGAATTATAATTTTTCCCATTTTTTCATTTGTAGAAAAGCATTCCTCAGACAACGGTTTTGAAACCTAATGACATCATCTATGTGGAACCTTATCCAATAAGAGATAACGAAAGTTTCTCTGTTTCTGTTTTTATTAATAATGCAACTGATGGATTACGCAATATACTGAATTGTCTTAGAAATTTGACATTGACAGATGGACAGGTAGGTAGCAACTAAGTTAATTATTCATACAATATTTTATCGTCCGTTATTTTTATTTATTTATTTTTTTTTTTTGAGAAATCAAGGACAAATAGATCGTATGAGTTTTAGTTTGTCACATAAGAAAAAACATTATGATACATAGAAGAATAATGACTGCTGTCTTTGATATTTAATATTTTACTCTTTTGTAAGTTTTAAATTATATTAGATGATAACTGCCAGGCAGGAACGTATTTACGTAGGGTTTAATTTCGGAAGCTAATAGCATAGCAATAACCCACGTTATGTTTGAAGTTCAGTAAAATTGTAACTTCTATTTTAGAGGAGGAAGCACGAAATCTAACTAAATACGCCTTGGTTTTGTAATACAAATATGGTTTTATAACTCATAAACGACTTGGCCGATCTTGCTAATTTGTCGAACTTGTATAATAATTAGGTCTCGAAATTTTAGTCATTTATAATCTAGAAATAGCCTTATTTGTAAGATTTATAAACAGCTATTTTAGCTTTTTAAAGAATTTTATTAAATCACTGAAGAAAACTTCATATCTTTCTACTATGTTATTCGTAAACAAATAACAATTTTAATACTGTATCGCACATACATTTTTGAGAACTTTGATATAAAGAAAATACACTTATTTCATTCAGAACAGTATTCTAAGGAGTGATGTATCAATGACCCATAGGACTCTTAATCGAATCCCTTGAGACACGCACCCTTTGGAAAGAAATGCATTTCTAAAACGCAAATTAGACACCATCTTAGTTTTGAAACACTTTGTATTTCAGAAAGAAATCTAGATACATAATCGTATCTTAGTCTGCTTCCCGTAATAATTGATAGGGTTTGTCTTGATAAATCAGAGGACCTTTCCGGTTGACCAAGAGAGCTGATTTTTAGACAACTAAGTTATTGGTGCTTTCGTCAGTGGCTGTACAGTACCTGGCAGTAATAACGGTTTCAGCTGCAGAATGGTTCTTCTCCATCTAACAGCAAGATCTTGTATAGTGTCAACTCATATTTTGGAAAAAGTTTTAGTATTTCATCATCGTTCAAGCATTGTTCAATACGCTTGCTATTAAGAGGTCATTCTGGAGATGAATAAACAGGTTATATATGCTTGTTAACTCACTGTTTTTCTGATGTATGTTCACATGATACAGGCCAGAACTGTCTTTTTTTTTTTTTTTTTTTTTTTAAACGATATGCTTTTGGTGATCAAGAATGGTTGAAATTGAGATGTTTAACTGCTAACCAAGCTTCAAGACGATGGTGCAAGTATTTTTCTTCACATTTGCATTGTGTTATCTGACTTTCGTAACTTGATTTTTTTTTATTCCAAAGAGGTTTTCAAACCATCAACGCAATATTTGTTTTTAAAACATTAAAACGTTTTTGAATTGTGTCTCCTTGTAGTTCTAAACTCATGCAACAATTTGCTCCATAGCATATCTGGTGGCACTGCAGTTGCAATTCAGGTATGACAACTGCCCATTCCTTATGATTCCTTTCCTTCAGCATACTCAAAATCATTGAAGGTTCAATGTGACCATTGTTCCTTTCGATTATTTATTTCCGATCAACATGGCATTTTCTGGTGTTATCTCCTTGTAATTCATATCCTGGAATTACTGACACAAATTAAACTATGAGAACAATTAGTTTATCCCTAATTAATTAATTTTTACACTATAGGCTCATTACATATTTTATATTTTAGCCTGTTCCATATTTCTATCTCTCAACATTGAACTCATTGTAACTCACTGATGCATACACATAACAAGTAATAATAATAATAATAATAATAATAATAATAATAATAATAATAATAATAATAATAATAATAATAATAATAATAATAATAATTCTAGATTATAGGTATAATATACATGTAGTAGAAAAAAGTTAGGTGAATTTGCATTAGAATTACAAAATATGATTTATTTTTACATTAGATCGTTAAAACGTAAATTAAAATCTTTGTCTTATTTGTAAAAGACCTAAGTCTTTCGTTATTTGTTTGTTAGTCAATTATAAATTATGCATAGCCTTACCTTTCTCTCGCACACTGTTTATTTCCTGATTGTAAAGTTTCCTTTGTTGCAATAACAATTAATTTGTCACAATATATCACCCTTCCTTAGTTTTGCACTTCTCCATGATAGGATTTTAAGTTTTCAACTCACATTCAGTCTTCATTTCTACTGTCCATATTAAGGCATTCCTTGGATTATCTCTTGATGCTGACTTTCGCATTAAACTCACAGAACCAATCAGCCAATAGTGTCACTGTGGAAAAATGTTGTTCATTTTTCATCTATTATTATTATTATTATTATTATTATTATTATTATTATTTAGCTTAAACACGAAAGATGGGTTTAAAATACATTTTACTGGGTGTTACTTTGGATAACATAGTATTTAACGTTAGAACTTTCTCTTATAAATGCTCATTGAATGAAGAAATGGATGAATGATTGAAGCTTAATGGGGCATCAGCAACGAGGCTACCTGTCTCCGCCATGATAAGGCCAATGGTCGACACATACTACTGTACATCAAAAATTAATAATAAGGTTTCTTTAAAAGAGAAAACATGTATTTCAAACCAAATCACTACAAAATATGACACTAAAGCAGAAAAAAATATTGAAAATTATAACAAGTCGAAAAGAACTAAAAAAACATAAAACATTGTAAAGTTTTGTTTAGGTAGACCAAATTATACTCGGGAATCTTTTTCTCTCACTGCCAAGTTTAATTACAAAATCTTCCTTTCTATAAACAGTATGTTACAAAAATCACTATGATGTAAAATCCTCTAACAACTGGGTAAAATATGGTATCTCAAGGCATGAGCAGCCTAGAGAAAGATCTCACAGAGTTCCGAGCAAGCTAAGTGGGCAGGATATGAAATCTAGAGCTCTCAGCAAGCTAAAGGCTTTGGGTTAGATTCCTCTCAAGGCTCCAAGCAAGCTAAGAGAGTGGATTTGACCAGCCAAAGACTGATATTAGATATGGAATGCCTCCTGGTTTTATAGTGTACTTTTTTGACCTAAGTCAAAAAGTAAGTTTTTCAGGAGACGAATATTTTGTGTGTGTTTCCATCATTCTATTTCTGTAAAAGAAAAGGAATCTACATAAAACAAACTTGTAATTGCCTACCTCTCGTAAAAATAACTGTGAAATAATCACCTATAGCAAGAGTTTTATAAGTGATTTTAGACAGGAGTCAGAAAATAACTTCAGAGAATGCCGCTGACTAAGGACATTTTGGAAAAAAACGTTGATTTCTTTTGCCTACAATTAATTTGATTTTTGGAATTTTGGCATGAAACCCTGTTCAATATACGGAGATGCTGAAATAGAACTTTATAGAGCCAATATTTCAAAATTGACAAAAATTGACTTAGGCTCTTTTGGAATCCACCCCTTCAATTGCCTTCTAGAGTTTTTAAAAGTCACTATTCACATGCTCACTATTCACTTCTCTTCTTTGTTCTGCTAATTACATTTTTGTTTTACACATAATAAAGGATTCTTCTAATGCATTTTCGCCCTCATTTTCTGTTGGTTTGAAGTTTATTTTAACGTTTTGAAAGGGAAGGATAATAAATTAAAATAGAGAACTTTGTTTACGCGCATGTGTGGTGACCAGTGGTCGAAGTGAGACGGTATGCGGTGGTCTGCCATATCGCCTCTGGGTTTTCAGTGATGAAGGCATACCACCTCTGATTTTTTAGTGATCAAGACGTACCGTCACTGGAGAGTATATGCTAAATACTTTTAATATTCTTATTTTTATACACAGTAATTGACGAATAGTTTTGGGCATAAAAAAATATTTATTTCTTATGTAGAAATGATTTCTAAGTTGACAACATCGACATTTTTATCTTTTTCCTATTTTTTGTTTTTAAAATGAGTGTCTTCAAAGAAGTTAATCTAGATTATATTTTCATGTGCCATATTGAATTGTTTCTTATGTGTGTGTGCCTTTTTACCGTAATGCATATAAACGTCGTGTTTTGAGCATGGACGAATTTAGGGGTTGCCTGCTGTGGGGACGGATCTTCTAGGTGTTTGGAGTACCATTGAATTGAGTGGCGGGTCCGGGAATTTTCCCATGGGAAATTGTTAATATAAAAACTTGTTTTTGAACATTTTCGTGTATAATTGTCTATAATACAACATAGGGGATATCTTTTTAATTTTTTTAGAGAATTATTGCCAGGGGATCAAAGTCTCTCCATGCCCTCCCTGTAATTACAGAGAAGCTATCCAATGGTTTTCAGTCATTATACAAATAGAAATGGAACTCCCTTAGGTAATATACCCTCATTGTATTTCAACATTTAGGTAGCCGGTATGTCGAGTCAAAATGGTAACGAAACATACCGTCTCTGCTTTCTTTCCACTTCGAACACTGGTAGTGACTAAATATTACCCCTTGCGTGGACAAGGAACAAGAAGGCTAGAAGAAGACATCAAGGCAGGGAATGTAAATTGTGATACGATGTGAGTGTTCCTTTTCTTAACACATTTTGAAGGAGCAAGAAACAGAAATACTGAGAAGAAAGAAAATTCACTAAATGGAGTTTCACTGGAAGCTGGAAATGCGTATGGCTAACATAAGTTTCAATTAAGTGGGAAAATTAAAGAATAATAAATGTATAAATGAATAATTGAATAACAAACAAACAAACAAATGAATAATTAATTATATATACCGACATACATTACAAGCTTCACAGTTTGGTTATATTTCTTTGTACACTCAATAATATTTCAAATAATCTGAAATAAGGATCTTTCTGCTCCTTTTCATTACATTTTTGAAGGATAAGAAAAAAACTTTCAACGGAACAAGATGTGATGACCATGTATATCATTCACACTATCTTATTGTCGTGACCTTCATGGTAATTGCTTTTTATGCAAATTTGAAATTAATAGCTATTTTCCTTGTCGCTTTTGAGAAGATCCGTTTATTCGTTTTAGGTATGTGAGTCCTATTTCAATTTTTTCGGCTGAATAAATTCAGGCACATATTCAGACACAAGAAGCATGAAACGAAGAAAAAAGCTCAAATTTTGAAATATATGAACCAAATAAAATAGATAAAACCTATAAATCTGAACTATAGTGAATTGTATTTTTCAGAATGACAGCAAGAATAATATCCATTCTATTTATGATTGTTGTAGAAAAAAGAAGAAAATAGAAAAAAGAAATATTACACATTCTTATATTGTTGGACTTAACATGACCATAGTTTTCCTGCTTCTTGTGCAGAGTAATCACTAGGGTTAGGATCTTGATGATTTTGCAACTTCTTTCTGGATTAGTATAAACATTGCTCGTTGTGTTATAAATCCTGTTTTATTAAAAAGAAGTAATTTAAGACAAACTTGTTTGTGCATTTTTTGCATTTTTTGCCCATTTCTGTAAATAAGTGCATTTTTTACAGTTTTTAGGCATTTTACAAGCATATTTAGTATTTATTCTTACTTTTAGCTGCATAATTCTAATTTTTCTTATAAAAACAATAAATTGAAGCAGCATGTTTCCGCCTACGCAAAATGAAATGCAAGGAAAATTGCTCTACACGATTCTAGTTCGAAGATTTGTTGGAGTAGGCGTGGCCACTGTAAGCAGACTGCAGTCTCTGGCGATTAGTCACATGAAGCGAAGGAGCGACCTTGGCATTCACTGTTTTGGTGAGCTGTTGGTAGACGCCTAATTCTGCAGTTTATCTGGTTAAAATGCCGAAGATAAAAGAGAGTACTGCTTCCAAGCTTAAACGATTTGTGGGTGAATTTGGAGGTGAAAAAGTATTTACAACAAACGGAAGTGTTCTCTACTGCAAAGTGCGTGATACGGCAGTTTCAACCGAAAGAAAATTTACCGTTGAACAGCATGTTTCAAGAGACAAGCAGACATGGGGACTTAAGTTACGTGCGAAATGAGAGGCAAACGCCGCGCAACAACTTCTCCCGCAGAATGGTACATCCAAAAATCATTCTGTTTTTTTCGAAGATTTGTGCGAAGCATTTATTTGTGCTGACATTCCGCTGAACAAAGTGGACAACGCGACATTGCTTGCCTTTTTGGAAAAACACACTTGTAAACCCCTCCCCTATTCTTCGAAATTAAGGAAGAATTACGTGAACATACTTTACGAGAAAACAATGCAGTGTATTAGACAAGAAGTGGATGGAAAAAAAATATGGGTGTCCATGGATGAAACGTGTGATTCGGAGGGACGAAATGTAGTGAATGTTGTTGTTGGAGTGATGCAGGACGGTGGGCCGGGTAAAACATTTCTTTTGAATTGCGAAGTTTTGGAAAAGGTCAATTATTCCACGATCAGTAATTTATGGCCTAATGGTGTCCTTTACGAAAATGTGCTGATCTTTGTAACCGATGCTGCACCGTATATGGTAAAAGCAGCGAACTTACTGCAGGCGCTATATTAGAAAATGATTCACATTACGTGCCTCGAGCATGGTTGCCACAGAGTGGCTGAAGAGATACGCGTGCAGTTTCCTAATGTTGATAAACTCATAGGAAGTGTAAAAGTGTTCAGTAAGGCCCCATCACGTGTAACTGCTTTTAAGTTTGAGCATCCTGAACTACCACCGACTCTTTCGACCCCTCCGAAGCTTCCGCGATTCGAACTGCACAAGAGATACTGGCCAATCCTGAAATTCAAGGTAAGCTTGTGTACATTCAATCAAATTTTGGATTTCTACCAGATGTGAATACTTCCTTAGAGAAATCTGGAGACAAGTTGACAACTTAAATTGACTCAATCAAAAATGCAGTAAGGGCATTAGAAAGTGTTCCTCGGGAAGTAGGACTGGTAGTGTCAAGAAAAATGACAGATGTATTGAAAAACTCAGGTTACCATGTTTTGTGTGCGATAGTGCACATTCTTTCAGGCACAAAATTTGTGCTGCCCAAATTAAAAAGTGATCTAGGAATAAGTGATATGGTCTACTTCGAATATGCTCCGGTGGTTTTTGTAGAAACTGAAAGAACCTTTTCAATGTACAAATCGTTATTTGCAGACGACTGCCATGCATTCCAGTTCGAAAACCCTCATATGATTTTTGTTGTTTATTGCAACTCAGTGTTACGTGCCTCTTTTGAGAAAAGCACAACAGAGTAGAACCACGTATATATATATACTATAGGTAATACACTAATAAATAGTAACGGATAATTCTCTGTGAAAGCATTTTTTTCAAATTATAGTGCATTTTTTAGATTTTTAGTGCATAATTGCATTTTTTATTTTGCATTTTCCCCGCATTGATAGTGCAACAAAATCCTAACCCTAGTAATCACATACCTGTCAGGATGATTTTAGCGTAAAGACAATGATCAAATTCCATTTCTAGTATACACATTACATAATTTACAGATGCAAAACAATCATCTTTGTTAAAAGTGGAAAGTGTAACTTATTATTTATTATCATTAGAAGAAAAATGCTTTTTTATTCTAGTCTTAATTTTAGGTTTATTTAGCGAGGTAAAGTATGGAGGAATTATATAGAAAGAGTAATAGAGTATTATGTGTTTACATACGCCTTCTTTCACTTCTAAGAATTTCGTTTATCCGCAGGGTTATAAAATACATTTATTGAGTACCATTATGTAAATCCTACCATTAAGAAATGTCTGTTAATACTTCAAGGACTCGGGAGGAAGACGTGGTAACTGACACACTTGCTATTTTTGAGTTATATAGTGTACTATCCTCTTCATTGTAACTAGCAACGATCAGTGTAGGAAATGTGATTTTCCCTCAATAGATTGCAGAGGAAGATGCGCGAAAAGTTATGGCATCTGCAAGATCTTGCAACTAGATTATCATAAATAGCAAATATAGCAGCAAGACACCATTGCTATTTCGAAGCATGTCTGAAGAAGACGATCATGCTACCAATGGCTAAGAAATCGAACCAACAGAGATCTGAAGATTATAGAACTATGGTATTAGACTCGTATCGCACACAGCAAAAATTTTCCTTCGAATACTGAACAGAAGCTTACAAGGAACAACAAATGAAAAAGTTGAGGAAGAACAGTTCGGATTGAAGAGAGCTAAGGGCACGAGAGATGCAGTTGGATTATTAAGGGAAATCAGTGAAAAGTTTTTGGAAAAAGGAAAATAAGTGTATGTTGTATTTATTGATCTAGAAGTGGCTTTTGACTGCGTAAATTGGGAATTGTTGTTGGGAGTTTTAAACGAGGTTGGGTTGTAATGGAAAGATCGAAAACTCATAGGAAACTTGCATATGAAACAACAAGTAAGTGTTAGAATATGGAAGGAAGTGACAAGAGGAGAGTGCAATTAGAAGGGAAGTTGGACAAGGATCCTGTCTTTGGCCAACATTATTTAATATCTATCTAGAAGAGATAGTGAAGAAAAACTAAGTAATGAAGACGGCATTACGTTAAGAGGTAGAACGATTAGATGTATACGGTTTGCAGATGAAATAGCGTTTGTTGCGAAATCTGAAAAGGAAATCAATAAGATTTAATAATACTTGAGAAAGGGCTGTGAAAATATGGGATTAAAATAATTGTTAGAAAGACAAAAGGCATGGTAATTGGAACAAAGCGGTATCAAATATAGAAGTAAGAGGGGAGAATATAGAACAGGTGACAAGTTTCCGATACCTAGGCAATATCATTAGTGATGATATTAAGTGCGAACGGGAGATAAAAGCAAGGATAGGAGTTGAGTTGAGTTGATTTTGAGTTTAACGTCCCGTTCAGCAGCGAGGCTATATGAGACGTGGACCTACTGATTAACGTGGAATCCGAACCACATGAGCTCCCGCCGGGAATCGAACCCGGGTCTCCCACGCCACAGGCGCGTACGCTAACCGCTTAGCCACGGAGGAGCTCAGCAAGGATAGGAATGGCGAAAAAAATCTTCAGGAGGAAGAAACGTTTACTTTGTGGGATAAAAGAGTTGGGAAAAAGACTCATAAAATGCTACGTGTGGAGTATTGTACTGTATGGGGCAGAAACATAGACATTACACAAAATTGAAAAGGAAGGACTGGAAGCTTTCGAAATGTGGGTGTGAAGAAGAATAGAGAAAATTTGTTGGGTCGAGCGAAAAACGAATGAGATAACATTTGAAATGGGGGTTGAGAAAATAACACTATTTTAGATATTATTGGAAAGGGAAACTGGTTGGGACATTGGCTGAAAGGAACTGTGTCATGAGGAACGTGCTAGAGGATATTGTGGCAGGAAAGAGAGGATGGGGACGAATAAGGCTACAATTGATGAACAGAGGTATTGAAACAGAAAATTCGTAGTTGAATAATTTAAATGAAGACCGTGGAGGAAGCTTCTGAGTTGGGGCAAGTGACCTGCCAGTAATGGCAGAATACCTATGATAGTGATCATAAGGTGTGCTGCAATCGTCAATGTTTGGTTTCATCAACTAACTATATCAACCGATTTACAACCATGGAACTGACACAACATATTGTTCTCTTTCTCATTTACTTGTGTGTAGAGATCTTGAGCAAAGTTTGCAGTTTGTGTGCTGCGATAAATGATTTCTGTTGTTTACTTCAAATATGTGTAAATCAATATTTAGGTACAAATGTTGGTATCCTGGAAGTAACGTATGTAACAATTTCGTGTCAAATGGAGACGATAAAATGATGTGTACGTGGATCTCAATCCACTAAAAACTAGTTCTTCTTAGTGACATCCAGCATTAAATAGTAAAATCTATGCAGTTCTACCAGCATTTTGTTTTGGAGTATTAGCGGTGAAAAAAGTTTATCTATAGAAGAAAGTTGTTTACTTCTAATTTCATTATTTATCGCTTATATGGGACAAAAGTGTTTAAAATATTTTTCTACAGGAATATTTCCTTCTGTTGGAATGTTCGTGAAATATAAAATAAATTCAGAGATTTGTTTTTTTTTACACACGTCAGTTACAGTATATGCGACATTTCTTGAATATAAGTGTGCATAAGTTTAAAATAAATTAGTTTTTTGTAACAGAATTGTCTAATTTAAAATGCATTATTGTACTGCTTATACCATTATTACTATTGCTAATAATAAGTTAATAATAATAATACATTTCAGACAGAATGGGTTATTGATGGTCTTATGTGGGGAATGCCTGGATTGAGTACATTGTCAACTAATCTCAGCACATTAACATCCAGTACCACAGCTAATCACACCATTGAGTACACCTCAGAGTGCCCTAAATATTTGGACACCAAGGAAGTAAACATGAATGTGACTGTCACAATACTCTTAATCATTTTGACTGGTTGTGCTATTTTCGTCACCTGCGTATACACTTACAGCAAGTGTAAGGCTAGAGGGAAATGCTATAAATTGAGATCAGACATTACAGAGGTAAGTGTGTAAAATGTGTATTTTGCATTTTATTCCAAACAAATTTATTAAGCTGAATGCCTTACGCTCCTGTGTATTTGCTTTATGTTTATTCGCTACTTATAACTCAAGAACTGAAAATTAAATTTAGAATTTTGCATAACGAGGCATTCATGATAATCTTTATAAATAAAGATATCACTAATTAATTGAGGTTATTCAGGGTTTCTGATCCAACAACTTTTTAAAATTTAACATTCAAAAATCTGTACGGACGATTGTTTACATCAAAGACAACATCGCAAATATCAATGAAAACAACTGTAAGGTATTGTTTCCATTTTGAGCATTTACATGACTTCTTTTGAATATATATTTAAAAAATCCGTTGTGTTTATTCTGTGTTTTCTCCCGTTCTTATTAGTTGTGCATAGTGTAAACTGAAAATTCCATTACATGAATCTGGAGTGAATATGTTATAACTGACAGAAGTACCTCTTTTCCCACAGGGAGAATGTTTATAGAAATATTTGAACTTGCTTTCCTTTTATGATACGCTTTTAAATGAAAGTGTGTAACGACTTGACTTCGTTACAGTTTCTATTCATTAATTTTGTTTGTTAATTTTATTCAATTGTTGTGTGAGGAAGTCACACGGGGTTATACTTTATAAGTTTTCAATGTTACATATGTTTTCAGAATGTTTCCACTCTTTCATTCATTTCTCATCATCACCGTCTCTTTTAGCCTAGCCGGCATAACTGGACGTAAAACTTGAGGATGTCAAAGATGTTAGCAGTGATTAACATTTCGTTCTTTACTCACTTGATTCTTTTAGTCCTTTATTTAGTATTTGGTACATTTTCCATTAGTTTTGTTTGGCATTATTGTATAGCTTAATGTATTCTACAACTGAGAGAAACACTCCCAAGATTCAGGATAGCAAATGGTAATAGAGTCCTTTAATGATGTACAGTAATCATTATTCTCATTCCGTAACCATTCATTTTACAGATCAATATGTGAATGCAAAATCTTAAAATGTTCATACCAGAGGTCTGAAATCAACTCTGTATTAGTGAGTAATGATTCTAAAATTGAATACTTATAAATTCAACATGCTACTAACAACCAACCGTTGGCATTATGCTTGCTGAGACCTTCTATCGTTAGTGAATGTCTTTTACCAAGCTTTGATTTATTGTATGTAATTAGTATTTCTCTCGTTTCCAGAGAACTATAGAACCATTACGACAATGTTGAAACAAGTACAACTGATGTCGAGGGGTGGCACTCTAAAGTAAATAGAAAGCTATCAAAGTAACATTCCAATATTTTTTTTTACATTCATACGGCTTCTACAAAAGAAACAGAATAAAAATAAGGTTTCTATGTTAATGTTGAAAGTAGGAATCCAGAGGAAACAAAGTTTAAATATAGACAAGTTCAAAAGAAGAAAAGATCAAATCACTGAGAAGCAAGCTAGAATCGTGTGTAATGTACTCGGTAGCTTACGTGGAGGTGGTTGCGTACTTTTTATATTCAGAATAGTGACTGCGAGGTCTTGTGTTGAATTGCGTTGGTTACATTGAAGATATGTGATATTTTACATTGCTGCTACATTGACAATATAAATTCAGATGATACTATTGCATGTAGTACGTATAGTATCTTGTATGGAAGACAAATCAACTGATAATGCAATGCCAACAATAAAGATCTAATGTGGAAGAAAAAGGCTATATCTAAGGGCCGTCTTATACATCGTCTTGCATTAGTTATTAAATATATGATCAAACATGTCTTGAGGATGTAAACTGTGGCATCTTTTAAGTACTTTCAAGCTTTAGCATTTTGAAAATAAACTAGTAGAAATCGGAATTAAATCTTGTTGTGAAATGACTTGATCTTAAACCGAAGTAAGTTTGTTTTGTGTTCGTTTTAATTGCAATGTCAAACGGCTTTCTTGCAACTGAGTCAATCAGTTTTCTATTTCTCTGCAGGTATTTAAAACAATACATTCATCTTTGCAAAAAATATATGCAAATAATACTGCTAATAACAGAACTGTATTCTAGTTATTTTTTCGGGAAGAACAATTAGAACAACTTCCCAAATTTATTATGAAACTTGAAAAAATAATTATTCTTCTTACTGAATCTGTTGAAATTATTAAACAGCTTAGTTTAGATATTAAAAAAAATATAAGTTTCTATCTGCATAAAAGACGCTAGGAGGCGTGGAGTTTGGAGCTGCCTTTGCCTCAAAAAATTTCCTCCCTACATAAAATTCCCTGTCTCGAAAAAAATTGCCTAAAGATAAGGTAATTGAAAACATTTTCTACAGAGTGCTGGAAGATCTATAGGCAGAACAGGAATTAAGCAGAGCGGAATGACCACCTTTCTCCCCCTAAGAAGCGGAATTTTGCAAAATGCTGAAATACGTGCATCATTATTTGAATTTAAGAGTTTATATGCCGAATTTTACATTTCTAACTTTACGTCTTATGTTTTGCTTTGTGAATAAATAAAGAAAAATATCAATGTTATATAAATATTACAGAATTGGGAAGAAAGTACGATAGATAACGTTATTGAGTTCTTTGTTAAACTTCCTAAATTGCAACCAATATTACACACAAATATTTTAGATGAAACTTCGCGCTGTAAAGAAACTGAACACGTAGTCTCGTTTGAAAATTCTCCCTTCCAAGCTACTTTTGCAAGATAGTATTTTCACGTGTTGAATAATTGGACCGCTTGGATGCCAAGTAGCATAACGGCAATATATATATATATATATATATATACGAGGGTCATTGCAAAAGTCATGGCAAATATATTTTTTCTCAAAAATGGTAACGAATAAAAAAATCTGAAATATGTAAATGGAAGGTTAGTTCATATGTAAACATTACATGTAGGGAGATGGATGAATACACACACCACCGTAAAGATACAACACGAGAAAAAAGACGTAAAAAATGTTTGTCGTTTCAAACGTGTTTTACTGTTAATTGCAACAGTACACAATCGTACAGGGCAGGAACACGTATCTGTGACATCTTAGAGCATCCACCATATTTGCCAGACTTATCACCTTGCGATTATGACCTCATACCAAAGCTGACAGAGCCATTGCGTGGAACACGTCTTTGAACACCTTTAGACTCCAATAGCAGTCTCACGTGAGATCCAAAAATTCGCTCAAGATGAGGCCATGGGCAGCCCTATTCGGCGTCTTCCAAAGCGTTGGCAGTGTGTGATGGATTCTTCGGGAGACTACTTCGAGAAACTCTTAAGATGCCACAGGTACGTGTTTCTGTCCTGTACTATTGTGCACCGTTGCAATTGACCAAAAAAAAAAAAAAAAAAAACTTTTGAAACGACAAAATTTTGTTTGTCTCTTTTTGTCGTGCTATATCTTTATGCTTTTCTGTGTGTTCATCCGTCTCCCTCCATGTAATCTTTACATATGAACTAACCTTCCATTTGCGTACTTCAGAATTTTTTTTATTCGTTACCATTTTCGAGAAAAAATAGTTGCCATGACTTTTGCAATGGCTCCTGTATATATATATATATATATACAGAATGTCCCATGAGTCCGTTTACATAGGCCATCTCGGTAACTATTGAAGATACGAAAAAATGATAAGAGAGCAATGTTGTTGGAAAGTATGTGTTTTCAATCTAAAATGTTGGAATTTTTGGAATTGGAACAACCGTTTGACCTCTACACTGGTATAGTGTCGTATGGTAAAGAAAAATGCGACGTTGCCACATCTTTGTTGAAAAACAATGAAGGAAAGTGCGTGTGGTTTGAAGTGTCCTGTAGCAAGGAAAATAGAAGGGACGGTCTATTTTAGGATATGAAGAAGGATCACACACAACGTCAATCCAAGGCAGTGGCGTCACCATCAGAAGTGGAGGGGTACAATGACAAAATAGTAATTGAATAGAATTTGTTCATGGAAAAACTGCTATTAATTGCATAGTGATGTCAATCGAGACGAGACAAGAGGACAATCGAAGAAAGTTAGAAAGGGTCTAAGTGCCAAGACTCAAAAACCAGAGAAAAGTCGATAAACATGAGTTATCGTAATACAAGTTAAACGGGTACTGCGATCATGTGAGTGCTTTAAATCAAGCAACAACTTTTAAGTTTTAAACGCCTTACAAATCTATTCTGCTGTGTATTAAGGCAACTTTGAACGATACAATTCAGGATTTAGGATTTAGATTTCTGGACTCTCGGCATCTAAGGCCATTTAGCCCGTCACGTATGTGAGGGATGACGTCCCTCGGTGAGCACATAACTGATGGAAGGGAAAGAAGAAAGGATGGGGAAGGAAGGAAGCGGCCTGGGATTTGCATGGTGTGAATGAGGGAAACCGAGGAATACCCTCACTCAAGATGGCTGGCCTGGGAAAGCTGTTAAATTTTTAAAACCGAGTGCCCCCACCGAGAATCGAACACGGGATCGCTCGCACCGAATTCGGAAGCGTTAGCGACTACGCCACGCTCGGCCACACGATACAAGTCATTCTACTTTTTGTGGCATTTAAATCCTGTCTCATTATTAAATTGTTGTCCCGTCCAGAAACAGAAGCTCCAGTATCGTCACGTGTCTAGACGAGTTTAAAAGAGACAGATTAATTATCTCGTACCCAGCCGCTGGTGTAGGGGTAGCGTGCCAGCTTACCACACGGCATTTGGGCAGGACAAACGTGAGCACGAACCTTGCTTTGATGGGACATCCTGACTAAGGTTTTTTTCCTGTTTTTTTAGTCCCCCAGGTGCATGCCAGAATGGTCCATTCTCTTAGCCAGAATCGCTTCCTTCTCCAGTCCTAGACTCGCCTAAAGGGCCGATGCGACCTCAGACTGGACACCTAATATCTCCTTGTGCCATTTCTTTAAATAAATAAATAAATAAAGATTTTTGGCTGGTAAGCATCATTATTCATTTGCAGGTCTCGTCTCGACTCGTAAACTTGTTGCCTCATCTCATTTCGTAGAATGATTGTCTACTGTCGTGTTTGAGTTTTCGAAACAAGACCAGACATGAGAATGTTCTGGTCTCGTGAGCAATATTACTTACGTCATTGGAAAGGGGTTTTAAAAAATGTAGAAGCCAGATATTTCAAAATATACAATCCCAACAGTCGTTTGATGGGCGACATAGCATACCATCCTTGTTTCTTTGAGAAATGAATGATATGAGGAGAAAGGTCTGAGACACTGACACGAGGGACACTGCACCTAACCCAACCCATTAACCTTAAGTCACCTACCTGTTGGAAGATCCTGAAACAGATAAAACAATGCTGCAGCTGTGCTCAGCGTAGATGATGTTCGAATTGATGCCCATCTTGCTGTGCACAAATTATTATACAATGTCGCAAACTGGCTCTAACCCGTTGCAGAGTCTCATTAGTAATAGGAGCGCAGGCCTCGAGAATATTGTTTTATAGAGCAGCAATTGTACGCAGGTGATCCCTGTAAACAACGGATTTTATGTGGTCCCACGGAAATAAATCAAGCAGTGTTAAGTCAGGCGATCTGCGTGGCAATTCCGCCAGACCTCGATGCTAGAAGCGATGTCCACGAACTACTACATCCAACCATTGTCGAACATTGGCACTGAACTTTATGTTGTGTGTATAAACCATCCACAGAATTCACGTCGTCGATCGGCATCATTTCTATGAAACTTCTGCATGAAATGTACCTTGAAGGGATGAAAATGATGCTTGCGCAGAAATCTTTAGACATACATTTGGCTGATATTACTCTCTTGGTCCACCTTTCGTATCGATTGCGTTGGACTGCACGTAACTTTAGCCAGAATGTCAACGAGTATGCCATCGTCCGGTCTGCCAGAGAGAGGTCAGTCCAAGACTCTGTCGGTATCCTTGAAGCGTGTCAATAACTTGCCAATCATTATATGTGATGACAATGGGAGGTCTGGATGGCGGTGATGAAACTGTTCCGCAGCCGCATGTATACTCAAACCGAATGCGAGAAGGACCATTTTCACTTTGTGTGCAGGTGAACACATAGTTACTATTCTTCATACACACGGAAACGTACAGACGGAAATTGAACACATCACTTGAATGCAACACACAGCCTCAGAAACAGAACTAAACGGGAAGTGAAAGATGAGTGGCCTGTTGTTTGTACTTGATTACGTAAGACACTGCCACTTGGGCAAGATAGGCGTATCATGGCACTATGCTCATTTAAGAAAATCGCTCAGCGGCGCTTTCTGCAATATTTGGCGGTTTCCTTCCCTCCTGCTTCTGTCTACCTTCAACGGAATTTCCCATCAAATAACGCACATTCGAACAGTTACTGTGTCCCAATTTAGGCATTTTCTTTTCCTTTCTTCATTTACTTCATTTCGACTATATCACAGCTTCTATACTGTTCGCCGTAGCTCAGTTAGCACTCCCCGCTGGTCTAATGGTGCCGGTGGGTGTAGCCGAGCGGTTTGAGGCGTTAGGCTGATGATTGCGAGGTGAAGCCCATTGGGGGTTCGAGTCCCTCTGTAGTAGCAAGGGTGGAATTTTAACTGTCCTCGATGTTTCTGTGTTCGTGTCCCTGTCGTGTCTAGTAGTCCTGAAAAGTGGTTGCAGTAGAAAATAAGTCAGGAAGTTTTTAAAAAAAAAAAAAAAAATGGCTAGCACGTGTATCTTTGATGTACCGGGTTCCGGGTTCGATTCCCGGTGGGAGAGCCTTTGGAATTTTAACTGTAACGGATATGTATTTGTTCGTGTCCCTGTCGAATTTAGTGAAGGTAAAACAGGTCTTGTGTACGAGGAAACTCTGGGTTGCTCAGAAAACTGAGATCTGATCGGTCGATCTTTTTTCTTTTCTTTTTTTTTAAAAAAAAAGAAAGTCGGTAACTCGTCTGACTACGATACAGACTATTCATGCGGTCATGGTTCAAACCTGGGTCAGAACATTGCCTCATTTTTTAGCGCTCTCGTGTCTGCTGACACTGGAGGAATTCAGCCACTTATTTAATTGCGTAACAGTGTTTTTTGAACCAGTATCCATTTTATGTTCTATCGTTTATTTAACAAGTAGATGACGAGCAATGGTACCCTTTGCATGACTTGCATTCTCTTGATGTCATTCAATTGTCAAAGGAATAAGGATGGTATGCCATGTCGCTCATCAAACGACTGCTGGGATGGTACATTTCAATTAACTGGCTTCTACATTTTTTAATCCCTTTCCAATGACATAAGTAGTATTGCTTACGAGACGAGAACATTCTCGTGTCTCGTCTCGTTTCGAAATCTCATACACAACACTAGACAATCACTCAACGAAATGAGATGAGGCGGCAACAAGTTTACCAATCAAGCCGAGACCTGCAAATGAATAATGATGCTCACCAGCCGAGAATATGTATTTATTTGTTAAAGGAAATGACACAAGAAGACATCGGGCCTCAACTCCAAGGTTACATCACCCTTTTAGGTAAGTCTAGGATTAGAAAAGGAAGCGGCCCTGGCCTGAGAGGAATGAATCATCCCAGCATGCACCCGGGGGGACTGAGCGAAACCAGGAGAAACCCTAGTCAGTATGCTCCGTCGGAGCAGGGTTTCTGGCAAGTTCCACCTACCAAATGCCGTGCGGAAGGCAGGCACGCTACCTCTACACCAGTGGCTGCGTACAAGATAATTAATCTGTCTCGTTTGAACTTTTCAAGAAATGTGACAATACTGGCGCTTCTGTTTCTAGACGAGACAACAATTGAATAATGAGACAGGATTTAAGTGCTGCAATAAGTAGAATTGAATCAGAGGCGACGATTAGGGGGGAAGAGGAGGCAGTTGCTCCCCCACTTTTTTTGAAGTGACCCGTTAATGTATATAGTTTCATTTAGAAATGTAAAATTTTTGTTTGTATTACTGGTTTATAGAAAAAATAGTATCATATAATATTTGCCGTTGCGTGAGTACGTATTGATTATTTGTCTTCCCCTGCAGTTAAGAAAGCTACAGAAATTGCGTTTTAATTCCAATTCAAAGCAATTAATATTGCAATTGCATATTTCTTTAAATATCGTAGCACATTGTTCGTAGTATTTACTGTCTTCTATTTTCTAAGAGTAATAACACACATTTAATAGAATGTGTGGAATTAAAAATATAAGTTGTTCATTATAACTCCTACAAAACAAGCCTCATTATTCATTACTGTGATTAATATTATCCTTTTATTTATTTGTTTTGCAAATTTGTTATTAAATAATCTGATCATACAATTTTTCAGACAGAATTTTAAGATGTTCATAAGAAAGGAATCAAATCTCTTCTTACACTTTCGTTGTTTAAGAGTACAAAGGGCAAGTACCTATTTGTGTTGCTCTTGCCAATTTACTTAATAAAATATGAAATACGATATACGGTCTTTTAACTGAAAAATATACTATCCTATTAGTTATACAATCTTTCGTCAAACAAAGTGTTAGAAGCAACCAGGAAAACTAACATGCATATAAAATATTCAGATCATGTCTTGCCAACTCACTTTTAACGTCCAATCGCTGCCACTCAATCCAATTGAATTGAGGAGCTTGTATCCAAACACCACATAAGTCCCTTTTTTTCAATTTTCGGTTTTTGCGCTTTATTTGTGTATTAGGAGTAGGTACACATGCCTGACTATATAATCTCTCAAAACTCACGTAAGTCGTCTTGAAATTAAATGTAAAAAATCACATTTTTTTCCAAAATGGGCGTAAGTCATTAAAAATATTAATTCCAAACTCCACTTAAGTCACGTCGGTATTATTTATTTGCTTTGGAAGTTTGATATTCATTGTTACCATTTCTCTGATTGGTGTTTGTTTTAAGATTTGGAGCGAAAATTAATCTATTGTTTAGAATTTGCTTAAAAACAGTTAATTATTCTAAGAGTTAACAACCAGTAAGAAGACTGAAAACAATAGATTAACTGGCTGTAAACAATACTGCAAAATGGAAATTGGATTACTAGAGCCTATGAAGGAACAGAACGGAAGGAAGCGATCAAGATATTCCGGAAACTGGGTAAACCCTAATAAAATAGCCTAACAAAATATAATCAATATAAAAGTACACTTTAAAAAATGAAAGTTTAAAATATATAGATCTTAGAACTAAAATAAATAAAAATTCATTAAAAACGCACAAATCATGTTAGTCTTACAAGTTAGTGTAAATAAGCACATAGTATAATCAAATATAAATTATTATTATTATTATTATTTTATATGTTTTACAAGATATAATGATAGTAGAGTGTAATCGTTGAGCAGTAGCTGACTTTTTTCTGGAGAAAACATATGACTTAAGTAGTTTTTGAACGGAAATGAAATATTTTCCCGCCATTTTGGCCTAAACATAAAATCGGACATTTCTTAAAATTTAGCATGTTGTTATGTACCACTATACATAAAAGATATCGTTCAAATATTTTTCATTAAATATAGAACCAGAGCGATACACGTTTTTCGCTTCTTCTGTAAAATTACAAAAAAAAAAAAAAAAAAAAAAGACTTAGGTGGAATTTGGAAACAAGCTTCTCAATTGTATCCTTCAAAGTTGTCTTAGTACCAAGCAGAATACATTTGTAAGGAGTTCAAAGCTTAAAAGTTAATGGTTCCGTTTTAAAGCAAACACATGGTTGCGGTACCCGTTTAACTTGTATTACGATAACTCATGTTTATCGACTTTTCTCTGGTTTTTGAGTCTTGGCACTTAGGCCTTTTCTAATTTTATTCGATTGTCCTCTTGTCTCGTCTTGTTGACATCACTAAGCAATTAATATCAGTTTGCCATGAACAAACTCAATTCAATTGCTTTTTCGTACCTAACCTCCTCCCCTTCTGATGGTGACACCATTGCCTTGGATTGATGTTGTGTGTGATTCTTCTTCATATCCTTCATTGAGGCCGTCCCTTCTATTCTCCTTGCTCCAGAATACTTCAAACCACACGCACTTTCCTTCATTATTATCCAACAAAGCCGTGGCAACATTGCATTTTTCTTTACCATTGGGCGCTATACCAGTATAGAGCCCAAACGGTTGGTCCAATTCCAAAAATTCCAACATTTTAGATTGAAAATAGATACTTTCCAAAACGGTCTTATGGGACACCCTGTATATACATATATATATATGTGTGTGTGTGTGTGTGTGTGTGTGTATGTATGTATGTTTGTATATGTATATATGAATAAATAAATAAATAAAGAAATGAAAATGAAAATAAACTAATACTTTCATTCACTTCTATAGATGGGTATCTTGTTTAAAAGACTTTGGTAAACAGTAAATTATAAGAGCATAAGCTATATATTTATTATTTTGGTTGCGAACAAAAGAGAAAGATGAATTGTTTGAGGTATTAACTCCAAAATTCACTCTCGGAAAATTTCAATTTTCGAGGTAGGTCACGTGACATTGAAGCGGCCCATTTAATTATTTTGGTCTTCCATGAACGTCTTCAACAGACAAACATGATGAACATTTGGTAAATTTATTTCCGCTTAGGAATACAAATGAATCAGTCCGTTTTGAAACGGTCATGAGTCACAAAATAGTTTTGCTTTATTCCAATTTGTTATTTATTTATTTTGGAAAAGCAATTGCTCAGAAAAAGTTGTTCTTTTCGTACAATGACAAGAAAACTCTATCCTTTCAAACCGAGATAAACATTTCATGTCTATCAGGATTTTCAAACATTAAACAGCAGTTTTTTTTTAATGTTCTCATAACTTTTCTGACTCATGACCTTTTCAAAACTACTGATTAAAATACTTTTAAACAGAGGTGGTGGCCATAATATTTGAACAATACTGTACATAGCTATTAACAAGACTGTACTCTCGCTTAAATATGTTCCCCTTCCCACACACACATACACACCTTTCCAACCTGAGAATGATTTGACCTCTCATTTACGGCTCCTTTGAGTTTTGAAACCCTATTTTGATCCTGCAATTTACCCCTATGATTAAGGTTTAAAAAAACGTTAAAATACACTCTTCTATTTAAATTTGATCTTGTGTACTTTCTTTAAACAGATGCTCCCATGGCAGTGTGGGACCTATACCGAAACTTACGGTCGAGGCATACTAAATGAAGTTCCCTCAATGTCTACCATAACCCGAGCAGATTCCACCTCGATGAATGATCTAAGGGAAAATCACAGAAACTGGGTTACACCTATGTGCGACAAATGCAATGCTGATCCAAGAGCAAGCACAGAATCAAAAATCGACTGGCGCAGGTTTAAAGATGAAAATTGACACTACAAAGGTTATGAATTTATTGTTTTCTTTATCTGGAATTTTATTTTAAAAATATAAATTCTGAGAAGTTGCTGAGATAACTTGACGTTACAAGTCAAGATTATTTTTATTTGGATCTACGTTTCTCTGTGAGCATTTTTATATGTACATCCTAATTATGCATGTAAATGTATTTTATATGCACTCTTCTATTTACCACAGATATATTAAACTACATCGAAAGTTTCGATTTCCTTTTCTTGGTTTCAGCTTTATATCAGATTTCTCAAACGGTGATTTGCGGACCACAAGTGGTCCTCGAAGTTTGTGCTTGTACTTCTCTTAGATTGAACATTCGTCAAAAGAGGCAGGAGAAATAAAGTTCAACTGAGTTGTCTCTTTCACTATATGTGATAGTCTCTAACAGATATAGATTGCACAAATAATACATGTATATAAGTAATAAAATTTACAAAGATGAAAATTATACAAATCTTAATACACATACAGCGTATTATAAAATATCCTTGATAGCTTTCAATCATTAATAATAAAAGATATGGACCGCACTAAACTTTCTCATTCCAATCTCTTAAACTAAATCTTGGTGTCCTGCGGTTATTAATGAAAAATTTTCTTGTGAAATGAAAAGTTATAAGGCGTTTTCGGAAAATTTCGCCCAAAGAAAACTCACCCACAAAAATAAACTACCTGTTGTAGATTTTTCTAAAAGAAAATGGCTGATACACTGTGTTAGGGTTATTGATGAAATATTTGTATATAAAGCAAAACCGCAGAAGTTATATTTCACATAACTGTCAAAAAAACTCACCCCTTCTGGATATCCTCATAGAAGTTATTTATGCAATATTCTAGGAGTACTAGCAGAATATCCGTTCTTCGCACGGGGAGAATATGTTTCATTTTAGAATAAAGGGCAATGGAGGCTGAGTTTGGATTTAAACGGCATCGGAAGTATTACTGTTCGTCTTAGCGACCCTGGAAATAATGAACTCGACACTAATATTGGTCATTTTCGATCATTTCCCCCTACGCCTAGCCCATGTTGCACCGTCAAAGTGAAATGATAGAAACCATGCCAGGTCCGAACCTCATCTGTGTTGAAAATTTGATCCAGATCAGTTGGGTGGTAAAGAGTTTTTAAATCAGAAACATAGTCACTTTCATTCCTATATACAGTATGTTAAGTGAGAGCGTGGTATGGTTAATTAGAAGAAATGTATTTGACAGCAAAGGAAACCATATATATATAAACTTCACTTAGGAACTGGTATGTGCCCTATCCAAATATCCCTGCTTTATATTCCTGCGGTACTTCCGCAACAGTTTTTACAGAGGTAGTTGGTGAGTACTCCAAGTTATATGCCCTTAGCCAAACTCCCTCTGCAAAAATTGCAGCGTGTGTACCTTAGGATTCTGAAACATGTATTTTTGGATAGTGCACATATTAGTTCCTAAGTGAAGTCTTGACCCGACTACGGTAGATCAAATAGTTTTGGAGCTATGAACCATTTAAGTTCATTTTTGCATGTTTTCGGCAGCCTATAACTCCGAAAGGAAGCATTTGTGCACCCAGGTTGGTCTATACTTTTTGTCTTATCTTGGTGTCAGCAATCACCTTTCAAACGTTGTCGGTGTTTTTTTTCAAATACCCTATATATATACATCAGATGCACACAAAAGAAAAATGTACGTACAGTTAACAACGCGTCGAGTCACCCGCAGCGTCGATAATGGTTTGGCATCTTCGAGGCATGCTTGCAACTAAGTTTTCCGCATATTCACGTTTAAGGGACCTCCGAATGCGTCGAATTTGCATTGACAGCTGAGTTAAAGTGAAAACGAGACATTTTCAATTTGATTAGCGTCAGGTGGCTGTGAGGGCCAATCCAGTACCTGCACAACTTTCTCCCTTTTCCAGTCGCTTCAGAGTTTGCTGCGGTGCTTAGGATCATTGTCCTCCTGCAGTATCCAATCTTCATTTTTGTCGATAAACCTACGTTTGGCAGTCGGTAGCAAATATATTTGATAGATTTGTAACATTTATCGTGTATTTAAAGTGCCGGTAAACACGTGCAACGTGCCAAAACCCAATTTTGAGAAACACCCCTAAATATGCATCTTTATGGGATGTTTCACTGTCCATTGGATCAACCTGTTGGCGGCAGTTCACCAGGCTCGTTGTCTGCTTACGTAACCCCACACAGAAGATTCGTCGCTTAAAGGTACGTTGTCCCACTCGCGGTCTAAGTTGTCCTTTGCCCACGCCAGTCGTTTCGTGACGTGCTTTTCACTCAATAATGGTTTCATCACTATAGTGCGATATTTAATGTTGAGAGCCCGGAGACGTATTCTAATAGTTACACACGACACATCATAGCCCTTTTGCTTGACTCATGTTAAAGCTGCAGTTCGCGAAAACAACTTAATAATCATTATTGCCACTTGTGGAGTCACTTTTCCTTTTGACCCAAGTTCTTGAAAGTCATCCACGTTCTTCCCCACTTTATAACAATTTACCTACTTTAGTACAAACTATTTGGACTTCCTCATATATTTCTCCGCCGCGGCGTGACTCATTTTCGGCCCTCTTGGGTGGCTACAGAGAAACACAGCATCAAAACACGACGCGTAAGTTGCTCTCATTGCTGTTATTGTCTTTCTCAGTCACGCATTCACATTTTTCTAGTGCTTTCTGGACATTGCATGGAAGACACAAGTTTCTTCTATTGGGTGTGAAAGAACTATTGCGATATATGTTGCCAGCTGTGCGTAATGCCGACCACGCTCTTACTTAACAGACTGTATGTATTTACTTATAAAATATCCTTGATAATTGTCAATCATTAAAAATAAAATATATGCATACTGGATACTATTAATACAATTTTAAAAATATATGCATACTGTAATGTGCTCATAATAGAAAACAATAAATTTTGGTTTCGAAAAGGAAAAGATACGTGTGGTTCGCAGAATGTTCTGGCAATAATAAAAGTGATCTCCATTTGGAACAAGTTTGACAAACGCAGTTTTGTATGATTTTGTTACCTTTTATGCTTAGACAAAATGTATACAGTTTCCCTGTATGTGTCAGTAGTAAGAATAAATACCGTATCCAGAAAATTAAGACGCTCTTTCAAATATTCTAGTTAACATTGCGTAAAATTACGTTTTAAATCTTACTAATTCAGAGTTAAAATTGTAATAAATAAGTATTACAAATCTCATAAGTTTACACTACTTTTACTCTATAATTCCGTTCCTCCTGATTGCAGAGTGTGTAAGTTTCAATAATGTTGCTCGTACATTGTACATGAGAAATGGGTACGAATAATCTATATATTCTTGTATCTATATGCAAATTGGCAAAGCAGCAATATCTGGAAATAAAGCTTCGGTGCGTTAAAGAATTGGATTTTTAAGAGAATCTAGAGCTGTATTTCTCTTCAATAACATCAAAAAGTGTCGGCCAATTTTAATAGTGTTTTGTTTGGTGCAGTGGATACATAAATCTCTGTACAGCACTTAAAACTGTATTCCTACTCTTAAGTCGTTCGGAAGAGGTTGACAAAAATTTGCATCGTATGAAGGTCCTTTTTGGCTGTGAACCAGTTGAGACCGTAGGAATCGAACCCAGGATCCCTTGGTTACAAGGCGCCGCGTAATATTGTTCGTCAGTTGCGGCCAATGTTATTTCACCCGCAAACAACGAATTTTCAGTATACTTGCAATTTGATATCGAGGTTCCTTTGATAATCTCATACATCAAAGAGGAACGAAGAAATGAAGAGAAAGGGACTACTTTCAGTGTACATTGTGCTATTGTTTCCAGACATGTCCGTTGCTCTTCCATGGCACTGTGTAAGTTCTGGTTTTCATCGTCTCTGATCCTTCAATGACACTGTCATCATTGTAACAGCCTGGCAATGCCATGTGTCCTGTTTCCTATGGCCTTCATGGCGGAGGAGCTTTTTCATGTTGGTCACCAAAATGAGCAGGTGTCTTTCCAGGATTTTCCAGGAGTTTCTTTGCCGTTCTCCAATTGTCCAGCATATTCTCATTCCCTCAACTCTTTTCATATTTCCGTGTGCGTGGGTTTTCTCGGGGTTCTTCCGTTTCCTCCCACTTTCTTCATTCCACCATTTCATTCATTACTCATCATCACCGTCTCCTTTAGCCTAACCAGCATAAGCGTGGGACGTAAAACTCAAAGATTTCATTTCATTTTTTTTCTTTTCATATTTCTTTAGTCATCCGCTTCGTTTAGCATAAGAGGCAACACTGTGGAATGTTTTATTTGTTTAAAACAAATTTGGGAGGATAAGTTACCAACTCTTCTCGAGATATCTACCTTGTTAACACGACTTTCTCTCTTTTTGTTAGGTAATCAGTATTGTTCCCTTTATGTGTCATCTCCCATAAGTTTTCAACAATCTGTTTTTCACTACTTGGAGGAGGAAAATGTGTACATGGCAACTCAGTGGTAGTGTGCACCTATATGGCAAAGGGTCCCTCTTTCGATCCACGACCAAGTGAGTTTGCGATGTAGAATATTGTATCAATTGTTCATTTTTTCCTTTTCTGCGGAGGATACTCCCATTTCTTTGCTAATCCTCATTGCACAAATTCTTCCAAAATCATTAAGTATTATTAATATGTGTCCTCTCCACCACAGATCATGGGTCATGAACCTATAGATGTAACGATTTTATTTAATTTCATTTTATCCATTACATTTAATCCCTGCTGCAGTTATACAATCACGCACAACACACCCAAAATCCTTCGCCATCTTGATTCTGTTCAAAATATCGATGGTCTATCAACGACATTTTGATACTTGCTAAGACGTCGTTCCATCTGTTATGAATTGGACCCATCTTTCCTAACGAAATATCTGGGACCTCCAACTTCCTGTGGGAAACTCCCTTGCTCCGTCAATGAACAATTCAGAATCGTACATTTTTGGGTAGAGCAGACTACAGGTCTAAGGCAATAATATGCCACCTCAAGTCAAAGGCTAATAGTTTTGGAGATATTCGCCCCAAAATTCATTTTCCCACTGTTTTGAACAGCCTTAGCTCTGAAATTATGCACTTCTGATGACTGGCCCATTCGAACCTTTTTCTTAATTTGATGTGACGAATCACCTGTTTCAGTTTGTTGGTCTAGTTCATTAGCACCCTATATATGTGTATATATATGGACCCAACAAGATCATAGCTTAAAATCGGCAATGATCGGAATTGAGTACAAAACATTTAATTTGTTGTAATGATCGTTAATTTGTTAATATTTTTAAGTAATATTTTTAGGTTAAGGGCCGTGACTTGCCACCTTTTTCATATGCAGTAAATCAACTGAGCTGTTTAAAATGTCATATTCAAAATCACTACTTTTACGTTACCAGATAGAATCTGTGTCACCATGATACATTTTTCTCAATCTGTGCTTTTCCTTTCCACTGGTTTAGTGGGTCGTGACTGATGTAAGGGATTCCCTCCCATAAAATCTCAGTGCTGACAATGAATATTAAGCTCCAACCAATCAAACCGTTTCTTTTTTCTTATCTACCAGATTGTTGCACTTCTCGTATATTGCTACAAGTAATCCAGCAGCTAGGAAAGTCCTGTTGGGAGTTTGAAAGCCAGAAGGTTTGTTTGCTTTACCGAGTTCTACTATCTTTAGTGTTTTTAAAAAAATTGGTCACATGTTCTGAATCATGGTCATTATTGCGCAATGGCCGCCATCTTGAATATTCCTTTCGTATTCACTACATTTTTCTTAAATACACCTAGCTCAAGCTGTAATTGTCGCAAAGTTATCAGTTATACCTCGTTCGATTTGCAATAGTATAGGCTTTTAGATGGCGTTATTCACTTGTCAGTAATACACACAAGAGGGAAAATTTTCCCTTTTACCGATTTTTTTGCTATTGTTATATGGCAACGCTGAGTTCTAGGCGAGAAAGAAAAATTACATACATTTCCTGTAATGTGATAAATATATGCTGAAAGTTTTGTCTTGATTGGTTCACTAGCAGAGGAGTAATAAAATATTTTGTATTTTATGATTTTGGTCGCTCTAACAATCTTTGGATTTAATGAAAGCACTTTTGTCACATAGAAAGACCTCGAGCTCAGACTGTAATTGCCGCAGAGGTACAAATAATATTTCGTTTTATAATTTGTTTGATTAGAGTAATACATGGTGTGGTGATACAGTTGACCTGCAAAAATCTGAATTAAATTATGAACAGTCACGGCGAAAGCAATGGGAAGAGTTGCTTTACGAATTAGTACCCTCATTTTGTAAATCATCAAGTACTCAACGTAGACGTGATACCTTATTTCAGATATCCTATTTCTTAATACACAATGGCTTAAAAAACACCGTTACATGTCACTAATGCTCAAGCAATACACCATTTAAGTAGATCCAAAACTCTCATCACCATGTTGAACCGTCAAGGGCTATGCTGCAGTTATGATGATGTACTACGTCAAGATCAAATGCTAGCAAACAGGACTATTATTAGGGCTAAAGGACACCGTGTTCCCATACCTCCATCAATAAAACCCAACATTCCTGTTAAAGGTGTTATGGACAATTTCGACAAAGAAGCTACATTTTCAGGAATGCATGGAACACACGACACAGTACTTGTCTTGTTTCAAGACCATCATCTGAGTGATAAATTTGACGTCTCGTTAGAAGAACCTGATAGTCCAGAGAGACACCTGGGAACGTTTGGCATTAATGTCACTTCACGAACTCTCACTAAAGATATAGATGCCCAAAAACTATTGTACTACACAAAGCCAAAAGCAAGGTGCAGTATCCTCAGTACTTTCGTTCCTAGCAATGACATAATTACAACAAATGAAATAAAACAGCCAGGCAAAAATTTAGATCTCATATGGTTTATTTCAAGATATTTTAAAAATCCAACGTACCTCAATTAGATTTCCCTCAGGAAGTTGAGATTTCCTCTAGAAACGCTTTTATGAATGCACTGTCTGAACATCCATCTAACAGGACTATTACGGGATATACTCCAATACTACTCTATCCTGCAACTCAGTATGACTCTATTTATACAACAATGCGTAATTTCCAAGATATCTTACACCAGTTAAATATCGAAGAGAGTTCCCTGTGGTGTGACAAAGGCGTATATCATATAACTAAAGAAATTAAGCTTCTTCAACCCGAAAAGTTTTCCAACATATTCCTTGGCTTTGGAGGATTTCATCTTCAGAAAGTCGTGCTTGCATGTATTGGTCTATACCTCAAGAGCAGTGGAGCTTTGGAAATTCTTGTTCAGACTGAAACCATGGGTCCACACACTTTAAAAGGAAACCACTATAGCAGGGGAATTAGAGCAATAGGAATGCTTTGTGAAGTAATGGAAACATTGGGTGGAAGGCGTTTATAGAACAGATTAATACAACTAAATACTCCGAATTGTTTTCAATAGCAAAACGCATACAGTTATCAGTGTATGAAGAACAAAGTTTATCTAAAGAAACTAAATGTGCTATCGAAAACCTGAGTGCCATCAAAATGGACTTTGAGAAATTTAGAAAAAGTGGAGCACAAAAAAATGAAATGTCTGCTTATTGGGATCAGTTTGTCTCCACACTTGCTCCTCTTCTCCGAGACTTAATTCGAGCGGACAGAGAAAATAACTGGGACTTGCATGTTCGCAGCCTAAGAGAGTGTTTGCCACTTTTCTTCTCATTTGACAGAACAAATTATTTACGGTGGTGTACTCTATATTACCACGATTGCTTAAAACTAAAACAAGAACATCCTCTGATCTATAATGAGTTTAAGAACGGTCATTTCACAGTTCAACATAGTAAAATGAATAACAATAGCTTTAGCAGCGTTGCATTGGGTCAAGCACTAGAGCAACACTACAATAAGCCAGCCAAGGGATCTGGAGGCATAATCGGAGTAGCCAGACGAAAAGAAGCCGTGACAAAACGTGCTCTTATCAAACATGAGAAAGAAAATGTAACATACTTTTTGAGACGGTTTTGTGGCCTTAATGAAGACGATGAATATGCTCTGCATCATGAGTTTTCGAAGTCTTTAACAATTCAAGAGCAGCAAAATATTTCAGAGATGATAACTCTTGTGTTTGGATATGAAATCCCTTTTCGAGAGTTGATAGTTGTGGAAATTCTACCATTATAAGTAGAACAAAAATTGATCAAGTAATAGCTGAGTACTTACTCTCTATACAAGGAAAAGGAGATACTAGCTACAAAAACTTCGTTCAAGAAAGGCTTATTGACAAATCCAAAGGTATTCTAGATCCCATACATAAACAATTTCCAAAGACAAAGAAACACATATCTGCAACCGAGACGGCACTCCAAGAAACAAATAATGCTATTCGGTTTATAGAAATAGCATGTTCAAGAAATTTCGATATTGAGACAGTACTAAAATACGAGCTTACATCTACATCGTATTATCTAACAGATGATGGGTTCTTAAAGAAAGCAGATAAAGCACAACTCAGCAAAGAACTTGAAAAACACTTTTTAAATAAGAATGATGTGGTTAGTCATCTACCAACGCAGGAAACGAGAGCAGCAATGGTGATTGACTTTATGGTGTACGCGCGAAAAGTCTATGTCAAACGACTTATGTGTAAGACGTTTGGAGACTACTTTGACTATTTATGGAAAATATTTTTAAAACTCTCCGAAGGTTGTTTGCACACTGACATAGTGTTTGACTTGTATCAAGATAAAAGTATCAAAAACTGGGAGTGACTGAGGCGACAAAAAATGTTGAACCTATTTATGTGATTCCTAGTAGCCCAAATGCACCCCTTCCTGTCAACATGGATACTTTTTGGGCTTGAAGCCAGAACAAAGCACGTTTGCAAGAACTCTTCATTGAGTGGATTGTCGATCAAGGAAATTCTATAAAATCTTTGTACTTGGGAGGAGATCACAAACATAATCCAAAGCTATGCCTGAAATTAACCGAAGGATCTGTTAGTTTGGTACCAGATCTTTACTGTGAATGTGAGGAAGCTGATAATAGAATCATGAAACACATCCAACACATGGTCGAAACTGATTCCATTGAAAGAGTTATGATTGCCTCAGTAGATACAGATGTTATGATTTCCACACTATATCATTTCAAAAGGAGATATAAAAAATCTGGCCTGAAAGAACTGTGGGTTGTCAAAGACACACGACCATCTATGAGGTACATACCACTTCACAAAATGACGGAGAACATGGACGATACACTTTTATATGTTCTTCCTGCTGTTCACAGTTTAACTGGTTGCGATACCACAAGTAAGGTTGGGACAAAACTTATGGCACATAAAACAGCAATGACATCAGGAACCCTGTTGAACAATTTTGGGGTTGCTCCCTTGGATGAAGAAATGATACAAAATGCCGAGCTTTTTATCGCAATAGTACTTGGTTCATCAAAAACAAACTGTGATATGGTACGATTTGAACAATGCCACAAAACAAAAGCTATCAACTTTTCTCAACTATGTCCACCATCATCAACGATAGTCTTTCATATACAGCGTGCATATCTTCAGTGCTACATATGGATGACTGTGCTGGACGAATCCATTCTCGCTGAGATGAACAGAAGATGCCGTTTAAATCCACAAATTCAGCCCCATTAGTACTCTAAGTGGGATGATGACATGTAAAGATAATTGAAAATCATTGGTATTAATGTCAAATTCATAGTTTTAGGGCTCCATAAGTTCATTGGTGACAGTTTTGGTGTCCTTTATGTCCAAAATGAAACGTATTCTCCCCGTGCGAAGAACGGGTATTCTGCTAATAATAACTAACGGACGTTTCACATAATCAACCCTTTAATGTATTTCTCGCTGCTCAAATTTACTCACTTGTGCGGTATATGTGTGTAAAGTAGAATTAAAACCTGTTGCTTTAAGTATTTTTTCCGTTAGCGAAATACATTGTAGGCTATATACAGTAGGACGTCGATAATCCTAACGTAAAAAATCCGAACGCGTTCCCTAGAAGCTCTTTACATTTTGTCTTAACGCTAGCGATAAACAAACAATAGCGTGTCCCGTCGACGTTATGTGAAGTCAGTGTTTTTACAAAAGTTCATTTATATGTAATTGTTTGTCATACATATTTTTATTTTTATTTTTTCTTAGGCCTATAAGTTTTAAGTGTTACTTACAAGATCAGTGTTATTTAGAGTACAAGCGCGTTCTTCAGAAACATTAAATCAACTGAATCCACTAGAGTATGATTACATAGAAGAAGCAGGATATCTTAAGCCAATAATAACGACTGGATATTTCAGACCTCCTGAATTTGTCTCTCCTTGTATGTGCAAGACATGTGCAAAAGTTAATGTTTGTCCTTGCAGAGTGAAACAAATACCGCTTTGTCCATTCTGTAAATGTAAAGTGAAGAATATGTGTGTAGATGTGGGATGAAAGTGTCAGTTTATCAGACATTTGTGGACTGTTATGTAAGAAGAAGAATAAATTGATGTTTGAAAATATCACTTGATATCAAATTTGGAACTCATTTCTTAATTACGAAACATGAAATGTTACGATTTTTAAAAAATCTATGTCTTCACTTGTGAATTAAATATTGGGTATTAATGTTTAGTGAATTTCTAGTAGTTCCACTTCTATCTTTTAGTGTTTCCACATCATTAAAGGAAAATATTTCGTGTGAATTTTATATTTATTTCCCTTATACTTCCTTGTCATAAGTTATAATGGCACATATGTTAGATTAATCCACACCATTTATTACTCTAATCAAACAAATTATAAAACGAAATATTATTTGTACCTCTGCGGCAATTACAGTCTGAACTGGAGGCCTTTCTATGTGACAAAAGTGCTTTCATTAAATCCAAAGATTGTTAGAGCGACCAAAATCATAAAATACAAAATATTTTATTACTCCTCTGCTAGTGAACCAATCAAGACAAAACTTTCAGCATATATTTATCACATTACAGGAAATGTATGTAATTTTTCTTTCTCGCCTAGAACTCAGCGTTGCCATATAACAATAGCAAAAAATCGGTAAAAGGGAAAATTTTGAGGGAAATTTTCAAAATTTCCCTCCTTTACTTCCCTCTTGTGTGTATTACTGACAAGTGAATAACGCCATCTAAAAGCCTATACTATTGCAAATCGAACGAGGTATAACTGATAACTTTGCAAAATTACAGCTTGAGTTAGGTGTATTTAAGAAAAATGTAGTGAATACGAAAGGAATATTCAAGATGGCGGCCATTGCGCAATAATGACCATGATTCAGAACATGTGACCAATTTTTTTAATAACACTAAAGATAGTAGAGCTCGGTAAAGCAAAGAAACCTTCTGGCTCTCAAACTCCCAACAGGACTCTCCTAGCTGCTAGACTAAAGTAGAGAAATCTGCTTGTAGAAATTTAAACATCTTAAGCCAATTTGTTAATCGTGGCTGAAATTTAAATATGTAAACAGATACAAAGAAAACAACGTAAAATAATAGATTTACTTTTTGTTTGATGAATGAAGTGAAACGAAAACTTTCACTTTAATATCCCACGATTATTGCACGATTAACTCTTTGAAGCACGGTGGTATATAAAATGTGCTATAATATTAGTGCCACCGTGCTTCAAAGAGTTAAGTGAATGATGATAAAAGAATTGGTGGAATGAGAAACTGGGAGGAAACTGGAGTACTGCGAGCAAAGCGACGACCACGATTTTATCCATTACAAACTTATTTGGCCGGGTATCGAACCAAGGACCCCACGTACCAGAGGTAAGAGCTCTACAACTGAATCACTGTACCTTCTTCAATGAATGTTTGATGATAATGCACAAACTTATCTTGTACATTTGAAGCTTTCAGAAAATGAGAATACATTCAAATATTTTATGTATTTTTTTCGCAATTGAATTTTTAAAACAATTATCCGCTAACGAAAATAATTATATAGTTTTTAAAATGCGACGAGCTGATTCCATCTCTCCGACAGCGGTCAGAAGTTTTCCACAACTCAATTATGGCGTTATTTAAAACGATATTTTCTTTGCGGATTTATCAGATATCATCATCGTAAAGATTAACACATACTTTTGACGCAATAAGCAACGGTTGCCAGGAATCCCTATTTTTTATTCTCTGTGAGTAAATAGTAAGCGTTTTCGTTTTGCGAATGAGAGATGGAACGTGGTACTGTCTGTATCCATCAAGGATGTTATAAAATAGAGAGTCTGCCTATACGTATCTTCAGCATATGAACTCAATGAAGCCGGAAAACAACTGAGCATCGTCTGAGCCGGCACATGTGATTGGCTACTCTCGTTTCCGCCATGATTGTTGGCTCGGAACATTGCGATCTTAATGGCGCGGAGTGGGCAGAGTAGGTGTGGCGAAGCTGTGACGTATGGCTTCACGATTTTGTTCTACGGGCAGATCCTCTATTTTATAACATCCTTGGTATCCATGCTGTTTATAATAAAAGACATGGCTGTTGTTACAGTCGTCGGGTGTCCCTTAGCTCCTGCGTCAATTATGTGTTAATCTCCATGATAATGAGATAAGATAAAATAGCAATAACAATGTTGCGGTAATCTGCACGAAAATCGAGTTGTGGCAAACTGCACTGTGGCAATCTGCAAGTAATCTTTCCGTCTCATAAACATAGAAAGAAGACTAATGCTTACTTTCATGGGTTTTCCTCTTTCTTTGGATTCAATTGTCTTGATTACTTGATTGAAATAGTCAGCACACTTTCAAATAAGATTGATGTGTGTAAATATACTAACTAAACCCACAGGTTTAATGCCTCGTTCACAAGAGCTTTCCATTGACTTCTGCCCTTAGCCAACTGGATCCAGTTTTCTACTTTCTACCTAGGTATTCCTGTTTCTGCGATCCATCTCAATATTGTCCTCCCATCTGTACTTAGGTCTTCCTAATAGATGTTTTCTGATTAAATTTTCAGTAAAGACTTTGAAAGCGTTACTATTTTCTTCCATTCTGGCAACATGACCTGCCCACCAGAGCCTCCTAGAGCCTGATAACCCTAACAATGTTTGGTAAACGATATATATTTTGCAGTTTCTCGTTATGAAGTTTCCGCCATTCCCCATTTATGTTCGACTTGGTCCGAATATTCGTTTCAGGATCTTGTTCTCAAACACTTTCAGTCTACGTTCTTCCCTCAGAATAAGCGAACATGTTTCGCAACCATACTGTACAACGGGCTAGATTATCTATCTATATTAAATATATTGATCACATATTTCTCAAGATCTAACTATTGAACTAAAATAATCTATATGGGAAGAACATTTTGTATACAAGACACTGAATTAGCATACAAAAAATTATGTCTGCACCAATTTTATTAGAGGAAAAATAAGTCATTGTTCGATTGGATACTGAAGAACAAGATTTCATCGTTCAACAAGAAGATATCTGGATATATGACATTTTTATTATGCAAGCTACAAGATGGTCGAGTGTACTAAAAATTGTGTTCTTTCTCATTATGTTGACAAATATGAAAATCTGTTATCTGTATCATAGTATTTGGAGAAGAAAGTCCTGTAAAATTTTAACAGAGATGATTTGAGAGAAATTCTATACATATTGCACGAATCTACTTTTATTCACTGATCTGAATGGGTTTTACTAATTCACGTATCTATTTGTTGGTTTGTTCGTATAAGTTTAGCTTTCCTTTTTAGCACCGATGCTATACGAGACATGAACCTACAGTTAAGGTAGAATTTAAACCACTACAATATGCTCAGTGATCTTCCACCGGAAACCGAACCCAGAATCACGTGCACCGTAAGGTGCATGCGGTAACCACTAGGACAGAGCGTAATTATCGTCTAGATTTATGTTGTTATAATTAAATTGTATTTTTTTTCATTTAGGAGCACATACAATAATTATTGCTAACACTGTTCACTATTTGTCACATTCTGTCATCAAACATAGTCTAATAGTTTTACGAGCTATTCATTAGAAGTAGAGATCCCGTTGGTCTAACACCCATTCGCTTTTTTCTTTTTATATCGAATGACCAAATTTATTTCGTTATTGAAATTTTTTCGTGTCTTTTTTTCTTCAGAATATAGAAACTAAATATTTTATCATGTTATAATGAAAGAAAGCAAGTGAGTTCCGTTTCACAATGTGAGACTATGATAGACTTTCAGAGTATGGGAATTCAATACTCAAACTTCAAGTAGTATATCTATAACTATTGGTTGCAATGGATTAATAAGATTAAAGATAGGACCAATTTCTCTAAGGCTGAATTCATATCAAAAATCCCTTAATCACTGTGCCTTACTGCTTTTGTTCGACGGCGATAAAAGTAGGAACGAGAAATAGTTCATTTGAATCAATTTCAAATTCAATAGATGGTTAAGGAAGTAGATAGAGCTTACTATTGAGAAGCTACATCGATTGCAAAACATTGAATATCGATTACTTTTACCGTGTTTGCTCTACAGAAATTAGTATTGACACCGGAAGTGGTAGTAAATTTCAACCACTTCAATTTTTGGTAAAGTGTTGGGCATTGTGATGGTATGGCCACTTGACACCCTGAATCAATTGCCGAAAACCACTTGTTGCTATTTATTGCTATTTTTGTTATATGGTGATAAATATTGATGATAAATTTTCAAAAATGTCGTTTACTTTTCGAGCCCTTGCACTTGTAGTCAGGATTTTTACTGTAGTTAGTTCGTTTTTACTGAAGTTATGTAAACCCTTTACACAATCGGTAATAGATAATATTTTATAACTTCAAAACCGGCTTAAATCATTTTACGGCAATCTAAAACGGTATAGATTCACCTTAGTTCATGCAAACTAGTAAAGAAAATACACTTCTGCTGAAAAATTAAGGGAAATGTCAGAAATATGTGTTACAGTCATAGTGTTAGTACAGACTGTATACAAAGGATATAACCATCACGGCACCCGTGAAAGTAGATACAAAATGAAGAGCTTATTTTTAAAAGGAAACATTTGAGTTTTTAAAATTCGAATTCCAACAGATGAGCTTTGTCGAATTACGCAAGAGGGTTTATGCAAACAGAGATGTTTTTTGGTAGAAATCACAATGTACAGTTAGTCGTTTTTACCAAAAGAGAATATATCCACCTTGTCTATTCACGTCTTTTACTTCTACTGAAAAAATACTAAAGGTGGACATGTTTTCTTTTACAAAAATAAGCTGCTCAAATAAGCATAAGGTAGCCAGTTAGAGCCTGAAGAACAGGCAACACTTATCAGGGAGGAATCAGGAGAGTTGTATCAAAGGCGTATCACATCTTGCCTTGAGATAATGAAAATGTGCTAATGACCTGTGTAATTACCTTAGACTACAAACATCTACAACAATCGACCATATTTTTCACAAGGTTATCCAACACCACTTGGGGTATGGTGTCCTACTATTGCATTAATGCAACTTGCAATGCATTAAGAATCGTAGGAAGTAATGTTGTCCAAGCGCATTCTTTATATGCTCAATGGAGCTTAAATCAGGAGAGTGGGCTTATGGGGATATCCTCGTCTCAAGTTACTCATCAACTGAAGATACTTGATGTGGATGTCCCTTCTCATCATCCATAAAAACGAAAGCCAGCACAAGTGATAATTTCATGGATCGATCAGGCAAAATTCTTCACCCGGAGGAATTAAATTTCTGATCGTGCTCAATGTGGATTACCAATATTTCTGCAGCACTACTTTTCACCATCCCTCATATAACGAAAGTGCTCCCGGGGAAAATCTGAAATCGCCATCGGGCAAGACCGACTGCATCCGTGGAAAGCTAAAAATGCCGGTGTAGTATGAGGCTGCAATGTGTTTGAGCTGTAACAGATTCCCGTTTCAACAAGAGTAACGGTATGGGACTCCCCAACATGATGTCACCACTTCCTCCATAATGATCCTGTTATCGAATGTTTGTGGGGCGGTAACGGGTTTCAGATACTCATCGAGAGTCACTTTATACACTGAGCTTGGACTCGTCTGTATATGAGAAAATGATAGTTTTGTGAGAACAAATCCGTAAAACTTAATTCTTAAAATCATCTATTTGGATTTAAAATGTTACCAAAGCAAACAACAGCAATTTCGAAGGTTTTAAAATTGTTCATAAAAGTTGCATATAAATTGATGCTTTAATAAAAGTGTGAAATAAAATATTCATCTATTAGAATATACAATAACAGATCTCACATATGAAGATAATTTATTTAGTGTATCCAAGGATTGTATCCAAAGATGTAAATGAAACCAAGAAATCACATAACCACTCATATTCTTTTTTAAAACTTTAAGTAAAATGTAAAGTAAAGTCTAAGTAAAACAGCTCTCCCAAGCGAGAGAAAAGTTTTAAAATTTCCATGTTGCCCACCAACCTATGGTTGAGGTGAACAAGAAGAAGAAGTAAAATGTAATGATAGCACTGGAACGAAAAGCCATTATTGGTAACAAATTTAAAATTATTTTTCAATGACACCACTTAATCTGAGTTCATTTCAATTTTATTATGTTTTATTATATAAAACATTTCGAAGATTTACAGGCACTAATATGTTAAAAAAATAAATAAATATTACAAACATGCGAGCAGACAAAGGCGATGTCTTTGTCAGGTAAATAGTAATAATAATAATTAGCAAAGATAATAAATTAGTTGGAAGAGAATTAGTTGTCTTAACAGCTGCCGTCATTTACTTTCCTATTCCTAAGCAAATTTGTAATATCCTAACCTTCATTTTGTAACTTTATTATAAAAATTTGACATGCAGTTTTTTTATATAAAAAAAAGTTTGTAATCGCAAGTAATTCATAACTTTTGCTCATTTGAAGATTTCTTGCAAAATTTAATTTCTCTTACCTACCAGTAATTAAAAGTTAATAATGAAGAAGAAGAACGTGGACAAATCATTTGTATATTTATACTTTGTGTAGAATTATGATATCTAAAACGAATGGCAGATTGTCATGAAGCTCGATTATACAAGTTGATATATAATTATAATCAAACATTGGTGCCTACATTTTATTAAAAACATATGTATATCGAAAATTGTGGAACTTTTTTTATGTTTAGATATATTTTCAATAAAACATCGTAAAACTTTTCTCAAGAGTCATACAAAACATTTGGATGCTATTTGTTATTACCTCCACAAAAAGACATATAACAATTTAATTTATTTGCTGAAAGAATCTCTATATTTTATATAAATGATTAACAATTTTAAAAATTAGATTTTTATTCTAGTACCTTTAACAAATTGTACATTGATAAACCATGTCCCTTGTTGTATAGTGTCTAATACAATACCTCTGTATACACAAGGCAAATATAACTGAATTTATTGAATGGTTTTGTTCTCAAATACTCAAATGCAGAAAGCTTTTAACCGTTACAATGAATATAAAGAATTGGCTTGAAAACATAGATGCAAATTATAAATTATGACCACAGATCATCATTCAATAAATCAAGAATAAAACTGACTCTAATTATTGTTATTACTATTTCAAATTCATTCGGTTTTCCACATATATTTTAACTGTATTAAACTTGTATTTATATCAAATGAAACTTAAATTTCAAAAAAATGGTCACAACCATTCACACAATTGTCGCACTGTGTTCTACGTTTGCTAATTGATACTTGGTAATCATTTGAAAATTACATTAATTCTTTAAACATATAAGTAGTTAGTAAATGTTTAATTTCTAGACGAAAGTTGCATTAAAATGCAAGCAACTATTTCTATAAAATATTTGTCTCAAAATTATGTTATGAATAATTATGTTGTTGTGAATTCTTCAAAAGCCTATTGCTGACCTACAATCGGTTCCAAATAATCCTTGTAATAGCTATAACGATAATGGCATAATTGACATATATTAACGTGAGATAATAATAATGTTTTCTTAAGATGGAGCAATAGGTTAACTTTAACGAAGAAAATAACATTCTGTCATTTATATAATGTCATAATAATTTACTTCGAACAAATATAAGGGGAAAATACTTATACAAAAAAAAATAATAAATTAAAATTTGATTTCTTAGATGAGCTTGTTTATCTTCCGAATTTTTGCTAGAGAATAAAATAGCTTTTTCATTTGAAAACATTTCGAAACAAAACCATTCAAGTATTGTAGAAACAAAACAATTCAAATATTGTTAAAACTTGGCTCAAAAACCTGTATATGATATGATTGTACTAAAACTATTAAACCTTAAATATTAAAAACCACATATGAAACAATAAGTGGGATAATAAATCAAATTGTACTTTTCCTCGATACAAAATATTAGTTTTTTATTCATTAAAGTAAGTTAAGTCATTTTAGAATTCAACAAAATATTTAAATACTATATTTTAATCTACTTTAAAGTTGCTTCTGCTTTTCAGAAAGAATATAGGAAAATCAAATAAATTCAATACTGTTCCTAGGTAATGTATTCTCGGATTCAGTAAAGTTTCATTATATAAGTCTCATTATTTGCTTTCCTAATTAAATTTTACATTTTAAAAGAAGTGTACCAAATACGTACTTGGTAATGTTTGTAAATTCTAGAATTGCTTCTTGTTGTTTTGCCAACATATTGACTGATTTTACAGTCATCGAGGAATTGAAACAAAATATTTTAGTAGGTAAAAGTAACACATAAATATTAAAATATACGTATAAATTACTACAAAATAATTATGAACTCAAATTTCTTCACTGATATTATTACATTCTTGTAGTTGCTTCATTAGATACAAAAATCTTTTAACACAGTCAGAGGTTATCAAGCAGTTGTAAGCAATCTCAAGAATAAGAGCAAACAATGAGAACTTCCCACAATGTTTCATTATAAACTAGTAGATTACATACTGAGCAAAATTAAAAGTAAAATAGTAGTTTATAAACTCTGAGTAAAACATACATTTGAAAGTATTAATGATTTAATTCGCTTGTGTTTAAAAGAAAGTATGTGCCTTTATAGTTACTTAGGGTTAGGCAATAAAAAAGAACAAATTTCTGTATAACACATACGTGTCACTATGATTGTTTGATTACTTACTTCTAGTATTAGTGATTACTTATCAATTACTATAAATTACAATTACTGTATTACTTAGGCAATATTTAGATAAATCCAGAGCAACATGTTCGTTGTTACGTTTATAAACAAAAATAATATTCAACACTGTGTCCAAGCAATCATTTTAATCATGAAAGTATGACAAGACTTCTTATTCAGAGAGCTCCATCATGATTACATAGTTAGCTTACGCACTTTCGGCGCGGGAGACCTGGTGGGAGTTCATGTGATTCGGATCTTAGGTTAAACTGTGAGTCCATGTCTCATATAGCCTTGATGTTGAATGGAACGCTAAACTTCAAATCAACCAAGTAAACATTTAGTCATTCAGGAATAAGATTCTTTGAAAACAGAGCAAACGAATACGAATAATCAAATAAATTTATGAATATTGTACAAAACATCATCATCACTTAATTTATAAAAAATAACATGCTTAGGAATATAAGAAATTCTCTTCCTTCTCTAAAGATTTAGTTTGTAAATATAATCTACACAATCTAAAGGGGACTACACACCTTGCACTGACAAACAAAAGAAAATACGAGGTCAGTGACGAGATCAGTGGGGAAATAATTTAACAGCACTACGATATCAACAATTTTCGACTATTTTTCTAAACAAAATATCCACAGCAACAAGTGCTAAAATACTTTTTAACGTGCTACTTGCTCTACTGCTGTACTTATTATTTGTGCGTTTTTAAGTGAAATACAAACTTTGTAATATCGAGATTGGAATGGGAATTGGTGTAAATTGATCTTGATAATATCTTGGGAAGAAACCGATTTTGCATCATTAGCAACATGGAAGAGGCTCTGGTAGGCAAATCTGCTGAAGTAATTGTCTTCTCAATGGCTTACAATAATATCGTTTCAGAAATTATAATTTTATATATATCTTAATAAGGAAGAGAACGAAATTAGCACAGACTAGTATGTCCCTATTACCCAATATATAAGTTTCATAAATATCGATTTACAGAAGAAATGATATATTACAGAAGTGCCGTCTACATGCTTGCTCCGGGATTCAAGCATCCATTGGGGACTTTTAATAAGTTTCCAGCATCCACTGGACTTTGGCACTAGGATTAATTTCGAACTTATACTTTTGTGTCGTAAGAAAATGAAATGAAGGCATCTAAGGCGAGCTTTATCAACATGGATACAATCTATTTAATTACGTAATGCAATCTTGAACCTATGATGACAATCAATCCAGCAACATGTTTTGAGTAGTGTGCGGTATATTTATAGGTTTGATTGCAATCAATTTTAATATTTTTTCTACTGCTAAACATTTTTGAACTGATAAAAAGAACGCCGTTGCAGCTTGAAAATACTTTTTATTTCAGTAACCTCTGTTCGATTGATAGTCATTCACACTTCTCAGAGAGAGCTCCTAGTTTGGGAAGTACTGATCAAAAGATAAAAACAAGATATGATTTTTTCTTTAAGTATCGAAGCGTGAGCACACATGGGGAAAAAGTCGGTGTCCATGTTATACTGAATAATTTAGTACTGTCAATGGTCCAAACGAATCAAGAGTATATAAATTAGGCATATTATCACTTACAATGTACTATTTATTACCTTTTACTCCCACCGCTATTAATGATGTAAATGGTTATTAGGGATTGTAAACATACTAACACAGTTAATTACTAACATGAACACTGAGTATTGGAATCTTATTGTTCATGGTAATAAATTTTAGAAATTGTTTTTTTTAATGTTTCCAAGCTTTATCCTTGAAAGATAAGTCCATTTGGAAGACTACTTAATTAAAATAAATTAGTAATAATATTTAACTTTGAGATGTTATGTAAGTAACACAAGATTTTGTGACAGTAGCAGCGATGCCAAAAAAATGACTTGCTGCTTACGCATAAGATGAAATTCAAGTCTTTCATTCTGTGTTAATTTCACAACTTTTAAAAAGCACCGAGAACACAAATAAAAAAGAATGACGAGAGCATCAGAACAGAAAGAAAAATACATAAAACAAATACAGTATTCAATTTTGTATATTCTAATTAGAAAACTTATTCAATTTTGCATTTTAAGAAATGAGAAACTAACTTCTACAACGTTCGACTAAACACCTGAACTTTTGCAATGAAAACCATATAATTCCACTATGAATTCTCAAATATCAAGTTACTAGCAACATCTTCCACAATGCGGTGGCTTGTTTAAAATACCTGTGAATATTTTGATTCCGATTCTTGGTTTCTAATGATTATGGCAACTATGCAAATAAAATATACATTATTCTTCAACAAATTGAAACTTTATGATAGATTTACTAAAGCAATAGAAGGCATTTAAAAAATTTCGCTATAGTGCAAGTTCGTTCTTCATTGATTTTTAGCAAATATTTATTATAAATAACCACTGCCTTTGCTTAATATTTAACAGGTTAGTTAAATCCAAACTCAAGTTTTGGTAAACTACAATCTCGGGTACTAAAAATGTTCATTTGAACACATTTGAAATGGTGATCGATCTTCATGAGCCCAATAGGTGTGAAATGTACACAGTTATGGTGTACACAGTTTTGATCCCCAAGTTAGTTGTGTATCAAATTTGGGATTAGGAGTTAGTCAAAATATAAGCCCAATTTCCAACTTTGATAACTACAGAATCAAAGACATACACACTATTATATTTCATACGTACCTTGAGTTTGTCAAGATCTACTATCATGTTTTTGGATGAGTTTTATTCTTCGCGCCTAAACAACAATCACTGACTTTTGTTATATATATATATATATATATATATATATATATATATATATATATATATATATATATATATATATATATATATATATATTGCATAAATTGGAATAGGAACAAAACCCTACTTTGGCTACCTAATAACTCGGGAACTAAAGGCCTTTACTTGACTACATTCAAAATGGTGGACGTATAAAATATTGAGATGTGCAAATTTTTAGTTCCCGAGTTATTGCCTGTGAATTTTGGACCTTGGATTTTTTTTAAGAAATGGAAATCTAGAAATAAATACAAATCACAGCTAAATTAATAATAACCCAGGAGCCAAAAATCTGCATATGATAATATTTATTTTAATATGCCTACTAAACTTCTTAAGGTTTACCACTATCCCAAATTTGGTCAAGATAGAATGAATTTTATCAAATATATAGTATCCTAGAGGCTGATGTTTTAAAACCAAAAATCAAGTGAAGAACGAGTGTTTTTTCCATCACTATTGACATTGGATCTATGCAACAGGCAAATACATTACACAGCTTGCATTTGCAGTTAACATAGAAATAAATATCTAATTGAAGATATATATATGTTAAAATAACATTTCATTCATTGTAAAATATCCTGTTATGCAGATACACTGATCAACGGTCAAACGTTCACGTAGAACAGAATAACTCATGTATATTTCAATTGAAAACAGTTTTCCTCGAAAATAAGGTAATTATTGTTATTCTATGCACAAATCGTCAATCATCATTGGCAATATCACAATGAAACATAGGTTCATACCATTCGACCTGAACACTTAGGAATAATATTCACAAAAACACTAAATCAGTACAATCATATTTAAAATAATCCCTTGCTGCAAGTAGTTCGTTGTAAGGAGATGCTAATTTCATAAATATTTGAAACAATAAATGAAATGTATCAGACACATGGCTTAATTTAATAATTTACAGTTTAAAATATCTTCTACCGAATGAGTACTGCAAGCAAACCGCCGGAATAAATATGTCACAGAATTAAAATGTAGAACGTTCCTAGTATCTCTGTCTTATTACAGTTTGAAGGAATACATATTCATCACTATAGTACAACACAAGATGTAAAGAAATGATACACATGGAACAACGAACTACTTATCTTTCATATACCCTGTGCAAGAATTAATGTAATAGTAAATGAACAAACAAATACATGAATAACAACGTGCAACTAAAACCCCAATTTCTAGGCAAATGAACTGAAGTAAGGATTTTAGTAAGTCTTCTCGGGCTATCAGCCAGGTGAAGGTATTGACATCCAACGTTTCGAATGCAGACGGATGTCAATATCTTCACCTGACGGATAGCCTGAGAAGACTTACTAAAATCGCGTCGCCAGGGAAGATTCAATTCTTTCTTGAAATAAGCAGCAAGGTAAGGATTGGAGAATATGTATCTGGTGATTCCAGCATGCATTCCTTTACATTTTGTGTCTGCTTTAGTGTCTCCGCAGGCGGGTAGCTTTTCCCTGTTTAGATTGACCGCATCTTGCTGTCACGTGGTTGGCAGATTGCAGTTCGCATACAATAAGTATCAAAGTTACTGGTTGCAGACGGACCTTCTGCTGAATACTGCTAATTGCTGTAGTCAAATCGCAGTCGATCTCGCTATCTACCGCAGTGGATGCCAAAACTGAAAGCATGTTTTTTTCTTTGCCAGGCACTTACAATTCGATTTAGAGCAACATGCAGTCCGTTTGGAAATATGCTACAGTCAAAATTAACCATTTTGCTGGTTATGGTCAACTGCTGAAAGCTACCTATCTGTTTATCCCCTTGGTATGATACTGTAAAAATTTGTTCACAAGTAAGTCAATATTATGGGCAAACTTTACAAAAGTGTTATCCTTATAGCTCTGACCATTCCAATCAACAAATTGCTATACTTACTTAACTGTAAAATAGCTAGTGCACAATTAACACTGATTTCACCTTCAGAATTAAACTTAAGTATTTTTTTTTAAAGAGATGTCAACTCCGGGAATTTCAGTATAATTCACTAAGGAGTGTGAGATACTTGACTCCTCTTCAAAGCAGTAGCTCTCGTATTTTCCTTTTTCTCTGTTTTCTCGGTGCTTCCAACTACTCACACAGATGCAAAGATTGAGTGAGAGCATCCGTTCACGTGCCATTGTTCTTAAAGTTACAAACAACCACATGCCTCTGCTACCATATTTGGCAGTGTCTTTTGTTGAAACACTGTGTCATTAACACGAACCAATACAGTTATAGAGGACATCGATGTTGGAGAACAACATGGAATCAGTTCAGGACTGTAATTTCCCCTGGAAACTGCTCTCTGAAAGAAAACGAAACAATTATATAAATGTATGCATTGAGAATTAGATATAGGAACTTAGATCAATATGTATATCATACAATTGAAGGAGAAATATCACAAAATTTATTAGAACAGAAATTAAACAGATGTATCAGAAGTATATTGGTAGTCACTAGCATATAACGAATTGAATTGTTAAATGAAAAAGCTGAGTTAAGTGATAGTTTGGGTTTGGCTACACTGTATGTGGTGCTCCAGATATAAGTCCTACAAGAAAATTTTTGGTTGAAATATATTGGAGTTTTTTTTTTTATTCAAAAAGCATTTTCTCAGTGAAACAAACAAATGCAGCTTTACTATGCAAGGAAGGAAACATTAATTTTTAAACATTAAATGAACACCACAGGAGAAAAGCCAGAAGTTTAGAAAAATAAGAAGCTCTCACATTTGATGCTATATTTGGTCACTTTCACGTTGTTTATACAATGGAAAGGTAAGATACAAGTATTATTCCAGTGAAGTAAACGGATCACTAGATCAGTTGTAGCATGTATGTAAAGTAACATTGATCTCAACATCTATTCCTTGTATTCCTTTCCTTCGTTCTGTCGTCTCTATGTGAAAGGAAAGTCTATGAAATCTATGATGAATGTACTTCTGATAATGAAGCATTTTCTGGTCACGTTCTGGACTATCCCAACTAGAAAGTTGTATAGATTCATAACGATTGTATACTGTAATATAAACATTATTATGAACAGAAAAACTAGTATATACCATGAGGTTCTTTCTTTAGAATTGAAGAGTAAATGAAGGGATATTAGCCATGCTGGAAAATTCGCCGTAGTTGTGGTTTTTGTAATTGTAAATTTAAAAAAATATAGGTTGGAAACGCTCACTCATGCCGCTAAAAAATCAAGTAACATGTGCCTTGTTTGCACTGATATCTGCAATGTGGTGAGCGAACTAGCAAGCAAGCACTACAGTTTCTAATGCACAGTTACGTAGAAAAAAAACGACAAAGAAAGGCGCAAAATTACAGTAATACGTTGGAAGTTCTTATTTTTTTTGTGAGGTAAGAATTATATTCAGTCCCAGTAATTATTGATATAATAACCGTAAACTGCACTAATGTTGTGAAAAGATTTGCTTTAGAAAGCGTGCACAAACAAGTAAACAATCGTTGTTTTTTTTTTCGACTATGCATTTGCAGGTAAGTTCGCCAGAGTAACGTACAATGCGGCGAATTTAAAATTTATGGCAAATGTGGAAGGCCAGAAATTTGTCTGTTGTTCTTCTAACTCGGAAGAACATTTGTGCAGCGACAAAATACAGCAACAAGCAAGGTGTGGGGAAAGTGGACTCCGATGATAACGACAGCATTCCTACAACTTCAAGGAGTGAACAATATCAAGACAGAAACCAAAGTGCAGTGGCTTCTCAGAAATAAGGATGTAGTGGAATAAAAAAGAAATGGGGGAAAGCTAAACGGATCAATTCAACATTTTGTGGTGACTGTGGAGATGATTACTTCAATCCCAAAGGTAAAAAAGTGGATTGGTACCAATGCTTAATTTGCGTAAGTTGGTTTCATGCAAACTGCAACAAAGGTTCAATAAAACGGCGTGGTTTGTATACAATGTGTGATAATGGAAACGCACTTGATTCCGATTTAGAATCTGATTAAAATAGCGTTTGTCAAGGTCGTATACATCTGTAGATCTACGCTCACCCTTGTAATATGTTTCAATTGTATCCTTTGAAACATGGTAATTATACATGCTTATATTGTATTTTACAATACTTTTTTATCTTCTATGGTAATTCTGGCTCCTTTACGTTTTGTTGTCTTTGGCACCTCTTTTTACACATAGGCCTACACACACACTAAAAGTGACGATAAGATTATATATAAATTATATGGCGAATTTCCCAGCGTGTGATGGGAAGTTCGCCACTTTTCTTTATTTTCGTATTTTTAGTATTACGGCTTAATTATAAGTAACACAGTATTTATTTTGCTCATAATCTACAATGACTACTTTATGTATAGTATAAATTTGGTCCTTCTTCCCTAATTCGTTTAGAAGAGAAAAAATAAATGGCATTTTAGTGGCGAACTTCCCCTCACTTACCCTATATATATGGTAATGACTGATTTAATGAAATTACTATTACGTGTCGATGATGGATGAATTGCTGGAATGAAAATGTGGGAGGGAGCGGGTGTACCTCAAGGAAACCAACGGACACGATGGTGTCCACCAGAAACTTGAACCAGTTACCTTACACACCAGAGGTAACCGCTTATCCACTGAGCCACGGTAACCTCAATTGTGTTTTCAAACTGTAATTGCTTCCCAAGGCATTGCCTGACACCACCTGACCAAAATGTCATCAAAACATATGCGTATACGATTTTTTTTCAATATTTTGTATCCGTAAGATTGAATTATAATTACCACCCATTGGAGAAAGATTTTTGGGTAGTCCAAGTAGAAGACAGCAATATATTATCTAGGTATAGATTTTGGGACAAATATTAGTGTGAACAAACGTGATTAGATTGAATTACATTACCAGAGCGACTTTTTTTGTATGTGTAACATTAAATCTGGGAATTTCACAAACCACATAATTACTTCATTTAGTCGTACTTACCAAAGCGACTGAACCACGTCCACGAGATACAGTTACTGATCCACCATCTGCACATGATCCTTTACAAAAGTAAGCGTTGTACCCAGGGGGCTGAATGATCCACTCGTCCCACTGGATGTCCGCAAAAGACACGTAAAACACATCTCGACAACAGCCTGATACTTCTGGAGTACAATTGATGTGTCGGCGCGGGCGTACTGCCTGGAATGGAGTAACATTGGAATTTCGTTTGTCTGTATTATGTAATATATGTTAATTGCTTATGTATAAATAATTTAAATATACAGCATATCACAAAGTAAAATAAATATAATACTACTTAGAAGGCACAGTGGCAGGAAAGAGATGGAGAGGGCGAAAGAGACTACAATTAATGGACGATATCAAAACAGAGAAATCGTACGTGAAGACAGGGCCGGCGCTAGAAGTTTTGCCGCCCTGGGCGATACTTTTACATGCCACCCCTTTACTATTTTCTTTTTTAAATTTTCCTGCCCCTGAATTCTTTTCTTTTTTAAATTTTGCCGCCCATCAGACTTGCCGCCCTGGGCGATGGCACGGCTCGACCCCCCTTCGCGCCGGCCCTGCGTGAAGACCTTGGAGAATGGAAGCTTCTCAGTTGCAGCAAGTAACCTGCCAATAATGGCAGAATACCTATGATGATGATTATGACTTCTCTAGGAACTTCTACGCTGTTGTCTTTTGTGTTGAAGAACCGTGTTCGATTCTACGTAGATATGTCTGTGATTTTAATTCCTTAAACTGTATGTCTAAGTATCATGACATTTGGTGCTGAAAATGTGATCTTACACTCCAATTAAATAAAAACTACATATTCATTTATAACCTGACCCAAGATTCTTTAGTACCGGAGCTCGCAACAGCGGAATGATTAATGCAGTTATCTTTGCTCAAGTATTGATAATATTATGTTGTCATAATGTTGTTTTATATCTATAATTTTTCAGTTGCAAGCTTAACACTAATAAATAAATAAATAGAAATTTACCTAGGCGCACGTTCAATATCAATAATTTCACTTCTCTTGAAGATGATGCAATAAAAAGTAGCTGCGTTACTAATCTACCTCAAATGATGGCCTATATAACATTTTAATGTTTAATCTCAACCCGTTTGCGAGATAGAGAGTCGTGAAATCCTCAAGAAACACAAAAAGTTCAGCGTTCACTCACTGACTCATCAAACTTTATAGAGCACTTTCTTCCAGTGGACATGGAAACTTTAGATTTAGCACAAATGTGAGATTTGTGATACAAATCTCAATACTTGAAATTTCACATCCAAGAAGGAAAATTAGGAAACAAAGGCAGAATTTATATATAACTACTTCACTTGATTGAAAACATATAGGGTACAGCTGGTAGACATAGAAACTTTAAATTGGGGACAAATGTAGGATTTATTGTGAAAGAAAAGGGAAACAAGTCCAAAAGTTGGAAATTTCTACTCCAAGAAGTAAAATTAGGAGCAAGCGCAAAATTACACGTAGTTACGTCACTTGATTAAAAATCTATATAAAAATCTTGTATACATGGATACTTGAAAATTGGCACAAATGCAGGATTTGAGATACAAGTAAAGGAAAATAATCCACACACTGGAAAGTTTTCCTCCAAAGAGGAAAATCAGGTAGAAAGAGCAAAATTACACATTGTTACATCACTTACAACAACGGTTCAAAACGTATCGGGTACTTCCTGTAAACATGGGAACTTGAAATTGAGTACAAGTGTAGAATTTGTAGTAAAATGATGAAATAACATCCGAAAACTCGAAATTTCCTCTCCATGGAGGAAACTTACGGCTACATTCCATACCAGTCTTCTCTAAAATTGCGTAACGCAACGCAAAACGGACAAAAATTAATTATAAATACTATTAATACTAAGTAAAGCGCAAAATTTGCGTTGCATTGACGGAAACCTTTATGCAATGGGGCCCTTATAGGGGCAAAGGCAAAAATTAGATATTGTCACATCACTTCTGCAAACGATTGGAATCTTTTAGGTGAACTTGTAATTTGGCAGAGGCGTAGGATTTTAAAAAACAAATAAAGGGGAAGAATCCGAAAACTCCAACTTTCTTCCTCCATGGAGGAAATTTAGGGTAAAAACTGAAAAATTTCACATTTTTATTTTTATTTTATTTATTTATTCTTTTTTGATTTTTAATTTAAAGTCCCATGCTTATGCACCGACACTAAGGCAGACGGTAATGATAAGACAAAATGATGGAATGACAAAAGTGGGGGAAACGGAAGAACCCAAAGGAAACCCACGCATACGGTGTTTATGGACCATAAAGTTCACTTGACAAAAGCTGGGATAGCACCAGGGGCCCGAGGCGCGATATTTTATGTCCATACAGACAAGGCGGACATCCAGAAATTTTATTGGGGGTCCAAGCTTTTGGAGGGTCCAAAACTACAAACCACTACGTTTATGTATGCGCCCCTAATACAGACCTTTACATATGGATAGTCGCTGGAGACTTATCCAAGATGGCGAATTCTGGAAATGAAAACGACGAGCTCTAGGTACAGATGTCCCAACTTGTAAGCCTGGATCTGGTAATCAAGAATGGAGCGAAAGCTCTGTGCGTAGATAGCAAGAAAGAATTCAAGTCCGAGCAAGGCGTGTCCAAGATTAGTGAGGGAAAGTTTGAGGTAGTGTGAGATTAGCGAGTGGAGTCCTCGTTGAAAATGATGATTCCAAGCCCACGCGAGCCAAAGAAAACTCCGATTCCAAAATGGCAATACGTTATGATGCGAGTAAGCAAGGGCGTAAATAAGGGCCCGTAGACCCCACATTCCGGGGGGCCAAGCCATCAGGGGGCCCACAACTCGTGAAGTGAGACATAGAGAATGGGCCCCACTCCACGTTGTCTGCGTGGTGGTCCCCAAGCCTTTAGTTACGCCACTGGAGTAAGGTACTGTCTGCTGTAGACATCCTAGTCCAATGATTCCCGAACTTCTTGACATGGCGTCCCCTTCATAAACCCTGCATAATTTGCACCCTCTTTCTGCCTGGTCACGAGTGTTTTATGTCTGATTCCTTCTGTAATTTAAGATGCAGCATTAACTTAATTCATAATAAATAAATAAATAAATAAATAAATAAATAAATAAATAAATAAATAAATAATAATAATAATAATAATAATAATAATAATAATAATAATAATAATAATAATAATAATAATAACCATATTCTCACCAATTTATGTTTATTTCCAGTAAAACTTCTGGATACCATTTTAGTGCAGTATTATTATTTTTTTTTTTTTACCAACTTTGTTGTTAATGAAATCATAGTTCTTACTCAAGAATTATTTCGTGAAAATCAAGTAAAATAAAATGCATAGTTTTACGTCCTACGATTATGCTTTTCATGCTTAATGAGGCGGATAATCAATGAAATTTAATTATGATGAAAGAATTGGTAATACGAATGTGGGAGAAAACAGGAGAACCCCGAGAAAACCCACAGACATGATGCTGTTCATCACGAATTAATTTGTTCTGGGACTGAACCAGAGCTGAGCACCGTCTCCACTTAATAGTAATTTTGTGTTTCTGCTGTATTTAATAATAATAAATAATCCTTTTTGTTACAACATTCGTAAGCTATGTGATTACGAATGTAGTTTATTCCTCTCAGTAGTGTGCGTCCCCCAGATTGCCAACCATTGTCATAGTACGAGATAGGTTTGAAATCGTCTTACCTTCTGAGCTTCGGTGTTAATAACAAGGAAAGGTTTATATCCTTCATCTAGAGATAAAGGACTCCTGGAAGCTTCCATGGCACAAGTTTTACATTCCACTTGAATCACTTGAAACCATTCAGAATTATCTAACCATAACTTGATAGACCAAGACAAATTTATTTTCACCCAGCCCTCTGTGGAAGAAAAAAAAAAGTATTGTTAATTTAGTACAATTAGTTTCCAGATACAGTCAAAACACAGTAATAATTTTGCTTGTATTATAAGACGTGCATAAGGTAATATGTACAGTCTTGTTTTTTAAAAACGGTTACTCACATTTCCCTAAAAATCCACTCTCTCAAACCAGAGACATTATTCGGAGCAAAAGAAGGCGGGGCTAATTGCGCTCTCTGAATTTCAGAAATACATAATGTTTATTCGATTGTACAATAATTTGTTAATAAAAAATGTGAAATTCTTACACGAGTGGAGAACCTTGCTCCGTCTAGCAAAATCTGAAATGACGCAGCTGTCTCAACCGTAGAAAATTTTAATAATACTATTTATACACGGTAAATGTCTCAGTGCGTCATGCTTGTTCCTAATAATAAACAGTTATGCTAATAGATGTCGCTATATCCGTTATCACTTACCTGCCTGATTATAGTAGATGTCGCTAGCGTCCAGGCAACTTGCCGATTTAAAACTGTTGTGGCGATTTAATTGCAGGCCATAGTAATTGGAACGAAGCAGTTGGTGTCAAATATAGAAGTAGGAGAGGAGAAAATTGAATAGGTGACTAGTTTCCAATACCTGGGTAGTATTACTAATAATGATATGAAGTACGAATGTGAAATAAAAACAAGGATAGGAAACTGCGAAAGAGGCTTTTAGAAGGAAGAAAATTGTATTTTGTGGGACTTTGAATAAAGAATTTAAGAAAAAAAGTTTCATAAAAGAATGCGTGTTGAGTATTGTACTGTATGGATAAAAAACAAACATTACTCAAAAATGATTAAAAACGTTTGGAAGTTTTCCAAATGTGGATGTCGAGAATAATGTAGAAAATTAGTTGGGTCTAGCGGGAAACAAATGAGAGGGTGTTAGACATGGTGAGGGAGAAAAGAACAATTTTAGATATTAATGAAAAGAGGAAAAGAGACTGGTTGGGATGTTGTCTAGGAAAGAACTGTATCATGAGGGACGTGCCAGAGGGTATGATGGTAGGAGAGAGAGGAAGGAAGCGAAAGAGGCCACAATACATGGATTATATCAAAAAGAGCACGTAAAGACGAGGAAGTTAGCGGAAGACCCTGTAGTATGGAAGCTTCTCAGTGGCAGCAAGTGACGTTTGCAATAATGGCAGAATACTTCTGATGTGATATATATATATATATATATATATATATATATATGATGTGATAATGATGATAATATGATATAGTTTCAATTTAATTATTTCAAAAAGAACAGTTTTAACCATATTTTGATTTGAACATATGGTTGATGACTGGAGAAACACAAAAAACAAAACAAAAAATGTCAAATGGAAAGAATTGGAGCTCTTAATTGGGCACGATTTTAAACTGCAGTGTACAGCGAGCAAAAGCTTTAGGGGGAACTACTAGTATGACTTAAAATAAAGACCGCAGTTGTCAACAAATTCACATTCATTTAATTTATTGTATCATAAGTTCAATTACGGATAAGAATGCACATCTTATCAATGAGCGGTGGTAACCACGTTTTTGTTAAATAAGGCTGTACACCATGTATGCTGAAGATGTATGGTAAAGAACATAATACCATATATTCTAATATTATATTTATAAATAATATATGATACATCCTTGTTCAAAAAATCCTGGCCTTCACTTTTATTTAAAATAGCATACTTATTCAATGAAAAGTTCTTGACATTCTTCAGCCGAATACTCGTTCTTCCCAGAATATCGTTTCTTCGCACGGGGGGAATATAGTTTGGACATAAAGGGGTGAATTTTTATTTAAACGGCATCGGAAGTGTCACTGTTCGCCTCAGCGACCCTTAAAAGTATGCATTCGACACTAACAACAGTCATTTTTGATCATTTTTAAATACCTCCCTCCTCCTCCTCTCCTAAGTTTCACCGTCAAAGTGAAATGATGAACATCATCCCAGGTCCAAAATTCATCTATCTTGAAAATTTGATCAAGATCGGTCGGGTGGTTTAATAATTTTTAAATCACAAATATAGTGACTTTCATATATATATATATTAATTTCCTTTTGGTGCCCCTTTATTGTGTCAAATATATCAATAGTCAAAATATACTTTACAATAGTGTTGAAGGAATTGCCAATTTTTCATATTTGAGAATCTCTTGCAACAATTCCGAACTTTAAATCTAGTACATTTCATCGTGGTAGAAAAAAGTATTCTTCCAACAGCACGTACGAAACTGTAATGTTTATGCTTCAAAACAAAAATCACACTTTTTTAATTTTCATTTCATCTATGGACAATACGATAACAGGGCATTTCAAAGAACAGTAGGTGGTCAGTTTTTCATGAACAAGGCTGCATTTATTTTAATATTAGCAGAAATTCTTATTCTTGACATGCGTCAGAAAAAAAAATGTCTATGTAAACAAACTAAAAACGAAAGAAAAATATCAGTCATTTTCTACTACTTTTACATGTCTCGGTAACACTCCCTCTCCACAGGCAATAGCGTACGGAGGAATTTATTTCGGGAGGGGCCCAAACTCAATATGAGGATATTTTATATTAAAGTCCCTAAAATTGCCCCTAAAATTAGGATAAATTTACACAAAAGTCAAAATTTCGGTGGTCCTAACCCCCAGGACCCACCCCTGCGTATGTTCCTACCCGCAGGTGACTCCCGGCCCGAATACAATAGGGACTGTATTTGGAAGTCAACGCCCGTGGGAATTAATCTTTTCTACAACGAAAACTATCAAATTGACACTAACATCAGTCATTTTGGATCATTTTTACATGCCTCGGTATCCTCCCCCCTTTGATTCCCGCCCCGCAGCGGGATGGGGTGAATTTGGAAGTTAATGTGATCGATCTCAGGAATCGCGAAAACTAGAATTCATCACTAATATCGGTCATTTTCTACTACTTTTACATGTCCCGGTAAACGCCCCTGATACCCCCTGGTTCTCAGCCGATGGGGGCTGTATTTGGAAGTCAACGCCTGTAGGAGTATAACCATTGATCTCACCGGCCGCGAAAACTACGGACTTGACACTAATATCGGCCTTTTTATTATTTTTACATGTCTCGGTAACTCGCCACCACAGGTAACCCCCCGGCCCGCATACAATGGTAGCTGAATTTGAAAGTCATCGCTAATGGATGTATCACCGTTGATCTTAGTGACCGCGAAAACTATGGATTTGACACTAATATCGGTCACTTTGGATTATTTTTACATGTTTCGGTGTCCCACCTGTGACCCCGGCCCTCAGCCAAATGGGGTGAATTTGGAAGTTAATGCGATCGGAGTTTCACCATTTAGCGACCGTGAAAACTATGAATTCGACAGCAATATCGGTCATTTTCTACTACTTTTACATACGCCCCTGAGACTCCTCTGATTCGAATTAAAAATAAAGCGCTTCATCTTGGTCTGGGGCCTGGACTAAGGTACCCCTGACCAATTTGGTGATTCTTCGGCTACTCGTCTGGTCCCCAGGCCGCACACAGATAGACAGACAGACAAACACACAAACTCTTTATTTTATTTATATTAGATTATGGTGAATATTTCGTACAAATTAAACTATTTGGAACGCGAGTAGCAAAATATTTATCAATTTTCTGGAGTAAACAAAAGGACAATTTTTTTCTTGGTACGTTGTGTATTATTGTTAGAGTGCACTGAAACATTATTCAGCAAACTATAATTTTGCACATAGTTTAGCAATTTTTTTGGAAATCAGTGCAGATTTTACTTTAAATCGTGTATAATTAAAAGATCAAATTTTCTGAGTAAGTAGCTTGATTGAAAGATTTGAAAAGTCAGCAGCATGTCAGGAAATGAACTGTGAAGTTTTAAATCCAATGGGGTCAAGGACAAATGAACAAGAGAGGGATCACGAGGAAACTGCATGGAACATTTCAAGGGAGCTAAGTTAACAAGATAAATACTACCATTTTCTAAAATATTACTATTTCTTAAATGACCACATATACTGGTGCACTTTCAGGAGAAGAAAAGAAATATAAAACTTAAAATAACGTACACATTTGTATTTTTTTTTAAATAAAGAGAACAGAATATCGCTGAAAGATTACTATTTTCTCGCATTATTTCTTTAAGATCATTGACATAGTAACTACATAGATGTGATGAATGACAACAGCAATAAAGACATATTTACACAATTATCTACACAAAAGTGAAGGTGAGTGTAAATCCTACACCGGTAGCATTGTTGTTTCCACTGACACTTAAAGTCAGTAGATTGAGAATGTTTCGTAAGACACATGGCAATCGACTAAACTTCCCATGAATGCTGAATGTGTCAAAACATGGTCTTTGATTATTTTTAGTACAGCAGATGTGCCTTGTTTTATTGATTAATCCATCATTGTATTTCACGTGTTGGCTTTTATCTAAGTCGATATTTAAATAAAAATGTATCCACAGTAATGTTTCTGGAAATTTAAAATTCTTACAGTTGAAAAATTTTCATCTCATTGTCAGAATACATTAGCAAGAGAAAGAAACTCATGAAAGAATTAGTGTTTTATGAGTCTATATATATAAAATTGAAAATCACTATGTTTGTGACTCTAAATCTCCCGAACCGTCCGACCAATCTCGATCAAATTTTTGACATGGATGAGGTTCGAGGCTGGACTGGTTTTCGGCTATTGACTCTGATGGTAGAACTGAGGGATCGGGGGAGGGGGAGCGGGTATAAAAATAAATAAAACTTAACAACTCCTGAACCAAGCTTTCAACATAGATGAGGTTCAGGTCTGGGATCGTTTTTATGATTTAAATTTGACGGAGCAGCTATGGGAGGAGAAGGAGGGGGTAGATATATAAAAATCAATTTATGTAGACTGAAAGTTACTATTTTTGTAACTTAATAACTCTTGAACTATCAGACCGATCTCAATCAAATTTTCAAGATACATGAGGTTTGGATCTGGAAACATTTTTTGTAATTGCACTTTAACGGTAGATCCTAGGGTTGGGAAGGGGAGGAGGATGTATAAATAAAAACTAATAAAACCTAATAACTTTTGAACCACCCAATCAATCTCGATCAAATTTTAACATGTATTGAGGGTCGGGCCTTGGGTGTTTTTTATCGTTTCAGTTTGACGAGCCAACGTAGGGGAGGGGGAGGGGAGATATATGTAAAAAAAATAAAAATGGCTGCCTTTGTGACTTCATCACTCTTGAACCTCCCAAACGATCTCAATCAAATTTTCAACCTCATGAGTTTAGGGGCAGGAATTACTTTATACTATTCACTTTGACGATGCAACATGAGGGAGGAGGAGAGAAATTTAAAAATCATCACAAATGACCGATATTAGTGTTGAATTCATAGTTTTCGGGGTCAATGAGAGAAACAGTGACACTTCTGATGCTGTTTGAATCCAAGTTCAGCCCTTATAGTTGGGTAGGGAAAGGGTACAGCCTTTAAACATTTAAAAATGGAAGGGGGATAAACATTTAAAAATGATCGAAAATGACTAATATTATTGTCGAATCCATAGTTTTAGGAATAGCTGAGATTAACAATGACAATTCTGATGCCGTGTGGTGCAGCACGGAGGAGGGGGAGGGCAAGCTATATATAACAATGATAGAAAATGATCAATATTAGTGTCTAATCGATAGTTTTCGGGATCATTCAGATGAACAGTGACATTTCCTATCCGGTTTAAATCCAAAATCAGCCCCGCCACTTAAGGGAGGGGGAGAAAGAGACACATATATATATAAATGATCGAAAATGGCCACTATCAGTGTCGAATTTATAGTTTTCTGGGTCGCTTAAATGAACAGTGATACTTCCGCTCCCGTTTAAATTCAAATTCATCCCCGCAACTGGGGGAAGGGGGAAGATATTTTAAAATGATCGAAAATGGCCGATATTAGTGCCGAATCCACATGTTTTGGGGTCGCTGAGATGAACGGTGACACTTCCGATGCCATGGCCCGCAACATGGGGAGGGAATATATATATATATATATATATATATATATATATAATATATATATATATATATATATATATATCATAGTTGGGGCAAGGATCGATATTAGTGTCACGTTATCTCAGCGACCCAAAACATGTGGACCTTCGGCCTAATGGCCGTTTATCGATCATTTAAAATATCTTCCCCCTTCCCCCAGTTGCGGGGATGAATTTGAATTTAACGGAGGGAGTATCACTGTTCATTTAAGCGACCCAGAAACGTAATATATGCTAGTAACTGATATAACTATACGGACCACAATTGCCCCGTGTCTAACAATTAAACGCAGCAAACCTTTGGAACGTTGATCAGAGTAGGGATAGACAGTGCAGTAAAAATGTTAAGGAAGAAAACAACGTAAGTGAGAATGATAAATGGTCTACAATATTTCAAGACAATTTTGAAGAAGTGAGATTTTAGATGAGGAATAGAAAGGTGAGTGGGAAAAATAATATTTCAATTGTCTTAATTTGGATTATGCAGAAAAATAGTTCCAAGGTTGTAATGAAATATGACAGAAAAAAAGTGTCCAAGAGATTTCTTAAACCCAACAATGAAATCATTGGCAATGTATCACTGGTGAAAAATTCGAACCTAGAATCAAAGAATTTTTGGTGATATCTCATGCAGCAAAAACTATTTTTCGAATATTAAACAGGTTTTCTCAAAGAACCGGCAGGAGAGTAAAGAGCCTACTGGAGGTTATTTAAAGTAATGAAAATACACAGGTTGAGAAGAAATTATTTTGTGAAAGACGCGGTAGAAACAAAAAGGAGAGGGAGAAGGCTCTAAAGGTATTGAAATAGACAACTGCTACGAAAAGACGAAAAGGTTAAGTGAGGACGGTAGTGGTTGGAACCTCCTCAATTCTCGACAAATTAAAGGATATTGTGATGGATGATCAAATTCGATGACTTCTTCATTTGAAATTTTCACCAGAAACTCAATGTCATATAATTTTCAAATTCAACTGAATTGCTACAAAAACTGAAATAAAGTACTTAATTTCTGCCTCTGTTGGAGATTACTCATTCTGGCTTTTAATTCTTCAATTGAGGAGACTAGTATCGAAACCTACCATATCCATTCTTCACTTCCACTACCATATCTTGCGTATATTGTCTTTTAAAAAGTATTATTAATCCTCAGTGCTCAATTTTGAGCGTGCGAACGTGTTTCTAGACAACAATGAACATATTTCATTGTTGAATGAACAAAATTAAAGTTGCTTGTTAGAACAGAGCTACATATATTTCTCATTGTTTCTAAAAACAAAAATATGAATATGGTTGGTTTTGATACTAGACCCCTCAATTACAGACACTGTGAGCCAATGTTCCACATTTGTGTAGATATTGAGCACTATCAACTATTGTGTCAAGAATTTGAAGACAGTGAACAAATGTGAACATTTTGACTTACCAATGTGATTTTGGAGCCTCTCTATAACCAAAGATTAGACTCATCACTTACTACAATACAACCAGTGTAGCTTTTCAAGAAAGCTACCTCGATAAATAATAATAATAATAATAATAATAATAATAATAATAATAATAATAATAATAATAATAATAATAATAATAATAATAATAATAATAATTCTATCCCTGCAGGCTAAGAGAAGAAACCAGGGGCGTCATTTAGGGGGGCAGGAGTGGGCAATTGCCCCCCCAAGAGTTTGAGGAATACATATACTTTAATCGATTGTCTACTAATATACTAGTACAAAACGTCAAAACCTTATGTTGGTGATGCTTTTACCCCCCTCAAGCGAAGCCTAAAATGACGCCCCTGGAAGAAACCCTACCTAATGTATTAATTCCTGTAGACAGGTTTTTTGAAGTTTGTATCAAGCTTTCTTTAATAAACATGTAGTGATACAATTTATATCTTCTTCAAGAGTCTCCGCTGTTACAACTAGAATTCAGATTAAACGGAAGTGAGTTAATACCAGTTCTAGTGGGTGCTTAATTTTTAATTAGTCAGGTGTTTGTATTACTAAGTAGAAATTTACATATTAATAGGGTAGTATGTTTCGAATATATAATTGTGTATTACCTTTTACTGCTACAACTTCAATGGCAAGCAGTTTCGTTTTCTTGACGCTTCGGTTGAGATCCCAATGAGCAACTTGCGAAACGATCATGGTTTGATTTGTCGTAATGTCTCGAAGATCTCGAAGCTTGTAGATCCACAATTCTGCAGATGAAACTTCGTGAGATTGGAGATCAGACGGAAGATCAAAGGTGAAACAAGCTCCAGGATTGACTCTCATGTTGTTACATCTGGCAGTCTCTGGAAACAAGAACAATCCACACCATGAAAAATAATACTGATTACAACCACTCCACAGTCAACTCAGTGTTCTACCTTTAGTGTATAAGATTGTTAATCAACAAACGCAATAACATTTTAATACTTTCGCTGCTGGGCTTATAAATCCCAGAATATCTATCTATGCAGCTTCCAGTTTTCTGTCAGTTTAGTGCATTTTCAGAAGATTCATATCAAGTAGTAAAAAAGTAAGCACGCATAATATATGGCAAATACATCTTTAAATGTTCTTTTCTAAAGACGAAAACAACACTAATTAATATTGTTGGATGTAATTGCTACAATATTACTTCAAACAAATGCTCTTTCACTTTATCAACTTTATCAGGTTTTCTAAAGATGGCGCCCTCGGACTACAGAGCGCTATCCTACAAGTGCAGACGCTAATTGCACAATGTGGCAACGTCACAGATAAAAACCATAGGGTGAATCTACCAATCTATTAAATAGTTGCATCTATTCTTTCCAGATGGCAGTTAAAGTTGATGTAGATTGATAATAGCACCATCTATTAGCCTAACAATCGATTTAAGTGCTTGATAGATTCATAGAGCAATGCTAATGATTCCAAGTTAATCTGCGACATTGCCACATAGTGAAATCTTCGATTCTTCATACCGGCTGAAGGAGGCCCCTGAGGGTATAATATTATATAGCACTTTCGCTTTATTTTGACCTGAAGAAAGCGATCTGTTGTCCGTGAGCACTATTTTTAGAACCCTTGATACATATACATATATGAGAGAAACATCAGGTGAAAAAGTTGAAAAACTTGTTTATTATTGCTATCATTGGGTAAAACTGCTACAATATTTGCTATATATTCGTATTCCTTCAAATGTTACTACAGAAAATAAGTGAAACGACTTCAGCACAAAATATTCATCTATGTTAGTCAGCAAAGTATCGCTAAACAACAAAATTGACAATAGATTTCATTCAGCATACAACATTTTCGAAACTTAATCGCTGGATGTCAAACAAATTATGTTTTCTTTTGGATGTAAGCCCGAATAATTTTCCCACAAACAGAGAACCTACCACCACCGACTACCCACAGAAGATATCTGAAAGACTACCACTAATGTGTGTACCGAGAGCAGTGTTGCCAAAACTTTGATCTCAAAAGTCCCAAGACGAGGGATTAAAAAACTAATTAGATGGAAAAGTCGCCAACAATTATTCACGAAATTCCTTGTCTGTATGCACAATTTTCAACTTTTAAATTTAATTTGTATTTTCAACAAAGCCAAGTCTACCAGTACTGCTACATACACATGCAATATGCTCTATCTAAAGGATGCAACCAATTCTTATATTCGGGGGTCATTTCCTATTGTTTTCTATGCTGTTGATCTTAATTTAAAGTAGTGGGTTCAGTTATGTTTGGAGTTTAGAGGACTGCTTCAATTTAAGTTCCATTTCTGCAGCTAATCAGTAATGCTGTATTATTTGTCAATTAATGGAAGATCTGCAAACTAAAGACACTGAAAGCTTGAATTGTTCTTCATTAGAGGGCAAGAGGTAGCAGAAAACAAGGTGGGACACTTACCCAACTCGTCGTCTTCTGCTGATTAAAATAAACAAAAAGAAAGAAGAAACATTTGAAAACTATTTCGAACTAAGAGTGCCAATTCCACCGATATGCAAAAGAAACAATTATTTGGAGCACAAAAGTCTCTAGATTTGTAAGTCGCTAAATCGTCATTTTAAAAAATCACCAAAAAAGTCGCCAATCGGAAAAATGAATTTTGTTGATATCTTGACTTTCCCCACAACCTGGCACCACTGACTCAGAATCTCACTCTGTCCTAGGATTGAAAGTGCTAAAACGTTTGAATTACGTCATTGCAACATCGAAGAGAAAAGTAACGTGAAACACAACAATGTCAAATGTTTCTCAATCTTAAACATCTAACTACCATCACTAGTCTACGTGAGCGTTGTGTAGGATAAACACTATCTAATTAGGTTTTCTTACTGTGTTCCATCTCCATCCCATGATCATTACAAAAGCAAACGAATCATCATTCGTTTGCATTTACTATTCGTTTCTTTCTCTTAAAAATGCAGCACGGGATGTTAAAGTTATCTCGTATATTTTAATTGCACTGCAATTACGACTTGTTGTAAGAAACTTTTAATAATAAGATCAATGAATCCAATGCAGTTATCATCACAAGTACATTGACTTAAGCAGTAAATAAGGAAAGTTCTACTCCAAAGTTGAGCTGATTTTGAACTTAGTTCATGAAATTCAAGAAAGCTCAAATTATCAGAAATAGAAAGTACCCATTTTTAGAAAACATTACTTTCTTTTTCTGAAAGATCCCATAACTGGACACGCTTATTTTGATTCCAGTTTCGGGTCTAATATAAAATGCTACTTATTTTATACAACAGTAATTTTATTTTGCTCCAATTTAATCGGTGTTTACATTTTTCTCTCTTTATATACTGTATATGTAACTTAAGATCTAAGATAATCAAATTAATTATCGATTTACGAGGTATAACTCCTCCATATGAATTCCAAACAATGGAATTATGACCACTAATCAGAATCAGTAAAATCATGTTTTAAAAATGATAATGAAGTTAGATTCTTGTTTTTCTATTCAAATCATGTATATCTTGGCTCTGGGAGTATCATTTTATTAAAATGAGTTTTTTTATAAAAAAATAATATAGCTTCTTTATTGTAGAAATTCAACAATATGAATACTTCACAAATATTCTAAAGGGTCTTTCAAAGAAAAATTAGAGGGCCTACATCATTCAGTTAGTCATGAGAAGTGTCATTTATAATCAACCTTCCTTTATCCAGACATGGTGTCAAAATATAGATGTTTTATTTAGGTTATTCTAAAAATTTTACCATACACCACACAATGTGAATTAAAGGATCACTTGTCAGATAACACCTTATTGTTTATATATAGAGAGGCGTTGTTACAGTGTGATACGGGTAGGACATGTTTCACCCAATAATTTTGTGCTTGTGTGTCACGTTTCATATTAATATTAACTTCTACGATGTTAAATGTGGTTAGGGTACATTAAAGTATTAAAACTTGAAACAGACCTATCAGAACTTCACCATAAAAGTTGCTGTTGTGCCTACATATCTATATATTCTGATACACTATGTTCTGAAACAGGAAAAGACTGCAGGCACAAAGTAAATCGGGGATAAAAATATCTAGAAGTTCAGACGCGACTTACTCGGGAGAAGTCCACAAAGGGTTAAAGGTAGTTGTAACTATCTAATGTTTCATAAATTGATTATGAATTGGTACAAAATTACCACACGAGTTGAGAAGTAATATTCAAACAAGTTAAATATGCACAGCCCTAAAAACGTTCTTAATTTAATTTTCACTTTTTCTGTGCAAGATTGACACCTAATTGCTATTTAAACACTAGTTACTTTTTATGTGTAAGACTGCCCTTTAATTTATGTTTATACAGTATTTATTACATTTTTATTATGCTCAAGTTATTGATTTAGAGGTCTGTGCATGACTTAAGAACGAAAAGCCTTTACAACATATTTCAAACAGCCAAAGCCTACTCCCATTCAAAGTTTTATCTCAGTCGGATGAGTGCGAGATATGACTTCATGTTTTCGAAAATATTACTCAAAATTTGACCGCCCGTAACTCGGGAACCCAAAGTAGGCATAACAATATTTCACGCGCTTGTATAGGGATAGCCCTAAATGATTCATCGGGTTTTACTCAAGGGCCTCCCAGGTGGCCAGATCTCACGCCTGTGGGTTATGTTAAGGACAAAGTTTATGTACTCCCAATGCCAGCAACGCTGCAAGAACTGCAGGACTGTTGCTGCGACGGGCATAGACGGAAACATGCTAGTGAACGTTTGGACGGAACTGGGTTACCGTTTGTATGAGTGCCGGGTGAGGAAAGGCACATACATTGAACATTTGTAGAATGTGATGAGTGTGTGTATCGTTTCATGTATCACTCGTCTTTATATGTCGTATACTTGTAAATTAAAAGTGTTTTGACACCCGATGAATTAATTAGGCTAAACTTTGTGTATATCAGGTCAAATTCTACTACAATGCCAAGTTTGTTTTCGATCGGATAAATTTGGTTTGAACTCTTACAATATACTGTGTCCTTGATTTTTTAAAAGCTATAAATCAAATTGAGGACGACAATTGTATGAACCACAAGGATTTAATTTCCTCTCTATGGGTGTTCATGTTACACTTTCTAATAGTTGAGTTGATTTTGAGTTTAACGTCCCGTTCAGCAACGAGTTTATATGAGACGTGGACCTACTAATTAACGTGGAATCGGAATAACATGAACACCATCCGGGAATCGAACCCGGGTCTCCCACGTCAAAGGCGCATGCTTAGCCACGAAGGAGCTCAACTGATGGGAATGGACTCACATTAGAAAATAGTGATGGGAATAGGTACCGCAACTCACGTGGAGGATCTAGAACGACTCGAACACGTTGCTTTGTTCCAAACTTTGATTACACTTTGAAATATTTCAAAGAAATACATTAGAAGAAAAATAATATTCAAAAATTGTAGGTGCATTTTTATTTCAGGTAAGGGGGCCGGCACGGTAGCTCAGTGGTAGCGTGGGGTCCCTGGCTTGATGCCAGGCCAAGTAAGTCCGTGGTGGACAACATCGCTTCCGTAGGTTTTCTTGGAGTATTCCCGGATCCTCTCACATTATCATTCCACCGTCATTCTCTTGCCTTAATCATCCGTCTCCCTTAGCCTAAAGGGCAAAAGTCGTGAGGCGTTAAACTGAAAGATTTCATTTTATAAGAGAAGAGAAATAATTCTCATTCCACCAATTCTTCCATCATCATTCACTTGCCTTAATCATCCGTCTCCCTTAGCCTAAAGGACATAATCGTAGGATGTTAAACTAAAAGATTTCATTTTATAAGAGAAGAGAAATAATTCTCATTCCACCAATTCTTCCATCATCATTCACTTGCCTTAATCATCAGTCTCCCTTAGCCTAAAGGACATAATCGTAGGATGTTAAACTAAAAGATTTCATTTTATAAGAGAAGAGAAATAATTCCCATTCCACCAATTCTTCCATCATCATTCACTTGCCTTAATCATCCGTCTCCCTTAGCCTAAAGGACATAATCGTAGGATGTTAAACTAAAAGATTTCATTTTATAAGAGAAGAGAAATAATTCTCATTCCACCAATTCTTCCATCATCATTCACTTACCTTAATCATCCGTCTCCCTTAGACTAAAGGACATAATCGTTGGACGTTAAACTGAAAGATTTCATTTTATAAGAGAAGAGAAATAATTCTCATTCCACCAATTCTTCCATCATCATTCACTTGCCTTAATCATCAGTCTCCCTTAGCCTAAAGGGCAAAAGTCGTGAGGCGTTAAACTGAAATATTTCATTTGAGGCAACGCTAGTTGAAATATTTAACATTATGTAGATCGGGGACACCCCTATTGTTACGCCACTGCATTAAGAGAAAACGAAACATAGTAAAAGAAAATTCTCGGACTTCGCAGGCCGAGATTTGTTATTGAAGCTTACAGTCAGATCGTTGGATTGAAGTGCCACATGTGATGGCTTTGTTTTATATCTCCCGAGAACCACGAACTGACAGCGTGCAAAGGCCATGGAGGCTCATTTCTTTCTGTTCGTGTAAGGAAAATGCGTCACTTAATTCGTTCCAAAGAGCAGTTATCAAAGTCCATAATAAGCATCTTTCAACCAGGATGTTTCAACATAATTCGTCAGGTTAATAGGACTCGCAGTGTGAGCTTCAACTCATAAAAACAACAGTTTTAAAGCTGAAATGCGATAGTGTCCACGGGCTTCAGTATTAATGATAACATATCACTGGACATCATAAAAATATTATTTATAGATATTAAATAGAGCATTGGTCCCATTTAGCTGAATGAAACCGTATAGGATTGTTTTTTTTTTTCTGAATACTGTGTGCTGACTAATCAAATCAACACAATTAAAAATATGTTAATCTTGATGAATTTTTCTCTGAATAAAATTAAAATTCTTCCTATAAGAAGACTATGAAGGTTAGGTAATTCATTGGACTAAAGTTTAATGTCCCTTTCAGCAGCAAGGCTATGTGAGACGAGGACCTATAGTTTAATGTGAACACCGAACCACAATAGTGCACTCAAATATCAAGGCTTTCCCATCGGGAATTGAACCCGGCACTCTGTGCAGCAAAGATGGAACGCGCTAGTCACTAGACTATCTGGGAAGGCTTGTAGGGATTGGTCTTGGGAGAGGAATAGTCAGAGTACTCTTTACAATATCCACTTGATATTGATAATATTTTTTCCCTGTATGTACGGAAAACTGTACCGTATAAATTTTATGGACTATGGAACCGGGAGGTTCAATTTTGCGTTCGCAAAAGCTCTCCCTTCACTTCTGTCCTTAGCCAACTGGATCCAGCTTCTACTTTGTATTCCTATTTCTGTGAGATCCGTCTTAATATTGTCGTCCCATCTGCGCCTAGATCTTCCTAATGGACGTTTTCCGATTGGACTTCCAATTAAAACTTTGAAAGCGTTCCTACTTTCTTCCATTCTGGCTACATGACCTGCCCGCCAGACAATGATGACCCAAACAATGTTTGGTAAACGGTATAAATTATGTAGTATCTCGTTATGAAGTTCCCGCCATTCCGCATTCCCGTGCCTTTTGGGTCCGAATATTCGTATATTTTATTCTAAAATATTCTAAATCCCGGATTTTATTCTAAAATACCCTAAGTCTGTGTTCTTTCCTCAGTTTAAGCAACCATACAGCAGAACACACAAGTTTATCATTTTATATTTTTTAACTTCATATTCCTCGACAGAATTCTGGACAACAAAATATTTTGAACTGAATAATAACAAGAATTTCCTGATTTCAGTCGACATTTAATTTCTTCGTGAATATGATTTTGGTCTGTTTATATTAACTGTAGATATTTGAAAGTATCCACTTTGTCGAAAGCATTATTTGATACTTTGACGCATCCATAATTTCCAGTATTACGATCCCGATCAACTTCCATGTATTTAGTTTTCTCTGCATTTAGTTCTAAATCCATATCCGTGTAAGCGTTTAATAAGTCCTCTGCTTTTCTTTCTGTTGTTCTCCTATCATCCTCCATCAGATTTACATCATTAGCATATGCATAGAAGTTCCAACATCTACTACGACATCCATACGTACACCTCTCCTCTCTAGTAGACCTTCATCTGCAAGTAGTTGATCTTCAACTCCAAAAAATGTGGTATCCTTGTCAGACTTGTTACCTGCCTCTACTTTTTTCATAAAAATCAGACAAACCGCAAACGCGAAGCTAAATTTCTCACGTTCTCAGATCACGGTAAAACACCTAAGTAATCTAAGGAAAGTAAGACAACGTAATCATCTCGGCCTCAAACTACAAAAGACAAACTATTCCCCTTGTGAACTAATACTAAAGGAGATCAGTGTTCAAAAGAAATAAAACGCCAAGTAAACTGCAAGTACCTTTAGAAGATTACTGTGCTTTCTGTGGGCGATACTATTATAATCCTAATGTCTTTCGGTTGAGTGGTTACAGTGCATTGGATTCAAAGTATGGTTACATTAAACATGCACCAAACAACCAGACGTTTGTGATTTTTGATTCAAGAATAAGAATACTGGAAAGAAAATATAGTGTAGAATGTTTACCCAAAAGTTAGTACCAATGGATTGTGTATCATTGTCATGGACATGAACAATATACTCTAAAAGTGTAAAATAATCAAACATTATGCTATCTATGATACTTTATATGCTTGTATATTTCATTTATAATATTACATATTAAGGAATGAAAGCGTACTTGTTTGGAACTATACAATTACGTATTTTTAGTTCACTATATATTCTCTATCATGTAATCTCTTACTGTAGATCAACCTCACTTTGTATTTTATTTTCTTCTCAAAGTAAAAGAGAGTGCAGACATGCTTTGGTTTGCTGTAAGTAAGTTGAATCATAAATTTTTATCTATTACACCTATTCCTTTCCTAATACGCGCGTGTTACAAGAACTAATTTCTGAGTCATCTTACCCCAATTAATGAGGCATCTTTCTCATAGTTGGGGGAAGATTGCAAATGTCCTCTTCCAACGTACTGGCTATGCAATGTTCTGAAGATGTGCAGGTTACCAAAAAATCAAACCTTCAAACTGTACCAGTGGTTTTTTTCTGTACACAATTTTCATCGTCTTACGATCTTCTAAATATAAAATTAGAGCGTCTTCGCCCGAACCACTCTACGTACATTAAAACCCTACAAGGACATAATTTGATTTGGTGTAATTTTTTTATATATAGAGCCAGCATCTATTCTCTCACAGCTCTTGAATATCATTAAATTTGCAATAAATACGAAATAGACTACTGCGATCTATTTTTTCTTACTAAATAAATGCTGTCATAATATCTACAACTGTATAATATCACTTTGTTCCTTTATTTGCGTTGCGAAATATAGTCGCTTTCTCTGAGAAAAGAACGCAGACTGAAAGTATTTGACAGTAAAAGACAGAGACGAATATTCAGAGCCAAGAGGAACAGGAATGGAGAATGGTGGAAAGTTCATAACGAGGAACTACATAATTTATACTGTTTAAAAACACTGTTAGGGTCATCAAATCTAGGATGCTCAGATGGGCAGGTCATGGAACCAGAATGGGAGAAAGTAGGTACGCTTCCAAAGGTTTTACTGGAAAGCCAATCGGAAAACGTCCATTAGGAAGACCTAGACGCAGATGGGAGGATAATATCGGAATGGATCTCGCAGAAATAACAGTAGAAACTGGATCCAGTTGACAAAGAACATAAATCAATGGAGAACTTTTGTGAACTCCCTAGTCCATAGGTCGTAGAGTTAGTTATTAGAACTTTGCTGTGGATGTATGGTTATCACAGTAGATCCAAACTGATGTGCCGTGAAATTTCAAAATTTAATAAGCCAATCAATTAGAACCAATTTTCAGGCAAACTGTACCATTCAACGTCTCCAACAAGAGCAACTATGAACAACACTACATAGAACCACTACTCTATAGAAATTTATAGTTTTACATTATTATCAGTGTCGTGTGCAAGGGGAGCTATAGGGTTCTATCCCCGTCAACCAAGATAAACAAAAATCATGCAAAATATGAGATTAAGTGATTGATTTCCCCTTGATAAAAACTGTGTACGTCACTGACTTATAATTTACATTGTTTTAATAAAAAAATTAAGCAAATGTGTCGCAATATCAAAGGCGTACAGTAAGGTGTGTCGTCAATTAAAAAGGTTGAGAAATACTAGATTATCGTACATGCATTCGACGCGAGAGATCCAGGTTCGATTCCCGGTGGGAGCAAGTGTTGCTCGGATCTTACGTTAAGCAGTAGGCTATAGATCCACGTCTCATGTAGCCTTGATGCTAAAAAGGATACTGAACTAGCAGAGTTATTTCAGATTTTGCTTTCGGGAGGGGCAGACAAAACCCTAATGTCAGTAGATTTTTAAGTTTTTTTCATTGGATTAAAATGTATATAAATGTCAAAATCAGGGCAGAGGTGTCCTCATGGAGTTCCAAATGATGTCCCTGCATTGAACTCTAACCAACTGAGTTTGATAGTCATCTACAACAAGATTTCGGAATCAAAGTATAGCAACAAGCGAAAATATAAAAATTGTAACATATTCAAGGATTTGATATTTCAACTTCTGTCCGCTTTTATTTTATGGTTTTCCATATGAACAAATCCCCAGTAAGAGTTTGCTTCCAAGAAGATTCTCTTTTTATCGTACTTCCAATCACGAGAGAACTAACTTACATAATAATGTTTATCGCGAACATAACGAGGACTCTTGACATGTCACATATTAACCCGGAACCAAACAAAACTTTTCATTAGAAATTAATTGACGATATCTAAGTGAAATTTGTAACAGCGTTTTTTTTTATGACATCTAGAAAGCAGAGATAAACCAGTATCTGTGATAACTATTAAAGTGAATGAGTTTGAATTGTAGAACATTACCTTGTGGAGTGATCAAAAATAAAATAAGCATCTTGTCAACAAAAACAACAAAATCTATTTTGAAATATACGAGAGGAATTTAGTACGTATAACGTGTGATGGATGCTAGAAAAATGAGAATGGATCAAAGATTTTAAACCTGTGAAATAAAGTTAGTAAAATGAATTTTCAAATTTCCTTTCGAAACTTAGCAAAATTAATGGATGATATACAATATGTATATACAGAGTATAGCAAATAATGAGACATGTTTTTTATAGCTTAGCTTAAAAAAAACACTCTATTAAGTAAAGCACATCTTTAAGACGGACAATTTTAAGCTATAATCTGGAAACACTGTGACATGGTCCACTAAGCATGACTATATATACGCCGCCATTTTGTTAGCCGTTTTGTTGTTTTGTGGTTAGTGCGACGCCATTATCACGGAAGCAGCATCAAGTAAACTGCGGACCTTAAATTATGTTCTAAACTCAACAAAAGTCCTACTGAGACGCTGAAATTGATGAGGCAAGTGCATATGGATAACTTGTTTATTTCCTGCACACTGTGTAAACACTTGAAGATGAACTCAGACTTTGAAGTCATTATACGTATTCATGCACGTATGAGTTTCAATTTGAAGTCAAAACTGTTGGGCCCACTTTAATAAAAACCACATCAACGTGTTCACTGAAATGGCTACAAATTACACAGGGCCGCATAGGTTCTGTTGTTTTTATAATTTTGGGTGTTTTATATGTATTTGAACATGCTGAAACCGAAACTGGCACTAGTTTTCTCATATCACGTAAGAATTTCTCACAATTCACGATTTATATATGTTGATTGCGGTATGCATGTTTAAGCGTAATTCAACTGATTGACGCTAGATGTCAAAAGTACGTGGTGAAATTATCCAGGCTGTAATAAAAATGACCATGTTTTAAATATAAGGAAGTTTATTTTAATTAAATTAACTAAAATTTTGCCTGCATGAATATTTAAAATATTTCTATATCAAACCTTGTTATCTCATTTCAAATAAATTTCGTATTTAATTATCGCAAACCTTAGATGTGCTTCAATAGTATGAAATGTTAATATCTTAGGCTAGTTTTTTTTTGTAGTTCGTTGAATACTGTATTGCAATGGCATCTCGTGGTTGTAAGAATAGACCAGATTTATTTTGTTACATCTGTGGTGAATTTCTTCCACACAAACAGAGACAGAAAATTGCAGATTTTGTAAGAAGGGTATATTTCGCATACTTCCGTATGGAACTTGGAGATCAAGATAAATCGTGGACTCCACACAATCTGTGTAGATCTTGTGTGGAATCGTTTCGGAACTGGAGCACTGGAAAGCGATCATCTATGCCATTCGCAGTACCAATGGTGTGGAGAAAACCCAAAAACTACAGCCACGATTGCTACTTCTGTTTCTGTGAAATTGTAGGACACAATACTCGAAACAAGACAAATATAGTGTATCCCAATATTCCCTCTGCAATGAGACCTGTGCTGCACGGCCTAGACTTGTCTGTTCCGACACCTCCATCAAGTCTTGAGTTTGTAAGTGATCCTAGTTCGTACAGTAATTCAGTGGAAAATAGTGAAATAGAAGATGAAGTTTACAACCCCCCTAGCGGATCTCGTGACCCTATACCACTCACTCAACGCCAGCTCAATGATCTAGTTAGAGACATAAATCTGTCTAAAGAATCTGCTGAACTTCTTGGTTCCAGACTTAATGAAAATAACTTGCTTGCCTGTGGAACAACATTTTCTTGATACAGACACCAGGAAAAAGAATTTGTGCAGTATTTCTCAAAAGAAGGTTCTGTCGTGTTTTGTTGTGATGTGTCTGGTTTGTTGACGAAGCTAAATTTCTGTTGCCTTTCTAGTGATTGGAGGTTATTCATTGACTCGAATAAAACAAGTTTAAAATTTGTTCTGTTATATAATGGAAATAAGTTCCCCTCAGTTCCTATTGCTCATTCTGTGTCACTGAAAGAAACATATGATAATGTGCAATTTATTCTTAATAAAATTAAATACGAGGTACATGGTTGGGTGATGTGTGGAGATTTGAAGATTTTGAGCATTGTACTTGGGCAACAAGGTGGGTATACAAAAATATCATGTTACATCTGCGAGTGGGATAGTAGGGCACGAAATGACCACTGGGGAAGGAAACAGTGCCCATTACGGAAAACACTGAACGCGGGATCAAAAAACATAATTCAACAACATTTAGTCAGTCCCGAGAAAGTTATACTGCCTCCCCTTCACATAAAATTAGGATTGATGAAACAATTTGTTAAGGCACTCGACAAGGAAGGCGAATGTTTCAAGTTCATATGCAACAAATTTCCTTCACTTTCATGTGCCAAAGTGAAAGAAGGTGTCTTCGTCGGCCCAGACATTAGGAAGTTAATGAAGGATAAAAACTTCGAGGCAACAATGACTAATGCTGAAAGGGATGCTTGGATAGCATTTAAAAGCGTGGTGGTGAACTTCCTGGGGAACCACAAAGTGCTGATTACAGAGAAGTTGTTGAGAATATGTTAGTTAAATTTGAAAAACTAAGTTGCAACATGAATCTCAAGTTGCATTTCTTGCATTCTCATCTTGATTACTTTCCACCAAATCTCGGAGAATTAAGTGAGGAACAAGGCGAACGGTTCCACCAAGACATGAGGGATATGGAGAAAAGGTTTCAGGCACTTTGGAGTGTTAGCATGATGGCTCACTACTGTTGCACATTGCACAGAGAAACTTCTGAAGAAAATCACAAGAAAATTAGAAAAGCTTATAAGGGAAAAGATGTGAAAAATTAGTATGTTATATGACTGTGTTGATTTCCATTTTACAACGTATATATTTATGTATATACTTCCATATTATATGTATATATGTAGTAATCTGTATGTGTAGAGAATCTTATATTCTTTTCTTTGTCTGTCTGCATTCACAATTAAACAAAACATGTTCAGATATTTAGCATAATAAGCTCTTTAGTCTGATAGAAGATAAGAAATAAGGTATAATAAAGCAGTATTGAATACCGAAGAAGGCCCAAATTTTGACATTGATTTGTAAGAAAACCTTACGTGACAGGGAAAAACGAATTCATTATTCGTAATCAGCTAAGAACAAAGAATTAAGTTCACCTATTAATCAAAAAACAACATGAACTTTTTTTCAATTTGCAGCCCTGTGTTATCTATGTAAATTTTGAATAAAGTACTGCCTATATAGTTAGTATATGCATTATATTGGACGGACATTAACAATCACACAACAGCAATGACATACACAGAGAAGGTTTCGGAGTTTAAGCACCAACGTACAAAATCACGCGTGTTCTGCAGGGTATGAGATTGAGTGCTCGAACCTCCCTTGATAGAATTCTGCGTACGTTGCTGCACCACAGACTTATTATACAATCTCCTCCATTGTTTTGCACTGTTACACAAATCTGTAGTAGTTGCCCTATGGCGTTGGTGAAATTGGTTTGGTGGATCTCCGTAATAGACTACAATTCAGCAACAAGAACAACATAGGTATCTAGAAATCTGGTACCTCGAGGGGCTCTTTCAACTGTGGAAAGAAGGCAATGTTACAAGAATTCACATCCGACGAATGTGGTGGATGCTCCAAGACCTTTCAAGGCCACTTGGCCAACAATTAGGTCATTATATCTGTCACGTGACAACGAGCGCTGCAATTTCTCTTTTAATATGAGCCACACAGTTTGACAACTAAGTCCAGCTTTTACGGATATCTCCCTGTCAGTCAATTTCAAGGAGACCTTGAGCTAACTCCACCTAGATGAATCACCAAGACTTTGGGAAAGGTACTCGTAGATTAGAACTCTGGCAGTTTAAACTTATATCAGTAAGTCTCGTATGGTAGATGTCTGTATATAATTCAAATCTTTTGCGTTAACTCTTCAAGCCGATTCAGCGTACACGTTTACGGACCCTCATAGTGCTTCTAGAGATTGTTCGACGTACACGTATACGTTCCGTGGAGTCCTAATAAAATTATGCATATTCTGCCATCCGTTGTTTCTTCACATGAACGAAAACGCATGTCACTCGACTCAAGAGTAGACAGTAATGCGCTGCCGTCTGTTGGTTTTCCAAACTGCACCATACAAAGTTGGACTTTAAACCAACAAGCACAATATAGAAGGAGTACTTTGTAAGTGCAACATGTAAGTTATTATTATTATTATTATTATTATTATTATTATTATTATTATTATTATTATTATTATTATTATTATTATTATTATTATTATTAAAGTATAAATCTCATTATTTATATATTTTTGTGTAGTGTGAAGCTTCGTTTCCAAGTCCGGAAAATTTCATTGTAATTGAGCAAATGATTCTTAAGATATGTTCAATTTTGCGACATTATGCGAAAATTGCTGTTTGGGTGATTTAAAATTACCGCCTCTCGCAGAGGCTGATGGGTATTTAGTTCCTGGCTCGAAGGGTTAGTTCTTCTCATTTGCGGGTGAAGGACGCACACTTCAAATGTGTGTGGAATAAATGAATTGTAAACTAGAGCTACAACAAGCAAATGTTGATTTTCTTTCGCCAAATTAAGATCTTTATTTAGAGTGAAAACAGTAGTAATATTTACACACGATGACGGATTCTTTTAGTTTAGCGTCCCTTTCAGCTGCGAGGCTATATGAGGACGATACCGCAATATTGGCTTCTAAAGCAAGGTGGACGGCCAAGACTTTTAACAAGACTAAATCATATTCTATCTTACGAATTGTCTAACTTTAATTTCATTTTTGTCGTTCCTTTCTGATTTTAGTTTCCACAAATAATAGTGCATTTCAACACAACACTACTCTATAAACTTACAAATTTGAAATGTTAATTTTATACAATAATTCTACTTAACGCCAGTACAAAATCAAAATTATGTGTCTAACACTATAAGGAATCTTAATACTATTTATTGTTTCATAAGGCTGAATCAGAAGCTCTTACATAGACGATCACAAATCATTAAATTATAATTAAAATATTAAAAAAAAATCAAATCAAATTCTGAAATGACTAGAACTCAAACTGATATCTGTACTAAATGTTTATTGTTGCAAGTTCTTTGAAGATATTAAAAATTAACATACTGAAAAAAAAAATGGGAACAATATTTATCTACACGTAAAAGGAAGTTTAAACTGACGCAAAACTCGAAGATATAGAAGTAGTATATTGTAATAGATTAACAACATTGTTGAATAGCAGAAAATGATAATTTTCATTCAATCCCTGAAAGATATAATATCTCAATCTATGGTGGTGCCAAAAAAAATGATTATGTTCTCTTGATAATAATACTTTTTTATTTCTTTTAAAGAATAGGTATCAATGTCGATTGCCATGTGACAGAATTGCATGCCAATTCTATCTTGAAAACCTTTGACCTTTGCTATTTCTTTTCCGAGTCTATTGCTTGTAGCAATTGACCTATTTGGTCTCAAGAGGGATACCATTGAACGTTCTTATTGGACTTCTATGTTGAAATGAAGATCATCCGGTCATTTGACAGAATTACAACATTCCCCTTGGGAAACTCAATAAGTTTAGTTTCTTCTGGACATCCACCGAGCTCTTGCTTTGATATTCCAAGCATCTACAAAGTCAAATACCGTGTTGATTGATAGAGTTAATGACCTTCAACGATCAGCGTGCTATTTGATCTCGTATGAGTAAATCCATATCAAAGGAACCAATGAACCAAACTAAGGGTGCTACAGTATCGTAAAACATTCAAATTTTGGTGGCCTTTAGGAGGAACAAAAGTATATTTTGTGGGACTTCGAATAAAGAGTTGAGAACAAGACGCATACAATGCATCGTGTCGAGTAATGTAATGTAAGGGCAGAAAGACGGACATTACGCAAAAATGATGAGAAATGACTGGAAGCTTTCGAAATGTGGGTGTGAAGAAGGATAGGGAGAATTAGTTGGGTCGAACGGAAAATGAATGAGGGTGTTAGTGATAGTAGAGGAGGAAAAAAGAAACAATTTTAGATATTATTAAGAAGAGGAAGAGAAACTGGTTGGGACATTGGCTAAGAAGCAACTGTATCATGAATGGACGTCCTAGAGGGTATAGTGGCAGGAAAGAGAGGGTGGGGGCGAAGGAGGCTAAAATTGATGGACAATATCAGAACAGAAAAATCGTACGGGAAGACGAAGAGGTTAGCTGAAGAGTGTGAACCATGGAAGCTTTTCAGTTACGGCAAATGATCTGCCAATAATGGCAGATTAACTATGATGATAATGATGATGGCGTCTGGGGTAAAGATAAAACGGCTAACACTTTAGATTGTGCAGATACATCCATGAAATTTCGAGAGTTCCCATTGGGAGAAAGTCTGAATTCATCACTGGATGCGAAAATTTTAATATGTAGATTGCCAATTTATGGAGAATAATCGATGAATTTGCGTCATTTCTCTTTCTTGTGCCATTTTATAAACATCGTTGGGGTCCACATGGACCTAAAATTGGGAAAACACGACATTACTATTAAAACTTCATATAATGAGTAAAGAACACAGTACAGAATGAGAAAAATGATAAAAGTGAGCTCGAAACTTCATAGAAAGAAATGTCCTAAGCTCTAAAAATGACGAGAAAGGCAAAAGGCTTTATGCAGAGTCGTTATGACGTATGATTAGCGTCATACTAAAGGCCTGGCTACTGCAGGAAACCAGGGGCGGATCCAGAGGGGGGCGATCGGGGCGATCGCCCCCCCCCCACAAGAGGAAACTTTCTTATTTTATATATAAATAAACCCATCCATAACAAGTTTGGAGCTCTTAAAAGTAGCAGTATTACCGCCGACCGCCCCCCCAGAAGTCCGTCCTGGATCCGCCCCTGCAGGAAACATATATTAGACGAACTCTTTAGTATGGCACTAATCACGCGTCAGAATGACTTTGCATAAGGCTCAAAATGTTTAAACATAATAATGCTTCAGTTCCGCGGAGACCTCAGGTTAGCGTTACAAGGCTAAAAGACCTCGATCAAGTCTGTGTCTATTTTTGATTGCAACTACAGAAATAACTGTGATGCTTTATTTTTTTACAGTTGTAATTGAAACAATAGAACGAAAAAGAAAGAGCTTAACTTACTTAGTTAAAACTTTGCCACAGGTTCTCCTTATTGAAAAATAAAAAAAAAAGAGTTGCAATATTATACAAAAGGATAAAAAGAAAACTACAGAGTAAAGCTTTATTATTTTGCCAATGTGAAACTCGCCATTATGGAGAGAAGGTAAAAATCACGGAAAGTGTGTTGAAATTATACTGACAAAATGAAATTATTTAATAACTCCGAATTCGTCTGTACCTGAGAAGGTTTAAATCAACGCATTGCTTGTAACCCTGCAGGATGGTCTAGTTGCTACCGCACGCGCCTTTTACACGGGTTCTCGTGTTCGATTCCTGGTGGGTAAGCACTAAATGCATTACAGTGGTTCAAGTTCCATATTAAACTGTATATAAGAAAACTTGAGGAAGGAGTCTGGAGAATATGGGATGAAAATAAATGTTAGAAAGACGAAAGTCATGATAGTTCGAACGAAGAGGTCGGTCTGAAATATAGAAGTAGGAGGGGAGAAAATAGAACAGGTGACGAACTTTCAATACGTGGGTAATATTATTAGCGATAATATGAAGTGTGATAGCGAATAAAATCAAGGATAGGAATGGCGAAAGAGGAGGAAAAGCTTGTTTTGTGAGACCTTGAATTAAGAGTTGAGAAAAAGACTCTCAAAATATTTCCTGTAGAGAATTGTACTGTGTGAATCAGAAACATGGACATTACGCATAAAAAAGATGACAAACGACTAGAAGCTTTTGAAATGTGAGAGTGGAGAAGAATTGAGAGAAGTAATTGGTTCGAGCGGAAAAGAAATGAGGGGTGTTTGAAATGGTGTGGGAGAAAATAACAATTGTAAATACTATTAAGAGGAAAAGAAACTGGTTAGGACATTGGCGCAGAAGAAACTGTATCATGAGGGACGTGCTAGAGGGTATGGTGGCAGGAAAGAGAGGGAGGGGGCGAAGGAGGCTACAATTAGTGGACGATATTAGAACAGAAAAATCGTACGTGAAGACTTAGAGGTAAGGGGAAGCATGGAAGCTTCTCAGTTCCGGCAAGTGGCCTTGCAATAATGGCAGAATAACTATGATGATGACACGTCTTACACAACCTCGTTACTAAAAATGGACATTAAACATAAAAGAACAAACAACATACCTCACAATACAAGCCTATTATTGAACATAAATTATTACTTTTAGTTCACGTCTATGGCCTTTACGCAAAAGGAGACGGATGACTAATGAAAGTGAACGCTGGTTAAATGAAATTTTTGTAATCTCCCACAGGGAATTGAACCTGGAACCATGTAAATCAAAGGCACACGTACTAGCCACTACCTTAACGTGGAGGGGTGAATGAATTTTCAAAATTTTGCTCATCATACTGAATTATTAGAAAACTAGTAGAGAAGATAAACCTCTGATGCCAAATGTTTTTTCTACTCGAAAATTTTTAAGTTTTACGTCCCACGATTATGCCGTCTAAGCTAAAGGAGACGGTGATGATGAGAAATGAATGAAGAAAGCTGACGGAAACGGGAGAGCCCGAGAGAAAACCTACGCAGACGGTGTTTGTCCACAACAAAGCTCACTGAGCGCGATCTGGAATCGAACCAAGAACCCCGTGCACCAGAGGTTAACGCTCTACCACTGAGGCACCGCGGCCCCCTTTTCCTACTCGATTTCTTCCTATCAAAAACGCAGCACGAAAATCGTTGTTTATACGAGGGTGGCACGGTGGCTCAGTGGTAGAGTGATTACCTCTGGTGTGTGGGGTCCGTTGTTCGATCCCCGGCCAAGTAAGTTTGTGGTGGACAACTTCCCCCATGTATGTGGGTTTTCTCGGGGTACTCCCGTTTCCTCCCACATTTCATTCCACCAATTCTTCTATCATCAATCACTTGCTTTAATCATCGTCTCCCTTAGCCTAAAAAGACATAATCGTGGGACGTTAAACTAAAGATTTCATTTAATTCATTTTCCTTGTTTATACGAGATTATTGTTAAAATTCATCCTGATTATTATTATTATTATTATTATTATTATTATTATTATTATTATTATTATTATTATTATTATTATTATCATCATCATCATTAGAAAGCATTACACCATATAGAAAAATGTAGCGATAATATTTGATGTTAACCCTATGGTATATATGTATTAAAGAGTTTACCCATATAGAAAGTTCACACGCATTCTGGAAAGTAATTCAGATCGCTATAGTATGATTAAATGGAGAAATAATCCTTCAAGATAGCACGAATGGCAGGAGGAATTCATAAACCACCTTCAAGCGAGGGAGCAAAATATATTATGTTCCCCCTGGTGAATTGTCATGATCTCTCACATCTGACGTGAGACAATCCTCTGGAAGAGAACTAAAAATGCATCCACGATTTCAAAACATTCATTTATAAACCAGGCTGGCAGATGACCTATTGCCTATGTTCTGCTTATCAACGCCTTCACAGTTCATATTCTTGACCTATAGACCCCCTAGGCCACAAAAACACTCCAGAGGTTGCCGCTGATTGGCAGTTGCTCACGTGCAATTGAAACTGAATCTACTTTTTTTTTTAATGAAATTCTGGTAAGGATTGCCTGGCTATAGAATGTATCGGGAAGAGAGAGGATCCAGTTTATGTTAAATGATCAGAACTAAAAATGGAAGTTCTGATTTTGAGTATATATATATATATATATATATATATATATATATATATATATATATATATATATATATAAAATAAAAAGTACAATGGAACTTTACAAGACACATTTGATAACAGAATAGTTTAATAGTAACATACATGTTTTCGTAAACAGATTACCGACCAGTGGTGTGCAAAGAATTTCATTAAGAAGGCTTTAAGCTCCCAAGTTCATATATTTTCAGAAATTTTCTTTATATATATATATATATATATATATATATATATATATATATATATATATATATATGGCAAATTTATAATTTTTCATAATATCTTGTTGAAAGGAGGTTAAATCACAAAATCCTCCCCTTATGCATACGCCACTGTTTCCCACAATAAATAAACAAATGTAAATACCACGAGTATGAATTATGAGTGAATTGACAATGTATGATGAAACTGAAATGACCTCGAGAAAGCACATGCACACTGTGTTGGTGATTTCCTGAGGTTACAAGATGTGACCTTACACGCTTCACCGAGATATATTCTACATGTGACCCATGATAGGATGCAGTGCAGTATCCACTTTTGCAGATAATTTAATTCATACCAAAGGCTGTACGAAAAGAAAATACCGCTAGAGTCTCGTGAATTGAAGATTTCTCACACCGCCTTTCTGGGTACTGTTCATTTGTTGTCAATACTGCAAGTACAGGTCTTATAGTATTTTACAAGATGAATTTGACTCCTAGTTGAATATCTGCATCTCAGTTCCGAGAGAGAGCTTTTGCTGATATTACAATACTTATCAGATTGCAAACAATCTCTGGATACGAGTGATACGAGCGTGGAAATAATTGATTTGATTTGATTTTGAGTTTAACGTCCCTTTCAGCAGGGAGGCTATATAAGACGGAACATACTGATTAACGCAGAATCCGAACCACATGAACTCCCGCCGGGAATCGAACCCGGGTCTCCCACGCGAAAGGTGTGCACACTAACCGCTTAGGAGCGTGGAAAAAAATCAGGGAAGGTTCACTTTGATTTAACTCTAGAAACATAAAATAAAATGAAGCTATAGTTTATATACAAACCTAAAACGTACTAAATAAAAAGATATCGATTTGCTAGTACTCATTGTATTCTCTTCATACTTCCACACTTTACGCCAACCAGTAAGTTACACCTCCAAAATTATAAAGTTGTTACAAAAAATAGATTTGATAGACGTAAATACGTTGGTACATACTAGCTTTAAATTTTCTATAACAATTCTATGGATTTTGTTTCTTCTGCCTACAATGTCATCAATATCGAAATGAATCAAGTTCCTTTTTCATTCCATTAGTTTCCAGTAAATCAAGAAGCATTCGAAAGCAAAGTGCGACTTTTCAATGCACAATAATATTAATAAACTGATGTGGCATAGAAAGCGTAATAAATAACTTTAAATTTCTGATGTATTGGGTTGGAGAGATTGAATTGTCCAATTTACATTTGTGGAGAAATCATCTTCTGTAATGCAGCAAAGGAGTGGTATCAGGTCGCGCTTTCGTCATCACAAACTGTGTATGTGTTTAGAAAACAGAAAGGTGTGACAAATCAGTCAGGAGGCAATGTACAGTCACCCACATAAGTACCTGGCCCCCTGACTGTTACAATTCCATTACTTGGGGTCCACGTACTTATGTGGGTGACTGTACTCCTTGAACAGGACCCTTTGAAAGTACACCATTGAGAGTATACAATTACGATAGATTTTCTTGTAGAAGTTCGAACTGGAAGAGGGGCCACATTAACTCAGTGCAGAGTTGGCGTGGGTCAATGAAAACTTGACCCACGACCCACTGACCCACCACCCACGGTGACCCACTGTGACCCACCACCCACCATGAACCACTCATCCACTGTGACCTATTCTGACTCACCAAAATCCATCGTCATCAACTCTGAACACGATTCACGGCCTCTTCTGTACTGACTAAAGAGTTTACACTTGTAATAAAACATGACTGTGAAATTCACTAATCGGAGTTTGAATTTCTAGTCAATCGCTCAAGCACCGCTCTGTCAGAATAATGGTGGATCTGATCTTTATGATATAAAATGGTAAAGTGTTTGTCAGTGAGGAAATTGAAACAGTTCGAGGTGAGGGGAAATTAGTGTGTGTGTAAAATATACTAGCACTAAGAGAGTATTCTCGCAAGTGTTAATTTCTGAACGCATTGCAAAAGAAACTTCTATTAGCAGGAAAATACCCCTGTACAATATGGAAAAGCTTATGGTTTCTCAGTTCACAGTATTTTTCTCACAAAAGACTTGAAAAATCAGTTTTTCATAGGGTATAAAGGTACTCGGGTACCCTATGTGAGAGCATCTCCTATAAAGTATGCTCATAATTGTAATTTGTGTAATCACTGAACACCACGTTAAATTTAAGTTACAAATATGCATAATTGCAATTATTATGAATATTTATTCAAAGTAGTTTACCTAAAGCAAAGAAGAGACTTATTAAAAAATAGGTACAAAGTTGAATAGCACAAATAAGCCATTAGTAATACAAGTAGGCCTATATATTTTCTATAGTTCGTAATTTTCCTCTTTAAAACAAACCTGAAATCGGGTTTATTTCCTGTTGGTAACATTTTCGTGGTAAATCATCCGCAGCGGAATGGTGTCCATCCTTCAACCAAGAAATAAATAGCTCGTCGACTTTGAGCTTGTCTAGCGGTGGGACATTAACATTGATGAACAACAAGTTAGACAATGTTTGAGCACTTAGTCTATTTCTAATATCAGTCATCTGTAAATTCATAAGGGGAAGTCCCCGTTCGCACTCTGTCGTGGAAATTGATAATACTTCTACCCGATTTCTGCAACTCCTCTTGGACAATCTGCTTGTTAGACTTAAGTCTGATAACGATTTTCCTTGGTCAGGTTTGAAATACTCAGCAAGAAGTATCATCTCTCTACCACCATACAACATCTTTTCCATATCGACCATGTCAGTTGGCAATGTCGACTCATGGAGAACAGAAACTTCATCTACCACGCCTTCGATAGGGAATCTTGTGAATATATTATCAATTAAAGCCTGATGAACTGAAGATTTCTTATTTGTTTATAAATTTATTTTTTGTAATTACACATGAAGGTTTGATGAAATTACGAAGTTCCCTCTCCCGTCTAGAAAGCGAAAGAGATTCACCTCTGGTTCCTGGAAAGTGTTCAGAGGTGAATGGGAATTTCTCTCCTTCTTCCCCTTCAATTACCACACTGCTGTTTGCCATGTGCCAAATTACGATGAATTTCAATTAAATTATCATAGTATAATTATTTCCTTGTTGAATTATCAATACTTTTCAGTGGAAAAAAGAATGAAATTTGAAAGTTCCAAATCAAGGTAAGTAGACCAACGTAAAGGGAAAAAAGTGTGAAATTTTCCATATAATTATGCGTACAATCCAAACTTAAAATTTCCGTGTAATTAAGCTTACAGTACAAATTTTATGCCTATTTTTCTCACAACTTTATGGGTTGATTGCCCTGTGCTGTAAGCGCTCCATATAATAAACATAAGCTTCAGCAATTATTATAACAGAAATCAATGGATATATGAAGCCAAGCACTGTATTTTTTGTTTCTGATTTTTTTCTTAAATAAAATCGATCGTTTTCGATCATTTTTACAAACCAACTCACTACCAATTTTCCATATATAGAAAGAGGAGAATTTAAAGGAGAATTTAAAAATATACTAGGACACATTTTGTTTATTTTCAATAAAGAGTTAATACACTGAATTTCAGCTCAGTAAGTATAACGGCTTGCGAGATACTAATTTTTTTTCCGCAAAAATTCGGATCCTCACCCTCCTTAGGATATGTAGCTTTTATAATGAAAATAATACAACATCCCAATTTGGATTAAGGCCTAACTACATACCAAAAGTAATTTCGTTTGACTTTGCAATTCGGCCGTGATGATCAGGCACACATAGTTACATTCAATTTTTTTATATAATAATTTATATATTACAGTGATTCAAAAATGTATTTTTTCCAGTAGTTAGCTCCTCTAAAAACGCACAGATCTCGAAAGCCAAGTAGTAGTATAAGTCTATTTGTTATTATTAGAATTAAAAATATCAATATCCAAAAGCGCCTGAAATTCTTTTTTCACTTGGTTAGATATACTCACCTCAGGTAAGTAGACAGAAACAAGTGGAAAAGAAAGGGAAATGAAGGTCTTGGAAGTAAAACGAAGATAAATTTACCAGTCTTCAGAAGATACTATCTACAATGCAGTGACCAGAGAGGGTCGGTAGATCATACTGAGTCGGTGGTCGCAGTGGGTCACGGTGGGTGGTGGGTCGCAGTGGGTCATGGTGGGTGGTGGGTCACAGTGGGTCATGGTGGGTGGTGAGTCACATGCCGTTGATTCACGACCCACTGACCCACTCAGAAAACTTGACCCACTTGGCCCATTGACCCACTGACCCACTCCATCTCTGACTCAGTAGTAGAGCGCTTCCCTCTAGTGCCTGCGGTCCTTAGTTTGATCCCCGGTCAAGTAAGTTTGTGGTGGACAACATTGTGTCCATTGTTTTTTCAGGGTACTCCCGTTTCCTCCCACTTTCTCATTCCACCAATTATTCCTTCATTATTCATTTGTTTTAATTATCGTACCCCTCAGCTCAACGGGCATAATCGTGTCACTCTGGGTAAAAAAAAAGTAAGACATATTTGAATTACTTTGTCGATCATTGATAGAGGTCTCTCTCCCTCTGGCGCGGGAGATCCGAGCTCGATTCCCGGAGAGAGCTCATTTACTTCGAATTCCACGTTAAGCTGTAGGTCCATGTTTCACATAGCCTCGCTGGTGAAACGGACAGTAAACGCAACTCAAATCAAATCAAAATCGATAATTCATAGTTTAGAAATCTACCCGTATACTCATAAGTTTACACTATTTTTTAGTGTTTTGTAATAAGTTTGTCAACGTAGTTTACATGTCATTCCATTTCATCTGGGAAAACATTAAGTATTAAATTTCAAGAATTTTAATCTTTAAGGCTATCTTAGTTGAAGTACTTTTCTATAACTTTCAGAAACAAAGTTAACTAGTGAAAACATTTCGTTAAGTATTGATTTTCTCTTTAATGAATTAATTACTCACTTTTTAATGAAAAATGTCGTCATGCATTCGCATGTCGTCATGCACAGCAGTTTTCTAAACTTATTGATTGTTCACAAATAACGTAATTCACTATCATTCACGTTGTATATTAAAAAAAAAAATATGTTTTGAAGATGAGCCATGATGATCTGCACAAATTATTGTTCCTAGATTAATAAACATAGAAGAAAAGACATATTTACTATGTCATTCATTTCTGACTTCCCGAGTTCACGTTTCTACGTAACCAAGTTATCACAAATGTTGTAATGTAACACGTGGAAAGCTGCAATAACTTCCGGAATTTACAAATGTTGGCAGCAATCATTGTGTATTTACATAATGTAAAATCATTTTGCATCATGTGATCCACCTCTAAGACGCCAATTCGTTGTTGAATATCGCACGACAACTAGGAAATTGGAACATTCTTTAATTCGCTAAAATAATGAGATAACATTTTCTCTTGCTTACATAATAAGCTGACACTCATCAATACAGGATGCATTTAAGAGCATTTCTTACGTGTAGCAGTAGTGTAGGGAGAAAATTTATTAGTCTGTAAGAACAAAACAATGAAGTTCTGATTTAACCGATTAGTTTGGTGCGGGTGGCTCCGAATTCGATTCCCGATAGAAACCCTCTTAGGCAGGGCCGGATTTCCCAATAGGCCCGGTAGGCCCGGGCATATGGGCGCAAGCTCCAAGGGGGCGCACGGCCGAGAGAAAAAAAAATAAAAAAATATCTAGAAATAAAAATAAATAGCCATAACTTAACATATTTTTTGAATTGATTAAAAAAATCAGGCTAATAAATCATTCTGATTTTGAAGTTCATTGGAACAAATAATTGTTGGTAAAGTTCACCAATCTTTTGTTAATACATTAACGGTATTTTGTTAAGCCCAGAACTAAGTAAATTCCTCAAGAAACTTGCAATGATAAAATTGCATCGTGGAGTGGTGTTTAAGCAATTAAAATATAGGCCTGATATAATTTTTTAATAAAGGTTTTTAGGAAAGTAACTTTAACCAGACTAGGGGACGGAAAAAATTATTCGGCCTAGGGGTGCCAAAATGCTAAATCCGGCCCTGCTCTTAGGCTATAAGGCTTATTAATTGAGCACTTGAGCTGTAGCCAAAGTAAATTAGTTTCCGTTTAAAACCAATCCTTTCGTAATAAAAATAATCGTACCAAAATAAGAACAGCATTTATCTTTTTGTATCTGTACCCTCAGTTAGGCTCTTCGTAACATATTTTAAAAAATGCTAATTAAACGTATTTCGAAACACAGACATGAGCATTATCTAAAAAAAAAAATGTTTTTACTTATATCTTCTAGGCTAATGGACAGCTATAACAAATTACGGTCAAATAACTTACAAAAACATCAAAATCTTTTAGTTTAACGTTCCACGATTATGCTCTTAAGCTAAGGGAGATAGATGATCAAGGCAAGTGAATGATAATGGAAGAATTGGTAGAATGAAAATGTCGAAGGAAATGGGAGTATCCCGAGAAAACCCACAGATACGATGTAGTTCACCACAAGCTCAGTTCGGTGGGGATCGAACCACTGACTACGCGCCAGAATTAAGTGGTCTACCAGTGAGAAACCGTGCCTCCACGGAAACATGAAACGGAAGACATAGGGTCAATCTATTAATTATTTTTTTTAAAAAAAGAATGCAAAACAAGTATTATTCTTGTGCAATAAACAGATGCAATTTTGTTATGCATAGGAAGAATTATGTCTTAACTAAACTAATATCACAGAAAAAAAAAACTAGAAATGTCGGAAAACATGAAAACAGATAAAAGTGACACCTGGTGGCAAGCGTGGATAGCTTTCTGCTGGTTATGATAGCAAGGATAAAAACAAGTTGCGCCTTATGCAGAGTTGTTCTAACGCGTGATTAGCGCCATACTAAAGAGTTCATCTAACATATGTTTCCTGCAGTAGTCAGGCCTTTAGTATGACGCTAATCATACATCAAAATGACTCTGCATAAGGCCTGTTAAATCTACATACCATCGCATCATATAATATTTGCTATTGGACAAGAAGGAGGATTAGTCTTTAAAACATTAAATTTTGCCATTGTAACCATTTGTTTCTTTGTGACTTTTCTTTTAAATTTTACCTTCTAATACGAAGATGAGTTTTACAGCACTTAGCTACCGTATGCTTATTTTTAACACGTACTGAATATTTTTAACATTACGATTTTTCCTCAATACCAACAGCGGTGACCCTAAGATCTCTTTTAACGTCAACCAATGTCATCTCTGAGATGTTTTATCTAAATGTGTTGAACCACGTTGTCACTGCGTGATTCGTGTATAACAATTTATTTTGGAGTAAAACTAGACATTATTTACTGTATATACATAGAAAGAATAAATTAAAATATTTTCAAAGGTTTGGAGATAGAGTTGCCAGATCTTAGCCGCCCTCCGGAGTAAACGGGTTCAAAATCATTCCACGGGACTACGGGCCTATAAAATAAACCTACGGACTTTTCAAGTATTAAATTACTTATAATTAGTGTGCCCACGAGACAATAAATAATATATTCGTGTTTCATCTCGTCACGTCTCGTATTGTAAATTTATGTACCAAATTTCTCAAAAGTAAATCCCCACGTTAAGCGGGTTTGCATATCCAGGCTCCTAACGATCACTCTAACCCCATTCATTTCACAGATTCAACCTGTTGTATATAGGTTATTAGGACGTAAAATTGAATATAATTTATACGAAAAAGACTTTTATGCATTGCAAGACCTGTAACTGCCAAATATTCACCACAAAACTTATAGTCGTATCGACATAAACAAAAAGAAGTGTGGAGCAGGAAACTACTTTACCCAAAAGTCAAAAGAGACTCAATGAAGACATACGAACTGGTCGAGCGGTTTGGGTCACTAGTATAGTTGTTTTTTTTTTCTTTTCTTTTTTTTTTTCAAAGCGTGTTCCTATTTTCATCAGAGGACTGAGAACATTTCTTTAAATAAATCTTTGGCAACTACTTTTCTCTCAAATTCCATTAGAAGGAAACATTATATGAATTGCAAATCTAAAATCCACAGCTGAGAACAAAATATTATGTTCGATATTTCATTATTATCCTTTGATTTGTAATGAAAAACTAATTATAAGCATTGACGATTTCAGAAGATTCTCCCCCGGTAATGGTCAATATATGAATGAGAGAAAACTGATAAAACATTATTAGTCCACTTTGAGCATGATTGAAGATAACTTATGGCCACGAAGGGGGAAATTTATGTCGACAGAGTCTCAAATTCTCCCACAGTTCATGCTCTGAAATCATCAGTTTAAAAGGTTTCCTTAACAAATAGAATATTACATTTATTTCTCGTTCTACGTTTTGAAATGGAAAAATCATATTTTTAAAGTGAATTATAATATGATAAGCATAAAGATTTATAGAACTAATGAAGTAAATATTCTTGTGTAAGTTATCGATTTCTAATCAGATTAAAACTCAAATATTCGTTTGCATCGCACTTTAAAGTAAAACTCTCTCTTTTTATAATTCTTACTGAAAAGTATGTTTAACTCCAATTACTTAATCAATATTTTTAATAATATATTTTTATTGTAATACTTTTACTATTCAATGTTGTATACACTACATTTCCCAAAGCAAAACCTTGCAAATGTATAGTGGACTAGTGAATATTATCAAATAAATCATCATTTTGTTTACGTAAATACTGCATCGCCTCATTTGAAACTTCGTACTTTAAATAATAATAATAATAATAATAATAATAATAATAATAATAATAATAATAATAATAATAATAATAATAATAATAATAATAATAATAATAAAATCATAGCCATACCTTTATCAGAATTTCAGGCTTAGTCAGTAAATGAATTCAACGTGGTCTCTATTCGAAGTTCTATTTAATCGAATCCGATAGAAATACAAAGAGAAACTTCGAGAACAAGTAAAAGGAAAATGCTACTTTGGTGGGATTGGAAGTAACTTTTAGGAGTTCTTTACAATTTACAAACAAATGCCTTGGACACTTTTTTTTTCTTTTCTTTAAGTTAACTTATTCGCCGAACGTATCTGAGTAACTTGTCTCTATTTTCTACTCGGTTATATATGTTTTACAATCATTTCCGTTAATCTTGAACGACAGGAACACGAATACAAAAACATCTAAGAGAATTAAAATTCTAAACTCCCGCCCGGGAGTCGAATCCGGGACCCCATACACCGTAGGCACACGTGGTAGCCACTAGACCAGCGGGGAAAGCAAGTGAAATGCATTTTGTAGTATCTGAAGTTTACACCTATTTCATCCTGCTGTAATAATGTTTACCGTATTCGTAACTTTGAGGAATGATATATGTTATTCATATAGGTTCTATTACATATTCGTTCATAAATATTATATAAATTATCAGAATTATTCATGATCTTTCATAAAAATTCACTGGTGCATGCGCAGTAGAAACAGAAGAATGCAGTTTACTGATATTAGTCAGAGTGCAAATTTCTAACAGGCTATCAGAATTCCCTAATGGAAAGTAGTGGTTCCCAACCTGGGGACGCGCAGCTTCCTCCTGATTAAGCATGAAGTGTGAGTAAAGGGGCGAAAGCTACTGGCAGAAATGAATTGTGAAATAAATTATTATTATTATTATTATTATTATTATTATTATTATTATTATTATTATTATTATTATTATTATTATTATTATTATTATTATTATTATTATTATTATTTGTCATACCGCTAAATCAATTTCTTCACTGCTTTCTCGTCACAGCCCAATACCCAAGCGATCTGAATGAGAGTTTGTTCCACTTTTACTCGACTATAATTTCTCCTCGCAGACTAACAGATAGTTCTCTACAGCCTTTAGAGCTAGGCATTTTGACAACTTGTAGAAATTTGCATTGTGATTCGTATTAGCAATGACAGTAAAGTGGATCTTTCTGTTTCTACTGTGCATCATCAGCATCATTATATCAGAAGTATTCCGCCATTACCAGCGGGTCACTTACCGCAGCTGAGAAGCTGCCATGCTCCACAATCTTCTGTTAACCTCTCCATCTTCATATACGATTTTTCTGTTTTGATATTATGTTTCAATAGACTAATTATGTTTCTATATAGTCTAATTCGTCCTCTCCCTCTCTATCCTGCCACCATACCCTCTAGCACATCCCTCATGATACAGTTCCTTCTTAACCAATATTCCAACCAGTTTCTCTTCCTCTTCTTAATAATATTTTTCTCCTTCCTTTTCCAACCCTCTCATTCGTTTTCCTCTCGAACCAGCTATTTCTCTCCATTCTTCTCCAGTACGAAGTACGAAGTACGAAGTTTCAAATGAGGCGATGCAGTATTTACGTAAACAAAATGATGATTTATTTGATAATATTCACTAGTCCACTATACATTTGCAAGGTTTTGCTTTGGGAAATGTAGTGTATACAACATTGAATAGTAAAAGTATTACAATAAAAATATATTATTAAAAATATTGATTAAGTAATTGGAGTTAAACATACTTTTCAGTAAGAATTATATAGAGAGAGGATTTACTTTAAAGTGCGATGCAAACGAATATTTGAGTTTTAATCTGATTAGAAATCGATAACTTACACAAGAATATTTACTTCATTAGTTCTATAAATCTTTATGCTTATCGTATTATAATTCACTTTAAAATTATGATTTTTCCATTTCAAAACGTAGAACGAGAAATAAATGTAATATTCTATTTGTTAAGGAAACCTTTCAAACTGATGATTTCAGGGCATGAACTGTGGGAGAAATTGAGACTCTGTCGACATAAATTTCCCCCTTCGTGGCCATAAGTTATCTTCAATCATGCTCAAAGTGGACTAATAATGTTTTATCAGTTTTCTCTCATTCATATATTGACCATTACCGGGGGAGAATCTCCTGAAATCGTCAATGCTTATAATTAGTTTTTCATTACAAATCAAAGGATAATAATGAAATATCGAACATAATATTTTGTTCTCAGCTGTGGATTTTAGATTTGCAATTCATATAATGTTTCCTTCTAATGGAATTTGAGAGAAAGGTAGTTGCCAAAAATTTATTTAAAGAAATGTTCTCAGTCCTCTGATGAAAATAGGAACACACTTTAAAAAAAACGAATACTCCCTTCAAGGTTTGAACACATAAACTTCTAATGGATAGACTAGTGACCCAAACCGCTCGACCAGTTCGTATGTCTTCATTGAGTCTCTTTTGACTTTTGGGTAAAGTAGTTTCCTGCTCCACACTTCTTTTTGTTTATGTCGATACGACTGTAAGTTTGTGGTGAATATTTGGCAGTTACAGGTCTTGCAATGCATAAAAGTCTTTTTCGTATAAATTATATTCAATTTTACGTCCTAATAACCTATATACAACAGGTTGAATCTGTGAAATGATTGGGGTTAGAGTGATCGTAAATGTTTTCACAGTTAGGAGCCTGGATATGCAAACCCGCTCAACGTGGGGATTTACTTTTGAGAAATTTGGTACAAAATATGTAACTAATTCATTGTATGGTCCATAGAACCCAAAGGATCAATGGAGGGCCGCGGTGACTCAGTGATAGAGCGTTCACCTCTGGTGCTTGGGGTCTCGGGTTCGATCCCAGCCCCTGCCAAGTGAATTTTGTGGTGGACAAACACCGTGTGCGTGGATTTCTCCTGGTTCTCCCGTTTCCTCCCATTTTCTTCATTCCACCATTTCATTCATCACTCATCATCACCGTCTCCTTTAGCCTAACCGGCATAAGCGTGGGACGTAAAACTCAGGAATTTCATTTCATTTTCATTTTCCAAAGGTTCAATGCCACGTTCACAAAACCTCTCCATTGACTTCTATTCTTTGCTAACTGGATCCAATTTCAACTTCATATTCCCATTTCTGCGAAATCCATTTTAATATTGTCCTCCTATCTGCGCCTAGGTCTTCCTAATGGTCGTTTTCCGATTGGATTTCCAGTTAAAACTTTGAAAGTGTCCCTACTTCCTTCCATTCTGGCTACATGACGTGTCTACCTGACAATGTCAGCCTTCATGATTCTAACGATATTTGGAAAACAGTATAAAATATGTAGTTCCTCATTATGAAGTTCCGCGAATCCCCATTTCGTTCCTCTTGGGTCCGAATATTCGTCTCAGGATCTTGTTCTCAAATACTTTCAGTGTATGTTCTTCCCTCAGAGTAAGGGAGCATGGGGAAACATATAAAAATTATCGTAAACGAGCGATTTTAGTGTCGAAACCATAGTTCTAGGAGGGGGCGCGGTGGCTCAATGGTTGAGCGTTCACCTCCGGTGCTTGGGGTCCCTGGTTCGATCCCAGCTCGTGCCGTGTGGACTTTGTGGTGGACAAACACCGTACTCGTGGGTTTTTACGGGGTTCTCCCGTTTCCTCCCACTTTCTTCATTCCACCGTTTCACTCATTTCTCATCATCACCGTCTCCTTTAGCCTAACCGGCATAATCGTAGGACGTAAAACTTAAAGATTTCATTTCATTTTCATAGTTCTAGGAATCGTTTAGATAAATGGTGATGCTTTTAAAGTCCAAGTTCAGCTCCCATTAGCATCCTTGAGCGGGGTGAAATATTGACATGAAAAAATAAGCGAGAACGCCAAGTTTCCTAAGTCGATTGGTGACAGTTAAGTCCAAAGTTCAACTCCTATTAGCTATAAGATCCCATAGTGGCCTTAGGGGTTAGGAAAGGGAAAATATTTAAAAGTAGTCAAAAATGATCGATATTAGTGCTTAATACTTAGTTTCTGGGGCTACTGAAGTAAATCGTGATACTTCCGGTACTTTAAGCACACGTTTGGTCTCCATCAACATGCCGAAAAGGGATGACATGAAAAAAATAATCGAAAAAGATTGATATCGGTGTCGAATCAATCCTTTTTGGGGTCGCTAAGTTGGATAGTGAAAGTACAATTCGACCAACCAGCAAATCCACAATGAGGTCCCTTTCAAAATCTGTCAAATGTTGGTAACGTTGTTACACACGAGCTCGTGGCATTTTTCTTGATCTTTCGCACTGCTCAATAATTGTATGACGCTATGATCGCCACATATATACCCAATTAGACCTGATAACACGGTCTCGTGGTGACAACACTAATCCACTCTGGTGGCCATTCTAGCCGTTATAGATCATTACAACTCTAGTATTTGGCGATGTACGAAGTTACATCCACATTGGACCATTCCTTCCAGGTACATAAATTTGTTGTCAGTCAGTGTATTATTATTATTATTATTATTATTATTATTATTATTATTATTATTATTATTATTATTATTATTACGAATATTAATGGATAACTGAGAATTCAAGAGTATAATAAGGATATGACAAAAGGCAAGTAAGACCAACGAGCTGGAAGGGGGGACTGAAGTATGCAGCACTTATGACGGGTGCCTGTTAAACAAGATTGGGAACCACTAATATATGCATATATGTATCTATATTTGGATGTAAGTGTGAGAATGTATATTCCAGCGTAGCTCTGGGATGTCTGGAGCAATTTCTACCAAACTTGAAAGACATATGACTTACAATCTGGGAAAAGAACAATGGAAGGGCAACACCCTAAAGGTAGAGACCTGTAAGGGCCGAATTTTTCGGCCCGAGCCCAATCCAGCCCGAATGTACCTAGGCCCGGCCCAGCCCGGGCCCGAAAAGATTGGAGATTTTCGGCCCGAGCCCGGCCCGGCCCGATAAGTTATTTAAAATTCTTGGCCCAAGCCGGACCCGGGCCCGAAAAGTTTTAAAAGTCTCATTTTGTAACATTTTTCACGGGCACACTTCTTCAACGTTTGCCTTCATTCTAATTATTGTTTAACGAAAGTCAATAATTATTAAAGAATTGCAATTAATCGGCCCTAGTCCGGCCCGACTTGAAGAGAAATCAGTGTCGGCCCGCCAAGCCCAGTCTGGCCCAAAGAAATAACAGAGTCGGCGGCCCGGGCCGGGCCGGGCCGGGCTTCGGGCCTCGGGTTGAGCCCAGCCCGTGCAGGTCTCTACCTAAAGGGTGGAAGCTGGCAGGGGTGACATGTAGGCTTAAAAATAATCCAAAATCACTGATATAAGTGATTAGTGCAGTCCATAGCTTTTGGGGTCATGAAATCAATAATGATGCTTCTAATGTCGTGTAACATCAAGATGAGCCTCATCGGCAGAGGGGGTAGGAGTAGATGTGAAAAATATAATTTTAAAAGTGACTGCTGGTGAGATTATTGCCGAATTGATAGTTTTCGGGTTTGGAAAAATGGTGACCCGTTTGAAATGACTTTTGGAACACAATTAAAATCTAGTATCTACCTCAAGCTGGGTTTTCTAATTATATCAATTTCATTAAAGGGCGCATTCTGTGAGGATAGGATGTTTCAAAATGTATGCCAAAAACAGAGTATCTTCTGTATTTCTAGCATTACACTTTCACTGAAGTACGTGACCTAAGAGGGAAGGAGATTCAAGTATTTTCGATAAAACTATAATTTCCGTGCAAAGAACGGGCATCCTAGCAAGTATAAGATCAAAGCGAGAAAAAATATCAATGGAAAGTGTGTATTTATTTAATATAATTTTTGAGTATTACTTCTGCGAGCAACGCACTTTTTTAGATTGCATATATGTTTATGTTACAATTTAGTAATAATAATAAATGTATATCATGTCAAAGTCATATCAGGTGGTATATATACTAAGCTTCGATAAATTATTGTTTTATCACAACAAAATCCATGAGTATACAACATATACTTTAAGGTAAGTTGGGACCACTGTGGAGGCAAGTTGAGGCTAATAATACACTTTTGTACTGGTCATCCGTGATTTTTTTGGAATAAACCACAAAACAGTGCTTGAAGAATATTCATTTCACATGATTTGAGGAAGAAATGTGTCTAACGATTAATATTTTAATCGTTATAACATTTTTAACCTTTACCAATTAAAAATTAAGTCCTTTAAAATTTAAATGACTAAACAAAATGTAATAATTTTTAACGGGTTAATTTAACGTTATTTTTAACGGATTATTTATAAGCCTGGTAATTTTGTATTCGAATTATATAAAACCAAGATAGTCTCCCGCTGTTGTAATAGTAGTTGGGGCCACGGTAGCTCAGTGGTAGAGCGTTCACCTCTGGTGCATGTGATCCTCAGCTCTATCGCAGCTCGCGCCAAGAGAGTTTTGTGATGAACAAAAACCGTGTGCATGGGTTTTGTAGGAGTTCTTTCGTTTCCCCTCACTTTGTTCATTTCATTCATTTCTCATAATTACCGTCTCCTTTAGCCTTAGCCGGCATAATCGTGGGACGTAAAACTTAATGATAGAACGTACAAGCCTCTGTCCTGCCGGAAGGACTTCTGTGCATGAGCCGCCGTCCTGACGGCAAGACGCATCTCCTCAATGGAAAGAACGTGAGTTTGTCCCTCGGGAAGGACGAAAACCTTCCAGCAGTAGACATTTTAAAATCTACAATAAACAGTAGAAGAGTAGGTTTAGTGCTTTCCAGTTATTACAGAAGTTCGCTCTACTCCACACATTATTGGTGTTTGGTGGATCAAAATAAGGATCGTAAACGTACACACAATCATCTTTACAAAACATACCACCATTACTGAACTAACAGTCGTACAGACATGATTCTTTTGGCGCTAAAACTAAGTTTCATACTCTTTCCACCAGGAGAACTTTCCGTCCTCCTGGATGTATACAAAGTACTCTAATTTATAGATAAACATGGTAGGACTTTTAGGACGTTATGTCCTGCCGGAAGGACGTTGTGCGTTCTAAAGATTCCATTTCATTTTCTTGTAAAAGTAAAAAAGTGAATAGTTCGGTGGTAAAATAGCATCACCTCTTAAAAACACTTTTAACAATTAATTGTGCACATTTCTGTATTGTTCTCCACGTTGTACTTTTTCTTTGTACACCAACTTCTTTGTTCCATATTGATATATTCCGTATACTACGAAGAGATATAATCACATGTATTGACAAGTAAAGAAATTTGAATGAAGCGTATCTATTTTGAAACAAAACCGTACTCGTGTTTCTGAGATTACCTCAAATTTCTTTTGGAGGCGAGGCAAAACATATTACTCTCAAAGAAACGAGACCCTACTGACCATCTTACTCTCAAAGAAACGGGACAAGCAGATACGATCTGTGGATAGCTTCTTAACTATTTTAATGAGAACCTCCCCCCTTCCTTACGAGGACGCTACTTAAATCATATCTTTTAAGAGCATTATGGTGAACAAACCACCTGCTTTTTCTTTTTTTTTTTCACCTGGGAAAATATTTTTTAGGGGCTGAAAAGAATTAGATCTTTTTCCACATGGATTAATATGAGGAAACTGACAACAACATTGTAAGAATGGTAGAATACAGGTTGCCAGGTCCTAAATCCTATTCATCTGATCAGTGGATTGTTTGGTGCTTTGGTTAGAAGGGAAGAGGACAAAACAGTGCCGCCAACACCCATATTTTTTTTTAAAGAAGCCCTTAAATACTACACAAAGTTCACGTGATATCATAGGAATCGTAAGCTTGTTCACGTGATATCTGTTCCTTGCTTGGTACTCTATCATCATGAACCATTTCCCCTGACAAGCAAAAGCTTATTCACCAGTTCTTGTAGTTAAGTCCACGCGCTTTCAAAATAATAATAATGATAATAATAATAATAATAATAATAATAATAATAATAATAATAATAATAATAATAATAATAATAATAATAATAAACTTTATTTTTACGTGCTAAGAACAGCTAAAATACAGCACTTTGTCTTATTCTACATTATTTTAGCAATGAATATATAGTACAAGCGATAAAATTATGATTACATCTATAACATAAATTATTAATAATACAAACGCTGACAGTGTAGTGTACGTCAATTATTAAAACAAAGAAGTGTCAAAAATTAAAAGTAAAAAAATAAAAACTACTAACTGTAAGTTATATTTAAAATTCTAAAATAAAGGCTTATTAAAATACAAAGGTTTTGAACACTAATTTCATATCATAAACTTTATGTAAAAGATATAGTTAACTAATTTAGACTATTTAAAATACAAATACTTAAACCGTTTGTCTGTTAAACGTGAAATCACACACAACCGTAAATGAAAGATTTGAAAGCTAAAGTTAGGTTGGAACTCGGGCACTTTCAATTGCTATTGTAGCATTTTAATAGATAATAATAATAATAATAATAATAATAATAATAATAATAATAATAATAATAATAATAATAATAATAATAATAATAATAATAATAATAATAATATAATGCATTTGAAAAAATGGAGAACGAAAGAATAATGTAGCATGTTCTAAATATTGTCTATATTTAATCTGCTAATATACAAGAATTTTAGGAATGATCCAAAAAAAATGAATCAAAAGATTGCGATCTTGGCCAAGAATTTGATTTTGGATCAGGGACCACAAAATTTTTAAACGGCCCCTAAATTGAGTTTTCGTATTTTCTACGGAATAAGCACATCATGTTGAGAAGTGTTAGTTTGTTTTTGACTATATTATATGTAGCTCTCCAGATATAAAGTCCACAAGAAAATTTTTGCCTGAAATATATTGAATCTTTTGATCCAAAAACTAAAATAAAATTATATAGTGGTTTGTAAACAGTAATACCTGTTGTAAGTTGTCCATCTCTGTAGCTTTAGGACATGCTTAAGTTTCTGTGGAACCATGTCGAAATGGGAATGTGACATTCACACTCTCCAAATTGTTTGTTTGTGTAAATTATACATATTTTATGAAATCAGGTGCACGTATAGAAAATCGGAAAAACATTGAAGAAAAAACCTTTGGATAGATCAAAAAGAAAGTGAGAGGATTTTAGGAAGTTCTCACTTGGCTTGACAGGAGATACAACTCAATGGCAATATTCGGTTGGTTGGTTATTTTGGATTTCGATCTCCACAGTTTAACTTATCTGTAACAAATCTGATCCACCAATAATCAAACCTGGGTCTACTGTGTCGAGAGCTTTAACAGAGCTCAATTGGCCATCCTGTTTAGTGTTTACGACAATTTTCGGACTGTGGTTAGTCATCAAAGATTTTGTATATCTATTCTAAAATGGTCTTCCAGGTAGCAATACCTTTCATAGAAATGTTATCAAGGGAAATTTCCAGTGATGGTACAGAATCTTTGGTGTTAAACCAGTACCATGATTTAATTAGGTATCCTCTAAAAGCTCAGGTATATAAAAACAGAATCAACCAACGCACTGATCACGCACCACTCACTGGAATGTGCAGTATTTGGCCTACTACACTGTTTCTCGTTGCTGAGTTTCAGGAAGTATAGAAGAAAAATTTTGAATGACATCTAATATGCAATGGGCGAAAAGAGCAATTTGGCCTCGATTCATTAAAGGACTCTCATGAAAATGTGCTTCTCTACTTTGGACCTGAGTTCACAGTTCCTTCATCAGCAAAAGAGTGTTTCAATAAATAATTACATGAACCATGACATAGTTCATAAGCCAAAAGATTGCATATCTTCTTCGTGCAATCAGCAATTCTACCAGTTCTCATATTACAATATACATTGCTCTTTGTGAAAATTGCAACACACACACACACACACATACTACAGATTTCTTACATGACTATACAGAAATGATTACTATTTTAAGACTGTACAACACCTGTAATTTTGAAAAATCCGTGATATAATCAGAGTCTCTACACATCGTAGCATTGAATCGAAGAAGCGTTTGGCGTATTCCTGAACAATTGCCTATCACGCAGCCTGTATGTAAGTCCACAAGGCATTGCCACTGTCTGCTGGAGAACGGTGACGAACATGGTGGCAACCAAGTTGAATGTCAAGGCATCGTGCAGACCGGAGAAGAAGCAGTACTCGTTTTCCTAGAAGTAAGTTTTATCATTTAGTGATATAGTTATGTGGCCGGACATTACTCTGAAATAGGGCTTCCGGAGAAGGCTAAAGGAAATATATGATCTCGGCCTCTAGAAGTTTCCTGACATAGTGGTCACTGGTGACATTTCCTTCATTGTGTAATAACCACACTGTCATACCTGTCGCTGTGAGAATCGACAGCGCAAGCTCACAGATTGTGCTACCTATGATAGCGTCTAACACTATGCGGCAATCCCTATACGTTATGTTAAAGTAGAACTTGACTACAAACACTACTGTGCGGCAGTAACCTCATTGAGGCAGTGGTCACGGGCCTATTGTAGCCTAAGGTGTTTGTAGTTCTTGATAAATGAAAGAAACGACACAAAAGAAACGCGTATCGCCATTCCAACGGTCAGCAAACACTGTGGAACTGTCCTTATTGTTTGAATATGATGTTCGAAGCTACTGGAATTAGCATCGGAGCTTTTAGACATTGAACTGAGAGAATTTATTCAGCATCTTTTTCTTTATGTGAATTCTCGAAGTAGTTCCATAGTGACTTTGTTTCTTGGAATGTAGGTAAATCGCCTTCTCGTATGGAAGGATCGTTAAGACGTATGGTTTATAAAGATTGAAATTCATTTGATGAACATAATTTCCCCGTAATTACTCAAATTTACTTGTACATCATTTTCTTCTAATTCGAACCCTAAGTCGCTTTCTAATACTCGAGAACGTTAGATTCGTTTCATTTCGTGCAAATGGTTAGTCCACATAAGCGCCCAAGTGGCTGCCAGAAGAGACTCGCTTGCGCCATCTTGAATTTTAAACCACTTTGTGGATTATTCTTTCTTTTTTCTTCACTGATTTCTTTCTTAAATTCATTTAATTGTCATTTACTTCGTGAAAATTAAATTATTTTTTTTATTATTTTATGAAAATTAACTTTAGTATTTAATTTAATTATAGTTGTTTCGGCCAAGCCTTCGACCTGCCCTAGGTTAAAATCGTGTTTAATTAAAAGCTCTAATTATTTATATTTAATTTTCTTTCTTTAATTTCCCCACCAATCATTTTAAATGAAAGGTGAGATTTTCCTGCTACATCAATCATTTCCCTGTTAAATAAATATAAATAATTAATTGTTAAACAAATATAGTTTTATTGAGAAAATGTACAATAGAAGTTATAAAGTTTTTTTGGGGGGGGATGGTCTGGACACAATGGACCTACCGTGGGGTGGAGATAGATTCTTCAGTTTCCTGAGATCTAACGATTGGTATTTCTCTTGGTTAGACTTTTTGGGGACGCGGTGGCTCAGTGGTAGAGCGTTCACCTCCGGTGCTTGAGGTCCCTGGTTCGATTTCAGCTCGCGCCGTGTGGACTTTGTGGTGGACAAACTCCGTGCTCGTGGGTATTCTCGGGGTTCTCCCGTTGCCTCCCACTTTCTTCATTCCACCATTTCATTCATTTCTCATTATCACCGTCTCCTTTAGCCTAACCGGCATAACCGTGGGACATAAAAAACCTAAAGTTTCCATTTTTTTCTTTCGACATTTTATATTTCGTTAAACGCTAATCATTTCATAAAATTTTGTTTCCCTTTTGTTGTCGCAAAAATCTTTCACAAGAAATTACAAAGCTTTTAACAACGGTCACAAAAGGTAAACGTTACGATTTGTTAAATAAGAACTTTCGTAATATAAGAGTACTTTACGATTTCTAAAGCAATTAACATAATTATAATTGAGTTAAGAGAACTTTTGTTTTGAGCAATATTAGTTAACATAAAGATTATATTCTAGGCCTATCGTAAAAGAGTGATTGTAAACAAACATGTTGTAATGTTGTAAACAAACATTAAGTTAAATCAGTGAAAAATTAGCTTCAATTGAAAGGTTTCTCTAAAAGCTTTCTTTTCTTTTGCAGAGGCGCTCAGGAACAAGCTAACCTTGCGTCTCAAATATAAAATGTAATCCTTAAATAAATAAATAAATAAATAAATAAAGGATATTGTAATGACAAATATGTTGCTTACCAACAAGAGTACCCAGAAAAGAAATTAAGGCAAAGATGGGTTTTCTAATTTAAAAGGAATAAATATTCCTTATTATCAGGAATTTAAAATGTCACTTTATCCAACATAAACATGAGAATTTCCGGAGGGGAATTCTGATCTCATCCTCGCACCCTACGAACTTTCTTTTTACCATTACTAATTTTATTAACTCGATCGAAGCTGATCCTTATATACATATGATTAGTGATGGGCAGTGGGAATATTCCCGGTGGGAAGGAAAATAAAAAATGGGAATATTCCCGGGTTTTTTCCCTGGCATATAAATTCCCGGGAAGGAATTTATTTCCATTTCTTTACTTTATCTTCCAAATTATAAGAACCATGTGTCTAATTACTTTATTTTCATGTATTATTATTTACTTCTAGATTTTAAATAATTTGGAAATTAAAAAAATAAAATTCTTTGACAGTACTTTAAATAACTAATAATATGATATTTAAAGTTCCATTTCCATTTGCACTAAAAAATAGCAAAGTACTAATTTAAAAATGATGAAAAGGAACCAGTTTGTAAAGCAATGTAGAAATTATGTAGAAATAGAGATGAAGTACTATCAATACAACCCAAACCACCGTTAGTAATAGACGTCGGTCTGTTTCCTGGCTCTTGATTCAAATTTCTGAAAAGGTGCTCAGACTTCTTTTATATGTAAACTAACGCATGAAATTTCGAGAAATAGGTAGAAAGAAAGACCGTGTGTTACAATGTTACGTGCTAAATTATAAAACCAGGTCAGTATCTTGCAAATATTGTGAACATAAATATGTATGCGGAAATGTGTCTTCTGAGACATGGTGAGACATATGTCTTCTGGCAGTTACCCAACCTAATTTGTTTACAACATATAAAAATTTAAGATGTTTATAATATCAATAGTAGGGTCAAGTTTAGAAAATCCACTTACATATAAATTTAAACTGTTTAGCGGTGTAAAAGTATGTGGACTTACTATACCATTTTTCCACATATTTACTTGCATAGAACATATTGTAAGTAAATATACATTTATGCGTATTCTCTAAATATAATAAAATAACATAATTCCGTTCAGAATATACATTTTGAAGAATCCTCTGGACATAACAGTAATAATATACGGTGATAAGAAACTAATTTACCTTTGAAATCATAATATATTAATAGAATTCAATTTTCTTTGTGTCTGTACATAAATTCCCAGAATATTCCCATTTTTGGGAATATTCCCGAAAAACATCTTCCCGGGAATTTACCCATCACTACATATGACCACTTTTTTTTTTCTTATAATTGAAGTTTTGTAAGTAGGAAATACATTTCTCGGCTGTCGGCATCAATGCATGTTAACCTGTCACATATGAGGAATAACATCTCTCGGCGATCACACTACCCAAGGATTGGGAGAGGTATAAAGAAATGGTTCTGGATCCATTACGTTACGTACCATCCCGGCATTTGCCTGATGTGAATGAGGAAACCCAGGAAAAACTGACTCAGAATAGCTTGGCTCGAAAAGTTTTTTACGCTTTTTCAACCGAGTCTACTCACCGAAAATGGAATTCGGAACCCCTCGCACCAAAGACGAAAGCGTGCGTTAGAGACTATACTCGAAAGCGTGCGTTGGGCTACAAAATTAAAGTTTTGGAAAATGAAATGAAACGAAATCTTTATGTTTAACGGGCAACGATTATGCATTTTAGGTTAAGGGAGACGATGATTACGGTAAATGAATGGTAATGAAATAATTGGTGGAATGAGGAAGTGGGAGGAAACGGGAGAACAACGAGAAAACCCATCAACACGATGTCTACCACAAACTTACTTGGCCGGGAATAGAATCAGGGACCCCACGTAGCAGAGGTAAGCGCTCTACCAGTGACCCAAAATACCCCCGATTTTGGGGAAGTAAATGGCCGGAACACTCTAAGAAAAGTACTGTCGCCTGATTGTTTTGTTAATTTTACGTGCTCTACAAAACTTCTGTCCTGGTTTTTACTTTCCAGCGACGGTAGGAAAGAAGAAAGTATGGTGATCCTGAAAAAATCAAATTCGAGATTTCAACGGATTTACACCTTTTTAAGGGTCATAGATACCCAAAAGTGATTTTTCGGCAATTGTTCATCTGTTCGTCTTAATGTACACTCATTTAGAAGCTATACTGTTCAACGTATCGAGACCCAAATTTTAAACTTAAGGTTTTTATGCCATCATTCAAAGTTTTTTCGAATTTTCTTCCTAACCGTAAAACATCGAAAGTTTACTTAAGGGTAAAAATAAAAAAAAAAATAGTGATTTCTTCAAAAATGGCTCTAACGATTTCGATTATGTTTCATAAATAAATTTTCCAAAACAACTCCATCATGTACTATGTCACTTCTCTGGGGGAAATCGAGAAGGGGTAATTTGTTCTTGAGGGTGAGTTTTCTTTCGTACGATTTTCTCAGAAACGACACAGGCAATTCTGTTCATACGTATTTCATAAGTAAATATTTCATTAATAATCTAAGAATATAGTATAACTCATTTGTACTGAAGAAATCTACGAGGGCTAGTTTATTTCTTGGGGCCGAGTTTTATTTAGGACGATTTTCTGAACAATGAGTCATGCCATTTTGCCCATATTTCATAAATAAATATTTCATTAATAACCCTAACATATGGCACAAGTTATTTCTTATGAAAAAATCTACAAGCAGTAGTTTACTTTTGGGGATGAGTTTTCTTCCGGGGAGGTTTTCCGTAAACGCCTTAGAATTTTGTTCGTATTTCAGAAGAAAAGATTTCAATAATAACTGAAGCACAAAATGATTTAGTTAAAGAAATCGGAGCGAGGAAATTTAGTGCGGTGGCCTGTATCTTTTATCTTCCTCAGTTTCATCTAGAAGTTATGAGAATCCTTTCCCGTTATTATGTAATGACTTGCGTTTCTTTAAATGGTCTTCATTATGTTCCTACGATCACTTTATGAATTTCTAGCTTTTATACTATGAATCCTGTAACACTAAAACAGTGTATGAGATCTAAGTCTTCGTTGAACTAACGTTGCCCAGGAAAGTCTTAAAAATTCTTGTCTTGTGTAGATTCTCCTTTGGAAAGCAAGATGAATATTGCCATGATTTTCATCTTAGTCTCAAATTTACAAAAGCATTTCTCATTTCGCAGGCCAACACTAACTGCGCATTTATCAAACATAAAAATCTGTAAGTATTAATCAATAATTTATTTCACAGCACTTACGAAGGTAGATATACCTAGGTCACACATAGTCTCGCCTTTTGTAAGTTGTTGCAATATATAAATGCAGTACGCAGAAGGCTCTGCGAGACTTCAAGTCAAAACAGAACAAAAACAAAAATAAAACTGAATTGTCCCATAGTTATTGATTAGGATTAGGAATTATATTTCTAGGCTTTCGGCATCTATGGCCATGTTAGCCCGTCACGTATGAAGGATGTCGTCCCTCGGCGAGCACACTGCCCGAGGAAAGGGAAGAAAGAAAAGATTGGGGAAGGAAGGAAGCATGGAACATGTATGTTAGGTAACATCCCGGCATTTGCCTGGTGTGGATGAGAAAACTTTCACTCAGGACGACTGGTCTGAGGAAACTTTTACACTTTTTCGACTGAGTATCCCCACCCAAAATTGAACCCGAGACCGCTCGCACCAAAGACGAGAGACTTAGCGACTACGTTACGCAAAGCCACTCCCATAGTTATTGAGAAGAAAAGTATATACGATGTGTATATCCATTTTTGTTACTGACTGTACATTACAAATTACCTTTCTAATGGTTGTGTGATACTAGTTCTGCTCTCACTCTGTTCTTCTTACGCAATTTACTTCAAGGTTTTCTACAAAATCCTCTATAAGATCCTTCCCTAATATTGACAACAAAGAATCCGCAAATAATTTTCGATTTCAAAAATAAAGAACACCAACTGAATTGTGAAAGCAAATCAAGACTCAAGCAAATCAAATATTTTGGAAGATAGAACTAAAATAGGCCTATATTATTGTTCATCAATTCTTGCGTTTCAAACCCAGAAGTAAACCAAGGAGCCTCTTTTGGGTCTGAGAGGAGATAAATGATTCGCTCTATCGCTTTTTAAAAATACAGTATTATCTCCGGTTCTACTCGCAGTGTGAATTTATTCTCCTACAAAGGACACAATCGTGAAACAAAATTTAAGATTAATTCATCAATAACTTACAGTCTAATGCTGATTTTATCTACCACTAGCTGAAATACCAATTCTTCGCATGGGTCAAATAAAATATCTATCTAAACAAACTGAACAACAAAAGGAAAAAATATCGGTCATTTTCTACTACTTTTACATATCCCAGTAAACGCCCCCTGAGACTCCCTGGTTCGAATTTTGAAAAAAAAAATCTCTGGCCCCCAGCCGATGGGGATTGTATTTGGAAGTCAACGCCTGTGAGAGTATCACCATTCATTTCAGCGACGGCGAAAACTGGGTTGATACTAATATCGGTCATTTTGGATTATTTTTACATGTTTCGGTATCCCCTCCCTCCCGGTGACCCCGGCCCGCAACCGAATGGGGTAAATCTGGAAGTTAATGGGATCGAAGTTTCACCATTGATCTCAGCAACTGCGGAAACTATGAATTCGACACTAATGTCGGTCATTTTCTGCTACTTTTACATGTCCCGGTAAACCTCTTCCTGAGACTCCCGTCGTTGGAATTAAAAAAGAATGCTTCGTCTTGGTCTAGGGCCTGAACCAAGGAACCCGTGACGAAAATTTGGTAACTCTCGGTCCCCAGGCCGCACACAGACACACAAACAAACAAACTTTTTATTTTATTCATATTAGATTATCATCACCTATCTCAAAATATCAAAGACTTGGGAGTTGCATGTATTTAGTTATACAAATTTTGATAAATTAACCTCATTCGGACAAAAATGTACAACAAAACTGAAATACAAGCTATGTTCTTTCATGTAAATTAAGAGCTGTTAGGTAGAATTTCTAGAAACCAGATAAGTATTGAGATGATATTTTTAATTGAGACCAAGGATAGTATGTCATATTTCTTGTTCTACGGATAAAACTAGTTAGAAAAATTTACTAACAAAATAGTGAGATATTTTATTACTATTTTTTTTTAATATCTGTTTTTGATCTCTCATCTGCTTTTTCGTGTGATTGCTGATGTTCTCAAAGCCATACCAGTCTTCATTCTTGTTAGATTCTAAAGTGAAATGGAGATGAAAATCTCGAAAACAATTATCTCTATTTCCACGCAAATACTATTTTAATATTTAAAACGAGCTTTTGATTTATTGTGCACTGTCCAAAAACGTGGTAACAAAACTGAACGGAAAATATAGAAACAAAAAATGAAATGAAGTGATCTTTAAGTTTTACGTTTCGCGATTATGAAGGCTAGGGAGACGGTGATGATGAGAAATGAGTGAAATTGTGGAATAAAGAAAATAACAGGAAATTGGAGAACACCGATAAAACCCTAGCACACGGTGTTTGTCCACCACAAATCTGATTTGGCTCGAGCTGGAATCGAACCAAGGACCCCATGCACCAAAGATGAACGCTTTACCCCTGAACCATCGCGACCCCACGGAAACAAAAGTGAAACTTCATAACTTACCTTCTTGAAGAAAAAGAATGACTTGATCTGTTTTCCCGTAGTAATCATCCAAAAGTTTCTCTGCCCGGTGGGTCTCCTTTCCTTTACTCATGATGGTTCCATTAACCAAAGGTGATGGCAGAGCTGAACGTGGAATTGTGATTTTCGGCGGTTCTTTCAAACCAAGTTTCCTCAATATCTCTTTCTTGATCATGTCTAATCGAGCAGCTGTGAGGCGTTCGGAGCTGAGATTGCTTTCTAATATCTCCCTCCTCTCATTACACCTGAGACATTCTGGAATTTCCTCGCTTGTGGCCGTTTGGTTGGTCGTCTCCGGCATTGCACTCGGACGTTCCTTCTGCGGCACTAGGTATGGGTAGAGAGTTTTGAATACCGATGTCGGGTGATAATGATGGGTATGCGGCCGCGTGGTTTGATTCACTTCGCGAATCGCGTCCCCTACCACGACCAACATAAGAACTCCCAGCGCTCGCATGGCCATGATCACTCACACTGACTGACACAGCTCTGTCCAGTGTCAGAATTTCAATGCGTTGAGCGCGGCGCTCACACGGAATCCCCAGCTTCTTATTGGTCTAAAGTTACATTGACCTTGAGATGAAGATCTTTGATACAAACCAATTTTGTTAATTATGAACGGAAGCGAGAGATTTGTTTTTAAAATTCTTGATATCTTCAAAATACTGGCAAACGCTCCGGAGATATTTCCGTAAATAACTGATTTTTAACATTTAACTTAATCACAACTAGTATGGCTTTTTAAGTTAAACGAACAGAACAGAAGATGCAATCTTAGTATTGATTTGTTATCGAAATGTCCTAATTTCGATTCCCAGTTCAACTGTTCCCATTATCGCAAACATAATACGAAAATAGTACTTTAGGTCGGTGATTTCCAATGCATTTTGGCACACACTACTCAACGTCCATGACACCACAACACATTTTTTTTTAAAAATAATAATATAAATTATAATAGTGTAAGCGTATAACTTTCTATGAAGTAATGACTCCACTAAGTACACAGCATTGTTGCTTCCACTGGAACCGTTATTTCTTTATTACATTTTTTTAGGGTACACTGAAAGCGTTGAAATTGAAAAAAAAAAAAGCATCATATCCTACGCGTTATACATTCCAACACCACACTGTTGTATATAGGGGTTGCATGTGTCTCAGGCGTTCGTTTCATGGCCAAATAATAATGAAAAAGGAACGATAACCATTTCTCCAGTCTAAGCAGTAAGATGAATCTTTATTTTTGGAGTGTTTTGCCCAATGAACACCATATATAACTTCCATTATAATTAATTGTTTATGTAATGTATTTGCTTATTGCATACTGCATGCAAGAAGAAAGAAAACAATGGTCATGCATGAATTAGAAACTCCAACCGGAAGCAGGCTCAAATCTTCCAAACGGTGCGACATATTGAGAAAAAAATAATTGATAAAATCTCCCCTTTATGATACCCCTTGTCGATTTTTTTTAAGACTTCTTTTACTTGGGTCTGTAAAGGGACATGTACAGATGTGAGAAATGAGAAGGATATTTATGCTCATATGCGAATGATGCGCTGTGTAGAGAGCGCAGGTTCAGCTAGTCTATATATTAAAATACTACGTTTATATGTTTGTCTCCAAAGAAAAGTTTATATGTTTGTCTTCAATTCTTTCTACAATGAGATCTCGAAAACCACAAGTGCTAGAAATATGCCGCTTTCAGTGGTCGATTCCAAATTTTGTGTAGATTGTCCAGTTCTAATTGAATATTTAAGAAAAAATAAACATCATCATTGTTTCTTTATAACATTTTCTACGGGTACACTGGAAGTTTTGAAATTGGAAAAAAGCATCATATCCTACAAGTTATTCCAGCACTACATAGTTGTATACTAGGGTTGTACAACGTCCTCAGGTGTTTGTTTCATGGTCATATGATAATGAAAAGCGAAGGATAACCATTTCTCCAGTCAAAGATGAATCTTTATTTTTGGTGTATTTTGCCCAATGAACACCATATATCACTGACATTATAATTAATTGTGTATGTAATGTATTTGCTTATTATATACTGCATGCAAGAAAAAAGAAAACGCTGATCATACATGGATTAGAAACTCCAGCCGGAAGTAACCTCAATTCTTGCAAATGGTGCGAGATATAGATAAAAATACTCGAAAAATTCGCCCCTTTATGGTACTCCTTGCATTTTTTTTAAACAAGGCGTCCTTCATTTGTGTCTGTAAAGGGAATGTATAGATGTTGTGAGGAATGACAAGGAGATTCATGCGCATATGTGAGAACACATGTTCAGCTAGCATGAGTTTTAAATTCTAAAATTTTGCGACACACCTTTTGTAATTGCATGACGCAACAGTGTGTCACGACACATCGGTTGGGAACCATTGTTTTAGGTAGCTTGTTGTCTCTACCCATGAAAAGATTGTTTTATGAGGAACGTTATCTCTAAGAGTTCTCTTTAGACATGTTAAATCTTTTAGTTTCCTCTCAGAAGCAAACAGTGATGCTTTCGGAGTTTTTTCACCGGAACATTTAACACATAGGGGATGATAATAGTAGTACTGTAAAAGTACTGGTAACTAACGTTGAGCACTATTAGAGATATGTGTCAGAGGGAAAGAATTCCGCAATTTTAAGCAAAAATTACGTATTTCACGATCCTCTTAAATTAGGAACATGATATTTGGTATAGAATTTATTCATTAAGAAGATACGACTCGTGCTTCAGTGCTTCTGAAAATTCACGTTTTAAGGGAGCACTAGATCATTATATATAAATTATCCAGTGCTCCCTTAAAACGTGAATTTTCAGAAGCGCTGAAGCACGAGTCGTATCTTTTTAATGAAGAAATTTCGAACCACCCCGTCTCCCCTTAGGATACACATTTTACCAAATTAATGAGACAGAAACCCAAGCTAGGTTATGGTCCAGTAATGTACCGAAAATTATCAAAATCGGTACGGAGGGGGCGCGGTGCCTCAGTGGTAGAGCGCTCACCTCCGGTGCTTGGGGTCCCTGGTTTGATCCCAACTTGCGCCGTGTGGACTTTGTGGTGGACAAACACCGTGCTATTGGGTTTTCTCGGGGTTCTCCCGTTTCCTCCCATTTTCTTCATTCCACCATTTCACTCATCTCTCATCATCACCGTCTTCTTTAGCCTAACCGGCAAAAGTGTGGGACGTAAAACTTAATGATTTCATTTCATTTCATTTTTTCAAAATCGGTACGGATGAGTTGATGGATTAACAAGGAAAAGGCAGACTTTGGTAAGTGAACTTCGGGGCCATTTTTTGCGAAGAGGTAGTGCACATTTAAAGAGTTAATATTACAAACTGGGAGAGCGCAATGGGCAAAAATAAGGGAGAAAAACCGTCTTCAAAAGTTTTCTACTCGCCACATATACTGTTCGACGCGAAAATTTACCAAGCGACAACGTGGCAGAGTGAGTGAAGTGTGCAACTCATAAGCAAAGGGTCCCGGATTCGATTCCCGTTCGAGTCAATTCTTGTTTTGTTTCTTGCTTCAAATAATAAAGTAATCATTTGTAACTATAAATAAAATACTAATTCATCATATGTTTATAATGAATAAAACAATAAAAATTTTAAAATCACTTGTAAAATCTTTCAATGTTCCATGCTAACTAGCAAGAAAATTTAATCTATTCCGTAAATATACTGATATCATGAGTTGTATTATGGTTACGACAGTGACTGGCGCCGATTTCTTTGTAAATTTGAGGGGTCCCATTCATAAAAAATACATACAACAATACATGTAACAATAAAAAATACATATTCATAAAAATACATGGGGCCCACATGAGCTTGGGGGACGAGCCCCACGAGCCCCATGATCGGCGCCCTTGAGAACAGTCGTTCTTTTATTATATAAAATTAGTGTAACCATGTTTGTGATTTCCTTCTAGCCTCGCCGATTTGATTATTTTTGGTATATGAGTGTACCTTGGCCTACCTTGTGGTTTTAGCACGTTTTCGGCAAGGAGTGAAAAGTAAGGGATATGATACGTAATTATATATATTTGACGGCTAACTTCTTCTAAACCACTATATCAATTTTAAATATATTTTCGCATGCGGAAAATATATTTACGAGGGCTATCCAGAAAGTAGATTACGTTTTGGAATAAAAAATCAACAAAGTATAGGAAACAAATTTTATTATATACAGATGAAAGCCACACACAAATACTACTTTTCGACATAGTCACCATTCAAATTAAGGCATTTATCGTAGCGATGTACGAGCTTGGAAATTCCTTCGTCGAAAAATTCGGCCGCCTGCGACTTCAACCACTTCGTTACCTCTTCTTGTAGCTGTTCGTCGTCATCAAAACGCTGCATAGCCAGCCACTTCTTCATTGCTGGGAATAGGTGGAAGTCGCTCGGTGCCAGGTCGGGACTGTACGGCGGATGAGGAAACAACTCCCACTGAAAAGATTCAAGAACTTCACGCGTGACATTTGCCGTGTGGGGCCGGGCGTTGTCGTGAATCAACAAGATCTTAGAGCTCAACATTCCTCTGCGCTTGTTTTGAATTGCTCTTCTGAGGTTTTGCAGAGTTTGGCAATACCTTTGAGCGTTTATTGTAGTGCCTCTTTCCAGGAAGTCCACCAAAATCACACCTTTTCTGTCCCAAAAAACAGTCGCCATCATCTTCCTTGCCGACATTGTTTGCATGCATTTCTTGGGTTTTTGGGGAGAACCTGTGTGCCCCCACTGCATTGATTGCAATTTCGTTTCACAGTTCACGTGTTTCACCCATGTTTCGTCACCAGTAACGATGCGATCGAGTAAAGAGTCACCATCCTTATTGTAGGCGTCCAAAAAGTGCAACGCTGCAGCCATTCGCTGATTTTTGTGGTCCTCTGTCAAGATTTTTGGAATCCATCTTGCACAAAACTTGTGGTAACCAAGCTTTTCGCTGATGATTTCGTGCAACAAACTTCGCGAAATTTGTGGAAAACTCAAAGAAAGTTCCGTTATTGTGAACTTTCGATTTTCACGGACTTTAACATCGACTTTTTCGACAAGTTCGGCAGTCACTTTGCTGGGTCTCCCACTTCGATCTTCGTCGTGAACATTGGTTCGGCCATTTTTAAATCTTATGACCCACTGTCGCACTCCACCTTCAGTGATAATGTTGTCCCCATACACTTCACACAGCTGCCGATAGATTTCTATCGGTTTACAGTTTTTTGCTGTCAGAAACCTTATTACTGCACGCACCTCGCAGCTCGCGGGATTTTCAATTAACGCAGACATTTCAAACCGTCACAGTATCTTAACGGAGCACAGCACGAACCTCTCACTAGCACGGCTAGATGCCGACTGAGCTGCGCAACGCTCTGACCCCAAGATGGCCGCGCTAGCCCCGCCCCTAGCGGACACAGACGAAAACGTAATCTACTTTCTGGATAGCCCTCGTATATGAAGTGTGTGAACCACATCCTCTCCTTAGGATATGCATGCAGGATGAATTTTGACCTTAACGGCATCTGTACATTCACTATTGATCTCATAGATTGGACATTAACATCTTCGAACATTTTCTATATTTTTTACATCTCATTTTCTTTCTACCCGCACCATCATACATATAACTGCGACTAAAACTAAAAATTGCAACTCAAATTGCGATTTAATGGTGAGTAATTTATAACCGAAGTAAGCTTTATTCTTTTTTAACAATAAAAGAACATAACATAGTTTCTCCTTCGTGACAGAAGAGTTCCCTTTTAATCTTATATAGTTGTGATAGATATTCCGTCGTAAACCCGACTTTTTTTTCTTTAGGATATTCTATGGTTCTCAATAATATAACAGTAACAAAGAAAGTTCTGTGGCTTTTTGTGGAGGTCTTTGTTCCATTGACTCTCACACCGTGAATTGAATGCAAATGGAGATAAGACGAAGGTCAGTTTTTGGCGTTGGTATAACTAACATACTACCTGGTTGTGGCAGTTCAGTTACACCATGAATTTGCGTAAGGACAGAGTGAACATGGGACCTCCACAGAGCGTCATAAAGGCGTGTATGCTGTACGAGTCCTAACTGGGGTCTAACGCCACAGGATATGCCAGACCTTTGACGAGGGTGTCGTGAACACGCGGACAACGCAGCGGTTCTTTAACAAGTTTAAGGATGGTGACGAAACACTCGAAGACGAACCACGTGCCGGAATACCAACACATGTACAAAATGAAGATCTTCAAGCAGCAATTGAGACGTGACCAAACATGTGAGGAACTGTTACTACAAGTCAGTGTGAATTGAGAAACCATTCGGCAGAGTAGTAAGGGCGCCAGCTGAGAACACTTTTGGCCCTGGGTCCCTACCACAGGAACCATGGTCCCTGGCCCAAGGTCAATGACCTAGGGGTACCTAGGGCCACCCCTTCTACATTTTGACAGGAGTACCTTGGCCCACCCCCTAAACTTTGGCAGGGGTACATAGGACCGCCCCCCTTCAATTTTGGAAATTGCCAAATCTAAAAATTGGGTATGGTAGCCTAGAACCATAATGTGTACCTCTATCAGTATTGGGGATCCATCTTGATCCCTTTTATGGGTAGAAAATTGCCAAAAATTCAAATTTCGGAGGTTTCTGACCCAATTTATTTCCTTTGATGAGGTCTTATTACCTTATGTAGTTATATGGGCGTGTACAGGGGTCCATTCCCTTTCATAAAACGTGGGTACATTGATGCACCCCTTTAAAAATTTGGGAGGGGTACCTTGGCCCACCCCTTAAATTTTGGAAATTGCCAAATTTAAACATTTGATATAATAATACTGGACATCAATATGTACCACTGTAAATTTGGTTGGTCCATCTCGTTTCCTTTCATGGGTACAAAATTACCAAATTTTAGTACAACAATGTGTTCGGTTATTGACTCAATTTACCCTCTTTGATGAGATCATATAGGGTAATAAGGTATGGGTGTTTCCTTGGGAAGGGTATCCCCTTTCAATTTGGGAATTGTTCAAAACAAAAATTTGGGTGTCAAACATTAGTATTGTCACGTGATCGATGATTTGGTTTTGATGTGCGACTCTTTGATACGACGACGGGTCCCTGGTCAATGCTCTCTACGACATATGTCAGGTGGAAACTTTGAACAAGGTTCATGGCATTTAATTCTCGTCTTATATCGCACACTTCTTTAGGAGAACATTATTTTGAATCTGATAACACTGTATGTACCATATTGATGGAATGAAAAATAAAACACATAGATAAGCATAAATTGTATTTTATTCATTTTTCTGGTTCCTTCTTCTTCTTTCATGGTACACTAAGGTATTGACAATGTTTGTAGATTGAGCTGGGTTTCTTTATTGGACCTCTTCTTCTTCTTCTTCTTCTTCTTCTTCTTCTTGATTGTGATGATTTGTTTCCATGTTTTGCAGCATAGCACAGGTTTGCAAAGCTTCGTATTGTGATTTCTGTAAAAAGAACGAGGAAAAATGATTATTAGTATAGAAATAGATGATGACAAAACAAAACATGTAAAATGCACTCTCAATGACAAATATGATAAAATTACCTGGAAAGTGTATTTCAGCAGTCTACGATCATTAACCGAGGGTACCGTTGAGAACAAGTATTGAATTTCACGCAGAGATTTTCCCTGGGATTTACAGCACAAATAAAAATAAGCATAATAGCCACATACGGATGAACCAAGACTTTGCATTTGGCGATTATTATATTTATAATATATACAATGAAGTTATAAGAACGCAACATGTTGTGGTGCATAAGAAAGAAGACCATAGCTGTCAAAATATTCTCCATAATCACGATTATCAATATAAATTGCAATCCAATGGCTTCCTAATTTTGTGGATTGATCTGTATTTACAATGATTGCCAAAGGAAGAGAAATCCGTGAGGGCAACTCATCGCTTGCAAATACCTTGGTAAAATGATTTCTGAATAATGGACTACCGTTTAAAGCACTAGCTAATTGTAGTGTATTCAACATCGTGAATGGAAATGATAGATAACGTATACGTACCTTGTTATTTATAAGTTCAGGATAATGTTGCGCTGGTAGTCGATCTCTAGGAGTGAGGAAAACTCCCCATACACAATACAGTTTGCAGGTGCTGCTAATTTCTTTTGGAAATGAACTTCCAATCGGATAGCTCCACATCGTTGTAAATTCCAATAGTGACAATCTCCAGCAGAAGAATCGGGAGTTAGGTCAAATACAAACAGTGTATATCCCTTCTTGTAGTCGGCTCTTGAAATTGTATTTCCAGTATTGGTAAAATGTATGCCAGAGCCTGAGAACAACGTGTGGTACGATGAAATGTAGAGATTTTCTTCAAAGCTGGGTTGCAATGGTTTTGAAGGTACAGCTTTTCCATCCACGTACAATGTAAAGAAATTAATGTTTAGATGTTGAAATTCAAATGGATTGCTGGTAATAGTTCCACTGGATGCTTCATTCGATGTAATCATGTGGGTCGGATTCCACGTTAATCAGTAGGTCCACGTCTCATATAGCCTCGCTGCTGAAAGGGACGCTAAACTAAAATCAACTCAACTCACTCGATGTAAATCCTACAATAATACGAATTGGCAATGTTCTCATAAACAGGTTATCGATAGTTTTGGATTGTATATCTTTGGGGATGGTAAATGATTTCATTTGAACTCTTGTCAGTGGATACTTTGCCGGTGTAGATTGTAACATTTTATTGTGTGCCAATTTGACACTAGGGCTAATGCTGACTTATTTTACTTTTGCACTGGCACCACTTTCACTGGCCATGAGATAAAAGTTTGGTTTTGCAGGAATAAGTTTCACACGTAATTCTACTCCATGAATTAAAAATTTATCTTCATTAAAAATATCACAATGAAGATCTCCAATCATATCGAATTTCATACTTTGTTTTGTCAGTTCATAGCGCTGTTGAAATCCTTTGTTCTCACTGGTGGTTGCATTCATATGACCTGCTGTATCTTGAAACCACATTGCTGTTTGTAAATCTGTATTTTTAGCTCCATTACTATAATTGAGCAGTTTTTTCAGGTACGAACGATATGGATGATTATGTGACGGAAATGAAACCAGTTTATTGTTCAAATAGAATTGTACTTCACTATAGATGGCATTTAGAAAATCATTGACGGGTGCAATTCGTTTATCCGTTTCAGTGAAGGTGGAACCATCTGATTTCACAATTTGTGCTTGGATGTATAATAAGGTTTGTGGTAAATCAATATATTCATCACTGCTACCATTCACTACAAATTCTATTGGCGAATTTTCAGCTATTGAACTAATTGGTTTGTAGCCAATAATACGACTGTCCACAACAATGGTTTGCGTGGGTAACGTTGAAAAATGTTCAATTCACTTTCTACACATTCACAGGATTGATGGTGCAAGAAAGCCATCGTTGAATTAATCGAAAATATCTGGTGACAATGTCAATGGTTTCTTCTTCTTCTTATGTGATAATTTACGTTTCTTAGTAGGGTTGGTGACGTTGTTGATCGTTGGAAGGTCAACTTCAAACTGAGAGCAGTCGTCCCACTTTTGTTTATGATATCCACTTCCCAGCATAGTTTCAACTTATTTTTGCTTTTTCTTGTAAATTTGATTTTGCCTCTTGCATACATTGATGAAACGATTCTTCCAGCGGTTGATTCAAGATCACAACATCATTAATCATACTGGCACCTGATTTTAATAATTCTTTTCCTACAGTTTTAGCTCCTTGCTTCAGAAGTGGTAATGCTGATCGAAATAAGCCACCAAGGAAACTTCCAATTCCATGTCCTGCTTGATAGGGACTTCCCACATAGACGTTTCCGATACCGGACAATGCTTGTTTTTGGTAGTATTGCAAATACGAATCAGTCATGACGGTGAAGACGGAAATTTAGTTTTGTACACACCGTTCCAAAGGTGAATGGCATACGATGACCTGTGCTATCCCTTATATCGATTTGTATTTGCTCAAAATTCATTTTTTCCACCGGAACATAATGTGCAGGATTAAATATTTGTACTGCATAACTTCTAAAGGTATGATTCACAGGATCCATGTTGACAATTTGTAGCAAGGGTACCATTGTATCTCCAACAATGACAGATTCAATAATGTCACAGTAGACGTTCATTTGTAATGGTAAACCTAATCGTACATTTGGTGTATATTGTCTCTTTTGCATATCTTTTAAATCACTTTTCGGTTCAAATCCAAGCATTAAATTTACACTTAGTGAGAATTGTACAGAAGTATGGATTTCCTTATTGGGATGTCTTATGAGGCATATATTATCAGTTGCATCGTGAGATATAAATAAATTGGTTTCTTTATGATGTGTATTAATTGCGTGAATAAGATCCCGTATATTGTTAAAATAGCGTACAGGGATCGTTACAACCTTCCACGGTTCCTATCACTGTTACTTGATGGTTTGTAATATATTTTACTGTTTTCACTGTTAATGTTCAGCAAAGAATGTGAATAATGAATCTCTACAATTACCATACCCCATTTCTGGCGAAACTCTACACGCTATTGTATTTTGGTAATGTATGAAGTCAATGTATTTTCTGGAAAATAATCTATGGAACTATTACTGGGAAGTGTAACGTAAAAATCTTGATCAGATTTCATTCTTCTTCTTCTTCAATGAAGTTGCAGAGATCCACGAATTGAATGAGGTAGGATATCCTTTCCACTGGACGAGATACTCCTTTCTGCGACCTTTAGTTCTTGTACGTAATATTTTATCGATGAGGAACGTCGAAGGGAGCGGTACTGATTGTAATTTTTCACTGTAGAAAACACCATCGATGAGTTGATGATTTAAATCTTCTACTCAATACACTGGTGGGGTTCTTGGCACAATGGCGCTTACTCTAAGTATTTCCCAAGTCCAGTTCTCGAGGTAACCATTGTCAAAGATACGTTATGTTTTACTGATACGAACACTATCGCCCACCAACAGATAAATCTGTATCTTGTTTTGAACGTTGTAGCTTTTTGTCGTAGAAGTTATGCCACACCCACAGTAAATTGTCTTGAGAAACGTTTCCAGGTGCCATTTTAATACTGGAATGTCGACTTTCATTGTATGCTTTTACAAGTAAAGGTAATACTTTGCTGTAATTGTACGTTTGATATTTGATAAAGTATTTCCACATACGATGTTTCAATGTCTGATTAAATCTTTCTGCAATGCTGGTTTTAATATCTGGATCCTTTGTTGTAACATGTTGCACGTTGTGTTTCCTGAGAAACTTTTGTACTGTCTTGTTGGTAAATTCAGTTCCTTGATCACTACGTAGCACAATTGGTTTCCTGTCCTGGAAAATCATTTCAAATGCATTCACTATATCCTCGGCACTTTTTGATTTTAGTGGTACAGCCCATCCGTACCGACTAAACACATCAATCACTGTAAGAATATAACGGTTGTTGTCATTATAGTTTTGAAGTGATTGTAAATTATTTAAATCACATTCCCATTGATCATCAATATTGTTGACAAAATAAAAATCTCTATGGAAACGAAGACGTACAGGACGATGTAACGTGTAGTTAGGTTGTTTGTTTAACCAAAGTTTTATTTTGGCTAAAGGTATAGACTTTCCTGTGGCTTGCCATAATTTCTTTGCAGTAGAAAATGATGCTGAATGTGCTGGATTATAATAAATGGATTTCAACTTTTTGTTTATGGTTTGTACGTTGACCATTGTGGAATGATACGTTTTCTTTTTGGTCGGACTTCTAAGACATCATCGTCGTCATCATCTTCTTCTTCTCCGGAAGAAAATAATTGTGGTGCAGGTTTCGATGGTGCTGATCCTTCAGATGCTGTTGTACTATTATGCTTTACAATATAGTTCAATCTTCGTGGATTACCAATTTATTCTTGAGGTGTATTTGACGATGCAAGGTAACTGCAAAACAATTCCCAGCCTTGAGAATTGGTATGTTTCCTCGGTCGAGTCACATCGCACATTAAATCTACAATATTGGATTCATGTAGTTTATTATCATTGATGTTCACTGTTCCTTTATGATCCCACATAATTGCGTCATCTTGTTCTAAACGATGAAATAGTAATTCGGCTTTCTTATGATACATTTGTGGTATTGCGGCTAAAATTTCTTGCTTTGTGCTATCACCAACATTCAGAGCGTCCCCATCAGGTTTCATTAATGTAATTGTAAGTGGTATTGGTTCTTCTTGTTTACGTATCACATAACGATATTTCTGTAATATTCTATTGTACTGATTCCATTTTTCTTCATCACTTGGATACGATGTATTCAATATAGATTGCATTTCACGATCGAGATTAGATTCACGCTTTTCACTCACACTGGCTGATGATGCATGCATTTGTTGAAGCATTTCTGGTGGCACTACAACCATCTTTTTGCTATGTTCCATGATGTTTATTGTTTAAACAAAATACTGGATAACACACTTCCTACAATAGGTGCAAGTAGTGCAGGTAAATATCCTCCTTATTGTACGGCTAAATTTTTCTTCTTTTTATCCAATGATTTTGTATTGTCCACGAGGTAGCGGAGCGTGTTCTTGTAACGCTTTAATCTTGCCTTCTGCGCACTTGTCAGTGGAACATTGCCTTTTAAGACACTATAACAACATTCACAAATACTATGAATTAATGAACCGTCTACATTGGCAATAATAGCTTTACGCAATCTTGGTTGAGCTTTGTGCAGAGCACGTAGCAGATCAGCGTGTTTCACTGTAGGAGACATCATGATAGACTGTCATCCTTTTCACATGCACAATAATTTAAACATGTTTTGTTGGTACATAAACATAATGATGCAAATCGTCGGGAAAATATTTGTACGAAATCAAATTTCATCGGGTGTATCTTGCTTAAGATGCATCAGTAAATAGCCATGTGAATTTCTTGTTGCGTCTGCATAACTTTCTTGTAGAAACAGTGGATGTTCAGGCATGATTTCACAACTCATATGTTGGATTTGTGACTTGTCACGTGGATTTTTAAACAACACCAAGTACGAACAATTTAAACTCATATTTCTATTTGCTTTACTTTGATGAAACACATTTTGTGTTATGAGAATCATACTAATATTTCGATGATGTGATCCTTTCGTGAACAAATCAACAATATCAGTATTCACTTCTCGCATATAGTAATCAACAATAATCAAATGTGGTCCATCTTGAGGCTGAAAATCTTTCATTCGTGGAAGTCCTTCGTGAAATTCTACTGGAATCGGCATTGTTGTATATACATTTTGCCATTCTGCATAATACCAGTATATCTTATGAAATTTCGTATTGATCATGCTTGGGAGATGAGACAGTAAATGCTTCACAGAATGCGTTTGCCACACCTACTAGATCCTGCGAGAATACATGTAAATGGATGTTTCCACTGTGTATCCATGATGAACACTATAATCTTGTATAAAATATGATGCGTATTTAAAGTGACTTCAAATTTTTTGTTTGAAAATTTTGTTTTAGTTTGTAAATTCTTGCCCTCACTGTTAAATGTTGGCGAAGAAACGTAAAACCGTATATTTGTTAATCAAATCGTTGAAAACCGTTTATTTGTAAATCGAATAATTGAAAACCGGATAAAGTTTGACGATTAACCGTGGAAGTTGATCACTGTTTGATCTTAAATTCTATTTGAAATTGTATTCGCTTGAAAAACTTTTGTTTGAATTTTTTTTTCAAAATTTTTAATTTTTTTGTTTCAAAATTTGTTTTAATTTTTTGTTTACAATTTTTAGTATAAAAATTTTTTGTTTCGATATTTTTAGTTTAAAAATTTTGTTTTGAAAATTTTTAATTTTTTTTGAAATTTTTTGTTTCAAATTTTTAGTTTGAAGATTTTTCGTTTCAAAATCTTGTTTGAAACTTTTTCTTTTGAAAATTTTGTTTTGAAAATTATTAGTTTGAAAAATTTTGAGTTTTCGTTTCAATTTTTTTCAAAAATTTTTGTTTCGAAATTTTTGTTTGAGTTTTTATTTAAAATTTTTAGTTTGAAGTTTGTTTCGAAATTTTGTTTGAAAATTTTGTTTTAAAAATTTTTGTTGGAAATATTTAGTTTAAAAAATTTTCCGCTTCCAAATCTTGTTTAAAATTTTTTGTTTTGAAAATTTTGTTTTGAATTTTTTTTAGTTTGAAAAATTTAGTTTGAAATTTTTCGTTTCAATTTCTTTGTTTTGAAAATTTTGGTTTGACATTTTTTAGTTTGAAAGTTGAAAACATTTTTAAATTCTCTGAATCTTGTTCAAAATTTCCACCTGGCATATGTCGTAGAGAACATTGACCAGGGACCGTCGTCGTATCAAAGATTCGCATATCAAAACCAAATCATCGATCACGTGACCATACTAACACTTGACACCCAAATTTTTGTTTTGAACAATTCCCAAATTGAAAGCGGATAACCTTCCCAAGGAAACACCCAAAACCTTATGACCCTATATGATCTCATCAAAGAGGATAAATTGAGTCAATAACCGAACACGTGCTTGTACTAAAATTTGGTAATTTTGTACCCATGAAAGTTAACGAGATGGACCACCCAAATGTATAGTGGTACAGTCCGCAGCAAAGAACCTACAACATGGGCATGTAAGTTTATTGTGAAACTACGCCTAACAGCGCAGGGAATCAACATAACGTCCAAGTGGCCCGAATCACCCCAGGAGACACCTCGGCGTCCTCCCTTGCACGTCTATTTTCGAACAAAAGACTTCGTCGTTTGACAATAAACTTATGCTCATGTTGCAGGTTTTTTGCTGCGGACTGTACATATTAGGGTTCTATACTATTATACCAAATGTTTAAATTCGACAATTTCCAAAATTGAAGGAGTGGGCCAAGTACCCCTCCCAAATTTTTAAAGGGGTGCACCAATATATCTATGCCTTATGATAGAGAATGAACCCCTATATATGCACATATAACCATATAAGGTAATAGGACCTCATCAAAGGGGATAAATTGGGTCAAAAACCAAACACGTATTGCTTACGTTTATATTTTGGCAATTTTGTACCCCTAAAAGGGAACGAGGTAGACCACCCAAATTTATAGTGGTCCTGTAGTATGATACTATATGTTTAAATTTGACAATTTCCAAAATTTAAGCTGTGGGTCAGAGTACCCCTCCCAAATTTTTAAAGGGGTGCATCAATGTACCCACGTTTTATGAAAGGGAATGGACCCCTGTACACGCCCATATAACTACATAAGGTAATAAGACCTCATCAAAGGAAATAAATTGGGTCAAAAACCCCCGAAATTTGAATTTTTGACAATTTTCTACACATAAAAGGGAACAAAATGGACCCCCAATACTGATAGAGGTACATACTATGGTCCTAGGCTACCAAACCTAATTTTTAGATTTGGCAATTTCCAAAATTTTAGGGGGGCGGTCCTATGTACCCCTGCCAAAATTTAGGGGGTGAGCCAAGATATCCCTGTCAAAATGTAGAGGGGGTAGTCCTAGGTACCCCTACGTCATTGACCCTGCTCCAAGGACCATAGATCCTGAGGCAGGGATCAAGGGGCCAAAAGTGTCCTTAGCTGGCGCCCTTACTGCTGGCAGCACCTACATGAACTTGGGGAGCACAACAAGTTGGGTCGGTGGGTCCAACATGATTTGACACCGAACCAGAAGGCAACGCGAGCAGATACCTGTGTTTCTCTGCTGTCTCGTCTGAGGAAGGAGACATTTCTGGACAGGGTGTTGACGTGTAATGAGAAGCGAGTCCTCTAGGAAGCTCCACGGTGCCGTCATTATTATAGTTAGTATCCCATGAACCGGTTCCAAAACAGTCGAAACCAGCACTGCACCAGAAGGTCCTCCTGTATGTTTGGTTGACTGCTCGCGGCATCGTGCATCGGGAACCGCTACCAGATGGTCAGAGATCAATGCAACTGTGTACTATCAGCAGTTGAGCCGTGTTCAAGGAAAACTCAAAACTCTGGAGCCAGCACTTGTGAACTGCAAAGGGGTCCTTCTGTTACAGGGCAACTCTAAGCCCCATGTGGCTAGGATAACCCGGGGCGCCATTCTACGCCTTGGATGGGAAACAATATTCCATCTGCCATACTCCCCGGACATTGCACCGTCCGATGATCAGCTGTTACATTCCTTGGACAATCACCTTAGAGGACGCCCAGTTGAAATACCTGTTAGAGGTGCAAAATGCACTTGATACTTTCTCCGCTTCACGGCCCACCAAGTTCTACCGCGAAGAAATTCATAGCCATCCAGAACGTTGGCAGAAGGTCGTCGATGCTGATGGAGCTATTTTTTATCTTCCAGGTACGTCTTTGGTGACATACCGATGTTCGAAGGTGTGAGTGAACAAGCGACAGAACTTTCTTGGTTACGTTTATATGTAAGAATCCATTATGATCTAGACATCATATTTCTAGAGAGCTATCCACAGAATTGATGATAAAGAGACCGCTTGAACTTCAATATAATAAAGCATGTGGAAATAAAGCGCCTGAATGTGTTTAGATCACTTTTCGGAAATTAGATAACTAGCAACAACAATTACTTTAGAAGTACTCCCTTTAATGTTCTTCCGTTGTTTCCAGCTCTGGGCTTAAATGTTCATAAATAACGTATCTGTTAATTATTTTATAGCATTGACCTAGAAATATTACTTCACTAGGTTCCCTTCTTTGGCCCTGAAATGGGAAAGAAAAGTTCTGTTCGATTCACAGTTGAGAAGTTTGATGTAATTGTAAGGGCGTAAGCAAGTTTACGCCTTTTATGCATCAAACGCATTTGTGGCTTTTGCCATGCTTGTTTAGCCTCCTGGTAACATTTCAATTCAATATCGGAATAAAATGCTGCATATTACATTGTTTTATGTAAGAAAAAACACTACTTAAATTTTCAATATCGTTTTACTCCAACTGCGTGTTTCAGATTTACGCCCTTATTGCATCAAACTCCTCAATTTAAAAAGAAATGAAAAAAAAAACTTTCGCTGAGCATCATTTGACTAGAATATAAGTTAGAAAATTTGTGTGAAATAAAGTTTATGTTCTTTTGTCACAAATATACGTTCTTTTCTTCCTTCTTGAGCTGCCTAATGTCAATTCTTCATTACCTTACGTCATTATGGCTTCAGCACTTTATATAAATCTCCATTTTGAAACATTCAAAACAAGATAACATTTTAGCCAATCTGTAGAATGAAAAAGTTAGTATGCATACACACGTATACATACAGTATAATTAAGTAAATAGCGACACAATTGGTTGAGTATTCTGTAAGTGCAATGTAGATTTACGGTATAATAAGTCGATTTAATATATAAGAATGTAAGTTTCCCAGTTGCGAATTAAAGTAGACCAATCATTTTAATCTAAATCTTTTGTTAATTTGTGTGTGTGTGTGTGTGTGTGTGTGTGTGTGTGTGTGTGTGTGTGTGTGTGTGTGTGTGTGTGTGTGTGTGTGAAAATGTTACTAAGTCCACATTCCACCTTGATTTTGAGTTTCTCTAAATAAAACTCGAGAACCGTAAGGATGCACATCACAATATTTCACGTGGTTATATAAAAAGTGAAGTCTATCATCATGCCGAGTTTTATTTAGATCGGATCAGTACGATTGAATTCGTATGATGTATAGTGTCCTTGGTTTTTCAGGAAACAATCAGGACGAAAATGAATGAAGGAACATTTTTTCCTCCAATAAGGAAAAAATACATGGTTATATTGTGAAATTAATTACAGTAAATACCTCTGAATGTGTAAAAATATATTACTTAATAATTTTAGCTTTGTCATCACATTTTAGCAGAGAATGTTGGTTAAAGTATCATCCGCAATGATTGCCAGAACAAACTGTGTTGTGTAGGCGTACCGTTAAAAAATCTATTGGCATTGATTTCTTACAATTGGCGTTTTATGAACTTATGCTGTGCACGATGACTAATGACATTTTTATCTATATTTTATAAATATATCGCAATTATATCCAAAGAACCGTCATACGAAAAAGCAACTCCTAGCACTCAGTAATGAAATAAAAAGAGCTTGAACCATTACGCAACACTGTTGCCCTCACAGACCATAAAGCTATCCAAACATTTATGCCATTTGTACAACTTATCGAAAGTTTATAGTATTATAGAGGTTGTGAGATGAATATTAAATTTGAATCGCGTGCACTGTCTTCATGTACGTGTTTGCAACACCGTGTGCGTGGGTTTTCTCCAGATTCTCTCGTATCCTCCCACTTTCTTTATTCCATCATTTCATTCATTTCTCATTATCGTCTCTTCAGCCTAGCCGGCATAACCGTGGGACGCAAAACTGAAATATTCCTTTTTATTTTTGACTAAACGATCGTCTCCCTTAGCCTAAAGAGCATAATCGTGGGACGTTAAACTGAAAGATTTCATTTCATTTCATTTGAAACTGCAATTCATTTCAATTTGTCTTGGACAGAAAAAATAATAACCTAATTAAGGATATTTTACGACTATACCTATTTCATATGCCCTTTGTGACCTTTGGCACCGTGAATAAATTTGGTGAAAGTTGCTCGGAAAGCATAGAAAAAAAATGAAATAAAAATCACGCTAGTCAACCACAAAGTCAAAAGCACAGAACGCGGTAACTTTATTTGTGTCCATACGAAGCGTCCAATTGCAATGTCGATGCTCCAGCCGCCTCGGCAAACAGACGGGGTTTCTTGCACGTAGCTCCATTGTGCTTGACATTGACGATTTTGTACGATTATGTGAACATTTTAGGTGAGCAAGTGTATCCTATGGTCCAAATGTAGATTCCAGCCAATAACACAATTTTCCAAGACGATACTGCATCAATTCACATTACTGGAGCTGATGAGGAATGATTCCGTTAAGATGGAGATGAGATTTACAACACCTCCCCTGGCTCGTCCAATTTCCAGACCCAGGGATGGATTAACCATTAAGCAAGATAAGTACGTACTTAAAGGATCAAGGGAAGAGCTAACAACAAAAATTTTCCATAGCCGAATTTACCGTGTTCCATAGGCTATTTGGTGCGGCTGAACCAGGATATATATGGGATATATATATATACATCCTATATATATATATAGGATGTTTCAGAACAACACCGACAACGTTTGGGAGGTGATACATAAGTGGGAGGTGAAGTCCAGTTTACATAAGCCATCTCCGCAACTATTGAAGGTACGAAAAAAAGATGATAAGAGAGCAATGTTGTTGGACAGTATGTGTTTTCAATCTAAAATGTTGGAATTTTCGGAATTGGACCAAGCGTTTGGGCTCTACACTAGTATAGTGCCCAATGGTAAAGAAAAAATGAAACATTGCCACGTCTTTGTTGGACAACAATGAAGGTAAGTGCATATAGTTTGAAGAATCCTGAACCAAGGAGAATAGAAGGGACGGCCACAATGAAGGATATGAAGAAGGATCACACGCAACGTCAAACCAAGGTAGTGACGTCACCGTCAGAAAGGGAGGGGGCAGGTACGGAGAAGAAATTGAATTGAATTTATTCACGGCAAACTGGTATTAATTGCTTAGTGATGTCAACGAGATGGAACAAGAGAACAAATCAATAAAATTAGAAACAGAATAAGTGCCAAAATTCAAAAACCAGAGAAAAATCGATAAACATGAGTTGTCGCAATACAAGTTAAACGGGTAGCTTACTGTGACCATGTGAGTGCTTTAATACAGAAGCAACAACTTCAGCTATAAACTCCTTACAAACGTATTCTGCTGAGTACTAAGACAACTTTGAACGATACAATTAAATTCTACTTATTGCGGCACTTAGATCTACTTATTGCGGCACTTAGATCTACTTATTGCGGCCCTTAGATTTGAGGTTTAGTGCATCCACCGTATAACCTGGATCTGACATCATAATATTGTCATTTGTTTCAGTTTCTATAGAACACCGTGAATGGTGTTAAGAAGCCACAGAAGTTCTATAGCGTCGGGATTATGATGTTGCCGGAAAAATGGCAGAAGATAGTCGAACAAAACAGTATACATATAGTTTTACAATTAATGAATTTTTTATTTTGATTCCACGGATTCAATACTTTCTAGAAAATCTGTTATCAATAAAGTAAAAGTATAGAAAGATAAACATTATTTTCCATCATACTGTGAGTTTTGCTTAATTTCGATAAATAAAAGTTTGTTTTATGATTCATTATTTTTTATATTTGTATTACATAGAAATGGGGGCACCAACATCTTTTAAGCGTTAAAAGTCTATGAGGGTCTTAAGATCTTTACTGTGGTCCGTTCCATGTTCTGCCAACAGTAATCAAAACCTGCACTGTTGAAAATGAGGTGTTGAAACAACACAAAATGACTACCACTTTAGCGTGTTACTAATGTGTTAAAACAGCACCAAGCATTTTTTTTACCAGCTAGCCAAAGTGGCTAGCAACCTTTAAGAGGGTTACGCCCTCTGTGAGGTGAGTGAAGAAAAGGACTTTAGGTGCAGAAGACAATGGATGGTCTATGTGCTTTATTGAAATTATTAATATCAAATGTTAAAATAAATAACAAAATGAAAATAGCAAAACAATAAAATGAAAATAACAAAACTGGATGTAAGGAACTTTGATCCTTACCATTATGAAAGGAATGAAACATACATACATATATAGCAAGTGTTAACTATAACAAAAAATTAATGTAAATGCAAAGATTCAATACAGATATACAAGAAGAAATGGGAAAAAATGAAAAAATGAAAAAGTAATGGAAATTTGATAAGCTTATAATGAAGATGAAGAATGAGGCGAGGTGCGAAGCACAGGACAACACGTGGGTTTTGTTAGTCAGACAAATGAAACTATCTTCTGCCTAGGGGCAGCTCTAGGCGATGATAAAAAACAAGGGAAGCCCAAGTGAGTAGACAAAGGTAATTACTGTGCAGGATATGATGGATGAATGAGTGGAAGGGGTTCATGAATAATGTAGTCAGAGATTATGAAAAACGAAGGATCTCTCGGGGGTAAAGTGTATTGATACAGCGTAAACAGGAGAGATAAGGGTGGATGATAATAACGATGTGGTGTGGGTTGGATGCAAACCCAGGTATCTCATAGTGTTATAAAGTAAAGTGTGGGTTTATCGAAAGCTGGTTTTGGAAACGTTTGCTTATATAGGTGAGACGTAGTTTTTTCGATGTAATACTGTAATGTAGGGAAAGTGACGCATTGGTATAGCTCCTGGGTGGGGCTAGGTAATCGGACACGGAAGGCTATACGGAAAGCATGTCGTTCTAGGATTAGAAGCTTTTGATAGAATTTAGATGATGTAGCTATCCACGCCGTGAATCCATATGTTAAGATTGGCCGTTAGAAAACTTTGTATGTATTTAGAATTACTTGTGTCTTAAGTCTCCATGTCGTACCAATTAAGCGTTTCAACAAATTGAGTCTATTGTAGACTTTTGCTGTGATAGTTCCTAAGTGTTTGTTCCATGTTAGGTGACGGTCGTCAGTAATCCCAAGACAGGTGACTGTGTTACTGAGGCGTATAGGTTCGTCATCTATACGGAGTGCGATATTGCGAGGATTTCGACGGACTTTTGATCTTCGGCGTGGAGGTAGAAAGATAATAGCTTGAGTTTCAGCCGCATTTATGGTGAGTTTCCAACGAGTACACCATGAGGTGAAGCGATTGATTGCAGTCTGTAGAACTGAATTTATTTGGTGGATGGTGTTGCACAGAGCAAGGAACGCTGTATCTTCGGTATATTGAAATAAATGGATTCCCTGGAAGCTGAGGCATGTCCGCAACATAAAGCAAGTAAAGTAATGGGGACAAGGCCGATCCTTGCGGTACGCCTGAAAGGAGAAAAATAGGATGTGATAGACTGGAGTTATCAGAGATGTATGCGAGGCGGTTTGAAATGAAGCTGTAAATGAAACGAATGTATACTATAGGAAGCTGTAGAGTAAGGAGTTTGTATAGGAGACAATTATGCCAGACTTTATCGAAGGCTTTCTCTAGATTGAATAGTACCAGACAGAATGGGTGTACGGAATTCAAGTGCTGAGTGATAAGTGAGGTAAGTCGAAAAAGCTGATCATTTATAGAGAATGATGGTCGGAAACCGACTTGTGTGAAAGGAAAAAGATTACGATCGGCCAAATAAGCATGCAGTCGTTTAACTAAAATACGTTCCAGGATTTTGCTAAATGTAGAAGTGAGTTGTATGGGCCGGTGTGAAGCAACATCCTGTGGTGGTTTATGAGGCTTGAGGAACATTAGCGTCTTAGAAGTCTTCCAAGAGGTCCGAAAGTGTCCAGTACGGAAGATAAACGTGTAGATATGAGCAAGTAAGATTAACAGAGAGCCAGGACATTCCTTAATATGGCGATATGTGATAGTGTCTAATCCAGGCGCTGTATTGCGTTTGTTGTGAACGACTGCAGTAATATCCTGTATTGTAATCGGTGCCGTTACAGGTGTATTTGCGTGAAACACATGATTATTACTGGGCTGGAATTGTGGTGATGAAGTGTTAAGCCTGTCGACCACATAAGAGGTGTTGCTCATCATGGTAGGTGTGAATATGGTCTGTAAATGTTCAGCAAAGGCGTTTGCTTTGTCAGTGTCAGTATTTGCTGGTATGTCACCGAGTAAGACAGGGTATTTTGGTTTGGAGAACTTGACGCAAAGTGCATCAAAACGTTTCCAATACATGCTGGGATGGGTATTGGCTGAGAGATTATTGCAAGCCTTACTCCAGTAGCGAAGTTTATAGGCTTTAATATAGTTATGAACCATACGCTGTAGTTGTCGGTGGTAACCCAATGCCTCTGGATTGCGAGTATGAAGAAATTCCCTGTATGACTGACGTGAGCGCTTGATCAGAGTGAGGTGTTGTGGAAGAAGGCGAGGTGTGTACGAAGTATATGTAGAGGTCGGGATGGATAAGTTACTTGCTTCTTGAATGGCATTAGTGATTTTGCCGACTGCAGTATGTAACTCATCTTCGGTGGTGGGTTCCGTGAGATTTATGGTGTGGCTGGAGATGTGAGAGCGATATTGGTCCCAATTTGCTCTATCAAAACGTAAACTAGTCTGTGGCGGTAATGGTAAACGAGCGGCGTTTAGTGCACGTGATTGATATGTTAATTTAATAGGTGCGTGGTCACTTCTAAGGAGATCAAGAACTTCAACGGTGAAGTGAGATATGAGATTACTTGAAATGATAGCAAAGTCAGGTGTGGTATCTGAAATTGGGCGAGTAGCTTGAGGGACATGAACAATAATGCCAGTGATATTAGCCGTGATGAAGTTCTGAAGAGTTGTTTCTTTCCTGATTGGTGTGGCTGTGCATATTGAAATCGGCCATGATGAGATACGAACGGTAGTTGTTCGAGATACATTGCAAAAATTGATATGGAAGGGGGTGACCCGGTCTAATATATATAGTAGCCAGTGTAAGGACGATACCTTTGAATTAAACTGTGGCTAGGAGGTATTCTGGCAAAGGTGTTCTATTGTAGTGGTGCTGCCGAAAATGTAAAGAAGGTGATAAACCAATGGCTACTCCTCCATTGACTCGGAGTGCCGGAACAGTGTTTTCTGCATGGATCATTGTATAATGTGGTATTCGGCAGGAGTGAGACGACGTAAGAACGGTTTCGTTAAGTAAGAACGCCGTGACGTGCTGTTCAAGGAGAAGTTGATCAAATAAAAGTTTTTTTTTTTTTTTGGCAGAGAACGTATATTGAGAAACAAAAAGACCAGAGTCATAATAAGAAAGAATTTAATCGATGGATGAAGTATGGGACTTATAAAAGTGGACAATATTGCCACAATAGGTGGCAGTGAAACCAACGTGAAAGGTAGTTTTTGCAGCTAGCTTTTGCTGAAGGATGTGAGGTCTGATAAATGGATGGATGTTTTGTAATGCCAATGTTAAGAAAGTAAGAAGCTGATTCAAATTAACAGGAGAATCGAGCGGATGTGGTGTGTTATCCGGTTGGGCCGGAGGCCTCAATGGAACGATCAACTCAGGACGTTCCTGAGTAGCTTCTGGTTTCGCTTTACACTTGTAGCTGTACCTTGGGTTTTGCTCATTACACGTAGCACATTTTGGAGGTTGTGTAAGATTATTAAAGAGAACACAGGTATTGTGAGGTCCTGCACAGTAACCACATTCACTGGTATTCTTGCAATCTGTCTTGTGATGTTATATAGCTGACAACGTTCGCAGCGTACTGACATAGGAGCGGTAGACCGACAAGGCTCTACATGATGCTTGTGATTATAGATGGAGGCTCCGGATTCTAACAGTTCTTCAATCGTGTCTTGATGTGAAGTGAGCACACGGATTATATAAGTAGGGACGTAGACAACAGTTCTGCCATCTTCTGTTCATAAGACACAAGAATAACCGAGAAAGAAAATAGTTGGAAGCACTGCTATCTGTGTAACTGTTGTCAGATGATTCACAGGTTTACAACAATATTATTGTGACCGATTACAGAAAACATAGAATGTTATTAGTTACTTGCCATAAATGCGAAATATATTTCGTAAAACTTTGCGTATACCAAACAATAAAAGACAATGCAAATTCTCCCAGGTAGTAACGAGGTATTTCTGATATGCTCTGAAGGCGATGTACTTGGTGTTGAATCGACACACAGGTAACACGCTGAAGTGGTAGTCATTTTGTGTTGTTTCAACACCTCATTTTTTGCTATGTGGTCCTCATGCACGAACGACTCGTGCATTAGACACATTATCATTGAAGACAAACGGATATTCTGAATGAAAACAGTGGCATACGCAAGGGGTGGCTTTCCAGCCTTAAACCACCTTGAACTAGATACGAGGAGAAATCAAAAACTAAAGGGACTTGCGCAATTTCTTGCAGCGCCGAATCAGTGTCGTCTGCAATACTTCTATTCAACATGTCAGCCTTATCCCCGCGTTAGTCAATGCTGTGTAGCAGACCGCTAAACATGGCAGCTCCATTGGCGACCTGTACCAAGGAGGAAATAAGGACAGTGATTCGCTTTTTGTTTGTGGAAAGTGTTAAGCCTGCGGAAATTACTCGCCGAATGCAAGCGCAGTATGGTAACAGCTGTTTATCGCGAAGCATAAGGCACAAAGGTTGGACATTTCTCGTAAACATTTCAGGAAGATGGGAGATTTTTTTTTATTTTTTTTTAAACAGCAAATCGTTACTGTAGATGAAACTTGGGTACACCATCACGAACCGGAAAGTAAGGCTGTGAGCATTATTTGGAAACACCCATCATCACCAGAAGTTAAGAAATTTAAACGCCAGTCATCAGCTAGTCATAGATGGGGTGCAAATTTGGTTCCAGGAGCAACCGAAAAACTTATTCCGACGGAATCAAAAAACTTGTGAGAGGTTGCGAAAACTGCGTTGAATGTAGAAAAATAACGTATGTTTCAGTTTTCAATCATTAGAATAAATGTACCTTTTCTCAAGTCCCTTTACTTTTGACTCCCTTTGCATTATGAAAATAAACATTTACCATATTAAGGTTGTAGACAAAAGTCCTGAAACGATATGAATTTGAGAAACTTCTGCGTATGTTACTGACTAGTGAGTAAAAGTGTGTGGAGTGATCAACGATGTAAGTGTGTGCAGTGATCAACGACGTGAGTGTGTGAATATCATGTGTGCCAGCGCGAGAGGAAATTAAAAAAATCTCCGATACCGAAAAGGAAATTACACGTTAGTAATAAATAAACAAAGAAAGCTACGAGACATCGCATTAAACTTTCTCGCTTCAAATTGTTAAGTTAATCGCGTTAGACTACAGTCATAACGGAAACATTTATTTCTGAAAAATGAATAAAATTACAAAGTGTCTTCAAGGAACGTCTTCCGAAGGAAGCTCTCCCCTGAAAGTAAACTCTATTCTCAGTTAACGGAACATTTGTTTTCCCAAATAATAACTTTATTCATTTTAGCTTCAATTAGTGCCTTATTCAAGTTACACACAATACAAATCTCGATATTTTTAGCAAACTTTGCATTATGAAGTAGTACTTAGTAATAGGATTATTATGATTAGAAATAACAGGGTTATTTATAACAAAAACAAACCATTTTTGTTGCAGTTTGTTTATTCTTGCGAACTAATAAATTACGGATAAATACATTATTTTTATTAAAGTAAAAATGTATGAACTTATTATTTGAGTACAAAAAGTACACATAAAATTGTTACTTTGCGCGGGAATTTAAATTAGGATCTCTGATTCCGCAGGCCAATACACTAACCGTATGACTACACAGTAGAGACCTGCTCGGGCCGAATTTTTCGGCCCGAGCCCAATCCAGCCTGAATGTACCTAGGCACGGCCCAGCCCGGGCCTGAAAAATTTTGTAGATTTTTGGCCCGAGCCCGGCCCGGCTCGATAAGTTTTTTAAAATTCTTGGCCCAAGCCCGGCCCGGGCCCGGTAAATTTTAGAAGTTTCATTTTGTAACATTTTTCACGGACACACTTCTTCAACGTTTGCCTTTATTCTAATTATCGTTAAATACGAAAATCAATAATTATTAAAGAATTGCAATTAATCGGCCCCAGCCCGGCCCGACCTGAAGAGAAATCAGTGTCGGCCCGCCCAAACCCGGCCCGGCCTAAAGAAATAACAGAGTTGGCCCGGCCAAGCCCGGCCCATGCAGGTCTCTACCATACAGCGCGGGCATGCCACCTTACATTTTCATAACGTTTTGATTTCCCTCTTTCGCTTATGTAAGTGCTTATTCACGTGTTGTGCATAACCCCTCCCCGAAACAAAATACCAAATACGCCACTGTATTGATATCACTAGATATGGTTACCAAAGTCGTTGTGTAAAAAATGTTCTTGTCTATATCAGTGGACAGTATGCGAATTACAAGGATGATAAGCGGAAATCCCATTGTGCTGGATGTATGTTATAACCAGGGGCATCATTTCAGACGACAATAGCATGGGAAACTATAACAGTTGTAGCCAAGGACGTCATTTAGGGGAGCAAGAGAGGACATTCCTCCCCCAAAAGTTTGAGGAATATATATACAGTACTTTAATCAATTGCCTATTAATATACTAGTACAAAATTTAAAAGTCTTATGTCGGTGGTGCTCTTGCCCACTCAAGTGAAGTCTCAAATGATGCCCCTGGTTGTAGCATATAGCCAGTATTACCAAAGGGGATTTCCCCCTCATATCCCTTGTTATTCGCACTGTCCACATATATGGATACGAAGCGTCAAGGACACTTTTTGCACAACAACTGTGGTAACCATAATATATTTAGTGATATCAACATACAGTGGCGTATTTAGGATTTTGTTTCGGGGAGGGACTATGCACAACACGTGAATAAGCAGAAAAATTTTAAAGAAATTGTGCATATACGAAATTTATTTCGGGGGCTTGAGCCCAATAACCACCCATTAAATACGCCACTGTCAATATATTTACGGATACAACTGCTTTGAACATTTTATTGTTGTATGCATTATAAACATGTGGTGAATTAATATTTTATTTATAGCTACTTTATTGGTTAAAGAAGAAAAATGACTCGAGCGGGACATTTTGCGCATGAGATGTAGATACTCCTCACTCTGCAATTTGATAACGCGTTCTATCCAGGGCTTGCTAACTTAACATAACTATAACATAACGAAATAGACGGAAGTAACGTAATATATTTGTTAACACATTATGTTATGTACCAATTGTAAATTCATATATTTGTTACGAAACACTAATGTTACTATACTTATCAAATAACTATAATGGTACCGTCTTAAAGGAGCAAACTACTTTCTGTTTATCACTAAATAACCTTATGAAGAGATTGATAGGTATATAGTATATTGTAATAACGTTATTACTTTATACGTTAATCCCAAGGCTTGCTGATTTAACTTAACTTTAAAATAACGAAAAAGATGGAAGTACAGCCAAGTATAGCAATATATTTGTTAAATATTTTGTTATGTACCAATTGTAACTTTATATATTTGCTTCGAAACAGTTATGTTACTATACTTATCAGATAACTATAGAGTAACGAATTACATGATCAATCTACTTTCTGTTACCACTAAATAACTTTATGAAAAGATTGATAGGAATATAGTATATTGTAATAACGTTATTACTTTATACGTTATTCCCAAGGCTTGCTGATTTAACTTAACGTTAAAATAACGAAAAAGATGGAAATCCAGCCAAGTATAGCAATATATTTGTTAAATGTTTTGTTATGTACCAATTGTAACTTTATATATTTGTTTCGGAACAATTGTGTTACTATACTTATCAGATAACTATAGAGTAACGGATTGCAGGATCATTGTGCTTTCTGTTACCACTAAATAACCTTATGAAAAGCTTGATAGGAATATAGTATATTGTAATAACGTTATTATTTTATAGGTTATTCACAAGGCTTGCTCATTTAACTTAACGTTAAAATGACGAAAAAGATGGAAATCAAGCCAAATATAACAATATATTTATTAAATTTTTCGTTATGTACCATTTATAACTTTTATATTTGTTATGAAACAATAATGTTACTATACTTTTCAGATAACTATATAGCGACGAATTAGAAAAAATGAAATACTTTTTGCTATCACTAAATAACGTTAAGAAAAGATCAACTGAAATATAGTACATTTCAATAACGTTATTATTGTATAGCTTATTCCCAGGACTTTCTAACTTAACGGTATCATAACTAATAATTACCGGAACAAAATGTTTTTTGTTATGAGTGTTTTATCCAGGCATGTGAGAAGGGGAAAATGTCCTCTCCAAAGTTGTAGAATTCCTGTCCCCCCCCCCGCGTATTTTAAAACAACACTTTCAAGGTTTGGGAGGTGATTCCTAACACCAAGATAAGACAAAAAATATAGACGAAAATGTGTCCAAAAATGATTCCTTTCGAACCTATAGGCTGCCGAAAACATGAAAAAATAATCCTCCAAAACAATGGGAAGTACCCTAGTTGGGTCAGGACTTCACTTATGAACTAGTATCTGCCCTATCCAAATATCGATGTTTCATAATTTGCGGTACTACCTCAACAATTTTTAGAGAGATAGTTGGTAAGTACTTCAAATTATATGCCCATAGCCAAACACCCTCTATAAAAAATGTTGCATGAGTATTTTAGGATTTTGAAACATTGATGTTTGGATATGACACATATTAGTTCCTAAGTGAAGTCTGGGGCCGCGGTAGCTCAGTGGTAGAGCGTTCACCTCTGGTGCTAGGGGTCCCGGGTTCGATCCCAGCCCCCGCCAAGTGAACTTTGTGGTGGACAAACACCGTGCTCGTGGGTTATCTCGGGGTTCTCTCGTTTCCTCCCACTTTCTTCATTCCACCATTTCACTCATTACTCATCATCACCGTCTCCTTTAGCCTAACCGGCATAACCGTGGGACGTAAAACTCAAAGATTTCATTTTTCATTTCCTAAGTGAAGTCTTGACCGGACTAGGGTAAGCCCCTAGTTTTGGAGCTATGGACCTTTAAAGTTCATTTTTCATGCCTTTGACAGCCTCTAGCTCCGAAAGTATGTATTTGTGAACTCAGGTTGGTCTATACTTTTTGTCTTATCTTGGTGTCAGGAATCACCTCCCAAAAGTTGTCAGTGTTTTTTAGAAACACCTTGTATATATAGCTAGTTTCAAATTTAACGTTCAGTTTATGTTTTTCCTATGATAAGCTCCATAATGAAGTTGTGCGACCATATGTGATAACATTGTTAGAAAATTTTGATAGATTTGGGGATACCGTTCGAAAAGTTTCTTTATCGTCCCAAGTGTTCAACTGTGGTGACATTATGCTTATGGAGTGGCCCCGTGTAGCGTAGTCGCTAACTCTCGCCTTCGGTGCGAGCGGTCTCGGGTTCGATTCCTGGTGGGGACACTCGGTCGAAAATGAGGTTTTCCTCATTCACATGAGGCAAATGCCAGGGTGGTACCTAACTTATATGACTCAGGCCACTTCCTTCCTTCCCTTTAGTTGGATAGTGTGCTCGACGAGGGACGAAATCCCTCAAACGTGACGAGCTAAATGCATTGATGCCGAAAGCACAGAAATCTAAATCCTAAAATCCATTTCTATTATGCCTATGGATAACGCAATACAAGAACTCAAATCTTTGTGTGATTTTCTTTCTTTGAATTTTGAGGAGTGTGTACCTGAATATAAGTGTTTTCATTAAATTTTAAAGAAGTGTGCAGAGAAGAATATGAAGTTGAGTGAAATGTTACGCAAACTTCAAGCGGATAATATTGGGGACGGTTTCCTACACTAAGACATCTAGCTGCCATATTAAGTGTGTGTCCTATAGGTAATTGCAAACTTGAAAGATAATTCTCAAGTATGGAACGAATTTGTACTAAATTAGGACAGCTTAGACCATGTCGCTTAAGTTCACTTGTGCTTACGCGCTTTTGGCGTGGGAGACCCGGGTTCGATTCCAGCGGGAGCTCATGTGGGTTGGATTCCACGTTAATCAGTAGGTCCACGTCTCATATAGCATCGCTGCTGAACAGGACGTTAAACTCAAAATCAGCTCATTAAGTTCACTTGTGTTAATATTCATGAAAAATCCTCGTGAACTGGAACTTTTCCATGTAAGAAATTGTATCAAAATTTGATATAATCCATCCCCACAAAGAATTGCACTGCCTTTTCTAAAACTTCAAATGTAAACTACGTTGGCTTAATAAAAATGTGTCTTTAAATATTTAGTTCATGGAAAGGTAAGAACCTCTAGATTAATCCTAATATTTTAATAATTGAATAAATATGAATATTTATCTAATCAAAATATTATTAGTAATAATTCTTGTATATGGAGAAGCTTTATATTTCAATACTTCAAAATTAATGTATAGCAGTAAAGAAGAAAGATACAATTCTCTTAAAGTATACTGACGGTTTCTTTACACACAGTATATGAAGGTATGGGTTGCATAAGGTACATGGATACTTTCCACATTTTTAATTAGTTCTCCTCTAGAACTTAAAATTACCCCCCCCCCAAAAAAAAACGAGACGACTGTATAAAATTGTTGTTACTACTAAAAAGGCATCATTAAAATACTGGCTAAATATTTTGTAATATCGTTATCAGTGTTTCTTCCAGACATGTTTTTGGGGAGCACCGCCCCCCCTGGAGGAGACCAAAATAATACATCTATAATACAATAATAAATAGAATACTACCAACAGTGCCCCCCCCCGGAATACTAAGTATGCCCCCCTAGAATATTGTTTCTGTAAAAAAAAAAGATCGATATTATGGCATATGGTAAAATATTGCGAACAAGAACAATAAACTAAAGAGTGAAAAGTAGCTTTTCATGTATATACAAGGCCACAGGGGTAAAAGCGGATCTGGAAAGGTAGGGGGACACATGACGTCACGCCGTCCCCTGTGCCTATCTTTGCCCATTGTAATATTATTAGAAAATGGGGGGACGCCACGGATAATTCCTGGAAGCGGAGGGACGTCGTCCTCCCGCGTTCCCCCACACTTTTACCCCTGCAAGGGCATAAAATGTATACAATAATGATTGTACGTTTGTGTGCATTATCAAATGCAGGTGTAAGTATGCATGATCTTGCTACATGTCGTAAGCGTCGGTGGACCACCGATGGGCAACTAGCGACATCTCGCCAAAGATTGGCGGCCCCGCAGCTTCAATGCGCGGTGACTCCACTTCCATTTTGAAAATTATACCACCAGCGACCCACTAGTGCCAGAGACGCGACGAAACACCAATGAACAACAAAACAACTCCCCCCCCGAAAAAAAATATGTTAAATCGTCTATATGCGTAATTTATATACATTAAGGTGAGTCTAAAAATCAATTTTAAAAGTTTTAAAAAATCACCCCAAGATGGGCGCGAACTACCGAATTTTCTATTATTAGGCACGTGCGCTTCCGACTTGGCCACTGAGGCGATGAAGAAAACGTTGCATGTAAAGGGATAAATACTTGAGATCTTTTTAATTTTGCTAATCAGTGTGCTACTGTAACCGTGCATATTCGACTATAACCGTTTGCGATCAGATAAAATTCGCTCGCCATCTAATTTTATAACAAAATAACGCGCGTCTATTTACTTTATCTCATGATTCTCCCATATTCACTTTCAAATGATCGGTGACAGTTGCCATTTAAATTCATATAATTATACGCACTCATCTCAAGATTGCTCACGCCGTGTGGTCTTTGTGGTGGACAAGCACTGTGTTCGTGGGTTTTCTCGGGGTTCTCCCGTTTCCTCCCACTTTCTTCATTCCACCATATCACCCATCTCTCATTATTACCGTCTCCTTCAGCCTCACCGGGTGATAATTTCAATACCCCGACTATAGATATCTCTTTCGACCCGATGAAACCCTGCCGCCAGTGGCACACTAGCGGCAATCCTTCGACGCGTCGCTATATCGATGATCGACATTTACTGGCAAGTGGGCCACTAGGTGTTGGCAACGTTTACGGCATGGGGTATAGGTTACTACCAGGTATGATGTTTTATTTCTCGGTAACTACTGGCCGGATCTGTACTAAACTTGCTGGGAAAGTAGCTCATCGTCCATGAAAAAAGAAAAAACTATACACTAGGTCGTTTGCTTATATCCGACCATATTCGATTCGGTGCTGTTACCTGGTGTATCATACTGGAACTATGGGTCTGTTGGCAGAAGCGGTGTTGTGTGTGACCTTCTAAGTGCGTGAGTGTTATCAAATGTCGTCGAAAAACAACCAGTATGGGCAGATTAGGTAATGGTCCTTTTCCATGCTAAGTTTTCGTACGTACGCAAGTTCCAAGTACCTGGCAAATTCCAAATGGAAGAAAGTTGTCACAGTGGATTATCCATATGTCCATCTCACTGCTGGTGCTCTCATTCCGGCAATCATATACCGTGACATTGACGGTAAAAGACACAACAACTTTATTGGTGAGTGTAGGGACAGCTTTTCTCGTGGCATCATGGTTTTTGCTGGATTCAGATATGAGGATAAGTTGATGATACACAAGATAGACAAAAACGTGAATGTGAATGCTAGATACTTCCGAGGGTCTATTTCAACACCTATCTATTGGAAATAGATCCCATAATTGTATGGAATGAGCGCGAATCAAGTGATGTTCCATATAGACAAGACTTCGACTAATACCACCAGAACATTGCTACGGTTTTATCAGGTGATGGCAAAGGAATTGAGGATTTGTGTTATTCTTTTTGAATACATTCCTGTGGAAAGCTCAGATGCCAGCCCAATAGATTGTTGCGCCTTTGGACTGTTGAAATATCTTCAGAGTCACCGACCGCGCACCCTGGTAACCTGGTGAATATCATTCAACTCTGGGCCCTGGTTGCTCTCTTTGATTTTTCTTATAGCGTATTCCAGGACAAAGTTGAATAATAATGGAGACAATGCATCTCCTTGTTTCAGGCCATTCTCCACATAAAAGCTCATGGAAAAAAATCCTATCCGGACTTTACTTTCGGATTCATTCATTTACATAATAATAATAATAATAATAATAATAATAATAATAATAATAATAATAATAATAATAAAGGAATAACAGAAATACAATCCCAATTACGAAAACATTTCCTTCCAATAAAGAAAAGTAGTTGCCATGACGGGATTTCGAACCCAGATCGCTGCATATAGTACCCTGCTTTCACACCTTTTATTTTTTTAAAATTCGTTCCAATGTATTAGTGTTATTGATGGTGATTGTTATTGGTAAGAGAAGGGCGATTTCTACATCAAATATGATTGTTCGCCAGGGGCACCTCATGTCCTTTCGATGTATTCCAAACACGACAGGGACACGAACACAGAAATATCGAGGACAGTTAAAATTCCGACCTTGCTTTTCAGAGGGATTCGAACACCTAGTGGATTGCGGCTCATGATCCGAAGCCGAAATCCCGAGGCTTTTTTTTTAATTTTTATTATTTTTGTGGGCTACTCGGCTATTGCCAGCGGCTACACTTCACCAAATTCATCATACGAATATAAAATAAACTAGTAGTTACGGAAGACAAAAATATAACTTTCTATTTCCACACGAGTTGATACAATTAAAAGAGTGCTAAACTAATGTCTGCCGTGTTTCCTTCTTTGGAAATCAGAAGTTAAGGTGATGAAATGTAATATAAATCGAGACCATCGTTGAAAACGATGACGTAGCGTCAACTTGAAGAACGTTTTGTGATATTTTTCTCATTGACGGAGATCTATATAACTTGTTTTTGAGTTAAAGAAAATCTCGAGTAAGTGATTGTGACGTTCACATAAAGAACGTCTCTTTATACGAGCATTAGGATCGTGTGTATAGTCTTACATGCAACGATTATAACTGGCTAATAGTGCGGATGGATGGCGAAAGTGAAGCGGTAGGTATGTGGTTAGCATATTGAACTTCTATTCTGTAAACCCTCGCTCAAGTCCCCGATAGGTCCATTTTTTTTTCAAATGTTTCAATTTCAATTTCAATACATACTCAGACGGGAGGGTCCCACAAGTTGTCACTAAAATCTGATTGCCCCATAGTACATCTGATAGAGAATCATCAGAAATGAACATTAGCAAAATTTAAGGTGCTATGGACCAGAAGGATAGGCGCTAGGAGGCTTCAAAATTTGAATATCCAAAATATTGTATTATAGAATTTCGTACGTTTAAAGTAAATATCTTGAAAACCGTTAAAGCATTCAAAACAAAAATTGCACAATATAATGAGAACAAAATGCCCTATCGAAAACCATAAGCAATGTTGCCATAGGTGAAGCAGTGTTGCCAACTCAGCATAAAATATTTTATTTGAAATAGCACCATATACAAATGTGCACAGATTTAAAATGCACTTTTAACACTAAACATAACAGTGAAGTGTAGTGGTGCAGTGTTGCACGTTATTGCACCTACGTCTGCTGAAAATGTACAATGGAGAAGTTTGATATGTGGCAACAGATGGTAATAAAGTAATATGAATTTAGTTTAAATGCATAAGACAGATAGTATAACATAACAAAATGTCAGCAGTGTCACAAAATATTGATGCATTTGAAAAACGAAATTGAGTGATACCATTTTTATGTTCTATGTCAGCTTCGAATCTATATAGGAGTGTAAACTGGGATCCGAATCACTATGAAAGAGAAAGATTACAATGAAATGTAAGGTGAAAAGTACACTTTGATGCTAGCGGTCTACTGGTCTACGCTTAGTTGCATGCATGGAGAGCATACCCGCGACCGTTCGGTCTATTTGATGGACGGGTACCGCTCAAATGTATCGCACCCCGCCCGTAGTTCCTCAATACGCTATTGAATGCTCGTGCACATGCTGCACCGTCAGAATTTGTCCCCTAATTCTGACTCGCCTAAACGATGTAACCCCCATTCTCTGAGGGAGTGGGATACGCCCACTGCGCGGCCGGACCGAAGTCCTGAGTGCCTACCAGTTGACCTACTGGTTGAGGCAGACTGCTAGCGAATCAGTCCTACTATGCTCTGCAGGCATGGCGCCCGAGCGTTATAAGGCAAGCTCACCTCCCGCCCGTGTTCACCGTTACCCAGATTCCTGGGATTGGATCCCACAAGCTACCGAATCCCACGGTATGACCACAGCCCAACAGAGTCCAACCAAATCCGGGGCCCCAGACAATGCCCGAGGGGGCTTGTTCAATGCCGGCCCTGCCTGCCTCGTTCAACTGGCAACCGCCTTGTCGTGTAGAGGTACCACGCACACGTCGAGATACTCCCGTATCTCATCCCGGACCAAATGGTACGTGTTAAGTCACCATTTGAGTTTGGTGCCAGCCCATACCCACAGAATTTCCTCCCTTTAGCAGGATCAAAACCGTTACCCAGATTCCTGGGATTGGGCCCTCCCCACCTCCGTTTGGTCTCCCCGCAGGCAAGAATCCGACACCCCCCCCCGGTAGGGTCGTGCAAGCAATACTGGACTTCCTCTAATTACGGTAGAGGTACACCGTACATTACCAGAACCAATGACTGATGTAGACCGTTTGCTGAAAGGCAGACATTGTCATTTGGGAGCCGTGTCTCCCCTGGTAGGCCCGCTCAAACAATACGGGGCTACCTATCTTTTACGTGTTTAGGTACCACGTACACGTTTTAGCTAAGCTACTTGTCCGAATCCCAATGGTACGTGTAACCCACCATTAGAAGGGACACCCACACCCTTCCTTCCTTAGGGCCGTTCGAACAATACGGAACCACCTCTAATTACGGTAGAGGTACACCGTATATTACCAGACCCAATGGCTGATGTAGACTGTCTACCTTTAAAGACAATGGCCATTTAAGAGCGGCGGCTCCTCTAGTAGGGCCGTGTATTGCTCACTTCCTCAGCGCTCCTGAGGTACGAGTATGAGTTAGGATACTAAGTATCCCATCTCGGACCCAAGAGAACGCATTACACTCTCCTTGAGGGCAGTACCTACATCATCCTCCCGGTAGGGCGCTGGATCCGCCGACACTCTTGGACACATCAGCTACCCACTCTTTTTTAGCGTGTTAGGGTACCACGCAGCCTTCTCTCCCAGACCCAAGGATACCTGCATAGACACCTGGATCAGCGCTAGTAACTGCTGTTAGTGTACAGAAAAGTTTCGTGTAAGTTGGGTTCCATCTGTCCAGGCGTTTTACAAAGTGCAAATTATCTGGACCCCAAGGAATGGAATTAGAACACTTAGGAGGGAGATACTTTTGCTGGTGACTGTACATTTAAAAGAATAATATCACACCAGCGACCCTTAAGAGTAATAAAAGAAAGTCTATTAGTAATAAATTCAACGCGCTTAGTTGCTGATACTCTTCGTTTGTGAACGAAAAACCCTGTTCCTAATTGGTGAATTTTATTTCCTTCCCCGTAAAAGAACATAAAATTTCCGGAATTCACAGATCCATTTCCTTCCAACCTAACTTAATGAACTCCTACTAGGTCCATCCTGTATTCCTCTAGCTCATTCGTTACGTATTTTAATGCGCCTGCCCTATAAAGACTTCTAATATTCCATGTTCGAAATCTCATGTCCATTTTCTTTTGCTAGGGACGTGCAAAGTTATCAGTTCCGGTCCAAGGCTTCTGTGAGTGTTTCTGAACACATACATGTTTTTTACATGTAATATTTTTAAGTAGTCATATCATTTTAAAGTATAATATGTTTTGTCCTTACAAACCTTCAGTAAATATAATCATCGCAAACTTCTGTCTACACACTCTCTTTGTAAGATATCAAGGCTGACTTACTGATAAGGTGGCACTATTATAAGGACATTGTTGATAAGGGCAAGAGTAAACTGACATTTTTTAACATAGGGCGAAAGCATACATGCCCATGAGACATGACGCGAAATACGGAAGGCGCGAATAGAAATGATGAATATGACTTCGCAACTTGTCATCAGTTTTTATTTACATTACGATATCCTTCCACACCAAACCCCGTTAAGTTTTTTTTTCTTTTATCTTATGACGTAATTTTAGCCCTTTTCTCAAAACTCTTGTCTGAAGGGGATTTGGCCTATAATTTTTTCGTCTTACGAAGTCTTTTGGTGATTGACACATGGAAAGGAACAAGACGGCGAGAGAAATTTTCTTGTACCTTACATGACATAAAGTTTGGCCCTTTTTCAAACCTTCGGGGTCTTACTGTAACCAAAAGCACCCGGTTTGACGCGCAAGACTTTTTCTTACGTTCCCGCCGACCTGCACCAGATATAGGGGTGAAACAATTTGTACCTCATGACGTGATTTTTTTATGTGCTAGCTCCCTGTCCAATACTAACTCCAAAGGATAGATAGTTTTTTTTGTTCCCTTCGTGTAACGTTTCCTTTTTCTCGGTAGTGGTAAACACAACACTCGAAACATTCTGCTCGATCGCCTGAAGGCAAGACAACACAGAGCAGCAAGCAAGCAAGGGCTACCTCTCTTAGAACGATTGGGTGCTGCCAAGTTTCAAGCTACGTCTTATCAGCAACATGCAAAGTTGAGTAACAGTAGCGAGACAGGTGCAATTATTCCGGTGCAATTACCGGGGTATAAAATCATATGATAGCACAATAATATTTTACGTTTCACTTCTAGACAGTACTTTCTGTGAATCGAAGCAAAATAGAAAAATCTATTATTAACAATAGTCAGGGCCGGCTTTAAGCCGATTGGACCGATTGCTCCTAACCGGGCCCTGCGCCTAAGGGTGCCCTGTGCTATTGCCGTCTACTCTACCCTCCAGTCTAACCTACTCTCTAGTAACGTTTTAACAACGTATTGGGCCGCAGAGTAAACAAGTGTGTTGTGGTCTCTATGACTAAATTTTGTTCCTAGTACATGTACTTAATACATGGCATTTTGCTCGCGGGGCCCCGGCCAAGTGGTCATGGTACCGTTAAGACGGCACTGCTACTCTCGGTTTTCAAGTACACAACATACGTATTGCAATACATGTACTACATCCGTGGACTCCACAAGAAAGGGTATGGCCTCTCCCTAACAAGTAAATGAATAGTTTGTATTAAGTTACCGGGCATAAGCAAAAATTTTCTGAATTAAATGCTATAGTAGTTTCTTTATTTTTTTACGCTTACAACTTTTGTTGTAAAAATAGATATTACGTCCAGGGAGTATTCTGCAGTGTTTTACAAGAAAAAATGTTTCTCTGCCACTTTGGTTGTAAACCCTTAATTACGGAGAGAGCTAATTAAAAAGTAATTACTGGAATCAGTCATCCTCCTTGCCCTTTTATTATCCCTATCCCCGTAATTAAGCGTTTTCGATCAAAGTTCCTGATTTTTTCTACCATTGAAGTTCTTAACACACATGCGAAGTTAGAGCTCCTTCGTGGCTAAGCGGTTAGCGTATGCACCTTTGGCGTGGGAGACCCGGATTCCATTCCCGTTGGGAGCTCACGTGGTTCGGATTCCACGTTACTCAGTAGATCCATGTCTCATATAGCCTCGCTGCTTGACAGGACGTTAAACTCAAAATCAACTCACTCAACATAAGCGAAGTTTTGAGGTTTTTCCTGGAACATCCTGTATATGATTACGTTTACACATACATTTGTAAATTATGTGTTTGAATGTTTAGTATCACACACATGTATTGCTTTAATTAAAACTTAGAATTTATCTTATTAACAACTTTTTACTTTAAATCTCAAATTACATTTACTCCTGTCAGCCAAGGGCGCACATTAGGGGGGCAACGTGGGGTGCTCGCCCGCTAGAAGAAATCGTACTTCAGAATATCGAAAACTTAATTGAATTTTTAAAATAGTTACAACAAAATTTGAAACTATATCTGAAATGTCCATATACGTGCCCCCCCTTGGAAACTACAACATGGGCGCCCTTGCTGTCAGCAGTTAATCATCATAATTATCATAGCAGAAAATCTGAGGGTGATATCGGTGCGAAAAAACGGATTGCATTTTCGTTTTCAGGATATGTGAGTTAGTAACGATTGTGTTGTTTTATCTCTGCATATTTTTGAAACTTGAAATTTGTAGATACTGTAGTCTATGTGTTGTCAGTTCTTTAAAGCTTATTACTGAAACTATATGTAAAAATATATAAGTAAATAAATATATAAATAAATAAATTGAATCCGGGGCTGCTATTACTTACGTTATAGAGAGTTTTAAATTTAGGTTTCGCCCTACATTTCTTGCTTCCTCGCTAACCTTACTAATCAACAAAAATAATTGAAAGAGGGAGCTAATGTAAGTTATGTGCAGAACGATACTGAAGTACACCCGTCGCGTCGACAGATTTACATTTGTTTGTGTCACAAAATTAAAAAAAAAAAAGTGTCACTCGTGTGCGTTTTCGTGTTGTAAACACATTTGATTGTACTCATGCCCAGTGAAAGGAATAACTCAAATCCTAGGACAACAGTTTAACAGACGTGAAACCTAATGCATAAATTGTCATTGAACCCAGCAGCGTTGCCAGGTTTCGGAGGGGGTTCGGGAGTCCTCCAGGAATTTTTTTTTGGCAGTGTGTGGATTCGAAACGCAATTTTCGGCTTTATTGTAATGACTTAAATCTTTCGGGGGTCCGGGGGTTCTCCCCTAGAAACTTTTAGCAATATTTAAACTGGAAACGGAATTTAAGGCTTTATTTTAACAGCTTTTTACAATTTCCGGGAGGTGGTAAACAGACTCCATGACCCTCCCGCTGGCTTCGCCATTGCATTGAACTCAGTGTCTACTAAATATTAAATTGAACTATTACTCATTTGAGTAATTTGTGCGTGTAGTAAAGTTGTGAATTTATTTGTTTTGAAGTGATGTGAACAACATGGCAGGTTTTCCAAAGAATCTGATTTTACTTGAGACAGTGTTGTAAATACCTAGGTAGATAGTAATAGGACATTGACCATAAGAGCTCCGAAAAACCCACTCGGACTTCCAGTAATTTCTGTTTTGAGAACTGAACAAAGGATGATACCACAATTTCATTCCACTATTTTATTCATTCTCTCATTATCACCGTTTCTTTTAGCCTACCCGGCATAACCATAGAATTTAAAACTCAAATATTTCATTTCATTCTGTTACCTTTATTTCATCTTTTGGCAAACGCTCACAAGTTATTTCGCCCAAAACCTTGCTTTCCTTGTAGCTTTTGAACTAATAGTTACATCTGTTTTCAGCTAGTGTATTTTATATTTGCAACTTGTAAAACATTTCTTCCTAACACAATTTGAAAGGAAATGAGATGAAAAATAGTTACATTAAAGTGTTCTCAGTCTCGGGGTGAAGTTAAAAGAACATGACACAAATCACAGCTCAGAAATAAATAAAGTGTTAGCGTATTACTCGAAACCACTTGACTTTTCCTCATTGCAAGTGACACTTTTGGGTCACTTGCTGGTTTTTATGTTTAAATAATGCTTTTAATTTATATATTGTTTTATATCAGTATATTGGTATTGATTTATATATTTTAAGTTATTATTATTATTAGGTTAAGAAATCCAGATCTGGTCATTGGTGATTAATTATTGTTATTATTAATTGTATGTAAATATAATTGTCGTATTTACTATGTATATTTATATTATTTCTATTTTCTGCTATTAGAAAAAATACCTCTAGTAAAAAGAATAGTTAGATAGCAACTCTGTTTCAGAGAATAACATATTTAAAGTGTTCAGAGAAAGCTTCTTTTTGGTAGAACACCCTCCTCCCTACCACTCGTTTTTTCTACATAGCTTATGATATGATAGCATTCCTATATAAACGGAAGATTTTTACAGGGAAGGGTGTCAGTTGACCGTCAGTATTGGGGGAGACTTCGAACAGTTTTCAAAAATGTAGTCTATAGGAAGGACTCGGTTCGGTGAGCCGAGTGGGAGCTTTTTTCTACCCGTAAGAGAATATCATACTTCAAGTAAATGAAGGGGGAGTATTACGGAGGTCTTGCTTAGACTCGTTAGGTTCTCCGAGTCTTAAATAGGGCAGAAGGCATGAGCTATATTAGGTTCTAACTTCTAGTAGGTTTTCATTTTTAAGGGACTTCTTTCTTGGACTAAAATGAGGTTCTGTGAGAAGAAGGGATATAGAAAAATAATTCTTATACTAATTCAAGAAACAGAATGTTGCTAGGGAATTAGGCCCCGTAAAATAGGGACAGGATTTGATCCTTGAAATGCTACATTCCATATTCAGGTGGATATGGCATTTAGATTAACAATTCCCTGATACTAGAATTTTTGAGTACGTGTTCAAAACTGAAGCTGTATACGGTTTTGGTCGGTTATAAGGTAATTTGTTCCTCTTGCAGGACACAATAGTTTTTTTTATGAATACTCTGAACACAGATTCCTGGGTTCGATCCCTCGAAGTGGACTCGTAAGAGGCTACTGGTAGAGCTTTTAGATTTTTTAAAATCACATCTCCTATTTCAGGGAGTATGGTTCTTACCTAACCTTTACATCCCAGATCTATTTAAGGATCTTTCGTTACTATAAGGCGAACTCATTCTCCTTACCTACCTATCCCTATAATAAATTTTTAGATAGATATTCTTCTAGTGCATCTCCTAGTTAAGGGAGTACACGAAATAGGGTCGTAGGCCAGGACTTTTGATGTAGTGAGTCAATGCCCTTTATAAGTTAAGGTTGACAGAGGACGCTTTTAGTGAGTGACCCTTCTGTCTGCCACATGCACATAATTAGAGAAACCTTAGCTTTATAAAGTGTACTAAAACTAGAGGAATTAGAGAAGAGGATACCCAACAGGTATTTCTCATGCGCTTTCAAAGATAGATATTTCATAGAATTATCAACTTTTTCTAAATAAACTTTTAATAGAGGTAACTCGTGTGTTATGATTTCATATGTAGATAAGATCCTGAGTTATAAACCTGTTTATTAAGTTATTTACCCTAGAAATTGCTTATTTTGTTTTAAGACACGAGTCTGAATATAATTTATTATATTCTATTTTATTTTTTAAAGTTTGTCGAAAATTTTGTGATAGAGACACGAATAGCTATAGCTCACAGTCTGACGAATTTCAGCGTTACATATAATAAGTAACTTGAATCATTTATTATATTTTTTTCCCACAAACATCATGCTCACTCTTTTTTTCACTTTTGTGTTAATTCTTTGCTTCACAAACGAGATTCAACTCAGGTCACGGCGAATGATTGGAAGCTAAATCTCTTGCAATGTTTGAATATATTTTTCGAAGAAATCAAATGCTCCGTTTTAGTCATAATATCTTACAAGGTTGAATTCACGTTTAATATACACCGTGATCAAAAGTACCCGGACACCTGTCTGAAAATGACTTACAAGTTCGTGGCGCTCTGCATCGGTACTGCTGGAATTCAATATGGTGTTGACCCACCCTTAGCCTTGATTACGGCTTCCACTCTCGCAGGCATACTTTCAATCAGGTGCTGGAAGGTTTCTTGGGGAATGGCAGCCCATTCTTTACGGAGTGCTGAACTGAGGAGAGGTATCGATGTAGGTCGGTGAGGCCTGGCACGAAGTTGGCTTCCAAAACATTCCAATGGTGTTCTATAGGATTTAAGACAGGACTCTGTGCAGGCCAGTCCATTACAGAAATGTTACGGCCGTGTAACCACTCCACCACAGGCCGTACAGTATGAACAGGTGCTCGATAGTGTTGAAAGATGCAATCGCCATCCCAGAATTTCTCTTCAACAGTGGGAAGCAAGAAGGTGCTTAAAACATCAGTGTAGGCTTGCACTGTGAAAGTGCCACGCAAAACAACGAGGAGTGCAAGCCTCCTCCAAGAAAAACACGACCACACCATAACACCACCACCTCAGAATTTTACTGTTGGCACTACACACGCTGACAGATGACGTTCACCGGGCATTAACCATACCCACATACTGCCATCAGATCGCCACATTGTGTACCGTGATTCGTCACTCCACACGTTTTTCCACTGTTCAATTGTCCAATGTTTACGCCCCTTACACCAAACGAGGCGTCGTTTGACATTTACCTGCGTGGTGTGTGTGGCTTATGAGCAGCCCTCGACCATGAAATACAAGTTTTTTCACCTCACGCCTAACTGTCATAGTACTTGGAGTGGATCCTGATGCAGTTTGGAATTCCTGTGTGATGGTCTGGATAGATGTCTGCCTATTACACTTTACGACCCTCTTCAACTGTCGGCGGTCTGTGTCAGTCAACAGACGAGGTCCGCCTGTACGCTTTTGTGCTGTACGTGTCCCTTCACGTTTCCGCTTCACTATCACATCAGACACAGTGGACCTAGGGATGTTTAGGAGTGTGGAAATCTCGCATGCAGACTTCTGACACAAGTGACACCCAATCACCTGACCACGTTCGAAGTCCGTGAGTTCCGCGGAGCGCCCATTCTGCTTTCTCACGATGTCTAATGACTACTGAGGTCGCTGATAATGACTACATGGCAGTAGGTAGCAGCACAATCCACCTAATATAAAAACGTATGATTTTCGGGGTGTCCGGATACTTTTGATCACATAGTGTAGCTTCTGATACGAAATGGACGCAAGAAACTAGTCCAACCAACCAATCTCACATCCAGTAAGTGTTTAGATAATACATTAAAGACGCAAAGAGTTCCAATGCCATTAATATATGATATTAAACAACACGCTCAAAATAATAGAGATTAATCTTACCGTTAGAATGGAGAAATGTTTCTTTCTTAGGTCCAGGGTCTTAAGGAAGTGGCTGTACCAGTGATCACAACATAATGTACCTTGGATCACTCACTTCATGTAGGCGGAATTATAAGAAAAGAAACAATAAATTCGGCTTTTTGTAAACATTTTACATTACACACCTTATTGCAAATTTTGCATTACTTTTTGCATGACTACCTTTTACATATGTATGTTTTGTATCAGGTGATATGAAACTGTTTGAATAGCATTCTTCATGACTTTAAGGTCTACAGTATTTCGTTTTCCCTTGTTTTACTTCGTGATACTGTTCTGCAATAAAATTTATCAATAAATATAGCATTATATACAGGGCCGCAATTCCCATTAGGCCAAATAAGTTCGTGCCTAGAGCGCAAACTCTTTTAAGTAGTTATAACCTTTTCCAAAACACTTTGAGTTACAAACTTAAAAAGAGCAAATTAAGGATCTTTTACGTTAGATAGAAGCCAGTGCCCTTCAAATCTATGTTGTAATAAATACAAAAACAGTCATCTACATTAACAAAGAAGCACCCCGCATCTCCTCAGTAACGATACAACACGCTTCTTTTCCTATACCAGGAATGGTCTCCACGCCCCTTCAATTAATTTGGAATCAAAGGAAGGGGGTGGGTGCCAGCATATTTGTTGGGGGAAGGTGTCGCCGAGGTTCTAAATGCGGAACTGACCGTGTACCTGTAGCCCCGATGAACACGGGCAATAAGTGTCGCACGATCAATCCGCGACTATGTCCTGTGTTGTTGATGCGAGGTCGTGTAGGCATTGCAGTGACAGTTGGCATTATTGGCAGCAGAAACAAATCTATGGATAGCTAGTGATGGCCAGACGAATCCGGATCTCGAATATCCGGATTCTATAAGATCCGGATCTCGGATACGGATCCGAAATTTCGGATCTTGGATCCGGATCCGGAATTTCGGATATTGGATCCGGATCTTGGATAAGGATCCAGAATTTCGGATCTTGGATCCGGATCAGGATATCCGGATCTTGGATCCGGATTAGGAATTTCGGATCTTGGATCCGGATTAGGAATTTCGGATCTTGGATCCGGATCCGAAGTTTTGGATCTTGGATCCGGATATCCGGTTCCTGAATCCACACCCGAAATTTCGAAGTTCAGATTTCGACTCCTGTTTTGAATATTTTAGGCCTTAGATTGAGAACCAGAACTAAAATATCCATATGTATAAAATTTACTAGGTGAATTTTATCTAACTCTGTGGGAAGACAATTCAATTTAAATGACAAAAGATTACATCAAAATCTCATTTTCACATTTTTCGGGATTAGACCACTGTTGCGCACACCCCATCATTTAGCCTTTAGTAGGCCTATATCTTTAAACGTACTACAAGTATGCCACTTTCATCTCAAGTCAGTAGTTGTATAGATCTGCCTTATATTAATCGAGTTAGGATTAAAATTCGATTGTTTGTGAGACCTATGATAATATTTTCAGACTGAGTTATAACATTGAAAAACTGCATAGTAATGTTGCATATTTTCTTTGTGCCACATTGGAATTTAATGTAGTCTATCTTATACAGTCGGCTCTTATGATTAATTCACTGATCTGAACTCCTGCAGCATTACGCTAAAATCATGGATGTCTGAATATTCGCCATCATTTCTATTTTTTTTATTACGAGCAAAATAAATATCATAAGCGGTATTTTACATAATACATATAGACGCGGATCAGTCAGTTGATTGCTTAAAGTTTATAGCAAAGCTATTACATTTCTAAGACACTGGCGGCCTTAGGACAAAATCCATGGCTTTCCCATAAAATCTTAAATCTCTCTCTATATAAAGGGCAAAGTCCTGAGTGACTGAGTGAGTGAGTGATAGATCACCGTACAGACCAAATTGCTTAAGCTACAAACTTGAAATTTGGACAGTTTATAGGCTTTGTGACGTAGGATACCACTAAGGAAAGACTTTGGGAAATTCGACGAGGAAGGGGGGAATTGGGGTGGAAAATATTGATGATTCTTGACGTTAGATACTTCAAATTTGGTATTTGGGTTTCTCTGTGAAAATAATTTGATACTTGTTTAAGTGTTTTTTGATATTTAAATTAGAAGGGGCAGGGAAGATGTAGAAAGTAAAAGAAGGGGTGGTAATTGCAATTGTTGCAATTAGTATAATAATATGCCTATATCTCGGAAACTTAAAGGATTAGAAACATGGAATTTGGTATTTGGACTTCTCACTTAAAATAATTAGATACGTGTTTCAACGTTTTTTTATATAGGTAGCCCAGAAGGGAAGAAAAAGGGCAAGAAGAAAATTAAGTATGGATTACAATTATTGTATTAATATGTTCAATCTTTTAAGGTTAGAGACTTGAAATTTGGTATTTGCATTTTTCATTGAAAATAATTTGACATATGCTTCAGTGTTTTTTGACGTTTTAGTAAAAAGGAAAAGAAAAGAGATGGAAAGGAAAGAGGGTGGGGATTGTAATTTTTATAATAACATGTCGATATCTGGGAACCTCTGAAGGTTAGGAGCATAGAATTTGGTATTTGGACTTTACATTTGAAATAATTAGGTATGTACTTAAGCGTTTTTTTTACGTATGTCTTAGAGGGGAAGAAAAGGGGCGGGGAGAAAAGACTTTTATATCTCGGAATCCTGGAATGTTAGAGAAATAAAACTTCTTATTTGAACAAAAATTCGTTACGAAATGAAATCCTTGAGTTCTATGTCCTACGCTTATGCCGGTTAGGCTAAAGGAGACGGTGATTATGAGGAATAAATGAAATGAAGAAAGTGGGAGGAAACGGAAAACCCCGAGAAAACCCACGAGCACGGTGTTTGTCCACCACAAAGTCCACACTGCGCGAGCTGGGATCGAACCAGGGACCCCAAGCACCGGAGGTGAACGCTCTACCACTGAGCCACCACCCTCCGACTTTTCGCCCTCCCCCTGCATCCGCCTGTGTGTTTACATGAATGATATAGCTCCTTATACAACCTATGCAGAGTTAATAGTAGTGGATTACTAATTACAAAGATACATGTTACTGCTCGAGGCTCCATATGGTATTTTGTATACACATACAGTACATTAATACATTGATTTTGATACATTAATTGCCATTTAGAACTTCATCTCTACTACAATTCTTAATTCTAACTGGAGTGGTACGGTCACAGAAAAACGTATTTTTAAAGAAAAAAAAAAAAGCTCATCAAGAGCAAGAAAAGGTAGTTGCTCCTTAATTTGATTTGATCTATATTTTATGGGCTGTTCTATTAGCAATGGCCTAGCCCATCACGACTAGGAAATGGCCTCATTCAGTGACCACAATAACTCAGAAAGAATTAGAAAAGTAAGCAGCCTGAGTCTAATGAAGAAGCTTGGGCTTGAGACTAAGGTTTCATCCCAGCATTTGACTAGTGTTACAGAAAACAAAGGACAAATTTCCATGAGGACGACCGCTTTAAAAAAGATTTACTACCTTTTCGGTCAAGTATTTCCACTAGAATCGAATCTGACAGTGAGATTGCTCTCACCTAACTCGACAGTTTTACTCAATCAAATTTGGAGTAATTGTGACATATTAAGGCACGAAAACCAAATATCAACAGAATGAAGAGAACGCAAGGCTCTCACACGATCAGATACCAAAAGTGTCTTAAAATCTTATTTTAAGCATAGGAATGAAAATCACTTTGTCAATAATTTCGAAAATTTTGCTGATTCGGAACACCCGAATTTTCTGACACGGAGTTTCGAATCCGAATCCAAGATCCGGTTTTTCAGGTCCGGATCCAAGATCCAAAATTTCGGATCCGGAACCAAGATTCGGTTTCCCGAATCCGGATCCAAGATCCGAAATTTCGGATCCGGATCCAAGATCCTGATTTTCGAATCCGGATCTAAGATCCGTTTTTTCGGATTCGGATCCAAGATCCGAAATTTCGGATCCGGATCCAAGATCCTGATTTTCGGATCCGGATCCAAGATTCGGATTTTCGGATCCGGATCCAAGATCCGAAATCTCGGATCCGGATCTGGCCATCCCTAATGGATACGCATTCAAGATCGAATTTCACAGGAAACTAGTTGCTTTCGTATAATTAGTTTATAACTTTGTAACGAAGAAAAGGAATTAATTCCCATTTCTTTATGTTCGAAAAGCAATGGGAATACAACACTCGGGTACATCAGCTTATTGATTTTAGACAGGCCTACGACTTGGGAAATATTGTACAATATTCTTACCGAACTCGGCATATACCAAAATAGCTAATTAGATTACTAAAGATATGTTTAAATAAAACTCAAAGAAAAGTCCGGGTAGGAAAATATTTTGCCATGATCTTTCACATACAGAAGGGACTAAAACAATGAGATGCACTGAGAGAGGGAGGAAATAATGAGAGAGGGAGGAAATAATGAGAGAGGGACTAAAACAATTATTATTCAAATTTGTTCTGGAATATGCTATAAGGAAAATTAAATATAGCAACAAGGCCTTAGAGCTTAATGGCATTCAGCAGGTTATGGCTTATGCTGATCATGTCAAACTGATAGGAGATGATGTGAGGACAATTGAAAGACATGCAGAGGTTTTATTAAATGCCTGCAGGGATATGGACTTAGAAGTAAATACAGAATAAAACTAAATACATGAAAATGCACCGTGATCACAATACTCAAGTAATGGATACGTTAAAATATCAAACAATACTTTCGACATAGTAGACCTTTTCAAATATCTAGGATCCACATTATCAGACCAGAATCATATCCGTGAAGAAGTTAAATGTCGATTGAAAGCATTGAATTCAGTCCAAACTCTTTTGTCTTCGTGAATTCTCTAAAAAGAAAAACAAGTTGAAGCTTAAAATATATAAAACAGTTATTATGCCTCTTGGACTGTATGGTTGCAAAACTTGCTCAATTACTGTGAGGAAAGAACGCAGACTGAAAGTATTCGAAAATAAAATCCTGTGGCGAATATTCGGACCAAGAGGGATGAAAATGGTGAATGGCGGAAACTTCATAACGATTAACATAATTTATACCATTTACCTAACATTGTTAGAGTCATTAAGGCTAGGAAGTTCAGGTGGGCAGGTCATGTAGCGAGAATGGAAGAAAGTAGAACCACTTTAAAGATATTAATTGGAAAGCAAATCAGGAAAAGACCATTAGGAAGACCTAGGCATATGTGGAAGGACAAAATTAAGATGGATCTCACAGAAATAGGAGTACAAAGGACAATTGGCTAAAGACAGAACTCAATGAAGAGCTTTTTTGAATACGGCTTCGAATCTCCGGGTTCCATAGGCCACAGAATTCGTCAAGTCAGTTAGTTATGAAGAAGAAAATGAGGCGTTACTGGAGTAATCCTTACGTAAACTTCACCTGCCTGAAAGACCTTCACATCTATATTTATAGAATTGAAATAGCAGTGAACCAAAATGTTTCATATTTTTTCACATAAACGTAAATTCATTGGATGAACTGTTGTTGGTAAACTACACTGGAAGATAACTTTACTTGAAAGGTTTCATAGTGCTGTTGCAATTGATGGATCTGAAGTCCGAGTGCTTTGTTTTTTCTATTATTTTTTATGCTATTGTTTAAAAATAAACGCCCTCCATCGTAAGCAGACACAAATTTTAAAGTACTACACTTCATATTTTCGTGGCTATATGATTACTGTACAAACCTTTGGTGTGGGAGAGCAGGATTTGATTCCTGGCAGAAAATCAAGTCCTCATAATTCTACGTAAACTATAGAACCACGTCTCACATAGCTTCAGTGCTTAATACGGGTAAACTCCAAACCAATCAATTAACCAATCATAAACAATGGAAAATATGACATTGAAGAGTGATTAAAACAAGCTTACATGTCTGGAGTTTAATGTAATTTTTACTGTCAAAACTTTGTGTGATGTGTCCTACGTAGGATCCAAATCACATGAGCTCATGGCGGAAATCAACCCCAGGCGTCCCGCACAAAAGACAAGTGCCCAGAAGAAGTAAAACGCTGTTTATAATTTAATCGTTTGGATTCAAAATTGAAATAGTTCACTTTCCTGTAACATTTACGAGTTAGGATAATAATTCATCAAAATTTCTTCAATTTCCGTGCTTAACATTTTCTGAAGCGTCTATGGATGGAATTCCAATACTCTGTCCCTTTGGGAGAACGTATTCGTAAATTTAACAAATATTGGTGATTGGTTAAGTTTTAATATACTTTTCTTTAATTACATAAAGGATATTAGTCGTGCATGAAAAAGGAATGAGGCCGCGGTAGTTCAGTCGTAGAGCGTTCACCAATGCAACGTGGGGTTTCCGGTTCGATGCCAGCTTGCGCCAAGTGGCTTTATGGAGGACAAACACAATGTGTGTGTTTTTTCTTAGGGTCATCACGTCTCTTCCCACTTTCTTCAATCACTTCATTTATTCTTACCATCGTCATGCACTTTATCCTATCCGGCATAAGTATGGGACGTAAAATTCAAATATTTTATTTTCATTTTCTTTTTAGCAAGTCTTCTTCTTTACGACTTACCACACTAATATTCAATAACATTAATACAACTGTACGCAACTGATTCTTAATCGTAGTAACGAAATGCTGTTTTTTTTTTTTCTGTCAATAACATTATTTTTTTATACAAATGGAAATGGTAATAACGTATATTTTAATGAAATTATATTACGTTTAAAAGTTCTGTCTTTTAAATTATAATCCTATCTATTAAGTTAGCATTCAATAAGTTATTGCAACTGTACGATACATGTGCGCCGACTACGTGGGTGCTCCGAGGCTCTAGCACCCACACAAATAATCTTATGGGCGAGCCGCAGCCACGAGATTTTTAATTTGATAGAAATAAAATAAAATAAACATTTCTCACTTGATTGCCATTACCAAAAAATAATAAGCAATTAAAACATTGAGATGGAAGTTAAAATTTCTAACCTCTAAAACATAATTGTTTGTTTCAAATGTGTTTGCGCAAAGGCAACCAAACAGCACACTTAAGGGCAGGACATGCCGAAGACACCTTGCGATCGACGTCGAGGTTTAAGTCGCGGTCGCACCCTCGATACTAGCACATAAACATGGATTCAAATGGGTAAGCGCATGCCGATGACGTACGCTAAATGACGACCTAGAGGTCGACCGCGAGGGTGAATTAGTGGTCGCGATGATGAACAACTGAGTTTGTTTTGACACCGATGTTCAGCGGAAGCATTACTGTGCCTCGTATTTTCATTGGTTCTCCCTGAAGCGCTGCACGGAATAAAGTCTTCATTTGTTTAGAAGTTCGTCTGTAGCGGATTGAGTGTGTCTATGCTCAAGGTTTTGCTGCACTATTATATTTGATTAGGGCCAGTCCTACAATATCCTGATATTCTTTCTGATTACTATCAGTCAGAATTAGATATCAGGAAGTTGTCAGTTACTTTAACCCGTGGTTCGTTCTACAATATACTGTGCCTGATATATACTCTGTCAGATAGTTAACCCGAATCAAGGTTTTAACGGACCATTTGATTGGTTGGTTTTCTGTTGCTCATACAGAAAACAATTGAAACGTCAAGTGCGTTTTCAGTATGCTTGTTTAAATTATCCTATTGAAAACATGGGAAACAGAAATGAGTACCGGTATTTTTTCTTATGCACGTTATTGTCCAGGGGTACACTATCGTAAAGGCAAACACAAACTTAAGTAATAAACACTTTTTAGGCTACACTTACATATGCATTGGTACTATATACATAGAAATATTGCTGTTCGTCCTTACAACCTAAGAAGCATTACTAAAATATATAACGTTATATATTACACTCGTTATATATTACACTCCATTTTCGTTATATATTACACTCCATTTTATAATACTACACGCATGGGCGGCGATTAGGGGGGCAAAGGGGGGCAGTTGCCCCCCCACTTTTTTGAAGTGACCCATTAATGTATATATCTAGTTTCATTTGGAAATGTAAAGTTATTGTATGTATTACTGGTTCATAGGAAAAAATGATGCCATATAATATCTGCTGTTGTGTGAGTACGTATTGATTGTCTCCCCGTGGAATTAAGGAAGCTACAAGAACTGCATTGTGATTGCCACGGATAATGGCACAAAAATTAATGTATTGGAGCGCAATTCCAGTGTACTTTAGTTTCTTCTTACAAGGGCTCGATATGTTAGTCAGCCGCTTTGAAATTAATTGAGATAACATTTCACACACACACGCGCACACACAGAAAAACATCTCTTATAAATTTATTCTTTAAATGAACAAAAATTGACAATACCTAAAATGCCTTTTCTTCTTTCTAATACTAAGGATTAAAAACAGAGTCATAAGAAGCAACTTCTACCTTTTCCATTGTTTTGCAGTGTAAATACGAGTGAAGTGGTGTGTTTAGGGGTGTACGAGTGCATATACAATTAAATTCAGTGAATTTAACATAATTCTAGGTTTTAGGATTATTTTGTATAACTGCAGTATGGAGTGATTTTAAGTATTGTTGAGTTTTGATGTATCCCAAGAAAGTGAAAACTGCACCTAATAGCAACGAATATGTTTCGGAAGGGCCGCGGTGGCTCAGTAGTAGAGCGTTCATCTTCGGTGTGTGGGATCCTTATTTCGATCTCCGTTCAAGCCAAGTGAACTTTGTGATGGACAAACACCGCCTGCGTGAGTTTTCTCTTCCGTTTCCTCCCACTTTCTTCAATCGACCATTTCATTCATTTCTTTTCATCACCGTCTCCTTTAGCCTGGCCGGTATAACTGTGGGACGTAAAACTGAAAGATTTCATTTTCATTTTAACATGTTTCGGGAAGCTGCAAAAGTACTTCTTTAAATGTCGTGTCATATGCTTGTAATATTTACTGTCTTTCAAAGAGTAATAACATACATTTAATAGCATGTGTTTAATTAAAATTATAAACTGTTCATTAATCCCAAGTTCAATATAACTTTTGCAAAACAAACCTCGTTATTATTACTATGATTAATATTATCCTTTCTATTTATTTGTTTTGCAAATTTGTTACTAAATAATCCGATCACACAATTTTCCAGACAGAATTTTAAGGTGTTCATAAGCAAGAAATCAAATCTCTTCTTACACCTTCGTTGTTTAAGAGTACACACGGAAAAGAAAATATTTGACAGTTAACAAATTTTCTTTTGCCAATAACTCGGGAACAAATGAATTAATTTGGATCTTTTTGTTGTTATCCTTAGAGGCTTGTGTATAGCCCGCTCCCCCCAGTTCTTTATCACAGGAACTGGAAGAGTCACTACTACTACTTATATTGAGAACAGAACCCAACCAACCCCTGCGGGGCTTCTAACCCGTTCCTACTACTACTACTACTACTATTGCTACTAACTACCACTACTACTACTACTGCTACTACTACTACCGCTACTACTACTACTACTACTTATACTAAAACTTCCTTACCACAAGATGTACACCTTGTCTCAAAAAGGTTGAGCGCATTCTTTATTGGTGTTTTGAGGCAAAAATTTTCTAAGTCCAGCTTCGGGTATCTTCGGGAAAAAGTAAGCCAGGTTCGAACCTCCAAGCCAGCCTTTGCAATCGGGAAAAAGTTTGCAGATGTGTTTTTCTTCTTTTAAATATAATAAGACTTGTTACCAAGTGTTTAAAAAAGCAACATTGATTGAAATACTTAATGATACAATATTTCGAAACCTTTTATTAATGTGATCACATGCTTGTTTGTCATTTAGCTTTCTATACGTAATGGAACATTTAAATACGTTAAAGAATCTTTCCATGTGTAAAAGAATGCTCAAAGTTAAGAAATAGAACATAATTATCGCCTGAGTACTAAAATAAAAGTCAAAGTAGAACAGAAACAGCGTTTGTAATGGATATGAATGTCATAATTATCTTGAGATCCGTTATACATCGCTAGAAGCTTAGTTCTAGAAGTCCTTGTGTTAGCTCATTGGTAAGCTGTCGGATTTCAATTCATAAGGTTGTGAGTTCGAATCCTATCTGGGTCAATACTTTTTTTAAAATTATATTTTCCGCAATGCATGAAAAATTATATAAAATAATTACATTAAAATACATAAGTTGTTTATATATAACATAATAATTGCAGAATATAGTAATTATTATGTTTAAAATATAACATCTGAGATAATTTTCACAGTAGATCGGTATTATATATGAGGATGTAAATACAAGTTAAGAAACTCGTTCAATAGCAATAAATAAATCATGTAGTGTATTTATTTGCAGCTATTTGTCATATAGAGAGTAATTCTCAACATTCATAATATAGAATGTCATTTATGTTCTTGAAAAGTTATTCGATTCATAAACAGAGGGTATAAACAGAGAATCCAAAGTCGGAACACTCGCAAAAAAATTCATGAACCCCAAAGGTCACGTGAGCAGACTGGAATTGTCCTTATGAAGCATGCCACAGCAGAAAGTCTTTACATAGATTTTCAATTCAATTCCTGATATATGCTTTTGCAATGTGGAAGTGGTGATGCCTTGAGTCTCCCTCTCTCGCTCGCTCGCTCGCTCACTCTCTATTTATACAGAATATAAAAGTGGATTTATGTGTGTGTTTCAACATAATTCTGATATATCTAGAGCAATTTTAACTATATTTCTTACAGTCTGGAAAAAGAGTACTGTCGGGATACATATCAAAAATGCTAGAAACGGGTCGATATTATTATTGAATCCATAGTTTCGTGGTCGCTTAGGTGAATAGCTCTACTTTCAATTCAAGTCCAATTAAGCTCCCATTAGCACCCAGGGTTGTTACGTAGCGACATAAAGATATCGAAATCAACCGATATTAGAATCGAATCGTAAGTTTTCAGCGCCGCTAACAGTGCAGCATTTCCCATTAGTCCACATTAGTCCCATTGCCTAGAGGTCAACATATTTGCAGAGTGCAAATTTTAAAACTTGAATAATATTTTAATTTTTTCCGTATGAAAAAGTTAAAAATCATGAGCAAATATACTATTTCACGAACAATCCTCTTTTACTATTCTAATATGTTTAATAATAGCGTAAGAAATGTAATAGTAATTCAGAACATGTTTCACAGTTGTTATTTTTTCTTACATAGTTGTAGCTGTAGCATGTAGTGAGTGGAATTTAACTGTAATAAATTCACTAATTTCACTTAACCATATTCGAATTAAGTTTTATTTTTAAGTTCGGAATGAAGGGGCGGAGAAATATGGAGTTATTGGGGGCACCGAGCTTTTCTACATTTTACTTTCAAGATCTCCATTTTTCTTTTGTCATTTGTTCCTAATAAAAAAAAGTTCAGTCACTTTTGGATTGTCATAGGATAGTAGGAGTTGGATTTTGGGATGCAGCCTGTGAGATTCTAGAGGAGCTAACTGCTTGAAAAAATATTTTTGAATCATCTGTAACATATGAAATAAGGATATGTATCATAAAAAATTGAAAGTAACTATGTCTGCGTAATCATCACGGTCAAATTGCAAAGTCAAATGAATTGACGTTTGGTATATAATCAGGCTCCAATCCCAACTGGGAAGTTATCATACGCGTGTCACTTTCATTATAATACATATCCTTAGGGGGAGTAGAAGTCCGAATTTTTGCGAAAAATTTAGTATCTCACAAGCCGTTCAACTGAGAGCTGAAATTCAGCATATAACTCTTTATTAAAAATAAAGAGAATATGCCCTGGCATTTTTTAAAATTGTCTTTTATGAGCGGGGGGACGGGGGTGCATTTTCTATATATTGGAAATTGGTAGTGGGTTGATTTGTAAAAATAATCGAAAACGATTGATATTAGTTGAGAAAAAAATTGAGTAATGCAAACTAAAGTTCTTTTTGAATTTTATACCCACTGCTTTCTATTTATAATTGCTGAAGCTTTTGTTTAATACATGGAGCGTTCCAAGCATAAGGCAATCAAGCCATAAAGTTAGAGAAAAATGGCCATAAAATTGGTATTCTAAACTTAATTACATGGGCATTTTCAATTAGTACGGCATGCTTAATTATATAGAAAATTAGTTTCTCTCTTTTTTTACGTTGGTCTACTTTTCCTTGATTCGAAACTTTTAAATTTCACCCTATTTTCCACTGAAATGTGTCTGTAAGGCAACAAAGAAATAATTACATATGATAAATTTAAATTCATTTTAATTCGGAAGATGAGAAACACTTTGCCATTATATATCGTAAAGGTCAGACCCACCAGTATTGTAACAAAGAGGTGCTTGAGCCAATGACGGTAGAAATTCAAACTCCGATAAGTGATAATTTCACAGTCTTGTTTTATTACAAGTGTAATCTCTTTAGTCAATGGAGAGGAGGACGTGGGTCATCGGTCAGAGTTGATGTCGATGGGTTTTGGTGGGTCGGAGTTGGTCGCAATGGTTCAGAGTGGTTCATAGTTGGTGGTGGGTCAGAGTGGATCACGATGGTTGATGGGTCAGAGTGGGCCAATGGGTCATTTGGGTGTGGGTCATAGTGGGTCATGGTGGGTCGTGGATCAAATTTTCATTGACCCACACCATCTCTGGTTAAAATTGTACTAAAGATAAGAGGCACCGAAGATGCATGTCGGCTATTATGCTCAAATTTTGCGCATGGATAGTACTCCACCAGAAAGCAATAAATCTGAAACGGTTCACGGTATGACCTCCTAGAACTCGAGATGTAGGGGTTTGTCTGATTGGCTAAATTAAGACGTCAATGATTTATCCTTCAACAACCAAGCTTTTTATGATCGTTTCCGTGGGGAAGTCAGAAGAACACGTGCCTAGTAATCGTAATATTGATAGGTCGCGTCCACCCCGGGGTATTTGTTTTGTGTTTTTTTGTTTCACCTAAATATAAACAAATCACACATATAGGCATTTTAACATATTTTGGGAGAGTAATTTTGTGGTTCTCTGGCGTTTCATCGCGTCTCTGCCGCTGGTAGTAAAGTTTTCAAAATGGAACTTGGGCCATCACGGATCGTCGCTGCGGGGCCACCAATTTCTGGCGAGAGATTAATAGTTGACCATCTGTAGTCCACCGACGCTTACAACTTAGGGTAATGAACGATGTCTTTGCCTTGTAGACTTCATGACTACCGACGTCGGCAGTCAACTAGCTTTTAGAATTCCTTTACTAACCATCTATCGTTCATGTTTGTACACGGTGTTGTCATAATAATAATAATAATAATAATAATAATAATAATAATAATAATAATAATAATAATAATAATAATTATTATTATTATTATTATTATTATTATTATTATTATTATTATTATTATTATTATTATTATTATTATTATTATTTGTAGTAACAGTAGTATAATTGATGATAGAATAATTATTGTCTATGTATTGTCTAGGTAGGACTACACACAGGATTTGGCTCGTTTTGGTTCGACTTTACTCTAATCCGAGTCGAGTTGGAAGATATTTTTCGCGCCGAGTCCAAGAGTAGACTTCAAAGATGTCTGTTTCGAGTCGAGTCGAGTTTCAAAGAAAAGTCGTTCGTGCCCATCCCTACTAATGAGAGCTTAATCGGAGTTAAGCGAAATTGAAAGTCTCACTATTTATCTAAGCGACCCCGAAAACTATGAATCTAATATCGATCATTTTCTAGCAATCTTTTATATGTATCCCCCTCCCATTCACCATAGGTAACCCGACAGCACTCTTTTTGAAACTATAAGAAATGTGGTTAAAATTACTCTAGGCCAGTGGTTCTCAATCTAATTCCTATAACGATCCCCTTTTATCACACGCTCTTGCCAGCGACCCTTTTATAATTTGTTTTATAATAAGCTTGTGTGGGATTTTTAACATACCTATTTCTATAATAGTAGAATCCATTTTTTTGTTTATAGTGAACAGTGCCATGGAAAATCATTGCCCGGGGCGAGAGTATAGTATGATGTCACCGTATATATGAGTGACGTCGACAGACTAGCTACGAAGCGCCACCATGGTTGGAACGAAGCTCAATAACATTTTCAAAATAAACCCTACCTTTCCTTAATTTTGAGCACATTTTATTACGTTTTTCCTTGTATTTTACACATGTGCAAATGCACTTTCCTAACATGAGTAACACACTTCCTCCGAAATGTGTGGCCCCTCTTTTCTGCGCCCGGCACTGACAGTGGATTCAGTAACTGTGATATCTATATTCCCAACGACGAAGGTGCTGGTTCAAGATGGATGTTAAACTCCTTCGTTGAAGACGTCATTAACGTATCTGATCCCACAACTTCTTGACCAAATAATAGAATGATCATGCGACAAGCCTTTGCAACTGGTTTTCTGTAACGAAGACTTGGACAAGTTCTGCCTGATGAGGAGAGAAGAATATCCTGGTCTGGTGATTGCTGCTTTAAAAGTAATAATTCCATTTGCTATATCGTATTTGTGCGAAAGTATTTTTTTTTATGGTAAACATTAAAACAAAGATAAGAAATCGCTTATCAGTTGAAAATGGCTTGATAATATTCGTCATGAAGATTGAACCGGGCATTGCTGCACTAGTGAAATTACACCATGCTTAGGTATCTCCTTAGGTTTTAATTTTAATTGTATTTCAATGTGCAAGTTTTGTTTCATGTGTATTTTTCTAGTATTTCTATATACAGTTCTCATTAGTTTTATATCATACCTCTTTGATTTAAATTCATTTTTAAACAACTCTACTAACTAACTAACTCTATGGCCTATGGAACCCGGAGGTTCAATGCCGCGTTCACAAAAGCTCTACACTGACTTCTATCCTTAGCCAATTGGATCCAGTTTCTACTTTGTATTCTTATCTCAGCGAGATCCATCTTAATATTGTCCTCCCATCTGCCCCTAGGTCTTCCTAATGGTAGTTTTCCGTTTGGTCTTCCAGTCAAGGCTTTCAAAGCGTTTCTACTTTCTTCCATTCTAGCTACCTGACCTGCCCACCTAAGCCTCCTAGACTTGACGACCCTAACAATGTTGGGTAACCGTATAAATTATGTAGTTCCTCGTTATGAAGTTTCAACCATTCCCCATTCCCGTTCCTCTTGGGTCCGAATATTCGTCTAAGGATCTTGTTCTCAAATACTTTCAGTCTATGTTCTTCCCTCAGAGTAAGCGACCATGTTTCGCAACCATACAGAACAACAGGCATGATTATCGTTTTGTATATTTTAAGCTTCAAATTTCTCGACAGAATTCGCGACGACAAGAGACTTTGAACCGAATAGTAACACGAATTCTACACCCTTTGAAAATGTTCAGTAGACTTATTTTTATTGTTCTTTACAGTGTGTATAAAAATAAAAGTATGGCTATCAGAACAAAATTAAAAATAATATTTAAAAATAATTTCTGGTATTAGATTCTAACTATATTTATCTCTTCCGCCTATCTTCGCGATCCCCTAGGGGCCGCGACTCCCAGGTTGAGAAACCCTGCTCTAGGCATACATGAGTTATGATGGAACATACATACATACACTTTTATATGTATAAATGCAGATAAGAGAGAGTTGAGAGAGAGCGATTAAGGAATTACCGCTCTCAATCTCTTCACTTTACTTTTGCGATTCGTGAATTTCTTACGTGACAGTTTGGGGCTAGCTAGTTTTTTGTCTTGAACCACGATCCGATTTTCGATATGCTCTACCTAAATGCTGTAATGCGAATATTGAGAAGTTATCTGAGATGAAAGTAGCTGCAAATAAATATATTACATAACTTATTTATTGCTATTACACGATTTTTTAAATTTGTATTCAATATTCACACATAACCCACCGACGTTCTGCGAATACCTCAGATGTTATATTTTAAAGATAAGAATTACTTATGTCGTGAAATGATATGAATATATATATTCAACTGATATATACAACTGATGATATGAATATATATATTCAACTCATATATACAACTGATGATATGAAAATATATATACAACTGATGAATTGTAATGTAACTATTTTACATATTTTTCATGCATTGAGGAAAGTAGAATATCATAAAGGAATCTCACCTGAACGGGTATTGAACTCACGATTTAAACGCTCGGTGGTGTACCACTGAGCTAACATGACCGCTTTTCGGAAGCTGCTTCTGAAATATAACTGAGCTCATACGTAAATGCTCTTTTCCGTATGGAAATCACAATGACGAAACGAGAGTGTGAATACATAGTCTCGAAATATTGTATCATTAAGTATTTCAATCAATGTTACTTTTTTCTACACTTAATACCATTTCAACATGTCTTATTATATTTAACAGAAGGAAAAACATATCTGTACATCTTTTCCCGATTACTAAGGTTGGCTTTGGAGGTTCGAACCAGCAGCTTTAGTTTACTGTTTTCCGAAGACACCCGAAGTTGGACTTCGAAAGTGTTCGTCTCAAAACAGCTATAATCATATCGCTCAATCTGTTTGGTATATGGTATATGTTTTTATACGTTTAAAGTCAGTATAACAATTCATTCTTTAAACAGCTTTTCGTATGTATTAATATTCCTTTATAAAAACTGTTTTTATTATTATTATTACGGCGCACCATTTTCAGATTTCTTTCGCGAGTCGTTGACCAAGTCGTTCGCCACCAGCGTTGCCAGACTCACAGCTCGGAATTATTCCAAAACCTGATCGAACTTATGCTAGATTCGGTCAAATTATGCTAGATCCTCATAATTACTAATTCAGGAGTTTAAAAAAAAACAAAGTTGAGATACGATAATGTAACTTAAAATACACAGAGAGCAAGAATGCATGGATAGAACTCAATACTTCACGCACCAAAATTTTAACTCAACTAAATTAGGGGGCGCGGTGGCTCAGTGGTAGAGCGTTCACCTCTGGTGCTTGGGGTCCCGGGTTCGATCCCAGCCCCCGCCAAGTGAACTTTGTCGTGGACAAGCACCGTGCTCGTGGGTTCTCTCGGGGTTCTCCAATTTCCTCCCACGTTCTTCATTTCACTCATCTCTCACCGTCTCCTTTAGCCTAACCGGCATAACCGTGGGACGTAAAACTTAAATATTTCATTTTCAACTAAATTACTGCAGTCGTTGCCAAACTCAATGGCATATATATCGTATAAATGAATGCAAAGTTTTTGTTTACATATTTTGAAAGAAAATTACTTCGCAGCATAAGCGGAGTTGGGAATCGTCTGCTGGGGGAGGGGGCAGATTTTTGGTCGGTCTCGGAGCTGTCATTTCAGGAATAAATATGATCATGAAGTCAGAAGTAAAGATGGTGAAGTTGTCAAAAAGTTGGGGGGAGAATGGCCCCCATAGCTCCGCCCATGCCTCGGAGTTAAAGGATTAGAAAACTCTGGGTGGAGCCACAAAAAACAAAAGCCCAAAGCCGTTCCGAACTTACTTAGGAAAATAAGACTGCCTGTATGGTTTACCGAGTGTATGAATCAATGGAAGAGGATACATTTCTGCCGTTCTTTTTCTTCCCACGACCAACTTCTCCAGGTTTTACGGCTTTTTGATAACTTGCTGAAATTGTGCTAGATTTGGGCAGGATGCTAAAAGCAAGATGCTAGATGCTAGAGACATGCAAATTATGCTAGATCTAGCATCATTATGCTAGATCTGGCAACGCTGTTCCCCACAATAGGCGTGTCGTGCAAGTAACCAATCACACGTCAGGTACTAGCTTTTACCTATTGCTTTCTTCTCACAGCTCAGAACATTGGTAACTATGGATAGACGTACAGCAGTAATTACTTTATGGGAGTTGGAAGGTTATTCTGCAACTGCAGCTAGCAGGCGAGTAGGTGTCCCGGCCTCTACAGGAAGGCAATGGATTCGGAAATATGGTGCTACAGGTCAGACTGGTAATTTACGATCTCCTGGTCGTCCGCATGTGTCAACCGAAGCCCAAGATGCGAGATTAGTAAACGAAGCCCGGTTAGACCCACTAAGGACGTCTAGACAGCTAAGGGAAGCTTCTCTCTTTCCTGGTAGTAAGCATACAGCTCTGCGAAGGCTTCGTCATGCTGGGTTACGTGGCCTTGTTGCTGCCGTGAAGGAAAAACTCTCAGACGACCACAAAATTTACCGTCTCGCGTTTGCACAGGCGAATGTGGGTCTCAATTGGGAAAACGTAGTTTTCTCAGATGAATCCATATTCACAACATCAAAGGAGGGACGCCGTTTTGTGTATCGTCCGAGAGGCACCCGATATGAACATGGATATGTGGCTGCTTGCAATCGCAGTGGCCATGTATCTATTTTATGTTGGGGTTGGATTTCCAGTCGCGGAGCAGGACAGCTTCATAGAATTGAAGGACATCTGGACAATGCTCAGTACTTAGACATTATCAGTAATATCATGGTGCCATCTGTACGAGTATTTCAGCCTGATGGTGTAATTCAGTTCCAGCAATACCAGTCGCCAATACATAATTCCCGTGTGGTTCAGGAATGGTTCGCAGGGCACCCTGAGATTGATTTAATCGACTGGCCGCCTCGTGGAGCAGACCTCAATCTCATGGAAAATATGTGGGCAGAAGTGAAGCGTACTCTAAGGGAAAGTTGGCCTGAGGCAGATCCACCAAAAACTCAGGATAACCTGTGGCATCTTGTTTCCGAAGCATGGCTGGAGGTAGGGGAAGGAGATAGATTTGTCACCCATGTAATAGATTCCATGCCCAGAAGAATGGAGCGTGTAATAAATTCAGAAGGGTTTTGGACACAATATTAATGTCCCCGCCTTAACTCCCGAAAACAGCCCTTTTCAGGGCTACCTAAACGCTTCTGAAAATATTTCTAGAAGTAAACCACTCCTTGTATCCGATTTCTGTGCAATCCTACTAACAAAAGAATGACAATTAGCTGTAGGCTTTGAACTCAAGACCTCTTCAGTGGCAAGTCCGTACTCTACCAGTGAGCTAACATGAACACGCAAACCTAACCTGAAGAAACACGACTTTCAATTTCTGGTATTCGATGACAATGATGCTCATATACTTTGCAAATGTTGTATTCAACTTGGGATATTCCGCAACACACACACACACATAAACAAAGCGAAAGAGAGAGAGAGAGATAGAGAGAGAGAGATGAATACACAAAAGCATATTCAACGTATTCGAATGAGACTCTAAGTAACGACATTCCGTTCTAAAGAGAATTTGTGTTTCTTCCCGTGACGTTAAGGGGATCGGGAAAAGTTATGTGTCTTGAAGCAGGATACGACTTTGGATACTCTGTTTATACACTTTCTATATCCGTAGGAATGTACTGTATTTCACGAATATAAATAACATACTGTAATGAGAATATTGAGAAGTTAAATCTGTTTGACAAATAGCTGCAAATAAATACACTACATAACTTATTTATTGCTATTAGACGATTTTCCTAACTTGTATTTAACATTCTCATATATAATAACGACCTACTGTGAAAATTATCTCAGATGTTATATTTTAAACATAATAATTACTATGTTCTGCAATTATTATGTTATATATAAACAACTTATGTATTTTAATGTAATTATTTTATATAATTTTTCATGCATTGCGGAAAATATAATTTTAAAAAAAGTATTGACCCAGATGGGATTCGAACTCACAACCTTATGATTTGAAATCCGACAGCTTACCAATGAGCTAACACAAGGACTTCTAGAACTAAGCTTCTAGTGATGTGTAACGGATCTCAAGATAATTATGACATTCATATCCATTACAAACGCTGTTTCTGTTCTACTTTGACTTTTATTTTGGTAAATCTTTACTTTGACTGCAACTGTGATTTTAATCGGTTCTTATAGGTTCAGTTACTTCCTGGAACTGTTTGTGCGTGAGTCACTTGTTGGAACTGTTCGTGCCTTTGGTGTGACGTCTTAGTTTATATTTTTCCCACTAGGTGTCTGTGTAGTCATATGGTAGTTGGTTAGTGTGATGTCACATGTTCTGTGTGCATGTATGTGTGTGCTGCTGTTTGTGGCATGCGGGAAGCGCGTAATTGAATTGGTTGAATTGAGTTAGAGAAAACCTATCATAGTTGTGGTCTAAACTAAAGATATTTTCGACATATTGTAAAAGTGGACATTTATTGGTTTCTTGTTTGTAATGATAGCAAGTGTGCTCGGTTTAATAAAACGACGTGTGTGCGGAAAGGAACATTTTTCAGTAATGTTGAGTATTGTGCATGTGTTCTTGGTATCTTATTTTTTCGTGTGTGGAACAGCAGTTATGAGTTCATTATTCATGAGTGTTCTCCTATGGCGAAATGGTGAGTGTTTTCTTTTTTTAATTCATATTATTTTTATTCTTGATTTGTTTTGCATTTGAGTATTAGGCAAAGTATTTGGTTTGCTGCTGCTTGTCCTATTGTCTTGTTTAGATGTAATTTTTTTTCTTTGTCATGCACTGATTTATGATTAGAGACGAGTGTTTTTTTTTTTAATTTTTCCCTTATCTTAGCTTTATAGTAGTGGTGTGATTATTTATTATTATTTTGGATGTTTTTATGGTACTTGAGCGGGGGGTTTGGGGGGCGGTAGCCCCCCATTTAGATCTGAAAATTCATAGTCACCGCTTCACCTGAATTGATGTTTAGTAACATTGTGGCCCTTGTACTTATAATATAATTCTTAACATCGTATAGTAACATTGTGGCCCTTGTACTTATAGTATAATTCTTAACATCGTATAGTAACATTGTGGCCCTTGTACTTATAGTATAATTCTTAACATCGTACATTACTTTCACTGTGTTAGTAATTGCAATCGATTCATGTGACCCGGTTCCGGGAGCAGTTTAGGAATGATTGCTAAACTGCTCCCGGAATCGGATCACATGAATCGGTTGAAGTCACTGTTTGGCTCAAAGTAAAAATTTGCCTTTATTTTAGTACTCAGGCGATAATTATGTTCTATTTCTTAACTTTGAGCATTCTTTTACATATGGAAAGATTCTTTAACGTATTTAAATGTTCCATTACGTATAGAAAGCTAAATGACAAACAAGCATGTGTTCACATTAATAAAAGGTTTCGAAATATTGTATTATTAAGTATTTCAATCAATGTTGCTTTTTTAAACACTTGGTAACAAGTCTTATTATATTTAAAAGAAGAAAAACACATCTGCAAACTTTTTCCCGATTGCAAAGGCTGGCTTGGAGGTTCGAACCTGGCTTACTTTTTCCCGAAGATACCCGAAGTTGGACTTAGAAAATTTTTGCCTCAAAACACCAATAAAGAATGCGCTCAACCTTTTTGAGACAAGGTGTACATCTTAAATCTTTATAACGCGATTCCGATTCATTATGAACTGGTATGAATCGTTAGAATCACTTATGATTCGTTAAAAATCACTGGGGGGAGCGGGCTATACTCAATCCTCCTTAGAATAGTTATAACTTGACAGCTTGCCAAAGTCAGTACTCTAATAGGTTAATTTATTGTGAGTTATTAGGAAAAGAAATTTAGTCACCTGAAGAATACTGTCTTTCGTGACTGTACAAAGACTAGTATCTACTTGCGTTGCTTTTGTCAATTTCCTTAATAAAATGTGAAGTACGATATACGGTATTTTAACTGAAAAAGATAGTATCCTATTAGTTATGCAACCTTTCGTCAAAAAAGGTTAGCATCAACCAGGGAAACTAACATTGATATATAAATATTCAGATCATGTCTTGCCCCCCCCACTTTTAACATCCAATCGCCGCCACTGACTACACGTAATAACATAATCTGAGCTTTTAATTAATTCATTTATTTGATATTCCACCTCTAAAAATATGTAAATTAGATTAATAATTTAGATATTATTTTATAGATCATTCAATTTCAATAATTAAATTCTATATTTTACATAGAATATATTTCTTCATCTTCTAACTAGCCTATACAAATTACATGGCGCTTATGTGCGGGCACTTGTAGCCAACGGGTACTACTTATCGTTATAAATTGGCATATATTCGAGCTAAAATGGTGTTCTAGGCCTCGCTATATATCGAACAATCTCCTCATCGTCCTCGGACAACATCAACAATTCTTCGATTTCGTCCATGATTCACTACACGACAACTAACAAGTAGCTGATAGCTGTTAACAGGCAATTGAACTTCCTGTCAAAGTACCAACCAGCCGAAAGGGTTTATCAACCACCTGATTGTTATCAGGACATTGTAGAACACTTATCGGAAAAATGTCAGGAGGATATTTATATCAGACAGATATCAGAAGATGGTAGGATTGGCCCTATGAAAGATATATTAATAGAACTAATAATGTTCCAGCAATATGGAATAAGAAATACAAACAACTTCATAATAGGCACGTTTTAAATACAGAATGGAAGAAAATAGCAACTGAAATGGGAATGTCAGATAAGTTATTTATTTGAGAATTATATTGCAGCTTATTATTATATAAGGCAGTGGCGGTCACAGGAAGGGGGTTTTCGGACTGAAGTCCATAAATTGTATAATTTTTAAAGAAAAAAAGAAGCTACTGTTAATCATATCTATGCTTAAAAACTCCACGCCGCCCCCATTTCGAGTATTAACCCTTTCCGGATCCTGGCTTTTTGGGCTATTTTTTAGACTTTCAGTCAAGCAGCTACTGTATCCTCACTATTTATCCTAGGATCATGGTTCATACCTCATTCTCTTCAGAATAGAGCTGGCTTTCGAATGGTACCACTTGCATGCTCATACCATATACCAGAAACGGGAAAAAATGTCAAAGTGAAAATTTCGGAGGGAAAAATTGTTTCTCGAACTTTGGCCCCCCCTGTGTGATCGTAGCCATCAAAAAAATCTGATAAATGCCACTTGCCAGTTGGTACACTGAATGTGTGTGCCAAATTTCAAGTTTCTATCTTGAATAGTAAGGGCGGGAGAATTTTTATCAAAAATTCCCACAATGCCCCTAAGTACCATAAAACACTATGATCTCAGGGAAAAAAATTCCTGAGACATTCCTAATTACCCTAGGACTATAATCGGCCAATCATTCTCTTCAGAATAGGCGGTAACTGTCTTTCAGGCGGTACCATTCATATGTCTCCATCATGTATCTAAGGCGGGAAATTCCTGAAAAAAGGGATTTTTGGGGTCAAATTTTCCTTTTTTTCAACTTTTGCCCCTCTGGACCCCCCTGTTTTTACGCAGAAATCGGAAAAAAAACTTCTGGTAAATACTACTCGGTGGACTGAATGTTTGTGCAAAATTTCAATCTTCTATGTGAAAAAATAGGCCCGCCAGAAAAAAATCCCTACCATGCCCCACTTTTACCCTATACAGAAGTACGAGGGTCGTTCAGAAAGTAAAGAACGTTTTAGCATTATTAAATAAAAACAAAAGATATCAACACAAAACTTCATTTACAAAGCCACAGGACTCTACTTTGCTTTTCTATATAATCGCCATAGTTGTAGAGATACTTGTTATAATGTAGGACCAGTTTTTTTAATGCCGATATTATACTCATCTGTCGCCAAAGATTTCAACCAGGCTGTCAGTGCTTGCTTGAGTTCTTCATCGTTTGCGAACTGTTTTCTACCCAAAATTGTCGGAAATAAGTGAGAATCACTTGGTACCAAGTCAGGACTATAAGAAGGATGACAAAAGATTTTCCCTTCAGTTCTTCCGTAACAAGTGATGGCCTCCCACTCCAATTTTCATCATGCACGCTGATTCTTTCTTGATTAAACATAATGCACCATTTCCTCAGTGATGACTCGTTCATTGCACTATCGCCATAAACATTCTTTATTTGCCTATAAATTTCAACAGGCTTAACTTTTTTGCGCCTTCAGAAAACGAATGACACTCCGTACTTCACATTTGGCGGGATTTTCGATTGGCGCCGCCATTTTGAATCGCTGTAAAAACAAGTAGCGTGACCGCACAGCATTGAGACTCGGCTCACACTGAGATAAAGGAAGGAGCTACTGCCACGCACGCGATCGCAGTGGTAGGGGGTCGGAGCCGCGCCCAATACGCAATCGTTCCTTACTTTCTGAACGACCCTCGTATATTTGGATAAAAATTCACTGAGACGGCCCTAATTACCCTAGAATAATAATTCGACCGTCGTTCTCTTCAGAATGGAACTGCCTTTCAGACGGTATGACTCACGTGGTCCTATCATGTATGTAAGGCGGGAAAATGACGAAAAACGGGATTTTTTGGGCAAAAAATCCCTATTTTTACCTTTTTGCCCCTCTGGTTTCCCCCTGTTTTAGCACTGACATCGGAACAAAAAATCTGGTAAATACTACTCCGTGGACTGAATGCTTGTGCAAAATTTCAGTCTTCTACGTTCAAAAATAAGTCCGCCAAAAAATATATACACCGACAATGCCCCATATTACCCTATATAGAAGTATATTTTTTAAAAATTCCCTGAGACATCCCTAATTACCCTAGGATAATAATTCAACCGTCGTTCTTTTCAGAACGGAACTGTCTTTCAGACGGTATGACTCACGTGGTCCTATCATGTATGTAAGGCGGGAAAATGACGAAAAACGGGATTTTTGGGGTAAAAATCCCTATTTTTACCCCTTCGCCCCTCTGGTTCCCCCCTGTTTTAGTACTGACATCGGAACAAAAAATCTGGTACATACTACTCCGTGGACTGAATGTTTGTGCAAAATTTCAATCTTCTACGTAGAAAAATAAGCCCGCCAAAAAATATTGAACATACGCTTAGAAAATGAGAAAATAAATTTTTGACTTATGACGTCATCACCTCCTATGTCTGGACGCAGGACGGTATGAAACCATACGTAATGTCTTCTACAAGACCTCTGAACTTGGAAAAAAAAGAACCCGGACGAAAAAGCTCAAATAGAAGAGAGATAACGCAATGTACCATGAAAAGTGCATATGGTACAAATTGTACCATAGGATCCCGAAGGGATTAAACGTATATAGTGCCTTATATAATAATAACCTACAGTATAATTCTCAAATAAATAACTTATCTGACATTCCCATTTCAGTTGCTAAGAAGCTATTGTAAATAATATCTATGCTTAAAAACTCCACGCCCTCCCCCAATTCCGAGATGAATAAAAAGGGTTTCTTCTAAATTCGTTATTGACGTAAGGCAAAGAAATACCTGTAAAGACGGGCACGTATCCATTGGGAGGAAATGTCGAATAATGGAATTGCAGTGCTGAAATTTCATTTGCTGCAGTTAATACCACCTCCACCCCAAAATCTGAAGACATACCTGATTTATTTATTTATTAAATTTTACTGGAAAACGACTTCTCTCCTGAGTGCTGAAAGAGGACATTTTCTTCACAGAAAATTGAATAAAATGTGAAAGTCTTTGATTTAGAATATTGATAGAGATGAACAAGAGATGAGACTCAAATATTTTTGCGAAACAAGAGACGAGACTTTGGTATTTCTCATATCCCGTCTCGCGTCCATCCCTATTTATAAACTGTTTGGTGTTTCCAATTTCAAACTCTGATTTTGCAGTGATTTTTGTGCACTGACGGAATAATTTCACATGCGTCACAGCAATATTTTCCCTTAAACTGTGAACTTAACAGCGAGGGTGCGACCTCCTCGCTATGTGCGCCCTTCATCATCGCGACCTAAACATCGAGGTAGCGACCGCGACTTAAATCTCGATTTCGATCGCAAGGTATCTTCGGCATGCATTTACTGTAAGTCAGTTATTTTGTAGTTTATGTTCACAACAAAACCCTTATACAGTTCTTTCTGCAATACCGTTAAAATTATTTGTTTTTATGAAGATTTTTTCACATTATGTATGAATGTGGTGTTTTCTTTTAGTAACGTGGTGATAATATCATTGTCTCTTGCGATCATTGTGCATCATATAAGTTATTTTAAAGTATACACTTAATGGTACGATTACATATGTTGAGGATATTCATTACAGTAACTTATCCTTAACCTTGGACCCGGGTTTGAACCCGTTTCTCTTGCGTTTAAATCAGACGTGTTAAGGCAGCCCCAACTTGTCCTTATAGTACCGATATGTTTTATTTTATCACACCACAGCCCTTTATGACAGTGTTCAGAAAATCTTTTAACTAAAAGGAAATCAATGAAAAAATATCGAGACTCCCCTGAAAACGCATAACAAGTCCTGCCATTGATATGCACCCACATAAGTTTTGGAAAGTCGGCACCGTTGGTACGATAACCTCAACAACGAAATGCTTTCTTCGCCTGCTAATAACGTTATTTTTAATAAGTACCGTAAATGTGAGAGTAACGTTTAAAATTATACCTATGACAATAACGTTACTAAATTGGTTTCGTTTTTCGTTACGATACAGGAAGTGTAACAAATAACGAATATATTTGATGCAATTAAATACAATGATATTAAGTTAAACAGTTATGTCTTTAACATTATAATTTTGTTGCAACTTATTACGTTATCATACTTTAACGTTACTGCAGCATAACTCAACGTTAGTAACGAAATGCTCTCTTCGCCTGCCAATAACGTTAGTTGTAATAAGTACCGTGATTGTGAGAGTAACATTTGAAATGACACCCATAGCAATAACGTTACTGAATTGGTTTCGTTATTTGTTACGATATACGAACGGTAACAAATAACGAATATATTTACTGCAATTAAATGCAATGATATTAAGTTAAACAGTTATGTCTTTAACGTTATCATTTTAATGAAACCTATTACGTTACCATACATTAATTTGATTGCAGCAGTAACCCAACCTTAATAACGAAATGCTCTCTCCTCCTGCCAATAACGTTATTTTTAATAAGTACCGTAATTGTGAGAGTAACATTTGAAATAATATTCATGGCAATAACGTTACTGAATTGGTTTCGTTATTTGTTAGGATATAGGAACGGTAACAAATAACGAATACATTTACTGCAATTAAATGCAATGATATTAAGTTAAACAGTTATGTCTTTAACGTTATCATTTTTATGAGACCTATTACGGTACCATATATTAACTTTATTACAGTACTAACCCAATCTTAATAACGAAATGCTCTCTTCGCCTGGCAATAACGTTATTTTTAATAAGTACCGTAATTGTGTCGGTAACAGCTAAAACGGTATTTAACGCAGTAACGTTATTCATTTAGTCTTAGTTTTTGTTATCATATAGGTATGGTAACAAATAACGAATTAAAAATAACGCACATTATGTTAAGTTAGCAAGCCCTGGTTCTATCATATATACAGAGTCAGAAATTTTAAGACGGGTTTTCTGGATATTACAGTTTGCAATGTTGACCGTCTAAATATGCACTATTACCTCGCGAAAGGTGGCCCCGAAGTTCATTTACCAAAGTCTGCTTTCCCCCTTGTCACTAACTTGTGTATATTTCCTACTCGGTTATACACGTTTTACAGTTATTTCCAGTAACCTTGAAAGAATAGGACACGAACAAAGACACACTCAGAACATTTAAATTTCCAAAAGTTCTTACACAGGGAATCGAACCCGGGACCCCGTCCACCACGCACGTGCTAGCCACTATTTTTTTAAAGTTCGTCCCAACCGGGATACTGTTCGCCATGGGCTGTACGTGTAATTTCTGCGTGATCCAACCACGACAGGAACACGAACACAGAAACATCCAGGACAGTTAAAATTCCGACCTTGCTCTTCAAAACGATTCGAACCCCAGTGGATTGCGCCTCATGATCCGAAGCCGAACGCCTAAGTCCACTCGCTTATTGCCACTGGCAGACATTAGACCACACAGACAAGTTACAAACCCAGCGCGTTTTAGTTCTATTAGAAATTCTCGAGATATGCAGTTGTAATGTATTGAGTGATTTATTCGAGAGAGGCAAATCACTTTACATTGAATCCTTTTGCTTGTTTCGTTTTTATTGTGTTTATTCTTTGTATTTTTCTCACAGTGCACGAAATAGCAATTACATTTTTCGCCAAAGTGTCCAGAAAAACTATTTTAACTGATCATAAAACAGAAATCTGTCGTTGAAGTAATATGGGATAATGTGTGGTATTCTATTTGCATACCGATTTCCTTTGTGGTTAAGTGGTTAGCGTACGCACTTTGACGTAAGAGACCCGGTTCGATTTCTGATGTGAGCTCATGCCATTCGGATTCCACGCTAGTCAGTAGGTAAACGTCTGTTATAGCCTCGCTGCCGAAAGGGACATTAAACTCAAAATGAACTCAACATTATTTTATACCATCACTAGAAGCAAGGGGTAGACGATACTATCCTGCTAAATCATGTATTTATTTCTCTGGCACATATTGCAAAGCATCGAACTTTTTGCGACATTAATTACAAAAGCTTCAAGAAAAAGCTTCAACATTAAGTAGCTTCAAGCGTTCAAATCGCTTTATAACAATCCAGATTATGAATTACAATAACTTTTTACGTTGTAATTAAAAATACAAGAGTATATTGTATTTTATCTATCTTACATACTCTCTTTCTCTACATATACACCTGTATATTGCAATAGGTAGGCTATCATGAATATGAATAATTTTCATTTTTGACTTGTGGTTTAAGGTCGGTATTGAAATAAGAAATCTGTTCTCATTATAACAATGTTAATGTTCCTCATTTTAACGTCTTCGTATATAAATGATGAAAGGGTGAATAAATGTGACTGATCCTTGAAATGTGACAGTTCATCTGATTTGTTTTTTTCAAGCACTTCAAAACAGAACTTTGTATTTAAAGAATTGTTTCCATATATTTTTTTTAAAAAAAACCTTCCTAGAGGCAGATTCGAACTGCCACCCTTCAACGCTAGAATTTCAAGAGCAGTCTTAAACACACTTGACCACCGAGACAACTTATGAAAGAATACGTTGTAATATTGCTAATATATAGCTCCAAGCGCAGGTTCACACACTTGAAGTTTTAATAGTCGTTTTCTCACTATTTCAGTAATTTCAACTGAAGATATTGATAGATTTTGCATATTGGAACTGTGCATGAAGTGTGAATTGCAGAATTCGACGCAGAAATGCGTAGTTGAGTTCATGTTTCTGTTCAATAACTTGACATGTTAGTGAGTGTTCCTAATACCTGTGCACTGTGTCGAGTCATTTTCCCTGTAATTTCCTCCGGGATATTCTTCGCGTAATTATTTGACAGACTAAGGATTCATAAGAATAAAGGTTTTTGCTTATACTTTTCTTATTTTGCTTTATTTTTCTCCAAAATTATAAATAATTATTCATTACTACACTGCTTTGTTAAGGAGAGCACAAAGAAGCGATAATGTATTAGGAGAACTGAGTTATTAATGAAAATGTGGAAGTTACAGTATATGCCAACTTTTTATTGCAGAACACAGCACATGCTCGTTTAATACAGAATAAATTAAATTATATATATGATCAATAGCTTTGTTGACAGTGTTACAGCAGTAACTTACTACATTAATTCTAACTCATTACATTAATGCAGTTGTAAATATCTACAAAATTTCTTGTTTGAAATTATACTTTCATAGTGAGGGAAGGGACTATATTTGCTACTGTCTATAATTTTCCACTCAAACATAAATGCGGGATGGAAGTGATCGACTTTAGTCAATGGTGAGATGTCAAAATGCATAGAACTGTTATCTACATTTGTCAGCAACAAATCTAATACCCTTCCCGGATTACTATGGTTATATGACTTTTTTTCTGGTTTAGATTTAAAATATTATTTAATCCAAATGATTTTGGTGCTTTTTTCTTCGAATAATAATTATCAGTTGTTATGTTACCTGAAATCCAATCTATTTCTCTTGCGTTAAAATCTCCTAAAACAATTACATGAAAATCTTTCGTTAACATAAGAGAACATAGATAGTCACACTAAAATCTTGCAATAACATGTCAGGAGGGAAATAAACTAAATATAAAATCGATGGAGTGCTGTCAAGAATTAATTTTTTTGTTTGTTATGATAATGTCTAAGGATTCACCACGAGAATTAAGGATCTCGTACGAATATTCGAAATGTGTTCATACGAAATCCTTAATAACACATTATTATTATTATTATTATTATTATTATTATTATTATTATTATTATTATTATTATTATTATTATTATTAATAATAATAATAATAATAATACTTTAAACATATCATCATTCATAGTAAAATACATCAATATCGTTCCTTATTCATTAAACCAAAATTGGAACACTGATCTTCATTTCATATATGCTCTGGTGCGCACAGTCTCGGGGTAGCATCCCGGTGGATTCTCAAATTTTCGTGAGGAAATTCCACCATAATAAGGCAATTGCATTATCAGATAGCCAAGTTTGATCTAGAAGGCCAGAAATAATGGCGCAGGGAACCGACGTACGTAGTAACCAAAGATCTTGTTTCTTATCCGACTTTGCAAAATTGTGGAGAGTAACACAACGCAAAATCTGTAAAAATCAATCCCAAACCCTTACGGTATGGGGCTCCATGCATTACTCAATTGTGCCATGTGGCCGATCCAAGGATGTTATAAAATAGAGGATCTGCCCATACGTATCTTCATCCTATTATCTCAATGAAGCCAAAAAACAACCGTGAATCGGCACGTCTACTCTCGTGTCCGCCATGATTGTTGGCTCAAAACATTGCGATCTTATTGGGCGAAGTGTGTGGAGTAGGGGTAGCCAAACTGTGACGTATGGCTTCACGGTTTTGTTGTATAGGCAGATCCTCTATTTTTTAACATTCTTGGGCCGATCACAGCTCTCCATAGGACTAGCTCGGGAGAGTAACGCTCCCGGAAGTATGAACGAAATACACGGTTCTGATTGGTTGGCGTTATCCATTTCTTCCAACTTAGCATTCATATACCAGAAATCAAACTTTTGTTGCTGTCGGCCTTCGCGGCCGAGCGTGCAAGCTTTAGCTGTTAGTAACGGAAATCACTTTTGGCGTGGGTTCAAACCCGGCTCAAGGAAAGTTCTTTTTATATTCTTTTAAACTTTCATAACATTTATTTATTAAAATAAAATGAAAATAATGTTCAAAAAGTGATTTACTTAGTTTTATACAGATAAGTATTTGTATTTGTAGTAATAGGAACGGGTTAGAAGCCCTGCAGGGCTCGTTTTGTTCCACCTTCACCCCCATAGTATAAATTTTGTGACCAACTCAAAACAGCTGGCTAAGATAGCGCATGAAACAACTGGCTAGAGTAGCGCGCAAGAACGTACTTCCGGGAGCATTACTCTCCCGAGCGGGTTGTCTCTTCATGAGGTGTAACTCAGAGACTACAGTTTTTATTTATTTCCTAGCCCCCACCTAGTTGTGGACCTGCTTTACAATAGGGTATTTCCAGAAAAATGTCAACCTGTTATGGAAAAAATGAAACTGCTGGCATGTACATGTGTAATACATCATTTGAAAGCTAATTTCATATAGAATCCAAATCAAAACAGATTAATTAAGTAAATTTATATTTCACTGTCAAATAATGTTAATTAAATAATAGATTGTCCAAGTGATTAAAACAGGTAAATTGTATATTGAGTTGTAAACTGGTATACAGACGGATCGACGGCAAGATTATGACCAGAATGTATTTCACTGATGCACTGTGATCAGTATTTCATAAATCAGGTAGTAAAGTGAATATAGTGTGTAAATATAATTATCTTCCAAATTAAATAAATACTATTTATATTTGTGTCAATCCGGAACGATCTCCATTTCTAATTTTATGTAGCTTGCCTGTATGTTTGTGGATTTAAAAAAAAACATATTTCATATTTTCTGTCTCCTTTAAACGTCCTTTCAAATGAGCCATAGGACTTTACTGTAGCTTTTCCCATAACCAAGTAAACCGTGTCCCGGACCGACCAAGTGTGTGTTTCGGACTAACAGATATTATTTTCCTGTCTGGACTTGGTTTTGCTCTCCAATCTCATCAGAAAATTTGCCGGGTAAACATCTAGCTTGTACTTTAGAACTTCTTATTTATGTTTTGACAGTTAAAATTACACAAGCATTTTACAATTCAAGACCTGCTGGATGAATTGACTGGTAATGTTCCTGATTTTTTTTTAAATCATACTATCATAAAACGTCAACTAGCAACATATTTTGCTAACACCAAAGCAGACATTCCCCGTGGAACCATTGTTTTACAGATGGATTTTGTTGAAACTTCCACTTTTAAAGAGCAGAATGAAATCCAGCCAGCTCACTGGGTTCACAAACAAGTGCCAGTCTTTACAGCTGTGTCGTGGTTCCTGGATGATGATTGTCAGTGACACAAATGAATTTTCCTTTGGTTTCGGATTCTTTGGAACACAAAAATACGCAGTGCATGTTTACCTTTTAAAAAATCTCTGTTCTTGAGATTCAGGGTGTATTCCGCGAAGGAGTGGCATAAACTTTGAAAATATTCTCTGACGGCGTATCTAGCCAATTTAAGCAGAAGTTCATGCTGGCAGATGTAACAAGAATGGCTGAAACATTTGATGTCGTAGAATGGAACTATTTTCTAACTTCCTACGGGAAAGGAACTGTAGATGGCGTAAGAGATAATGTAAAGGGGGATGCAAAAGGGGTCATGTTAAGTGGAAACTCTATGAGAAATGCACATATTTCGTGAATCAAGTTGAAAACAGGGTATGCTTTTGAAGTGCTAGTGAATGAAGTTGATGCTAAGAGTATCTTGATGAATTTTGGAAAGATGTGGTGGCCCTTCCACGACTGCGTGAGAATAAAGGTAATAGAATATTGCCAAAGTGAATACGCCAGATATCATGCATCCGAAAAATGGATGAGGCACAAGCTTTTACACCACATACCACCACAAGACACTTCAGCAACATCTGAGGAAGTATCGATTCAAGAACATCTTTATTACACCGTGTTTTACGATGAGAAGTTCTACATCGGTAGAGCAGCTCTCCATTGCAGCAGAGATGACAGTGTTGTTATAAATAAATTCTTGGAGCAGATAGTACAGTTCTCGTTGGCTAAAAAAAGATAGAGTTGAAAATGTAGCTCGGCAGTTTGTGTTCAATGGTCCATTACCATTAACTGGTGCTGACTCATTTAAAGTAGAAGAACTAGAAACTGTACAGAAGAAATATAACCTGTTGAAAAAAGAATTGTAAGAATTACAATATTATACATTTGTAGTCAATATCGTCCTACAGTGTTTCTTTTTTTAAGCTTTTGTGGCCAGTTTTGTAAGCTTAAATCTCATTAGCTTATGCACACTTGTTTTAGGTGCTGATGTATGTTACTTTGTGCACAATACTATTGCTTATTACACTCATATACCCAATATCTTAGTTTTATTTCATAAGGGTCAGTCCGGAACATAGAAATGTCAGTCCGGAACATTGCTTATAAATTTAATATCTCTGTTATTATATATTGCCTTCACACACAAAAAAATATAGTGTAATACTACAGTTATCTACTGTAGTTTGCGATATGGGACAATATCTGATTATCAGTTCTTTCAGAGAATTAAAATGATAAGTCGTTTTATATTGAAACTAAGGTTGCAGAACTGTCAGTCCGGAACAGAAACTTCAAAAATTAATTTTTATTTAAGTATTGTCATTGTAGAAATTGTATCCTAGTCAAAATGAAGGCCTTGAAATGCCTGATAGCTAAACAAAGTGACAGCATCCTGGAGCTTTCATTTCAGCGAAGATATTAATTGAAAGTTCAACACGTGTTCCCAACTGTCAGTCCGGAACACCTGGAAATGCCCAATACTATTTGTTACCTTTATTCTCTGTCAAATACTGTATGGAATCTGTGAAAGATTGGCGAAAGGTAGTGGAAAGGGCAACTTCATCACTCTGCACAGAAATCAGGAAATACTGTTACCAACCTGCAAAAAATGTCTGGAATAGCTAAGGAAAGAAGCATACGTTTCAATTTAGTTTTCAAGCTTCAGCAAACAAATGATAATAATTGCAATTCTAAGTAATTTGTACGACTTCTACCAATGAAATACTATTTCACTGCAAATAATAGTTTCTTGAACATTGATAAGTCTATGTGTTCATTTTGCTTTGTAAACGTTGCTGATGAAACCAGTACACAAGTAAACGCAACTTCGAATGACTTTCTACTCGTGTCCATACAAGTCTGTTTTCTTTCTTTAATAAAAAAAAAGTTTCATAGTGGATTTCATTCACTGAAAAATATTCTATGAAGAGATCAGAGTAATTAAAAAATAATAATCCATTTAGTTGGAACTTCCGATTCTCATTTAGGCAAAGTAATAATTTGTTTTCACAAAGCCATCTCTACCAGTTTCAACTGATATTTCTTTATCTATATTTATAAAAGTAAACAGTCAAAGAGCAACTTTATATATATATATATATATATATATATATATATATACGTTTCCTTTTTGTAATCTGAACTAATTACCACAAGTCCTAGAAGTGAATAAGGAACGTCTTAGCACGTTTTGCTGGCACTGCAATTACTTATCTTCCTCTTCCTTTAGGTCAAAAGGTCAAATGGGAAAATTAAATATACTTAACATCTTGATTTATTAAGATCTTTGCTTATTTTCCTGAGGAGATTTAATTGGGATTTTTTTAGTACATGAACTAAATTTGTCACTATCAACTAAGTAAAACTATTTCTTGATTATTAATGGACTTATCTGTGATAATACTTATGTTTTGAATTCTAAACGAAAAATTTCTGTAATGGCCACTTGAATTGGTTAATTTTAGTAAACAATACACAAAACTCAAAAAATAAAGATTCTCTCTGATAGAACAAGTAAAATACTAATTGAAAATGTCTAAGAAATTTGGTTGAATAAAATAGGTTGATTTATTGGTTAAAACACTGCTTTCTACTCTTTTCGTCTTACGGTGTCCTTGGTGATCACGATTTTTTGACGACGCCCTATCGGATCTCATTGTGTACCAGCCTTCGCTAAAGTTGAGAGAGCACAACGCAGAACATCCTAAAATCAATTATAACTGGTATACCGATTATCACAAACTAAAATGCAAGTTCATTGTTGACACAAACCATTACCTAATGAGGCCCAAAGTCAGAACATACACGTACCTACAACATATAATTACATAACTAAACACACTCACACGCACTTACCATATCGGATTACGTCGATGCAACGCAACGCAAATTTGCAATAATCGGAATAGCCGTTACGATCATGGCTTACAGAACCTTTAAGAAACGTATTTGTTCAATCTGCAGAATATGCTGTGCACACGCTGGTAACAAACACATTTTGAGCAGGACAATATGACAGCCAAACCCTGTTGGTGCCATCTGCTCGTTTATAAGCAACCTGAGGATTATTATTTTGGTTGCATAGGGATGGAATTCAAAAACTTGAAGATACCATCGTCTTGTGGATGTATCAAAGAGTTCATTGCTCTGTTTCCTGCGCATCAGGATTTTCAGTGTTTTCACTGACTTTGGAAGTGGCATCACTAGAACTGGAGCTTTTCTTTTCATTTTCTTCTTTGACATCAAAAATCGTAGCTGATGTTGGAAGCGCACTAATTTCAAGATTCATGCAAGTGGAAACTTCTTGCTCATTTTCCACTCTGACAGTAACATTCGTAGCTGATGTAGTGAGAGCACTAATTTCAGCTTTCATGAAACTAGAGTTTTTTTTTTTTCATTTTCCACTCTAACACTAGTATTCCTCGCAGACGAGGTAGGATCGCTAACTTCAATACTGTTGTATTCAGTCTGTTGGCAGTCAGTAGTTGATAGTCTTTCAGATTTGGAGGAACTAAATAGGTATGCGATCTTTTTGCAGGCATCAGTATCTGCTTTTAGCTTTGCCTTCTTTCCACAATGCTGCATCGATTTTCCAGATTCAAAGCTTGGTCCATTCAGTCCGAAATTTTATTTTATATGTTGCTCCTTGGGGGCGATTCGTTGGGGGGTGGGGCGCACCGGGCAGTCCGGTAGCCCGGTGACCCTATCCGTCCCTGGTCTCGGGGTATTCCCCACCTGGCCCGCAGCCGAATGGGGTGAATTTGGAAGTTAATGTGATCGGAATTTCACTATTGATCGCAGCGACCGCGAAAACTATGACTTCGACACTTATATCAGTCATTTTCTACTACTTTTACATGTCCCGGTAAACGTCCGCCTGAGACTCCCCTGGTTCGAATTTTAAAAAAGCACGCTTCGTCTTGGTGTTGGGCCTGGACCAAGATACCCGTGACCAACATTTGTTAACTCTCGGTCCATTCGTCTGATTCTCAGACCGCACACAGAGAGACAGAGAGGCAAACAGACACAAAAACAAACTCTTTATTTTGTTTAAATTAGATGCTTATTTTTTCCATAATATCTTGCTCAAGAAGAATTAGAATTTTGAAACACCCGCTTGTTTACTCCACTGACTTGAGATCACATTCGTTAACCAAACTTCGCAAAATACTGCGTACAATAACACAACGCAAAAAATCATTATAACAAAACACTAAACACGCTTATCAGCAAGTAAGAGAACACGAGTCTTTCAAAATACATCAGACCAGCATGTACACTTACGTATCTAACAAAAGAGAACATAGTTAAAAAAAACTACATCCTCATGGACAGATAAAACAACGGAGGTATCGGGTTGAGAAAAAGATACAAATAATGTATCAAGTTATCGAAGTGCTGAAAGTCATTGGTAAAAGGAGGCTAACTTACGGAGGAAAAGGAAATGAAGCAACCTATAGACTGGAAGACACAGCTACAGATTATGCAAACTTTTTGGATATTATTCTTCCATTAGGCAAATTTGACTTTCCACTTAAATTGAAAAGCTCATCGAGATGAGTAAACTGAGTCATGTACGAGGAAGTAAGCACGGTGGTGGTCATGTAACTTTCAAGAAACACTGTGAGTTATGTTTAGGATGCTATTGGCACAATTATCAATGAAGATATTTCAAACGAAGTCTCTCAACTTCGAATGTTTTCTGTTCTATTTTATACTACTCAACAGATCAGTGCTCTGTTGTGTTATGGTATCTTGTTGAAACTGTTGTTAAAGAAAGAATTGTTGCCATTGTAAAATGTTTATCTACCACAGGCCAGTATCTTTGCGGTTTACTGTTGGAAATTCTGCAGAAGTTGAACCTTAACATTAATAAGTGTATTGGAAGTTCAACTGATGGTGGCAAGTAATATGTAAGGACAATATTCGGATTTTTTAAAACACATATGATCAGTTACACGTGTCGTGTTACGTTTATATACTCAATCTTGTCATATGTGATCTGAAAAAATGTTGCATTGATTCTGTGTCATTGTTCTGCTAAATGACTGTGTGATATTTATGCATGAGTATTATCTGCGAATGGATATTTGGAGGATCAAATGTCAACAAAGACATCTTACAGCTATTGAGGAAACAAGATAATGGAACGCACTCTGCTTTGCAGAAAAATTTGGGTCATTTTTCAAACCCAGAAAGTGTTTTGTTCATAGAGTTGACCATAACAATGAAGAAAATTGCTCCTACAGAAAATATCAAACCAGAAGTTATGTAGAAAGCGAAAGGATATATAAAAGGTCTTCTCAAGTTCAAAACAATTCCGACAGCACAAGTGTTCCAGAGAATATTTTAAGTGTCAAACTATCTCCAAATACAGGGTGCTGGTGTATTGTAGTCGTCGAATAGTCAGGCTACTCTGTCCCAACTGAATCTGTTAAGAATGCAGCATTAAGATTTTCAGTATGGGCCAATGATAAATATTAGGAATTATAACGTGATTAATTTGTTTCTACTTATCTGTAGACAACACTCCTTCGGAGATGGAAAAGAATGTTTGCCTATGAATGTGAAGATCTTGCAATCTGTTTCTGATCCAATGACCAAGCACTGTATCGAAACATTCAACACAATATTGGTTACGATAATTTCGAGTATGTCTTCAAGATTCAAGAAGCAAGATATTTTATGCATTGTTTGGACGCTAGAAATTTCAACCAAGTAAGAACTTCCAGACACGGCTTTCGATAAAGATATCTACTGAAAAAAAAATCAGTAAAGACATTTTCAAGGATTCTATAAAACTCTTCGCTTGGACTTTTCAAGAAAGTGGGAATTCTTGAAAATCAGTCTTGATTACGAGTACAACCGAAAAAACAACTGATTGTGCTGATGGCACAAGTAATTCGGAATTAAAAGAAAACACAAGGCGAGTGCAAATGCCGTAGAACTTCGCTAACAGTGGGTAGCTCTAAATCTTCCAGAATCTGACTGTTTCGTGTGTATCTGTCGTGACCAGTGATTATACGACCAGCTCGACTTTGTACACTTTTGAGTGTTTGTATGTGACTGTGTGAAGCATGTTGCCAGGCAGGGCATGCATAAGAGATTGTAGACAGGACTATCATCTTGTAGATGTGAACTCGAACCTCATGGGAAAGTGAACTGCAGCGAAAGATGGGATATAACGATGAGAGTTTTCGTAAGGCTCTTTGTTTTATGTCCCTGATGTGAGCGGCGAACGTTAGACCACGGTCTAAAGTCACACCCAAATATTTGGCGTGCATAGCGTGAGGAATGCGAGCGTTCTCATAGGTTAAATTTCGTGGAGCACAGATGCGTCTCTTACTATGAATGACAGCACAGCTTTTGTCTGCATTGATTTTAATCCTCCAACGTCTTGCCAATTCCTGAAAACCGTTTAGTTGTCGTTGCATGTAGATATAACACTGTGCAAGGAAGCTACTGGTCGTGAAAAAGGCAGTATCGTCAGCATATGTTGCGAGAAAGCAATGTGGTAAGGTCGGGAGATCTGCCGTGTACAGATTATATAAGAGCGGTGAAAGTACAGCGCCCTGTGAAACACCTGCTTTGATAGGTCTAGACGTGGATTTAACACCGTCTACAGACACATGAAATTTTCTGCCAATGAGGTAGGAACGCAGTAACTGAAGAAGACGATCTGGAAAACCTTGCGTGCAAAGTTTATATAATAGTCCTGCTAACCAGACTTTATCAAAGGCTTTTGAGACATCCAGGTAGACTCCAATGGTGTGTTGTTTTCTATTGAAAGCCACTGTTAAATGATCTACTACTCGCACGAGTTGTATAGTAGTACTATGTTAGACACGAAACGCAAACTGATGGAATGGTAGAATGTCTCTAGCAACTACATGCTGTTTCAGCCTCCAGAGAAACACATGTTCAAAGAGTTTACCTAGGTGTGACAGAAGACTTATCGGCCTATAGTTTTCTGGGTACAGTGGATTCTTCCCAGGTTTGGGGATGGTGATAATACGAGCTTCCTTCCAGGTCTTCGGGAAATAGAATAATTGAAAGATGGCATTAAATAAATATATTAGAAACACCAGTAGTTTTCTGGTTGGATGTTTTAGGATCTCAGATCGAATGCTATTGGGCCCAGATGCTGTCTTTGACGGCAGACAGTTGATATGTCTTTCTATTTCTCGGGATGTAACTAAGGTGATGTCATGTGTAGGGTTTTGTGTATTTATACTATATAGTGTGGTTCGGATGTGCTGTTTGAGATAGGGATCAAGACGTGCTCTATTGGGCTGGAACTGTTCTTCCAGAGAGTCACCGAAAATATCCGCTTGTGACTGAGGGTCTTGAGTTACTCCTTGTGGTCTTTGAAGGACTCTAGCTCTGGAAGCATTTGTTGCACGCTGGAAGGATTTAGAGTATGTCAAAATTTTGCGATCATTTAGTGTAACATTTTGAAAAGTGTCTTCCCAGTATTGTTGATTTTGTCGCTGTGTGAGCATCTTGAGCTTCGCACGCAATTTATTCCACAATGTCTTGTATGCTGGATGTAGTGTGTGCTGCCATCGGCGTCTAGCCCAACGTTTTAAATGAAGATAGATTTGCAGATGTAGACTGTCGCGTTGACCGGTGCGTGTTGAGGAGATTATGGTTGTGGAACTCGCTGATTCGGCTGTTCGTAATGCTAATGTGATGTGAGAAACCGCTTGATCGATGTCCTCAATGGTGGCTGGCCGCTCTCGTAGATCGATCATAGTGTTTAGTTGCTGTTTAAATATATTCCAATCAGTTTCTATTTGCTTAAAGATAGGGGCAGAATGGACAATGCTGCGGTGTGAAACATGGAAAATTACTGGATCGTGGTCAGAGTCTAAATCTGAAATGACATAAGGATGGACAGTAAAAGACACATCTTTGCAAAGAGCGACGTCAAGCACATCGGGTTGTCCGCCGAACTTTGGATGATGAGTTGGGTCTGGTGGAGCACTGATGATGAAGTTGGACGTGAGAAGATATTCATGTAGAGCATCTCCAGCAGTGTTTGGAATAATGGAATTCCATTTTCCATGCTTAGCATTAAGATCTCCAGCTAAGATGACCTTTGGCCCTAAGTTAGCAATAACATCGAAGTCTATGGGCTCTAGTTGTGTGGCCGGGGACCTGTACCCGGTAACCAATATTAATGGAACGCCTGGAGTTATTAGCTCAACAGCAAGTGCCTCCAAGGTAAGTAATTAATTTCCAATAGCGGAAATCGTATACGCCAGGAACACTTTTTTATATTTTGCTTTTGAAAAGTGAGTAAATTTGTGCTATGCTAAAGAAAGAAGTATGTTTCTCATAACCTGATAGTTTAGTTTGATACTGTAAAAGTTGCGTGGATATCGCAGCAATAACAAGAGCCAGACCACTTTTAACCGAGCAAGTCATGTCGTCTCTTGGTACGGGGGAGAGGCATGTACCAAGTGACTTATATTATTATACCTAGGGACAACCATAAATCTGATGATTGTTAAACAGTGATAAGTACAATACAGAAATCATTGCTTGCTTCCTCATTCTCAATAGAATGGGAATTTCTGCATTGTCAAATAACTTTGTAAATACAAGGAATATAATGTTATATAAAACAAATAATATTGCAGTTTTATCACATTATTTGCTGAAATAGCATGCAATGATTATGGAACTAGGCATATTGGTTTTAGAAAAAAATACAAATTCGCAAGTTTATTCGGGCTACATCAAATAGCTATTATCATATGCAAAGTATTGTCACTTGGTACATGAAAATTCGTGTCCCTTGGTAATTGGATCGCTCTATTTATAAATAAAAATAAATTTAATGAAAGGAGTACATAATAAATTAGTCATCAGAATGTAGAAGCAATACATAGGCTATCTTAAATATGCTGGAGCATTTACTTGTTCCTTCTCCTGATACGCAGCAAGAAAAACTCTTTATATGTCAGCAAGAAAAAAAAATACTCTGATACACGAAGACGATACATATATTATCTTCTATTTCACTTGTTTCTCTCTATATGCAATTACTTTATGTTGCCAAAATGAGGTGTAGAAAACTGAATTCAATTATAGGAAGGCAAAATTGGTACGAAATTCTGAAGGGCTGTAGGTGTCATGTCCTCTGGTACATTCCGTCCCTGGAAAGCACAAATTCGCCTACTTTATCTATATTAACGGAAAAAATTAAAGAACTAGATTTTTTAAAAAAAAAAAAGAAGAAAGAAAGGAATACAGATATAGTGTAAGATCAAATCATTAAGTCACATTAATAAGTTCTGTGTCAAAGCAAATGTCTGTCAAGTTACTAAGATTGGATGCGGTCCAGATCGGATCGGATGGACTTTTCATGAGTGCGCCCTGGTACAGACAAAACACAATCATTTTTTAAAAAAAACAAGATTATTTTGAGGGTGTTGATCCAGTGGACTCCTTCGTGGGTGCCCCCTGGCTGTAACCATATTTTCCAACTGTTGATACTAACGATGCAACTACCTAGGTACAACAATACGCTAAGAAGCTGTTAAAAATACTTTCTGTTAAAAACAATTTCTTTGAGAAACTCTTTCTTATCTATGCACCGAGACAATATTTTCGTAGAAATGAGATTTGGCAATTCTCATTCATAAGGAAAGTGACTTTTTCATTTCGCTTGATGCAACCTCATCTACTTTTCTTCATTTCTCATTAATGAGAGTTTCAAACTCTTGTTTCTAAGAAAATATATTCTCGGTGCACAGATAAGAAAAGGTTTCTCAGATTTAAGAAAGTATTTTTGCCAGTGCATATGTAATTTAGGAATATACAAGAATTGTCTTTATATGCTGCAAAACGTTGAATATATTGCTTATAAAATCACAAAAATGTGTAACTAACTGCAATTTAAGCAATTAGGCTATATTGCAGTGTATGAATGCGTAACTTAAATTTTATATAGTTAATTATTTTTTATATTGTAAGGTTGTAGACAACACCCATTAAGAATCTTTAAGAGAAATAATATTAATTCTGACTTTGTTTATATAAGACATGTACATTTTTAATGTATTGTAACTTAACTAATAGAAATTTGTACTTACTACCAATTTTAGAGACATTGCATTTGATAAACGTGATGTGTTCATTACAAATTTAATTTGATTGCTATTGTTGTTCCTCAAGTCCGTCGACAAGTCGTCTTCTCTCGTATTGTTAACCTGTTTCTCTTCTAATTTCATTTTTTTTTTTTTTAATATTTAAGTCGTACGGGAAGTTAGCCAACTATATTTCTCGCATTCGGTGGTTTTATATACCATTAGTTGCTTTTTAGTTAAAAATGTTTCGTTTATTAAAAAATGATAGTATTTCTTTGTACGCTATGGTTTGTGAATTGAGCTGCAACACTAGTAAACGACAACGATTTATTGTAAAACTTAAAATGAAAAGATTTTACACTTTACTCTAAATACAGAAATGAATAAATATTAGCCCATGACTGATTTTTAAAAAGTTATAATTTTAAATTACGTCATTGCTTGTATATTTATTTATGTTTCTATTAGATGAGTAAACTGATAACATGATACTTAACGTTTACGAATAATGTACACTCATGTCCAAAATTATTGTCGCATGTCTATAAATATGTTGTTGTAGGTATATAATATGATAACAAATTGGCCCAGTATTTCTTATAATGTTAGTATGTGTATAATCAGCAAAGACATGCATGTGGCAAATTTCATGTCAAAGGAGCAGTAAATAAGAACAATAAAACGAAAATAAAACTTTCTTGTCCATTTAGCAACTTTTTGTATTACTCATTCTAATTTTCGTATTTATAATCCTTTTCCTATGAAATTTACCACAAATATACATTTCCCGGTTATACACATAGTATCAGTATTAAAAGTACCCTGCAAAATCATTATCAAATTATATTCTTACAAGCAGGAGCGTCATTTCATATTTTGCTTGGGGGGGCAAAACCCTCGATATAAGTAAAATTTCGCGTTTTCACTCATTTACTACTACTCTATTGATAAAATCTAAATAAATCTCAAACTCAGGGGGGGCAAATGCCCCTCCCTGCCCCCCTAAATGACATCTCTGCTTACAAGAAGACAGTTATAGATATGCGACAATCATTTTGGACATGAGTGTACTTTGGCTCAGAATTACACGAGTAAAACAGTAATAGAAAATTATGAGTTTTCATAATTAGAGTAGATTTTAGGTAATTATTTAGTAGCAACAGAATATAGGAAATATACAGTTTTAAGGAAATTTCTGATGTAATAGATTTTCACTGAATTGTTACATGACAGTGTCATGTTAGGAGAACTAAAGTTGAAGAAATGATAATGAGTGTGGGACAGGGGTGGACTGGCCATAATCAAGTATCGGCCCGATGGCCGCTGCGCCCTCCTTACATCAGTGCCTTTGCGCCCTCCTCGGGAGGGGCTAGGACCCGTCTTAGCCTCGAGAAGGCGCACAGTTTCCTCTCTGAACACATTAAAAAAAAAAAGTTATATACATAATTATTTTATAAATTTGCTAGCCTTTGGCCAGCTAGAGCTCCACCCCAGACCCCGGTATTTGCTTGGCCTGCGGCCTTGCTCTTTCTGTTTTCGGCGTGGGAATGCTATTAATTATATTAGATTTACCCCTAAATATATAGATTTGACTCTAATATCGGTCATTTTGGACGATTTTTACATATCACCCTTACCAATCCCACGCTCCGCCCCAAATCCCAGTATTTGCTCGGCCTACGGCCTCGCTCTTTCTGTTTTTGGCTTTGGGAATGTCATTATAATGATCTTAGGGACACTGAAATTTATAGATTTGACTGTAATATCGGTCATTTTGGATCATTTTTATATATCAACCCTGTCACCCCCACTGTTCCGCCCCCAGATCCAGTCTTTACTCGGCCTACGGCCTTGCCCTCTGGCCGAGTTTGGGTGTTTATATATCTTTCTTTGGGCTTCTCCAGGAAATTCAGATATTTTTGAAAGAATCCCTGAGGTGTATTGGAACAAAACCCAAGCGTCCGTCTTGAGACTATTGGGATAACTCGATGGAGAAGTAAAAGCAACGCTGCTGTAAAAATATTTGGACACTTTCATTACTGAGCACCCGACTCAAAGGATATCAGACCAAGAAAATCAAAACTAGTGTATGTGGAACTCATAGCAGTTTTAAGTGTGATTGGCAATTCGCAAGAATTCAATTCCAAAGTCAGACATGATGCAATGTCTGTCATTCAAAAGTTGTGCTCCTTTGAGAGTATCATTATGGCTATGATGTTTTTATTGATTTTTCACCATACCACACCTTTATCAGACTACTTACAAACATAAAACTTAGACTATGTCCAAAAATGGCGCCTGATATCCACAACTCAAAATAAGTTGAAAGAAGCTAGGGATCAGTTTGACAAAGTCTACAAAGCAGCAGAACACTTTGCAATAGAAATGTCAAATAGTATTGAAGAACTCATTACAGATGTTCCTAGTCTAGAACAAGTTATTATAGAAACAGAATTGCCTGAGGTAAGATGTAGAAAAAGAAAGAAAATAGCAGGGGAATCAGCTTCTGATGAAGTAATTGAAGATAGTAAATACAGATTTTAAGTAACCGTTTTCAACTGGTTTCTAGACCAAATTTCTAACAGCATGCAGGAACGACTTGCTGAAAATCAAAGCTTATACTTAGATTTAGAGTGTTTTGATCATAATAAGTTCAAGAGTTTAAGTCTGGCTTCGTTGTCACTGAAAAGAATCACTGAATTAATTCCTGATTATGAAGAGGGCAACCTAAAGAAGAGCTTCTTTCGTTTTCATCAATGTGGGAAAAATTTTCAAAATCCTCTTATGAGAACCAAGAAAAGAATCAAGAAGCTGTTGAGGTTCGTACGATTGAAGATTTGATTGAAGAGGACAAGTTTTCTGAAGATTTCATGGAGGATGAGGAGGAATATTTGGGGCCGACTGACGATATTATGGATTTAAGGTCTATAAAATGTGATGAAGTGAAGTGCAATTTTTGCTTTAAGTGCACCTTCGATGTGATTCTGCAGTACAATATGTACTCAAGACTCTACACAGATTTATTCAAAGTTTATAAGTATCTCCTTACATTACCGGCAACACAAGTGTCTTGTGAGCAAGCATTTTCAAAGCTCAGATACATAAAAACAAGACTCCGTTCAAGACTTACAGATGAACATCTGGAATCATTGTTCTTGATGAACTCAGAAAGAGACATTCTGACCAAAATAGACAACAATCTTATTATTGACAAAATGTGTGAAAAAAGCAAGGAGATGCGAAGGCTCCTTCAAGCATAAAGCAATGACTTTCCAGTTTTGCTTTTGAATTTCTTTTTTCGTTAGGTAGGTATATAATTCTAAATTTACTTTTGTTAATTTGTAGTAAATGTTTTATGTATAGTTTTTATCAACGGTTTTAAAAATAGATGAAAAATTAGTTAATGTTATGATTAACACAGCTTTAAAAGGACAGAAGTATGAAAAATAGCATAAACCCCAAACTTAACTCAAATCTTCAGTTATAATTAGGCTGTTGACAAATGTAGCCGAAGAATTTAAACAACTAATGTGATTTTTGTAGTCTCGGGTAAAGTGTGCATATTTATATACGCCTAATATATTTAGTACTCAAAGTCTCTTTGTTTGTTTATGAAAATATTGAATTTGTATAATTCTATCGTGATTAACTGCAATAGCTACTTGATCTTTTGTTGTTTTTTGTGTACTAATTTTCCGGGGGAAGCCCCCCGGCACTTCCTTTTAATAGGAGGGGGTATTCGATACAAGCGAAAGCCTCGGATAGAAGGCCCCTTCCCAGAGTATGTGACCGCGCCCTTTTTACATAGCCAGTCCACCCCTGGTGTGGGATAAGGGAGACTCAGAAGGAAATATGAAAATCATTATAACAAAGTCTTCTAAAAGATTCTTTCAATTTTCAGAACTAAGGGGCCATGGCCCTCCTAGGAAAATATCCTAGTTACGCCAATGGGTACAGGCCACCGCACTAAACTTTCTTACCCAATTCTTAAACTAAATAACGTCATGCTAAAGTTATTACTGAAACATTTATTAGTGAAATATGAACAAAATCATAGGCGTTTCGAAGGAAACTTCTACCGACAAAAGCTCATCTCCAAACGTAAACTATCCCTTCTGATATATTCATAACTAGAGACCGGATGTTAGGCAAAATGCCTATTCTTTAATATTAAAGATACGATCAAAAATAACGCTTTAAAGTTTATATAGGGGGTTATAGTTTCTATTTAAGCCAATTTTATTTTGCCTATTTTGCCTATTTCGACCGTTACTGCCTAGATAATTGCTTTAGTGCCTAATGTTGCCTATTCTATGCATTTTCTTAAAAATACGCCTTCATTGAGAAAATATATTATTTATATAACATAAATAATACGTACATATATACGTACATTAGGTGTTCGTAAACACAAGCACGTGGTACGTTACAATATATACACAGGGTGAACTTCAAAGATGTGCACATACTTCCGAGGTGATTAATGATATCAAAAGAAGACAAAACGTTCTCTTGTAGTTTGTCGAATTCCGTGTCGTATACGAGTGACAGGGGTGCCAACTTGGAATCGAAAATCGAATCCTGACAATTGGAACGGAACAGATAGATGTGCACATACGTTGGGAGGTGATTCGTGACATGAAAAGAAGACAAAAAGTCCTCTTGAATGTCACGAATCACCTCCCAAAGTATGTGCACAATTTTATGTCTCGCTCCAATTGTCACGGTTCGATTTTCGATTCCAAGTTGACCCCCCTGTCACTCGTATACGATGCGGAATTCCACAACATGCAAGAAGACTTTTTGTATTCTTTTGATGTCACGAATCACCTCCCGAAGTATGTGCACATCTTCCAGGTTCACCCAGTATATATGGAATGCATAACAAGCTTCGTTTTTATATATACAATAAAAGAAGATATTGACAAAGAAGTATGTTTCTATATTCTTTGAGCATTATTTATGACTTGAATCTATTTTTTAATTGTATTAAGTACTTATCTTCATTATTTCGAGCTACATTTTAGTGCCTATTTTACTGCCTATTTTTTAAATTTTTAGTGCCTATTTGCCTGCCTATTTTCTAGGTTTTTAGTGCCTAAACATCCGGTCTCTATTCATAACAAATAAATTACGGAACGTTATATGTTATTAATGAAATATTTATTAAATATGAAAAAACAATGTCAGAATCATTTTTGAAAAAAAAAAATGTCCGAAAAGGAACTCACGCCCAAGAGAAAACTACTCCTTGTTGGTTGCTTCATGAGAAATGACACATCGTGTATTGTGGGGGTTATTAATGAAACATTTATTTAAGAAATGTGAACATAATTGACTAAGAGGTTTTTGAGAAAATCGCTTGGAAAGCCTCACCTCAAGAGAAAACTGCCCGTTGTGTAGTTTTTCAGAAGAAATGAGTTATTTCACATTATAAGGTTATTAATGAAATATTGTTTATTTTTTCAGGGTAAATGATTTATGTTATATTGTCAGGTTAGTTATGAAATACTGGTTTATTTTCTGTTTGAGTTTTACGTCCCACACTTACGCCGGCTAGGCTAAAGGAGACGGTGAGTATGAGAAATGAATGAAATGGTGGAATGAAGAAAGTGGGAGGAAACGGGAGAACCCCGAGAAAACCCACGAGCACGATGTGGTTTATTTTGTGTTTATTTGTTTGGTTGTTGAAGTGTTAGCTCCTTTTTTCAGCATCGAGGCTTTTATTTGAACTATCGACCAACAGTTTAAGATGGAGTTCTAATCAGCATAATGCGTTCAAATTTTAATGCTCTCCCGACGGGAGGATATTCTGTTGACAGTTGAAGGCACGTGTAGCCTTCTGCGCTCACCATTTACCTTTGAGTGTCAGGTCAAGTCATTCAATGTGTCACGTAGCATATCGTTAATTGCTATTACTGGACTTCTCTTATTTGTTTCTTTCATGGGTGTGTGTTCCGTACGAACCTTTGTTGGGTATAGGAGGACATTACGAAATGAACACATGTTTTTACGATGATCCAACCATTGACATCGTTTTAGTTTTATCGTTGGCCACTTCTACTGGGACAGCGTCATGGTATACCTATCCAAATATTGATTCTTCTTCAGCGGCTTTGCATTGCTTCATCTACTTCACTCCGGAACTTACTAGAGTAAATCTGACCAATTAACAACATGCGAAACGTTGCCAACCTGATCAGAAGATATCGTACGCAAAGATGCTATAAACTAGAGGATCTGCCTATACAACAAAATCTTGAAGCCATACGTCACAGTTTCGCCACTCCTACTCCGCCCAATAAGATCGCAATGTTTTCATCCAACATTCATGGCGAAAACAAGAGTAGCCAATCAACGAGAATAGATGTGCCAATGCTCTTTTTTTTTTTTTTTTTTTTTTTTTTTTTTTTTTTTTTTTTTTGCTTCATTAAGTTAATAGGATGAAGATACATATGGGCAGATCATCTATTTTATAACACCTTTGATCGTATAGTACTACCATTCATTCTGCTGCTTAGCATCCTTCAGTAATGTCAATTCGCAAAAGTAGTAATATGTCTTGCATATAACACAATAGTAATAGAGCTATCTGCTCTGAAGCAAACATACAGATGAAAATATTACGGCTGACGCAACTTAGTTAAATTAATAACTTGTTCTGGAGAGACGAAGTTGAACTTAGCGGAGTAACATGTGGACCAGGATTGGGTTATCCGGTCCATGATCTGGCTGTATGATTAATCCGCCCATGAGAACGTACATGTAATTTGACACACTTTAGTAAGGAAACTTAAGTCAGCAGGTTCAGGTTACAATTTTAAAACAAATAGAAACAATGGCTGAAGTAGAGAAATAGGTACTACAAGTGATTGCGAAAAGTCTTGTGTGTGTTTCTGCTGACTACAAAAATTGCATTCACTTGGCTATAATCTAAATACAACAACTGTCCATCTTCTAGGTAAAGCTAAGGTCATTGCAGCCAATCATAATTAGTTGAAGTTATCAAATCACACACAGTAAAAAGCTTGTTACACCGACAAATGAATAAAACAAACCTTTCTTACCTTGATAAGTTCAAAACACAAATCAGTGTTTGTACGTTAATGGTATAGAGTCCTTTGATAGAGTCGACGATGTACTTAGTAAACTTACGCACACTGGTAAAAGAAAAAACAATATTCATCCTTCATTTGATCTTTATTTCACGTATAACTTACGATCCAAATGTCTGCACATCAAAATATTTCATAACCTTGTATAACAGGTCAAGATTTACCAGTATGCCAAGTTTAATCCTGATCGGATGAGCTCAGTTGAACACGTACGACGTAATTATAATGTCTGTGACATCGACTTTTTACGGACAAAAATCACAGATAAAGAAAAAAGTTTTTATTTAATTGGAGTAAGTGATTCGTTTCGCCCTTGGGTTCTTCGCTTTCGGTACCCTAGCTTTAATATACGAGGTTGTGATCAAAAAAATAATGAATAATTTTATTAGTAACAAAGTAATAAGCTTACATGGAATTTGATTTAATCTCCTTTAAAGTACTGTTCTTGCAATGCACTTATCCCAACGTTGAATACATGACGGGAAGCATTTCTGGAAGGCCCTCTGAATCCATGGGTGGAAGCATTTCTGGAAGGCCCTCTGAATCCATGACTGGAAGCATTTCTGGAAGGACCTCTGAATCCATGACTGGAAGCATTTCTGGAAGGCCCTATGAATCCATGGGTGGAAGCATTTCTGGAAGGCCCTCTGAATCCATGACTGGAAGCATTTCTGGAAAGCCCTCTGAATCCATGACTGGAAGCAGGTTCAGCTGCTCTGTTGTGGCCCTTTCAATGTTAGGGATGATGTCAAATGTTTTCCTTTAAGCACAGTTTTAATTTAGGGAAAGAGCCAGAAGTTGTATCACGCTATGTCCGGAAAATACTGTAGATGTGAACAAACACCAATATTTTTATCGACCCAAAACTCCAGTTCGTCAGTCAAAAGTCGAGGAACGAATTTGGCACCTACTCTTCTCATTTGTAAATCAGTGGTTAAAATGCGTTGCACGGACCCATACGAGATGCTAAGTTCTTCGATAAGCTCTCGAATACTTATTCACGTGCTTGAACGAACAATTTTTGCTACTTTTTGCACGTTTTCTTCTGTTTTTGAGGTTAATGAATGTCCTGAACGTTGCTCGTCTTCTACCGACTCATTTCCGCTTTCAAATCGCTTATATCACTTGTAAACAGTCTTCAGAGTTACAGCATTATCGCCATACACCAATTTCAACATTTCATGAGTTTCTTTGGCACTTATTTGCAACTTGAAACACAACTTAATGTTAACGAGTTGTTCGAAATCCATGATGCGCGAGACGGACACGCTAAACACAACCTCACTCTAGCGGCTCTGAACGCTGACTGACAAATTAGAACGTGTTCCAATTTGACGCTGCCTGTCTCAAGGGATCAGGCTATCGGACAAATTACATCAAATGGTTGTAGTTTCAGCAGTTTCTGCTAAAAATCATTCACCACATTTTTTTTTTTTTTTTTTTTTTTTTATCACATCGTGTATATGTCATGATTGTCGAGGCAATAGCAATAAACAGAGTGTAGGTCACACCGCAAGAAATGATCATAATTTCATACACAGTATGTCAACTGTAAGTATTGCAAACAAATTAACTTTTCAAACGAAATTTTATCAATAGTGATTAACACTGCTAAGCAATGTTTTATATTTTGTAATATAGATCCCAGAAGAAATAAACTTTCAGTAAAAGGAAAGATCCCAATAATTTTGAAATACTCGACTTTTAAGAAAAGAGAATACCAGGGTTGCTGCATAAATCCAGAATATATTAAACACTCTTCAAAACCAAATAAATCAAGATATTCACTTCTGCACAAAAATAATTTTATTTGACTGAAATTAAAAATACATTCTTTGAACAACGTAATCAGATTAAGTTTAAATAAAGTTTTCTTTATCCCCGAGATTTTCTTTTTTTAATCAAAAGAAACTAAATATTTGCACTGACAAACATAACAAAAAATAATAACAATAATAATAAAAAAAAAAGAGATAGTTTTCATTACAAATTCTACATAGGATGTATTCATCTAGATCCCAAATAGAATTCTTATTAAAGCTTTCCATTGCACATGACTCAGTAGTTTGCAATTTCTAATTGGCAATCCTAAAGTTTGTAGACAAAATTCACTGGCCGTCTAACTGGATAGATATACCCCTTCACATTCACACAGATACACGCTACAAACATAGAATAATTTTGTGTTTAACGCCACGTTTGTTGCACGTGTATGTTAAAAGGAAAGTTTTTCTTACATAGATGTGATGTGTATTGCAGTTTGAGTACAGTGGTGAGATACAACACAAAATTACAGATGTAAAGAAAACGAAAACGGTATTTACGATGCTATTCTCAATCTTGAAGGAACGTACAGTAAATAAAAAATGCTTTACAAAATCAATTACATATTAGTGTAGTAGTGCTAGATACTCTTGGAAATACAATTAAATGAAAACAATGGCTATTCTTTTTAGATTTCTTTTGTAAACCCTGTAGTACGTTTCACAATGACGTTCGTGTCAGTACAACTGAAACCGAACAATGGACTGAAAATGGTCATTTATTGTTGAAAGAAAGTAAAAAGTTCACGTGATTGTTCGCTGACAAAAGAAAGTAATACTGTATAATCAGTAACAGGTTCCATGCACACCCTATCACTGGCAGATCAATGACTATGAATTGGAAGATCGAAGGGATTTGTAATTACTACAAATTGTACAAAGTTCACTGGGCTACTACGATCCACAACATTCTTCTGTTTGCACAGAATAAATCTGATATGGTAGACCTCATGCCATGAAGACAATTCTGCTGGATTACAAATAATTGTAATACTCATTCGAAGCGCAGAAATGGCTAGGCTTTTAATCAGATCGCCTGCAGACAAAACGTGGATGCTCTCTGCAGGAAATATTTTTTTCTTTTTTTAAAAAAATCATTAAAATGGAACAAGATGAATGAGCTTCTTTCCCATTGCAATAAAAAAATAAAATTTACTCCTTCGTAAGTACTAAAAAGCGTCTTTTATATTCTGGAACTGACGAACAGCCAAATCCACTGGCAATTCGAAGTTGAACTGCGACAGTTTCTCAAGGGTCCAGAAACTGTCCTCGAATCCTAAAATAACAAGAAAAAATGAATAGATTTACATACATGAACGAATCACTAATATAATGCAGAATAATTTTACAAGTATATTTTCAGTTTAAGAAGGATTACCTATACTTTCAAGGCATTATGATATATCCATACACATACCACATAGAGACATCAGAAGAAGTGTTATCATAGAAAAACTAAAACGACCATTAAAGAATTGTGTATACTTCTGATCTCGGAGACTCGACTCCCTATATACTTTTGGTTGCTCAGATTAACTGTTCATACTAACGTTCGAAGTATAAATAAAAATTTTTTAAAAAAATCCTTGATTGATTCAATTCTCCCCCTGAGTAAGAATATATGAAGGGTAAGGGAAAAAAAGAAGGAATGTCACAAAACTGTATTTTCGAGAAAATGGCGATTAAGTATTGAAAACCACGTAAAAAAGAATGGAGTTAGTAAAATATTTTTCCTTTTTTTACATGGATATTTTTACATCTACACATGCATACATATACAATCAAATAGTACCAAGAATCACCAACAGATATGACAAAGTACCCGATAAAGCATACCCATGGACATTCCTTGTTTTTTCCCCTTACCCTTCATATATTATTACAAAGAGAAAGGAATGGGCACGTTAATTAGAACGTGGATGTACAAATTTATACTACTTAGTTATGGTCAAGGAATCTTGTGCCTGTAAGTTGAAATAATTTATGCGAGGAGGTGGAAAAGAAAATGGTCTGCCCCTACTCCCTTGCTAAAAGATTTGAGATCATTTTGTTCTTCCCTTCGCGCAGATTTTTCATAAAAGGAATTTCTCTGTACGAGAGAGACCACTTATCTTAATGAACAGAGAAATTGATTACATTCCTTTTGTTTTTGACTCCTCTTTTCATAGTAATGATGCCAGCAAAAGTAGACACCTGCCTTACAACTTATTTTAAGTCAGCTACGAGGTCATTCAGAAAGTAATGTACGTAAAATAAGTGGTGAGTTAATATTTCACTAAATTCATACCACACCTTTCAACTTATTTTTCCACACAGGCACCATAAATCTACACATTTACTAGTTTGTCTAGATCATCGCTGGACTTGGTTGCCACAACGGTATTTACAGTCAGTCAATAACCGAGTTCTCGGCCCCCTCCACCAATGACATATGTGTACAACCAATTCCCTGTACTCGTAGCCCAGTGTGAGACAAGCCATGAGATATTTGCTGAGTCAGCATAGCCTTGAATATGTATGAGAAAATTTACAATCCTGCCAAGTAAAATACAAATTTTGAATACTAAAAAGTTGTCTCATTGAAATTCATAAAATGAATAATGATGAACATATTACGGATGAATCATTTGTAATTATACAGCAATCACTGACTTATGAACCTTGGCATCAGCCAAGTAAAATGATGGTATAGAAAAACTGATTTGCATGGAGTCTGATAAATAGGATAAAATTTGTGGTCTCGTAAACTTTAATCCTATAGTCGTATGTTCTATGAACCCTTTTCAGTTTTCACTTTTTATACACATTTCACACGGTCTTTCTGGTAAACCCTCGTATTTGAATACATATACAGATTGTTTCAAAACAACATCGACAACGTTTGGGAGGTGATTCCTGACACCAAGATAAGATAAAAAGTATAGACCAACCTGGGTGCACAAATGCTCCCTTTCGGAGTTATACACTGCCGAAAACATAAAAAAAAAATGAAGTTTAAAGGTCCACAGCTCTAAAACTATGGGACTTACCGTACTCGAGTCAAAACTTTATTTAGGAACTACTATGTGTCATATCCAAATATCCATGTTTCAGAATCCTGCGGTACTTCCGCAGCAATTTTTATAGAGGTAGTTGGTGAATACTTCAAATTATATGCCCGTAGAAAAATGCCTCCATAAAAATTGTTGCGTGAGTATCTTAGGATTCTGAAACATGTATTTTTGGAAAGCGCACATATTAGTTCCTAAATGAAGTTTTGACCCAACTACGTTAGGTCCCTTAGTTTTGGAGCTATGGACCTTTAAAGTTCATTTTTTCATGTTTTGGGCAGCCTATAACTCCGAAAGGAAGCATTTGTGCACCCAGATTGGTCTATATTTTTCGTTTTATCCTAGTATCAGGAATTACCTCCCCAACGTTGTCGGTGTTATTTTGAAACACCCTGTATACACATTTATAATTTAGAAAACTAGTTTTTTCCAAGTTACACACACACACACACACACACAAAATTTTAATTTAACTTCCCATGGTTATACCCTTTAGGCTAAAAGAGATAGATGATTAATAAAAGTGAATGAGTATGAACGAATTGGTGGAATGAGAATGTAGAAGAAAACGGGAAAGCCTCGAGAAAACTCACTGACATTATGTTGGTTACTACAAACTCCCATGGCCTGGAATCAAACTAGGGACCCCTCACACCACAGATGGGACCTCTACTACTGAGCCACCCTGCCCCATCCTCCAAGACGAAAGATTTCATAGGCGGATATCGACCTGACAACCATTAGTATGTACAGCAAATTTTTCAGTAATTTTATGGTTACAATTAAAGGCAATTGGACAAGTGCTCCAAGGTGAAACTGTTCCAAGTGAATATGATCAAAATGTCCTTCAAGTATGCTTTGACTACATCTGTAAAGTACAAACATCATTTTCGATTTTTTTAAAAGTGTTATACTACTGAATACAATTTATCAACTGACAACTTGAAAAAATACCTTATCAGGTGCAATCGTAATTGAAGATTTTTTGGGACAGACTATCAAAGTGTACTGAATTAAAATACATTTAATAATTCATCTATTTGCTCGAAAATGACCACCATTTTTTTATTGAGTGTGATAGTGTGCTATGATAAAGTGCTATAAAAGTTTTGACTGCTGTGTGTAGTAATAAAGTGCTCACACGGGAGGGTCCCACAAGTTGTCGCTGAAATCTGATGGCCACATAGCACATCTGATAGAGCATCATGAGAAATGAAAATCAGCAAAATTTAAGGTGTTATGGACCAGAAGGATAGGAGCTACGGGGCTTCAAAATTTGAATATCCCAAAAATGATATCATTGAATTATGTATGTTTAAAGTAAATATCTTGGAAACCGTTAAAGCAATCAAAACAAAAGTTTCACAATATAATGAGAACAAAATGCCCTATCAAAAACCACAAACAGTGCTGTCATAGGTGAAGCAGTGTTGTTAACTCAGCATAAAATATTTTGCTTGAAATAGCACCATATACAAATGTGCACAGATTTAAAATGCACTATTATCTCTAAACATAACAGTGAAGTGTAGTGGTGCAGTGTTGCACACTGTTGGAGCTACGTGTTCTGAAAATGTACAATGGAGAAGTCTGATAGTGGCAGCAAGAGGTAGTAAAGGAATCTGGGTCTCATACTATGAATTTAGTTCAAATGCATAACACCGATACTATAACATAGCAAAATATGAGCAGTGTCACAAAATATTGACGCATTTGAAAAACGAAATTGGGTGATACCACTTTTACGTCCTGTGTCAGCTCCGAAGATATATATAGGACGGGACCTATAGTGTAAAGTGGGATCCGAACCATTATGAAAGATAAGAATGAAACGTAAGGTACGACAAAAACATGTCCGAGGCGGGATTGCAACACGCGATCAATAATATGTCAGTTGTCCAGCCTTCTAGACCACACGGCTATCCGGGCCGACAAAAAACGAAATGAGATAGTAATAAAATAATTATACTATTTCCAATGTGAATATGGTAATATTAGAGTGTACAAACATAGTTATATGGTATGGAGGAGAGGAAGTAAAAAAAATATATCAGTTAACACGAAAGACAAACTAAGAAGGTACTCTTCCAAATATTGATAAGATAATCTGGAGAACCAGTTTACTGAATTAGAAAACATGTGTTTCTTTCCTCGCGTGTATCATTTTGTTTTCGTGAGTTATCTGCTTATTCACCGGAGTTACGGAAGTGTAAGGCAGATCACTCACTTTTTTCTAGTGCATTCCTTTATTATTCTCAGTTGCCACATATCAGACTTCTCCATTGTACATTTTCAGTACACATAGCTCCAACAGTGTGCAACACTGTACCATTACACTCCACTGTTATGTTTAGTGATAATAGTGCATTTTAAATCTGTGCACATTTGTATATGGTGCTATTTCAAACAAAATATTTTAATGCTGAGTTGGCAACACTGCTTCACTTATGGCAACACTATTTGTGATTTTTGATAGGTCATTTTGTTCTCTTGTTTTGATACAACTTTTGTTTTGATTGCTTAAACGGTTTTCAAGATATTTACTTTAAACATACATAATTCAATGATACAATTTTTGGGATATTCAAATTTTGAAGCCCCGTAGCTCCTATCCTTCTGATCCACAGCACCTCAGATTTTGCTGATTTTCATTTCTCATGATGCTCTATCAGATGTGCTATGTGGCCATCAGATTTCAGCGACAACTTGTGGGACCCTCCCGTGTAAGAAACTTTGGACAGCTGCATGAAATGACGAAGTGCTATAAATAATTTGTTTAGTAAATATAATGGAAATAATTTCATGCCTCTTTCTTTAGAAGAATATATTCCTACAAACAACAATCAGGTTTGTTTCTAAATTACTTGAATACTATTTACCATTTTATTTCAGGTTTTGTGTGTCATTCAGTGGGGTAACTTCTGGGGTAAAGAGTAAGTGCCCCCCTTTAAGCTCCCCGGGAGGAGGGGAGCATCAAGATAAAAAGTTCCTTCCTTCATTTTATGTTACGAACATGAATGTATAAATGAAGCAAGGAATAGATTCAGTAACATGCAATGAAAATGTGATGAGAGCCAAATTAGGAAAATGTCTACTATTAGGACCCCAGAAATGATTATTTCTTAAGACTTAAGTTGTCGATCTCCATCAATTTACCTAATGAAGCATGGAATACAATTTCCAAAAGAAAAAATAATGAAGGTGCAGCTGCTGCCCCCTTCGCCTGAACAAAATAAATGACCCTAACATGAAACATAAATGTAATCTTGGATCTACTTCCAGTAAAGCGCCTACTGGCTCCCCTAAAAGTAATAAAGATGTTTATTAACGTTCTAAATTTTAGGGACAGGCAAATTTCATATTATTCTAGGGGAACACAAATTTTAATGCTTGCCGTGTCAGGAAAAGTTCCAAGTTACGGTGCTGATATCATTGAGTGGCTATCTTCATTAATTTGAGTTAGATTTTAGCGCCTATCTATGTGCAAGTGCATATTTTACCACCTATTTTCCATGTTTTTAGTGCTTTAAACACCCGATCTCTAGTTATTATAGTAGAGGGCTGAAGAATATTAGTTTACGTACGTACAGAAACAATACAAACTCGATGAAATTTATGTAAAGTTTTTGGTGGATTATGGGAGTCTATCATTAAAGGTTAGCGCTATTCACTAGATCTGAGCAATATAGTCTAGAAGTGAAATTGTTAGTAGCACAATATCAGATACATCATTTGAAGTCTCTACTGCTCAACAGAAGCAGACTGAGAAAATAAGCTAACTGATTTCTTACTAGCCATACTATCACAACATTCCGCCAGTTAACATTAAATGAATTTGATTGAACTTTTCAGTTTCTGGCTACCTCATAGGAAAATACTCGAAACTCAATAAGTTTGTAAGTTACTGAAATTAGATCTATAAATGCACCACCCGGACATGCTACCAACTTACCTGTTTTACATACATAGCTCCAGGGTTGGTAGTACTGTTCAATGAGCGGCCGGTATTTTAGTATAAGTCTTAGCCAAGGTACAAGCTTTTTGGAGCTGAAAACAAAACGTTATACAGTAAATATATATTTTGAACAACTAAAGATTAGTAAAAAAACTACCACAACTAAAGAACAACGAAACAAACAACAAAATTGCATGTCTACGAATGATCTCTTCCCTACAAAAAGATAATGACAGACCTGAGGTAAAGCCTGATCTATACGATGCAGGACTGCATGCTTGATCCAAATTGTTCCACGAGGATTATACACTGAACAAAGGCACTTATAAACCTTTACGAAGTTACCCTGCTCCATCCGCCCTCATTATTTTACCAATTTTTATTTTTCATTATGATGCATATTTGCAATCGCTCATCTTTTGAACTACCTCACTACAAAATCACTCTACAGCTGACAACCAACATATGTATAGCCTACTACTACAATTTGACACACTAATTAAAATACTAAAATAGAAAAAAATGGGGTTCCATGCTTCCCATACTTTTTAAATACTTATAACCAGTGTTTTTATTTCTGGCTGTACGCAACGGTACGCCGTTCCGGCACCTTTTTAATAACAAGATAATACTTCCTCTTCTGTCTTAAAAAGGGGTTAACGAGGAAATACCAAATAGTGAATACATAATTTTATTGGAAATCATATTTTAAATTCTTTTTCTTTTTCTTTTCTTCTTCCTAGAGAAAGAATTGCGATTCTTTCTTCCTCTTGAAAAGTAGTTAATTGTATTCAGGGATTAGAATTACTTGAGCCCTTCTGTCTCTCGCTCGCTGGCACGTCCTCGAGCCTCCCTTTTTTCATTCCTTCTTCGCACGGTAATACAAACCATAAAGGCTCTGAACCAACCAGTTTTTTCTTTTTTCCTGAAGACTGACCTCCCACAACAAAATAATCTCAACAAATTTGTCTGTCACTGAAGTTCCACTACACTGAAAGCCAGTAGAAAAATTCTGTTGTGACTCCACCTCTGTATCTTCTCCGCAGAGAAGCCTTTGCTCCATTTCTATTTTAATGTACCCAAATAATTGTTTTTATTCATTATCAAGAAGAGGATTAATTGAAAACATATCCTAGATATTTTTTCGCAAAGTTTATCCATTAATTTAGTAGAGGTTTGTAGAACATTTTGGTAGCATGATTAGTATTCTGAAAAAACATTACGTGAACAATGTACGTATGTGTATTATTGAAATCCACTGTTTGTGGAACCCTTGATACCTTTTAAAAAACAAACAATAGCAGCTTACTTTCGCCCATTTACAAAAAAAGAATAAAGCAGGAAACAAATATGAAATATTTATTATCATTACGTTTGTTGTATTATAGAATTAAGATGTAAGAATCAGATATTTTAAAGCATCTTTATATATATGTACATAAGACTTTTTAGTTACAAGACTGCAGTGATATTATTGTTAATAATAATAATAATAATAATAATAATAATAATAATAATAATAATAATAATAATAATCCCTGAAAGGTACGCAATTTTTTAACCATTATGAACCTGAGTTTCAGCGTACTAGCACCTTTATCTTTAGAAATAAAACGCTGCTTATAACAATGTTCAAGTTTAATATTCAGCCAACGGCTTCATTTTATCTAGATTCACGTGCATGTTAAAAAATTCAATTCAAACTCCTATACTTGGTTGGTAAAAATTACATCAAAAGCTATTATGGCCTAGGGACGTCTCAGGAACCCCAAGAACACGTCTCAGATGTGCTTGATGATCGTGCAGTAAGACGAGTTTTAGGAAACCTGCTTCTCGTAAAGAGTTGTTTGCTGGCAAAGGCTAAATCCAAAAAATTATTAATTCCATGTCCATCAGTCTCAAGGCTTTGAACAAAGCAAGCTGCGGGATAACTAAGTTTCTATATGCATATAGTGCATTATTAACAATTGGATGCTATAAAAGATACTGGAATGTCCAGGATATGCATTTACTTATGAGTTGAAGGTGTACAAAAATTACGGTTAAACTATACTTACTTCAAAGCAGCACACACGAATGCCTTGAAATGAGAGTCGTATGTCCTTTTGTACGGAGTATGGGTAGCAATAATGTTACCAATAGTACTTAGGAGATTCTGAAAAACAAGATAGAAAAAAAAAAAGTTATCACATATGTGAAATTTTTGTACTGCTAATTCCTCGAAACAAAAATAACTAGATAGAGAACAAACAAATTTTTATAAAAATCATTAACAGCATACTAATATATAGAACTTATACTCTGAAACGGGTTTAAGAAATTCTCTTAGCCGAATAATTTATATGTCCATAACCGGTACATAACGGTATGTTGTACTGACACCTTTCTTCTGAAGTTTAAAAGATGTGATTTCTTTAGGCATTTTTATTTTCGTAGTATGAAAGGAAATTTTCAGTTTAAATCGATTTGAAGACTGGAACAACAGTCTATTATATGTATTTAAAGGGTAATACGATCAACAGTTGCCATTACCTGCTAATTTTTTCCACTTGTTTGGATTTTGACGTCTGCCTTCACATCCGCTAAAATTTCTATTACATTAAACAGAAGTTCGCAGTTTCCGCGATTATTCTCAGCAAAATGAAGCCATAGACATATTATCTAATCTAAGCACACTTTGGTCACAATTGCAATATCTTCCAGCGAATACACGTATACGAAAGTGGGTTCTTTCAGATAAACCGGATAGTAACTTCATCCGGGTCATCTCTGCTTGTATGAACAACTTATAGCGTTCTTTATTATGAACCCGTTTTTGAGAATATACATTTAGTTTGTGCAGTGCATTTCGTTTCATTTCTGCATTTCTTTTTACATTATAATGGACTCATTGTTCACATTTAATTCTTAGCCGTGGCAAAGGAGCTGACCCCATGCTCTACAGACTCTGCTAATACATCGTAATAACGCTCCAGCCAATGAGAATACATGTGCAGGCGAAATGAACAAAAATTCGTATGTTATGAGGGATTTGAGACTTTATTTTACGCCTCGGTTCTAGACCCGTGGGTGGGGCTTATTAGTGAGAAAAGTGGAAAGAACGAAAGACTATCCTGAAAGATGGCCGGCCACGCTTTAGTTAAGACCTGCAATTAGCTCGTGCTTAAGTATTGATGGAGTAATTGGACTTGTCACTTTTTGTAGTTACGTACTATTCAATATTTTTTTTTTTTTTTAAATTTTGTTAAACAAGAATAACCACGTAAGTATGTAGCTATAACTTGTCAAATATATCAAATTAAATTGCAGATGCATTGGATTCTTTAATTTCTTCGTCATCTCTTGTGTGCGTAGTCCGCTTAGTATAAGTTTCTTTATACTATACTTTCTATAATAGAATGAATTGCTGAAGTATACCGTTTTCAATATAACCTGTAATATAGTGGTTTATTGTGGTTGTTTGTGGTGAGGTTGGAGCAAAACTCCGTTTTATTTGAATCGCATCACAATTTGCGGGAGACAGCATTTGTGTATACATAGTTTTGTATGCATTCACGTTAACATTAGCGAAGCTGTCAATACACGGGTGCTGAACGGATTCCAAGTTCGATTCCCGAGCTTGGTTATCACGTTGGTTTCTTTTGCCATTCGCAGTAATCATTAAGTTTTGCACTGATATTCATGAGGATAGTAGGACCGCCTCTCACAGTGTTTAATCCTAGCAAATATGTTGGTTGACTCATGACTGTTCCAGTGCTGTCATTCTGTGGGTTGATATCAAAAGCAAGAGATCTAGAGACAACACGGGTGTCTTACAATATGTTAAAAGTGCGGTGCTATAATAACATATACATGTGAGTACCAGCAGCCTTCGACAAAAAAGCACTGCCTATAACAGCTCCGTTACTTCAATTAATAATAGCTTTGCATCACACAAGCAAGTGGAAGACAAATACTGTAGCAAAACTAATGGACAGTCACACAATCAGTATGCACAAGTACCAATAGTACTCACTGAAAAGTGCTTTGAAGCAAAAACAGAAAAATTACACTTTCGTATAAGAAATACTTCAAAAACCTCTTTAGGGTCTTTAACATTCAATAGTGACTATATATGACAAGATTTTCAAGTTGCACAGTCACCGTCCAAAGTACTTATCTCGTGAGAATAGCCTTCAAATCGATGGATCGACTAATATTTTTGCAAATTAATCAAAACATAACTAATTAAAGTAGATGATATCAAACATCTTAACATAATTCAGGCACAGCAAAGTCAATTATGAACAAGAATAGAATAATATTCAATCTTAACTGCTTTCCAAAAACAGAAGTAAAACTATAAATCAATATACACAAACTCAAAAGGTACTCAACTTGATCTTCTGTATCCTGTTACAGATTTAGTAATAATAATAATAATAAAAAAAAAATCATGTAGTCGTCAGACCATTAAAGACGATCTTTAGAATAATTCGTAGCAGATACAGATGAGCAAAGTGGTTCTGGTTATCTGTGCTATCATTAACGATGTTTCAAACCTGTTTGTTTGAGACTGCCGTTGCTCCACCTATGTCCAGATTGAAACTTTGTGACAGTTTCCGCGCAGGTGTGGAATTAAAAATATCCCCATTCTTCATTTCATAATACTTGAGAATCAATTCCCACACGTGCATCATCTTTCCAGCAGAATGACTCCGAGTTGGAAAGCATCCGATGAAAGGAACAACACTAACGCTTTGGCCAACCTGCAATTTCAACAACACAAACTTAGAACAGAGAGAGACAGAAAACCAACTCACAATTCAAGTTTTTAAAAAGATACCTGGAACAGTGATATATTTTCTTGATTGACTACATTTTAATTTTTCTCTTATAAGAACTGAACTTCTCTTAGTTTTATAACATATCGGATCTCATCTTGTACACTGCAACTTCCCTTTTACCGAGCATAATGTTTATCCCCCAATTCTACTACTTTCATTCTTAGTTTTTATATGTTACACCAATACATTACTCTCAACGATTTGCAAGCTTTACAGTTGAACACTAATGAATCTAACAGCACACAAAAGAATACTGCAATTTCGATTTATTACACAATATTATATTATTGAATTATCCCTTTACGAATATGTTAACTGCGTACATGTAAGTTCCCTTCTTTACAGCCAAGTGGCTAAACACGCGTACCTTTTGAGCGTGTGATCCCGGTTCGAACCTCGCTAGGATTGCTTGCCTCGGATACAAACACGAATAAAGATTCGAATCTTACTTTAAACAAGAGATTTCGTGTAATATAACCTTGCTGCTGAAAAGGGACGCTAAACTTCAAAACAATCATCTAAATTAATATAAAAACTTGTCACCTAGTTCTCTCTACTGTATTCCATTTTTCGTAAACCATCACCAGGAGTCAAAATTTCACTGTCTACAAAACAAAAACAAACAAACACACGCGTACACACCCACATGGGTTTGAACTATATTAGATCCCACCAGCAATCAAATCCGGTCTCACACACCGAAGATTATTACGCTAACATTTAACTCTCAAGGATCTCTACAGAACGGATAACTTGAACAAAAGCTTTAATACTGCATATTGCGTAAAAGACATCGACATTCGCCAAACAGCTTATTCTCACGAACGAGGTTTTAAGAGCATTACTTACAGGCATAAGTCCATGTTGAAGCAGATCACGAATGCTGACGGCCAATTCCTTCCTCACTGCAGAGGTTAGTTTCTCGTTACATAACACTACAGGAACATCTTCAGAATCCGACGTGTAATCACTATCAACTGGGGTTTCTTGTACTGCAGCTAATTCTGCTACGTGATCGACTGCTAATTCGAGACGGGCTCGAAGATCCCTAAGAAAATATTGATTACATTGAAATCATACGTCTGCATGATTTGCTCAAATAGGCATCGAAACAATACAATATACAAACACGTTAATTCTATAACATACATTACACAATAATAAGGCTGTTGAGGGTTAAAAAGACAAAATTTCAAAAATTATTTAGAAAAAACAAACACGTTATACAAGGATAATGAACATAGGTCAAAAATGCTTTCAGAAACTATGTATACATCTTACAAACATATAACTTGATAAGAGATGGAGCGAGGAAATCATGCCTACAGAATCGATTCGCAGCAAAATTTACGGTAAAAATACATTCTTTTTCAATTGATTCTTTAAAAAGAACATGACTGATTTGCAGGTCGTTCTTCGTAATAAGTATTATTTCATTTGTTTATTTATACATATTTCTGGGCATTATCGGCAACTATAGCCTTAAGCCCGTCACGTATGAGGGATGACGTCCCTCAGCGAGTATATTACCCAGGAAAGAGGGAAGAAAGAAAGAAATTGGCCTGGAACTTGCATGTTATCCTGGCATTTGCCTGTGTGAATGAAAAACACCCAGGAAAATCCTGTCATGATAGGAGGCCAGGAAAAGCTGTTATACCTTGTCGACCGAGTGTCTCTACTTGAAATCGAACCCGGGACCGTTCGTACTAAAGCCAAGAGCGTTAGCCACGCAGGGCCAATTTCAAATATCAATAACAAGAACAGAGTCCATGAATATGATATCATCTCTGTCGGCAATTAGCGCATTTATACATTTGCTTATAAAGTATAATTTCTATGATTTTTTATTGTTTTCTTCGAATATTTCAATGCACACTTTGATTCCAGTGAAGCATTTGAAAACAGATCGTAAACGTTACTTCTGTATCATTCAAAAGTCCTAAACTTTCGTAGCCTACAACTGACTAGTTTCGTGGTTCTATCGCTCTCGTATGTAATTCTGAGGAGAGAGACTTCTAAGTAAATTATACAATAGATCGTCTTTCACTTTAACAAACTGATAAACTACGTATCGAAATAATTAACTGAATATGCACATCCTGTCGATATAGACGCCCGGAAACAAATACTATGTAAACCCATCTTGAAAAGTGGACTTTCTCAGTATTATTTTTTCTCTCTCGTTAACTTATGAATTCATGGGCAGTACCATTTTCTGTAACTTACCAAAGATGTTATTCAATTTATGACTCTCCTGTAATTGCTGTTACTCAAAAATTACTGAGAGAGGGAATAAGATATAAAAGATTTTGAACGTATATACACACATAGAGGGTGAGTTTTTAACTTGAGATAAGCATGTAACGTCTGAACCAGTGGACAAAAAACGCTGAAATTTTACACGAAGCAAATATCAATAGGGGAAATCGTTCGACACTCCACAGTATCAACAGACGAACAGTGTTGCCAACCCAATATAAAGTTCCTTTCTTTTAAATGGATCATATTCCTAATCTATATGTTAAACGACAACTTAGAATACCATATTTATTATTCAGTGTTGCAACTAAGGACGTTATAGTATTACAAACGTCCGAAACTTGAAAGCATCTACCATAATAACAGTGCAACTCAGACGGTTGGGGAAATGAACATCCAAAGAACCTTCGTGTTGGATACCATGATCATGATGTGACGTATTTTGAATAAATAAGACAGAAGTTATAAGGGGTTAAAGATTTTAATTTTTTTCTGAAAGCTTTATTTATTTTGATGAAATACTTAAATAAGTGTCACACCCAAGTATTCATGTGGTTTTCGTTTTGCCGTTTACAGCAATTTGATATCTAAAACCGTTTAAGAGAGATGATAAACATTGCTAAAGTTTACAACATTTTGAGAAATTTGTAGTCTTCCTTTGCTTTTATAATTTTACAGCAAAAAGCTTTCAGTAGTTTTAATTATCAATAAATTCTCGCAATTAAATAAATTTTAACAGACTTGTAATTAATCCTTTAAAAAATAACAACTAATCAGTGAAGTCTTTTGTTAATCTTTAAATTAATTGCATTTCCCAGGAGTTAAATTTTTGTTGATAATCGTTAAAAAATAGTTACACGAGTAAAAAAGATAATCTAATACAATTTATGTTTGGTTCCAACAAAATTTCTGCATTTTTTGTCTGTTGGTACAGAAGTTACACGGTTGTAAAAAGTTGAAGAAAAAAAACTCATATACAGTCCCGTATTTAGGTAAGTGCTATTCTGTGCTCGAGCATAGGGCGGCAGAATTTAGGGGGCTGCAAAATTTTGAAAATATGTTAATGTGTTTAATTCGCTCTGATTACCTAATTAGTTAGCTAGCTTATCTGATTATTTTTAAGGAGTGGGGATGAACCTGAACATCATGAAAAGCGTGTAAATTTAGATACATCTGATTGTAAGTGTCGAACTTATGACAATTGTTCAAACATATCAGGTGCAACATGTCTTTGCTTGCAGGCTAGAATCAAAACAATTAATCCACTAGATTTTTATATTCCCTGTGCTGCACATTCAACAAATTTAAGTGGTTTTCGAGCAGCAGAATGTTGTCAGGAGTCTGTAAAATTTTTCGACTTTTTGCAGAGTATATTTATATTTTTTCTAGTTCGACACAGAGATGGAATTTGCTTTTATCATTCTTTGATCCACAGAGCTTAACATTAAAATCATTAAATCAGACTCGTTTGTTTGCAAAAGAAGAAACATGTAAAAGTGTAAATTTAGGTTGGACAGTTGTATTCAAGGCTTTTATGTCATTTTCCGAAGATGTCACCCAAAACTGTTTGGATCGAAACAAAGCTAGAGGTTTACTTAAGCAGTTAAGTCAAATTGACATGGCATTTATGTCTAGCCTTTGGGATGCCATATTGCAACAGTTTGGGAAGACAATGGAAAATCTATGTGTGGATGTGTTTGCTGCCAAGGAACTTCATGAATCGTTGATTGATTATCTTGAAGGAATTAGGGACATTAACGGAAGATTTTTAAAAAATACCTGTGTACACAAATTTTGCATCTAGATTTTATTTTATTTATAAACTTACTAATCTTGAACCGAGTAGTATAATGAATTCAGCAAAAGAACTGTGTGAACTGTACAATAAGGATTTGGGAGATAGTTTAATAAACGAGTGTATCCATCTTAAAGCTTTCATGAAAAATATTAAACGTAAAGTGATAAACAAGCAAGGTAAAAAAGTAGAAAAATCTTAGACTTCGCAAACTTTGAACAAAATGTTACTGGAAAGTAACTTACAAACAAGAAGTTTATCTGAATATTTGTTTTGCGCTGAAAATGTATAAATGCACAGCTGCGACCAAGTGTTCATCTGAAAGGTCGTTTTCTGCTCTAACAGGTAAGAAGAGTGAAGAACTATATCAACGCCAAACGCAAGAACGACTTGTAAATGCAGCAGTTCTATGTATTGAGTCGGATATAACTTAACAGTCTAAGTTTTAACGAAATAATCAATGATTATGCTCACAGTCAAGCTAGACGAAACCCGTTCATTGTGTAAGCTGATACATGAATTTCTCTTGTGAGCATGCGAGTAGTCTAAAAACCGATGAAACAATGCAGACAGAAGGAAACAGTATCTTTGCAAATACTTAGGGAAGAGTTTATTTATTTATTTATTTATTCGAATAACATAAAAGCATGAGAAAATGCATTCAGGAGAAAAACAGTTTCTTTGCAAATAGTTTGGGAAGTTGTTGTTGGAGAAAAGAAATTGCATACAGGAGGAAAAGTTTATTTGCAAATATTTTGGAAAGAGTTTCTTATTTGTTCGAGTAGCTTAAAAAACATGAAAGAATCCACACTCATTACGTAAACTAATATAAATTTTTACATATAAAGTTTTATAACGTGCTTTTTACTAGAGTTACTATAATCTTTAACTGTGATAAGTTCAAAATAAACAATACCAAAAACACTGCCTAGTTTTTTTTTTTTTTTTAATTCCATATTTAACTATTACAATGATAAGATTAAATATTTAAGAAATTCAATCATAATTCAAAAGAAATTATGAAATGTAAAAATGGCATAATGGTTGATTAAGAATTAATAGAATGCATCTTCTCCGAACAACAAATTAAAACCTACGTGCCAGTATTGAGAGAATGTCCCCCCAATGAATGAGTGGTAAAGTTCGTTACCTTGTAATCAAGGGGTCCAGGGTTCGATTCTCGATGCAGACACAAGTGGTTCTGATCCCAAGTTAAGCTGTAGGTCCTGTCCTTAATACGTCATCATCACCCCATGGAAGGCAATGGCAAACTACCATAGGTTCACTCTGCCCAAGAACCTTCGGGTCAAACACCTACCTTCTGGCAGAACACTACATTCTAGTCATCACTGAGAGAATTAGGCCATTTAAAATTACGTTGTAACTTTTATAATTTTTAATACCTAAACTGCTATTCAACAAGAGCCGGCTTGTTTCTTTGTTTGAGACATAAGTTTGTGTATGGGGGGCGGCATTTAGAGCACAGGGGCGCACAATATATAAATACGGGCCTGCATATTATATATATATAAAACTACTTACTGTTGTCAGAAATAATCTTACCAACCTTCGAAATTCTCACTCGTGCCATTTGTGCACAATGACAGCATCAGCCTGGTTAGTTATTTACACTCACATCCAGTATTCCAAGCACCAAAACAATCACAACCACAAAGAAATCATAGTTAAGTAAAGAGTATTAAAAACAGTAACTACCAGTACTAGCGAGCGATCATAGAAGGAGGTTAGCTACTTTTCGTGCAATCAAAAGGTTCTGAGTTCAAGTCCCGCAGCCACCCATTATGACTGAGGTATTCAACGCAGTCCTCCAGATTAATACTAAATTTTATCTTGAAATATAAGCCTGGCCGACTTTCTTCCGAAAAGTTCGTTCCCATTCCCTTTCACTGATATTTTGAACGTAAAATGGAGTCATAGTTGTATTTTGTACTGCTCTTAAGTACAAGATTTTAAAATGCGAAGGAATTATTCCTCGTTGCCATCTAAATATTCTTAGAAGTTTATTAGCTGTGATTCAGAATCATTATCATTGTATACAAGGCTTGCAGACCTATCGTTCAATAATGAAAACAATAGCTTTTCAAACCCTGTCCTAGAAAATGGAACAGCAGAAACTGCTTTAGATACAAACGTATTGCATAAAAATTGACTTTTATATCTTACCCCCAATGATTTCCTTTAGGAGTCTTCTTCAAGGTGTTTCTCCTAAAATGTTCAGTTCCACAACCAAACTGAGACAATGCAAAAATCTGAAGAAGAGTTGCCGCTTTCTTCATTATATTATAGGTTTTCATGTGAATCTGAAACATCGTAAATATCTAACTTCAAAGAAACGAACATTATTTACTTACGCACTTTTAAACAATATGGCTACAAACAAGTCATTCAAAACCCAGATAGGGTCAGCATATTAACAAGCGTGGTATAACATTGAGGTTTATTTCTTATTCATGAATAATATACTAAATACCACTTATAGCTTGTTGTGCATGACAATCACAACAGAATCGTTGGGTGCATTGAAAATTACCGTCCTCTTTTAGCATCGAGACCCAAACCACACGAGCTCCCACTAGGAATCGAAGCACGGTTTCCTGCTTTAAAAAAAACGTACGCTAACAATATATAGCCAGAATGGAGCTGAAAATCACGAGAGAATTTCCATGCTTATGCATGGCTGTCCAGTTTTACAAGGAAACTGAGTATCAAACTCGAGTTGCATTTAACGTAGTAGAACTGACGAAACTGATTTGAGGTTAAGACCCACGAACTACCATAAGGAAATGCCTATAATTAATATGTTAAACCTCCAATGTTGCAATACGCGGTCTATTATACTTATGAAAGGTCGAACATGGAAAATGACAAAAAAATGACTGTTGAAATTTCTGTGTTGTTTTATATCGTGTATTATACCAACTTTTGCGCAGTGCTCTACTGTTTGGCGATATGTAAAGTTTCTTTGTAAGTTCGTGGTTTGCTATGCTGTAATACTGGGTGGTTTATGAGTGTTTAGTTAATTATGTTCAAATACAAATGTGTGTAATGTATAATTTTATTTATTGTTGAAATACCTCAAATATACTATGTTCGATTCACCGGAATTTCTTGATTTATAGATTTCATAAATATGTACCTTTGATGTGCCTAAATTATAATACGTTAAGTTAGATTTTTATGGGTTGTAGTTCGTTATTTTTTGATATAATATGATGGCGCTTGTGTCCCGAAATCCTAAGCGCAGATGGTTTAGTCGCATTTGGTATTTTGTACTAGGTTTATAAACGGGCTATTCATATACATGTTCTAGTTTTGCAATTCACCCGAAGACCAAAACAGGTTATAGTAGAAATGTTAATATAAGTAAATAATTTTAATTGCAGCCACTTCTGGTGGGTGGGTCGTGATTAAATTTAAACTGACATCGTAGGGCATACGTTAAAATATGCGATTGGCGACCTGTAAACTAACCTGCATGCCAAAGAGATTGTGTTAAAACATCAAAGCAAATCTATGGTAGTTTTGTCACAATGTGTTTAACATGTCTCAACAAGCTAGTACGTTCTCAAAGATCTTTTCAATATTCAATTTTCAAGACAGGTGTCACAGTTTTGACTTTCTCATAAATTAAGTATTAGTTATTATAGGGTTATCAGACATAAATTAATTCTCAACTACACTAACGTTATTGGTGTATCATTCTGCAGATTACCACAATTTCATGCACTCTAAATCACCAAAACTTTCACCATAATTAGTTAATTAGTCATTATATTACAGAACTTCTAATGTTAATAAATAGTTCAGGATTTTCATACATACTTACCACAGAATACACAATTGGCTATTTTGTTTATTTATTTCCGCTGGAAAATTAACAGACATGTTTGACATGAACAATAATTATTATTACAACTATTTAAAAAAAAATCGTATTATCACGTTAAGTTTAAAATTCGTGACTTATTTCTGAACCATCACTTTCCATTTCTAGTAAACAGTTATATTTACTGAACTAAAACTTATACACTAAAACTAAACTATAATTTGAAATCATCCATAAGGAGCACATTTTTGTTATTAGCCTTGCTTTACAAGATTGACTGACTTACGACTGAATTGCCTGGCACGAAGCTCTGAAAGGTTTAAGAGCCTGCCATACTAAAAATAACACAAAATTTACCATTTTTGTTGTGCTTGTTTATTCATAAGCAGATAATGAAAGAAGACAATGAAATGCAACTTACCACAATCATAGATAATGTTATTCTACAACAGAAAATAAAAACCTGAAGAACTTTCAGTGTTACCATCCACATAAATTACAGTGTTGCCAGAATAACAATTCCTCCAAAATCTAAGTTAAGGCAGCGACTAGAGGAACGAACTCAACCAGGATTTGATTACATATCATGTCGTCTTGGAATCCTGTGAACTACTTTTTAAAATAATAGTTGCATTTAGTTTGTAATAAACAAAATAGTTTTAACATACAGTTATTAAAATTAAATAATAATGCTATTTAAAAAGTAGTTCACAGGATACCAAAAACAACATGATACGTAATCAAATGCAGTAGAGTACTTTCCTGTAGTCACTACCTTAACTTAGATTTTGGGGAAAATGTAATTCTGGCAACATTGTAATTTCTGTGGATGGCAACACTGAAAATTCTTCATATTTTCCGTTGTAGAATAACATTATGTATGATTATGGTAAGTTGCATTTCATTATCTCCTTAAACTTATGAGAAACGAGCAAAAGAAAAATGGTAAATTTTGTACCCGGAATTTCATTTATTTTATTTATTTATTTATTTAGTTCTTGTGTTTTAATCCTTACGCGACACCGAGGTTATGAAGGACACAGACTACTATTAACGTGGATTCATAATTCGGTGGTCAATGGGTACAAAGCTCATGCTACAACGACCCTGACAGTATATGGCGCTCCCCACCATACTATCTCGCTTCCACGAGAGCTGGATTACAGGACTCGGTTGGGGAATGTGTGGTCAGTAGTCTCATTATCAGATCATTTTTTTTTTTTTTTTACCTAAGGCTGCTACTTTTTTCATTCAAATGGTTCTCCAGTTCTTCTCCACACGTTGGGTCAACGTCGTACAGCCAATAGTACACAGTATATGTCATGGTCATGGTCAACCAAAATATTGGCCAGACCCAGCACTGCTTGACTTCAGTGATCTCACGAGAACCTGTAGAACAGCGCAGCAAAGACACTCGTAAAAATGAAATATTTGAGTTTAACGTCCCACGATTATGCCCTTTAGGCTAAGGGAGACGATGGTTAAGGAGAGTGAATGATGGAAGAATCGGCGGAATGAGAAAGTGGGAGGAAACGGGAGTACCCCAAAGAAACCAACGGATACGATGTTGTCCACCACAAATTTAATTGGCCGAGATCGAACCAGGGACCCCACGCACCATAAGAAAGCGATCTACCACTGAGCTACCGTGCCCCTTGCAAAGACATTCGTGTGCATTAGTCTTGCCATATGATCTCATTTCCCTAAAGGCACAAATTTTTAATTTAACGTTCTGTGATGCTGTCTATAGAATAAAGCAGCATAAATCAACCATAATGCAAGAGGATGATGAACAGTTGCTGGAATAAAGAAATAAAATGGGAAAACCCTGATAAAATCCCAGACACGATGTTAATCCCCGATGAATCAAATAATAATATTAATAATAAAAGTCCGCACAACCACTATTCATTGTGTCGGATTACACGAAAAATATTGTGGCTGAGACCATTGCAGTGGTCAGATACGATGGTGTTGAGGAAGTTGATTTTACACGATGATCTTCGCACTCAAAGCCGGTTGTGGTTCGGAGTATCCCTTAACAATGTTTTTTTACGTAACGCCAGTATTGTTTAAGGATTTAAAACACAAAAACTCAATCACGAAGGACACTGCAAATAAAACGTATTGCGTGAACGGTCCCATCGTTACAAGGTGTTACTATATCGAACAAATAAAAAACTCGATTGCTTACGGGATGACCCATTACTTTGTAGCTGCTACACGTTAAAATTACCCTTGATTTTTTTTTTTTTTTTTTTTCAATATTTGGAAAAATGCAAAAGCATGTCTCAAGTTTAGAGAATACACTTAAAAATAATAAAAAGGGCTGTTTCTTCAGCTAGTCCAGTTTTAATTGTGTCCTTCCAGTATTCCAGTCATCTCATTTAGTAGAGCGTCATGCAGTCACCTACAAATACAATAAGTTGCATCTAATACATAAAACCTGTCTTAAAGTATTTTACCTCTTCCTGCTCAGCTCTGCTAGCCCTCCACCTTGACCCTAACCTAGTATTATATTTTCTCTCCGCTGAGTAAGTATTCCCATGAACCGGGCAATTACATGTGCATTCTTTCTCCTGCACAGAATCTATTGTTTCACCTGAAAAGTAGTCAACAGTTCCAGTTTTATATTTACATATTTACACTTGCTTAAAGACTTTGCACTATCTAAAGAATTTGGGTGTTCACAAAAGGATGGTAAGGTTTCGTACATGAATAAAACAGCTGTTAATAACTTTGGATGGATGTAACGTGTGCTACTAGGAAGAGTTGCTGTCCATATTTGGGATACGAAGGCAGCTCATTAAGTAACGCACAAAAATTTACGTAAGAGAAAATGTAATACGTAACAGTACGAATATACGAGGTGTGTTCAAAAAGTATTTTTTCCCGCGTAAACCAATAAAGCGCTGAAGACGTTCTTCAGTGTGGATGTAGAGGAAACACGCATGCGCAGTCGTGATTTTTTTTTCTCGCCCGCACAAAGCGTCAGTCACTGGCAGTCGACCAACGAGTGAAGACGTGTAGTGAACGGTCTTACGATTCCAGGTTTTGTAAAATGACAGAAAAACTTGAGCACTGATATTTTATCAAAATATGCCAAAAGCTTGGTAATACCCAAGCGGAAACCATTCAATTTTGAACGAGAATTTGGGCATGAGGAGAGTGTCCGCGAAATTTGATTCAGGCTTTCACCGCCAAACACAACATTCCTTTTGGTTATTTCCCCAGCTGAAAATCACACTAAAAGGGAACCGATTTGAGTCAAGAGAAGACATCATGCGGAGTGTGACGGCACGGTTCCTCACCATTCCAAAAACTGCTTTCCAGAAGTGTTTGTAAGAATGGCGGGAGCGCTGGGAGAAGTCTATGCATTACCAAGGATATTACTTTGAACGAGATTAGTGTCTCGGATTTCCAAATCAATAAATGTGTTTTTGCCAACCAAAGGTTCAATACTTTAGGAACACACCTCGTACACAAAGTAAAGGCTGATATTAAAGCTGCTTTTTTTTTTTTTTTTTTTTTTTTTTAACGTAGCCGCCACGTCCCAACACATTTCTCCCATCGTGGTTAAGTTTCAAAATACTCCGTTCATAGATGTAGCCATTTGTGCACAACTGACTTGACTTCGCCATCAGTGTTGAAAAAGTTAGCTGGCAGAATTTCTTTATCAGGCTAAACAGATAGTAGTCTGAAGGTAACAGATCAGTACGGTCCGTGCTCAAGTTTCTTATGAATAGAAGCAGCAACATAGAAGTCAGCTAGGTTAACACTTTTTTTTTTTTTTTTTTTTTTTCAGAAACAATTTGCACCACTGGGAGATGAACTTGTTACGGTTCATACAATCTTCCCCATAAACGCATCATTTCCCTCTGAATTTCACTCGGATTTTGTAAGTTTGCCGCCCCCTTCAAAAAACCAACATCTGTCTGCTCTTCGCAAATAGACGACTGAACATACCAGCCATTCTTGCTCAGTAGTTTACCCTAGAGGTACATCTGACCGAATAACTCCGGACTACAGTACGAGCTTCAAAGTATTTCTCTTCCAAATTTTCGCGTACCAGATCAGTACAATATGGACTACAAAAAAAAATGTTCGTTATTTACTGATCTGCTCTCGTGTCTTACTGAGATTTCCCCATTTTCACAGGAATATCTGAGTGCTCCTCAATCGTGTTCCACTACAGCGTTAATTGTGGCTGTGCTACAAATGACATCGGTCAGTGCTTGCAGGATCTGCGCAATGTATTCCTTTCATTGAAGGCTAAACTAGGTAAACGCCTTGAAGAGATAATAAAATATTTTCCGTTGCAAATGATGTGTAATAAAATGTAAGTGCACCTTAATACAATAGCTTTCAAATTTAGCGCGGCCTACCCTAACCTAACTTAAAACAATTTAGCTTAACAAAATTTCCCATATATTATTCCAAAGTACTCAATTATCCTTGGCTTCTCAGTTGAAACCATCTACTTCTTTGTTTTTAGAAGTCTATTCACATTCACTTAAACAGATATCCTCTAAAGATTCAAACATCAGCGGTACTGCAAGATGCTTTCAGATAATCTAACATCTTGCTCCTGTATAAATGTATCATTAGAAGATAGTTTTCTATGAGAAAGATGATTGTATTCTTTTGCTCTTTTCGAAATACACTATCACTGTCGGAAACCAAAAATATTAAAAAATAAATAACGCTAACAGCATGTGAATATTTCTCCTTCTTGAATGAGGTAATAAGTGTTTTACGGACGTCGAACGGGTTAAAGAGATAGTTTACGTCTTATCATTACATCAGGTCATAATACCGGTGGACATGCTGCGTTGGATATGGCAGAAGCTCGGTTACTATTTAGAAGAGTGTCATGTACAACACATTTGGACAGCTCCTCTCTCTAATAGCGAATTTGGAAGATGCTAAATAACTGTTTCACTCATTTAACGAAATCCAAACATTCCTTTATATGAGTAACCTGTATAAACAAACATGCAAACTATAGGGTGAACCATAAGCTGAGCACCACAAGGTATAAAGGACGTCAATACATGAGAATCTATTCAAAATGATGACCTCCAACGTGTTTGTTCCAAGAGGTCACGAATATTTCAGACACGGATCTGTTAGACAACAAACTTCAAATTAAACAAATATAACGGTATGAGGTTTGGAAACTTTCAACTGGTAATTTAGCAGGACATCGTAGTTTAGTCCATTAATTAAACTGTTTATTTAGAAAATCGAGCACAATCAAAACAAACTAATGAAAATACCGTATATTGCAGTCTTATGGCAACCAATTTCTGGCTCACCCTATATATCAAATATAACGAGGTGTTTATTTTAAAATGAAGTTTACCACAAACCAGCACTGTAACATGCCTATATGCAATATTTGTTGTTCATGGTAAGAAATCAAAAGATCCAGAATTAGTATTTATAATACTACCACCCTATGAAACTATACAATACATGCTTTGTTTTAGAGTCGATTCAAGGAACTAAAATAACCACTTGACCTCCATATTCCTAATAGAAAAAGGCGTAAGAAAACATGCTTGTGCACTGGTAGAATTATAACGTTGAAAGAAAAGATATCAAGAAGTAATAAAGAAAGCATCCATTTTCACCCAATGTTCTTTACATTCAAAGAATGTTGAAAAATGTTCTGTATATATATATATTGTGAATATTCCATCTAAAGTATTATCTATACTTTTCTTGTGCTGAATATCATGAACTTTTCACCTCCTCGATGCTGGGTTGCTAGTGTTTTATAGGGATTCAAAATTTTGCAAAAGCAGACTTAAAAACACACTTCCAAATTTACAGTTAATATTCATTAATTTAAAAAGTATATTTACAGAGTAAATGGGCTTATTTCTATGTGTAATATCGAAAATATCAACTTATTGTTCCAAGAAATATTTATTCCGATTTCCTCAATAAAATATCTTGAATGAAGAAAATGAAATGAAATCTTTAGTTTTACGTCCCACGGTTATGCCGGTTAGGCTAAAGGAGACGGTGATGATGAGTAATGAATGAAAGGGTGGAATGAAGAAAGTGGGAGGAAACGGAAGAACCCCGAGGAAACCCACGCACACGGTGTTTTTCCACCACAAAGTTCACTTGGTGGGGGCTGGGATCGAACCCGGGACCCCAAGCACCAGAGGTGAACGCTCTACCACTGAGCCACCGCGGCCCCATTTTGAATGAAGAATCGAAAGATTGAAACATGAATATTTCGTCTTCTAAATTATTCATGAACATAATCATCAATAATAATAATAGCAGTTGATGTTTGCAATTAATTTTTAACCACATATACAGGGTGTTACAAAAATTTCTCTAAATATTTTGGGAATAGATTCCTCACAACAAAATAAGAAAAAAAAGTTCATGTGATCGGAAGTACATAGTTTTGTAGTAATAGGATGCCGAAAACGTGAAAAAATTAATTTTAAAGGTCCACAGTTCCACTACTATAGGACCGATCGTAGTCAGGTCAAGACATCATTGAGAACTAGTATGTGAACTATCCAAATATTCATCTTTCAGAATCTCCAGTACTTATCCAATCATTTTTAGAGAAGCTGTCTGGGAGCACTTGATCACTCTCCAACTACCTATCTATTAAAATGCTACAACAGCAATTAAAAGCGCCTGAGCTCCAACCTACAACTTTGGCTTTCAAATCTTTCACTTACGGTTATGTGTGATTTCACGTTTAACAGAGACAATCATTTTGAGTATTTGCACTTTAAATAGTCTAAATTAGTTAACTATCTTTTTCATAGAGTTTATGATATAAAATTATTGTTCAAAGCCTTTGTATTTTAATAAGCCTTCTCTAAAATCAATGCATGCGAATTGTGCTTCCATCTTCCGAGTTCTTTTAAACTATGTTTATATGTTTGTGGTCAATCCTTTCGACACTGAGATCTCGGAAACTACAGGCTCTAGAAAGATGACGTTTTCACTGATCGATTGGAAATCTTGCAAACGGTGCGAGATATTGAGAAAAAATAATCGAAAAAATCTCCCCTTGCCGATTTTTTTTTTAATCAAGACGTCTTTCACTTGTGTCTGTAAAGGGACATGTACATATGTTGTGAGAAATGAGGAGGAGATTTATGCTCATATGCGAATGCTGCGCTGTGTAGAGAGCGCAGGTTCAGCTAGTCTCTCAAAATTGGTGTGCAAGTACTGGAGCATTCTTAAACATGGATATTTGGACAGTTCACATACCAGTTTCTCAGTGATGTCTTGACCCGACTACGATAGGTCTCACAGTAGTGGAGTTATGAACTTCACAGTTTCAGCACTCTGTAACTCCGAAACTATCCACTTTTGAGCACAGGTCCATATGAACTTTTTTTCTTATTTTAATGTGAGGAATCTGATCCCAAAATATTGTGGCACATTTTTTGTAATACCCTGTATACGTAAAACATGAAAAGGTCGTTATCGTTTAAACTGAAATGCCCTTAACCCACTATCTTGCTTTAAATTCCTAGGAACAGTATTGCTCCCTTCAACAACTTTTCATCCTTCCCTTCCCCTAAACATTCTTCAAAAACGTTAGGATGGTACCCATCATTATGAGCAATGACAACTTCTTTCTTCTTTTCCTTATGCACAGATAGAATTAAGATTTAAAAACATAATTAACATCACCGGAATGATTAGAAACTCGTGTAAGCAGATGCTTGTATGAGCCGAGTACTTCTCTGCATCGCCTACATAATCTTACGTATAGCTTACACACAAACAAAACAAAAATATTAACGATTTACGTCCCACTGTTTAGTGGGTTAGGCCACGACCTTCGAAATAACAGAAGACCTTCGTCGTAGCGAGCGACGTCACACAAAGTACGGACAGGCAGGCGCAGTGCGTTGGGTAGCTCTACACGAGAGCCAAAAGCAAGTTGTTTTACGAATTTTTTTTTTTTTATTTATATATAAGGAGAGAGGCGTACAAATTTGATCAATCAAATTAAGATTGTTATTATCGGGAGGATAATGGTAATGAGAAACATATTATTATTAATATTATATTTCTGACATAGGAAGTTCAACAAACTAATAGGTTAGAAACATTTAAAACTACAGGAGAAACAAACTCGAAGCATGAAAATCTTTCGAGAGCATTATGGCAATTAAAAATTCATTTAAATGTATTACTAGCGTGTACGCAGATGTTGCTTTCTTTTACTTTTCAGGTGTGGTTTGAGCTTGCTAGGGATTAGTTTCTTTTTTTTAAAAAAAAACTAACAATAGTGATCCTAGGCTAATGGAGGCGGTGATGATGATAATGAACGAAATGGTGAAGTAAAGAAAATGGGAGAACTCCAAGAAACTCATCCATGCGATATTTATACGCTACAAAGCTCACTTCGAGAGAACTGGGATCGGACAAGACTTAAGTGCTCTACCACTGAGGAACCACGAACCTGTTGCAATTTTAAGTTGTTATACCAAGGAAATAAAAGTCGATTAATAAATAGTTAATCACTAATACTCCGACAAATTCTTCTTCCTCTATTATTATTATTATTATTATTATTATTATTATTATTATTATTATTATTATTATTATTATTCCCCGCTTTCCACGTCACCCACGTGGTACGGTGATCAAACGCGTTTACCATTTCTGCTTGTTATTATTAGCTATTTGCATTTAAGAAAATGTTTTCGGCGTATTGCAAGATACAGTCCTCGCATTTGGGAGACGAAACTAAAAAAAAATCTGATTAGGAAGAAATTATATTTAAAAGACAAGCTGAATTTAACAAGTGACATGAAAGGTGACTGAGAAATTCAGTACTTGGAGAAACTCAAAAGTAATGTTATCCACGATACAGAAGTTTCTTGGAAACGAGATGAGAAGTGTATGTTCAAATTAGAGACGAGCCTACAAACATGACAATTTTCGTCTCATTTTTGATACAAGATATTTGGTCAAGTCTCGTGGGTAACACTGGTTCACCGAAGTATTAGATCTGTGTTTTAGTATTACACGATTCATAGTAAAAAATCATAAATTATTCAAGTGATTGTACGAACACAATGAAGGGTATTCATCAACATTTGAAGACATGCAAGTGATTACATAATATACTTCAAAACACAATATGATTTAAATGTTGTTATATTACACTCTTTGTGGACCACGAGAGTAGAAAACCTTCCTCAATTTTTGTAGGATTTTCATCTTGTCTCGATTTACGAAGAACTATTTCTCATCTCGTCTCGTAAAGTAATTTCTGGTCTTGATACAGAAGAAATAATCTGCTAAATTTTGTTGCTTAATGGTAATTGTTGATAGATCTTCAAATCTGTTTTGAGATCAGCCCTCTGTAATTGGTTACGTAAATGGGAGAGACACGAAACCAAATCAAACAAAACCGTACTTTGAGTTTTGAAAAATGAAATGAAATCTTTGAGTTTTACGTCCCACGGTTAGGCTAAAGGAGACGGTGATGATGAGTAATGAATGAAATGGTGGAATGAAGAATGTGGGAGGAAACGGGAGAACCCCGAGAAAACCCACGCACATGGTGTTTGTCCACCACAAAGTTCATTTGGCGGGGGCTGGGATCGAACCCGGGACCCCAAGCACCAGAGATGAACGCTCCTACCACTGAGCCACCACGGCCCTTCGAGTCTAAATGAGACGAAGACAGTACATCTACAGTTCAAGGTAGAATTTGAACCCGAGACCACATGCACAAAAGGCTCACGCACTAGCCACTGAACCAACAGCTAGGGCGAAGGTAATAACTGAAATCGCAGAAGTCAATAAAATTACATTTTGTAGCCAACACTTAACAATTAGCACGGACAGTGTCAAATCACCACAATCGAATTTTGTATATAGGATTGAAAAAAACGAAAACAAAAAACAAAAAAAAACTTCCCATTGGAATGCTTTGACAAAGCTCACATATATGAACATTTTTAATTATTAAATAATGTAGAATTATGTATACAAAGTTGTCAGATCATGGTAATAACACTAGTTGTTTGTCTTTCCACACTGTAGTATGCAAAGGGGTTTTTGAAGTTTAACTCCTCCTGTGAGTAAGATACGGAAAAATAAATATTTACTATATTATGATATATATATATATATATATATATATATATATATATATATATATATATATATATATATATATATAAAGTCACACTTGTAATCAAATTTTATGATATTAAATGTTTGAATGATTTCCTTCTTGAAATTTTGCGAACGCCACTGACTTCCCACATTACTAGTTCACCCGTTAATTACATATGAATTACTGTAATTAATTTGCAGACTACTGAGAATTGTGTCATTTTATTTATCCCCTTCCCCCCCAATAACTTGCTAATGGCTGTGGAATTTAAACCAAGACTATTAAGTGGAGGTAAAGTTCTTCCGTCCTCTCCGAATTTCGCATCTTGAATTCGTTCTACAAATGAAGCATCTAAATAATCACATTTCAACTGACTGGCCCTCTTAACCATATAAATTACTGAAGTTTGTTCGTAAGAAAATAGAGGCTCCTTATTCATATTTGATACTGTTTTTTCTTTTTATAACTAATGTATGATAAACAAATATTGCTGCTGTCTGTCAATTGTGAATGCCCAAACATGAATATAAAATGAATTGCCATCCTTTTTTAAAATACTTTTTTCGCAACCGTAGGCACTGTTGACACAGTAGGCAAATTCGATAATTAAAGTATAAATACGTATGGTACTGATTCAGAGTACTGAATTATTGATCTGGTACTTAAATATAGTTATCATCCTTGAATTTGAGGAATATGTCAATACATAGTACTGTTGCCTACTTCCATTGAAGACTATATAATATTACTATACATAGGGTAGTTCCTGAATTATTGAGTTTGAAACGACAATTTGTTCAAATCCTACTTATTTTAAGCACACAAAGAATCTGAAAGTTCTTATTTTTACGTGAATAATGCTGCAAAGAAGTAAGTTAATATCGTACTTAAAACTAACTAAACAAATAAATAAAAATGAACAATTCCTTTAAATTATATCTTAAGAATCATTGTTATGAACTATCGTGAGAAAAAAAAATACAGCCTTACCCTGCTGCTGGATTGGGTAACTAAAGTTTTATATATATATATATATATATATATATATATATATATATATATATATATATATATATATTATGGAGTCATTTTTCTCGTAGATTGTTTTCAACTGGAAATAGAAACTTTCAGACTGTTGACACAATTCCGACACAATAAGTAAAATACACTTATGCCTTTGAATTAGAAACACTTAAAACACTTAAAATAAGAATTCACATAACACCACTACATACACTTTCAAATGACGCGCTCACTGTTTAAGTAACCACACAAGTGTCGTTCACCTTCGCAGGAATCTGTCGTTTTTGTTTGTACCTACTCGTTGTGACGTCACGGCTGAACCTGAATGTAGCCCGATGGCCTTGTGATTGAGAAGGCCGTGGCTACGCTATAGGAGACGGTAATGATGAGAAATGAATTAAATAGTGGAATGGAGGAAGCGGAAGGAAATGGAAGAACCCCGAGAAAACACACGCACACGGTGTTTGTCCATCATAAAGTTCACTTGGCAAGAGCTGGGATCGAACCAAGGACCCCATGCACCAAAGGTGTATGCTCTACCACTGAGTCACCGTGGCCCCACATAGCTTACAAATAGCTTTCATTTTCCTAATGTTCACTTCACCTTTACTTTCTGAATTTTCTATGCGAACATTCTTAATTTATTTTTGCCAATTTGTAATAAAGGAGAAGTCATATTATAACATCAAAGCTTGACACGTTTCATGTTATCAATTTCAAGACATACACAACATATTTTGCACCTACTAATGAAACTAAAGTTCTCGAAAAGGTTAAAGATTTGTACTAGAAAATCAATGAAAGCGAAAGACTATAGAATATACTTTGCCGCATAAGTAAATAAGATCCGATTCCAATTAAGATAAAAATGAAATTTTAAAAAGTTCTTTGAGTAGCAGAATCCTCCATTCAAATCACCATGAACTCACCCAACTTCATCATATCCATAACTATAAAAATTTGTAAAATTTCAAAAATTCTGTTACCTTGAAGAAATTGGATAAATCGCTCAAGGTCCGATATTTGTGTTTTCAACTGAACCACCAGCTGTTCCTTCATCTTCAGTGGATTCACTAACTGAAAATATAATAAAATTTTCATCACATTTTAAGTCCCTCTCCTAAATGCACATTCGAGTAAATATTTCCTGTGTATGTGATTTTTTTTAATTAAAAGAAATTATATATTTGCTTAATTGGTACTGCAAAGTTTAGTGACTTACAGGGTGTCTACTGGAATACCAGAAAGTAAATTCATGAATTTTTTTATAACTTTTCATGACCTTTTTGTTCAAATTTTCATGACCATGGCGATAAAAATTTACCATTAGTAATAATAAACCCCTACCATCAGTGGTGCATCGGTTAAGATGAAGATTACATTATGTTCTTATTTGTCTAATGTACATAATGTCGATTAGCTGACAACTAATTTTAAAATGCAAGAGCAATTTAAAAGGCAGTAAACAAATTTTTAATTGCGGTTCTTAAACATCACTTATTGTGAATCTTAAAGAAAGAATCTAAAATTCTGTCGCCTTGTGCTCGAGCACAGAATAGCACTTACCTAAATACGGGCCTGCTCTTACCAGTGAATCACTCTATACTGTATTTGAAGTTTTAATTCTGAGTATAATTATCCATCTAGCAGAAATTTGTCTGAAATTAAGCACTCAGAGAACTGCCCAAAGACAAAACAAATTATAAAAGAAATTCGTTTAAAAAAAATAGATCATCAAATTTAAAATCTGCAAACTCAAACGAATAATATTATTTGCATAAGTCTAAAGGACCAAAAATACACAATTTACATTTCTTAGAAGTAAAGAAATAGCAGATCAGAAAGTTGGACATTAAAAAGTTGTTACTATATTACAGAGACTAGAAGATGAAATGGGGAGCAGCTAGGAAGACAGTAAAGTACCAGTTAGCCAGCACTAACTGGTGGGGGAAATTCTCACAATTACTGACCTGATGCAACTGTTTCAGTACATGCAGTATGAGGTATAAAAGTATGAAGTATAAAAATATACTCTGAGATTTCAGATTTTCATGACCAGTTGGATAAATAAAGGACTTTTTCATGGCTTTCATGACCACTAAGCAAAATATATGACTTTTTCATGACTTTCATGACCAGTAGACACCCTGTGTAACGTAGAATACTACTTGACAATGTCACAATTCTCGGTATCGCGGTCAGAATGTTTCCTGCATCTATTAGCTGAAATAGTTAAAAAGGAAACTAAATGTGACCCCGAGTGACTTAACCACACCTGATTGGACAAATCCTGTAAAAAAGATATTATTATAGCAAGTAAATAACAACTAGGTACCATTCACACCAGCACACAATCTTACTCCCTAAACTGAGTGAAGGTGGGTGATTAGAATTACAGATTTTATTTAATGAAATTCCAGAAGTGTTAATTTAAAATATTTAATGCAATTCAGATTCCTTCAGAGTAGTTATAACAATTAAACAAATTCTTATTAGGTTCTTAATTTCGAAGGAGGTGTTCAAAATTTTAATGGAAAAACCTTTACTCTAACAACTACAGTTACTTTTTGCAAGGCAGAGATCATTTACAATAAATAGATTTTGAATGAGGATAACACAATCAAAACTCTCAATTCATTAAATATTAAACGCTAAATTGAATTCTATAATTCATAAACAGCAAGATAACAACCACGTCAATCAATTTAATCTAACTTTAACAAAAAGGTATCGTGACTTTCGAAGTAGCCTCGTATATTTATTAAAAATTAACCTTTGAACTATTTATCTCTTTAATTCTCTCAGTAATTCTTAGTTAAGGAATGTACGCAGTGCTTTTACTACTATAAAACTATTTAACTAACTACAATACTTTTAACTAGCATTACTACTTCACACTTACCGTAATACAGCAGGAAATAATAGTGACAGTATAGCAGAGGTAGTTACCATTTCTCAACTCCAGATCCTCTTGGGTTTAGAGACTGTTCCTTACAATACAATTCCATACAGTACAGTGCACGCGAATATTCCAAGAACTTAAAAATTAAGCAAAAAATTTATTCGGTCCGAAAGTATGTTCTAGATTTAATCAAAATTATTCGTTTTACTTCAATTTTACGTTTGAAACCTAGCCGAGATATCCAAGAGAGCTAAAATAGAAGTATATGCATTTAACAGCAATTAATTACTGAACTAGGTAACTAGTGACGTTTTCATTAACAGCACTGTAAATTAGTTAACCTATTTCCAAAGCAGGAAATACCAATTTATATTTTACTTTAGTTCTTCAAAACTTTAAACACGTTATTAGAGACTGTTTTAGATTTTAAATTTAAATAGAACGAAATTAAAAGTAATTAGTAATTTTAATTACCATTAATTACCGACAAAGTTTAGTAATGAATGAAAAGAAGTTATGGAAATCCTTCTTATATTAGTTACCACGCGAGTATGCAATTTAAAAGTGGAATTTTAATACTTGATTTAACGTTTTATTTTTCTTCCCCCATTTAAAGTTACCCAGTTAAATTTCTTACTCGACCTTCTGTGGCACAACGAAAGCAAGAAACGCACTAGACTCGATGACGTAATACACGTGTTCCGTCTCTCACAAAGCAGCGTTAGGAATTTAACGTAGTTTTTAGCTTTTAAAAGGTTTTGACTACGGAAGTATTATTAAGAGGAAATTTAGACCTTATTAATTTCATTCACTTGCCAGATACGTCTTCCTTAATCACTACTCCACACACTAGAAACACAATTAACTTTTTCACTTTTAACTTATTTAACTTTACAGAACTTATTTAGACACAATTTAATTTTATATTTCTAAAACTCTTAGTAATTTAACACTGAGTTTTAGAATCACAGTTGTAATTAAGACACACTTCACAAGTTTAAACGAGGCACCGCTATAACGAACTCTCGACCACGTTTTCTAAAAAGAACAATTTTCGGCGCGAAGTAATGATGTCTATTTCTTGAGTCCAACCCGTGTTGGCTCAAACTACAATACAGTTATGAGGCGCAGCGGATCAGAATGCCATATATAGGAGCAAGACTCTCGCTACTGCGCAGCGCCCAACTCATTACATACGTCACTCCAGACCCCTGCGCTAACTGAAGTGGTTGTGTAATTTAAAAAAAAAAAAAAAAAAAGAATTGATTCTCTGCCGTATTACAAGAATAACCAAGCTAACATATAAACATATATATATCATTTTAAAGCTTTTTTCATGCTCTTTACAATGAAAGTACTCTCATTTCAATCCAACAACGCATAACAAAATAATTCTTCAAAAACAAAACAATAAACTTCTTATTTTTAAAAAAAAAGAAAACAAAAAAAGTAATTTTCCACAATGAAACTATGAACCAAAATGTAACGATTTTGCAATCGTTACAACAACTAACACACATTTTTAATTAGTGACTCTTACTTACACACAATCATAGTCAACGTCTTGCGAATAAAATCAGAAAAATAAACACACTGCTGAACAAGACTGCACTTATTTAATATCAAAACACATTTACACGTGACGTTTCGATCTCCTAGCCAAGATCCAAGAGACGTGAGTGTACGTCTGATGAGGATCTTGGCTAGAAGATCGAAACGTCACGTGTAAATGTGTTTTTATATTAAATAAGTGCAGTCTTGTTCAGCAGTGTGTTTATTTTTCTGACTCTTACTTAATTAGGAAATTTTAATATTTAATGGATTTTCATATATACTTTCCAGACTTTCCAATGCTAATGAAAAAACATATAGGAAATCACGACAAAAAAAAAAAAAAATATATATATATATATATATATATATATATATATATATATAGGAGATTTCATAAAGCCGTGAAAAAAAAAAACATTTCGATTATCCAATAAGTAGAAATAAAAAAAAAAAAACATGGAAATTATACCAATTGTTATATGAACATACATTCTACTCTAAATATAACTAAATTGGTTATTATCTCGTTGCAAAATTTTATACGAGTTTGTTAGTGTTTTCGTACGTAGCTCACCAGTACTAAGTAACGACCATAAGCAAAATGTAAAATGGATCTGCATCAAAAAAATCAGTGTAAGTATACGTCCCCAAGATATGAATAATTTCATCACTTACAAGATCTTATCATTTCTATGTTAACCCCCCCCCCTTTTTTTTTCAAATAATATACGCAAATTGTAAAAACTAATACAAAATTCATTTTAAAAAATCACACATGATACAAAGAGTTGGTTTGTCAAGTATCTAAATACACAATCACACACAGAATTTAATGCATCTAAAGAAATATATACAACAGTACATGTATCAGTTACACTTTCATTTTCTTCAGTACCTGAATATGCTTATTTGCCATCTTTCGTTTCTCTTTTTTCTGCTCGTCTTGAATTTTTTGTAGTTGCGGTCTGGATCATTGCCTGGGCAACACTAACATCAACCATGTCCTTTTTTGATAGCGCAGAAGATAATGTTGTCTGAGCATCTTTCATCAGTCTAGTAACTACTTCCATTTCCTTCTACACTGTTTCGTCCATTTTATTTAATTTCTTCTGAGACGGTTCACTCTTTTGAAACTTCCTTGAATATAGCTTCTTGCTTCGCATTTGTTAACGCACTTTCTTCTCTGGAAATCTTTGCCATTGCGGCCTCTTTGGATCTGCACTCTTCTAAGTGATCTTTATACTTTCTCCAGGCGTTCTGCATAGCATCTATTAATTGCTTTGTAACAGGTAGACAATAAGCAGAAAGGACGAAACACAGAAGAGTCTCCATTCAACCACTCTATGTAGACAAAAGGCCCTCCAACCATCCAATACTTTATTTTCTTATGTTATTTTTACAAGTGGAAGTAGCAATGCCACAAAAATATAAGAAGTTTCGTTAAAATATAGGAGCATTGAAAAGCTTGACTTTCATATAAATTAATCTGCATTAGTGAAAGTCATTTTGACATTGAATAATAGAAAATCACACATGCATCTAGAATGTAGTATGTTTATTTCTTCCTTACAGTTTCACTTCCTTACTTTTAAGGGTTAAAAACTCTTATAGACAACAGGAACAGGACAAAAGGAACCTGTGGTACTCTAGATCCACAGTAGACAATGATACATATCTTAATGCAATAAAATTCGTGTCTTTCAGGCTCTACACTTTATTTTCAGCTTCGGGAAACGTGATACAGGTATGGCGATTTTAGAAAGTTAATCAATATTTCGTTTTTCTTTAAGAAAGAAAGAAAAAGAAACAAATACTTCTTTATATTGATCTAGTTCTTTTAGTGTTCGTTTCTGTTTAAGTTCTTGCATTGTGAGACAAGCCTATAAAATAATAAAGAGGACTTGCCACCATATCAGCAATCATATGATTACCACGCATCATCGTCCATCCTAAAACGTGACTACAGAAAGGAGAAAGAGAGAAAAAAAAAAACTTGTTGTTATGAAACATATGGGGATCTTATTGGTATACATTTATGTATTCCTCTTAAATGAAAATTGATATTTCTTATGTAAATTTTATAAATTTATAGGCTCACATTGTAAACTAGTAATGCAATGGCTCTATTCCGTTCAGCAGCAGCAGCTACTGAACCGAAGTAACTGATCAAAAATTACAAATTGCCTGCCGAAGGAATTGATAGTTTTGCATGATAGGGTAGGTAAAGTTATGTTCACGGTACTATCCTCTTTTAGGGGGACATACATACATACATTCATGAAATATTGTCTTCTCTTAGCACGAAACGTACTCTCACTTCCTTAGAAATGTTTCTCAAGGTACGTGTTACATTACTGAGTGCAGATTGACTCTAAGAGGGCTGAGTATAAAACACGAACCAGCTTTCAAAGTCTAACCAACTTGTGCTAAGTTGCCCAAAAAAAAAGTACGAATGCTATCCGACCGAGTCAGGCAGCAGAAGGACCCGCTCGGTAGCGATGGGATGCGTCAGCGATGGTAGGTATACGCATAAACGAGGATAGTGGAGAAACACTTCATTTGGCATAAAAACACATACCTTGCGTGTGGCACAACTTTGCGACACTTCTATGATCACTTTATACTTCTTAACGCACCTCATCATGTCTTCCTTACGCATTGAAATGCAGCAACTTTTCCACTAACAAAGCACGCTCGAAAAATATTTTTGTTGCAGCTTTTGCCCAATAACATTTCACATCATTGATTCTTGCATAACATCTGAAAATGTAACTTTCTTTATATTCCTTATCTGGACATCTTTCGTACACTTTTGACACTGCGTCCTTACATACATTAATCCATGTCTTATGCACAATTTCAGATGTTCCTCGTTCTTAATATTCAACTGCATAAAACTAAACACTGTTAAATCACAGTCTAAACAGACATTCGCCATTTTCTCAATATACTCCCTCCACGATGAGGTAACCTTCCGCCGTAGCAAAATGGGTCCATTATTCATAAAAGAACACCAATCCCTACTGGTTTCTTATTCTATCACAACCTACAACAATTACACTCATCAACTTTCCCGGAAAATTTAGGAAATTTGCAGTTATCGCGGCGAGGCTTAACGGAAGTTGTCCCGATTGTGAAATCATAGATCTCTAAAATTTACAGAACAAATATTTAATAAGAGGAATGTATAAGTAATCGAAATATATGATTACATACCTGTAACATCCGTAATAATATTGAAAAACGTAATACAAAGTGTATGCTTTTAACCACGTATTAGTCTATAAGAAGCCATAATGACCTGTTATCTGTATGCATTGTGTTTCCATTATCATCGTTTACGCGCACATGCACCGTCGCTAATGCGGCTGCCCTCTACGAATGCACTCCCGCACATGCCCACCAGCTCCTGCACTCATGTGTGTTAGATATAATTCTTGATTTTAGCGACTGCCTAGGTGTTTAGTGTTTTGAGGGGATTAAGTGCCGGAGAGTACGTCCAGAAATACGGCAAAAACGCGCACAATTTACAAGAAAGAAATGCTGTATCAGTTATCTCTCGTGAAATTCGTACAAACTAAACAAACGCAAATTTTTAACATATAATTTTGATTGAAGAGCGTATCCTAAGTGGATATGGGGAATCAAAAATTTATGCTAAAAATACATTAGAGGTTATCATTTCACTTTCATCGAAATGCGTATCCTAAGGGGAGAAGGGGTTCAAATTTTTCCACATACCTAATCTACCCGTACATAGAACAGCGTTTCAGTTAGTGAATAAATAAACATCTTACCTGACTTATGGCATAATCCACCTGACTACGCAGATCATCTACAGTAAGTTTGTCCATATTATCAACATTGAGATTCAATCTTCCTTTCAATTGATCTGAAAAAGGAATACGGAAGCAAAGTATTTAAATATTAGTAACACGAAAATATAGTTCAACTACAACGATTACTTGTACATAAATACTGAAAGCTTAAATAACTTCTTAACAAAAAGGGAATACAGTGACACAATTCAACTCCATTTCATAATTCCTGTTCTACTCCTGCACTTATCTGCAGATAGATACTGATTTAGGCAACACAAGAACATCTGCCGGTATTCTACAAGCACAAAATTTTTGTTACAGTGAATATTTTGGCTACAACATAAATTCACCCAGTTCTTAGTGTGTAGTGACTATTCAATAGATTAAGAGATTTCTCTTGTTATAAATTTTAGTCAAATATTTTAGTCTTAGAAAAAGACAAGAAAAAACTGACTGCTGGATTCAGGAAAAAGCAAATTCGGTCTCTCGTTGGACAAATGGAATTTGTGACAGTAAGCTAATTGAAACATGATCGGTTTTCCATGTTGCTTATTCCTATAGTGTCAGTTAAGCACTTCCTGAAAAAACTGTACTCAGTCAGTCTACTCCACTGTGATTTCTGCTTTAAACAGTTTTTTTTCTTTCTTTTGATTTTTAATTGTTTTACTTGTATTCAATATGACTACGTATGGTACAATGCTGAAGAGCTACAAATCTAATCGTAGGTTGAACACAAAATCAAGAAGCTAATCTAATCGCGAGAAAAGAAAATTTTTCGATGGATTTGTTCCTATCATACACAAAACAAGATAGCGAATTTTGATTGTCCGTTCGATAATTTCATCTGTGGCAGAGGTTACTACCATAACGATAAAAGGGTCGGAATTTCCATTTATGAATTTATCTTTGTTGGTTGTTTAGTGTTCCTTCCAGCACCGAGGTTATATGACATGACCCTACAGCTTAACGTGGAATCCGAACCACTTGGGCTGCCAGTGGAAATCGAAGCGGGTTTCCCGCGCTGAAGATGAGTACGTTAACCAGATATCCAAGAAGCCCTATTCAACAGAAATAGAATTCGACTTAGTGTTTTTATGTGATTCTTCAGAAACAGTGTATTTGCGGTATTCACAGATACCAACGACAAAAATTACATCTGCTGGATTACGCGCAAAACTTCTTTACGTACTCTGAAATCTAAGATATTTATACCAAAGTAGTACATGAACGAATCACCTGAAACAACTGACTTTTCCCAAATATGAAGTTTCTAAATTAGTACAGCATATTGTCCAGTGTATAGTATATTCTTGCGCATACTGAAAGAGTGTTTGAGAAGATTTTCGACCAAGGTCAAGAACATTATCATCATTGTCGCGTACTGATAGATGCGTGTTATACACAATAGCTTAGTGATGTGGCGGATAGATTTATTTCGTATGTAACATGGACACAACTTGTTTGGGCTGAAACTTCAAATAAATGTGTATTTTGTTCTCCACTTCCAAATAAAGATAATTAACTTATATGCTCGGGTTCGAATCCCAGGCGTTGGTTTCCTTATAGTGTGAGCTTTACTTACGAACGAAAATAGATAATTGAGACATTTTTGAACACAAACAGTATACTTATGCAATATACAAAGTATTCTGCAGTCTATTGGTGCATTTTTTTCTGTAAGATTTGTTTGGATATAGATTATTATCTAACAACAAATTGACAGGGCTGTAAATTTGGCATTTGTTATAAAAAGGTGAAAAATTTATCATATAGTTTATTCTTGAGCGAAATTTGAAAGGAAATGTAGACACACTACCAATGATATTACTGATGAAAGTGAGAATTTATTGAAAAATTTCGTTTATTCATAAGGATAGAAGATGTTTGGGGAATATATTGTAAGGTTCCGCATGTCTCCATGACACGCGATAACCATGTGTGTATTACACGTGTTAAAGTAAAAAAAACGCAGACGACGGACCCTAAGAGGAGTCGCCCACATTCGCCAGCAGTCGGCAAGACGAAGATCACCGAGGGTCGCCGACACTCCAGGATAAAAGAGAAGAGCACGCATCAACAAGCATCAATCCATCCAGGTTGATCAAACCACCTAAAGCCCTAAGGCGCCCGGCCCTCTCACGACGCTTGGTCGCTTGAGAGATACCTATCCTTAAGCCCTAAGGCGCCCGGCCATTGGGTTTACCTTACCCTCTCACGACGCTTGGTCAATTGAGAGATACCTATCCTTAAGCCCTAAGGCGCCCGGCCATTGGGTTTACCTTACCCTCTCACGACGCTTGGTCAATTGAGAGATACCTATCCTTAAGCCCTAAGGCGCCCGGCCATTGGGTTTACCTTACCCTCTAACGACGCTTGGTCAATTGAGAGATACCTATCCTTAAGCCCTAAGGCGCCCGGCCATTGGGTTTACCTTACCTCTCACGACGCTTGGTCAATTGAGAGATACTTATCCTTAAGCCCTAAGGCGCCCGGCCATTGGGTTTACCTTACCCTCTCACGACGCTCGGTCAATTGAGAGATACCTATCCTTAAGCCCTAAGGCGCCCGGCCATTGGGTTTACCTTACCCTCTCACGATGCTTGGTCAATTGAGAGATACCTATCCTTAAGCCCTAAGACGCACGCTCATTGGGTTCCCTTTCTCTCTTATGACACCCGGTCACCAAGAGAGAGACCTAATCACACAAGTTTAACCCCTCTCACGACGCCCGGTCACCGAGAGGAACCTCACCTACAAAAGCCCTACGACGCCTGGTCATTGGGTTCCTTTCCATGATCTTACCCGAATTATTAGAGGAACTAGTTATTGTATGCATTTGTATTTAAGTGGATCATTTTATAATAAAAGTTGAAGGGAAAGTCGAAATTTCCGTGTACAGTAACTGTTATACCTTACATAAACTGAGAGAATTTTACAATATACATATACAAACATTGCAACAGTAATACATTTAGTTATGGAAAGAGAAGTTTGGTGAGTGTTCGAATGATAATTATTCTTCGTATCTTCATTTGCATTAAAAATATTTTTGTATGACAAGTTGTTCTATTCCAGGATTATCCATACGATACTAAAATGAAAATGAAATGGTGGAATGAAGATAGTGGGAGGAAACGGGAGAACCCCGAGAAAACCCACGCACACGGTGTTTGTCCACCACAAACTTCACTTGGCGGGGGCTGGGATCGAACCCGGGACCCCAAGCACCAGAGGTGAGCGCTCTACCACTGAGCCACCGTGGCCCCAATCCATACGATACTAATGACTGAAGTGAATCGAAGTATGTAGTTGTTAATTCCTACAAAGCTAAGATGATTTACTTACCAATTATAACTTTCTGTCGCTCTAACACTACGCTCTGTGGTAGCCCGGCTTCTCCTGTTTCATATGCATATTTCTCTAAATCTTCCAATTGTGTTTTTAATTGCTCGATCAACTCTTTTTGTCGTCTCTTTTGTGCTACCATTTTCTCTTCAATATCATCTCCACCCTTCAATGAATAATAAAATACATATTAACATAACAAGCAGCCAACAAACATTTAGCTGAGGGTAAGAAAACTATCAGAGCAATTATCTTCATATTATTTAGTAAAACATGCTACAAAAAATATCGCAGAAAGAGCAACAACGGGACAGCTGACTATTAAAACAGCCGTTTGTCAATTCATTTCTGATTTCTTAGGCTATTGAGTATTAGAAGTAGGGCGAATTTTCTTAATGTTACTTACTAAGTCAAATTACTTAAAGTTCGATCACCTAATGCAGTCATCACCTTCCGATCCTCTAGCTAAAAATGGACTAATTCCTTCTGCCATTCGTTTTAGATTGATTATTAAAAGAAAAAACCCATAGATTATGAGATGCATGTATGTAGACTAAAAATAAAATCCGTTTTAAGTGTCAGAAAGGAACAAGTTCGGTTTAACGTCAAGATGTGGTCAAGATGTGCCTAACACTGCTCAGTGAACAACGGGCTCTCTAGTATTCACTGTGGAAGTAGTTCAAATAATCGCCAGAAGAATGAGCGTGGGTTTATGTGCCACCAATTCTGAAGTGAAATCTGGGCTTTTTACTCAACATTTTCATTTTGGACTTAGCACGGATTTTAAAGTCTACATATCTCATTACATACTAGTTAAAGCTTGTGTTCTCCTACTTGTTTTCTATAAGTTCACTAGCAGCGTTCACCCCGCTTCGCTGCGGTCACCCCGGAACGCAATAAACTTTGTTACTTAGATAATTTTTACTTTTTCGCTTTCAAGTGATATGATAAAAACCATAGAAGATTGCACTAATGTTAACATTATATCGCCTGTCATTTATGTTAACCCGCCCCGCTTCGCTGCGGTCACCCCAACCCGCCCCGCTTCGCTGCGGTCATCCCGGAACGCAATAAACTTTGTTACTTAGATAATTTTTACTTTTTCGCTTTCAAGTGATTTATAGCGCCTGTCAGTTATGTTAACCCGCCGAGTCACAGGGTCATGCGGGTTGCATATAAATACGTTTATTTTTATACCTATGATGAACTAATAACAAAGGATTTGTACGTATGGACACCTGAATGGTCAATTATCTCAAGACACTGGTAATTGAAAATTAAAGTGATATGATAAAAACCATCTAGGGTCCACATCCTAACAACCCCCCAAAAATGAAAGAAATCGGTTCAGCCGTATTAGCGTGATGAGCGGACAAAGGATTTTTTGTACGTATTGACACCTGATTGGTCAATTATCTCAAGACACTGGTAATTGAAAATTAAAGTGATATGATAAAAACCATCTAGGGTCCAAATCCTAACAACCCCCCAAAAATGAAAGAAATCGGTTCAGCCGTATTAGCGTGATGAGCGGACAAAGGATTTTGTGCGTTCTCTTTTATATATATAGATAGATTGTATGTTTTCACAATGACAAAGTTTAAACGTAAATTCACTGATTAAATTTTGTTGCAATATATTTATATATAACACAAATTAAGTATATTAATTTTTATAGAACGGGATTATTTACTATTAATTACACTGGGGAATTTAAATAGCTGTTGTCAGAATATCAACCAGGTGATGTATACATCGTCCAATGTTTCGAGAACAGACACTGTTCTCATCTCGATGAGCATCAGGAAAGCAGATGCACAATTGAAGTTAACTATAGGGAACTTCCTAACTACATACATCGTTTCCAAGCAATAAAACAGGACTGGCTGAGCACAGCATACAAGAATAGCAAGCCATATTACTTACTGAAACAACTCTGGTATCCAGATGCTCAGGGTATTGGGACAGAAAGTAAAGAAAGCCACAACTATTTTACAAGAAGACAGCAATCTCAATAGGGACATTGGCTATCCATTTAGTCCATGGATTTCTCTAATTATAAACCAACAGCACCCACCAATAACAAAAAATAATCATAGCCCTAACACTTCACAAAATACAAACTGCACATAAAATAAGTCAAAAGTTAACATTTTAAGTTAAGATTTGACTATTTCTCTCAACTCGTCCATTTCTGTTTCCAAAGCTTCTGCTTCCTCTATTGTTTCCTGAAGACAGCTTTGCTTTCAGTTCGTTTTCTGATCACATCAGTTTTCTTTTCTTGGAACCTTCCACAGTCGTCCTCTTCCTATGCAAAAAGTCAGTTCTGCTTCCTGATGAGTATCTCACTACTAATCATACTTCTGATTGATCTCGAAATTAATTAAGGTTTTACATTATAAATACTATTTTCTTTCTCGAACTAGCTAGTTTTTCACTAAGTGGCTACTTAGCCCTACCCTCACCTACACCCTGATAATGGAACTGCCACCTTCAAGGGTCTTAAAGGAAACTTTTACCCTTCAATTTACTGCAAACCGGGCAATTTCCAGTATATTTTCAGTATTTCCAGTATCGATACTAATTTCCACTATTTCAAGTAAAACTAGACACCCTGGTGTATAATGTGCATCCTACTTTCGATAGTGAATATATATATCGGGTATTCTAAAACTGCTATGTGATTGTATACCCTCCGGAGAATCCTTCTGCCGCTACGGGGAATCAAAATTTACTATGTGGCAACGTCACAGATTAACTTGGAATTATTAGCATTGCTCTATGTATTCATCAAGCAGTTACATCGATTGTTACGCTAATATATGGTGTTAGTCTCAACAGCTATCGACTTTAGCTGCCATATGGAAACAATCGATATAAATATTTGATGGATTTGTAGATCTACTCTATGGTTCTATATCTGCGACGTTGTCACATAGTGCAATTTGCGTCTCGAGACGAAGACCCGAAAAGTATACAAATATCTGTCTGTCTATCTATCTATCTCTCTCTCTCTGTCTCTCTCTCTCTCTCTCTCTCTCTCTCTCTATATATATATATATATATATATATACAGATTGTTTCATAATTCGTGTAATTTTCTACACCACTGGGAGAAGATGAAGTTTTCACACCATTAATATAAAATTTGGCCCTCTAATTGAGAAATATTTGAATTTTTTTGAATTTCTAAAGGAAATATGAGAAAATTGCTGCTTAGCCTCACTTTTGGGGGTGTAAACACGAAAGTTCATTTTCCTTATGGGAGATTCAATGATAAATTTTGGAAGCAGTTTTCTCCAATAATTATTCGTAAAGATTTTGGGGCAAATAAGTTGTATTTGTTACGCAATGCAAAAACACTCATTCACAAAGCTAGTAAAGCCGTCTAAAACATTATTTTGGGAAGGCCCCCCATTTGGGGGGCAAGGGGCATAAAAAGGTGGTGGGTGATGTGTTACCAAAATCCCAAAATTTATTTTCGGAGTGCCAGTAAAAGTCAGATTAATCACGAATGTCACAGAATTAATGCTCCAATGCTCCTTACATGTAAGAGTGACTGATAATGGGGCTACAGCCCCCTTTCAAAAATAAGAAAATCACCATAAATATCCTTAGTAGGGACATACAAGAAGAAGGTATTTTTTATTAATTAATGTGAAATTTGGCATCATTGTAACAAAAGAGTATGCGTTTTTGAAATCTGGAATGCTATTTTGGTATCCCACCGCCTTAGGGAGGCACAGGGGGCGAAGCCATAGATGATGGATCTTTATAAAAATTCAAAATTTTGTTCCGGAAATGTCAGTGAGCGTCAGATTATTCACAAATGTCACAGAATTAATATTCTAATGCTCCTTGCATGGTCAGTGACTTATATGTGGCTATAGCCCTCTTTCAAAAATTAAAAAAAAAAAATTATAAATATACCTAGTATTGACATAGGGGAAGGATGATTTTTTCTCAATTAATGCGAAACTCGGCGTCGGGTTAGCAAAAAGTTATGCATTTATCAAATCTGGAATATTATTTTGGTAATGTACCGCCTTAGGCGGGCACAGGGGCTGAAGCATAAGTTATTGGATCTTTATAAAAATTTCAAATTTTATTTTGGAAAATCCAATGTGTGTCAGATTGATCACAAATAATACAAAATTAATATTCCGATGCTCCTTGCATGTGCCAGTGACTGATATTGGGCTACAGCCACCCTTCCAAGAATCACATAATTTACGGTAAATATCCTTAACAGGGACGTACGGGAAGGAGGTAAATAAGCTTTACAATTAATGTGCAATTTGTCATTATTGTAGAAGAATGTTTTGATTCTTTTAAAATTTTTGAATCTAGTGTAAATGAATATCGTCTGTCACTGTAACAGATTGAGGATACACCTTCGTTTTTTTTGCCATCACTGGAATATAATCAAAGAATTTTGCGTTTTCAAAAACCAAATTGGTCTCTTCTTATAGCATAAAATCACACAAAAAGTCACCAGCATATTTTTTGCACATTTAAGCAAACCAGCTCGAAATAGAACACAAAATGACAATGGAAAATGCCGCAGGTACCACGAACGAAAAGATTTTAATGAGAAGTAGTAATTTAAAAATTAAAATATTGTTTTCTTTATTCATAGAAAAAGCGTATCTTTTCCCTACTTCTTCCACAATAACTTTATGATCCCACTTTCCACGCAGTAGCCTACTCGTATACTGCACGTCAGGAAATCTTATATTATAGACACATGGTTGTAGTAAAAACAAATGTCTCGCGAGGAATAAGTATCAGGTTGAGTCAGGCTATACCATAAACCCAAGAAAAGATATTATCCCTTTCTAAAAACAACATTTTTCTTTTGCCTCAGTTATCATTAACTAAATTGCTTAAAGATTTCATTAATCTAAGTGTAAGACAGATAAAATGAACTTACTTTATTCAGCATGCCCTCGTGAACGAGCAAGACATGAATGAATTAATGCGATTTACTAGAGCCACTGTGAACACCTTCTCCAACATATTTGGATGACTACGCTCTGGACAATTCTTTGTTTTATGTTGCTCAATGAGGAATGGCCGTAATAAAATTCCAGACGCATGCACCATCATAGGTACAAGCGAAATAGTGTTATTGTATTTTCTAACTAAAAATGCAAATTTACCCATGTCACACTTCCATCAGGCAAAAGAAATTCTGAGTCCACGCCCCTAAAAGAAATCCACATATGGGTATTATCTTATTGTCACAAACATTTTTTTTCTAAAAATAATGCCAAATTTCACATTGAAAAAAAAAAATGCTTCTGCCAGTACGTCTTTGCGTAAGAATAATCATATTTATGATGCTTTTCCAAGATAGCTGCAGTAACATATTAGTCACTGGTACATAAAGGCAGTATGGAGTATTAATTCTGTGCATCTTGCAACTAATTTGACACTCATGAGCACTTCCAAAATAAAATTTGGAATTTCTCCCCCAAAGGTACCAAATTACCCTCCGTGCCCTGTGCCTCCTATTGCCAAAATAATATTCCAGATTTTTACTAGCACAACGCCTAATTTCACATTAATTGATAAAATATAGCTTCTTCCGTACGTCCCTGCTAAGGATATTTATTATAAATTTTTAATGTAACTGTTGAAAGAAGGGCTGTAGCTCAATATCAGTCACTGGTACATGCAAAGAGCATAGGAATATTAATTTTGCATTATTTGTGATCAATCTGACACACATCGGATTTTCCAAAATAAAATTTGAAACTTTAAAAACATCCAATAACTTATGCTTCAGCCCCTGTGCCCCCTGAGGTGGTACATCACCAAAATAATATTCCAGATTTGGTAAACACACAACTTTTTGCTAACCCGATGCCGAGTTTCACATTAATTAAGAAAAAAATCATTCTTCCCGTATGTCAATACTAAGGATATTTATGATGTTTTTTTAATTTTTCAAAAGGGGGCTATAGCCACATATAAGTCACTGGCACATGCAAGGAGCATTAGAATATTAATTCTGTGGCATTTGTGAATAATCTGACGCTCCGAAACTAAATTTTGAATTTTTATAAAGATCAATCATCTAAGACTTCGCCCCCTGTGCCCCCCTAAGGAAGTGGTTACCAAAATAACATTCCAGATATGAAAAACGCATGTTTTTTTGCTACAACGCCGCCAAATTTCACATTAATTAACAAACAATACCTTCTTCTCGTATGTCCCTACTAAGGATATTTATGGTGATTTTCTTATTTTTGAAAGGGGGCTGTAGCCCCATTATCAATCACTCTTACATGTAAGGAGCATTGGAGCATTAATTCTGTGACATTCGTGATTAATCTGACGTTTACTGGCACTCCGAAAATAAATTTTGGGATTTTGGTAACACATCACCCACCACCTTTTTACGCCTCTTGCCCCACAAAAGGGAGGCCTTCCAAAAATAATGTTTGAGACGGTTTTACTAGCTTTGTGAATGAGTGTTTTTGCATTTCGTGACAAATACAACTCATTTGCCCCAAAATCTTTACGAATAATTATTGGAGAAAACTGCATCCAAATTTTAACATTGAATCTCCCATAAAGAAAATGAACTTTTGTGTTTACACCCCCAAAAGGGGAGCTAAACAGCAATTTTCTCCTATTTCTTTTAGAAATTCAAAGAATCCAGATATTTCTCAATAAGAGTGACAAATTTTATATTAATGGTGTGAAAACTTCATCTTCTCCCAGTGGTGTAGAAAATTACACGAATTATGGAACAGTATATATATATATATATATATATATATATATATATATATATATATATATATATATATATAGAGAGAGAGAGAGAGAGAGAGAGAGATTTGGTTTTGAAAAAATGAAATGAAATCTTTGAGTTTTACGTCCCACGGTTATGCCGGTTAGGCTAAAGGAGACGGTGATTATGAGAAATGAATGAAATAGTGGAATGAAGAAAGTGGGAGGAAACGGGAGAACCCCGAGAAAACCCACGCACACGGTGTTTGTCCACCACAAAGTTCACTTGGCGGGGGCTGGGATCGAACCCGGGATCCCAAGCACCAGAGGTGAACGCTCTACCACTGAGCCACCGCGGCCCCTAGATTTGGTTTTGACTTGTAGAATAGTGCTCTATGGTCTATGGGCGCCATTTTCAGAACACCCGATATATATAAGTCCCATGTAAGATGAGCATACTAATTTAACGGCAGAAAATCGGTTTAACTATTTTCTTCGGTCATTTTCGCAGAAGACGTCAAAGTAATTACACTGAATTTGATCACGATACACAAACTGGTCTTGTGAAGTGCAATTATTTCACACATTTTACCTATTACTTCTATATTCACGCACTTTTATCGTGAAATTCAAGTGCTGTCGCCAAACTTAGTAAAAACAAACAACGTTTAATAGAGTTGTCAGAAATATTCCGTGCATACTGCGCACCCTGCAGATCTCAAATTTTGGATGAAAAAAATTAGCATTGTATAAACGTAAATACGGTACCCGGGTAATTGAAACCTAGTTTAGAAATATGTTTTTGCGTAGCCGTGTGGTTAACAGGCGTTGTTTCTAGGATTCGATTCTCAGTGGGTTCAAACTTTTTCAGAATTGCAATTGAGAAAGATGCAGAAGTATCGGTGTTCGTGAAGCAATAGCGAAGGAACTTGAATTAAGTGTTAGCGAATTTCAGTCAAAATGTAAAAAGATAACCTATAAAAGTGGTATTGTTCATGCACCATCGAAGTGAAAGCCATCTGGTTGGCTAGAGACTGAATCGCCAACTAGATTGTTCGTAGATTTACTATGAGACACATGCACTTGAAGTTAACCAAAATTACTGTATTTTTTGACATACAAAATGTACTAATAATATTTTTATATATATTGTTTTTGAACCTGAGCATAATCCAGTCCAAAAATTTGCTCCGAACGATCTTACAGCTACTTAAACTTTTTACTATTACAAAGAAGTTACTTTTTGTTTTGATAAGAAGCAAAGAAGATGGAATGACTGACTACTTACATAACATAGAGGTTCTAAAACTCTCTGGTCACGGATATCAGGAATTCCTCGGAATGCAAATTCTTCTAGATCTTTCAGTAAAGCTTCCTTCTCGTGTTGCGGAGCGTCTACTATTTGCCTCAATCTAAACTGAACCTACAAATCAAAAATAAACACCAATCTGGAAAAAAATATTTTTAAAAAAGGCTATACAATAGACTATCCAATAATCTGGCTGTATACTACTTCAACCCATCCAATAATCGGGAATTTTCTGATACTCTCTTTGTCGTTTGAAGCTAAGAAACACAATACTCCTAAAAATTTCAGCGAGTTTTTACTTTGACTCGGACAGTGACTGCAACCGATTCATCTGACCCGGTTCCCGGAGCAGCTTAGGAATCACACTGAAGTTGATCCACTCGATCGTGACGTAATGTCAGGTGGTGGTATCATGTGGTTAAAGGTAGAATAAAACGAGTTCTGCGGGGCTTCTAACCCCTTTCGCTCGCTCAGCTGTTTTATAACATAAGTAAATCGCTCTCTTTTAATCAATAAAGTTGTGTGTGAAGAGTAGACTATATGCCACGTCACAGCATCAAAGGCACAAACAGTTCCAGGAAGTGACTGAAGATATAAGAACTGATTGACGTCACTGTCCGAGTCAAAGTAAAATTTCGTCAAAATTTCTACACTCCACATTACAGTTAGTGCGTCATTATTATTATTATTATTTTTCTGAAAATCTTGTAATTCGACACAAGATTGTGAGCAGATTAGTGATAGTCTACTGTAATTAAAGTAATATTTCAACTACTCACATCGTGAAATGACAAGAAAAATAAAAAGCAAACAAAGGATACATGAAATAAAAATTTTTCATCACGTAGATTAATTTTCAAATGGGGAAAAAAAAGGTGGAGGCTGATTACTTGTCGAAATATTCTAAATGCTGTTCGAAAACCTACCTGATAAACCCATTCCCACGTCAACTGAGTAAGTTGTAGAGTACTCCTTACCTGAGCAAAGTGTGTTGTTAGAGCAATAAGCGAAGAATTTAGAAGCTCTTGTTGTTCCTCCAAGTCCCTTAATCTCTCTCTTTCACAAGAATCACTGAAAAACAACAACAAAAACATTAACTAGAAAAACAAAAGCTTAAACAAATAAGAGGAACTAATATACAGTGCCGGTCAAAATATTACCTCTCGGTAGTTTTTAAGAAAAAGTGCCGGTAATCAACATGGGTATGTTATTACAACTTCCACAGTTTTAATATATTCCCCAACATATCCTAGTTGCTTCTAGATCACGTCTTGCTTTCGGCATCAACCGCAGAATGGTGACCTCGGAGCAGCTTTGAGTCCATGTATTTTCTGGAGTTAAATAGTGTGAGAGACAGTCCTATCCTTCTATCTTGATGAATCTCACTGCACAATTTGTTCGTACAAGCACAAAGAGTTAGACGAAGCTGCTATATGGTAGATAGAAGAAAACCTCTTTCACATTCGCTCAGTTATGAGCAAAGTGTGCTTTAGAGGAAATAGCTTGTCCAAGACTGTATTTTCCTGAAGATATTCACGAAAACAAAGAACTGCTTCTCATTTGGGTGCTGCGTAATCTAAACAAGTGGAAAAAATTAGCATCTGGTCGAAACTACTGATACTATTACATTTTAAATGCACATAATATACTGTTGTTCTAGTCTTCAAATAGATTTAAATTGAAACAGTCATTTCACAAATAGAAAAATAAAAAATGGCCAGAGAAATTGTACTTTTAATAAGAAAAAAGTACCGGCACTGCATACCGGTAGAAAAAAACACTGCCTCCCGAACTTACGAACATGGTACTTTTTTGAGTGCAGATTGCACTCAAAATTTTAAACATAATGGCTAATTCTCCTTGCATTTTGATATGTAACGACAATGGACAAGGAGAAAACCGTGAATCTTTTTACAGTTTTTCGATTTGGCGCAAAATCTAACAGGATTGTGTTTGTATTATTTCATATCTTCTGCCAATTTTACTCCTTATTTTAAATTGTAAATATTCCCTCTTAAATTTTACTCCTTATTTTAAATTTTAAATATTCCCTCTTAAATTTTACTTCTTATATTAAATTGTAAATATTCCCTCTTAAATTTTACTTTTTATTTTAAATCGTAAATATTTCCTCTTAAATTTGACTCCTTATTTTAAATTTTAAATATTGCCTCTTAAATTTTACTTCTTATTTTAAATCGTAAATATTTCCTCTTAAATTTGACTCCTTATTTTAAATTTTAAATATTCCCTCTTAAATTTTACTTCTTATTTTAAATCGTAAATATTTCCTCTTAAATTTTACTCCTTATTTTAAATTGTAAATATTCCCTCTTAAATTTGGGACTACGGCAAAAACTAGAGACCTGGAACAACAACAGAAATAAGCCATCGTAACGGGTCGAAAACAAGGAACAGCGCTCGGTATCTCCTAAACGACAGTAACGAAGTTCCTGAAGCAAAGAAAGTTTACAGTACAAATCTACACTAGAGGAATAAATCTATCTTACTTCCAAAATATACTTGTGGAAGCACATTTAAGAACACTCCGAATAAAGTCCTATTCGAACGAAATTCGTGGAACAGAATGTGTGTGTGTGTGTGTGTGTACAGGGTATACTGCTTGCTAGTTGTCCAGAGGTCGTTGAACAACATGATTGTATTTGTGTGTGGAGTACACACTGTGACTGCAACGACAGGTGAACGCATATTGAGCAAATAAGTGACTTCCAGTTTGGCCATACAGTGGAACTTCGAGAGGCAGGATGTTCATTACGGAGTCGTGAAGTGTCAACAATCCATCGATGGTGTAGCGGATAGAAGGCAGATGTATCCACACTGTCCTCCCTAAGCACCGGGAGGACCCTGGACAGAATCTTCAGAGCGCCAGTACAGAGTGCAGAGTCACCATGCCCAGATGTCCTCCATGTGAGCGTACGAGCATTACATAACCGATTGTAGAGACAGGTGTACGTGCACGATTACCACACTTCATAATGAAGAATGCCTTCGTTGGTGCCTGGGAAGACTGCAGTGGCAAGGCCAATAGGACCGATAGTATTCATCTACAAAAGTAGTTTATGTCTCGTACATTGGAGGACGCTTGTTTGTCCATAAGCAAAGGTGAGGAGGGCACTCACCACACAAGATACATGTATTGTAATATGAAGTAATTAGGTACACATCCCGCTCGTCCTTAGTCTTTCTATAGGGCGCATAAATGGTGCGTCGTCGTACATCTGTGACATCAATGCTTTTCTACGACCTTGTCTACACACTCTGCAGTAACTCATATTCCAGCAGGATAACACACAGCCCCATACCACCAGGAGAAACCCAACATACTCTCTTTGCTGCATGGTTTCTATCCTGGTCTACTAAATCTCCGAACCTTAGCCGTATCAAGCAGCTATGAGGCCCCTGATCGTTAGCCAGACTCGGGCAACAAACATCATACAGTTATACAAGATTTTCAGCGATTGCGAGACATCATACTCCAAACAAACATATATATGAATCTGTGTGATACGCTACCTGCTCGAACAGCTGCTTGCGTGTAGCTCAGACTGGATCCAGTACTATTAAGATGGGTACTATATGATTTGGACTTTATATAACATGTTCCTAATAATTCCATGTTGGGAGCACTATCACCTTATTGTGAACTAGCTTTGGGCCAGATCCGTGAATACATACTGGGTATTCTTAAATGTGTTTCCAACAGTAAATATTCGAAACACTACACAAACAAATACATAATTACGAATATTTGGAATTGTTTTAATCATACAGAAGTCAATGACAAAACACTCTTCTGTTAAGAAACAAGTCATAGCACAGTATTTCCTTTTCTAATTAACTATTAAATCCAAACGATGGACTAACAAGTGCTATGAACCTGATTTGCTGTTCGGCAGTTGTTCTTCTGTACTATCTTATCGTTAGTTTGTGCCAACTAATAATTAACCTTATAAAATAATTTACACCATAGTGTGCACGTGACACGCGAAAGTATCCTCTACTAAAATAGTACTATTGTTAGATTGCTTTTACAAATTTCCAGCAGACAGAGGTTTGAAGTATAAACCAGAAAAGAATGTAATCTCGCTAGTAACAAGCGCCCAGCAAGCAGATTAAGAAATGAAATCTTCAAGTTTTACGTCCTACGTATATGCCGGCTAGGCTAAAGGAGACAGTGATGATGAGAAATGAATGACATGGTGGAATGAACAAAGTGGGAGGAAACGGAAGAACCCCGAGGAAAACCACGCACACGGTGTTTGTCTACTATAATGTCCATTTGCAGAAGATTGGGTTCGAATCTTAATTTGCCAACCATTCCCTGATAATTAGCACATATAAAACAATTTTAAGATAATTTGTAGGTAAGGATTCCAAGCACTCAGATTCAAATCCATTCATATACCTTGTTTGGGTACAAATGTACAAGTGCAACACCATTTAACAAGTAATGAAGTTCCATAAAGATTAGTCTCTCTATTACTTTCGTGTTCTAATTTCCATGAAACATATATATTACCGATCTTGATACACCCTCTCATATAATATATCTTTTTAGGAGAAGAGAGAAACGCCTTTCTTCAGATGTGAATTTGACAGTTGTAGACAAAAGTAAACACAATACGGTTAATTTTGAAAAAAGGATCAAATGTGTTCCTTACTGATTAGTGTGAAGTATAGTATGACTCATGCACTCCTCATCTGTATCATTTGCGCCCAATGGAGGCCATCGCTCCCCGGCTGGTTGGCCGTCACAGAATTCAAGATCTTCAGCCTCGCTGTTCGCTTGAGTATCTTCCATGACTCCAAATGCGCAGGTTGCTGAAAAGATAAACAGAAGCCACGAATTTGAAGTGTTCTGTTATGCGTTTTATGTTATTTTTACTTTTCCACCATTTATGCAAGTAAACCTTTCCCCTTCACGATGTTCCTCACCTGGGAACAGAAAATCAGAAATATTGTATGTGGAAGTTCTATTTCTTATATACAGGAAGGAGAAGGCGAACCAAATTTATCTTTTAAACCAATGGGGAAAAAAGTGCTGAAATTTTGCAGCATGCGGGGACATTGTTCGGCATACTCTGTGGTACCACAAGGTTAACAGTGTTGCCAACCTAACATAAAATCCATTTTGTTTTCAAATGGCACTACTTCAGGTTATTACATATTTTAAATCTACATGTAAAAAGAAAACATACAATATCACAATTATAATCTAGGATTTAGATTTCTGGGCTTTCGACATCTAAGACCATTTAGCCCGTCACGTTTGAGGGACAACGTCCGTCGGCGAGTACACTATCCGGGAAAAGAGAAGGAAGAAAGGAGTTGGGGAGGACGGAAGCGACCTGGTACCTAGGGTACCACCCAAGCATTTGCCTGGTGTGAATGAGGAAAACCCAAAAAAAAAAAAAAAAAAAAAAAAAAAACTCATTCAGGATGGCTGACCAGAAAAAGCGTTTTACACTTTTTCGACCGAGTCCCCCACCGGGCACAACACCACATTTGTTATGCAGTATTGCAAACTAAGGACGCTAAAGTACCATAAACATTCATATTTTGGAGGCCTCAACACCAGTGGCGGCGCGAGATAGATGGACTTGTTAATGCACACCCAAAGTACCTTAATGTTGAATACTACAGTCATTATACGACGTACGCAATTTCGAACCATGAGAAACAAAGTATAAGGAAACGAAAATCTGATTTTCTTCCAAAGGATTTCTTTTTGAAAAACTGTTTAGGTAAGTACTACATTGAGTTACATACATGGTTTTCAACAAAGATCATAATGGCGTTTATAGCAGTTTGATATCTCAAGTCATTCGGGAGATATGAAAAAATGGTAAAATTCGACATATTGCATAAAATGACACATTTGTGGGAACTTGTTAAGACAATGTTTGATTTAACAAAAAAATGGCTACTTACCAATGAATCCTCCCTTGAAAAATTTAAAGGTTTTGACGTATCGGAAGTCTCCGCTGGTTCCTTCCTCAGTGGCAAGGTAAAAAGGACTAATACGGAAAGGAGAAAAAAAGGAATAAAACCAGGAATACATACCACTATATAAAAGTAACGTACAAAAAAAAGATCCTGAGATGAATAGAGCAGAATGAAAAAAGAATGAACTGAATAAAAAAGAACGTGGTATCTATGGAGTGAACCTTTAAATTTTTCAAGGGAGGATTCATTGGTAAGTAGCCATTTTTTCTTTGTTAATTTTGAATATCCCCCATGCGCCCATGTAATTATAATGTTTGATTTACTTTGCTTCTAAAACATTACAGCAATACTGTGTGATAGGTGTATCTACAATAAGTTCTCGGTGTAACTACATTCATTTTAAGCTGGCGAACTGTAACACTTATTACCTTATCTCCAAAACAGATTGATATATCAAATTGCTGTAAATAGCGGTGTGATCTCCACATCCATTGAAAACCATCAATTCAATAGGATGAGGTACTTATCTAAGCAGCTTCTCCATATAAAGGCTTTCGAAAAGAAGTCAAATTTTCAATAATCCCTTGTAACTCTCTACTCATTCGAAATCCGTCATATCATGGTCATAGCCACACTAAAGTACTTTGGATGTGCATTTATCCATCTCTCTCATTTGTGTTATTACTACTGTAAAAGACACCAAAATTTCGTTGAGTTGATTTGATTTTAGTTTAGCGTCCCTTTCAGCAGCGAGGCTATATGAGACGTGGAATCCGAACCACATGAGCTCCCGCCGGGAATCGAACCCGGGTCTCCCAACCAAAATTTGGATGAAGGAGTTATTTGGATAACGGCGTATCGGCCTATTTCCGGTAAAATAAGATATATATATATTTCAGTTTTATTTCTTTTTGACAATGTTGCCATCACTTTCAGACCCCGAAAAAAATATATGTTGTACCTAAGGGTATAACAAATTTTTTAACCAAAAAATCAGCGACGTGTCTCCCTCATTTTTTTTTTTTTTAATTTTCAACACGCCAAAAAATGAAGAAAATACGCATGGAAGGTTTTCAAAAAAACCCTGCACATTTACACTGCCGTGTCGTGACAAAACGCTGTAACTTTGGCGAAGAAGTTTTGCGAAAATGAGCCTTAAAGTTTTCATCCGAAAATGTGATCTGTATCGTGTAGAAATAGTGTATCTTGACTTTGGAAACACGTGGTTACATGTAATGTTACGTAAATGCATGTTGTGTGATTAAATTTGGTGAAAATTGATTGGTTGACCATTATTGCCTAGTTACACTGGTTCTACAAGATACAGATCACATTTTCGGATGAAAACTTTAAGGCTCATTTTCGCAAAACTTCTTCGCCAAAGTTACAGCGTTTTGTCACGACACGGCAGTACATCTAGATAGTATCTACAATCTGTGAAACTTTCAAAATTTTTCGACCACCCCCACCAAAATTTTAAAAAATATTCAATTTTGAGCATGTATGATACGATAATTCGGTAAGGGGGGCGGTTAAAACTTTTTGATGTAGTTTTAGGTCAAGGGTAACGTTTTTGCCGACCCAATTTGAATCAAGGACCGATTTCACTATCTTACTAGGAAAGACCCTTTAGGTTAGACACCCCTGGGGAGAGGAGTGTAAAAATAAGCAAGAACGATCGGTATTGGTATCGAATCCACAATTTTCGTGGTCGCTGATATGATTGGAGACTTCCGATGACATTTAAGCCCAAGTTTAAGCAAAATGAGGCACACCAGGTGGCCTGGGAATCGACATCCCTCCTCCTTGCCTTCCCGCGAACGCTGCTCTTGGATCTATCTCCTTTACCTTCAAGGTGCTCTTCGTTGCTATTTAGTTTTTTTTTTTTTTATTTATTTATTGCATACACTTATTCTTCCCGTGCATATCAGCAGGCCCTGGAAGCGACAGATGGGGCAACGCCGAAGGCGTTGCTCTTAAGTTTCTGTTTGACCTTTTTTTTTCCTTTACTTTGAACGAAGCTGTGGAAGTAGTCTATTCTACGCTTCTGTGACCTACGGTACGCAACTGCTTTACCCCAATGTACTATGACACTCCATTGTCTTCTACGCTATTATAATACAATGTGTGTTATAAGTAGATAATTTTCTTTGTTAGTCTACTCTACGCTACGATAAGCCTATTCTATTATACAATCGAAGATATTTACTTAAAGTGACATATTTATATTCGTTTATTTTGCTAGGATATTATTTAATTTCTTTCTCAAATCCCTTGTTAGTGACTCTGGTTCACTTAATAGTGATTACGGCTTGTAACTTGTAATGGTGAAGAATATAAATACAGTGTCGACGTATGGCATAAAAACTACAGCGCATAAAAAATGAACTAACATGTGTTAGGAGGCCAGTACAAAGCACAAATGCTACATAACAGAGTCAGGGCAGAAACGCAGCAGGGTGACGCGACAGCGAGGGCTTGCGTCTATGGGGAGTTGGCGCGTAAACGATGGGGAGTATACACATAAACGTAGTCCTTTACAACGACTTACTTATTTCATAGCAAAAGTTCCGGACACGTCGACGGATTTAGAGAAAATACTAAATGCCATCCTCAAAAATACTTCCAATTACAAAGCTTAATACTGCTCAACTAGTGCTACACGCCTTCGAGCACATAAATAAGTATCAATATAGCCTCTTACAGCGTATTTCAAAACAACACCGAACACGTTTAGGAGATGATTCCTGACAAAAAGATAAGAAGAAAAATACAACGTCCATTTAGAATTTCGATTTCTGGGCTTTCGGTAGCTATGACCATGTTAGCCCGTCATGTATGAGGTATGATGTCCCTCGGCGAGCACACTATCCTGGGAAAGGGAAGGAACGAAGCGGCCTCGGAAGTTATATACCACCCCAGTATTTGCCTAGTGTGAATGAGCAAAACCCAGGAAAACCTCATTCAGGGTGGCTGGCCTGAAAAAGCTTTTTACACTTCATCACCGAGTGCCCCCACCGGGAATCGAACTCGGGCCCGCTCGCACAGAAGGTGACAGTGACTACGCTACGCGGGGCCGCAATAAAACGTTCATATGGAATTATGGAGAAATAGTTTCGCAGCTAGAGCTGCCCAAACGCATGGAAAAGCTACAGTGCAATGTACGTTATTTTGAACTCGAGAAACCGTGGAGTGGCGGTCCATACCAGCGTAAAGAAAGCCATACATATAGCATCTAAAAATACATTGCATAATTCCCTGACATGCTTCCTTCAGAATTCTCAGAAATGCTCTGATTTAAAAGTGGGTTCAGCGGAGGCAAAGCGTAAGCCTTAAGAGTGGTGGGTACAGAATGTGTCAGCGAAAATTCGAAAGTGTTAAGGAAAGCTAGATCCATGGTTCCCCTTGTCGAAATTACGCGTTCTGCGATGTATTGTTCAACGACATATTTCACGTCTTTATACAAGAATTATTGCAATGCTAAGCTCATTCAGTGGGTATACATACAGACCTCAAGGCCACTCCAAGTAATAAGTACAATCACAAATTAGGAATTAAATTTAATGAAGCTGTACATTGAGAACAGGAATTATCATTTAACATTCATAATTTCTGTCGAGACTAATTCCTTACACTTCACTTTTTATTACAACGAACTATTTACCACTTTAAACATTCTACAATAATGCAAACCTATGTCCAAGCACAAATCTTTCGCTACATGCTTGTGCGAAAAGCAGCAAAATGTAAACATTAATACGCCACTAATCCGTCAAATTCTGTTATGCAAGATTTCAAACAATATTCAAGATTATTTAAATAGATAAATTACTGGTCATAATAATTAAATAAGTGTGCATGAAAATAAACAGTGTGCCCCATCTATTCGGGAAGTGTCTAGAGCCTGTCTATTTCAGGTGTGCCCTCAAAAAATATGTGAAACATACTTCGGCACCAACCCCGCCGCCCTCTTAAGGAGGAAACCCTCCTTTTGCTCAGGGAAAAGAAGTGAATAACCTCCGCTGTGTTGCCAATTAGTCATTCAGTAGTTTGGTCTTGACAAGTGAAGATCGTAGGCTACTTAGAATGGCTAACAAGATAGTGCACAGCGAAGCCTGTGAAATAATTCATTATGACAACGCTTCCGCATCCAACTATTGAAAGATCTCGGTTACAGCAACTTGTCTCTCCTCCTTTGAGGAAGGTAAGGAAAAACACAAATCAACAGCAGCGGCACATCTGAAATAAAAAGGCTCTACCAGTTGTGTAAAGTAATAATACATTTAAGTTCACATTCACAAGAATACGATATAATAAAATGCGCCACACACAATCATTCATTCATTCTTAATATTCTCTGACATAAATCTTTCCTGTTTAGAAACAGGACCATATATTCGTACCTCAGACCACTCATCCATATTCTGAGGACATTGTGACGATGCCACATGCAATGGATTATTCAAGTACTATCATGGAGTCACCGAGATAAGTACCATTTAAATATGATAAAACTGCTTATTTGACTCCCTAATGTAACTACTTCGATTATTTTTCGAAGTCCATCTAAAATCTTTACTTCCTGAAAAATGCAAAACTACATAAACATTTAACAAAATGGTAAGAAAAACGCGCGTTTCAATACAGGGTGTAACAGTCTAGTTCCTGTTCCACGCACAACTACTAAATCAATTCTCATTCTACAGCCATAAAACAATACGTTCTAATTTAAGTTTGACTTCACATTTCACGCTCCAGTTAGTTTTCATGCGTATCGAAAACAGAGTTGGGTAGAAACTATGTACGACAGATGACGACATTGTATCTTTGCGGATAAGGTATGCTCGGTTCAGTTGTGTCAAAAAGAATTCAGTAACTTGTGCAAGGTGGTCCCCACAATCTAATATTGAATCGGAGCAGGGGAAGCAGGAAGCTACACTAGATAGCGCGTTTGCGAAAGTGTGTATGTACACAAAGAGTGATTTGTTTGTTTCACAATTTTCTAATATGAGTGTTTGTTCTTATGGTGAAAGTAGTACCACTGTCCCTGTCTGCGTAAGCGGCGATGTAAATCTGATCCTTAGTTTGTTCTGGTAAATTTAGTAAAATAAGCTCACCATGACGAGCTATACTTGTTTCGGGATAGTTTTGAAACTGGGGAGCAATACAAAGTTAACCTAACCTAACCTAACCCAACAAAAAATACAGAAATGGCATGTAGTATCTTCCCCAACTCGTTTCATGGTTCCAGAACCGAGTACCTTGTTTTTGTCTAAATTGTGATAAAGGTAGAAGTGCAAGGGCCCTGGAGGCATCTAACTCCTTTCGTTAGATGTCCCTAGCTCAGCTACATTTTGTAAAGTAGTTAACACACTGTAAATCTTATATGTACAAGATTGGAAGAGATACTTAATATCAGCCAAGTACAGAAAATATACCAAGAAAGTAAAAAATTATCGTGCAGTATTACTATATGGGTCCATAGTATAAATACTAGCAGCAGAAATGGGTCAAAAGCCCCGCAGGGGTTGGTTGGGTTCTATTCACGACATAAAATGGATAATTAAAGACTTGCCTAAATTTTTCCGTATATTTTACAATCTGTTTCAACTTAAAAAAATTCTGCTCCCCCAAATTCAAAAATGTTGCTGTCAAGGGACAATACAAATACTCTCAAACCGCCCTACCTATTAGGTAGATCTAATAAAAGTCCACAAAGCAGAATTGTTCCAACTATATATATATATATATATATATATATATATATATATATATACTGCTAACTAGGCTTATACTGTATGCATATTTTCTCCTGTTCTTTTCTTATAATCACAAAAATGCGGTAAGTACAACCGCAATATTCACCTAGACTTATTCGATGTTAAAGGAATACCTTCACAATTACTTTACCAAAAATATTACACACACTGCCACCATAAACGTGATTAAAACCTAAAAACATTACTTTTTTGCAACGAAAAAGAGTACATGAAAGAGTTAGCCAGAATACTTTTAGCAGATTGATCGTAATCTACATTTGACAGAAGCCCACGCAGACACACCATAACACTACAAAAACTGTTGCTACCACAACAAATTTACCTAAGAACACAATAAACAAAGAAAGTATAATATTTCAGCAGTAAATACAACCACATACCATCAAAACAAAAAATTTATCTACTACATTTCAGATACCAAAAAATTAATAAGAGTTAACTATAAAGCAGAAAACATCTGTCGTCTGTTCTGTACCATTGGTACAGCACCAGTGACTGTTCACTGTTCTTAGTCTTCTCAGATTTTGTAAAAAACTTACTCATTCAGGCCAAAATTGCAATTTGGTTTGCGATCATCGACACTTATAATTGTTTTCTGTATGTTTTGCATTGCATTGCGCTCCTCAAAATGTGAAGGCTAATACTGAATGTGGCACGGGATAAGCACCTTATTCTTGAAACGCTAACGGACACATTACTTAATGGTTAACATCAACCCAACTCAAAATTTAAGATTTAGTTAGCGAAACGGCACAGCAATAATTACACAGGTCTGCAACCAAAAGGCTGTTTGCATGAGTTTAGCTGATATTTACGCTTCTGAAGGCAAAGAAGTCGAAAAAGACCCCCGTTTCTTCCTGGAACGTCAAGTTTTTGCGCAATCGAAACGTAACGTGGTCAAACAGGTAGCTGGAAATCGCTAAATTGCAAATGCATCACACGAAAATAAAACTGAACATGGAAGATTAAATGTATTTTTGCTCCCCGAAACATGAAAATACATGTATAAGATCCGGATGGGGATCACTGACACATATCGTAATGTGTCATGAATTAGACTACGAGATTACAAAAAAAAAATAATAATAATAAAATAAAAATAAAAAATAAAAATAAAATAAAATAAAATAAAATAAAATAAAATAATAAATCTGTTCATAAAACGAATTTAGTAAGATTACATCTTAGATTTGTAAAACGTTAGTAAATAGTTATGGCTACATTGTTTGTTGCTCAAATATTACGAGTTCGCGAGTGCGCGGGGTTTTGTCGGCTCTGATATTAGAAAACTCGTATCCGACAAAGAGTTCATCAGTTCAATGTTTCCAAGTCAAAAAGAGGCTTGGGTTGCCTTTACTGTGATCATAAAAAGTTTCTGGGAATCCGAAAGTGCCCACAGTACAAGGAAATGGTGGAAAAAATGTTGCACGTTCCAAAAGCTTGGTTGCTCCATGAGCTTAAAAGTCCATTTTCTCAACTCCCACATTGACTGCCTTCCTGAAAATGTAGGAGTAGTGAGTGAAGAGCAGGAGAAGCGTTTCCATCAAGATACCAAAGAAATGAAACGATGGTATCATGAGAACTGGAGTGTTACGATCATGGCAGACTACTGCTGGATGTTGTTAAGAGATCTTCCGGCAGCCACCTACAAAAGGAGGTTTGACCTTTAAAAAAGACAATTTCACAAGCAATCTGATTGAGAGTGGTATTACCTTTCGTCTTCATGTGTGTGCGTGTTTCCGTACATTAATTTGTGTTACGCTGTTAATTGTGTTTCTGTAAATTGCATATTTGTGTTCATATTTTTGTTCAACAATGACCACCAGTTTGTTCGAAACCCAGACGTCCCATGATAAAACGGTTGTCATTCCTGGATTCAGCGCACCCCAACACATACGAATCAGTCAACTAAACCAAAACAATTTAGCATTGTTTTATTTGTGCAGACCTGTGTAATGACGATTTGTGCATGTTTCGCGTTATATAACTGTACATAAAATATTGCGAACACTGATGTGGAATGATCCCCTGAATACATGTCAGGAAACCGCTTGTTGCTGTCTCCGGACTATATTTAGTTCAGTGATTCTCAACCTAATTAATATCATGACCCCGTTTTGTCACATCCTCTTGCCTGCGACCCTCTTATAATTTCTGGTTTGTAATTAGCTTCTATGCGATATGTGTTATATCTATTTCGGAGATTCCACGATATCCATCTATTTGTACAATACAGTAGTAGAATCCATTACAAGTAGTAGAATAATTTATAGTAGAATCCATTTCTTGTGTATAGTTCATACAGTAACTAACCTAAAAGCGAATGGATTAAAACCAAATTTGGTCAGTTCATTCATCTTCCGCTTATCTTCGTGACCTCTTGAAACCCTCTCGCTACCCCGCAGGGATCTCGACTCCAAGGTTGGAAAAGCCTGATTTAGTTTCTCCTCCAAATCACTCGACAGTGTCTCTGCCTCACTTAGTAGTGATTACGGTTCGTTATGAGTAACTGTGATGAGTATAAATACAACGTGTTTGTATGGCATAAAACTGCAGTGCATAAAACACGAACCATCTTGTGCTAGGTGGACACTAAAAAGCACGAATGCTATCTAACCGAGTCAGGGCAGGTGCTTAGCAAGGGGGCAAAGCAGCAGTGAGGAGGTGCGTCTTAATGTAGTAGGTGCGTCAGCGATGGTGAGTATACGTATAAACGAGGTCGGTTACAACAGCTCACTATAAGTGACAGTACCGGCTCCTGATTTGGTGGATATATTAAATGCCATTCTGTCTCTTATTGTTTTTGTTTTGATATTTGGAAATACTAAGTTTTGTATGTATTATTGGTTCATAGAATAAAATGATGCCATAAAATATTTGCTATTCCGTGAGTACGTTTTGGTTGTCTTCCCCTGGAATTAAGGAAGCTACAGGAATTGCGTTTTAATTACCACGAAAAATGACCCAAAAATTAACCTATGGAGCGCCACAATTCGAGCGTACTTTCATTTCTTCTTACAAGGGCTCGATATGTTAGTTGGCCACTTTGGAACTAATTGAAATAACATTTCGCAAAAAAGGAGTCCTTTGGGCTCGATATGTTAGTTGGCCACTTTGGAACTAATTGAAATAACATTTCGCAAAAAAGAAGTCCTTTACAGGTTATTCTTTAATTGCACAAAAATCGACAGTTCCTAAAATGTCTTTTCTTTCTTTCTAATATTAAGGAATATTTTGATTTGATTATTTTTAGTTTAACATCCCGTTCAGCAGCGAGGCTATATGAGACGTGGACCTAATGATTAACGTTCAATCCGAACCACATGAACTCCCGCCGGGAATCGGGTCCGAGTCTTCCACGTCAAAGGCGTGTACGCTAAGCACTTAGCCACGAAGGAGCTCAGTAAGAAATCTTAATTAAAAAGAGAGTAATAAGAAACAACTTCTACCTTTTCAATTTTTTTGTAATGTAATATGCGAGTTTAGGGATGTACATATACATTTTTTATATACAATTAAATTTAGTGAATTCAACATAATTCTAGGTTTTAGGATTATTTCGCATAACTGGAATATGGAGTGACTCTAAGTATTGATGAGTTTTGACGTATTCCAAGAAAGAGAAAACTGTACCTAACGGGAGCGATCATGTTTCGGGAAACTTCAAAAGCATTTCTTTAAACGTCGTAGCATATCCTTGTAGTACTCACTGTCTCTCAATGAGTAAATAGCATCCATGGAATGAAAAATATAAGTTGTTCATTAACTCAGAATTTCAATATAACTTTTGCAAAACAAGCCTCATTATTCATTACTATGATTATTTGATTAGTATTATCCTTTCTATTTATTTGTTTTGGACATTTGTTATTAAATTTGGACACTAATCTGATTACACAATTTTCGAGACAGAATTTTAAAATTTTCATGAGCAAGGAATCAAATCTCTTCTTACACCTTCGTTGTTTAAGACTACAGAGGGCTAGTAACTACTTGCGTTGCTCTTGTCAATTTTATTTAATAAAATATGAAACAAGATCTACGATATTTTAACTGAAAAAGACAGTATTCTAATAGTTATACAGCCTTTCGTCAAACAAAGTGTTACAAGCAACCAGGAAAACTAACACTTATATACAAATGTTCAGATCATGCTTCCCCCCCACTTTTAACGTCCACTGAAAGCCTTCATATACAATTTTTCGTGCCTTTATCCCCAAAAACTCACAAATGACTTTCTCGCTCGTTTTATGTTCCTCATATTGATTTTGCTTATCTTCCGGGAGGATTTTTTTAAAAAAATGTGTAAGTAAAAGATTTTTTACTGTGTGCCCAGGGGTGTAGCCATCTGGTTTATGTAGGAGGGGCCCGTCGTTTTTCAGGGGGCGGGGCAGCTACAAAGACAAATGAAATTATGTTGAAGGTAGTGTTTTTGAGGCCTGAAACAAAAAGGAAAATTTCAGCTTATTATTATTATTATTATTATTATTATTATTATTATTATTATTATTATTATTATTATTATTATTATTATTATTATTATTATTATTGGCTTTTTCTCCATAAATTATATTTCAGGTGGTTTTTATTGGGCCCTATGCAGAGTTGTTTTGATGCGTGATTAGTGCCATACTAAAGAGTTCTCCTAACATATGTTTCCTGCAGTAGTCTGGCTTTTAGTATGCGTCTAATCATATGTCAAAACGACTCTGCGTAAAGCGGATTATGTTTAACCAATAATTACTGCCCCGGACCAAACATACCTTTGTGGATAACTATTTTAGTTTAAGCCCTTTGTACACAGGCCCTCAATCTACGTAAAGCTGATTTTCTTTGAAATTTCACTTATTTTCATTAAGATTTCCTGACAAATATATTTATTTATTATTAGTGACTAAAAGAAGACACACAATTATTTTATTAACATCTATGTCTCATTTCCTGTTCTAGGGGCCGTCCACATATTACGTGACGCTATTTTTGACCATTTTTACCCACCCTCCCTCCTGGTTGTCACATTTCGTAACGCAAGGAAGAACCCCACCCCTTTATTACGTAACACTTTTTGATTTTTGTTTTTTCATTATTTTGATTATTTTAGGGGTTATTACAATAAAAATACTATTTTTAATGGTAGAACTTTTTATTACAAAATGCTTATATTATTGTGAATATATTTGTAGCGTTTTTTGCCAACAAATCAAAGTATTAGAAAATGGTAGACTCGTAATTATATTTTATCCCCATAAGGTTGTTTAATTAACGAATCCTAATGCTTCAATACTACTGTCGTTTCCCCAAGGCGATCGCACCTATCATTTTAGGTCACTGGTAATTGGCAAGGAGAAAGTACTGCGGAAGATGCAGTTAAAACAGGATTTAAAGAAATAACATCGACCTCTTCTTCCGAGATCCAGGATTCTTCGTGCATTTGAAGTTCGCCAGTGTCAACGATGCTAAGTTCTGTTCTTCCTCGACCATAGATTCGAAGTGGCTGAACACGTGAAGGAGCAGGACATCTTATTTGTGAACATGCTTTCGAGCATCTTCTTTGGACTTCGGACTTCAGTTTACCACTTTACAAATTTTTCTTTTCCTAAATCAGTGCGAGAATGCGAATAAACTCGATTTTTTCAGAAATATTCAAATCCAAAAATAATAATAAAAAAGTAGTACGACATTAATATCCGACGAATCAGGTTTTTAATATCCTTAGGTCTGCAAATAGTGCATCGCTCCGTCGCGGAAAATATTATTTCACGAAAAAATGTTTCTTCTATTTCATATGCGAAACTTCTTCGAAGAAAAGAGTGGGTAATGATTCGAATCAGAAGTTTTAAATAATATTCTCAGAAATAGCGATACAAGTGGGAACGTGAAGGAATTTTAAAGCAGTGGTTACGATCACTAACAACTAATTCCAGAAACGCGTGTGGCGTGAATGCTATGGTGTGATAGCCACAAAACGGAGATTTATTGTATTGTAATACACACAGGGCTCTTCACCAGTCATGCTGGTGTCTAGTGCGCCTTCGAATCCCTTCTGTATGATTCAATTTTATAGGCTATAGTTCGCAACTTTTCAATATAATGGAAATATTTATGTATCTATATATCTATATATACACGATGAACGGTAACTACGTGGACGAACTTGGACGGGTGATATTACATCTTTAAAAAAAGCAAAAAAAGTCCTAGTGAACATGGGGAAATTCCGTTCCGTTTAGGAATAACAGAGTGTTGAAAGCGTGGGAACATGAACTTCAGAGGCTAACAGCTTAGAAACAACACATCGTAGAGAGTGCGGTTAAAAACGTCACTTAGAAAGTCGTACCTATTCTATTGAAAACGCAGCTACGTGAGCGCACGGCATTAACAACCTGTGACACTTCTTTCCTTTACAGCATGTCCGGGAATCTCTCCGTTCCTTTGGGGAATCCCGTGCGTATGCATAGCTATTAGTACCATTGTTTTATGGTAGTATTTATAGTACCTTGTTGAAACGTCTGTCTTCAAAGTGTCAAATATGAATCGCAGTAAATTGTGTAATTTGCTGTAAAAAATAAATAAAAACTAAACCATACTGTTTTCCGATTTGTATAAGGAAGAGATACCATACTATTTTTCGATTTGTATGGTAAAATAGTATTTTTCCATACTATTTTACCGTAAATTATTAATTATATGTAAACCTTGTTATTTTTAAGTGACTGAAGAGAGGTAATCTTACAATGATGTTTTAAAAGCTGGTCATTTGGGGGGGCCTGGCCCCGATGCCCCCCGTGGCTACACCCCTGTGTGTGTCATGAGTCAATCAATTTATAGTATGTTTGCTTATAATACCTAGGCAGTTTCCCTTTCTGTAAAACCATACTGTCGTTGTTCACTTAAAGTATAGATAAATATTATCCAGAAAATATATTACTTTGTGATGAAAACGTAATTACTACATAATCGATCTAATGGAAAAAGTTTCACATGAAAGGTTGGCTGTATATGTTCTGCTTTGTGTAGAAATGACATCAAATGCCGCCCGTCCTACGTTTTTTTTTTTGGGGGGGGGCAAATAGATTTTCTGTGCAACACCTTTGCCTTCGTCCCTCACGCTCCTCAATGTGTCACGAGAACTATCTTCATGTTTAAGAATATTTAATAAAAATGTGACGCCGCTAATTTTATAATACGAGATTTTAAGTTGTTGGATGATGATTTGTCTTGGAACTCTATTTGTAGAATTTCTCTATATACAAATCTAATTCAAAACCTCACAGCAGCGGTGGTTTAACATGTTTACGGATGGTGACGAGTAGATCTTGCCAGACAAAGGGAAGCCGGCAACGACGTAGTAATATGCTTGTCATGTCTACGTGGTAGAGAAACTGTTGTTCTTTCCTCCCTCTCCTTGATTACCACATAGTAGAGGCTGGATTGATTTTTTTCCTGGAAGGTTGAATGACATTTGCCTGTGGTTCTTGACCCCTTATGGTTCCTGTGAAGAAGAGAATGGCCTCAGGACCTTTCCGTGGCCTTCCGTAGCACCCAGGACCCTCCCATGGCCCTATATGACAGAATAGTGGTTTTGGAACTGCTAAAATTATTTCCCTTATATCTTTTACTCTCTCGTGATATTTTATTCGATGAAAAAAATTTAATTGTGATTATATTAAGAGCTTGTCATTAAAATGTGGCCCCCATGTAGAGGATGAGAATTGCCCCAGGACTTTCCCATGGCCTCATTCCAGGACCCCCCTTGGCCCCATACTAGAAAATAGTGGTTTTGGAACTGTTAATGTTACAGCATTTACAACAATTTGGTCGTTGAACGTTGTGTGTGATCATATTAATTTTAGGGATCGTTTCATTTTTGGAAACTCGTATTTAAAAGCTAGATTCGATTCTAGCTACTGGAAGCTCATTGTAAAACTCAGCATATGTGTTGAATTGTATCTTTTTAAGCCCTCGTAATTTACTCGTTAAAACTTAGCCTGTGAACATATGAAAAACTCCTCATTAAAATTTTGGATGAACTTTGCATTATTATTTACAATAATACTCTTAGAGCAGTTATGATGTGAACAGATAAATTGTGTGTGTGGTTATGATAAAATTCCCAGTAAGGATTGGGGAAAAGGATTTGGAAGAGGACATATTGTGGATTCTCCGTCTGAAAAGACGTCGCGAACTTGTGACTGGAAATATTATATTTTAATTATTTATTTATTTTTATTATTCATTTCACTTCTGGAAGAAGTTCATTTTTAAGAACTAGTTGTATATCACACTATGTAGATTTAGCTACGCTGTGATCCAGCAAAAGTTAAAATTGTGAGACGTAGAAATTTGAAGAAGTTCCTTTGTTAAGAACTAGTTGTATAGTTTACTTCGCTGAAACTCGAACCTTCCCTCTAGGTTATCTGCCTCGTTGGAGTGCTCAGTTCTGACTCCATGGTTTAGAGCTGATGCACTTTGACCCCTTAGAGTGAAATTGTGTGTCAGGGAATGAAGACCATATGGAGGCGGTACTTTCTCATGTCAGCAGCTTGTTTGTGCTGTTCCCCCTGTCCTCTGTTCTTGACCCGTCGTATGTCATTTACCCTGCTATGTTTTCTGATGATAATTACACTTGTTGAAGCCTCTTGCTGTGAACAGTGCCATCGTGGCTTTCGTTGTGCTCAGAAGTGTATGTGATTTATGAAAGTGAAAAACATTTTTTCAGGGATAAAACGAACTATCTAGAAATTGAAATATTGTTTTTTAGTGCCATTACTGTTTGTTGTTTGTATAATCTGTAATAATGTATTAGTTCAGAGGGATTAGGTGAGCATTTTTGTGACTTGCTTTCCTACTCTGAATGTAGCGTTATCATTATTGCGCCATTTTAGTAATTGTCTACAGCCTCTTGTACCATGAAACAGAAACATATCTTGTACCTTGGAACATGTTCCAAGGTACATGAACTCATCGTCAAGTGTATGTTTTGTACATTATTTTACTATCGTTGCAGGAATCGAAATGCCAAGAGGCAAGATAGGAAAGAAAAGGCCTGCCATTAACCCAAATTCAATCAAGAACGGAATTAAAGCAGTCATTCCCGAGCCTGGGAAGCGTATTTCAATTCGTGAAGTTTGCAAGGTTTGCCAAGTGTCTTTAGCTACTTTATCCCGACATCTGAAATATTTTAGACAGTCAGGGAAAGAAACATTTGAATATAGTGTGAAATGTGAGGACGGAGGGGAGAGATTAACTACATACATAACAAATATGCCCAATGGCCCCATCAATAACTATGAAACGCACTTATCTCTCGAGGCTGTTGAGATGGTTGCTGAAGCTGGAGTTGTCATGCTGACTCCCCATTCGCATACTTCAGGACTACAATCACTGGATGTGGCTGTTTACGGTCCTTTTAAATGTTTTTATAACTAAGCTGTGGAAGAATGTTTACATAATAATCCGGGGAAACATTTTGATATTTATGCTGTGGCCGAAGTGTTGGGAATTATCTATCCACGCGTGCCTTCAGCACATCAAATGTCACCAGTGGTTTTCGCTGTTCAGGAATTTATCCTATAGATAAAATCAATTTCTTGGAGTTAGACTTTTTACCAGCTTCACTAACAGACCATTGGCCGGATTGTCATCTAAATGATATACGTGAAAAGGACAACAGTCTGGTACATGAGCGAAACGAAACAATTGTGCAACTCGTGCAAGTTTTGCTTTCTACATCAGTCTTTAAAGAGGAAGTACAGTGAAGCCAGAAAGCACAAACTTGGTAAAGTACAAAATGTCGAAGAAAGACTGTCACAGGTAGAAGTAGGGTAGTAAGAGAGACACTTGCAAAGCAAGTATTGAAAGATAGGAAAGAGCACAGAGCCACATAGAAGAGAAATAAGAAGCAAGAACAGCAAAGAAAAGGAAATAACAAATCCAATAGAAAAAATAGTTTCGAAACATCTGACGAAGAATCTGAGAACATAAGCCTGTATGAAAATGATGATAGTGATGTTATGCTTGCAGAACAGATGGACACAGAAGTTGAATTAGACTAAAGCATTGAAGCCATAATGTCAATCCGGATGACTATGTGTTGGTGCAGTTTAAGAAAAAACAAAGCATTGAATTTTATGGAGGAAAGATTTGTTCAGTTGAATCTAATTACAACGAATTTAAAATTAAGTTATTTAAGCATATTTGATCTACTGCAAATAAATTTTATGAAGAGTTTGCATAACAGTGTGAAGTGAATGCATCTGATATTATAGTGAGACTGCCTCCACTCGTTCGGCCAATAGGCTCCAGTAGTGTGTCTGAACAATTGTGGTTTCAAGTTTATTTGGTTCTTATAATTGAGTAACATTGAGTTACATAAGTAATAGACCACGTAGGCCGAGACCATTTCCACGAATAAGTCAATATTTCCCAATTTAGTAATTCTTTATGTTATCTTCTCATAGGTCTGTCTACTTTACGTTGAAAGAATTAGAACGTAGTATGCCCAACATATGATCAATTTTGTAAATGTTTTAGAGCGTTTGTTCTTTGTTTTTTCTTCAGGATTTTAAGAATAGAATAACAAATAGAATATTGTTATAGTGTTCTTTTCATACTTTAGTTATTGCTAGGTTTACGAATTTTTCAATAAATGAATAAGGTTAACCTTCCGATTAATAATAGGTTAAATATGAAGGTAAAAACTTGCCTGATTAGAGTAAGTATTAAAATTTCCATTCTTTTTTTCACACGCTTTTGTATATCAAAAACAACAAATCTGGATATGCAAAATAAATCTCAGAATAATTATTTGTGACTTTATTTCTGTGAATTACCATATTAGAAATATATGTTTCAAGGTACATGTGGCTGTGTTCCAAGGTACATGAGTATTTGTACCACGGAACACTTTCTTGGGAATTTTTGAAAACTTAAAAACATAACGAAGAACAGAAATAAGAACTTAAATAACGATACAGTTTCATTCAGAAGACATCCAAGTTTAAATGCACTGCAATGCAATTGCAGAAATAACTGTTGGTAAGATTATATCTTTAAAAACGCAAAAAGTGTTCCATAGTACAACAGCTTCCCTTATATATATACAACGCGATTATCATTTCCCATTTGCATTATTAAGCCTGAGTGATAGTTTGTCTTTGTTTTATTGAAGTCCCACATGAAAAAAAACTCAAATGTAATTACATATATTTTTGCGCAACACAATGGCTATTTGTATACTGTAAACCTTTAGTTATGAATGACAAATGCTTTGCGTTTTTTCAGTATACTGACTATATGAGGCGTGGATATACTTTTCAGCTCAGCAAAAATTGAAATAAATTTACTGTCACACACACTTACACTTGTTAAGCTGAGGAATGTGAACCTGATATTGTGCACCGCAAATTTGGGTAAGTGGTGATTGATCCAAGACCCCACTGAGCTACCCCTGGATTTTTGAAAGAATCAGTGGAATCATTATGTAGGAGGAAACGGGAGAACCTCGAGAAAACATATGGATACGATGATATGTACCACAATTTATACAAAATTCAAAACTTTTGTTTTGTCGTCAGAATGCTTTGGTTGTAGGCCGCACTGAGCTACCGCGACCACAGGGCTTTTGAAAGAATTGGTAGAATTATAATGTGGGGCGAAACTGAAGTACCACGAGAAAAATCATCGACGCGATATTGTATAGTAGTCGGGGATCAAAGCAGGACCCCACTGACGTATTATGCTCCTGATTTTTGGAAGATTGGTTGAATTATAATGTAAGAGGAAACACATGAACACTATGTTGTGTACCACAAACTTAGTTGGTCGGGAGAATTTGATATTGTGCAGCATAAATTGTGAATTCAAGCTGGGCCACTGAGGTACCCCGTTCAGGACTTTTGAGAGATTTGAGAATATTGTGTAGCACAAACAGAGGATGGAACCAAGGGACTCACGTACTAGAAAGTGTTTAACCTATCACTGGGACATGTAAACGGGAGAAGTGAAAGATGACTCTCAGACTCTTAGACCTATTAGCTTAGGGTACGTATGCATGCATACAGTGTCTGTTTATACAGAATCTAAAACTTTTATCGTACTTGTCTCGTCCCGAAAACTTTAATTATGCTTCTCCCGAAAAGTTTAAAGGTACTTGTCCCGAAAACTTTATGGTACTTGACTCGCCCCGAAAACTTTTATTAACCTCGCTAAGTAATAATTTTATTCTATACGTAGTATATGAACATGTCATTGTTGGTAAAACTTAGAATAAATAGCGTTCTTCATACAGTTTTAAATTAAATTTAGGAATCAGATATATATATATATATATATATATATATATATATATATATATATATATATATATATATATATATATATATATACATTGACATGGGTTATTAATAAAATTTTAATGCGTGTTGGGAATCAGAGATGTGTATATACAACACAATGTATCGAAAATACTCCAGAATATTATTATTTTTTAGACTATCGTTCCGATATTAAGATTTCAAATTGCAAGATACAACTTTGATGCTATGTAGCTTTTGTACACATGGTGAATAAACTTCCTGAATTTATGGACCGTATTCAGTTTTGAAAGACTTTTTAATATATATGTGCTAAAAACGTGAAGTGAAGTGTAGAGTATCATGTTTGTGACATAAGTATTATTATTATTATTATTATTATTATTATTATTATTATTATTATTATTATTATTATTATTATTATTTGTTTCGTATGAAACGGCTGTTATATATTGAAAACTTTTATTCTACTTGTCTCTTTTCGTATTTCATAAGTTCAATGCAATATTCAAGAGACGGAAAATAATTTCACACAAGCTGGGGTCGAAATCTGAACACATGTAGTAGACATGAACACTTTACCAATGATGTTTCTGCAAAAATTGTACTTCCTTTTCGTTTAGCGTCAACATTGAGCTTTTTACCGGCAATTTGAATTCAGATTTTCAGGAACCCCATTAGTTAGGAGTAAATCCGGTTTGGCAGTACGGTGTTAGTTTAAACTTAGTTTAAAAATTTTTAAAATAACTGTATCATAATAAGAAACGTACGAGAAAAAAACCCATCGACTCGATTTTGTTGATTAGAAAGCACACTGGGGCGAGAGAGAGAGAGAGAGGGAGAGAAAGAGGATTTAACGGGTATTGAAGCATATTTATTTCAATCATAAAATATTCGTTACTCTAAAGAGAATCACTAATTTGGAACTGTTGAAATGTCCTATGCAAAGGAGTTAAGAGGAAATTGTTACGATGTAATAAATACTAATAAAATTGGTCGACATTAAATTATTTCTCTCACAAAATATTCGTTACTCTAAAGACAAACGCTAGTTTGAAACTGTTAAAAATTGGCGTAGAAGTGTCTTTTTTAGGCATGTGTAGTAATGTGGTAGCATACTGATACTTGATTTTGGGCTTTGGAAACAGTGATAGTTGTTTTCGGGCTTTAGAAACCATGTTAAGAGTAAGGTACGGATTCGAAATTTGGGTTCGGGCGCGACGTCGGGAAAAAGGGTATCAGGTCTTCGGGTGAGGACACGCACGCAATTTTCGCCCCGATCCTTCAGGTAAAAGCGGGTCGCGATTACCGACCTCAGGCTTTGCCCCATTCCCGCATATTTACGGAAAAAAAGCTCCCGAGTTGGCCTGCGCCTTTTGTTTGTGGTTGCGTGGACTTTTCGGTAAAAACGCAAGTACGGACCTGGTCAGGCCAGAATTGGGCCCCCGAATGTGGGGAAACGACTTTGGTATCCCTGAAAAATGCGTATTTTGTGAAGGTGGGGAGAAACATGTACTTCTGGCACTGCAGTCATCCCTGCAAAATGTACTGCAATAATACAGTAAATGAAGTTAGGGTGGGACTTACACCCGTATTCAAATGCATAATAGTTTTAATGCTGATTTGGCTACGATAAATTCGCGTTAGGCTTTACATAACACAATGGTCTAAAGGGGGGTTATCCTGTTTGGGAGGGGCAGTTTTTCTCGTTTGGATAGGAAAACACTTAGCATATATATATTTTTGTTTTCGATAGTACAATTTATTTACCGTAACACGGACAACTGTCTCACACGCGTGAGCACTCAGCAACGCCCAACACTGAAATAATGCTTAATTCAAAATCCTGACGTAAGGTGTCACTAGTTGGGGCGGTGTCGGCATACACAATAAAAGTTGATATTGAATATCTAGCGTGTGTCGGCATGATTTCCTTTTATGCCGTCCTACGTGAAGGATCGTAGAGTACTTCCTATTGTCTGCTAAGCAGTTGTTTTAAAAAGAGAAATAAAGCATATGAGATGTTGATAGAAACCCGTTATATTATAGAAAATTAGCCGTCGATAAAGGAGCAGTGGTAGCTGCACTGTTGATAAAGAAGATCATTTTAAGCAGAGAACAACATATTGTTTTTCACCAGTGCTAGTGTCGAGGTGGACAACTCACTTTCTTCTTTAAAGTTTTGTTAAAGATCAACCAGAGATTAAAAGGTGTGTATTTTATATCTCTTATAGTAACTAATTTTTAAAAAAAAAGAGAGCAAAAAGACCATACATATTCTATTTTCAAAAATAATTTTGCTTGGTTTGTTTTTGAAAGTTTAATCTTATTAATATTGAAGAGAGAAAGAGAGAGAGTATTTTTGTACCTATTAAAAAGAATAGTTACGACTTGATATAAAGTGAATATTTATTTATAAATTCATTCTCTATAAATTAATTTGATTGGTTGCTCTCTGTTTTTTTACATATTATTTAACTGAAGTTTGAAAATAATTAATTGCTCTGTCCCTTTTTTACATACAATTTAACTGAAGATTTAAAATTAATATATAAAGTGAACATGATAACTCAAAATAGTTGTTTCTGTTTTATTTTTTAGATGGTTTTCCTCTGCGCAACGGTAAAGTTTAATATTGTCGATGAGCTGTGCGCTAAGAGTTGGTAAGTGACCTGAACGATTACACGAGGGTCTTTACCACATGGAAGACACTTATGGAAATGCATCGGCTGGGAAATCGGGGATCGGGAGGGTGTGATGTACTGCTATGCGCCCTTCGTGTCTTTGAAGGTTATGAGATATTAATTCTGCAGAACTGCGTATCCAGTCCCAATATTTTGGATTTGTTTGTGCACGGATTTTTAAGTACACGAGAGTAATGATCACGCTAAGGAAAAATCATGTATTTATTTAGTTGAGTGGAGGGTCAGGAGTACAGGATAAAATATATGGAATTATCTTATTTTTTTCGATTTTGAAACGCGGTTTGTTTCGGCAGAATGCTTAATCCCATATGAAAATAATGCCATAGCCTTGACCCGTCATAATAATATAAACAAATTAACTGTTAAAGATTTAGTCCTCTGAGATGAACTAGGTAAGATTGGCAATCTAAATGCGTTGATATATCAGTTGACGAAACGAGGAAATTGGTTGGAAATGAGGATGACTGTGGTTATAAGCACGCAAAAGATCCTGGGAGAAAATCCTGCATGCAATGCCCCTCAACACTGTGTACAGAATAATCATAATTATGGGGACCATGTTTTTACTCCTCAGCATGTCATCAAGTGCCTGCGTGCCAACAATGTTTGGACAAAGCAACAGCAGTAATGGTAGTTGCAATACATGTGGTAATCGTAATAATATAAGTGGTAGTTGTAGTAATAATAATGATGGGAAAAATCACGGAAATAGTAACTTCAAAGTTGTAAGATAAAGTAGAAAAATTTTTCGTGAGTTTCATCTTATAGACCGTGAAATTGCTTTAAGACCCGTTGGTGAAGAAAGAAATATTGATAACCCAGAGGTCTATGTCGAAAGTCTACCAGATTTTGCATTGGAACATGTGATTTTCAGTGCACGAGCCTCAGACTGTATCGAGCTAGACATAGACAGTACCAATAGTAGAAACAAGCCTTTTTATATTCCATGGGGAAGAAAAGATAATTTCTCTGAAAGAATAGTCCTTACCTAAATCGAACGTGCGTTATATTCGAATCAGTTGCTCTTTGGGGCATGAAGTATTGTTTCGATTCCACATAGCTGACGGTCTTTTCGGCAGTGAAACAATTAAGACCAGTGCGGTCAAGAAATAAGCAAAGTATCAAACATACTTGGAAAAGCGTTTAATACGCATAAAAAACCAAAATTTGTAATGTTTTCCTCTTGCCATAGAATGGGGCCAAATAGAGCTCCACGATAGTAAAGATGATTTGTAAAACAAAGAAAATACAGCTACACATGGCTTCTTAGAGCAGAAGTCCTTTGTTTTATGGTAGTTGTTAACGTTTAAGCTAAGGGAGGCTGTGACTTTACACATATTGATGCTTTCCAATCTTATTTGAAAGGAGAGTATCAATTCGCAATTTATGAGAAACATGGAAAGAATAACCGGGTATATATATATATATATATATATATATATATATATATATATATATATATATATAGTTCGTTACCCGGAAGATCCAGCGGAAAATAAGATATTTATTTACTATCAACACTGTTGGCCATTTCGAACGTATTCGCAATATTACAAGTTTAGTTAGTGCAACGAAGTATTGTTTTTTGTTTGGAAGGTTATGATGAGAGGTCACGTGAGCACAAGTTTGAAACTCTGTGTTTTTTTTGCAAGCATCCTATTACTTTACAGAGAAAATTAAATGCAATGCATGCAATAGAGAGTTTTCTCAGGGTGTTTCTTTTGAGAACCATCTGGTACGTAATAAAGTGGTTAGATCTGTATGTGATAATGTAAAGGTCTGAATCGATTGTGGTGACATCTTTGATAACAATCTTCGAAAATCTCAACAAGTGTGTGGTGAACATTTCTGTTCAACCTGTCGTGCACATGTTGATATAAACCACACATGTTTTGTTCAAAGACAGAATTCCGTTCATACTAATAGCTTTATGTACATAGTCTATGACGTAGAAACGATGTTGAAGGCGCCGAATGACCGCGGTGGAAGGGGACATGAAGTTGTACTGCTCTGCTTCAGCCACGTTTGTTACGATTCTATAAGAAAAGACATCAATGAACATTGTAAAATGCGCGGAGATATGTTGGAAATAGTTCGTTTTCTTTTAAGACTGTGATACCCTTTATTAGCCACGTGTTAGTAAAGCGTTCTGTTCTTCAGAAAATAGTGGCATTGGCCCATAATGAGAGTCGATACAATGGCCTCTTATATCCTAAAAAACTAATAGAAGAGCAGCATATTATTCCTAGAGTTCTTATCCAGGGTCAGAAGACTTCGAATATGAACATTGGTAATCGGATTTACTTGCGCTTAACGTACCTCTTTTTGAGAGTTAAGTTGTCGAAACTACCCAAAATTTTGGGCCTTAGTCAAAATTTAAAGAAGAGAGATTTCACATGTTTATTTAATACCGAAGAAGATCAAAATTATTTCGGTCCCTATATTGCGATTGAATATGACCCTGAGGCGCGAACAGCGGAAGAGCGACAACAATTGGAAGCCTGGCACCAAGAAATCTAACAGAAGCCGTTATCAAATTCAGCGACGTTATTGAATTGAAAACGGATTGTTTACAATGTTTTATCATCTCATCCACCATTGCAGGTCTTGCGATGTGTATTTTTCGTACTTTGCACTTACCTGAAAATACTGCTCCCGTAATTCCCGCGTTGGGTTTCCAGCATAAGACCAAATAAAGTACTAAAGCTAACCAATGGCTTATCTATATGGATGACCAATTAGGGATAGAAATTCAACTAGCAAGAAGAGGTACAGAAAAGTATACTGATAAGTATTATCTGTCAGGAAAGTAAATGTACACCTATTTTTCGAGTCTGGCATTCCTGCGCTCCATCCGTGCAGAGTATGAGAATTAAATCAATCAAATGTTTACTGAGGGGCAAAAAGAAAAGTTTAATCTGAATAAGACATTGCAGAAGGGCACAAGCTGTTAATACGAATAGTGCATAGTGTAAATAAAGGACGACACCAAAAGAGAAAGCCAGAAACAGCTGTTAAGCTTAGAAAAAAGAGTAAAAATTGTAGAAGTGGGAACATAAAACACAAATACAACAAATACGCCGACAACTAAACATTCACCACGGCATGATCTTGGTATAGTGGTTAAGGTGCTGGCTTACAAATGCAAAGGACGCCAGTTCGAATCCCCGTCATGGACATTTTAAAAAATTTTTGTTAATAATACATAAAGCTCATGAGAGATGGTAAAAGAGGTCGTATTTAGTCTTTCGTAGCAATTATTATTGGTAATGTTTAGTACTGATAATACTTTTTGTCTTTGCGTATTGCTTTTATTCTTTTCTTCATTTGGAAAGAGAAGAATATCCGAACAAGTGCCACCAAAATTCCTCATATTTTGAATGTAAACGCCATTTGCAATTAGTAAAGAATAAAAATTGAACGTTCCGATGTAGCTGCAAAAAGTAAAAAAGAAAAACATGGAAGTGGAGTGTTCGAATCCATACTCATCGTTATTAAAAATACAATTTCTAAATGCCTTACACCTCCCGACCACGTTTCTACGTTAGCAAGAAAGAAGCTTGTGTTTAGGTTAGGCTGGTCAATACGTTTTGCAAAGGGGCTCGGTTTAGCTCTAACGCACCACAGGTGCGAGAAGGGAGCAAAACACTTTTTCTCTCTCTCCCTCTGTGTGTCTATTTATCTATCTATCTGTATATATATATATATATATATATATATATATATATATATATATATATAACGCTATTTGTGAATAACATAACCACCTTAATTTTCAGCGGATTGAGACGAAAATTGACACAAACATTAATTGTTGAAATATCTTGATGAGTTCGTTAACCAGAATAATCAGATGAAAATGTTCAAAATGGCGGCCCTTCAAACTCTTAAAAACTTCCAAGGGAACCAAATTTCGCCCATGAATAGGTATTCAGAAAGTTTGAATAACATTTCCTCTTTTACTGAAATATTTGTGTGCAAGGACTTATTGAAATATTGGACCCGATTAATCGCCTAAAGAAGGTTCACGCCCTTTCGCTACAATCAGGCTTTTTTTGTTTTTTTTTGCAGGAGGGGGGTTACTTTCCTATCGGAACAAGATGATTATTAGTGATGATATGGAATTACACATTGGAAGTGAAGTAACTTGTGAAACGTGTTATTTGAAAGAATAATATAATAAATGTGCTTTTCCCTAACACAGAGAACTGTAAATAATGTATTTCGAGTTCGGGAGTGTGAATGGCGAGGAGTGTTATTTGATTTGCTTTTTAGTAACACATTGCATTGCAAATAAAGGTAGGTAACATTAGTAGTAAGTAAAACAATAATAATAATAATAATAATAATAATAATAATAATAATAATAATAATAATAATAATAATAATAATAGGTGCTGTTTGTGGCAAGGCAATATCTTCCTCAATTCTTCTTCAAACGTAATGATTGTAACGCCATATCTCCCTTACAAACAAAATATTAGCAATTTATATCGAGAGAACGGGAAGTTGTAAGCTATAGTGATGGGAGCAACGTTGGACAGTATGCACTCATAGTACTCAGAAAAATATGCGATTTCATTGAAAAATGAACGAAGAGTCATTGTCATGGGTAGTCATGGGGCCACGGCAGAGCCCTCTTTAGGCAAAATGTCAATAACTTATATCGAGAGAACAGGAGGTGATAGTGAGATGGGACCAACGTTGGACACCGTGGACCCATAAGGCGCATCGAAAAAAATTAGCGGGGGGGGCACCAGCCAGCCTTACTTATTTCCATATAATAATATAAAATTATATTGTCGAAATACACACACGAGTTAGCAAGTAATATTTCATATTACAGTATTATTAATATTATTATCGACAGCGTCTTTTCATTACGTGTGCATGTTTGACATGAAGCCAAAGAGAAGATCCATCATTCGTAGAAAGAATAAGAATAGTCAGTTACTTTAACTGTGAACGACAGCGAAAAATACGAAAAGAGTGAGTGCCTGTAGCGAAAAGAAATAATACTTTCTCTCAAATGGATAAAATATCAAGCCGAGATAGATTCGAACTCGCATGGACGGCGGGACAAGCTAGTGCTTGGTCCACTTTTTTTTTAACTGACTCACCGAACGTGTTTCAGTAACTTACTTATTGCTAATTTTACTTGCTTCACTCGTTTAACTTGCATTTTCTAATAACTTATAACGACAGGGACACGAACAGAGAAACATCGAGAGCAGTTAAAAAAATCATAGATGCTCTCACGCCGGGAATCGAACCCGGGACACCATACACCAAAGCCGCACGTGCTAGCCACTAGACCAGCGGGGAGGCCACCGCTCGTTCTCTGTGTCTTTAGGGATTACGACCACTGTATTGCCAACTATCACTTCTGTGGGTTGTATAATATGATCACATGTTTCTTCTTTGCTGGAAGAGTTAAACCTACATTCTATGTAATACATGAGGTATTTAGACCTACATGCTCTTCATATAATGTAATAAAAGGGTCATGCTGGGAATAAAAAAAAAAGAACATTCCTTGGACAAAAGGTAAACTATTGGCATCAGAAATATTTATCTAAGAGGCATGCGCAGTAGTATATTTCAGAATAGTTATTGTTTAGTTCAGTAAACGAAGAAAGGGGTATAGAAAAGCAAATATGTCGCGTCAACGAGAGCGACCAGTGTTGACAGAGGCGGAAGCAGATGTGTAGTAATACAACAACTTGGTTAAATTGATAATTGGTTCTTTATTCTGTAGTAGATCGTATCACAACTTTACGGGAGAGCTGAGAAAGACTTACTAACGCTATCGTATAGTAAGCTTTAATAACACGATCATATAGATACAAATGGATGTAACTGTGAGTACTACAACTTGGATTTAACGAAAGCCGTTTAGATATTCAGTGGTTTGCAGGGTTGTATAAGACACAAAAAGATAAGACACAATACAATTGTTCATACCTCAGCTTCCAGTAGTTAGATACATGCAATTTCTGGTTAGATACTGAAACTGCTGTCGGATTTTAATACATGACGTATTGCAGGATACAAAATGCTTTGCATTACTTGTTTGTTTGTAGACAGCTACTAGCTTAGTGTTCTGAAAGGTTGTGTATAAACTAGGGATAGCCAATTCCGGAATTATTACTTTTCGGACTCCCGAAAGTAAAACCGGAGAAATTCCGGAATTCGGAAAATTCCAATTTTGGATTAATTCCGGAATTCGGAAAAACCCGGAATTTAGAAACTTCTGATTTCGTTAACATTCCGGAATTCGGAACAATCCGGATTTTTTTTCGAAATCCGGAGTTTTTCTCAATTCCTGAATTTTCTAAATTCCGGATTCTTCCCGAGTTCCGAAATTCTTCTGAATTAGGGAGTTTAACTGAATTCCATAATTTTCCGAAATCCGGAAAGTGAAAGTTCCGCTTCCGAATAATGAATTTATTTTGGTTAATATGAATCGTGGCGGAAATAAGTCTTTGACCAGGTAATGGCGACTGCTTTGAAAGAAATAGAGAGTATGAGAATTCATTCTGTCATATTTGTAGTTTCGTGTGGAGAAAAAACAAACTTGTGAACCAACGGTTTAAGAAAAAACTCAAGTTATTAATGTAAACTTTGCCGACATAATAAAAGAAATATGAAAGACATTTTGAATCGAAGAAATATAACATACAAGTTTGCAAGTGGAGACAAAGAAACCTAACGTAACCAGACAAAAAACGAACCATTTACCGCGTAGCAATCGCGGTTCAGTGGTCAAGGTGCTTGTGCGAATGCACGTTGTATTTTATTTTTTTTTATTTTAGGATTTTTTATGGCGATTGATCGGCGATAACATACGTTTTATTATATTCAGATATTTGAATACTCGGATGTTTGAATACTTGAACTATCAAATCTTCAGGAATAATAATAGTAATAATAATAAACTAATAATAATTATTATTATCTCGTAGAAGATTAAAAGGTAGGAGCTAATTATCGCTCAGGTCATACCATTACAAGTGACATTTGGAAAGAATATTTCGGTTTGGTTTAATGTTGCCCACGACAAGAGGAATTTCTCATCTCGTTTCTAAAACAAACAAAATAACATGAGAATTAACATTTTACATTCGAGACGGGACAAGGCTAACTCAAAAGTTTCGTCTCTCTTTGGAGATGAGAATCGAGACGAGACGAAAAGTATCGTAAACATTTCCCGTCTTGTCTCGATTCTCGAAATAGTGTATGTCCATTCTTTAAGTAACAATTGCTCTGTAGACTGAATCTCATAGGCTATTTCGTTACATTGTATTTCAGAGCTCATTGAATTATGCTCTGTGTAGGTATTTTTGTAGCAAATCTTTTATATTTACCTCTGCATATCCTAAAAATTAGTTTATTATATGCCTTACTGTTGCGTGATATTCAGTTATATTTATTACAGTTATTTTCCTTAAAATATACAGTAGAATACATCCTACATGAAACTTCAATCTAACGTTCTAGTTTAAAATGTTGGTAGCAGCAGGTGTGTCTTGAAGGTACGGAACCCTTTCCCCGAAATCTACTTTTAAGTAAGTTTTACCAAATTTCAGGGCAAGTTTAAAACTTTTATTATTATTATTATTATTATTATTATTATTATTATTATTATTATTATTATTATTATTATTATTATATCAACACCGTGTATAATCTTTAAAAGATATACAGTTTGTATCTGAATAGTAAAAGCTAATTGACTGTCGATCTCGGTCGTCGAGAAGTCTTCAGGAGGGAAGGACATCGGTCACGTTCTGGGTTTGAGTTCCGAAGGGGCAAGTATTCGGGCTCGAGTCAAAAATTCTTAAAAGTTATAGGCTTCAGCCAAACATGTTCAAAACAGCTGGGACCGAGTTTAGGCTTCTCAACGGGTCGAGCGGCTCGGCTCACAGCTCCTTCACTTTTGAACCGAACCGAGAAGTGAGCCGAGCCAACAGCTCACCCAACCGAGCCGATTTGAGCCATCGGCTTAGTTGAGCTGAGTCGAAACGTGCCGATGGACTAGTTTCAACTCAGCTGGCTCGAACCGGTTCATATGAGGCGAGTAGGTGACCCATCCCAACCGAGAAAGCTCGAGCCATCGGCTCAATTAAGCTGAGTCGATGGCTCGTTCCAACTGAGCCGGCTCGGGTCATGGGCTCATCCCAACCGAGCCGACTCGAGCTGTTCGCTCAGTTGATACGAGCCGAGCCGGTTGATATCAATACCCGGGTTGGTCTTCTGCTTGGGCTCAAGAATTCGACCGTGCAGGTTTCAGCCTTGATTTTAAGGGGATACGGACAAAATCTCGCGGCCGAAATTTCGCCGCCCAAAACCTCGCGGGACAAAATCTCGCCGGGCCAAAACCTCGCGTGGCCAAAACCTCGCCGCCCAAATGTTTGCGGGAGAAAATCTCGGCGGGCCAAAACCTCGCCACCCAAAACATCGCGCGGCCAAAACCTCGCCGCGAATGAAACTTTTCTTTAACATTTACCCAATGAGTTTCTTAATATGCAATTCCACATTACAAATAATGATAATAATAATAATAAGAAGAAGAAGAAGAAGAAGATACAAAACATCGTGTGCGTAGGCTTTCTCGGGTTATTCCCGTTTCCTCCCACTTTCTTTATTCGATCATTTCCTTCATCCTGGTTATCTACGTCTCCTTTAACCTACAGGACATAATCAAAGGACGTCGTAAAAACTCATATATTATATCATACTTTCATAAATATTATTAGATTTTTGTTAAAATTTTAAGTTTTCAAAGTTGTTCAAAGGATATTCCAAAGTTCACGAAACTAACCCCGTTAGTTGTCATTACTTTCCTTATGCAGACTTTCTTTCCCTATAACCAGTTTAAAAACATCCTGTCGCCCTACCTTCACATTGAAATCCTCTAATACAGAAATAGAATTTTCATATGGTATCGCGGGACTTGGCCAAATACCCGTGATACTTCTTCTGAAACAGCGTCTTTTATACCGTCATTCTTATCATTTGTTGGAACATTTACATTTTGGTCAGGCGAGATTTTGGGTATGGTGATATTTTGGGGCGCGAGGTTTTGGAAGACGAGGTTTTGGCCCGGCGAGATTTTGGGCCGCGAGGTTTTGGGCGGCTAGGTTTTGGCCAGGGGGGGGGGGTTGGCCCGGCGAGATTTTGTCTCGCGAGGTTTTGGGCGGCGAGGTTTTGGCCAGGAGAGGTTTCGGACCGGCGAGATTTTGGGCCGCGAGGTTCTGGGAGGCGAGGTTTTGGTCCGCGAGGTTGTCGCCGCGAGGTTCTGGCCGCGAGGTTTTGTACCCAAACCGATTTTAAGAACTACAGTATATACTTATATTGGTGATTACTACATTTGAGGCTGTCTCGTAATAATAATAAAAAAAACTATTGTCTTCTCGTTATCTAGACGAGACGAGATACACTAAAATTGCTCCACGAGATGCACTAAAAATACGACACGAGACGCACTCCTGTCGTGAGCAACACTAAAAGTATTCCACATTAGTGCTTACATTTCTTATGGCTTTCGCTTTCCAGTCTAATCAGGCCATTATTTCAAAACGAGTTAAAACGAGCTGAACGAGCGAGCGAGTCTCCGTTTACCTGCTGTTTCTAGATTTCTCTTTCAGTGTCGTCCTTTATTTACACCTTGCACTATTCTTATTCCCAGCTTGTAAACCGCTTCCATGTCTTATTTAGCTTAGGCTTTTCTCCTTACCTTGACTACACATGTGATTGATTTAATTCTCACTTTCCGCACAGGATCGATGAAAAAATTTTATTATTATTATTATTATTATTATTATTATTATTATTATTATTATTATTATTATTATTATTATTATTATTATTATTATTATTATTATACTATTGAACTTGCACGGCGAAATTACTGTATAAAACGAGTAGTGAAAGTGCGGAAAGTGAGAATCGGCTCGGTTGGGTGAGCTGTTGGCTCGGCTCACTTCTCGGTTCGGTTCGATAGTGAATGAGCTGTGAGCCGAGCCGCTCGAGCCGTTGAGAAGCCTTAACCCGATCCCAGCTGTTTTGAACAGGTTTGGCTGAAGCCTATAACTTTTAAGAATTTTTGGCTCGAGCCCGAATACTTGCCCCTTCGGAACTCAAACCCAGAACGTGACCGATGTCCTTCCCTCCTGAAGACTTCTCGACGACCGAGATCGACAGTCAATTAGCTTTTACTATTCAGATACAAACTGTATATCTTTTAAAGATTATACACGGTGTTGATATAATAATAATAATAATAATAATAATAATAATAATAATAATAATAATAATAATAATAATAATAATAATAATAATAAAAGTTTTAAACTTGCCCTGAAATTTGGTAAAACTTACTTAAAAGTAGATTTCGGGGAAAGGGTTCCGTACCTTCAAGACACACCTGCTGCTACCAACATTTTAAACTAGAACGTTAGATTGAAGTTTCATGTAGGATGTATTCTACTGTATATTTTAAGGAAAATAACTGTAATAAATATAACTGAATATCACGCAACAGTAAGGCATATAATAAACTAATTTTTAGGATATGCAGAGGTAAATATAAAAGATTTGCTACAAAAGTACCTACACAGAGCATAATTCAATGAGCTCTGAAATACAATGTAACGAAATAGCCTATGAGATTCAGTCTACAGAGCAATTGTTACATAAAGAATGGACATACACTATTTCGAGAATCGAGACAAGACGGGAAATGTTTACGATACTTTTCGTCTCGTCTCGATTCTCATCTCCAAAGAGAGACGAAACTTTTGAGTTAGCCTTGTCCCGTCTCGAATGTAAAATGTTAATTCTCATGTTATTTTGTTTGTTTTAGAAACGAGATGAGAAATTCCTCTTGTCGTGGGCAACATTAAACCAAACCGAAATATTCTTTCCAAATGTCACTTGTAATGGTATGACCTGAGCGATAATTAGCTCCTACCTTTTAATCTTCTACGAGATAATAATAATTATTATTAGTTTATTATTAGTTTATTATTATTACTATTATTATTCCTGAAGATTTGATAGTTCAAGTATTCAAACATCCGAGTATTCAAATATCTGAATATAATAAAACGTATGTTATCGCCGATCAATCGCCATAAAAAATCCTAAAATAAAAAAAAATAAAATACAACGTGCATTCGCACAAGCACCTTGACCACTGAACCGCGATTGCTACGCGGTAAATGGTTCGTTTTTTGTCTGGTTACGTTAGGTTTCTTTGTCTCCACTTGCAAACTTGTATGTTATATTTCTTCGATTCAAAATGTCTTTCATATTTCTTTTATTATGTCGGCAAAGTTTACATTAATAACTTGAGTTTTTTCTTAAACCGTTGGTTCACAAGTTTGTTTTTTCTCCACACGAAACTACAAATATGACAGAATGAATTCTCATACTCTCTATTTCTTTCAAAGCAGTCGCCATTACCTGGTCAAAGACTTATTTCCGCCACGATTCATATTAACCAAAATAAATTCATTATTCGGAAGCGGAACTTTCACTTTCCGGATTTCGGAAAATTATGGAATTCAGTTAAACTCCCTAATTCAGAAGAATTTCGGAACTCGGGAAGAATCCGGAATTTAGAAAATTCAGGAATTGAGAAAAACTCCGGATTTCGAAAAAAAATCCGGATTGTTCCGAATTCCGGAATGTTAACGAAATCAGAAGTTTCTAAATTCCGGGTTTTTCCGAATTCCGGAATTAATCCAAAATTGGAATTTTCCGAATTCCGGAATTTCTCCGGTTTTACTTTCGGGAGTCCGAAAAGTAATAATTCCGGAATTGGCTATCCCTAGTTTATACACAACCTTTCAGAACACTAAGCTAGTAGCTGTCTACAAACAAACAAGTAATGCAAAGCATTTTGTATCCTGCAATACGTCATGTATTAAAATCCGACAGCAGTTTCAGTATCTAACCAGAAATTGCATGTATCTAACTACTGGAAGCTGAGATATGAAGAATTGTATTGTGTCTTATCTTTTTGTGTCTTATACAACCCTGCAAACCACTGAATATCTAAACGGCTTTCGTTAAATCCAAGTTGTAGTACTCACAGTTACATCCATTTGTATCTATATGATCGTGTTATTAAAGCTTACTATACGATAGCGTTAGTAAGTCTTTCTCAGCTCTCCCGTAAAGTTGTGATACGATCTACTACAGAATAAAGAACCAATTATCAATTTAACCAAGTTGTTGTATTACTACACATCTGCTTCCGCCTCTGTCAACACTGGTCGCTCTCGTTGACGCGACATATTTGCTTTTCTATACCCCTTTCTTCGTTTACTGAACTAAACAATAACTATTCTGAAATATACTACTGCGCATGCCTCTTAGATAAATATTTCTGATGCCAATAGTTTACCTTTTGTCCAAGGAATGTTCTTTTTTTTTATTCCCAGCATGACCTTTTTATTACATTATATGAAGAGCATGTAGGTCTAAATACCTCATGTATTACATAGAATGTAGGTTTAACTCTTCCAGCAAAGAAGAAACATGTGATCATAGTATACAACCCACAGAAGTGATAGCTGGCAATACAGTGGTCGTAATCCCTAACGACACAGAGAACGAGCAGTGGCCTCCCCGCTGGTCTAGTGGCTAGCACGTGCGGCTTTGGTGTATGGTGTCCCGGGTTCGATTCCCGGCGGGAGAGCATCTATGACTTTTTAACTGCTCTCGATGTTTCTCTGTTCGTGTCCCTGTCGTCATAAGTTATTAGAAAATGCAAGTTAAACGAGTGAAGCAAGTAAAATTAGCAATAAGTAAGTTACTGAAACACGTTCGGTGAGTCAGTTAAAAAAAAAAGTGGACCAAGCACTGGCTTGTCCCGCCGTCCATGTGAGTTCGAATCTATCTCGGCTTGATATTTTATCCATTTGAGAGAAAGTATTATTTCTTTTCCCTACAGGCACTCACTCTCTTCGTATTTTTCGCTGTCGTTCACAGTTAAAGTAACTGACTATTCTTATTCTTTCTACGAATGATGGATCTTCTCTTTGGCTTCATGTCAAACATGCACACGTAATGAAAAGACGCTGTCGATAATAATAATAATAATACTGTAATATGAAATATTACTAGCTAACTCATGTGCGTATTTCGACAATATACTTTTATATTATTATATGGAAATAAGTATGGCTGGCTGGTGCCCCCCCTAATTTTTTTCGATGCGCCTTATGGATCCACGGTGTCCAACGTTGGTCCCATCTCACTATCACCTCCTGTTCTCTCGATATAAGTTATTGACATTTTGCCTAAAGAGGGCTCTGCCGTGGCCCCATGACTACCCATGACAATGACTCTTCGTTCATTTTTCATTGAAATCGCATATTTTTCTGAGTACTATGAGTGCATACTGTCCAACGTTGCTCCCATCACTATAGCTTACAACTTCCCGTTCTCTCGATATAAATTGCTAATATTTTGTTTGTAAGGGAGATATGGCGTTACAATCATTACGTTTGAAGAAGAATTGAGGAAGATATTGCCTTGCCACAAACAGCACCTATTATTATTATTATTATTATTATTATTATTATTATTATTATTATTATTATTATTATTATTATTATTATTATTATTATTATTATTCTAATAATCATCTTGTTCCGATAGGAAAATAACCTCCCTCCTGCAAAAAAAAAAAAACAAACAAAAAAAGCCTGACTGTAGCGAAAGGGCGTGAACCTTCTTTAGGCGATTAATCGGGTCCAATATTTCAATAAGTCTTTGCACACAAATATTTCAGTAAAAGAGAAAAAGTTATTCAAACTTTCTGAATACCTATTCATGGGCGAAATTTGGTTCCCTTGGAAGTTTTTAAGAGTTTGAACATTTTCATCTGATTATTCTGGTTAACGAACTCATCAAGATATTTCAACATTTAATGTTTGTGCCAATTTTCGTCTCAATCCGCTGAAAATTAGGGTGGTTATGGCATTCACAAATAGCGTTATATATATACAGATAGATAGTTAAATAGACACACAGAGGGAGAGAGAGAAAAAGTGTTTTGCTCTCTTCTCGCACCTGTGGTGCGTCAGAGCTAAACCGAGCCCCTTTGCAAAACGTATTGACCATCCTAACCTAAACACAAGCTTCTTTCTTGCTAACGTAGAAACGTGGTTGGGAGGTGTAAGGCATGTAGATTGTATTTTTAATAACGATGAGTATGGATTCGAACACTCCACTTCCATGTTTTTCTTTTTTACTTTTTGCAGCTACATCGGAACGTTTAATTTTTATTCTTTACTAATTGCAAATGGCGTTTACATTCAAAATATGAGGAATTTTGGTGGCACTTGTTCGGATATTCTTCTCTTTCCAAATGAAGAAAAGAATAAAAGCAATACCCAAAGACAAAAAGTATTATCAGTACTAAACATTACCAATAATAATTGCTACGAAAGACTAAATACGACCTCTTTTACCATCTCTCATGAGCTTTATGTATTATTAACAAAATTTTTTTAAAATGTCCATGACGGGGATTCGAACTGCCGTCCTTTGCATTTGTAAGCCAGCACCTTAACCACTACACCAAGATCATGGCGTGGTGAATGTTTAGTTGTCGGCGTATTTGTTGTATTTGTGTTTTATGTTCCCACTTCGACAATTTTTACTCTTTTTTTCTAAGCTTAACAGCTGTTTCTGGCTTTCTCTTTTGGTGTCGTCCTTTATTTACACTATGCACTATTCGTATTCACAGCTTGTGCCCTTCTGCAATGTCTTATTCAGATTAAACTTTTCTTTTTGCCCCTCAGTAAACATTTGATTGATTTAATTCTCATACTCTCCACGGATGAAGCGCAGGAATGCCAGACTCGAAAAATAGATGTACATTTACTTTCCTGACAGATAATACAATGTCGATGTATGGTACGAAGGACTCAACGCTGCCTTCCAATTTTATGGGTGCTTTTGGCAATCATATGAAATTTGTTACACTTCCAACCGTGACGTCATACTGCACGACGCTCACGACTCGTACAATACGATGGATAAACTTTAGGAACAAACCATGGCGCGCAGTAGGTTCTTTAAATATTTCGGTATAAACTTATACGGAATATCGGAATGTTCTTGGGACAACAAGGTAAAGACGGTTAAAATGTACAATAGTTTATTCATGAACGCTGTACAAATCTTCCTGCAACCTGGCAATATTTTCTTATTCCTAAAAGTTGCTACAATGACGGCCGTATGGACGTTTCTCATTCTTACGTCAATTGTACGAGTATTGAACGTATCTTCTACGTCGATGTAACTAGTCTTTACCTCTGGGTTACGACACGTATAACTATGCGTGTTAAATCACCTAAGATACATACGGGGCAGGACTTTCCAGATTTGGCAAGTATTCATGGTGTAGTGAAATGCACCCCCAATAGACCTATATTTTCTAATCCTTACATATGTTGCGGGAGGCCGATTACTCTTCGGTCTTTGCCGTACATGTTGTCACAATTATCGCTTTCACACTTTACTACAACCATAATTCGCAATAAAGCAAAAAAAGAAATTCTTTGATTGGATTATTTAAAGTGCGAGTGACTTCAGCCGAAGCAGTACCTCTCAGCTGCACCTGTAAACCCCCACAAAAATAAACTCTTCCGCCTCTTCCATTTAACATTACCCGTTTCTTTCAAACACTGATTGAATTATTCAGGTAGAAATAAAATTTTATTTTCAATTCAAGACTTTTAATAATTATTGAGATTTCTATATACAAAAATTCCAATCAAAACTTTTCGTTGAAAATTAACTAAATATATCTCTTGAATTTAATAAATTAAGGAAATTATCACAGATTAAAAAAAAATGGAAAATGGTCGTAACTCTGGATTGAAGCAAGCTTAATATCATCAAATCTTTAATTACAATAGCTTCTTGAAAAACACTACAGACTGCTCTAGAAGGAATAAAGTATAATTTTTTGTGAGTCCAATTTTAATTCTTCGTAATCTATAATTTTAATCACCCGGAAAATGAGATTGATGATTTGACTCTAATCGGTTTTAGTTTATTTTAATTTATATTTTACTTATTTCAACCAGACAGCAATCTATTACGTTTATTTTTATGAATACTATTAACGCAATTGGGTAATGAGTGAGATGAAATTCTACCAAAACTTACTCTACCACTACTCTACTCAACCGTAACCAGTAATATTAAATACTCTGTAATACTCACCAGATTCAAATATCTAATATAAAAACATTCTTACGCCTTTATCCAGAGACTCCACATCACCACCATGGATTGGAATTTGACTTTCTCTACTTAAAAACCAACTGCCATACAAAAATGAATGAGTCCCAATTTTCCCCAACAGAATATTAATTGCAAAATTTCACGATTTAATTACAAGCTCATTCTAGAGTCAGAAAGTTAATTGGATTTAAAAAAAAATATTTGAAACTTTAAGCTAGGAATTATAGCTACAATTCAGAGCTCTCCCTTTATAATTTACTTCAAACTTCCGGATTTTAATTACTGAATTTTACCGCAATAGAATATTATACACTTTAAATTCAGGTATTAATTCAAACCATTTTATAAAGATCAATTAATTCTTGAAATTATAAGTTTTATAACCGGCATTAGACTGAGTATTACTACAATAATTCAACACAATTTTATCAATTCTAAACAAAATTACTGCTGTTTAAAGTTAAATTTATGATAGTCAAACAGGTTATCTACTGTAGTTAGTTAAGTGACAAAGCGACATAACTATCTGTTTTAACCGAATTTTACAAGCTTGTTTTAGTTTGGTCAAAGGGTCTGAACTCCCCTCCCGAGTACTCCAATTAGGCACAATTCTCCTACATAAATTAAATTACCAGCTAATTTTAGTGTATTTAACTCACATATTAAACGGATATTCACTACTAAATTTTTATTCCTATCTTTTTTTTTAAACTACTAATGTAGTAAGAACATTGAATCACAGTCGTTTTTTTTACTTTCAGTCACGAATTATTTAAGCTAGGAAACTAACCCATCTGATTTAAGCATATTAAAGACAATTAACCTCCGATTTAGTATCAAAATTAATATTATAGATTCCGTAATAGAAACTTTTTAACTCATAAAGTCAAATCCCTTTAAACTCAATATCACACAATTCGCACTAGAGGCACAAATGCAGCCGAGAAGACAACTTCACTGCTATGTTTTTTCCATGCGTAATGACTCAGCCGTCGCTCGCTCGCATGAACGAAGCCTGGTAGGGAGGGAAGACTCCGCCCACCCACCAAGGCCAGATCAGCGCAACCGACACTATGTCATCACGCGTACACCTCATTGCCTCCAGAGCAGTTGTTTACAAAACACCTTTACTTCGAAGAACAACTCAGCAAAAGAAGCTATTTTCACAATCTTAAAAAGTAAAAAAAAAGAATATTTTTAAATTTTCATTTAAACGACCATTTCAATGTAACTTGAATGTCCTTAGATTTTTCATTATTTTCCATTTCTGTCTCTTTTATTATTTTAAGTCCATGATTTATTGCATTTCATTTTCTTTCTTTTTTTATTTTTTTTTATTTTTTTTTTCACTTGGAACGTGCACACGTTACAAATCTCGAAGCCTCAGAAAATATAAAAATTCACATAAAAATTTTTATATTCTATATTCCATTCTTTAAGTCCTTTTCCGGAGAGATTTCCACATCACAGATGTAATTCGCTGCAGCTTTTTTTGTCCTGGAAATCTTCGCCAATCTCCACCATAACAAACATGGATCATGCCTCAATACCAACTTCTTACATTTTACCGATTTGGACAACTTTACTATGATAAACCCTCTAGTGAAACCTGAAATATACAAAAGCTATCACATCTTATATAAAACAGCAATTCTTCCTGAAATGAAGAGTTCCATTTAGATTGTTCATTTACATAATTGAATTGCAAGAGTCCTTACATTAGAAACGATAATGTTACAATGACAATGAAAAATGAACATGATAGCGTAACTTAACCTAATATTTAACCTAACTTAACCTATCCCTAAACTAATTCTAATACTACCTTACCAGTAATTCTTGCTAATTCAACTATCCTTCAATGATATGGTTTTGAAGTGTCCAAATTCAGTTTCATATTACAATTCAAATTAATTTAAACAACTTATACATTCCTACGCTCCCAATATTTTTTAATATCTGTTACATGTGCTCTTTTCACATTTTGCTCATTTCCTACTTCTTCTAATAACACAGAGTTATAAGTCAAAAATTTAACTATAGTGAAAGGACCAATCCACGTATAACATAAACTTTTAGTTATTTTATCCTTCAGTGATGATTTTTCATGATTTTTTTTCAAAACTTTATCTCCTAATTGTAAATTTACTTCCCTTCTTTGATTTTCAAATAATTTTTTTCTTTTTTCCCAATAATTTTTCATGTTAAGCATGGCTCTTTTCCATAACTCTTCAGACTTTTCTCCTTGCAAATCAGCATTACAAATTTGCCATTTTATTTCCAACGGACTATTTAAAGATCTACCTAAATACAATTCTGAAGGGACTGATCTCATTCCCTCGTGCTGAGATAGATTCAAATTAAATTGCAACTCTTTTATAGCCGAACTCCACTTATTTTGCTGTTCTGCAAAGTAGGATTTAAGCCCGTATTTCAACGTTTTGATATATCTTTCAGCTACGTTTGCTTCAGGGTGATATGGGCTTAATTTAATATGTTTAGCCCCAACACTGAACAAAAATTTCCTAAAGTAATCAGAGGAGAATACAGAAGCGTTATCACTCGACAAACTTTCAATAAATCCAAATTTAGTAAAAAGATCATATAATTTATCACAAATATTCTTAGAAGATAAACGTCTCAGCTTCTCAAGCATACAAAAACGAGTTGCATTAACTACAACTATTAGTACATATGAAAAACCATCACTCACCGGTAAGGGCCCTATGATATCCACCATCCAATTAGCATTAGGTCTCTCGACTACCTGCGATCCTAATCTACCCATTTTCCTCTGATTTGAGGGTTTGGCCTTTTGACACTCAGGGCAGCCTTTGACATACTCTTTCACGTAGTCAACTAGCCCTTCCCATGTAAACTTTTTCATTATTTTATGCAAAGTTCTATAAATTCCCGAGTGTCCACCTGTTAGATATTCAAGGTGATAATACTCCACTATGTTCTTCCTTAGATCTTTAGGGACAACAATTTTTAATTCATTTACCCTGGCCTTAGTTCTTTTTAACAAAAATCCCTTTTTTATTTCAAAATTCGGAATTTCTCTACCTTCTTCAATTTGATCTATTATATTCTTAAGTTCAGGATCCTTTCTTTGCAATTCTACCAATGGTTCACTAATAAAAGGCAATTTCCATAAATTCACCATAACAAGATGTTCCTTATTTTCCCTATCACTAAGATCGCATTTAATTTCATAATTCATAACATCATAGGTCCTAGAAAGGAAATCAGCTATTTTATTATCAGTAGTTCTAATATGATGGATTTTAAAGCTAAACTGAGATAACTGTTCTATTAATGAGCCATATTTAAGAAGCCTTCTAGAATTATTAATAACCCAAGTAAGCGCTCGGTTATCAGTGTATATGTCAAATTCCTTAAATAAATAATGTTTAAACCTAACAATGGTTTTAACCAAGCTCAAAAACTCTATTTCATAAATAGATCTGTGACGATCTGCTTCACTTAATTTCCGGGAATAAAACCCAACAGGTCTGATCTCTCCTGTCTCATCAATTTGTGACACTACCCCTCCAAGACCGACACTAGACCCATCTACATGGACTAAGAACCGCTTATTTAGGTCTGGTGTTTTTAATATCACATGTTCACTAAACATTTTCTTAATTTCCTCAAAGGCCTTATTTTGCTCCTCACCCCATTCAAATTTTTTTGTTGTAGATCTCAGTTCAGAAATCGGAGCAATTAATTCTTGAAAACCTGGTATGAAACGAGCATAAAAATTTAACATTCCGCAAAATTTTTGAACAGCCTTCCTAGTTTTGGGAGGTGGAAGTTTTTTAATAGCTTCAACTCTTTTAGAATCCATACAGACATTATCCTTATCAACTATAAACCCCAGATACTTAATTCTCTTTTTAAAAAAGAAAGACTTATCTGGAGAAATAGTAAGACCATTTTCCCTAAGTCTCTACAACACCATTCTTATAGCTCTCTCATGCTCCTTACGAGTTTTATTTGCTATCAATATGTCATCAAAATAACAAAATACCCCATACTGTTCAAGATCTCCTAGCACCTCCTTCATGCATTTAGCTAAAATGCTTGAACCTATCTTAATACCAGCTGGTAATTTTTTATATTGATAAATACCTATAGGGGTCACTATAGTGGTTAATTCTCTACTTTTTTCGTCCACCTGCAACTGGAAATAAGCTTTCTTTAAATCAAAGGAGCTTATAAAAGGGCATCCAGATAAATTACCTATGCACTCTTCCATATGTGGAGTCGGAAAAACATAGTCAGCCAACAAACTATTTAATTTTACATAATTCGCTACAAGCCTATATGAACCATCCTTGTTCTTAACTATAAAACAAGAACTCCCATAACTAGAATGATCACATTCAACTAAAACATCTTGTTCAACTAAATCCTTAATAACATCTTCAAAAATTTTTCTCTTTTCTCTAGGAATTGGAAACGGTTTATCATTAAAGTATTTCTGTTCTCTAAGATACAAGTGACATTTATAATTCTTTAAGCATCCAACCCGATTATTAATCACATCTTTATACTCCTCCTTTATCGATCTAACAAAAGACTCCGAGTCAGGATCCAACCAATAATCATCATTATCCATAACTTCCAAATTTTCTTCCTTTTTCTTCATATCCTTGTTTTCAATACCTTCGGATTGAATTTCTTCACCTTGGATAACTATATCACTTGAACTATCCATCCCTAACTGTCTTTTCAAATTCTGAAACCTTCGTCCAAACTCTTCTTCAAATGACTCAGTCCAATTATTATCGGATTCATTACACGGATCTTCACGCTTGATCTCATCCTTTCTATTACGGTCCCCAGTCTTACCACAAACTTCCGAAATATCATTGGAATTTAAATTTGAATTAAGTCCGCCACACTGATCAATAGAATTACGAGTTTGTTCTGTTAAAATATATTCATTAATTCCCGATGAGTATTGCTCTTCCTCTTCCCAAAAAATATCGCACTGCAAACCAACCTCCCTAGTTTCAGCTAACAATTTACACTGTACTGCTGCATCAATCAATTCAGGACTGCCATGAACATACACTGCCTGTTTAGATGGTAAGTTTTTAAAGTCTGACGCAAGCGGCGATGTCCCAGATATTCCTTCACACCCAGTACCTTTATTTGATGACGAGGTATCGTGATTATCAATCAAATAAATCCACACCGGATTAACAACCTGTTCATTGCCTGATGACAACTCAACCTTAGATTTATTAATAATTTCTCGAACCACCTCATTACTCCGCAAGGGAACATACCTCTTCAATTCAAGAAATCTCAGCATATGGTTACCAATGTCCAAGACAGCCTTCGAACGTTGTAAAAATGGAGTGCCTAAAATAATGTCACATGGTAGACCACTAACCACCACCAGATCAATTTCGAATTTAAGACCTCCCATTCGTAACGGCATAGTAACTTCCATAGGTTGGGATACACTTTGACCCATCATAGAATTAAATTTGACTGGTTCAATGTCTTTCCGCTTAATTATAAAGTTTCCTAATTTATTAACCAAGTCTGAGGACACCAAACACAAACTAGCCCCACTGTCGACACAAACAGCAACTAAATTACGTCCAATATCACCCAATACAAAAGCTGCTGAGGCATTCGAATCACTTGAAGGAATTTTCAAAGTCCGACCACCGATTGAACCACTAACCGGATCTTTCGAAGATCGATAATTATTTCCACCATTACTAACACGCTTTTCATTACCATTATAATGTTTATCCAGTGTATTATTCACATACTTGAAGTCTTTATTTCCCCTTTCAGAAAAATATTTTTTCCCAACTGTATCATGCCTTCCAAAATTCTTACCATCATTACCAAAACACGTATTATTCTTTCCCTCATGCTTAACAGCATTAATATTATTACAATTGCTGGGATTATATTTAGATCTACCATTATATGTAGCCTTAGAATTTCTGGACATAGTGGGTTGAAAATTAATAGCAGCAAAAGGTCTAGCATTTTTATTTTTAATAGCACTAAGCTCAGCAAATTCCTTTTTAGATGCCTTATACCGATCGAAATTATCAACTAATTGTCTCATTTCTTCAATTGATCTCGGCATCATGTATCCAAAACACTTGAACCTATACTCCGGGTTCATACCATGACATAAAATTTGAATAATTTCCGTTTCAGAATGTCCTACTTCTAAAACCTTAGCAGCATTAAACACTCTATCAATATAATCCAATATGCCTTCATTTGCTTGCATTATCTTATAAATTCGGGTATTCACAAAATGACTACGTAATATCATAGAAATAAACTTGAAAACCAGACGATGTCTTAATTCAATCCAAGACAGTTGACTACCAATGCCATGCATAATTTCTGTATATAAGCGACCAGTAGTTTTAACTGAAACAGCATATAGCAGCATTCTCAACGGAAAATTATAATGAAAAATGAGATCATTAATCGTTAATAAAAGTTCGAAAACTTGAAAACCATTTGAGCCGTCAATGACGCTGAAACGAGCCAGTCTTTTATCAACAATTTTACTTATTTGATTAAAAATGTACTTATCTATATACATATTCATTGATTCAGAAGAGTTTCCAACCCTAACATTATTTTGATAATCATTTACTTGATTACAATTTAAACATCTTAACTGAGATGTTTTCTTAGTTTCACCTAAATTTCCATATTTACCTTTAATATCATATTTTTTCTTCAAATTATTTTCCATCCCAGAATCAATTTCGTTCTGATGACCCAAAAGATTAGAATATGTTAAAGGGCTACCTGCTATATTTCGCACACCTTCTTTATTACATGCCAAACAAGGACAAGTTTCGGCTTTTTCCCCTTTTATTTTCAAAGTTTCAGCTTCATTCAAATTTCCGGACCAAAATTCTAAGTACGGATTAACTGACCCCATATTATTCATATTTGGCATTCGATTCAAAAATTCCCTAGGACTATTACGTTGTTCCAGCTTACTAGCTTCGGTTTTCTCAAGTTTTACCTTATCACACACAAAAGAATCTGGCATCCTATTTCCTGACTTAGCAACACTTACCACCTTACTAGGCTCATTCAAGTCTATTCTAGATCTTAATTCTGTATCGTTAATTTTGGAATCAGATAAAGCAACCGATATTTCTTGAACATCTCTAGGTTCAATTTTATTTGGTCTTTGCTTAAGTTTTTCTACAAAGTTAGGTTGAACTAAATATTTACGATCTTCAGACGTACCATGACGAATAGTATTTAAATTTCCTAAAATTGCATCATTATTATCCTCATGAATCCTTAACTCCGAAAATTTCATGCTTCTGAATTCACTTATACCAGTTGGTCTATCACTAGTTACACCAGAAGTCGCTCCTCTCGTTTGATCTCGTACAGTACTCGGATATACCAATTCATACGAAGTTTCCGCCATATTTCGCCAAAACCCTTCGCTTTCATTAAATTCTAAAGGATTCAATGCGCTACTACTAGAACTTGATGATGATTCTACCCTATAAGCATTAATTCGTGCTATCACTTCATCGTCAGGTAATTGTCTTAAACGTGGATCATTAATATCTCTTATTTCAACCACCGAATATTCAGGAATATCTTCTAGACTCATATAAGCCGTACCTTCCGATAAATCTGAGTATGACATGTTGATCGCAAAAGGCAAATATAACAAACAAATATAGAAATTATACAAAATAAAGTTCATTGAAATATGACAAATTTAAGAAATCTACACCAGAACCACTACTATATGATCTACTCTCAAAAGTAAACAACCCACTACACATCCAAATTCTTATAATTCATATAAACAATGCATAAATACACATAAATTACAAATCATAAGTTTCCAAAAGGTTTGTGAAAATTCTTTATTAAACAATTTATTCATTCGATGTCGGATAGCATTAGCTGAATGGTGTCACTCAACAACAACCTTTAAATAATCCAATTGTATCTTAATACGATTACGATATTATGAAATCTGAATTTGGGCGTTTTTTTTAGAATGCACGCACTCACTCAGGATCGTACGCTAATACTCCAAAACCATTCATTAAAGTTTTCCGCAAATTAAATCTAATTTCTTCACTTTCAGGATTTAAGTCAATTTCACACTGACTACTCAATTTATTACAGCTGATCTGTGTAACTGAATAGCATTACTATTAACCTATTAGAATACTCAAATAATCAAAGTTGCATTTAAATAGCTTTAATAACACCTCAAACTCAAGTTCGAATAACATTGACCTAAACATGTATTAAATGCAACCTATAAACGATGTCAATCCTCATTTATACTAGTCGAATACAAACATTATTTTATTTTTTCTTTCTAAGGACATCCAACATTACAGAACAAAACCGAATATTATAATTACGTTACTTGAGAAATTTAAATTTACTAAATTCTTGAAAACAAATATACTAATTTCAACCAGCATTTAATTCTCTAAACTCCCCGTCCAATTAATAATTCCTTCAACAAAAATATTAAGGGAGTGATTACGCATGGAAAAAACTTTTTGTCACAATTATCGCTATCACACTTTACTACAACCATAATTCGCAATAAAGCAAAAAAAGAAATTCTTTGGTTGGATTATTTAAAGTGCGAGTGACTTCAGCCGAAGCAGTACCTCTCAGCTGCACCTGTAAACCCCCACAAAAATAAACTCTTCCGCCTCTTCCATTTAACATTACCCGTTTCTTTCAAACACTGATTGAATTATTCAGGTAGAAATAAAATTTTATTTTCAATTCAAGACTTTTAATAATTATTGAGATTTCTATATACAAAAATTCCAATCAAAACTTTTCGTTGAAAATTAACTAAATATATCTCTTGAATTTAATAAATTAAGGGAATTATCACAGATTAAAAAAAATGGAAAATGGTCGTAACTCTGGATTGAAGCAAGCTTAATATCATCAAATCTTTAATTACAATAGCTTCTTGAAAAACACTACAGACTGCTCTAGAAGGAATAAAGTATAATTTTTTGTGAGTCCAATTTTAATTCTTCGTAATCTATAATTTTAATCACCCGGAAAATGAGATTGATGATTTGACTCTAATCGGTTTTAGTTTATTTTAATTTATATTTTACTTATTTCAACCAGACAGCAATCTATTACGTTTATTTTTATGAATACTATTAACGCAATTGGGTAATGAGTGAGATGAAATTCTACCAAAACTTACTCTACCACTACTCTACTCAACCGTAACCAGTAATATTAAATACTCTGTAATACTCACCAGATTCAAATATCTAATATAAAAACATTCTTACGCCTTTATCCAGAGACTCCACATCACCACCATGGATTGGAATTTGACTTTCTCTACTTAAAAACCAACTGCCATACAAAAATGAATGAGTCCCAATTTTCCCCAACAGAATATTAATTGCAAAATTTCACGATTTAATTACAAGCTCATTCTAGAGTCAGAAAGTTAATTGGATTTAAAAAAAATATTTGAAACTTTAAGCTAGGAATTATAGCTACAATTCAGAGCTCTCCCTTTATAATTTACTTCAAACTTCCGGATTTTAATTACTGAATTTTACCGCAATAGAATATTATACACTTTAAATTCAGGTATTAATTCAAACCATTTTATAAAGATCAATTAATTCTTGAAATTATAAGTTTTATAACCGGCATTAGACTGAGTATTACTACAATAATTCAACACAATTTTATCAATTCTAAACAAAATTACTGCTGTTTAAAGTTAAATTTATGATAGTCAAACAGGTTATCTACTGTAGTTAGTTAAGTGACAAAGCGACATAACTATCTGTTTTAACCGAATTTTACAAGCTTGTTTTAGTTTGGTCAAAGGGTCTGAACTCCCCTCCCGAGTACTCCAATTAGGCACAATTCTCCTACATAAATTAAATTACCAGCTAATTTTAGTGTATTTAACTCACATATTAAACGGATATTCACTACTAAATTTTTATTCCTATCTTTTTTTTAAACCTACTAATGTAGTAAGAACATTGAATCACAGTCGTTTTTTTTTTACTTTCAGTCACGAATTATTTAAGCTAGGAAACTAACCCATCTGATTTAAGCATATTAAAGACAATTAACCTCCGATTTAGTATCAAAATTAATATTATAGATTCCGTAATAGAAACTTTTTAACTCATAAAGTCAAATCCCTTTAAACTCAATATCACACAATTCGCACTAGAGGCACAAATGCAGCCGAGAAGACAACTTCACTGCTATGTTTTTTCCATGCGTAATGACTCAGCCGTCGCTCGCTCGCATGAACGAAGCCTGGTAGGGAGGGAAGACTCCGCCCACCCACCAAGGCCAGATCAGCGCAACCGACACTATGTCATCACGCGTACACCTCATTGCCTCCAGAGCAGTTGTTTACAAAACACCTTTACTTCGAAGAACAACTCAGCAAAAGAAGCTATTTTCACAATCTTAAAAAGTAAAAAAAGAATATTTTTAAATTTTCATTTAAACGACCATTTCAATGTAACTTGAATGTCCTTAGATTTTTCATTATTTTCCATTTCTGTCTCTTTTATTATTTTAAGTCCATGATTTATTGCATTTCATTTTCTTTCTTTTTTTATTTTTTTTTATTTTTTTTTCACTTGGAACGTGCACACGTTACAAATCTCGAAGCCTCAGAAAATATAAAAATTCACATAAAAATTTTTATATTCTATATTCCATTCTTTAAGTCGTTTTCCGTAGAGATTTCCACATCACAGATGTAATTCGCTGCAGCTTTTTTTGTCCTGGAAATCTTCGCCAATCTCCACCATAACAAACATGGATCATGCCTCAATACCAACTTCTTACATTTTACCGATTTGGACAACTTTACTATGATAAACCCTCTAGTGAAACCTGAAATATACAAAAGCTATCACATCTTATATAAAACAGCAATTCTTCCTGAAATGAAGAGTTTCATTTAGATTGTTCATTTACATAATTGAATTGCAAGAGTCCTTACATTAGAAACGATAATGTTACAATGACAATGAAAAATGAACATGATAGCGTAACTTAACCTAATATTTAACCTAACTTAACCTATCCCTAAACTAATTCTAATACTACCTTACCAGTAATTCTTGCTAATTCAACTATCCTTCAATGATATGGTTTTGAAGTGTCCAAATTCAGTTTCATATTACAATTCAAATTAATTTAAACAACTTATACATTCCTACGCTCCCAATATTTTTTAATATCTGTTACATGTGCTCTTTTCACATTTTGCTCATTTCCTACTTCTTCTAATAACACAGAGTTATAAGTCAAAAATTTAACTATAGTGAAAGGACCAATCCACGTATAACATAAACTTTTAGTTATTTTATCCTTCAGTGATGATTTTTCATGATTTTTTTTCAAAACTTTATCTCCTAATTGTAAATTTACTTCCCTTCTTTGATTTTCAAATAATTTTTTTCTTTTTTCCCAATAATTTTTCATGTTAAGCATGGCTCTTTTCCATAACTCTTCAGACTTTTCTCCTTGCAAATCAGCATTACAAATTTGCCATTTTATTTCCAACGGACTATTTAAAGATCTACCTAAATACAATTCTGAAGGGACTGATCTCATTCCCTCGTGCTGAGATAGATTCAAATTAAATTGCAACTCTTTTATAGCCGAACTCCACTTATTTTGCTGTTCTGCAAAGTAGGATTTAAGCCCGTATTTCAACGTTTTGATATATCTTTCAGCTACGTTTGCTTCAGGGTGATATGGGCTTAATTTAATATGTTTAGCCCCAACACTGAACAAAAATTTCCTAAAGTAATCAGAGGAGAATACAGAAGCGTTATCACTCGACAAACTTTCAATAAATCCAAATTTAGTAAAAAGATCATATAATTTATCACAAATATTCTTAGAAGATAAACGTCTCAGCTTCTCAAGCATACAAAAACGAGTTGCATTATCTACAACTATTAGTACATATGAAAAACCATCACTCACCGGTAAGGGCCCTATGATATCCACCATCCAATTAGCATTAGGTCTCTCGACTACCTGCGATCCTAATCTACCCATTTTCCTCTGATTTGAGGGTTTGGCCTTTTGACACTCAGGGCAGCCTTTGACATACTCTTTCACGTAGTCAACTAGCCCTTCCCATGTAAACTTTTTCATTATTTTATGCAAAGTTCTATAAATTCCCGAGTGTCCACCTGTTAGATATTCAAGGTGATAATACTCCACTATGTTCTTCCTTAGATCTTTAGGGACAACAATTTTTAATTCATTTACCCTGGCCTTAGTTCTTTTTAACAAAAATCCCTTTTTTATTTCAAAATTCGGAATTTCTCTACCTTCTTCAATTTGATCTATTATATTCTTAAGTTCAGGATCCTTTCTTTGCAATTCTACCAATGGTTCACTAATAAAAGGCAATTTCCATAAATTCACCATAACAAGATGTTCCTTATTTTCCCTATCACTAAGATCGCATTTAATTTCATAATTCATAACATCATAGGTCCTAGAAAGGAAATCAGCTATTTTATTATCAGTAGTTCTAATATGATGGATTTTAAAGCTAAACTGAGATAACTGTTCTATTAATGAGCCATATTTAAGAAGCCTTCTAGAATTATTAATAACCCAAGTAAGCGCTCGGTTATCAGTGTATATGTCAAATTCCTTAAATAAATAATGTTTAAACCTAACAATGGTTTTAACCAAGCTCAAAAACTCTATTTCATAAATAGATCTGTGACGATCTGCTTCACTTAATTTCCGGGAATAAAACCCAACAGGTCTGATCTCTCCTGTCTCATCAATTTGTGACACTACCCCTCCAAGACCGACACTAGACCCATCTACATGGACTAAGAACCGCTTATTTAGGTCTGGTGTTTTTAATATCACATGTTCACTAAACATTTTCTTAATTTCCTCAAAGGCCTTATTTTGCTCCTCACCCCATTCAAATTTTTTTGTTGTAGATCTCAGTTCAGAAATCGGAGCAATTAATTCTTGAAAACCTGGTATGAAACGAGCATAAAAATTTAACATTCCGCAAAATTTTTGAACAGCCTTCCTAGTTTTGGGAGGTGGAAGTTTTTTAATAGCTTCAACTCTTTTAGAATCCATACAGACATTATCCTTATCAACTATAAACCCCAGATACTTAATTCTCTTTTTAAAAAAGAAAGACTTATCTGGAGAAATAGTAAGACCATTTTCCCTAAGTCTCTCCAACACCATTCTTATAGCTCTCTCATGCTCCTTACGAGTTTTATTTGCTATCAATATGTCATCAAAATAACAAAATACCCCATACTGTTCAAGATCTCCTAGCACCTCCTTCATGCATTTAGCTAAAATGCTTGAACCTATCTTAATACCAGCTGGTAATTTTTTATATTGATAAATACCTATAGGGGTCACTATAGTGGTTAATTCTCTACTTTTTTCGTCCACCTGCAACTGGAAATAAGCTTTCTTTAAATCAAAGGAGCTTATAAAAGGGCATCCAGATAAATTACCTATGCACTCTTCCATATGTGGAGTCGGAAAAACATAGTCAGCCAACAAACTATTTAATTTTACATAATTCGCTACAAGCCTATATGAACCATCCTTGTTCTTAACTATAAAACAAGAACTCCCATAACTAGAATGATCACATTCAACTAAAACATCTTGTTCAACTAAATCCTTAATAACATCTTCAAAAATTTTTCTCTTTTCTCTAGGAATTGGAAACGGCTTATCATTAAAGTATTTCTGTTCTCTAAGATACAAGTGACATTTATAATTCTTTAAGCATCCAACCCGATTATTAATCACATCTTTATACTCCTCCTTTATCGATCTAACAAAAGACTCCGAGTCAGGATCCAACCAATAATCATCATTATCCATAACTTCCAAATTTTCTTCCTTTTTCTTCATATCCTTGTTTTCAATACCTTCGGATTGAATTTCTTCACCTTGGATAACTATATCACTTGAACTATCCATCCCTAACTGTCTTTTCAAATTCTGAAACCTTCGTCCAAACTCTTCTTCAAATGACTCAGTCCAATTATTATCGGATTCATTACACGGATCTTCACGCTTGATCTCATCCTTTCTATTACGGTCCCCAGTCTTACCACAAACTTCCGAAATATCATTGGAATTTAAATTTGAATTAAGTCCGCCACACTGATCAATAGAATTACGAGTTTGTTCTGTTAAAATATATTCATTAATTCCCGATGAGTATTGCTCTTCCTCTTCCCAAAAAATATCGCACTGCAAACCAACCTCCCTAGTTTCAGCTAACAATTTACACTGTACTGCTGCATCAATCAATTCAGGACTGCCATGAACATACACTGCCTGTTTAGATGGTAAGTTTTTAAAGTCTGACGCAAGCGGCGATGTCCCAGATATTCCTTCACACCCAGTACCTTTATTTGATGACGAGGTATCGTGATTATCAATCAAATAAATCCACACCGGATTAACAACCTGTTCATTGCCTGATGACAACTCAACCTTAGATTTATTAATAATTTCTCGAACCACCTCATTACTCCGCAAGGGAACATACCTCTTCAATTCAAGAAATCTCAGCATATGGTTACCAATGTCCAAGACAGCCTTCGAACGTTGTAAAAATGGAGTGCCTAAAATAATGTCACATGGTAGACCACTAACCACCACCAGATCAATTTCGAATTTAAGACCTCCCATTCGTAACGGCATAGTAACTTCCATAGGTTGGGATACACTTTGACCCATCATAGAATTAAATTTGACTGGTTCAATGTCTTTCCGCTTAATTATAAAGTTTCCTAATTTATTAACCAAGTCTGAGGACACCAAACACAAACTAGCCCCACTGTCGACACAAACAGCAACTAAATTACGTCCAATATCACCCAATACAAAAGCTGCTGAGGCATTCGAATCACTTGAAGGAATTTTCAAAGTCCGACCACCGATTGAACCACTAACCGGATCTTTCGAAGATCGATAATTATTTCCACCATTACTAACACGCTTTTCATTACCATTATAATGTTTATCCAGTGTATTATTCACATACTTGAAGTCTTTATTTCCCCTTTCAGAAAAATATTTTTTCCCAACTGTATCATGCCTTCCAAAATTCTTACCATCATTACCAAAACACGTATTATTCTTTCCCTCATGCTTAACAGCATTAATATTATTACAATTGCTGGGATTATATTTAGATCTACCATTATATGTAGCCTTAGAATTTCTGGACATAGTGGGTTGAAAATTAATAGCAGCAAAAGGTCTAGCATTTTTATTTTTAATAGCACTAAGCTCAGCAAATTCCTTTTTAGATGCCTTATACCGATCGAAATTATCAACTAATTGTCTCATTTCTTCAATTGATCTCGGCATCATGTATCCAAAACACTTGAACCTATACTCCGGGTTCATACCATGACATAAAATTTGAATAATTTCCGTTTCAGAATGTCCTACTTCTAAAACCTTAGCAGCATTAAACACTCTATCAATATAATCCAATATGCCTTCATTTGCTTGCATTATCTTATAAATTCGGGTATTCACAAAATGACTACGTAATATCATAGAAATAAACTTGAAAACCAGACGATGTCTTAATTCAATCCAAGACAGTTGACTACCAATGCCATGCATAATTTCTGTATATAAGCGACCAGTAGTTTTAACTGAAACAGCATATAGCAGCATTCTCAACGGAAAATTATAATGAAAAATGAGATCATTAATCGTTAATAAAAGTTCGAAAACTTGAAAACCATTTGAGCCGTCAATGACGCTGAAACGAGCCAGTCTTTTATCAACAATTTTACTTATTTGATTAAAAATGTACTTATCTATATACATATTCATTGATTCAGAAGAGTTTCCAACCCTAACATTATTTTGATAATCATTTACTTGATTACAATTTAAACATCTTAACTGAGATGTTTTCTTAGTTTCACCTAAATTTCCATATTTACCTTTAATATCATATTTTTTCTTCAAATTATTTTCCATCCCAGAATCAATTTCGTTCTGATGACCCAAAAGATTAGAATATGTTAAAGGGCTACCTGCTATATTTCGCACACCTTCTTTATTACATGCCAAACAAGGACAAGTTTCGGCTTTTTCCCCTTTTATTTTCAAAGTTTCAGCTTCATTCAAATTTCCGGACCAAAATTCTAAGTACGGATTAACTGACCCCATATTATTCATATTTGGCATTCGATTCAAAAATTCCCTAGGACTATTACGTTGTTCCAGCTTACTAGCTTCGGTTTTCTCAAGTTTTACCTTATCACACACAAAAGAATCTGGCATCCTATTTCCTGACTTAGCAACACTTACCACCTTACTAGGCTCATTCAAGTCTATTCTAGATCTTAATTCTGTATCGTTAATTTTGGAATCAGATAAAGCAACCGATATTTCTTGAACATCTCTAGGTTCAATTTTATTTGGTCTTTGCTTAAGTTTTTCTACAAAGTTAGGTTGAACTAAATATTTACGATCTTCAGACGTACCATGACGAATAGTATTTAAATTTCCTAAAATTGCATCATTATTATCCTCATGAATCCTTAACTCCGAAAATTTCATGCTTCTGAATTCACTTATACCAGTTGGTCTATCACTAGTTACACCAGAAGTCGCTCCTCTCGTTTGATCTCGTACAGTACTCGGATATACCAATTCATACGAAGTTTCCGCCATATTTCGCCAAAACCCTTCGCTTTCATTAAATTCTAAAGGATTCAATGCGCTACTACTAGAACTTGATGATGATTCTACCCTATAAGCATTAATTCGTGCTATCACTTCATCGTCAGGTAATTGTCTTAAACGTGGATCATTAATATCTCTTATTTCAACCACCGAATATTCAGGAATATCTTCTAGACTCATATAAGCCGTACCTTCCGATAAATCTGAGTATGACATGTTGATCGCAAAAGGCAAATATAACAAACAAATATAGAAATTATACAAAATAAAGTTCATTGAAATATGACAAATTTAAGAAATCTACACCAGAACCACTACTATATGATCTACTCTCAAAAGTAAACAACCCACTACACATCCAAATTCTTATAATTCATATAAACAATGCATAAATACACATAAATTACAAATCATAAGTTTCCAAAAGGTTTGTGAAAATTCTTTATTAAACAATTTATTCATTCGATGTCGGATAGCATTAGCTGAATGGTGTCACTCAACAACAACCTTTAAATAATCCAATTGTATCTTAATACGATTACGATATTATGAAATCTGAATTTGGGCGTTTTTTTTTTAGAATGCACGCACTCACTCAGGATCGTACGCTAATACTCCAAAACCATTCATTAAAGTTTTCCGCAAATTAAATCTAATTTCTTCACTTTCAGGATTTAAGTCAATTTCACACTGACTACTCAATTTATTACAGCTGATCTGTGTAACTGAATAGCATTACTATTAACCTATTAGAATACTCAAATAATCAAAGTTGCATTTAAATAGCTTTAATAACACCTCAAACTCAAGTTCGAATAACATTGACCTAAACATGTATTAAATGCAACCTATAAACGATGTCAATCCTCATTTATACTAGTCGAATACAAACATTATTTTATTTTTTCTTTCTAAGGACATCCAACATTACAGAACAAAACCGAATATTATAATTACGTTACTTGAGAAATTTAAATTTACTAAATTCTTGAAAACAAATATACTAATTTCAACCAGCATTTAATTCTCTAAACTCCCCGTCCAATTAATAATTCCTTCAACAAAAATATTAAGGGAGTGATTACGCATGGAAAAAACTTTTTGTCACAATTATCGCTATCACACTTTACTACAACCATAATTCGCAATAAAGCAAAAAAAGAAATTCTTTGGTTGGATTATTTAAAGTGCGAGTGACTTCAGCCGAAGCAGTACCTCTCAGCTGCACCTGTAAACCCCCACAAAAATAAACTCTTCCGCCTCTTCCATTTAACATTACCCGTTTCTTTCAAACACTGATTGAATTATTCAGGTAGAAATAAAATTTTATTTTCAATTCAAGACTTTTAATAATTATTGAGATTTCTATATACAAAAATTCCAATCAAAACTTTTCGTTGAAAATTAACTAAATATATCTCTTGAATTTAATAAATTAAGGAAATTATCACAGATTAAAAAAAATGGAAAATGGTCGTAACTCTGGATTGAAGCAAGCTTAATATCATCAAATCTTTAATTACAATAGCTTCTTGAAAAACACTACAGACTGCTCTAGAAGGAATAAAGTATAATTTTTTGTGAGTCCAATTTTAATTCTTCGTAATCTATAATTTTAATCACCCGGAAAATGAGATTGATGATTTGACTCTAATCGGTTTTAGTTTATTTTAATTTATATTTTACTTATTTCAACCAGACAGCAATCTATTACGTTTATTTTTATGAATACTATTAACGCAATTGGGTAATGAGTGAGATGAAATTCTACCAAAACTTACTCTACCACTACTCTACTCAACCGTAACCAGTAATATTAAATACTCTGTAATACTCACCAGATTCAAATATCTAATATAAAAACATTCTTACGCCTTTATCCAGAGACTCCACATCACCACCATGGATTGGAATTTGACTTTCTCTACTTAAAAACCAACTGCCATACAAAAATGAATGAGTCCCAATTTTCCCCAACAGAATATTAATTGCAAAATTTCACGATTTAATTACAAGCTCATTCTAGAGTCAGAAAGTTAATTGGATTTAAAAAAAATATTTGAAACTTTAAGCTAGGAATTATAGCTACAATTCAGAGCTCTCCCTTTATAATTTACTTCAAACTTCCGGATTTTAATTACTGAATTTTACCGCAATAGAATATTATACACTTTAAATTCAGGTATTAATTCAAACCATTTTATAAAGATCAATTAATTCTTGAAATTATAAGTTTTATAACCGGCATTAGACTGAGTATTACTACAATAATTCAACACAATTTTATCAATTCTAAACAAAATTACTGCTGTTTAAAGTTAAATTTATGATAGTCAAACAGGTTATCTACTGTAGTTAGTTAAGTGACAAAGCGACATAACTATCTGTTTTAACCGAATTTTACAAGCTTGTTTTAGTTTGGTCAAAGGGTCTGAACTCCCCTCCCGAGTACTCCAATTAGGCACAATTCTCCTACATAAATTAAATTACCAGCTAATTTTAGTGTATTTAACTCACATATTAAACGGATATTCACTACTAAATTTTTATTCCTATCTTTTTTTTTAAACCTACTAATGTAGTAAGAACATTGAATCACAGTCGTTTTTTTTTACTTTCAGTCACGAATTATTTAAGCTAGGAAACTAACCCATCTGATTTAAGCATATTAAAGACAATTAACCTCCGATTTAGTATCAAAATTAATATTATAGATTCCGTAATAGAAACTTTTTAACTCATAAAGTCAAATCCCTTTAAACTCAATATCACACAATTCGCACTAGAGGCACAAATGCAGCCGAGAAGACAACTTCACTGCTATGTTTTTTCCATGCGTAATGACTCAGCCGTCGCTCGCTCGCATGAACGAAGCCTGGTAGGGAGGGAAGACTCCGCCCACCCACCAAGGCCAGATCAGCGCAACCGACACTATGTCATCACGCGTACACCTCATTGCCTCCAGAGCAGTTGTTTACAAAACACCTTTACTTCGAAGAACAACTCAGCAAAAGAATCTATTTTCACAATCTTAAAAAGTAAAAAAAAGAATATTTTTAAATTTTCATTTAAACGACCATTTCAATGTAACTTGAATGTCCTTAGATTTTTCATTATTTTCCATTTCTGTCTCTTTTATTATTTTAAGTCCATGATTTATTGCATTTCATTTTCTTTCTTTTTTTTATTTTTTTTATTTTTTTTCACTTGGAACGTGCACACGTTACAATGTATGGAAGAAGAAAACACTAACGATTGTATTCATAGTGGTGCTGAAGGTGCCGTCTAAGGAACATTTTGCAATTCAGAGTTACACCTTGCTCTTCAAAGAGGTTATATAATACTCGGTATTCACGAAATATGGGAATTCCAACTAATGGATCTTGAAGAGGGGAAGCAGGAAGCCTCCGGTTTCCATGCTAATTGTAAAAGTAAAGATGATATATATATATATAGACTAATATGCAAGTCAAGGCATACAGTTAAATTATGAGAATATTAGGATGAACTCGGGATTGGGGCAATGTGCAAAATTATACTACATTCATTATATGGTAAATGAGGGCAACGCGCAGATATGTCACAGAGTGTGATCGTTAGTGATGAAACAACATTTCTTAGATATTTAATGACGGCACGGTATGAAATAAGAGTGAGCCCAATTGATGATGGCCACCTAATTATCAATTACAGAAATAATGAAACAGAAAACCTACCATTAGAATTTTCCAATGTAATACTAGAAGCATTAATTACTTCGTGGGCTAGATTTAGACTGTACGAACTACTGACGACTGTAGAATCAGACAGAGCAATTTACTGTGACACTGGCAGCATTATGTACTTACAGAAAAAAAGATGAGAAACCTTTGTTACCGCTCGGATACTATTTTGGTGATCTAACAGATGAAATACCAGAAGTTTGAGAGTACAACCTTTAACTTTTTATTTGCAAAAATATTACATTATGAGGCTAAAAATGCCCAAGGAGATGTTAGGATTAACCTCTAAATTAGTGGGATAACACTAAACGATAGGATGTCTAAGAAAATTAACTTTCAGAGTTTCTATAAATTAGTGTTTTATAAAATTAAGACCATAGTAATTGTGAATCCAATTAGTATCGTGCGTAGACCGGGGTTCCCGATCTTTAGCTGTAGAGAGACATAGAAACAACATGAGATCAATAAAAAGCATAAACGAGTTGACTAACATGACGTGACTAACAATGAACCCATACGAAAACGAGCAAGTGTACCTTATGGTTGTAAGCCCAAGAACGAGTGAATGTGACTTGTATGAATGTATCTTTCCTCTCGCGGATTGCTTCCATCTTTGTTTCCTCTTTTTCCCATGCAAAGTCCCTGGAACAGCTATAAATAAACTGTTATTTAAAGTTATTTATTTATTCTTAATTTATTTATTATTTGTTAATTTGTTCAATCGCTTTATGGGGAAGCTCGTTTACGTACTGTAGAATACCTGTGCTGTGAACTTCTTAATAATTCCAATCTCTTACATTTCTGTGAAAACTCGACTTCTTTATTATATCGCTTCCTATCTTTTAACTTCTTCTTTCCTATGGAAAGTCAATTAAAAACTTCGTTTCGTAGGTATAAAAGTCTAGTCATTTTGAAGCTTTAAATGATTTCTTATAACCCAGTGCATGTATATATTGCATGCATTCATTGCATGCATGCATTCATTTTAGTACAATATGTTAAAATTTCAACATCCCTCTACTATTTTAATTTCTGGTCCATTAAAGGCTTGCAAAACTTGTTTTTTGAATCGTTATTTAATGAACGTTATCAATGATATTGTATGGTGTCATGGTGCAGTAATACCAAAATTAGATATAAACGTAAAAATATATAATCTAGAGGGAATACCCGACATTAATAATTTTGACATTCTCTCGCATCATTATCTCGCAACCCCCTCTATCCTGATTTTATTAGCGATTTATACCTTCTAAGTTACGATACTTTGATTTCAGGTACTGGTATATATGATCAAAGTTATTCACATACTTTTACTCTTGAAGAATATCCTAATGGATATGCTCTGTATGTTTTTTCTGCCTCCTACAGGAACTTTAGCCGATAATACATGGGACGTAGTTCGTGATTGCCGTGTATATTTAAAAGTATGAATTTCAGAAACTTTAACCGAAGATGTTACATGCATATTGCATACACAATTTGATTCCTTAGCACTAGTAGACAAAGATAGATATATATTTATACTGATAACACCGTCAAATTTATTCAGTTGAGTATAATGAGGGTTGTTGTGCACTTCTCTGCTTTCCACGATAATGATGATGAATTTATTTTAAAGGAGCTAGCAATTGTAAATCCTGACGTTCCCTTTTTTCAAAATTGGATATTTAAGCCACCATATCCTTTAAATAAGTTATCTGAGCCAATCATAGGTACGAACAAGCATCTAAGTGAGAATGTATATGGCGTTACCTGGCACGAAGGTGATGTAGAGTATTCTCATCTTAAGGAAATATTTAAATCATATTGTTCAAATACTACTACTATTTACACATATAGAATAACTAGAAAGTGTTTTCTTCAAGACATTCTTCAAAGAAATGTTACAAATTTAGAAGAAATAGACTTTCCAAAGTATACTACATTAAGTTTTCACGTTCACAAATGTGCACATAATAAACGTCGTTTCGGACAATATAAGTGCTGTGTTCATGAAGCATTACTGTACAGTGAATATGTAAAAGTGTATGATTATGTTTTACATGTGAATAACAGCGATAATTACATAACAAATACAATTAAGAAAAATAATAATTTTCATAATTATTGATGAATTGTTAAAAGTGTTACTAGTTGATAAAGTGACTTGTGCAAGCGTTACTGGAATTCACCACATTGACAAACTTCCTGTAATGGTAGAACCACCTGCTGCACTTGTGTTTAACCTTGATACACGTGATTCAAATAGTTCGCACGGTTTTGCAGTGTACATCGCTGAGAAAAAACAAGGATACTGCTTTGATAGTCCTTCTATGGGCATTCCTAAGGAAATAAAAAACTTTTTATCAAAAAATACTAAAATATATTTTACAAATAGTCAACAATATCAGGACGATGATTCTGTGTTGTGCGCATACTTTGTTTTATTATTTTGATTCATATTATTTGCACTCAAGCATTTCAAAAGTGTTTAAAAATGTTTAATAAGAAAAATTTAAAAAAGAATGATGATATCGTTTATAAACATCTAAACAAAATTTTAAAAAGAAAACACAAATAATTTTTATATTTATATTATATATATTTACATGTTTTATTTTTCATTATATACCTAATTTTTTAAAAAAATACAATATTTTTTAACCCTCAAGTGCATAACATGGGTCCCAGCACTTGCAGGAAGTGCAATAATTTGGTTATTTTTCAGATTTGCATGCTAAATGTCTTTGACATCTTTCAAAAAAATATTCAGGACCAGCGTCATAAAGCAGTTAACTTAAATTGTCAGAAATAAGACATTTATTGACTGTTTTTCATTTATATCCTGTTATTACATAACATAGGTCCCAGAGGCCCGCTGAAGCTTTTAGCCTAGTTTATCTAGCATCTCTCAAGGAAGTGTATTTTTCGTTTCTTAAATTATACTTACGTACTTCTCTGCTTTAAAAGTGGACAGTATCTTAGAATGGGAAGCTCCTGTGGTTGTGGTGCAGCGGCGTTACTGTCTGGAGGAGAGTACAGTAAGAATTTATCATGTTTCATATGTATTATTTTCTGTCATTTTCAGTAGAATACAATATAAGGTTACCAGTTGGGAACAAAATTACTTGGATGGATGACAAGGGAGTTGAAAATAACGAAGACACTTCAGTCCGTGAGATATCTTGTTCTTCTTATAGTAATCCGCACTATCGAGCATGTAAATCTGAGTCGATCTGAAACAACAAGAAAGGTGTTATGATTTGATGATAAAAGGACCAGAGACGAAAGGGTAAAAACAGATTCATTGGTTTTTTTCTTTCGTTTCGACACTTTTTCTTGAATAACTCTTAAACAAAATACATTCTGAGTGAATGTATGACTATTGACGAACAGCTTATTCCTTGTAAAGACGATACCGGTGGGGCATTCGGTCGAAAAAGTGTAACACGCTTTCTCAGGACAGCCAACCTGAATGAGGTTTTCCTGAGTTTTCCTCATTCACACCAGGCAAATGCCGGGGTGGTACCTAACTTATAGGTCCCAGGCCGCTTCCTTCTTTCCCTTTCGCCGGATTGTTGCTCGCCGAGGGACGTCATCCCACAAAACGTGTCGGGCTAAATGGCCTTAGATGCCGAAAGCCCAGAAATCTAAATCCTTAATCCTTAAAGGACGATACCAATTCGTTCAATACATGCTTAGTAAATCAGCGAAGTGTGGATTTATAATATTATGGTTGTCTGATACGAAAAATACTTATGCATTGAATGGAATTTTATACACGAGACAGAGGCAAATAACTCTGTAGTAAAAGATTTGGCCCAAAAAACTTAGTTTTGAGTTAGTAAAACACATCGAGAATTCAGAAAGAAATGTTGCTTCTGATAATTATTTTTCGATGGTTTCTTTAGGCAAGGAACTCCTTGGGAGAATTTGAGAACAGTTCCACCCAACATGAAAAAAAACAAGGAACGTCCAGACCAGTCGTCTGAATCTGGCTTTTCTGAACATATGACAATTTTAAGTATGTTCCCGAACGACACAAAAGCGTAGTTCCTCTCAGCACAACACAGAGAGACAAAATATTATTAAAGACATTTAGAACAAAACCGAAGGTAATCATATATTACAATAACACGAAAGAAACATTATATTGTCTGAACCAGATAAGAAGAACGTACACCACAAAACGAAAATACAAAAGATGGACATGTATTTTGTTTTTCAACATGCTAGATATAGCATATCTAAATGCTTTCCTGGTGTACGAGTCACATGCGTATCTCTTTCCCAAGGATTCATCCAAGAGAAGAATTTAAAAAAGTGACAAAAGAACTAAAAGAACTAATGTTACTCTACATGCAAGAAGAAAATAAAAATACGCATATTCCGAAAACAAGAACCGCAGTGGAAATTTAAGGACTCAATTCCAATGAAGACAAACTTGAACCTCTTCCGGGAAAACGAAAGAAATTATATAAGTATCCAGTAAGTAGAGATAGAAAAAGTAAAATGGTATGTGTCGACTGCAAACGAACTGTATGTAGTGAACGCGGTTGTGTGCAGTGAATGCAAGAACTAATAGCTTAGCTTCAAAAGTTAATATTTACTGGATATATCACAATTAAAAGTAAACAAGTTTTATTGTATAAGTTGAGAGTAAACGAACTGAAAATTTACCGGTAGTCTTTAATGAGTATGTTAAGAAAAATATAATCTGTGTTACAGATATTAGAAAACTTTCAACCAAAATTGTTATGTACTAATACAGTTATGTACTATATATATATTAATGGCAAAAAGCAAAAGAAACATTCACTTGACTTTTAGCTATGTTAAACTTTGTTGTAGTTCTGAAATATTATAAAAATTATACAATAAACGCATATTTTTCATTTATTTGAAATGCGGGCCTGAGGGACCCATGTTATGTACTTGTGTAGGGAAAATTGGCCATGTATTAGAGGGTTAAAAATAACATTCCAGGATTTTATTTACAATTCCTCATTACAATCTTGACAATGCATTAGATAATGCTGCTGATCTTTCATAATTCAACCAAGAATTCAACTGTTGTGTGTTATGATATGTATACCTTGATTTCTTTACGATATTCGTGAAAAAAGAATAATATTCATTAAATGTGTTTCCACACAATTCATTTAGTGAAGGACAATGTTTTTTCCTAAATCAATAAAATTATTTAATGCAAGTATTCTCTTAATCTAAAGAGATTTCTCCAAACTTTTACAATAAAAGTTTGAATTCTTTGCACATAATTGATATACAACGTTGCGTATGAATGATACAGTATATCCAGTTTCCTATCCCGCTTAAAACCGTGTAAATTTAATGTTAAACAATCAATTTGTTTTTGGCAACCTAGTTACCATTAATTATATTCTATTGGAGATTTTACCAAACAATGGAAATTTACTATATCATCGCATGCGCTTAGAAAAAACTAACTAAAAGTAATTTGGCATCAGTCATTTAAAACTTGAATATCAATAATATATTGATTTACGCATTGTGATATTTCATTTGTGCACTGAATGAAGAATGGTATAATTTGTCCAACAAAATCTCTATTTTTTAAAAGATCACAAGTTTTACGCATAAAGCATGTAAATGAGGTTTCACTATGTTCTTTTTCATACACTTCAAAAAGTTCAGTAAGAGTTTTATCAAAAGATAAGTACTTCGCTGCAAATGTTCCAGTATTATGAACATGAGTACAGTGATGAAGAATATTCAATTTGTATTCCACAAGTTCAATTGGATTATTATTACGTATGTATACTTTTATTGCTTTTAATAGACAATTCAGATTAATATCTTTACAAGTACATAACACACATGAAACACTACCACTGTTCGAATACATTTTTTTTTCAATCCGGAATGTTGGATTTCCGTATGTTTTTTTAAAAAGACGTCAATTAATTCCGGGTGATGGACTGTATCATTTAATAATTCGAGATATGTTTCACAATTTTTTTTCTCTGGTTAATATTCCAATAATGTGTGTATTTGCATACAAGTAAAACACATCTTCTTCAATACTAGGACTTCCGCTAATACTCCAAGCTCTGGCTTCCAATGATTTTGGGGTACATTCATACAATCATTCGCATAATCATGATAGGAGCCTTCTCTGTAACCCTCGTATATTAATATATCGTTAAAATTACATTTTAAATAGCCTTCTCTGTACATTCTCGGTCCACTTTTTGACTATTACAACAACAGTCTAGACTCCAAAATCTGGATGCTCCTGATAATACATGATGTTGGGGTTTCTGAAAATGTTAGCGCTGGTGATTCTGTTCCATCAATATCAAATTCTTCATCTGACGATATTTCGTATATTTCTGTTTGAGCATCAGATAATGATGATGCTTCAATATTGCAATGATCCTTTTTATCATACGACTGTATGATGTATCTTTATATATTTTTCTCTTATAACCGGTATTTAAAGTGTTTTCATACCAACAAGTTAATCACGTGTGGAAATTACGCGGCGACCAAATCGGTTTTCTATTAGTTGTCGGAATTATCTGATGCTTATTCACCGCGACGCCAGAGGTATTTGCCAATGAGGCAGCGACATTCTGTGATGCCACGTAGCAGTAAGTTCAATACCCTGCGTTAGCAACTTTCACTTCCGCCTATCCATCCGGGTCCAAAGCGCACGAAATCTTCAGTTAGTGTCCAGACATCACCAGCGACGTGCAAAGACGAAGTTCTGTAGTTTTACCAGCATCAAGCAGTTTACTACGTTCACACTCAAATTTAACAAAGAGTTTTTAACATAATCACAATCAAAGATTGTTCAGCAAGAAAATTACAAAAAGTTTAACAATAAATAAATAAAATAAATATTCCTTCCTTCCCTAAGAGAGTCCTGTAATAATATTAATACGTGGGGTCCATTCTCTCCTTCTTCTTTTACAGGGGATACAGGGATCATAGGAATCATGTTTTAACGCCTCATTCTTTTAATGAAATTTTAATATGATCACATCGTAAATATTCTATTTGAATAAATTATTATGAGGTAATTAAAGATACGATCTAATTAAAAAGCTGGGTTCGAGATTCATTTTCTTTTTAGTAAAGTTGTTCTCATCAACTTCATATCGAAGCGAAAGAATAAAAAATGTGAACCAATTAATAAAATAATTAATACGATCATAGTAGAGCTGTTGTATTTGAATTAAAAATTGTTATGTAAGCTGAGCTTTCTACGGAATTCTTTAATACGATCACAGTATAGCTGCTGTATTTAAAAATTATTACGTAAGCAGAGTATGCTATACATATTTTAACAACGAGTATTATTATTATAAATAATACGAAAGATTTGCCAACGCGGTCAAAATGTTTAATTTTTTTGCATCACAATCAATTTTAATAACGAGTATGCTATACATACGATCCGGTTAAAAAATAACGTGATACAGGTCATTCACCTCACAAGTAAACAATCTGACCTACTTTCCCATGTGGCAATTAATGTCACACACTTTCTAAAGCTTGTGAAACTTGATTAAAATAACAAAATTACAAGGCCTCAAAAATCTCTTTGACGGACCGCTGCCACCATTCTACTCCTGTTAGGTGACATATCGATATTCGATAGTGTTGGGTGAAAATGTGACAGACTTTCTTGGTTATCTTTATATATTTTCTTCAATAACGAACCCAATCCAGATCATCGTTCTAGTTATCTCTTGAAAAACAGAATTTAAAATTTTGCCTATATGTATTGGATATGGGCTATAGATAGCCACCTTTTTAGTCGCCGTTATCCGTTAATACGTAACGGATTGACTCTATTAACGAACTTGGTCATGATAATTAGCCTATTCTAGCTATGTGTTGTATAAACATAATTGAAAAATCACTTGAATGTATAGGATACGGACAATGGAAAAGAAATAAATCATGACAGTGAGACTGCTCAGGCCTTCGCACATTACTTTCAATCTGTTTATAACAATGTCTCAGCAAAATACGACGTAGATAGTTTAATTTATAACAAGACGGAATGCAGTAGCCTGTTGGCCAACATTAAACTTGGAGAAATACAACTTCAAGAAATTGAATTGGCTATAAAGGCATTTAAACCAAAGGCGTCATATTTACCTGATGGCATTCCTCCCTTTGTTGCCAAAGGCTGTATTGATTTATTCAAGTTTCCACTTCATACTATATTCAATATGTCCATAAGTACATGCACTTTTCCGGACGAATGGAAAGAAAGTGTAGTGTAGTAGTAGTGGTCCCGTTATGCCCGAATGACTCATCCTCACTCTCTTTTATGACCGGGGTGAAAGGTCAATGACCTGGCCCGGGGTCAATGACCTAGGGGTACCTAGGACCACCCCCTCTAAATTTTGGCAGGGGTACCATGGCCCACCCCCTAAATTTTGGCAGGGGTACATAGGACCACCAACCTTAAATTTTGGAAATTGCAAAATCTAAAAATTTGGTATGGTAGCCTAGGACCATAGTATGTACTTCTATTAGTATTGGGTGTCTATGTCGTTCCCTTTTATGGGTAAAAAATTGCCAAAAATTCAAATTTCGGGGGTTTTTGACCTAATTTATCCCCTTTGATGAGGTGTTATTACCTTATATAGTTATATGGGCGTATACAGGGGTCCATTACTTTTCATAAGACATGGGTATATTAATGCACCCCTTGAAAAATTTGGGAGGGGCACCTTGGCCCACCCCTTAAATTTTGGAAATTGCCCAATTTCAACATTGGGTATTATAGTATAGGACCCTAATATGTATTAGGTTAAATATGGGTGGTCCACCTCATTCCCTTCTAGGGGTACAAAATTGCCAAAAATATAAACGTAAGCAATACGTTATACCACGTGTTTGGTTTTTGGCCTAATTTATGTGCTTGGATGGGGTCCTATTACCTTATATGATTATATGATCATGTATAGGGGTCTATTACCTATCATAAGACATAGATACATTTGTGCACCCCGGGAGGGGTACCTTGGCCCACCCCTAAAATTTTGGAAATTGACCAATTTAAACATTTGGTATTATAGTACAAGACCCTAATATGTATTATGATAAATTTGGGTGGTCCACCTCGTTCCCTTCTAGGGGTACAAAATTGACAAAATATAAACGTAAGCATTACGTTGTACCACGTGTTTGGTTTTTGACCTAATTTATTCCTTTGGATGAGGTCCTATTACGGGGGGTCATGTATATGGGTTCATTTCCTATCATAAGACATGGGTACATTGACGCACCCTTTAAAAATTTGGGAGGGGTATCTTGGCTCATCCACTCGGTTTTAGAAAATTGTTTAATATAAGCATTTGGTATCATAGTACAGGACTTCAATATGTACCACTATAAATTTGGATGGTCCACATCGTTCCCTTTCATGGGTAAAGAACTACCAAAAAATCAAATTTCGGAGGTTATTGACACCTATTTAGCACGTTATATGGGTATGTACAGAGGTTTATTACCTTTATATGTTCATGTTCCCTTTTAAATTTGGGAATTATCAAATAACAAAATTCGGTAAACGTTTTCTAGGACCCATTGGTGTTCCTCTTATGACCAAATATTCAAAATTTAAAGGTTATTGACCGGCTTTATTATTGAATAAGTACAGGATTTATTACTTTTTCATAAGACACAGGTGTATTTGTGTACCAATCTTAAATTTTGGGAGGAGGTACATTTCTTATTGTCATATCAATAATTGGTAATTGGATAGTATCTCATTCATTGGGTAAATCATTGTCAAATATGAGTATGATCACGTGATCAGTTATTGACCTATGATGGGATTAGGAGTCCAGGACATTGGTACATTAAAACTTTGTAGTATAATTTGAGAATGCGTCATTGGTTTTGATTATTCCCGCCAAATATAAACGTAAGCAATACGATGTACCATGTGATTGACGTTGATGGGGTAGTGTACAGGGATTATTTTCCTTTTCAAAATTCGTGGAAGTTATCAAATAACACGTTTCTAGACAACAGTTTTTCTACCCAGGTAAACAATTGACGGACATTATTGACTTTATTGAACATATAATGATATGATTAATTCTAAGACTTTGGTATATCAAGGGAAGTATTCTTTAAATTTGGGAATTGTGATAAACAGAACTTTAACATAACCACTATCTGGTATGGATGTATGTGGAGTGTAATAAAATGATCCATTTCAATGAATTGTGTTTTTTCATTTCAAGTACAACCCCATGTTCTGACGCGTACTATTGCACCACAATGTTGCCAGAGGTTTTAGTTCTAAACAGTTCCGGTTCTTTATTAATGAGTGCACAAACTTTTAAAAATGTCAAACCAAACTTTGAAACAAAATTTTTGAAACGAAAAAATTTAGAAACGAAAAATTCAAACAAAATTTTAAAACGAAAAAAATTTTCAAACAAAATTTTGAAAAACAAAATTCGAAACAAAAAATTTTAAACAAAAAAATTTGGAAACGAAAAATTTCAAAACAAAAATTTTAAACAAAAAAATTTTAAACAAAAATTTTTCAAACAAAATTTTGCAACAAAAAAATTAAAAATTTTCAAACAAAAAAATTTTCAAACAAAAAATTTTGAAACATAAATTTCAAACAAAATTCTGAAACAAAAAAATTCAAACACAAATTTGAAACAAGAGTTTTCAAACAAAAACTTCCAAACAAAAAATTTTCAAACAAAAAAAAATCACGTTTCACGGTTAACCGTCAAACTTTATCCGGTTTTTAACTATTCGATTAACAAATAAACGGTTTTGATCATATTTATCAGTGAGTGCAAAGTGTTGAACGAAACCAAGATTTTTAAATGATAAACAAAACTTAAAACTGAATGCAGCAAAGATTTGAAAATCAGCAACCAATCAGATTGCACGAAAGATAGTGATCAACCAATCATATTGCAGGAAAAATAGTGATCAGCCAATCAAATTGCATTAACAATAACTTTGCCAGTGTTGTACCATGTATTGCCTTTCGTCTATGAGTCATAAGATTCAATAAGGTTAGCTATCAGATTTCTAAAGCTCAAGGTCAAATCAATCACCACCAATGATCTTAGACTATGAGCTGTGACTAAAGTTCAATGTATTGTTTCAAATTTCGCGCCTTATGTTAAAATTCTGTTTATCACCATTCCCAAATTTAAAGAATACTTCTCTTGATATACCTAAGTCTTAGAATTAATCATATCATTATATGTTCAATAAGGTCAATAATGTCCGTCAATTGTTTACCTGAGTAGAACCAACTGTTTTCTAGAAGTGTGTGTACTCAAACTTAAGAAGTACCACAACAAAGGAAATGAATCCCTGTACACTACCTCATCAAGGACAATCACGTGGTACAACGTATTGCTCACATTTATATTTGGCGGGAATAATCAAAACCAATGACGCATTCTCAAATTATACTACAAAGTTTTAATGTACCAATGTCCTGGACTCCTAATCCCATCATAGGTCAATAACTGATCACGTGATCATACTCATATTTGACAATGATTTACCCAATGAATGAGATACTATCCAATTACCAATTATTGATATGACAATAAGAAATGTACCTCCTCCCAAAATTTAAGATTGGTACACAAATACACCTGTGTCTTATGAAAAAGTAATAAATCCTGTACTTATTCAATAATAAAGCCGGTCAATAACCTTTAAATTTTGAATATTTGGTCATAAGAGGAACACCAATGGGTCCTAGAAAACGTTTACCGAATTTTGTTATTTGATAATTCCCAAATTTAAAAGGGAACATGAACATATAAAGGTAATAAACCTCTGTACATACCCATATAACGTGCTAAATAGGTGTCAATAACCTCCGAAATTTGATTTTTTGGTAGTTCTTTACCCATGAAAGGGAACGATGTGGACCATCCAAATTTATAGTGGTACATATTGAAGTCCTGTACTATGATACCAAATGCTTATATTAAACAATTTTCTAAAACCGAGTGGATGAGCCAAGATACCCCTCCCAAATTTTTAAAGGGTGCGTCAATGTACCCATGTCTTATGATAGGAAATGAACCCATATACATGACCCCCCGTAATAGGACCTCATCCAAAGGAATAAATTAGGTCAAAAACCAAACACGTGGTACAACGTAATGCTTACGTTTATATTTTGTCAATTTTGTACCCCTAGAAGGGAACGAGGTGGACCACCCAAATTTATCATAATACATATTAGGGTCTTGTACTATAATACCAAATGTTTAAATTGGTCAATTTCCAAAATTTTAGGGGTGGGCCAAGGTACCCCTCCCGGGGTGCACAAATGTATCTATGTCTTATGATAGGTAATAGACCCCTATACATGATCATATAATCATATAAGGTAATAGGACCCCATCCAAGCACATAAATTAGGCCAAAAACCAAACACGTGGTATAACGTATTGCTTACGTTTATATTTTTGGCAATTTTGTACCCCTAGAAGGGAATGAGGTGGACCACCCATATTTAACCTAATACATATTAGGGTCCTATACTATAATACCCAATGTTGAAATTGGGCAATTTCCAAAATTTAAGGGGTGGGCCAAGGTACCCCTCCCAAATTTTTCAAGGGGTGCATTAATATACCCATGTCTTATGAAAAGTAATGGACCCCTGTATACGCCCATATAACTATATAAGGTAATAACACCTCATCAAAGGGGATAAATTAGGTCAAAAACCCCCGAAATTTGAATTTTTGGCAATTTTTTACCCATAAAAGGGAACGACATAGACACCCAATACTAATAGAGGTACATACTATGGTCCTAGGCTACCATATAAAATTTTTAGATTTTGCAATTTCCAAAATTTAAGGGGGGTGGTCCTATGTACCCCTGCCAAAATTTAGGGGGTGGGCCATGGTACCCCTGCCAAAATTTAGAGGGGGTGGTCCTAGGTACCCCTAGGTCATTGACCCCGGGCCAGGTCATTGACCTTTCACCCCGGTCATAAAAGAGAGTGAGGATGAGTCATTCGGGCATAACGGGACCACTACTACTAGTGTGTCCTGTGCCAAAGTCTGGAAATAAAAACGAAATACAAAACTTCAGACCTATAGCTATATTATGTCCTTTTGCTAAAATTCTTGAGAGTATTTTACATGCACGAATTCTGAATCACGTTAAACCAGCTATATCAATACATCAACATGTTTTTTCGCAATAGATCTAGTGCAACAAACCTAGCAGTTGTAACAAATTTTATAGCAACGGAGTTAGACAAAGGCGGAAAGGTAGACGTTATTTATACCGACTTTAGTAAGACATTCGATGTCGTGGATCATGATGTTCCAGTGGGGCGAAATTAGCAAGCCTAAACTTTACAAAGTCGGCAATTGAATATATTGTCATATTTATGTAATCGGAAACAATCTGTTCTATACAAGGGACCTATCACTGAAAAGTTTGCTACTCTGTCTGGGTTCCTCAAGGATCTCATCTGGGTCCTCATATTTCTCCTACTTGTTAATGATATTCCCCTTTTTATTGAAAACTCTGAGATTCTCCTATTCGCTGATGATCTCAAATTATATTCTAGAATTAAATCTACTGAAAACTGCATACAACTACAAGACATGGTGCGATGACAACAAATTAATAATAAATGTATCTAAGTGTAAATCTCTTTCTTTTACGAGTAAAAGAAATCCCATCAACTTTGACTATACACTGAAAGAAACCAAACTGTTTAGGCCAAGATTTACGTGTCATTTTTGATCCTGAATTAAATTTCAAACAACACATAAATATGATAATAAACAGCGCATATAGAAACTTAGGTTAATGTACAGAATAGGGCAAGACTTTTTCAGTGAGACAACCCTAGCAAAACTTTATTTTACATGTTAGATCAAAATTAGAATATTGTTCTACTATATGGACTCCAATAACAAAATATACTCTCAAGAAATAGAAAGCATTCAAACGAAATTTTTGAAAATGCTTACATACAAAAAAAACTAGTTTTTATCCCAAATATTTTTCTTACAATGATCTAGTAAGCAATTTTAATTTTCAAACTTTAGAAAAAAGAAGATGGATGTTGGACATGTTATTCCTATACAATTTATTAAATAATAAGATTGATTGTATGGAATTGCTCTCGAAAATATCACTGCGGATTCCCACTTGCAAAAACAGAGTAAAGAATAGAGGTGCATTTTATTGTGCGAAAGCCAGAAGCAATATATTATTTAAATCCCCTATGTGGAGACTGTGTACGTTATATAATGACATTGTAAATAAGCTTGATAAAGTGGATGTATTTAGTTTATCAGAAAATAGGTTCCGCTCATATGTAAAAGAAGAAATTTTCTTTAGATATAATTAAGAATTGTCCATTTATGTAACATTTATTGTATGTACACAACTCTATAATTGGGCACTAAGCCTGTTGTGTTGTATATTAAATAAATAAATAAATAAATAAACATTGGTCAGCCAGTTTTACCTAGAATTTTTCATGCTCGAACCACTCACCGGTTCACAGTGTAGTATTTAGTCTTTAAACTCGGTCAAAAATATTTACCATTTAGTATCGTAAAGTAATGGATTAAATTAAATTAAATTAAATTGTGTTTACCTGTAGTTTTAAAGATACATTATAGCCAAAAACTGGTCCTGCATTTTCAACGGTCAAGAAAATCAGGGAAATTACATTATATTGTGTATTAATTATTTTTTATTGCTTTAAACTCCATATGGTAAATATCTTGAAACATTTCAAGAGAAAATTCTTAGTTTTGCAATTAAATAATATTTGCTACATCAAATAATGGATAAAAAACATAAACATAAAATAGAAACAGCAATGCACTTTTTTAGATATGCTGTGCAGGGTGTGGACAAAATTCTGGACCGGGCTAAATATTTGTAAAAAATGTAAATGCAGTCGACCTGAAGTCAATTTTAATCAATGTTGGTGGTAGAGAGAAACATAATGGCATGGTTAACTTTTTCGTCCGCCATCTTGGTGGCCGCCATATTGGAATCAATTTGTTTATTTTAAATGGAAATATCGTCATGTGACATGTTAAACAACATCTCCGTCCTAAGAAAAATCCAACAGTGAAGTTATTTTTCCAAAATCTGCAAAGGTTTTGAAGCTGTAAATGAATTTAGGATGGGTTATGTTATCATTCAGACTTAAATTTTGTTGTGTCTTGAGCATTGGATTGACAGAAACTTACTGTCTCTACTTTTTCTTGTAGCAGAATGAATCACAAATATACAAGCGGGAATCGGAAATAACAGGCGTAATCATGAAAACAATAGATTTCATGTAATAGGAGAACTTAGAAGACAATGTAGAATATACAATATAGGGGGTACAATGTTAAGAATTCGATTAGCCCCCGTGCGTGCAGATGAAAATTCTTTTACGGCAATTGAAACAAGTCTACGAGCTCTAATAGATTATTACTACGTAATGTGGGCCAACATGATTACGTAGGAATAACAATCACAATTGAGAGAGAACGACATCGCCCTTTTTGGTTATCGTTCAGAGAAGCAAGAAATCTCTCAGCAGAAGTATTACGGACGAGTTATGAGAAAGTACTGCAAAGTAATGCTGCTTTTCTTATAAATGAAGACTGTATAGTGAACTTTCACCATGTATGTATGCCAAGAGAACAAGGTTATTTGAAACAACATGTTATGAATACCAGTGAATATATAAAGGCAAAACGTTTCATTATCACAATTAAGAACAAAGGTACAACATGCTTAGCACATGCAATCGCCGTTGCCATAGGATTAGAAAAACACATGGAGAGAAATCAAACCAAACACAAAAGATATGTAAACCAATATAAATATATAATAGAAAAAGCTGCAGAAGACCTGTGTGAGGCAGCCGATGTAGATCTTAGTCATGGTTTTAATTCCTGAAATTTGTAAATGTCAAGAACATTTAAAGGATTATAAAATTACAGTGTATAGGGGATTTTCGGGAAGTGTCATGTTTGAAGCATCACCAAGTGATAACGAGAGAACATCTTTAAATTCAGTTTACATAGATAATCATTACGACGTCATTGAAAGCTTGACAGCATGTTTTAGCTGTAGCTATTGTTGTGAAAGCTGTCATAAGAAATATGAAAACAAACATGAACATTTGAAACATTGTACAGATGTATTTTATCGCTGTCATCAGAAGCCACCATGTGACTTTAAAGAATCCCATGTTACATGCAATGACTGTAATCAAGAATGTTATGGTCAGTCATGCTATGAATATCACAAGTCAGCTCCGTATCAAAATGGAAAGCCTTTGTGTTCAATTGTGAAATGTTGTGCCCAGTGTTTGAAAATTTATGTTGTAAAAGAAGAAGGATCTCACGTGTGTGGAGAAACGTATTGCAATATTTGCTATATTATAGTACCAACTAATCATGAATGTTACATGGAAGTGAATGAAAGAAGAAGAAAATCAAAAAAAGCCAACGAAACGATTATCATTGAAAAGAAAGCTATGATTGTATTTTATGATATTGAATGTACACAAGATACGAACTAAGCACTAACCTTAGTGCTACCATATTTTGGGATTTAATCAAAATTTTTGATGGGCCCAACTTCAGAAATATCAAATTCCATATAAATTGACAGAAATTTGGGGTTAATGGCAACCCATAGTGAATCGTTAGTGCGCGTAAACGCATTAAGCACTAACGTTGGTGGTATAAGAGTTTACGAGTTATTGGAGATTTTTTGTTGGGGACAACTTCAGAAATATCTATATCTATACCAATTGATGTAGAAACATGGGTTTAACGTCAATCGTTATAGCATTGTTAGTGCATTTGTACTAAGCATTAACGTTAGTGCTATCATATTTTGTGATTTATTGTAGATCTTTATAGAGGGGCCAACTTCAGAAACATCAAATTCCATACAAGCTGTTAGTGTTTAATAGAAACACTATCGATATACTAACGAATATCACTAATTTTTTCGCTAGTGCTTGAAGTCGGGGCAAGTTCATGCAAACCTCGAAAGATATTTTACTTTAGCACCTACACGAATGAAGCACTAGCGTTAGTGGTTGCTGCACTAAGAAGTACTAATGATGCACTTACGATTGCACTAGAAGAGATCATTAGTGCCTTTGAATTGTGCCTTATCTGTGTTTCCTGGCATATAATTGGACATAATTGCACTAACAGTGAAGCGCTAACGAAATTATTAGTGTTTCATACAACCACTAAAGATGCACTAAGGAATGGTACTAATATTCTCGTTAGTACTTGAAGTGGGGGCGCCAAGTTCACGCACGGCCTATACTAACGAAACACTCACATTAGGCGCAGATGCACAAAGAACAACTAAAAATGCACTAACGATTTCCTTCGAAGAGATCATTAGTGCATTTGAATTTGGCGGAAATTAATGCAATGAAAAATCCCCATAAATTTCTTATGTGAATTTCGTGACATGTAATTGGCCATAACTAAACTAATAGTCTAACATTGTTGAAACTGTTAGTTTTTTTTAAGTACTAACGATGCACTAACGAATGCCACTCATTTTTTAGTTAGTACTTGAAGTGGGAGCAGTAACTTCACCCTAACGTTCAAACCTATTTTATTTGTAGCACCTATACTAATAAAGCATTAACTTCAGTTGTTGGTGCACTACGAAGATCTTACGAATCACTAACAATAGCACTATTAGAGGTAATTAGTGCTTTCGAATGTGATAACATGTGGCGTAATAAAATATCCCCATGTATTTCATATTGGAGTTTCATGACATATAACTCTGCACTTCCACATAAGAAATAAAGGAAACATTAGTGCGGTTTGTGTAATAGTACTAATTTTGTAAACTATGCCAAAAATTAGTGCTAAATTTGTGCTGACGATACCGCATAGAAAGAAAATTAGTGCTATGTATAGTATGATAAAAATGAGAATCGATTGTTTTCTTTGATGATACTGCTATATTAGATTTTCGAATATATTTGGGCTTGTGTTAATGGCACTAATTTTCTTTTTATGCGGTATCGACAGCACTAATTTAGCACTAACATTGTGTATAGGTTTCATCTCAATCGGTTGAGTGGGTGGGGCTAGGTTCACGCTAGCCCAACCCACATCTTTTCAGTTTTTTGACGTTTGGGTAACAGCACTAATTTTGTAAACTATGCCAAAAATTAGTGCTAAATTTGTGCTGACGATACCGCATAGAAAGAAGATTAGTCCTATATATCTTATCATAAAAATGAGGTATCTTTTGTTTTCTTTGATGATGCCGCAATTGAACATTTTCGAATATATTTTGGCCTTCTGATAATAGCACTAATTTTCTTTTTATGCGGTATCGACAGCACTATTTAACACTAACTTTGGGTATAGGTTTCATCTCGTTTTGTTGAGTGGGTGGGGCTAGCGTGAACCTAGCCCCACCCATAATCTTTTTTGATTTTTGAAGTCTGTGTAACGGCACAAATTTTTTAAACATTACAGGTCGTCAGCACTAATTGGGCACTAATTTTTGGCGTATGTTTGAAAATTAGTGCCGATGTGGGTGGGGACAGGTTCACGGACATATAATATTTTAAGATATTTACGTTGCGAGTGTGAACTATTTGTACTACTGAGACGCGTAGTAGATATTTCATAAGTTGTTGAAAGACTTGTTTGTTATTGTTAAATTTGTTGTCAAAATTGGTTTCTAAAAAATAATATAGGCGCGGTTTGAAGAAATCCTAAAATGTGTGATATTCTTTGTCACTACCTAGATTCATAGATGTAACACTATTCTGACTCAGTTACAGGACGATGACGTTGAGAAGAAGTGAAAGTTTCTTCTTCTTTTGCAGTCTGTAAGAACGGGATTCTCGCTTTGAGAGACATATTTTTGTCTTCGGTCACTCGCCCTGGGTACCCAGGTGAGGTCGAGAGGCGCAGACGGAGATTGGTATAGTAGTTCCGGATAGCCTTCCGATAACATCCGGTGAAACAAATGTAGGCGAGTATGATGATTATATGAAGATTGATACGGTACAAAAAGCATTCACAATAGGGTGAAACCCTCTGGATTCTCTTCACAAGACTTTGCAATAGATTCAGATCTGCCTGCTCTGTATCCACTTGAATATGATTTGGCATCAACATGACTCACTGGAAAGGCTAAGGACGAATGCCCTTTTTGATTTTTTGTTGCCTAGCTAATGATAGCTACTATCAAAAGAGGATTACACCATTTGTAGGAGAAGAGAAATGGGATGACTATTATATACAAAGTGCAATCAAAAGGTGAGATATAGGGGTTAAGATAACAATCCCTATCAGGTTTTTTAAAACTATGTCTTTCTTCTCTATAAGTAGGTGGGTGGGCCGTAGAAGACGCCTTCTCTTTTACCAGAGTGAAGTTTGAAAATGTAACGTTATGTTTATGTGGATCGTAATAAGAAAGATTGGATAAAATCCTCCTCAACAATAGAACCGCAGGTGGTCTAATTGAACTGATAGCCTAACGAGTTTCTTGTCAATATAGCCGCACATGCCCTGGGTAAGTCCCTGGGGGAGGAAGATTTATTACCTGAACATTAGGTGGTCAGACTGGTTCCTGGCAAGGTTGACCGTTAGGAGGGATGGTGCAGTTTCTAGAAAAGGTTGAATGACATGCATCACGTAATTTCTTTATAGGGCTCGTTTCTATAAGAAACTCAACATATGTTTTGGATCGTATGCTAAAGCATACTCGTTGTAAAAAATATTTCGAATAATAAAAACGCGTAGAACAGCTATACTGTGATCATTATAAAAATAAAATTAATCCCTAACACAGATTATTTATCGGATCGTTTTTAATTATTTAATTACATAATATTATTTTAATTTATTCCATCGTATGTTCTAATTGGTTCGTTTTCATTAAAGAAAACTCGGGATATGTGTTGCATCGTATGTTATACACTCTCCATAGAACAGCTATGCTGTGAGCATATTAAAAATGGGGAGGGAATAAATTTTATTCATGTGGGACTTTTTAACTCCTCGTAATGATTACTCTAACACTGTGTGAGCGTACTAAAAGATCGTATACGGAGTACGTAAGTAGTTAGGGCCTGACCTGATCGAACTCTTGATTATTCAATTTTGGGCCACCATGGACGATAGTGAATGAATCAGGGATGCTTTGACCCGGGATTGCGTCACCTATTGAAATTTTGCTTATGCTTATTCAGGGGCCATGCATGCTGGTGCGAATGAGTCAGGGGTACCTTGGCCCCGGCTATGACGTCATTGAATTGAGAATTTTGGATTAGAGGTCATGATGCTTCTTTAAATTTACTAAAAATATGGTCTTGATGATGGATTACGTTATGAATTAGTACAGGTTTATGAATGCTTTTTTATTTTCGTTCCCTTTTATGGCATAAATTTTAGAGAATGTTATCCCTTTGATGAGATGGACTAACACTGGTGGAAATGAAATCTTTAGTTTTATGTCCCACGGTTATGTCGGCTAGGTTAAAGGAGTTGGTGACGATAAGAAAGGAATGAAAATATGGGCGAAAATTGGAGTATTTCGAGCATAATGTTGCCCACCACAAAGCTACTTTCGCGGGGTTTGAACCAGGGACCCCATACAGCAGAGGTGAACGCTCTACCACTGAGCCACTGCGCTCTCTACTGATGAGAATGAAGTAGAGGTATTTGGTTTGAGCTAATGTGTTTGTTTGACGTTGGGGGAATATTTCGAGCATAATGTTGCCCACCACAAAAATACTTTCGCGGAGTTTGAACCAGGGACCCCATACAGCAGAGGTGAGCGCTCTACCACTGAGCCACTGCGCTCTCTACTGGTGAGAATGAAGTAGAGGTATTTGGTTTGAGCTAATGCGTTTTGTTTGACGTTGGGATAACCCTATTTCACTCTTGATTATACAATTTGGGACCCCACATGGACCATAGCGAATGAGTTAGAGATGCTTTGGCCCGGGATTGCATTACCTATTGAAATTTTGCTTATGTTTACTCAGGGGCCAGGGATCACTCATGACACATAAGATCACCTTGATTTACATCAGGAGTTGGGGGGGGGGCTTATAGGACCTCGTTCCCTTTGATGAGTATAAAATTTCAATTTTGAAAGTTTTTTTAAAAAACTTATCCTATTATTTTGATGATGCATTTTCGTTATATAATAGAGTACAATGGTTTACTTTTTAAATTTGGGAGTCATCGTTCCCTTTGATGAGTATTGTTTTTGGAGCCTTATTACGTTATATGGAGGCGTATTTAAAATTATTCCCTTAAATTTGATAAGTATTTTGTGATCAATTTGTTCCGTTTTAGGGGTAAACATGGATACCCTACATGTGTTGCAATCGTCCCGAGTTCGATTCTTGGTGCTAGTTTCAGGACATGTTGAATTTAACGTCCCCGTGAAAATGATGATGATGAGAAATGATAGGACGAAACAGGGGAAAACATGAACTTCATTGACTGAGAATTGAAGCAGGGACATCACACATTAGAGACAAACGTTAAGCCACCGTGCCCAATTGAGAAATTTTAGTTTGTTGATTACTACGTTATTGACAATGTAATGGTCCTGAGTTTGATTCCTGGTGCTAGTGTTGGGAAGTTTTAACGCCCCCTTGAAACGATGATGATGAGAAATGATGAAATGAGAAAAACACCATAAACTTACTTGCTTGCGAATTCAAGCAGAGACCTCACACATCAGATTTAAGCGCTTAGTCACCACGCCCCATTGAGATTTTCAGTTTGTTGATTACTATGTTATAGACAATCTAATGGTCCCGAGTTCGATTCTTGGTGTTAGTTTCAGAAAATGTTGAGTTTAACGTCCCCTTGAAGCTAAGGGAGACAATGCTGAGAAATGATAGGACAAAACTGGAGGAAACATGAACTTACTTCGTTGTGGATTGAAGCAGAAACCTCACACATTAGAGACAAGCGCTGAGCCACCGTACTCCATTCAGTGCGAGCAGTTTCGCGTATGAAAAGAAGACGAACAGATTATGTTACATTACACATTTCGGTGCGAGCAGTTTTTTACACCAGGTTTATGTTTCATACAGAAAAGGAGATCTGTGTTATTTTTTACTTCGTGTGCGACTTTGACCTTCAAGGAAACCTTGCTGACTCAGTGCTATGCGTTAGCATTAAATCGTATAAACATAACATTATTTAGTTGGATGTATTTAGAGATGAATCAGACGTTTAGGATTGTTGGTTCGAATTTAGTTGTGTTCGCTGTAACTCAGTGCCTAAGAGATACTAAGTGTGATTTTCCAGTGTTGCCACCACTATCAGAATGAATCGATTCATTTAGTCGGAGCAGTTTCGTGACGAAAACTGATTTTTTGTTTCGTACACATTTTTTTCTGAAACAGTTTTTGTTTTGTACACAAAAAAATCTGAAACAGTTTTGTTTTGTACTCAAAAATTTTCCTGAAACAGTTTTGTTTCGTACACAAAAAATTTTCTGAAATAATTTTGTTTCGTACACAAAAAATTCTGAAGCAGAATTTTATTTTGTACACAAAAAATTTTCTGAATCAGATTTTGTTTAATACACAAAAATTTTTTGAAACAGAATTTTATTTTACACAAACTTTTTTTATTACGTACACGAAAAAAGTTCTGAAACACAAATTTAGTTTGATTTTTTCCCGCAAAACATTGATTTCAGAAAATTTATTTTACCGCGAAACTGATTCAGAAAACTGAAATAGAAATCGCAGTACAGAAAAAAATGATTTTATGATGTGAAATAAAACACAGAATTACTTTTTTTTCATGTTTTTGTACAATTATTTTTAGCATGTGAAATAGAATACAGAATTTCTTTTTCCTCCATCTTTGTTTGCATTTATTTTTCCATGTCCATGACGAGTACAAATTCTGTAAAGAGAAAATAAAACATATGACTATACATGGTAATATTTATTTTTTTTCCTGTGAAAGAAGAAAAACAGATTATTAACATCTAACAAGAACATAAACTAACTGATCAAGGGAGAGTGAGGTGAGAAAAAGAAACGCAAATGTGACGTACCTAAATTCCTTTTTTTTCTCCACTGGTTTCTGCAATGTGATGTCACCTGAGTTTGTCTCCGCTCGTGCATCGTTGAAGCATGTTTCGTGTAGCGGTTGATTCTTTGCCCATCTTTGGGAGGTGATGTTGGTGGGATTAGGGAAAAATATGGTTTTATTCTGTTCTGGCTTTTTTATACCCATAGGGCAATGTCTCGTATGTGTCTGGTATTAATCGGCATTTTTTATAGTTGAAACTGTACTCCTTTTCTTCAGGTTTTGAGACAAGATGATGATCGTGGGTTCTGTAAATTTTTTGTGGCGTGCTAATGGAGATTTTTTCACTGGATTGATTTATGATCATTTGCTCCAGACTATTGAAATTTAGCTTTTGACTTGCTGTATAATTGAGTGTAAATCCACGAATTTTGCATACATAACTGGTTGATTTCGTGTCGGGGTCGTAGATTTCTAAAGCGTATTGTTTTGGGCCACCAGACACGAATTTCTTAATGTATGCTTTTAGTCCAATTGATTCCAGTTCATTTGACATTGAACCAAGAAATACTTCTGGTTCTATCGTGGGCTCTGATGGTCGCTGCGTGAATATCACGGAATCTGTATCGAAATATAGTACTCTTTCTTGCAGCAATTCTAAATATTTCTAGAGTTCCAGACGAGCTTGACACGTTGTAAATGCTCCAAGGACAACATTAGCATTGTGATTTTGTACTGGAACATCATCTTCATACTGCCAATTAAGGTATAATAAGGAATCATTAACAGGCAAAATTTGGTTGACTTTTATATCTGGAGCAGTTAATTTCTGATACAGTTCTTTGGGGTCATTAATGATGGTCGTTTGGCTGAAATTGTCTCTTATAGCGAGTCGTCCCCAGAAGGTATTCAAACAGAGTTTTCCAAGACTACGACGTGCTGAATTGGTCATTATATTTGCTGCATCCAAAGTTATGCCTTCACGTTGTTGTACCATTTGAATATACTGGTGCTTTTCTTCTTCGGTGACGCAATTGGCAAACCAACCAGAAGCTTCTACCTTAGATCTCAAAAATGTGTTAATGTATTCGCTGAATAATCCGCCAGTCTTGGTTTCTGGATCATATATGGTGATGTCGTAATCCCAAATTTCGTAAATTTCAATGACTTGATACCCAAGTTGAATGGCTTTTTGAATTTCATAGGACACCCACGTTCCTGTTTGACTTCGTTCACTGTCGGAATGTGTACATTCAGAATCTTGTTTTAATGCTGTGGCACAGGCAGCACAAAGTGGAAACAACAATTTCTTATTTGAGCAAAATGGAAGTACTGGATGAAACACATTTCTGCTAGGCAAAAGCTTTAACTTGACTAATCCGTTGACATCTTGAATGGCGGGCATTTCTGGATCTCCCTGTAGATATATTCGTGGGTGCCCTATTGGGTACCGTCCACATTTATTCACATAAGGATACAGTGAAACGATATCCAAAAATTTTATTTCTTCGCCTTCATTTTCATTTGCGACGTGATACAATTTAATGGCATTAACACTACCACCATAGAAGCTGTCTCTTTGATTTAATGGTGTTTTATTAGTATAAGGATGTGTGCTTAAAGAAGAGGCCAATGCTGGATTGGATTTTAACATTTGACGAAATTCACATTTTCACATTTCATGTACTTTATATCTCATGGATCGTAATAATCTCATTTTACGCTTTGTTCTCTCGTAGTGATAGTTCATCGTTTCTTCGTAGTTCTCATAAATGGGATGATCACGGCCTGTTGGGACGCATATAATACAGGCATGGATTCTGCAGCCTTGAAATTCATACACGTGTTCCTCTTCAGTGTCGGGATGTTTGTAGTAGCCGTCCAGATGAAAACCAGCTGATGGCAACATAAACTTCTTTTCCTCTTGCAGCATGTAGAATTTGATGGCCCTCTTTTTCTTCCATGTAGGCAAGCCACTGCAAAGCAATCCGTGACCGATTGTTTCTGTGGCGGTATCCTCGTGCAGGAAGAATGCTAATAGCATTGGGTTTTAAGAAATTTCGTCGAAATACTAAATTGCACGCACTCGCCAAAGTGATAGCCTCCAGGAAAGGATTGACGTGAGTTTCTTGTTCAAAAGTGGTCATAAAAGATATACAAGCCATTCGAAGTACGTTGACGTCCTGGACACAATAGTTCACCAATTCTTCTTGGAAAATAAACGTATCGTTCTGGTGTTCGTTGTACTATGTCATGAATTTTTCTCGTTCATCCACTTTCATTTCATCTGCACCATAATAATGGATGTCCGGTAATTTTCCCACATACGCTTGATTTGCAGCAGTATTAAAAATTGTGGAAAATATCCTTTGGTCGCTGGTAAATGAAATTCCTTGGACAATTTACTTAAAGCCATTGGCATGAAATTTAAGAAGTCAATAAACGATAAGTGATTCACTTTCATGCTTAAAATTTTTGCTCCGTTCAAGATCAAAGTAGGTTTCAATTCATGTTCTTCCACTAAGGATTTAAGAATAAAATGACCATCATATCCCTTAGAGTTATGTGCCAAAGATACAATAAGTTTGATGTTGGGTCGTGGTTGACGTAAATACGCAAGAAAGGCATTGATCGGATCATCTTGAAAAATATGTTCCCGCTGTCCACAAACTTCACACGAATGATGTATTTCTTCATCTTGAACACAGTTGTAACATACTTGTTGGGCCACCAGTAAATTGGGCTTATGAATGAACGCGTCTTCATCAAAGAAAGTATCCGGTGTGGCTTCGATATCATAGAAGACAATCATAGCCTTCTTGCATGTAAAACTGATGGAACTCCAGGCTTTAATTGAGTCGTATCAGGCTTCATGTAGCATTGGTGGGTATACATAACGTGTTTATGACACACATTACAAAAATAATCTGTACAATGATGTTCTCTTTCTCCTGTACGGACAAACGAATAAATGCGTAGACATTTGGAATACTGTTTTACCATCTTGCATACTGGCTGGCCCTTATGATATGGTACAGTCAGATGATTTGTATAGCATGTTTCACCTTAAAATTCACGATTGCATTCTGGACACTGTTTCTCCGTATTGGTCTTACTGCATGGTGGTTTCTGCAAAGATTTCTCACACATAGCCGAACAGTTCTTGACGTGTCTATTAAGATGATCATATTTTTTGTGGCATGCAGCACAGTAATAGTTGGTAGAAAAAACGGACGTTAATGATGTGATGAGTCATAATGAGAATTGATGCACATTAAATTGATTGGAATTTTGTCTTCGCCACCCGGCCCTTCATACAGAATATCTTCTCCGGAAAAGCTGGAGTATACGGTAAGTTTATAATTTGTCAAGTAGCGTTGCAATTGTCGCAATTCTTCCACGAATCCTCCATGCTCTAAATTCACTGAGGATCTGGACAAAAGTTCATGTACGTCAGGGAGAACGACACACTTGGTCTGGTCCTGATATTGTCTATACAGTTTCTTGTTCGTATCTTTATATTTTTAGGCCAATAGCAATCACAATCGCATACGCTAAACATTTCTTGTCGGTATTTTTTACACGTAAAATGCCATTCTTGCGTTTTAGTAAATCGTCGTTTGATAAAAGACCTTGACGCACCAATCCAAAACCACGGGGCACATCCACATGATGAAAATGGGCAATGAACGGTTCGTTCATGAGAAAACTATCGTTACTTTGAAGGATGCGATCAAAGAAAGCCCATAAAGTCTCCAGTGTCAAATTACTTGCACGCCTAAAGGATAAATAAAATGGCTTGTTCTTTTCATCATGAGATAAAATCGATAATCCAACCATCGATAATTCGTCAACATTTTGCAATAAGTAATCCAAAGTTGATGTGTTGAAAGGAGCTCTGAACCCACTCAACAATATCGGTGTCACTGGTCGGAGCATTAATTTGAATTTCAAGCATTCGTCCTTCAAGATTAAAACGCCAACAGTAAACCCAGAAGTAGCCATATTCAAATACGAAAAGGTAAGGTAAAACATAAAGGAATAGGCAAACAAAACAAATATCTAAAACGAGAGAGAAAAAAAGCACGAATTAAAATTGAATTCAGAGATCGCTAACATGTTTAACGGTATCAAACTGACTACACGACCAATCCTAAAAGAATTATCATATTTCAAATAGTCCTACTGTTAAAAATTTTTATTAGTATTATCATACTGGAAATCAAACCCGTGACCAACATCAACATGTAGCTGACTAAGTTTCTGTAGTTATAAAAAGAATGAATGAAATTGTTTTCCGTGCTGAGAGAATCATTGTAGTAACCATTTTCCCATTGATACTGAACTTTAAACGTATAACGAACATGAAACGAAAACAAAATCTCATGCGCTTGCTTTCCTCGAGCTAAGCGGTTAGACAGAGAAGACTTGAGTTCAATTCACGGCGAGAAATCAGATCCCACGTTAAGCTGTAGGTTCACGTCTCACTGTTAAACTTTTTCGGGAAACAAATTCGTGCGTAGTTTTTTGAAAACTAAAATTTTGTATACTTATTGGTAACTTTTAGAAACTGAGCTTCCTCATAGCTAAGTGGTTAGCGTTATCCACCTCTGGCCCGGATTCAACACCCAGTATGCGCTCAGATTCAACATTAAGCTGTATTCCTAGCCCCACTACTGAAGGGACGCTAAACCAAAATCAACAAACCATGTCATTTCTCGTGCTTATTTCTAATGTGTGGGTGTTCCTAATTCGATCCCCGGTCAAGTAAGTGATGGTACTCCCACTAATTCTTCCATTTGTTCTCCCATAGACTAAATACTTCATGCTAAAATAAAACTGTGATAACAATGTTATCCTCATGCGTAATATATTTCAAAAGCACTCCATTGATATTAAGAAACACAATTGATACTTACCTCAAATTCAAGGAACGGAGAGCTCCTTCGTGGCTAAGCGGTTAGCGTACGCGCCTTTGGCGTGGGAGACCCGGGTTCGATTCCCGGTGGGAGCTCATGTGGTTCGGATTCCACGTTAATCAGTAGGTCCACGTCTCATATAGCCTCACTGCTCAACGGGACGTAAAACTCAAAGTCAACTCAACTCAAGGAACGGAGTAAAGTCACGCTGACACAAGAGGTACACCTGTTCAATTTCAAGATCGTCGTGGAAGTAGGACTTGAAAAATGAAAAAAATGATTTTTATTTAGGTCTGAAACGTGTTCAACTATAAAGTGACATCACTATCAGCCAATCAGAAACGAAGAAAATGAATAAATGACATCACGGAAACCCAATGAAAACACAGCTTTCATCATGTATCATGAGCCGAAACGTGATGTAAGAAACAATCTGATAGGTTGTCACATTATTCACGTTTTTCTCCTTACACATCAATAGTTACGACATCTAGTATCGTAATTTTGATTGTGACATCATACCGTTGACTCGTTAGTTTCTTACGACATTCAAATTAATTCATCTAAAATGTGATTCATTTTTCTTAAACTTGATTGAAAAAATGTAACACTCATCGATATGTTACGAAACTGTCTTTGACATGAATGTAAAGTTGAGCTTTAAAAGAACGTCAGCTGAGAAATATTCTGATATAGTACTCTTCGTAAATGCACATTCTGCATTTTCACAATAATAAACTTCTATGCGTAACAACGAGCAGAAATGTGTAATGTAACATAATCTGATCATGTTCTTTTCATACGCAAAACTGCTCGCACAGAAAATTAAAAAAACTTCTCAATGGGATAAAGTGGCTCAGCGCTTATTTCTGAAGTGTGAGGCTTCTGCTTCAATTCTCATTCAATGAAGTTCATGTTTTCCCCTGTTTCGTCCTATCATTTCTCATCACCATCGTTTTCGCGGGGACGTTAAGTTCAACTTTTCCTGAAACTAGCACCAAAAATCGAACTCGGGACGATTGCAACACATTTAAGGTATCCATGTTTACCCCTGAAGTGGAACAAATGGATCACAAAGTACTTATCAAATTTAAGGGAATAATTTTAAATACGCCTCCATATAACGTAATAAGGCTCCAAAATCAATACTCATCAAAGGGAACGATGACTCCCAAATTTAAAAAGTAAACCATTGTACTCTATTATATAACGAAAATGTATCATCAAAATAATAGGATAAGTTTTTTAAAAAACTTTCAAAATTGATATTTTATACTCATCAAAGGGAACGAGGTCCTATACGCCCCCCCCCAACTCCTGATGTAAATCAAGGTGATCTTATGTGTCATGAGTGATCCCTGGGCCCTGAGTAAACATAAGCAAAATTTCAATAGGTAATGCAATCCCGGGCCAAAGCATCTCTAACTCATTCGCTATGGTCCATGTGGGGTCCCAAATTGTATAATCAAGAGTGAAATAGGGTTATCCCAACGTCAAACAAAACGCATTAGCTCAAACCAAATACCTCTACTTCATTCTCACCAGTAGAGAGCGCAGTGGCTCAGCGGTAGAGCGCTCACCTCTGCTGTATGGGGTCCCTGGTTCAAACCCCGCGAAAGTAGTTTTGTGGTGGGCAACATTATGCTCGAAATACTCCAATTTTCGCCCATATTTTCATTCCTTTCTCATCGTCACCAACTCCTTTAACCTAGCCGGCATAACCGTGGGACGTAAAATTAAGATTTCATTTGCACCAGTGTTAGTCCATCTCATCAAAGGGATAACATTCTCTAAATTTTATGCCATAAAAGGGAACGAAAATAAAAAAGCATTCATAAACCTGTACTAATTCATAACGTAATCCATCATCAAGACCATATTTTTAGTAAATTTAAAGAAGCATCATAACCTCTAATCCAAAATTCTCAATTCAATGACGTCATAGCCGGGGCCAAGGTACCTCTGACTCATTCGCACCAGCATGCATGGCCCCTGAATAAGCATAAGCAAAATTTCAATAGGTGACGCAATCTCGGGCCAAAGCATCCCTGATTCATTCACTATGGTCCATGGTGGCCCCAAATTGAATAATCAAGAGTTCGATCAGGTCAGGCCCTTACTACTACGTATACAAAGCGCGGTTCTCGCACGTCTTTCTCTGGTGAACCCAAGAGAGGAACTGAACTTTTCGCGCGCTTTTCGCAAACCAGTTGAGCGGAATAAAACATGGCGTTGTCGGGTAATGACCTTACACGTACATGTTAAAACATGAAGACAAATACAAAACAAAACCGACGCCGCGTCGTTTAAACATCACGGAATGTCGACAGAGTAATAAAACACGTTTGGTGGGGCTGTAGGTGAGCTCAAGACATTGTCGGCGGAGAATACAAAGAAGATTAAGGTTGCGGTAGGTGAACATGTTGACACATGCCCCTATGCTAATTGGCAACAGAAAAGAAGTTTGGTACCACAAATGGTGATTACCTTGCGTGTATGAAAATATTTAAATACAGACTATAGCGGGAAATATATATAGAGAGACATCATGCATCTCTTTGACAAAGAAGATCTATGGAAGTTAACATATCTGATGTTGAAACAGAAATATACGAATCATGGTCAGATGAAGAATATGATTTTGATGCAACAGAATCACCAGTACTAAAAGTTTCACCAACCCCACCGTCATCTCCAGTTATATTATCAAGAACATCGGGATTTTGGGGTTTAGATTATTGTTGTAATAGTCAAAAGATGGACCGTGAATATATAAAGAAGGCTATTGAAAAATGGGATTTCAACGATACACTAATATGCGACGGATGTAGAGAAGAATCCCATCATGATTTTGCTCATGATTGTATGAATATGCACCCAAAGTTATTGGAAACTCCTGCTTGGAGTATTGTAGCAAATCCTAGTGCTGAAGATGGGTTTTACCTGAATGCAAACACGCATATTATTGGAATATTAACAAGAGAAAAATTCTATGAAACATATGCGGAATTATTAAGTGATTCAAACTATCTTCAGGAATTACTGTACAATTTCATAACAAGGAAACAGACGGAAATCGGACATTCCAGATTGAAAAAATATATTCGAATGGTGATAGTGTTTCATTGTGTTATGTAGTGGTGAAAACATTAAAATGAATTGTGTATTAAAAACTATAGAATTATACTTACGTAACAATAATCCAATTGAATGCATGGAATGCAAGTTAAATCTTCCTCGTGATTGTACTCATCTTCATAATACTGAATAATTTGCAGCGAAGTATTTATCTTTTGATATAACTCTTAGTGAACTTTTTGAAGTGTATGAACAAGAACATAGTGAAATATCAAATATAAGGTTTATGCTTTAAAACTTGTGATCTTTTAAAAAGTACAGAATTTGTTGGACAGATTTGCCGTTTTTCATTCATGACACAAATTAAACAGCACCATGCATAAATCAGTACATTATCGATATTCAAGATTTTAACATGTCTGATAAAGAATTAAAATTCGTAAAACTAAATCTTATAAAACTTGATATTGCGTTTAATTCGTCTAGTAAATGATGAATGGGAGGATAATATCCAACAATAATTTTACTTTTCAAGGGAACTGCATTTTTAAATTTGTACAACACAACATTTTCACCTTCGGTAACAATATATCATGTTAATGGAATATTACTTCATTAATTCTACATGAAAATCGGATTCTGATAAAAGAATATTATTTTTATTTGATTAATGAAATGTGTTGGACTATTTGTAGGATATACATCAGCACTAGCATTTGAAACTCATATAATGTAAAAGCTATCATAAATACTTTCAGAAATAATTTTCGTTTAAAGTGAAGTGTTAGGTTTGAAGTTCCAAAACGAAATGGTAAATTTAAACCTTGTTAATCTTTGAAGTTTACTACTATCGTATCAAGATATTTCTTTTCCACTTTAACATAATGAGGTGCGTGAAACACAAAAGATTTTGCATGACCGTGTTGTACATTATATACTCTAAGTTTTCGAACTAATGGTCCTATATTTTGTTGTTGTTTTACAATATCAACGCACACATTAATAGTATTGAGAATATCATAATGTAAATGAGATGGAAATTTTCCATGTGTTAATATTAAATCAACATTTCTAACTTTTATGTATAAAACGTTTTAATATCAAGTATGTTTTCATTAGTAAATCCAAAAATATGTACTAATCCTGGTGTAATATCAATCATACAATGATCTTCTAATTTTAAAGAATGTTTAAAAACAATTAGCTTTTTATTTTGTAAATAATGCAACACACGAACATTTTCAGGAATCAACTGTATAATAGATTCAATTGATGAATAATATCCCGGTGCTATTGGAACATGATGATGTTCAAGTTTATCATCGATAACAGTAGTAATTATAATTTCTTCATTTTCACCTACATTATAAAATCTCCATGGATTATTAATTTGTGTTAACGCATCTCCCCATTCACCATCACTTAAATCAATAGGTTGTGCTAATTTAACTCGAAATGTTGATGTAATGTTTTTATCAAAAAGCTACTAGTTTTGAAGGAAGAGTAACGTATAAGTTGTGTATAAAGTTCGAATTCATTTTGCAGCCTTAACAGAATCTGATCTAATCCACGAATTCATACTTGATGGATATACCAACCATTTTACATACATACATCCACCCATTTTTACGTTTCAATACATTTTCAATTGAAATAAGCTTTCTTTGAATTTATAATTACTTCTTGTAATTCTTGTGTATAAAATATTCCTTTAATTTTTTCACAATTCCAATCTTTTCATTTATAAGTTACCGGTTCTTATTTAATAATTTTATCAATAATAAATTATTCGTTTACCATTTAGGTAAATATCCTTTTTCTAATACATGTTTATACTTACTAACACGAAAATAATCAACCGGACAAAATTTACAAATTATATTGCTTTTATTTACTGTGTTTCCGTATAATGTTTCCCGCACTTCATTCACATTGGAATCATTTACTTGTGCAGGTGTTATTTTAATACTTGAATGATATGAATTATTATAATTATTGACAATTTTATGTGATATATTAATAAAACGATAAGTATTCTTTGCAGTAAAATAACGATACAATGTTTCTTTTAATGTGTGTATAACGCGTATTTAATTTCGGGATGAACACTATAATAATTAATTTCATATTATTTATAATTGTTTTACATGATGATTATAAAATTCACCGCCTAAATATGTTTGTACGTTAAGCACGGGCAACTAGAAATTTTAAAAAAAATTTGTTATTCCGTTTTCCATTTCAGAACCTTTCTTTGTTTTTAACGGAACTCAATATGCATAACGTGAAAAATATCAATACAACATAATATATATCTATAATTATTATTATTATATTTTGCAATATTTTCCATATCTGCTAAAACCAATTGTAATGTTTCATTTGCACATTAACATAATACTTTTTACGTTCAAAAATTTTACAAGCTGTTGCATGTAATGTATATTCATCTTGAGAAGCTATCCATTTCTTCATTTTACTTTAGATAACTTTTTCCGTTGTAATGTTTGTATACTTGATAAAGAATCCTGATTTTAATAATCCTAATATATTTTTGATAATTTTGTTATTTTATATACTATATTATTTCCAATGTTTAAATAAATTAGCTACTACTGCAGAACTAAATGATTTTCACACTTTAGGAATACGTTGTCTACTACTACTATTGAGTTTTGATGATGATGTTCTAATATCTGTACCAATAAATTCTTTAGAAACATTAAGATCTCTAATAAATTTTTGAATTCATGAATACCTATATGATTTCGTGTATGTTTCCTTGTACCAACAACATCATTTACTAAGTCTATAATATTTGATCCTGGTATTGTTTTTCCATGAATACGTACTATGCCAGACATATCCCACTGAATTTTATCAGAACTTGTCAACTGCTTTAGTAATAGATCCGTTTTCCTACGAAGTGTTTTCAGTACTGATTGTAAAATGCCTGATACCAATGGTAAAATAGAAGTATTGTTATCAGGTTTGAAAGTTGATGATGGGGAGCTTTTTCTTTTTCTTCTTCTTGAATGGAAGGTAAAGTAATAGTTTTATGGGAAGATGAGGTATACTGTAAATAACGATACAAAGCTTGTTGATATAATTTCCACTTTTGTTCTACACTAAGATCCTGACATTTTAAAATGTTATCCATTTCTTCATCTAAACGTGACTGATGTGAATCTATGGATTTAAGATTCGATTGAATTTCATGTACAGCATTTTCTGCAACTAAAATCATTTTACGTAATTCTGACATACTTAACGACTAAAATACTATTTCTTAAATAGAGGTTGCAAGATTAACAGAAGAAGCGGACAACCTTTTTGTAGTAACAACCATGTTTTCTTCAATGCAATACGCTGCTGAGATAGAGCTAGTAAGAACGGAGCGTGTTTTAGTGTTGTTGAACATTTAACATCTTGATGCAGACTAAACAAAAATTCTTTATGCATGTCTTTCACGTTAGCGTTCACATCCATAAATTGATTGGGAAAAATATTTGTACGTATTCGCAATGCATCGTTTGTTTTCTGTGTCAAATCAAATCATAAATAACTGTAAGGCTCACGTGTTACTTCCTCAAACACACAATTTTTTTACTATTCCTAGGCATAATTTGCCTTGCTAAATATTAATCGTAATTTGTCACGTGGATTTTTAAAGAGTGTAATATATTGTGCATTTAAACTAATATCACGTGCTTGTTTTCCTTTTGGAAATAAATTTTGGATAATAAATAAATATTACAGTCAACTTTTTATGATGTGCATACTTTGTGAATAAATTAGCAACACCACTGTTAGTTTCTGACATTAAATCATCAAGTACTAATAATGAATTTTCTTTAATTTTAAAATTATTCATGTTAGGTGTTACCTCTACAAAACGAATTTTTGTATTTGCATCTTATTTTCATATTATTGAACCATAACACCAAACAATATCCTTAAATTTTACACTAAACATTTGATCACGTTCATTAAGTAAACGATTTTCAAAACAAGTTTTACCAGCCCTTGCAGCAACAGCGGTTAAAATAGTAGAGGAATGTTGAAACTTTAACATCTTATACTCAAATGAATGCATTCAATAGAGACTTTGCTTTATATACGCACTCAAACTCACTGGGATATAAGAATATTAATGCTTGAATTTTTAAAGCTCTTGAGTTTGCACAGCAAACGATTCAATAAATAAGATGAATTGGCACAACATACGAAATGGTTAAAAATAAATTAAGAATAAATTAAAAATAAATAATGAATTCATTAATTCATTTTGTAAATTTTTCTAAATTTTCTAAATTTTTAATACTAAATTTCTAATACTAAATTTTTAATACTAACATTCTAAATTTTTATACTTTCACAATTAACGATTGTTCGGAGTTTCCCCAGCAAACGAACCGGTTTAGAAAGGAAAAGACACATTCATACAAGTCACATTTACTCATTCGTGGGCCTATAACCGTAAGGTACACTTGCACGTTTTCGTATACGTTCATCGTCAGTCACGTCAAATTCGTCAATACCTTTTCGTTTTTTGTTAACCTCACGGTGTGTCTTTGTCCCTCTACAGCTAAAGATAGGGAACCCTGGTCTACGCACGATGCTGTTTGGATTTTCTATTACAGCGGACTCTAATTTATAAAAAACACTCAAAGTTAATGTTCTGAAAGGTCCTGAGACATTTAGTGTAATCCCCCTAATTTTGGATATATGATGAACATCTCCTTGGGCATTTGTTAGCTTCATAGCATAATTTTTGGCGCCTAAACCGATAAAATTTGTAAACTCCCAACCTTTTGGAATTTCATTTGTCAGATCACCCAAATAGTTTCCGAGCGGTAACAAGGGTACCTCATGTTTTTTCTGTAGGTACATGATGCTGTCAGTGTCACAGTAGATCCCTCTGTCGAGTCCTACAGTCGTAAGTAGTTCGTAAAGTCTAAGTCTAACCCACTAAGTGATAAATGCGGCTAGTATTACATTGGAAATCTCTAACGTTACCTTTTCAGTTTCAATGTCTCTGTACGTGAGAATGAGATGGTCATTATCAAGTGTCACCATACTTTGAATATCATATCTGGCCATGCTTAAATACCTGAGAAATATGACCTCATCGCTAACGATTACACTCTGTGACATGTCTGTGCATTGCACCCACGTTCAGGGACCAACATAATTTTAATTTTTTCTGTATTAAACAAATATGGGAAATCTCTCTTCTTTAAATTTTGGCTAAGGCCTAAAGATTTCGGTAGTTTGGATAATTTAACGCCAAGGAAAGGGAAATAATCACGGAAGAATATGCGATTACCTATGCTAATACTAAAAATCTTCTGACCCTGGATAAGAACACTAGGAACAATATCCAGGTCTTCTATTAGAGTTGTAAGGCAGAAGATTCCATTGTAGATACTACCATTATGAGCGATAGATTTATCTTCTGAAAGACAGGGCGCTCTACTAACACGTGGTTAATAAAAGCCCTCATCGTCTTAAAAGAAAACGATTTTAATATTATCGCAGTAAGGTTTACAAAGCTCATCTATACTGTTTTATACAGGAGTGACAAACTTAATGACAACAGACCAGTACAACTTCGTGTTCCCTTCCACCGCGCTCATTCGGTACTTTCTACATCGTCTGATCATCATAGGTGATGTAGATAAACCTTTTCGAATGAACAGGCCACTGTCTCCGAACAAAACATGTACAGTTTATGTCAACATGTGTGCTACACGCTGAACAGAAATGTTCACCACACATGCGATCAGATATTCGACGACTGTTATCAGAGATGACACCACAATCGTTGAATACCCTTACATTACCACATATAGATCTAGCCGCTTTATTACACTTCACAGTTTAGGTCAACATGTGTGCTACACGCTGAACAGAAATGTTCACCACACATGTGGTCAGATATTCGACTTCTGTTATCAGAGACGACACCACAATCGTTGAATACCTTTACATTACCACATACAGAACTAGCCGCTTTATTACACTTCACACAATTCTCAAAACATACACCCTCAGCAAACTCTATTCCGTTGGTTGTTGGCAGCATAATCACGTTCGTGTGCGTGTTAGCAAAAAGTACAACGACTTTCACACTTGTGTGTACGTGACATTTCATCATAAGTTTTCAAACAATAATAACAATACTTACGTGCCTTGAGGAAAGTTCTAATGTTGCGAATGCGCTCGAAATGACCAATAGTGTTACCTCTTTGATAGTGGATAAAAATCTTATTTTCTGTCGGAACTACCGGGTAACGTAATATATATTCCCCGGTTATTCCTTTCATGCTTCTCATAAAACACGACTTGATACTCCTCTTTGAAATATGATTGGAAAGCGTCAACATCAGAAAAGTCACAGCCTCTCTTAATTTGAACGTTAACTCCTGCAATCTCGCAGAGAACTTCTCCTGTTGGAAGCCATGGATTGCGCTCATTTTTTTAAGTTATACAAATCATCTTTACTACCGTGGAGCTTTACTTGGTCCCAGGTTATGGCCAGAAGGAGACAATAAATATTCTTATTTTCAATACGTATTAAACGCTTTTGTAAATAGTACTGGTGCTTTGAATATTTGGCAACGGCACTCGTTGTTGTATTTATTCCCTGGAAATGCATGATTTCTGCTATGTGGAATCGAAAGAGTACTTCTTATCCCATAAGGAATACCTCATTCGAATTTAGTACACGTTCGATTAAAGTGAGGACTCTCCTAGCCCTTTCTTCTGCACGGTGTATACACTGGTTTATTGTTATTACTGTTGCTACTCTCTATGTATCGCCCAATGTAGTCCTAGGGCGTGCATTGGAGGTCACATGTTCCCATCCAAACCAATTAAACTTTCGATATAGGCCTCTGAGTTATTACTATTACTTTCATCACCCATAGGTCTAACGGCAATTTCATCGCCCGTAAGTTGGAACTTTCGAAACCTTTGTCTGCTTTCTCTTGCAACTTCTAAATTACTGTTTCTTTTTTTCACCCCGTCATTATTATTATCAGTACTACCACTACTTCTACTACCAATATTAGCACTACTAGTAGTGCCACTTGCACTATTGTTGTTGAGGTTGCCATGTCCAACCATTACTGGAACACTAGCATATGACGTGTGAGGCTGAGGAAAGAAAAACCTTTGGTTAACATCGTCATGATTATCCTGTACACAGTGTTGAGGAGCATTGTATACAGGATTTTCTCCCTGGACTTGTTGCGTGGGTATAACCGCAGCGTTGTCCTCATTTTGAAACACTTCTCATTTCTCCAACTGGTATTTCATCGGAATTTAGATTTCCAATCCCATCTGTTTCATCTAAGAAAGCTAAATCTTCATCGGTTAATTGATGTAAATTATTATTTTCACTCAAGTTATGATTTTCTTGAAGGGTCATGACTATGGTATTATTTTCAGATGGGATTAACCATGGTTCCGAAACAAACCGCGCGCCGAAATAAAAAAGTTCGATGTCTGTATCTTTTATAATATCCACCTGACCTTCCCTACAAGATAATAAATACATAAGTTTCTGCTGAGCCTCATCATATCTTTCTTTAGTACGAAAAAACCCATACACAAAAATCAAGCACATCAACACTGGAGACACAGAGCTAGTGAATCAGTGTATCGTTACCTTCAAATGCACGAAGGTCGCCTAGGAGTGCATCACAGCTCTCCGACCCCCGATGTCCCAGGCGCTGTACTTCCATTACGGCTTTAAAGGTACTGTAGACTTTGGGGTAGTCGTTGAAACCGCGCACCAATTCTTGCAAGTAGATCTCGTCGGCCATGTTAAGTTCTTCAGTTGGGTAGAAAAAATCCATCTGAAAGAAATAAAACAAAAGACTATTTTGAGTTATCAAGTTCATTTTAATATATCACTTTAATGAAAAAGAGAGAAACCAATCACTTAGTTTCAAGTTTAGTTAAATTATAATATGCGAAAGAAAAAGCAATCAATTATTTTCAACCTATAGTTAAATTGTAATGATATGCAAAACAGAAAGCAATCACTTATTTTGAAGTAATAGTTAAATGATGATATGTAAAAGAAAGCAATTTGCTTAGTTTATAAAGAAGAATAAGTAAATATTCACTTTATAATTAGTTGTAAACTATTCTTTTAAAATATCCACAAAATATCCACAAAAATATCGAGTCTCTCTTTTCATTAAAAATGGTTAAGAACAAATGAAGAACAACTAGAATATGTATGATTTCTTTTAAAAAATAAATAAGTATAAGAAATATAAGATACACACCTCTTAAGCCTTAGTTGATCTTGAAGAAAACCGCGAAAATGAAGAAGAAATGTCGACTCTCCATCGATACTTTGTTGTTCAAAGTCAGGATGAGTGCTTCTCCTTAATGTTGTTACCAACGTTTCTGGTTCAGCAAGGCTTCGTTCTCTGTAATGCAATAGATTTCAATGAATACCTTCAAAATCCTATACCCTTTACTTAGTACTATTAAAAATCTATATAATTTAATTAAAATACGCTTAGCAGGCAATTGAGCTCGTATTCGATCTCCTACGTACGTTGACGTGAAAGGAAATGATGCTCCCACTCGTCAAACTCGCGTTATATCATGTCCTATCATGTATTGCGCCACCACTACTACCAGCAGGAGCGGATCCAGAGGGGGGCGATCGGGGCGATCGCCCCCCCAGAAGGGGAAATTTTTTATTTTATATATATAAATAAAATCCATCCCAAAGTTTGGAGCCCTTAAAAGTAGTAGTATGACAACCGACCGCCCCCCCAGAAGTCGGTCCTGGATCCGCCCCTGACTACCAGTGACACCTATCGGCAGAATTCCAAACTAGAGGTTAGTTGAGCGATGAATGTTCTTCAGTGCACACGCATGTGTGACAGTGTTCCGTATATTTCTATATATTTTAAGGTGAGTATGGTATATTTGTATTACATATGTTTTCAATGTGTAATAAAGCCCTAGTGTATATTCGCTATTTCAATCTTAATGTAAGGCACTAGTTATTACTAACAGAAGCAGAACGTGTTTTCCATGCGCTAGGTTTTCTCTTACCCATAAAATTCAGACATTTCCAATAATCCCATACATAAGTGTGTATGTTCTGGCGATCTTCATACTCAGTTAAAGTATTGGGGATCAATGCAAGTATAGGTGGTATCAATACTCAGTTCTACGATTCAGGCAGTATCAGTATGATTAAACTTAATATTAAGTTAAACTATTGGGTAAAATACTTGGTATAAAGCCCAGTCTTTCAGTAACGTGATGAGTATTTAGTTGGGGGACCCTACCCACATCATTTGCGGGGCATAGCTCTCTCGGAGTATTGCTGTAAACGTTTCGTTTGCAATCCTAGTACAAAAAAGATGGAGAAAATTGTCTTCGCTGAAGCAAAAGTCTATGGAAAATCCAGTGTTTAACACGGGTAAGGTCTCCTCTCTCTCAGTGCGAAAGGAAGCGTTTGCTTTTGGGAAAGCAACTATAAAACATAAATAGCGCTCAGCGATGGAAAAGTGTAGGGGAAAATTCACTGTTAACACAGGGGTCAAGTCCCCTCACTCAACGACGCATGGATTCTCTACTTGCGTTTTCTTTCATATTCTGAAACCAAGCTTAACAACATTTCATTGGCCTTATACAGAGTTGTTTTCAAGTCTTATTAACTATAAAGTATGAATAACGGATGGTTATCAAAATGTTATTCACAATCTTTGATTAGGGCGTCGTATTTGACGAAGTTAACCACATGTGGCTAATTAATCTAGAGGAAAGGGTAATGTTCTACGCATGCTTTAGCGTACAACACATTTCGTATTTCATGCATTTTCATTTTTACACTACTAATGCGCTGAAGTACTTTTCCGAAGTTGCGACATTTATTTTTCTCACACGACACATTGGGGTTATATAAGTTAATCATACCCAAATCAGCTTTTTGTAGTACTCAAAGTAGACCCTGAATACAAAACAGTGTGCCTTCCTTAGAAAAGAGATAAAATGCTACTAACAAGTCTGTGACTAACTATCGACTACCGAATTCTCTCTGAATACCGCCCCATATGTTTAAAATACGCAAGTTCATATTTCTTACATTTTCAGAGGGTTTCACGCCGATGCTTGTCCAAAGAGAAACAAACATAAATATTATCTAACTTCAATTTTTCTCACTAAATGACAACCAATTATTTCTTACGTCTTGGAATACAATTGGCTATTCATTCCCCTTTTTTATAAAAGTTGCGACGATTTAATTTTCCAACGCAAATCCAAAGGTAGGCCTACCGCACACTTCCATAATCAAAAAAACATAAACGATCGTGTGTTTTTCTTTCAAGTCTAACTGTGGAAAAGTGCCACAGATCTACAGGTACCCCGTGAACATCTACGTGGGAAATATCAAACGTAAACGCAATATCTGCAATAATCAAATCAATCTCGGGAAACTGTCCAGCACACACAGACACAGCTTTCTTTATTTGTTTCTTTCTTCCTCCCTACATTAAAATAATTGAACAATTTTTGCGATGGGCAATCTATCTCGGGAAAGTGTCCACTACACACTAAAACCTCTTTTCTTTATTTGTTACCTCCAACCTACGTTAAAATTAAACGAACGCAATTTTTGCGATAATCAATCTATCTCGGGAAACTGCTCCACTGAAGGCTGAAACTTCTTTGTATCTACATTTAAACACTTTAGTAGGATTACAAATTAAAAATTGCTCATTTACTAAGTACGATAAAATCGAACCAAATAATTATCAATCAGAGTAACAATGTTTCCAAACGAATCAATTAAATATTTTTAAAAAATGTTGGTGAGCACGTAATTCTGTTTAATCTCGGTTTCAGTTATAAAGATTCAAGGAAATTCCACACTTGACTTCTGCAATAACTATGAACAGTACTAAATGATTCTTTCATCTATGACGACTCTTAAGGGACGTCACCAACCATTTTCTAAAAAGACCGACTAACTTCTTTTTGCAAGTAAATGGATATTTCCGTAACTAATCTAATCTACACTTGCTTCTGCAGTAAACTACAAACTATAAACCGTACTAAATCATTTTCGTCCTTCAGTGGAGGCTCTTAACGAACATCACCATGCATTTTCTAAAAAAAAGACTGACTGAATTCTATTCGTAACTCTTTTTCCGTGCAAATAAAAGTTTAAATCATATAAAGCTTTAGATCTCCACATATTCCTACTTAATAATAATAATAATAATAATAATAATAATAATAATAATAATAATAATAATAATAATAATAATAATAATAAGAGTTTCACTTTTTAATGTTTCTCTCTTAAGTTGCCCACGAGACGAGACTAAGACATAGTGTTCAAACAATAATATGGTTAGGGATGAAGCAGTTCATTAACAAATAAATATTCAGAATATTCAGGGGGCAACACGGGCCTGGTACCACCCTCAACTAATCTTTTCAAAAAGCAAATATCTCTCGTTGGTGGGGGCGTTGGTTCAGGGGTAGTTTCCCGCTGTTTGGGAAACATGATGGCTCAGTGGTAGAGCGTTTATCCCCGGTGCTGGGAGTTCTTGGTGCGATCCTTGTGCAAATAAGTTCGTGATGAACAAGCAATATGTGTAAATTTCCTAGGGTTCTCTCCACTCTCAATACAAATATGTCAAAGCAATAATAATAATAATAATAATATTGTAAAAAACTTACTTGAACTTAATATCTTCTTTTGATGAACACTCAAAAAACACACGAGAAACACAAGTTTTTAGACTTCGCAATAGCCACCAGTTAACCGTCTCGGAAGGGCGAACTTAGTTATAGAAATTGGCGAAGTATATTTATACATATAGCATATTTATTAACACAAGAGGAGCGAGATATAGCAAGCGCAATTTTTCCTTTGTAATGCCGCTTGGGTTCAATTCTTTCATTTTACAAAGATGAAGATAAAGGGATATTTCATTAGCAGACATCTTGTCGGATCTATAATGAGCTGTTCAAAGAATACATTCAGAAATAAACAATTCTCTTTCATTCCTATAATTCCACAGAAAGATCGCCAAAATACCTATGGAGGTAGCTGCTCATTAAATATCAATTTCTTCACAGTAATAACGGTTATCAGACACTTTCATACTGTGCCTAAACTTTGTAGTCGTTGCATAGTTGTAGCAAGCGACGTTTTGTCGAGTTTTAATAACAAATGCTGCATCACCAGACATTTAATCTTACAAATGCAAGGGTAGAAAACAATGTTAAGGCGGGATGCGGCCTGAAATTTTTAAAGTATACACTTTGGTTTCATTCTAATTTAAATTGAATAACCCATACATTTCAATGAAAAACGAAAACCGTTCACAGTTTTATTAATTGGACCAACGGAACTTGTATTTTTGCCGAAAAGAAAAGAGTATACATTCTTAGAATGAAAAGAAAAGAAAAGAGCATGAATACATAAAGACCAATAACGTATGGCCAATAAAGCAATCAACAAAGGATAATTCCGGCCAATTGGTCGCCCCAAAAGGTGTGTGTTAAAAGACGATGCTTTCATGAGGTTATTGGCATGAGAGAGGGGGACAAAAAATGTAAAATATTCAGCCTTCCGCCAAGCTTTCGGTTGTCTGCAGGGACAAAGCTACTCAGTCAGCGGGAGGTGGGGTAAGTAACCTATGGACACAGTTCGTCAACCATTGGAGAGAGAGAAGGGAAGGGAAGCTTCAATTCGCAGAATGGCCTGCCGGCAGACAGAGAATTCGTCAAAGTGGAAAAAAGAAAGAGAGGAAAAGCAATATAGCTGGTCAATCTTCAATGGGAAGGTGGGTTTGCTTGTCCAGAACAAGAAAACTGTGAGCATTGAGGGGCAAGGAGGAGGAAAAAATTGAAATCTTCCGTTCACTCACAACTAAAGGAAGTTATTGACAAGTGTCTACCTTAGTATCGGATAATGGTGGGAGGTGTGGCTAAACTTTGCATGCGCTAACAGGGATAGGTTGGCTGTTTTCTATGAACGGATAAGGTAAGAGAGTGAGCTGTTAGTTGAGGGAAAAGCTATAGTACACGGAAAATATGCATATCTGTTGCTGTAGCGGAGGCAGTGGAAACATGAAAAGAGATCCTCTCAGTTGAGACCTGGGCTTGAAGGAAAGCGAAGTTCGCTTCGTAGCGAAAAAATTAAAAAATAAGTAAATAAATATTCATTCCTTCTCCGTTCCTTCCCTTTCTTGGACATCTTATCTCTATTTGGTTCTGTTCTGTTAATATTTTCGGAAAAAAAGTTTCAAAGTTCATTACGTTTTAACAGGCAAATTATTTGTAAAATCATCGCAAGCTCTTATAAATTTCGCTGATTTTTTTTTAAGTTAGTGCAGCTCATCTTTAGACTTTACGTAGTAAAACGAACCAAAAACAATCCATTAAAAATCATACTTTTAAAATATTTTCGGAACAATTCTAGCACATTCACACAAACGTTCGAATAATTTATTATGAGATAAATAATTTTGATAAAAACGAATTAAATTAAAATGAATGAGGCATCATAATTAAATATTTTAGTAAGATCATAATTAAATTGATGGGATAAAGCTGAAGGAAGCTAGAGATCGCGTTTCAAGGCTTATAGTTGAGTTCTTATAATCTGAAACACATTTTAATTTTAATTTAATTATAATTTTAAAATTTCGATTAAAGAATCGTGTAGGATCATGTTTCAAACAGGAAAAGAGGCCATTCCACTTTTCAGGTACACCTCAACTCCTTCCATTACCCAGGTAATAAAACTTTTTCCCCAGAGACCTACCCAGGGCCTGTCCGGCCCCACTAACAAGAAACTCGTCAGACTATCAGTTCAATTAGACTACCTGCGGTTCTATTGTTGACGAGGATCTCATCCAATCATACTGTAAATATCTTCAGCACATACAGAAAGGGAGCAGGACCGAAAATTTCTATTAAGCATGATGGATGATACATCACTAGGATTCACTCCATTTATAATTATTTCATTTCATTTTATGTGCAAGCTAGCCGAAGGTTACACTCTGGTAGAACTTGATCGCATTAAGTGGATGAGAATTAGCTAAGTTCGTTGGGCTATGTGAGTCGCTCTTTATTGTTGCAATTGGAGAGGAAGGATTAAAATAAGGACAATCGATATTTTGTTTAGGAATGACATGATAATCAACATAAAGCGGTACACTGAGAAAAAACCCGTTCTCCGGACAGTGGTATATTGTACAAATATACGGAATCCTCTGGCTTACTACAGGAATCAGTATGGAGGATACGTTATTCGTATGCTACATACGCACTGCTCTTAAATGTTACGGCAAGCCGTCGCAGGATGTCTGGCATCTAACAGTTTTCCGTATATCACATGCATATACTTATGTTGCATTCCTCAGCTATATGTTATATATGTCCATTTGTATTTGGGACGCTTCCCCTATATTGTTTCATACGGAACGTATATATAGATGGAACACTTATACGGAAAGTATTGTAAAACATGAGTTCTTAGATATACGTCCGCTGTACTTTAAGTCCAAAAACTACAGAGTTTCGCATGCAACTTACCTTTTCAAGTATGCCATACACATTTTTTTCTCGGTGTAGAACAGCCACATGACAACACTAGGAAATTGTTATTATTACGAATGATGTATCTTCTGTCCAGTTATCTTGTGAAGGTCTTTATTATTTATTTATTTTGCTAGTCAATCGCTACCTGACCGCTCAAGGTTTGCGCCCTACGGAAAGGTAGGTCTGAATAGGTCTGAAAGAAAGGAATATTGAGAGTTGGTTTATGAACGTTTCGATACTTTGTTAGAACAATGAGAAAGAGCTTTGGGGAACAGGTATGGTATGGAAGAAATTGTGGCTAACTTCCTTCTTTCTTTGTTGCTCACATTTCTGGGCAGAACATTGTGATCTTTATATTACGATCATGAGATGATTGTGGGTTGATGACATGATGTGGCGAAGTGCAGTACACAGTAAGCGCTCCAGAGCAGGGTTTATTAATGAAAAGAAGTAGGTTATTCTTCTTGGAGGGAGACTGCTCCAAGCATTGATGGAAAACAGGGGAGAACACATTAGAAAAAGTATGGAGCGTAACCAGGGAGGTTCTAGTATTCTAAAGTTCTAATCATCGTCTGTTATCGTTACACATTCTTTAAGTCAACGAAGTGTGTCATAAGGAAATTTGAAAAAAAATAGCTAAAAGTACCACAGAGAAACACACTCATTCAATTTGTTACATAAAAAATTCTCATGAGCCCCAATTCCGAAATTGTACGTGTTTTTCTTCCTTCCAAAAAATACCCAAATTTTATGTTCCTCGTCTCTGTGAAGATATTGGATTCTACTATAATTTAAGAATTGTGACTAATTATTTGGAATTTCCCCTTTTCATTCTTTCTTTTACTTTTATGTTTCTTTTCTCTTTTTCATTTTTTTATCTCTTCTTTGTGTAGGTGCTAAACTAACTAACTAAATTACTCTATGGCCTATGGAACCCGGAGATTTAATACCGCGTACACAAAACACTCCATTGACTTCTATCCTTAGCCAACTGGATCCAGTTTCTACTTTGTATTCATATTTATGCGTAATCCAACTTAATATTGTCATCCCATCTGCGCCTAGGTCTTCCTAATGGTCATTCTCCGATTGGTCTTTCAGTTAAGACTTTGAAAGCGTTCCTACCGCCTTCCATTCTACATGACCTGTCACCTGAGCCTCCTAGATTTGATGACCTACACAATGTTCGGTAAACCGTATAAATTATGTAGTTCCTCGTTATGAAGTTTCCGCCATTCCTCATTCCCGTCCGTCTTGAGTCCGAATATTCGTGTCAGGATCTTGTTCTCAAATACGTTCAGTCTACGTTCTTCCCTCAGAGTAAGCGACCATGTTCTGCAACCATACAGAACAACAGGCATGATTATCGTTTTATATACTTTAAGCTTCAAATTCCTCGACAGAATTCGCGACGACAAGAGATTTTGAACTGAATAATAACACGAATTCTCTGCTTTTAGTCGACATTTAATTTCTTCGTGAATATGGTTTTCGTCTGTTAACATTGATCCACTTTATCAAATGTATTATTCGATATCTTAACACATTAACAGTTTGCCGTATTACGATCCAGACGAACTTCCATGTATTTAATTTTCTCTGCATTTACTTCTGAACCCATGTCCCTGCAAGCGTTTAATAAGACCTCTGCATTTCTTTCTATTGTTCTCCTATCATCCCCTATTAAATTTACATCATCAGCATACGCCATAACCTGGTGAATTCTATTCAACTCTAGGCTCTGGTTGTTATGTTTGATTTTCCTTATATCGCATTCCAGGACAAAGTTGAATAATAATTCCGACAATGAATCTCTTGGTTTCAGGCCATTCTCGACGTGAAAGTTCGTGGACAAAAATTCGCCTACCCGGACTTTACTTTGGGATTCATTTAAACATATCTTAATTAATCTAATTAGCTTTACCGGTATTTCAAAATCTGTAAGAATGTTGTACAATGTTTCTCTCCTAATCGAGTCGTAAGCCTTTCTAAAATCAATAAATAGTTGATGTACCGGTGTATTGCATTCCCACTTCTTTTCGAGTATTTGTAGAACGGAAAATAATTAGTCGATAGTTGATCAATTTCGTCTAAATCCGCTCTGATAATCTCCAATAATTTCATCTGCGTATGGGGTTAATCTTGCTAATAGAATGTTTGGGAGGATTTTATAAGACGTTGACAGAAGAGGGACAGACCTTGATAATTGTTATAGTCAGTTTTGTCGCCTTTCTTGTGAATTGGAACAATGATTGATTCTTTCCACTCTTGTGGCAATTCTTCCTTGTTCCAATTAAGGAGAATGAGTTTGTGTATCTTGTCCCGCAATTTTTCGCCTCCAGCTAAAATTACCTCAGCCGGAATTTCGTCTACACCCGGAGGTTTGTGTTTCTTTAATTTCTTTATAGCGACTTCTATTCGGTTACGTTCTGGAATGTACGGTTCTGCGGAGTGCATTTCCCTTTCTACACGCACATTAGCTTTTGGCTGTGTGTAAAACAGTTTTTGGCTGTAGGTGCTGAACACTCCACAAAAAAATCATCTGTGTCCTCGAGCACCGAAGCATCCCCAGAGTTGGCGCGCCCCCATTAAAGTGTCTTATGGCTTACAACAAAAACTAACTACTGTTGAACTGAATTCTTAATTCAATATTAGTTTTGAGTTTTTTAAAATTCTAAATGCGTGCAGAGTGCTAGGAAAGATACAATAATATTGTTGGTGTCCATGTGAAAGTCAGAACTAAATCAATATTTCGTTTTGCTTTCACCTATTTGCATGTTTTCCATTTGTTTTGGACTGCCACCATTTGGCAAGCTATAAAACACGATCCAATACTTCTGTAATCGTGTATAAATAGTTTCAATTTCTTTCAAGACTCTTGTTTAAGGGTCCTAAGCAATATTCGTTTGAACGTGTAAATTTAAAATATTGAAGGGCCTTGTTCAAACTTGCTTTCACATTGTACAAATAGTATTACAAAGTCGTCTGTTATATGTACTCACTAATTTCATGTGTAAAATTATCGGGCGTTATGCAGAATCGTTTAAACGTTATTAGCGTCATACTAAAGGCTTGACTACTGCTGGAAACATAAGCTAGTCGACTCTTTAGTATGGTACTAATCACGCTTCAGAACGATTCAGCATTATGCCTATCATAGTTATTGTGAATTGGAAACCTGCACCAAATTCCAAAAAAGTCATCGTAACTGGTATGCTGATTATTACAAAACTAATGATCCTTTTGTACCAGTCTTCGCAAAATTCTACGGTATGAAACTTAGCTAATAAACAGCAAAATGTCAATGTAACATAAGAAAGTAAAAAGTAAATTGTATTTTGCGTTGTCGCAAACTAGTAGTGAAACGCCCTCATATATCTAAGCGTCTAACCTATCGATAAATCGAAATCGAATAGCGACACTGTTACTTACGTGACGTCATTGTGTGAGTGTAGTCCAAAAATATGGCGGTTGTTGTAGTGGGGTAATAGTTGTGTTGATTTTTAAATATGTGTCGTAGTTATAATTCTGTTATATGTTATAATTTTGAAACTCCAAGGTATGTGGGTAAAGATAAATTTTACAATTAATGATTTGAGTGACATGACACAATTGTCTTGAAGTATTGAAAGTAATGTATGTTCCAACGTGCAGACTACATAGTCTGTAAATGAAGATGTCAAAAAATGTGTATGTAATTGTTTTGTAAAATGCTGCTATGTTCTTCCATAATATTGCAGTGCGTATAATTAATGTGCGAACATGTGTAGTCGAAACAAGTTATGCTAATTTTTGTTGATAAAGTATAGGTCAGATTATATTGTAACTAAATCATTCACTAGAATCCGTTCATCTAAGATGAATTCACTGAAGTTCAGTTGATAATTATAATTTTACGTTTCGTGCGTGCATTGAATATGAAAATTACACCTATCCTGATTAAACATAACTAGTTTCTATTTCGTCTAGTATAAATGTCATAGTAACGAATGAATTTCCTGAAGTTACATCGGGTTCAGTTCTTCAGACGTCAACTTATTTGCGAATAGTGGACTATTTTAATTTTGGTAAAGAGGGTTTAATGTTCTGATGCAATGTTCTGAATGCAAGTGATTTGAGTACCGTATGTGTTGAATCACAGTAATCGGAGCCAGGGTTGGCTGGTTTAAACCAACGTGGTTTAAACCAAGGTTTAAACCAGCTGGTTTTTTCAAAAAAACCAACTGGTTTAAACCAAAAAACAAAAAATGTTCGTAAAAGTGTAAGTGTTTGTAAAATCTTGATGAACACACATTTGTGGGTTATCACGTTTTACTCCCGTATATTATTCGTATTATATTCAGACCCAAATTCCCCATTCATTACTCAAAAAGATTATACTACAAAAGCAACTTCTTTTTATAAGTTTATTTTGTGATTTTTTTTGTAGTTGTTATTATTGTTATGTAATTGCAATCGAAGAAAAATTATAAATATTGTTTCGTTTCAATGTTTACTATTGATGAAATACATCGAAAATGCCGATTTTTTTTTTTTTTGTGTGTGTGTGGGGGGGTCATACAGACCCCACGAGAGGCATTTAGTGAAATAAGTATCTTTGGTATCTATTTATGTATATATGAGTTTGAGCCAAAGTGGACTCAAATAATTCGTATCTTTATTCACTTTTCTTATTGATATGCAGATTAAGTCGGTGTATTTCTTTAATTTGGACCAATAAAAGTCGTTGTTAACTAACTTGAACTAAATTAGTTCTTCTGTACTCCGTAGTACTTTGAAATTGTTCATATGTAATTCTGTGTAATGGTTTCACTTATGCAACTGTTTATCTTTTTATCCTTCTGAAATGACTCTTGATAGTTATATTAAGAAGTATGTAAAGATCAGTATAACGTATTTTTTTTATCAGGATTCCTTCGTGAGTGAGTCGGCAGACGTATCGCATTTGTGGCCAATTAGTCCTGGTTCTGAGTTCAAATGGAGGACAATTTCTCTCGGATGTAACTCGAGAAGCGGTTTTTATTCCGCTTTAAGCTTATGTGACCCCTTCCAGCATAACCCGGTTGTTGCATAATAACAGCAAGGCGAAACAAACTTATTTCTGTCCATATATGATATGAATATATAGAGCAAATCATTTAAACCATAAAAACCTGGTTTAAACCAAAAAAACCTGGTTTAAACCAAAAAAACCGGTTTTTTTGGTTTTTTAAATAAAAACCATGGTTTTTGCCAACCCTGATCGGAGCAATGAATAGTAATGTTATAATGCAGTAAACAATTAAACACTAATCAATGAAATTGTATATTTTCATAATCTTGAGAAAGTTGATTGGGGTCTAGTTCGTTAGTTGGTATCCTGAAACGGATTGTCACGAAAGTAGTTCGGTGACGTTGATATGTTGCGTTGTCATTTTTAAATTGTTAATTTTAGTTGAGGCTAATCTTCCGCAAATGGCGGCCCTAGATTAGACCCAGAAGAGCCTGACTTAGAGGTTCTATTGCTATTTATTATTGTAATATATTTATCTAGAATTACTTCTGTATCATTTTCATAACTCATTTCTTAACTTTTAATCACAAATATTTCTAATTTTCATGCTTTTTTTGGTCTGCATTAGGTGTGTATTCGTCTGTATTGTATTACTTCGCAAAATTAGTACCTTCCCACTGTTAGGTGCTGCAAAGTGCGCACTATTCAGAAATAGCTAAATGAATCCTTATCTCTCATGTTTTTAACCAGCACTATAAATAATATCCTACTGCAGTATTCTGTAAATAAACTTATAGGGGGAGGATTGGGAACAGAGCTTCCTATCAAACATATGTCCCTAAGACATCAAAAATTACAAAACGCATACGAAATTACTTCTTTCCTGTAGTAGATTGCGACACAAGGAGATATTTATATTCACTTAATACAAACTTCTTTTAGCAGGAAATGGTCTCTTACAGTCTTAGAAAATGTTCGTTAAGGAAGGACTTGTATTAAAGAGTAAAAATTGACTTTATGAGGACTTAGTATAACTACCACTTGTTCACATATGGCTTAAAAACTGCAAAACTGCAGTGCATATACCACGAATTTACCTAAAAACACAAAACAACTTGTGCTAGGTGGCCACTAAAGTGCATGAATGTTATATAACCGAGTTATGGCAGGATTGCAGCAGTGGGGCTCAAGCGGTTTTCTGAGGGAGTGCATTCGTAGGGAGCAGGCATGTCAGTGACGGTGGTTATACGCTTAAACGAGGATAGTGGTAAACCAGTTTATATGGCATTAAGACATACGCCTTGTTTATGGTGCACTTTTGCGACACTACTATCTACACTTTGTACACTGCCTTCACATACCACTTCACTCCATCATGTCTTTACTATGGAGAGGATATATCCCGATATATTTTGAGTACTTGCACAATCCTATTGTGAGATCAAATAACATAGTTCTTCCGTAGATTTTACAAATTTATGCTCTCACAAAATGGAATAGCACCTGCAATTTGCCCAATTTCACTACATTAGGTTTATATACAACTCCTCTTTTCAGTTTCCACTCTACATTTCTGTATTTCCTTCCATTACTGCAACGTACATATCCTACACTGATGAACTTTATTGCCTTTTTAGTTACGCGTTTGCTGACATTTCGCCTGATTCTGTTCAGTTCGGGGTCGCCATCTGCGGCAGTTAACCCGTTATTTATTTTTTATAATAGTAATATTGTTATTTAGTTTGTGTTGCGGGTCCCGCTTAATGCTTAAACTACTTTATAGTAAGTTTTGTCTTATCTTGTGTTCGATGTTTGTTTAAGTTCCGCAGGTGGCCCCTAAAAGTAGCAAAATTTACAGGCAAATTGAGTGAATATACGAAATTTAAGTATCAGACTAGTGAAAAAGGTAATAAAGATAATCACTGTACGGTGACTAATTACAGAGAAAAATGAAGTTAGACTGTGAAGACAGTTGAGGTCACATCAGTTGAACTGACAGTAGAATATGTTTCAGTATTATAAATCCACTGTCTTACTAACTGACCAAAGACGTGTATGATGCGTAGGGGAGAGGAAGGTGCCGATTGATTCTAGGAACACGCTACAGTGTCCCACAACCTGTGCTGTCGTTTTATAGGGGGTATAAATTTGTGAAATCTAGTGGGGAAAAAAAAGTCTGAGTTGATTTCGCAATAGGACTATATAAGGAATACTAAATGCTCTATGAAGAAGACATGACGGAGAAAAGTGCGATGTAAAAGCAGTCGACGAAGAGATCATGAAAGTGCCACATGCAAGGCATGTGTTCTTATGCCAGGTGAAGGATTTTTCCACTGTCCTCGTTTGTGCGTATACTTACCGTCGAAAATACGCCTCCTTCCAACGGGCGCGGGTACCCTGCTCCGCTCCTGCCCTGAATCGTTTAGATGGCATTCTTGCTTTCTAGTGGTTACCTTGCATAAGGTGATTCGTGTTTTATGGCGTACGTCCACGCGCTGTGTTTATACTTAGCCCTCCTAAAGTCAATCTGGACCGATTAATGCTACTCTTTTTCTCAGTGATTAGGTAAGGAAAAAAGTTTGTTAAACATTGTTTTCGTTGTATCAGAATGAGAAGGTTTGCAACACTGAACAGTTAAAAGGTATTACTTGTGCACAGTAATACAATATGGATGTGTATACTTAGTCAGTGAAGACTAAAGATAGCAGGAAATTAACAAATATTTGCAAAATATAATTCTAACTGAAGTAGTTAAATGAAACAAAAGTAGTTGTGAATAAGATATAACAGAGTCATTGATAATTAGGCAAATAACCTTTAAAACAGGTTTATGTTCTCCTGCTCGCGGGGCCGTCTGCGGAAACTTACCCTCAATTTTTACTGTTTCACTAGTTTCTCTTAATTTTTGATTCTTGTAGAATGAATGCACACTTTGAAAGAATAACTTTTTAGTTATTTGTCTTTCGTTAACTTGTTCGTGTTAAAATAATTTTATTCATTTGTGTTGTTTTTCTCACTCCGCTGAATGTCTGTCCAAATTAACACTTACTTCAAGACAGTGTGTGTCGTCTTAATTGAAAGTGAGTGGGTAGTCGTGGTAGTCTTCTGACATTATTTATAGTTTTAAAGCATTATGATTGGTTGGTAATGTAGTGTTATTATTCGATGTATTTGTGTTGTGTTTTCCGTTGTGATTGTGTGAGTTACTCGGTTATGGGATAACAAGTAGCAAGTATAGTTTTCTTTTATTGTTTGTCGGAGGTCGATGGTATAACTTTATGAGTCATTTTTTTTAAATATTTTTGTTGGTTTGTTAGTAACGTGAATGAGTTATTTGGATATTTTTGCAAAAGGATCGATGAAAATGGACGTAGGAAAGATTACGAGTCTTTACATTGACTCAAATAGTGACTGCAACCGAGTCAGATGAATTAGTTGCAGTCACTGTCCGAGTCAAAGTAATGTACACTGTAAGTACAAGGGCCAAAATGTTGCTACACACCATTCCTCCTATAAGTAATTCACTATTTTTAAAACAAGCTGATGTGCCCCTTGCACTTAAGATTATAGTATAATTCTTAACATTATACATACTGTTCTATACAAAGGAAAATCTTGCTCAAATGAAAAAAAAATCAATAAAAATATCAATTAAAAAATGAAAACACTCACCACTAATGATAGACAGACCCAGCATGGCGTAAAAATTGAAAATATCGCTCTCCAAGTGACAAACTATCAGCAAATTTACGCCGTCTTACATGCCAGTAAAAATACATAATTGCTGATTACACACACGAAAAAATAAGATAGCAAGCGCAGTTGCGCAATACTCAACTTCACACTACTGAAAAGTATTCCTTTCCGCACAGACGTCGATTTATTAAAGCAAGGGCACTTGCTATTATTACAAACAAGAAAAAACAATAAACGCCCACTTTTACCATACGTCAGAAATACCTTCAGCCTTCGACCACGTGCTTCCTTACACTTCCCACAAGGAGACAGAAAATGTGACATCACACTACCAAACTATCATATGACTGTACAGAGACGCCTAGTGGGAAAAATATGAACTACCGCCAATCTCAACTAAGAACGTCACACGGAAGGAGCGAACAGTTCCAACAAGTGACTCAGGCAGTAGTTCCAGGAAGTGACTAAACCTATAAGAACCGATTAAAGTCACTGTTTGAGTCAAAGTAAAGACTTGCCAGGTTACGTTATAGCTGTGTTACAACCTTTTCCATTGCACTGTTTTGAATTGATTCGTTTGTTTTTCATAGTTTTCTTTCTTTTTTGCCTTTAATTTTGGCGGGTTTCTTTCAGAAATATAATTAAATCATCACTTTTTCACTATTCTGATAACCACTTTAAATTGTATTTAAATATTTATCTGTATACCAACTAACAAACTTTACTTGATTTTTGGATAAGTTTTGATCAGGGGTCGAGAAATCTCATTTATTGTGTCCAGGCTCTCGCCAACTGCACAGTGCGCGTACAAGGCAAGTAGGATAGCAACACCCTCTACCGTGCCTTTTTGTAATGAACTCAGTGTTTCCTCTCCCGGTATAATAGTGCTACTCTAGTGTTCGAACATTGAAGAGCTTAGAGTTAGCATTGTTGTTAAAGTAATTGACTTCAGTTACTGAATCTAGGAGAGCTTAAAGCACTAGTTTTAACATTCTCTATTGATAGAAGCAGTTTAACGAATTAGGCCTTGCCTTTATTATTCATATTAAAACAGACTGTGATGATCATGTGGATTCTTACTACATTTTTAAAAAAAAAAAAAAACTAGTCTTTATACAATTCATTCATTATTGATTCGGTCCGTGGATTCAGTGATTTTGTTCGTTCTTAAGAAATACTGCACTCGTATCACCAATCACTCTAATCATCATTGTGTGTTTCGTTTTGAGTCACGTTGTGATACAAATTTATGAGCTATAACTTGCTTACGGTATATCAGGCGAGTTCTCGAATTCTACGTTTTCTGTGGTGGTGTCAGGACTATGTTAATGTAAATCTTCATTTCTGTTTAAATGTATTATTTGGTGTTAACATTCATACTATTCTAGCAATTCTCTGTCAACTGAAGTGTTTGGTACAGAAGAAGCAATCAGTTACACTGTATTACTTTAGTGTAAGCATATTACACTAAACGAAAGATTTACTTTGTGTGAAAACTGTTTCCAACTTTTTATTGGAATCGTATGAGAGTGCATTCTATTTCCTGTGGTCGCATTAAAGCAAGTAATTTCTCGTATTTAAAGTAAGTGTCAGTGAGAAGTGGGATGTTGGTAAATAATTTGCGACTTCAGGTTCGTCAGGACATTCAGGGGCCTTATTGGCACGGTTTTCCGAAGTGGGTCCAGTGTTTTTTGTTTGGTCCACCTGAAAAGAAAAAAAAAAAATAGGTTTTTGACTTTGTTAGCATATCCTAGCTGTATCATTTTGATATATATATATATTACGAAATTTTGAATGTTTATTAGGAGAATGAACGTTTAATTACGTTTAATTATTACTATATACCACATACGTAATCCTAATATTTTAATAGGTGGTTAGGGCAGTCGGTAAATCGAACTCAGTAGGTCCCGGCTTGCAAAACTGTGACCAATCCGAGCTAGGCCACCAAATATAGTGAGCATTATTCTTTACACGATGGGCTACTTGCATACCAAGTTTGGTTCAAATCCGACCAGTTGTTACTGAAAAATAAAGTACTACATACATACACACACCTGCAGTGAAACCATAAGCTCTCGCATGCTTACGCCGGGAGCTAATAAATACTAAGACCATCATAAAATTCTAGATATATCGCGTGAATGAATTCCCACCTTGGTTAGAAATGATTGAAGAACAAGTTAATGTATGATTATGTGTATATTAAAAAAAAAAAAAAATCTGTAAAACAAATTGCAATAATAAAATTTCGACAGCATATCAGCGTAGAATGTAGGAATTATCAGTTTGAACTATTCTTCGCAAAAGGCTGTCTTGGATTGTTTCTTTATTTATAATGGCGCGGTTGACTAGGTGGATACGCGATAGAGGGGGCCTCAACATGATGCAAAAAGCAGTCTGATCAACTTAGTCACTTAGCGCCATGTTCAGCAGCGAGACTGTATGAGACGTGGACGTGCAGCTTCACGTAGGATCTCCCGCCCGGTATCGAATCTGGGTTTCCCGCGCCGAAAATGCATACGCTAACCATATAACCGCGAGAGAGCTCTAGAAACATATGTATTTGAGTCATATTAGTGACAAATAATTGGAGAGATATCTGTGTTGGAGGAAATAAATAAAAATATCCAACGTTGAATTTGGAAAAGGCATACTTGACAAGAATTGGGATAAACGTATAAACATATATTCAAAAATGGCAATCTCAGTAATTTTAAATGGAATAGGTAACCCAGTTTTCAAGTTATTACCAAAATTTCTCTCATGTTAAGGGTTCTGAGTTCTATCCCAGGCTATGTAAGCTTCCGATGGACAACACCATGTCTGTAGGTTTTCTCGGGGTTTTTATGCATTCTCATTCCACCATATTTTAATAATCGTTCACTTTCATTAATCATCCATCTCCTTTAGGCTAAAGCCATAAGCGTGGGACGTAACACTAAAAATTTAATTGAAGTTAATTGTTAGTGGGTGAAATTGAACGAACTGAATCTTTGAAATTGTAAATAGTGTGTGTGGATAATCACCAATAGTTAGAGCAGTGTTTTCTTGGAAAGGGACCCTACGTATATAGCGGGTAAAGATCCTCGGAGCTAACGTTTATCAGTGGCTTTCAGATGGTGGCAACAAGATTGTTTGCTGAAATATTCCAAGGTAAATTTTCATAAGAATCACAGAACACATCAAAGAAGGGTTAGTGCTTGTTACTGTTACCAAAAATGTACCAGAGGCCGCGGTGACTCAGTGATACAGCGTTCACCTCTGGTTCATGGGGTCCTTTCTTCGATCCCACCTCGCGCCAAGTGAGCTTTGTGATGGGCAAACAACGTGGACATGGTCTTCTTGGGGTTCTCCCGTTTCCTTCAACTTTTCTTCATTCCAACATTTTATTCATTTTTCATCATCACCGTCTCCTTTAGCCTAGTCGGCGTAATTGTGGGACGTAAAACTTAAACATTTTTTTTTTTTTTTTTCAAAAATGTACTAGTCTTTGTTATATCACTCCTGTATAATCAACTTCGTTTCAAAGAAACATAGAATTCATCATGAGTTTTTGAATGAACACAGGGAACGGAAAGATATAAAAGGAAAACCTGCAAGAATCCGATCCATTCGCCCTTCATTGAGTTCTTAGTTTGAAACTGAAATTGATTACTTTCAAAAGGACCAAGTTATGTGTTACTTAAATTCAGACTAGTAAATATTTCAGAGAGGTGTTATCTCTCAAATAAAGATAAATGTAGTCTCAAGAATACATGTATTACCATAAATTAAAAGTTTAATCTTGTGTGGGATATATTTCAGTGTATTTGGCTGTTGTACAGTGCTTCACAATTAACTTTGCATTTTTATTTCAGGTGTTACGTTTCTGTCTGATGAGGATGTTTTTGGCGTGAGTACAGATACTCTTTATGTCGAAAATGCATGCAGCTGGTTTGGTAAAGATGTTAGGCTCGCCTGGGTATGTCTTTGTCTTGTCTTGTTTTGTATGTGCAGGGTGCTTCAGAAAAATGTATATGCACTTAAAAATATGAATCGAAAGTCACATTCCCATGTGTGGGAATGCGTGGCGAGTGATTCATATCTATATAACGGGTACATGGTTGAACTTGCAAGAGCGCATGAATTTATTAAAGTTCTACTGAAAGTTTAAGAATGTGGTGTTTAGAGACGTGAGTAATGATACTGATTCTCCTTTCACAGTTGACAATTGCTCGTACATGTGACAAGTCTGAATTTCATGCAACAGTTTGCGATGCACGTAAAGGCCGATCTGAGTGACCTGAGATAGCTACATGTAATCTCGGTTGCAGTGTTGGAACGGTTCGTGAACTATGCGATAATCAAAGGTTTTATTGCAACAAGATGATGCTCCACAACATTACCACAGATATATAAGACAATACCTTGATGATAGTCTACCAGTCCGCAGGATAGGACGCATAGGTTCGATCGAGTTCGCTCCGCGCTTGGGGTATATCACCCACTGTTCCATTAAGTTTGAATTTGTCACGTGTGCGAGCAGTGGTTTAGCCGTGAATGGAGATTAGTATCATACTTACGTCTCTATCGTCTTTAAACCTGAACCACATTCTCAAATTTCCTGTATCACTCTCCCAAATTCTTACCCTCCTTCCAAGATCAGCCGTATATCCGCCATATTGGTGTGAATCCACACGCCACTGGCCGATTAGTGGCGGTAGGTCCAGGCACCTTCTGTCATCTGTTGAGCAAACATCGTACTGTATTTCATCCCCCCAGGTGGGAATATGGATTTTACTCGTGTTTTAAGTTGTGTATACATTTTAAGCACTCATTATATACACTCTCTAAGTTATGTTGGCATTATTAATATTTCGATGTATAAGATATAGTCTTCGTTTCTGTCTCTCGTTATAACTTTGTGTAACTGCAGTAACACGTATGTCTTCTGTTTTGTTTTAAATTGTTACTGTGGCTTACATTTCACGTATTGTAGTTGACATTATAGGTGATGGAAATCGTTACACTTTTGGAACAGGCTGTATAAAAATGCAAGTAAAACTGTCTGTCTACTGTCTACAGCAAATATGTCCTGTGGCTAGTAATTATTTAAGCTTAAATCTAACAATCTTTCTTTGCATGTTGACTTCAAGACATCTTTTCCAAACAAATGTACATTATTTTAGCAACTCAGCTAGCATGTTTAAACTGCACTTAAGACAAAAAGAAAGAAAGAAAAAAAAAACTTGAAACGGGTATCAGTTAATCTACAAGGTATCCAAAAAAGTTCTTGTCGATTTCAGAGTCCGCACAGAGTCTACGTTGTAGCACAAAATACTCACGGTTACGTCTCGAAGTAATCGCCATCTGCATCCAGCACCTTCTGCCAACGTTCCTGCAACTGTACAATGCCATGATGGTAAAAGTCAGCGGTCTTGGAGGCAAAGAAGTCTGTGAGTGCGGTCCGCAGGTCTCGCTCATTTTCAAATTGTCTCCCACAAAGGTAATTGTCCAGTGAATGAAACAGGTGGCAATCTGTAGGGGAAAGGTCAGGGGAATATGGTGGATGACAAAGTTTCCCAACCATGTTGCAGAATGGTTTCCCGCATCCTTTTTGCCACGTGTGGTTTTGCATTATCGTGAAGGACCAGTACACCTTTGCGATTAACCAATGCTGGCTCCTTTTCCTGCAATACACGGTGCACTCGTTGCAACTGCTAGGAGTAGACATCCGCATTGATGGTTTGGCCTGGTGGTAGGAGCTCATACTGAATCACATGGCGATAATTCCACCATACGTACAGCATAACCTTGGGATGCAGAGGTGGTCTTGAGGTGTGTGGAACTGCGTCACGTGGCGACAACCAATGTTGAGTACGCTTGGGTGTGTTGTCAAGGACCCACTTTTCGTCGCTAGTGATTAATCGACCAAATATCGGTGTGTTCTGGTGCTTGGAGAGCAAGGATAAACTGGCTTCAACTCGCTGTCGTTTGTTGGTCGCTGACAATGTGTGTGGTGCCCACTTACTCCACTTGTATGTCTTCCCTATGCGATGCAGGTGAAGTCTGACGGTTTCCATCGATACATTAAACCTTTCGGCAAGTTCCTGACATGTAAGACTACTGTCCTCCTCGATGGCTGTCTTCAGGGCGTCGTCATCCAACACATGTGGTCGTCCACTGCAGGGCTCATCACTCAAGCCCAAATCACCGGTCCGGAATTTTTGAAACCACTGTCGGGCGGTGTGTTCATTCACGGCATTCTTCCCGAACGCCTGGCATATGCGGCCGCTAATAGGCCTACCTTGAAGTCATACAGCAAACACCCTCTAATGAGTTGCTTCGACACCTCCATTTCACTGTGCCACTTGGCGAGCTAGGTCTCTGTAGTGTGCCCAACGAGCGTCTACTGATGTCGGGCAGTGTTCTGCCTACCTCCTCATCGCGTCGCGCGCAGGTGGCTAACGTCATAGCATGTCTGTGACCCTCGAACAACAAGGCCATCACAAACGGCAAAAACTTATTTGGATACCTTGTAGATCTAACTAATAATGCATTACTAGTTGTGTATTTGATGTCACTCAGGCAAGTATTATTCATAAATAAGATGTGAATGAAGAATCAATCTTATTAAAGAACTAGCATTTGGCTAGCTGGGGGCTCCCCAGAGTTTGCTCGGTCTACGGCGTCGCATTTCTTATCTATCGGCCTTTCCATCAACATTGAATTTCGTGAACTTGCTCCTCATATTTCCTGAATTTGCCTATCCGGGGACTTCGCCCCTACACACTGTATTTGCTCGGCCTCCGGCCTTCCACCTCGTCAGCCCACAATTTTATCGTTTCTTTTCCTATTTTCAACTATCTAAAATATGAGATTTTGTATGCTAAGAAAACGCCCATTTAAATAGCATGGGAATTTTATCATCATCCTTTAGACCCCTAAAAATTAAAAATATTCACTTTTGGCAATTTTACTGTGGGTTGGTCCCGGAAGGCTACAATCATGCCAAATTTCATCATTCTAATCCTGCCGGAATTATCTAAATATTTTGGTGTGTAGAAGACGTCCCATATAAATAACATGGGAAAGATTTTTCAGTTCCCCATAAAACAACTCTACGATTGGAAATTTTTATTTCTGATGATTCAATTAGGCAACGCTAATAAAAGCGTACAAGCATACCAAATTTCAAATTTTTATTCCAATTCTAATACCTGAAACATGAGATTATAGGTCCAAAAAACGGCCCATTTAAACAACATGGGGAAGTTCTTCATCCCCTCTTGAGACCCCCTAAAAATTAAAAATATTGACTTTTGTGTATTTTCCTGTGGGTTTGTCCCGGAAAGCTCCAATCATGTCAAATTTAATGGTGGTAGCCCTACAAGAAGTGCTCAGTATTTTGGGGTTTTAAAGGTGTCCCATATAAATAACGTGGGAAAGATTTTTCAGTTCCCCACAAAACCACTCTACGATTGGAAATTTTTATTTCTGATGATTTACTTAGGTAGTACTAACGAAAACGTACAGGCGTCCCGTACTTCAAGATTTTATTCCAATTCTAAGTACCTAAATCATGATATTATAGGTTCAAAAAAGGCACATTTAAATAACATGGGGAAATCATCCCCTCTTTAGAGCTCCTAAAAATTAAAAATATTCACTTTAGGTAATTTTCCTGTCGGTTAGTTCCGGAAAGCTACAATCATGCCAAATTTAATCGTTGTAGCACTACAGGAAGTGTTCAATAATTTATGTCAGCTCATGTAGTTTTATATATAGTTAAGAATATACTGAAGTATACTACTAAAAAGAGTTTTTGTATTCTTGTCAAAGTGCGAAAGATTTCAAAATTTAACGTAATCCCTGCAGAGATAATATTTTCGTAATTTGACTCGACAATATACATTATTCAAGCACATAGTGTCACTAAAATTGAACTGAGAAGAGTTGAGTTGAGATAATTACAGAGTATTTAAGAAAGAATGGTGCGGTTTCAAAAGGTAATTATATATATATAAGGTGTTTCAAAACAACCGACAACGTTTGGGAGGTGATTCCTGACACCAAGATAAGACATAAATTATAGACCAACCTAGGTGCACAAATGCTTCCTTTCCGAGTTACAGGTTGTCGAAAACATGGAAAGATGAACTTTTAAGGTTCAAAGCTCCAAGACTATGGGACCTACCGTAGTCGGGTCAAGACTTCACTTAGGAACTAGTATGTTCCCTATCCAAATATCCAAGTTTCAGAATCCTGCGGTACTTCACCAACAATTTTTATAGAGTTAGTTGGTGAGTACTTCAAATTGTATGCCGGTAGCTAAACTCAATCTATAAAAATTGCTTCGTGAGTACCTTTGGTTTCTGAAAGATGAATTTCTGGAATAGGGCACATACTAGTTCCTAAGTGAAGTCTTGATCCGACTACGGTAGGTCCCATAGTTTTGAAGCCATGGACCTCTCAAGTTCGTTTTTTCATGTTTTCGGTAGCCTATAACTCCGAAAGGAAGCATTTGTGCACCCAGGTGGATCTATACTTCTATATCTATACTTATCTTTTATATCTTATGTCTATTTTTGTCTATACTTTTTGTCTTATCGTGCCGTAAGGAATCGCCCCCCAAACGTTGTCAGTGTTGTTTTGAAATACCCTGTATATATTCACCTTGAATTGATTTATGTGCACCATTGGTAGCGAAAACTGTTCAACTTCTGTATTAGCTTTAGTTTCATGTTTACTGCAGGAGCACTTTCTAAGATTGTGTATACAGCAGGAGATAGCTTTGTGTGTGCTCCATTTTGAGCTTTTGAAATCATTAATTGTGGTGTGGGATGAGATTCATCCACAGTTTAATAAACATCCACCACATGAAAGTAAAATAAATAGATGGTATCTCTGCAGTGAAAAATTATTATCTTCAGTGATGTCACTGTCACGGAAAATTCACTTCCGAACATTTTAAAAAGGCTTGTGTTACTCAAACTAGATAGTAGTGGTAACTACATCCTAGAATTGGACGGAATATTTCACCCATTTTCGCAGCAATGTACGCATGGTTCTAAGTCGTTTTCTTCCTTAATGTTGGATCTAACTTGATGCGGAGACTGAAATAACTGAGACAACTGCCAGATCTTAACCGATGCGAGGAGGATGTGGTGAGTCAGTGGTAGAGCGCTTATTTCTGGTGCGTGGGGTCCCTGGTCCGATCTAATGTCAAGTAAGTTTGTGGTAGAAAAAATCATGTTCGTGGGTTTACTTGGTGTGTCCTCCCACCTTCTCATTCCACCAATTCTTCCATCATGTAGTTGCTTTAATCACCGTCTCCCTTAGCCTAAAGGACATAAACGTGGGACGTTAAACTGAAAGGTTTCATTTCATTTAACAAATACGAATTATTTCTTTGCATATTTATTAAAGACCACGTTTATTTACTATCAGTAACATTATCCATCCACGAAAAAACAAATGTTTTAAATTTGTAATCAAATAAATGGAACGAGGGAGTACCAAGATTTCTTAAAAAAGCTATAACGATTCTATTGGGTGAAAAATCGTGTGCAGAAAGATGTAAGAACTATTAAGTAATTGTTACTTTCAATACGCATCATCCATTAAAAATTGTGTGGTCTAATAATTGAGGAATTTGAAAGGAAGTACACTAGTTAGTGTTTAGGGTGGAGAAAGGGACCAAGAATCCTATTGCTTACTTGAAGTCATCGCTAAAATGATTTCTAGAGAAAGGGACGTAGAAGGAGATATATGTAGTATCTGTTGATTTAGAAACTTATTTTCCCCTTTTCAGTAGGTAATTTTATGTTTAGTGTGTATTGGTAGCAACTAGTGGTAGCCTGGTAGCATTAGTAGAGAAGATAGTGTTTCAGTAGAAGCTAGGATAGACAAATTAAATACATCTTATTGGGGGAATCTGAATCAAAAATTGTGATTATGTTAGGAACGTAGAGGTTAAGCTGTGGAGAACGTGAGATTAAAACAGATCCCAAAGGTAGGCATGCAGTGGAAGCGAACTGTGCTAACTGTGAAAGGGTAGAGAAGGCAGAATTGCTATTTTCGTGGTAGCAATACTTATCTGAAATATGAGTGGAGAATGAACAGGATGAAGCGAGTAATTTACCTCCTGATGTAGGATAAATGCCCCTTCGTTCGATTCTAAAATTACGTTCCATGATAACTTTCGAAAAAAAGATTCTGTAACGGTTTACACCAGCGCAACACAAGATATGAGTCTTAATGATAGGCATGGCAGTTACAATTTATTTTTTAAGTTTTAGGTGCGCTCGACAATTTTTACGAAGACTGGTACGAAATAAGGTACAATGTGTTCAAATCGGAAATTCTCTGATGCTTTCAAACTGTTGTTACTCATCAATCAATGCGAGGTTAACTGTACACTTTTTAAAGTGATGTTTCCTGATAGCGAAAGCATTTGACATGCAGCTGCGAAAGAGCATACTAGCTTATTCTGTAGCTTACGGTCTTGGGCCGTATTTGGAAAGTGACTTTCAAGTGTAGAAGTGTACATATTTTGTAGTGTGTTATGATGAAAGTTTGAACAAAATATCACAAACTGCGTCTCCCAAGAGCAAATGGAAAACTTGAAAAAGAAAAGTAGAGTGGCAGCACAAATTTAGAATTGCAGGACAGTTTGTGGTAAGTATATAGTTATGATGATATCATAACTATTATTTTTATCAAAATACTTAAAGAATTAGTAGCATTGACTAGTTGTTAACGTCAACTGTATCATGTCGATAAGTAGCTCAGATTTTTTTACCTGAATATAACAAACAGGTTTTGTCTTATGAGAACATAATTCAGTGTAAAAAGCATTGCGTACAGCTTTACTGCTAATGTATGTCCATATTCATTTCGCTAAAAATCTGGCAGTATTTAATTGGGAAAATTCGTAAAATGTGGGGAAAATTCAAAAACCATGGTTGCTGGACATCCTGCATCACTGTTACTTTGGATCCGTAGGAAAGAAATATGCAGTATTTTAGTTATTACATTAGTGAAGCGAGCTTCTCAACTCGATCGTTATTTGTGTGTGTATTCTACGCTGAGTCTCGTAAAACCTGTCCTATTGTATATTGTCCTCGGTATATACCTTCCTCCGACATAAGCTTATTGTTTGGGGCTGTAATCCGTGAAGAATAAAATGTAAAAAGGTCAAATCCACATCGTGGTGTCACTTTGAACATAAGCATACAAGAAAATTTTGCACTATAAACTACGTTTAAAATGTTCGATTGTGGTATAACAATGTGTATAGTCTCTCTCCGACGTGTCGATCATCATCACAGCTTGTCTTAAAATGAGCCGGTTATGAAAGGATGAATTTGCCTTTTCTTTCTCCATCAAATTAAAAAAAAAAAAAAAAAAAAAAAAAAAGTTCCGCGAAAATTTTTGAAAAGAAAGAGAGAAAAAAATTTAGTGCAATATTGCGTATATTTTATTTGAATTTGAGGTTTCCCAATTATCCTTTCTGCATTGAGTTAAAACGTAGCCACCGATATACATTGTATATCTGTGGCTGCGGTTAAAACTGGTGAAAAGTGAAGGAATCCCCCCTCCCTTCAGATATTTTTAAAAAGTTCCACGGTGACTTTAGTGGACATTATTCGGTTTTGTTATAGTATTATTAATGCATTTGAGACCTTCGCATAATCTACAGTGCTTGGGATTTAAAAAAAAAAAAAAAAAGTCTAGAATGAGCGGTCCCATTAATGTAGGATGTCTTTCTTCTCTCAGTTTCAAAAATCATGTTCTATGACTTTCATGAAAGGAGCTGTTTGATTTTGGTGCAATATGGCACACCTTTTTTTAATTTTTTGGCTTCACAGTTATGCCTGCCACTTGGATTTAAAATCAACCGAGAATGAAAAAGTGAAATGAATCTTCTCACGATTTAGGAAATACATTCCACACTACCTGCTACCGTGTTACATTGCCAAACGTAAGACGAACTGCAGGAAACTGTATGAAAAGTACCCGGTGGGTTCCGAATGGAAGAAAGTTGTCACAATGCATGAATCGTATGTCCCATCTTACACACATTTGGGCGATCACATACCGTGACATTGACGGCAAGGGGCGCAGCAACTTTGTCAGTCCAGGGAAAGTTTCCCACGTGGCTTCATGGTTGTTACGGAATTTCAATATGAGGGTGAATTCATGATACCTAAGATGGACAAAAATGTGATGGTGAATGCAAGATACTTTCAAGAATCCATTCTAACAGCTATCTATTGGAGAGAGAGATCCTACAATTGTATGGAATGGACGCGAGCGAGATGATGAGCCATATGGACAAGGCTTCGAGTCATGCCGCCACATCATCACTACATTCTTATCAGAAAATTTCACAGGAATTAGGATTTCATGTCATTCCGCCTGAAGATATTCCTATGAAAAGCCCAGATGCCAGTCTAGTTTTGCGCCTTTAAGCAATTGAAACGACGTCTTCAACATTGCTGCCCGCGCAGCCTTGATGGTCTGTGGAAAGCGTGCAGGGAGGAGTGGGATAGAAATGCCATGCCTGTCTAGCGCCGGAGCTTGTTGTAATGGAAACTGCGATACCCTGTAATAGTCCACAATGCTGGAGGTCCAATAGAACATGATCGGTGGTGGTGGCGCGGTATCTCTAAAGGTGAGTATCCGTCAAAAATGGACGGATATAAAGCGACCTTCTGTATTATTATAAATGAAAATAAGTATGGAAATCTCATAAAAGTACAGATGATTAGAAGAATCAGTCGAAAGCATAATATTTAAATGCTGATCTCTTATGTAATATTTTCGTACGTTCACTTTTTATCATAAAATATATTTTAATATGTATCACTTACCAAATTTATTTCTAGGTATTGCAAGGACTTATGGACCACAGTGTCCGGTACCTGCAATGTTACTGATCAAGACTGCGTGGAAGCTGCGTTGAAAATCTCGAAAGATCTCATATTTCAAGGCCTAAACTACTATAAACCCGATACTCCTGCAGGAAGAAAGGAGTTAGCAGACAAAGTGACCCCACATCAACACGAGTTCGTTGTTCGAGTCGGCAGGTTCCTTGTAAGTTTAGTTTAGTTAGTTTATATATAATTGTTGTTTTTCTGTACTTTATAAATTTAACTTACAGCTAATTTCTTTACCTTGTAAATCACAGAATTTGAACAGTTACGAAATAGGGAGATAAATCGCCAGGATTAAACCGTTTTTGGTGATGAGATTGATAATTGTTCGTCCTAGAGCTCTCTCTGGCTAAGCGGTTGGCGTGAGAGACCTGGATTCGATTCCCGGTGGGAGTTCATGTGGTTCAGATCCCACGTTAAGCCGTAGGTCGTCTCACATAGCCTTGCTGATGAAAGGGACGCTAAACATAAAATCAAATCAGTTGTTCGTAATAGTGGCGTAATAGATGTAATGTTTTTGTGACATAAAACTCAAATCTGAGATATCATGTTGTCTAAAAAGCCTTGAGGTTTGAGCCTTTGGAGGTCAAAATTTGAGCATACATTTATTGTGATTTGAAATTAACATTATGAAACAATGTATCGACCATTTTGCTCAATGATCTTCATGATTTCGGCATCACCATAATCCCATCGCTATAAACCTTCTGTATTTTGTGGTTAAAAAATTGTGACGTGGTGTTCACAGGCCTCTTTTGAAACTAATTTAACAACATTCAGGAAGTTCTGCAGAGACCGAAACAAATGATAGGCTTGCGGTGCCAGGCCCGGGACATATGGTGGTTACATTAAAACCTCTCAGCCAAGCTCTTTCAATTTCTTGTGGGTTGTTTGAACATTTACGCAGTGTAGCGTTGTCAGCGTGGTATACGATAGAATCTCTGTTGACCAGTTCTAGTTGTTTCTTTTGAATTGCGCGTTAATTGTTGACAGTACAGGTTTTCAGTGTATCTTTCTGCCTGGCGGCAGCAGCTTGCGATGCACTGTGCCGTTCCAATCCCGGTACACGCACAGCATAACCTTCTTTGGTTCAATGTGGGCTTTACCACAGACTATGAAATTTTTTCACGCTTCGACCACGATCTTTTTTTTCACATTGTTGTTGTAGTTTCTCCATTTTCCATCATTTGTCGTCAATCGCTTCAGAAATGGCCCGAGTTCGTTACCTTTTATTACAGATTCGCAGAAGAAATTCAATCGAGTAAATGTCTGTAAGTCAGATCATATGGCGTCCAAACGTCGAGCTTCTATTCATAGCCAGTTTTCTCCAAATGGTTTAACACTGTTTGGTGATAGATGTTTAAGTCATTGGCAATATTATGATTGCTTATACACTGGTCGTGCTCGACTCGTACCAGAATGTCATTCACTTTTTCTGTGATTGGTCAGCCACTGCGAGGAGCATCTTGGACATCAAATTTCCAGAACGAAAGCCACAGATCCGTATTAGGCTGCTTTTGATGACAAATCTTTCCCATAAACAGCACAATAGAGGCGATAAACACTTCAAGGGCCTCCCTAACGTTAGTTTGTAATTCAGTTGTGTAGGTCATTTCTTTTATTGTCTTCTTATAACGGAATCTTTGCGGTGTCCTCATCACACTGCTTCTATTTTTTTTAATGTGTTGGTGCAACACCTATATGCCACTTTGTAAGCTTTCTTGAGCCTGAGCAACACTCAGGGGAACTTGTTAATGCAAACGGATGATGCGCGAGTAATTCTTGGTAATACTGTAGAAACTCTACCCAGCAATATCAATAAGTGTTGTATTCATCTTAGGATAGAATGTTCAAAGATTTACGAGTATATCTGCCTTTTTTTCTATTATTATTATTACTCAATACACATCTTTTAAAATCCAATAAACTGACAGGAAGGTGAAATTTATTATTTAAGCTCAGGAGCGAGTGTTAACCTACACGCTTCCTGATTTTCTTGCGACTTCAAATTTCTCGATGCATTAGTGGTTTGTATTTTCTGAATAAATTAAAGAATGGATTTTATTTATTTATTATTACTATATATATATATATATATATATATATATATATATATATATATATATATATATATATATTTACTTCTAAGAAAAGACAAGATCCCCATGGCATAAATATATTCAAATTTTTTAAGTCATTATTTAATGCCATGTATATATCTTTTTCTCTCTTTGGGGAAACGTTTTTCTTGTTAGCTGCTATATAATATTTTACAGAGCGATTGTAGAGATTCAAAGTGCGCTTTTTAGACTCGTGCCTTCACATAATAGGTTGTAACGCATTCAATTTCTAGTCTGTTGACGATTTGCTGCAGTCTATTGTTTTTTTCGTAATTGTTTCCCTCTCACATGACTCCATTCTAATATCACATCCACATGGATGCTTACAGCTACTTTTTCCTTCTTTAATATATATATATATATACTGACGGAAATGGAAATCCCAACACCAAGAAGGAGTTATGCTGGGTGAATGAAACTTGAACAGAATATTCACCTACAATGATACATTATTGTTATATGACTAAAGCATTTTAGTGAAGGGCGATTAATATTTTATTGGTTTTGGCTTCAATATTTTGTAAACCTTGTTATATTAAATGTAAATAAAATTCAATCCCCAGTCTGGTGCTGTAGGTTATTCACACATGCAAAGAAATCAAGGAAGTCTCATAATAATTTAAAACTATGTCTAGTTAAAACATTCTTCTAAATAGGAAATATAAAAATATGTTATGCAGCAATGTATCAAGGAAATAATAAGACTTCCTACTTCACGTTATGAAGTAACTCTAAAAATGTAATGGTAAGCGGAAGAAATGACGCTACCAAAACTAGGAAGAAAAGGTAGGTGGACTAAAAGAGTAGGAAACTCAAAGAGAGTTCAGAAGTGACCGTCTGACTGGAAGGATCGACATCTCAAAATTTTCACTCGTCAAAGTCTGGGTGAGTACAATGCTGGTTATTAATTGATATCACACTTTATTATTCGACCTTGTCTCAAAATTCGTTTAATTCTTATCCTATCTTCAAAATTCATTATGACAGCTATTATAAATTTTAACGTAAGGCCTCAGCACCAGATTTGGGTAATTTTCTGATCTGATATCTCTACTTTTATTTCTACAATCTAATTCATCCATCTTAACTAACTATTTGCTCTACCTAAAATTTAATGGTTAAGTTTATTATGAGAAAACTCTTCAAATTGCCCCCATGCTAATATGGTTATTAATACATTGAGTTATGTGTGGATAAAATTGTATATGTCAACGTCCGGATTTCGGTCCAATATGTTGGCATATGTTATTATAGTGATACCAGTTACAAGGACCCGCGTGCACGGCTTTGTAAATGCGGAATGGTGGAGCCATTAGACACGTGCCACGCTGCTGAGAAACAGTAGTGTAATTGTGTCAGACGACGGTAACGCGTGCTACGAGTGTACAGAATACCTCGAAGACGACAGCGAACTGTTTATCGGCAGTTAACGCAGTTCGAACGGGGCTGCGTGGTACAGCTATGAGAGGGTGGGTTTTCATTTCGTGACATTGCAGCAAGAATCGGTCGAGACGTCTCCACGGTATACAACTGTTGGCAGCAATGCTCCCGGCAAGGCACTACTACCAGAAGACTGGGTTCCGGGTCTTTCCGGTCCACCGGAGGAAGAAGGGAGTATCAGCGTATTCGCAGGATGCCCCTGGCGGATCGGAGGGCGTCTGCAGCCGAAATTCGAGCTGCAGTTGCACCTGGCATCAGTACAAGAACTGTTGTGAATCGTCTACTGGACTGTGGGCTCCGCTATACGTCCTGTGGGGTGTTTGCCACTTACTCCTACCCACCGTCAAAACCGTCTACAGTGGTGTCGCGAGAGAGCCCATTGGAGGGTGGAATGGAACTCTGTGGTATTCACGGACGAGAGCCGTTCCTGCCTCGGTACCAGTGATGGAAGTATATGATTCAGGAGGCGGCCTGATGAACGTTTGTTGCCAAGCTGTATTAGTCGTCGCCATATCGGTCCGAACCCGGCATCATGGTATGGGGAGAGATTTCGTATGACCACAGGACCCCACTAGTGATTATTCCTAACGGCATGACAGCGCACGTCTGCATCACAATGGCGATCGAATCCGTTGTTCTCCTGTTAATGAACGATATGGAAGGTGGCCTGTTTCAACAAGATAACGCTTGTCCCTATACCACAGGTGCAACTCTACGTACTCTTCAAAATATTAACGTGTTACCTTGGCCGGCAAAATCTCCAATAAAACATGTGTTCGACATGATTGGACGACGCCTCCAGACCCATCCTCAACCAGCTACAACCATCGCCGATCTGACGTTACAGGTGCAGCAGGCGTGGAACGCAATCCCACAAGATGACATCCGACACCTCTACGATCGATTGCCTCCTCGTGTAGACGTCTGCATTCAACGATGCGGTAACTACACTGGATACTAAAGATAAATATCGTCCACTTGCGTCTGGCGGTGCACCTGCATTCTGTAAGTTTTGTACTTCAAACTGGAATCAATGTATAAGACATGTACATGATTATTGTGTAAGCTTCATTCACCTAGCATAACTCCTTGGTATTGGGATTTCCATTTCCGTTAGTATATATATTTGGACTTCTTGCTCTCTTTACCTCATGATGCTTATAGCGGGAAAAGCTTATAGTGTACTGTGTGATATTTTCACAACTGAGGATACCCTCTAACTGTATCCGCGAACAATTCAGATGATCTCTTAGTGTTAATCGTAGGTATTTGTATAGTTGTACTTTGTTGGTAGTTTCACTTGATATCTTAACGCATCCATAATTGGCAGCGTTTACAGTCCCGGCGAATTTGCATGTATTTAGTTTTCTGTGCATTTCTTTCTATTGTCCTCTTATCTCCTATCAGATTGACATAATCAGCATAAGCCATAACCTAGCGAGTGTGTGTTCTGAAGAATTAATTTATAGAAAAATAGGCTGAACAAGTCGTTCTTCTTCCGGTAACTGATACAGTTAAAGAAAAGTATTGAAACACTTGACTAAGAAAACTCATTGTTGAAAGTCCGAATATTTTGAGGCTTCTGGAACTGTCTGTCTTTCTTCATTTCCCAAGTTGCCTTCAAATCACTTTTCGCTTATTATTATTATTATTATTATTATTATTATTATTATTATTATTAATAATAATAATAATAATAATAGCTTTCATTTCCCCAACCTTAGCTAATTACTTTCGGACTTATTAATGGCAGACTCAACTGCCTCTTTGCCTATTTTCTCTCTCTACTTACTACTCTGTTTATTTCTTGATATCTCTTTTCTCATTTGATTTGTTTTATTTTTTCCAGACTTCAGCAGGATGAGGTGTGGTGCTTTGTGTTTAACATGGTACCTAAAATTTAAAATCATTTTTTTTCCCTCATTTCCCTGTTTTGTTTGGTGTCTATTTTATGTTATCCATGCACAAAATACAACCTACTTTTCGAACTGTCGACATTTAGACAAACCGTGTCTTCGCACCCTGGAATGATAGTCTGAACACATTCCTTGAAAACAATCAAAATTGTGAGACCCTCCAATGACTTCCATGAGATTTCTCACACCCAAAGGCTGTGCATATACGTACTCACTGTAGGAAAGCGTTATACAACAAACTAAGTAAATCGGAAAGAAAATATTACAATTAGTAGTGTTGACAATCTATTGTTAAAATCTAATAAGTAGTTTTGAGCTACAGACGAACGTATGTGGAAACCTATCCCTCAGTTTTATTACATCAGGTATAGACAAGTTCCCGATGGCGTGATTTTCTGTGTGTTTTTATAAGGCTTTGATTTGAGTTCGAATTACGTCCGAACATGTAGATATGTTCTTTGTCGAGAAATAGTTGAGTTGAGTTGATTTTAGTTTAGCGTCCCTTTCAGCAGCGAGGCTATATGAGACGTGGACCTACTGATTAACGTGGAATCCGAACCACATGAGCTCCCGCCGGGAATCGAACCCGGGTCTCCCACGCCTCGAGAAATAGTTATTGTGCATTTATTTAGAAAATAAGGATGACAACTTATCGAAATCCGACTTTCAGTATGTTTAATTATGTTCGAAACAGCTAAAAAGCATTAGAAGTAAGCAACAGTTCTTATTTGGTTAATATTTTATTTAAAACATCTGAACGTATTTGCAACTTATACCATTTTTGTGGGAGGTAATGTGGCCAGGAAAAACGTAATAAAATCAGGGAGTTTTGAAAGTTGAATTGAGTTTTCACCCTGCGACACCAAATTAGGTTATTTGAAAACGTACATTGTTGACAACATAATAAAATTGCAACATGACGTGACCTAGATCAAAAATATGACCCCTTCCTACATCGTGAAGATTTACGATAAAATTGTTGCCGTTGACCCTTATCCGGCGTACTTCTTATTTTTAAACGTTTTATAGTACTGAATATGTTGCGAACAGATTTTGTTTCTCTGTTGGCAGGTAAAGGTGGAATTGGTAATTGCGGTTCAAAGCGGCTTTTTTATAATACACAATTCCTTATTTGAGCGTTATTCCAAAAGTGATACATTGCCTATTGCTCAAGAAAAATTCACGGCTGGAAGTTAACATCATAATATTGCCAGTACGTGACCATATATTGTGAACATACACCTCATGTTATGTTGTTGTATAATGAAAGTATTAGTGTAAAATGTTGGGAACTAACTGTATGGTGGAAAGTTGTAAAGACTTATGCATATGCCACTGAAGAGAGAGATTTCGAGTTGATTTTGTTCTACATCTTACTGAAGACATTGTTTATAATTCATGTATCAGTGTGTGTATACACGTTCATGGTCATTCTCGTTGGTAATAAAATAAGGTGAACATGGATCAGAAGATGATATTGGCTCTTTTCCTTTCATGTTACTTGCTGTTTGCAATACCCTTACTAACTTGGTCGAGTTTGCAACATGGCAGTGAGAATGCTTGTATGGAAATCAATACGTTATCGCATAATAAGGAGTTTGCATGTACCAAGCGACAGAATGACAGTAGTGGTGTCTGCTCGGTACCAGTAAAATGCAATGATGTACTGTGAGGTTTGAGCCTGATACGGGAGTACCATCAAGACTTTGTCATGTGAACATTTTTAGTCATTATTGATTACAGCATCTAAAACTATATTATGTAATGCTGGTACCAGGTATCTACGCATTTATGGACAAACGATGGTGCAGGATAAGGGAGTTGAATCATGCCGAAGTCGTCGTCTTCAGTGGCATGTGGCTAGTTCTTTAATAGTTTGCCATCAAAAATATATCCCAACATAAAGAGCCCTTCCCGTAGTCTACCGGCTAGCGCTTCCTCCTTTGGTGGACGGTGTCCTCGGTTCGATTCCTGGTGGGCCAACCTTGAAATTTGAATGCAGAACTATGGTTGTGATTCCACCTTAAACTATTTCCACGTCTCATATGGTGCCAGCGTTCTCGGGTTCGATTCACGGTGGGGGCACTCAGTTGAAAACTGTAAAACAGTTTTTCAGACCAGCTATTCTGAATTAGATTCTTGGTTTTCCTCATTCACACCTGGCAAATGCCGGGGTGGTACCTAACATATAGGTCCCGAGTCGCTTCCTTCCTTCGCAAATCCTTTCTTTCTTCCCTTTCCCTGGATGGTGCGCTTGCCGAGGAACCTCATCCCTCATACTTGACGAGCTAAATGCCGACAGCTCAGAAATCTAAATCCTAAATCCTCACGTCTCATACACCTCGGTGCTGAAAAGAGGCGCTGGACTTCAACCAACCAACATAAGAAACCGACTTTTCAAGCACCAGTTGGAGTTTAATAGAGAATGGTTAGCAACGATGTTCTATAACCAAAATCAGTATTTACTATTCATAACTCAGCTTTATTCTAAGGCGGGTCTCTCAAGCTGGAAGTCACAAGATGAATACATCGGGGGTCAGAATGGGAGGTGAAACAGATAACTGTAGGAAAAGTATTGCCTTAATGATTATTTTGATAGACATTTTTGGATTAAAAGATCAACTATATTTCAATCAAAAATTTTCTTGTAGGCATTATATCTGGAGAACTACATACAGTATAGCCTACTCAAACTATCACTTAACTCAGTATGATGTGCTTATTCCGTAGAAAATATGAAAACTCGATTTACGGGACGTTCAAAAATTTTGTGGCTCCTGATTCAAAAACTAGTTCTTGGTCAAGATCGCAATCTTTTGATTTTTTTTTTTTTAGATCATTCCTAAAATTCTTAATATTTCCATAGTTACTGTCAAATCAGCAAAACATATTAAACAAATAAGGGGTTTAAAAAACAATTGGAATGCGATTTGTGAAAAGCATGTTAGAGTACAAGAAAAGTACTATTAGAACAAAAACTACGTATTGAAATAGAGTTCGGAATGAAGGCTAGTGGGAAATCTGATCCCTGTGCGATTTGACTAGGCTTCAAATATAATAAGCAACAATAATCAATTCTCATTACAAGCTAGAAATTACTTGCCAGCGACTATGGAAGTCGCTGGGAATAGAATGTGATCAAAGGGGAAGGGGGATAGGTTGAGAGCCTGCTCTAAGGTAACTCATGGCGAATATACTCAGCTATAAATCCGATAATCCCAAATAGATTAAGAATGGGCTTGCTTTAACATTCACAGATGAACAACGTGATTTCATTTGGTAAATTTTAGATTTGTTAATTTTATAAATATGTTTCAATTAATGGGACACAGCAGGTGCGCACATAGAAATTTTTGTTAAGAGGAGTCCATTTTTTTTAAGGGGGGGGCGGTGAATTCAATATTACAAGCCACTACCTCCATATCGTAATGAATGGGAATTATTCTGTATCCGATGAGTATTGTAAAACACTTTCACTTAAATTTTCAGGGGAAAAAAATGGTAGAGCTAGCTTATTTTTATAAGAGAAAGGGTACAGATGAAGTGTAAGATCAAATTTTCATGCTACATTAACCATTTCCCTGTTAAACAAGTATAGTTTTATTAAGAAAGTGCACAAATATATGTTGAGTTCGGAAGTTTTGGGGCGGTCTGGACCCGCTGCCGGGATACAATGAGGAAGTAAATTATATCGTTTGGCAAGCTTGAGCTTTTTTGTGTGTAGTGCTCTGTGTTTTTAAACCAGGACTGAAGAAAATGATGTATGTAAGATAAGAGAATGCAGTGAATAGGTTTCGTGTTTAAGCTAACTATAGCGACAACACAGAAAAAAAAAATATACTACGGTCTCGAAATCACAATGTTACAAGTAACATGTGTGTAATTGTTAGGAATTGTCTGTCATTGTTAGGAGTATGTGTGTCACCGTTAAGAGAACAGAAACAGCAATATCTTTTAGTTAACGGCGTGTTTTTTCCTTCAACTAGGGTCGATGAAAATCTTTTCCACTAGAAGGAAAAGCTGCCAGTTGTTATTATTATTATTGGCAACGAATGATAACATTTTAGTGTCTTAAAAATTAGTTTGTTTTCTCGAAAGCTATTTTGTTTACATCAATGTCGGTTATCAATTGATGAATTCTCATCTTTGCGCAATAATAGAATTAAACAAAAATGGAAATTGAAGAATTAGTAATAATTTTAGGGCATATCTCATGTACAGCCAGCCACAAAAGTTCTTTCCGTTTCTTAAAATTTATTATTGGAATAACGATGGAACGTACAGAGAAATCACATTATTTTCTAATTTACTGAAAACTGTACTCAAATTGTCCTTCCATTCCTTGTTATTTACGAAGCTAATTTCATCAAACGGAAAGAATTTTTGCCGCTGATTGTACCATACTATGTACTGTCATCTTTGCTAGCGTCGTAATGAAGAGCTTGATGAGAGCATCTTTCTATAATAGTTTGACTTCACTAAGTAGCATGCTTCTTCTACAGCATCAATTATTAGATTTACAAAGAAATTAGTTTTTCTCCATTTTCTCGCAAACTGCGCATGAGAATTTACTTCAGTTTGTTCAGCTTCATGAGGTCTATCAATTGGTACATGTCTCATCTTTGGATATTGTTTTCTTTAAATGCTAGTATTGTAGAATTTATTAAGTTCGAAGCATAACGTAAGTTTTTGTGTATGTATGTTTGTATGTGATGGTTTCACGTCACACGTTGGAGCTTTCTTATGAAAGAATGTATTTGTTTTACAGAACTTGGATGCTAGTCAAGTATGGAGTATGTTGTCAAGTTATTTCTCCTTTGAGTTCAGGGGTTCAGAAGACAGTTTACAAGAACTTCAAGCAAATAGCGACAAAGCACGGTTTTTAATAAAAGATATCTTCTTCTTCTACTTACGGGAACGAAGATTCCTTCTGCAAACTGTGAAGACCATATTGTTATACAGTGGTCATAATAGTAATCCTAATGAGGTATGTTTTTACTATTACATCGTATAATATGAAATGTTGGATTCTGATCATATGCCATTTTATGAAGGAATTAGTTGAGTGGTAAAAAGTTCTTAATTTTTCACTTTAACTTAAAGGTCATACAATTCTTAGTAAGCTATCATTCTTATGTATGTTGAGAGTAGTGAATCTTACGCATAATCGCTAAAAATTGCCCTTAATTTGATTCTTATTTTACTTATAAGTTAGGAACCAAAGGCCTGCACAGGCTAATACTTCATATGAGTACTAAATTCGTGATTGTGTACCAGCGTGCTTTACATCAGGTACATTTGGTTAAACTCGTACATACATATTGTGCTTGTCATTGGTTTTTCACAGAAATACCAGATGAAGGGCAAAAAGGAGGAATCGAACGTCACTTTTTGTATTATATCTTGTATACATAAATCAATAACGTACCACAACCTAGTTAAAATATTATCCAAAATACAAATAAAGAACTATGTTGTGAGAGCATTACTAATTACCAGACATATATCCATCACTATGGTGTTGATCTGCGTTCAGATAACTGTCTAGAAGTTCTGGTATTTGTGTGTAATCGGTTTAACAAATGGAGAAGTACTAACTTAGAAGTTGAAGTGGGCTGAATCCAAGGTACTTCAAAAACCATAGGAATAAATTATAACCTGTCACTGAACTCGGGATACAATGTAAAAATTGAAATTTCTTACCATAATATCTCAGAAAGAATTGGATTTATATATGTGAATATATTTTTAAGATTACCAAATTCTCCTTTTGGATTTTAAAATGGATCACAATCAAATTTCAACATTTTGTTTTCTTTCTTCCATTTTTTTTTTTTTTTTTTCAATCAGCGCGAGAGAGGTTCTATTTCAGAAAACGATAGATGTCATCTTTAAAAACTGTGGTATAAATCGATTCTTGTGTGAGTACTGTAAACAAACCCAACACACAAATTGAATTGGGCGATTACATCCAATATACGAACGTTCAAAAGTAGTATAAATTATTACTGAAAGCAATATATGACCTGTAATACTGCACAACTTGCGTAACGTATTGACCTCTGTTCTTTAGCAGTTTATATTTATTTATTTTTGTGGTCTGTCTTCACACTTGTTCCCGTGCCTTTAGGAAACATTTCTTATAAGGTGACTGAGAACTACCTGGACAAGCTGAAGAACCACTAGACACATATTTAACTCATTTGGAAGTGTTTTGGTTGTTACATGTTTTGTTTCTTTTGTTAATTTTATTTGGTGAAAAGAACTGAAGCTATAAGTAATAGCTGTACTTTAAATTACAGATTGTGTATACAAGATTCCTAGCATCCCTTGACAAGAACTCGTTGACGGCCTCAGTAGTTGCTCAATTGAAATGTGTGACGAGTGCTCAAGCTCCAACACGAGAACGTAATGGAAACCTTGTTACAGAATACACCAAAAACACATGGATTAGATCTAACTTACATGAACAACTAGAAATATCTCAGATCCTTCTGTGCTTATTTCGATTTTATGGTGGTATTAATAGTCAACAGTTGAAGGAAATTATTTCTATTTGTTTGGTGAGTTCATATTTTTGTCTTAAGTCATTAGTTGTAAAGTTGTATTTACTGGGCCAAAACGTACAGTAAAAGTTCTTTGAATATATGGAAACAAATATTAGAATACTAGCAGCGTTCACCCCGCTTCGCTGCGGTCACCCCGGAACGCAATAAACTTTGTTACTTAGATAATTTTTACTTTTTCGCTTTCAAGTGATATGATAAAAACCATAGAAGATTGCACTAATGTTAACATTATATCGCCTGTCATTTATGTTAACCCGCCCCGCTTCGCTGCGGTCACCCCAACCCGCCCCGCTTCGCTGCGGTCATCCCGGAACGCAATAAACTTTGTTACTTAGATAATTTTTACTTTTTCGCTTTCAAGTGATTTATAGCGCCTGTCAGTTATGTTAACCCGCCGAGTCACAGGGTCATGCGGGTTGCATATAAATACGTTTATTTTTATACCTATGATGAACTAATAACAAAGGATTTTTTGTACGTATTGACACCTGATTGGTCAATTATCTCAAGACACTGGTAATTGAAAATTAAAGTGATATGATAAAAACCATCTAGGGTCCACATCCTAACAACCCCCCAAAAATGAAAGAAATCGGTTCAGCCGTATTAGCGTGATGAGCGGACAAAGGATTTTTTGTACGTATTGACACCTGATTGGTCAATTATCTCAAGACACTGGTAATTGAAAATTAAAGTGATATGATAAAAACCATCTAGGGTCCACATCCTAACAACCCCCCAAAAATGAAAGAAATCGGTTCAGCCGTATTAGCGTGATGAGCGGACAAAGGATTTTTTGTACGTATTGACACCTGATTGGTCAATTATCTCAAGACACTGGTAATTGAAAATTAAAGTGATATGATAAAAACCATCTAGGGTCCAAATCCTAACAACCCCCCAAAAATGAAAGAAATCGGTTCAGCTGTATTAGCGTGATGAGCGGACAAAGGATTTTGTGCGTTCTCTTTTATATATATAGATTTCAATGGTGGATACGCGGATACGTATGGATATATACATTGTGGGTTAAAACCTACCTACCAACTTTCAATTATATAAAGTACTGAATGAAACAACATGTAATTCTCATTTAAATTATAGTTATTGTCCTGGCATTTACATTACATGCTCAGTATGTTTTGCGTCAACTTCAGCGATTTTACGCAGTGTTATTTCAACATTTGATTCGAGTTTGTAAAAAAAAAAAAAAAAAAAAAACATCTGTGGAAATGCCAAAAAAAATTCACGTTCTGTTGTTGACTTTGCTCTTCAGAAATTTTGGTGTTGCTATACTAAACTTTGTCTTTGAGTAATTGAACAACCCTATAAAAACAAATCTTTAAAATGTTCAACTCTGGTGAGTACGGACGTTAGCCAAATCAGTTTCCATACATAAAGACGGAAGTATGGAAACATTTAAGGAATGGAATGAAACTGTTTCCAATCAATCTTCCATACCTGTCTGCTGGCTCTTCTGACTCTAGGCCTTATGATTAGGGTGTACGATGGTCCAATGGTAGAGCGCTTACCTCTGGTGCGTGTGGGTTTCTGGTTTGATCCCCGACCAAGTAAGTTTGTTGTGGGCAACATTGTGTTCGTGGGTTTTCTCAGTGTACTCCAGTTTCCTTCTACATTCTCATTCCACCAGTTATTACATCATCAATTACTTGCCTTAGGCATCCGCCTCCTTTAGCCTAACGGACGTAATTGAGGGACGTAAAACTGAAAGATTATTTCAAGATGATCGATTGTATTATTCATAGTTAAACACTCGTTGTTGAGTAGTGTAGTGTAACAGCCGTACATTTTATTATTGTATTTTTCTTTTCCTTTATTAAATGTTATGTTATTCTAATAGTTAGTTAATCGTATTTAATTATGTTATAGGATGTAAAAAGGACTGTCAATCATATCTTAATTGATAAGTTACCAATTGTTTATATTGTATATATGTGTTTTCTCGTTTATTTCATATATTTAATATATAATTCTTAAATCTCAATGATAGAATATACGCAATGGGAAATACCTGATTAAGGTGGATCACCGCCCGGAAGTCAGTACATGTTTTAGCTTATTTCCTTAACTACTGCGCAGTGAAACATTACATATTATAAATATTGTATCATAAGATAGAGTTATGTTTCAGCTACAACACAGGACACTGATTTATTTGGTTATGTCTTCTGATATCGAAAAAGGTAACAAATAAAAGAAAATATTAGATTCGTTTTACAATGAGCACACAAGATGGCACTTGCTGTTAGATCTTACTAGAAGTGCTCATTTTTATGAAATGTTTATTTGTATATGTAAAGTATGCTAAAGTAACAATCTTATTATGAAATAGATATATTTTTGTTTGACCATTTCTTGTGTTTTGTTTCAAATTTTATTTAAACATTAATTTACATTTAAGGAAATAGATTTTGAGAAAACTTGCGCAGAACGCCATAATGCGTTGTTGCCAAATTTGTACGTTTAATTCCTGAATTCTAGCGTTGCAGTTCGAGAAGCAAAACTTAGCTGTGAATTCCGGTAAGGGTCTAAAATTAATTTCTCCAGTAAGTATCCAAGCAAAATTCCATGATAAATTCGGTTATTATTTGGCATAAGCAAACACTCGACACTATCTGGCAACACCACACTATACAAGCAGCGTTTAGCATAGCACCGAGAACACTTGGTGATCCACCTTAACATTATATAGCGTAGGAGAAGCCCCAAGGGTAAGACAAAGTGGAAAATACTAAGAGTATATGTGCGCACGCAGCTGTAGTGTTGGGTGCATGAAAGGGTGTATATGGAAACTTAACATTAGTGACCAAAATACGAAATAGTCTTGAGATCTGACGTAAGTTGCAGAATTTTATTTTATTTTTTTTCATTCATTTAATATAAATTAAATGTGATGTGTCTCCCAAAAACGGATTTAACTTAATAGACCTTCTTCGTGCTACGTACGAGGTAAGTCCATCGTGTTAACCTCTTTTTCGGCATTTATAATTTTAAATTCACGGACGGACTTCAACTGTAACTTGTATTTTTTTTTTTAACTTGATTTTACAAATTAACTGGGCTAGCTAAATCGTCTTAATTATTCAAATGTACTTGCTACCATTATGGATCTATCTGCAGTTAAAAGAGCCGTAAAATGTTCGTTATTTATTCGTGTGTGACCTCTTTCGTACTGCAACTGCGACAGAAGGCTTCCATTTTAAGTACTCGCAAAATTATTTACAAAGAGTCAAATCACATAATGTATCACGTAAGTTTCATCAAATTACGATTTAATTGAAGAAAGAATTACATTTGAACTTGTTTGGTAGTTTTTGCGACACCCCGTAGATGTGTGTGTCAGACCTACATTTTTTTAAGGTGGGCATCCCGGACGCTCAAAAGTATGAATGAACAGAAACATCAGCTCTATTTAGGAGATTGAGATGGGGTGACCTGGAACCACTTTTCCAAGCCAGTGACAGGGGAGTTCCATATCCACACGTTGACGATCGTCTTGTTCTTTGTGTGGTGATGCCTAGTCCTGCTGGAAATAATGAAGGAGGGTGCTTGCTTTCTGCGAGAAGGGACGAAAACGATGTATTTTAATCAGTTTGATGGGGTGCTGAGAAATGAGGGTTGTGTTCATGAGTATGGGTCCAGTGACACGAGTGTCCCATATTCCACATCACATTATCTTCAAACCAGGCCTCTACGCTGGTCTAGTGGCTAGCGCGCACGCGCCTTTGCTGCGGGGTTCGATTCCCAGTGGGAGATCCGTGTAATTTGAACGCGTTACGGTGTTTCGGATTTTGTCTTAAACGGTAGATCCAAGTCTAATAGTCTCGATGCTGAAAAAAGTACGCTTAACTCCAATCGACCGACCCAATTTAGGTGTGTCTAACCTACGGCGGCTTGTTTTATTCCAGTATCATTGATTCTGATGGTTTACCTCAGTGAAAAATAAACTATCTGTATGAATGAGGAATCCAGGTGCTATTTGCGTAACATCTAAATACAGTGTCTATTGTCGAAGTATGCATTTGCGTTCTCAAACCATCAGAATTATCTCAGTTCTCTCATGCATTTCAGGGTAATTTTTTGCAAAAGTGTCAATGGGTAATATTTTCTTTTTAAGCATACCCCTTTAACTACTGTGTTGTCACTACGTAGTCGGTACTGGCTAAAGTTGATTACACACAACTTCCCTAATACACTGTACATATCAATTTTAGATTCTGCTACCTACCGTTTCCTTTGGGTACTGGCTTCTGCAATAGTCCCTACAGAAAATGTTGATAACAAGCTGGTTCAGAGTTCACATCAGTTCGAGCGTAAATTAATAAAAGTAGGAAATAAGTATTACGACATAGGTAGTCTCAGTGGTTCGGAAATCAAGGTTTGACTGTATCTTACCTCTGCGCATATGTGAGTATATATACGACTGGCAAGCTGATAATCCCATAAGTATTCGTAACAAATTCCTATTATATATACAGCGAAAGAAAGGATACTGATGAATACACACAAATTCCAATTTTATAAAGCACGAATGCTTGAGTGAACAACACTGCACACACACTTTTAAAATATGAAACACTTGATACAACGAACAATAAAAAGTAATAAGGAGATATACGTATGGAAAATAAATGAACTACTCGTATGAATATAGCCCGTAATGCACAGTTATTTCTCACGTCACATAACACTAAAACTTATTCACTTGGATAGGTACTTTCACTATTAAACCAGTGGAGAATGCTCCAAGAGCGTTGCCAGAACGAATGAATTGGAGAGATGGACCGAGAAGGATACCGTATTTTACGAACTATAAGAAGCACTTTTTCCTTCGAAAAATTGCCTCCAAAATTCAGGTGCCGCGGGAAACCTCGCATTAAATCTCTATTTGGCAACATTGGATCTAACTGGCAGCAGCAGTGCACCGATGCGACGAACATCAGTTGCGGGGATTCACAAGCTTGCTAATACTGTATCCCTCCCGCCCCGCCATCACAAACTCAGAACCACAGACTAGAAAATAGAGATCGTAAACTCTGCGAAAAAGTGGAAAAATGTTACAGTATTTTTTTTAATTGCTTAAAAATTTAGGGACGTAAAATACAGTAACTGTGATTGTTCCTACATAGAAAAGTAAATATTTTTATCCGCACCTTCTCTTTCTCGCAAAAATTCGCAAAATATCATCTCTCTCTGACTTACAGTTCCCGAGATATGGCTCCTTGAATCTTCCGAAATTCCAACTTTGTTTGGCGGTGAACAGTTGGCCAGTGCCCACCGGTTACTATTTGGTACCAAAATATTAACCATTCTCTTAGATATAGATCAACATCAATATCATATGTATAACTTTATACGGCTCCTTAAATCTCCGGAGATCGGCCATTTTTTTGGTCAGTATCTCGGGAATGGTAAGGGTGATGCGAAAAATTACATTACCTTCTTAGATAGTTTTTGATGCTCTATCGAATGGAGGAATGAAAATTTAAAAAATTAACAAATAACAAAGATACACACACACACGTACACACGGACAGACATAGAAAATTCAGCAACGAACTTTATAATTTCGTTGAACAGGTAGTGAATACTCGGAGGCTTGAGGTGAGTAAGTGAGGCTATTGCGTGCCTCTCCTTTGAAGTAGCAGACGCGAACTCCTCGCTTCTGCTGGACAAACACCGTGTGCGTGGGTTTTCTCGGGGTTCTCCCGTTTCCTCCCACTTTCTTCATTCCACCATTTCATTCATTACTCATCATCACCGTCTCCTTTAGCCTAACCGGCATAACCGTGGGACGTAAAACTTAAAGATTTCATTTCATTTTTCCTCGCTTCTGCTGCCATCCGTGAATATCCCGAAAGAATGCCTTTAGTTTTCAGTGTCTTTTAGGATTTGCTCCGAAAAAAATCATGAATTTTATATTCATAATCTATGCAAATATAATTGTGGTATATTAAGTAGTCCTGCCAAGACGTCTTTTTGTCCCGTGGGAAAGTAAAATTTGCTGTCAAGGTGGAGTAAGTGTTCCAGACCAACTTTAGAAATTCAGTCTATAACTAATGGATATCTTATAATTTAGGCTAGTGGAAAACAGTTTAATAGAAAAGAATACAGATTGGCAATTCTGGAGAGTAAGATTTTCATATGCAATTCACACAAACTGCAAGCGTTATTCCCATCGAAGTTTAGATAACAAAGCTCAGTGTGAAGAGCTTTGTACCTGGTCTGTTAATGTAACAATTTTGTATTTAAAAAGGTTTCTAAACGCTGATAATCACTTATATGGAAAGTAAACACAAAATAAATTTAGTAGACAAAATCGTGAGGAGTTAACTTCACTCAAGAAAAGATAAAATGTTTGCTTATCTGGAGTACTCTGCTACTTAGATAAACATTCAATTCAATAAAGAGTGGTTCCTTTGTATTATTCTCAACACCGACAGGTCTGGAGCCCACCTGCGTGGAAAAGAAGAAAAGTTGTTTCTTTCCTGCTATAAAACGTCCAGAACGAAGAAAGGAAATGTTTTTTGGATCAAAAGATCCAATATATTTCAGGCAAAAATTTTCTTGTAGGCCTTATATCTCGAGAACTACATATAGTGTAGCCAAACCAAAACTACCAATTTACTCAGTATGATGTGCTTATTCTGTTGATAATACGAAAACTCGATTTAAAAGTTTTGTGGCCCCTGATCCAAAAACTAATTTTAGGCCAAGATCGCAATCTTTTGATGCATTTTTTGGATCATTCGTAAAATTCTTGTTCACTTGAATAAAATACTAATTTGGATGATGATTTAGAGTCGGTAAAAATACACAGTTTGTCCGATAAGTGAGTTGTGTGGCCGAGCTGATCGGTGACAATTCTGATCTTAAGCAGTCATTAGCCCAGCAATTAAGAAGTCGTATTGGTAATAATGATAATAACAACAATAACAAGATTCTTAAGTTTCATGAACAACAACTAATAAAATTTTTATTTATTTTTTTTTTTCAAAACAATGTATTTCTATTATAGTTCGTTAGCTCACTGAGGATATAATATAAAAATTGTTACCTTGATAATTCTCTGTATTTTTTTTATATATATATATATAAATAGTAACAATGAAATGAGCACTGTGCTGGGATAACTGTGACTCAGCTTAGATGTGTGTCCGTACTTTCAGTATGTTATGAATTTGTTATTTATAAATATTTTCTTTTTTATATAGAAATCAGAATTAGGATATAATCAGGTGTTTGAGGGAGACCTGAACGATGAGCACCGTGACATTATTGAACAGATATCACATGTTCAGGCTGTTCTCGTTCTCGGCTTGTACGGGTTTACGAGTAAAGGTGATGAAGGGTAAGTTTTTGTTGTTACTAATGAGAACAGAATTCTTATTTGCAGTTTAAATTTAGAAATCAGTAAATTAATGTTATTTCCTCTTAAGGACGCATTTATTTTCTTACCAATCATGATATTTATAAACTCTGTCTCGTATTTAACGTTAGACATGAAAATTATTGATCAAAACTTCTTCACAGTTATATGGTAGCCTTCAATTTAACTTTGCGTTGACGTCATCAACAACACACTATGAAATCTTAGACAGCTCAGAGTGCCACAAATTTTATCGTCGTTACCAGATTTATAGGAGCCTTGTACAGAATGTAGGTTCAGCCGTAAAAATACGGAGAATAAAGCGGCAATGCTCCATTCCTTATTATAGTGTGATAGTGTGCTGATTTGTTGAATCCATTTGAAGGTAAAACTGGATGCATTATGTATTGAAATATGTGGTAGTAGAATTATTCATTTCTCCTCCCCTCATAAAATTGGTATTCTGAAGAGATTAAAAATACCAAGTGTCCGTCGTAATACAGAGTTATTCAAAAAGAAGAAGCAGACTGACAATATTTATTTAAGTCGCACAAAAAAGGAACACTTTTCAATTTTATTTTATGGGAGGAGTGGGATATAATGAAAGAAATTCACTTTCACATAGTAAAAAATAAGAAAGAATAATCGAACCCTACAACAATAATATAGTAGTGCATTCGACACATGTTGATAAATTGGACGATAAATTGATGAGGTTTTAATTGGCTCAAATTGTTGAAAACTGAGATATCTCGAACACAGTAATTACTCTAGAAGACACGAGAACGTAGTGGTTGTTTTTGGTGCGCAGAGTTTTCAGCTTTTATTCGATGACCTTAACACTAGAAGCACGGACATTTTGAACCCCCCTAGAAGCACGAAGCAGTCAAATTGACTGCTTTCGGGTTTTGACTAAAATAGAAAAGAATGGTGACACACAATGACTATTTTATTGACATTCTCAATGAGTCACATCTAGAAATAAGCCTAGAAAGCATATTATTTATTTTATTGTTTTTATTTTTAAGCACAAATGGCATTAATATGTAATATTAAAAATATTTATTAATATAATACATTTAATATCAGTATTTCTAAAGTAATGAAAGAAACTAAAGGTTACTGTTACTCTTAGGTTTTAAATTTGGTTGTAAAATATTATCCGCTATGATATCTTTCGAAAATATCAACTTAGGAGAAGACCCACAAAGTCACCCACACTTGGAGCAAATAATTTGCTTACGGATCTCTGCAGTACACACTTTCCACAAACATACTTTCGACATTTGTAGCATATAGGCCTATCAGCTGTTTTCTTTTTTACACAATCGTTCTTGACATTTTTTTCGCTTGCGTGTGGAAGCGCAGTGACATTGACCATCAAATCTTCGGCCAAGTGTTAGAGATATTGTCACCTACTGATTTTCTTTCCAGTAGCTTCTCTGTACATCTTCCAGGAATCAATACGCAAACTCACTTTGTGTTTCTTCACCATTTGATTCACGATGTCTACACTAAACTTTAGTCTGATTGTAATACATTATAGTTTCGTTTTCTTTCTTGTAGTGTCCTGGAAATTGACACTGACTCATGCATGGAACTCAGAGACAAGACAGTTTTGTTGCTTTTACATTTGTAGACAGCTAATTCATTACCACTCTGATCGCGGTAAACATCACAGTGATACAGTCCTTTCAGCTAGTTTGCTTGTTGTGAAGAAGTTATTACATTTGTCACATTTATTCCTTTTCCAGTAAAAGGAGTTATCAAACTAGACACTAGAATTTCACCTAACTGTGTCCCAGCATGACGTTACAAATAATTGCCAAGATATGGAAAGCCATTGAGGATAGACTGATTGTACCTCGACTAGTAACCAGATTTTGATGCCGAATTTATCAGGTTTATTTGAGATATATTGCAGATATCGAACTCTGACTTTCGTAGGGTAAAGTTGCTCAGTAAGTACACGTTGTCATGTGGTTTGTAACATTTTATGCCGTTCTCAATAAACTCATCCTACAATTCCTGCTCAAGTGCAAATTTGTTCCCTTGATTTCATGTAGTTCTTGTGCCTTTTCATCAAGTATCAAGTACCGTTTTATTTCACAGAACATATCCCTACTCATTATTTTCCTATAAATTGTGACCCTGTTGATCTTTCCCACAAGACCCTAGTGTCCAACGCCGAAACACCTCAATAAATAATAAGTCCCAAATGAGACTGTAGTTTTGAAAGAGTTAAAGGTCCATGTTGCGTACTGCAGTTGCCTATATGCTTCAGGAACGGCGCACTTTAGAATATGCCTCATCATAGATTTATCAAATAGTAAACGAAAAGCACTACTACATTTTTCCTCAGACACTTACCACTTGGCAAAATTTGTCAGTCCTGGAACTTTGCGAACAATATTCTGCTTAGATGTATGGCCAACGTCACCTTGTCCCAAATCTATTTTTTTCTACAATTTTCCATCTGGAGCAGTAAAACTCGCAATAAAACTGGCGTTGTCATCTCCATCACTGTCTTCCTCTCCATCATCACTGGAATATGAAATGTTCTTTCTCTTCAGGTTCAGAATCACTTCAGCTTCCATACCCTTCACTCGAATCTTCAGACTCATCTTCTAAGAGATCATGTAATACTCGAAGTATTTCTTGAGTTCTCATCGTAAAATGTCAATGTATTCGGTTCAGCTCAACTAACTCCAAGTCCACAGTATCATGTAGATATTGGCCACTTGTGTCTAAACTAATTCGTTTGTCGACCATAAAACACTGAGAGATATCTCATAACGCAAAATAAAAATTTGAAGTTATAGTTTGAAGTATGTATCGCAATATACTTAATAAAACAATAAGTTACCTTAAATTTTTCTATCTCAAATTACAACGAATAAAGGTTTCAATTTTTCTTTTGTCTAGAAATAAGAAATATTTAATACTGTCATATGTAACTTATAAACAGAAACACTAATTTCCTATACTCTTTATAAGGCAGTCAAAATGACTACTTCGTGCTTCTAGGTATAACTGCCAATAGCGCCCCTGTAAAATCAAGCATAAACTTATTATAAATACTACCAAGAAGTGGGCACAAAAATATTAAAAGTCAATGAATTTCAGGGTCATAGCGAAAATATTACAGAAGAGGTACGAAATTATATTTCTTGAAGCAGTCAAAATGACTGCTTCGTGCTTCTAGTGTTAAAGGGGCCGCGGCGGCTCAGTGGTAGAGCTGGTGCATGGGGTCCTTGGTTCGATCCCAGCTCGCGCCAAGTGAGCTTTAAGGTGGACAAACACTTAATTCCCCACATTAATTTCTCATCATTACCGTCTCCTTTAGCCTAGCCGGCATAACAGTGGGACGTGAAACTCAAATGATTTAATTTCATTTTTGATGACCTTAAGGTTTTGTGATAAGATATGTTTTCCGTTGGTTTAGTTAGGATCCTTTTTTCGTTGTTTCCTCCTCCTTTATTGCACCAATTATTTGAGTTGTCATAACTATATGATTAGCAGTAGATAACACATCAGCTCGATAACTATTGATTGTTCATGTTCCGATCCCACGCTGAATCGTAGATGTATGTGTTATGTAGCGTTGTGTTGAAAATGAGAGGTTAGTTCCAAACAAGTGAAAGTAATTTCATTTACGCTGATTTGGGATGGAAAAGTCCTTTATAAATAGTAGAGGTTGGACTTTTAAATCCTCTATATTTACTTTGTTACAGAGGAATGGGTACTTCAGTGATTCAAGATACAGAACTATGGAAAGTTATAGATGAGTCTCTGGCCAAAGTGAGAAAGACGGGTATCCATGAGGTGCTTCACTTCGGTTGGCTACTGGCTAATTCATTTAACTCCAACATGAAGACATTTGCTATGGAGTGTAATGTTACTACACAGAAAGCTTTGAATGATGGTAAAATATTGAAACAACTTGATACACTTCTGAATCATCCTTTGTACACAGTAAGTATATGATTATTCCTTTAAATATGATAAGTCGTCGTTTTTATGGTTAACTTAATATTTACATCGTTGGGTTTAATTGTGTTGTATGAGAACTATTTATGAATACTAAAGAGGTTAGTTGTTTCAGTAATATACTGAACGATTTTAATCTATAATAATATTTTCTGAAATATATCTATTTTTCATATGACCTATCAGCTATTAGTCCAGTCACAGGCCTGAAGTATAGGACACTAAAATAAACCAGCGAGCAAATAGAAGAAATAAGCTTATCGTGTGAGAAATGATTATCCGTTTATGTCTCTTACGAATATAGCAAATATTTTGATGATCTATAACTTACTAAAATCATCTAAATCATGCATTTATGACGTGACTTTTCTTGAGAAATGCTCTAAAAAGAGTGCACGAACTTTGTCCTTGAAGTAAGTTGGATTGTTTATTCATCTCTTGAGTCCGATACTAAAACTTAATAATCTAAAGCACTTTAACATAAAAGCATGTATAATATTAATGGCAACTAGTAAATATTATTTTAATTCAAATTATAATTCTATTAGCAATCTAGCTACAATCAGTGCAAGCTTCACCTATTTATCATTCACTGTTAAAATTTAAGTTGCAATTACTAACAGTATTTTCCAAGAAGAAAAAATGACTGATGTTTTTCAGCTACCACGCTATTATATATCGAGAGTTTGCATTCCACATCACTTCATACAAAAGGGGTGCTTTAAAAAAAAAGCAATGCCACTTATCATTGTACTAAAACCGGAAATGGGTTAAATCTACTTCAGCCTTCGGTTTCAGTATTCGTTGTCATAGGGAAAAGCAGAAACAAATAGCACGAAACTGTTCCTGATATGAATTTAGTATTCCGGAAGTAAGTTTACTCTGGGCTTTAATTCTTCCACTGAAACCGAAAGTGATAAAAATTTGCTACAACTTTCGGATTCAATTTTGAGCTCGTACATTGAAAGCTGTAATAGATAGTGCGGAATTTTTATTTTATGTGTACGTACTGTCCCATTAATGCGGATAAATTCTGTCCATCTATTATAACAGTATGCTTCTGCCAATATGTAGCCTCTAATGTGTTCTTTCTCTCCAATACTAACAGTCGGGGTGGTCATGTAATCAGCTCGGCTGCTGGTCACACTTTCTTTTGTGGATGGATGGTTGCAATTCAGTGAGCACTCTTGTGGATATATATATAATATGTAACTACTCATCGTAATGTTAAGCATTATCACCATTTTCGTTTGAACTTCCGTGCTAATATTATGTTGCTTAATCTTTTCAGGAAAACGGCAAATTAAGGGACATTGCGTATGACAGTATCTCCATGATGGTTAATTGCTGTTTCGTATTGTATGGTACAGACTGGTTAAGTTGCATAGAAGCAGTGTGGGATTTGGGGAAAACGATCCTTAAACATCCGACAGAAGCGGCTTCCTTCTGGTCCCTTGGGAAGGATACCGGATTTCGAGCCCTCTTTGAAAAGGCCAAGATGAATTTTCCGATGGTGATAGAACCCTATTTGGATATGTGTGAAGCTTTAGCATCAGCTTCGTCTGACAGCACGGAAAAGGTAAAAGAAAAAAAGATACACAACTTGTATCTTAGAATAAAGTTCTAATATTTAACACTGTTAGTACATAGACTGGTCTCTTTACATTAGAACAAATTGAAGTCGTTGCTTACGTAAGATATTCCATCCCGCCACCATCGATCTTCATCGATGTAATGGCTGCCGGTATAGGCCATTGCACGACATCGTAGTTTCCAATGCACGTGCCAGGATATATTGTCTCACTCCTGTTCATAGGCTTTCCAGAGGACATTAAACGTACGAACCTGAGAAATGAAAGGCGCCGTTTGAGAAGTCCTAGGGGACAGTAATCCACGGACTAGCACCTGGACTCTTGAAGGCAATATTCCCGGTCGAAATAGCATGGATAGCAGTTGCAGCTACCATGTGACGGTAAAAGGCCAGCGATGTTTTTGCTGTGTAACTTGAAGTTTTGTCCTGGTGCAGTTCGCCATGATGCATGTGGTCATCATACAGTACTGATATTTCGCCTGTGTAAGCTAGGGTAGAAAATCTATTTTGTAATAAGCAGCATTAGTGTAGCACCAGGATTTTTGTACCTTACGAATCTTAAACTTCCCTCTGTAGCAAAAGTCAGTAACAACCTTAAAATGTTTCTAGATTATTTTTTAACATTGACGTACAAAGTTATATCGGTCTTTTTAATGAACACCTCTGTAGGTGATGGTCAGAACTTTTCCAGTCACTTAGGTAATATACTTCGTCCGTTGTCACAACTAAGTTACAGTGCTCAGCAGCTACGTGGCGCGTGTGAAACCTTGCCTTGTTGTTTCGATCATCAATATGTCATGGTGTTAATGCATGCGCACTTGCTTTGTCAGCAGTTTGCAGCCTTAAATTGTAATGGCTTTTTTCACTCACTGTTGATTGGGTCACGTGTCGTCCAACCATATAACATGCTGTGGTGATGGATTCTCACAGGCCACCATACCCTGGATTTTCTTAAGCACAGGTCTTGAGAGTTTCACTGACGACCTCTTTGGATGCGATTTCGTCTTTGTGAGTTGTATAAGAGGCTGCTGTACATAACATTAAATTATAACAGTAACAGTGGCCCGTCCTATCACAAACGCATTGTTTAGTCACCATTCTATTATGCAGGAAATGCTCAAGTTTGCATGGAGAATACCCATACCGTTTCCGTTTTACCATTATAACATCTTTATCCTGCTAGATAGCAGCTGAGAGACTGATACACGTGTGCGTATAGTTTTGTTGCTCCCTGAAACCTGGTTTACATGTGCCGCAGTCTGCAAGTTGTTTCGATAGAAACGTATCAGTCTCTGTATATGAGCATAGAACGTTACTTCGTCTGTCACAATACGTCGCAATATAAAGTGCGATGACCCGCGCTGCCCTAATGACATATTGTCACTGTCAAACACCTTCAGGTGTGATGGAAATGTAAGCCGAAGGAGTTTTCTTCATTCATCTGTTTATTTATTTATTTATTTATTTATTCTTCTTATAAATACTTTATGTTGATGAGAAGCATTTGACATGTAACAAGATTAACATCTAATATTGAAGCATTTCTCATATTTTTGGGTACTATTCGATTTTTGTGTATTATCTCTAAAATTACCTCAGTTATCATCGACTTGTGTACTAAACAAATTTATTTATTTTTCTTTATTGCAGCTTTTGGAGGAAATGGAAAATCAGGGTACATTTGCTGAACTTCATACTGATTGTCAGTTCTCAGGCCCTGGTGAAGGTCATGTCATGACGGGAGAGAGCCCAGTACTCAGAATACTTTTACCTTACGTAGAGTTGGCTGTTACTCCCCATATGAAGTACACAGCCAAGATGATAGCACCCGGTACCTTGGTCTATGTGTGGAGTATGAAATATAGTGTGTGGCTTGTGTTTCGTAGTCATATGATCTTACTTCTGAATCAAGTAAGTTTATTTATTTATTCTTTAGAATCACTTTTTTTTTTTTTTTTTTTTTTTTTTTTTTTTTTTTTTTTTTTTTAACTTATAATTGAAAACCAGTGTAAAATTGTGATAAGACTTTTGAGCTATAGGGATTTTATTGTTGAAACCTACCACTTCTGCTTATTACAGGGAAAAGTGCAGGTGAACTCTCTTCTTGGGACTAAATATTTAAACCAAGGTAAAGACAGTAGAGGATCACACGAAATATGTATGGGATATGGATATACACCGTTAAAGTCACCGTTATTCTGTAATACGTTAACTGATTGGCTGCACGAAGAAATGTGGCCCGAGATAATCGCTCTAGCTATGCATTGTAAGAAACAGAATTCGAAAATTCACTTATATGTGTGAGATATGAGCTGTAGATGGGCACCGTTGAATTTGCCGTTAGTATGTCAACGTATTGACTCCACCAACAATCTCTTCCGAGATAATCTCTATAGCTATCTATTGCAAATAACGGAATTCAAAAATTTGCGTATAGGCATGGAATATAAGCTATAGATAGCCACCGTTAAAATCGCCGTTACTTGTTGATAACGGATTGACTTCATTAATGGACTCGGCCGAGATCACGCTAATTACTATTATGAAAAAAAAATCGAAAATTCGCTTCTGCTCAACGTTTACCGTGAGAAATAACGGATATATGGATATACTTAATCCTGCTTAAATTGAGACACCTTTATTGACGAGCATTGCTTTTGCAGTAAACAGATAAATAACGAACAGACAACTAACGGCACGCTTTGTCTGGTAATGCATCGTTTTAGTATCTAGTGGTGGTTGTAGAACCTTTATTTCTCTGTTTGTTACAACGAGTAGTTGTATGTCTGCTATTCAGTCATGTCGCGTATAGGTGAAGTTGGGTGCGAATGTGTTGCATGCAATCGTGCTTCTTTCACTCGCGTGAATTAGTAAATTAGTGTAAAGAACATGCAGCTACTATAAAGTGCGGAAGCAAAACTACGAACTAAGTGTCGAACCAAGTGCTCAAGTTGCTATTTTAAAAGAAGAGATCTGTCCTGTGCTGAAAATCCTCTAGTGGTTGCAGATATCAGTCGGGGAAAAGTATTGGATTCTTGAAAGACAGCTACAAACTGATGCAAATATTGCACAGAAACAAACTAGTCATCCAGAATAACTTCTCGTGAGGAGAAGTTCATTAGAACTACATGCGAATGGACTAAACTTCTAACGGCTCCGAAAGTAGCACCAAACTACGGAAGAATCGTTCCGATTTGGTATAATATAAAACTGTGGTCCGAAGCCTTCAGATTTATCGTCTTGGGGGGTGCAGCTGCCACTCCTTCCAGCAGAAATGTAGTATTGTGCCATAACGTAAATACTGAACCGATGAACAATAGAACAGGGTACTCTGCACCGACGAATCTAAATTTCAGCTCTTCGATTCCCAACGCCAGAAGTTTGTGCGTCGTCTTCCGAAAAGCGTTTTCAACCCGATGTGTAATTCCTATACTAAAATATGAAAAATGTAGTGTCACTGTGTAAGGATGTTTTACAGGCAGACAAGTTGGTGATTTAGTTCAAATCACCACAATAACTGAGAAAAGCGTGTATCACGACATTTAAGTGAAGCACGCAATTCCATTAGGAACGCGGATTTTGGTCGTAACTTTGTACTATTTATTTATTTATCTATTTATTTATTTATTTATGGTTACATGTAGATCACAACAGGTATATTACCTAATGATAGTGACCTAGTCAGTTTGTATATAGTTAGAGCATGCATGAATTCACTTACATAATTACAAATACACATTTATAGATATGGCCATTTTAATTAATGAATCTTCAATAAGATTGCACAATAGTTCTTAAAGAACGATCGTTTATAGTAAATATGTCAAGTTCAGGATGACTTTCAGCATAGGAGTTAAAAATATAACACATTCTCCTAATAGGTGACATGTATAGTGTATTTGTTCTAGCAGTAGGTAAATGAAAAGTAATATTTCTAGGACGCGTGCGTTTACATGGAACATGTAATTCTAACTGGGATAGTAAATACTCAGAGTCTATATTATTTTGCAATAATTTCATTAAGAAAATCAAGAGTTGGGTGGTACGTCTATCTTCGAGAGATGAGATATCGTGCTTACGAAGGAGGTCGGTATATTTTTCGAATTTTGGATATAGTCCGGTTTTCTTATAAGTAAAGTACCTCACAAAACGAGATTGAATCGCTTCAAGACGTGCTTTGTTTTTCTGACTGTTGGGATGTGGGATGTCATATGATTGAAGAGTATTCAAGTTTGGATGTAACGTAACTATTGAACAGGGTTTTAAGAAGTATTTGAAAAGTCAAAGCCAAGTCTGATTACGAAGCCGTGGTTTCTGTAGGCTTCACTAACAATGCGATTGATATGCTTGTTGAAGGAAAAGTTGGAGCTAATAGTGACTCCTAAATCAGTTACAGTGTCCACTCTTGGTACGAGAGTGTTGTTTATACTGTAATTAAATTTTAGATTATTAGTTTTCTTTGTGAATGTAATAACGTTACATTTTTTAATGTTAAGATTAAGTTTGTTCGATATACACCAAGTATGTAGTGCGCTTAGATTTTCTTGTAGTGCGAGAGCATCGGAGGGCTGGGAAATTCTTCGATAGAGTTTTACATCATCAACAAATAATAATTTAGTACAATTTGGTAGCACATTTGGGAGATCATTTATAAAAATTAAGAATAATAATGGACCAAGGTTTGAGCCCTGAGGGATCTCTGACGTTACAATGAAACTTGCAGTTATATTTTTATATATTATATGTTGTCTGCGATGAAAGAGATATGACATTAGGAATTGTCTAGCTTTGAGAGTGAAGTTGAATGAAATAAGCTTGTTCAATAAGATATCATGAACCAGTGTATCAAAAGCTTTACTGAAATCCGTATATATTGCATCAACTTGATTTCTACAACAGGATATCGATCCCAAACATTCTTCTAAGTTCTCCAATAATTATCATTATAAGAAAAAAGAGGCTCACATCATCGCAAAAATGGAATAGTTGCCACAATCAGGATTTCTTACCCACGAGCTCTTGTGGGATGAACTTGACATGACAGTCCGTGAACACGTGCCAACGAATACTGAACATCTCTGGAAAGTTTTCCAAAACTGGTGGAGGCACATGGCTTTGCAAAAATTTGATAAATTAATGAAACAAATGCTCAGGATTTGTAAAATTCTTATCAAGGCTAGGATCGGCACTTCGATGAATGCAGACTTCCTCAATAAATTTGTGTGAATGGAAGCAGGGCAGTGTATTTTCGTTTCCTTATATGATCAGCGATGTTTGTTTTGCAAAACAAGTCCAACAAAGAGGGATTTGTATGGATACTGTGTATTTTCTTTGGAAAATTCTGAAGAATCAGTAGTGTGCTTAGATTTTTGACAATGACTTTATTTACACATCTCTCCCGTTACAATAAGAATTTTCAAAAACTGCTGGGACACGGGTTCGCTTATATTATATGAAGAGTTTATGTACCAAGTTTTTTCATCTTCCTAAGTTGACAGAATCGTGAGATACTCAAGTTTCGCGTCATAAGTTTTGACTCCTTGCTTAACCCACTTCCTTAGACTACACACCTTAATAAAAATAACATGATGAAAGCCTAAGTTAGTCCATGGTCCACTCATGTGCCAGAAATCATAAGAATCAGTGCAGCGTTCTAATAGGAGTTGGCGGACAAACATCGTTATAATCAGTTTTTTTACGAGTGTACTCCCCAGTCAAAACATTATGACCACCCGCTACTTTTTGAACGAAGTTGTTGGGCTGACATAACAGGTACGAAACACAGCAGAATCGCTCTCCAGAAGGTGACAGGAATCTCACCCGATCAGTCAGTGTGATGTTTGTGCGTAGTAGGGGAAGGCCGGCGATATATCAGTTTGATTGGGGCCAGACGGCTGGGAACGAGCATTTCGGAAACAGCGCGACTTAACGGGTGTTCGCAGGCTGCCGCACTTAGTATCTTCCAAAGGTGAGAAAAGAATGGTGAAACAAAACATAAGACGTGGGGCAGCCACGCCTCATTAAAAATATCGGACGTCATTGACTGTCGAGGTTTTTACAACAAAATAAGCCGCAAACTGTGGCACAATTAACTGCAGAATTTAACAGTGGACAAAGCACGAGTGTCTGAGCACACAGTTAGATATGAGCCTCCGTAGCCGATGTCTCACACGTGTACCAGTGTTAATCGCACGGCATCGTCGACACGTGCCCATCGTCATTGGACGCCTAGCAATGGCACAGCGTTCCATCGTCCAATGAACCACGATACTGCCTTAATCACATCGATGCCAGGGTCAGAATCCGTCATCTTCCAGGGGAACAGCTACTCGAGACGTGTATAATAGCCGACGACTGCCGGTGGTGTTCTATTATGAGTTGAGGAATCTTTACATGGTTATCCATTGGCCCAGTAATGTGTATGGAGGGCACCATGACGGCTCCTAGTTATCAGCAGGTCATTGCTGATGAGATATATACCCATTCATCTGGACCATGTTTTCAACTGACAATGACATGTTTCAGCAGGACAACGCTTCTTTTCACAAGGCCAGTATTGTGCTGCAGTGGTTCGAAGAGCACAGTGGTGAATTCCAATTGCTTACCTGATCTTAACCTAATTAAACACTTGTGGGATGTCATTGAACGTCAGATTCAAGGTCATCGCGTAATATTCGGGAATTAAGTCATTTGTGTGTGCAGGTGTGGTGCGCTATGGTTTCAGCTACGTACCAATGCTTCATTGTTTCCTAGCCAAACCGTGTTGCTGCTGTCCCGCGAGCCAAAGGTTGACATAACAGATATTCGGTAGATGGTCATAATATTTTGACTGGTCAGTGTAGATTAGTGCTTTGGACAAATTTTGCTCTTTGTGAAGAGCAGGCTTGAGTATATTGACAGCTTTTCAAGCGGGTTACTTTAACAAATGTGTGAAGTATTTAAAATCAAAAATGAGAATCACAGTCCATTTCAACTTAATCACCATTTTATTTTTTAATGCCTTCCAAGCTACAATCTCATATTTCGTATATATCTGTTCTTTCGTTCATATTAATCCATAGCGTTATTCGTGTTTTTTACTACTTTCCAGCGGGAATGTTATGAATTTTTCATGTAATTAAAAAGAACATTTAAATACAGAAGAAAAAATCTAATGTTTATTACAATTAATTTACAGGCAGAGCGTGGAAGGAAAGCTGTTCGACAATTAGATTACACGAGGTCTATGTACATATTAAAATGTCTAAAGCAAATTATGAAGAATACCAAAACGATCGATGAAGATATGTTGGGAATAATTGAGATAGCGTATGGTCTTACACACAGGTATTTACAATATAGGTACCATTAAATGTAAGATTTTATTGTTATATTCAGGATTTTTAATCGTTATAACCAACGACGTACGACCCTGTTCCAACTGTTTAGTTCTGTGCTTTAAATGTTGTCCAATATCCCTATATTCGTTTCTGATATTTTCCTTTCTTTTTACAGTCCACGTTTTACGTGTTTTTAACTTTACCTTTCCTTGGAAATCCTAATGTATGTGAGTTTTATTTTTAAGGAAAACGCATGTTTGTCTTCTCGAGACCTCTACTGAGGAATTTTTGCTCACATTGGTGAACCAGTTGCTTTTTTGTTGTTAGAAGACGTTACAAGATGTTGCTATTCTATATATTCTATGTAATTTAGTGTTGTGTGTATAGTATTAACACTTTTTTTTTTTATTTATTCAATATCCATTCAAAGAATGCCACTCTGTAATTAAGGCAAAGAAACCAGTGAAATCAAACCTTAAATTCCCTATTCATTTTAAAGAGAAGAATATTTCCCCACATAAATCAGTAGGCTGAAAATTCAACATCCCGGAGGTAGTCAACAGACTTAATAAACGTCATTCATTATTTATTTAATGCCAAGGAAATGTTATTAAAATTGCAGGGTTTATTTTTCTTATTTTTCAATAAAGTAAATTTGTTTTTATACATAACACTTCCATGTAAGTGATTGCAACATTGCTACTACTACTGAACAGCTTTCAGAATTTCCGTAGATTAAGGAAAAACCAAGTGAAATACGCCTAGTCGTTAAAAAAAAATATCTGTTTTATTTTTTCTATCGGGGCCGCGGTGACTCAGTGGTAGAACGTTCACTTCTGGTGCATGTCGTCCTTGGTTCGATCCCAGTTTGCGTTAAGTAAGTTTTGTGGTCGACAAACACCGTGTGTGTGGGTTTCCTCGGGGTTCTCCCATTTCCTCCCACTTTCTTCATTCCACCATTTTCATTCATTTCTTATCATCACCGTCTCCTTTAGCCCACAAGGCATAATCATGGGACGTAGAACTTAAAGATTTCAATTTTTTCCCTTTAATTGCTATTTAAAAGTATTTATTATGCTCAATGTAGTCATTTAAAGCTTTTTGCATAACTTAGGACCCAGTTTTTACTCTGTATTCCTATTTCTGCGAGATCCATCTTAATATTGTCCTCCCATCTGCGCCTAGACCTTCCTTATGGTCGTTTTCCGATTGGATTTCAAGTTAAAACTTTAAAGCGTTCCTACTTTCTTCCATTCTGGCTACATGACCTGCTCACTGAGCCTCCTAGATTTCATGACCTTAACAGTGTTTCGTAAACGGCATAAATTATGTAGTTCCTTGTTATGAAGTTTCCGCCATTCCCCATTCCAGTTCCTGTTCGGTCCAATAATTTCCATACACCTGAAATTCCAAAATCATAGCAAATATTCAACGTGTCTACCGTTCTGATGAATAGACAAATTTACATTTCCTGTAAGGTTTTCGGAAGCCTTGCGTAAAATAAAGGGTTAATATGTGGATATTCCTAGCTAATGTTCCTTGCTTTAATTTTACTTGAATTAGTTACACAAATGGGATCTGTGTGAAAACACACTTCGTACAATGCTACTAGTTGGATTCTAATGTATAATAATAAAACACTTTTAAATGTAATAATAATAATTAAAAAAAATGGCACACTAAACTTTCGCTAAATGTTTTATCAGGTAGAGAAATGTAGTAGTAGGATGATTCGATAAGTAGCTGTGAAGTGTCCAGATGGATACCATACTGAAATGCAGTCATATATACAATATAATTATACTTTACATACATTTCTTCACCTATTGTTATTCCTTTTTCAATACACACCTTCCCATTATTGTTATCTTCCTGCACTAAGCTCGTACTATTACCTGGACCTATCACATGACTGCATTCCAATATGGCACCCACTTGGACACTACACATCTACTTTTCAGGTGTTTAGTTTTCTTCTCACTTTTTCCCCTCCCTATTGATGAAGTTTAAAGTTTAGTGACAGTGTTATTTTTTAAAGTATTTTGTGATAATGTTTTCCAATCACTGCTTGGGGATTTGTGGTATCTATCTAAATACAATAAACTGAGTTTACTTGGAAAGTTTTTTTTTTTTTTTTTTTTTTTTTCATCATACTATCCCTTGTTATTTATTCCAATTTATTTTTCTTCTTTTTGTGATGTTTTTAGAGCTTAGTTCATGTTACTTTTTCCTGCAGTCACAACAAAATTTTACTGAGACAAGCCTCCCAGGAGCCAAAATGTGCCGCTTTTGGGGCTACTTGGAAAATCTATGTCTTTTCATAATAGTAAGAAGCTGTGTGAGAGATTGGGCTATTTGGAAAGAACCACTTGCAAGATCATACTTTCCTGAGAAGATTGAATGCAACCTGCCTATGTTTCTTTCATAGTAATGTGTTCCTAGGCTGTTTTAAATAATAATAAAAGTTTTCCTTGCACAACCTTTTAGTTAAACACAATAAACTGCTGAACCAATCTAAACTAACTACATTGGTAAGGTTGGCTTCCTGAAGGCCTACAGTACCAGTAAAAAAATTTCTTTTTTGCAATATGTTTTTATAAACGTAGTAGTTTTTTAAACAATTTTGACAAATGTCAAAACACGCATAAACTCTTGAGACTTCTTTAAGACATTAAAACATGTCCTACATAACTTTATATATGTATCAGGTCAGTAATTGCCTTACATTGACTTACAAAATTACCTGATACACCTTTGCAAGGATATATTTACGTTAACTCTTTGCAAAAATATCATATGGTACTGTTACAATAATAATGTAATCTAGTACGTTGACAAAAAATAAATGCCAAGCTAGGCTCTACTGGTAGAAGTTCACGTATTGAAATTCTTTACTGCAAAGTCGTATGGAAAAACAACTTGTTTGTGGTTGTAGGTAGATTCAGGCGAAACTTCAATAATATCATCGTTGTCTATCAATATCATCATTTTTTAGTAGAAAAAAGGGAGGAAATAAAAAATGGCAACAGATTGTCCCAGAAAGGAAATGTAAAACTAATTCGTCTCATTTAGGAAACTTCTGAAAGCAATGATATTTAACACATCCAGGTCGAAATCACTTTTCATTACGGAAACAAAGGAACAATTTACAGAAAATTGAAAAAAAAAAAAAAAAATGCTATCAATTGCTGAGAGAATTTTTATACTACTCTATAAATAACGACCATCCATATTGCTTCTTTTAGGTGCCCACTTTTCATTGGTCTAGAAGAAAATGACTTATCTGTCGTAATTCTCTCATTATTATACCATGTGACAAAAAATATCAGTTTTCCAAATAGCCCCAGATTTTCCAGTTTACGGTATTATATAATATTCCTTCATGTATGTGTGTGGCTATATGGTTACATTTACTCCTACAATAGAATAAGAAAGCTTATAGCAAGTAATTCTATTTACTTTATTTTATTCCTTATTTTCCAGGTTTTCCCGCTTCCACAATCCACCTACGAAACTTCTCTCGCTGTCTCTCGATATATTCTCGTCTCTTTCTGAATCGTTTACGGATGATGTGTGCGCCAAGCTTATTAAGACTGGCATAGTTCCATACGTAGCACAAATTTCATCTACCTATGTGGACTTTTACAATAAGCATATTTATTATGAAGGACTTGTAACAACAGTACTCCATTATGAATGCGCTATGGGAAAATACCATTTTTTGAAGTCGTACCTGTTTTTCTTGTTAACTGTTTTAAGGGTAAGATGAATAAAAGAAAAAAGTCTAGTGTAGTATAGAGTTAAGGTTAATTCTTGTGATTTTTATTGTTAATGAACAAATTTGAATCAGGTACATGACAAGTCAAATCTTAAATGCTTTCACCAAAATCATTTGTTGGAAGTCTCTTGTATGTGACAACTTGGTAACGTCTCAGGGTACACAGTAAATAAGTGTTAGAGAAGTCTCTGGTGCACAGTTTCTCTCCTCTCAAACTGTGAGGGATCTCACATCTTTTGCGAAGGGTCTCTGGTCCAAACCAGGTCACGAGAGTTTGTGGGGGACAGCGCTGTTTTTTTCAGAGATTTTCCGTTTTCTTCTACTATATTTATTCCACGAATTGTTTCAACATTCACGTACATGGGTGTTCTTTAGCTCGGTTATGTATCTAATGTACGGAGGACTTACGTTCAAAAATTTCACTCACAAACTATTGTTCACCTTCGGCGAACACGGGTTCAATTCCCGGTTGTGGCACTCAGTCGTAAAAGTGTAAAAAGTTTTTTTCAGGCCAGCCATCCTGAATGAGGTTTTCCAGCTTTTTTCTCATTCACACCAGGCAAATGCGGGAGTAGTACCTAACATGTAAGTCCCAAGCCGCTTTCTTCCTTCCTTCCCTTTCCACGGATATTGTGCTCACCGATGGACATCATCCCTCATACGTGACGGGCTTAAATGGCCATAGATGACGAAAGCCCAGAAATCTAAATCTTTCTCCACGTTCGGCGAACATTCTTAAGTAGCAGCAATATATGAAGGGGTTTAAGTCACTGATTTTGTCCATCTTGTTCAAAATGAATCCAGGTTAAAGAGCGCTTTATCTCCGTAGTCAATGCTAGTTCCTTACGAATGCCCTATAGGACATGTTAAATATACATTCATCTATACCACTTAACTAGACACAGAAATGCTCGCGTTCGTCACTACTGAAACATCTTGCAAGTTTTTTAAAGCACATTTAGAAAAGCATTCCTTGATATCGAGGATTTATTCTAATATCTTCTAGAAATATTTCCTAAAACAACGTTTTTTTTTTTTTTTTTTTTTTAAGTACTTAAGAATACATTGTAATTTTGCGTGTTACCATATGTGTGCGTAATTTCATAATTGACTATGTTGATATTATTATAAAACTGACACACACACACACACACACACCAAAAAAAAAAAAAAAAAAAAAAACTATGGCTAGAGACTGCTTTTAGTTGGGTGAGATATATGGTTAGCACATGGCTCTCATTGCCTTTATTTCCGGCCTTTTAAATCGGAATTTTTTGCAGGTTGAATTTTAAATCTGCTTAAATAATCGAAGAAAATAGATAAGTACAGCTATAGTTATACTGTGCTATAAAGTTATTGGTGGAACTAAAACATTCGTCGTACAACATTTGTAGTTAAAACTCGAGTGAACTTGTTAACCAATCTAATAGTAGTTCATACGCCTACGTGCTTGCAAGTGTCACAAACTTTTGTTTTGTCCAGCGATTGTTTACGATTTTCCTCTGTCACAAAATTAAGCATTTGTCCAAACTACAAGGTTACGGATTCAGAGTGTGTACTGACGTTGAAAGCCATGAAAACCTGGAATTTAACCAGAATCCCTAGAATGTTTGGAAGTTATTTTTTTAAAAGTAATTGTCATTTTCTAAATGTCGATAGAACACGTAAAATTCAGAATATTCATTGTATTGATACATTTAAGGATACTAATGAGACCCTGACACGTAATATATTTGAAATTTCCACGTAGAAATCATGATGATATTTGCGTACACGAAGATATGCAAGAAATTATCATATGTGAGCAATTTTTCAATTTCTCCATAATCATTAAATGAAATCCTGGCTCCTGTAAGGTACAATCCGTCTCTAAACAAAGGAATTCCTGCAGATTGGCCTTGAAAATTCTCGTAGTCAATAGAAGTAAAGCTGTAATTATCACCCGCGTATTTAAAGGAGGTCAAAGGACTTCCTTTCCTTAAGTTAATTCCACATCCACATCATGAAAATCTGATTGATACAGTACAGTGGTAAAAACATAAATTTCACACCAAGTAAACACAGTGAATGTAGTGTCTTCCAAGTGTGTGCTTTGAGTACTGTTTTGCTTTGTGTTACACTCGATGGATGTGAGATGAACGATCGTAGTTTCCAGTTTTATTACAGCTTTGTATGCTTTCTTTTCAGCACCGTATTCTGTTGTTACTTTTATCATTTTATGAATGTAGAGAAAAAAATATCGTTTCCTTTCGCTTTTAGTTTTTTTATAGCTTTTAATTTTGTGTTGGGACCTTAAGTGAGCCGTACTTAATATATTTACAACGAATTATTATAAGGATTCTATATATACTGCCACCAAGCGCTGGCTCCCTTTTCCTGAGGTCACTGGCATCGCTTTGTTTACATTGTAGAAGGGGTACTTTTACAGAGTTACCAACGGCTTAAAGCATTAGGAAACTAAACGTGCTAGAGAGACAAAACCAGAAAATAATCAAGAGGGAGATGCAGTATCAATAGCAAATAATACATGTTATTCGTGCTCGGTATCTTTTCTTTCTTAAAAGATCGGCATATGAACAACAGAAATAATAATAATAATAATAAAATGTACTTTCTTCTAATATTAAACAACACGGCATGACCATTTGAAAATAAAAAATAATTTATTATTCTTAGTATTATTTAATAGTTTGATGCATTTGTTGTCAGTGGCGTCGCATGCGGTGGGTGAGGACCCAGTGCCCCACGCTTTTAGAGCCCTCACAAAGCCAAAGAAGGGTTTGTTAATAAAATGAACATAGTTTGTTTTGCAGCTTTTAAAATAACCTGTAGTTCAGATTGGAATTCGGCAGTGACGTGATGAATTTTCCTTTCTTCTCCCCCCCCCCCCCCCCCCCCCCCGCCCATTTTTAGCGCCCGAATACGTCTAATCGATTGTTAGAGGAATATTTACGTTCCCGCTTTCCTCTCGCACGGTTACTCTTGACACTTGTTCATCTCCGAGAACGTCTACACTGGTGTCGGGGAAAACTAAAATTTCGAGGTGAATGGAACGCGGTAGTGTCCAGCAATGAAGAGTCGTTTCTATCTCTGACATAGTAACGTCTGTCTGCGTGTCCATAGACAATCGAGTGAGAGGGGCCATCCAGTAAGTGTTCCCATTTGTCTCACAGACCTACACCTGGTATTCCGTAAAGAATAATAAAATGATTGCTTTCGGTCTTCAGTCTAGTGGGTCTTACATTCTAGACATCGTAAATCCTGTCCCTCGAGCTTACCTGGACACTTGATGGAGCCTATCTTCTAGTGGAATGACACTCGTTATATGCTTTCTCGCTTGCCTCTGCTAAGTCTCGGGATACCTAAGTTCTATCGGGCATATGTATGACATGGTGGACGGTGCGTGGTCGTCAGCCAGGTTGTGCAACAGTCATCGTTTAGCTGCTTTAGGGTGTACAATAGGCCTGCAATACACATACGCCAGTCAGATATCCAAGTTTTCTACGACCGGCTGCCTTTCCAAGCAGCTGCTAGTGTAGTTGTTTAGCGTGGCTACACGTGGTATTAGTGTATGTATGTTCGTGTATATGACCATGTATAATATGTTTGGAATACCTCGCGACTACCGCATTGGATTCATTACTCCTAGCATCACTTTGAGCTCCTCCGTGGCTAAGCAGTTAGAGTACGCGCCTTTGGCGTGGGAGACCCGGGTTCGATTCCCGGCGGGAGCTCGTGTGGTTCGGATTCCACGTTAATCAGTAGGTCCACGTCTCATATAGCCTCGCTGCTGAAAGGGACGCTAAACTAAAATCAACAACAACTCCTAGCATCACTTTCTTGTGTAGTAATTTTGGCTCAGATCCGTAAATTCCCACTGGGTGGTTTAAATGTATTTCCACCAGTAGACAATGTAACTCTAAAGAATTTGAAGATGGGATTTATTTCGACTATGTAAAAATACATCTGTGGAGTTTTGATAGAAACTTGAGGGAAAAATTCGTTTGAGTTGACCAAGAAGGTAGGAGGACAATGTAATGATATGCCGTTTGTTTTCTCAGTTTGACTCAAATCATGATTGCAACTCTGTGCTCCATGCTGAGACACGACCCAATTACTGCGAAGCCTGTAGTATTGTTAAACTGCACTGCTTGACTACTGACATGTACATGTTGAAACTATCTTCAATTAGGGTAGTGAGTAATAGGAAAAATGATTAGATTGGCACATAACACGCTGTAATGACTTTAAAAAAAATGAACCTTCAGATTTCTTGTCATTTTATTTTATTACTATCCATATGATGTTCATAATTTTTGTTAATTTTTGAATGTGTCATATGTAATTTATTTCTGGTTACATTTTGAATTGAATATTTCAGACAAAGTATATTGAGAGGGACGAGGTGGAAGAAATGTGTATTCTGGGAGGTGTTGAATTCATTCTGGTGGAGATTCTTCCCAAGTACACAAAGTGGACGTTTGAAAATTTGGATGATAAGGACCTAAGTTTGCTGTGTTTAGAAGTAATCCACGAAGCGCTCGAACAAAATAATACTACCAGATTCAATCAGATTCTTAAGTCATTATGTGTGCATTGCTTACTGGATTCAGATGCTGCCGAAAGCTTGCTTTCATTGATAGGGACAGGTGAGTGAATTATACATGTCTTTGAAGCTTTTCTGTAGGTAATAATTGAGCGGAGAACATGTGGGATTACACTGTATATTGAAATCGTCAGAAATAAAAATAAATAGTGCAGTATTTACACATGTGTAGCATCGCAACTTATTTCATTTCTAACAAATAACTCTCTCAATTTTTGTTGGTGTTAAGCAGTTACTGTGTGTAGATCAAGAGCGTATAACATCATACTTTACAACGTTTCTATCAGTGGAAGGCATTATAGGATTACAGACATAAATTTCATTTAAAACTTTTTTGAGAACACAAAAATCGCAAGTACCGGTAAGTATTGAGTTTGCTAGTGTACGTTGAAAAAGGGTTTGGAATGATTGCATACCATACCTATGGGCGAAATTTGTCTTCTCGTTTTGTTGTATTATTGAAGCGAGTGTTAGTGAAGCTTCTACCATTCGACTGGATCGCCATTTGTGTGTGTCCGTCCATCTATCTATTCCACTATAACTGATTGTAATAAAACTTGGTATGTAGGGCCCACATCATGAATACAAAAAGTAGGAAGCATGCTCTGTTAACAACAATGAAAGATTTCCCGGTATACAGTGCGCAGCTGGTAGTTACGATGTTGCCAGGCTTGTCATACGAACTTGAAAATATTTTCTTTCGAATGACCATTTATCTGAAAATGTTTGTCTATATATATTTTTTTAAAAATTTATTTATTTATTTTTAATGTTCTCTGTTCTGTATATCTGTAGTCCGGATACCCTACTCATCTTTAATAAACGATCGCGGTTTGATCTAAAATACTAGGACGTGTTTCATTTAAATGTATCGATTAGTGAATATACTGATAGCGTAGTTACGCTTAACTGTATTCAGTAGTCGAATAAATAAATAAATAAATAAGAACTTCGTGTTTTTAGTATCTTACTCAGACATTCGTTATCGTATTTAGTGTCATCAATTTGCACAAAGAATGTGATATGCTTCTGATCAAATTAATAGTTGGAAAAGCCTTACAAACTGCTCCATTTCGACTGTTGAGCATATATGTACTTTTCTGCAAAAAGTGTTACAAATTCATGTGAGAGAAGCGTAGCAGTTCGTGTTACTGAAACCTTATTGACTTTATACATAAACTTAACCTTGTATGAAATAATATGATACACATCCCATTACAAATACTTGCAACAAACATAATATCTAGAGCGGCATAATTCCAGAAAGAAATTCAACACACACAGCACAAATTCGTAACTTACCGTTGTAGTTTTTACGTCTAGACCTCTTTTGAATGATAGCGGAGACAGTTTACACATAGAATTGAATACACTAAATCTCAGTAATTTAACTATGAAGTAATTTTATTAAAAAAAAAAAAAAAATCTCCAGATTTAGAGTTGAACGAGCCAAGAAATCGATTCCCCTACATTATAGTATCAAAATAGAGATGTGATTGGAAACCTTCTGTAGACATGCACAGAAATATTGGAAGTCCTTTTTAATGGCATAAATTACTGTAAATCTCAAGTTTGAAGAACGTCACAGTGACGCTAGATTTGGTAATATATTTACGAATTTTTTGATGACACTTCGTGGTTTTTAGAGTTGGCATTTTATTTCTTGTTAGTCATTTGCAACCTAGTGTGTGTAATAGTTATGTTTAGAGGTTTTTTTTTTTTTTTTTCTCAGGTGATCATATCCTTCAGGCTGCAATGGAAAAGGACACCAACTGGTTTACTGGACTTGGCCAAAAGCACATATGCATAATTCACTTGTCTTTATCCATTTTTTATAGAATTCTGGACCTTCGTAATAAAATTAAGGTAGGTGTAAATATTCTCTTAATGTAGCACCAATTTGTGTAAACACAAAGTTTGTGAATGTTGAAGTAAAATAAGCAATTTACAGAAATTCGTTTATTGTTTAAATGCCTGTATGCAAATGAACTTCACCACTTTAAGGTAATGTTAAGGAGAGGTTTTGAGTTTGTCTCATGCTTATGTTCTGTAAAAGACTATAGGCTCTACGCGAATAAGCAATGATACACTAGATCTGACATTATTCACCTACATCCGTTTTCATATTGCAAATCCTTAACAATACTCATTTGTGAAATCCGTCGTGGCTAAGCGGTCAGTGTACGCGCCCCTGGCGTGGGAGACCCGAGTCCGATTCTCAGCTGGAGCTCTTGTGCTTTGGATCCCACGTTAAGCTGTAGGTCCACATCTCATATAGCCTTGCTGCTGAAAGGGACGCTAAACTCAAAATCAAATCAAAATATCCATTTCCTTTTCTTTCTATCTCTCTGGCTGATGAATTATCCGCGGAAACAGGTTGGTCGTCTTCAGTTCCCTTACTGACCAACGTGCCCCATTATTTTTTTCTCATTTCATTTAAAACATACTTTACTTTCAGCCTAGGAACACTGCATTCCTAAATCGCATTCACCTAGATCCTTCACAGTTATTTTCCTTCCTTGTACTTCACACCTTCCCTATCTCATGCAGCGTTTAGTAGCAAAATGGCTTATAGTGTATTTTTTTTTTAGTGTTGTGTGATAATGTTTTCACTTGGCAGTAATTCGTTATATAGTGGAAACAATCAAATAACAGAAGGTACACTGAAAGCGTTTTCTTTATATGCTTCATCAGATAGGGATTGTAAGAAGTAAGAAAGAACTGAATGGACTTAAGCAACAAAACAAAACACCCACAAATCAGCATCTATAGCTTGAAAAAGGAATATCTCTGCATTTCAAAGTTTTTCTATAGCTGCAAGAGTCATCCTGTTGCACTGAAACTTAAAAATATATGCTTGTGATTCTAGTTTTTGATATAATGATATCTTGTAGCTTAACTTACGTTTCGCGAATGATAATGAAGATAACATCATTTTTTTAATTGATTGATTGATTTCTTAAAGTTCAGTGGGGACAGCATCGAGGCTATTTGTCCCAGTCACGAATCAACGTTTTGATGAGTTGATTGTTTAGAATGTGAATATGCTCTCTAAAGGAATTTATTTTCTCTTCTGCCCTTCGTGATTTGTGTTTACTCGTGCGTACTAACCGGTTTAAGTAATACCCTTAAAAAAAAATATTTTTGGATACATTGCAAATTAAATCTTCAAATACAAGTTAACATCTGTTGTAATTTTTAATTTAATAAAGACAATTTTCCTATCTCAATGTCGTGTGTATTGTATTTGGCTCTTATGTTTGTCATATTAAGCTTACCCATGCTTCTGTACGGTTTGTGTTTTCAGTGTTAAAACAGTTTTACACAAACAGGAACGTAAGATGCTGAAGTTAGCTTAAGTATGTCAGGTAAAATTGAACTTCTACCCTTTCTGTTTGGGTTTTAGTTTGACGTGTCATGAAGAAGAAATTAAATAAATAAATAAATAAATTAACTGATAACATACAGTGCTGTTAATGGCAGTTAGTGTTTGAAAGCTAATAACTTTTCTCAATTCTGACAGAGCATTATACAATTGGTTGGTAGTAGAGCCTCTGTTTAACCCTATTTTGTCCCTATTGACTCAACTTTAGTATTTCAAAGAAACACATTCTCAAAAGAATACACACCATGCTCTTTTGTACTGTATTGACAGGGATGAACCAGTCGTCAATTTATCGATTTTCACTGCGTTCACTGGCAGTGCTGTCGAGGTACACTCATGTCCAAAATTATTCTCGCATGTCCAAAATATTTTGTTGCAAGAATATAATTTGATAATGAATTTGCCCCGTATTTCTTATAATGTTAGTATGTGTATAATTGGCAAGGACATATATGTGGCAAATTTCATGTCAATAGAGCAGTAAATAAGAAAATTAAAAAGAAAATTAAACTTTCTTGTCCATTTAGCAACATTTTGTTTTACTCATTCTAATTTTGGTATTTATAATTATTTTCCCATGAAATTTACCGCAAATATGTATTACCCGATTATACACATAGTACCAGTATTAAAAGTACCCTGCATAATTATTATCAAATTATATTCTTACAAGAAGACAGTTATACATATGCGACAATCATTTTGGACATGAGTGTACATACTAAGGATGGGCAAAACCGTTTTTTAGGAAAAACGAAATCCGAAAAACCGACATTTCGGTTTTCTACAAAACCGGTTCGGGTTTCACCGAAACTGGTTTCGGTGAAAACTTTTGGAAAACACACAAAACTATTTCTGCGGAAACGGAATCGGTTTCCGGAGAACAACGAAACACTATTCTGGTCTAAAATAGAACCAATTAAAAAAAAAAAAAAAACTGTTTTGAAGAAAACTGAAACCGGATCCAGTGAAAAGCCGGTTTTTGAAAAATTCAAACCCGTTTTCGGTTTTCCTAAAATCCGAAAAAACTGTTTTTGTGCCCACCAGTAGTACATACATATAAGAAAAATAAATGGTACAGACCATCGCACTGGACTTTTCCTTGCTTCTGCAATGCACAACATTACTAGTTAATTCCTGTCCATCTTATTGTCTGTAACATTTTTCTTTCTCATATCTAAAAAATGTTGCTAATGAAGTCCGTGATGATCCTTTAAACCCGTTACACAGTAGAGAAGAGCTTGGTTGAGTTCTTTTTGGGTTTATTTTTAAGTCTTTAATTAGCCCACAGTAACGACAGGTTGTTTTTTTTTTTATTCCTTTCTTCAGATAACTGGCGGACGATCAAGAATAGAAAGAATTATCAAAGAAACTGGTAGGAATTCCAAATACAACCTAGTTCTGACTATCGGTCACTACATTTATCACAGATTCAGTCAGTCGATTCCAACAATGGCGATGAAAATTTTGACCAAACTTGCCACGGTGAGTACTTCCATTTAATCTACTGCTATCTGCAATGGTGTATGCTGGATTTTTTTTTTTTTCTCGGAGGGAGATGGAATTATAAATGTGCGCATTATGTAGTTACTTGAATTTCATCAAATTCTTTCTCATATTGCGCTCAAAATCTTTCATATAGCTAAGAAATGATATAGTCTGAGTAAAATACTATTTTGTGTATTTGAACACTTTATTAAGTCGATTTTGTTGGTATAACTTTTAAGAGAACATCGATATATATCACAAAAAATACTTTCATACAAATTGTACAAATTTCTTAAAAACTTTTCTCTACAAAGTGTAAATATCATCATATTTAAAACTTAAATGATTTTACTTTCGTTCTTCCCTTCCCCTATGTTATTAACTAGCGTTTCAGGTATTTAAAAGCATGTACTTTTTCTTTTTTTTTCAAATCACATTCACCAGGTTTTTGCTTTTGATAAACAGCGTATAGACCTCGTTCCTTCTGTTGAATGAAACAAAAGCTTTTTCACTTATTCACACAATAATAGATACAACGTCCAAATGAATTCCTGTTTTTCTTGAATTGTGTTGTTGTTCTTACCTTCAGAAGTTAATTCTTTGGTAAGGGGACAAAGAGCGAACTAAATCGACTATATACTTGCTTGTATTTTGCCTTTTTGTTTACCTTATATAATGGGATACGAAATTTTCAACCTCTTTTGGGTAAGACTGCATTTCCCAACTATCTATATATTTTCCACTTATTACTCACTCCTTTCACTTGAAAATGTCGATTTTCTTATTTTAAAAAGAGGAGGGGCTGATCACACCCTGAGTACACCATTATTTTGTAATTGTAATGTAGCTATAAGCATTTATATATTAAAATGCTAGGTTTATATGTTTGTCTCTAAGGAAGAGTTTGTGTTTGTCTCCAATCCTTTCGACAATGAGATCTCGAAAACCACAAGTGCTAGAAACGTGCCGTTTTCACTGGTCGATTCCAAAGCTTGTGTAGATTGTCCAGTTCTAATTGAATATTAAAAAAAAAACATGGCCGTTATTTCTTTATTACAATTTTTAGGGGTACACTGTAAGTGTTGAAATTTTAAAAAAGTAAAACATCTTATCCAGCGAGCTATACATTCCATACCATGTAGTTGTATATCTCTCAGGTGTTTGTTTCATGGCCAAATTATTATGGAAAACGAAGGACAACCATTCCTCCAGGCTAAGATGAATCTTATTGTTTGTAGTGTTTTACCCATTGAACACCATATACCACTTGACACTATAATTATGTGTGTAATGTATTTACTTATTACATACTGTATCCAAGAAAGAAAGAAAATACTGATTATACATGAATTAGAAACTCCAACCGGAAGTAGGCTCAATCTTGCAAACGGTGTTAGATATTGAAAAAATAATCGAAAAATTCTCCCCTTTATATCGTACCTCTTGCTGATTTTTATCAAGACATTTTTCATTTGTGTATGTAAAGGGACATGTACAGATATTCTGAAGAATGACAAGGAGATTCCTGCTCATACGTGAATGATGCGCTGTGTAGAGAGCACAGGTTCAGTTAGTGGTAGTATTAAATTATCAGTAAGAGAAAAATTCCTAGGGCTTAACATATAGTTTGCAGAACTGATTCTCTAATGTCAACTTCACCTTGAGATATCAGGGAGTATTTATTATGTACAAGGGCAATTCATTTAATCCCCAGGTTGTCACTGAAGCTACATGTGACATCACATGATAACGTCACAGTATTATCACTCTTCTGAGTCCAAGGTGGTTGAGTGAGACGTGATTGCGTGTACTGTGTTGTGTGGTTCGTGTCGGATTGCGAAATGAGTAATCGGAAAGAATAACAATTTTGTGTTAAATTTTGTTTTAAACTTGAAAAAGTGGCTACAGAGACGTGCGAAGTGCTGAAAGTAACAATTGATGATATATCAATGATTCGTGCATTAACCTTTCAGTGATTCTTACGTGTCGAAGCTGAAACAGTCTCTGTGGATGATGATCCTCATCTCGATCGTGTCTGTGAGTTAAATGAGGACAAAATTGCCAGTGCACTTTAGAAATTCGAATAGAGTTAAGCATTTCCATCGGCTCGTGTCACCAAATTTTACACGATGACCTAGGGAAGCAATGTATATAAGTGGATTTCGAGACGAGAAATTTCATTTAACTCCATGGCCCAGTGAAGCCGACCAGAGTTGGAGAAATTGGGGTAAGGTCAATCCCAGAGTAGACTGACTTTAAGATGTTCAATGCTTCTTCTTTTAAGAGGGTCTTCGGATTCCTCGTTGAATCTTCAGCACTGGCGGTAGTGTAAATGACGTCTTCTTTCTTTGTTGGCATTTGACACCAGGTATAGTGTAGTTGGCTTTGTTGACAGCACGTGGTTGGCAATCACATGGCTGGGCACACTACAACATATATATCATCTGCAGATGTATAATTCTTCTTTAGTCGTGACTACAACTTGAGCACGAAGTACAAGTAAATTTTATATTGACTGTTTAATTATGTGTAGGGGTATATTCATCTTCCTTTTATTACTTTATTTTAGGAATTCCCAATGTCTCTCCTAGCATGTATGGACGTCCGAAAAGATATTTTAACTGATACATTCCTAAATAAGCTGAGTTTTGGCATGGAATCAGAGAATTTGAAGGTTGCAATTCTGGAATTCATTACTGCTTGTGTGAAGTCACAGCCAGGACTTACTGAAACGTTCGTGAACATTCATAAAGCAACCAACAGAAGGAAATTCGTACCGGAACCTAAATCCGAACACATAGAAGAAGGAGGTATTCTTAATTTTGTTGCTGGGAAAGTGAAGAGTGCAACTACCGTAAGTATAAGTTTGTAAGTAGTTTGGGTATCACTGTTAGGAAATTAACATCCATAAATACAATCTGGTAGTTAACACTGTACTTTGCTACATATACAGTGCATACAAAATTTCTTCGAGCAAAATGAAAACTCACAACTATTATTGGCAACAAACAAAACAGTTTTTAGGCCACAAAAGTTCGCTTCTCCCGATTTTCTTGATAGTATTTTGTTCATTTTCATGTGATTATTGACTGATTTATCTTCGGATGTTAGTTTAGTTGAACATAAATTAAAATTTAACAGTTAATGGCTAATCTGATCTTAAGAGAGTAATTCTAGATCTGATTAACCATACTGTGCAGTGTCGTTTTGCTAGTGTCATAATGAAGAGCTAAATAAAAGTATATCTTAATTTGATTTCAATAACTGGCCTTGTTCTCGTACAGTGTCATCTTCTAGGTTTACACATTAGTTGTTTCTTCTCCGTTCTCTCGAAAACTAGGTATGGGCTTTTTTTTTTTTCCTCTAACGTGTATCGTTTTGTACAGCCCAGCGATTGATATGTGCTTCATCTTTGAAAAAAAAAAATGCTGTTAAACGGATTTGATTTGATTTGATTTTCAGTTTAGCGTCCCTTTCAGCAGCGAGGCTATATGAGACGTGGACCTACAACTTAACGTGGGATCCGCACCACATCAGCTCCTGCTGGGAATTGAACCCGGGTCTCTGACGCCAAAGGCGCGTACGCTAACCGCTTAACCAAAACAGCTCACCATTAAACGCAAGTAGTGTATAATTTTTACTTCCAAGCGACGATAAGAGAGAAGAAAGTGTGGTGATCACACACACACACACAAAATATAAAATAAATAAAAATATTTAAAAAATCCGAGATTTCAACAGATTTACACGTTTCATGGCCCCTGTATACCGAAGTAGTGATTTTTCGACGTTTGTTCGTTTTGGTGTGCACTCTCCCAGAGGCTATAGCATTCAACATATTTGGCCCGAATTTTAAACTTAAGTTTCTTATGAGATATGCGGGGGGGGGGGGGGGGGTTCGAATTTTTTTCCTAAAAATGAATAACAATTTTGTTTATTTTTCATAAATCAATATATCAATAACAAACGTATAATATAAAATAAGCTGTTTCTCTGGGAAGAGGTAAAATCACTTTTGCGGAGTTGCAAAGGCTCGGAAAAATACCGACTTTTTTTAAATCAAGTTTTTTTTATGGCATATTTGTTCGGCAAATTTTGGATTTTTTTAAAAAATATTTCGATTTTAATCAATAAATAGCAGTACATCGTACCTTTTTTTTTCATTATTACACGAAAACACGTTTGATTGTTCTATTCTGAACAAAAAACCACGAAAAAATCAAGAATCAAAGAAAATTGGTCACTCGGTAGAAAGGAGAAAAGACAAATCAGTGGATGCAGTTTCTCTTCTAGTTTCAACGAATTGTTTGTAGAGCTATTAGAAACAAATTGTTTGTAGAGCTATTAGAAACGAATTGTTTGTAGAGCTATTAGAAACGAATTGTTTGTAGAGCTATTAGAAACGAATTGTTTGTAGAGTTATTAGAAACAAATTATTTGTAAAGCTATTAGAAACGAATTGTTTGTAGAGCTATTAGAAACGAATTGTTTGTAGAGCTATTAGAAACAAATTGTTTGTAGAGCTATTAGAAACGAATTGTTTGTAGAGCTATTAGAAACGAATTGTTTGTAGAGCTATTAGAAACGAATTGTTTGTAGAGTTATTAGAAACAAATTATTTGTAAAGCTATTAGAAACGAATTGTTTGTAGAGCTATTAGAAACGAATTGTTTGTAGAGCTATTAGAAACAAATTGTTTGTAGAGCTATTAGAAACGAATTGTTTGTAGAGCTATTAGAAACTAATTGTTTGTAGAGTTATTAGAAACAAATTATTTGTAAAGCTATTAGAAACGAATTGTTTGTAGAGCTATTAGAAACGAATTGTTTGTAGAGCTATTAGAAACAAATTGTTTGTAGAGCTATTAGAAACGAATTGTTTGTAGAGCTATTAGAAACGAATTGTTTGTAGAGCTATTAGAAACGAATTGTTTGTAGAGTTATTAGAAACAAATTATTTGTAAAGCTATTAGAAACGTATTGTTTGTAGAGCTATTAGAAACGAATTGTTTGTAGAGCTATTAGAAACAAATTGTTTGTAGAGCTATTAGAAACGAATTGTTTGTAGAGCTATTAGAAACGAATTGTTTATAGAGCTATTAGAAACGAATTGTTTGTAGAGTTATTAGAAACAAATTATTTGTAAAGCTATTAGAAACGAATTGTTTGTAGAGCTATTAGAAACGAATTGTTTGTAGAGCTATTAGAAACAAATTGTTTGTAGAGCTATTAGAAACGAATTGTTTGTAGAACTGTTAGAAACAAATTGTTTGTAGAACTGTGAGAAACAAATTGTTTGTAGAGCCATTAGAAACGAGTTGTTTGTACAAAAATAATGTAATGTTCTACGACAAAAATGTTCTAGTAAAAAGTTTAATAGTGTTATGAGTAACTGTTCTGAAAATGTAGTACAGAAATTCCTTGAGTTACATAAATTCAACATATTGAATTCATACTTACGCGAGAAATTTCCGATATAAAAAGTATTGTTGAACTGTTATTAATTACCGTATATTTCTGAATCCAAGACGATCCCCGTTTTTAAAACAGGCTTATAAAGAAAAACGTCTACAACACTTACTGGATATATTTTCAGAACTTATTATAAAAGTACACTAAATTCAAATCAAATCAGATAGAAACCTCCCTTAGTCTTCCTCATGGAAGGTTCCACTGAATCTTCGAACGTTCAAGGCTAAAGCGATAGGCAAGAATGAGGGTAAAGTTAAGAGTTTATTGGGAACTTGTGGTTCTGTTCAGTAAAGGAAAATTCTACAGAGTAAATGGTCAATCCAATCTTTGTGAGAATCTATTAAACATAAGTTAAACTAATACCTTTTTTCGAAAGTGAATGTTTTAGAAGCTCTAACAGAGAATATGTAGTGAGTTGGAAAAATATGCACTTCTGCTAGCAACTGTTTTCTTACTATTATTGTAGATAAATTGTTGAAAGTGTGTATTTTTGTAAAATTTGTATACTGCAGCAGTGTGACACACAGATATGCCTCACGTCTTCTTAATATACATGTATTTTTCAGAGCCCGGAACTGATTTCAAGACGCGAATACAAAGCATCTTTATCGATACTTCGAAATATCTGGTTGGGCGAGAGAGGAGCTGCTATAGAGTACCTAAAGAAGAAACCTCACTTCTGGGAAGATCTTTGTCATGTATTTTTCCTTGAACAGTACGTATGACATTGTACAGGATTGTTTTTGCTGAAATTATTTTATAACGGTTTTCAGACTTCCAAATTATACTATACTAAGTATCAAGAGTCTTGTACAATCCGCGGCAAAAAACCTGCAACACGAGGATGTAAGTTTATTGTGAAACTACGCCTAACAGCACAGGAAATGAACATAACGTCTAAGTAGAATGAATCATGCCAGGATAAACCTCGGCCTCCTCCCGTGCACACTTATTTTGGAGCAAAAGACTTCGTCATTTCACAATAAACTTATATGCTCATGTTGCAGGTTTTTTGCCATGGATTATACAACACTTACATTAGTCTGTTTATCTGTCGACAGTTATCATAACAAAACGGCTAGATATATCGAAAAATGGTTGTTCTGAATTGATTTAGCGTGCCAAAAAAGAGGTCCCATCTCATACGTTAATAGTCCATTGAAACCGGAAGTGATAGAGTGCAACCATTTCCGGTTTCAGCGTTGGTCACCATAAAACATAAATGGTAACATCTCGACAGGGTATTTTTTTGGAATCGATTTAGAGTCTGAAAAACTATTCCATCTTCACCTGCTTCACTTTACTAAAAACGGGAAGTGTTAGAAATTTACTATTACTTCTGGTTTCAATATTTACGTCCTTAGAGCAAAAACTGCAAAAGATAGCGAGAAGCGATTTTCTGGAACAGATTCAGCATCCCAGTTATAGGTTCCATTTCCTCCGTTAACCCTCAATTAAATCATATGTGGTAGAAATTGACTATTTCCGGTTTCAACGTTGATTGCCATATAACAAATACTGTAATACATAACAACAAATGATTTTTTTGTGCCGATTCAGCTTTTAAAGGAAAGATACTGCTTCCAGTTTCAATTTTGATCTTACAGCAAAAACGATAAGAGAGAGAGAAGCTGTTTTCTGGAATCCATTCAGCGTCATGTCATTTCCACTATCGCTTTCTTCAAATTGAAAGTGGTAGAAATCAACACGGATCGCCATACTGAGAAAAACAGTAATAGATATTGACAAGTAGCTTTAAATACCTCAAAAATGTGTTTCGTCTCTGACTGTATTCATCTATTGCAACCGGAAATGGTACACATCAGCTACCAGTGATTTCAATATTAATCTCTATAGATCATAAACACTAAAAGATAGCGAATGGCATGACTTGCTTTACATTATTTTGACCCGACATCAATGTATCTATTCGTTCAACAGATATTGCACGTAGAAAAAGGTGTGAGGTTAGTTTTCGCAGAACTCCTGCTGGAAAACTCCACCAACTTAGACCTATATTCATTTGGACTTTTATCCTTGTTTTAAGTTCTAGAATCACCTCCCGAAGATTTTCGGTAGAGTTATCTTTCACCTTGCATGTGAGGTGTTCAAGGTAGTAGAAGTGAACACAACATCTGGTCATTATTTTATTTGACCAAAGTAATAACACTAATAATAATGTGGAACGACTGTTAGATTTTGTTTGGAAATCAATTTAATTTTCATTCTGAACAATATAAGTTTACGATAAATCAGCAATACGGAACTAAATACATTTGTAAATAGTTACATGTAGAGGAAATTTGGAACATGATGTAGAGATTCGTTCTATGCATTAAGGACAGCTTTGCTTATTTAACCAGTGAAAGCTGGCACAAACATATTTGTTATTTCCTAAATTCAGACATTTGCAGAATTGGAACTACTGGAACCTGGACTCGGAATAGTTTCCTTACCGCACATGGCTTCACGTCACGCCCACAGGTATTTAGGTTATGAACCTCAGCAAAGATCCTGATATAAAACGTTAGGTAGTAATCAAGATGGAGAAAGCGTCGTCTATCCTCTCTGAGTCCTACTGGACGCCATGTCGCTATTCATGGAGAAACTTTAGTCCAATAGGATTTTGTGGCTTATCAACGTATAGTGACAGACAGAGACTGATTTCTTGTAAAAGTGAAAGATTACTCGATAGTAGATATTAAAATTTATGACCGTCGATATGTTGGATGATCGACATTCTATTTCATAAAGGACTAGTAAGGAACTACTAGTCACCATCAATCTTTGTCTCCAGAACATTAACAGCCACCTATCAGCTTCGGAGTGGGAGTGATAACGTAAAGCCTGGAAATGGGATACATATCTTCGATAACTATCATATATGTGCTAGAGGAATGTGCTTGTGCTAAGCGTCACTCAATGCTTAAAACTATTCACAGGCAAACACTTAAAATTCATTTATACCAATTTAACTCTTCTAAAGATACTACTAGTTAGAATTACGAGATTTTATTGATATACCTCTCACTACACATCTCCAAATATAAACTAAAATTTAGAGTAGTTTCCATAATTCAACGATGATAGATATTTCAAGAATAATTATAATAACTAATTGACAGATGAGCGTTCTATTGAGTTCGCTTTCATGAACAAATTTTGGAATGGATATTTTCCAAAGCAAGCCTGCCAGCCCCCCCCTTCCCTTCTCTTTCTCTCTCTCTCTCACACACACACACACACACACACACACACACACACCAGTTGTGAGAACCATCTATCAACTGAACTAGTTCACCTAGTCTTCATGTCTTGTAAAGCAACAAAATGTCTTCTTATGTTTTATCTCCTGAAATACTTTTATAAATCGAAGTGTAGTTAATAATGATTTCTGTTTCGTCTTATTTTCAGCTCGAACTTTGATGTGAATGCTATGGTTCTTAATATTGTAACTGCAGAGTGTTATGTAACTGACTACAATGTTCCACCAACCTTGAAGAGTACTTTGGAGAAATTTTTGAGTAATCGAGAACCACATCTTGAAAAATGGTCTAAGGTGGGTCTTAATTTAAAGCTTTGAGTATTGTACTTTTGTTTGTCTTATTAGATCTGCGGAGACCTTAAATGCTTTGTAAACAGTAGAGCACGGGGCTTCAATTAGCTAATACCTTAGCATCGTTTAATCACTTTTAGTTAACATTGACAACCTGTCTACTATTAGTTTGAATAATCATGCAACAAATAATTGGAGTTATGATTTCAAACAATAAATCAGTTTGCGTATGGAATAACTTCGTCTAGACCTCAAACAAACATTGAATTAAAATATCATAGACAGAATGATGTTTAGATTGTACGCTTAAAACTGAAATGTTTGAGCTATCCGTAGCGAATTGTAGGCACCATAGGTGTCCAAACTCGCGAGCTCGGCACCCGCGCTCAACCGGAAAATAGGACTGATCTTTTCCCTCCAAAACGTGGTGAAGGAGGGGGATGTTACTGCGCTGGTTGGGTAGTGGTGGGGTCTTAGCTACCGGCGCACCAGTTGCATCGTCTCGAAGCTTTCACGCTTTGTGGTGGACAAACACCGTGTGCGTGGGTTTCCTCGGGGTTCTCCTGTTTCCTCTCACTTTCTTCATTCCACCATTTCACTCATCTCTCATCATCATTGTCTCCTTTAGCCTATGGTCCGCCATATGGCAGCCCTGGGGTCACCGCGACATCATCATTCGACGTGCCCCATGGCATTTCCTATTTGAGTTTTTGTTCGGTTCATTTATTTCCAACTGTTTTCATATTAGTGGTACTGGACGTTTTAACTGATGCAGGCACCATGTCTTGGCGGCCATTTTGAATGCGGTGACTGATACGAAAAATCTTCTGCCACAAGGCTTTTTAGTTTGTAAAGATCTATCGAACGAGGTATCACTCGCCCCATGTTTCTATTTAAAATTTTAAAGTTGTACCCTAGGCACTAGAGGGCACCGCAACAACACCGTTCAATGTACCCAATGGCATTTTCTATTTGAGTTTTTGTTTGGTTCACTTATGTTCAACCGTTTTCGAGATATTTCCGTGGAAAGATTAAAATGGGCCATCCTATATATATATATATATATATATATATATATATATATATATATATATATATATATATATATATATATATATAAAATTCAGTCCTACTTCTTTCTGTACAGGGGCGCGGTGGCTCAATGGTAGAGCGTTCACCTCCGGTGCTTGGGGTCCCTGGTTCGATCCCAGCTCGCGCCGTGTGGACTTTGTGGTGGACAAACACCGTGCTCGTGGATTTTCTCGGGGTTATCCCGTTTCCTCCCACTTTCTTCATTCCACCATTTCACTCATCTCTCATCATCACTGTTTCCTTTAGCCTAACCGGCATAACCGTAGGACGTTAAACATAAAGATTTGATTTCATTTTTTCTTTCTGGACAAACCCTGTATATATTTACATAGTTCAGTTGGAATTATCGTCGTAAAGTTTTGTAATCTGTTCCCTGTACTAAGTAATACTGAGGTTTAATGAAAAGAAATGTTTTTTTTTTTTCCAGCTGGCAACAAGCAGTCGCGTCCTGCCTTCAACAGAGGGCGCTAAAGAGGACGAAGCGGAGAAAGTAGGCCCGTTCTTTCTAGCAGCGTGGAAAGAGTTTTTCACAGTTATTCTTAAGCATCCATCGTATGAGTTCACCAAAGAGCAGCGAGCGTTTTTGTACACCCATGCATTCGATTCGCTTTGTGCTGAGCTTCATGAAGATTATGATACGAGGAACCGAATGGTGGTATTCTTGTCAGAGCTCTGCCTGCTTTACTTGTCAACATGGAGAGAGTGAGTACATATTTGCTTTTTTCTTTCAATAACGAAGTATTATTTAATTTTGAGTACAGTTTTGCTTCGACAATTCATGCTATGTCGCATATTGCGGAAAAGGAGGCGTATTCGATTTTTACGAATAAATACAAGTACAATGGATTAGCTTGAAACTAACTTTTCAGAAAGTGAACACGACATACCGTTACAGTACTAGTTTTCTTAATATATGCTATTTTAAATGTATAAACCAACTTGGCACATAATATAGCATTACACTATCATACTGTTAAAACAAAAGGAAAGGTCAGTGGCTCCGCGTAGCGTAGTCACTAATGCTCTCGCCTTTGTTTCGAGCGATCCCGGGTTCGATTCCCTGTGGGGGTACTGGGTCGAAGAAGTGTAAGAACTTTTTTCAGGCTAACCATCCTGAGTGAGGTGTTCCTGGATTTACCTCATTCACACCAGGCAAATGCTGGGATGGTATCTAACATAGAGGTCTCAGGCCACTTCTTTCCCTTTCCTCGGATAGTGATGAACGAGGGACGTCATCCCTTATACATGACGGGCTAACATGGCCATAGATGCCGAAAGCCCAGAAATCTAAATTCTAATTACTTTAAAAAAAAAAAAAAAGCCAATGTTATTGAAGCTAGTTTGGTGAAATTGACTCATACCATAATTTGCAGCAATGTTTTTTATGGCTTATCTCGGTCTGATTTTCGAATGATATCTCTGTTTTGTGTAGGAATTGTGTTTGAATCACTGTACTACTTGCATATTTGTTAGAACACTCTGTGTGACTGGCTTGGGTGGCTTGGGTAATTTTGAAAGAGATTACAGACACACTATTGTGAGCGAATCTGAATTTTTAGTGTCTAGAAATTGAAATATTTTTAATCATAGCTGGTTGTAGTTAAAAAGAAGCCCACTTTTTGATAGAGTTCGTGTTGGCAATATACGGAATACAGGTTTTCCCTTTGAAGCCGGAGCCGCGGTGGCTCAGTGGTAGAGCGTTCACCTCTAGTGCTTGGGGTCCTGGGTTCGATCCCAGCCCCCGCCAAGTGGACTTTGTGGTGGACAAACACCGCGTGCGTGGGTTTTCTCGGGGTTCTCCCGTTTCCTCTCACTTTCTTCATTCCACCATTTCATTCATTACTCATCTTCACCGTCTCCTTTAGCCTAACCGGCATATTCGTGGGACGTAAAACTCAAAGATTTCATTTTCCCTTTGAAGCCAACTTCTTCATTGTTAACTCGTGCTTTCCTACAAGTTCGTAAACAAACTTCACGATGAATATATTGAAGCTGAGAATACAGACGTTGTTAAGATAAATACAGGGAGTACATACAATTGTAAAGGAAACTAAAACTCAATAACATTGTAACTGTTAGGTTTACGAATACAAATTTTTGGTGTAAGAAGGAGGAAAGTTCAAAAGTCTTGTTCTGGACACACTACTCATGATGCTTGCATTAATGGTCACGTGACTCACGATGGCGTCCACGCAGAAAATTCATAGTGTATGCTACGGGTTTTAAAGTTAAAGTCGTGCGTTTCGGTGTGGAAAGAGAAATAACGTATGGAAAACCACCCTCAGCTGAGACAAATGTAAAGAGATTGTATGAAAAATTCAATTTATGGAAACTATTAAGTTTTGGCACGTAGTGAAAGGTCAGGAACGAGTAGGGATATGATCCAGATAATGGAAGAGTGTGTGGAACGGAGTCTAATGAAATCGTTAAAATAAATGCTGGAAATGGTGGAACTGCTGTCCGATCGACTCTTGAAACTGGAAATGCTGAGATCAACGTTGCACAAGATCATACGCAGAAAGATGGATGCCCGGCTTTAGAAGTTCAAAATTTGTACACGATCTAAAGAATGTGATATGAGAATAGAATTTTGTGAATCAGTTGTTGCCCGTTTACCGAACAATGTGACCTTCTATCTCGTTTTCTGTTAAATGAGGCTACGTTTTATATTTTGGGAAAAGTAAAGGGGCACAACTGCCGCATTTGGAGAGTTGAAAATCCACATGAGTTTGAGGTGCATACATGGCGTGGTCCGTCCTACAGTTAGTATTTGGTCCACAATTTTAGTAGATGTACAGATGTTTTTTTTTTTCTTTCTTTCTTTTCGAGGAAAGCACGGTAAAATTTAAAATGGCGACACCTATCTGAAAATGCTACAGACTTCAGGCGGCATCATGGAGGTCACGGGAAACAAGATGGGGCACCGCCACATTTTGACCTTAAACTTCACCAGTTTGTTAACGAACAATTTTGGAAGAGTTGGATTAACTTAATAGCTCTCACCTTGGTGTGTAAGATCACCAGAGAGTCCTGCCCTTAATCTATTGCTGCGGTGGTTCGGAGGGTAACAGTCCATGTTGTGTTCCTTTGTGGGCTGCCTGTCACCGCATTCTGTAATATTGTCACCTTTACCATAATTCGTCACGGCAGTCCATTTACCCATGTAATTCGAGATATCTACCTGCTTAACCATCCATTCCAACTTCTTGTTACACAACGAGTTTTGTTCTTTCATGAGTTTTCGTTCCCCTGCGTTGTTGACAATCTTTTTTTTCAGCTGCGGAGAAGGGAGATGGAGTGCATGATGAGTCAGTGGTTCGATTCTACTGTAAGGAGTCCCAGGCCATGTGAGTTTGTGGTGGGAGATCAACGTGTCTGTTTTTTTTCGGGGGATACTCCCATTTTTTCGCACATCGACATTGCTCTAATTCTTTCAATATCATTAAATATAAATATCTGCCTTCTTTAGCCCACAGAGTATGATTCGTGAATCGTTAAACTGACGATTTTAATTAATTTCATTTTATCTACTACAGTCATTTTCTTCTGTGGTTATACACACAGCACACCAAAAAGCCTTGACCATTCTGATTGTTCAAGATATCGATGTTCTGTTAACTAATTTTTATTACTTGCTGAGACGTTGTTCCGTACGTCATGAATACGACTCACCTATTTTAACGGAATATCTGGGAATGCCTCGCGCCGCCAGTGAAAGATTCTGAATCATACATTTTTGGATAGAGCAGATTACAAGTTTAAGAGGATAACATACAACCTCAGCACAGTGTTTAATACTTTTGGAGGATATTTACCTCCAAAGTTTATTATTCCACTCGTTCGGTAGCCTGTAACTCTGAAACTATATATACCAGCTATTATTTATTTTTTTAGTCGCTGTTCAGTACCCTGTAATCAGTTATTTAACCTTAACTGACTTAGCTTGGAAACACTACATGATTTCAATGTGTGAGCTTACATATTTTATTTATTTATTTATTTTTTTCCGTTAGAGGTGTAACACATCATGGACCAGCACTGAACTACTATGCCATCTATCGAAATAATACTTTTAATTAACTGACGCTGCTTACAAAATCTAAATACATTTATAATCACTTCGTTAATTTTACAGTAAGGCGATAAGCTAGAGCGGAAATTACATGAAAATATTGTATTGTGTTCAAGTTTACGTGCAAATTTTTAGAACTTACTCAAATGTTTCTTAGTATCAAAGTGCGTGAAATTTAAGTTCCAAGAATTGCTTCTAGCAAACATACAAAGAAGGTAAGCTAATCCAAGCATTCTAATAAACCTTCACATAAAGTAATTTGTTGTAGCATTTACTTGTGCGTCTTTTTTAAAGGATACTGAGATATATATTTACTTCTACTCTTACTTGAGAAATAATTCGAATTGAAACATTGCATTAGAAATGTACTATGAACGAAGGTGTTTGAAACTAAAATACAGTTAATTATGTATTCTACTTTGCAGAGATTGTCTAACATGTACCACAGAGGAACCTTGTGCTCTATTTGAGAAGTTGCTTCTTCTACTCCAGAGCAAATACAAAAACATACATCGTCGTGCTAAGGAAGCCATCTTGGCTTGTGCTGTGATAATTGTTCGTGTTAATTCTTGCTACTTTAGGCGAGGTAAATATACTGCTTTTCTTTAGTCAAGTCATTTTAATTTCCTTTATCTTACTTTCAATGGATGTTAACAAATATTGTAGTCATGCTTAATATACTTACTCCCCTCCGTTTCACGGGCCCTATACTTGCATCCATATGGGTTATTTAAAATAGAACGTTAAGCGTAATTTTAAAACTATTACATGATCCCGAGCGCTGTTTGTGTTGGCTTACAGAACCTGAATTGTATGATGGAATCCAGGTAGTTAATATCAACGACAATGTAATGCTTAACGGCGATTAATCTAATACAAGTAGTAGGTTACCATTTACATGTTGCAAATATATTCTTCAAATGTTTGTTTTTTAAAACCCTCAACCTGTGTCATGTCCACAAGGTTACACTCAGCTTTTAGACTGATATGTTATAATGGACAGAATTATGATTTCTGTATTCTCACTTCTAATTTCATCGATGATTGTCGCTACTGTAACAGTAGTGTCAGGATCAAGAGTGGTATCATGATTTTTTAAAGTTTAGGAGTATGCGCCGTTTCGCGATTACGTCACACGATTATGCACTAAGACTAAGGGAGATCGTGATGATGGTTCATAATGATGGAATTACGAAAGTAGGAGGAAACGGGAGAAGCCAAGAAAAAGTACGCATACGGTGTTTGTCCACCACAAAACCCACTTCGTTGGATCAGGAATAAAACCAGATACCCCATGCGCCAGAGGTGTGTTCTCTACCACTGAGCCAATGCGGCCTTAGTATCACCGTGGCTTACCATTAATCTACTTTTTCCTTTGTGGCTAACTTCTTTTATTTGTTACCACTTGCGTACATACTTGAATTTATTGATCTATTTTTCATTATTTTTTATGCGGGGCGTTCCGGATAAGAGCGAAGTCAGTAAAACGTTTCTCTAGTAATTAGTTATTATTATTGTTATTATTAGTATTCATATTTATGTTGTATATAAAAAGATTGATCCGATATGAAGTTTGTTTTGACTATCCGGAACGCCTTATATATTTGCATATACTTTTTTTTTAAATCATGATTACGGTTTCGACTTTGCCTTATACGTCAACTTCTACATGATGCCTAAAAGCTATCGCATGTTCTAATTCTGACTTTATGTTAATAGTTCATTTATTTTTCCAGATCCTCGTTCAGCATCATCGCCAGTGGTTTACTTCAGGACTGTAGCCACAGTTTTGGAAAGTGAAATTCTGTCTTCGTTGTCTTCTGGACAGAGCGAGACATCTCACAATGAGAGTGCAGCAAATCCAGCTGTCTTGACTGTAGCGTTAATGCAAGAAGTCATCCTAGCGCTAGAAGAAAGTGGACCGAATTGGTCTCCCGATTTCTTAAAGGATACGAAAGCAGCCGTTGTTCTCTTCCAATCGTTAGAGCTTGCATTAAAGGTAAGGTGTGCCTTTAGTCTAATCAAAAATTACTGATATAAAATAACGAGTACTTCTGGTTCACGTAGAAAGTAGAAAATATGGCATGATTGTAGCTTTTAGAGACTAACCCACAAGAAAATTGCCAAAAATGAGTATTTTTATTTTTAGGAGGTCTAAAGGGGGAGATGAAGGAATTCCCCATGTTATTTAAATGGGTCTTTTTTTGGACCTATAATATCATATTTTAGGTACTCGGAATTTGAATAAAAATCTTGAAATTCGGTATGCTTGTACGTTTTCGTTAGCTTTACCTAAGCAAATCACCAAAAATAAGTTTTCAACTTTAGAGTGGTTTTATGGTGAACTGAAAAATATTTCCCATGTTATTTATATGGAACATCATCTACACCCCAAAATTATTGGGCAAAATCTGTAGACCAACAATGATTAAATTTGGCATGATTTAGCCTTCCGGGACTAACCGATAGGAAAATTACCAAAAGTGAATATTTTTAATTTTTAACGGTCTAAAGGGGGATGAAGAAACTCCCATGTTATTTAAATAGGCGTTTTCTTGAGATACAAAATATTGTCTTTTAGATAGCTGAAATACGAAAAGAAACTTGAAATTTGGTAGAGTTGTGCTTTTAAGAGGTGTGAGGCCGTAGGCCGAGAAAACACGAGGGTCTGGGAGCGAAGCCCTCAGCTAGCCAAAGGTAGTATATATCATATATATAATTCAAAGTATATGGAGTTTGTCTCTCTATTTACAGTAAAAGTGAATAGCTCTCTTAATTTTGTATATAATTTGCTATGTCGCGCAATTATATAAAATGCTAATTGTAATTTTCCATGAATCCAATATCATTGTATATTTCGCAAAGTAGGAAATATGTACCTCATTAAATTTGTTATGCTTTTTGCGATTTGTTCTCTTGAAATTGTGTGTTTCTTTTCTAGAGTCGTTCGCATTTAACATTCCTCGATAAAGCAATGGACACTGTCATTCTCCTGTCTACAACAGTCTTTTGCTGTGGCATGGTTGAAACCAGAATGCTAAATGAACTGTGGCCTACCTTATTTAGTATAAGAGACTATGTAAGTAATACAATTATTTGTTTTATTTATAATTTTCAGTGCACTGTCGGAAGGCCATTTTACACTAGAAACATTATCTTTTAACAATGGAAGAAGGAAAGGTATTTCAGTTTCTTTGTTTCAGAGTACTTTCTGGGCACAGAAGGAAATTAAACTTTAGTCTGAACGAGTGGTTGTGAGATTTGAACCCAAGCCCTGCCAGTTTCTAGGAGAGAACGCTAACTTTCCAACTAGGTCTATATCGTATGATAACGTATTCTTTAATAGAATGTCTCATCGAAAATAACAAAAGTAATATGTATATAATTAGATGATCTCTTCCTTAATTCTCAGTACTGTTGTATGGAGGCAGATGTTTTAGAGTTTCTTTAAAACAAATATATTCGGAATTTTCAAGTACTTTTATGTATAATATAAATTTTTCTCTAGTGGTACACAACAGTACGTGGCGCCAGCACCATTTTTGAAGCTTTTAATACGATTTTTGTAGCCATTTTTTATATTGTATATTTCTAATTCTGCAAATGCTTGCATTAACAATATTGCAAATGAAATAAGAAATGAAGATATGTTAGACGTGTTACAAGTGTGGAAGTTGCTCTGATATACTATTTGGAGTAGCCAAATAACATGCTGATGATCGAAAATAAAACCCGAGGATATGTAAAACAAATTTACTTACACCGCTTACCGTGTCACAAATGATGCTCAGTATCCCTTCCATTCTGTTCCTCCTCAAGCGGTGGCGTAGGGATGCATGCATATCATGCAACATCTCTGCGTTGATCGATACACATGCATTTCGAATACATGCCTTCACATAATCAATGATCGTCAGTACTGTGAGCATTACATAATTTTTAACGGAACCCAGAGGAAAAATCAATTGAGGTTAGGTCAGGAGATGGTGGAGGGCAGTGAAATAGGACGTCCACGCCCAGTTCATGTATCAGGGATACGTCGCTTCAAAGGGCTCTGATCTGGCATGCATTATGTATGGGAGCGCTATCATGCTGATATCACATACGCATATGTTTGTCAAGAAGAATGTCTTAAATTAACTGTGGTAACACTTCATTGACAAATGCGGCATACGTATTATCAGTAAGATTTCTATGAGGGAAATGTGGTCCAATAACATGATCACCCAGGATACCATACTATATAACAGCGATGCTGATGCTGAAGTAGTCGCTGTTATAGTGGATTGTCCCCAGCCTAATAATGGACATATGTGCCCTGTATTCGTAAATCTAGCTTCATTGGTAAACAATATGGCGGACACGAAGTTTTGCTCTGTTTTTTATACCTTCCAATCATACACAAAATTGCACTCTAGCGTGGGAATCATTTACTGATAGTTCCTGGTGTAATATGAAATGGTATGAATGCAACTTGTACTGGTGTAAAATACTCATTACAGATCTCTAAGTCCACTATCCTGAAGGTTTACATTTATTGCTGCCGAAATTGCCCTTACACGTTCTGCATTTGTTGTAAAGGGGTGTCGACCCAAATTCCGTCTTTGGACGATAACACCATGTTGCCGCAGAGGTCTCTCCAAGCGCAGAAATGCCATATGAGAAGGTTGTGGGTGTTGAGTAGCGTGTCCATACATCCGTGCAACGTCTCGAGAATTTCGTCTTCATTCGCCTAACACTAACAACATATGGACACAGATCAAAGAGAGCCATTGTTCTATTCCTATGTTGCTAACACTAGTACTAGTAACACACACGGAATTGCCTTGCAATATCGATGCAATCGTGTGTCTTCTTGTATGCCATAACTCTTCACAACATCCCGTGCTTACTCTTTCACATTCGAGGTATTGAGTTACAATGTGCATTCACCACTACACTGAGGTCCTCCTGTTCTTCAAGTCACTACCACCCTCAAATGGCTAGGCAGTGGGTAGCCACGAAGACAGCCGTTGAGCAACACTTAGGAGAACAAACCAGTGATACTAATGCTGTATTTACTCCTTCGTAGTATGAGAAATCATAAATTCTCACTGTAACACTTCTTAGTATTTATTACACCGTGCCACAATCTAACAATTCCCAAAATCTGATCACAGGCTATGGCAAAAGTGATACAAATGAAATGTTCATTGGAACTCACTCCTTTTCATATTTTAGAGACGGGGTTCAACTTAACATTTCTTGCTCCCTACCCCCTGACGGCGGCCTTGTTGACACTTAATAATTTCGGAGATTGGCTATCGGCAAAAAAATCATTGAATTGCAGTTATCCTCCTTTAGGAACAAGATTAAAAGAAAAAAATACCATCTTATTTGTATCGCAGGGTGGAAAGAAAACATTTATATAAAATTTCAGGGTTGTGCGCGTAATAGTTTCGGAGATTGAGCGATTGACAAAAAAAATCATTAAAGGTCCGTTATTCCCCTTTAAGGACCACTTTCGAAAAATCTAGTCTTACATACGGCCTAGAGTGCAAGTAGAAACTCAGTACAAAATTTCATGGTTCTATACCTAATGGTTTCGGAAATGAAATGAAATCTTTGAGTTTTACGTCCCACGGTTATGCCGGTTAGGCTAAAGGAGACTGTGATGATGAGGAATGAAGAAAGTGGGAGGAAACGGGAGAACCCCGAGAAAACCCACGCACACGGTGTTTGTCCACCACAAAGTTCACTTGGCGGGGGCTGGGATCGAACCCGGGACCCCAAGCACCAGAGGTGAACGCTCTACCACTGAGCCACCGCGGCCCCCCTAATGGTTTCGGAGTTCTGTTGATGAGGGAATAAGTGCATTTACTCTTTTCTTTATGTCATGAATGTATTAACGTAATGATTTGGTTATATTAGTTGCTAATTATTGTCGCACTTTTTCAGAATGTGTTGAATATTTTGACATTTATATTATGGGAATAATACACAGCCTTTAAGCAAAGCGCGATATTTTAAAATAAAATACCGATGTGTAACAGTTTCGCCATCTAACTAAACCTTTAGCTTCATCAGATAAATTGCCAGTTTGTATAATGTAATGTGTCAGATGAAGCCAAAGGTTTAGTTACTTGACGAAACTGTTACACATCGGTATTTTATTACGGTAAATACTTTATGCTTTGCCCAGACTCTGCGTATTATTTGTATTTTGAATTACTAAAGCAAAGCTAACATGAACGAGATACTTATATTATAATTGTTTTATAGGCGGACAAAACGAGAAGCAGCTTCTGGAGGAAGATTTTCATGAAGGCGATTCAGGCGTTGACGTGGATGCTAATGCAGGAGGGGATGGCAGCCGTTCCGAATGTTATGAATGTATTAAGTGTAAATAGGGGACACATTGTAAACAATTTATTGGCTGTTCAAGAAGATCAACATCTAGAAACGTTGGATATTGCTCATATTGCTGCTTCTTTCATTATGGAACTTTCCTTTGATATAGTTGTCATGCGTACAAAGTATGATAAAAGTTTTAGAGACTGTTTGGTAAGTAGTTATGTGTTTCTGGTGTTTTGCTGCAATTTAAGAAAATTATGCATTAGATGTTATATTTAACAACTACAATGAAAATGAAGAATTCATGAAAAATTGAGCAACTTCAGTGTCATGAAGTGTTCAGAGCACGAGGGAAAATTTGGATAGAAAAGTGACACAACTAAAAAAATAAATAAGAAAAAAATACTTCTTGAAATATGGAGCTAAAAATTGTCCGAAAGACTATGAGAGTTTTATGTGAAAACATCGCAGGTAAAGGTACATATCCTCCTCCGCGGGAATCATTTGTGTTACTTGTCTGCCCATGTTAACATGCAACAATACCAATCTTTAATTAGCTCTTCTGAACAGTTGATATTGTGGCCCTGCGTAGCATAGTCGCTAACGCTCTCGTCTCTGGTGAGATCGGTTCCGGGTTCGATTCCCGGTGAGGACACTCAGTCGAAAAAGGGTAAAAGCTTTTCCAGGCCAGACATCCTGAATGAGGGTTTTCCTCATTCACACCAGGCAAAATTTTCGGATGGTTTGATCGCCGATGGACGTCATCCCTCATACGGGCTAACATGGCCATAGATGAAGAAACCCGAGAAATCTAATTCCTGATCCTAATCCTAAACAGTTGATATTCTTAAGTTGTGTCACTTGTTTATTAAAGCTTATTGCTTTGTCCTTGAATACTTTCAATTTGGATCTTCTACACCAATAATCTAATTGCATGAACATGTTGTTATTTCCACTCCTTACAGTTCATGTCCAGTTCTCTCGATGAATTGCCTTCTATCATTACAGATAGTATATCCTCCTCTTTCAGGATTATACATGTTACTTTTAGCAGTATATACGCCTTGTGTAGTGAGAGAAGATTAAGAAGTGGTTGTCACAAGATTTTTTACGATTTCATCGGTCCCACGTGTGGCTCCCAAACTCGTGTGAGTACAATCCTATGGATTATTATGTGTGGATAATGGTTGAACAAGTAACCAACAGCAACACAAAGCCCTAGCTGATCGACCGGATTCAGGCGACGTATGACGCTATTCCCCAATAGACTGTACGTGCTGCATGTGCCAGCTTTCACAGCCGCCTCAAGTTAGCTGTGGATATTGAGGATGGCTTTTTTTGTGTGATTATCCTTTTCATTGTTGTTATCCTTGTTACTTTTCCATGTCTTCTTTTGACTCCGTCCCTTTTGTCTTTCATCATCAGTCTTACACCCTGTATTTCTGAACAATGTAAGTATAACGTGTAACATTGATATTACTAATTGCTAAACTAGTTCAGCATTTACTCCGTCATTTATTTCTTTTTATTTTTGAAATCAGTTCATTTATAGATCTGTACAATTTAACAAATGTGTAAGTCGTGCCTTCCTACAGCTTGACTAGATAACATTTTTATTTTCTGAATTTTCAGGTTGCATCCAACAGATGTCTGATGATATGTGTGGCACTTTTGGCGAGGCCACATTTGCTAAAAGCAATGCTTAACAAGGAAATGCTCACACATGATCACACAAAGACTGATCAAGCTTGCTGTGAAGACCATTTTGAAATTACACCAGAGGATGCACAAGTACTAAATAAGTAAGTATATCATCATTTACTTTTTAACTTGGACTGTTATATGCTATTGACTATACAGATCTTTATCAATTTCAAGAAAACGTGTAGAGTTGAAACTACGTTACATTTGTCGGTTGGCAACGGTCAGACGGTGACCGCAGCGCCGGACCGTTAGTGGTATAGTATTAGGGCAAACTTTGTACTACGTGAGGAGCAGTATAACGTCAGTATGCATTGTATTGAGTAGACGCGATAGTGTAAATTGGGCGTCCTCTCTGATTGCCAAAGAAAGCAGATTGTTCTTGCTTGGTTGTGTGATGTGATCATGATGAAAATGAGAAGCGTGTTGTGTGTATCGTGAATAAGTGTCCAAGGTAATGATAGCCTACAAAACCACATCAATGAAGAGGAACAGTGGTCGAAAGAAAACCTTCAGTGAGAGGTCCTGCCGAGCCTGAAAGCGGATTGTCACCCAGCCATCGCGCGACTATGGTGTGAATGACAGTAGAACTTAAGCAACAGCACCTACCACAGTTTGTGTCAACAATCACAGTCCACCACGACTTATATAACATGAACATAGCGGATCGGATTGCACGGATGAAACCGCTGATAAGGATCATTACACTTTTGCACAACGCCAATTTGTGCCGCGAACATACAACATTGATCGCTGATAAGTGGAAATTGTGATATGGTCGGATGAGTCTGGAAGATCTGGAAGAACTGAAAAATTGAATCACTGCTGCTGTAGTGTCCATGACATTGACATACTTTTAGAATTAGGGAAGAATTGAGTATCGCTGTGACGATGTTCGTGCCAGTGGTGGAGGACACGTTGAACATCTGTATTAATTGTAGGTAAACTTTTAGACATTCGTAAATAAATATGAAAACTTTCGGACGTGTACTACTACTAAATTTTCAAATATACCCTGTCGAACCGCTCTGTATATTGTGATTAAAATATGTGAATATGTTAGTTAACAAGTGAAATATGCATAGTCTTAAAAAAATGCCTCTCATTATATTTTAATTTTTTTCTGTCCAAAACTGACTTTTAATTGCTATTTAAATAGTATTTATTTTGTTTTTGGTACGTCCGATAACTTAGAAATTCAATTATGTATAACTCCAGCAACTCAAAGTCTGCACAACGTTATATTTCAATAAACAGATAATAGCCTACCACCATGCCAAGTGTGATCTCGATTGGATGATGGACAAGAATGGGACCTGAGTCTTTTTTGAGTTAGTGCTTGTTCCACACTCTCTCGGGGGTAGACACATGTTTTGCATCACAAATGCCCTTGATTGGACTACCATAACAGGGCGAAATAACGACGTGTTGTGTTAGTGTATTAACAACGAGGCAATGTTATGAAATCTTTGTATTGTAAATAGGTATTTCCGTTATTTATTTATTTATGTACGGTTTAAAGCTTGTCGAGAAGCGTTTCTCAGATTGTATGAAGTAACTCAGCATATCTCTATCTTCAAGTGGGGACCATTTTTATTAGAGAGAACATTCTACTGATCATTTTTCAAAATACAAATTAGTTTTGAGCATATGTTAATTTCAGTAGTTTAAAATGTATTCATTAAAATTACCTTAATGTTATAATAGTATAAATGAATATTATAGTTAGTTTCTTCTTTTTTTTTTTAAGTAGTTGAAGACTGGGTAGGAAAATAAAAGACGCTGCATATATAATTTCCAAATGTTGTTTAAGATACACAACTGTAGTGTGTGATAATGTGCAGATCACTTCAAATTTTACTTTCTCTCTCTCTCTCCGTCTAGTGGTCAATCTAAGAGGACCACAAGAACAAACCTCGAGAACCACTTGGGGTTTGCAGACCACAGTTTGAGAAATGCTAATTTAACTGACAAGCCGATCAGGTGTGGCTTCTAAAGTGTTTGTAGCTGGTAAGAGTTTGCGAGACCTACGGGGAAAGAATTCTTGTTCTTTCAAGAAACTACTGAAGCAAATTGTGAACATTCACCTTCGTATCAGTGAAATTCTCTATAAAAGGGGTACATTACCCATCCGGACTAGTCAAAATATATTTCAGCTGAGCATAATTTTAACCTAAGATTTTGATAGACCAGACACATGCTGCTTTTGGGGAGAACAAAATACCAAAATTGAAAGTGGCAAAAATGTTGTGTTTTAAAAGGTTCAAACGAGAAAATATGGATCTGACATTCTTCAAAAAACATTTAATAAGGTCCTAGGTCTAGTTTTTAACTTCCAGTTCAGGAATATTTTCAACGAACTTAAAATGTTCGTTACTGAATCCTCTATGTCTGTCTACCTGTCTGTTATTTGTGATTGTTTTCAATTTGGAACCCTGCATTCGATAGAGCATCGAAAACTGTCTGAGAAAGTGATTAAATTTTTCGCGTCACTCTTACCATTTCCGAGATATTGGCCAAAAAATGGCCGATTTCCAGGGATTCAAGGAGCCATATCTCGAGAACCGTAAGTCTTAGAGAGATCATATTGGTATTGATCAGTACCTAAGAGAATGGTAAATATTTTGGTAGCAAATAGTACCGGTGGTCACTGTCCAACTGGCCACTAGTTCGGACAGTGGCCACCAACTAATATCGGTACCAAAATGTTTACCATCCTGTTAGGTATTTATTAACACCAATATCATCTCTCTGTGACTTACCGTTCTCGTGATATTGGCCAAACAATGGCAGCTTTCCAGATGTTTAAAGAGCCATATCTCGGGAACCATAAGTTAAAGAGATATCATATTGGTGTTGATCAATACTTAAGAGGGTGGTGAACATTTTGGTACCAAATAGTAACCAGTGGCCACTGATCAACTGACTACTGGCCAACTGGCCACCGTTCCCCAGATATTGGCCAAAAAAGTTCGAATTTTGGGAGATTTAAGGAGCCATATCTCGGAAACCGTAAGTCATAGAGAAATGATATTTTGCGAGAAACAGAGCAAGGTGCAGATAAAAAGATTTACATGTAGGAACAAAGGCAGTTACCCTTCCCACTCCATCTCTCCATTATTTTTAAGTTCGTTCTGGCAATGCTCATGGAGTATTCTCAACTGGTTTTATTTGATACACTTTAACGTCAGTGTATTAATATTTACAATATGAAAAAATCCTCGCCCATTATTACGTTTATCATGATGGAGAAACTTACAGGGATCCTAACTAGATTGCTTTGTTTTTAAATGACTAACTCATGATAATGTGTCTCTTGAAGTTTAGAAACTACTTTCAGACAACTGTCTACAGCAAAATGAAAATCACGTAATTTACCGAATCTGACTTGAATTTAACGATTTTGCAAAGTTTGAGAGGATACTATAGTTCTTTCCATTTCATTCACATTCTTATCTGGTATGTGATAGAAGTGTTGCAACAATAACACATGCTGTCGGAGGTACAGAAACTTATTTCCGATACCTCATAAAAATCACTGTTATACTGAAATAGATGAACAAATTTGCCTGGAAGTATTGAATTTCAAAACGTGTTGGCAACTAAAGTATTAAAAAGAGGTAACAGAGAAGCATTCCAGATTTCGAAGTACCATTATTTTAAATACAAGCAAAAGGAAAGAAGAAAGTTGAGAGTACTATTAGGTGAATGGATTTGTGGATTGATACCTCCACAGGCATTCGTGTTGAGGAAACAAAAGTGCTGTGTATATCCAGTCAGGAAAATTTCTATGACGGAATCCAAAATCCAGGATCTGAATAAGGAACATTCCTACATTCCTAGTAATAATAATAATAAAGGTTTTTACAACGGTTTATTTGCGTGGTCTGCGTTGTACGATGAGTCCATTGTAAATGAGTTTCAATAAATTACATTTATTTTCTTGTATTTGAAAGATAAATGTGAATGGCATTTAGTATCTCCCCCAAATCCATCGACGACTCTGGAACCGGTACTATGACTTAAAGTGAACCGTTGTAAACGACCTCGTTTATGCGTATACTCACAATCGCCGACGCGCCTGTTCCATACGGACGCACCCCCTCAGTACCATTCGGGACCAGCTTCTACCCTCCTGCATGACTCGGTTAGATAGCATTTGTGCTTTTTAGTGGCCATCTAGCACAAGTTGGTTCGTGTTTTTTACACTGTAGTTTGTCATTTGTCCACACTGTATTTATATTCACCACAATTACAAATAAGGAACTGTAATCTCTATTAATTGAGCCAGAGTCATTACCAAGTGATTTGGGGGAGAAATTAAATAATACCCGATGAATGTTAACTAGGAGAACAACTTCAGGACAACTTAAACTTCAGGACATCAATTGTAACTTAAATGTAATATCTACGTGCAAAAGATCTCAAAATGAATAATTGTAATACGAAATACTTATTAAATTTTAATTGATTTAATCCATGGGTGAAGTAATTACTCAATGTTTCACAACAATGCATTAGCTGAACGGTAATTGCTGTGAACGACCTGGCTTGCTACGCAAGTAGTTAGTATATAAATGTATATATGGCGGGACAGTGCCACCACTTGTGTCCTCCTTGCTGTAAGGTAAGAACTACGTGATTGCCTCGTAGTCCATGGTAACGTGTTTTTTTTTTTTTTTTTATTATTTTATTTTTTTTTAAACACAGCTGATTAAGATGGACAGTATTTTGAAGTCAAAAGTTCGTCTCTTGATTCATTAGATTGCGTGAAGGGATTCTTACATACCCTTATTTAGTAATCATAACACTACATTGAGTATGTATGTATCTATACTATTTTTTTTTTCCGCTTTTCTAATTGCAGGCTTGCAGACATTATTTGTACCTGTTTGACTACGTTACGGTGTACATCGCCATCGGTCAGAGAGCTGTTAACGGGTTTCCCAGAAATCATATGTGAAGATTACATTGATCTCGTCTTTGCAGTTCCACCTGTTCATGTGTCTTTATTTTCCAAGCTCACTTTCGGTGCGCTAGTGTCAGCGGCCGATGTAGCTAGTGAAGCTCTCAGTAAGGTAAGCAGTAGTGTTCTTATTGAATACCCAGACGAGGGTTGAGTATTTTTATTCCTTAAGAACAGACATCACACGTTCTTATGGTTTTAATTAAGCATATCTTATTTGATTCTGGAAGTGATTATTTATCAAGATGTTTTTGGTACTTCATTCACATTGCACACACAGATCAAGAAACACATCAGATTGTATGGAATCTGCTATATATCAGATAATCGAAAAAGTAATTTGTGTACGAGATGGCGTTATTGTCCCAAACCTCAAAATGTGAGAGTCGCAACGGATAATGTCTAACGCCATTTGATAGTTGAACCTAGTAGATGTGCAAAAAATGTTGGAATTCTTATAATCAGATTTAAAGTATTACGCCGTAAACATGAGTGAACTTTTCCCAAAACTGTGCTACTTACATTTTACAATTTTATTTTGATAAAGACGCAAACTCGAACAAACCCGTGAAGAAATTTATGCGTTATGTAATGTGTGTTATCCAAAAGATGTTTTAGTCCCTTTCGTTTTTGAAAATTTCAATGTCCAAGGTGCTCCTCGCAATGGGCAACCAATCACAGCAAAAGTGGATAATCTTCTGGCAAAATAAGACCGGCTTGTGATCAGTCATGACATTTGCCAATTACCTCAAACATTCATCACCAAACAGTCATAGACCATTTGGAAAAAGCTAGCCGTTTGGGTAGCGCATGATCTGACTCAGAAACATTTACTCGATCCAATTGCTCTCTGCAAATCTCTACTGAAACGTTACAACTCGAGCCATTTCTAAAGTGGTTGATCACGAATGATGGAGAATGAATAACGCAGAACAATAGTGCGTAAATGAAAGTAATTCGAATTTATGAAAATGTGTGATATAGACCATAAGAATAATTAATTTTATTCCATGTGAATCTGTCACGGGTTATGTTCAAATTTCGTATGAATCATTCGGGTAATGATAGTAGTAATAATTAAAAATTTTCATGCTATACATGTTTCAACATTCTAAAATAAGTTCTATAATAGTGCTATATAATTCTTATAACTAAAATTAAAAATTCATGACTGAAATAGTTCAATATTATGAGTATTTTGTCCTTGCCCTCATGAAGATTTCTGATCAGCAGGAAATACAAAATATCAAAATTTGGCCGAGATACATATTCCATAAGGTTTATTTGAGTGTCTGTGGACATGATAAGTAAGCTCGCTGCAGAAAACTATACTACCCTGCTTTAATATATCAGTACTCTAAAAAAGAAAAGTATGGAACTTATTATATGCTAATATTATTTGATCTTATAAGTACAAAAACACAGAAAAGAACTGAATATTCTTACGATACTTTATATAAGGTTCAAAATTTAATTCGTTTGTTTACTGGTATTTTACTAGAATTTTGTCATGGCATTAAAAAAAAAATCGTATATGAATGTTTCAGTTTTGTTGTATTTACTCACGAAGATGATTTCTTTTTTTAACCAGATTAACAGAACTTCGTCTCCGTCCCGTTTCGCAGCGTCACCTGTTCCTTCAGCATATCTACTACTGGATAAAGAGAAAATGGTCTTCCTTTTTGAGCTAAGCATTCTGTCCATCTATCAGCAAGCACTGGTGATTTTGCTTAATCGTGAAGTACCAAGAGTTACGAAACAATACCTCTGCAGAGAATTGGCGACAGAGCTAGTAAGTATATAAGAACTTTTTTTTAAGGCCTTTCTTGAAGTAAAATTATACTTCAGATTTACCTCGTGGTTGAGAAATCTTACGTTTGGACTCCATAACAATTATTCTCACTATATAGATAGCGTACGTGCCCCTGGCGCGGAAGATCCAGATTCGATTCCCGGCGGAAGCTCATGTGGTTCGGATCTCACTTCAGGCTGTAGGTCTACGTCTCGCATATATCCTTGCTGCTGAAAGGAATGATAATCACATTCCTAGCAGTTATTCTGAATGGAGTTATTTGTTTTGATAATCTGGCTTTAAAATTATGACTACTTTGTTTTATGTTTAGGGAATAATTCGCATTTGATTATCTTCAATGAAAAATAGAGAAATTACTTTCTCAAACTTTAACCCCGTACCAGGGCGATTTTGGCCAAATTTTACGAGTTCAACAAAACTTCAACTTTATACGCCCGCCAAGGATTTGAACAAATACGTAGGCTGTCACATTGGGGCCACTGGTGACCTTAATTATCACATAGTCATGATTGATACATCGCTGGAAAACGTTTGCAATACATATTCCAACGAGGTAGCATTTGTGCAATTCCCGCCCTATTCGTAGAAGAAGTCTTATACGGAACCGTCGTGAAAATAAATGTAATTTATGTCAGAAAACGGAGACTCAAAAAATTGGCCGTTTCTGGATGACATGACCTTGGCATCGAGGTGAAATCATTTCCAGTAACTGTACTCTCTTTACATTTTTTCGTATCTCATTCATAACTAAGTTGGCCTTTAAAAGAGGACTTTCGTTACGCCCTGTATATATAGTGTCCTTGATTTTTTGCGGAGTAATCATATTAAGGGCGAAAACTAGGTAACATTTTTGCGTTAGAAGTAAACACCGATAACTTCAAGATCAACATTAAGAAATATTTGGAAATGTTGAGCATTTTACTGACCATTATTATTAAGAAAAATTAATTATATTAAACGGTAGCGCGATCAGGGTAGAAGCTAATGGGTAACTTGCAATTACTTACAGATGAGTTGTCACCCAAGTCATTTTATTTTTGTATCCCTTCTGACAGACCATATTGGTACAGGTGCGAAGGTGAATACGGAAATAGTGACATTGCGTAATGACTGCCGATTAGTCTGTCTCAGGTATCGCCTAGTTCCTTGGTGTGAAGAGCTGTCTTATACATAAACTCAATAAAACCTTGAGAGTTTAATTAACTTGTACCTTGGTCATTTGCTCTGTTTAATTTATCTAGAAATGTGAGCAACAGTGTTGCATTGCGTGATTCGCAAACTAAGGATCCCATATATTGGACAGACAACAAAAGATTTTCTGGCCAGTATATTAATATGCATTATGCAAACTGAGCACCTAAATCATGTATGATGTATGACATACAGTCAGCGACAAAAGTTCTTTCCGTTTGATGAAATTAGTTTCGTAAATAGCTTAAGGATGGAAGAACAATTTGAGTACAGTTTTCAGTAAATTAAAAAGAACGTAATTTTCTGTACGTTCCAGCCCTAGTACGGTTATTCCCAAAATATATTTTATTAAACAGAAAGAAACTTTTGTCGCTGACTGTACAAGAAGTACCACTTGTCAAATGAGGTGAAATTTCTAGTTTTACGTGGCACGCATATGTCCTATAAGTAAAGAAAATTGATGAATACTGAAACTGAATGATTATAAAATAACTAGCAGCGTTCACCCCGCTTCGCTGCGGTCACCCCGGAACGCAATAAACTTTGTTACTTAGATAATTTTTACTTTTTCGCTTTCAAGTGATATGATAAAAACCATAGAAGATTGCAGTAAATCTTAACATTATATCGCCTGTCATTTATGTTAACCCGCCCCGCTTCGCTGCGGTCATCCCGGTGCTGGCATATTGTAAAAGTGTCTGTAAAAATAAGCAAATCAATTAAAAAATTTTAAACAGAAGATTCAAGCTATTTTCCGCTGTATATCGCCTGTCATTTATGTTAACCCGCCGAGTGACACGGTCATGCGGGTTGCATATAAATACGTTTATTTTTACCTATGATGAACTAATAACAAAGGATTTGTACGTTATGGACACTTGAATGGTCAATTATCTCAAGACACTGGTAATTAAAAATTAAAGTGATATGATAAAAACCATCTAGGGTCCAAATCCTAATAACCCCCCAAAAATGAAAGAAATTGGTTCAGCCGTATTAGCGTGATGAGCGGACAAAGGATTTTGTACGTTCTCTTTTATATATATAGATTTGTGGAATGAGAATGTGGGAAGAAACGGGAGTCCCTCGAGGAAACCAATGGAGACGACGATGTTCACCAGACTCATGGCTTGTGATCGAGCCAAGGACCTCTACCACCAGAGGTGAGAGCTTTGCCGCACAGCCATCATGCCTCCGTATCCCTTGTCAATGAAAAGAACTAAGGAGTCTAAAGATGAAGATTCCTAGCGTAAAGTAAGAACCACATATCATGCTAAAATCATCATAATTCGAACCGATTCGAGTAACAGCAAAATTTCCCCTAACAAACTGTAAATGTAAATATGAAATAATACAGCTACAAAAGAAATTTTGTATGAGGACTACAGATTGAAATCCAAGTACAGTATAGTGATGGCGGAACCGAATTTCCGCCAAAATGATTTGAGGCGTAAGAAAGACAAAGAAAAGTACCAGCAAGTATGTAGTACTCGGTTCGATTTCCTGTAAAAGAGAAGCTTAATTTCCACTGCCTAGCCAACCGCTATTTGAATTAAGACTAGGAGATGCTGGAAGCGTATGCGATGGCCACGTTAAAAGTGCTGCATCTGGTTGGCGGTTACCTTTCCTGAGTTTTAATGCTTTATATTTTGATTTTATTTAATTGTATGACGTGACATTTGTGAGTGTATGCTTTTCAATATGATTATGCTGCATATATTTCCAACTTCATCTTTTTTTTTCTTTCTTTTAAAATCCCATACTTAAGTTTAGTATCGAATATACGAGGTGTGTTCAAAAAAAAAAAAAAAAAAAAAAAAAAAAAAAAAAAAAAAAAAAAGACCCAACTTTTAAAATAACGGGTCAACTGGCACAGGGAGCGCACGTAGCAGCAGGTAAGTCATCGAGCTACAGCCGCTGAAGTGAGTACGTATACAAGCTGTTCGTCGGATTAGTGACAAAATAATGATGTAAAAGTTTGAAGAACAACGTGTGTCTGCAAAATATTGCTACAAACTTGACAGTTTTACAGAGATATTTCAATTGCTTTTCTATTCATTTAGGGTCTCCCTTCCTCCAAAAGAAGTACATACGAGTCGGTGAAAGATCATTTTTTTTTTTTTTTATTGGAAAGACACTGTCCATTATGAATTTGTACCACTTAATTAGATGGTAAACAAACAGTTGTACCGGGAAAGTTTAGCGTGTTTGATGGATGTTGTGCGCAGGAAGAGGCCTGAATTGTGGAAAAACCAGATTTTAATGGTGCAGCATGTCGGTGCGCCAGCTCACATGTCACTCTTCATCCTCAGTTATCTGGGAAAAAAAAATCCACTTTGTTCTCTGGATTTAGCCCATCAGAGCTTTTCCTGTTTTCCAAACTTAAAATTACTTTGAAAGGACGTCGTTGCCAAACCATACAGGAGATTTAGGACAATGCGACAAGAGACCTGTACATCATCCCATAAGGTTTCATGAGCCTTTCCAAAAATGGAAGAAACATTGGGAACAGGGTATTGCCAGTAGAAGGGACACTGTTTAAAATGGTCTGAAATGAACAGAACAAATTTTATAGCAAAAATTCAGTCGTTTTGAACATACTGCGTATATTGTCAGAATGGTGCTTTAATCCAATTAGAGATTTGAAGAATCAGAGCATAACAATGTTGTTTTTTGTATAACTTTTCTTGTTAATATATAACTTGGTGTTAACGTAACTGTTTTTACTTGCAGCCTCTAATCCTCGAAAGAGCTCGCAAGGCCAAACATCAAAACATCCCCTTCCTAACTAGTACTCCACTTGCACCCTCGCCGAAGCCATTTCGTATAAGGAGCATGCATCGTGGCCGTCGTGCTCGTATCCTACAGGAAGACCAACCTCCATCCAAGAAATTTGAGGCTTCTAAAACGAAACGATCTCTTTTCGAAAGCGATGATGTGACTTCATCTCCTATCTATCTGGGCGCCTTTGACACCGACTCGGACGACACCATATCCACAATAGTTCCCGAAACTTCCAGGAAACTCACCTTTTCCTCACCACGAGCCAAAAAATACAACGAAGGCGAAATTTTGTATGAGCTAGAACATAGACCGCTCCGTCCAAGATTTCACATTCCGGATGTATCGGTAATTCAGTGTCAAGATGATGATGATATTAGTGAAAAATATTACAAACTCATTTGCCATGTTTTTAGTCGTGTTTTTGAAAAATCTACCTTATAGCCAAGTCAATATGAGTGATTTAAATAATGAAACTCTCTTGTCTTTGTCTTCAGAAACTTCCATTGCTTTTCATATTCCGAAAATAATGTCAGTGAACAATATTAGAAATTTGTAGTTTATCTTTTCAGTTGTGTTTTGAGCAAAGCTATATACAACCGTTTTATTTTTGGATGAGCTGTTGTGAAATTGTGAATATATTGTTAACTCAATTAATCCACCCACAGACCCGTTTTTAGCATAACTGTTACTGTTTATAATCTTACGAAGATCCATTATATTAGTAAATCATGGTACAATCTTTTTAGGTGTCTGATTTAGAAAATACTGTACCCCTACTTTTGATTCAACTTTCGAAATTAACTTGTGGCTTTCATAAACGATAAAATTAATTGAAAATCTTCGAATTCGTGTATTGTCTGTTAAGAATTTTTATCTACTGTAATTTTGTAATGAGAAGACACCTGAAAATTCATGGACTTGTGATGTACAGGTAATTTTTTTAATATAATGATTGAAAGAAGAATGTTTGTAGTGACCTGATCAAGAAAGTCTGGATTTAGTTTTTTGTATTTCGTTTTATATTCAAAATTATGTGTTGGTTTTATTGAATAATAAAGTTTTAATAAAAATATATATATATATTTTTTCATGAAGTGCACTTTTTTTTTAAAGGGAGGAAGTGACATTGAAGAGTAGTTCTGTCAGGTGATGAATTTCCTTGTGACTAAATGTATTTTCTGGTTTTTGAAGATCTGTACTGGCTTCCCCTTTAATCTTCTATTTTGAAAAGTATTACAAATACCAAAGAAAAAATTACTAGTTCCGAAATTTTCTTGTATTTGTATTTGCAACAGAACTTCTGGTTTCTTTTCAAGAGGGATCGTATGATTTATTACTGTACTAGTAGATGAGTGACAGCAGAAATTGATCCTATCCTAGGAAATATTTCTTAATTGGTTAGGATTTTCATTCTTTCACTCCCGATCTTAATAAGCTCTTCCTTTGAAAGTGGAAAACCTCTTCTATTTTCGATAATTCGACGATATTTCGATAATAATTCGACGATTCGATATTTTCGATAATAATTCGACGTAAGTCGCTGTTTAAATTCTCTCAACCAATATGGAGTTACGTTTGACATTGAATCTACGATAGCCTTCAAAAATATAGGATTCAAATATTCTCACTAGAAATCATAGGTTTATCAGTTTTTCTTTCAATAAGCTAATAAGGTGAAGATGAAAAGTGCTTTTGGAATGTTTTATCTGTATATTCTAGGGCCTCGTTGAATCGAATTTAATGAGATCGATGCTTTGGTTGAACAAAAATTAGGTTAAACCGATATAAAGGTATTTTGATGTTCAGTATAGTACTGCATATTTGTATACGTATCCCAATCGGGAGGGAGGGGCCACAGTGGCTTAGTGGTAGAGCGTTCACCTCTGGTGCATGGGGTCCCTGGTTCGATCCAGCTCGCGCCGTGTGGATTTTGTGGTGGACAAACACCGCGGGCTTGGGTTTTCTTGGGGTTCTCCCGTTTCCTCCCACTTTCTTCATTCCACCATTTCATTCATTTCTCATCATCACCGTCACCTTTAGCCTAGCAGGCATAATCATGGGACATAAAACTTAAAGGGGCCTATGCAGAGTCGTCCTGACTCGTGATTAGTGCCATACTAAAGAGTTCGACTAACATATGCTTCTTGCAGTAGTCAAGCTTTTAATATTACGCTAATGATACGTCAAAACGACTCTGCATAAGGCGGAAAGATTTCATTTTATTTTCATTGGGAATGTGCCTCTTGACCTTTACAGTACAGTACGTGTGCAAAAAATAGACAGAGGGGGGGGGGGGAAGTACAGCCAACGCATCATAGCAATGAACTTGTTCTTTGATAAAACTGTCAGACCAAAACGAACACTGTACTCACTGTTCGTGTCTTTAAACAAAAGTAGTGCGCAACTAAAAGCTTCTTTTAGCAATTCAGTTAATCGGGATTCGGTTAAACGGGACTGCAGTGAGGATATATGTAATTCCTTGGACTGTAACTATTACCACTTTCGCTTTATAAACTTCAATATTAAAATCGGAAGTGAAGGACTTGCTTATGTAACTTCAATTTTAATAGAGGGATTAAACCTAATTTTGAGAGAGAAAATTTGTTTAAAAAAAAAAAAAAATGCTCTATGGGGATCAATACTGACACCAGAGTAAATTCTACAGCATCTGGTTTCAGTAGAGAGTTAAGGGCGGGGATCGTATGTTCTGGGATGCTGAATTTATACAGGGTTTATACGGGCCAGGGAAGTCGGGGGAAACTCAGGGAAAATAGTGCAGGCCAGGAAAGCTCAGGGAAAGGACCGGAAATCAGGGAAGTTTTATAAAATATATTTTTTTTAGCATTAATTGTACATCTATTTCAGCTTACCCAGCCATTATATGGGACGTTGCTCAGATTTTTATGGGAGGTAAGTGGAATGTACGTATGAGCAATTGATTATTATTTCTCTCTATAAAATATATGTTCTCATATATAAATATCCACCAGTATTTATTCCTTATTTAGTCAACATTATCCGACACCTGTCATGAAAGTCAGGGAATTTCCTGCTAAAGGTCGGGGAAATATATTTCTCCAGATCAGTAGGAACCCTGCTATATAAAGAAACATTTCTTGCCCTCATCGTTCGTCCTCTATAACGATTAATATTGATACCGGAAATGCTAAATTTCTACCATTTCCGGTTAGACTAGGGATTACAGCCTAGATTAAACCTATTTTGGATCCACTAAGTTCATATAAACAACCATTTCTTGCTATTTGTTACCACTTTTATATGAGGACCAGCCGGATGTTACAGTGGACTTCAACCATTTCCGGTCTTTATGTAAGGGTAGAAAAATGGGTGTAATTTTCAGATGCTGAATCCACATCAAATAACCATTTCTCGCTTTTTTTTTATCATTCATTTTTATTATTCTTCCTATCTTGAGTCGCAGGGAACTCAAAAACTTATTGGCATCAAAGTCTCATATCAGTGAGTTGACTGACATCTTTACAAATCGCAGAGAACGCAGGAGCAACTTTTCAAGCGATTTTTGAAAAATACAACAGTGTGGCAAAGGAACTTGATGTTCACTTAACAGTTTCAAGAACTTTGTCTTGATAAGTTCATCGTGCTAATCCTCTTCCGACTTTTACAAAATATCATTGCAGAGTATTTTTTGTCCTATACAGTGATTTTCTTTTACAGTCACTAAATAATAGATTTTCTGAGATAATACTCCAGGTTTCTCTCTGTATTACATCTATGCGAGATGAGAAATCTTTCTAAGCCTCAGTTCTTGCAGAAGATGGAAGAAGTAAGCCGAACGTACAAGATAGAAAATTTCATTTCTCTGGCAGAATGCTGGTTCGATTTATGGAGACATAAAAGTCTGAACACTGTCAATTTGGAAAAACTCATTCTTTTCCACTTGATTGACCAATCTACATTTTACCCTGCAATAAAGGAGACAGTACAAATTTCTATTACACTTCCTCTTACAGCTTGTATTGTTGAAGGAAGTTCCAGTACATTAAGACGTGTTAAAACTTTGTTAAGATCCACCATTTCTGAAGGAAGATTGACAGGATTATGCATGATGAGTCTGAGAAATTGTACAAAAGAACAAAACTGAATTTATATCTGATGTACAGTATGCGGCAAAACAAACAGTACAGAAATCACATCATTGACATTTATTTATTTATTTATTTATTGTACAGTCCGCAGCAAAAACCTGCAACATGAGCATGTAAGTTTATTGTGAAACGACGAAGTCTTTTGCTCTAAAATAAGTGTGAAGGGAAGGACGCCGAGGTTTCCCTGGCGTGATTCGTGCCACTTAGACGTTATGCTGATTTCCTGATCTGTTAGGCGTAGTTTCACAATAAACTTACATGCTCATGTTGCATGTTTTTTGGTGCGGACTGTACAACATAATGAAACATAGGAAATGTCAAATGGATGTCAACTAAATGTTACTCAACATATATTGTAAATTTAAGAAGAATCGTACCTGTACATCATGTGTTCAAAATGACCAATACGTCACACATTCTTCATAGCGGTTTGAGCACGCTAGTGAACACGGGTTGCTGGAACGACAAAACAAGTGACCGAGTCTTCTCTCTCAACTCTGTTATAGTGGCAAGGGGCTGGATATCTATTCCAAAAATTGCTTCCTTCAGCATATCCCATATGTAAACATCTGGAACCGTGAGGTCAGGGGAGTGGGAAGGATATGGAAAATCCGTTCCATGGGAAATCAGGTAATGTTCAGACTGTTGTGGGCAGTAGCTCAGTCTTGCTGCATCCATTATTGTAATCAGATTTTTTTGTGTGGTAAAAAACTGCGTAAATCATGCAAGAATGGGTCAATCAACTGTCGATTGGTGTAGCGATCAAGGTACACATGTTTTCCGTTACTAAACCATATGGTGATGATGAAGCCACCAGACCATAGCATATACCATAGCAGCATATGCCATATACCATAGCAGCAGAGCAATACAGTAGACATGCGCGCTCATCTCCTGCAGTGAGATGCTGCCCCATACCGTATGAGCGGAAATAGTGCTCGACAATAAACATACTTCTTCTCTATTGTAATATTATCTTCGTACCAACTGCACACTACGCTAAATCCACACACAACTAAACACACACGTGGCACTCACAGCTCATACCACATTGTACCTACGCGCATCCGTGCGCAAATTTCAGTACTGTTTGTTTTGCCGCATACTGTATTGGATGGCTATGGGAAAGAACCAAGATATATATATATATATATATAATATAATATAATATAATTTTTGTTCAAAAAGTAACACGTATAAAGCAGTGATTGGTTATTCGTGTGCTATATGAATTCTTTGTGTAGGTGGGGGTAATTCTTGTTAAGAGTAATTATATGAAGCAAATTTAGTGTTTTTAATTAACCACGTGAGTTTGAAAACAGTCAATGTCAAACAAACTTGTAGGATATGCAAAATTTCTGCATTAGTACTTCATTAGCTGTGATTCGTATAATAATGAATGATAGAGGATATAAATTTGAACTACAAGTCAAATTTAGTAAACAATCTAGTTAGGTGAATCGTGAAATAATGTGTGATATCAGGTACCAGAAACATGAGGACGTTGGTAGATAATGCTGAATGCTGTGCCTCCTGCTATTGGTAAGTAGTAAAATACAATTTTTTTCTTTCTTTTAAATATTCCGTTCAGTGTTGACAGAAGTTTATATTTATATTGTTCTTATATCAATAAAACGTATTTTCATTTGTCTCGAAATTTATATGCCATATTGACTTGTTAAATAAAAGGAGAGCGAAGGGATAAATAGGTATGTGTGCGCAATTTCGCCATGTTAAGCTTTGAATGACTGTTGCAAATTCCTGATAGGTATGGCGAGTACGTCTGTACTGGAAATGGATAGTATACGGCTTAAGTTATCTGCGGGACAAAAATAGCATCCGTACGTTAACAGTTTATTACTTCTAAAATACAAAACAAAAAGTATGCAACTGACGAAATTGCATACACTCTGTTCACAATTTTCCCACTCCTACTGTAAACATAGAGGACAAGTTAAACCGCTCGACAAAATAAATACTGGAGTACATATTTTCACAGATGAATATTGTGATAAACATAATACATAATCATTAGTAAATATTTATTTATTTAACTTCTGGGCCGTGGCTTCATTTAAATGCTGAGCTTTTCTTTTCGTCACTTCAGGGTGCAGTAACAAAAATCCACGAAGCCATGTTCGATGTGCTGCATCTTGTATATTGTTGTAAGGATATGGCACTTTGTTTTGTGTACGAAACTTTGACACATTTTTTCAACAGTCGAGGTGTGAGAGGAAACCCTACGTCTGCTAGCCGCACAATCTTCTGGAGTAAGACCTCTTCCTCTGCTACACTTAACACAAGTTTTCTATCACGGAGTGTATGTTGTGTCTTTCGTGCTTGTACCGAGGTACCTAATGTTCGACGTGTTATGTTGAATTGCTTATTTGTAGCGTTGACAGATAGCCGATGCTGGGTAACGCTGATCACGGCATTCTTTAAACCCATGGATGAACACTTGCAGTACTTCTTTTTATTCCGTCCGTCTGCAATTACCTGCAACTAAATCGAAGGAAAGAAGATATCACTGCCGTTGTTCCATTTATGTCATGCACATTAGCATAGGTTCCAACTTTTCCACCCTTTGTTCTGCTTGGCGAAATTGCAAGCACTTCCAAAGACTACATAAATGGGGTGACAATATGACTCCCAATGTATACACGACTCCAAAAGTGCATTACCGCCTGCAATTCTCCTTTTCCTGCAATAGCAGGCAACCCTAAAAGCTCGGCGGTTGGGTTGGTTGTAAATTCGAAAGGCGTTGGACTAAACCTCAATTTTGTCACAAATATATCAGTGTGGCAAACTGCAAATAAGAGAATAAAACAAATTGTTAAGAATGACGATTTTATTATTGTGACGGAGTTGGATGACATCAAAAGTTACAAAATGACTTACTTAAGCAGTTCAACCAAGATGAATAGTAAGAAACAGATATAAGAAGAAAGCATTTCTCTCTTTCCCCCCTCCTCACCCAAAAAAAGAAACTCATAAAAAGAAAGTTATATAATATAAAGGTTTCATATAAAATCCTAACAGCACAAAAACAAATAGATAACGTAACGAAAAAGAGACAAACACAGAAAAGGGGACACCAGTAGCGTAGTAGATTTGCGGCCCTCCCATGCAACATAAAGAAATGGGATCCTAGTTGTAAACCCCATTGTTATCGTTTCCTTTTAAAAATTTCTGACTCTGCCTAAGAGCATGAATGCATGTAGCGAGAGAGAAATAAAAAAAACTCTCTTATGGTAAATTCCAGTTCAAAGTTCGAAGCACTTGCTTTTGCACGTGATTTTTTGTTTCTTTTTTCAGGGAACAGGAAAGTTCTGGTGCCTAAGAAATTATATCATAAAATATTGTAAATTTGCAAGTGGATGTATTTACATTGCAATTTGTGGTAATAAAGATATTATGATTAGAAAACAATATTGTAAAAAGTAAGTTTAATTTCTTCATCCATCGCAAGTCTTAGGGGTCCCTTATACCTCACCGTCTCCCGAATATCGATATCTAAAATTTAGAATGATATATTCATGTCCATATATTCGCGATAGCGATGCATCGACATATCACAGGCCCAGGTCCGAGAAGTGATGCTTGAAATATACTAGAATCAACATTCAAATTCTAAATAAGTTCTCCATTTCCGTATTCAATGTTGAGGGGGAAGGCTGTGAACCCGAATAGAAATTTAAAAAAATGTTAAGATAAAAGTAGGTTTTCCGTCTCCCCTTGAATACAAAAATTAACAGAAAACTATTACTGTAATTAACCTTTATAGCTGTATGGATGGTTTTATCTCGCGTAATAAAATACTGAGATTGAACCACAGCAAAGGTATACATCACAACCCAAAAGCTTCGAACCGAATCTGATTTCTCACATCACTGCAATGCTCAGGGACCAAGACCCCTCCAATAATTAAAGAAAGTTAATGATGATAGAAGAATTGGTTGAATAAAATGTGGGAGGAAGCGGGAGTACCCTGAGAAAACCCACGGATACGATCTTGTGCATTACAAAGTTACTTGGAACATCAGACATAGCGCTCTACCACTGAGCCACCACGTCCAATGATTAAAGTAAGTCAATGATAATAGAAGAATTGGTGGAATGAAATGTGGGAGGAAGCGACAGTACCCTGACAAAGCACCCGGATACAATCTCGTAAACCACAAATTTACTTGGCGCACACGAGGAAGCGCTCTACCCTGAGCCACCGCGCCCAATTTTTGAAGCAAGTCAATTATAATAGAGGAATTGGTGGAATGAAAAGTGGGAAGAAACGGAAGTACCCTAAGTAAACCCACGGATAAGATCTTGTCCATCACAAAATTATTAAGCTCACCAGAGGAAGTGCTCTACCACTGAGCCACTGCGCCCAATAATTAGAGCAAGTGTGATAATAGAGGAATTGGTGGAATGAAATGTGGGAGGAAGCGGGACTGCCCAGAAAACCATGGGTACGTTATTGTCCACGAAAAACTTAATTGGCCCACAAGAGGAAGCGCTCTACCAGTGAGCCACCGCGCCCAATGATTAATGTAAGGCAGAGATAATAGAGGAATTGGTGGAATGAAATGTGGAAGGAAGCGAGAGTACCCTAACAAAACACCTGGATACAATCTTGTAAACCACAAACTTACTTGGGCCACCAGAGGAAGCGCTCTACCACTGAGCCACCGCTCCCAATGATTAAACCAATTCAATGATAACAGACGAGTTGCTGGAATGAAAAGTGGGAAGAAACGGGAGTACACTAAGTAAAACCACGGATACAATCTTGTCCACCACAAACTTACTTGCCCCACCAGAGAAAGCGCTCTATCACTGAGCCACCGCACTCAATGATTGAAGCAAGTCAATAACAATAGAAGAATTGGTGAGTGAAATGTGCGACGAAGCGGGAGTACCCTGTCAAAACCTACGGATAAGATCTTGTCCACCGCAAACGTACTTGGCCCACTAGACGAAACGCTCTACCACTGAGCCACCGCGCTTAATGATTAAGGTAGGTCAATAATAATAGAGGAATTTGTGGAATGAAAAGTCGGAACAATCGGGAGTACCCTGGCAAAACCCAGGGATACGGTCTTGTCCATTACAAACTTACTTGGCCCACCAGAGGAAGCGCTCTACCACTGAGCCACTGCGCCCAGTGATTGAAGCAAGTCAATGATAATAAAGGAATTGGTGGAGTGAAATGTGGGAGGAAGGGAAAGTGCCCTGAAAAAAACATGGATACGATCTTGTCCATTACAAACCTAATTTGCCCACAAGAGGAAACGCTCTATCAGTGAGCCACCGCGCCCAATGATTAATGTAAGTCAATGATAATAGAGGAAGTGGTGGAATGAAAAGTGGGAAGAACCGAAAGTACCCTCAGAAAACCCACGCATACGATCTTGTCCATCACAAACTTACTTAGCCCACCACTGGAAGCGCTCTACCACTGACCCACTGCACCCAATGATTGAAGCAAGTCAATAATAAAAGAGGAGTGAAAAGAGGAAAGAAGCGGGAGAACCCTGTCAAAACCCACGGATACTATATTTTCCACCACAAACATACTTGGCCCACCAGACGAAGCGCTCTACTACTGAGCCACCGCGCCCAATGAATACGGTAGATCAATAATAATAGGGGAATTGGTGGAATGAAAAGAGGGAATATTCGGAAGTTCCCTGATAAAAACCCACGGATACGATCTTGTCCATTCCAAAGTTACTTGGCACATCAGAGGAAGCGCAATACAACTGAGCCACCACGCACAATGATTAAACCAAATCAATGATAAAAGAGGAGTTGCTGGAATGAAAAGTCGGAAGAAGCAGAAGTCCCCTGAGAATGCTACACGGATACGATCCTGTCGACCACAAAACTTACTTGGCTGGAGATTGAAACAAATAGGACCCCACGCACGGGATGGAGCGCTCTACGAATGACACACCGCGCCCAATGATTACAGCAATTCAATGATAATAGAGGAATTGGTGGAATTAACTGTGAGAGGAAGAGGGAGTATCGTGACAAAACCCACGGATACGACCTCGTCCACCACAAACTTACTTGGCCCACCAGACGAAGCGCTTATCACTGAGCCACCGTGCCCAATGATTAGAGTAAGTCAGTTATAATATAGGGATTGATGGTATGAAATGTGAGAGGAAGCGGGAGTACTATGAGAAAACACACGGATACGATCCTGTCCACCACACAACTTACTTGGCTGGGGATCGAAACAATAAGGTACCACGCAAGAAACAAAGCGCTCTACCACTGAGACACTGCGCCCAATGATTAAGATAGATCAATAATAGAGGAATTGGCGGAATGAAAAGTGGGAAGAATCGGCAGTACCCTGAGAAAACCTACGGATACGATCTTGTCCATTACAAAGTTACTTGGCACATCAGACGAAGCGCTCTACCACCGAGCCACCGCGTCCAATAATTAAAGTAAGTTAATGATAATAGAAGAATTGGTGGAATGAAATGTGGGAGGAAGCGACAGTAACCTGACAAAGCACCAGGATACAATCTCGTAAACCACAAACTTACTTGGCGCACACGAGGTAGCGCTCTACACTGAGCCAACGCGCCCAATTTTTGAAGCAAGTCACTTATAATAGAGGAATTGGTGGAATGAAAAGTTCGAAGAAACGGGAGTACCCTAAGTAAACCCACGGATAAGATCTTGTCCATCACAAAATTAATAAGTTCAACAGAGGAAGTGCTCTACCACTGAGCCACTGCGCCCAATAATTGAAGCAAGTCAATGATAATATAGGAATTGGTGGAGTGAAATGTGGGAGGAAGCTGTAGTACCCTCACAAAACCCACGGATATGATCTTGTTCACCACAAACTTACTTGGGCCACCAGAGGAAGCGCTCTACCTCTGAGCCACTGCGGCCAATGATTGAAAGAAGTCAATGATAATAGAAGAATTCGTGGACTGAAATGTGGGAGGAAGCTCGAGGACCCCGTCAAAACCCACGTATATGATCGTGTTAACCACGATCTTACTTGGCCTACCATAGGAGACGCTCTACAACTGAGCCACCGCTTCCAATGATTAAACCAATTCAATGATAATAGACGAGTTGCTGGAATGAAAATGGGAAGAAACGGGAGTACACTAATAAAACCACGGATACAATCTTGTCCACCACAAACTTACTTACCCCACCAGAGGAAGCGCTCTATCACTGAGCCACCACACTCAATGATTGAAGTAAAGAACAATAGAAGAATTGGTGGAGTGAAATGTGCGAGGAAGCGGGAGTACCCTGTCAAAACCCACGGATACTATATTTTTTTACCACAAACGTACTTGGCCCACCAGACGAAGCGCTCTACTACTGAGCCACCGCGCCCAATGATTACGGTAGGTCAATAATAATAGGGGAATTGATGGAATGAAAAGAAGGAAGAATCGGGAGTTCCTTGACAAAACCCATGGATACGATCTTGTCCATTACAAAGTTATTTAGCACATCAGACGAAGCGCTCTACCACTGCTCCACCGCGTCCAATGATTATGTAAATCAATGATAATAGAGAAATTGGTGGAATGAAAAGTGGGAAGAAGCGGGAGTACCTTCAGAAACCCACGTAGACGATCTTGTCCATCACAAACTTACTTGGCCCACCGGAGAGAGCGCTCTACCACTGAGCCACTGTGTTCAATGATTGAAGTAAGTCAATGATAATAGAAGAATTGGTGGAATTAACTGTGAGAGGAAGAGGGAGTACTCTGACAAAACCCACGGATACGATCTTGTCCATTACAAAGTTACTTGGCATATCAGACGAAGCGCTCTACCACTGAGCCACCGCGTCCAATGATTAAAGTAAGTCAATAATAATAGAAGAATTGGTGGAATGGAATGTGGGACGAAGCGAGAGTACCCTGACAAAATCCACGGATACAATCTTGTAAACCACAATCTTGCTTGGCCCACCAGAGGAAGCGCTCTACCACTGAGCCAGCTCGCCCAATGATTATTGTAAATCTATGATAATAGAGGAATTGGTGGAATGAAAAGTGGGAAGAAGCGGGAGTACGTTTAGAAAACCCACGTAGACGATCTTGTCCACCACAAACTTACTTGGCCCACCAGAGGAAGCGCTCTACCACTGAACCATTGCGCCCTATGATTAAAGTAAGTCAATGATAATACAGATATTGGTGGAATGGAATGTGGGAGGAAGCGGGAGTACCCTGACAAAACCCACAGATGACAAAATCCACGGATACAATGTTGTAAACCACAATCTTGCTTGGCCCACCAGAGGAAGCGCTCTACCACTGAGCCACCCCGCCCAATGATTATTGTAAATCTATGATAATAGAGGAATTGGTGGAATGAAAAGTGGGAAGAAGCGGGAGTACGTTTAGAAAACCCACGTAGACGATCTTGTCCACCACAAACTTACTTGGCCCACCAGAGGAAGCGCTCTATCACTGAGCCACCACACTCAATGATTGAAGCAAGTAAAGAACACTAGAAGAATTGGTGGAGTGAAATGTGCGAGGAAGCGGGAGTACCCTGTCAAAACCCACGGATACTATATTTTTTTACCACAAACGTACTTGGCCCACCAGACGAAGCGCTCTACTACTGAGCCACCGCGCCCAATGATTACGGTAGGTCAATAATAATAGGGGAATTGATGGAATGAAAAGAGGGAAGAATCGGGAGTTCCTTGACAAAACCCACGGATACGATCTTGTCCATTACAAAGTTATTTGGCACATCAGACCAAGCGCTCTACCACTGAGCCACCGCGTCCAATGATTATGTAAATCAATGGTAATAGAGGAATTGGTGGAATGAAAAGTGGGAAGAAACGGGAGTACCTTCAGAAACCCACGTAGACGATCTTGTCCATCACAAACTTACTTCGCCCACCAGAGAGAGCGCTCTACCACTGAGCCACTGTGTTCAATGATTGAAGTAAGTCAATGATAATAGAGGAATTGGTGGAATTAACTGTGAGAGGAAGAGGGAGTACTCTGACAAAACCCACGGATACGACCTCGTCCACCACAAACTTACTTGGCCCACCAGACGAAGCGCTTTACCACTGAGCCACCGTGCCCAATGATTAGAGTAAGTCAGTGATAATATAGGGATTGATGGAATGAAATGTGAGGAAGCGGGAGTACTCTGAGAAAACACACGGATACGATCCTGTCCACCACACAACTTACTTGGCTGGGGATCGAAACAATAAGGAACCACGACGAAACGAAGCGCTCTACCACTGAGACACTGCGCCCAATGATTAAGATAGGTCAATAATAGGGGAATTGGCGGAATGAAAAGTGGGAAGAATCGGGAGTACCCTGACAAAACCCACGGATACGATCTCGTCCATTACAAAGTTACTTGGCACATCAGACGAAGCGCTCTACCACTGAGCCACCGCGTCCAATGATTAAAGTAAGTCAATGATAATAGAAGAATTGGTGGAATGGAATGTGAGACGAAGCGAGAGTACCCTGACAAAATCCACGGATACAGTCTTGTAAACCACAATCTTGCTTGGCCCACCAGAGGAAGCGCTCTACCACTGAGCCACCCCGCCCAATGATTATTGTAAATCTATGATAATAGAGGAATTGGTGAAATGAAAAGTGGGAAGAAGCGGGAGTACGTTTAGAAAACCCACGTAGACGATCTTGTCCACCACAAACTTACTTACCCCACCAGGGGAAGCGCTCTATCACTGATTCACCACACTCAATAATTGAAGCAAGTAAAGAACAATAGAAGAATTGGTGGAGTGAAATGTGCGAGGAAGCGGGAGTACCCTGTCAAAACCCACGGATACTATATTTTTTACCACAAACGTACTTGGCCCACCAGAGGAAGCGCTCTACTACTGAGCCACCGCGCCCAATGATTACGGTAGGTCAATAATAATAGGGGAATTGATGGAATGAAAAGAGGGAAGAATCGGGAGTTCCTTGACAAAACCCACGTAGACGATCTTGTCCATCACAAACTTACTTGGCCCACCGGAGAGAGCGCTCTACCACTGAGCCACTGTGTTCAATGATTGAAGTAAGTCAATGATAATAGAGGAATTGGTGGAATTAACTGTGAGAGGAAGAGGGAGTACTCTGACAAAACCCACGGATACGACCTCGTCCACCACAAACTTACTTGGCCCACCAGACGAAGCGCTTTACCACTGAGCCACCGTGCCCAATGATTAGAGTAAGTCAGTGATAATATAGGGATTGATGGAATGAAATGTGAGAGGAAGCGGGAGTACTCTGAGAAAACACACGGATACAATATTGTCCACCACACAACTTACTTGGCTGGGGATCGAAACAATAAGGAACCACGACGAAATGAAGCGCTCTACCACTGAGACACTGCGCCCAATGATTAAGATAGATCAATAATAGAGGAATTGGCGGAATGAAAAGTGGGAAGAATCGGGAGTACCCTGACAAAACCCACGGATACGATCTTGTCCATTACAAAGTTACTTGGCACATCAGACGAAGCGCTCTACCACTGAGCCACCGCGTCCAATGATTAAAGTAAGTCAATGATAATAGAAGAATTGGTGGAATGGAATGTGGGACGAAGCGGGAGTACCTTCACAAACCCACGTAGACGATCTTGTCCATCACAAACTTACTTGGCCCACCGGAGAGAGCGCTCTACCACTGAGCCACTGTGTTCAATGATTGAAGTAAGTCAATGATAATAGAGGAATTGGTGGAATTAACTGTGTGAGGAAGAGGGAGTACTCTGACAAAACCCACGGATACGACCTCGTCCACCACAAACTTGGCCCACCAGACGAAGCGCTTTACCACTGAGCCACCGTGCCCAATGATTAAAGTAAGTCAGTGATAATATAGGGATTGATGGAATGAAATGTGAGGAAGCGGGAGTACTCTGAGAAAACACACGGATACGATCCTGTCCACCACACAACTTACTTGGCTGGGGATCGAAACAATAAGGAACCACGCACGAAACGAAGCGCTCTACCTCTGAGACACTGCGCCCAATGATTAAGATAGGTCAATAATAGAAGAATTGGCGGAATGAAAAGTGGGAAGAATCGGGAGTACCCTGACAAAACCCACGGATACGATCTTGTCCATTACAAAGTTACTTGGCACATCAGACGAAGCGCTCTACCACTGAGACACCGCGTCCAATGATTAAAGTAAGTCAATGATAATAGAAAAATTGGTGGAATGGAATGTGGGACGAAGCGAGAGTACCCTGACAAAATCCACGGATACAATCTTGTAAACCACAATCTTGCTTGGCCCACCAGAGGAAGCGCTCTACCACTGAGCCACCCCGCCCAATGATTATTGTAAATCTATGATAATAGAGGAATTGGTGGAATGAAAAGTGGGAAGAAGCGGGAGTACGTTTAGAAAACCCACGTAGACGACCTTGTCCACCACAAACTTACTTGGCCCACCAGAGGAAGCGCTCTACCACTGAACCATTGCGCCCAATGATTAAAGTAAGTCAATGATAATACAGATATTGGTGGAATGAAATGTGGGAGGAAGCGGGAGTACCCTGACAAAACCCACAGATACAATCTTGTAAACCACAATCTTGCTTGGCCCACCAGAGGAAGCGCACTACAACTGAGCCACCACGCACAATGATTAAACCAAATCAATGATAATAGAGGAGTTGCTGGAATTAAAAATTGGGAAGAAGCAGAAGTACCCTGAGAATACACAAGGATACGATCCTGTCGACCACAAAACTTACTTGGCTGGGTATTGAAAGAAATAGGACCCCACGCACGAGACGGAGCGCTGTACGAATGACACACCGCGCCCAATGATTACAGCAATTGAATGATAATAGAGGAATTGGTGGAATTAACTGTGAGAGGAAGAGGGAGTACTCTGACAAAACCCACGGATACGACCTCGTCTACCACAAACTTACTTGGCCCACCAGACGAAGCGCTTTACCACTCAGCCACCGTGCCCAATGATTAGAGTAAGTCAGTGATAATATAGGGATTGATGGAATGAAATGTGAGGAAGCGGGAGTACTCTGAGAAAACACACGGATACGATCCTGTCCACCACACAACTTACTTGACTGGGGATCGAAACAATAAGGAACCACGACGAAACGAAGCGTTCTACCACTGAGACACTGCGCCCAATGATTAAGATAGGTCAATAATAGAGGAATTGGCGGAATGAAAAGTGGGAAGAATCGGGAGTACCATGACAAAACCCACGGATACGATCTTGTCCATTACAAAGTTACTTGGCACATCAGACGAAGCGCTCTACCACTGAGCCACCGCGTCCAATGATTAAAGTAAGTCAATAATAATAGAAGAATTGGTGGAATGGAATGTGGGACGAAGCGAGAGTACACTGACAAAATCCACGGATACAATGTTGTAAACCACAATCTTGCTTGGCCCACCAGAGGAAGCGCTCTACCACTGAGCCACCTCGCTCAATGATTATTGTAAATCTATGATAATAGAGGAATTGGTGGAATGAAAAGTGGGAAGAAGCGGGAGTACGTTTAGAAAACCCACGTAGACGATCTTGTCCACCACAAACTTACTTGGCCCACCAGAGGAAGCGCTCTACCACTGAACCATTGCGCCCAATGATTAAAGTAAGTCAATGATAATACAGATATTGGTGGAATGAAATGTGGGAGGAAGCGGGAGTACCCTGACAAAACCCACAGATACAATCTTGTAAACCACAATCTTGCTTGGCCCACCAGAGGAAGCGCACTACAACTGAGCCACCACGCACAATGATTAAACCAAATCAATGATAATAGAGGAGTTGCTGGAATTAAAAATTGGGAAGAAGCAGAAGTACCCTGAGAATACACACGGATACGATCCTGTCGACCACAAAACTTACTTGGCTGGGTATTGAAAGAAATAGGACCCCACGTACGAGACGGAGCGCTCTACGAATGACACACCGCGCCCAATGATTACAGCAATTCAATGATAATAGAGGAATTGGTGGAATTAACTGTGAGAGGAAGAGGGAGTATCGTGACAAAACCCACGGATACGACCTCGTCCACCACAAACTTACTTGGCCCACCAGACGAAGCGCTCTACCACTGAACCATTGCGCCCAATGATTAAAGTAAGTCAATGATAATACAGGTATTGGTGGAATGAAATGTGGGAGGAAGCGGGAGTACCGTACTCACGGGCAAAAGTAAGTGCTTCGAACTTTGAACTAGAATTTACCATAAGAAAGTTTTTTATTTCTCTCTCTTGGAGATTTCCACCCCTTTTGGCCTTTGGGACCGCTCATTGACAAAACGTAAAAAACATGATCATATATGCATTCATGCTCTTAGGCAGAGTCAGAGATTTTGAAAAGGAAACGACTTTTAATAATAATAATAATAATAATAATAATAATTATTATTATTATTATTATAACAATGGGGTTTACAACTAGGGTCCCATTTCTTTATCTTGCATGGGAGGGCCGCAAGTCTGCTTCGCCACTGGTGTCCCCTGTTCTGTGTTTATCTCTTTTTCGTTTCGTTTAGCTATTTGTTTTGTGCTGTTAGGATTTTATATGAAACCTTTATATTATATAACTGTCTTTTTATGAGTTTCTTGTTTTTGGGTTAGGAGGGGGGAAAGAGAGAAATGCTTTCTTCTTATATCTGTTTCTTACCATTCATCTTGTTTGAACTGCTTATGTAAGTCATTTTGTAACTTTTGATGTCATCCAACTCCGTCAGAATAATAAAATTGTCATTCTTAACAATTTGTTTTATTCTCTTATTTGCAGTTTGCCACACTGATATATTTGTGACAAAATTGAGGTTTAGTCCAACGTCTTTCGAATTTACAACCAACCCTACCGCCGAGCTTTTAGGGTTGCCTGCTATTGCAGGAAAAGGAGAATTGCAGGTGGTAATGCACTTTTGGAGTCGTGTATACAACACAGCGTTACACACATCATTGTGGGACATAAAGAATTCGTCTTCACAATGCAACACTTACCACAAAGCTTCGAACCTTCCTTCCATCTGGAACAATGCACCGCACTTCGTTGGTCTCGATCTTATAACAGCACGTCTATTATATACACTGACTGCCTGTCTTTCGCGCCTAGCTTCTACCCATCGAAATGGAACAAAACACGTTCACCATGGGCGATCTACCTATACACTAGAAACATCTACCGACTTACCCTAACATGTTTGGAAATACAGGTACCTGGCTGAATTGCAAACATGGCGGAATTGCGCACACCTACCTTATATTTTAAAAGAGAACGCCGAAAACTTGTATTACAAAGGTTTTGAAGTATTCTCTACAATTTATTTTGGAGTATATAAAGATTCATTTTATATAATCAATTTTGTCATAGAATTTCATTTCGTATTTGTTGGCTTTCGTAGAGTTTTGCAATAATAATAGTACTATAAAAATAAATATTTTCATGTTTTGTAGAAAAGAAAACGCTACTAAAACGAAGGTGTGACTTGATTCCCGAAAATTAGTTGAGCACATTAAATTGTTAAATATCGTTTTCAGTACTCCAGAGCACAAATACTTCAGTTTTGTCTTTTTCGTAATAATAATAATAATAATAATAATAATAATAATAATAATAATAATAATAATAAACATCTCCTAGAATGCATACAACATATTAATAATCATTATAGGCCTTGGAGTTTGTTTAGTCTGAATTCCAACAAGTCAAAAATTATGTAAAAGCAGGTTAATTCTCTTGAATCCCCCTGCGAAATTTCGCGCGGAAGCCTCTAGTCCCGCATAATCTCCTGCATATGTGGTTTTAGCTCCTAAAACGTTGCTAACTAACAAGCAAGGGTTTTCAAGTGTCATACTCAAATTTGCTTGAAACTCCTGGAGTAAATAAAAAAATCAAAAGTAGGACATACGTGTTTTTTATATCAGCCAACGTGGGGGATGAAGTGGTAAACACCCCCTAAAGTGCGAACATAAGGCAATATGACACATTTTAGCAAGATTATAACTAGCAACGCACAATCAGAATTTGCTTGAAGCTCCTGCAGTGAATAAAGTTATCAAAAGTAGGACATACATGTGATTTTGTGATTTCGTGAAACATTATCGCTTACAATTTTGCATATAAATTAAAATTTACAAGTGTCACACTCCGATTTTCTTGAAACTCCTGGAGTGAATAAAGGAATCAAAAGTAAGACATACGTATTTTTTTATATCAGCCAACGTGGGGGATGAAGGGAGTAAACACTCTCCTAAACTGTGAACATACACAACACTACACCTGTTAAGAAGACCACAACAAGTTAAGCCGTTAGAGATACGGATTGGCGAGGGTTGGAAAACAGCTATCCTATAAGTTTGGTTACTTTACGTGAAACAATATTGAGCGCCCGCTTAAATGCTCGCAACCATGTTTTTCAGGCCGTAAATGAAGCGAGGTTATGCTCCTGACTTGCTTGAAGAGCTCTTCGCCGCTGCAGATCTACGTCATGCAGCGGTAAATGTGCACCGACGGCGGTTTGAAAGTTCTAAAGCATGGCGAGCGTCACCTCACGCAATTGTCTTTGCGTGTTCCACCTGAAGAGAGTTGCTCTTCCCAACGGACGACTATTTTCGGGACGTTACTTTCTTGTACTGTCGCATAACGGATGTTAAGACAATCTCTTGTTTTTCACTCTTCCATAGTTTTAGGGTGAGCAGACATACTCGCAGTACAGTACAGATGGTTTTCGCAGTACAGTACAGATGGTTTTCGCAGTACAGTACTGTTTTTCAAGGTACTGTCATGCACGTTGCAGAGACGCCTAAAAATCGAGAAATGTCCTTTTTAAAAAAATGTCCTGAGTTAACTTATTGCAATGTTTTAATGTTTCATTATTTACATTTTGAATCAAATGCACTCTTTTCCTGAATAATGAACTGCTTGTTGTTGTTGTTGTTTTTTACACTCTTCAAAAGATTAGGGAGGGAGAACAATCAATAAACCATACTTAGTTTTGCAATACTTTGTTTTTACTAAGAAGGGCTGGTTGAAATATCGGTAATGTAGAAAAGGTTTCTTTTTCAATTTACAACAGTGATGCTAATCAAGTTACAAGTTACATCTGGGTTCCCTAGATGCTAAAAGTTCCGTCATGCTGGTCTAAATTTTCTCTCATTCCTTAAAATAATACCACGTTCCAAAAATCGATAAAAATTAAAGTTTTTAGCCCAACACAAAGTTTCACTGTACGTTCATAAAAATTAAACCACTTTGTCATTCATCAAAGCATTTGGAATTATGTTGAATTCCTTCAATACTTTTGTTCAGTACTTTTCTTATTAACAAAAATGAATGATTAACTTAAAGTTAACGTTAAATGAAATAAGGACATGCATATTGCTGACGCAGTAAACTATCATATACTATTTTATTTGTGTCCTACTTTTCGCTTCTCAGAATCTGGTCACCCTAATAATTCAACTGCCTTCCTCTTGTATTCCAAGTCCACAGACTCTCAACTCGTAACACTGCAGGTCTCCGATAGTCTTCACACACATTCCTCGCGAGTTTCATCCACTTCTCTAGAGTCGGTGATATCATTTGGTTCAATGACATCCTCGTCCAAATCAAAGTGTTTACCCCCCTCAGCCCCCACGTTGTCCGATATATATATATATATATATATATATATATATATATATATATATATATATATATATATATATATATATATATAAAACACGTATGTCCTACTTTTGATTCCTTTGTTCACTCCAGGAGTTTCAAGCAAATTCTCATTGTGCGTTGCTAGTTATGGCCTTGCTAAAATGTTTCATATTGCCCTTTGTTCGCACGTTAGGAGGGTGTTTACCCCCTTCATCCCCCACGTTGGCTGATATAAAAAAATACGTATGTCCTACTTTTGATTCCTTTATTCACTCCAGGAGTTTCAAGCAAATCGGAGTGTGACACTTGTAAATTTTAATTTATATGCAAAATTGTAAGCGATAATGTTTCACGAAATCACTACATTTCCAGAACAGGTACTGCTAACACTGCTAAACTTTTAACTAAAACACTTTCCGCCTTATGCAGAGTCGTTTTGATTTTGTCTCTGGACAACATTTTATGGAAGAAAATCTCTTCAGCTGCTTACAGAGAATCTTTTCAGCTAAGTGTTCCTGGTGAATCAGGAGCGTCATCATAAATTTTGAAACGAGGTATGGTATTGAATGTTTTCTCCTGATAACTACTGACTTATTACTTCTGCTCTAAAGTTGTTTTTTTTTTTTTTTTTTTTTTTTAGAAACCTCTGTATAATTCGATTTGAAGTCACTTGCTTTTATTTTTTAAAATATGTATCTCTAACCAACCTGGAAAAGTTTATATTTGTTTTGGTGCTAGTGATGACAGGATATATTACAAAACCATCTCGAATACTCCTTTGATTTTTTCCAGTATGTTAGACCTTTGATTTCAGAAGGTTTATATCTCCATTACTACACAAAAGAATAGTAGGTTCCGAGGGGGCGCAGAGTATTTTCGAGTATAATACTTGGGAATATTAGCTAGTTTGTACTCACAATAGACTTAGAGCAGAATATTGGTCTAATATATTTAAAAAAAAACTTTTATCATCTTGTCTCCTTGAAATGACACAAACAGAGTTATATCTTTGCTTCGGGGAGGGGTAATCGCCCTCCTTCTGTATTTGCCGCTGATACTGTATACAAACATAATTCTATTCCCTAAAAATTCGTTTTCTGAAAAAAAAGAGAGGATGGTCGTAGAGAGAGACTAATTGGCAAGCACGTACGCCTTTGTTTCACGTGGTTCAAGGTTAGATTCTCGGCGGGAAAGCATTAAAAAGTTTGGATGCAATACGGTGGTTCAGATTGCATCTACTGTAGGCCCATGTTTCACATGATCTTGGTGTTGAAAAGGAATGGTAAACTTCAATAAACAACCAAAGTAACACATATGTGGGAGGTAACGGTCTCCTAGATGCTGTCAATTTTAGGGGCAGCCTCAAGTTACGAAATTTGACTCTCATAGGGCTTGTCTGTCAGAGGGGAGTCGGTCTCGCTCTTATTGATTACATAAACACTGTATCTAAATGAATGAAGTGGGATTTCTAGTTTCACTTCCAACGGTTATGCCCGGTATGCCAACGGAGATGAATGATTAACAAAGGGAATGATTACGAAAGATTTGATGGAATGAGAATGTGGAAGGTAACGGGCAATGTTGTCCAATTCAAACTCATATGGCCACAAATTGAACCACGGACCTCTCTCGTATAAGAGATGAGCGCTCCGCCAATGCGCCACCGTAGCTCCAAACACTAAAATATTGTTTAGAAATATAGGTAGGTCTACACTTTCTTATAAATAGAAGTGCTTCAGTCATATGCAATGGAAAACATATTTTAATTTATTTATTTAATTAATTCATATTTTATGAGTTTGATACTCTCAATGTCATAAAACGTTCATAACATCAAATATAAAACTACTTTTTAGACCTAGGAAGCTTTGGAAAATGTTAAATTTTGTCTCACAAGGGAACATCTTATATTGATAGTAGCACTACCCAATCCAACCATGTGCAATCGATAGAGGAGTGGAGAAAAGTGAGAAATCCAAAGTTTTACGGGCCGACACCCAAAAACACAGGAGTTACAGAAGAAAGAAGGATCTAGAATCATGTGAAGATAGCAATGCAAAAGATATACTGACACAGAAAGAACTTGAAAATGATTAAAGTAATCAAAATGGCATTTGCGCAACAGTATAGTAAGCAAACATTGTACCCACAGACATGCTCAGTAGCATCATATGTAATGTAGTGTTACCAACTGAGCACAAAATGAAGTTTTGTTAAATGGCACGGAACACAAGTTATAAGTTCTAGCAAATCTAATTAAGAGTAGAGGCATACCTGTAAAGTCTTGATGTTGGATGTTGCCAACGATTGAGGATAGCCCTATATAAATTTCTATATGAATCTCGGATGTAGAAGAGTACATACAGTAACGATTCGAACTAGTTAAAACGAAAACACTGTGCTTCGGCCGTTATTTTTGTACTTCAGTGACTATAGTCTTCTTAGTAGTCTCATATTTTGGTTTCAACTAGCTCGAATCGTGTACTGTATGCATTCTTCTACATCCGAGATTCATATAGGCCTATCCTTAAATGTTGGCAACACTGTACATCACGACTTCACATATATGGTTCTACTCATAATTAGATTTTCTAGATGTTATACTTTGTGTTCCATGCCATTTAACAAAACTTCACTTTGTGATCAGTTGGCAACACTGCATTATGTATGATGTTATTGAGTGTGTCTGTGGGTACAAAGTTAGTTTACTATACTGTTGTGTAAATGTCATTTTGATTATTTTAATAATTTTGAAGTTCTTTCTGTGTCAGTGTATCTTTTGCATTGCTATCTTCACGATTTTAGATCGTTCTTTCCTCTGTATCTCCTCTGTGTTTCTGGGTATTGGCCCGTAAAACTTTGGATTTCTCACTTTTCTTCACTCCTCTATCGATTGCACATGGTTGGATTGGGTAGTGCTACTATAGCACGGCCAACAAGAGATGGTATCTGACGTTTCTTACCACATGCGGTGGGAAATTGCAGCCCCTACTTTGATACCAGTGTTACCAACCACGATCACTCTGTCTTATACCATTAATTAAATTGCCACTACAGTTGCACCGAAAAAAACCTTGACACGCGAGTAGTGGTAATGTCACTGCGAGCTGTCAGAGACGTTCTCTTACTGGACGCACTATATCAATATAAGATGTTCCCTTGTCAGCGTTTTACCAACTTTTCTGCTATGGACTACTTACGTCATCTGCAAAGAATACACCATAAAGGTCGACATTAATGAAACAGTGTTTATTTCTTTTCTTTAATAACGAAGAATCTTTACACATATAAACCTATATTTGTTGATACATACAATGCTGGAGAAAATGTACAATGAAACACACACAAGATCTAAACTGGATTCTGTCTCTAACAGTAAGTGTCGTTACTGACGTTGTGTTGTTTGATGTCACTTCTTTCTTCCCGTTTCCATTAGCTGCATTAGAAGTCCCAGATAATTTGTGAATCCCATGCGGCAATCTTCTGGATTGAGACATTCCTTTGGAAGCGCAGGAGGAATATGGCTCATACGTTGGGCACGTGCTTCAAGAACGTCTGCAACAAAGACAACACTTGCTTTCAGTTTTTCACATTTACAATTAAGTTTTGTGATTCAATTTACTGTCAAGAATACACGTATTTCAAATTTTGCGTTAAACTGTAATTCCATGTCTCAAATTATTTCCGAACTGAAAAGGGACATTAAGGTAAACGTAAGGTTGCAGCACTAAACTTTCTTGATGCAATACCTTAAACTAAAACATGTTAAGCTCCAGTTATCAACGAAATATATATTCTTATGAAATTCGAACAAAATTATATGGCGTTTTCGGAAAACTTCATCCGAAGAAACTCATACCAAGAGTAAATTATTCGTTGTGGATATTTTCGTATAAAGTAATTTAAGCAACATTATAGAGCTACCGTATTGGTGAAATATATATTTGTAAAATATTAGGAAAATCGCCTGAGTCGGTTTCGAGGAAATTGTCTGGAGAAAAAAATGCCCACAAGAATAAAGTATATCCCGTATACGTTTTCAGAAGAAATGATTTTTGCCGTATTATTAAGTTGTAAATGAAATGTTTATTTGTGAAACATGAGGGAAATCGCCTTTTTTTTTTAGAAAATTTTCCGAAAAAAAAAAACAGAATAATAAACTACCCCTCGTAGATTTTTCGCAGAGAAACGACATAAACCACAATACAGGGTTGTTAATAAAATATTGTTATATAAAATATAAACAAAATCGCTGGAGCCATTTTCGAGAAAACTGTGCTTTTTAATGTTCACCCTTCTGTAAACTACTGTTAATTTTGAAGGTAGGAAGAAAAATTCGAACTTTCTCCTCATAAGATTTAAAGAAAAACTAAATTTAAATTTTGGTGCAGATATGTTGAACGGTATGATCTCTAGACGAGTGAATATATTTACGTCAGGACGAGTAGGTGGACAGATATTCAAAAATAACTTTTTCGGCTTCTAGAGGGCACGAAACGTGTAAATCCGCTAAAATTTTGAATTGGACTTTTTTCACGATCATAACTTTCTTCTCTCCTATCGTCGTTCGAAAGTAAAAATAGATTTCGAATCATGTATAGTGTTATTAATCAGCTCGATGTGAAACGTGGATCTACGGTTTAACACGTAACCTGAACCACACATGATTTTACAAGGATCCAAATCAGAAGTACATGTGCTAATGACATTCTATACTGAAACTTCGGGTGTTAAGAAAGAGTGGGACTTGATTACAGACTATGAAAGCATTGGTGTGCAAACTTTTTAAAGGGAGAACCAAAGAATAAAGGAAATATTTTAGGCGAGCAAATATAATATATTTAAAAAAAACAGCTATTACCTTCATTCGTCAGACTAGGAATAATAGCGCGGACCACATAGAACTTTATGAGGATCGTGAGCTATAGTTTGCCCATCACTGTAGACAGTGGCGGATCCAGGATATGATCAAGGGAGGGGCTAAACTATAGTTTGCCATTTTATCAAGTGCAAAGCAGGATTGAAGTCCATTTTATCTAGTGTATACCTGAGCGTCAAGGGGAGGCTATATCCCCCCCCATTGGATCCGCCAATAACTGTAGAAATACGTAAGTTTTATTAGTGGAAAAAATAATGGAAATATTTTCTGGTATGACAAAATAACACCTCGGGTATCACGAAAACTCATAGGTGTATGGAAGGAGTATCCCATTGCTTGTACAGTCAGCGACAAAAGTTCTTTCCGTTTGATAAAATTATTTTGGGGATAACGGTGGTATGGCTGCAACGTACAGAAAATTTCATCAAACGGAAATAGCTTTTGTCGGTGACTGTACAGTACTTTTATACTTTAAAAACCACACCTTTGATGCTCTTATGTGATTATACAAAGTAAACGATTTATCTTTTGAATAAGTGATGGGCAATTTTCTTACGAGGGGGCCCAAGGAAATAACTTGAGGTGTACAAACATAATTAATTAAATAGCAATGGTACAATTAACAAAATTCTTGTAACACAAAAAACTCTATTAATAATTGAAAGATTATCAAGGAGAATGTCACAAATTAGTTTATGAATGCATAACAGTTTCTCATCACTTGTTTCAAAGTGGGACGCACTAGTTCTCAGACGTGAAGTTGAATTCGTTAGGTTAGGAATCATGTGGCGGGCCGTAGTTTGGCCATCACTATTTGAAACTAATGGGTAAAAAATGCTTTAATTTTCAATCATTCACACGTCGACAGGGAGAAATTGTTTAACATATTCTCGAATACCAGTAGATTAACAATGTTGCTAACCGAACATAAAGTTGTATCTTTTCTTCATTGCGACTTTGTCCTGTTATTAACACATTTCAAATCTGCATGTTAAACGAAAGCTTGTATACCATATTTGTTATTCAGTGTTACAAACTGAGAACGTTAGAGTATCACAAACATCTTTTCACCTACAAATTTCAGAGGTCTCTACAACAATAATAACAGAAATGAGACAAGCATGTCAACGCAAATCCAAAGTAACGTAATGCCTAATACTATAGTCAATATTCTATATACGTACGATGAATTTTGAATAAGTAGCAACAAAATTACAAGAAATGGAAAATTACACATTTTTGAAAAGGCTTTATTTCAAAAAGTGCTTTAGATAAGTATCACATCCAAGCAAGTAGATGATTTTGAATAGATCTAAAAAAATCTTACTGCCTTCACAGCACTAGCGTCGTTAGTTTTTTTTAATCTGAGGAGGGGTCAGATGAATCAAAATCAAAATCCTCTTTCCGACAAAAGTTATACATACAAAGTAGTATAGTTTCTTTAAATATATTTGACTAAAATCTGGGGGGACGCGTCCCCCCGCTAGCGACGCCCATGTTCACAGCAATTTGGTATCCCAAACTATTCCGAAGATATGGAAAACATGGGTAGGGATTGCTACACTGCTTAAAATAATTAATTTATGGGAATTCTTAACATGATTATTGCTTCCCTCCGCTTCTATGACATAACAGAAGATCAATTCACCTAAGATGGCCAAAGTTTGTGCGCTCACCTGCTCACGACAATCCTTTCCTCCACCAACGGTTGTGCTCCATGTAGTGGCCACAAGCCTGGACTATCGCTCTACAACGCAATTTCCACTGAAGCAGTGCGCGTCGAAGGTGAGCGAGGGGAATTGTAGACCACACCGCTTGACAAGCTTTCCAGAGCCCCGCTATTGTGGTGGCGTGAGACCTTGTTTCAAAGGGCCAAAGGCGCAGAAATCCATCGGCGACGCATCTGGTGTCTTTACAGGTATGGACGAGAAGGATATAACAGACGCACCAGTCTCCATGACCATACGCCGATAATACGCGACAGAATTGCGAGCAGTGTGACTGGATGCTTTGTCCATGTGGATCCACACATTCCGGATGTCCCCTGCCATACAACTGTGGGATGTGCGTTGTGTATAAGGGTTCTATGATGATCGTTTGAAAGTAGGCTGCATTCACCTTGGCCTTCGAATCCACACGATGCATTGGGAACTTCCTCCATGTGCGCAGAAACCTGCTACCACCATGAAGCCTTTCGAAAACTTCTTGCAACATTCATGGACGAACTCGCCGCGGCACTTCGCATCATGTGATGAATAAAACATGGCCCTGGGCTTATTGGTGTCATTAAGATAGATCCAGGCTTTATCCAGAGTGACAACCCACTGCCATTTGTCACCTGAGAGGTACTGTTCATACAACTTTCTTGCGTTCGTGAATCTCTCTTGAATGTGCCTTGGTGATAACTTATGCCCCATCGCCTTATGACGTTTTTTCAGTCCCAAACTGTCCCTTAGAATACGGCACACTGTGCTTTGTGATATCCTGCATGAGGTGGCAAGGCTGCTTTGGGTGGGTGAGTTCTATTCACAACTGATGCCCTGATGCTTCTCACTCGTGGTGTCCTGGCTGGACATACCCGTTTCCTTTTCACTCTCACGACTTGATCTTGGTATTTAGGGCCGGTGCTTTTACAGCGCTGGCTTACCCTTGCTACTGTACTATACGCCTGCTGATATCGTTGCACCTTGCCGCACACATTTTCACAATCACTGATGCACTGAATTGTGCATCGGAAAGTGCACATATGTACCGTTCGCAATAAGGTGTCACTTTAACAGACATAATAGCTGTTTACCACAACTTCCACACAGCGTTGTACGTGACTCACTACTGGATTCACGGCTACTGACTTCTGGTTCCTTCTCCTATGCTGTGCTCGTCATCAGCTCTTTAAAATTGGCCACCTTAGGTGAATTGACCTTTTGTACAGCAATAGCTTGTAGTTGTTGTAATAAGTTCTTACAATTACATAATTTTAAGCAGTGTTCCAAGCTTTAGCAGTGTACATGATGTCTACGGAACGGTTTGAGATCTTCATATTTAGGGCTTTTGAAAACCATTTTTGTGATTTGATATGATACTTATTATACAAGACAGTAGATTTTCGTTCATATACAGTAGATTTTCGCTTGTATGGCTTAGTTCCGAAAAAGAAAAGGTTTCTTGAACGTTCTACTTGTAACGTATTCATAAGAACGAGACGTTGCCAAGGAAAAGCAGTTATCTATCAAGGACTTTTCCAAAAACTAAAAGGTATCTGCAGTATTCAGAGAGACTTTGTTAATCAAGCGGCACTCATGCGATTAGTTAGTGTCGTATTGGCTCTGTACTAAGAAGGAGGTACTTTTTGGTATTCCGATTCTGTTTGGAGTTCAGCTAATAACTTGATTTGAGTATGATTAACTAATATAACCTCAATACATCGGGTAAGGAAAATAAATGTGGCAACTATGGAAATTTAGATGTACGTATGTGTAGTCTGTAAAAATGAAAATATGTGAAATACGAAATTCTGAAATGTTCTCTTAGTGGTTCGACCTCACAACAACTTATAAATAGTTGCGAAATTGAATTATAATTAACGTATTCATCTCTGACAGATAACTATTCTATCAGGCCTTGTTTCCATTTTGTACTAATACACAATAACACACTGAGCAAGGCTATGTGATAATATATATATATAAAACACTAGCACGTAACAGTTTCGACACAATAACTGTGTCTTCATCAGACTTCCACTCCTTCTGACTGCTTGGGAGTTGGTCATCACTTATATACTCTCCGCAGATCAACTTTTAATTAGGCTCCGCCCCTTCATTAAAAAGTAACACTTGTGTGGCTTTCACTTTCACTTTTTAGCAGCACACGTGTCCAATTAAAAGTTTACTTTTTTTACTGGATACATTCTGTCCTCTAATTATCCTTATTTTCCTTATTAATTAAAAAAATTAAAAAATATTATCACATAGCCTTGCTCAGTGTGTTATTGTGCATTAGTACTCTGACAGATGTGTTTATGGCAGGAATAAGTAGAAGCCAATTAATATTAGTGACAATAGAAGGATTATGTTCTAATTATAACTAACTAACTAACTAACTCTATGGCCTATGGAACCCGGAGGTTCAATGCCGCGTTCACAAAAGCTCTCCACTGACTTCTATCCTTAGCTAACTGCATCCAGTTTCTACTTTGTATTCCAATCTCTGCGAGATCCATCTTAATATTGTCCTCCCATCTGCGCCTAGGTCTTCCTAATGGTCGTTTTCCGATTGGTCTTCCAATCAAAACTTTGAAAGCGTCTCTACTTTCTTCCATTCTAGCTACATGACCCGCCCATCTAAGCCTCCTAGACTTGACGATCCTAACAATGTTGGGTAAACCATATTAATTATGTAGTTCCTCGTTATGAAGTTTCCGCCATTCCCCATTCCCGTTCCTCTTGGGTCCGAATATTCGTCTCAGGATCTTGTTCTCAAATACTTTCAGTCTATGTTCTTCCCTCAGAGTAAGTGACCATGTTTCGCAGCCATACAGAACAACAGGCATGATTATCGTTTTGTATATTTTAAGTTTCAAATTCCTCGACAGAATTCGCGACGACAAGAGATTTTGAACCGAATAGTAACACGAATTCCCTGCTTTTAGTCGACATTTAATTTCTCCGTGAATATGATTTTCCTCTGTTAATATTGATCCTAGATATTTGAAAGTATCCACTTTATCAAAAGTATTATTTAGTATTTTAACGCATCCATAATTTGCTGTATTCCGGTCCCGACGCACTTCCATGTATTTAGTTTTCTCTGCACTTTCTCTGTATGTTCTAATTATAAGGGAAGATAATTTACCGATCAGTTGTAGTCTATGTATCCTCAGAAAACTGAAAATTTTCTACTCATCTCTCACTGTTAACTTTAAGAAACAGTTCTGCTGTTGTGGAGGATTCGGCTTAATTCATAGTTAATTAACTCACCCGATGAGGTGAAAGAAAAGAAGGAAACACAGATAATTAATTGGCTTTTTATTCTCATAATATATGTTTGTTGTTTGTAAACCAGGATACCCTTTGTTCTAAGTTAATTAGTCACAAATGATTAACTTAATCAACTACTATGTGCTAATCAGAGATTCAGAATACACTTCTGATAACCATGCGTTAGTGAAGCCATTAGTACGGCGCTAATGATTCCCATAACGGTTCTGCATCAGGCCCTATAAGTTTTGACTTTTGGGTCTATCTTTTCAGATTTATGTAATCATTTATCAATGAATAGAAAACAAGTTTAAATTATTTATTTTAGAATTAGGCCTGAGTCTCACGTTAATGTTTTGTTTATTTTAGAATTGTATGTATGACAGTGCACATAATTTTATGCTTCCTGTAGTTATTTTTAAAATGTGTTATTCTTGGCCTCCTTTCTTTTCAAATTAATCTTTAAAACGTACATAACTAGGTATGCATTAATTGCAAATTTGGAGCGATCTTTATTAATTGTTCATAGAATTTTTTGTGCATCAATATCTTCGTGAACAAACAGGGCATGCAAATAGTTGAAAAAAATCTTTTAAATTTCACGTCCCACGGTTATGCCGGCTAGGCTAAAGGTGACGGTGATGATGAGAGATGAGTGAAATGGTGGAATGAAGAAAGTGGGAGGAAACGGGATAACCCCGAGAAAACTCACGAGCACGGTCTTTGTCCACCACAAAGTCCACACGGCGCGAGCTGGGATCGAACCAGGAACACCAAGCACCAGAGGTGAACGTTCTATCACTGAGCCACCGCGTGCAAATAATTGAATTTGGCGTATCAGCGGAAAGTACAATGGCTTTGAAAATTTGTGTCCGCAGAACAAAACGAAAAGGGCCCTATTTCTAATGCCGAAAATTCTATTTTCCATTGTTTACAATGACTATTCGAAGGCCAAATGCTTTTCCAAGGTTAAGACTATGGGTATCCCATTTTTCGGTGATTATTCCTCAATGGTATATCCGATCTGGACATGCAACCCTTTACGACACTCAGCGCACCCTCTCAAATCACCATGTTAAATTTGATTAAGAACCGCTTAGGCATAATTTGAGTGCAATTTGTCTTAAAATCTTCATATATATATATATATATATATATATATATATATATATATATATACCTTCTGCATCTGAATGGGCTCCCCGAATTTACAGAGAAATCTGCGCCCTTGGGTGTACCTCGACAAGCGAACGCTTAAGTCGTGTAAACAGAAGCTTCGCTCCAACAAACATTTCTGAAGCACTCACCTGTACTAAGAGGTCTGATAATATGAATAAGAGCGGGTTTTGGAACTTAAAAAAAAAAAAAATGTTTTTAATTATATGGGTGAAACAAGAAGTGAGTAAAAGCCTATTCGGCCTTTTTATTATCCGGCCTGCCCTTCCGCCTGTGGTCGGATAGTCTAGAGTGTACTGGAAATATGGGAACGATACTTTTATATGAAGAAAAGAATAGAACAGAACTACTCTAAAACATTAATATATTAGGTCGGCGTTCTGCGTATAGAGAAGTCTATCACATATGACGTAATGGTTGTTTTATTATGTCTTCACTGGCTGCGAACATCCATGTTTATACACGAAAATTTACGATATGTGTGTCTGTGTGTGACAAATAGTCTCATTGTTGAATTCAGGACAATCTCACAGCTGAGTTACGTCCAACTAATACCTAAACAAATGAAAAGTATAAACATTTTCAACGATATTCAAATTTTTGTAGTATTACTGAAATTTTGGACTCCCTTGAATTTTCAAAAGCCATTCCCTTAAAAGTAGTCTGATTAAGGCTAAGATATACGGGACCCGAGGAGTTAGGTGAAATCAAGCGCGCACCCAGAAATTTATGTAGTGTGGAGTTCAATACTAAAGCCAGTACGTCTATGTATTATTGAACGGGTATTATTATGCACCCGAAAAGACTGTAAGTAATTGTAAAATACTTCCACCTGTATTTTCAGAAACAATTGTAGAACTAGACGGCGGCATTCAGAGAGAATTCGTTAATCTATGTTTAGTCATAGACTAGTTAGTGAAATACTAAGTTTTTACTAAAGAAAATGTAAATATGGTATTCAGAGTCTACTGTGAATACAACTAGAAGTTGATTTGGGTATGATTAACTAATATAACCTCAATGCATCGGGTGAGAAAAATAAATAAGGCTACTGCGAAATGTAGATGTGCGCATGCGTAGTCTGTAAAAATGAAAATACACGAAATCCGAAATTTTGTGTCGCACAAGCTAAACCGTAGCTAAAAGGGTATACTCTGCTCTAGACTAATTAGTCAGGTGTGATTAACTTCGTCAACTACTACGTCCTAATCATGGACTCTGAATACACTTTTGATAATCATCCGTTAGTCAAACTCGTAATAAGGCATTAATCAGGTGTCAAAACGACTCTGCATAAGGCCCAGATTGTCTTTATAAGAGGAGAAAGAATACAAATGCAATTCAAGATCAAATCTTCGTACTACACACATCAATTATTTGTCTGCTAAAAATGTATGGTTTGTAAGTGTACAAATGTATATTGAGTTAGGAAGTTTTTTTTGAGTGGGTCCGAACCTAGTGGACCCCCCGCGAGGGGGCACCCCTGGGTTATATCTGCGACATCATCATCATATATGAAGTTCCTGTTTACCCATTAATATTTTCAAAAATCTAATCAATTATCAGAATAGATAACTTGTATTAAAGTCAAAGTTGAATATTCGATTAGCTGTCTCGGAGATTGAAGAATACATCCGTCAACCCATCCTTTGTGCACCTGCTTAAATAGATTGATCGCACACAGTTTTTTGAGTCGAAAATTTCTTTTAATACCCTGCTTAACATGATAATTCTTCCCTTTAATGATTCTAAATTGAGGATTACTGTAGCGTATATGATGATAGTTGAATACGCTGTTGTTTTAAAGCGTTTTGTGTTTATGTGTGTGAAATGTACTGTAGAAATTTAGTGGCCCTTGTTGTATCAGTATAGTGATCTGAATAGTCCAAAATATCGACCCAATCATGGATAATGCTTTCTCAATTTAATAAATTAAATTTTGTTTAATCAAGACTCCTATGGATCAGCTTTTCTTGTCTTTTAATTTTAAGAATACTTTAAGATAATAGGTACGAAATAACATTTTCATAGATATTTTGGTCAAACTAAGCTATTCTGTGCATAAAAAGTTTACATAATTATGAGTACGATCTACCTATAAAAAAGAGAAAGTTATAGAAAGCTGACAGTGAGTAAACACTCAAGAACATTTTTATCTGGTAATTGATCATTACTTTGTACTGGAAAAATTAGCAATGAAATATATGTAAAAAGTAACATTTAGGGAAGAAATTGGTCAGTGTCCGTGTACAGTCGAACTGCCAATTTACGGTCATTATAGGCTATCCAATAGTTGTACAAATGTGTTTGTTTTTCTGTTAATAATTACATATCTGTAAGTTTTAGGCTGCACACTTACATGGTTAATGAAGAGAATAAAGTTAAACATGTTTACAATACAGTATTTGCGAACTGGGACTGAAGAGGAGTTTTTCTTCTAATCGGGTCCGTAGACAGAAACTTCATTTCAGGAAGGGTCCAACTGTTGCCACCTTTAAAACCTAATGTAAAAATTCCTATTAAATCTTCTATAAGTAGTAATATTTCCATGTCGCCTCAATTTTCCGGGAGGAGAGTATGAACCCCATGGACCTCCCCCTTGGCTACGTCCTGCTTCAATTGTTTATACAGTATGTGCAGCAATACGTCAGCAAAATATAGAAACCTTCAATGAGTGAGAGAAGTAGCAACAATGTTAATCGTTCAATGATACATTACACGATCTGAGCTAATGAATAAAATGTTGAACATTATTTAAACTTACTGTATGTGTGAGTTTGAATTGAGTTATGAATGGCACATCCTTGTTCCAGTTACTGCATTACAAACGTTAATTACAGTATAAAAATGAAAATATAGTACTCTATACCATGGCAGGGAAAGGGAGGGCAGGGTGGGGCCCAGGCCCCCCTCCGGCTCACGAAAATGTATAAGTAATATATCAAACCACGTACGTAATATAGCAACCATGGAGATGGCCCCTCCCTAGAAAAAATTCTTCGGGCGCCCCTGCATATTACTGTATGCTCTCTCCTACAATAAATGCAATACTGTAAATTATGAAGGCGCACACGCTCTTCTGTTCCTCTTTTTAAAAATATTTGCAAATGTGACGTATTGTGCCATGCACATTAAAAAAGTCCAACGCTCATAATCACAAAATATCAATAACGAATACTCTACTATTTCACTTATGCACTTTAGAAAAAAAAATATTCTGATCTTCTATAACAGGAGCGCACCCAGATATTTTTGTTCGCAGGGGTTCAATGCTACAAGACACTACGTCTACATAGTATTGGACCAAAGTTATTCTTCACATAAAAAAACGACACTTAAGTGCTACTGCTAATTATATTCTCAGAATAATATTATACAATTAGATTATTTTTATGAGAAAAGAAATGAAATGTAAGATCAAATCTTAATATTACATCAATCATTCTCCCTCCCCCAAAAAACATAGTTTTTATGTTGTTTTTTTTTGAAAGAGAAAATGTAAAAATGTATGTATGTCGAGTTACGAAGTTTGTTTGGGGGGGGGGTCCGAGCCCGGTGGACCCCCATGTGCGTACGTCCCTGTTCTATAATAACAGCAAAGACAGTCCGCCTTATGCAGAGTCGTTTTGACGCATGATTAGCGTAATACTAAAGGCATAACTACTGCAGGAAACATATGTTAGTATAACACTTTAGTATGATACTAATCAATCGTCAGATCGACTCTGCATAAGGCCCAGTATTCTTTAGTTTTCTTCTTCCACGTATTGCACTAGTAAATGTAATCAGCTATCTTTGTGTGCTGTTTGCACTGAAGATGACCGTACATTTTTTGCATTTGACGATGCTTTCTTTTCAACATCTCACTATTGCCATTTGTATTAAACTTTTCTTTCAATTAAGTTTTTTTTTGTAAAGTTGTCACTGCACTAAGCGTTTCGTTAAGTGAAATGAAATGAAATTTTTCAGTTAAACGTCCGATGATTCTGTTCTTTAGCCTAAGGGAAACGGGTGATAAGGGCAAGTGAATGATGATGGAAGACTTGGTAGAATGAGAATGTGGAAGGAAACGGGAGTGTCCCGAGAAAACCCACGGACACGATTTTATCTACCACAAACTTACTTGATCGTGGATCGAACCAAGGATCTCACTACCATAAGTAAGCACTCTACCACTGAGCCATCGTGCCTACCACCTTCGTTAAGTGATGGCACAACAAACTGCTCTTGTTTGTTTTCATTTTCCTCAATCATATATTTCCTTTTGTGTCAGCTACAATTTCTCCTTCACTCACTGCCGTGCACACGGTAGGATTGTTTTCTACTTCGGTAAAATCCTCTATTTCACAAGTTGACAAAGATGGACCAAAGTTCTTGCACTAATCGCGGCAGAAGAATGTCATCCTCCTCATCTTTATCATCACCACCATCAGCTGTTGCTAAAAATGTGTCATCCTCACTGTACATAGATCTCTGGAGATAGGGATGGGAAAGAAAGATTTCTGAGACCTGTAAGTTTGAAAGACGTGGTAATGGTGCTTTGACATTTTCCTACGCTTCCTATATCATTAAAATTGTATGAACAACGTTGAAAACTGTTTCTTTACCCTCTTTGATTTTCTTTGCAATATGTCGATCACTTAAGATTTCTGTACTGTAATTTAAGAGATTTTATAATTCTTTGGTCCATTCGTTTTAAAACTGAAGTGACGTTTCGAGTGTAGACATCACATTCATCTTGAGGGATTGTAGTGTTACGGCTAACGTCGGATGCCAGTATCTTCACCTGACTGATAGCCCGAGAAGACATATTAAAAATAAATTTAGAAAACGGTTTTCAATTAACCAGCAATTTGTTTTCGCTATCCCTGAGATAATCTCGTATGTTCATACATCAAAGAGGGAAGGGAGAGGTGAAGGAAGAAGGAGTACTTTCAGTGTAGATTGTTCCCAGACATGGGGCCGCGGTGGCTCAGTGGTAGAGCGTTCACCTCTGGTACTTGGGGTCCCGGGTTCGATCCCAGCCCCCATCAAGTGAACTTTGTGTTGGACAAACACCGTGTGCGTGGGTTTTCTCGGGGTTCTCCCGTTTCCTCCCACTTTCTTCATTCCACCATTTCACTCATTTCTCATAATCACCGTCTCCTTTAGCCCAACCGGCATAATCGTGGGACGTAAAACTCAAAGCTTTCATTTCATTTGTTCCCAGACATGTCCGTGTGTGCTCCTTATCCGTCAATGACACGCTCATCATTCTTACTACCTGGCAATACCATGTATTATATTTCCTATTACTAACTACACGTGACTCACTTTCCATGTTGGTCATCGCAATTATCACGGTCTTTCCAGAAGTGTCCATGGGTAACCTCACGATTCTCCCATTGTCTAACATATTTTCATTCTCTCAATGCTTTTCATATTTCTTTAATTGTCTTCATTCTTTAGCCTAAGACAACGGTATGGAATGTTAATTTGTTCAAACAAAGAAAGGATAAGTTACTTACTTCTTTTTCGAGTTATCTACCTTCTTAACACGACTTTCCCTCTTTTTGCTGCTTAACCAGTAATGTTGCTTTTATGTATCATCCGTTCCCTACGTTGTAAACAATCTATTGTTCGCTACGTGGGAGGGGGGAAAGGGGGTACATGATAACTCAGTGTTACTGTGCATCCATATAGCAAGGGGTTCCACTAAGTGAGTTTGTGTTGAAGAATATTGAATCTATTGTTCTTATTTTCTTTTTTAGGGGGAGGAGGGATAATCCTATTTTCTCGCAAATTCTCATTGGATAAATTCTTCCAAAATCATTACGTCTTATTAATGTATGTCTATGTCTCCTTCAGCACACAGATCATGATTGTAGGTCATGAACCTGCAGATGTAATGATTTTCCTTCATTTCCTTTTACCCATTAAATTCAGCCCTAACTGTAGTTATGCAACCACGTACAACACACCAAAAATCCTGCGCCATCTTGATTTTGTTCAAAATATTGATAGTCTTTCAACGACTTACTGTTACTTGGTGATACGCTGTTCTATCTGCCAAGAATCGGACCCATCTGTTCTAACGAAATATCCATGACCCCCACTTTCTGTGGAGGATTCCCTTGCGCCGCCACTGAACGATTCAGAATCATGCATTTTTGCATAGAGCATATACATCTTTAAGACAATAACATGCCGCCTCAGCTCAATAGCTAACAGTTTAGGAGATCATCGCTCCCAAATTTCATTTTCCCACAGTTTTGCAGAGCCCTAGCTCTAAAACTATGCACTTTTGACCACGGGTCCGTATGAACTTCCTTATTTTGATGTCAGGAATCAACTGTTTCAGTTTGTTGCTCTAGTTCATTAAAACCCTATATATAGGTATACGGTGTTTCAAAACAACGTCGAAAACGTTTGGTAGGTGATACCTGACACCAAGATAGGACAAAAAGTATAGACCAGCCTGGGTGCACAAATGCTTCCTTTCGGAGTTATAGGCTGCAGAAAACAAGAAGAAATGAACTTTAAAGGTCCATAGCTCCCATACTATAGTACCTACTGTGGTTGGGTCTAGACTTCACTTAGGAACTAGTATATGCCCTATCCAAATATACATGTTTAAGAATCCTAAAGTACTCACGTAACTATTTTTATTGAGGGAGTTTGGGTACGGGCATATAATTTGAAGTACTCACCAACTATCTGTATAAAAATTGTTGCCGAAGTACCGCAGGATTCTGAAACTTGGATATTTGGGTAGGGCACATACTAGTTCCTAAGTGAAGTCTTGACTCGACTATGGTAGGTCCCATACTATTGGAACTGTGGACTTGAATTTTTTTTCATATTTTCGGCAGCCTATAACTCCGAAAGGAAGCATTTCTGTACCCAGGTTGGTCTATACTTTTCGTTTTATCTTGGTGTCAGGAGTTACCTCCTAAACCTTGTCTGTGTTGTTTTGAAACACCCTATATATATATATATATATATATATATATATATATATATATATATATATATATCCTTCGATTTGACGTAAAACAAAGATTTCATTTAATTTCATTTTTTCTTTGTGTAACCCGATCTGTATGATATCTTCTTTATTTAAAGAAAGGAAGTGGGAGAAAGCTGCATAAAATAAAGAAAAAGGAAAATAATTATATTTTTAAATCTTTTTTAAAAAAGAAAAATATAGAAAGAAACAAAAGAAAAAATATTATAGAAAAAGGAGAACGAAGCGAAGAAAAAGAGAGATGTCCTTGGGATCAGATATTAGTAAAAGCGGATATCACTACATCAGGGAGGACCGAATCTCTCCTGAAAGCCTCTCATGTTAAAAGAACTAGATATGCCCAATAAGCATTTAAGCTACCGACCACCTTTTTTCTTTTCTTTGATTTCAGCTAAGAGTCCCATTTACGCAACCACTTTTCCCAAATTTTCAACGTTATCCAAGACTGCACTGTCTTCATAAACTACACGTAGGGAGCGATTTTTTTATATCTTGGTTTTCTCGATGAGCCAATCACCAAAATCATTTTTAAATATGATTCTGTCTAGGGGCTCACCCACGGGGTTCCACTCTGTCCTGACTCCCCAATGCTTCCTGACTTAGCATACATTTGTACATTTTCTAAATGAAAAACTATACTTGATAAAACAAAGAAATGATTAATGTAGCATAAAAATTTGATCTTACACTTCATCTCTACTCTTTCTCTTATAAAAGCAACCTAGTTCTATAAGTTGGAAGTAATTGTAAAATAATACCCATTCAATATGATATAGACATAGTGACTTTTTGACCTCTCCGAACAAAAATTTCTGGATTCGCGCCTGATCCTGTCATATTTGCAGTAATGATAACTATAATTCTTGTCTTAGAGATTTTCGCACCCGAACGCTGTTCACCTTTAAATTTCAGTGTCTTATCTGGGGTTATATTGTAAATCAAGCTAGTTTCATCTGCTTTGAATCCATCATGTGCCTATCACACAAAATCAGTCCACTTCTTAGATAAGCCACTTGTCTATTATGCCATCGGGTACACTGGTAGGATCGCCACAAATTTTCCTACGAACAGCATCATGACGAGCTCTGAAACGTATCCAAGAAGAAGAAGAAGAAGAATTGAAGTTCGGATTGCCAAACCGATCCATAAATTAATTAGCTCGATTAAAGGATAGACCCATTCTTCGGAACATTACCTGCTATTTGCTGTTTAACTCTTTAAAGCACGGTGGTACCTATATTATACCACCTTTAACATAACATTTACGAAACTTCGTGCCGCAAAGAGTTAAACCATCTAAGCAAAGCTTCTTCAGTATTTTTGTGCTACAGTTGATCTGACTTACTTGATGTTTAAAGAATTTTGTTCAGAAAGAGCTTGTGTTTTCTTTCTGTCTTTCTAAATTGTAGAAATCATTGAGTGTGATACACAATTCCTTCGCGATGCTCATGTTTGTTTTCCCGTTTTGTAATTACCATATTATATTATGTGAGACTTTTCATTTACAATATATTCACAACGATGCTTACATTGACTATTTAACAAACATACTGCCTTGAAATCTACAATCTACTGAAAACAAAATTTTGAAAATAAGCTTTATATTATTGTCAGCAATTTTCAAATATTTAACAAACAAAAGTCAACATTGGATGTTATAGCCGATACATTTATCCGAGGATGTGATAAAATTATGTCGTTTTATACGATATGTCTTAATAACCAATACCATACTAACAGTAAGCGATTTTTAAAATACAGTCTTGATATAGGATTTAGACGGGACCGTTTAGATTTCATCGTTATATCTAATATATTCTTAAAAAAAGACGTCCCAATTATTGCGACTGTACACTGGCGGGAACGCATTTAAGAACACTGACTAGAAACTCACATATGTAACTGACGTAAGAATGTGATGGCAGACATTAGTTCTTCCAGCGTGGAGCCCACAGGACGTCCCGAACACGTTATACAGGATGTTCAAGAAAAGTGTACAATACTTACTTCCGAGTGACCATCCGAGTGGACATAGTAAGCAGCTCTTCAGTAGGTAGTCGGTTATATAGATTTGGAATGTTTGTTACGGCATCCCATGCTCGCTGTAGATGTTGGGGAGTCCGGGCGATGAACGTTGCCTGAATCCAGCCTTCTTTCAGGCACCGTTCCACTATGATTCATAGTGTTCCATAGAGTTTAGGACCAAGAAGTACAATCCAGGGTAGAAATGGTGTACCAAGTAGAGTACACTGCATTGTCTTTTCGGTGTAGTGATGCGCGTTATCTTGCTGGAAGATAGGATCCCCGTAAAATATACAGAAAAAGGTGAACGACAGAATTGATGACGTCATGAATGTTCAACGCGCTAGTCGTAGTCCAATAAATGAAGATCAAATAAGTGTTTTGTTTAATCGGTTTGTATGATTAAACGTACACATTCAAAACCACATTATGTTTTGCTATGGGAAGGTGAAGAATAGTGCTGTCGAAATCGTTTTTTTTAAAAAAAACGAAAACCGGATTTTGAAAAAAGTGAAGTCGGTTTTGAAAACCGTTTTTACGGTTTCGTTTCGAAAACAGGTTTTGCGGCTTTCGGTTTTCAAAACCGGTTTTCTCAAAAACCGAAAACCTCAAATGTCACAAAAATTCGACAGCAGTAATGAAGAACGTAATATTTATATTTTTGAAATATACAAGACCTTGGTTATTTGATTAAGAAATGTCACACAGGAAATCAAAGGTGTGAATATTCGAGCTCGACTAGTGAACATTATTAATCCACTACGAAATTCAGCAGTAATGCTGCAGAGCTCAAATTTCGACTGCTTCTAAGACAACGGGTCACCGGATCAGACTGGGTCTAAGACGTGAAACCTAAAGTCAAGTGACTCGCACAAAAATCAGGATCCAAGTGACCTGTTGACCCTTTTCATCACTGGTGGATAGAGGATCTGAGAAGCGATAAAATGAAGATTGAAACAAGAGAAGTACGTGTAAATAGTTGCAATACTAAATATGCAGGTTACTTTTCACAAAATAGAATTAACTGCAGGGCTTTCTTTCTGTAGCAGTAAACATACATACGAGGCCTTATGCAGAGTCGTTTTGACTTATGATTACCGTAATACTAAAGGCCTGAGTACTGCAGGAAACAGACGTTAGTCGAACTCTTTAGTATGGCACTAATCACGAATCAGAACGACTCTGTATAAGGCCTACGAAGTTTTGCAAATAATTACAATACTTTTGCAATAAAATAAAGAATTAAGAAGTGAAAGATGCATCGTTAGTTACGTCATCAGTGTTGCCTTGAACTCTCTCGTGGCCAACTGGTCAGTGTACGCTATTTTGCCATGGGAGACTCGGGTTTAATTCCTGGCGGGAGTTCATGTGGTTCGCACCCCACGTTAAGCTATAGGTACAGGTCTAATATAGCCTCACTAGCAGGCCCGTATTTATATATTGTGCGCCCCTGTGATCTAAATAATTTCCCCCTCTCTTCCCCAGACAAACTTAGGGGTCTATGCCCAAACAAGGAAACAAGCCGTGATTTTGCAAACATACCAGCTCTTGTTGAATAGCAGTATTACAAGTTACAAAAGTTATAACGTAATTTTAAATGGCCTAATTCTCTCAATAATGATTTTAATGTGGTGTTCTGCTCGAAGGTAGGTGTTTGACTCAAAGGTCCTAATGCTCCACTCCTCAGAGAGGAAACGAGATTTTAAAAGTAACCAAAAACTACAACTATTAGTCTTGAATTCATAGTTTTCGAGGTCGCTGAGTTTAACGGTATCAGTTTTCATGATGTTCAAGTACATCATCACCCCTTGGGATGGAGGTAAGAGAGGATGACTTTTTAAAAATAATCAGATAAGCTAGCTAATTAGTACTGTAATTAGAGCGAATTAAACACATTAACATATTGACTCACACTTGCGCGGGACTCTGTGGGTTAATAGTTTTAAATATTTGGCTTACTTTATTGTGAATCTTTAAGAAAATCCAAAATTTTGCCGCCCTCTAAATTCTGCCGCCCTGTGCTCGAGCACAAAATAGAACTTGCCTAAATACGGGCCTGTTCACTAGTGAAAAGTGAAATGAGTAATAAATACTAGAGCCTTTGGGGTTGCCCCATTGAAAGGAAAGACATGAGTGAAATAAATATAAAAAAACGCTTTTGGCGTCTCACACACAATCACATACACACAATGAATTCTACATGTGTGCTTTAATATTGATTCAATTAGAAAAACTTTACCTTCTGTACGAAATGGATCCGTCTTCGTACCAACGTGTATCTTTCCTCCTGTATGGCAAAGACAATGTTTTGTGGGCTCTCCATTTTGTACAATCTGTTCTGGCTGCAGTTGAGCTAAAAAGAAGACAAACAGAAGGATTGGCTAAGTGAAAAGTTGACGAAAGTTCCTAATGTGTCACCAGAGGCAGATCGCCAGGGAAGTTATAGCAGTCAATTTTTTTTACTTGAAACTAAAAGAAGAAAACTGGAACATACACAAACACACACATCCATATCTCTCTCGCTACACACACACACACACACACACACACACACACACACACACACACACATATATATATATATATATATATATATATATATATATATATATATATATATATATATAGGGTGTTTCAAAACAACACCTACAACGTTTGGAAGGTGATTCCTGAAAGCAAGATAGGACAAAAAGTATAGACCAACTTGGGTGCACAAATGCTTCCTTTCGGAGTTATAGGCTGCCGAAAACATGAAGAAAAATGAACTTTTAAAGTCCTTGGTTCCAATACTATGGGAGCTACCGTAGTTGGGTCAAGACTTTATTCAGGAACTAGAATATGCCCTATACAAATATCCATGTTTCAGAATCGTGCGGTACTTCCGCAACAATTTTTATAGAGGTAGTTGGTGAGTACTTCAAATTATATGCCGCCCGTAACCAAACTGTCTTTATAGAAATTATTGCGTCAGTACCTTAGGATTCTGAAACATTTATTTTTGGATAGCGCCCATATTAGTTCCTAAGTGAAGTCTTGACCCGACTGCGGTAGGTCCCATAGGTTTGGTGCTATGGACGTTCAAAGTTTATTTTTTCTTGTTTTCGGCAGCTTATAACTCCGAAAGGAAGTATACTTTTGGTCTATACTTTTGGTCTTATCTTGGTGTCCGGAATCACCTCCCAAATGCTGTCGCTGTTGTTTTCAAACACCCTGTATATATATAAAGATACATGCATGTACGTATATAGCCTATATGTATGTATGTATACACGACTCCAAAAGTGCATTACCACCTGCAATTCTCCTTTTCCTGCAATAGCAGGCAATCTAAAAAAGCTCAGCGGTTGGGTTGGTTCCGAATTCGAAAGGCATTGGACCAAACCTCAATTTTGTAACAAATATATCAGTGTGGCAAACTCTAAATAAGAGAATACAACAAATTGTTAAGAATGACAATTTTATTATGGTGACGGAGTTAAATGACATCAAAAGTTACAAATGACATGATGTTAAATGACATGATCCTACTTAAGCAGTCCAAACAAAATTAATGGGAAGAAACAGATATCAGAGGAAAGCATTTCTCTCCTTTGATACCCTCCCCCCAAATAAATAATCTCATAAAAAGGAAAAAACTTATATAATGTAAAGGTTTAATATAAAAGCCGCACTCAACATTTTGAAAGTTAACACCCGAAAGGCATGAACAACTGAACCGAAGTGAATGAAATTATGCACAGATATTGCAGACGTAAAATGAGGGAATACGGGTTTCGTATTTTCCTGGAAAAAAATACTGGGTGGGGCACGGACCCCTCCAAACTTTTGATCATGAAATGCCAAAAGTGATATCATCCGTATGTCAGATGTGTGTAAAGGACATGCAGAATTGCAAAATAACTTTGTGTATGGACAATACGGAAAAAATAAACGAATAGGTTTTTTTTATGTTCTGCGGAAAAACGGTTTTTGGGGCAAAATCTTGCACTCAAAATTTTGAAAGCTGACGATCAAAAGGCAAGAAGAAGTGAACTGAAGTGAATGAAATTGTGCGCAGATATTGCAGACCTAGAATGAGGATATGAGTTTCGTATTTTCCTGGATGGGGCACCGACCCCTCCAAACCATTGATCACGAAAAATCAAAAGTGCTAGTAAAAGTATGTCAGATGTGTGTAAAGGACATGCAGAATTGCAAAATAACTTTGTGTATGGACAATACGCAAAATATAAACGAATACGTTTTTTTTAAATTTTTTTGGGGAAAAATGGTTTTTGGGGGCAAGAGTCGCCGTCCAAAATTTTGGAATTTGACATAAAAAGGCAAGAAGAAGTGGACCGAAGTGAATGAAATATGCACAAATATTGTAGAGGTAAGATGAAGGAGTACGTGCTTCGTATTTTCCTGAAAGAAAAAATACTGTTGAGTAGATCGGGGTGTTGAGTGGCGGGAGGAGCGGACCGAAGCGAATAAAATTGTATATTGGATATGTAAAATATGGCCTTTTGTGTTTCACAAGTGTTTAGTCTCCATCCGATTATTTTTTCAAATTTGGCAGATCAACTACAAGCACAAACAGTATAAAGTATTTTATAGTGTTTCAGGAGGCACCTTTAACCCTTACGATGTTTTGCGCATAAACAAGAACACGTGTCAATTTTTGTCCAGTTTGCTCCTGATCTGCCAAATATGAAGCAAAACGGATAGGGACACTTGAGAGACACGAAAGACCTTGTTTTACATAGGGTCTATATAATATCTACACACAATTTCATTTTCTTCGGTCCACTCCTTCCTGTGCTATTACGGTAATATTTACTTTTTTTCGGATGGGGCCTAAGGCCCAACACTGTTTTTCCGCAAATATTAAAACACGTTTAATTTATTGTTTTGCAAATTGTCCCTATACGAAGTTTCGATGCAATTCTCCATATTCTTTACGAACTTCTTACGTATGCTCATTTGCACTTTTGATATTTCGTAATCAACGGTTTAGAAGGTCCGTAACTCACTTAACCGTTTTTTTTTCAGAAAATACAAATTACAATTATCTCATTTTACGTCTACAATATCTGTGCAGAATGTCATTCAATTCGGTGCACTTCTTGCCTTTTGGGCCTCAAATTTCAATAATTTTGGTAGGGGCTTTTGCCTCCTAAAACAGTTTCTCCTCAGAAAATAAAAAAACGTATTCGTATATTTTTTGCGTATTGTCCCTACACAACGTGTCGTTCCAATTTTTCATGTCCTTCAAGGACTTCTGACATACTGTTATTAGCACTTTTGATATTTCACGATCAAAGTTTTGGAAGGGTCTGGGTCCCACCTTAACGGTTTTCTTTTTTTCAGGAAAATAAGAAACCTGTATTCCTTCATTGTATGTCTGCAATATCTGTTCTTAATTTCATTCACTTCGATTCACTTTCTCTGGCCTTTTGGGGCTCAACTTTCAAAATTTTTGGTGGGGAATTTTGCCCCCTAATACCGTTTCTCCGCAGAAACTAAAAATCTGTATTCATTTATTTTTTGCGTATTGTCCATACACAAAGTTTCATTGTAATTCTTCATGTTCTTTACACACATCTGACATACTGTTACTAGCACCTTTGATATTTCGCGATCAAATGTTTAGAGGGGTCCGTGCCCTAACCAAATGTTTTTTTTTTTTTTTCAGGAAAATACGAAACTCGTATTCTCTCGTGTTATGTCTACAATATCTGTGCACAATTAAATTCACTTCGGTTCACTTCTTCTTGCCTTTGGGGCGTAAAATTTCAAAAATTTTGGTGGGGGTTTTTGCCCCCTAAAGCCGTTTCTCCGCAGAAAATAAAAACCTTTATTCGTTTATTTTTTGCGTGTTGTCCATACGTAAAGTTTCGTTGTAATTCTTCATGTCCTTTACATACATCTGACATATTGTTACTGGCACTTTTGATATTTCTTGATCAAATTTTTGGAGGGGTCCGTGCCCCCCTTAACCGTTTTTTCCAGGAAAATACGAAATCTGTATTCCCTCATTTTACGTCTGCAATATCTTTGCATAATTTCATCACTTCGGTTCAGTTGTTCTTGCCTTTCGGGTGCTAAATTTCAAAAGTTTGAGTGGGGCTTTTATATTTAACCTTTACATTATATAACTTTTTTCCTTTTTATGAGATTCTTTATTTTGGGAAATATCAAAGGAGAGAAATGCTTTCCTCTGATATATGATTCTTGCCATTCATCTTGTTTGAACTGCTTAAGTAAAATCATTTTGTAACTTTTGATGTCATCCAACTCCTTCACGATAATAAAATTGTCATTCTTAACAATTTGTTTTATTCTCCTATTTGCAGTTTGCCATACTGATATATTTGTTACAAAATTGAGGTTTGATCCAACGCCTTTCGAATTCGCAACCAATCCAACCGCCGAGATTTTTGGGTTGCCTGCTATTGCAGGAAAAGGAGATTTGCAGGTGGAAATGCACTTTTGGAGTCGTGCATACCTTAAGAAAGTTTAAATCAAAACATTACCAGTCCAGAAATTCTGTATTTATAGCCATACTGATTCAGTCCTCCATAAAGAAAACTGCATCCAGAAATATAACGTCGCTTATAAAGAAATATCATTATTGAAGGTATTAAGGGCCTTATGCAGTCATTCTGAAGCGTGATTAGTGCCATACTAAAGTGTTTGACTAACATATGTTTTCCTACAGTAGTCAGGCCTTTAGTATGATGCTAATCATAAGTGAAAACAACTCTCCGTAAGGCCCTAAGAATTTATATCTTGTCCAAAAGGCGGGACGTATGTAATTATTTGTATTTGTACAACTATTCCTAACCTGCACTGTAGATATATCTAGTTGTATATCATTTTTGAAGATATTAGGCCTTATGCAGAGTCGTTCTGACGCGTGATTAGTGCCGTACTAAAGAGTTCGACTAAGATATGTTTGCTACAGTAGTCAGACCTTGAGTATGACGCTTAGCATACTTCAAAACGACTTTGCATTAGGTCCATTAAGTCTATCTTGTGCAAAACGCAGATCGTATAATTATTTTGTATTGGTATACTTACTCCTAATTTGTACCATAAAGGTATTTGGTTGTAGATAAATTTATATCGTTTCCTCTTGCGCAAATCCCGAGGAGGATGAAGAGGACATGTTTCCTCCAATCTTGGAAATTGGGGGACTGTCCTCCCTAATAATCTGATTTGAAATTTGTTTTTGGGGAGGAATATGATTATTTTTGTCCAATTGCCTCAAAGTGAGATGAAATTAATGTCCTTCCCCCCCAGAATAAGCCTCAAATCTGCCGGTCTCCAACGTTGAAGACAACTCTGCTCGCCTGATCCTCCAAAACATCGTTTTTTAACTTCATAAACATTTTGGACATTGCTTAAAATAAAACAATATGAGAAGGGTCTTACCCGTCCCCTCCCCCCAATGTTGAATACATATTTGAGCTCGACTCGAGAACTCGGCTAGAAAAATTTCCTCCAACTCGGCTCGAAACTCGACTCGAATTCGGATCAAGTTTCGAGTCGAGTTGAGCCAAACCGAGCTAAATTCTATGTGTAGTTTCAAGAACTCTCTTCAAGTATCCTATATAGACAATATGATTATTAATGATACTACTACAAGTTATTATTATTATTATTATTATTCATAATAATAATAATAATAATAATAATAATAATAATAATAATAATAATAATAATAATAATAATAACATAATAATTTATAACAACACCGTTTATAACCATGAAAGATAGGTAGTTTGTATCTGAATACTAAAACCTTATTGACTCTAGATCTCGGTCGTCCAGAAGTCTAACTTACAGGAGGCATGGACATCGTTCATGAAGTTCTGTGTTTGAATTCCGGAGGAGCAAGTGTTCGGGCTCAAGCCAAAAGTTGTTATAAGTTTTAGGGCGCAGGACAAACATGTTCAAAACTGCTCGGCCAAGGTTTAGAGATGTCAACGGCTCGAGCGTCTTGTCTCACAGTTCATTCACTATCGAGCCGGACCAAGAAGTGATCCAAGCCAACAGCTCACCCAACCGAGCCGGCTCGAGCTGGTGGCTCACCTGATGGACTCGTTTCAACGCAGCTGGCTCGATCCGATGGCCTTACCGGAACTGAGTGGATGGTTTATCCCACCTGAGCAGGCTCATGCTGTTCGCTCAGTTGAACAGAGCCGAGCCGGTTGACATTACTACCCCGATTAGCCTTCTGCTTGGGCTCAATATTTCGACCGTGCAGGTCTCAGCATGATGGTAAGAACTACAGTATATACTTTGGTATTTCCGACATTTGGGGCTGTCTCACTATAAAAATCTATTGTCGTGTCGTTATTGAGACGAGACGAGATGCGAGTAATGTCTCATGTCGTGAGCAACACTAAGAACATTTCATATTACTGCTTACATTTCTCGTGGCTTTCGCTTTCCAGTCTAATCAGGCTATGATTTCAAAACGACTTAAAACAAGCTGAACGAGCGAGCCATTTATCAAATTCGACTCGACTGGAAACTCGACCTCAAAAACAGTGACTCGGCTCGGAACTCGACTCGAGAAAATTACTTTCGACTCGACTCGAAGTTTTAGCTCGACTCGTGCCCATCCCTAATTTTGATACGGTGTTATGTTCGACTATATGTTTATTCAGGCTTTCACACAATCTCCACTAATTGAGGGTAAAATCATTCAGTCAGTTGGAAGTGAGTCTCTCGGTTCGATTTTTTAAAAAATATGTCCCAAGTTAACTTTTGTTAGCAAATCTGATCATCAAGATGAAGAATTACTCGTGTAAACTGGAATTCAAATTGGTGAGGAATAAGGCGATGAAAATTTTCAATTAAAGAAACAAATAAAAGCTTTCCTTCTCTTCTACGATGAACATCGTTGGTTGTTAGTTATAAAATACACAAAACTAGAGTGCTTCAAAAAATTAATCTTAAAACAGTGGCGTAACTAAAGGCTTGAGGGCCCTCCCGTAGAGAGCGTGGAGTGGGTCCCCTTCTCTACGTCCCACTTCACGATTTGGGGCCCTCTGATTGCTTGAGGCCCCCCGCAATGCGGGGTATGCGGGGCCCGTATTTACGCCCCTGTCTTAAAACTATTACCCAAGGAGTAATTAATATAGGAAAACCAAAATTGATTCTGGGAAGTTTTTCTTTCTATCCCGCCAATCGGACGTCATGATCTCGGTATATTATTTTAGGTATTTTCTGAAATGTCAAAGAAAAAAAGAAAGAAAGAAAGAAAGAAAAGGATAAAAAGAAAACAAAAGCTTACCCACACAATGGTAGCCAACATGGAGATGAATATGTAGAACAGTGGCGTGTTTACGATTTTGTTTCGGGGAGGGCTTTGCTAACTTTCGGGGGGGTAAGCCCGGAAGCCCCCCTAAATACGCCACTGATGTAGAGTAGAGGAGTGACAATTGTGTTTGTTAAGTATTCAGAGGGAAACATGTTTGTTTACTCTGTGAACAAGACTTGAAATGCTGCTAGAAAACATATATAGAGATATCAGCATATAGAAATTAAAAGTTATACCTATTTAGTGTCAGAGTTTAATAGAACCGGAATCACAAAGTGGCAAAATTTATCTATAATTTTACTCAGCGCCCGTGTTATTTGACGCCCATGGGCTATGACCCCATTACCATTTAATTGAGGGGGTCCTGACTTACACTATAAATTGAAATGCCTGTTCTTCGTACGAAGAGAATACGTTTATAGAAAAAAATAAACCCTTTCCATTGAAGATATGCATTGAAAATGAATTTATTTAAACGGAAGCTTATAATATACATTTCAATGAGAATATAATTTATACGGTTTACCCAACATTATTAGGATCGTCAAGTCTAGGAGGCTTAGGTAGGCAGGTCATGTAGCTAGAATGGAAGAAAGTAGAAACGCTTTCAAAGTCTTGACTGGAAGACCAATTGGAAAACGACCATTAGAAAGACCTAGGCGCAGATGGGAGGACAATATTAAGATGGATCTCACAGAGATTGGAATACAAAGTAGAAACTGGATGCAGTTAGTTAAGGATAGAAGTCAGCGGAGAGCTTTTGTGAACGCGGCATTGAACCTCCGGGTTCCATAGGCCATAGAGTAATTTTTTTTTTTTTTTTTTTTTTTTTAGTTAGTGTAATGATGAAAATTGCTAATGTTCATGCTTATCACTTCCATGCCGATGGGGGTGAAGTTAAACGGCATAGAGAGTGTCACCATTGATTTCAGAAGCCCCGCAAACTATGGATTAGACACTAATATCGCTCGTTATCAATTATTCTTACGTCACACTTTCCCCCATCCCATACCAATGAGGGATAAGCGGAGACTTAGACAGCAACAAGAGTCTCGTTGTTCATCTCAACAACACTAAAAACTATGGATTGTTGGTCGTTTTCGACTATTTTTACGTCTCATCTCTTCCTGTCTTCACTCCTTGCTCTCTTCCCAACCCAATCCTTCAGCCTTCATGCTGATGGGAGATGAATTTGGACTTTAATAGTGACCCCGAAAACTGTACATTAATATAGGTTGTTTTCGATTATTTTTACATGGCACCCTTTCTGCACTCTACCCTTCTGCCCTTCCCACCACTATGCCAACAGTGGCGGGTCAAGAACGTAAAAACGGGGGTGCAACCAGACCCCAGACTATGATAAGTATATCATGAGTTTACTATAAACTTTCAAATATATATAAATAATAGCTTAAATTATTTCTGTCACTCAAAAAAAGGGGGGAAGCTAGGCCCATCCGTCCCCGGGACAGATCCGCCACTGCATACCTTCAATATCATAAAAGCCTTAGTTAGGTCATGGTTCATTCATATGTGAAAAATGGTCAAATTCCGTGCATCGATCTAGGAGCAATTGGCCATTAAACATAATTACATTTATTTTTATTTACATTGAATATGCCTAGTGGCGTGTTTACGATTTTGTTCCGAGAGGGGGCTTTGATAACTTTCGGGAGGTGGGGCTTTGCCTGAAAATGTGAAAATTCTGCAAGATATTTCATATACTTTACTATAGTAAGTAAGATTTCGGAGGGCTTATGCCCGGAAGCCCCCCTAAATACGCCACTGAATATGTCCCCTCCTTTAGAATGGAATTTTTTAGGAACACTGGAACACATCTTCACTCATTTTTAATGAGGATTTTATATACCGAGTTTCATCTTTCCAAGTTGACAAGTTTGTGAGAAACTATATTTCTGTAATACATTTTTTAAACCCCCGTTGTCCCAATTAGGATACGCCCTTGTGGAATACTAATGCAATAAAACCCTAAGTTAGCTCATGGTATACTCACGTGCCAAAAATTATTAATATTGGTCTAGTGAAGGATCTAGTAGGAGGTAGCCGTCAAAAATGTTTACATTTCATTTTTATATATGAACGAAAATACCTCTCAAGTTTTGAAAAGTTACCAATATACTATAACAAGCTCAATAGATGGCGGAGAACTTTATGTACTTACAGAGTAACATCTAAGCAAGCTCATAGCTGAATTAGATAAAGTAATAGTTGAAATTATTGTAACATAGGGCAAACTATAACATGTATTATTTATGTCCGAAAATATTTCTTTTTCATTATTAATAATGAAAGCAAACACATTGCTCACTGAAAATTTGATGCTTTTCGTACAGAAAAATTCTACCGAGGGTCGCTTTGTTGAATATCAAAACTAACATTGTACCAGTGATCTATAAATTTCATATAATTTGTGTTAGCCTTTTTATGTAACATGACTGATTAATCTATATGTATATAAAGGAGTAAATCCAATGATTTCCTCACTGATTCACCCATCAACAAATTAACGAAACTATAAGATATAGAACCTTGAAATGGTGTATGAATTTTCTCCTTACGCTGCAGATTGTATATAAAATGAAATTTTTCAAAATATGGATTTGAAACGAGAATAACGAGGCTTTAATAATAATAATAATAATAATAATAATAATAATAATAATAATAATAATAATAATAATAATAATAATAATAATAATTATTATTATTATTATTATTATTATTATTATTATTATTATTATTATTATTATTATTATTAGGCCTATTATTATTATTATTATTATTATTATTATTATTATTATTATTAATATCTAGATCTCCAAAAGTATTAGGCACACTACCTTAAACTCTTATATAAATGTCTTCTTTCCACTCTACGTTATAGATAAGGTGGGATTTTTTTTGAAATGTGGCCCTAAAAGAGGATAACTGTGCTTCAATGATTTTTCCCTTTCTTTTCTTTCTTTTTTATTTCTTTTCTTTTTTCTTTTTTGCCGTTAGCCAATCTATGAAATTATTAAGTGTACAACCTTGAAATTTTGTATAAATGTTTCTCTTCGATCCTAAGCTGAAGAAGATAAGACATTTTTTTAAAATGGGATCCCTAAGGAGGGATAATGGGGTTATATATAATCTATCTAATATAAATAAATTGTGTGTTTGTCTGTCTGTCTGTGTGCGGCCTGGAGACCAGGCGAGAAGACCGAGAGTTACCAAATTTTTGTCAGGGGTACCTTAGCCCGAGCCCCAGATCAAGACGAAGCCTTTTTTTCAAATTTCGAACCAGGGGGTCTCAGGGGGGGCATTTACCGGAACCGGCTTGGAAACTAGACAAATTGACCGAGAGTTACCAAATTTAAGTCACAAATACCTTGGTCTAGCCTCCAGACCAGAGTTAAACGTTTTTGTCAAAATTCGAACCAAGGGACCTCAGGGGGGGGGCGGTCTCAGGGACATGTAAAAGTAGTAGAAAATGAAGGTACTAGTGTCGAATTCATAGTTTTCGCGGTCACTGAAATCAATGGTGAAACTCCGATCGAATTAACTTCCAAATTCACGTTATTCGGCTCTGGGCCGGGGGTCACCGCAGGAGGGAGGGGGTGAGATACCGAGACGTATAAAAGTAATCCAAAATGACCGATATTAGTGCCAAATCCATAGTTTTCGCGGTCACTGAGATCAATGGTGACACTTTCATTAACGATGACTTGCAAATTTAGTTACAATTGTATGCGGGCCGGGAGTCAGCGGGGGGGGGGGGGAGATCGAGACATTGAAAAATAGCCCAAAATGACCGATATTAGTATCAAATCCATAGTTTTCGCGGTCACTGAGGTCAATGGTGATACTCCCACAGGCGTTGACTTCCAAACACAGCCCTCGTGCGAAGCATGGGTATATTCAACTAGTTTAATATAAATAAAAATAAACAGCTTGTTTGTATGTCTGTGTGCGGACTGGCGACCAGACGAGTGGACCGAGAGTTACCAAATTTTGGTAATTGGTACCTAGGTCCAGGCCCCAGATCAAGATAGAGCGTTTTTTTAAATTCCAACCAGGGGAGTATCAGAGGGGCGTTTACCGGAACATGTATAAGTAGCAGAAAATAACCGATATTAGTGTCAAATTCAAAGTTTTCACGGTCGCTGAGATCAATGGTGAAACTCCGATCGCATTAACTTGCAAACTCACCCCATTCAGCTGCGGGCCGGGAGTAAACGGGGGGGGGGATAGCGAGTCATGTAAAAATAATCCAAAATGACCGATATTAGTGTCAAATCCGTAGTTTTCGCGGTCGTAGTTTTCGCGCTGAGATGAATGGTAATATTCTCACAGGCGTTGACTTCCAAATACATCCCCATCGGCTGGGGGCCAGACGCGTTTCTTTTCTTTTTAATTCGAACTAGATGGTATCAGGGGGTGTTTACTGAGATATGTAAAAGTAGCAGAAAATGACCGATATTTTTTCCTTTCGTTGTTCAGTTTGTTTACATAGATATTTTATCTAACCCATGCTAAGAATGGGTATTTCAGTTAGTATATATATACAGGGTGTTTCAATGAAATGAAATCTTTAAGTTTTACGTACTACGATTATGCCGGTTAGGCTAAAGGAGACGGTGATGATGAGAAATGAATGAAATGGTGGAACGAAGAAAGTGGGAGAGGAAACGGGAGAGCCCAGAGTACAGGATAGAGTAAACCCACGAGCACAGTGTTTGTCCACCACAAAGTCCACACGGCGCGAGCTGGGATCGAACCAGGGACCCAAGCACCGGAGGTGAACGCTCTACCACTTTTTTTTAAACTTCCTGACTACTTTTTTCTATTTTAACCACTGCTCAGGACTACTAGACTCGTATAATTAAGATTCCAAACACCCCCACCGGGAATCGAACCCGGGACCCCATACACTTTAGGCACATGTGAACCACTGAGCCACCGCACCCCCAGGGTGTTTCAATTGAGTTGATTTTAGTTTAGCGTCCCTTTCAGCAGCGAGGCTATATCAGACGTGGACCTACTGATTAACGTGGAATCCGAACCACATGAGCTCCCGCCGGGAATCGAACCCGGGTCTCCCACGCCAAAGGCGCGTGCGCTAACCGCTTAGCCACGAAGGAGCTCAAGGTGTTTCAAAACAACACCGACAACATTTGGGAGGTGATTCCTGACATCAAGATAAGACAAAAAGTATAGACCAACCTGGGTGCACAAATGCTTCCTTTCGCAGTTATAGGCTGCAGAAAACACGAATAAGTGAACTTTAAAGACCATAGCTCCAATACTATGGGACCTATCGTAGTCGGGTCAAGATTTCACCTAGGAACTATAGTATGTGCCCTACCCAAATATCTATGTTTTAGAATCGTTCGATGCTTTTCCGCAACAACTTTCGTAGAGGTAGTTGGTAAGTACTTCAAATTATATGCTCGAATCCACACTCTTTCTCTAAAAATAGTTGCGTGAGTACCGAAGGATTCTGAAACATGGATATTTGGAAAGGGCACATACTAGTTCCTAAGTGAAGTCTTAACCCGACTATGGTAGTTCCCATACTTTTAAAGCTATGGTCCTTTAAAGTTCTTTTTTTTTTTCATGTTTTCTGCAGCCTATAACTCCGAAAGGAAGCATTTGTGCACCCAGGTTGATCTATACTTTTTGTGTTATCTTGGTGTCGGGAATAATGTCCCAAACGTTGTCTTTGTTGTTTTGAAACACCCTGCATATATGTGTATTGTAATTCACCAGATCTCTAAAACTATTAAGGTATGAATGTTCTCTGTGAACCCTAGACTGCACGTAAGAAGGAATCTTTCAAAGTGCGCCCCTGGAGGTGGATAAAGAGACTCAAATGATTATTTATGCCATTCGCCAAACCTCTGAAGCTATTAGATGTAGAACCTGGAGGTTTTCTGTAAATGTCGGGGGCGTGGTAGCTCAGTGGTAGAGCGTTCACCTCCGGTGCATGGGGTCTCTCGTTCGATCCCAGCTCACGCTGTGTGGACATTGTAGTAGACAAACCGTGCTCGTGGGTTTTCTCGGGGTTCTCCCGTTTCCTCCCACTTTTTTCATTCCACCATTTCATTTATTTCTCATCATCACCGTCTCTTTTAGCCTAACCGGCATAAGCGTGGGACGTAAAACTGAAAAATTTCATTCTTTCCATAAATGTTCTCCCTGCATTCTAGGCAGTAAATAAGATTTTTTCGTTTCTTTATTCGTTTTCTTCCTTTTTTTTTTTTTTTGTCTGTTTGAAGTTCCATAGTATTGGAAAAATGGAGGATTCAATATTTCTTTGCTGTAATCCAGATTTTACAAACTATTAGGATTATAAGATTTTAATATAAATATTTTCCATATACCCTATGCTAAGGAAGTGAAGATTTGCAAGTCAATAGGGGACCTTGAACATTTTCTTTACCTTTTACAAGATCTTTGGAACTCTTAGTACAAGAACTTGAAATTTTATATAAATGTTCTCATTGAACCTTAGACCGAGCGTGGTGTAGAGTAGTACGAAATGACACATATTGCGATGCATTAAAAATATATATATATGCCTGCAGCAGTTATATCAACCGAGTTTGTTAGTTGAGTCAATCAGTTAACGTATCAACGGATAACGGCGACTTTAACGGTGGCTATCTATATCTCATACATTGAAATATTTCGTGTGATCCTCTCTACTGTCTTTACCAAATTTTATTGAAGTATTGCGGAATTCAAATAATAACATCATTTTCTACTATCTATAAATGTAACTTAAAAGTAAACAAATGACAAAAGTGAGATAGTGTTCTAATGCGCACATTCTGTAACGATTTGCGTCAACGCAACACATGGTTTGCGATTTAGGTTGCTATAATCGGTATAGCAGTTACAACTGCAATTTTTGCGTTCCGTTGCTGTATGCACAATTGTGGAAAGACTGGTACGGAATGACACACCAATTCGACTATCTAACCGTATGACCTCATGATTAATTTGAAGATGTGCTTTTTTGACAACAGAACACAAATCAATAACATTTTTCAACGACTATTCAATTTCACAGAGAAATTTTAGAATTATTATAACTAGTATGTAGATGCGTGTCACCGTTTAAAAAGAAATACAAAAAATAACAGCTACGTAATTAGGATTAGGGATTCGATTTCTGAGTTTTCGTGTCTAACCGATTTTAGCCCGTCACGTATGAGGGATGAATTCTATTCGCGATCACACTACGAGGGAAATTGAGAAGAAAGAAAAATGAGCAAGGAAGGAACCGGCCTAGGACTATTACATTAGTTACCATCCCGGCATTTGCCCGATGTGAATGAGGAAAAACCAGGAAAAACCTTTCAGGATGGCTGGTATGAAGAAGCTTTTTACATTTTTTCAACCGTGTGTCGCCACTGGGGATCGAAAGCGGGACAATAATACACACAACTTGCTAATTAAGCGTCATTAATATATGATGAGCTCAGACAATAATAAATCCTAGGAATCCAATTGCTAGTATTGCATAAATTATTCCTAAAACACCAAAAGTTTCCTTCCTTCCGTCTGTTTGTGGTGAAGTATCAGAGCAGAAACGGTAACAGGTATCGAGAAGCGCTTTCTTGCAATTGATTGAGCGTCCCAAGAAGAGGTTCAATCTCTTCTGTTAATTGTGTGTTTAAACTGGAAGTAGTAGCCTATAAATCAACCATTTCCAGTTTCTATTTTATCATCATAGAATAAAACAATAGCAGATGTCGACAAGTTTTATTTTTTTTTTGGGGGGGGGGGTGGCAATCTATTTAGCAATTTAGAAGAATATGAGGTGACCACCAGCAACACTACCAAAGCTGAGAGTGATTGAAATTTATTAGTTCATCTAGTTTCAATACTTATTTCCACACAGTAAAAACAATAAGAAATTGCGAAAAGCGTTTTTCTTTTTTCTGAAACAAATTAAGTGTTGCAAGGATGACTTTTATATATTTGTTAAAACCGGAGGTGGTGAAATTAGAGTTGCGCAAAACTGGTTTTTACAAGAACCGGTTTCTAGAAAAATCAAAACCCGAAAAACCGACATTTCACCTTTCCCCACCGGTCAAAACCGAACCGGTTTTGGAGAAAGCCAATAACTGGTTTCGGCGAAAACCGTTTTTTTAAATTTCAAAAACCGGTTTCGGCTTTTCGAAAACCGACAAGCCGGTTTTGTGTGTCCACCACTAGAAAATATACGATTTCCGGTTTCAACACTGATCACACAATGGATAAAACGAAAATAGATAGCGATAAACAGTTTTTTGATATAGACTCTGTACGGCAAGAATATGCTTCACCTCTGATTTTATTCCTCTATTGTAACCTGAAATGACCGACATCAATTAGCACTTTCGGTTTCAAAGTTAAGTTCCATAGAGCCAAAAACTGTAGGGCCCCTGGCCTTGGGATAGATCCGCCACTGATCCAAAACCATAGGATTCGTTCAGATTTCGATGATCTCCCACCGGGAATCAAGTCTGGGACCACGTACACTAAGGCCGCGTATGCTAGCCACTATACTAGCACAGACTATTATTATTATTATTATTATTTCAACAATTTTGAAAATAAACCCTCTGCTGCTTAGTGAATGTAGTAAATCCATCTGTCTGATAAATTTTATTGATTTTGCGAATATACCTTTCATGTGGTTTCTACATGCATATTTTTCTCAACGATTTATCCATTCACACGATATAATGTTGTAATGCTTTCATCGTTAGAATTGCATATAAAAAAATTTCCATTAAGTATGCATAATAATTAATTTAATAAATGCCATTTTGCTGTCGATTCGGAGACTTTAATCTATTTACAGGGGTCTTCGATACTATTCGTATGAAAAATAACATACCATCTCAAAAATGCTTAAGGGACTTACTGCTACAAAAGAGTACAAATTTCTGACAGTTATGGCATTTCTGGCAATAGTAATTTTGCCATTTTCACCGAAATTTTTCTACTTGAGAAAATAAAAATGTAAAGAAACTAAGAAAGTCAGAAAAGTAACTGGTGAATGAAGACTTCCTTTCGCCCCTCCTACAAGTCAAAATATTGGATCCTTATATAATTATGTGCACCTTACAAAACTGCTCATCCAATTATTTCCCAATTAACTGATATTCGAAGGAAAAAAATACTGTGACCTGTCAATTTTCATTTGCATGATCCTAATCTCCTGTGAAGTCTTGTAAATCAGATGATTTTTATTGATCATTTCACAATTATATGTATTTGAACAAAATTGAGTTTCAGGCCTGATTAATGTGGTAGCACTTATTTTACCAATGAGTAGAACTATTACACTGAAAGCAATGGAAGATTCTCAATTCCGGCAATGGCAGAATATGATGATGATGATGATGATGATAATTCTTGAAATTCTACTTACACAACTGTGGCTTAAAATAGTGTAATTACTATCATTATTTTTATCACTAAAATTATTAAAACTATTAAACTTATTAAAGTTAGTGTGCTTTAATCTGTCGGCATTTCTTGTCATTAGAAGCATCCAGAAACATTTAAAAAAAACTTTTGAAAAATCATCGACCTTTAAAGCAGTCCGTGGTCGAAACTTGATCTGACAAATCTCCCCTCCTGAGATCATAAGTTACGTACCATTAAGACTTTAGTTGATATTTCCCCTTCTCTTCAATTTTGCGTGTTAACACGCAAGTGCCCTTGTATAGTTAACAATAAAACAACGTCTTCACGTGATTTTGTTCGATGAATTAAGTTTGTACACAGTTGTGAAGTTTTGAAAGTATATTACTGCTTCGGAGAAACAATACATTCTGTCGTCTTCAGTAACGTGAAATCAATATATCTCACTAAAGTGTTTGTTAACATACAAAACCTGACTGCCGAGTAGTGAATAGAATATTTTATCAGTACTATTGTTGTCAATAACTCAACGTGATATTCCATCAGTATTTGAGGCCAAGATTAATTAAATAGCTGGTTTACCTGTTTATTTTCTCCTTGATGAGTGTCAAATGAGTTTCGAAATTAATTATCTAATCCCACTATGACGTCACATGGGGAGTTCATTATCCTGCTAAAGGAACGAACATGAAAATAGTACACTTATTGGGTTATGAGGTTTGACATTTGAGAAACATATAAATAACCGTTTTAAAAGATCGTCTTTCCAACCTATTTTTGAACTTGCAAACTTCCTTTGGTAGGTGTTCAATTTCCACAGAAGCACATAAGGTCAATCGCATCTAAAACAAGGTTTCAGATGTTTTGATCTTTTCGTGTTAAAAAAAAATGAATGAATGTGTGTTTTCGTATTTCGGTTCGCTAGTACAAGTATTTTTAGATCACAAAACATATACATATATTGTGGTTCAACAAACAAGGCGAAGGTCGTCATGGTACCAAACAATATAGCCAGAACAACCTACTTTCCTATTCTTATTATCCTGAGCCAATAATTTTGTTTTCAGGATATCGCACACAATAATAATAATAATAATAATAATAATAATAATAATAATAATAATAATAATAATAATAATAATAATAATAGTTTTAATTTCTCCATACTAATCTCTGTGATGGAATTTTAAGTGCACAAAATACGAGGGCTGTCCAGGAAGTAACAGACGTTTTGAAATTTAAAAAAAAGTAACAGAATGAACAAATCAAATTGTATTGTATACATTTGAAAGGTACACTCTTAAGCTATTTTTCCACATAATCGCCATGCAAATTAAGACACTTATAATACCGTGGCACAAGTTTTTCAATAGCGCCGCGGTAGAAATATGCCAGCTGTGATTTTAACCACTGGCTTACACCGTCTTGAAGTTCGGTTATTATCAAAGCATTGTGTAGCGAGCCATATCTTCATCGCTAGGAAGAGGTGGCAGTCGCTCGGCGCCAAATCCAGGCTGTATGGTGGGTAATCGAACATCTCCCATCCAAAACCATCCAAGAACTCTCGGGTATGCTTGGTCATGTATGGACGTGGGTTGTCATAAAAATCTCGGCCTTCACTCATTATTCCATGTCCGTACACTTCACACAGTTGGCGATGGAGTGTGTGTGGTTCAAGTGGTGTGTGGTTTTGTGCCAACAAAAACCTAATCACAGAACGCGTCTCACAAGAGGTGGGATTTTCTATTGCAGCGCACACTATAACAAGTCACAGAAAGCACAGTAAAAGCGTCAATGTCCTCAAGCTACTACAACTGGATGCGTATTATGTGTGGCAACGTTTTGACACCAAAATGAGGACTCTAGCGTCGCCCACTATCGCGGTAGGCCAAAACGTCTGAGACTTTCTGGACAGCCCTCGTATATGACCACTATTTGATGTAATTACAGATTGAGGATCGATAATTGGAATTCTGATATACTTGATACTTCTAGTTTTACATACATGGGTACTTCAGTACAGAGAGGAGGTGTGTGAATTTGTGTATTGAGGTAATAATATTCGCAACGGGTCAATCAACTTGAATAATTAAAGCATTGTCTCGAATCATGCTGTATGTCACATTTTATACTTTTCTGAGTTATCAATGGAATCACGCTGTACAGGACATAATTGACATCTACTGAAAGGGTCAGTTCTCCAATAGTATGCTGGCAAAATCTGAGCGGAGCCAGATATATATGCAAGCATACTATACAGTTTTCTCCGTTTTTCTCGAATTCACTGAGATGTGCCATGCATCGTTATTCGATTTAATGCTTGAATTCTTATCGAACAATATACTTCCTTCCGATAGACATGAGCTACATTTATCGCTCTTTGCTTTCATAGAATTGATCAGTTGCATAAGAGGTGGTGTAAAAAGTGTGGAAAATTGTAATGTGAAATTTGATTATTTAATGCCATTTTTTTCAACGCTTGGCTTGCAACTTGCTAGATGGGAAATATTTCCTTTAGAGAAACTATTTCCAAGCCACTAAAATACGAGGTTGAATATGCGTGTACGCTCGTAGAAGCAGCAGAAACAGGAACAAACAAAGATGGAAGGGGACAACGAAGAGAAATAACTAGAGTAGGATCCTGTATAAATCCTATAGAGAAAACAGTGAAAATATGTCTCTCCGCATAGAGAGACAAAGAAC